>NC_090930.1:1360606143-1363248145 GCF_040938575.1 Ambystoma mexicanum | reverse complement strand
GACGTATTGGTTTGGTGGAATGGAGAGATCTTTGTAAGTTTGCTGGGGATATTCTTGTGAGCAGAGTTTCTTCCATAATGTTATTGTCAACCTTTTCATACCCTCGTCCACTGTTATGTATGGAAATTGGGTTTGTTTGCTTTTGTTTGTATGCGTCTTCATTAAAATATGGCTCTGCGCTGGTTGTGTAAATCCACTCAACTGCACAGAAGTTTGCAAAGATATCTATGTTGACATTGCACATGTTGTGAAGTACTTTTTGTAGTTTACAGATTAATTTTGTTAGTGGTTTCATTCTGGTAACAAAATGTATATAAATAATTTTCTTTTGAGGAGCATTGCACTGTCAATGAGCGCTTCCAGGATTAGTATTCTGCAGTAGGTTTTAAGGGTTGAGCGTGATTTCTCTGCTGTTATAAGATTCGGAAGTACTCTGCGGTGGAACATTTCTTTGTAAAATACATTTTTTGGACTGCTTCACTGTGGCTGCATTAACATTGGTAGATGCAGTGCTAGCACTACTGGTAGGTTTATTCTTCTTAATACATTCTTTTTATTTTTACTTTTTGGAAGAGGGACCATACTTTAACTCCACTCACCTGCACAGATGTTTGCAAAGCTATCTATGTTGATATTCCATCTGTTGTAAAGTACTTGTTCTAGTTTAGTTATTAGTTTTGTTAGTGGTTTCATTTTGTTTAAAACTAATATAAATAATTTCCTTTTGAGAAGGATTGCACTGTCGATGAGAGCTTCTAAGATGAGTTTTCTGCGGTAGGTTATAAGGGTTGCGCATGATTTGTACCCTGTTTTTATAAGGTTCTGAAGGACTCTTAAGGTGGAAAAATGTTTGTAAAATTAATTTGTTGGAATGCTTACTTATGGCTACATCATGATTTATAGGTGCAGTGTTAGCACTAATGGCAATTGCAATCTTCTTAATACATTTATTTCTATTTTTACATGTTGAAAGAGGAGTCACAGTTTCTTTCCTGCAAGCTGCTCCAGTTTTGCTTAGTGACTGTATTAGCTGTTTTGTTTCTACTTTTTGTAGAAATTCTGCTAGAGGCGGATGGCTATTTTGTACGCTTTTAGTTTGATATGCTCTATTTCTGTGTTGTTTTCTACAGAGTTGTTTTTTGGTAGGCATTCTTCAGTGTCTGTTGGAGACGAAAGGAAAGTGTTGGTTGGGAGGTTGTGCAATGTATATGTGTGCACTGTACATGAGTGTCTGAATATGATGGAAGGCATACATATAAAGGTGTGTGATTGTGGAATGGGATGTTACTTCAGGTTGAGAAGGCTGTACTGGTATTTGTGTGTTGCTATACTGGTGTTCAGATGACAATACAAAGTGTGCACCTGCTGAGGTGCAATGAGTAAGAGTGAAGCAAATGCTGTTGGGTTGATACAATTGTGTAGCCTAGAATATAGTAGCACTGCACTGTCTGAGTAATATGTCAAAAAAGGTAGCAGGCGCTCCTCTCCAGAAAGAACATGGCATGATAACCTGTTCTGAGATGAGAGTTTGCAGCACACGCTTTTGTCTGAGTAATAAGCAGAACACTACAACAGTATTGCACTTACTTTGTTGGATGTGAACAGTAGGTTTCTTCTGTGTTCTATTTTCCACTTGAAACGCCACTGGCTTTCAGGAGAGTGGTCTTCACTGTAATTGCAAAAGAAGGAAGTTAGTACATATGTGTGTTAATGGCACAGTAATTGCACTTGGCGAACACATTATTTAAAGTTATAGAAGGATTTCTTGGCAGGAAGAGTTAGTGTGTGTGTCAAATTGCATAGCTTTGTATATGAATGGGGACTTGAGAGCATCAGCATCATTGCTATAGGTGGCAGTGGTGTATTTATAAGTGTGTCCTATGAGGTGCACTTTTGCAGGTGTCTGCGTTGCTGTTGCACTATTTACTTTGGAAATGGATTAGCGCGAGTTATAATAGGGTGAGAAAAAGGCTCAGTACATATTGGAAAGGAGTCTTTCTGTGTGTGGGATTCCATTAACTTTCCTGTACATAGATACTTGCTACATGAGTGCAGAAATCCTTTCTGTTTGATTTATTTATCCACATTTACAAATGGCACTGTTCCAGATGTACACATGTATTTGTTTGCTTGAAGCAATGGTGTGTTCTGTCAATTGTGCAAAGTATGTACCTGCCATCCTTTGTGAACATACATGCAGTTTCTCTTTTCTGTGTGCCTTCGGGGCATTTCACATAGGACCTGTCTTTTCAACCAGCTGTAAATGCATCAGAGAGAGTGGTGATAAAATGGAAATATGAAGTGGGCATTAAAAGAAAAGTTTGCAAGCACACAGCATTGTAAGTAAGTGCCACTTGATGTTAGGAGATGGATAAATGACAGTATGATTATGTAGTAGGTTATGCAAGGTAAGTGGCAGGTACCCTGTTCACATGCATGCAATCTATGTACTTGGTATGCTTTGGTAAGATACATGCAGTTTTCTTTTTCTGTGTGCATTGTAGGCATTTCATAGCTGGTGTGTTAATGGGGGAAAGTGGTTGTAAAAATGGCAGAAGGAATGAAGAGAATAACAGTTTGCACATTACAATGGGTGATATGGATAAAAGAAAATGTTGACAGCACACATTATTGTAAGTGCCGCTTGATGGTAGGAGATGGGACAAATGACAGTATGCTTAAGGAGTAGGTTATGCAGGGTAAGTGGTGGGTAACCTGTTCGCAGGCATTTATAAAAGAGTTGCAAATGTACTCTACAGAATATATGCATACCTGTAGTTTGTGTTGATGGATGCAGATGTGGATAAATCTGGAAGCAGAAATGTCGGAGAGTTATACAGTCCTTTGTTCTGGAGGTACATTGCAATCACAGCAGACTTGTAGCCAGAGTGCATGACTGTAGATCTAAACTGCTGAAGTGTGATCACAGAAGTAGGCTTCTCAGCATGCCTGGCATGGAAATGGAACTGGAGGGATTAGCCAATCAGGTGTTGATGGTGTGATTCCTAGGCAGAGAGGGTAATCCTTTTTTTTCATTGCTCTGTCTAGTGAAGATGGCTTTGGTTGGAGAGATGCAGAGAGAGTGAGTGTGTAGATGGTGGGAGATTGTTTTATGACTAATCTGCAGAGGTATGCAGAGATATGTGTAATTTCTGCCAACCTTGGATTGGAGGGAGTAGAGGGTTTGTGGTGTGGTGTGCCAATGAGAAATTTGAAAGGTGTATTTACACTTTGTAAAAATATGGCTGTGTTCAACAGTCCAGGTGTTTTGGTGATTAATTGTGTAGGAATGTATTTGAGGTATGTGAGTGCAATAACTTTGCAAGGGGCACTGAAGCAGTTGCTGAAGGAACTAATGCACCTCTTCCCATGTGCAAAGGATATCTTTTCCCAAATACCACCTAGGGCTGCATGGATGTGTCATAGTGTCTTTAATCCTCAACAAGACATAGGAAGGTGTCTTGTTAACCAAGGGATATCTTGTTTTATGTGTGCTGTTGGGATGTCATCATTCCCAAATGAGAACATTTTGGAGGGTGGTGCAAGTTCTTTTTTTGTGATGGTGTTACTTTGACGGATTGTGGGAATAACATTTTTCTTAGTAATATTCAAAATACAATCAGAAGGTTGTTGTAAAGTTATGTAGAGTGCATTTAGTAGGTGTAGCAGAAAAAAACAGAAAAACCCTCCCCCCAAAAAATGCTCTTTTCAGAGCCACCACCAAAGAGAAAATGTGCACCCTGGTTGCAATTTTTGTCCCGACCCTCGTGAATTGCACGATATGTCTGCAGACACCTCGGTAGTCCACGGAGCGCACGTGTCACATCCAGGGCTTTTGAGGCTGGCAGGGATGGACATGGGACTGTGGAGGCCAGGGGATTGGTCAATACGTTTTCCTGGTGTGGTGTGCAAGGAGAGACTGTGGCAGAAGGTTTGTTTGCTGAAAGGACTGCAGATGGCTATACCTGTGTCTTTAAGAAGGCAGAGTGTATGGATTTTGGGAGACTCTTGGATACATTGGTTGCAAGTTGTATGCAAAGCATTATGGAGTGGCTGCACATTTTGGATTCCATCATGTGGATGTGCACTGGTATGGAGTGCGTGGAATGAAGTGGCTGAATTTGGTTCCTCTTTGTGCCACTTTGGTGACACATCATCATCCAAACATTATTATTATTCATTGTGGGAACAGTTTAGGACATGTTACCAGCATCTCACTGCAGTTTGCGATAAAGGAGGCACTTGGGAATGTCATGGACATGTTTCCAAACTCCCGAGTAATTTTTTCTCGCATTGCGCAGAGACAGACCTGGCTGGTCTCTTCTACATTTGGTCCGCAAATGGAGAAAGCCAGGCACAATGTTAACAAGGCTGTTTGCTCCTTTTTGAGAGATGTTATCATGTCGTCCTTCCACAATGAAAATATTAAATTTCGTAGTGCGAACATTTTTTGCAGCGATGGAGTCCATCCTTCTGGTGCTGGTAATAAGCTTTTTCTTCGAAATATTCAAAATGCATTGCAGCCCTTTTTGCAAGTAGAGGAATCATTTTTCCAGTAGGTTTTGGCTTCTTCCACCCTTTGAAAAACAAGCAAACACCACAAAAAGGCTCTTTTCAGAGCCACGACTTTCCCCCGGAAAAGAGTACAATGTTTTTGAAAGTGCCACCCCCTTCATTTTTTGTTTTTTGACACCTCATAATGCCCATTTCATTAGCACTTCTGTTTTTAAACTGTGAAAAGTGGCTCTGAAAAAAGCCTAATTATTTATTTCTTTTGGGGGTGGGTTGTATTTTTATACATGACACATAAGGAAAGGAGGGGAAGGGAAGGGAACGGAGGGTAGGGAAGGGGCACCAACCACAGGGATAAGAAAGGGCAAGTGGAGAGAGGAAGATGTTGGGTGGGCCTCACTTGGGTAGGGAGCACTCTTTCTCATGCTCCCGGACCGAAGCCTCGAAAACACTCCAAAATTGTTCCCCCTTGCAGAGTACCGCGTCGCAGTACATGCGCAATACAGTGGCCCTCGAAAGGTAAGGGTCTGCTGCATTGCGTATGGCCTGCAAGGCTGAGGGATGCGCTGCCCCACAGGATTGTCTCTTGTGGTGGCAGGAGCAGATACAGAGGATGTTGTAGAGGAACTCAACCTACTACTTTGTTCAAAGGGGACGACCCTCCAAACTGCTGCCTTGTGGTTCGACCTCAGGTGTCTCTGCATGGAGGTGGTCCCATAGCTGTACAGACCCGGTTTGCCACGACTGAGCACCATTTTGCACTCAGTGCTGCACACCTTGTCTGCACGTGCCTTGGGTACCCCTCCAACGGTGGATAAAGAGCCTCCACACCCAAGACTCATACTGGCTGGCCGTAGTAAGGGCTTCCACTACCTCATCCTCTTCATCCCTCTCTACATCTCCACGCCTGTTCCCCTCTCCAGGCCCTTGGAGAGGTGGTGGTGGTGGAGGGGGTGGGGTGGTGCTGAAGCAGAAGCAGCAGCAGCAGGGGTAGCCATGGTTGCCATCTGATCTGGAAAGTTTTCCAAAAGTAGTTCAGTCCAGCAGGAAAAGCAATGTAAGCCAACAGCAATGTGCAGCAATGCTTTGTCCTGGTATCCAAAGACCGAATAAGGAGAACTCTGGGGTGTGGCCTTTTATAGGGGTGCTGGGAAGCGCTCCACGGACAGCCGTGAGCTCCGCAGGCACTTCGAACACCAAAGAGAGTTCAAAAGGCTCCAAAAAGTGTCCAGATCACCAGGGGCACGGTCTTGGACATGTGCAAGGGTGAAGTTTCATAGTAAAACATCTCTGATTGCTCCAAAAAATACTTTTTTGGTGTCCAGGGGCCTGGACACTGCTCGCAGACAAGGGCCTATGCTGAGCGTTGGTGCGGTCACATCCCGGACGTTCACAAATGGGATGGGTGTCTGTAGGACACCTATTGCGCGGGATTGGTTGTGCGCATGCACATAGGTGTCCTACGTACAGGGTTGGGCTCCCTGGACTAATTAAAAGTGTGACGCACGTGCTGCGGACAGTCCGGACAGGCGCAATGTTCATAGGACCCCAAAGGTGGTATGCGCATGCGCACAGGTGTCCGCCGGACAGGGCTAGGGTCCCTGAACTAATTAAAGGTGCTTCACAACTTTGCGGACAGGCTCAGTGTTCTACAAACACCTCCATTTTGATTTCGGACATCCCGGACAGGTTAAGTGTCCGTAGTACACCTCCATTTTGATTAATTGCAGACATTCTGGACATTCCATGGACTCCTAACAGGTCTTTTAAAAAAATAAAACACAGACACATACAGGAACAGTACATATATAACTTTATTTACACACATACATATACAAATTATGAAAGAGAGGGGGAAGCAGAACTGGAGACATATAGAGGGGAATTGGGTTTTTCTAGAGATTGGTATTAGGGGAGGAAGGGATTGAGGTCTCATTGTAACGTTTTTGGTGATGGGGAATTTGTGGAGATGATTGGCTGGGACAGTGTGAAGGTGTACAGGTGCAGGTGGGGCTGTGATATTTAATTTTCTCCATGATATGTCTTTGTACAACGTCTTTCAAATCAGTAAAAGTGTTCATTAATTGATAATTTTTTTCTTCCAGATGCACTAGATGATTTTTCACAGTGTCACTTTGTTGTTCCATATGCCCTTGGAGTTCTACATGATGTATTGTTTCTGGTGCATTGCCTTTATTTTCTGTATGTACTGTTAAATAAAAGGAAAATGTGTCAGGTACATGTGAAACAATGGGTATTAATTTGGAAACTGCACTGTGTACCAATAGTATCACTGTCTTCACTCATTTCATTCCAAGGAAATGTTTCTCCAAGCCACTCCAGGGTGCTAGCCATTTCTGTGTAAAAAAAAGAGAAATTATCTTTTAGTGTAGCATAGCGAACAAAGTGCATTGCTATAGGAATAAATGTAGTGAACTTACCAGTTTGTTGTTCAATTTTGCTGTTAGTGCTTTGCAAGGTGTTCTGTTGACAGTTGGTTTGTAGTTTCTGTTTAAAGCAGCAGTGTGGTAGTTCTGCTGGAGGCATAGGTTATTTTTGTTTTTGGTGTGTTCCATTATGTTGTATATCCTATGGAATTGCACTGTTGGTTTCTCAAGTGTACAGTCTGTAGACCTAGTATATTTTTGTTTGTAATTCACAAACGTGCTGCTCTGTTCAGTGTCTTTGATGTACGCTACAACAATGTGAGATACCCCGTCAGCTTTTGGGCAGTGTTGATGCTACCCAAGGTCCGCCGACAATCGCATAGTCCATGGACACTGTACGCATCAGCATGGAGCCAGGGGGTTCAGTATGTTGTATGGTACATCTATATAAACTAAGGGTATCCTGGTAAAAACCTATGAAATTCTGTGAAAAAACGTTGTTAAAGGGATGTTATGGTTCAGTTGACGTAATAAAAACCTATCAAATTCAGTGCAAACACTTTGTTAAAGGGACGTTATAGTTACTTTGGACTAATAACAATCTATCCATATTATGGTTATGAGTAAAACTGAAAAACCCCAGAAATTCACTAGTTATGGTTAGCTAAGCAACCATAACTTGCGCCACCACTGTGCACTGCTAAGACTAACACCCATGACATCAAAGATGACATCACAAATGTCATTGATGACATCACTGATGACATCCCATGTGCAATTCCGAGAAATAAAGTTGGTACCCTTTAGTGCGCTCCTTGGGAAGAATTACTCAATCACTTGGTTATGTTAATTCCAATTTGTTTATTCAGTATAGGTTCTGGATACTCCATACACTTAAAGTTTCAATAAACAAACTTTGTCTCCCAAATTGTCTCCCAACACGTGTTTCCCCATGACTTTAGCCACGGTTCCTCAGGGGAGATTCTAAAGTGAAAAAAGAACCCAAGTTCATACATTGTATATAAACAGAGACTTAAGTGCATTAAACCTCTAGTTTCATAACCACTTCTATCTGAGAAGAGGACATACACTCACTCTTGTCATGTTTCCCATGTGCATTTACTTTTCATGAAAAATCTGTAGAAGGGATTCTTATTATAATGTTGGCACAAAACTGTCAGAAGATATTGGTAGAAAAATCATGAGCTACGTAGTTCATTAAGCAATGCATTGCTATAAATACCATTGTATTACGGAATTCTTTCCAGTATATGAACCTACCCATGTAGAAACATAGGCATTGTGTGCAGCATACACCATAGAGGTGGAATATTCATAATGTTGCCATGTTGGATGGTAAAATGATAAATGTTTCGTATTAGAGTTTAGCGTACTGTGAAACATGTAATAAGTAGGTAATGAAGACCCACTTACTACATAATTGTGCTACTACAGACATAAAAGAAAGAGAGCACAAAGCATACAAATATGAGCTCATACAGGGAAGTAAAGTAATCAAGAAAGTAGCAGTACTACTAGAAAGTGTTTATAACGTAACTGATTATCTTCATGCACATAAATGATTGCTGTGTTTCAAGCCTGCTTCTTCCGCTTTGTATATGTATCATATGATATGACTGGACCCTAAGGAAAGTAGTGTAAGAACAACATATACAAATATGACCATATATAGGGAAAGTAAAGTAAGCAAAAAAGCAGCAGTACTACCACAATGTGTTCATGACCCGAGTATCTTCATGCACACAAATGATTGCTGTGTTTCAAGCCTGCTTCTTCCCCTGTGTATATGTATCATATCATGTGAAGGGACTCTTAGAAAAGTAGTGTAAGAACATTTCAGAAGGGTAAGGTCTACAAATATAGTACATTTTGAATTTTTTGTTCCTGGCTGTCAGTGAAGAAAACCACCTGGCCTACATATATCAGTAAAGAAAAAGAGGGAGCCAGACAAGTGATTTCATCAGTGATGTCATCAATGACATTTGTGATGTCATGGGTGTTAGCCCTAGCAGTTCACGGTGGTGGCGCGAGTAATGGTTGCTTAGCTTACCATAACTGGCGAATTTCTGGGGGTTTTCGGTCTTACTTGTAACCATAATATGGATAGATTGTTATTAGTCCCAAGTAACTATAACGTCCCTTTAACAAAGTTTTTGCACTAAATTTGATAGGTTTTTATTACAGCAACTGAAAGCGTCAGTGTGTGTCCATTGGAATGAGTCCTTGGTCAGGTGGTGTTCAAAAAGCCAGATTTTGAGAGATCTGCGAATTTGCTGAAGTGTGGGGGAATTCCAAGCAGATACAGGGATCGACACAGGGATCGAGTACCAGAGGGTGGGTTTGTGACAAAAGAAGAATGGTTTGTGGGTCCTCTCTTTGCAGATGAGTTGTGATTCAATCTGTCAAATGCTGTATGGGTTTCAAGCGATAACACTGCAAATTTCTGCCCTGGTTGTTTACCTCTATCTAATTTACCACGCTCTGCATGTTATCGTGTTTGCTAGGATTGGTAATATATCCAGTTTGGTCAGGTTTCACCAAAGAGGCATGTACATGCATCAAACAACAAGAAGCTTAGTAAAGATCTTTGTAGCCCTGTTGAGAAGGTAGATTGGATGATAAGAAGCATAATCTGAGGGCACTTTTCCCAGTTTGAACAAAAGAGTTGTAGCAGACTCCAACACTGAGGCATAAACAGAGCCTGAAATAAATAAAATGGGATAGTTTGGTATCAGGAAGAATTGGAAGCATTTGAAAGATTTAAATTTACAGGTTGAAAAAGCCATATGGGGTCTGCACCTTATTCGCCTGGAGAGAGACTAAATTGCTGTTTCCCCTCGGCTGGATATTGGGTATTTCAGGTTCGCCATCTCTGTCTTGGAAATTCTTGTAATATGATTCCTGACTTGTCAACTTCCCCAAAATAGCTTTTCCCATCATGGGTGTAGGGGAATACATGACACAGAAACCAAGAATAAGACAGTATGATGCACATAACAGCCTAGGTGTTTGGGGTTAAATTATACAGCAGAGTAATGAGTAGGAGCTTCTGAGAAAATTCATGGGAAAAGGAAAGATATTATTCCAATGCAAAGACCAAGATTCATTGAAGATGCTATAATATTGCCACCTTATACATTCCTTGAGTTAATCCCCCTTGCGAATTCTAGAAATGGGGTGAGTTGGGGGTGGGAGGGCAAGTTAGGATTTCTTAAACCGTCTGCGTAAAGCAGTTCTCTATTGAGTATTTAAAAACGTCCTTAATAAGATCAAGACCTTTGTTTCCAGACTAGTAATGTTGTGGCTTCTCTTTGTGTGTTGGCCTGTGGAGATGGTGAGCTTCTAAGCTAGGTAGAGTGGTGTTTTGGTTGTAACTACTTTGTAGGTTATGCAGGCTGTCTTGCGAATGTGTGAGTAAAGCGGGGGGCAGTGCATCTTATTGAGGATGGGAGTGATGTTGTTGAAAGTTCTTAGTCCTGTGATGAGGCATTCTGCAGCATGCTTGACTGCTTTCAGAGAGGGCAAGGTGGTATCTGACGCGGAATCGTACAAAAATGTGGACCTGGGAATTGCGATGGCCGAAAATTCATTTTTTTAAACCCCCCCCTTACACCACATATATATGTGGGGGGGTTTAGAGTATAATATTAAAATGGGGGGGGTTGCGGGGCGTCTCCCCCGCATATATATGTGGTGTAAAGGGTTAAAAGTCCGCATTTTCAGCCGTCTCAATAATCACATAGATCCTCTGACACTCCTGCAAGTAGGGCATTGCCACCATCCAGGCGGGAGGTGACAAGAGTTTGGACACCTGTTCCAAAATTTAGGACAAGGATTAAAGGCTTCACTTTGCAGGGGAGTGTACGCTGAATCCATGCTGTCTGGATCTTCCTAGTGATGTGTGTTTTGAATGATAGGTCACAGTCAATGGTAAAAAGCCAAGAGATTTAGCACTGGATGAGAGTTGAGGCATGAATCGGCAGCACCTCATGCTCGCCAGCCAGGCTTGAGGGCCAACAGAGTTACTTGGACACTTTACGGTTCTCTCTTTTCTCAGGGCAGCACTTGTTAAATTGAGACTCATTTTTTCCAATGCTATAGCAAATTGAGCCAGTCCCCCTGGAGTTTCTCTATATTTTGTTTCTTCCCTCCCCCCGCTCCTACTGTGAAGATTATTCAATTAGACACACATTAACTGCAAGTTTTCTTTGCCTGGTATATGCAGTTGTGCAGCATGGACACATTACTGCTTTCCAACAAATCCTGTGTACTAATTTATTTGAACCATTATCCAGTTTAGGAGACAGTGGGCCTCATTACGACCCGGGCGGTAAGCATAAAACGATGCCGGTAAAGGATTACCGGCATCGCTTACCGCTCCGCACGATTAGGACCCGCCAACCCGCTATTAGCGGCACCATAATTAACGGTGCCGCTAATAGCGACATGAGCGAGGCACGCGACCCATCATGGCGGCAATACCGGCATGGCGCAAACAGGGGAACATCACAAGTCAGGCGGACATGCAAATAACGCCCTAGTGAAGGCTGAAAAGTACCTTACCGGCATGGTGCAAATACCGGCATCGCGGACCACCCGTAAACGGCCATGTGCAGTGTTCCCAACTGCCACAGGTGCACACAATCAGCACAGGTGGAGGCAATACAGACTGGGCCAGCACAAAAGGAGCACACCCCACCCCTTCCCACACCCAGTCACACACCAAAATGGATCCAATACTACTAGCAATGCTGGGGCTGAAGGACAGGATTGCACTGGAACTGCTGCTGCAACAACAGCAACTACAACAACAGGCAGCACAGAGGAGACGCAGGAGGAGAAGGAGGGTGAGGCATGCCCCACCTGTGCAGCCGGTGGCACCATGCAGGCAGCCTCCAATCCCTCGCATCAGAGCCAGTACATTCAACCTAACCCCTGAGCAGATCCACACCCTGTACCGTCTGGACCGGGACACCATCACCACCATTGTCGACATGATACATGACGACATCGTCATCCTGACTGAAACACGCACCGCCATCCCACCCCTACTAAAGTTAGTGTCTGTGCTCCACTTCCTGGCCACAGGCACCTACCAGCACACAGTGGGGCACATGCATGGCATATCTCAACCATTATTCTCATGTAGGCTGAACCAAGTGCTTGATGCCCTCCTGAAGCACACAGGCCACCACATTTACTTACCACATACTGCCCAGGAGATTTCAAACACCAAAGTTGGTTTCCATTCACTGGCCGGCATCCCTGTTTGCATTGGCGCCATCGACTGCACCCATGTGGAATTGGTGGTCCCACATGCCATGGAGGTAGCGTACCGTAACCGTAAGCTATACCACTCAATCAATGTGCAAATGGTATGTGACTCAAACAAGATCATCACACATTGTTGAGCCGGAAACCCCGGATCAACCCATGATTCAATGGTCCTGCAGAACTCCACAATACCACGCTACATGGAGCGACATGCAGGGCACTGATCCTGGCTTCTTGGTGAGTTACCTGTAAGGCTTATGGAAATGCGATGTGGGTAGGTGATTTGGGGAGAGATGCATACTTCACCTGGCTGAGTTGGGGGGGGGAGATGCATACTTCACCTGGCTGAGTTGGGGGGGGAGAGATGCATACTTCACCTGGCTGAGTTGGGGGGGGGGGGAAGATGCATACTTCACCTAGCTGAGTTGGGGGGGGGAAGAGATGCATACTTCACCTGGCCGAGTTGGGGGGGGGGTATGCATACTTCACCTGGCTGCGAGTGCCGGAGGGAATGGACCATGCTCATACCCCAAAGCAGCCCAGACTGGACCTGACACCTGACCACATAATGCAAGATATAAGCAGCCCTACCATGTGAATGATGCAGTGTCACAGCCATTCCATAGCCATCTACATGTGCACTGTACCTAATCAGACCGTATCCCCCTCAACACAATGCAGCTACAAGCAATTACTATGGCCAATACACAGCACGAAATACCATCAACTGAAAGGACAGTCCCCAATTACTGCGTACAAAGGAGTCACATGAGGGTCAAATACATTAATACACCACTACACTGACACAGAGGTCCAACAGAATTGCATGTCACCATTTGTTGTGCATAGTGAGATCATCATGAGGCTGACATCAACGGTGCCAGGATGAAAGCATACAAATTACCAGACATCAGCCAGATCATGGAAACAAACGCCATGGACTAACACAGTGCATGAGCACTCACAAGGAACTGGACCCCCCCTGTGCCCACTAGTTGATGGCACGCACCCCAGTCCATAAGAGGAATACACATAGCAGTCACATCGTGTGTCTCTATTCATGCATGGGAACGTGGTTGCAATCAGGAAATAAATGCATGCTATGGTGTCATTGATCGAGGTCCCATATGATGTGATGACTTACACATATACATTGCTGCCCACATGCAGGTGATTTGGTCATCAGGCACAGTTGGTATGGGGCTGAAACTTGCTGGCCATGAATCAGCAGGTGACAGCCTGTGCATGCTGCCATCCACCACGCTGCATGGGGATAGGTGTGGTGAGTGGAGGGGGCCTGTGGCGGGTGTTGGGCCATGCAGCTGTATGTCGCCCTCGTCGTCAGATATGGCTGCTGTGGCAGACGTCTCACCGACTGTGCTGCTGCCAGCCGATGGTGTGCCCTCTGCCAATGCCTCCTGGGTGATGGTGACTGGTGTGGGTGTTGTTGTGTGGGCCGTGGTGCACATTGGTGCTGTGGCCTCTGTTTTTCTTGTCCTTCCGAGGTGGTCTAGGTTGGCCTCTGCCCCTTGAGGTTTAGGGGTGGTGTTCACCCTCCTCGGCCCTGGCCTTCTTCTGTGGTGTGGCACCGGTGTCCTCATCACCGCTGTCAGAATGTGTGCCTGTGGGGGACCAAAGGAGGGAGAGGGTTAATCGACAGTTTACGGGCATCGGGCATGCATTTGGGTGGCTGCATTGATATGGAATGGTAGATGATTAACATTGGGGGGAGTGAGATACAGGTTGCCTCACTCTTGGGTGGGTGATGCATGGAGGTGTCTGGGTTGCAACACAAATGGGGTGCATCATGCATGTGGACAAGGTGATGCT
The DNA here is from genome assembly GCF_040938575.1 of Ambystoma mexicanum. Taxonomy (NCBI): domain Eukaryota; kingdom Metazoa; phylum Chordata; class Amphibia; order Caudata; family Ambystomatidae; genus Ambystoma; species Ambystoma mexicanum. The sequence goes on along the minus strand of NC_090930.1, from coordinate 1,363,234,121 downwards.
CTGCACTGCCTGTAGGCAGTCTTGTGCTTATGTGTCTGGTGGACCCTGCTCTACATCATTGCACTGTCAGTTCAGGTGGACCTCATCGTGGTGGTATTGGCATTGTTTAATTAGAGACACCTACCTGCATCGGCTGATGACGGGGCTCCTCGCTCCATGTCCCCGACTCCCTCTATTGCCTCGGTGCCTATGGTGGTGGCACATATCTCCTCCCATGGTTGGAGTTTTATGGGCGACTCCGCACCTCCACCTGTCGCCATCCCAAGGTTTCGGTTGGCAGAGAGTATACTTTGCACATGTAGACGTAGGTCATCCCAACGCTTACAGCATTGTTTGGGTGTGCGGGGTGTGGTGCCGACGGCACTAACTCTCTGGGCGACCTCTGCCCAAATCTGCTTTTTACGCTGCAGTGCTGGACGGGACATGTCATTTGCGAACACCACATCTGCATGGTCCTGCAGTGTCTCTAACATGGTGAGCTCCTCTCTGGAGAAACGCTCCTGGCGCAACCGATCTCCCGTTTTTTTCACTGCTTTTGGCATCCTAAATTCCAACAGGTAGTGGTGGAGGTGTGTTGGAGTTCTGGGGGTCAGATGGCTCCTGGTTGTGGTGGATGGCAATGGATTGTGTTTTTAAAGATGGCCGCCATGCTCTTTCCCGTTCCTGTGCGATGACGCTACTTCCGTTTCCGTGTATTTACGGTCACCGCTAATAGCGGTTACCGCTACTTGAGGTGACCGCTAATGCCAATGGCTTGGATGCCGGAGGAGCTATTTCCACTACAGACGATGCCGGAAAGGGGGATTTTTCGGGCTTTTGCGGCATGGCGGAGAGTTAATTACCGGCATGGTGCAAAGCTCGTGCCCGCAAACTCGTAATGGGCCACTTTTAGCGGTCTATTGCCAGCACGGACACGGTAATTGCGCCATGCCGGCAATGACCGGTACTTAGCGCCCGGGCCGTAATGAGGCCCAGTGTTTGGCTGAAGTCTGATCCCAGATTGAGGGGTTTTGCATCAATAGCATGTGCCTCTGAGGTGACAGTTCATATGTGAACTGTCACCTCTTTGGAGGGGCAGTGCTGTGAGAAGGAGGATGCGGGGTCAGGGGCGTGGCACCCAACCAGGTTGTACAACACAGTGGGACTCATTCCCAGTGTGGCAGTCCGGAAACAAGGCTTTCGGTAAGCTTACCGGCACCCTTGTTTCCGGACCTCCACACTACGAGTCTGCCTACAGGGGCCGTTGCACCTAGCAGGGTCAGACCTGCCATGCGCAATGGACCCCACAGGCAGACTTTTCACTGAAGCACCAGCACCGTTAGCAACGGTGCCAGTGCTTACGTCTCCCCACTCCCATGGAGTCCTATTGACTCCACAGGAATGGGGAGTTACCACACCCGCTGCCTGACTTCCCGTGCTGCCGGAACTTGTAATGTCCTGGTGGCACCGGGAAGTCAGGTGGCGGATTCAGTGTTTCTGGGTTGGCAGCAACCTGCCGGTGGCACTGGCTGTTTACCGCCAACATTGGAATGAGGTATCTTTTCATAGAACCCAACCCTAGCGATTTGCATAAAAGGAAAGAGCATTATGGGAACATCATAATGTCCACAATTTTAAATGTTAAACATGTCTTCTAATCATTCAGTAAGAAGCCCTTTTAAGTGAATAATGTATTCTTCTGTTTTTATTAATCACAATACCCACCCTAATAAAGAGATTTCTGTAACTTGCAGGCCATATATACTCATTTGGACAGCTTCAATACTGTTTGCAAGGCTTTAGCAGTTTCTGCCTGCAATACTAAGTCTTCTAAAGCTCATTGAAAAACAGGTTACTCATGCATGCAATATAACCAGCAGACTGCTTTCAGGTACTGCTTGTGTGGACTCTTCTGAAAGCGGTGTGCTTGTGTCCCTGGGTGAGTCACGTGGTGAACCCTGGGCCTGGGTGACAGAGCTGTGATCCAGGAAGACATTTTTTGCTAGAGCTCCGCTCAGTCTTGTTCTGGCCCACTGCTGAAGATCCATTGTCATGTAACTTGTAATCTTATGGAATGTATTTTACTGTATGTTTTGTTTTATGTTTAATGCTTATTTAGCACCTTGATACAGATTTCCCGTGAGCAGTTTGCACTTAAACAAATATATTTTACAACTATTACTACCCCAACCTCAGAATCAGGGGGCTGAGAGTGCATATGTCTCAGGAGAGTGTCTATCCTTTGATTGAGGGCAGTATGTACCTGTCCAGAAGGCTGATGTGCTGTGGCTTGTATCAAAGCACCAACCAGGTCATTTGTCCCGTCCGCTTCCATGATACAATCCCAGAGGGCACAGAGTATAAAGGTTCCTTAATCTATGACAAGTGCACCTTGGCTGGCTAAGCACCCTGTGGAATTGTATACTTGCCTCTGGACCTTATTCCTATAAGCAGATCTAAATACCTCTGCTGAGGGGAATGGTCCATGAAAATGCGAAGATGGAATAGCACAACTCTCTCCATCTGTAAAGAAACAAGTTAGAGGATTACTCACAAGTACAGTCTCACTGCGTTCCTATTCTCTCAGTCATGCTTATCCCCTTATCCTACCTTAGAGAGGCAATGAGATGTCCAGAGATCTACGGGATTCACATACTCCACCTGATGTCGTTTGTGTCTATAGACCAGTCTGTACACCAGGTGTGATGGGCGGGTTTCCAGACCCCAAGGGAAAAAAAAGTAGTCCGAAACGATCTGCCCCGAACAGAGCGAGAACGGAAGCTAAGGAGCCCAGGGGGGTATATCTGAATGGAGAAAGCAAAACACAAGTACCAGAAGGTGATCCATTATCCAACAGTCAGAATGGATCAAAGCCAATCCAGGCCGAATAAACCAAAGCCAACAGGGACGATCCAAATGTTGTAGTTCAGGTTCAGTTACAGGAGTAAACCGATGTAGCACCAAGATGAGACAAGGAAGAACCAAAAGTCATGATCCAGTGAGCGAGAGCAGGGTCAGTTCCAGAGGCAATCCAATGAGGCACCCAAACCAGACAAGGAAACACCACAAGCAGTCCCAAAAATCCAGCAAAAGGTCCAGATTACCATGCATGTGATCAGAGGGAAGGCTGCTTACACAAGGTGAACGCTGGTTGAGGAGCCCAGAGCGGCTCTTCTGATGTGTGACCCTCCCAAGTGTGTTGCCCATTTAAGAGGGGCAGTGTTATGTGTGGCCTTCCAACGTGTATTGCCCTTTTAAGATGGGCCATGACGAGCTAATAAAAGGAGCAACTGCAGGCACGTGGCTCAGGCAGGCTGCAGACTCCACAAGGGAATGACTGAGTCTGTGTCTCATTTAGGCCTGAAGGCCCACACCGTGTGAGCACGGGCCTGCAGGCCATGATGCCTAGGGGGAAATCGTGGCAGCAAGGTGGCTAGGGTCTGCATGGTCAAGAATATCAGGTGCCCCCCCGCAATCCCCCCTGCCAATCCCCAAGGCACTGGGCCTCCAGGGTGCTGATGTCCATAGCACCCATGGGGCCGGCTTAATGCCAATAGCCGGCCCCCATAAGTATGGCGAGGAGAAGAAGAACCCTGTGGTATGGTCGGTCGCGCGTGGGGTTAATGAAGGAGGATGCAGCATCCACTGCGGTGTAGAAGGAGGAGTGGATGCTATGCCCAGCCCCAGCCAGTGGATCCTCCCAGGCACTCTGTGGAGAGGGAGCTTGTGTGGCCAGGGTGGGGGCCTGCCCCCAGCCTCTGCTGCATCTGCCGCCAAGGGTGAAAGAGGAAGAAATGATGGTGCACGTGTGATACGCGCCTGCTTCCCCCAAGCAGTGACAAAAGCTGCGGTACTCTGCCAAGGTCCTGAAATGAATCCCAGGCCGGCCGGTGGTGAACAGTGTTCTGCTCCAGTATCAGAGTTGAGGTGCTCACCCCAACTAGACTTACCTGGGCCGCGCGGCTGTGAAGTTATGCAGCAGCTCATGTCTCGGTGCAGAGAATGGAAGTCCACGGGCAAGATAGGTGGTGATTTACAAAGTGCTCCACGTCGGAGCAGGAGAAAATAATGGGTCCCTTCATTTAAAGAACCTGGGCCGTCAAGGCGATGAATAAAGTAGTGCCCCAGGCTTGAGCAAATGGCAAGATGAAATGCTTTAATGTGGCGCGATGTTATAACACGCATATACAACGGCGGTGAATCGTGCATTGCTCCGACAGGGGAGTTTTCGGAAAAGAATAAGGTGCTGGTAAGATTGCCCAAGGTATGAGGGTACTGCCAGGGCAATCCATCTCTCCATGACTGGAGCTGGTAAATAGAAAGCCCTCCATGACTGGAGCTTGAAACTGGAAATATGAGTGCTAGGTGGTGCAGTCCTAGTTGTGACAGAAGAGTAACACATGCGTATTCTAAAAGGGAAGCCCCAGTGTCAAATGACATTGTGCACCAGGAAGGAGTATCCTATCACAGCACACCATGCAACAATTGCTAATGCTTTCTGACCCGCGCCAGCAGGGTCACTCTGGGGACGTCAACAGGTTCGCTATTTCAGCTGCCCACTAACGTACAGCACGAACAATGTGGACTGGAAAAAGAAAATCTATGCAATTCGTGCATTTGAAAGTGGAAGGGCTCCGCTCCCGATGTCCTTGGAGAGACATAACGGGGAGATCCCCATTGGACACCCCCACCTCCTTTGGTCTGCAACAACACATAATGAAATAAATACCAAGACAATTTTTTAAAGTTTGGAAAACACAGGGTCACAGGTTTATTAGGAGCAAGACAACTTGGGACGGTCCCAGCCACATTACAAAACAGTCAGATACAGGTGAACCCTGTCACCTCTTTAGCCACTGGCCAAACTGACAAAACCGCTGATTACTTCCAGCTACACTGGTACACCAGTGGGACACTCGGGCACTGACCAGGAGATTGTTGGCCTATCGCCCTAAGGAAGGGAGTCAGTGCCCGTCGAGGGATCGGCTTGAGCCCGGCCAATCCTGAGCCGTTGCAGCGTGAAGTCCCTCATCGGCTAGGACCGCCCCGATACTCTGCCACGCTTTGATGGTGGCTTCCGCTGCCATCGATGCCCCCAAACCGTAGGCCGTTACTTCTCTCCTAGCATTCCATACTCACCATTAGTTCACATGCAGCCAGACCTCCTTAGTTCGCCCAATATAGCCGTCAGGAAAACATTGTTGCCCTTGTCAGATTAGTGTACCCCATTTGCATCAAAATGAGAAGGCAAGGAGCTTAGGTAGCAATGCCCTATGAACCCCAGGCCCTCTGCCTTTGTGAATTTTGCCACACTTTTGTTGAGGCGCTTCCTGGACTTTTCCATGCCAGGCAGAGAGATGGCGTCTCTCCACACCCGCCTTTTCACCATCTCTGACCAGAGTATTTCTGTGCCTGGTAACTCATGTGCTGTAATGCGCAAAGTCACCTGAATTTGGGCGAGCAGGCGACCGCGGCCCAATTTAGCCAGATCGTTGCCCCCCAAATGAATCACTAACCACATTGGTGCACGCCTCCACTGTAATCGCCAGTGAATGGCCGGCAGCAAGGAATGCCACCTCATCCCAGGAGTGCCCAACCACACACATTCGGTACTCTTGAATTCCAAGTTTTGTCCTATCATCCATTGCCTAGCCCTTTTTTCCGCCCGTGTCACAAATGAATGGCCGATCAGCCACACCGCATCATCTATGGGGAAAACAAAACATTCCATCAGTTTCTGACTCGCACACCGACCCCATTCCCTGCCCCGACCCCTCAGTGCCCTTGCTATCTAGTCTTCTTCTAGGCATGCACTGTGTTGGGGCGGACATAAAGTCGATAACGGCCAGACTCCCACCTCCCCACTTTCATGATCGCCCGCAAGGACATGCCTTGTTGAAACGCTGTGGTGGCTGCACCTATCCTAAAACTATGCGTGGACCAGCCTTCCTCCTGGATGCCCACAGCCTTCAATGCCATTGCCAACACTTTGCAGAATTGAAATACAGAAAGGGGGGGAAGTGTCAGCGTGAATCAGCAGGGGGCCGGCACTTGTGGGCCGTAACTGTACAAAGAGCTTAAAAAGGAGTACCGGGCAACATTCAGAAAGGGGTGCCGTGTGTAATACTATGTTATAACCTTTTCCTTGCTGGTCCGTTTTGCTTTTCTTCAATAATGTCATTTTTAGACGCAGCAACTAGCTCACTAATCCTAAATGCCCCAAAAAAGGCCCATGCGAATGCCAACCTGAATAGCGCCCCTTCGTATTCGCTGAAGCATATGCTAGGTAACGTGGCCAACAACTTCCCCAATAGTTCGAAGTCAATAGGTTTTCGCACATCCTTAGACCTTGGCTCCGAACGGGCCCAGCCTTTCAATGCAGAACGCACCAAAAACCCTTTTGTGGGATCGCCCTTCCCTTCCCTTCCAATTTGAAGTGGAATGCAACTGCCGCTAAATGTGATGCTGCCCAACTCTTTGACATGCCCTCCGTGTGTCCCCAGACCACAAAGGCGCGCACCTGTTCCTCCGCAGTCAGTTTCTCACCTTGTAGCTGAGAGATCACGTTCTTAAACTTACCATAACCTTGCTGGTATCTGCATCTTACTCCGGGCGTGGGTGAGCGCTCGCTCAACTCGGCGAGCGCCCTGTCCACACCACCAGCTGCCACCATTCCTTTTTGAACTGCGCTCCCTCCAGTCTGCCCTCTGGGTGGGCCTTCCGGAACTTGGACCACTGAAAGCGAGAAAGAGCGTCAGCAGCAATATTGGCAGTTCCCGGCACATGTCGGGCCCTAAATTCAATGTTGTGATACAGACATACTTCCACTAGTTTCCTGAGCAAGCTCAACATTGCAGGGCATGATGCGGACTGTAAGTTAATGGCTTGCACTACCGCATTGTTGTTGGACCAAAAACGAACCCTCTTATTGGCCAAAACCGTAGGCCATAACAGTGCAACCACAATGGGGAACATTTCCAATACCATTATGTTCTTTGTTCTCCCTTTTTTGTGCCACTGCTGTGGCCACTTCTGAGCACACCACTCTGGCCCCAGGATTACGCCGAAACCTTCACTTCCCGCAGCGTCTGAAAACAACTGTAGTTCGGTGTTGGTTTCCCAAGGAGTTCGCCAGATTTGTACCCCTTTAAAGCTGTCTAAGAATCTGAACCACATCCTTAAGTCTTCTTTGAGGCCAGTGCTTAATCTAATATGGTGTTGCTTCTGAACCACACCTGCCGTCGCCCTGGCCAGCCTACGAGCAAAAACCCTGCCTGCCGGGATTATCAGTTTCCCAAGAAGTTGCTGCATTTTCTCAAGGGTGGTCCTGTCTTTTGACAAATTACTCGATATTTCTTCCTTCAAACCTTTCACTTTATCCTCGGGCAACCTACAAGTGCCCCTGACCGTGTCTATCTCAATGCCAAGAAATGTCAGAACCCTGCAAGGGCCCCCTGTTTTTTCAGGGGCTAAGGGAACACCCAACTCTCCCATCAATTGTTGAAACACAGACATTGCTATTGCACAGTCCTCTGACCCTTCCTTGCCAAAGAATAGAAAGTCATCTAGGTAGTGAACGATTGCCCCCCGCTGCTCCCTTCTGCGTGCCGCCCATTCAAGGAACGTGCTGAATGTTTTGGAAAAGGAACAGGACACTGAGCACCCCATAGGCATACATTTGTCTACATAGAAACCCTCCTTCCACTGGAAACCCAGCAAATGGAAGCTGGCTGGATTCACAGGTAATAAGCGGAATGCAGACTCAATATCCACTTTAGCCATCAAAGCCCCTCTTCCCATATTGGCCACCACCGACATAGCCTGATCAAAAGCTGCGTAATGAACAGAGCATACTTCAGGGCTCAACCAGTCGTTCACTGACTCGCCTTTCGGGTAAGAAAGGTGGTGGATGAGCCTGTACTTGCCCTTCTCCTTTTTGGGAACTATGCCCAGAGGTGACACAATGAAGTTGGGGAGAGGGGTGGCATCAAATGGTCCAGCAATCCTGCCTAGTTCTAGTTCTTTTTTCAATTTCTTATCAACTTGCTCAGGCAGATCCCTCGCCGAAGGTAAGTTCCTAGCAAAACGGCAGGTGAGGGGACCCTCGTAAGGAATAACAAATCCTTCTGTGAAACCCCAAAATAACAGATCCCTCTCCCGCACTCTGGGATAATGGCTTAGATGATCCACTAACACCTGCAAATTCACTGGAGAGGGACCCTTCCTAGATGAATCCAAATTCCGTGTAGCCATGCCTGTTGCCGGGGGGGGGGGGGTGAGTATGTGAACCTTACTGTCCTTTTCTCTGGCCCCTACCCCCGGAGCCACCCTCCCGCTTGAAACATCTGACCAAGGGATGGTTCGCCCCGCATTTCCCGCACTCATGGCTGAACTTACACTTGGGACCCCAGTTACAGCTGCCCTTATTAAAAAACCGGCATGCCCTATTCGCTCCCTTCTTCTCCTCTTGTGGTCCATTCGAGGTACCAGATCCTGTGGTTCCCGACTCTTGGCCCCCCCGTCCCTGGGGGGTATTGTGAAAGGGTTGCCCCTTACCACCATTGTTTTGCTTACCGTACCCTTTCTTCTTCCCGCTTTTGTAAATATCATTCCAGACAATACTCTTCCTAAGCTTACCCCCCATAAAAGTGACCCAGCCGTCCATCATTTTCTGGTCCCATGACATTGTGGGGCAGTGTTCCATCATGTGCCTAAAATGTCTGTCATAATCAATCCATCCTGTAGAACCATACAGCCTAGCTTCTTCTACAATTGATTCCCTGTAGTTGATCAAACCTGGCCCCTGCTCGGGGTTCTTTTCCATCACCAAAACTGACATTATATCAAATGCCTTCTCCCAGTTGGCTATGTTCTCTTCCGGATGATACTTACGATGCCTCTTATTGTTCTCTTCAGTGCTTAGCGTGACATTGGGACCAGCGTCTTCTATTGCCAAAAGGCTGAATATGTCAATATTCTCCCTGGCCCATATTTGCTCTATAATGTCCTGGGGTATATGCTAGGCTAAGGATGACCTGCCTGATAACAGGGGGGCAACCGTCACCGGCTGTTCCGCTCCTAAAGGTGCTAAAGGTGATGCGAGTGAAGAGATGGGGGTGCTGACGGTGGGGGCCGTGCCCGTCGAAGGGGCAGGGGGGACGGGTATACTGGGCAAGTTGATATCAGTGGTGCTCGCACCAGTCCCCTCCCACACACTCATAGCTACCGGTAGGGTAGCCACTGTAGCCGCAGGAGCCCTATTGCCCCTGACCAACAATAATAATTCTTCCAAAATCAACCCAAACCTTTCATTACCTACTGCACCCCCGACTGGTGGCGACACACCTGTTTTTTCAACTGAAACCTGTAACATGGGGGGTGCAATGGGACACAATTGCGTTTCGCTGACACTCGCTACATCTGCAGAAGTTACAGATGGCAAACCTGTGGCGCTTGGCCCAACCTGCGCCTGTTCGCTGACTATTTCTACCATGGGCGCCACCTGCAACATTTCAGCCGCTTTCTTACCCTTTTGCTGGCGTTTTCTCTTGGCAGGTAAAGGTTTTAGTGCGGTTGCGCTCGGTGGGGGAGTATCTACCACGGGGGGTGGACAGATCTGGGCGTCCACCACAAATTGTTTGGGTGGCTCTGGTTGTTTTTTGGCTAACACTTTCTTAGCCCAACCCTTCCCCTCACTGCGCATCCTCTCTTGGAATAGCACCCAGATGGCCCCTTCGTCCTCTTCCTCACTTGACCCCGGGGTGTTGGGCACTTCCTCAATCGAGTGGAATAGATCTTGTGAGACCTCCACCGACGACATCCTAATGGGGTGAAAATTCACGTTACTACCCGACCTTACTGCATCCCACGTTGCGGGTGCTGACTATGCACCTGCCAAGACTAATGTTCACACATTTGCAGACTCCTGACCTATACCTTACCCCACTTCTTTTTCTTTGTGGTGAATATCACTAAATTCCTCTTAGCCGCTGCTCCTTTGGCTGACCTGTATTGAAATTGAACCACACCATTAAAAAATCATTACTTTTATATCAAAAAGGCGCATGAGGGTCATAAAGGAATGTACTGGCCCCAAAAATGCACGTAAATTGCATAAATCGTCCACAGAACATTGGGAGACAATATCAGTAATAAGTGTAAACCAAGGTCCCCCCTTCACTAAACAGGCGGGCGGGGGGGTGGGGGGGTCATCCCGGGCTGGTATTTGCCCGGGCCTCCGTGCTACGGGCTTGATTAAAGGCCCCTACCCAACCCTCCGCGTTGTTTGGAAAATTGTGAAAAACAATTTATAACACAAGAGCACGGCGGCCCCCACCTGATTTAAAACAATGCACATCTTATGGACACGGGCACGGCGGCCACAACTCAGCATCCGCGTGCATAATGAAAAAATAAACAAACGGCCCGGCGGCCCAGGACATGCCGCACACTGGTTTAGAATTCAGGTCTCCAGCATGCTAGTACCAAGCACTTACTGCTTGAGCCATTGGGGGCTGCGCTAAGCGCACGCGAGCCCCAAAAGCACTAGACATTGCGAGGCCACATTGAGAACGCCTAAGCGACTCAGTTCATAGTCCCCTCCCACACACGGCACTCGCGGCCGCATACACGACATAATAATGGTATGTAGTAGTATCTGCGGGCTGCTAATATAACCCCCGGTGAAGTGGTGCTCTTTTATCGAGCTCGGGTGGTTGAAAGGCGCGTTAAGCAATTTAAACAACAAGAACCCCAGTGCGGCGGCCATGCATCCCTCTACACCCAGGATGACTTCGCCGCCACAAGCGGAATACAAATAAGGGGCCATAACGAAAGACCATACAATTAATGTCACGTCGGCCCCAACTCAATTAAAATGACGCTACTGAAATACACATAGGCCCGCGGGCCCAACATCTTTAGCACAACGCAAATTTATATAAACCTGGGCACGGCGGCCCCGAACTTAATAGCAACGCACAATTTATAACTCAAGAGCATGGCGGCCCCCGCCTAATTTTAAACAATGCACATGTTATGGACACGGGCACCGCGGGCCCAACATCTTTAGCACAACGCACTTTTATAAACATCTGGGCAGGGCGGCCCCAACTTGATAAACACCAGAGCACTTGAATTAAAACAATGCGCACATTACAGACACGGGCACAGGGGCCACACAATGTCACGTCGGCCCCAATTTAATCAAACGACCCCACTCATATACCCATAGGCACGGCGGGCCCAACACCTTTATCACACGCACTTATATATACATCTGGGCACGGCGGCCCCAAATGATTCATAACCACGCACAATTCATAGACAAAAGAGCACGGCAGCCCCCACTTGAATTAAAACAATGCACACGTTACACGGGCACGGCGGCCACTACTCAACCTCCGCATGCATAAAACAAACAAACGGCCAGGAGGCCAAGGATGTATACATGCTCCCCCGTATGATTGAAACCCTCTCAAGCTGACGCGGCGGCCAGCGAGTGGGCCCCTTACCCCCTCCCCCCTATACTTACCAATCGATCTCTCCTGGAAATTCCTTATCCTTGCACGGCGGGAGCTGCTGGCCAAAAGAATGATGGCCAGCAGCTTCCGCCCTTATAAGTGTCCCCGGGAGACCCGGCCGGAAGCCAGGTCCCCGGGGACGCCTCTTCCGCCTCGCTGAAGGGGGGGAGGAAGAGGAGAGGCATGACCAGCAACCGGAAGGGGGCGGCCAGAGGGGACAGCCCGCTATGTAGGCTGTCCCTCTAGCGCCCCCTGCGGGGGCCGGTCAGCCTCTGACAGCTCTTCAAAAGACAGAGAGTGCCTGCAGCACAGCAAACAGTACAAGTGGACACTTATCTGTTTTCCATTACATGCTTTCACGGGACAAGGAGCTGCTCTCTGCCCAGCATGTTTTGGCTTCATCTGATGATCTCTATAGTCGTCAAGGCCCCAACATATCAGCAAAAAGGGGCCTAAAACAGTGCCTCAAGATTGTCCTCCGGCAGACTGGTTGTTGCAGTCATGGACTGTGCTTAGCCCCAGCAATGAAGAAACAACATTCCTTTACCAATAACCATTGGAGTTGGAAAAGTGGGCTTAGAATAGGAGGAGACAAGTGGCCAAAAGCAGTCCCTGCTCCATATTATACAACTGTCTGTGTTTTGATAACTGTGTGTGTTTTGGCTCTTTCTACTCTCATGCTACACTTGAACACCCGGTGACGGTAATACAGACTGAAGGATTGTAAGAGAGAAATGCAGAAGCAGTAAATCACTGATCATTGCAATGAGAAAGAACAGCACCCCTGATTGGGCGAAGGAAATGAATGGAGTGGCTCCAACACCCTGCCACTAGTGTCTCCCTGGCAACCCTACCATTTAGTGACCAAGCCGATGTGGTCTTGGGTGCGGGTTTGTGCCAGCCCCTGAACTGGGACACCAACTGCCCATTTATCCTGCCAGAAATGAAGGAAGATAGGACTGGCCAGGACTGCTGCCCCATCAACAGCAGCGACTCCTGCCTGTGGGAGAAGTGGCCCAGACAACCTGCCACACTGGTTGGGGGGAACAGGAAAGAAGGAGCAGTGGCCCCTACCCAGAGCAGTATAGGAAGTGACCCAGACACCCTGTCACCTGTGTCCAGCCAAACAACATCTCACTGCCTGACAGCCGCCACCAAGCAGCAGTGTAACACTTGTGTGCCCTTCTGTGCCACTACAGTAATGAAAAACTCCTGCCTGGAGGAGAGAGGCCAAGAAGAGGGGGTGAGTAACATGGTCTCACCCCATGCCCTATCAACATCATGTGGCGCAGCCTAGACACCCTGCTACTCGCATCTCGCTGCCTGCCCCAACATCAGGGGACTAAGCCGATGAGGCCCCTGGTTATCCCAGGTGTGGCTTTGACAGTCTTTTGGACTGTGCCATCAACGGACTTTGGCCTGTGATAGTCACTATCCCGAATGGACACTGGTCTCCTGCAGTCCTGCAAGTGCTCAAATAGGATTCAGTTAACATGTGTCTTCATGCTTTGAGCCTGCATGGAAGGTATGTATGCGTAAAGTGGCCCCAGTGAAAATGCCTGCGAAGCTGAACTCTCGCGTTTTGTTGGCTTGCTCAATATGGTGCTAGCAGCTACCAATGGTGTCATTCAGTGGTTGAAGTTCCACTTATAGCAGGTTAATAAAGGGTCTTGTAAGATGGGGTAGAACTGCCAGTATACCACCAGCAGTTCGCCAACCCTGTTACTCGCTGAATACATGTAGAGTCCTTTTCAGCAAGGACTTTGATTAAGGGCTGTCTGCGGCTGGAGGTGCTGTTTCCTACGTGCTTTGAACTCTGCTTATTGCAGGAAGGCTACGTGTTGAGAAGCTACGGATTGTTCAAAGAAAAACTTTCTAAGTGTGACAAATCCCTCCCACCCTACCCACAAGCCCATATACTACAGAATCACGCGCCTTTTGCGCGCGCGCTTTTCAGCAAGGGTTTTGATTAAGGGATCTTTGCGGCTGGAGGTGCTGTTTCTTACGTGCTTTGAAGTCTGCTTATTGCAGGAAGGCTACGTGTTAAGAAGCTACAGTACGCTGAATAAAAGAATTTGTGTGTGACGAAGACAAGCAAGTTACTTTGCAACTCTAACTATCTTCCTTGATTTTCCCAGGATTGTTCAAAGAAAAACTTTCCAAGTGTGACAACCCCTCCCACCCTACCCACAAGCTCATATACCCATACACTACAGAAGCACGTGCTTTTTGCACGTGCGCAAATCAGCAAGGGCTTTGATTAAGGGCTGTCTGTGGCTGTCTTAGGCAGGCGTGGCAGGGAGGCGGCGGTAATTTTAAAAAAGTATTTTATTTATTCCTTGTATTGTTTTATTGTTTTATCAATTGTTCTTATGCTTTACATGTGGATTTGTCAGAGATAAAGCTGTTGGTGGTTTCGTCTTGGTTGTTTTGAAGCGGCTGGAGTTTAAAGAGTATATTATTTTTTTCGTTTGCTTATTTTGTTCTTGTTGTGTCGGGTATTGTGGTATTGCCAGTCACATTTGTACTGGCTTGCTCGTCCTGGTTCCTCTTGTGTAATTACTTGTGTGAGCACAATTGAAAGAAGAAGCTGCGCATATTTTAAAAACAAATGCTTGTATGCAAATTGTGACTTTTGCGTGTACCCATTGTGGCTCAAGAGTTAGAATCTAGTGGGCATATAACAACCAAAGGGTGCTTTTTGTGTGAACACAATTAAAAGACGAAGCTGTGTATTAACCCATTCTGGCCTAACAGCTAGAATTTGGTGGGCATATAATCACAGAGCACTCTGTCTTTGATCACCCACATGAGTGTATTAGTGAGATAAAATCAAACTACAACCCAACCGCAAGGCGTGGGTGTGTAGTGGGAGTGAAAGAATAGAGGGTCGTGGGTAATTGAATAAAGATATATGGGGAGTACTATTAACATGACAACGAATACGTTTTCCCTAAATATGGCATGCCTACATTTAATCATATGGTTGAAAACGCACAAATACAAATAATGATTACGGGTGCACCTGTTGTCAATGCTCAAATAAATGTGATGATCGTGAGTGCACCGGTTGTCGGTGCACAAGTAAATACAATGATTAGAAGTGCTCCAACAACAGTGCATGAAAAAAAAATCATCATAGTGAATGAGAAAAAGGTTCAAGCACAACAGCGCAGTGTGTCTTTTGGTTTAGATATTCAAACGTTTTATAAACAGGGAATGCTTTTAAAGACACAGTTATGGAATGCAGAACACGCCAAATGCACAAAACTAACTGATAGAATTAACTAAGAAATTAATACAGTTAAACGCATTTTGTTTGAAAGCATGCCAAATGACATTTCAGGAAAAGGGTTATCTGATATAACGATGGAAGCTGAAGCAAATCGATGTGATTGAGCTAGACAAACCGAAAGTATGGCTACTATTGATGAAGGAGGATCTCAACTCGTAACTTGCTCAAGAGCTGCCCAGTATAAATTAAGGGAAGCTTATGAGGAGTTGAAAGTCACAGGGCAAGTTGATGAGGAATCGATTGATTTCATGAACATGAGTAAAAACACATGTGATAATGAACAGATTGTATTTGTCCATTCAAACACACTTGATCTCATGCAGTTAAATGACATCTCACCAATTAAGAGATCCAATAAAGTAGATCCTCCATTTATATCTGACCAAGTAGATGAAGAACCATTAGCTGTAGATAAACAGTTGTTGTTACAAACCCATGATTCAATTGAATGTCTAGAACAAAACGTGTCCTCTCAGTCCTTGTCATTCATCCGCCGACACCTCGGCAGGTTAGACTGCCAACAGAGCAAGGCAGAATGAATATTGCCTCTCAATCTTTGTATTGTGAAAGAAATGTATCAATAGGTAATAACTCTGTAAATAACACTCTTATGGCAATGAATACTGCGTTATTGACACTAGTGAAACTATATGAGGCGATGGACCAAAGAATAATTCATCAGACAATGGTCCTGTCGCAAATAGCAAATTGCAGTTAAAATAATATGAATACAGGGTCTGCATACACAGTAAATCATACTTATGAAATATTTAGACATTGTAAACTAATGGATGCAGAGTCTTAAACTGAGCATGAAAAGACTGTTTCAAAACAACAAATAAGTAAGGAAAATACAAGTGTGATTCTGATTGGCACCTATGATCAGGGAAAGCAAACTGTGAGGAAGGAAGTAGGCCAAGTAGGCTTAGAAGGAAGTATACTGAATGTAAATGATGTTGTACAAACAAATACATTCAACATCTTCTCTAAAAAAAGAAATAACAAAGCAACCAAGTAGACAATCACTAAGAGTGAAAGATAACAAAAAAAATGTTTATCAACAAGTAAAGAAATGATGAAAAAGATAACGAATAAAAGGAGGTTTTAAAAAATTATAAATGATAAACACAAAAGAACTGAAGATCATAAGTTGCAAGAAAAGTTGAAAAGAAGTGAAGGATGTTTACAAGCGGGAGAGCCTATTAAAATGAAGCAGACAACTGAAATGGCTGGAAGCCGCTTGATGATCTAGTAGAGATGTCAACACAAGCGGTTAGCTTGGAGAATAGCCAACCGTCAAAAATAGTGGTCTCACATTTAGAGGAACAAGACCCGAGTGAAAAATCAAAAGCATCAGACAACCCTGTAATGGATTTGTCAGTGGAGAAAATGAGAAAGGAAATAAATAAAACAGTTTCACAGTATCTGACAAATAGGCATGCAGATGAAACTATCATTCATTCTGAAAGAGAACAGATGCCAGTTTCATCATATAAACCTACCCTAAATGGTCCTAAATATCTGAATGCTATTCTAAAAAAAAGTGATTGTCACAACCTTGTAATGAGCAGAATTTGCATTCAGGGAAAATTCAACCCATGATGGATAATAGATCAAATTGAAATAAACCGATGGTAAATGTACAGCAATGCAGATTGAATTATCATCGGTTTATAATTGAGTGCCATGAACAACCATTTGGTCAATTTGATTTAAATAGATCAAGTATATTAAACATCTGTAGAGAGCTCCCAAAATTGAAAAATATAAACACTACTAAAATTGACAGGGTCAAATTCTTGAATGATTACGATTTAACAAGATCTTGCTTCTTTATTTGTTCATCTGTGATAGCGAACATTATCTGGCGTGAAAGGCTGCTACTACCAGAAATTGGGTCCAATTTCATAAGAGATCAGAGTTATTCAGAAGTAGAAATGCCTTGAGGAGAGGAGAAAAAAAGCTTACGAATATTTGGAGCAAACCAGCAATGCTTGGCAATATCAAATACTAAAATATTGCCCACTGGACAATATGATATGTACAGTGAGCAGTATGAGGCATAACAACCCTTGCCATATAACGTTATTCAGCTATTGTCCTGGAATACACAGGGTTTTAAGCACTTCATAAACACACAAACAAATGAGCTAAGTAATTATGATATCATACTATGGCAAGAAACTTGGCTCACAGACAAGCCAATATGGGATGGATTTGAGGTGTATGTAACACCGGCTGTACTCCAGGATAAAGGCCGTCCAATTGCAGGTTTACTGATAGCTGTAAAAAGAGCCAGGAACTTTAGGATTAAGGAATACAATCTAGAAACCCCCTACTTTCAAGCGGTAAGGTTGATGAAAGGTAACTATTCCATGATCCTAATAAGCATCTACTGGGAAAGAGTGCAACTTTCACCTGACTGCTTCTTTATACAAATTGACGCACTCTTGGACGGTATTGCATTAGAAGGAAACATCAATTTAATTTTAATCGCAGGTGATTTGAACCTTCACCTGACAGCTGATTTAAATAAAGAGTACTTACCTGATGAAATAAGGTGGAGCTCCCTGATGGAGGAAAGGCAATTTTACATGTTGAACGGCACAACAAAGGGTGATATTCCAGCCCGTCCAACGTGGCATAGAGGTTCACTGAATGCAACGTTGGACTATATGTTTACTAATCATGAGCTGTCAGGTTTGATTGAATCCTTGGATATAAATACTAATGAATTAAGCGATCATTGTCAACTATGTTTAACCTGGAAATGGCATAAATCATCTGTCAAAAAAACTAAAAGCAAATATGTAGGGCAAGTTGTTGCAAATAATGGTTGTAACCACATAAGATGGTCAGTAAAGTCTTTGAATTACCTTGACAACACATTAAGAACTCAGAGAGGGAGGTGTTATGTTACAAGTATGAAAAAATATGTGCAGACAAAATCAATCATACAGCAGGTTAATTTCAGACATTCACATGTATTTGATCACATTTTGAAAAATAGGAAACTGAATTAAGGTGGCAAATTCGTCAGTTAAAATATTACCTTCACCCAGAAAAATATAATCAAATAAAACATTTGAAATCGACTTACAAGAACTGGGTCAGAGGAAGGAGAGCTCTGATTTACCAGCAAGATAGCGAGAAAATGCTGAGTAAAATGAGATCAAAATCATCGGCTGGAATATGGACCTTATTGAATGAAGCTACATATAAGTCGCAAGCAGCTGTACAGATGAATCCAATATCAGAGTGTATTTGGAGTAGGTACTATCAAGAAATGTATCAAACACCAGTGCCCGGATGTGAGATTATTCTGAATAGTGAGAACTGGAAACACAACATCATTTTTGACAAGGAAGGCCTAATCTTTTATATATCCAAATTGAGTAGGTCCCGAGCTGTAGGCCTGGATGGCCTTGACAGTAGCATAATAAAAAAAATCCGGATCTGTGGACATCAATATTCGCCAAGATCTTTAGTCATGTTATGAAGACAGGATTGATACCTGTCTCTTGGAAAAGTTCAGTTATAATACCGCTTTTCAAGAAGGGAGACAGATTCAATCCTGTCTCATAGAGACCCATTGCCCTTCTCCACTGCCTGGGCAAAATGTTTGCCCGCTTAGTTTTAAGAGACTTCAATTTATGGCCAACAGAGAAGAATTTGAGGGATCCCTACCTAACTGTTTTTTTTAGCAGGGTTGGGAACTAGCATCAATCTATTGTCCCTGAATGCTATAATAGCACAACATCAGCAGATGAAGCAGCCGCTGTATGTGGCATTTGTTGATTTCCAAACGGCTTTCGACTCAGTCCCACAAGAACTTCTTTTTAAGAAGTTGATGGATCATGATTGTCCATGGAACATATTGAAATGGCTTATGGAATTCCATAGAGACACTGTGATCCAGGTCAGATTGACTAGCGATGGACTGTTGACTGATCCAATATCAACGTCGAGAGGGCTGAAGCAAGGATGCATACTTGCTTCAGCCCTCTTCAATTTCTTCATATTTGACATGGGTCATGGTTTCTCAAGTGTGATAACAGATCCTCCGAAACTGGAGGTAAGGGTAGTGAAATGGTTGCTATATGCAGATGATCTGTTGTTGCTTTCTAAATCTCCAATGGGACTACAAAATATGTTAAAAGAATTGGAGAAATATGCTGGTAACAATAAGAGCTCGATAAATGTTAAAAAAAAACAGAGATCATTCAATTTGGTAATTGAAGCATCAGAATCGTTGTAACCAATGGCTGCTGGAAAAAAATAACCTGCAAATAGTATCGAACTACACATATTTGGGAGTAAATGTGAATAACCATTCGAAAGATCTACCATATGAAATATCTTTACAAATAAAATCAAGTGCCCTAATATAACAGGCTCTCATCATAAGTGGTCGATATTGCTAATTCTCCATCCATCCTCTATTGGTCTTTTATTCAACAGAAAGTTTCACCGATTTTACTTTATGGTTCAAAGACAAAGGCCAAAAGAGATGGTGGATACTGGAATACAATAGAAGCAAAATTCTGGAGGAATTTATTAAAACTTCCATCATCTGTGCCTATTGTGATGATTAGGCTTGAATTAGGATTGGTGTCTCTTTATGCTCAATATAAATGGAAGATCTGTATGTTATATAGGAAGTGTATAATGGATGAACTGAAAAATGGATTAATGACAATACTTTCAAATTATGTCGAACAATCTAATGATGTATTTAGAGAAATTGGAGGGCGAAGGCTCATGAGTCACTGCGAGAAGCTGACATCTCTGAAAAACTGCTTATCCAAAATCCGGGGAAAGCAAAACAAAAATTATGTAAGCTTGATTGGATTCAAACTAGGGAGCAATGTTTCAAATATAAAGCATTCAAGAAAAATCCATTTGCTATTAAAATTATGGAACAGTAGAATCTTATCTATTGAAATATCCAAGTCTGCAGCATCGTGCTGGACTATTGCGCCATCGCCTTGATTTATGGAGAACAAGAGAACTAATGTCAAAATGGTACCCTCTACAACAGTTAAGCAATATGTGTTGACAGAATTGAAACACTAGAACACATTATTGTTGAGTATGAAAAGTTATTGACTATACGAATTATATACTTCAAAGAGATATTAGGATATCTAAAACAATTGGATATGCAAAGACTGGTTGTATATTTATCACTTCTACTCTAAGACGTTGGGGTATGCAACTGTAAATTATTTGAAAGAATTAAAATTGGAAGAAGTTGTTGAAACTATCGAAATATAAAGAATGAAGTTTTAAATGATTAAATCTCAGCGAGTGATGCTAGATAATAGATTGTGTTGCTATGAAGATAGAAGAGTTATGGAATTATATATATTTTGTTGTTTTATATGTTATGTTTACATTTTTAGAAATTGTTTAATATTTATAAGAGGAAGTGAATTTATGTTTATAAAATTATTAATGATGTATTATTTGGTCCCTTTTGAAAGGTTGATTTTATCAGCCGTAACAAATAATAAAAATAAAGTAGAGTCCTTGATATGTGTTATATCTCTGCAATTACTGGTGTCCCTCAGTATGTGTCATTGGGTATTTCCAGGATTTGTCTATGCTATAATTTCTGTGTGGAACTAAGTATTGTTCTGTAACCGGGGGGAGCGGTGAGGGGAAATCAGTTCATCTTTTCGTAACGTTTGTTTGTTATGAAAAAGGAGTAGTGTGGTGTGACCCTCCCAAATGTGTTGCTCTTTTAAGAGGGGCAGTGTTATTTGTGGCCCTCCCAGGTGTATTGCCCTTTTAAGATGGGCCATGACTGTGTTATGGCCCAAACTAATAAAAGGAGCAAATGCAGGAACGTGCCTCAGGCCGGCTGCAGACTCCACAAGGGAATGACTGAGTGTGTGTCTCATTTAGGCCTGCAGGCCTACACCATGTGAGCACGGGCCTGTAGGCCATGATGCTGTGGGGTCCACGTGCGAGCAAGGTGGCTAGGGTCTGCATGGTCTGGGTATGGTCTGCCCTGCCGTTCAAGAAGACCGGTTGCCCCCCGGCAAAACCCCAAGACACTGGGCCTCCAGGCTGCTGATGTGCATAGCACCTAGGAGGGCAGGCTTGATGCCGATAGTCGGCCCCCACAACAACTCCAACATAAGGGTTTATTCTCTCATTCCCGGCTCGCCCGAGGCTTCTGTTGGAGTATTGGCTGTGCATTTTCCGATGTGGTGATGTTGCGGGCACCTGGGATGCCGGAAGCTGTGGTTCATTTTTCCACGCATGGGCACCCAGGCACCACGGCAACCTCAAAGCACTTGAATACTGATGCGCTGAAAACAGCAAGCAATGCCCTATTATGATAATCAAGTGCCACAAGCGTTTTCAGAATGTGATGTTTGGCTATGTTATTTCACTTCGGATGGTGCAGTGCCTTTGATGATCTGGATGTTCAGGTTGTTGATTGTCAATATCAAACCACAATCTTAATAGCTGTCTGGAGCTCAACAGTGACATGGGCACACAAGGCTACCAGCACTATCACATGGTAGGCACTGCATTTCTGCATGTGGTCTTCGGTGCCATGGGCTGTACATGACTGGAAAACTTTACTCACCTGGCATGATACACTGTTTGACAGACTGCCTTTATAATTGCCTTCATGATCATGGGTATTCTAGCAAATATATCTTGCGCAGCAGACAACGATACTGTTATGTCCTGCTTTGTGTGGCCCTCTACACCTCGTTTGGTAATATTTGATATTTGTAACTGATGTTAGCCAAAAGAAATACATTATGTTTAAATATTTGCATTATAATTACTGTGGCATATGCAGGGTGATCTTTATCACGTGTCCTACGTGTTACTTCTTTTTGCCAGTCTCAATTTTGAGGGTTAACCATGTATGCATGTGAAAGAAATAACATGCACAATTCTTAATATTCAGTACAACTACTCTGCAGTCAACTAAAGCGCCCAAAATAAGGCTGATTTAATCACAAAGAAGTGGACTTCACCACAAAAACAGGTCAAAAGAGCTACAATGTTTTGTAAGCATGCATGAGCACTCAGTTCACTCCGGGGCAACTATAGTCAGATGCCCTCAATGGAAACAATTACACTAATTTCTTTGGACACAATAAAAGGGTTTACTTTCATATATTGAGAACAAAATGAATCAAATTAAATCATGTTTCACGTTCAGAGCAGCCCAAATCATTTTACAGGGATTGCTCCTTTTCTCATGTGCTACAATACATTGAAACAGTAAATACTTTGTGATACTTTAATTCAGTGCTAGCAAAAGCCAACAGATAAAAGCATTGTAACAAACAGGAGCTCGAATGAAGCTGTTAATATGCATCAGCTTTTTAACAAAATTAATAGATAACGAAACGGGGATCACAGTGTACACAATGAGAAAAGGAGATTCGTTTTCAGTTGCCATAGTGGAAGTCGCATGATTTACAAAAGCGTTTATAAATGTAAAAACCCCATAGAAAAAAAAAAGCTTTGTAAATCAGCCCCACCCACCACGTCGGAACAAACATTGCCTCGCCTGCAAGTAACCTTGAGTGAAATAAACTGTAGGGGTATGCAACAAATTATTAAAGCAGCCTGGCGTGAGAATGGTTCTCCAGCATGGGGTCTGGCATGGATTCACATGCTCATGATAATTCCCCGTCGTCAGGCTGGGAATCCTCGGTAAAGAAAAAATCAGTATCAGTTTCTTTCCTGATCTGTCTTTCTTAGTAGTAACCAATCACTGATCTCTTGGTCATACTGCCCCCAGCCAATGACTGCCCTCTCCCTAAGCCCCACCTCTGGCAGCCATCCTCAGATTTTTACTGCACGCTCAAGTGTTGGGAGTCCTCGTGTTTAGCTCTCGAGTTTTTTGCTGCATTTTCATGCTTTTTCAGGAGATTTTCTAATTTTTTCGGTTTAATCGAGCCTCAAGCTCCACCGTTTCTACTTCTGATAACGGGGACCCGTTTCGTAATTCTTCTACGCCCCTCAAGGGTGAAGTTTTCGTCGAGTTTACACTTCTTGGAGGATTCGGAAGATCTACGGCCTACCTCAACGGACATGGCCCAGGACAAGGGAAGCTCGATGCCCGGATCCAAGCTGTTCAGGTGCTGCCCTGGATGCGGATTACAGAACGTTTTCAAGGAGGACAAGCATTCGCAATGTCTCTACCGCCTTCATGATGACAAGACGCACGTGGAGAAAGACTGTGCGTTCTGCAAGAACCTTTCGGAATGGACCAAACAAGATAGTCGTTCCCGCCTCGTCACCTGGCTGGAGAAGGGCACAGCAGGTGAGAAGGCGAAGAAGAAGTCTTAGCGGGTTTCTAAGTCCTGTCAGGGCGCCCCGGCGATGGGGGCCCAACAGAAGGTCAAGCACTGAAAAGTGGGGCTCTTCGGTTGCCAAGCAGGGCACTACTTCCCCGGCACGTTCGACCATGAGCCAGCGCTCTGGTTCGGGGAAGGGGAAGTCCGAGAACCCGGGTAGGCTGCGGAAGCGGACCCGGTCGATCTCGAAGGGGGAGCGAGGCGCTGACCCTCCCCCCAAGGCGAAGGCCCAGGACGCACCTAAGGTGGTGAGGGCTTTGATCCACCCGGCAAAGGCCTCTACCGAAGTGGTCGCTGCGACCCTGGCGAAGCCGGCTGAGACTATGCCTGTGGAAACGCCCTCTGGGCCCAGAGTATCCCTGCCACCGCGGAGGGAATCCTCTTTCCAGCCCATCGCTAAGACCCCCGTGAAGCCCCCGGCGGGAAAAGAGGGGGGGCCGGTGGCCATTACAGACTCGGAATCAGCCTCTGAGGAGGAACTGGTGGAAACCGAGAAGGGCCTCAACGAAAGGTCCATAGGCCTCAACGAGAGGTTCATAGGCCTCAACGAGAGGTTCGAGAAGGTTCGATCCCAGGAGACGGTCCCTGCTGACGTGATCGAAGATAGCAACGATGACGACGAACAGGGCCCCGTGGAGCGGCCATCCCGTCCGTCGCAGCCATTGCCCGAGCCCCAGGATAGCTCGGCGGCCATTTTGCTGGCAATCCAATCCTTATGTACCGAGATAAGGACGAGATTACCACGGACCCCGACGGAGGATCCAGAACCAGGGCCGTTGGGAAGCCCTCCGAACAAGCAGAGGAGAGTCCACCCCGCTCCGCCCTTCGTGCCTGCGAGACCGATGGACCCCTCATCCCCCTCGCCGGACCCTAGAGAGGATATGGCGATGGATACAGCGACGGGGACGGACGATGATGGCGGCGATGACACAGCGGACATCCCGTCGGCACCCCCCCCCACGGGCGTCTCCAGCCGACGAAATCGGCTCTTTCCATGCCATGATAACCAGGGCATCCGAGCTCTTCCAGCTCTGCCCTGAAGAACAGAAAAAGCAGGGGTTTCTGTACAAACGACGAGAGGCCAAGAGGAAAACGGTCCTTGCGGTGCCTTTACTCAACGCCATCTGGGACGAGGGGATTGCTGTCCTCAAGAACCCTTCCACGACACCCGCCAAGAGGGACAGGTACGAGAAGTACTGAGTCCCCGATGCCGCCCCCTTGTGCCTCAGGGCCCAGCCCACGCCGGACTTGGTCGTCTCAGCAGCGGCTAAGAAGAAGGCAGCGGGTGCGGCGGCTTCAACTACCACTTCCCCACCGGACAGCGAGGGCAAGAAGTTAGACTGTATGGGACGACGAGTCATCTCGTCGGCAGCGACGACGATTAAGGTGGCCAATGCCTTAGCGATCGTGGCCCGCTATGACAGGGAGCTCTGGTTCAAGATAGCTCCCCTGCTAGACTTCCTACCTGATGACAAAAGGGCGGAGGCCCTAGAAATTCTGCAGGAAGGCGAGGTGGCTTCGGACCACGCCATAACGGTGGCAACGGACATTGCCGATACCGGATTTCGCCAACTGGGCAACAGAGTTTGCCTCCGACGACAAGGTTGGCTCAAGGCGACAGACTTTCGCAAGGACGTCCAGACCAGAGTGTTGGACATGCCGTTCGACGGCAACAACCTTTTTGGTAAGGCGGTGGACGAGTCTCTACAGGCCATCAAGACCGACTCGGAGACGGCCCGGGCCCTTGGGGTGCTTCAACAGCGACGGCCCTTTCGGAACTCCGGAGGGAGACAGGGTGCCTCCAAAGGATCCAGCGGTGGCTCCTCCACTTACCGCCAGGCGCCCCGCTCCTCTTCCCAGGAGGCCTACAGAGGTCGCGGCAAGCAAGGGGGATCCCGCCGTCGTCGCCAAGGAGGCCAAGGCGGCAAGGCCGCCTCCAAGCAAGACTGACCCGGCCGGGTTGTCGGGCCCCCACCGAAGCACCACGGTGGGAGGCCGGCTGACGAAGTTCGTCAGCGTGTGGGAGTCCATCTCCACCGATCGTTGGGTGTTGGACACCCTGGCCAACGGACACTCGCTGGAATTCCAAAAGAAGTGCCCTCGCATTCCTCCCGTGGCCAGGAAGGACAATCACGTCCCTCAACTGCTGTTGGAGGTAAAGGCGATGCTCAAGAAAGGTGCCATCGAGCTCCTCCCCAAGAGGCTCTGGGGCTCCGGAGTGTACACAAGGTACTTCCTCGTCAGAAAGAAGACAGGCGGTTGGTGCCCCATCCTGGACCTGCGTCGGTCAAACAAATACATCAAGGCGCAGAAATTCGGGATGGTCACCCTCCAGCACGTGCTGGGACAGCTGGAGGAAGGCGATTTCCTTTCGTCGTTGGTCCTGCAGGATGCTTACTTCCACATCCCCATTCTAAAAAGGCACAGGAAGTTCCTCAGGTTCGTGGTTCAGGGACGCCACTACCAATTCAGAGCCCTACCGTTCGGATTAAAGTCAGCACCCAGGGTTTTCACCAAGTGCCTGGCACCAGTGGCGGCGCGGCTGCGCCTGCAGGGGATCCACATCTACCCCTACCTGGACGACTGGCTAATCCGGGCAAGGACAGGGAACTCACCGTCGAACATACGGGGAAGACCGTCTGGTTACTCATGGAGCTGGGGTTCGCCATCAACTACCCCAAATCCCACCTGGTTCCATCGCAAGTAGCAATGTTTCTGGGAGCGAAGCTCGATACACTGAGGCAATTGGCCTCCCCTTCAGAGGAGAGGACCAAGACCATCCTGGGCGGCGCCTGTTAGCCACGAACGTGGCATTGGTGAGGTCCATCAAGTCCCTTCTCGGGATGATGTCCTCATGCATCTACCTTGTACCCCTTTGCAGACTTCGAATCCGTCTGCTACAGGAGTTCCTTGACGCCTGCTGGTTTCAGGCGACGGGCTGCTTCGAGGACAGGATCCCTCTCGACGAGGAGTTCCGTCGGGCGATCATATGGTGGGGCACCCGCGCTCACCTCACTACAGGCACGGACTTTCAAACCCCAACCGTCTTTCAGGAGACGGTGACGACGGACGCCTCTCTGGAGGGTTGGGGGGCCCACATCGGAGATCTCCACGCAAGAGGCCTTTGGCTCCCGGAGGAGAGGTGTCTCCACATCAACATTCTGGAGCTCCGAGCAGTGTTCTGGGCGCTCAAGTCATTCCTTCTGTCCCTCAAGGACAAAGTGGTGAGGATCTTCACCGACAACACCACCACAATGTTCTACATACGGAAGCAGGGGGGCACCAGATCCCCAGCCCTATCCAAGGAGGCCCAGGATCTGTGGCACTGGGCCATCGTCCAGGGGATGTTTCTGGTTCCTTTCCACTTGGCAGGAATAAAAAACACCATCGCCGACTCACTCAGCAGGGAGCTGCGCTCATGCCATGAGTGGGAACTGCGACAGGATCAAGTGGATTGGCTCTTCCAACGATGGGGCAAACCCCAGATCGACCTGTTCGCGACGGCGACGAACTCCAAGTGCCAGAGGTTCGCCAGCAGGTTCCCACACCCGAGGAGCATGGGCGATGCTTTCTCGTTCCCCTGGGACGGCCTGTTTCTATACGCGTTCCCTCCGTTGCCGTTGCTGCTCCGCCTTATCAACCAGTTCAAGAGGTCCTGGTGCAGGATGATCCTCGTTGCACCGGCGTGGCCGAGGCAGATCTGGTTCCCGGACCTTCTGGACTTGTCAACGTCCCCACCAGTCAAGCTGCCGGCGGACGCGGATCTTCTCTCCAGAGAAGGAGGCGCCATTCTCCATCACGACCCACAGTCGCTGAACTTGCAGGCCTGGCTCCTGCGGCACTATAGTTTGGAGGGTACGATATAACGGCTGATTGCAGAGAGGTTCTTGCAAAAGCCAGGGCGTCCTCAACTCTCAAGTGTTACGGTCATAAATGGAAGAGGTTCTCTGTCTGGTGCCGTGCACAGAAGATTAACCCTCTGCGGATTACGACCCCTCAAGTACTGCCGTACCTACTGTCGCTGGCCAAAGCTGGACTGGCTCACGCCTCCATCAAAATACATCTGGCTGCCATCTCCCGATATACCAGGACTACGGAACGGGCATCCTTGTGGTCTCATCGCCTGGTGAAGGAATTCATGAAGGGACTATTCCAATCATTCCCGCCGGTGAAGGCTCCTGCCCCGGCGTGGGAGCTTAATGTGGTGCTGACCAGGCTCATGGGAGCCCCATTCGAGCCTATGAATTCGGCTCCTTTGAAGTTACTGTCATGGAAACTCGTGGCCATCACCTCCGCACGACGAGTGGGAGAGATCCAGGCCCTATCTTGCAAGCCTCCATACTTGACTTTTCATGACACGAGGGTGGTGCTGAGGACGCATCCCTCCTTTATGCCCAAGGTGCCGTCGGACTTCCACCTCAACGAGCCCTTGGTGTTACCAGTTTTCTTCCTGTCGCCTTCGACGTCGGCCGAGAGGACTTTGCACTCGCTGGATGTAGCTAGAGCGCTGAAGTTCTACGTGGACCGCACAAAGAGTTTTCGGAAGGCGTCACAACTGTTTGTGAACTTTGGGTCTGTGAATCAAGGGAAGGCTCTCTCGAAGACTTTCATTTCCAGATGGCTCTCCGGCTGCATCATGCACTGTCACCGGTTGGCAAACCGACCGCTGCCCGGCCGTCCGAGAGCCCATTCGACCAGAGCGATCACTGCTACCACGGCGTTCCTGTCTGGTGTGCCCCTGCTGGACATCTGCAGGGCTGCTACGTGGAGGTCAACGCACACCTTCACAAGATTCTACTGCATCGATCTGGACTCCAGGGAGGAGTCCAGGGTCGGCCAAGCAGTGCTGCCCAACCTGTTCGCCTAAGGTGAGCCTGGTGAGGAGGTAAGAATTGCTTAATGTTGAGTTTTGGATGTAATGCTTAATGTTGAGCCTTTGCCACCTCCCGTGGTTGTGCATGTGTATACTGCTATGTATTCTTTATTCATGAGCATGTGAATCCATGCCAGACCCCATGCTGGAGAAGGAACAAGTTACTTCTCTGTAACTGTTGTTCTCTAGCATGGGTCTGGCATGGATTCACATGCGAACCCTCCCACCTACCCCTCAGCGGCTCTTCACTTGGTCATACTGCCACTTGGCATGCTACCAAATCTGAGGATGGTGTTAAACGAGGTTTCACGGGATCGCTGGTTACCTTTTCTTCCCGGGGTTCGTGGAGTCGAGGCAGCCAGTCTGTCGGAGCGACAATGCCGATGAAGCAGTAACGCGGGAAATCAACCCAACACCCTCCTGACAATAAATGACAGGATAGCAATGGACCAACTCCCAACGCCACGGGTGGCACTTCTCTGCATTAACGTGATGTCGGGACAGTGTTTCCACTGGCAGAGAAGGCGAGTGAGTCCTTATAACACCAGTAGATGGATGAGCTGATCTTCGGGACTTCCAGGAAGGCAGTAAGGCACGGGTACCGGCAGGGCACGAGTCAGGAGAAGGGAAAAGGTCAGGCAGCAAGGACAGGGAGGACTGACCAGGAATTCCCACGGGACAGGAGCCAAGACAGGGAGAAGGCTAGACAGGCAACCCAGACAAGACCCCTCCGAACCCCAAAACCAGAAAGTAGGTAAGGTCAAGACAGGGCTGGGAAACCAGGAACTGAAGTACCAGGGAGCAAGGAAGGAGAGGAGATTTGGAAGGCAGGACAAGGCAGGGCAAGACTAAGCAGGGGAAACTGGAGAGACTGTAGCACAGGTAAACAGGCTCCAGCAGCGCATACACGGCAACAACCGCGTTGAGACGTGTTGTCTCCGTGCATGCGAAGCCCTTTTAAGGTCCGGGGCCAAAGCGAGGCCCGGGACGCAAGTCCGTGTTACTGCGCATGCGCGAACGTCGAATACTGACGATCCGCGCATGCGCAGAACATGCAAGATGGCTGCGCCCACGGACCGCGGAACGGCGTGGGGAAAGACGCCACCGCGGATAGAGTCTCCATGAAGGAGGAGACTGCCGAGGCCGAGGACCCGGATCCCCGTAGCAGGTAAGTGGCGCACGCGAGCGAGCGCGCGGTGTGACAGATGGCTGCCAGAGGCGGGGCTTAGGGAGAGGGCAGTCATTGGCTGGGGGCAGTATGACCCAGAGATCATTGATTGGTTACTACTAAGAAAGACAGATCAGAAACGAAACTGATACTGATTTTTTCTTTACCGCGGATTCCCAGCCTGACGATGGGGAATATTCTTGAGCATGTGAATCCATGCCAGACCCATGCTGGAGAACAACAGTTACAGGTAAGTAACGTGTTCCTTGTTTTAAATTAGTAAAGCAGCCTGGCGTGAGTGTGGTTGTTTTAATCATTAACCAGCATCTTTGAACACCTGTAACACATTTCGTTACACAATTGATATATTATCACATTTCATTGTTTGCTTTCTTTTAGAATCAGTTGAAAACATTTATGGATGTTACATTTGAAAAGATTTCCAGTACTGAAAGAGCGTTGACTATGCTGAAGACATTTGAACGGTAAATATTTATACAGTCTACATTTCAAAAATGCTTTCTACTCGCTGTGACCCAGTTCCGTTTCTGCATTTCCAAAATCAGCCAAGTGCAACATGTGCTGAGGACTCAATATTGTATAGCTGCAAGGAAAGAGTGCAGAGCTCTACGTGCATGAACTTGTTTCCCAAGCAAACTAACATAGAATAGACAGTATATTAATCCTTAATTGATAACACTAAGGCTGGGATTATGTCACGTGTATTAAAGGAGATGAGTGTACAATACAAAAACAAGACGTGAGTGAATTTGCCTCTTTCCTCTTGTGTCTTGCTTCAACTGATGAATTCCTCAGAATGAATGTGCGTCCTTTGCACGGCACTTAATGCGTCAAAGCTATCCTTACTGAAATAAAACATTTCTATTAATTTACATTATGGAGGCTGCCAGGAAGATTGTTCAGTGAGCTAAAGCAAGACAATTTCAGCGGCCCTCTTGGATCAGCCCCATCTCCAGCTGAAGGCCCCAAGAGGCTCATCTGGGTACACCAATCAGGAAGATATCACCTCATCCTCCCAGCAACAATATCAGAAAGACCAACCACTAATGGACTAATGTGAGGGGTCAGAAATGTGAGGCAGACAACTTTGTGAAGATTTTTCAAATTATGCCATTTTATTAACTCAAAAGTTTGGATACACACCTCACTATCCCTACCCGGACAAGGATTTCCATGCCTAAAAAAAACCTAAAGGAAACAGTCTAACAAAAGGTTTCTGTCCCTCACACTTGTACCTACACCAGCTCAACAAAGTAATATATGGCAGTTCAAAAGCAACACATATAACAGTTAAGTTGACATCATGATAACTATTTCTCCTTCTAATCTGGGTGAATTCCCCTTCCCCAGATTCAAGCAGAATTCTGTTCAACGATTTCAAAAGGATACAGAAATCCTGTCTTAGAACACATTTCCAATGTCAATGTTAAAGATATTTGTACCGCGCACCGCCACCACCAGAGTGGTCCCCAGGTGCTCTGGTGGATCTTTAAAAGGGGGGCAGTGGGCGGTTAATAGGGTGTAGTGGGAACAGGAGAGTGAGAGTTTTGATGCCCTGTTGGTAGCTTCAGTTCAGTTTGCACCGTTGGCTGAGCTTAAGTGCGGTTTTCGGGTTGGTGCGACTTCCCAGTGTGCTGTTGTGGCGAGTTATGTGCTGTTTGTCTGTTGTTGCAATGTGGTGAAGTGCTTGCGGATTGCTGTGCGGAGAAATGGTTGTGTGAGTTTCTATATGAGAATT
Organism: Ambystoma mexicanum; assembly: GCF_040938575.1. Taxonomy (NCBI): domain Eukaryota; kingdom Metazoa; phylum Chordata; class Amphibia; order Caudata; family Ambystomatidae; genus Ambystoma; species Ambystoma mexicanum. The sequence goes on along the minus strand of NC_090930.1, from coordinate 1,363,203,183 downwards.
TGATTTTCAGAGTTAGTTTAGCAAGTTTATTTATTTATTTATTATTTTTTTTAAATATTTTTTTTTCTTTCCCCTTTTCTTCTTTTCTTCTTGTTTCTTTTGACATCTTTAACTTTGGAATTCTGCTCTCCACATCCATGATTAGCCTGTGTGTTTGGTATTATAGTTTGTCTGCCTAGTTGGCAGTCACGTTGAGGAGTGGTAGTTTCCTCTGTGTTACTCTAGTGGTATGTGTATATAGGTGATGCAGTTGTGTTACCCGCCCTGTTGGTTGGCGATGTTTGGCTTAGAGGATGGTGGACCCCCCACCTTGCCCATCCCGTGAGAGGTCCTTACCTACCTAATTCTCCTAAGTGGACTGGGTGTATGCAGGCATGGGTAGTTAGGGGTGTCCCCCTCCCTCAAGTAAGTGAAGATTAAGTTAGGGGTCATGAGTTATTCCATGGGGTTCTTGTTTCCTGCTGGGTCTATGCTTCCTAATTGTTTCCTTCTGGTTCTGGAGCTTTTGTTTCCAATTCAACAACAAAAGTTCCAATAGTTGAGATTCAACAAGGATACAGTGGTTGAATGCAGATGAGAGGTCAAGGAGGATGAGAAGGCATAACGCATCCTTATCTTTGATTTTAAGGGTATTGTCCACCACTTGGATAGTGGCTGTCTCGAGGCTGCACAATTGACAGAAACCTGAAGAGGTATAGTTGTTTGATTATGGCAAGTAGTTGTGTAGCAACTGCTTATTCCAAGATTTTGCAGATAAACAGGCAGTTTTTAATGGGTCATTAGTTGTCCAGGTTGTCTGGGTTTAGGGTCATTTGTTTCAAAAAGAGTTCATATGAGACTAGTCTTGAGGGTGTCTGGGAATGACCCGTCAGTGAGGGAGGAATTAATGCTGGGGATCTAGATTCGATTTTCTCTATATTTTCCAATAAAAAAGTTGTTGATTCCATCACACTTTTCCTGAGTTGCTCGCACCTTGGGTTCAGGTGAGGGCTTGGTATAATGCTTTACTACCTCAAATAGGTCTTTGCCCTTGTTAGAGGCCACTGTGATGGTGTGGTGTTGTAAGCAGCTTTGGCCTCAGAGTTCAGAATCCTATGGTTGGCTTGGAAAGATGTGAGGTTGGTGAGATCTCCAGGATTATGATTTTTGCACCACCATCTCTCTAGGGCTCTTTTTAAGTACTTGTTGGAGGCAGGTTTGGTGCTATAGCAAGAGGCAGGCTGTTTTTACAGGGGAATGGGTTTCCACAAGTTTCTTAGCAGATTTGTTGAATAATTCTCGGCTGACCAATGGATTGCCTGTGGCAGGGAATTATGGCAAGTTTGCTTCTTGCTCATTGACTATGAACATTGTAAGCCTGTTTAGCTAATGAGTCCACTAAAGCATTCCTACAAGATTAATGTTGGATGGACTGCACGTTGTATTATGACTACTAACTTTGGAGATATTATCGCACTGTCAGGAATCAGGGGTGGAAGTTATGGAATTGCTGGAGGTACTAGCAAGCGGTGTGCTACGCTCTAGTCCTCATCCAACATGGCGGAGTCTTCTATAAGAGCTGACTCCGCCCCCTAGTTCATTCCATTGTATCTGTGTCTGTTCACGCTAACGCTCCGTTACTCTCTGTACTTGCCTTATTTTTTTGGCCTTTTCGTAGCCGCCTTTGTTTAGCCATCAAAGTCCTAATTGGACTACACGCTTTCTCTCTCCGACTTCCCCTTTTCGAACTTTAACCACTGCTGCTTTCTTTCTTCGGCTGCTTCGCCGTTCCAGACTTCCACCTACAGTTCCCAACGGTTCGTGGCTCTATTGTCTGCATCTTACCTGCTTCGGCGCCTTGCCGTTTCCGCTCCCCCGCCTATGGCCTTCTGTCTGTACGCGGCCTACCCTGCTCTTAGAGCTCGGCTTATCTGCCATTCTTTTCATTCCGCCTGCAGCCGCCTTCTGTGCATGGCAGCGATTTCTCGCCTCATCTGCCTTCTGCGTTCCCTGCTGTTTTCGGCTCTGCCGGCAGTCAGAACGCGGTACTCTCTTCTTGGCTCTAGGGTCTGATACTCAGCACCGCTATATCCTACCTTTCCTCTCTTCCACTTGGGTACTACTTTCTATTCTTTCTTCTGTTTTCTTATCTCTTTGATTTCTTTTTCCTTGGCAGTATTCTTCATTTTGCATCTTTTCTTTGAACACTCTCTATTATTCTGATACAAACTTACTGGAGAGAAAGATTCTTGCATTCCCTTTTTTTTATACATATCGGGGAGTTTGTCTCTGATATTCAATACCTGACCATCCTTCTGCCTCATCAACCACCTTCAGAGTCAGCTATTAAGAGGAGTTTCCTGCACTCTGCCTTGATTCCCAAGGACTTACAACCTTGTTTCCTACAATCAAGATCCACAGGGTTTTTTCTGCCTTTGGCTTTTTCCCTGGACGTGAGGCTGGCCCCCCTGGAGGCCTCCAAGACAGGTTCCCACAGCTGTCAAGGTGGCCTCCGGAGGAGATTGACCTTATCTACATGAGAAGAAGGTCCGGACCCCCAAGGACAAGACTTCCAGCAAGAAAAAGAAGCTTCCAAAGACCAAGATTAATCTCAAGGAAAAATCCTCCGAAGAATCAGGTGAGGAGCAAGGGGAGGTGGAACCGGAGTCTGACACGCTTCCAGTAAATCTGCTAGACATGCATGATTATTTATGGGTGGCCCAGATGATGTCATGGCACCTTTTTGCTTCCAGAGCTGACCAAAATCATGTGCCAACCCAAAAGCATACCTATAATCTATGTATATGTTCACTGTTTGATCTACCAATTTGCAAGCTCGTGTCGGTGCAACCAACTCCACTGCCTGCACTGACATGACATTGTGCAGTCTTCCACTTTGCATTTCATCCGATAATGTTCACACTGCATACCCTGCTACTGGTTTCCCATCCTGGTCTCTATAACAAGAACCATCCACATAATATAATGAGTCAGCAATGTGTATTAGGGTGTTATACAATAATGATGTTCACTGTCATGTAGCTCTCCATAATAATAATAATAATAATTTAGCATTTATATAGCGCTACGAACCCTCAGCCATCTGAGCACCGCTTATTATTACCCACGGTGTGTGGTGCTCATTTATCGACCTCGGAAGGATGAAAGGCTGAGTTTGGCCCTGCCAGGATTCTAACCTGTGTCAGCAGGCTCTGCACAGTTGTGAAAGCGAGCACTCTACTCACTGCGCTATCGGACCGGCCATCTGTTGAGACTGGTAACAAAGACACTGGGTTTAGTACTGGACTTCATGTAAGGGTGATATTAGAGGAATTTAAGAGTAATATTTTATATTTGTTTGAGTGGGACGTGGACATTTGTTGTGTTTTAGTTTTCAAATGTATTGTGTCCTCCCAAGTATTCCTCATCTTATGATAATCGTATCCCAGCTTCAGCTGCTTCAGAAACATTTTTCACCAGGGGGCGCTGTGTTCGAGACCGCGGAGTCGAAGTCCTTCGAGGGCCACCGTCGGGGGTCCGCTGTATAAAGGGCTCCAGCAGCACCTGTTACCTCAGTTCCGTTTTTCCGACACAACTGCTTCGTGTTACGAACGGTTCATCAGGAATTTCTTCAACAATGTCTTCATCTTCAACTCTTTCCACACCCAAGACAGGGTTAAAAAAATGTCTGAAGTGTGGCAGGAAGATGTTTATAACCGACCCCCATCGGAATTGCCTCTGGTGCCTCAGCCCAGACCATCGGGTTGATGAGTGCGTGTCCTGTCAAGTCATGTCAAATAAGGCTCTTAGGGAACGCAGAGGTAAGCTGGCGCTGGGGGAGGAGAAATATACGTCTTCAAAAAGACAAAAGGATTCGGATGAATCTGGTAGAAAATCTCATCACTAGTCGGGGAGGTCGAGATCGGAGAGTCGCTTGAGGAAATCTTCCTCGTCCTCGACTAAAAAGTCAAAAAAGCAACATCATAGGTCTTCTTCCCCCTCGCCCCCTTCTGAGAGGAGAGTAACTTACCCGTCTAAGCACGATTCCCCAGAAAAATCGGAGGCCTTCAGGGCTTTGATGGTTAAAATATTCAAGAAAGCGGCCCAGATCCCCTCGAAGTTGCCGCGTGGTGATCATGCCTCTAGTCACTCTAAAAGTGACACAGGAAAATCGAGCTCTAAACACGCAAGAGTTGAAAAAGAGTCAAGAGTTTCTTCAAGAGAAAGTTCCCCGATGCCTCGCACTAAGTCTAAGCCCCCGGTGCATAAATCGGGGCTAGCGGATTCGAAGTCGAAACTGAAACTCAACTCGATACCGTCGACGACCATAGTGTCGAAACCCCTGATGAAAATGACATTGACACCGTTAGCTGTATCGAAGCCAGCGTCTACCCTATCGATGACTTCAACGCCTTTATCAAGGCCTTCTTTGATACCAAGACCCAAGTCAACGCCATTGTCCATGCCTAGGCAAATTCCATCTTCTTTGCCTGAAAAGACTTTCCACCCTCAACCTAGACAGGAATTTTTTAGATCCATGTCATCTATATATGAAGAACATTCCTCTGAAGAGGATGTCACTCCAGCTGGAGTTAGATTTGGAGCCAGAGAGGTTCCTAAGGAACTAGTGGACCCACAGTCTAAAATAACAGACCTTTATGACTGTCTCCTAAATGCCAGTGGCTTAGACACTTCACCTGAAGTGGACTCTGAAAGGCCAGATCCTACAGATCATGCTGATCCCAGTTATAGAAATCCTATGGGAAGGGTCATTGATTTTATGGTTTGGAAAGCAGCTTCCCCGGATTTTGACCAGGATGACATGACTGATATCCTGAGTGAGGGTCCCTTAAAAGATCCTGTTCTTCCATTTCACAAAGCACTGCAAAAAGGGTAATGGTGAATTGGAATACTCCTGATTCAATTGCAGCAGTAAATAAGAAACTGCTACCAGAATATAGGCCAGCTTTATCAGATCCAGAATATTTATCCAAACATTGATCTCCTGAAAGTCTAGTGGTTCAAGCTGCAACCTCCACTAGGCAATCAGTTTACCCATCAATACCACCAGACAGGGATGATAATAAAGTTGATGCTTGGGCCCGAAAGCTTTTACTTCGGGCAGCATGGCCCTGAAATCGACTAATGTCACTTGCAGATTAGCAAGATTTACTTATACCCTGTGGGACTGCATGTCATCAGCGGCTGAACGCATCCCGGAAGGTGAGGAATGAGATGGTTTCCTTGCTATAGTGAAGGATGGTAAAGAGGCTATGGAGGAATGCCTTCAGTCAGGATTGGACACCGCGGATAGTATAAGCAGGTCTATGGCATCTAGCACGGTCTTGCGCAGATTCGCATGGCTAAGAAAATCTGGTTTTGCACCTGATATGCAGTCTATATGACTTAATATGCCCTTTGACGGCTTGAGGTTGTTTGGCAGCAAGGTGGACGAGAGCTTGGAGAAACTGCAGACCTCGAAAGCAGCAGCAAAATCACTCAGCGCCACTATAAGGCAACCTCAACAACACTGTTACGCAGGCTCATCTTCCTGGAAGAGTCGCCCCTTTCGCTTCTATTCCTCTTTTGGAAAAGGGAGGGGGCAGGCCAGGCAGAGAGGCCAGCAGGGAAAACCTTTTTGTGGTGGAAAAGGGAGAGGTGCTAGATAAACCACAGCAGCGGCTACTACCTCCTCAGCCACTGCTGCAGCTGCTTCAAAGCCATTTTGATGTCTTAACCCACAAAACCCTGGTGGGAGGCAGAATCACTCGGTATCTCGACGAATGGCGGGGTATTACGTCAGATGCCTGGGCACTAGAGATAGTGACCCATGGTTACTGTCTTTCTTTTCATCAAAGACCTCAAGATCATCCACCGGGAGCCAACTCTGTAAAAATTCCAGACCCGCTCCTTGTGCAGGAGATTTAAACCTTGCTAGGCTGGTACTCCCCCCTATTTTCTCATCCCCAAAATGACGGAGGATTGAGACCCATCTGGGACTTGAGAAGCTTGAACAAGTTCCTCAGGAAGGACAAGTTAAAGATGGTGACCCTTTCTTAGATCCTTCAGGCTCTTCAGCTTCAGGACTGGCTGGCTTCATTGGACCTTTAGGATGCTTACTTTCATGTGCCAATCCATCTCAAGCACAGAAAGTACCTGAGTTTCGCAATTGGTGGTTCTCATTATCAGTTTCAGGTTCTACTATTTGGGCTAACCTCCACCCCGAGGGTTTTCACCAAACTGATGGCGGTGGTGGCAGCGAGTATCAGAAGAAGGGGGATTTATTTCTACCCTTATCTGGATGATTGGATAATCAAGGCGAGTTCATCCGGGCGAGCCCAAGAACATCTGGCCTTGACCTGCCACTTCTTTCACAGTCTGGGCTTCTCCCTCAATTACAAGAAGTCACAAATGATTCCAAGCCAAAAACTCCAATTCATCGGAGCGATCCTGGACACTTCCTCAGGGAAAGCCTCGCCTCCCGAGGAGAGAGCTCACCACATTCTGCAGATGGTAATGAAGTTTCAAAATGCCCAACATCTACCGGCATTCGACTTTCTAAGGTTGGTAGGCCTCATGGCATCCTGCATTTTTCTGGTGCCAAAGGCCAGATTGAGGATGAGATCCCTTCAGTGAGCCCTCAGGACTCAATGGTCCCAGTTTTCAGGGGAGATGTCAGATCTTCTACAAGTCCCAACCAAAGCGGCTCAAGATCTCTTATGGTGGGCTTGCAAGGAGAATATCCTCAAGGGGGAACCTTTTTGGCCACCATGGCCGGAGATAACGGTAGTGACGGGCACCTCACTCACGGGGTGGGGAGCCCACACCAACGATCTGACAATCAGCAGTCGTTGGTCTTCATCGGAGTCCAAACTACACATCAACCTTTTGGAGCTGAGAGCAATCAGACTAGCGCTGAAGGCTTTTCTGCCCTCTGTACAGGGAAAGAATGTCCTGATAATGACGGATAACACAGTGGTCATGTACTACTTCAACAAAAGAGGAGGCGTAGGATCACTTCCTCTGTGCAGAGAGGCAATGCAGCTCTGGTTCTGGGCAATGCAAGAAGGAATCTCTCTATCGGCAGTTCACCTCGCCGGAGAGCTAAACACAGCGGCAGATGCTCTGAGCAGGCATAGCACAGTCTCCCACGAAAGGAACTAGTTCAGGAAGTCCTTCAAGAGATCTTCGCCCTTTGGGGAACCCCTCAAGTGGATCTGTTCGCGACTGGGGCCAACCGGAAGTGCGAACTGTATTGCTCAAGGGAATTTCCCCCAAGAGGAGCTCTAGGGGACGTGTTCGTAGTAGACTGGGTATTTCCACTACTTTACGCGTTTCCTACAGTCCCCATGATTCCTCACGTAATCAGGTTGAGAAAGTTCAGGAAAACCATGATCCTAATTGCCCCGGATTGGGCCAGGAGGATGTGGTACCCGGACCTTCTGGACATGTCCATCTGCCCTCCAATACGTCTTCCACAAAGAGAGGATCTTCTCTCGCAAGAGGAAGGTCGGGTTCTCCATCGAGAGGTCAAGACACTCAGCCTTCACGCATGGTTTCTGAGAGGCTAAGATATAAGGATTGGGACCTCCCGGATGACGTAATGGAGATTTTGCTTTCGGCCAGAAGGCCAGCAACAAAATCCCTGTATCAGTAACTGGTGCAGGGATAAGAATGTGGATCCATTTCTTTGTAATACTCCAACAGTACTTTCTTTTCTCTTACACTTAGCCAATTTGGGGCTCCAAGTTGGAACGGTAAAAGGTTACTTGGCAGCGCTATCTATCTTTAAGCGCTCCTCGGAAGAGGTGTCCTATTTTAAAATGCCTTTAGTCATTCAATTCTTGAAAGGGTTGACAATGTATACCCTCCGACACCTTTTCAGGTGCCCATCTGGGATTTAAATCTAGTCTAGTGCTCCTTTCGAACCTTTACATTCTTGTCCATTAAGACTGCTCACTCTTAAGACAATTAGTTAGTCACTATAACATCAGCCCGAAGGCTAAGTGAGTTGCAGGTACTGTCTTGTAAGCCTCCTCACACGATTTTCCATAGGGACAAGGTTATTTTAAAAGTCAAACCATCTTTCTTTCCTAAAATAGTGTCTGATTTTCATTTGTGACAAAAGATTGTCTTACCTTCCTTTTATCCTCCACCTCACACTAGTAAGGAAGAGGAAAGGTTGCATAGACTGGACCCAAAAAGGGCTCTCAGTTTCTATGTTTCCAGAGTGGCAAATCTCCGACAATGTGACCAACTTTTAGTTGGATATACTAGGCACAAATTGGGCCTTGCAGTATCTAAACAAACTCTATCCAGATGGATAATTCTAGCAATCTCTGGATGCTATAAAATAGCTGGGAAAGAGCCTCCGGATGGATTAAGGGCTCATTCAACCAGAGGCATGGCAATTTCCACAGCCCTTCAGAGGGGTGTCCCGGTGCAGGAAATTTGTGCTGCGGCCACCTGGCCGTCAATGCACACCTTTGTAAAGCATTACTGCTTGGACTCTACTTCATACCAAGGAGGACTATTTGCAAAAGCTGTCCTTCATTCAGTCCATAATTAAAATTTCTAGTACTCCCACCTCCAAAATTACCACTACTATGGGAGTCTATCATAAGATGAGGAATACGTGGGAGGACACAATCCATTCGAAGAACTTACTTACCAACTGTAACGTTCTTTCGATCGGATGTTCCTCCCACGTATTCCTCATCGACCCTCCCATTCTACCCCTCTGTACAGTTTACACCAGTTGCACTCTGAGTTCCTTAAGAGCCTAAAGACTTAAAGCCTGATCAACTGATGCGACCATGAACACCGTAAAACAGAACTGAGGTAACGGGCGCTGCTCGAGCCCTTTATACAGCGGATGACAACTACCCCCAACGGTGGCCCTCGAGGGACTTCGACTCCGTGGTCTCGAACACAGCGCCCCTAGTGAAAATTATTTCCAAAGCAGCTGAAGCTGGGATACGATTATCATAAAATGAGGAATTTGTGGGAGGAACATCCAATCGAAAAAACGTTACAGTTGGTAAGTAACTTGTTCTTCTAACATAGTGACAGCTGAATGGTGGACTGCGACTTCTAAATGGAAACTCAAAACTATGTTTTGCCAGAGTTGCACTGCTATGACATTAGTTACTGAATGAAGACAAGGGAGAATTCTTGCTGCCAATGGGTCTAATATCATATTATAGTATGCAATAGGTATCTGATATTGGCCATGTGTATGTGTAAGCACCACTGATTTGAATCAGTTCCTTTAATGGAAATACAGTGTAAATGTCTTCTTATAATCTGGTAGACCCAAAGCAGGTGCACTTGTTAATACCTTCTTAACAATATGGAATGCCACCTCTGCCTGGAGTGGTTTCAGTGGGGTTTCCTTAGTGTAGTGCAGCAGTGGTTTGACTATTTCTGTATAGCCCTCTACCCAATGTCTACAGTAACCTAAAATGCCTACAAATGGCCTCTGTTGTGTAATTGTCTGGGGTTTGAGGATTTTAAATATGACATCTTTCATGGAATCGGCTATAAACCTGTGGCCAATATAATGTCATGTCCTAAATAGTGTAACCTTTCCCTGCAGATTTGTAACTTGGACATAGACATGTTGTGTCTTTTTGCTGCCAATTTGGTCGACAATACGTGGGTGTTCTGCTTGCATGCCATGCATTTTATGATGGGGAGGCCAGCAACATGTCCTCTACATACTGTACTAGAACTGACTGCCCAAAGGAATTCAATGCCATCTAAGTCTTTCTTGAGCTGCTAATAAAAAAGGTGTGGGTGATGTGGGTGATTCAGTGTACCCTTGTGGGAGCCTAATTGATGTATTCTGAATTTCGCAATAGGAAAATGCAGACAGAAATTAACTCTCTGGTTGTATAAGGATAGATTCATTCATTCATTAAAGCTTTATTTCGGTCATAAAACCATGAAGCATCTCAAAACAGTATCCAATAATACATAATAATCCTTAAACATTAAAACACAAAATAAAACCATCCAAATATTATAAAATGATTGTACAAACATTAGAAATCATGAGGAGAAGGCTCACAGCCTCAATAAATCCCAACAACAATTTCACTAGCCTTCAACAATAGAAGGCTGTTTCAACTCAAGCTGTTATCACCCCATGCATTCATTCACCATTCTTGCCCTCAATGGCATGCTCTGTGAATGTAACGAGCTGTGGCAAATACAACGCAGACACTTTGAGGGTTACTTACATATAACAACACCTCACTTGTATTACGCATTCCAGCTGAAATTTTAATTGGTCTCAAATATTTGCGTCTCAACATCAGTGTTTTGCAGATCAACTTAAAATGTATAACTTTATTTATTGTTACACTGTATTTAGTTCCCAAGAAACTTTAACAATGCAGTCTTAAATAAAAAATGACATTTTTATTAAAATATCGTATCAGGATACTAGCATAATTCTGTTTTTTGTCAGATTTACCATTAAACCATTATCCTCTGCATATGATATGATATGATAGTCTATTTATATAGCGCCTATACACAATGTGCTTCAAAGAACTTCAAGGCAAGCGAGGGAACAAGGGAAAATACAATGACATTCTTACAGGTCATGAACAGATGTGAAATTAACTATCGTACTTGGCCTGACGACATTTCAGATAGTGCAAGAGCTAAGACATCGAGAAGGAAGGGAGGGGGAGAGTGGGAAGGAAATCGAAAAAGACAGGCGACTACCGTACTAGGCCTGACAACATTTCTGGTATAGCCGGAGAAAAACAAAAGGTGAGGGGTGCAGAAAGGGAGGGGAGGAACAAAACAAGCGACTATTGTACTTGGCCTGACGACATTTCAGATAGTGCTGGAGGGGGGAGCAGACAAGTAAGGGAGAGGGGAGGAGACAGGCGAGGTTACTATCATACTAGGTCGAGGGACAAATCTTATAGAGTAAGTGCATAGAAGAAAGTAAGGGGAGGAGATAAGAAAAGGGAGAGGAGGAGAGAACAGAAAGTAAGCAGTCAAAAAGAGAGGAGAAGCAAGAGGGGAGAGCAAATGAGAGCAAATACAATTGCAGAAGTCAGTAGTAACACATAATGTTGCAATCCAGGATACAAGATGAAGATGGGAACAGCATGATTCAGGGCCACTACGAGTACAGGATGCAAAGGAAGTCCAGCATGAGAGTTGAGATAGGGTAACACACCTGGAATCAATGAAGTCCATAAAAGTCAAATACAGCATTGGCCACAAGACGGTGATGGTGAAAACAGAATGTATCAGGACAGTCTCCTGCAGATGTAGGCTGGAGGGGGGGGGGCAGTGTAGAAGAATCAAGCAAATCAGGCAACACATGTGTACGAGAGGGGAGGGGGCACAAGGTAACATCACAGGGGGATCAGAGGGGGTGGGGATGGCCTGTGGGGATAGAGGGAGTAAACACATGTTGGTGCATGCGTACCTGCTGTCTGAGCAGGGGGTCGGGCCCGGAGTCCTCCTGGTATGAACAGGTCCAAACAGGAATTGCCCTTTTCTTCATCATCCCTTTGCTTTGGACGTCCAGGCGAGAGATGCCCTTGATCTAAGAGTTAAGAGCAGGATGGAAGAAACAGGGCTAAGAAGGTGGGCTGAGCTTAGGCCAGGAGACCAAGATCCATTTGCACCTGCTCCCCATCTGCAAAGGAAAATAGGTTGAAGGGCTCCTTAAGTAGGGAAAAAGAGCAGCAACCAAAGGCACCAGGTGGGTGGGGCTTGCTAAGTGGGGAAAAAGAGTGGCAACCTGGAAGGTGCCAGGTGGCCGGGGCTTACGCCAAGTGACCTAGATCCACTTGTACCTGCTCCCTATCTGCAAAGGAAAAGAGGCTGAATTGCTCCTTAATTAGGGAAACAGAGCAGCAACCAGGAAGGTACCAGGTGGGTGGGGCTTGCTAAGTGGGGAAAAAGAGCAGCAACCTGGAAGGTGCCAGGTGGCCGGGGCTTACGCCAGGTGACCTAGATCCACTTGCACCTGCTCCCCATCTGCAAAGGAAAAGAGGCTGGAGGGCTCCTTAAGTAGGGAAAAAGAGCAGCAACCAGGAAGGTACCAGGTGGGTGGGGCTTGCTAAGTGGGGAAAAAGAGCGGCAACCTGAATAGCGTCAAGTGGGTGGGGCTTAGGCCAGGTGACCTAGATCCACTTGCACCTGCTCCCCATCTGCAAAGGAAAAGAGGCTGAAGTGCTCCTTAAGTAGGGAAACAGAGCGGCAACCAGGAAGGTACCAGGTGGGCGGGGCTTGCTAAGTGGGGAAAAAGAATGGCAACCTGGAAGGTACCTGGTAGGCGGGCCTTAGGCCAGGTGACTTAGATCCTCTTGCACCTGCTCCCCATCTGCAAAGGAAAAGAGGCTGGAGGGCTCCTTAAGTAGGGAAAAAGAGCAGCAACCAGGAAGGGACCAGGTGGGCGGGGCTTGCTGAGTGGGGGAAAAAGAGCGGCAACCTGAAAGGTGCCAGGTGGGCAGGGCATATGCCAGGTGACCTAGATCCGCTTGCACCTGCTCCCCATCTGCAAAGGAAAAGAGGCTGAAGTGCTCCTTAAGTAGGGAAAAAGAGCGGCAACCAGGAAGGCACCAGGTGGGCGGGGCTTGCTAAGTGGGGAAAAAGAATGGCAACCTGGAAGGTGCCTGGTGGGCGGGCCTTGGGCCAGGTGACCTAGCTCCACTTGCACCTGCTCCCCATCTGCTAAGGAAAAGAGGCTGGAGGGCTCCTTAAGTAGGGAAAAAGAGCGGCAACCTGGAAGGTGCCAGGTGGGCGGGGCTTTCTAAGTGGGGGAAAAAGAGCTGCAACCTGGAAGGCACCAGGTGGGTGGGGCTTAGGCCAGGTGACCTAGATACACTTGCACCTGCTCCCCATCTGCCCATATTGTGGCACTGTCTTGTGGCCAATGCTGGATTTGACTTTTATGGACTTCATTGATTCACGGTGCGTCACCCTTTCTCAACTCTCATGCTGGACTTCCTTTGCATCTTGTAATCATGGTGACCCTGAATCATGCTGTTCTCATCTTCATCTTGTATCCTGGCTTGCAACATTATGTGTTACTTCTGACTTCTGCAATTATATTCGCTCTCCCCTCTTGCTTCTCCACTGCTTACTCTCTGTTCTCTCCTCCTCTCCTTTACTTCCTTTTCCTACATCCCCTCCTCCCCTTACTTTCTTCTATGCACTTACTCTATCAGAATTGTCCCTGGACCTAGTATGATAGCAACCTTGTCTGTCTCTTCCGCCCACCCCTTACTTGTTCCTCCCTCCCCCGCCCTCCAGCACTATCTGAAATGTCGTCGGGCATAGTACGATAATCGCTTGTTTTGTTCCTCCCCTCCCTTTCTGCACCCCTCTCCCTCACCTTTTGTTTTTCTCCGGCTCTACCAGAAATGTCATCAGGCCTAATACGGTAGTCGCCTGTCTGTTTCCATTTCCTTCCCGCTCTCCCTCTTGCTTCCTTATCTAGGTCTTAGCTCTTGGACTATCTGAAATGTCATCAGGCCAAGTACGATAGTTAATTTCACATCCCTACTGTTCATGGCCTGTAAGAATGTCATTGTATTTTCCCTTTTTCCCTCCCTTGCCTTGAAGCGCTTTGAAACACATTGTGTACAGGCGCTATATAAATAGACTATCGTATCATATCATATTGACCCAATTCCTCCAACATTGTTTTCATGCCCGTAAACAAATGATCAGAGAAAACTAAATCATGGGCATAAAGCATAGATAACACAGGACTATAATCCATTTTGGGTGGAAATTTTGCCTTTAAAGCCCGTCGGGCTGGCAGATCTACAACATACAAATTGAAGAGCAGTGGTGCAAGTATGCACCCCTGCTTTACTCCTTTATTTATTCTTATTGGGCTGGAGAGTACCCACTCATCGTCCCGTCGAATCTGTGCACTTGAATCAGAATGTAAAGCTTTAATTATCTGCAACAACCAATTTAGGCAACCCATCCCCCTCCATTTAGCCCATGATAGGTTCTGGTCAACCTGATCGAACACCGCCTGAAAGTCAACTAAGAGAATGTACAGCGATGGGATGTGCTTGGATTTCGCACGAGATATAAATGTATCTAATAAACAAATGTTGTGTCGTGCTTGAGCCAGGACGAAACCCTGTTTGAAATGGATATAGATTGTTGGTTTGAGTAGCTATGCTTGAAGATGGTCCAGGACACAGGAGGCGAAAACTTTCCCGGTGGTATCTAGGAGCAAAAACAATCTATATTTCTCCGGGAGTTAACGGTCACCTGACTTGTGTACCAGGACCAAAATTGACCTTTTCCACGATGCCGGAATCAGACATGTATCACATACTTTACTAAATAATGTAACAAAAACTCTTGACCAAAGCCCACATATTCTTTCAGCACTGCAGAAGCTAGCCCATTCAGCCCAGGGGCCCTTGAGTTTTTCAGCTTCATAATAAGCTGCCTTACACTATTGAGGCTACATTTCAGGGACCAGGCTTGGGCTTTTTCGGCTGTTCTTGAGTCCTTACACAGAGAATCAATCATTCTGGACTCGATGTAGGACACATATGTCTGATCGAAAATCCGGTTTAGTGCCCTAGTTACAGGTTCGCCCCTAGCCAACCTTAACACCTTCCATATTGTTCTAGAGTTCCTACTACTCCGACCCCCAATCATGCATTGCCATTTTGCATTTGTCACGACGCAACTTGCCTTACGGCGTCATGCCTACCTGCAATAGAAATCACGTTGGCGTCTCCATGATCGATTCTCAACCGGGCCTGTCACCCCGCGGTACCGGTCCCCAGTCCTCTCAGATGGGCGCCTCCATGTTGTGCTCTGTGCGCATGCCCGGGAAACCAGCAGCAGGCTTTCACGCGTACGCAATCTCTTTGCTTTTGGGTGTTTTCCATGGTTCCCTTGCTGCGCAATAGAACTTGAGTCTGATGCTGGCTTTATCTGGCGTCTCAACGCAAATCCCTACGCATTGTAAACTCTTCTCTGTGCCTTCAGGAGTTGGCGCTGCTGTTTATCCCTGCTTCCTTGCTTGCTTGTTTCCTCCTTCTGGCTACCAGTATACTGTAATTAATTACCCTCTCACCTTGACTTGCTCTTGCCTTTGCTCTTTTCTGTTACCTATCTATTCCCACTGGCCTCAGTCTTCTGCCTCCTTCACTCTATTGGAACGTCCACGTCAGTGCACTGCGAAATTCCAGCCACACGTTAAATTCCGTAGATGATCTTTCTTTTCTGTGGTGCTGGAAGAGAGTTCCCTGTTTCCGGCTGTGTACCATTTCGCAGATCAGGGATCGGGGTTACTTTCCCTGACCATACTGTGCTGTGACCAGACAGGGTATCAGGACATCGGAGAACCTGTACTGTAGAAAGAAGATCGAAGAGTGCAGGTACGAGGTATCCCTGGGTGGCATAGCTCAACATTGTTTAAACCTAGTATACGCCTTCTTTTCACCCAGTTTTGATACAGGTTTTTTTTAGCCTCTCGCCTCGGACTCCCTTGTCATTATTATAATGGATAATCATTATTTTGAGTAATTTACCTCAATTCCCTACAGAGTTTATGGTTAGCCTTCTGAATTTCTGAGTCAAAGGGACGAGTGGTCTTCTTATCGGTGGAGACCAGGAGTCTACCTTTAACAGATCTGAATCTGTGGGCTATTTGGGCTAGCCAGGACTCGAGTTTGTCAGCTGTTAAAACGCGTGTGACTTCAATGTCTTTCTCCACATTGTGGCGTTGTTCACTACAGATTTTACGTATATTGCCAGCCGTCCACCTGAGACAATTACCCTCCTGGTTAGGAGTCAGCTTGCGGGGGTCATTTCCACCTGATGTCAGCATGGGAAGGAGCAGCTGTAGTTTTATCAGTGAATGGTCACTGAAGGAGGTAGCACACACTTTTAGATCTTTTACAGCCTCCAATAGTGCGGGATTACCACATAGGTAGTGCAAGATGGCCTGTTTATTTCCTAGTTTCCAGGTAGGTTGCCCGGGGGTATCACTAAAAGTCCTCCCATTTATAGTACAAAGTTATTGTCTCGGGAGGATAGCTAAGGGGCAACACGCTCATCTTGGAAGCAAGACGACGCAGAGCAACACAGGTTTGATCCTGGGTACGCGCTTAGAAACCTCTGGGTAGAAACTTTGTCCACTTTACACCCCTTTCATTCACTTTGTTTATTGCCAGTGTACTTTTAACAGCAATACGTTTGTAATTACCCTTAGTGAAGGATTCCCCACATCGCGCCATCAAACACCTCCCTGCAGTATCCTATCTTTCACACCGCCATGACCACGACCCCAAATTGTTATAGTTGTATTCACGTAATCAAAGATGTCGGCAGTGCAATGGCTATCTGGAGTATCGTATGCATTGATCATCAACATACAGTTCTCTTTTGCCAAAACCATATCTCTTATTTCAACTGCAAGCGCATTACCACAATGGTCAATCAGGGTTATCAGAGAGGAACACAGCTCTTGTCTGACTCCCATAATCAGTCCTCTGTAGGGGCGACCGTTCGGACCTTTTTTTGCCTGCAGCTGATATAGCGCATATCCATCCACATGAAGATTCGTACATATCCATGTTTCCTGTAACATAAACACTGAAAACTTAAGTAGAGCATTTAAAGATGGCCCCTCCATTATAAAGTGAGAGTGGCCCCTGGTATTCCAAGGGCCCAGACTAAATTCTCACTTTTGTTTACACTCAAGACCAGACAGTAAACTCTTGAGCCACTGTCAGCCTTTTGCATTGTCAAACCCCTCAGTTGTAACATGGTCCGGCTTAAGAGTAGTACTAAAAGTGGCAACTTTCTTATGATTTTTACAGTACTGACAACAGTCAACCGAAGGAGAGGACTGTTCCTCCATTTGTAACCTAGGTAATTAAGAGATTTGTGTTGCTCTTTAATTAATGCAGCTGTAGCCGACAGGATGCAATGAATTCGAGACATCCAAAAAAAACCTAACTTCAGTGGCTCTATGATTTCAAAATCATAAGATGTCAAGATGCGTAGCACTGGAATTTTTGCAAAAAGATCAAGTATGTTAATGTTAAAGGATATTTGTACCGCGCACTATCACCACCGGAGTGGTCCCTTGGCTTTCTGGCGGCTCTGGAAGAGGGAAGAGGGGATGGGGGGCGGGGGGGTTAGTGGGAATAAGATGGAAAAGTGCCGGAGAGCAGTGATGTGCTGTTGGTGGCCTCAGCGCGGTAAGTCCGTTGGCTGGGCTTGTGGTGTTTCCGGTCAGTAGCCGTCGTGTACTGTTGTGCGAGTCTGTGTGGTTTGTTTTGTTGTTGCAGTGTAGTGATGTTTGTTGTGCTATAAGGTTGTGGTTGTGTTTGGTTAGAGTTTGAGAGGTGTATGCAGAGGGTTGAAATTGTTAGTGGGTTGGTTATTGGCATCACTGTCTAGAAGTGATGTGCTAAATTTCCAAGTTCTTTCTAGATGCAGCGCGTGAATATCTCTGCATTTCTAGCTAGATCCGGTACCGGCTGATATTCCCTATCCTTTCTATATATGATGGCCCCCAATATACGTAGCAAACAAAAACAGAATGATTGATCACCAAAACTAGTCCTGCTCAATGTATTCTTACACCATTGGCCCAAGATGCTTCCCTACGGATACAGACAAGCACTGACGACCCACAATTCAGTCTAGCACTTCCTTCTTTCCAGACTTAACTGCTGCCATCATGTCCAGTCCCCTCAGAGCTGCTGATACCCCATGGACCATGCAAATTGTACATATGCAAAAGTGGAGCCTGATATGAAGCATGGCATATCATTGCCACCTTTAGGTTCTGCTCCAAAAACATTACATAGCATTCAGAACCCAATCTCATTCCTGCTCGCTTTTGTCAGCATGAATACCCATCGCTGGCCGTCCATCTCTAATGTATAAAACAACTCCTCAACCCATGTCTTCGATCAATTAAAAGGTTACAAATGAGCATAAAATGAGTTAAGTCTTCAACATTCCCAGAACCACAGGAGCAACACCCATTTGTATACAGCAAAGTCATTCATCCCTTTAAAGGAAGTGTAGACCCTGGCCCCATCTAATAAAAACATACTTTTCAAGAACTATATGAAAGGTTATGTTATTTATAACCTGCTTAATACCCAGAGGATTCTCAAAATGATTGATGTGTCTTTAAGTGCAAACGTCCAATTTTTCCCTTATAGATAATATCTGGGCATCCAATACGGGAGATGACTCGCTTGAAGCTCTTATAGCGACTGGTTCCTTCACCAGCATAGGGAGGACGGTTTTATGTGGAGGAGGTACAGAGGAGGGGCCCAACCCCATGTTCAATCCTCCTTCTGCCAGCTGGATGGATAAGCCGCTCTGAATTGCAACACTGAGCACAACACAAATGTAGTAGGCCGGAGGACTGGGCGGTTTGCAGCAGTAAAATCAAGGATTAGTAGAGTATCTTTGGCCCATCAAACTCCCCCATGCAAAAACGGAAGACTCAGCCATGGGGCAAAGTTTACTGTCTTAATTCTCCAATAGACAGGGATCATACAGGAAACTACAAATCTCCAGCAATTACAGCTCCTGAGACTGTGTCACCAAGTTTGGTACACAGATGATGTCACAAACATCAGGTCCTCCCCAAAAACCTACGAGGTATCCCCATTGGTTAGGTTGGGTCTACCACCTATAGATCCACCATACATTAACGTCTTTATTGGTCTTACCATGTCAGGTGGATTTGCCCGAATTGTCCCCAAAAGATTGTCTATCACATTGTTGTAGGGTCACAAGAGGACCATTGGCCCATGCAACATTTTATACCACTCCAGAAATTGAGCTTCTGGATTGATTAGAGCGGGTCCTCCCAGGATTGGGATCCTTTTCTGTTCACAGAGCTCGGTGTACCTTTTCAAGGTAATCGGAAGGGCTGTGTGTTCCCCATGGTTGCTACTGGTCTGATCACCTAGTTTGAGAGAGTGACTTCAGGTGGCAGTTTTGGTGGCCAACACATGTATCATTTCACTCTGCTTCGCTGGGAACAGCTCCTCTTCCCTCCACGAGTAAGTCGGCATTGTTCTGCTCTGGTGGGTCACATGTGAGAGTACCGCAAAACGAAGCTCTCCTGTCTGTTATTATGAGCGTTTTATTCTGAATTCTTGCAGGTGGCTTCCTACCTCGGGAACCAGGAATTTTCCACCCGCCATTGTCCTTGGCTGTGAACCCCAGGTCTGTCCTTCGTGCTGCAGGACCCGTGTCTCCCCTTCCATGGATCTGAGGCCTGTGTTTCCAGCCTCATTCACTTCAGTCACCCTACAAGTTCCCTATATGTTTCTATAGCTTCTAGGGTTAGTTACCATAGAGCCCTATAGATTCCTTATATGTTCCCATGGCTCCTTTATGATTAGTTGCAATAAAGCATTTGCAAGCTTGGTCCACGTATACTTTGCTGTCTTGTGTTTCTGCTCTGGCTAAAGAAAGGAAAGGTTCTTAGCAGTATGTAAATGTATCTATCCCTTATCTGCAGGAGTCATAAGCATGTTCTTCGTGTCTATAAGTAATAGAAACTAGTGTAAGTCTGAGTTAGTTCATGCATGAGTGCAGATTTGCTTCATGACTAACGCTGCTATGTTGTGTTGTCACTACCGATGTCATTAAGGTTTGATTTTGCTGTCAGCCGATCTGGTCCATTGATGAGACCCCTGTCTCTTCGAACCCATCAACCGGATATGGTTTGAATGGCTGTATGGGAGAATATCTCTGGTCATATCTTTGACATACTGGTGCACCTTTCATTCTTCCTTCTGCGGGTTGACATGTGCATAGGTAACATGAGGGCCATTCCACTGACCCTCTATTCACAACTGTTTGTTATCTTTCAGCAACCAGCTCGTTAATTTACCCATATCCCGGTGAAGGCGTCTCCTTCTGTGAACTTCTCTTTTCTTTGCTCGCTTTGTTTTTGATCGTTGGGGTACAACTGAAACAATGGTCGAATTAATAGATTGATCTGTGCCTCCGTTTATAGGAGTCGGCTCCAATCTTGTTGGCAAAGCATTGTTTTTTAATTGCTTGTTTTTTTTGTCGGGTCTTCTTATGAGTTAAATACGTTAGCGGTGAGGAGGCTGGTGCTTCTGTGTGAATATATTCATCATCCACTTACTGTGATTCGATAACTATGGGCTTTGATCGAGATTGCCAGTCCGGTCGTAGTTTATGACTGAGAGCCACCACATCTGATGCATCTTCGATATTGAAATGAGAGCACATAGAATCTAATTGGTCTTTGGATGCCAGTATAGATGCAATTGCACAGTTTCAGCAGGACTTTAATGGCGAAATACAGCACACCAGTCGAAGGGATTACTCCTGAGTTGGCAGAATGCTCGGAACGTGGAGGTGTAGCTTTAGTATCCACAGCTGCTTGGACACCTGTTTGGCCGGCGTTATCTAAAGTGAACAAGGGGGCAGGAGAGGAAAGGGAATAGTTGGAAACCGGAAACAGGTTAGGAGAAGCAGAAAGACGACGTGAAGGATTTCCATTTTCAAATTGGTTGTTTCCATTCACCGTGGCAGGGATATTCCCATTAGGTGGATTAACCTTATTTGTAGGAAGGCGGATGGAATGCAGAAGGAATAGCACAATTTCAGGAGAGAATTGCCATCTATATCTTTGAACAAAGCGTGCATGTCCGAAGGTAGAACCATCCCACAGCCTAGATCTCCGTTAGGGAGAATTCTCATAAATGGCTGATTTCCCTTACCCAATGAGTCCCTCAGCAGCTTTGCTGAATTGCTAGGCTTTATTTATTTCACCTGATAAGAGTGTGAGCCTTTTTCCCACTCTTACATGTGTTTTGCTCTGTGTGTTTTTACCATTTGTGTGATCTTGGGCTCTGGAGCCTCACCTACTCCATGAACATCATTTTTATGTGTGTTACATAGCACCTTCAGTGCAGTGAAGCAGGTTTGTATTTTAGACTTCCCACTGGCTCCATTTTTCTGGGACTGACTACTGTCTCCCAGAAACATGTAAAGTTGCCGTTAACTTTATGTAGTCAATACATAGGTATAATAAAAATAAGCGCAGAGGAGCGGGAAGAACTAGACGCCCCAATTATTTTGGAAGAGCTAGAAGCAGTGGTAGTACAACTACCCACCATTAAGACCCCGGGGCGGATAGACTCCCCAGTGACTTTTATTAAATGTATACAAAGGAGGTGCTTCCCCCCGCTGATGGCAATGCTAAATGAGGCATTTGAAAGAGGGAAGTTACCGGAATCCCCGAGAGAAGCAATAATTATACCACTCCCTAAACCCAACAAACCAGGCAGGGACTGCGGATCGTACAGGCCGCTATCGATGCTGAACCAAAATAGCAAATTGCTCACAGCGGTGCTGGCAAATAGGATGAAGCGGGTCATAGATAAATTGATACACCCTGATTAGACCCGATATGTCACGCGCAGGAGTATACCCGATAACCTTAGACGTCTTAATCGGGTCATAGAGCACATGAAAGGAGACTTGAGCGAGATTGCAATCGTATCGCTTGATGCAATAAAAGCCTTCAACTCTGTCAAATGGCCCTGGCTGAGCGCAGCCTTGACTAACTATGGAATAGGACCTGGATACCTCAAATGGGTTAAATTACTGTATAGTGCACCGCTAGCTTGAGTTAAGACGGGAGCCATCATTTCGGAGAGATGGCAACTAAGTAGGGGCACTAGACAAGGATGTCCGTGGTCTCCGATGTTGTATATCTTGGCACTAGAACCTCTAGCGATATACTTGAGACAGCAGTATGGCCTGATAGGGATCGGCATTGAGGAGGAACCGCACTTGGTTTTGCTATATGCAGATGACATGTTGCTGTACCTGAGATATCCTGAGGAAAACCTCCAATTTATCATGGAAATGATGGAGTGCTTTGTGTTGCTGTCTGGCATTGCAGTGAATCCTAAAAAATCATGTATATTCCCTCTAGTGAGGTATGTAGGGGTCCCAAGAGAACAATTGCCAGTTTTTATTTTTATTATTATAATTTTTTGTTATTGAAAAACTACAGTTTGAATTTATAATACAAACTTTTGTTTCAAAAGTGGCCAAGTCAACCCATCAATCAAATCAAAACAGATCAAGTCAGAACTAATCACATCAAGTCAACAAGGTAAAAAGACATAGCAAAAGAATGAGAAACTCCAAAAGAAACGCAACTAAAAAAGAATAAAGAAAACTAAAGCATAGAATGAAAATGAGAATCAACCTAAACTAACCAGAACAAGTCACTCATAACTGCCGCTTCCTAGCGCAACACTCCTAAAACCAGGAATTTAGAAATTAAACATCTATTTTTAGAAGCATATCAAAATAGTTCACGGTTGCACAAACAAGTTGTATATTGGAACCAGAAATGATCTTAGCCCACCACCTCTCCATGTCATCATCATCTAAGGGTGCAAATTGTCCAAGATGTAAAGAACGTTGGGTGGTTGTCCGCTGACATTCAATTAATAGATGTTTAACAGTTTCTATCGAGGATCCACAAAAACGACAAAGATTGTCTGTTAAAGATTGCTCCCTTCTTTGCCACAGAACTTCCTTGGTTTTTAAGATGTTAGCTCTGAACCGTAAGAATTGGTCTCTATGATGACGAGATGGACAGTGTAATAGATAGCGAGCTGGTTCGTTTAGTTTCCTGGATTCACGATCCATCACTTTTACTGACTTCAGCTTTTTTCTTGCATCAATATTAACGATCCACGCCCAATTGTCAAATTTCTTTTTTGCATGTTGTGGGCGAAATAGGAACTCTTCATTGCTGATGTTTGCCGCAGATAGAAACGCCACTAGTTTGCAGAACCATGAATTAAGGAGATCACACTTGTTCGGCATCTGGTTGAAAGCAAACAATTTGTATGCGGGTGCCGGCGCATCCAAGGACATTTTGCGCAATTGCCAGTTTTACCAGTACCATGGGAGATAAACCCGATCAGATATCTAAGAATAGATCTTTATCATACGGTGGAAGCATAACACCAGCATAACACTGAAAATGCAGTAAAGAACATTGATAACAGTATGAGGTTTTGGGCTAACCGCCCCTTAACAATGATGGGAAGAGGGGCGCTGTTAAAGATGGTAGTGCTGCCGAGATTATTGCATTTTTTCAGGAACGTACCATACCTGATACCAAGGTGGTTCTTCATTAAGCTACAGAGCATATGTAGGGAATTTCTATGGCACGGAACTAGGAACAGAATTGCTCTTTGGAACTTGTCGCTTGACAAAGGGGGCATAAAACTTTCTAACTACGAGATCTATTACCTGGCCAGCCAACTACAATACGTGGCCAAATGGTTATCAGAAGACCCGACCTCAGAATCGAGATTGTTGAGACTGGAGTGTGCTCCATTCTTCTTGAAAGAAGTAATATGGCTACCCAAATCACAGCTGAAAGGGCGCCCAGAGATGATGATACTGGGATGGAAATTATGGCGTAAAGCTTGTCAGGCTATGGAGAACCCAACCCCGTGTTCTCCGCAGGTGCCGTTAGTGGCTCTGACAGGAGAAGATGGGCCATTATTGAAGACGATTCGAAAGCACTGGGAACCGGTGGGGGTCACAACAATGGGAGACATATGGCAGGAGGGGAGATAATAGAATTCGGGAGGCTGGTGGAGGAAACGGGACTACATGTAGGGCAATATATCACACATAACAGAATGGTGCGGCGGATCAGAGACATGGTCTGAAATAACGCTAGAAGAACAACCAGACATGGCAATAGAAACGATATATGACATAGCAGAAGGAGGGCATGAGATTTCCAGACTATATGAGCTATTGATGTCCAGGGTGGGGAAGGAAGTGGCACAATTAAGACATGACTGGGAAGAAGAAGTCAGGGCACCCATGAGCGATGGAATGTGGGAACGGGGTCAGGGGTACCACAAGAGAGTGTCAAGGAACGTGAGGGTACAGCAAATACATTTATATGTAACCCACAGGGCATATATGACTCCCCAAAGAATAGCTAAATTTAACAATACAGAATGACAAACATGCCCCAATTGTGGGGAGGAAAACGTTGGGATGACGCATATGTTTTGGGCATGTGCAGAAATTGGGAAGTTCTGTGCAGAAATAGCTAACAGGCTAGACGAGAAGGGGATTAAGCTAAATGTTGAATCGGTGTGGGCATGTATGATAGGAGGGTTCCCTAGACCAC
This sequence comes from Ambystoma mexicanum, assembly GCF_040938575.1. Classification (NCBI taxonomy): domain Eukaryota; kingdom Metazoa; phylum Chordata; class Amphibia; order Caudata; family Ambystomatidae; genus Ambystoma; species Ambystoma mexicanum. Next base: position 1,363,178,972 of record NC_090930.1, on the reverse strand, counting down.
GCCAACTGAAACACGTAAGCAAGTTAAAGGACTTGGCATATATACTAGCCAAGCGTAGAATTGCCATGGGAAGGAAGGCATGTAACAGACCAAGAGTAGAAGTCTGGTGCAGAGACCTTCAGAAATTGACAGAAGCGGAAACAGAAGTATGGCAGGAAGCCAGAGATAAGGGAGGGGAGGAAGAAGCAGTAACTTTGATGGCCTGGAAACACTTAGTGGCTACACTGTATGGGCCCACCCAAGACAGCTCAACAGATTGGGACTGTGCCGAGGAAACAGAAAAAGAAATCCCTCTAGAAAAAGCAGATGTGGATCGTGAAGGGGAGTAGGCTCGAGTTGGGGGGAGGGCAAGGGACATGCAGTAGGCATTGAATGACAAACGTAAAATGTTAGAAGTTATGACATGCACTACAAGTTGTTGTTTTATGTTGATTGTTTGTTGAAAACCAATAAAAATTATTTTTTAAAAAAAACTTTATGTAGTCTCTTTAAATCACAGACCCAGTACAACCCATTTTACATGGAGTATTGGAAAGGGTTAATTCTTATCCCTTTTTTGTCTGTTTCTCTTGGAGCACTGTTTCGCTCCCTTTTCACCAAGACTTGGCTGGTGGCAGTGGTAACTACCCTATTTTTCATACCGCGGTTATCTTATATAACCATGGTATTGTTTTAGACTATATTATTAGCCTCAAACTTAAACCTGCTTGACCAAATATATTTTATTTCGGCTCTGGCTGGGTTTATTCGCCATTTCTTTTTGTTAAAGTCTTTCTCGTGTTTTACTCTGCGCGCCAAACCAGGTTTGGTCCCTTTGTAAGCTGTCTTTTCGCGGACTTCTGCATAGAAGCCCTCCTTAAGGCACCTGAAAGTCTGGGTAAGCAAGATGTGAGGACTCCTGCCATGAGTTCCCTTGGTAACCCAAGTCGCACTCCTGTTTGATTGGCTGAGTGACTGTCCTTGCCAGGACAGCCACCCGGCTGTGTGATTGACAGCCAGGCTGTGTGAATGGGGGAAAACTGCATAAAAAGCAGGTCTCTGGGACTGGAAAGGCAGAGTCGCCACTGGAACAAAAGAACCAACGAGGAGCTGATGGAAGAGGACCCCTACAACGAATGAACCGCCCGGTGAAGCCCTGCTGCAGGTCCGTATCTTCAGAATCCGACGACAGAGAAGATCCTCCAGAAAACTTCTCCCCTTGAGCTGGTGGGACCAACCAGTTCGCCCAAACTGCAAGCCAGGACCCCTCCTCTGGTCCAATTTGCTGTACAGAGCTACAGTGGGCCGGATAGCCAGGAAGGTCAGACCCTGCTTGGGTTTTAAGGAGCGCACCTTTTATTCGTTGTTTCACTCTGCTGCTGGTTTCTTCCCTGGGTAGCGCAGGACCCTCCAGTCTTCCTACTTCTTGTCAGTTCGACAGTTGCTTCAGGAACCGTGAGCTTGCAGGAACTATCAGGAACGTCTGCCTCAGCTACAGCTTCTTTACTGTGCAAATCCGGTTGTTCGTTTCATTCAAAGTGAAAGTGTGTGAAGTCTTTCTCCAATCCGAGGGCTTGTCCGTCTCTTCTCTTTGAACAAACATTTCTGCCAACCAACCTCGTCCGGAATCCGTGGCATGAACTTTACCGCAAACTACCCTGAACCGTGTGATCTTGAGCAAAAGATTTTTGACTCATTGACTTTGGCCCTAAGCCTTTTCTACCTGATTCTATCACTGTAGTTCCTCTTGCTCAATTGCCCTAAGTACTTACCTGTTGCTGTGGTTCAATTTCTATTAACTTTGTCTTTCCCTCCCTTTTAAATTGCTGAAGTGCCATTTTGCTTGCACTTCAATTTTGTGAGCTTTACTTGTCTGGAACTTATTGGGAGTGGTGTGGTGTATTAAGATTGTGATTTTTAAACTGCTTTATGACAGTGAAATGTTATATAACTAAAGAGTAAATAAATGTATATTCTTTTACTTGGAAACCTTGGGTCAGTGTTTGTTTGAATCATAGTAATTGCTGTCCTTTGTGTAACTATTTGATACTGCTCACTTGCTCTTGAGATATGTCTGGCTGCTCAGCCATCGCTACCACTTTACTGTGTAGTACGGGTTTGTACCAAAGGTGAATTTGTACTGTCACTTGTAGTCTTAATTGTGTGTGGTGTTCCCAAAAGGTACTGCATATAATTCTGCCTAACAATCTCGTTCCATCTCAACTAAGGAGTTAGTAACAGGAGCTGTTATACCGTTGGTATGTAAATCAGGCTTGAAGTAGGCAGTAATTTGTCCCGCTGCAGAGACTGGCAGCAGGGGAGCCAGATTTATTATTTGCTGAACCGGTTCCCCCTCTTGAGAGCTTTCTAGCCTGCCGCAATCCATCGCAGCTTTTTTGTATCTGTTAGTTTTTCCATACGGCTTGTTGCATAGATTGTATTTTTTTTTTTACATAGTCTTCCCCGGCATGTTTTGATGCAAGTATCAGGTTTCCACAGGAAGTATTAGGTACAAAACAGTTGGAGGCCTTACCTCAGTTTTGCTCCTCAAAATAAACCGGGTTACTAGACACACCACCACCTGCTGACCAGCTGACAGCCGACAGCACTCACAAAGCACTCGACCAATGCACGCGCGTCAATGCGCATGCACCAGTGCTTTTGTGTGACTTCCTGGGTAGAGGGCGAAAGTTGTCACAGCAGCCAATGGAATTAATGGGTTCCATGCCAGCCAGTGTGAGAAACCAGGGGGTGTCTCACCCGCTAGTCCCCAGGGATCTCTCTCTCAGGTGGCCAGGGCATGGCCATCGCCTTTGGATCCAGACCCTGGGGGTGGACCAGTGCGGGAGTATCACCTGGGTGAGGGGTCCTTGGTAAGTGGGGGTGAGGCAGCCAATAGTGAGATGAAGTATTCCTCCTTTTTTTTGTACAACCATCCCCTCCCTATTTTTTAGGATCGGATTTCCCAACTCCCCCCCCCCCCACACTTTATGCACACACCCTAGGCAGAGGAAGACTGTGACTGAGAGTAACAAGACTAACTCTTATGCATCGTACAGGACATGTCCCACTTATCGAGTCAGGCAAAGTCAGGCACTTAACTTCAAGTGTATACACCTGATTTCAATTAGCACTCCTCACACAGATAAAAGGAGGAACCGAGAGACACACTCTGAGCAAGGTGGTACTCAAGTACGAGCAGAACTTCTGGGTGAAGGCGAACCTACTGGAGCTGAGCGGCGGACCAAGGGACAAGAGCAGCGGGTAGAAAACTCCACAAGTTCCCTACAGGAGGTTGTTGCCACCACAAGGCCACGAAAGACACGTGAAGAAGGCCAGATCCCAATATCGAAGACTGCATTGTGTTTCAAGGATGCCAGCGACCCTCCCGGGTGAACGGCAGAGATGGGGAGGCGAGGCCAAGCCTGTGGTACTAATCTTGACTCATAAATTGGAATTCGAAAAGCAAGAAAGAACCGCACACAGCTGGTGAGTTGGCAAGCGACCTGAGAGACGGGTGTGTGTGCAAAGAAAGATTGAGGTTTGCAACAATATATTGCAAGTGAAGGCTGCACACGTGTGCATGAGATGCAAGGAAAGGCAGACCTGTGAATGAACTTTAAGATAAAGACAGCTGTGGAATCAGGGATACTGAGTAACGATGGGGTCCCGCGAAAAGGAGTAGCCCATTCGAAAGTCTTTGTGAAAGGTGCGTTGTTTGAGGCGATAAAAGTGAATGAACTGTAAAAGCGAAAGTGAACAAAGTTAACCCTGAGAAAAGAGGATAGGAAAAGCTGAACATTGAATTCTGAGTCAAAGTGGTCCTGTGGTGGTCTGTAAAGGATGCCCGCATATAAAAAAGTCTTCGACATTTGAAAAGCGGTTTCAGCCCGACTGGGGGAGACAGAAAGTGTAAAAAGCTTTGGGAAGGGAGCCCCGGCACGTGTTATTGAACTGTGCAGGGTCTGAACCTGGCAAATGGGGACCAACATTGAACTTTTGTTTTTTTTAAGAGGTTTGAGCCCAACAGAGGGGCACGAGTATGAAGTTTTTGTTTCGTTATTTGGATAAGACTGGACCAAGAGCCTTTTAACGTGGAAGACCAGACGGGCCTTGATCCATGTTCCAAACTGTTTCAGTGTTGAAGCCCGAGCCAGAGTGTGTCATCCTACCTATATAGACTGCCTTATTCTGTGCTGTCTAAACGTGGGGAGGAGGGCTAATTCAGTCACATTTTTTCTTTGTCGAACACTAATTTTCCTTTTATATACATACCTCCTTTGCACACTTTTTTGTACAACAGATGGGGCAGGCATTAGGTTTTGTTAGCATAGGCCATTTTGATTTGGCAAACACAACTAAGCCTGTTTTCTTTATTATTTGATGGTCGAGACGACTCCCATCCTAGTTATAGGGGAAAGTAGGAGTTTTTCCAAACCCCACAAAGTTAATAAAGGTTTTACAAATTGTATCTTTTGTGTCAGTCTCATACATGTGTTACCATGCCTCCCCTACACCAGCCACTAGGAACGCTTGGAGATAATCTTTGTATTTTTAAGCATTTTCCAGTGATTTCAACACAAGCAAAAGAGCAGTCACCTCTCACAAAGCACTCGACCAATGCATAACATCTTCTATGGTGATCTTACACAACGGGCACATAGCAGACTCTTGAGATCTCCAGAGGTTAGTGACGCTTGCCAGCGCAAGCGTCCCTAATATAAACCAGAAATATAAGGACTTTTCATAAAACGGACTAATTAGATTAATATGCGCTATACCAGCTTTTAACAGTCGGCTACTAATAGAATCTGGTCCAAAAGTCAATTTCAAGGCATCACTGATTAAATAATTTCTTAACTCACTGTTAATAGCTAGATTTACAGTCTTTCTTCCTACTACCTGTCAGGAAATTGGTTAATTGCAGGGATTACTCAAATTAAGATTAAATAGGCACTTTTCTACATGGGTAGGCCATTTTGAGCTTCTACCTCCCTCCAGGCTTCAGAAATGTATCAACGGCATACCGAGGTTGAAGAATTTCTTTTTTTTTAAAAACAATTTTTATTAACTTTTACAACATCCAATCAACAAACAACAAACCTAACAGTGCATGTCATACATCTTTAAACATCATGTACAATATCGAAAAAATATCCACTGCTTACCCATTACCCTCCCCCCTAACTCGAGCCTACTGCACTTCGCCCTCTGCCGTCATATCCTCTAGGGGTACCTCCTCCTCTGTATTCCCGGAAGTATCATGTTCACTTGGACAGGCCTGGGTGGACCCAGACAATGTGGCCACTAAGTGTCTCCAGTCCATCAGCGTTTCTGCTTCCTTCTCCCCTCCCCTGTTGGCCGCTTCATTCTATACCGCCGTTTCCACTTCAGCCCATTTCTGGAGATCATTCCACCAAACCTCTGCCTTTGGTCTGTTGTATGGTTTCCAACCCATGGCAATTCTGCACTTGGCAAGTATATAAGCCAAGTCCTTAAATTTGCTCACCTGTTTCAGTTTGCACGCTCTAGGAAAACCCCCTACCATGCATGCCCACACAGATTACATGTCTAGTGTGATCCCTTTCTCCGTTAATCAGTGGACTACTTCTCCCCAGAATTTTCTAATTTCCGGGCATGCCCAGAACATATGTATCATTCCTGCGTTCACTTCCCCACATTTGGGGCATGTTTGCATTTCTGCGCTCTTGAATCGAGCAATCCTCTGGGGGGTCATGTACGCTCTGTGGGTTACATGTAGCTGGATTTGTTGCAGCCCCGCGTTCCTGGACACTTTTTTATGGTACCTCTGAACCCTCTCCCACAACCCATCATTCATGAGTTCCCCCGCTTCCTCTTCCCAGTCCCGTCTTAGCTGGGTCACTTCCTACCCCACCCTGGACATCAGCAGTTCGTAGATTCAGGAAACAGAAAGTGTAAAAAGCTTTGGGAAGGGAGCCCCGGCAAGTGTTATTGAACTGTGCAAGGTCTGAACCCGGCAGATGGGGACCAACGTTGAACTTTTGTTTTTTTGAAGAGGTCTGAGCCCAACAGAGGGGCACCGGTATGAAGTTTTTGTTTCGTTATTTGGATAAGACTGGACAAAGAGCCTTTTAGCGTGGAAGACCAGGCGGGCCTCGATCCATGTTCCAAACTGTTTCAGTGTTGAAGCCCGAGCCAGAGTGTGTCATCCTACCTATAGAGACTGCCTTATTCTGTGCTGTCTAAACGTGGGGAGGAGGGCTGATTCAGTCACATTTTTTCTTTGTCGAACACTAATTTTCTTTTTATATACATACCTCCTTTGCACACTTTTTTGTACAAGAGATGGGGCAGGCATTAGGTTTTGTTAGCATAGGCCCCCTCTGTGATATCATAAATTGTTTCTATGGCCGTATTGGGTTGAGCACTATTTCAGACCATGTTTCTCTCTCCCTCCGTACCAATCGGGTGTAAGTGATATACTGTCCTAGGTGTATACCCGTTTCTTCTACCAGTACATTAAATTCCGTTACCTTCCCCTCTGGCCATATATCTCCCATTGTTGCAATGCCCACCGGTTCCCAATGCTTATGAATCGTCTTCCTCAGTTACTCATTACCTCCAGTCAATGCCACTAACGGCAATTGCGGAGAACACGGGGTCGGGTTCTCCATGGCCTGGCAAGCCTTACGCCACATCTTCCATCCCAGTTTCAGCATCCCCGGGTGCCCTTTTAGCTCTGGTTTGGGCAGCCATATCCATTCTTTAAAAAAGAAACGGAGTACATTCAGACCTCAGTAGCCTGGACTCCGATGTTGAGTCTTCCGTTAACCACTTAGCCACATATTGTAATTGACTGGCAAAATAATAGAGCTCAAAGTTGGGCAGTTTTATGCCCCCTTTGTCATACATGTTCTGTAGTTTCCACAGGGCTATTGTATTCCTGGTATTATGCCAAATGAAGCCTCTACATATGCTCTGAAGTTTAGCAAAGAATCGCTTGTGTATCATGTATGGTATATTCCTAAAAAAGTGTATCAGCCTCGGCAATACGACCATCTTCAACAACGCCACTCTCCCTACCATGGCCAAAGGAAGCTTAGTCCAGAATCTCATGCTATTCTCAATGTTTGCCACTGCCTTTCTGTGTTATGTTTATATTCATCCTTCACCGTATGATGGATATCAATCCCTAGGTATCTAAAAGTTTTGGTCTCCCAGGGTATTTTTAGGATTGGTAGGTGTTCTCGCGGAATCCCTTTATATCTCCCCAGGGGGAATAAACATGACTTCTTAGGATTAACTGCAATGCCAGAGAGAAACGCAAATCGCTCCAGTACTTCTAAGATGTATTGTAAGTTTTCCTCCGGATACCTCAAGTACAACAGCATATCATCGGCATACAATGATATTAAGTGTGGCCCTCCTTTTGTGTAGATCCCCACCTCCTTGTATTGTTGCTGGTATATCGCTTGGGGTTCCAGTGCGAGAATGTACAGCATCGGGGACCAAGGGCATCCCTGTCTGGTGCCCCTACTGAGTTGCCACCTTTCTGAAATAGTCGCTCCCGTCTTGACTCTGGCTAGTGGTGAGCTATACAGTAGTTTCACCCACTTCAGGTACCCGGGCCCTATTCCATATTCTTTAGGGCTGCTATCAGCCATGGTCATTTGACAGAATCGAAGGCCTTCACCGCATCTAATAAAACAATTGCAACTTTGTGGGTGTCTCCCTCTATTTGCTCTATGACACGGTGGAGCCTTCTAAGATTGTCGGATATGCTTCTGTGCGGAACATATCCGGTCTGATCAGAATGTATAACTCTGCTTATTACCTGTCTCAATCTATTTGCCAACAGAGCCGTGAGTATCTTGCTGTCCTGGTTCAGCATGGATAGCGGTCTGTATGACCCACGGTCCGTGCTCGGCTTATTAGGTTTGAGAATCGGAATGATGATCTCCTCTCTCAGGGATTCTGGCAATATACCTGTTTTGAATGCTTCATTTAACATTGCCAGTAGCGGGGGGAGCACTTCCATCTTATACGTTTTGTAAAACTCACTGGGGAGTCCGTCCACTCCCGGGGCCTTACTAGTGGGTAATTGCACATTCACTGCTTCTAGTTCCTCCAATGTGATTAGGGCATCTAGCTTCTCTCTCTCTCTTCGGCACTCAATTTGGGTAGGCCCATATCCTCTAGTGTTTCCACTATCTCGCTCCATTCACCCTGTCTACGTCTCCAACTCAAGGAAAACTCTGTTCACGCCCTCTTGGGTATCAAGCATTTGTCCACCCTCCCCCTGTATTGCTCTGATCATTGGTCTGGGTGTCTCGCTTTTATACAACCATGCTAGCAACCTCCCCTGCTTGTTTCCACCACCGTGCTGCCTCTCTATGTATTTCTTGTAATTTAAGTTGCATAGTCTCTCCCAGTGCCCTCCACATTCTTGCTGTAATCGGCTTATGGTTTCGGCATCCACCAGGGAGTTATCTCCTCTGCGCATGGCTGCCTCTAGTTTCTCCTCTGCCTTCTGCAGCTCCTGCAGTATACCTCCTTGTAGCCCTTTGGATTTAGCTATCGCTGATCCCCTCACCACCACCTTAAATCCCTCCCATAGAGTGCAAGCTGATTCTACGCTTCCAGTGTTACTTTTGAAGTATTCTACAATTTCCTTCCTCAGTTCCCCTCTGAACACTGTGTCTTTCAGTGCTTCGGCTCTGAGCCGCCACATTGGGATCCTAGCTCTAGGAGGCAAATATTGCCATGTTAAGATCAGTGGCGAGTGGTCCGAGAGGACCCTCGCTTTATATTCAGACCGCACTATCTCTCCCGTCATCTCCGAAGAAGCAAACATATAGTCTAGCCGTGTATACAAAATTTGTGGGGCAGAGTAATGCGAATAATGTCTGTCATGTGGGTGGTGTAGCCTCCATATATCTTCCAACTTGAAGTCTCCCAACAGGGTCCTCAAGGTTTTGGCTGCAGGGGTAGGTTTGTCTAATTTCCTGTCTGACCTGTCTACCCTGAGGTCCAGCGTGCAGTTAAAGTCACCTCCCCATATAACTGCACCTCCCAGGTATGGGCTTATTTTACTATATACGGTCTTGAAATAAGCCACAGTATCTTGGTTCGGGGCATATGTATTAATAATACACAGTTCTCTATTTTCTACCAGTCCCTGTATCGCCACCATCCTCCCGTCAGACTCCACTGTGGACTGCAATAGCTGAAAGGGGACATGTGGTGCTACCCAGGTAATTACCCCTCTGGCGTATGCCAAATACGTTGCCCCTGTGGTGTTCCCTTTCCATTTCTTCCTTATCGCTTCTTGTTTTTCTTTCGTGAGATTAGTTTCCTGTAGTAGGGCGATATCTATTTTCTGCCTCCTTAAGTACATCATGATCTTATGCCGCTTCAAGTAACTGTTGAGTCCCCTGACATTCCAGGTTACTATCTTAAGGTCTCCCATCGTTCATCCATACCCAGTCCCACCTCTGTCATCCTTTATCCTCCCGCATCTTGTGCAGCAGCTTATGGGTGTAAGCTTGTTCCCTAACTAATATCACTGCAAATCCCCCAACTCCCCTCCCACTCCCCACCCTTCCCATCCTCAACAGTTGCCCAGCTCCATCCCTGGATCTCAGGCTCTCCCGCATTTAGTCCTTTCTCGGCTACGCCGGTACTAGGTACTCAGCAGGGGGTTACCTCACTACCGGTAACCTGACTAATCTATCTATAGGGGTATAAGAGTGAGTCACTGTATCTCCCGCAATTATGCCCCATTATGCTTTGCCGACCCGTATCTTCCCGGTCAAAACATAGCTCATCTCTCAGCTTACGTTTGCCCTGTTTTATATTCAGGTCCCAATGTCACAGTTTATACAGCACCTCGGCCTCTGGAATTGCTGCCTCACTTGTCCGTTCTGCTCTCCGTCTGATTGTCTGTCCCCGACGGACAGTTCTGTGCATCCAGCCACTCTGTCGCATCTTCTGGGGTCTCAAAAAACTGGGACCTGTTCCTGTGAAACACTTTCAGTTTTGCTGGGTACATCAGCATATATTTGTAGCCCGCCTCTCGCCGTCATCCTCTTCACTGTCCCATAATTCAGTTGCCGTCTCTGCATCAGGAGTGTATAGTCCGGGAACGCCGTAATGGAGGTGGATGCCCTTTGTATTGTGCCCCCTTTCCGGAAGTGTTCCAGGATTTTCTCCCTATCTCTGTAATTCAATATTTAGGCAATTATTGGTCTTGGGGGCTCCTGGCGGTTGTTTCCTTGTCAGGGCTCTGTGTGCTCTCTCCACCGCGAACCCTTGGGTAAGCGCCCCGCCTTCGATTTCTTGCAGCAACATGGTCTCAATGTAATCCATAGGGTTTGGTCCTTCCTCTCCTTCTGGAAGCCCCACAATGCGTATGTTGTTTCTTCGAGCACGTCCTTCGGCTTCCTCTGCCCTGTTTTCCAGGTTGTTCACTTGTTGTCGCAGTGTGTGGAACTCTGAGACGTGTGACGTGCAGGCAGCTGTGTTTGAGTTTACTTCTTTCTCCAGTTCGCCTGTGTGTTCTGCTATTTTTCTTATGTCTTGTCTCAGTAAGTGAGGTTGAAGCATTCTTTGAGATTAACAACGGGTCCGTAGACAGGAGTGCAACACTATGGCAAACCTTCAAGATTTGGATAAGGGGGATTCTGATTTCTAAGTCCACCGGGTTACTGAAATCCGTTAGATCTGAATTAGCTGAGGTGCAGAGACGCCTGAGGGAACTGGAGTTACAGTATAATATCACCCATGAAAAGAAGACCCTAACAGACATTAATAGCCTCCTACAGGACTTCAATAGACTGGCAAATAGGGAGCTGCTCTACATGGCACGCCTCTCAGGGCATGCCGTTACGGCGACAGGAATAAAGCAGGTCCCTCTCTCGCAAATTTATTGAAGGCTGAATGGTATCCTACACCCATCTCCAGCATAGTTGTGAAAAAACGGCAACGTGAACACCAGTGAGGAAGGTATCAACAGGGAGTTTGCCGATTTCTATTCAGAATTATACTCCAATCATGACGGGAGACCCGTCAAAGAAATTGAGAATTATCTGAACACAATAATGCTCCCAAAACTCTCGTTAGAAAATAAGCTGGCCCATGAGAACCTGATAACAGAAGAGGAAATCGTGGAAGCAATCAAATCCTTATCATCTGGGAAAGCACCTGGGTCTGATGGACTGGGAGCAGAACTATATAAAGAGTTCAGTGCCGAACTTGCCCCCGTATTACTGACGGTGTGGGAGGAGACGATTGAAGGGGGGACTCTACCAGAATCTATGAGGGAGGCCATTATAATGTTGCTTTTGAAGCCCAGGCACCCGTCTCATGACATGTCTTCTTATAGACCTCTTTCGTTAATTAATTGCAACGCCAAAATCTTTGCTAAGGCTCTGGCCAAAATGCTTTAATCTAACATGCCTCAGCTGGTCCACCCGGACCAATGTGGCTTCATCCCGACGAGGTCGACTGCATTGAATTTACAGAGACTGTTCAGGGTCATGGCTCAAATCAAACCTGAGGCTCAAGCGGTGTTATTTCCTTGGATGCCGAAAAGGCTTTTGACTCAGTGTTGTGGCCACATTTGTTTGCTGTACTTAAAAAGTTCAGAATAGGCCCCTATTTCCTAAAATGTGTCAAGCTGCTGTACTCTGGACCGGAGCTAAAGTATTGACCAACCATACCATTTGACATATCTTTAATTTGGGCAGGGGTACCAGACAGGGATGCCGGTTCTCCCCATTATTGTTTGCTCTTACAATAGAACCGGTGGCGGCTGCCATTAGGCAGAATCAGGGACAGAGAGGAATCAGAATGGCGGGACTGACCCAGTCGATATCACTATATGCAGAGGATACGCTACTGCACATCCGAGAAACCGAAATTAATCTAGGCCCCGCAATGGAATCCATACATGAGTTTGCAGAGTACTCAGGATATAGAATCAACAACTCCAAGTCGAAATCTTCCCCCTGACTCCTGTCACCAAATGCCCAACCAACACCCATGGGCTGAAATGGTCACCCACCAAAATACGAAACTTGGGGATTCTTGTGTCAAAAGAAAAAGCTTTTCTGTACACCGATAATCGTGAACAACTCCTACATACAATAACAACCAAACTCCAGTTGTGGGCTAGACTCCCTATATCACTGATTGGCCGCGTCGCAATCCTAACAACGGTGGTCCTGCCCAAACTATTAAATATATTTAGTAAAATCTCAATATGGCCAGGCAGACAATTTTTTGACAACCTACGATCCATAGACATAGCGTTCATCTGGAATGGGGGTACAGCCAGGATGAAGTGGGAGAAGCTGGTTGAACCATACAATACAGGAGGCGTTTCTGCCCCGGATTTTGAGTTGTACTACCTAGTGGCGCAGGCCCAGTTTGCCAAACACTGGTATGACCCTCTGGACACTGCACCACACATCCCTATAGAACGACACGCTCCGCTCCCGATTGATCTACGCTCTATTTTATTTAAAACACAACACAAGGATGAATGCAAGTTTGACCCAATTAGTACAACAGTCCATGCTTGGTCTAAGATTTATAAAAGGCTAAAACTAGAAATACCATATATCTCTGATGCTCCTCTTTAGAACTTTCCCAGCATTGCACCATCATTCGATACAGATATGCAGAAGATGTGGGATCCCAATAGGGAAATAAAAATGCGGGATATGTTTCCCAACGTGAAATTTGTTACTCAGGAAGATTTTGTGGCACTGTGGGGGGAGGACAGCTCAAAATGCTGCAATACCATTGTATGAAGATTGCATTCAAAGTCAGGTGGCCACTGTTTCCGGATGAACGTCTATCGCATGAATGCTTCATATCATTGTCATCTCAGTCTGGAACCAGTGTTTCTAAACTGTATACGATAATACAAGCACATACACCCTCACTTAACACGATTAAGGTTTCATGGGAAACAGATATGGGGACCACAATCGAAGACGAGAAATGGTCAAGATACTGTGCATTGTCCCAGAAGGTGTCTCTTAATGCCGGTCTCCATTTAATACAGTTTAAGGTACTAAACAAACAACACTATACACCAGCCAAAATGGCTACATTTACAGAAAACTGCCTTGGTGGTTGTCAGAAATGTGAGATTCCGTTAGCTGATTAATTCCATATGTACTGGAGCTGTCCACTCATTTTTGGGTTTTGGAGGGAGGTGGCCGAGATAATAGAGGAAATAACACAGGTGCCAGCTGACCTCACGCCCCAGAAGTATTTGTTCGGGGACATAAGGAAAATAGCGGAAGTAACCAGAAGACTGTTTAATGTGACCTGTGGTGTGGCCAAAAAGTGTATACTTCACAACTGGAAAAGCCTGCACGCGCCACACATAGACCACTTCCTTAAAGAACTTACATATGTAAACTAATGTGAGGAACAATACGTGATGGCATTACCCAGGACGAACCGACCCAAAGATATATGGGCTCCGTTTAGGATACATCTATGCGAGATGTCAGATGAAGAAAGCCTCCCAAGGTCCTGATTCACGTATGATTTCGTAGAATGTATGATTTACTATGTGTTTAGGATATTCATCTCTGTTGTATTTGAATGTATTTTAACGTGTTGCTGCAGTGACATGTACCACAACCAATAAATAAAGGTTTAAAAAAAAAATGTATCAACGCCTCACGATAAGAAGTTAAGCCTACCTGGCTTCACAATTGTATCCAATATCAAGCTGGAGCAAACTTCACCTTGATCACCACAGGTAAAATACCTAGCTCAAGATATATTAAAGGGGTTGGGGTACTTGGAGGTAACAGTAACACTTTTCTAAAGAATTTTCTCTCATAATATTGTAAATTGTTGGAAGCCATATGCCCCCATACACCTGTGCCATAGGAAGCAGCTCAATATGATTGTTTCTGGAATAAGTTAAGAGCTGGGGAAATTGCTTCTCTAATGACGCACAAAAAAATGAATGAATCGCCCCATTATATTTTTCCATACTGGTACTCAATTTTGCTATTTGTGATGCCCAACTCCCGAATTCCTGGAATCTAATTCCCAGCTAGTCGAAATGATTTACCCGTCAAGGCGAACGTTGTCAATTCTAAAAGAAATTGACCCACATTTCGACGAGCAAGGCCGAAAGATCATGATCTTAGATTTCTCAACGTTTAGCTCCAATTTTAGAACTATATCTATTTGAGCTCAAATGACGAGCGGGTTGGTTGCGGTTGTTGATAAAATTGCTGCATCGTCGGCATAGAAGATAGCCGGGTATTTCCCTAGTCCAATTTTTTGGCAATTCTGGCACTCCTTTAGCAAAGCGTCAATAATTTCGTGGACGTATATATTGAAAGCAAGGGTGCCAGGACAAAACCCTGCCTCACTCCCCTGGATACATTAAATACTTTCGTACACCCCCCACCTGAGACCAGAATGAGCACATAATTCAAATGAGCTTCGGCAGAGCTTTGTGAGCTTCATGTATCCGCCAAAGTATAACTCTCAACACTGAGTCAAATGCGTTCTTGAGATCCAAAAAGGAAACATATAGTTTCATCTTAAATAGAGTAAAGTATTTTTGAATTAAAAGGAATAGAAGAAAACATTGGTCAATAATGCCCCTATTTCGCCTAAAGCCTGCCTGATGAGTGTTTACTACATAATTAGACGGTCGGACCAAGACTGTAAATGGTCAAGAATAGTCTTAGCAAAAATGTTCCCTGCCCCATCCAATAAGGGCGATAATTCGAGCTTAGGTTTCTACAAGCCTTTTTATATAGATGGATCATTTCTGCCTGTCAACATGTAAGAGGAATTAGGGGTTGAAAGAATGGTATTACAAACTCTATATAGAAACAGGACCCACACAGTTTGCTCCTCTTTGTAGAGGTCAACCTGGATCCGATCAGGGCCTGCGGCCTTGCATTTCATGGATCTCAGTGCCACACTGACTTCAGACATACTGAAGCTTAGTTTTGATTCATCCACATCATCTGTTAGTGCCACATTACTCCCATTCAGTTCCTCTCCTGGGTGGGGCTTGTAAAGATTAGAAAAATGAGACTCCCATTCATCAGCAAAAAGGCAACAATGTAGTTCCTGGGCTCCATTTGTCTCCTTATCTGCCACCATCCTCCAAAAAAGCGTATTATCCCCCTGTTCTAGCGCATTATACATGGCTTTATTAATGAGGATTAATTCTTTGTTGCTTACTCTCAAAGCACGCGGTTCATCTTCAACAGCCCCTACACTGTTTTTAACACAAGTTATCATTTTCCTTTAACTACGTAACAATCTCTATCATTCCAATTTGAATTTGCAATAGCCCTTCTTCTAATTACAGCCGAGGGTGCAGTGACAATGGATGGACTTTATTTTATCAAAATCAGTTAACACATATGGAGAAAACTCACCACTCCACAAATTGATATCAATTTGCTCAAGATCGATTGATATATAACGGGTTTTTAGCCCTCTTTCAATTACCCTTACCCATTTTACTTGTTTCTGTGCGTTACCAGATATCATAATATGCTGAGATGTTACATTGGACGGACCAAGTTCCAGTTCTGTACTCATTTGAATGACGGCTGACGGGGGATAATGGTCACTCTCTGATCCAATGACTCTCTGATAGTGCTGATAAGATAGCTCAGCGGGTTGAGCGCTCGATGCTGCGATCTGAGCATGATCTGCAGGTCGAAGGTTTGAATCCCGGCAAGGCCAACTCAGCCTTTCATCCTTCTGAGGTCGATAAATGAGTACCAATTTCGGTTGGGTGATATTGTATGTAAATATGTGCTCTGTAAACCGCTTTGGATTAAGGCGCTATATAAATAACACATCAGTATCATTATCTATCACCAATTTCAAAGTAAACAACTTTATCCCATTGGTCACCTGAGACAAAAACATAATCTATCAGTGAAGAACCAGTTGGGCCTGCAAACGATTCACTAGCCGGCTGGTTTTTAGGAAATCGACCATTGCAAGCTCTCAAGTTCAAATTATGAAGCGTTATTGCCACTTCGATAGCCAAGGGGTGTGTTCTCTTCAGAACTTCGGCTTTCACCACTGGAATTCCCCATGCTATGTCCTGGTATTGCCAGAGATCTGCAAGATCTTTTAATGGTTCCACTTGCATGTTTAGGTCCCGTGCTACTATGACAAAGCCATGTTTACCCTTCCCAGTCGTGTACTGGCTATGTCACAAAGCATATTGACCGTTGACATGCTCTGCAGGCCTGATAATCTGTTATATATATTGAATAGCTTCAATTGGATTATCAAGAGCTGTAAGTCTGCAGATATGCAAAGATGTTCTACCACTTTCCCCCTAGGGTGGACTCTAGCCATATCGCCAACCCACCACTAGGGCTACATTATGGTCCCTTGGTAGCTAGCACAGGAAAATACCTTTAGCCCTGGAACAAGACAGGACTCGCAGCCCAAGTTTCCTGGAAAAAAACTATTTGGTGCCTGTTTATGAATTCACACCATCCAGGAATCTCCAACGAACCTACACAGGCCCGCACTATTCCATGACAACAGATAATGGCCATTACCTCCATACTCTCTGTGGTTTGTCCCACAAAGTCAATCAACTTCATCAAGGCTCTGTGCTTCCCGCGATGTGCTCAGAAGCCCAGTTTGTACCTGGCTTGAGCCCTGCACTTTTACTATAGAGGTTTGGTGCATAGAGTAATAACTGACACCAATGCGGTCACTAGCAAATCCAAAGGGCACATTTTGCAAAAAGGTATTACAAGCAGGGTTCAAGTCAGATTGAAAAGCCGAAACCACAAAACTCAACTCATATAAATGTTTGGCATTTTTACAAATTAAATCTGCCACAGTGGGGGAGACCAAACAGACCAAAACCCAGTTTGTTAGGCTAGATGCTTTTGGTAATTCAAGGCATACAATATCCTCAGATGAAAATACAACACAAGTTAGGAATATGATGCAACAATTCAAGTAGGCAGAGGCGATTCAGAAAAGGACTGGCATATTTGTTATTTTTTATTTATTTGGACTTATAAAGCGCCTGCGGCCCAGGAGCATCGTGGCGCTGTTATAGGATACTTATCTTGGACGGACAAACAGTTTACATAGTGAGACAAACAGTCTACATAGTGAGATACAACATACTTGTTTAGGCTAACAAACAGATGCATGTCGAGCTACAATGAAGCGTACAGTGGATTGATACAGTAGTAGCACTACAAGTGTGTCATCCTGAGGCAGGGGGTGGGCTAGCGGAAGAGTTGTGTTTTGAGTGCTTGGGGAATATAGTGATGGAGGGCTCTTTCCAGACGGCAGGTGGCAGTGCATTCCAATTCTTGGGGGCTAGGAGAGCAAAGCTGAAGCCTCCTGCTTTGTGTCTTTTAAAAGTTGGGACTGCAAGCTGGTTGGAGTGTTGGGTCAGTTACGGTCTGTTTGAGGTGGCTCTGCGAATAGCTTCTGATAGGTATGACAGGGCCGTTTGAGATAGGCATGAGTGTGTGATGGAGAGTGTTTTGAAGAGAAGACCTCTTTCACTGGAAGCCAGTGGGCGTTCCGTCTAGCCTGGGACATGTGCTCTCTCTTGGGAATGCTGAGGGCTGCTCTTAGTGCGTTGTTTTGTGTAGTTCGTAGTTTATTCATGTTTTTGGATGATGTGCCTAGGAACAGGACGTTGCCGTAGTCTAGCTTAGCTCCCACAGTGGCTCTTGCTATGGCTAGGCAGTTTTTGGGGGAGACCTAAGGTTTGATAGAATTTATGATCTTGGTGGTTAGTGCCACAGAGGAGGCGATCGCGTTCACTTGACGTGACATGGAGAGTGTGGAGTCTAGGTTATACCCCATGTGTTTTGGCAGCTGCTGCGGTGGTGATGGATGTATTGTCTATGTTAAAAGATGTGTACTTGCTATCCAGTTTGCTGAGGACTTTTTTGGGACCTACCAGTAGTATTTCTGTCTTGTCTCCATTGAGACCGAGACCATTTGCCGCCATCCAGGCCTAGATGATGGCGTAGATCTTGTTGAGTGTGGCTGCATCTTGTTCATAAGAACCAGTGAGTGGGAGAACAACCGGAGTATCATCGGCATAGTTCGTGTATGCTATGCCATGATCATCAAGCTCATTGAAGAGAGGAGGGTGAAGATGTTGCTTGTAGAGGGTGGGTGAAGTGCAGGATCCCTGGGGGACTCCGCAGTGGATGGGGGTGGCACAGTCCGGGTCAGAGAATACTCTCATGAGTCTACCTTCTAGGAAGGAGGTGATCCACGAGGTGGTTTGTTGGGAAAATTGTGCTGCATCTTTGAGGTGTTTGCAGATATGATATGATATGATAAGGCATTTGTAACGCGCCTATACACAAACGTTTCAAGTGTTTCAAGGCGCGACGAGGCAGGGAGGGGGAAACGGGGGAAGACAGACAACGATCCTACTAGGCCACGTGTCATTCAGATCGCGCAAGTGCAGGGGAAGGGGGAAGGGACAAAGCGCAAGGGGAGGGGAAGGGGCAAGTGCAGTACAAGGTAAGTATATATAATAAAATGAATAGGGCCAGCTGGTGGCAAGTGCAAGGTAAGTGCAGACAAGTGCTGGGAACGGGGGCTGTAGGGATACAGAGACAGTCCCGCAGAGCAGGGGTTGCCAGCGAGGCAGTGCAAGTGCTAGAGTGGCTGGGCCCAGGACCGAGGTCGGCGAGAGTGGCCCAGTTGCAGATTCGGTGCAGATTCAGCGAAGAATTAGCAGGGGAGAGGGAGAGAGAAAGCAGAAGCAAAGAGGAAGGTTTTGAGGTGCTTCCGGAACCGTAGATGGTTCTCCTCAAGTTTCAGGGAGGCAGGAAGGCTGTTCCAGAGGGAGGCACCTGCCACGGAGAGAGATCTACCCCCAGCTTCGAGAAGCGGCTGACCCAGAGGGAGTTGGAGACGGATGAGCGAAGGGCTCGGGAAGGAAGATATTTAGGAAGAGAGAGTTGAAGGTATTTAGGCCCCAAGCCAGTGCCCAATAATAATAATAAAGGCAGTGCAGTGGATACCCAGTTTGTGCAACTCCTGTCGTAATTGGTTTGGCTTTCTGCCGTGTGGTAAGCAGTGTTCACAATGAAAATGTATGGGAATATGATTTATTCACTACCTCTTGCCTTACCTTGCCACTTCCATTAAGTGCCCTTTTGATTATTTCTTCTCTGAGGTGGCCATTTTCCCCTTTGGGGGACATGAGGAAGTCAAATTGGTGCAGAACATTGTCTGGGATGGACTGGGATTTGTTCTGTTGGAAATAAAGATATTTGACATCTAGAGGTTAGGAGTCACCACTCAGATTTCTCCCTCCAGTTTAGCACAGTCCCACCAACTCTCAGAAATGTGGCCATGCAGGCTCAACTACTTGAGATTTAAAGTAATCGCCGTTTTGGAATCATACAGCTCCTCAGTTTGAATATCATAAGACTAAGTTCACTGGTCTCACCTGTCCCTGCGCTGTATCTACCACAAGAAGGCTTCTCTTTCTCCGTCCTCTGAACGATCCTGCCAGTGGAGCTCAGCAGAAGTGCTATTGAGAGGTGGGCAGCCCTTGCTTCCAGGCTAACTCTTCCACCAATCATATGTTCTTATGTAATCAGTTCTAATGTTCATGACTTTAACAATGGTTTTGAATTTCTGTATTGGTCTGCTGCTCTCAAATCTCATATTTCCACAATTCTTATTTGCAGATTGGGAATTCCAGATCTCAGCATTCATGAGAAATACCACAAAATAATTCAGAACTATGGGCATGATATTGAGATGGTCTCTAAAGTTTACACAATGCAGAAAAATGATCCCCCCTTGGGTCGAGATCTGCCACCAGTTGCGGGCAAGATTGTGTGGTCTCGTCAGCTCTTTCACAGAATTCAGGAACCCATGGACCTTTTACAGCATTATCCATCCATCTTGCAGATGGAGAAAGCCAAGCGTATCATCCGAAACTACAACAAAGTTGCTAAAGTGTTACTTGAATATGAGGTTCTTTTTCACAGAGGATGGCTGAAACAGGTAACATATGCTTTCTTTGTAAAGTCAGATATGTTGGCTTTTCTGGTGTTTGTTATTGTGGGTTTGCCATTGAAGAGCATCCCCAATGCTTCCATTTCATAATGTCTGCCTATTAACCAAAATCCTTGTTTGCTCCGTAGAAGTATTTGTTTTAATTCCTCTGACCAATGACTATCATTAATGCTCGAGAAATGAGCCCGGTCTCATTTACATACCAAAGAATCTCTATGGTTTTGTTTTTCCCTGCTGCTTGTCATGCTCAATCGTGTTATATTTTCCCAAAGGATAGATTACAAAGAGCTGAGTGCAGAGATTTGAGAGGATGGAGAGCCGTACCTAACTTGACGCTTTACAGAAATAGTGGTACACAAACTAATTAATTGTACTTTTGATACGCTTGTTCGGTGCAATACTTTGAGAAGAAATCTCACAAGCGATGCAGCCACATCAACCCCTCAACAATCCGTTCAGCAGCATTTTAAAACTGTATAGCCATAGTTGCACTACCTTGAAAAACACTAATAAGTAAGCAAAATTGTTCTTCTATAGTACATTGCAAAGTCACTGCATTATACATAAAACAATGTGCCCCCAACTGCACATCATGGCACCTGGAAACACGTATGTATAGGCGCCATACAAATGTCCAATAAAATAAATAAATACAAATAAAGATATTAACTTCACTGTACATTTTTAACATCTTTGGCGGTCAGAAGAAGGACACTGACTCACTGAGAACATGGCGCCAAGTGTTTTAACAAATAAAAAGGATTAAACCTGTCTTTCCCTAACACTATGGATATTCCATGCCTATGTTATTAACTAAGGTGCTCGTCAATCAGTCATAAATGTTCAAAGCAAAAAAGTCTGCTGGCCAAAACTACCCTTACTGACTCTACCACTTTGAAAAATCAACTCAAATCAGAATGACCCCCTTCTCCTGAGGGTACTTCTAGTGCCAGTCTTTAGTATGAATAGTCTCTCATGACTTCTTGAACCAGAATGGTTCATTTCCTTAGTTGGCGTTTCAGACATTCTCTAATACATAATCAGCAAATAGTCTCTCGTGATTTCGTGGATCAAACTCTTTAATTCTTTAATTGGGTTATTGGATTTTCTCTCCTTTTTATGGGAGCCTTCTTTGATGTAGTTCTCTGTGTATCAATGGAATTTTACTGAGCTTTGTTGTGCTTTACTTGATGTATAATTCAATTGTTGCCTTTCTCTAAGCTCTTTATCATATCTGATTTTCTCTTCAACGTTATATTGTCTTTGTATCAGGAGGGCTCTCGGGAGCCTCGTCAAAATGGCCGCCATCGAGGGAGTCCCTTGTTCGCCTGAGAAAATCCTGAAAATAGCCACACCTCAGAGAGGCGACATCTCACAAGTATAGCATTGAGAAGGTCCCAGCATCCTGTGGGACTGAACCCATTTACTAATTAACGGCGAAAAAGTATTTTTATTCACCTATTCCCCCTGACGGAGAGGCCTGGTGTGCCGTGGGGGCGCACTACCGGCACGATACAGCGTAAACAGAAGTTTCTGGAGGAAGACCGAGGGACTGCGCCATGTCCCCACTGCGCTCGGAGCGGCAGACAAATCCTGCTCATATGTGTAACCGGGAACAGGGTAGGAGTGAGCGCAGACATCCTGCAATGCAGCGGTCACTAGTGAGGAACACTGCTCCATCCCGCCATGCTTTGCTCTCGTTGTGGATAGACAAAGCTCTGCTAAGTTCATAACCGCGGGAAGGCGGAGGCACCCGCTGTTGGTCTTCGGTGGGGGAGCAACTGTCTTCTGCTGTGGCATAGCTGCACTGGGATTATGCAGACAAGTGGTCGCTACCCGCTGTGCTGCTGTGAGGAGACCATTATCCTTGGGAGATTTGCAAACTGCCGGGTGAGTCAGCGATTCAACACAGAAAGCAGGGCTCTGGACCTTGAATCTGTTTTGTTGCCCTGGAAGCCTTGTGGTAACACCTATAAACTCTACTGACGGTCTATGCTCCACTGTGTGAGCATATTTGATATTTGGTTCACCCTCATTGGGGTGTAAACAGGCTCAATACGGGATGGATCCCATTACTGGTGCCTGGAGGCCTCACTTGTTGATACACAGTACAGTATATTGAAATTGGATACATAGTCCACTTACACTCGTCACAGCTGGAGCTGTTTTACCATTTGGGGTTGCCACTACGACCTACACTCTACAATGGGCAAATCAGATCGGAGTCGGTAAAAAACTCCACTTTTTAACTCCCTTCCAGAGCAAACAATCTTCCACAGGTGACTTGGAAGCTCTGCAGTACGCAATCTCCTCTGGTGCATTGTAGGACATCAAGGTCCTGGTATCACAACTTTAAGCGGGCATTCACTCCTTAAATAATGAACTTAATACCTTGACCTGTAAGGTTGACCACACCAGGTCAGATTGAACAAGCACGGCAATAGGCTGGATGAGGCCGAAACCCGTCTTTCCACCATCGAGGATGAATCCTCATCGACCTCAAGAGAAGTGGCCCAAAAAAGTGATCAAAGAGTTAACGGAGAAACAGGAGGACCTGGGATCAAGATCCCAATGGAACATTCTTAGAATTGTAGGGGTCCCGGAGTCGGCGGATTCTGGCTCTATGGAACTGCCAGTGGAGGCTATCCTACATGAAGTGCTGGGTCATGACGGCTTTTCATCAGCATTTGTGGTGGAGCAGGCTCACCATATACCGGGAGGGAGAACCTCAGTGCCTGGTGCACCGCCCAGACCGATCATCGCTCGAATGCTCAATTACAGGAATATGGATTTTGCCTTGCGCCGCTCTAGAGAACGAGGCACCCTCGCATACAAGGGTGACCAAGTACAACTTTTCCCGGACTTCTCCAACAAGGTCCAGTCCTCCATGAGAACATTTATGTTAAGAAGAGACTCAGAGCAAAAGGCCTAATGTATGCAATGTTGTTTCCGGCTAGGCTCTGGGTTGACCATAATGGAAGAGCATTGTTTGTTCAAACTCCAGAGGAGGCGTACAACTTCTTATATGCATCATCTAGCGGTTCCAAGTCTGTGATGAATAAGTAGAATCCTTGAAGTTCCCAGGACGGTGGCCGTGGCTGTTTCATAAACAATATCCTAACTTGCGGGTGGTCATTGCCGCTCCAGGTCAAAGAGAGAGCTAATCTGTCTGGTGGGCGGGATTGGCTAGGCCACGAGTGGTCCTGAAGCACATTTTCAAAATGTGTTTTGGGTTAATGGGTTGGGGCTATAACTGGCAGATTGGGGTTACTGGTGCTGGTGGGGGTGGCATCTGGGAGGAATTTGAGGTTGTTTGGTTAGTTCACTTAGTGTTATTTCAGACAGCATGCATTCAATACTTTCCAGAAAGTTATATGTATGACTGCGCAGTGGGGCTGTTTCCATTTGGGGTGGACAGGGTATTCTTTTTTTCTTGTCATTTGGGGTGATGAGAAAGGGATGATTTGGGAGGTTGTTCCAGTAAGCAGGTGAGTGAATGGCTAATGGGATGTTAGGCATGACGTTGAATGTTGATGGCCTTAATTGTCCATACAAGGCACGCAGAGTGTTACTTTATTTGCAAAGGCATCAGGTGGATATTGCGTTTTTACAAGAAACTCACCATGCCCCCATGGTTGAGTCACTATTCGGCTAGGCATGGGGGTGTCATCGATATTTTTCCTCCTAATACAGCTACTCAAGAGGAGTGTTCATTATGGTGTGGGGGACGGTAGGCTTTTGTCTCATAGAGGTTCTAAAGGATACTGAGGGCAGAGCGCTGGTTGTCAATGGGATAAAAGGTGGCCAGGTCACCACATTGGTCAATTACTATGGTCCCAATTCCAAATCCCTAGAAACACTGGAGTGGATTGAAAGGCAATTGCTGAGATTCCTCGATAGTTTGGCTCTTTGGGCAGGGGATTTTAATGCTGTGATGGATCCTGACCTGGATAAAATGAGTGGAGCACTTACACCGTTCTCTACAACCACACAAAAGATTTGGCACATTTGTAGCACCTGCAAATTATGCCATTTATGGAGAGAACTCCACCATAGTGAGAGGGGATATGCGTTCAGGTGAGCAGTTCACCAGTGCGCATCCCGGTTTGATTATTGTCTAGTCTCAGATAGGGGAACCGGTTGGGTTAAAGATGGGGTAATATTAGCTCACACATTGTCGAATCACGCTGCAGTGACCATAACGCTGGCTGTACCTGGTTAAAAGGGGCATATAGGCTCCTGGATCTTTAATACTGAGAGTTTGACCGATGTGGTGGTTAGAGAGGCCATCCACAGGAGTATACCTACTTTTTCTAATGAAAATGAGGGTTCTGTAGCTTCTGATTAGATTATGTGGGAAGCGTTTAAATGCGTTATCCGAGGGGAATGTATAGCGAAGGAAGCCGGTGTGCTTAAAACCATCAGAGCGGAGCTGGTGACCAGTGAGTCTTGAATCCGAGAAATAGATGCGGAAGCAGGCCATTCCCCTGAACCTGTTAAGCAGGTCAGTTGCAAAGAGAACTAAATGCATTTCACGAAGCGGCCCTACATAGAAGTGACATTTTTTAGCAGATGGCTATCTGTCCAGCAATACGGGGAAGCTCAACGCCCAGGCAGTTTGTTGGCACGTGTGGCAAGGGTTGAAGCTCCAAAATCCCATATTGCAGTTATTAGGAGTAAAAGGGGGGATATAAAATACACTGACTCAGAGATCACTCAGGTTCTACAAGAATATTACACAGCTCTTTATTCCTCCCACATAACAGCGTCATTGGGCTTGCTGGAGGGGTTCTTCGATCAGAAAGCGTTATACTGGTTTGACCGGGGGAGCGCAAATGGGCAGCCCAATCACGCTACAAGAGGTTCAGAAAGCCATCCGTTAATTACCTTCGGATAAAGCCCCATACCTGGATGGCTTCTCGGACGATTTTTACAAGGCCTTCTCGGCAAGCTTGGCGCTATACCTTCTAAGGGTGTTTCTGGATGGTAGATTACCAGAGACAATGAGAGAGGCAGTGGTTGCACTCCATTTGAAACCTGGTAAAGTGGCTGAAGAATGCACCTCCTAAAGGCTTATCGTGGATTGATATTTATAATAAAATATTGGAATAGGTTTTGGCTCCTAGGTTGGCCCCCCTGATGATTAAGTGTGTAAAGACTGATCAAGCGGGCTTTATACCTGGGAGATCACTGCCTACTGGTTGTGCAGGATGTTTGGCCTTTCTTCAGCGATTAACCAACAACCAGTAGTGGGCACTTTATTAGATGCTGAGAAGGCATTCAATTCTGTAGAGTGGCACTTCCTTTTCACAATACTGAGACGAATGGGAGCAGTGGAAATTTATATCCATGGTGTCCCTACTGTACACTTACCTGGCAGCACGTCTGAGAGTCATTGGGCAACTCTCTGGGCCTATTAAATTGGGTAGAGGCACAAAACAGTGTTGCCCTCTTTTCTGCCTGTTGTCTGCTCTGGCTATCAAGCCCTTGGCCAAATTAATATGGGAACGGCACACTCAAAGGGGCTCCAATTGTTTACTCATAAACTTGTGATCTCGTTATATGCAGATTACATGGTATTGTATGTCTCAGACCCTGTTGTTAATTTGGCACCCATAGTTCCAGATGTTTTTGAGTTATGGACATTTTCTGGTTTAAAAATCAATCCCAATAAGTTGGTTCTTTTTCTGCTGGCTGACCGGATGTCAGAGTATCAAGACGGTCTCGGGTTTCCGTGGCACTTGGATAGCATAGTATTTTGGAATACAGTTTTCAAGGTCCTCCTCCACTCTTTTCCAAACAAATTTTGTCAAACTGTTAAAGCAGACTCGTGTCGTGGCCGATAGAGGGAAACATCTCCCGCTCTCCCTCCTTGGTAGGATTTCCCTTGTGTCAACTGCTAACTGGAACTCTTCAAATCCACTACCCTCCTCCGACTCCTCACCTGTCGAGCTGGAATCTGTGTTGAAGAGAACTGGCTCTTGGTACTGATGTAGAGATGGAGTCGAGTACCTATCGCGATAGGAAGCCACAGTGGCCACCGGTGAGCTGTAGCCCCTGTGGCCCCTCCACAGCGACGGGCGAAAAATATGGGGAAAAAGCCGTAGGCTAACAAAAAAAAACACTGCCAGTTGAGTCCTCCTTGGTAGCTGGAAGTAGCATGAAGAACAGGTGATGAATAATCTGGAAACAAATGCAGGGATGGTACGTAGGATGGAATCGTAGTTCTCGGAGCAAACAATGCCAGGCAGGAAGAAGCCTTGTCAGGTGAGATGGAAGTAAATCACTGAACAGGAAATATAGACCCGCGAAGGTAAGTGCAGTCAGGTAGAGCGTTGGCAATACTTTAAGGGCAATTGACCAGTAAGAATTAGTAGAGGAAGGAAAAGGATCCGAGCGGAAAGAAAGGGAGAAAGGAAATAGATAAAGTCAGGGAACGCCAAAGCACTAGAAGAGAAAGGAAGGAAGAGAGAAGGCACAAGAGTATGCGAGAGGAAGCGAAAGGAGGAGGGGCTAAGGTCAGTGGACCTTAGCTGAGAAAGAACACCAGAGAGAATCTCAAAACGAGCACTGGAACAAAACACAGGAGCGTGCGGAAAGTAAAGACTCTGACGTTGCAACGGGCGAATCGCTGGGAGAACCTGAAACAAATACCTCCCACCGCGCTGCGCGCTAGCAGCAGAAAGGAAAAAGACTAGACCGTCACCTCACCCAAAGAAACAACGTGATGGGACATTCAATGGCCGCTCCACCTAAACCGGTGCCAATGCTTCCAGGAGCCGGCACGCATGACACCTTGTTAAGATGATACTCCTGCTTCGGTTTCTTTATATTTTTTAACAGTACCTCTATTGGTTCAGCAATCCTTTTTTAAGGAGGTGAACTCCATAATATCAAGGTTTATTTGGGCTGGTAAGGAGCATAGGTTGGGCTGGAACAAACTGATCGCCCCGCTGGATAGGGGCTGGCTGGTTCTCCCCAATCTAGAATCCTATTTCAACGTGGCACAGGCCATGTTTCAGTCTTACTGGTTTGCTTGCAACTCTGATAGACTGCACGTGCAGGTTGAGAGAGCTTTGGCTTCACCAGCGCTATTGAGAGCAGTGATCCTTGCCTCCCTGCGTTGTATGGCCATGGAAGAACACTTAGTAGGAGGTACGTGCAGAGCTTGGCAACGTATCTAATGCAAGTAATGTCAGGAACTTTTATATTGTCCCCTATTGCCAGTAGTATACATCCTGAGGACGCCCTTGACCAGTGAGAGAGAATACGTGCAATATATGTTTGTTTATTTATTTGTATTGCGCACCAGACCCAGGGGTATTCGGGCGCGAAGGCAAAAAGAGGGTTGTTCAACTTAGGTTACAGTTACATATTAAACAAGGAGGTACAGCTACGGTTACAAGGCTGTAGACATGTATAGTCAAAGAATCGCAGATGTATATACAGTACATTTACAAGAATACACGTGTGACACATAAATAAAGCAAAACAGATATACAAAATATACATAATATCCCAGGTGTCAGTGGGTGGAGGTTAGGCATCATGTTCTTTTAGGCGTTGAATCAGATTGGATCTAAATTGCCGGTAGGGGAGATCTTCCCTTAGAGCAGGGGGAAGGGAGTTCCAATATTGTGCTGCTTTAACAGCGAATCTGCTCCCACCAGATTTAGTGAGTTTGAATCTTGGTACTAACAAAAGATTGGAATGAGCTTTTCTTAGGGGGCGAGAGGCTGTTTGTCTGGTGAATCTGTCTATAAGGTATTGCGGGGCTGCGTGGTTAAGACATTTGTGTGTGAGAGATGCTGTTTTAAGGAGGATTTTGTCTTTTGTGGAGAGCCAGTTGGTGGATCTCCTAAGGTCTGATATATGGGCGTTTTTAGGGAAGTTTAGGGTGGCTCTCAGGGCATTATTTTGAAGTGCCTGTATTTTGGCGGTGATGTGTTTGTTACTACCTATGTAGAGGGCGTTGCAGTAATCTAGCTTCGACAGGATTAGTGCCCTTGCTAGGGTGACACAGTTATTGGGTGAGAGGTAAGGCTTGGCTGCTCTAATTAACTTGCAGGTGTAGGAGGTGGCTGAGGCCATGGCACTCACTTGTTTACCAAAAGCCAGCGTAGAGTCTATGTAGAAGCCGAGTGTTTTGACGGTTTATAGTCATAATGTCGAAAAAAAATGTTGAAAACAATAATGTCGACATCCTATACATATAATGTAAAAAGTCATTTTTTAGAAAAAGAAATGTCGACAAAAAAATGTCAATTAGCACTATCAACACCTCACCCAACACCCCCCTGCCACCCCCCCACACACACCCCCACCACCCTCTCACCCCTCATACTCAACACATTCTAATTATATATTTATTTATTTATTTTTCAATAAATAATTAAACAAAAAGAGTATCATTTACTATGGGGGGGTGCCCCCAACCCCCCCTCACCCAACACCTCCCTGCCACCCCCCCCCACACCCTCCCCCACCACCCTCTCACCCCTCATACTCAACACATTCTAATTATATATTTATTTATTTATTTATTTATTCAATAATTAAATAAATAAAAAGAGTATCATTTACTATGGGGGTGTCCCCCCAACCCCCCTCACCCAACACCCCCTGCCACCTCCCACACCCCCCACCACCCTCTCACCCCTCATACTCAACACATTTTAATTATATATATATAATTATTTATTTTTTTATACAATAAATAGAACATTTCGAAAAAATATTGAAAAATGTCGACATTATTGTTTGTCGACATTATTTTTTTCGACATTTATTTTTCGAAATTTTGACTGTCGACATTTTTACTGTCGAAATTATGACTGCCCACCGTTTTGACTACTTTGGCCACAGTAATGATATTATTGTCAATTATGAAGGAGTCATAGTTGGGACCTAGTTTTTTGATGTTGGATGAGGTGCCTAGAATGAGGAGTTCGGTTTTGTCATCATTCAGGCATAGTCCGTGGGAGGCCATCCATGCCTGGATGATGAGGTAGATGCTATTCAATAAGGCCAAATCCTTTTCATAATCTCCCGTCAACGGGATGAGGATCTGTGTACATAGCTCTCAACCATTTCTCTCGCAAAGGCGGGTGAAATCTCCCGATTTTCTTTTTGGCGGGTGAGACGCCCATTGGAATGAATGGGCGTGCAGGAGGCTTGGCGGGTGAGTCAGCCCTTTGCAAGGCGGGTGACACCCGCCAAAAGCGGGTGAGTTGAGAGCTATGTCTTTGTATCGTCTGCATAGTTAGTGTAGGTGATACCTAGACCGTCTAGATCATCGAAAAGGGGCTTTGTGAAAATATTGTAAAGTGTAGGAGATACACATGATCCTTGGGGTACGCCGCATGAAATAGGTGCAGGGTCTGCAGCTGCTAGAGGAGAGAAAACTCGCATTGTCCTGTTATTTAGGAAGGACTGGATCCATGCGACTGCTTCATGGGAGAAGCAGGCTGCCGTGACCAGATGTTTGCAGAGTATTGCATGGTCTACCAGATCGAATGCGACAGAGAGGTCAAGGAGTAGTAGGAGTGAAGTCGTACCTTTGTCTCTTAGTGTGTCTATTTGTGCCTTAAGGTCTACGAGTGCAGTCTCAGTACCATGCTGTGGTCTGAAGCCGGATTGTCGAACTCCTAGGAGGTGCTTTAGTTCCAAGTGGTGCTGAATTTGTAAGTAAGCTACTTTATCTAAGATTTTCAGTAGGAACGGCACAGTGGTTATGGGGCGGTAATTGGTTGGGATGGAGGGGTCCAAAGTTTGCTTTCTGAGGAGGGGGAGGACCCAGGACTGTTTCAGGTTGCTAGGTATGGTACCTGATGTGAAAGAGGCGTTTATGAGTTTAGTAATGAAGGGTGAGAGTTTGCGGGCGGCATCTTTTATGATTTGGGCTGGACATGGGTCGCCCTGGCAGTTAGAGGGTTTGAAAGTGAGGATGACTTTCTCGACTTCTTTGGTGGAGACTTTGCGAAAGTAGAAGGGAGGGATGTCCAGTGTGGGTAGTGAAGGAGTGGATTTCAGAGTTGGTAATGAGTTAGTAGTCACCTTGGATGGGGTGCCTATGTTGACAATATTTGGGACAGTTATGGAAGCTTTTTTGTTATTAATCTTTATCTGAAACATTGTTATCTTGTTGGCAAGGGCATTTTGTATGCCTGTGCACCAGTTTTTATCATTGAAGCAGGAATCGGGGGGCTTGGATAGGGGATTCTACTTCCTTTAGGATGGCGAACAATTCTTTGATGTTGGATTTGGCTTGGGTGATGCGGGTGTTGTAGGATGTTTGTTTCGCAAGGATGATTTCTTTTTTGTAAAGGGTGGCTAAATTCTTCAGGTTATTTTTATTGATGTCTGAGGGGTCTGATCTCAAGGTTTTTTCGCTTAGGCGTTTCTTTTGTCTGATGTCTTTCAGTAGGGGTGTGAACCAGGTATTTAGGTGTTGGCGGGGTTTGCTCTTCCTAATTTTCAGTGGTGCGATAGTGTCCAGAGAGGCAACCATCACTTCATTGTACTTCTCTACCATGGAGGCAGGGTCGGACTGTTCTGAGATGGAGTTTAAAGTGGGGAGGATGAGGGGGATGAGATTTTCATGGGTAATATTTTTCTTGCTTCTGGTAGGTGCGGTGGGAGCTAAGATACTGTTGTTCATGGGTGTGGTGGCTTCTAGGGTGAAGGATATCATGTGGTGGTCAGAGCATAACTGAGGCATTATGGAAGTGATAGTAGTTGGGCAATTATGTTCGGCAATCCAATCAAGGGTCCTTCCTTTGATATGTGTGGGATCTGTAATCTTTTGAGTAAATCCTGGTTCCTCAAGGGTGCTGTTAATTTGTAGGGCATTGGGGTCACGTGAGTCATTGAATCCAAGGTTGAACTCATCTAGGATGAGACATTGAGTAGAGTTTTTTAAGTTGTCAGATAATAGGTTCATGAGTCTTCCTCAAAGGAGCCTAGGGGGCCTGGCGGTCGGTATATCAGGTGGATGGTGATGGTTTGATTGTTGGCAATGGAAAGTTTAGCTGTGAGGGATTCACAGGAGTTGGTATTATGAGGTGAGGAGAGTCTTAGGGCTAGATTATTTTTGACAATTATAGCAAGGCCACCGCCTCTAGACGTGGTGCGATCCATGCGTATAAGAGTGTAATTGTCTGGAATAGCTAGCATGATGGCTGGTCCTGCTGCGGGATGAAGCCAGGATTCCGTGATGGCCAGGAGGTCTAAGTTCTCGTTTTGGATTATGTCCGCTATTTCGGTGGCATGGGCTATCATAGAACGGGCATTTATTAAGCCACCTTTTATTCCATGTGGGGTAGATGGGGTAGAGGGAGTTTGGACTGTGTGTTGGCATTTTGGGGGGGAGGTGGATTCTCTAAAGATTCGACTGTTAAGTTGTAGTCGGTGTTGGGCAATGTTATCTGTGTGTGATGGAATGTTAGTGGTATGCATGGAATGCCTATTGTGGTTCGAGGCGGATTGGGCATTGGATAGAGGGTCATACATTCTTGAGAGTCTGGCGCGGAGTCTTAAGTTTCGTTGTTGGAGGCTGCAGGGTTTAGTGGCCATGTTGGCTTGCTCCAGGGGTACACTTCCGTGAGGTAGCTGGTTCTGTGGTTGGGATAAGTTCATGTCGTGAAGGGTGGTCAAATAGAGGATGGTTCTGAGTAGAACTGTGTAGAATAGTGGTATATACATAGTCAGCTAATGTAGGTGGCTTGGACTGCTGGCAACCTGAACTTTGATCGTGCAGGCGAAGATAGGTGAGCGCTGTCTAATAGCTGTTGGGCATGTACAGGCAGCCTAAAGTGCAGATTTACTAAATCAGGCCAAAATAGGTGGGTTGGTGGCTAGTGGACAGATACAGGCAACCTAAAAGCAAATTACTAAAACAGGCAACCTAAATACAAATTTTACTAAAACACGCAAAAATAGGTGGGTTGGTGGTTAGTGGACAGATACAGGGACCTAACAGCAAATTACTAAAACAGGCAGCCTAAATGCAAATTACTAAAGCAAACCTAAATACGAATTTGCTAAGATAGGCAAGAGTAGCTAGGCATAGGCTAGTAGCTAGTGGGCATTTGTAGTCAGCTTAAATGCATATCTGCTAAAGCATGCGGGTAAAAGCTAAGCATTGGTAGGCAATTATTATGCAAGCACAGGCATCCTAAATGCAAGTTCACTAAATCAAGAAGAAGTCAGCAAAGGAGATGCGCATTTTAGCAGAGTGCTGCTTGGCTGTCTATGTATATCAATGGATGGATACATGTGATCTATTGGGTGGGAGGGTTGGTTGCACAAGCAATCTTACATGCGTTTCCGTGAAGTTTTACAGTTAACGCAGGTGAGTGGGCAGGGTAGTGAGTTAGCAATCTTTGTGCAATACTAGTAGAGCAATGGGCGTATGATAGTTAGATGCATCGGAGAGGTTGAGCACAGCAATATAGGGCACACATTGTATAGTCAATATATAATCACCATGCGCATACGGGATGAGCACTACTTAGGTACCTGAGGGTGCGTAGAGCTATATAGGTGACCAAGCGTCGGTGTCAGCAGATCTTGTAGGTTGGTGAAGGTCCAGACTGATTCATGTGCAGCAGTGCGGATCTTTAGATACGGCCAGAGAAGGGGGCTGGCCCCACGAGCGCCACAGTGCGCAAACAGGGGCAAACAGATTTGAATGGCCTTAAGAGGCCTTCGGATGGCCGCCGGCCATATGAGTAGGTTTGGCATTGGTATGAGTAGGTTTGGTATTTCCCGATTTCAGGACCTTTTCCACAGGGGCAATTTCTTACTTTGGAAGAGTTTAAACAAATGGGTGTCATGACTGCACTGGACTAGTTTCTGTCGTTCTTCCTCAAGACCACTTTACATGAGTTCTTCCCGTCCTTTCCTAAAGCTCCTGATACTGCCCGCTCCTCCGCAACATGATATTGGTGGAAGGCAACGTTAAGCTGGTCTCGATTTTTTTATATTAAAGATCATAGATTGGGGGGCGTGGCTTGGAGCCATGGCAGTCGGACGTGCTCTGTGAGAGCTCCCGGCTGGTGTCACGTCGCCACGGAAAATGCCCGGTGAACACTAGATCTTCTCGACCCACTCTTCAGCGATCGACAGCTGAGATGCTGCGGAACACTTGGGCGGCATGACGGAGCCCTACCGACGCGGATTGCAGAGATCTGCCGCCTGCGACACACCAATAGGGTGCGAGGGACGTAGCAAGATGGCGGCCGCCTCCCCAGCCCGGCACTAAGCCCGGAGCCTAGGGGTTGGGATCGGAGCACCCCGGGTGCGGGATTGGGCCGGCGGAATCCAGCGACTCGGCCATCACATCGCCCCGGAGGCTCGCCGGCTCCCTTCTGGGGCCTGGCTGCGCCCGAGGGTGAATCCGGCTCCGGGGGCCCCTCCCCGCCTCTCCTGCTCCGGGGATCGGAGATCGGCGGTCTGCCGTTCCACGCCAGCCCCGCACACCAGCCGATCGATCTGGGCCGTGGTGTCTGAACGGGGGCTGGGGGCCTCCTGGTTTCCTCCCTCCTCCCTCCCGGATAATTACTTCGGCGGCCCCCGTCTGCCTCCTGTCTCCTGTGGGGGCAGACCAGCAAATTGAGCCGATCCGGAGGACATCCAGCCGCGGCGGGCCGTCTGGGGACCCGGCCTCCAGACCAGCATCCCTGCGGAGCGACCCGGGGGGGCCTCCGGCCTGGACAGAGGCCGCAATTGAACAGACGCCCAGGGGCTGCTACGAGCTCGCTGCTCACCGTGCCCCCCCCCTTGCCTCACTGCCATCGGAAGGAGCCTATTCCTCAACAGCTCCCACCCTTTCCACCTCAACTTCGGCCACAATGCCTCAACTTCAGCTACATAGCCGCCTGGATCTGCCCGCTTCAGTGTGGACGGGGCCCATTCACCTCGGGGCCACGGAGGTCCCATCACCCAGCATACCTCCCAGGGGGGGCTCATCTCCGGAAGTAAGGTAAACCTGGCAACTAACGACCCCGGGGTCTCCCCACGCTTCCTACCCTGCAGGTTGAGCCCGCGCCGGGGCCCCCATCAGCTTCTTCTTCACTCTCCTGAGCCCCTGGACTTCCTTTCGCCACACGCTTCGGCCACACCTCCAGAGAGGGGAGGTAGCCTCCCTAAAGCACTGCTACAAGGTAAGGCGGCACCTGCCGCATCTCGCCCTAACTGGACGCTCTGCTGCCCCCCGGGCCTGGCTGGTGGCCCCTCCGCCCCCGTCATAGCTGCAGGGGCGTCCCCGGGTTGCCATGTCCAAATCGGGCAAAGCCGCCAAACAGACTGATATTTCTACTCTATTAACAATGCCTCCTGTGGGGGAAAAAAGCAAGAGGGGTGAGCGCATGGACGCGGGGACGGGGAACGGCCTCCCCAATGACCAAGTATCACAGGCGGTCACGAAAGCAGACCTCCATGAGCTTCTATCGGCCCTCACCAGGGAATTCCAGAAGGGCACTGAAGAGGTCAAGACCCAAATTACCCGGTTAGACAAGAGAGTGGGGGAGGTGGAGGCCAGAACCGAGGAGATTGAGTCTACATTATGTGAGCAGAACTTTGAGATCGGAGAGGGGGCGGACAGGATCAGGGCCCTGGAGTGCAGGTGCGAGGCGCTTGAGGCCAGACAAGAGGACGCTGAAAACCGCTCGAGGCGGAATAACATTAGAATCCGGGGAATCCCAGCTGCAGTCTCAGAGAAGGAGCTCCCATCCTACGTCTCCGACCTTCTCCGCCACATTATCACCCTCCCAGACAACTCTCCCCTGGAGCTGGACAGAGTACACAGGGCTAGGCCCAGGCAGAGGTCCAATGGGGCGGCCGATGTCCTGGTCAGGATTCATTTCTATAAACTCAAAGAGGAGATCATGCAGGAAGCCAGGGCCATGGGCCAGATCCACTTCCGGGACTCGGAGATCGCCCTGTTCCAAGACTTAGCTGCTTCCACCCTAGCCAAACGAAGAGCTCTCAAACCTATGGCCGACTGGCTACGAGAGCGCAAGATCCCCTACCGCTGGAGCTTCCCTTCAGGCCTCTCCTTCACTTGGGAGGGAAAGACTCAGCAAATTCCATCCCCACGGGAGGCTGCAGTGTTTATGAATCCGGACCTGGAGGGGGAGGTCCCAGGGGGCCCGGCCCGCTCCCCCGAGGGGGCCGAGGGGGGGGCTTCTTGCTCCTGGTCCCGGGTGGTTGGCCGACGCAGGATGCGCGGCCCTCCTGTTAGGGGGAATAAAACCAATACCAACTGAGAGGCCGATCTCCCCAGCTCCATGCTGGTCCTCTTCAGAGCCTGTCAACACACACTGGCCCGCCTTCTTGGGGGCCAGAGGGCTACCCTAAATACTCACATTTATCTGGCCTACTCGGGTCGCCGCCGACCTACCCTTTGTCCTCACAGCCGGGTGGGCCAGAGCTGCCGGCGGAGTGTTCTCTCGATTTGCAAGATCTTCACCACTACAGCATGAGACCCCGTGGTCTCCGACACAAATGGCGTCCGTGACCCAGCCGACAGCCCTGTTGGTAGAAGGCTGGTCTGGATACCTTTACATGTTAACTGTTTTAAGTTATGTTTTAGTTCATGTTGTTGGTTCTCCTTGGTCGGGGGGAAAATGAGATTCGGAGCTTGGGCTCGGGCGGGAGGTGACGTGGAAACGAAGGTCAAAATACAAGTAATCGGAGTGCCCTCCTCCCTGCACGGCGGCTCCAAGGCAGTGGCGGAGGGTCCACTCAGCGCTGAGGAGGCCCCAGCTCCACAATCCAAAAGATGCCACATAAATCCGCTATCAATCCTACCTAATAATGTCTCAGCCGGATAAGGAACTCTCAATGCTGACCTGGAATGTCCAGGGTCTGAACTCCCCCCGGAAAAGAAAGTCTGTGGAGCACAGGCTTGCTCAACTGGCACCTGATATTATTTGCCTACAGGAGACACATCTCCTCAGGAGCGACGAACGTCGCATTGCCTTCCACCGATACAACAGAAGCTTCTTCGCTTCAGCGGATCTCAAAAAGAGGGGGGTGGCCATCCTGCTAAATCGGGACTTACCTTTGACCAATATCACCACCAAACGGGACCCCGAGGGCCGTTATCTCCTGCTAAAAGGCCTCTTGGTAGAACTACCCATCACCATCGTCGCCATATATTGCCCAAACACCGGGCAAAGCAAATTCCTGCGGAATCTCCTACCAACTCTGTCTGCCATCAGAGAGGGTCAATTATTCATAGGGGGTGACTTCAATTTGACTCCCGACCCAAATCTTGACAAATCGCTCCCCCCATCGAATGATGATTTCAGCAAAGCCCTGGCCATGGCAGAATTCTTAAGGGAAACCAACACCATAGATGTATGGAGATTGGCCAACATGGGAAAGAGGGACTACACTTTCTTCTCCCACGTGCACCTGGGATACTCACGGATCGATCTCCTTCTAATCTCAAGTAACCTCATTCCCTGCGTCGAAGCCATCCAAATCGGGCTCAGAGCCCTCTCAGATCATTCTCCAGTCACATTGAACTTAAGGGTATCCTGCCTCCCGGAGCCACCCCAGAGGCAATGGAAACTCCAAGAGCACATCCTCTCAGACATCGCAACCAGAACTGAAATTGCGGAAGCCCTTAAGAATTATTTCAGGGAAAACACCACCAAAGACTCATCGCTGGCTATGATCTGGGACGCCATGAAACCTGTCATCAGGGGCACGGTGAACGACTGCACAGCCCGACTCAGACGTCTGGACAAAGTACAACAAGACGCACTCGAAGCAGAGGTGGCAGAAGCGGAAAACACCCTTAAACGAGGCCCGAACAGGAAAGCTAGCCGCATTGCCAAAGGGCGAAACGTTCCCTAGAAATGCACCTGGCCAACAAAGCTGTCAGAGCGCTAACTTACACAAAACAGTTTTATTATGTGCACAGCAACAAAGCAAACCGGCTCCTGGCTCACAAATTAAAAAAGCTACAAACAAGAAACCTCATCCACAGCCTCGCTGATGAACAAGGGACTCTTCGCTACTCCATCAAAGAGAAAATGGGAATCATGGCTTCTCATCATAGATCGATTATGTCAGGTGCTCCCACCTCCGAAGTAGCACAAGCCAAATACCTAGCTGAAGTACAACCTCCCCTCCCAGGCCCGCAATTTGAGGCCCTGGAATCCCCCTTTTCGGCAGAAGAAGTCAGTGAAACCATAACCAAACTGAAAAACTCAACCCCCGGCCCAGACGGGCTCACTGCCCAATTCTATAAAAAATTTGCATACATCCTAGCCCCCCACCTGGCTACCCTATTTAACTCATTTCTATCCTCAGGCACGACCACTCCTTCCATGGAAGAATCAATCACTGTGCTACTGCCGAAGCCTGGAAAGGACCGGAGCCAGTGCACCTCATATAGACCAATCACCCTCCTGAATTATGACGCAAAAATCTTCACTAAAACCTTAGCGAACAGACTGGCCCCACTGCTCCCGTCTATCATCCACCCGGACCAGACGGGATTTATACCCGGCCGTTGCACCCACGATAATATAAGAAGAACCATCAATGTCATTGAATCAGCCAATAGGAGGGGGCAGGCAGCAATGGTATTATCCTTGGACGCACATAAAGCTTTCGATATGGTTGACTGGGACTACATCCGAAATTCACTCTTTCATTTCGGCTTCGGCCCAAACTTTATAAAATGGACACTAGCTAACTACCAACACCCCTCTACCAGCCTCAGAATGAACGGAGTCAGATCCGACACGATCAAAATCTCAAGGGGCACTAGACAGGGCTGCCCCCTCTCCCCCCTGGTATTCGCCCTCTCCATGGAGCCATTTGCGACCAGAGTTCGCCGCAATGTAAAGATCCAAGGGCTGTCAATCAAGGCCCAAACATATAAAATCGCCCTTTACGCCGACGACGTCCTTCTCACCTTAGTCAAACCAGAGGAATCCATGAAGGCCTTATGGAAAGAACTGCTAGAATTCGGGGACGCCTCAGGCTTTAAGGTCAACCTTACCAAATCTACAGCATTGAGCATCAACCTACCTAGCCAGCTAGTAGCAGACCTGGAGGAAAAATACCAGATCCCCTGGGCCAAGAGGAACCTCCCATACCTGGGGGTCCAGCTCCCCAGCGCTCCCAGCAGACTATACAAAGCCAACTTCCCGGCATTCCTGAGAGAACTCAGAGCTGATATCAGACGATGGCAAAAGCAGGAGATCTCATGGTTCGGAAGAATCACGGCCCTGAAAATGAACCTCATCCCCAGACTCCTTTATCAGTGCGCTGCCATACCCACCATGATCCCGAAACAGGAGATCCAGAAGCTACAAAAACATGTCATGAGCTATATCTGGGAGGGGAAACAGCCACGCATTCCGCGAAGGATCATGCTCCGGGGCCGTGAGACGGGAGGCCTGGGAGCGCCCGATGTGGCAAGATATGTGCTGGCTGCTCAGCTCTCGTCAGCGTTCGCCTGGCTCCCTGCCACCTCCAAGCCCCGCTGGCTGGAGCTGGAGGAGGCCTGGAGCTCAAGCCCAATAACCTCGCTGCCACACCTAAAGGAACCCAGTGCAATCGGGGACATGGGTCCTCTAACGGCGACTGTAAATACTGTAAGAAGCTGGAAGGCAGCAGCGCGACTCTGGAATCTCCGCAGCACGACGGGCCCCCTCACCCCAGTCTGGGGTAACTCAGATTTCACCCCGGGCTGTAACCCCAAGAACTTTGGGAGATGGAAGAATGGAGGGCTGGAGAGACTGCAAGATTTTTATGAGGAGGGAAACCCCCTGGACTTCGAGGCCTGCAAGGAAAAATTTGATGTGCCAGAGAGCGAGAGATTTAGATACACTCAGCTCCGCCACTGGCTCTCGAACAGGGAGGTGAAACGCCATGGAAGCAGAGCCCTTACCGCCCTGGAACTCACCCTCACCGGTCCCCCGCCAAAGGGCGGAATCTCCACCCTCTATAAGCTCTTGGACAGAACCGACCCATCACGCAAAGAGCCATATATGCTAAAGTGGGAAAACGACATAGGGAGACCTATCGAGGTGGAGGAGTGGAACCACATCTGGGCTAGAGCGAACAGGAGTTCGAAATGCGTTACCAACAAGGAAGGTGCATTTAAGGTATGCTTCAGATGGTATCGGACCCCAGAGATACTCAATAAATGCAATCCCGCAATTCCCCCGGCCTGCTGGAGAGGGTGCCCAGACAAAGGCACACTCTTTCATCTACTCTGGACATGTCCCAAGGCCACGGAGTTCTGGAAAACAGTGCTGGACCACATCAACAAAATCACAGGCCTCACCATCCCTTGGGACCCAGGCATCGTCCTACTTGGATCAAGCGGGGCAGACCAATTCCCCCTCTCCGGGCATAGAGCAGAGCTATGCTCCCACCTGCTCACGGCGGCAAAAATCTCCATAGCCAGGCTGTGGAAAAACCCAGAGGGCCCGGCAGTACAAATGTGGTGGACAACATGCTGGGACATAATTGCAGCCGAAAAAATTACTGCCCTACGACTCGGAAACAGAGATAAATTCTCCCAAACGTGGGCTCCCTTTCTAGACTTTACCCAACAATTTCCAGGTCTAGCACGACAACCCCCTTCCCTACGATGGATGGACAAAACCGACTAAACACAAAAGGGGCCAAGGTCGTGCAGAGGTACAAAGTGGCCTAGGGTCTGGCCTGTCAGCGAACCCAGGAATGTGGCTCTAAGGCCTAAACAATCTAACGCACTGCGAGCTGAAAACGATCAAGGGCCTAAAAGCTCACACAAAGTCCTCTTTTCATCCACGTTTACTCCATCTCGGCCCACCAGGGCTAAACTATTCGCTTGCTTCACCCCAGAATCTCTCCCCTGACCTGTTGTTGTTATGACTGTTGTTCTGTTATGAAGGACATTGTCCTTGTTGATTTAACACTTGCACAACTGAACTCAAGCGCGCGGCGCGCAGCGCTCAGCGCTCTTTATGTACTTGCAAACATCCAATGCAATGTATGTATAAAACCAATAAAAATATATTTGGAAAAAAAAAAAAAGATCATAGATTGGAAGGCGGCGTGGGTTACAGCAGTGCATTGCAAATGGGAGGACTGATTGGGTGTCTCGCTCTCTGACGATGTATGGTGTTACTTCTGCACTCAGACCAAAAAAGCAGCTCTCAGTAGTAAATATGAGTTAATTCATGTTACATTTTTACATGAGTTCTGTTACACCCTTGCTGGTTTGCATAGATTTATCCCTCAGATTTCAGGTGAATGTTTGAGATGCACATACTCGCCTGTGTCCTTTCTTCAGCTAGCTTTGCAGTGTACCCAGGTATTTACTTTTTGGACACAAATGTTCGATACCCTAAGTGAAATAATATGGCAGATTATAGATCCCTCCCTGCTGGTAGCTCTATTGGGGTACACTAAGGAAATTGCTGGGCATGCCAGGAGGTTTGGGGGACTTCTATTACTCTGAGCAAAGAGAAGAGTGGCCATGGTTTGGGGGTGGGGTCGACCCCCGGTACTAGAAAAGTAGAAGGTGAACATCCTTTACTGTCATGACGTTGAAACAGAATACTGTACCACCTTTCACCTGTGCCCAAGATCCCAGAACATCTGGGATCCCGTTGCCCGAGGCACAGGAGGTATCAGAATTGTCTGACGGGGCATCTTATGATCCAAATATGTAGCCTCGCCAAAGCTGGGAATTTTGTTTGATGTTTGTCTGCTATCTTAAGTGTAATGCAGTCTTACTTCTGTGTTAGTAAAATAAAGAGGATTAAAAAATATATATATATTGTCTTTGTACAAATGTTGAAATACTTTCTGCTTTTACCAGGGTATTTTTACCCATTCTTCCCCTCGCTCATTATTCAGTTGCTCAACGGTTCCTTTCTCTGTAGTTACAATACTGGTCTTTCATTTCTTTCAAGTTTAACTCTGTTCCATACTTTTTACTGGGACGAGTTAGCTGTGCAGTATAAAGATTTCCTCCGGTCTTCCCGGGCTCCCTGTTTTCCCCATTACCTTTCTTTCGGTAGGCAAACTCCTTCAGAAGCCTTCTTCCTCATAGGTTGTTTCTCGCTCCACAGAGTGCAGACACCTTCTCTTCCCTGGCATCACTCTTCCTGTGATCTTTTGTTTCTTTATGTTGTCCCGGTCTTCTGTTTCGTGACCGAACACCTGGCAGGCTTTTCTGGTTGGTGATATTGGCAAAGTTATTTGGACCCACGGTCCACCACAAACTCTCTTTCGGGATCTCGCCACCACCGCCTATTGGGGTTCTGCCCTTCCGTTCCCTTTTGCTTTGGACCCGCTGACGCTCTGGAGTACTTTTCTGTGATGCCGGTTGAGTTTGAAAGTTACAGGTTTCCTGATTTCTTTCTCTGTCAGGAATGACACAGCTTGAAACCTCCTTCGGCTGACATACGTGGTTCTCTCTTCTCTAATCTTTCTCCCCGTCACTCTCTGAATGCACATGTATTTATTTATTTATTTATTTTTATATAGCGTGCAACCAGCCCAAGGGCATTGAGGCGCTGTTACTTGCAAAAAACTTAGTTACACAGGTACAGGCATAGTGGCGGTCGTTGATACATTGTGAATACTACAGAACATCATACTGTTGTTACAGCCATTGCACTTGGTCATTGTGTTACAACTTATGCATTGGGTCATGTGGTGAGTATTCATGCTAGTGTGCGAGGGCTTATGTGTCTCTTCTCAGTGGACTGGGCATCCTGAATTAAAGGGACATGTTGTCTATTCATAAGATTCTGGTATCTATCATGAGTCTTTTCATCCCAGTCTTGATATTCTGTTATTGTGGTTTCTTCAACCCAGTCTTGATGACTTACATGATTTGGTATATTGTAACATCTCATGTAGGCCAGAGTATGTGCCGCCTGAGGGAGATCCTCACTGGAATGGGAGTCCTTGTGCCCAAAAGGGGAGTCTCTACAGGTGAGGTCCCACTTGCCTCTTCCCCTACAGAGGGTATTGCGGAGTGGGCTCACCTCCATAGCCTCACAGGAAGGGGCTCCTCCTTGGGGTTAAGGGATGAATTACCTAGATTCATCACACATCCTTCTACTGTTCCTTCTGCAATATGTTATTCTTTATAATACCAAAACAAAGAAAGACAAACAAATGACACATTTTCTGTTGTAATTATCCAAAATAGCATTATAGCAGGAATTAACTTTACTATAACGTTTTAAATGAACCA
Organism: Ambystoma mexicanum; assembly: GCF_040938575.1. NCBI lineage: Eukaryota > Metazoa > Chordata > Amphibia > Caudata > Ambystomatidae > Ambystoma > Ambystoma mexicanum. The sequence goes on along the minus strand of NC_090930.1, from coordinate 1,363,136,713 downwards.
GCATTGTGTATCTTTCCCTAGCTCTGACAGTAGAAAGGTGCATAGGTAGGCCTTAGTGCCGGGATTGGCCTTAGAAGGGTTGGGTGGCAGGGTAGGGATGGGTCTTAGGAATAAGGATGGTCCTTAAGATGTGAATAGACCTCTTAATGGTGGTAGGATTTGGAGCTTCCTGGCTCTTAGGTTGGGGCTGGGCCTAGAAGAAGAGGTACGTTTTGGAGTGGAGATGAGTCTTGGGAAAGAGGTATTCTTTGAAGTAGGGGTGGACTCAAGGGAAGGGATTGGCCTTGTGGTGTGAATAGGCCTTGTATAGGAATGGGCAACAGGGTGGGGATGGGTCTTAGGAGTGGATCTGACTCCGGCAAGAAGCGAGGGTGGCTGATTGTGGCTGGCGACAACAGTTAAACTCTGTGTAGTAGACAATGTGATGTTGTTACAAGTATCCAAATACTTTACAATCGGATAGTTGTGATGTTGTATTTAGCTGATTATAATATTCTAAACTGTATATCATATATCTTTTGTTAGTGAGATGTACCTAGTGTGCCTCTGTCATTTGCACAAGCTTAGGGGGTGGGGGGGGCAATCTTCTCCGCTGATCATCAAGAGTGTATTTGGTATGGCCCTGGATTCAGAAAACTTTCAGCTCTTGCTGTCACTTTCAAGGCCATCTTTAGCGAGGGTGCTGTCAAGCGGGCTTGAAACATGGTGGGTCTCCCACTCACCTCCCACTCTACATTGAACATTGGGGTCGGTATGTGTATGGTAGTGTGGAGTGTGTGTGATGATGTGAAGTGTGCCAGGTGAAGTGGGCTTCTTTAGGTGGAGTGTGCATGGTGCTATAGTATGAGTGCATTATTATTATTGATATTAGGGTATATATTGAGCTTTAACCTAGCTTTAATAAGCAACAGATTGCTTTACTAGTCATAAGGGGCAGTACACAGTGAGGTAAGCAGAGATACAAGGGAGCGGGAAACTCACAACAGGGTGGGCGAGGGTGGGCAATTTGGCAACAGGGGACCAATCAACCAGAAGAGGAAACAGGGGGGAGAATATCACCCAGTCTCAGATTATATAAGGAGTGTGTGTGTATGTGGACATGGGCAAAAAGGAGGAGCCATTGATTGAAGAGGAGGGTCTTGTCTGCCTTTCTGAAATGTAGAAGCGAAGGAGGGAGTCTTGTGTTGATGGGGGGCGGGGGTTCCAGAGTCTGGGAGCATAGATAGAGAAGGCCAATCTTCTGGTTCTTTCCTTCCTGAACCTGTCTGGTGGATTCTAGGGCTCCGTAGATGCTGAGCTTTTTAGTGAGGTAGTTTGGGGACTTGAGGGTGACAGCCTTGTAGATGAGATAGCAGGATTTGAAGGTGATAAGAGCTTGCAGCAGTAACCAGTGAGGTTCCGTGAGGGTGTGGTGATGTGGTTGCAGAGTCCTTTGATGAGTCATGCTGCAGATTTTAGGATACATCTCAGGGCTGCCATTGGGGTCACCAGAAGTCCTTTTAGAAGTGCATTGCCACCATTCAGATGGGAGAGCGCCAAGGCTTGGACAGCAGATCAAAAGCGGTTTGCTTGGATGGAGGGCTTGATTTTCTGAAGGAGGAAAGTTGGAACAACGCTGTTTGTGTCTTCCTTGGTATGTGCTCCTTGAAGGACATGGGTCTGTCGATGTAGAGTGGGTAGCATGAGGCATGACTGTGACAACATAGCTGCAGTGGTTTAGTCATATGCCTGCGCTCACCTGTCCTCACCATCATCTTCCCTCACTCATTGCTTTTCATTTTTAACATAAGTAAAAATAAAACAGCCTACACTTATCTCACCATGGTACCCTCATCTCTGCTGAATTTCTCAAAAGTTGGTGGACCTTCTTCCCTCGACTTGCAATCAAGCCATGCAGTGCAGTTGGATCCTGGCAGTGTAGTTGGACTTTGCCTGCGGGCGCTCATCACAAACCTCATCCCTCAAAACATCCATCAGTGCAAGTAAGCCAGAATACTATGTATATATATTTTCTTTAATTCGTGTTTTTAATTGATATTTTCATAGTTATAACAAAATTTCTAAAAAGAAAAAAGAATAATAAAGAAATAAAACAAAATCACCCTTCCCCCAAATAAAATCCCAACACTTTTTCCATCAGACCCCCCTCAAGCTACCCTGCCCCGTCAGCTACCACTTCAGTGCAAACATTGCTTTACAATCTAGATAGTTATACTTTTTATTAAACAAGTCCAAAATCCATATTCTTTGGCGGGCACCAGTTCTCACAAAAGTCTTTGTGCAAAAAGTTCAGTAGAAATTCCCAATCATTCTTATATTTCTTTTGTTCCCCTTGCAATACGCAAGTCACTCATTCCAGAGAAACATAATGACGAATTTTCATTAGCCCCTCATATTCTGTTGGGGCCACAGATTGTTTCAATTTTTGCATTATAAGTGACAGACACTGCAACCACCGACAATATCATATATGCTTTCCTTTCTTTCCTTTCAGTTAAAACCTCCAAAATGTCATCCAGACCTAACATCGCCTCCCCTACGCCCCTTCGTAACTGGAGACCGACATGTCATACATTGCTTTGTTGATATTTCCCCCAAAAACCTTAATTTTTGGGTATTCCCATCATATAGGAACCCATGTTCCTTTTTCTTTGCATCCCCAACAGCAATCACCCGACACATTCTTATAAAACGTATGCAGCTTCTCAGTGTTAGGTGCCATTGTACCATCACCTTCACCCACATTTCCCGTATCTGGAGTGCCTGCATCAGTTTTGGGAATCCCTTCCAAACCGCCAAACCCTGGGTATCTGTCATAGGAATACCTGTATCTTTCTCCCATGTCTTCATGTATCCCCATTCCATTTGGCTTGAATTCACACCGATTATCCTATATAATGCCCCAACCATATGTCTATTGCCCGAGTTTGTTGTGATGTGCTTATTGACCATTAGCCAGTGACGTAATTGAACGTACCTTAATCTTTCATTTCCATTCAACATAAATGCCTGCTTGCATTGCTAACATGTGACCCATCTTCAAACATCCTGCTTTCTCCCATTTCTCAATTGCATTCAGTTCTAATCCCAGAGTAAACTGGGGATTGCGAAAAAGAGGTGTGAAGGGAGAGGGAAATGTTGTGATACATTATCGCTGCACCACAGTATCCCATACCTGCGCCATCAAATCTGTTATTTTGCATTTATATATATTAATGGGACAATCCTGTTTTTCACACCATAACACTTCATGTAGGGGTTTACCAACTACTGCTCTGTCCATGCGTACCCAAATAATTTCCGAGTCCCCTTTGAACCATTCCCTAACGATCTGCAGCTGGGCAGCCTGATAGCATAATTGAACATTCGGTATCCCTAACCCCTCCTTTTGTACGGGTGCCTTCAATAGCTTCCATGCAACCCTGGATCTGACATTTTCGAGGATAAATTTACATGTGGGTCTTGGCTTTATTGTTGGGACGCATACAACAGATGGAAATTGGCTCAATAACTCTTCCTGACCATGCACCTCTAAAGCTAACAATTCTTCAGGGCAATGAAGGGTCAGGGATGATGGAAATTCCTAGAACATATAATAAAAGACCAGGTAACGGGTGAAGAAATCAGGGAAATAAATGAAAGAATATTTTGAACTAAATATAGTTCAAATAGAATCCTTCAGTATCTTATTAAGTGTCTTAAAGAATTTCAGGGGGACCATTATGTTAGTGCAGCTGAGAAACATATAGAAGACCCGGAAGACAGATTTTGTGAGCAGAACTATGTACAGGGGGCGATAGGAGATGGGGTCCAACAATTGGAGGAGCGAGTGGAGAGCCTATTTGCCAAACAGGAAGATCTCGAGAACGGGATGTGAGCTCCTGATGTATCAGTTAGTCATAATACTAGGGCATGTAGATGAGGTGGGGGCGTATCGCATGTCAGGGGCAAGGCCACCTTAATCCCTCACCTGCTGAACTTGGTTAGACAGACATTAGCACAGTTCTGAGAAGACCCAGGGGCGCTCATAGCACAATGGTGGGCACAAATATGGGAGTTGGTAGCTATGTAAAAGATTACGTCTCTCCTGCACAACGGGTTTCCACTTTACTATCGCACTTGGGCCCCATTCATTGACACCTGGAACTCAGCCACTCACATACCTAAATATATATTCATGACATGGAGATGATGGATTTTTTTTTCTTTCTCAGTCTTCTTCCTCTGTTTCTGAGGTTGTGTTGGCTATTTGCAAGCTACTTCAACTTTTATGTTAGTATATCGAATGTTAGCTACGGTTAAGCTGGCTCCCCACTGGTCCCAGGGAGTATTTTCTTAGTTCTGTAGGTATTGAATAAGAAAGAAAATAGGAAATCGAGATGCAGTGGATTGTCCGAGTCAACTGGGAAGATGCAATGCATGAAATATGTAGGGGTTCAAGGGATATTTTGACTGTAAGATGTTACACACATACCTCTGTTTCCAAAGAATAATAAAGATGTTAAAATAAAAAGAATAACAAAAGAGCTTTCCATGCCCAGTGGCCCAGGCATGTTGTGAAGAAAGGTGTCAGCTGGAGTCTCTGAGACTACAGCAGGGTGTGGAATTTAAAGAGAATTGCTCTATACAAGAAAGGAAGTTCAGATCAAGAAGCAGTTTCCTGGGATGAATGCAATGGCCTAGGAACATATTGACGCTACAAGATTGACTCATTGTTTGATCATTCAGGGAGCATCACTGAAAATGCAGGTCAGACAGACGTGAGCCAAGAGAACTTAACCAGCGCTGCGGTCCAGTCAACCTAGGCGCAATTGGAGGATGGTGGTGCCGAGTACAGCAGTTTGTCTCCATCTCCCAGAAAAGGAATAGTCTTGAATGTTTATAGGACCAAACCCAGAGTAAGGAAATTACCTGGCAACTTTTGTGATTTTGAAATTAACACTTTATCTGAACACTATGACATTTGTTGAGAAAGGGGTACTGACTGCTCATGCCACCCTCTACTCCTGTGTGGAGGGACTTGAGAGGGCAGTATCACACCACCATGGAATAGTGTTTTCTTAAGCCCTTTGTCTGCATTGCAGTGGAAGCGTCCAGTGCATTGAGATTGCTACATGCCCCAGGCCTCTTCCTGAACACAGCTGTAAATAATAAATCAATTGTTACCCTCGCCTATCGTGCGTGTCATTTGTTCTCTGTAGTGAGAGAGCATATGAAAGTCAGCCAGATGCTTTCCAAGAGGTCTCCACTCACAATTTCCCTGGTAAGCTTTGCACTCTTAAACTCTGTAAGGTAGTGGGTTGCGTTGTTTGAAGAAATCCACATCATTCTGGGGGAGCGGTGTCCGGTCTTTTTGCGGGCATCATTAACTATCTAAGGAGCGCAGTTAGGAAGAAAAAGGACAGGTACGTCTTCCAGGCACAATTTGAAACTACAAGTTCAATCTGTGGGATTACCCTGTTAGCAGGGCATGTTCTTGTCCTCTCCACAGGTTTTTGCAGTGGTTGGCAGTTGTTTCCGATCCCTCTGTACAGGGGCTAGTCCATGGGGGATTATTGGTGTGAGAGAGTGTAATCTGCAAGAGTGTGAAAGCCATAGGTGTTTTGATATTTAATAATATAAAAGGATGCCAGTTATTCTGTTTCTGAAAGGGCAGTCTTCTTATCTGACCCCCTTTTGTAAAAGCTCCATGCCAAAATCATAGTACACATGTTCCTTTGCTGTAAACGTCCCCTGACATCTAAAGCACACACTCGTGATACAGAGCAGGTTCAAGGGTCACATGTGCATCTTTGAAAGCTATTGGAAACTAACATTAGTGCAGGCAGAGGTAGCTTTTCAATATTTTGCCCCTCTAAGCTAAATTGTAATAATGATATGCCTTAGTCAGTCTGGTGGCATGTAAATCGGTTAACATAACCCATACATAGTTGTTACGGTTCCATGTGATAATATCCCCGCAAAAATATCACCATACAAAAATTTGCGGCGATATTACCCCATGGAACCTGCGGGGGACACCCCCGCAAACCCCATATATTTTTAAAGGGAGCGGGGGACACCCCCGCAACACACCCACCCATTTACCCCATAAATTATCCCCACCAAAAATATCGCCTATGGCTGTTCCCGACGACCATATGTACGGCGATAATTTTGGTGGGGATAATATTACCTGATACCGTTGTTACATGGAGCCTGCTAAGATTAGACAATTATACAGCCACAGCATTTCAACATCACACTAGTGTCAGCTCTGTGAGCAGTGCTTAACTATGACAATACCATTATATATTGGTGTCTGATCTCAGTGTCTCCACAGCTGCTACGTGGAACCTTAGGTAGGATTCTGCCTCTTTGATTCTCTTGGAGAAAGGGTAAAACCTATTCCCAGGGTACAGGAACCTCTCCCAAGAGGTCTCTTTTGTCTGGTGCTTCAGAATCAGCACTGACATCACAAAGCCCCTCTCACATCTCGGTGCTGATCAATGGAGTCTCTTTGAAGCCAGCATGCATGGTGGGGTGGAGAAACAGTAGCAAGAGAGGAGAGGTGGACTGAGGGAAGGGTTCCACAATCTTGTTTTTTGTTAGGACCTTTTCCTTTTTCCTGCCTCCTCCATTTCCTGCAGACAGGGTTCTCTGAGCGTGATCTTGTGAGAAAAAAGGGCACTTCTTAAAACCACATGGATTGGACTCCTTACAGCTGGTTTGCTTTGGACCAATCCCATGTTCCAAAGAGAGGGATACTCTGTGATAAATTGCCATCTGGCAAGGGTGTGTACGCCCTGGCCTTTTAGATTTGTATTAAATAATACAGTTATGTGGGTAATTCCATTTCAGGAAGGGAAATCTGCTGATCAGATTTCCCTTTCATAAAACTCAATGCAAAAATATAATGGGCCTCATTATAGGTTTGCCGGTCTGGTAACAACGGTACTGGTAAGCTTGCCGGTACCGTTGTTACCGGACCGGCAAACTACGAGGTCTGCTTGTGGGTGCCTTACATTACACCCGCAAGCAGACCTCGATGGATGCACCGGCACCATTCATGAATGGTGCTGGTGCATCCGTCCTCCCCATTCCGATTGAGCCCTATGGGGCTCAAATGGGGAGTAATTATTACCAGCAACCGGCAAAGGGAAATTACTGTTTCCGCCAGGGCTGGAAGGCCCCGGTAGATCCCCATTGCCGGTAAATTCATGACTCCGGCAGCAGCCGTGCCGGTATTTACTGGCACAGCTACCGCCTCAGGCATAATGAGGCCCAATGTGTATCTGTGTCCTGTTGCAGCAGTATCCTGAGTTTGCAGCGTCTGCTCCACCAGTGGCACAGAGTAGGTTCAGGTCACAGGTGCTGTCTCGACAGCTGCAGTGATTGCCATGTCTCTGCAGCACGTGGCTGCTTCAAAGATATGCACCCCGGTTCCAAAAACTGCATAACTCTGAAGATCCTGTCCTGGCGGCATGGTAAACTGTAAATATAAGGCACACCTGATTTAGGATATGGTGGCCAGCCTCTTTCATAGTTATCCCAGTCACATTAAATTGATATCACACATATGACAGCCCAGTGGGCCCAGTTCAGCTATGGAATGGTTATGTGCATTCGTTCCAGGCAAGGATCCCCCTGCCCACTGATAAGACTGTAGCCTTGAGGATGGCCTCTCTTTTTCCTTTGTGAGGGCAGTTAACACCCTTTCCCAGGGGCAGCCATTCCACAGGAAGCTGGCCCGGGAACAGGAATCAAAGGGCACACCCATTCACAAAGAGTTTGGCCCCACACGAGGGTGCTGCACTTGTAAAGATCTTTGATTTTATTGAGAAGGGAAGGGGATAGGTTTAAAGTATCCAGGGAGATATCTGTACAGGTAGGAGAAGATTCTGCCATCTTGGTTGTCTCTGCCCTCCTCTCTCATTCCTGTCCCCTCTACATTCTGTAGCACAAAACACTTTGGGTGTGATGTCAGAAGGGCAAAGTCTACTTCTATCAAGAACAGGGATTGGACAACGTAGGCAAGCTAGCTTTGGTCCAATCACCTGCAGGCTTTTCCCTTTAAAATAAGGGGTCTCCCACTGCTTCTTTAAAACATCTCTGGAATCCAACCATGGGAGAAGATTTCACTGGACCCTGCTAAGAGAACAGTCCTTTCTAAAGCCCTCAAGTTGTGAGGTGAAGGCAGATATTCCAAAACAGAGACAAGCTCTGTCCCCTTACAATCCTCAGGGACAATAAGGGGTGACCTCTGCTTACGGACCATGTGATGAATCCTGTGGATCCCTCACGAAAACCTTGCCTAAAGTCTCCCCCCAGGTGGCCTGGGAAAGGCAGACGCTTCCTGGTCCTGACCTTGGGGTTGGAGTACTGTGGGAGGATCACCTAGGATGAGGCAAGGCCCGGGGTGGTGAGGAGATCCTGTGGGATGAGACATGGTATTTATCCTTAAAATGGAAGAACCTTTTAAAGGTACCAAGACATGTAATGTCTTATTGTTATTATGATGTATCTGGACCACACATTAACCCCTTAAGTGCTAAGGATGAGGATGCTCGTCCTTTTTGCATAGACTTGATTAAAGCTCAGCAGTTAAGGGGTTAAACCTGTGGATGTTGGTAAAGCTGGTGTGACATCTTTAAATGCCCAAAGGAAGAATAACCATTTGAGACTTCTAAGGTTAAAAATCCCCCTTATTCCCCGAGGTACACTGACAGGAAACCTGTAAATAATGGCTTAAATGATGTACCCTCTTCTTTTCAAGTAAACTCTTGTTGCTTTTCCTTAGATGCATCTAAGAGAAGTAAATCTGCATTTAAAAATAAAAAGCTGACAAGAAAACCTAATTCTATTGGTTGGGACTACAAGTCTCATAATACCCTAAGTACTGGGACGAGGAAGAGGGATATAGAGCAATGTTGTAGGAGTAGTCAGCTTGTTAAGCATAATGACCTACACCTAAAGGAAGCAGAGAGGATTTAAAGGCCCCCTCAGGTGCAGGCTATTAGATGGAGATGGATGTGCGGCTGGAGGGAGAATTGCAGTAGTAGTAGTAGCAGCAGAAGAGCAAGAGCATGCTATTGGCAATCTAAGTAGAAGTCGGTGGAAAGAAGGGACGCCGGGACTTTGACCAAGTAGATTCCAGCTGCCTGTCCTGAGAGAGTCCTGTTCCGCCTAATTCTGAAGTGCACTGGTTTAGCACCGGAAGGCTTGAAAGAAGACTGATTTTCCTCTTGTGAACCTGATTGCAGTGGTTGCGTAACAAGAAGTGTGCCGGAGACCATGGCTAGGTGTGGGCATACAGCCGATGGTCTCAGGAGTGAGAAGAGCTCTGTCACTGTGTAGCGGGGATAAAGACACCTTCACCGAGGAAGGGTGTGTGTCCAAACGAAGCCCCGAAACAGTTCAAGTCCTGTAGCACACAAAGGGAGCAAGACAGAAGTTGGTGAGTGTTACTGAGGGTTCTGAACCCTTGCGCGAACAAAGGCAGGCAACGGTAGCAAAGCAGAATAAATCACGTAAGAGTGAAAGCAGTATTAAACCGACCGTTAATTGTCAGACAATAGGAAGTTACAAAAGTAGTGGAAAATGGACCTTGGCCGTGAGGCCAGCGATGTGGGCTGCACACATTCGAACCACACTCTGTTGGTATGGTAAAGTAATTCTTGTTCCACAACGGTAAATATATTTGTTGAAAGAAATTTGCTTTTCCACTAATTAATTAAAAAGTGGTTTTTTGGTTAGTATTCAATGTAATTCTAAATGGCAGAAATTTCACATTGTAGGCCAATGCATTTCGGGCATTCATGCCCTTCCTCATCATATGTCTTTTATCAAATATGTGGTCAAATCAACATAGATACATAAATTATATAATCCATAGACGACCAGACCATTTGTTAAGAAAGTGGTCCATCCGGATTGGTATTTGAAAGGACATTGCATATGCATGTGTCGTTTGCCAACATCAACAGTTTGAAAGAAATGACATAGCAAAATAATAGCATTCATTCGTATAGAGTAGATTTAAAAAATGTATAAATATCACATAAACATCATCATATACATTACCGAATGTCATGTCGTATGATGAATAAGTCATTGAAGCAAAGCCAGGGATACAAGAAATAATAAGAAACAAGGAAGAGAAAATGTGCGAGAGATATTGAGCAAGATATGTAACTGTACTTGTTTGCTGTACTTCGTACGAAGTACCGTATTCATGTGTACATGCGCGTGAGGAAATGTGTCAGTCTTACTGACCTGCTAGTATCGTTCGCGCTGTACTGCTGATAGTGGCAAAAAGCGTGGCTTGTAACTGCCGTGTTGTTCTATTGGGTCAGCGTCTAAATCTACAAAAGATATATATGAAAGCCTGAATGAAAGCCTGTGCTAATTATTGTATTCGAAATCATGTTGGATCTTGCTATATCGGACCTGAACCGAGATCTTACTTGTTTAGAAATGCTTGTAGCGATGCTGCTGCAGAATGCTACCAAGCACGTGCACAGCGTCCTCATACTAAGTTGTTTACGGTTGCCCAGGAAACCGTGGTGAATGCGTGGCGGCCATTTTGCACAGTTACTCGTATGGATGTAAACGTAAGATAACACAGGCGGCCATCATAGAATAGTTACTGATAACTAAAAACTAACAATCTGACTCTAATGTCAATGTGAATGACACGCTATGCTAGTAAGTATTAAAGATGAGTGTACGGTGAGGGATATAAAACTAGTAATCAAGATCGATGAGACAATATTCAAACTATATTTTTGTATGATAATTTAAAAATAGCGTGACAAGCGCAAAGATAGAGAGAATAGAAAGAGCTGAATCAGCAGAAAGATGATATATAAAGATAAGTATACGATCTAATGGCCATGAAGTGTGGGTCCCCCCTAGAGTTATCTGGTTCGAAAAGTGGATACAAAGATGGAACATAGGTCAGAATGCTGATAAAGGTAATGAATCATAAAAGAATAAAAATGTAACGCAAAAAATACTAAGTCAGAAATAACATAGATAAACGTTTTAGAAGATAACATTCAACTGGTCTATATCTTCTAAGAAAGTAATAATAGAAGTTTCATAAAAAACAACTCAGGTCGAACTCTTCATTCATCCCTTCTGGCGCTAGGGATCCCATTCTTTCAAACCATAGTGCTTCTTTTTGTGCTCTCAGTTTTTTCATGTTGGTACTTTGTCCTTTGGTGGGTATCACCTCTAGTACTACAAATCTGAGTTGTGCCACTGTGTGACCGTTTTCATGAAAGTGCCTAGCCACTGCTGATGTCTGATTATTTAATCTAATGCATGATTTGTGCTCGTTCATATGAATGCGTACTTTACGCGCAGTCTCTCCAACATAATATTTGGCACATGGACATTTGATGGCGTAGACCACATTTTCTGATAGGCATGTGGCATGTTGTCTCAATTGAATTTTCTCTCCTGTTCTCGGATGAGATATATAGGATCCTTTTATTATGTTGTTACAGTTCCCACAACTCATGCACGGATGTGTCCCTGGATGTTTATCCAGAGATTTTAGTTTAGTGGTTCTGTTATGAGTATCGACCAGTAAATTCTGTAAATTATTACTTTTTTGGTATGCGAATACTGGAGGGTTCGCAAAATGTTCCTTTGTCCTGTGGTCGTTCTGTAGAATACTCCATCTCTTAATTATGCTGTCTTTGATTTGTCAACTCTGTATAGAATACTTGGTGACAATGACCAACTCTGGGCTTTCCCATTCTTGTTTTTTAGATAGAAACTGGGTACGATCTTGTGTGTTGATCTTAACTCGAGCTGCTATGAGGTCTTCCTCTGGATATCCTCTCTTGGAGTTTTTTATGCAGTTTGTTCAATTCAAGATCACATTCCATTGGATCGCTTACGATTCTTTTAATTCGTAGCATTTGGCCAAGGGGTAGATTACGCAAGATGCTAGGTGGATAAAAGCTCATTCTATGAAGTAAGTTGTTTCTGTCAGTTGGTTTGGTGTATAATTTAGTCAAGATCCTTGAACCTTCAATTGCTGTTTGTACGTCAAGATAATGGACGTTCGGATCACCTATTTCCATGGTAAATTGCAATCGACTATCGATACTGTTAAGATACAGAAAAAGTTGTTTAATTCTTCTTGGTTACCTGACGTTACGCCGAAGACATTGTCAATGTAACGTATCTATTTCTTAAGGTGATTACTCAGTTTTGGGTGGTTTCAAAATCATACATGAAAGAAGCACGAGTTCTCAGAAATGAATTTCAGTAAAATCATCAGGAATTCTTTATTAGCTCCTATTGGTCCTGCATATAATAGAAGTTTCTCCACCACTTCTTGTCCCAGATTGTGTGGAATGCTTGTATACAAACTTGCGACGTCGATGGTGAATAGAATGTCTTTAGTTGTAAGTTCAATTTGATCCAAAATCTGAAGAAAGTGCGTTGTATCTTTCACATAGGTGAAGTTTGTTGGATAATTGGCTGAAGGATGTCATCTATATATGTACCCAATGGTTGCAAAATTCTTTCTGTTGCTGCTACGATCGGCCTTCCTGGTGGGTTGACGAGTTGTTTGTGTATCTTGGGTAGGATGTATAGATGTGGCATTGTAGGGTAGGGAGACCATAGATATGCCTTTGTCTTGTTGCTGACCCAATTATTCTCTAGTGCTGTTTCCAAAATGTTTTCCAATTGAGCCTTGATGTCTTTAGTTGCGTCTTGTGCCAATAATTTTTACGTTTCTTCGTTTGACAGTTGTCTGAGACATTCATTATTATATTTTTCGGTGTCTTGTATGACTATAGCACCGCCTTTGTCAGTGGTCTGATAGTTATTGAATCATCTGAAAATAGGCTCTTAATGATGGACAGTTCTCCTCTGTTCAAATTCTTCTTTTTTGGTGAATGAAATTGTATTTTCTTAATATCACTTAGCATCATATTGTGGAAGATATCAATTGCGGGTACATTCACTGGTATATTAAATGTGCTTTTAGGTTTAAATTCAACGTACTCTGTTTTGAGCGGTAGTTCCATGGAGGTGTTATTCGTTTCTGTGAAGAACATCTTCAATTTCAATTTGCAAACTAATTTATGTAGTTCAACTTTAGTGTTGAACCTGCTACAACTGTGAGTCGGTACAAATTTAAGACCTTTCTCCAAAGTTTTAGTTTCCTGAGTGGTTAAACCTTTCTTGGATAATTCACCACTAACTTCGATTCGGTTGCAGTTGTGTCTTCATTCCTTGTCCTCTTCTTCCTTCTCTCCTTGTCCTCTTCCTCGTACTCCTAAAAAATCTTTCCTTTGTGCATTAAGAGGTTGTCTTTGTCTTACATTTGTTCCTGGCGTATCTGCTGTTGCATTTTCTGTGGTTTGTTCATCTGCTGTTTCAGCATTGTCGGATTCAGAACTACTTTTGTCACTTGTTTGCTTGTTCGGTCGTTGCCCTTGGCTAAGGTATTTGTCCGCCCATGTTTATACCTCGTTGTTCAAATAGTCATGGGTATCTCTCTTGAATGTTCTTATTTTGCGGAATTCCAAGTCTTGTTTATAGCCTTCTAGTTTAATGTTATTGTCTGTTAATATTTCAGCGAACGATTCTGCATCTGTTAGATCGGTTATGTCCTTTGACAGAGTTTCTATCTCCTTTTCCAGTTGCTCAATATTTCCTGAAAGTTCTTTAATCGTAAGTAGTATCAAGTCCAGTGAACATTTATTTAGAATTTGTTCCCACTTTTCAACCAATTTCTTATTTTCTTTGCATAAAGTCGGACGTAGCGGTATCCTGAGTCCTCTTGGAATGTGCTGTGCCTTATAATATCTGCTCAGAGTGATTGCATCTAATTTGCGATTCATGATTTTCCTTATGGAATATTCTAGCTGTTTGATTTTACTTTGTGGGTCTTTGTTTGTTGTGGTATGGACTGTCTCCTTGATAAGACCAAGTATGGCATCTGCTGCTGTGGCTGAAAAGCCGAGTGTCGTTGCTCTGTTGTCTGTATGGAATTCAATATCTTCATAAGACATAGCTGTGTGCACTAGCTCAAATGTAATCACGGATGTGAAATAGAACAACTTTGATGCTGGTGAGCTTTGCACTACTTTGGTGTTTAAATGCGATTCAGTTCATTAAAATGATATAACTTGTGAAGCTTGGGGTGCAAACCCACTGAAAAAGAGTGCCTCTGTGATGTAGCACTACGTAAATAGTGGAAAATGGACATTGGCCGTGAGGCCAGCGGTGTGGGCTGCACACCCTCGAACCACACTCTGGTGATATGATAAAGTAATTCTTGTTCCACAACGGTAAATATATTTGTTGAAAGAATGTTATTTCCACTAATTAATTCAAAAGTGTTTTTTTTGGTTAGTATTCAATGTAATTCTAAATGGCAGACATGTCACATTGTAGGCCTGTCCATTTCGGGCATTCATGCCCTTCCTCAGGGCCTTTGATCTTATGTCTTTTATCAAATATGTGTTCAAATCAACGTAGATACATACATTATATAATCCATAGATGACCAGACCATTTGTTAACAAAGTATTCCATCCGGATTCGTATTTGAAAGAACATTGCATATGCATGTGTCATTTACCAACATCAACAGTTTGAAAGAAATTACATTGCAAAATAATAGCATTAATTCGTATAGAGTAGATTTAAAAAATGTATAAATATCACATAAACATCATCATATACATTACCTAATGGCATGGCGTATGATGAATAATTCATTGAAGCATCGCCAGGGATACAAGAAATAATAAGAAACAAGGAAGAGAAAATGTGCGAGAGATAGTGAGCAAGATATGTAACTATACTTGTTCGCTGTACTTCGTACGAAGCACCGTATTCATGTGTACATGCGCGTGAGGAAATGTCAGTTTTACTGACCTGCTGGTACCGTTCGTGCTGTACTGCTGATAGTGGCAAAAAGCATGGCTTGTAACTGCCGTGTTGTTCTAGTGGGTCAGCATCTAAATCTACAAAAGATATACAGAAAGCCTGAATGAAAGCCTGTGCTGAATCAGCGGAAAGATGATACATAAAGATAAGTATACGATCTAATGGCCATGAAGTGTGGGTCCCCCCTAGAGTTACCTGGTTCGAAAAGGGGATACAAAGATGGAACATAGCTCAGAATGCTGATTAAGGTAATGAATCATAAAAGAATACAAATGTAACACAAAAAATACTAAGTCAGAAATGACATAGATAAAAGTTTTAGAAAATAAAATTCAACTGGTCTATATCTTCTAAGAAAGTAATAATAGAAGTTTCATAAAAAAAAACAACTCAGGTCGAACTCTTCATTCATCCCTTCTGGCGCTATGGATCCCTGTCAGACGGCCTCTCCTCCTCCACCGACTCCTCCTCACCTGTATGCTCAGGTACTTCCTCTACCCTGGCTGAGCTCTTCTTCTTGGTCTTTATCTTCGTCCCTTGTCCAAGCTTCTTCTCCTTTTTTGACGTAAGTAGGGTCGCGCTCCCTCGGCCGCCTCCGTGGTCTGAATATAGTACAGATCCGGAGGTAACCCGAGGAGCACACCCTAAAAATGGGGAAAAAGCCAGTTGGCTGAAAAAACCCCGATGGATTCCAAGACAGTTGTAATGGGAATGTCCGATAATAAACCAGAAGACTTGCAGAAGAGGGAATCTGGTCTGCTGACTCCAAAGAAGCGAGGCTCTGATGTAAATAGATGTAAATAGGAGAGGCCGGTTGCGGGAAGCTAAGGGACCAGGTGTAGGGGGTCCGAAGACTTAAATGGTATAGCAGACTTCCGTGAAAGATACTGCACAGAGGTAACAATGCAGATAAGAATTGATCAGAAAAGGTAACAATAGAGGGAACACGAAAATTAGGATAGAACAGAGTAAAGATAGAAGTCTCCGGACACTAGAGAGGTATATGAAGGCGGAGACTAAGAGGATTGAAGAGAGAGACAAGTACACAGAATACGCGTGGAGAAAGGGAACGCGTAGTGAAAGCGAAAGTCGCTAGAAAAGTCCCCGATCACCTTACCTGAAAACCTTTAGACACCGCGAGTGGCAAGGAACAGTAAAGGCAAAAGCAAAGTAACACTGGAGACGTTGTAAAGCGAGTCACTGTAAGAGACTGGCAGCGCAGGTAACACATACGATACAACGCGCCGTGCGCTAGTTTGATCAGCTAGTTATCGGTTCCGTCGGCCATCTTGGAATAAGCTAGACAGTTGGTCTTGCTAATGGATTCCATCTTAGTAGTACTTCCAACGGTAAGCAATCTTCCAGGGCTGGTGCATGACAATCCCATTCTTTCAATCCATAGTGCTTCTTTTTATGCTCTGTTTTTTCATGTTGGTACTTTGTCCTTTGGTGGGTATCGCCTCTAGTACTACAAATCTGAGTTGCGCCACTGTGTGACCGTTTTCATGAAAGTTCCTTGCTACTGCTGATGTCTGATTATTTAATCTAATGCATGATTTGTGCTCATTCATACAAATGCGTACTTTACGAGCAGTCTCTCCAACATAATATTTGGCACATGGACATTTGATGGCATAGACCACGTTTTCTGATAGGCATGTGGCATATTGTCTCTAGTAGCACTCGCGGATGAGTTCACTTCTTCCATAACACTCAAGTAGGATTAAAACAGTCTGAACCAAGTTAATTGAATCTTGAAACTTCTGAAAACCGGTCAAAGACTGGTTGCGTGTGTATAAAATGTGATTCTGAGGTAAAGGCTAACCGTAGAGTCAATTGTGAAGCTGTTGAAGATGATGTGGTACTGAACTTAAGTGACTGAACATTGAATGGTCAGTTTGAGGGAGCAAGCATTGCGTAAACCAAGAGTGAAACAAGCATTGCCCAATCCAAGAGTGAATAAAGCATTTTCCCAAAGCCAAGAATAGTGCAAGCATTGCCCTAGGCCAAGAGGGATACTAGTATTGCTCAAGCTCAGAGTTGTGCACACATTGTCTTCAGCCAAAGGAGACTAGTTCCAGACATACAGTTAAGCTGCTTTGGGGGGCAGAGAACGAAAAGGGGAATGCAAGGTGGCAAAAAGGTGAAGCCTGCTCATGGTAATTGTTCCCTAGAAATTGGTATAACTCACATTGCCAAAGCCATAAGGAAAAAAGGTAGAAGTACATCCTTAAGGGCAATTTTGGTTGTTGATGTGGCAGAAAGTCGAGAGTGGCAAAGAGGCTGCCCTTGCGAAAGGTGAATGTTCAGAGGAAGAGTGCCTTGCATACTTGTAGTGTTGGGGGGCACTAAAGTGGATCTTGCCTTTTCTAAAAGGTTGTTCAAAGTCACAAAGGTGCAAACTGCTAAAACTCTGGTAAATATTAATGTTGCAGAAAGACAAATGGCAAAGAGGCTGCCCTTCCGAAAGGTGAATGGTCAGAGGAAGAGGGCCTTGACTACATGAAGGTGTTAAGAAACACTGGTCTGAATATTGTTTTTTCTGAGAAGTTGCTAATCACAAAGTTGCAGACTGTTGAAGCTCTGATATTAAACTTTTGGCTGTCAGTAGATTTATATCTTTTGAAGCCCAGTTGAATGTGGAACACTGTGGGGCAGACGAGTAGATCTGAATGATGAATTCTTGCAGAGGTTGACCTGGTATGAGAGTTATCCTGGTAGAAGCAGTGGGGCTGTGAAGTCATCCTGACAAAGATATAACATGTGATTCATAATACTATAAAGATAGTCTTGGAAAGTGCTAACAAAAGGCTGTGTTTCTTTGACCTTGCCAGAAGTTGTGTTTCTTTGAATCTGACAAGGAACTGTATTTCTTCTTTGACATTCCTAAATTGTGGCAAAGCATCGTGACGCAGAACATCATAGATACTATTTGATGAAGTGGAAATTATTACTCGAGGAAGAAGAGAAAATATTTCTGTTGGTTGAACATTGGTTAACAGAACTTTCCCTTAAGGAGTCAAGAACTGAGTTGGAACTCAGTTGAAAACCTAGATTTCCTTGTTTCTTTATATTGACTGTTAGAACTGAATATAACTTGAAACCTGAGGAAGGGGAGTTCACCCAGGTTACAAAGAGAGACTGTAAATACATTGGAAATGCCATTATTGCTATTGGTTGTGAATTGCCATACATTTTCTTGTGTATTTTATGTTTAAGTGTGATGGCCAGATACCCTTTGTTAGAGTGTTTCCTTTAGGTTTTGATAGGCAGGGACATCCTAGTCTGTTTATGGATAGTGTGGTGTTTGTTGAAACGTATGATTTAATAAAATGGCATATTTTGACAAATCATCCAAAAATTGTTTGCCTCACATTTTTGACTCCTCACAACCAAGACTGCATCTCTGCCAGGCACCCTGTTACCTGGGTCCTCGCCATGTTGCAGGACCCCTGAAAGTGTGTGTGCTAGCGTCCCCCATGTTTGGGAGCCTGAGAAAAGGGCTAGTAACACCCTGGAGTGGCACTCGCAGCTCCTGAAAGCCCGAACAGCCAAGATTTCGACACTGATCCACTGCAAGCCATGATTGCAGCATGTTCAATACAGAGCGAACCTCCAGGACCCTTCGAAGCTGCCTTTGGCGTTCATCGCTAGCTGCAATGCTGTTTGCTGTTTGATTACATTTGCTGCTCCACCGCGCCGGCTGAAGCTCATTCTGGCCTTGGTTTGATCCAATGAAGTACTGCTGCCTTGAATTGCTCGAGTCACCATTCGAAGCACCAGCTTCTTCATCACCACTTCTGTAAGTCGCTGGGCCCAACCCTTGTGACCCTCAAACAGCAACCTCCAAGGCTTTGCATCGAATCGACTCATGTGCACATCCTAGTACAAGCTTAAGTGACTTTGAAGCTCGGCCGCCGACCAAATCTGGTGACTGACCGATCCACACAGTTCGAATCGAAGTTTTGCGACCGCAGTTACCTATCGTTCGACACCCTGACTCAACACCGGCTTGCGCCTCTGCCATCACTACTGCCACATCCTCAAACCAAAAGAACTCGCAAATGATGCTGAGATGCTTGGTTCGATGCTGTTGAACTGCCAACACATTTGCAATGGCATTACCTACTGATATCTGCCACCCCCCAATCCCCCGGTTCATCTCTGGACCCTAGAGACTGTATAGGCCATTTTAATCCCTTTGGCAAGCTCATGACATATCTCTTTTGAACATTGTGATCTTTAAATTTCCTTTTTCCCATCTGATTACTACATCTATTCTATATTTGCATATTCTGTATTCCTTCTATAGGGGTAGGTTTTTACAGTGTTTTCTAGTTAGTTATTGTACTTGTATCGAAACTTGATTGGACATTCCATTAGTTTGGACTGTTATACTTTTCTGTTCGGGTTGCTACTTAACCACATTCACCCTCACCCCTCTCTTGGTAGTATAGCCTTCCCACGACTCATGTTACCACAAACGCGAAAGAGGTATATATCTTATCTGTGCCTGTTTTACCTTTATGATTATGTTGGCTCTTGGTTTGTAGAAGTGTGAAGGCTGATTGGGTGCTTTAGCCTCAACTCATCCTTATACTGGTACAGGGCAGAATTAAATTAATCACTGGACCTCTGTTGGAAATGCAGTCCTTTCCAGTGAGGTAAAGACAGAATGGATCCAAGGCAGAGGCAAGCTCTATCGCCTAACCATTCCCAGGGAGCAGAGATAGTGAACTGCTGTGGACCAAGGCTTGTCTCTACGCTGGTTGTGGCACTGGAACAGGGATCCTGCACTGGAGGTGGAGGATCCCCTGTAGGTCCTAGTCAACCTCCCTGGAGTGGGAGTGCAGAACTGAATGAGCCACCTTGTCCCTGAGATCCTGGATTGGGCCTTCCCAGCAACCCAGAAGTCATGGAATAGCTCTGGGCACTGATTACTACATTGAACTACTTGTGAGATACACCGGCTCGAAATCACCTGCCTCTACTATGCTTCTTCTGTCCAGGTGCTATTGCTGCTTGTGAACAACAGTTTGCTAGACCTAGTCGCCCAGCTCCCGAACCCGAACCTGCTTCACTGCTTCAGAAAGAAACTTGAAGTATGTCTTGATGCTGTTGAGCCACAAGAATAAGGCCAAAAGATATTTAAAAAAACCCTGTTACCCTGGTCCCTTTTAAAGTACTATAGTGGGCCTCATTACAAGTCCGGCGGTAACTGAGGCAGTAAAACCGCCTGGTTACCGCCGGACTCATATTACCATTCCGCCTCCGTGATTCCTGGAATTACCGGAGCATTACTACCCCGATGACCCGGGAATTCCGGAGGCGGAATGGTGTAAATCCCCATTCCCATTGAGTCCGATTACCGCCGCATTTTTACTGCTCCGCCCAACCCCTGATGAGGCCCAAAGTATTGCGTTAGCATGATCTAATATTAAACAATCTTGGTGGCAAAACTGCTAATGGCAAAGCATTATGTTAGCACAATCTAACATTAAAACTATATTAGTGGTAAAGCCTAGAAGTGTTGCAGTCCTATCTTTTGCCCAAAAAACTCTCACAATTGCTCACTTTGCTGTTATCTGGGATCATGGTGTGGTGTGGGAGTAGGGCACTAGGCGTACAGGCAAACAGGAAGGCACCCTTAGCCTCTTCCCTTCGCTTGCTCCCTGGGCAAGGCTGCCCTTCGTGGGTCCCTGAAGAGTGCAGTCCTGGGTCTGTTTACCCACAGAAGCACTCATCAGGACTAGGGGAGGGCAGACAAAGGTGGCGTTGGTTGGTAAATGGGGAAGGGAGGGGATTGGAGATCAGTCTGGCAACAGGGTTTGGGCTGCAGGTGTCTACGTGGTAGGTGGGGGGGTGTGGGTAGATACCTAAATCATTTTCTTACCCATGTGGGGGCAGTGATGGGGGTGCAGGCTGCACCGAAGGCGGGAGGCAAAAGAGCTGTCCTGCGCTTCATTTTTCCTTTTTGCTTAGTATTGCTGATTACACTGACTCCTAATTATTACCAATTTAACTCAGGCAATCCAGCAATAATTATTGATTTTGTTTTTTTCTCTTTACAGATTGAAGCTGCTAAATCAGGTCTCCAGGCCTCCTTATTGGTGAAATCACCAGAGACTGGACAGCTGTTTGTAAACTTCGACCCCATGATATTGACCTTAATTCGAGAAACAGAGTGCATGATTCAGATGGGTCTTGAAATTCCACCGTTTGCATATTCCCTACAGCAGAAACAAGAGCTGTATAAAAAAAATGCCAACAAATTGCAGGTACGTCATGTTTTTAAAATAAATGAATTTTATTTATTCATTGGACATTTGTATGTTGCCTATACACCAAGTGTTTCCAGGTGCCGCAAAACAAGATGGGTGGGGGGGGGTTTTATGGGAATAACAGAAAACAGTCATATTGGCCTTGTGACAATCATACTGTGCAAGTGCATGAACAAGGAGGTGAGTGCAGGGGGAAGGGGTAGAGGGAGAAATTAAGGAGTGGGGACCCCCAAGGGTGGGGGCGGGCAAGTGCTGGGAGGGCCAAGGCGGCAAGTTCCCGGGGGAGGAGGGAGAAAGGGAAGGTGAGTGCGGTGGACAGGGAGGACCGGGTTGGGCTAGTCTGGGAAAGGGTGCACGAGGACAAGTGGTGGCAAGAGATGCTGGGGGAATTGTAGGGGGTGGTCATCCCCTGTAAGACTCTGAATGGACCAGGCCCCAGTCGCAGCAACAGAGGGAGAGTTGGCATGGGAGGGGGAGAGGGAAAGAAGAGGAGAAAAGGAAAGTCTTGAGAAGTTTCTGGAACTTAAGAATATCCAGCTCATGTCTGAGGGGAGGAGGGAGGCCGTTCCAGAAGGAGGAGTCAGCCGATGAGAGGGATCTGCCTCCCACTCTCTGCTTAGAGAAACGTTTGACTTGCAGAGAGTTGGAGCCAGAGGACCAAAGGACTCTGGCCGGTAGGTATTTAGGGAAGGAAAGCTGAATGTAGAGAGGTCCCAGGCCCCAGACAGCCTTGTGGATGATGCAAAGGGTCTTGGATTTGATCCTTGCGGAGACCGGGAGCCAATGGAGAGATTTTAGGGCAGGAGAGATGCAGTCCCTGGGCTTGAGGCAAAGGATATGTCTTGCAGTCCTATTCTGGATTAGTTGAAGAGGCCAAAGGGAGGAAAGGGGCAGATTAAGGAAGAGGCTGTTGCAGTAGTCCAGCCTACAGAGAACAAGGGGTCTGAAAACATTGATCTTCTGGAGGAAGGTGGAATGCCCCTGAGGAGGTGCAGCTGAAAGTTGGACTTCTTGGCAAGGTCCGTGATGTGTGGAGAGAAGGAGAGAGAGGAGTCAAACATGATCCCAAGGTTTTTTGCCACACAAGTGGGTGAGGGGAGTGGATCTAAAGAGACAGGCCAGAGAGTGGTGGGGGGGAACAAGGAGCAGGCGTCCCAATGAGAAGGATCACTGTTTTACTGGCATTGAGGCAGAGATCATTAGCAGAGCACCATGCTTGAATAGCAGTCAGACAGTCGGGTATGAGGGAGGAGGCAGAGTAGGTAGAGGGTGGCAGCTTGAAAGAGAGCTGTGTGTCGTCTGGATAACACTGGAATGGGGGGACAAGGTGGAGATCAGGTGGGCCAAAGGGGCCAGGTAGATGTTGACGAGCCATGGCAATTATTATTTATTTATTTTTTTAATTACTTGATTTTAACCAAAAATAATTGATTTCTACAAGGTATAAAAATTCAGCGTGGCTGTTTCTTTGCTTGCACACCGATTTTTGAGGTCCGTTGATGTAATTTCACAGATTTCATTCTCGACTAAGTTCATTATCAAAGTCGGAGTTCAGTAGCCTTTTTTAAGGCAGCTTCAAGGATCTTGACTGCCACTATAACCCATTTTGTTTTTTCCCCGGCAATCAATCTACACCACCAAGTGTGTTCTTCTCTAAGAGGGGAGTCCTGGAGTAGCGGCAGCAAGAATGCCGCTCGGAGGTGGGCGGTTTTAGGACAATTCAAAATCAGATGTCTTACTGTTTCTGTAATATCCGGGTTTAGACATAGTCTGCAGGTTTTATTTATTGATTGAGTGCGAATAGCCCAAACTTCTTGCGTTGGCATCAGGTTTAATCTTGTTCGCATGAACATTTTCCGAAGATTCTTGTTTGGAAATTTGATGCAATAATTCAACAGAAGATTCAGCTTATTGGTGGTATGTGGAAGATGACCAAGAAGTTTATTTGCAGTTGCCAAATTACATGTAGTGATCCAGTCTTCTTGTGCTACTTTGATTTTGATTTTTTCCGGGTTTTGGATTAAGTCCTCATGGGTGCAGGCAAGATCTTTTAGTTTTGACGTTAGTTTTTTTTTCCCAAAGGGTCAATGCTTTGCAGCGCCCCATCTGAAGTTCTTCTCAAATCATTTTGTATATTGACAATGAGTCTGGGTCAATGATTTTCCTCAATGCTCTCATTTGGCTTTGTTCTATGGATGCTGACAGAGATAGTAAGCCAAGTTCGCGTCGTATGGCTGCGATAGATGTCGATTTTGGCAAACCCAAGACAGCTTTCCAGAAGTACCCCTCCAGTTTTGACCAGATGGAGTCGTGTATGTTGAGCGCCACGTCCATTCCATAGATTAAAGATGGTACCACCTTTTGTCTGTAAAACTGGATCGCCGGTATTAGGGAAAATTTTCCATATTTGTTGTCGATCAGTCTTGTTTGAGTGGTAAGTGTTTTGACTTTAGCCCACAAAGCCACGATGGTTGAGTTCTCAGTTCTTAATTCGTCAATCATTACACCCAAGTACCTGATGTTTGTAACTATCTCGATCTTTACGTTGTGCAAGAACCAGGTACCACCCGGTTTAGATTTTGAGCGCTTGTTCCCCAAGATCAAGATTTTCGATTTCTCTGCATTTATTTCTAGGTCGTTTTTGGTGATGAATCTGGCCAGGTTTGTCAACTGGCGCTGGAGACCGACTTGAGTTTGATCCATCAGAATCAAGTCGTTGGCGTAGAGCAACCTGGACACTGCGCTGTTTCCAACTTTTGGAGGGAATGCTCTCAATAAAGTTTGCGTGTATTGAAAGTCATCCAGAAATGCGATGAATAATGCAGGGGCTAAAGGACAGCCTTGTTTGACTCCTCCATGGCAATAGGATAGAGCCCAGAGGGACACCACAGGTAGAGAGTGAGGTGGAGGAGAGAAAAGGACGCAATTGCATTTGGGATGCTCTGTCTGAAAGGAAGCAGTTAAGCCACGCCAGTGCCCTATCAGTGATGCCTAGGGTATAATGGAGACCGTTTATGAGGATGGAGTGGTTGACTGTGTCAGAGGAAGAAGAAATATTGAGGAGGGTCAGAACAGAGGGAGTGTTAGAGTCCAAGTTAGGGAGTAGGTCTTCGCCGGTGTTTAGGAGACACTCTCTGGCTGCCCTGAAACCAGACTGGTGGTCATGGAGGCAGCCAGCCATTTTGATGTGGAGGGTCAGTTGGGGGATGTAAAGCTTTTCCTTGAGTTTGCTAAAAAAGGGGTGATAGAGATAGGATGATAGTTAGCTGGGCAAGAAGGGTCAGCAGATGGCTTTTTTAGGAGAGGGTGGACAAGAGAGTGCGAAAGGGATTGAGGGAAGGTCAGCCAAGGCTGGGGCGAGAGAGGCAATAATGTCCTTGATGGTTCTGGAGGATGAGGGAAACACCTGTTTAGAGGAGAGAGCGGACAACTGTAGAGATCTCATCTGGTGCAATGGGAGAGGAGGTGGTGAGTAAGGGGGAGGAGATGGATGCTAAAGTACCCAAGGATGATAAGTTTGGGGGAGGAGGCAAGAAGAGAGGAGGACAGGTGGTCCCATTCTAAGAGGCAGAGGAAGGTAGGTCTGGGGGGCCTGTAGATGGTAGCGACAGTAAGAGTGAAGGTAGGCGAGACAGAAAGCCTGCAGACTTGGCTTCACAGGAACAGTAGGTTTGAGTGGGGATGATGGAGGCAGGAACCCACTCGGGGAAGATCGGGGCCACTCCACCACCAGGCCGGGATGGCCTCGGATTGGACAGGATCTTGTAACCCTCGGGGAGGAGTCTGTCAAAAGCAGTGACAGAGGGTATGCAGTAATAAAATCGCTGCAAAAATGTCGCCTTTACAAAAAATTGCAGCAAAATGCTGTGGTTTGACCCGGTAAAGGTGTACCCCATTATACCGTTTAAGGGGAGCTGGGGTTGTGGGGTTGTCCCCCGCTCAGCTTAAATGGTATAATGGGTCTGGGGGTTGCAGGGGTGTCCCCCGCATCCTTTACATGGATTGCGGTGGCAAAACCACAGCCTTTTTGCCACGATTTCTTTTGTAAACTGCCATTTTTGCCGTGATTTTAACACATGGAACCGTGACGGAGCTAGCCTTGAACCACGTCTCGTGAGAGCAAGAACTTCAAGGTCTTCAAGGAGGTGACAGATGTCAGAAGAGTGTTTGATAGCAGAGAGAGAATTGAGGGTAGCTAAGTGAAGCTGGTTGCTCCCTTTAAAAGATTTGCGAGGGTAGGGTGCCACCACTGAGGGGAGGGGAAAGGTGGAATGAGGGCTGGAGGGGTGGCAGGAGAGGCGGGGGGAGTTGAAGAGAGATGGAAGACATCTGTCAAGAAGGAGAAGGTTGGGCTGAGAGCCCTGGGCCATGATATTGCCATTGTGATAGACATTAATGGTGTATTTGGATTATGGGAAGTGAGCCAAGAGCACTTCCTATCTGGTACCACCAACCTCTTGTTGCCAACAGGTAACCCCTTTTGCACTCTTGGAGGACAGTATTCCTTTTGTACTTTACTAATCACTTTCTAACTGTCATTAAACAGTTTGGCTTTCAGACATTTCTTAAACATCTAAATTCAATAGCCAAAGAAAACTCCCAACAGATGAAGCAAACTTTTTCGCTGTATATTTCTATACACATCCTAATGTATTGTGAGATAAATGAAACTAGATCTGATCATTTCCAACTGTACAACAGTATTAAATAAAATCATATAAATTAATCCCCCTGGAACCCATTCCAGGGTAGGGTCAAAACTTCATTCACAAAGTGGATAGTTCAAATTCAGATTGACAATTCTCTCATCATTGCTAACCCTACTTGAAACTAGTTTGTACACTTATAATTATTGTTGACACGCTTTGGATTGATAATCCTTCATCATGGCGTGTGTTCCAATTTCTGTTCAACAATGTAACATATTTTTTTCTGTGTACCTGTAACACATGATTGACTCAAACTTAGTGGGCTTATAAACTATTCAAATAATTTCTCTAAAACAAGTGTGTGTAAATTGACACTAACCTCCTATATTAGCAGTTGGCCACAGTGAACCTCCAACCTGTGGTGACAAATGCAGATAAAAACTCAATATACCCATTTCTCACGTGTTAACTCATTCATAACATATAATGGACAATGAATACCATAAAACATCTACTCACACAGCGTATGTTCAGCCTTCAAGTGTTGCATATAGACAGCTGAGAGTTCCTAATTCTCCTCGTGTTCACCTACAGGGGAACATGTATGGACAAAACCATGTAAGAATCTGGAGTGACAGATGGCTATTAGCCCCACACAAGCTGTTTATAATGGGTGTTACCTAGGAGACCATGTGCATGGGCGGATGGTCATTGTCACTGCGGCCATCCATCTTGGTAGGGGACAAACAGAAATTGTCATGGAAACTAGCCCTGCCACCAGAAGTGGGTTAGGAGGAGACAGGGGAGAGGACAGCGACCATATGGGGATTCCATAAGTCAGAAGAAGGAACAGCAAAGAGAATGTCAGTGATAGTCTGTCAGGAGGAAGCATTGATGTAGGTATCTGCAATGGGAGGACCAGGGTTGGAACTAAGGAGTGCCTTTTTAAGTTTCTTTCTTCCAGACTTTGTGAGAGAAACAGGATAGGTGATGGAGAAGCACTTAAAAAAGATAGGGGAGATGGAGAGCACCATGGGGGGCAGAGATTTTGAATCAGAGCATAGCAGATGAGAGGGTCAGAAAGCCCTATGCAACAATAGGCCAGACAGACGAAAACAATGAAAACTTTGGTAATGCCAAGATTACAGAACATTGAGAAATTGGAAAGCGCACCTAAATTCGTATTATGCCAGAAAGCACTAAAAAAGCAGTACAAAAGGTGAACAGTTGAAAGCACACCCAAATTGGAATTATGCCCAAAACCACTAAAAAGCAGTACAACAGCTGGATTCACAGTTGAGACATACCAGAGAGTAGAAAGCACAGTTGAGACACGTCACAGAGTAGAAAAAAAGAGTTTAAAATGAGTGTCCTTTTTTTTTTTTTTTACACACAGGGCATTAAGAAAACAGTAGAGAAGCCATCAGTATGAGGAACAACAAGATGCAAAGTTCAGATTGTGCAGAGATTAGAAGCAGATGAGAAAAGGAGCAGAAAACAGAGCAGTCAAAGTGTCCAGGGGAGGTGGGTGGACAATGCGATCATATTGCTTACCAGAGCAATTGAAGTTAGGTTTTGATTATGGTCCGAGTGAACAGGAGAACAAAGTCAGTGAGCGCTTTGTGAGTGTTGCTGAGTAGCAACAGGGAGAGGTGCTCCCTGCAGCTCCAGACAGGGAAGACCCTCGGCCTTATGAAAAGCATCTTGAGAAGGGGGGCCGGCTACCGACAGGCTGGCACCCCTGGTTGGTCAAAGAAAGGAATGAAACAACCAATCTGGCGGTAGAGGGCAGGCTCAGGCTGCTGTAAGGAAGGTATGGCATCAAAGTAAGACAGACACACGTGATCACAGTTCAAGGGTGTTTATTAAACTGTAAAAGGGGTGAGAAAAACGCCTATGGGAGAAAGCTATGACCATCAAATAATAATAATACAGTCCTAGTGGCGTCTAGAAAAATAAAAAGGCCTATACTAAAAAAAAACGATTGCCAATCCTTACCGCTATGTTACAAAAGAGTGTGGGATAATGTTCACAAGAAAAGAAAAAAGTGTTCACAAATTGATAAGTCAGGATGTTATGGCCAGGGGGTCTCCATGCCCCATGTTTTTAGCACGGAACAAGTCGGGACTCTCGAGCACAGCACACTCCTGGGCTTCCCCAGCATGAGGTTACAGTTCCTCTTCCAGTATCAGGGCTTCTGTGCTTGTCTCTTCTCAGACAAGGAGCCTCATTATGAGTGTGCCGGTCCGGTAACAACGGTGCCGGTAAGCTTACGGGACCTTTTTTAAAAAAAAATGTTTTTATTGGTTTATTCACACAAACAATACAAACCAAACTTGCAGTGCATATGGTAACATTTCAATTATACATCACTTAATTATATTCACTGCACCCCTTATCCCTCCCCCCTTTTCGAGCCTATTCCCTCTCACATTCGGTTCCTGCATCTTGTGACAGGGTGTCCTCTGCCATGGGTTCCGTCGGGTCTCGCATTGCCCCAAATAACTCTGCTATTAATAATTCCCAGGCCATCAGGGTCTCTGTCTCCTCCTCCCCCCCAGCACTACTTGATTCTTGCCATACCATGGTTTCTGCCTCAGCCCATTTCTGCAAATCTTTCCACCATACCTCTAGTCGTGGTCTATGGCATGTCTTCCACCCCATAGCAATTCTCCTCTTTGCCAGCACATATGCCAGGTCCTTTAGTTTGCTCACGTGCTTGAGTTTTTGTGGTCTAGTGAACCCCCCCAATAAGCAGGCCCGCACTGTATCAACTACAATCTTAATACCTCTTTCTGCTAGTCTGTGTGCCACTTCGCTCCAAAAACGCTCGATAACCGGGTATGACCAAAACATATGCACCATACCAGCATTCTCTTCATCACATTTGGGGCATGCTTGCCGTCCCACGTTTTTAAACCTAGCTATCTTCTGGGGCATCATATACGCCCTACGCGTAATATACAGTTGTATCTGCTTTAATATTGCATTCCTTGACACCTTCTTATGGTACCTTTGGGCTCGTTCCCACATCCCATCATCCATCGGGGCTCCCACTTCCGCCTCCCAGTCTTGTCTCAATTGTGCTACCTCCTTTCCTACTTTGGACATCATCCTCTCGTATATTCTGGATATCTCATGTCCCCCCTCTGCTATGTCATAGATTATATCTATGGTGACATCTGGTTCTTCCTCCAGTACCACTTCGGGCCATGTCCTCTTGATTCTCTGCACCATTCTATGATACGTGATATACTGGCCTATATGTAACCCTGTTTCCCCCCTCAACGCCTCGAAATCTATTATAGTCCCTTCTTGCCAAACATCACCCATTGTTGCTATCCCAACCGGTTCCCAGTGGTTTCTGATTGTCATCATTAGTTGCTTCTCTTCCCCCGCTAGTGCTATCAATGGCACCTGTGGGGAACACGGAGATGGGCTCTCCATCATCCGACAAGCCCTGCGCCACATCTTCCACCCAAGTATCACCATCTTGGGGCACCCTTCCATTACTGTCTTGGGAAGCCACATGATCTCCCTTAAATAGAATGGGGCACAATCTTGTCCAAACAGCCTGGACTCGGAGGTCACCTCCTCTGAGAGCCATTTGGCCACATATTATAGCTCGCTTGCTATATAATAAACTTCATAGTTAGGCAGTTTTATACCCCCTTTCTCATAGAAATTCTGTAACTTCCAGAGGGCCACTCTATTCCGTGTGCCATGCCAAAGGAAATCCCTACACATACTATCCAATCTAACAAAAAACCTTTTGGGTATCAAGTGCGGTATATTCCCAAAGTAGTGCAGAAGCCTAGGTAGAACCACCATCTTCAACATTGCCCCCGTCCCATCATTGCTAAAGGCAGCTTCACCCAAAACCTCATGCAATTTTCAATCTTCTTAATGGCTACCTATGTATTGCATTTATGCTCCTCTTCCACTGTGTGGCATATATCTATCCCCAAATAGCGAAATGTACTAACCTCCCATGGTATCCGTAACACCGGTAGCCGCTTCAATGGGATCCCTTTGTATCGACCCAATGGGAACATGCTAGATTTCTGAGGGTTCACCGCTATACCAGACAGCTCAGCATATCTTTCCATCACTTCCAAGATGTATAGAAGGTTCTCCTCCGGGTGTCGCAAGTACAACAGCATGTCGTCCACATATAGGGAGATTAGGTGTCGTTCCACTTCCACAGCAATACCTATCGTATCATATTGTTGCTACAAATATATCGCTTGGGGTTCCAAGGCCAATATATAGAGCATAGGGGACCATGGACATCCTTGTCTGGTACCCCTGCGGAGTTGCCATCTTTCGGATATCACTGCTCCTGTTTTAACTCTGGCCAACGGTTCACTATATAAAATTTTCGCCCACTGTAAATATCCAGGCCCCATTCCATAGTCCGCCAAGGCCGCCAACAACCATGGCCATTTGACAGAGTGGAAGGCCTTTATTGCGTCTAATGATACAATTGCCGATTGCCCGTCATTCTCGTTCCCATGCTCAATAACCCGATGGAGTCATCTGAGGTTATTAGATATGTTCCTGTTCGGGCGTAGCACGTCTGGTCAGGATGTATTAATTTGCCAGTAACCCTCCTCAATCTACTTGCCAAGACGGCAGTCAGTATTTTGCTATCTTGATTTAGCATTGATAGGGGCCTATACGAACCACAGCTATGCCCAGGTTTATTAGGTTTAGGAAGCAGTATTATAATCGCTTCCCTAAGTGACTCTGGCAGTCGGCCCAGCTCATGTGCCTCATTCAGCATATATAAAAGCGTAGGTAGCACCTCTCCCTTAAATATTTTATAGAATTCACTTGGGAGTCCATCAGCCCCCGGAGTCTTGCTAGTGGGCAACTGTTTTACCACCTCTTCTAACTCTTCCAAAGTAATCGGTGCATCTAACTCCTCCCTCTCCTCCACACTGATCTGCGGCAATCCTATATCCTCCAATGTTTCCGCTATCATCACATAATTACACTCCCCGTCATCTCCATATAGTAGCTTGTAATAGTCTGCAAACTCCTGGTTAACTCCTTCTTGAGTATGGACTACACTGCCATCTTCCGTCGTTATTGTTCTGATCATGGGTCTGGGGGTCTCAGTCTTATATAGCCATGCCATGATCCTTCCTGGTTTATCCCCTCCCGCATGCTGTCTCTCTACATATTTTTTATAGTTAAGGTTACACAGTCTTTCCCAGTGCCCAGCACATTTCTGCTGAAGCCTGAGTATCAATTCGGTGTCTTCCTTATTTTCCCCCTTCAGTCCCCTTTCCAATTCTCCCTCCGTTTCCCACAGGTCAACCAGGATCCCTCCCTGTAATCCTTTGGATTTCGCTATGGCTACCCCTCTCATCACAACCTTAAAGGCTTCCCACAACGTGCCTGCTGAGTCCACGCTACCAGTATTTGTCTCAAAAGTAGTTCAGTCTCTTCCCTCATGTCCTCCCTAAAGAATGGGTCCTTTAGCGCCTCTGCTCTGAGGCGCCATGTCGGAATCCTCGCTCTCGGGGGTCGATATTGCCACTCGATGATCAGAGGCGAGTGGTCTGAGAGGACCCTTGCTTTATATTCCGCTTGCGTGATTTCAATCATTATCCCTTTTGTGACAAAGACATAGTCCAACCTTGTGTGTAATTGCTGCGGGGCAGAATAATGCCAATATTGCCTCTCTTGGGGGTGTCGCAACCTCCACACATCTCCAAACCCAAAGTCGTCCAACAATATCTGCAGCGCTCTAGCGGCTTGGGCGGGTCTATCCATTTTCCCATCTGATCTATCAACCTTAGGGTTTAGTACACAATTGAGGTCTCCCCCCCAGATCACCGCACTCCCCACACACATGCTAAGGTTGTTACATAGGGTTCTAAAATATGCCGCCGTGTTTTGATTCGGGGCATACATATTTATAATGCTTATCTCCCTGTTTTTCACCAATTCCCTCATCATGACCATCCTTCCATCCGACTCAACTGTCTGTAACAGCTGAAACGGGGCATATGGCGCCACCCAGATAATCACTCCCCTGGCATAAGCTGAATAAGACAAGCCCACCAATGTCCCCTTACATTTCTTCCCAATCATCTCCATCTTATCTCGTGTCAGGTGTGTCTCCTGCAGCAAGGCTATGTCTACCTTTTTTAAGTAGCTATTGAGCCCCCTGACATTCCAAGTGACCTTTTTAAGGTCTCCCATGACATTTCAGAGTCCCTCTCCTCCACCCACTCATGCAGTCCAGATTTGATTGTATTCCCCATCTATATAGGCTTGTTTCCCAACTCAAACTCCCCTTAACTAAAAACACAATAAACACCCCAACTTTACACCCTCCCACCTCCCTATCCCATCCCAACAACACCCTCCCCAACTGTTGCCCAGCTCCATCCCTGGATCTCAGGCACCCCCGTGACTAGCCCTTTCTGGCAATAGCCCGTACTCGCGGCTCAGCAGTGTAAAGCCGCCCTAGTGGCTGTCTTACTACTAACACTATAAAAATTAGAGGAGTACCCTCGCTGTTGTAGCTATAACCACAGAGATTCAAGAAAAGCAGGACAAAACAATTCTTTAGCCTGATATCTCGGGCTATTTGGAACAGAAGTGAGTTGCTTCATTTTTTAGCAATCCCAAAAATGAATCAGTAGCTCAATCAATCTTTACCACCCACTCAGGAGGTTGGTTCTAAACAGTTCAACAAAACAATACAACATTTAAACCAAAAGTTGATAAGAAATGTATTTTAAAAAGTAAAAGACATCAGCAGATTTTTAGACAAGTTATAAACAGGTAATACAGACAAGTTTCATCTACTTACAACATAAACAAACAGCTCAAAACGAATAATACTTCAAATTGAGTTCAATAACAAAAACAAAATATACAAGCATGTGCAATTTAGTGAAAAAATTAATTGCATCATGAAACCCCCTTCTTTGGTACATTAGTTCCTCATTAGTGGGGCTAGAGTTTTTTTAAAAAGAGTCAATGAGTTATGCAGGGTCTTTCGATGCAAGATATCTGATCAGTTGCCAACGTGAATGTGATTAAATGCTAGTTGGTAGTGAAAGTTCCAACCGGCTGTAGTACAGGTAGATCACTGTTCCCTGTAATCGTCACGTTTCGGCGGTCAAAGGTGGATGTACAGGCCGCCTTCATCAGGGCTCTGAGTCAGGGACCCTGTATGGATAACATTGGTGTAATATGAGTGAGTTTTGAGCCACGAATGCCCTAGTTAATGGGGCAAAAAATAATACTGAGTTGGTTCTCATGG
The DNA here is from genome assembly GCF_040938575.1 of Ambystoma mexicanum. Classification (NCBI taxonomy): domain Eukaryota; kingdom Metazoa; phylum Chordata; class Amphibia; order Caudata; family Ambystomatidae; genus Ambystoma; species Ambystoma mexicanum. The sequence continues at coordinate 1,363,103,588 of NC_090930.1, read as the reverse complement.
CTACCGGTTGGGAAACTTACTTGCCGGTGCACATTATCTCAAGCGCATTGGTGCGCCCACGCATTGGATAGGGAGAAAGTCGCCAGACGCCAGGACCAGTAGTGCAGCTGCTGGGTCGAGTGAATAGACTTCACGGTGAATGCAAAAGTTTCACAGGTAATCTTGAGGCTGTAGAAAAGGGGGAGAAGTCATGGAAGACAGTAAACCATCGTAACAATTATGTCATCAAGATCAAAAGGTAACTGGTGCACGGGTACCGCAGCCACATTTGAGTTCGGGTGGCGGTAAGTGCATAGAAGAAGTACATTCTGGAAAGGGCAAAGGGGAGGGAGAAGGATTGGGTTAGGGGCAGGATCGAACATTCTAAACTTTTTTGTTGGAACTTTGTGAGATTTATAGTCGCTCCGCTGGGGGCTGGCGCATGAAGTGTAAGTGAGGAAGCCCATGGTGAGTGGCCCGTATAGGTGACTATCATAGTGTTCAAGAAGTCAGGGCTACTGGTATCAGGTGCTAGAAATGGAGTTAACTACATGCTGAAGGAGCAAGCACCCAATGTTGTGTTTTGAAAAATGTGAATTATGGGTCTTAAGCTTATCCGTTTGCGGATAATTCTCATGCTGCATGCGAGCTGGAGTTAGGTACTGTGAGAATAGTATATCAGCAGATTAAAAGAAGGGAGAAGCGCGGACCGGCGCGGACCAGCGCGCACACGTGAACTGATCAAGAAGACCAGAATAACACGTGTGTGCGCACGGTCAGGCGACCCACGGCTCACCTTGTTGTTTCAGTGCGACACGAGAGACGGCAGCCGCTCGAGTCTACTCTGCCTGAGTGCGACTGGATCGCACTAACGAGCCTCCGGGAATGCAGAAGTGTTGGGGCTGCGCGCCGCGTTGGTCTAGCGTTATGCTAGTTGCTGAGGAAACGGCGCATGCGCAGTAGCCTGAGTAGTGTGTATACACTCGTTGTCACGGTAGCCAAGCTTCCGGGAATGCGGAAGTGTGGGGCTGCGCGCCGCGTGACTCTAGCGTTGTGCTAGTTGCTGAGGAAGCCACGCGTGCGCGCTAGCCCGAGTGATTGTACATTCACTCATTCTCATGGTAACCGCGCATGCTCCCTGCCGACTTCTTGCGAATAGTCAAGTGTGCAGTAGGCAGTGAGTGCGATTTGAGCGGTACAATTTAAGAACGAACATGGATGTCTGACAAGCACTGTAGGCAGAATGCGGCGAGTTATGAATTGGGGACCAACCACAAAATAAATGTTTAAATTAGGTGCTTGTCAGCCTATTTGTCTTAATCTGAAATATGTCAATAGATAATGAAGGGCTGGGAGGTCTGTAGCCCCGGAGTGTGGGTGAGATAAGTGATAATGTGAGTTTGCTTGCTACATCCCAACGTTTGTTGGAAATAATGAGGTGATTCAGGGGTTGTTGCAGTTAGCAAATAGTTGAAGTGAGAGAGTCCTTGGAGCCAGCATTGTGAACCTTTATAGCAAAGGTTGAAAAATCTCATTAAGACCACCATGATATGTGTCCAGTCTATGGATCCATCATGCTTCTTTCTTCAGGAGGCTGTGATGGATATCAGGTCCTCCATTGACTTTCTCTACCACCCACCACAAAATGATGTTGGGAGTGTGGTTGGCAGACAGGAAATGTTCAGCCAAGGGCGCTGATAGGTTTTTACAGCGAATTTTGGACCTGTGTTCCGATATTCTGGTATGGACTGCTCGTGTAGTTTGACCAATGTATCTAAAACCGCAGGGGCACTCTATGCAGTAGATAACATTTTGACTTTTACAATTTGTGAGGTCCCGAAGTGTCCATTTTCGTGTGCCAATTAATTGGCAGGCAACGCAATTTCCACAGGGATGATGGCCATATAGAGGTCGAAGAGTACGGGTAACATTTGGAACTGGTTGAAATAATAAGTGGACAAGATGTTCCTTTAAGTTTTTGCCTCGTTTGTAGGCAAATCTGGGCACAGGGTCCTCAGGTAAGTTCAGTCGGGCTATGTGCCAGTGCTTATTGATGATCTGTTTGATTCTCGAGGTGTGGGCTCCAAAGGTAACTACACAGGTTAATCGTTCGTCTTGAGGGCCTGTGTTTTCTTGGTGTAGTTGGAGAAGTGTATCTCGATTTGAGCTCCGGGCACGCTTATTAGCTTGATCTAGCAGTTTTTTCGGATAGCCTCGTGCTGTTAGGTGTGTGGTCAGTTGTTGTGCGTGTTGTTTGTAGTCCTCAGGGGAGGAGCAGTTCCGACGTATACGTAAAAATTGTCCATATGGTAAGTTGTTTTTGATATGGGCCGGGTGATTGCTGGTATAGTGTAATAGTGTTGCGAGCTGTAGTTTTCCGATATAGGTCACATGTTAGTCTTGCATCTTTGGAGCAAATTGTTAGGTCCAGGAATTTTATTTCGGAGTTACTTTGTTCCATGGTGAACTGAATATCCGGGTTGCAGGTATTGAGCCAGATCCAAAAGTTGGTGAGTTCAGGTAGGTGTCATACTACTAACTCCTGGGGGGTAGGTTGCCTTCGTTCTGCTGCTCCCGTTTACTACAAGTACACTACGCCTAATGCTTTCCAGTCAACCTATGCATTTTATTCTCTATATTCCAGTCCAACAGGATCAATAAGTCTGAAAAAGACATAATACAATTCGAATGTTCCACAGTCTCCTGCTGGGGCTCCCCCCTCACTTATCACCCGAGTATTCATTATGCATCCCCCTGACTTATCATGCTTCTCTTAATCCTGCTCCTCATCTCGCTCTGGACAGCCCTGCAAGTCCAGGCATGCCGCCACTTCCTCTGGGGTATTGAAAAAGAACGCTTTACTTTTGTGCAAAGCTTTTAACTTCGCAGGGTACAAAAGCATGTACTTGATCCCAGCCGTGCGCAGTCTCCTCTTGACCGCCACATAGCTGTATCGCTGTCTCTGCACCAACATTGTGTAATGCGGATAATCCGTGATGTTGGTAGATGCCCTTTCTACCGTTCCTTTAGCAAAACAGAAAGGTGATGGCTGGAAGGTTTTGAATAAATCATAACCACTGGCAAAGCTCTGGGCAACCCTCCAGACCATCGTTTTTCAGCCTGCCAAGCCATTACAGAAGGGGAAAAACCATATGCAAATCAGGCTTGGTCCTACCCCAAAAGGGGCAGTCCAGCGCGAACTGCTAGGTCACATCCCTTCTGCACGAGACCACAAGCATCCCCAGACATGTTTCAGCCTTGTTGGGCATCATCAGTGAGGAGTAGCTTGGGTCTCTAGGCCCGGCAGACTCGGGACCCATGTCTGGGCATACCCGTCCCACTCGGGGTGTCTTTAGCAAAACAGAAAGGTGATGGCTGGAAGGTTTTGAATAAATCATAACCACTGGCAAAGCTCTGGGCAACCCTCCAGACCATCGTTTTTCAGCCTGCCAAGCCATTACAGAAGGGGAAAAACCATATGCAAATCAGGCTTGGTCCTACCCCAAAAGGGGCAGTCCAGCGCGAACTGCTAGGTCACATCCCTTCTGCACGAGACCACAAGCATCCCCAGACATGTTTCAGCCTTGTTGGGCATCATCAGTGAGGAGTAGCTTGGGTCTCTAGGCCCGGCAGACTCGGGACCCACGTCTGGGCATACCCGTCCCACTCTGGGTGTCTTTAGCAAAACAGAAAGGTGATGGCTGGAAGGTTTTGAATAAATCATAACCACTGGCAAAGCTCTGGGCAACCCTCCAGACCATCGTTTTTCAGCCTGCCAAGCCATTACAGAAGGGGAAAAACCATATGCAAATCAGGCTTGGTCCTACCCCAAAAGGGGCAGTCCAGCGCGAACTGCTAGGTCACATCCCTTCTGCACGAGACCACAAGCATCCCCAGACATGTTTCAGCCTTGTTGGGCATCATCAGTGAGGAGTAGCTTGGGTCTCTAGGCCCGGCAGACTCGGGACCCACGTCTGGGCATACCCGTCCCACTCGGGGTGTCTTTAGCAAAACAGAAAGGTGATGGCTGGAAGGTTTTGAATAAATCATAACCACTGGCAAAGCTCTGGGCAACCCTCCAGACCATCGTTTTTCAGCCTGCCAAGCCATTACAGAAGAAGAAAAACCATATGCAAATCAGGCTTGGTCCTACCCCAAAAGGGGCAGTCCAGCGCGAACTGCTAGGTCACATCCCTTCTGCACGAGACCACAAGCATCCCCAGACATGTTTCAGCCTTGTTGGGCATCATCAGTGAGGAGTAGCTTGGGTCTCTAGGCCCGGCAGACTCGGGTCCCACGTCTGGGCATACCCGTCCCACTCGGGGTGTCTTTAGCAAAACAGAAAGGTGATGGCTGGAAGGTTTTGAATAAATCATAACCACTGGCAAAGCTCTGGGCAACCCTCCAGACCATCGTTTTTCAGCCTGCCAAGCCATTACAGAAGGGGAAAAACCATATGCAAATCAGGCTTGGTCCTACCCCAAAAGGGGCAGTCCAGCGCGAACTGCTAGGTCACATCCCTTCTGCACGAGACCACAAGCATCCCCAGACATGTTTCAGCCTTGTTGGGCATCATCAGTGAGGAGTAGCTTGGGTCTCTAGGCCCGGCAGACTCGGGACCCACGTCTGGGCATACCCGTCCCACTCGGGGTGTCTTTAGCAAAACAGAAAGGTGATGGCTGGAAGGTTTTGAATAAATCATAACCACTGGCAAAGCTCTGGGCAACCCTCCAGACCATCGTTTTTCAGCCTGCCAAGCCATTACAGAAGGGGAAAAACCATATGCAAATCAGGCTTAGTCCTACCCCAAAAGGGGCAGTCCAGCGCGAACTGCTAGGTCACATCCCTTCTGCACGAGACCACAAGCATCCCCAGACATGTTTCAGCCTTGTTGGGCATCATCAGTGAGGAGTAGCTTGGGTCTCTAGGCCCGGCAGACTCGGGACCCACGTCTGGGCATACCCGTCCCACTCGGGGTGTCTTTAGCAAAACAGAAAGGTGATGGCTGGAAGGTTTTGAATAAATCATAACCACTGGCAAAGCTCTGGGCAACCCTCCAGACCATCGTTTTTCAGCCTGCCAAGCCATTACAGAAGGGGAAAAACCATATGCAAATCAGGCTTGGTCCTACCCCAAAAGGGGCAGTCCAGCGCGAACTGCTAGGTCACATCCCTTCTGCACGAGACCACAAGCATCCCCAGACATGTTTCAGCCTTGTTGGGCATCATCAGTGAGGAGTAGCTTGGGTCTCTAGGCCCGGCAGACTCGGGACCCACGTCTGGGCATACCCGTCCCACTCGGGGTGTCTTTAGCAAAACAGAAAGGTGATGGCTGGAAGGTTTTGAATAAATCATAACCACTGGCAAAGCTCTGGGCAACCCTCCAGACCATCGTTTTTCAGCCTGCCAAGCCATTACAGAAGGGGAAAAACCATATGCAAATCAGGCTTGGTGCTACCCCAAAAGGGGCAGTCCAGCACGAACTGCTAGGTCACATCCCTTCTGCACGAGACCACAAGCATCCCCAGACATGTTTCAGCCTTGTTGGGCATCATCAGTGAGGAGTAGCTTGGGTCTCTAGGCCCGGCAGACTCGGGACCCACGTCTGGGCATACCCGTCCCACTCGGGGTGTCTTTAGCAAAACAGAAAGGTGATGGCTGGAAGGTTTTGAATAAATCATAACCACTGGCAAAGCTCTGGGCAACCCTCCAGACCATCGTTTTTCAGCCTGCCAAGCCATTACAGAAGGGGAAAAACCATATGCAAATCAGGCTTGGTCCTACCCCAAAAGGGGCAGTCCAGCGCGAACTGCTAGGTCACATCCCTTCTGCAGAAGACCACAAGCATCCCCAGACATGTTTCAGCCTTGTTGGGCATCATCAGTGAGGAGTAGCTTGGGTCTCTAGGCCCGGCAGACTCGGGACCCACGTCTGGGCATACCCGTCCCACTCGGGGTGTCTTTAGCAAAACAGAAAGGTGATGGCTGGAAGGTTTTGAATAAATCATAACCACTGGCAAAGCTCTGGGCAACCCTCCAGACCATCGTTTTTCAGCCTGCCAAGCCATTACAGAAGGGGAAAAACCATATGCAAATCAGGCTTGGTCCTACCCCAAAAGGGGCAGTCCAGCGCGAACTGCTAGGTCACATCCCTTCTGCACGAGACCACAAGCATCCCCAGACATGTTTCAGCCTTGTTGGGCATCATCAGTGAGGAGTAGCTTGGGTCTCTAGGCCCGGCAGACTCGGGACCCACGTCTGGGCATACCCGTCCCACTCGGGGTGTCTTTAGCAAAACAGAAAGGTGATGGCTGGAAGGTTTTGAATAAATCATAACCACTGGCAAAGCTCTGGGCAACCCTCCAGACCATCGTTTTTCAGCCTGCCAAGCCATTACAGAAGGGGAAAAACCATATGCAAATCAGGCTTGGTCCTACCCCAAAAGGGGCAGTCCAGCGCGAACTGCTAGGTCACATCCCTTCTGCACGAGACCACAAGCATCCCCAGACATGTTTCAGCCTTGTTGGGCATCATCAGTGAGGAGTAGCTTGGGTCTCTAGGCCCGGCAGACTCGGGACCCACGTCTGGGCATACCCGTCCCACTCGGGGTGTCTTTAGCAAAACAGAAAGGTGATGGCTGGAAGGTTTTGAATAAATCATAACCACTGGCAAAGCTCTGGGCAACCCTCCAGACCATCGTTTTTCAGCCTGCCAAGCCATTACAGAAGGGGAAAAACCATATGCAAATCAGGCTTGGTCCTACCCCAAAAGGGGCAGTCCAGCGCGAACTGCTAGGTCACATCCCTTCTGCACAAGACCACAAGCATCCCCACCTTTACGAAAGTACTCCAAAAACTTCTCCCTATCTTTATAATTCAGAATCTTCGCAGTAATCGCTCTAGGAGGGGCCCCGGGCTGCGGTTTCCTCATCAGGGCCCGGTGTGCTCATTCAACAGTGAACCCTTGTGAGAGCTTGTTTGCTCCTATCTCTTGCAGGATCATATTCTCCACATAGTCCGTGGAGCCCTGGCCTTCTTCCCCCTCTGTCAAGCCGACCACACGGATGTTGTTCCGTCTTTCCCTTCCTTCCGCTTCTTCTGCCCGGTTCTCAAGATTAGCCACCTGCTGCTTTAATATGTGGACCTCCTTCGCATTATTTGTGCTGGTTTCTGTGTTGGTTTTCACCGCACTCTCCAGACTACTTTACCGGCACCTTTGTTACTGGACCGGCACACTACGAGTCTGCCCGCCCGGAGTCGCCCTGTAAGCAGACCGTAACGGAGGCACCGGCACCGTTATTTACGGTGCTGGTGCCTCTGTGTTCCCCATTGCCATATGGGACTCAAATTGGAATGGGGAATTTAATTTTCTTGCGCCTGACTTCCCGGAACGCCAGGGTCGTAATACCCCGGTGATTCCGGCAAGCCAGGCGCCGGAAAATATTGCAAGTCTGGCAGCAACCCGCCGGCAGCACCGGCAGGGTCACCGCCGGACTTATAATGCTTCAGAGGACTTGATACGCCAAAACAACAAAGCAGAAGTTCTTTTGGCTAATGTTTACATGGGTTAAATACCTGTCACCCTTGGATCCCCCACAGCTGGGTTCCGATCCTTCTCTCAATCGTGAGTCTCCCTCAGTTGGGCTCAGACCAACCAGAGCACTTGTCGTTTCAAACGGAGACTTCTGATGGGCTATCTCGTCTCGCTGGGTCACTCTGTTAGCCGACAGCAAGTGCAGGCTTTTTACCATCAGAGTTTGAAGAGCGTTCCCCTCAACTGGGCGCATTCGTCAACTTGTAACAACAAAAACTTCTCCAATGTGTCAAGGACTTTCGATTGTACAAAGGATTTGACGTGACCTTTGTATGACCACCTTAACACCTTATAGCATGACCTTCCCTATGACCTCTCAGCACTTGTAGTTTCCTTCTAATATTCAACACAGTCTTTGTTCAGGAGAGGGGTACCAGCTAGAGACCTTCGACTGAGCACCTACGTGACGCTGGACCACTCTGACTCTGGTACCCAGTTTGTTCTTTCACAAACGACCTTTGTCTACTTTATCTTCTTACAGCTGCTACTGCAACCTTGGATTGGGGCAAGCACCCAGGCTTTCAGTATACTACACTGCATTCATGCCAGTTTCAGGCATGGCTGTCTCGTTCATTGTGTCACACACACATAAACCAGACACCCCTATGTTGGTCGCATACTCTATTCACACAGGCCCCACCCCAATGGTCTACCCACAATAAACAGTCACTTGGAAGGTTCCAGCCAGTCTGGCTTGGACTTCCCCACAATGCCATAGATGGTCCTTCCACCCACCAGCCACTGAGGGGAAGGGACAGAGTCAGGACTTCCCAGGACTTTGGGAAAACAAGGTAACAGGCAATAGAAACCAAGAGGCCCTAGAGGCCATCTTGCCTTCTATCAGAAGTCCACTGATTCCTATGGCAAGGCCCGGTTCACCCAAAATGGAGGATACTCAGAGCTCCTGTGACATCAGCATGAAGCTGCCACCAGCCTATACCCTGCTCTTTGGGCAACACACAGGTGCCCAAAAACATACACTAGGGGTACAGGGTTGTACGCCCACCCATGGGTGCCACAAGGTTATCCCAAGGGTCTCTGTTCACCGCAACAAAAAAGAGGAAGAACTGCACTGCCAGCGGTCCCAACTGGACTCCTGTGCAGAAAGTAACGCAGAACACTGATTATTAGGGAGTATAAGATAGGACAGGGAGGCCCTGTCCCTCCAATGCATTTCCATGCATCACAGGTGAGATTACCCGAGTCTCTGATACTGTCAAGTTATATCTTGTGATCAAGGAGGGATGTTTCCATGCTGTCTTTGAGCCTGAAGCCTGACTTTTGGGAGCCAAGCAAGTTGTTCTATTCAAGGAAGAATTGGGTTTGGGTGTAAGCTATGCAGTCCAGTATTTGCCAGAGGAAAGTGACAGCAGTGTGAGGGTGGTAGTTGGTGGGAAGGGGAAGTGAGTTGTCAGTCCACGGTAGGGGCTGATGGAAGTAATGGATAGATTAGTATTAAAAGTCACTATCCAGTCCAGAATACTACCTTTGGTGTGTGTTGGTGAGGAGCCCAGTTGGGACTAGTTGGGAGAGATTAAGGGTAGTGGTGAGGGCGTTAGCCTTGGCGTCGAATGGGTTGTTGAATCCTAAATTGAAGTCACCAAGTATTACGAGTTTGGTGTTAGGTTTGATGAGAAAGGTGAGGAGGATGGGAATGTCAGCATCAGGCATGCTTTGCGTGTTGGTTTGACGATATAGAAGTATCAGATTGATAGTGGTGTGTAAGCTAAGTGAGTGCGTAACAAGAAGGATTTTGTAGCCTAACAGTGATGGTGCAGGTATAGGTAGGGTGGACTTGAAGATAAAGACTACCCCGCCACCTGGTTTAGAGAAACGGTCAGACATTAGGATGGAGTATTCATGGTGTATGGCTAGGGCAAGGATAGGCCTGGCTGCAATTTGTAACAAGATTTTGGTAATGGGAAGGTTGTCTAGATGTTCTTCTTTAATCAAGTCATGAATGTGAGTGGCGTGGGCACACAGCGAGCGTGCATTGATGAAAGCACACCTTAAATGAGCGATGAGGAGAGGATGGGGGTTGAGGGGCTAGGATGGAGAACAGTGGGGGGGGTGTACCATGATATGGATGGTGGTGCTGTGCGTGAGGATAGACTAGGTAATCTAAGTGCACTAGTGATCACTATATGTCCACCTGAGTATGAAAAATGTAACAGCTTTATCAAGGCACAGAGGTTAAGTATTCTAAGATGGCCATGGCAAGCTAGGGTTGGTATAGGAGTGGCGTGGATGTGAGTGGCGACTGGGAGGAGACGGGTTTGGGCTGAGAGGGCGATGAGTGGGGGTAGAAAACAAGTGGGTTTAAGCATTGGAGCTGCAGATGGTGCAGACATGATGGAAGCAGGAGTTTTGAACGGTTCTGCAGTGGGCTTGATTGTGCAAGGTGTTGCCTCATGTACATTATGCACTAGTCGGGTAGAAATAAAGGAATGATGGGGGTGCGAAGTAGGTGGGTAGGGGGCAGATGGGATTACTGAAATTGCACACTTTAAAGGCGGTGAGTTACTTACCTTTGGAAGTGTGCTGGATGTGGTGCAGTGTGTGGAGGGTTAGTGATCGAGTAGTTTGCTAAGATAAGGGCGGAGGTGGCTCAGACTCTGTGAGTAGGACTAGCGGTGTGCCGATGTCAGGAGGAACGGATAATGGAGGCACCAATTGTAGAATAGTTAGGGATTTGGGCTATGATTGGTGAGGCTAGACACTGTTGTCCATGCCCAGACAGGCAGCATTGAGGGTCTTATGTGCAGCCCCTGAGTGAGAGCCGGCTTTGCCTGCCTCAAATTAATCATACATTAAAAATCTCACATTATTTTTTAGTGCTGCTTCGACAAATCAAGCTCTTCTTTCAGATCCAGATTTGACTATTGCTACTCTTTATATGCAAGATATACTATGTTTTCTATCAATAAAGTTCGGATTTTGCAGAACTATATGGCTAGGATTGTCGCCAATGCTTCCAGATAGGCTCATATCTCCCCTGTCCTTCGAAAGATTACATTGGCAGGCAGTTAAAAGTAGAATTTTGTTTAAACTGCTCACATTGGCTCATAAAGCTCTCTATGCGTCTTCTCCTCTTTACATTAAGCAGTGATGTATGTGGCTGGTATATTCTAGACCTCAGCACCCTGCTTGTTGTAATCTTATGTTTACACATCCTTCAAACCATATCAGAGCATTTGGTAGATCTAGTGCTGTGTTGACAGCTACATTGTGGAAATGTCTTCCACTTGATCGCTGTAAAACAGAATGTCTTACTATGTTCTGTATAAAACTGAAAACGTTACTGTTCTAAATGGAGAGCCATGCTGGCTCTGAGATTATTAAAACAAACACCTGGGGTTATCCTTGAAGAATTTGGTGGTATAGTAAATACGTGAAAATCAAAGAACTATACAAAAACAACCTTCTATACCAAAAATTTGAAATTTACTAAAGTGAAAACTCACTTATATAATCTTTGCAATCATTTTTGTTTTTAATGACATTAAAGTGCATTAGCAATTATCATACATCTAGGATGCAAATACATTCTGACATATTACAATTTTGAAATACCCAATCAAGATTTTATGTTTCAAAACTGCACAACATTAATTTATACACACATGATCAAAACAACCTATCACAATCACCATACATACAACCAATAAATACAGACATATTACGAGGGGTCAGAAATTAGAGGCAGACACAAAGTTTTAATATTCTCATTATTAATAATTTTATGTAACAGAATTGGGTTGGAAAAATGCCTCTCTAGCCCTATCCTAGGAAGGAGGTTCCCTACCTAATGAACTAAAATTAAGAATCAGTGTCAAGTAGTTGGTAACTTAGAAAACCCCCCTTGTATCCAAAATATTCTAATCTGACCCACACACTAGAAACAAACAACTAAGGGGGCAAGGAAATGTCTCAGACATATGTTTAGTGGAAAATATTCATAATCAAAACATAAAGATAAATCCAAAAGTGTTTTCAAGGAGAAACCCTAGGCTCCAAAGGATGGCTTCGCTCCCCTGGATTTTTAGTAGGACGGCAAAAGTGTCTCTTTTAAAAAACAGTTTCTTTGTATCACAAGAGTGTCTCTCTGTCCAACAATTCCTTGAGTCTTTTACACTGGATTCAGAAAGTTCTTGTTCATACAATATTTTCCATAACATGCAACAATGTTTTTGTAGCATAAGTGTTTATCTTATATAACAATGTCTTTATATTGGATTCAAAAGGTTCTCATTCTGTAAACTTAAAGGTTTGGCTGATGTATTTTCCAGATTCCCTGGTATATTTCCTTCCCAGGTGTTGTGTATCACTGTTAAACATTTCTTTGCAGCTCTGGTGGATTGTCTCTACCGCCAGGAATCCTCTTATGGGTTATTCAGATCCCCTGGTATACTTCCCTGCCTGGTATCTTCCCACAGTTTTCAAAACACCTGGTAGATTTGGCTGCCATACTTCTTGTATGTATTTCTTCTTTGGTGGAATACCTGGTGTACACCTTTGCCAGGAATCATTTCATGGGACTCTTCAGATTCCCTGGGGTACTTCTCTGCCAGGTATCTTTCCCCAAATGTAAGGTTCTTTGTACAGTTTCAAATGCCTGGTGTATTTGACTGCCAGGACTTCTCTTTAGGGCCTTCTTAGATCCCATGGTATACTCCGCTGCCAGGTATATTGCCACAATGTTAGTCTTTTCTCAACTTCTGTGGTTGCCTTGGTATAATCCTCTACCAGGAATCCTTTCTCTGGGGTATTACAGATCCCCTGGTCTACTCCCCTGTCAGGTATTCTCCCCCCAAATGTCAGTTGCCTGGTAGATTCTCTTCACCAGGACTACTTTATTGGTTTCACTGTTACTTTCAATATATCACATCAGCATCTACTTTGCTCTGCCCAATGTATTTACTTGGGTAACACGTGTTTCAGCACTCCCCCACTTTGACATCTCATGCATATGTAATTATTCAGGTTTCGTTGCTGCACTTTGGCTTGTCGGTATTCAAATCTTCATTTTAAACCTTGATTTAACATTAGTCTTTGCCTGTGTTAAAATCTCCTTTGAGTATTGTCCAAAATACCACTCTCGCATAATTCAATCACTTGCTTGCTTGTTTATCTATTCTATTCTATTCTATATAATATTTGTAAAGAGCTAGTTCGCCCACAGACCTCAGAGCACTGACAAGTAACATAGAACAGACAAGCCAATCGTTACAATATATTGAGATTGATCCAGATACCAATCGATCTAAGGTTCCAGGGTAACGCTCCGAAGGATAGAACTAAATACCTCTGCCATCAAACAAACTAGTTTTGATAGATTTTCTAAATTGAGCATATGACGGCAATTGCCTAAGGGCAGTTGGGAGGTTGTGCCAAAACTTCTGCCCCCAAGCATTGAAGCTAAGGTCCCCGTTCAACTTCAATCTGAAGCATGGTTGTTGCAACAGATGTTTATCATTAGACCGAAGAGTACGTCTAAAGGGCAGTTTTTAAATATGATCTTGTAGGTACCGGTGGGCGGAGCCAGCAAGGCACTTATAGACCAAACAGTTGGCCTTAAACCTGATTCTTTTTGCGACTGGGAGCCAATGTAGCTTCCTATGTGCCTTAGTCACATGGTCTCTGCGCCCTATCCAGCAGATAGCCCTGACTGCCCCGTTTTACAATGTTTGCAATTTCTTTATGTTGGTCAAGGTGGTACCTGTCAGTAATCCAACCTCGAATTGATAGAAAGATAGGGTCTAATCTGCCATAGCAGATGAATTGTATAAGTACAACCAGCGCTTATATATGCAACATGTTTGTCGAAGTTAAGATTGGAATCAAAAATTACTGCCAAGGTCTTAACTTGACTACAGACCTTGACAGTAGCCCCTACAACTTTAAAGACACTGTAGCGAGAGTCGAGGGACTTGAGCTTGGCCACACTGCCCTGATCAGAATCTCTGTCTTCTTGTCGTTGAGGGCTAAAAAATTATCAGTCATCCAGGCCTTAATGGCATAAAAAACTTTGGAAACCAGCTCAGCATCTTCTTCATAGGAGCCTGTAAATTCCAGGACTATCTGTGTGTCGTCAGCAAAATTTACATAGCTGACTGCCATGCTATCCAAGAGAAACAAAAATAACTTGGAGTAGATGTTGTATAGTAATGGAGACACACTAGAACCCTGAGGCACTCCGCAATCAAGGACAGCCTCTTCTGACTTACAGTCTCCATGCGCAACCCTGCCCCTCCTAGGTCCCAAAAAGGAACTGAACCAATCAACTGCAGACTTTGAGCATCTGCCCACTTCTATCAGCCTATCCGCCAACCTCCAGCGATCAATAAGATCGAAGGTGGCGAAAAGGTCCAACAACAGTAGCACAGCCACTCTGCCTTGGTCCACTATCCTAGCAAGCATAGATTTGACATCTATGAGCGCAGTCTCCGTGCCATGGTTTTTTAAAAAAAAACAGATTGTCTACAGGAAAAAATACACTTTTCCTCAACAAATATGTTGTATTGTGAGCAGGCAATTTTATCGGTACACCCCAGGTTCCCTAATGGCTCTGGGCCGACTCACTGGTAGTTCGTGCTGTCTCCGACTTATGGCGTGCCACTGCAGTGAAGCTTCTTCCCTGAATTGGCTTCCTACGCGATGCAGGCTTCTCTTCAGTGTCTCCTGCTGCTCTTTTTTCACTCACCAGCTTCCTTCGTGGCCCGGGACCGGAGAACGCCACTTCCTGACTCAACCGTACCTCCAGGAGCTCTGCTGTGCTTCCTGGTGCTTGCGCGGTCCTTCAGGTATGTCTGCTGCACTTCTCCTTCTTTCCTGCCATGCTGATGTATGTAATCCGCGTTCGCGAGCTGCCGCATGGATGTGCCCGTCTTCTCTTTCACAGTTCTCTCCTGTATTGCTTTGCTAAATACGGCGGTTGCCATTTTTAAATGTCCCGGGCAATTAAGTTTAAATGAAACAACTAGACTGTGCGTTAGGTTTTGGACTTTGCTTAGTTTGCATCAACTCTTCCCTCCACTTCTTCGTGTCAGTACTTGAGGCTTTATAAGAGCAGAACTCCATATATGCAAATGGATTTCCAAAATGATGTTGTTCAAAAACTTGACATACAGAAATGTCAGAAACAGAAGATGGTTTATGTGTGTTGTAAATGTTTGCGATATGCATGGAATTTTGTTTATAGTGACATAAAGGAAGGGGTCTCTGATTTTCACAATAAGGGCACATTGTGGGCTGACTACAAGCCCTCAAGAATGTAGGTTTTATTGGGTCTTTATTAGGAAAAAAGCAGGAATACTGCATTTCATCCAATGGAATCATCCATTCTCTCCGGTAGTTATCCCCTTCCCTATGATCCTCCCTCATATAATCACCCCCAGGGTCAGGATCAGTTAGCGACTGCCGTCATCTGGCCACATGGGAGGAGGTTACCGCCGGGGAATCAGTGATGAGTCCATCAGATTTATCACAATATACTTTGCAAAAATAAATGTGTTGGGCAAAATCAACAGTATCAAGTGCAAAGAAGCAATCAGTGCAAATAAACGGCTGGCTGTACTAAAATCCGGCCTGGCACCATTATTGTATATAGTGTGCCCTACTATTTTGCATGCCCCACGAACCTTAATTGCGTGATTAGGGCAAAATCCATTCTGTAGATATTTTTCTGGAAGGCTTGATTTATCTGGCCTACTCGATATTCGGCTGCAGGATTCATTGGTGAACATCAACCCAGCCTTCATCAGGGTGAAAACGCATCTTGACAGAAATTAATGTTGACAGGACTTAAAACAAAGAAAGAAAAGGACAACTTACAACACAATAAATACCTATAACTTTACTCAACTGTTAAATTCGGTATGTTGGAATTGATGCAACACTTGCTAACCTCTGAACGTTAAAGAGGTATAGTCAGATACAGCATCCTAACTGGGGCAACTAGCCAGGAAAATGCAGGCAAAAGGGAAACACAACCCTTTACAGAGACATACACAGTAATGTATCTAACAGAGGTTGCCGTTTCACAAGACATAAGCTTATCTGCAGAAATGTCACCAAAACCCAAAGAAAATGGGGACCAAGGTCACCTCTATTAGTTATGTCACGCTACTTAGCAAAATCTTGCCAAATCTAACTCAAGTCACTTGCTGTATAACCGCCTAAGAAGCAAACAATAAATAAATATATAGTCCTGTTTGGCTTTCTGGATGCTACAACCAAACCGAAAACATTAGCATTATTAGAGGTAAGTGGCAAACGCATGTTTGTCGACGATAAACAAAAGTTTAAAAGAGGGGTCGGCCACTGCTCTATTTTTTTCTCACCTAGTTGCTTCCAGATTGCAAGAGCGTCAACTAAGTGAGCAGCCATCATATTTTTGACTCCTCAGGCTGGAATAAAAGCCATCTGCGTATTTAAATGGACATGATAAAATGTCTTTACAAAGGAGCAAATTAGCTCAGTACTACGTGACTCCAATGTCACGGACCATATTTAAACTAATGTCAACGCCATTTTAGATTGCTTCTGCAATACTAGTTCGCACTTTGTTCACATATCGGGATGGAGCTAATCCTAGCACCATCTTGAGTGAAAAAGCTACAAATTGCATTACATATCTCTAGGGATTTGTAATAGAACAAACAAAGTGAAATATCATCTTTATAAGCATATATCAAAAGATGAGGTGGGGTCGGTTATATAGAAAAGTATGAAATGTATTAAAAAACATAATAAAAGCCTCAGACTGCTAAGTCATGAGAATTAATAAACACAAACTCGTAAATAATCAATAAAAGGTCAACAATACATTTCATGTGTGATCGTAACTCACAGCTACCATTATATAGAGGAAACAAAAATCTCTCTCTAGATGGTAGATTATGACACAGAATGGAAGTGCTGTTAGTAGTCGGTGGGTGACTTATCAAACTGCATTTGTTTCGATCTCATCTATACATAAGTCCCCACACATATATAGGTCTCGACAGTTTTCAATCTGTTTCCAGCCTTGCAGTTTAAACACAACGACACAGCCTTATAGTCACTAGTACAACCAGAAGGCAGTGGTGCAAGGCTTTCTTCAGGACACACACAAACTCCTGCAGATGGAGTGATATTGTATCATGATTTGCATTTACTGCATACAAATTTCTAAAAAGAAAAATACATAAAATCTGTTACATACTGCTATTTTTCCGACCTGGCAATACTATGCCACAACATTACATATAAACATATTCACATTGTGAGTTCACAAGTTCACCCAACATATTTTCATTTCGCTGTACATCTCTTCTATTTCTAGTTATCATTTTTTAATTTATGAGGTAAAGATCTTTCTCAGAGCTGTCACATATTTGTGGCATTTCTACATTAATAGCTTCGATTATATTTGATTTCAGTGTTCAATTGACTGAATAGGTTCATTTCACAATTTACTTTTGGTACTGTAGGAATACTCAATTGGATGTCTACAAAAATTGTATTACCATGAATGGTCTCTGTCATATTTTAGGAGCTGGCTGAGTTAGAACATCAATGCAGCACAGTGCACTGAGATCTGTTTTCCTGAGCCAATGCGAGCGTAGACACAGGACCTAGATGTGTACAAGGCACAGTGTCAGGGTATTCCCATGTTAGATATTCTAGCGTTATTCCAATCAGACATTCAGAAAACAAGCCTACCTTTGCCTGCTTGTTGTTGTTTCAGCGCCTTCCTGGATTGTTGGGGGACGGATGGCGTAACTAATGGTCCGAGAAAGGCTTTTGACTTGATGTTCTATCCAAATCTAGGAGAGAACCAGAACTACACTTCTCAATCCTGGAAACATGACTGTGATTGATAGCTCTTGGTAATCGGTCTATGTTAATACCAAAAGACAAACTACCTAAATATGCTAGTGCTCCGCACGTATGTTAATGGACTGGTGCATCTAAGGCACTATTCAATGCAATGCCATGAATAGTGGCAGAAATGCCACTATTCATGGCATTCTTTTAAAATCTGCCTGCTTCTACTCTCGCCCTCTGCAACTCATCCAGAACAGGACTGCGAGACTTGTCGTATCTCTCCAGCACTGAAATCTCGGCATTGGCTCCCAGTGGCTGCGAGGATTAAGTTCAAGACCCTCTGCATTGTCCACATGGCCTTCTGGGGCCTGGGTCCTCAATACCTCCAATTCTCTCTTCGTAAATATCTTCCTACTCGAGCTCTTCGCTCCTCCACCTCCATCTCCCTCAGGGTCAGTCGCTTCTCCAAGCAACAAGTTGGTGGTAGATCTCTTTCTTTGGCTTGGCACTCCCTCTGGAACAGCCTCCCTGCCTCTCTGAAACTTGAGGAGAACCATCTATGGTTCCAGAAGCACCTTAAGACCTTCCTCTTTGCTTCTGCCTTCTTTCTTTCTCTCCCCTGCTGATTTCCTGTCTGATACTACACTGGTCACCTGGCTACCAACTAATTTCGACCCAGGTCCCTGCCCGCCCAGTTGCACACCCGCGCTGCCTCCCGGCAACCATTGCACTTTGGTCTGTGTCTGTAATCCTTGCACTTGGGTCTGTATCTGTACCCTATCTGCACTTTTGGACACCTGCTCTCTGCACTTACCCTTGCACCTGCCACCTTCTGGCCTCACTTCTTGGTAATGTTTTGATCCCATGTACAGAACTGCCCCATCCCCTTTCCCCTGGCACTTTTCCCCTCCCCCCTCCCCTGCACTTGTGCGATATTAATGTCACTTAGCCTAGCAAGATATTGTCTCTGTCCTTCCTCTGGTCCCCCTTCCTTGCCTCGTTGCCAACGGACGTTGCACAGTACGATCGCAATGCATTTCATAAAAAACATTACTTTTATAGCAAACATGTGTCATCATTGACGTCTCACTACGTGGCAAGCTATACAAACCTACTTGGGGACGTGATAGGCTTAGAAGGAACATCTAAGTATGCGTTCCATACTAACAGGGGTTGTGATTGGGTCTCTAACATCAGGTGGAACAACTACCCCCTTCTCTAGTGCAAGTCATCTTCATTGTCACAAAATATTCGACGATTCATTGGTTACACAAACTATAGGGCTCCCTGATATGTGATATGTGGCCCTCTACAATTGGTTGGCACACTTTTACCCTTCTGGAATATTCCACTCTCTAGCAGCATGCAAGCTGGTTCCCCCAGGTGCTGGGAGGGTCGCATGGTCATGCCTCCCCACCCAATTAGCCCAACAACTATCATCACTCTTGTGGTCTGCCATTCAATTAAGGCTTTGAACTTGGCCTTGCCGAAGCTCTCAGTGCCTGAGAATAAAAGGGAGAGTGACATGGTCTTATCTTCTTTCGGTGTACCTCGACACAAAGTTTATTTTCATCTGACCATGTGACTGGAGAACACGTTTTCGAGCTCTTAGTTGCATATAATACTATTAAATGATGAACTCTTGACGCCTTCAGTGTTTTTCCATTCCACTTCAAACAGAAATTTGTTTCTTTCTCACGTTCATGTAGCTTCTTGACAGACAATCAGGCTCACGGTGGCCTCCACTCTTGATGCTGGGCCTGCCAGCCTTTCTTGAATTTTCCTTCGCCATTAGCTATTTTCCAACTGCGCCACACTCAAGCCCTTTCCATTCACTGGGTTTTAAGCTTACTAAAGTGCATTGTGGAACATCCAGATTCTATACATTTCCTATGTATATACATTGGTGCATCGCAGCAATCTATTTACTACGTAGCCAGCCTCAGGATCACTTCATCTACTTGTGTGACAGCATCTATACAAGTGTAAAATGACTCTGCATTTTCTTCAGTGTTTCTCTGCACAAGCGTCTTCATTTCGATCCCAAAATGTTGCTTACCTTCGACACTTCCTGTTCAGATCTTATAGAATGTTTATATTCTTTTCGTCCTTTGTATCTCTCCATGGTGCGTCAGTTCTGCTTTGCATGACGTCACCAGTCATTTTTCTCATCCATTGTCACATTTCTTCTGGGACTTCGTCCAGAAGAACATAATTTCTAAGGGATTGTGTCCTCCGACGTATTCCTCATCTTGATAGATCACTTCCAGCTTGCTGGCCTCGGAAAATAGTAGAGGGTGCTGCGCGTCGACATCCCTTGAGTCAGTGTCCCTCGACAGCCTCCGTATCGGCGCCGACGTCATCCTGCGTATAAATAGACTCGCGCAGCGTCCGTTGCTCAGTTCCGTTTTTCCACGCTTCATGGGCATCGGAATCGTGTTGCTCAGTTTGTTAGTCAAAGTATATTACTTATTCCTCGAGTATATCTTACTCGTTTCGATGGCTTCCTCATCTGAACCGTCGACACCACGGTCCGGCTTCAAAAAGTGTCGAGATTGTAGAAAGAAAATGTTGTTGACGGATCCTCACAGGATCTATTTGTGGTGCCTGGGATCGGAGCACCAATGTTGAGAATGTGAGGACTGCATGTCCATGACGGCGAAAGCCTTGAAGGAGCGTAAGGGGAAGCTCGAAAGAGGTAAGACTCTTAAAACTTCTACACCTTCGAAAGTTTCCTCGGCAGAGTCGAGACATTCGTCTCCTCACCGTCACGGTAAACATTCTCGTTCGAGGTCTCGAAGCAGTTCCCATCACTCTTCGAGATCAAACATTCGAAAAAGAGGCGTTGAAGATCTCCCTCTTCTTCGTCTTCTTCTGTTTCCCCTGAAAGGGTCACCTGCCCCACAAAACATAGCTCTCCAGCCAAGTGGGAGGAATTCCGTAAAAAGATGCTTAGCATCTTCGAGAAAGCGGCCTCGACCCCCTCGGAGATGGCCAAAGGTGATACCCTGGGTGAAAGACCCGAAAAGTCAAAACGCCGCCAGTCGTTGCACCCGGCGAAAGAGACTACTCGAGAGCGTCCCGAACCCTTGAGAAAAGGCAGTAAGACTACCTCATCGACGTCTTCGTCGAAGGCCCCTTCGACTCATAAATCTGCGTCATCAACGCCATTATCGAAGGGCCCGTCGACGCATAGATCGGTCGAATCGACGCCGTCCTTGACGCCGATGTCGACGCCGATAAAGGAGAAACCTACGACTGTCACTACCTCGCAGTCAATAGTCATACCGAGGGCTCCTATCATGACCTCGAGAATGTCATCGATAACCTCGACGACTCTGAGTAGGATTCCGATCCTCTCGAGTTCTTCGAGGTCGCTTCAAACCTTTTCGACGCCCTTTTCGGTTTCTTCGAAGCCTTTGACTTCAGCGTCGACGACGTCGACATTTTCTCAACTGGTTACCACAAGCTTAGCCCCTTCTGCTTTAGAAATGGGTTTCCAAGGTTACATTATTTCAATGCCTTGTCCATTTATGAAGAAGGTGAGGATTCTGATCAGGAAAGACCTTTTGGGTTGCAGAGAACTACAACACCTGTACCAGAGGAATTTATCGCTGAAGAAAATAGGTTGAAGGACCTGCAGGATTCCTTGCATGATGCAAGTGGGTTGGATACTTACCCAGAAGTAGAATTTGCCAAACCAGATACAGGGGAACATCCTGAGACCCCTTATATAACTTTAATGGCCATAATAATCGAATTCATGGGTTGGTCTACACCTTTACCTACTTTCAACAAGATGATCTTACAGACATCTTAATTAAAGGCCCACAGGAAGATCCTGTGGTTCCATTCCATACTGCATTGCAGAGGAAAATATTGACTAACTGGGAAACTCCTAAGTTTATCCCGGCAGTTAACAAGAAACTATCTGCCAAATATAAGGTATCTGCTTCTGACCCTGAATATTTGTTAAAACATCCAACTCCAGAGAGTCTGGTTGTTCAAGCAGCAACTTCATCGAACAGTAGATCTGCATACCCTACTGTTCCACAAGACAGGGATGATAAGAGATTTGACGCTATGTCAAAAAAGGTCTTTTCTGCGTGTAGCATGGCACTTAAATCCATTAATGCTACTTGTACGCTCGCACGATTCAGCCATACACTTTGGGAGTGTGCTTCATCAGCGGCTGACTGCCTCCCGGAAGGAGAAGAAAGGGAAGCTTTTCTGAACATCATTAAAGATGGTAAAGACGCAATGTGCGAATCCCTTCAAACTGGCATTGATTCTGCTGACAGTATCAGCAGGGCCATGGCGGCAAGTACTACAATTCGCAGATTTGCATGGTTGCGAAAGTCTGGTTTTGGTCCAGATGTACAGGCCAGGCTTTTGAATATGCCCTTTGACGGCTCTTCTTTATTTGGTAAAAAGGCTGATGACAGTCTAGAGAAGTTACAAACATCTAAGGCAGCAGCAAAATCCCTTGGAGCTGAAATCCATCAAATTCCCTATCACCCCACAGGAACCTCTTGGAGAGGTAGGTCCTTTCGTTTCTATTCCGCATTCGGAAGAGGCAGGGGACAGCCGGTTCAAAGAGGCCAAAAGAAATTTACCCGAGGTGGACGGGTTAAAAGTACAAAACCCGCAGCAGGTGCCTCTTTACCCTCGGCATCTGCATCAGCCGCTTCTAAACGCTCTGAGGACTCTCCTCACAAAACACCAGTAGGGGGCAGGTTAACTCAACATTTGACGGAATGGCAGGCTATTAAGTCAGATGCTTGGGCATTGGAGACAGTTGCCCAAGGTTACTGCCTGCCTTTTCTACGCATCCCTCAGAGTCATCCACCGGGGAACAACTCTTTGAAGTTTCCAGACCCGCTCCTTTTGCAGGAGATTCTAGACCTGCTGGAGAAAGGTGCCATAGAACCGGTACCCGTAGCGGAGAGGAACAAGGGTTGGTATTCCCCTTACTTCTTGATACCGAAGAAGGACGGAGGACTGAGAGAATTGAACAAATTCCTCAGGAAGGACAAGTTCAAGATGGTAACTCTCTCTCAGATCCTTCAGGCCCTCCAGCTTCAGGACTGGCTGGTATCTCTAGACCTTCAGGATGCTTATTTCCATGTGCCAATCCATCTCAAACACAGGAAATACCTGAGGTTCGCAATTGGCAACTCTCACTATCAATTTCGAGTACTGCCATTTGGGCTGACCTCCGCCCGAGGGTCTTCACCAAGCTAAAGTCGGTAGTGGTTGCAAGTCTAAGGAGGGAAGGGATCCACGTCTACCCCTACCTAGACGATTGGTTGATCAGAGCAGTATCTTCGGAACAAGCTCAGATCCAACTAGATTATAGCCACTTCCTTCACAAACTGGGCTTCTCCCTCAATTTAAAGAAGTCACAGATGATACCATCACAGAGACTCCAGTTCATTGGAGCGGTCCTGGACACTTCCCGGGGAAAGCCTCGCGACCAGAGGTGAGGGCTCAAGATGTTCTGCAGATGGTCACCAAGTTTCAAAATGCCCAACGTCTCCCAGCCTTCGACTTTTTGAGGTTGCTAGGCCGCATGGCATCTTGCATTTTCCTTGTGCCAGAGGCTCGCCTGAGAATGAGATCTCTCCAGTGGGCACTAAGAACTCAGTGGTCGCAATTCTCTGGGAGAATGACAGATCTCCTTCAGGTTCCAGACAAGGTGGCTCGAGACCTTCAGTGGTGGGCCTGGCAGGAGAACGTTCTGAAAGGAGAACTGTTTTGGCAACGATGGCTGGAGATAACAGTAGTCACGGATGCCTCACTCACGGGGTGGGGAGCCCATGCCAACGACTTGACCATCAGCGGTCGTTGGTCTCCATCGGAGTCCAGACTACATATCAACCTGTTAGAGCTGAGAGCAATCAGACTAGCGCTGAAGGCTTTTCTACCATCTGTACAAGGGAAAAATGTCCTGATAATGACGGACAACACAGTGGCCATGCACTACCTCAACAAAAGAGGAGGCGTAGGATCACTGCCACTGTGCAGAGATGCGATGCAGCTCTGGTTTCAGGCAATCCAAGAAGGAATCTCTCTATCGGCAGTTCACTTAGCCGGAGAGAAGAACTTGACAGCGGACGCTCTGAGCAGGCAGAGCACAGTCTCTCACGAGTGGGAGATAGCTCAGGAAGTCCTTCAAGAGATCTTTGCCCTTTGGGGAACCCCTCAAGTGGATCTGTTCACCACCAGTATCAACAGGAAGTGCGATCAGTTTTTTTCAAGGGAATTTCCCCTGAGAGGAGCTCTAGGGGACGCGTTCGTAGTGGACTGGGAGTTTCCACTTCTGTACGCATTTTCTCCAGTCCCTGTCATTCCTCAGATGATCAGGAGGTTGAGAAGATTCCAGAAGACTATGATCCTAATTGTCCCAGACTGGGCCAGGAGAACGTGCTACCCGGACCTTCTGGACATGTCCATCTGCCCTCCAATTCGTCTTCCACACAGGGAGGATCTTCTCTCACAGAAGGGAGGTCAGGTTCTCCATCCAGACATCAGAACCCTCAACCTTCACGCTTGGTTTCTGAACGGTTGAGATATAAGGATTTGGACCACCCAGATGACGTCATGGAGGTGTTGCTTTCAGCCAGAAGGCCAGCAACAAAGACTTTATACCACTGCCGTTGGAACAAATTCTGCAGCTGGTGTAGAGAAAAGAATATTGACCCCTTTCCATATGGTACACCAACGGTGCTATCCTTTCTACTCTATTTGGCGAATTCAGGTCTTCAAGTTGGTACAATCAAGGGCTACCTTGCAGCGCTATCGATCTTCAAGCGCACTGCAGAGGAGCCATCATATTTCAAATTACCATTAGTAATACAATTTCTGAAGGGATTACCTAATGTCTATCCCCCGAGACCGTTCCAAGTTCCCTTATGGGACTTAAATTTTGTCTTGAATTTCTTAATGGGTACTCCTTTCGAACCACTCCACTCTTGTTCGTTAAGATTTATCACCCTTAAAACTGTCTTATTAGTGGCTTTGACATCTGCCAGGAGGGTGAGCGAATCACAAGCCCTATCTTGCAAACCCCCTCATACAATTGTTCACAAGGACAAAGTTGTCCTGCGAATGAAGCCTAATTTCCTCCCAAAGGTGGTTTCTGAATTCCACATCACTCAGAAAATAACCTTACCCTCATTCTATCCTCCTCCCCACCCAGGGAAAGAGGAAAAGAGGCTACATAGGCTGGATCCAAGGCGAGCCTTGAGTTTTTATATCAGCAGACTGGCTAGGATCAGGCAAGCAGACCAACTGTTCATAGGTTACACAGGGCACAAATTAGGATTGCCAATCACAGAACAGACCATCTCCAGATGGATTATCTTAGCCATTCTAGAATGTTACAAATTGGCAAGGAAAGAGCCCCTTCAAAATCTTAGGGCTCATTCAACCAGGGGTATCGCAGCCTCTTCGGCCCCCCAGAGAGGGGTACCGATTCGAGACATATGCGGCTGCCACATGGTCGTCCGCACATACCTTTACAAAATTCTACAATCTGGATTCCTCCTCTAGCCAAGAGACTAGATTTGGCAAAGCTGTGTTATACTCTGGTCACTCTTAAAAGGGAATATGACAATTTTACTCCCACCTCCGTCTACACACCACTGCTATAGGAGTTTATCAAGATAAGGAATACGTCGGAGGACACAATCCCTTCGAAGAACAAGTTACTTCTTACCTGGTAACGTTCTTTCGATGGGATGTTCCTCCGACGTATTCCTTATCGCCCCTCCCATCGATCCCCTCAGTAAAACTTCCCTTGTGGTTGCAGCTTACGCTCCTTCAAGGTCAATAACCAATTCATGAACAGATAATTCCAAGCTACAAAACGGAACTGAGCAACGGATGCTGCTCGAGTCTATTTATGCGCAGGATGACGTCGGCGCCGATACGGAGGCTATCAAGGGACACCGACTCGAGGGACGTCGACGCGCAGTGCCCTCTACTGAAAAAAATTTCTGAGTCCAGCAAGCTGGAAGTGATCTATCAAGATAAGGAATACGTCAGAGGAACATCCCATCGAAAGAACGTTACCAGGTAAGAAGTAACTTGTTCTTCTTCCTGAATGCATATATGGTTTTCTCAATGGATACCTTTTCTCAAGAATTCTTTGCGGTATAGGCATCCTCACTGGCACAGCACGTGTCGCAATTTCCGGTTCCCAACATATAGGCAACATAGGGGCAGCGCTTCTGGTAGGGGTATTTGGCTCCTCCTCTACACTCTTGATACATGATGAAAGTCAAAGTGAGATGATGGACTCGTGGTCTGTGACTGACATGATCCCAGGAATGGTCATTTGTCGGTTTTGGTGAATTCGCTACTATGGTCTGAGCTTTAATTGCAATATCATTTTTAATGAGTTCAATTTTTTCATTAAAGAAGGAGTTAAAGAGATTGGCTTGTGCCAAAGAGGGTTCAATAGTGGCAACCTTACAACTAGGTTGACAAAATTGAGAGACGATGGAAAATAGTTTTCTGGGTTTATTATTTGCTGCCATTATAATTTTTTTTACTTGAAAAATGGCTTTTTTTATAATAGATCAGGGCACTTTTTGTCCTGCAAGCTCTCTCAGAGCTTTACTCTCCTGCCATTTCTGACCAGTTAAACTAACCAGTTTTTCGCAGAGGTATTAGGTTCTGTTTAAACCAGGGTTTAGAGATCCTCTTCTCCTTAGGTTTTGGGGGGGAAATCTTGAGACAGATTGCATCCAAGATTGTTGCCCTTGCAGTAAGGAAATCTTCAGTCAGAAGTAGATTGTTAATAGAAGCAAGAGAATCCTTGACTTCAGCACCAGTAATCTAATCCAAGTTTTTAATTTTCCAGTAGAGGGCGGGAGATCTTCTCTTAATAATGGCCTTTTCCCCACTAGGCGGGGTCAGGGTGATGTATTGTGCAAAGTGATTGGACTAAAAAATAGGTATTGTCTTTGTCGGGGAGATGTAGTTACCGCTTAATACAAGTACGTCCAAGCATTGACCTTTAACATGAGATGGCTGTGTCCCTAAAGGGTGTAGTCCATGATTATCTAGCAGTTCCCATAGTTCTTTTGAGTCTGGCCTTGTACGGTCATCTAGCCAAATATTCCAGTCTCCCATAAGTAGTAGTTCTTTGGGTGTATTCCCTGAAGTTGTTAAAAAGGAATTGTGATTATCCAAGGAATTCCTACATGGTCCAGGAGGTCGTGTCCCAGTACTTTGTGAATGGTGGATTTTGTGGCTAGATTAAGCATGATCTGTCCCACCGGTGATTCATTCCCCGAGTCCAGTACATTCAGGTGTGAGATTTGTAACACAGCCTTATAGATGACTGCAATGCCCCCTCCCCTTTTGTCTACATGGTTTATACATTCTATGAGATATTCTTCTGGTACTAATTCGTGGAATGAGCCTTCATTAGCGTCCCACAACCAGATTTCAGTAATCATGAGTACATCCAAATCCACATCCAAATCCTGCTCCTGCTCCTCAATAAGCTCGGCTATTTCGGTACCATGAGCACACTCAGACCTGCCATTGATTAGGGGGTTGTCAGTTTCACCCACAGCTGACTGTGGTTCCAGCGTGGGTTTAAAAATGCCTAAGTCCCTGATTTTGTTTAGGGTCCTTAATGAAAGGTCACAGGGAACATTATCCAACTTCTTCAGGAAGAGAATGTCATATTTAATGCCGTCCATAAATAGATTTATCCCATACCTTATTTCGAAAATAATTCACACCAGTGTAAAACGTTCTCATTACCCGCAGTAAAGTCTCAGACCGGCAGCATCTCCTGCTGACTGCCAACCAGGCAGTCGGCAGATTTGTTTTAGAAAACACATTTGTAATCACTGTACAACAAAAAGTAGTACTGGCTGTGCTGGGCCAGCTGACAATGGATTTTGAGATTTTGTGTTCATTAGTAAATGTGCAAACCATCCAAAGTCTTAATTAGTACTCTTTCAGGTGTACAAATCACAAGGGGGAGCCTAGTAACCAATTAAATGTGGTTAGCCCTATCAGACAAATTGTTAACACAACGGAGGACTAACACAACTGTGCAACTCTATCTTGCAACATCTCTTACACTCATCACGAAAAAAGGAGAGGTGGTCTTGAAGGTCTAGCCAAATTGAAAGAAACCCAACAATAGCGGTATTGTCTAACTAAAACTGCCTGTTGGTATGCTAATACTAGGCTTCGCTGGTGTGCCGCTTATCTAACAGTGAATAGAATAAGAAATTAAATGAAAATGGCAATTACTTCCTAGACTATTCAGGGCACTTCTTTTAAACCTCTCTATTAGTCACTCACTCTGAGTCATACAATATTAAAAACTGGGAGAAAGGGCAAATGTGACATAGTTCAGTTGTCTATTTATGGTATCATATAATTTTAATAACCTATAGATAGTGTAAACAACTCCCTGTAGTCTATAAGAAAATCTATTAGCATACTAACAGGCAGTTTTAGTTGGGCAATCCTGCTAGCCTTGTGTCTTTTTCTATTTGTTTAGACATACAAGCCCCCTCTCCTTCTTTTTTCGTGATGAGTGTGAGAGATGTTGCAAGATAGAGTTGCTCAGTTGTGTTAGTCCTCCCTTGTGTTAACGCTCTTTCAGGTACACCAACATTTTTTTATTTTTCGCCTACAGTGATGTGTAAGGTAAGGTCCTCCAGAGCGTAAGTGTGACATGTGCTCATACTTGGGCCATAACGTAATATCTGGTACAATTGAAGATTATTTAAGGCAGATTGGGGTTGCAATACAGGTGGATTTATCAATATTGCAGGCTCTCTGAACTCGAGATTAGCTATTAAACGCTGTCTGAGGTGTGCCAAAAAGCAGAACAGTGATGCAAACAGAAAATGAGTCCCAGATTTCTGCAAATAGAGGGGAGACGTGCCCTTCTCTTATGCATTCCTTTGAGTACTGCTGTGGTTCACCCCGTAAATTCCTGAAACCAGACAAAGCCATCTTTTTTTGTTGTGGAGGGGAATTCTGTTGTGAGGAATTGAGTGCATTTGTTAAAACCCAGATGTCTGCAGTATTCAGCTCTGAAAGGGAATAGCTCTACTTCAAGGCATTGGTTGCAGTTGTTCCTTATCATAGATCGTTTATCACAGCATAACACACGGGTGAAATTTCAAGTTCAGCAATTACCACAAGCATCCATCTTGTCTGTGAGAATTTTAATGTTCTAATAAATGTGTTGAACGCGTGCAGACCCTTTTTAAGCGCTCGAGATACAACCACAGTGACAGCAGAGAAACTTAATTTAAGCCTGTGAAGTGGGATGTGTTAGTTAAAGCCTCAATAGCTCTTGGCATAGTGTCCTGAAAGGCTAGAAGGGATCCAATTCACTTAACCGCTTTGGAGCGTGTTATGAGATAGCAATCCTCCCTACTACAGACTTCGATTTGTATGTTCTACAAACGTGCCAAATATAGGGTGAGTTTTGGAAATAATAATGGCTTCACATTGATCTTTGGCCAAGGTAGGAATTTTGATCTCGATTGAATAGGTGGATTAAATGTAACACCACAACACCTTATTTGTCCACTTACAGTGATCCTGGTTGGGTCCCCGACCTCAATGTGGCAGCATGAAGCATTGACGTGCAAAACATAGGAACCATTTGAAAATCTGTGTACCTGACTGTGGAATGTGGAAAAGGTGTAACATGGACTTTGATTTCCATGCTGTATTCATAGGAATTCACTTGCACTGCATGTGTGCACACTACTCAAGTAGAACCCTTGTAGTCATGTAAATAGTACAATGTTCATTCTGCACTTGAAGGAGAAACACATGCATGTGTGTATGGCACTATATAGTCTTCCCTAACCCAAGTGTCATTAATTGAGGGCACGTTTCCCCAGCAGTGTAGTGCCTGAGAAACCATAGAAGGTTTGGTTTGTATGGATATATTCAAAAATCCATGCATAATCCAAGTGGAAACTTCAGGTGTCCAGGCCAATGATGCCACAAAGCTTGAGCACTCGGAGCGAAAGGCATGTAGAACCTGACATTGCCTGGCATATTGCAACATTGGACAAGTTATGTGCATCTGTCTGTTCTTACCATGAAATCACATTCCAATCTGCAACTCTTCTACTCAGAGTGTGCAGAAAGTCTGTTACAACAGAAATACTTACTGCTACTTCTTAGTTGCTTGTAATAATGCAAAGGTCATTTTAGACCAATTCCACTACATCTGCATTGTTATGTACTCGTACGTCCCGTCCCCTTTCCTCCATCCCTGTGGGCGTCCCAACATGGGGACGGTACTGGAACCTTTTGCAGCAAATAATTGAGCTTCACCCTTAAATGTAGTATAGCATGCAGTGGCACAGCCTCAGCGTGGGAACGCCCTGCTTAGGCCGCGCCCTCTGGCGCCTCACCTCAGTCCCTTTTTCCACACGGACAGTGTCAGACCTGGCAGACAGCACAGAGAATGTTTTAGCTTTCCTCTTGCTCTCCATTTCATTTTTTCAGTTCTTATTTCACTTCCCTTCAGTGCCTCACCTCCCCCAGCGCATGTCAGCTGCAGGAGGATTCACAAGATGTGCCTCATGCGACCATTCATTCCCGGTCTTGGACCCCTATGCACTCTGTCTTGAGTGTTTGGGGCCTGACCATTGCTGGGACTCATGTTCGGCTTACAGCACTCTCGGTCACAGGGTATTTAGAATTGTTTGTCGCTGTGGAGGGAGATCTTCCACACTTCTCCTCCGCCCCACCTTAAGGTCTTCAACTCCAGGACCTCTCGTCAAGACAAGGTAGGCCCTCTGTTCAGCACGGCTCCACAGCACAGTGACTCCTTCCCACAAATCGGGGTTCCTTGGATTCAGGTTCTGGCAGGCCTTTGGAATGTGCCCATGAGAGCCCCACACTCATCCGACCCCTTTTTCCCCACAAAAAGGAAATCATCCAGATAATGTACCACTGCCCCCTTCCTGCACTCGTGCTTGACTGCGAACTGTAGAAAGCTGCTAAATGCCTCAAAATACGCACAAGAAATGGCACAACCCATCGGTAGACACTTATCAACATAGTACTTGTCCTGAACTTTGAACCCAAATAAACGTTGGCTGACTTTGTGGATTGGTAGTAGCCGGAATGCAGACTCAATATCTGCCTTCCCCAAGACGGCTCCTTTCCCTGCCTTTCTTATTACTTCCACTGCATCTTCAAAGGAGGAATACTGTACTTTGCACAGTTCCTCATCGATCCCATCATTGACTGAGTCTCCCGCGGGAAAAGAGAGGTGGTGAATCAGCCGGTACTGCCCTTCCTCCTTTTTAGGCACCAGCCCTAAAGGGGATACTACCAGGTCCTCCAGCGGGGGTTTAAGGAAAGGGCCTGCCACCCTTCCCAACCTGATTTCTTTGGCGACTTTGGCTGCCACCACCTCTGGCATTGCTAATGCTGACCTGAGGTTTACTGCCTCCGCTCCTTTCTTTACTCCTGCACATGGTATCTTAAACCCCCATCTGAATCCTTCCCATAAAAGTCTGGCATCCTCGCTGTTATGATACATATTCAACCATGGAGTCATAGCTTGCAGTTTGACCGGAGTCGGCAGTCCCTCTTTAATGGCATTATTACACAAAAGCAGTTTTGGCCTAGACATACCGTTAGCCCCCTCAATCCCTCTTGACTTTCTCCCTTGGTTTGGGGCTGCTTTTACGCTTCCCCTCGCTGGTTGAGGAGTTGTGTTCCCTGGCCCTCCCCCCTCGGGGGTGTTTGAATCTGCATGTCTTCACAAAGGGGCAGCCTTCTTCAGAATTGATCCTCCAGCATTCCGCTTGCTCCCCCTGGTAGCTGGTTCTACTAGTCCAGAAGGAGTGCCCGCGAAAGGACGCCCTCCCCCGTTTGGCGTATCCTCCCCTACCCTTCCAAACTTGGGGTTTCTCCCCCGGGGATTTCTCTTCCCCCGCCCCAGGCTGGATCATCTTATCTATAAAAAAACGCCCACATCCATTTCATCCCAAGACAAAGCTGGCCACACTTGCATTTTTAGACGAAACGCTTGGTCATATTGCAACCAGCCATCCCCACCATGCTTTAAATACAGGTCATGGATATATTGTTCAACTGCCAACATTGATGACGCATCTTGTGGATACTTTTCAATCCTAATTGATGTGTACACCTTAAAAGATTTCAGCCAATTGTGAATGGACGCCTCTGTTTTTGGTTGCTCCTTATCCCTCTTCTCTTTCTCCTTCTCTGATAGTTCTTTCAACCCGTTACCCAGAGGTTCCATCCCTACAAAATCCAGAATATCAATAAATTCCTTTCTCCACACCCTCTCTTTCACCGTCAATGGGATATGCCATGACAAAGAGTTCACTGCCACCCTTACTGGTCCAAACCCTGGCATTGTCCTCCCATACTGTGTCATCATGGGCCCCCACATCCCCTCTAGACCTCCATTGCCACTAGGCCCCGGGGTTGGACCTGCCCCGGCCACCCCTTGGCCCCACCAGGCCGGCGCCTGTCCGGCTCCTGCCACGGGCCCTCCCCCGTGAGGTATCCCCGCCTCCGTAAGGCCTTGCCCCCACCAAGCTGGTGCTTGTGCCATCCCTGTCATTGGCCCTGTCATTGGCCCTTCCCCTTGGGCTGCAGCTAAACTGTGCCCCCCCAAGGGGTTAGGACTGCTCCCAGCCGTAGAGTGTGGACCTTGTGGCCCCCACCCCTGGCCATTCTGACCTAAAGCATTCCCATTGTGCATAGTAGTGGGCCCGTGCCCCTGCTGTGCCATCCCACTTGCAACCGGAGAGTTCAACCAGCCCCCGGACCACTGGTTCGCCCCTAATGGTTCCCCACTACCTAGGTTCGCCCCCCCTGGCAACCCATTGATACTCTGCATCCCTGCCTGGAATCCCCTTGCCCCCAGGCCCCCTGGTCCCCAAGCACCCCTTGGCTGTTGACCCATTGCTGTGCCGGCGCCCACATGAGTAAATGCATTCACATTCCCGCTTAGTACCTGCCCCGCACCCCCGCTACCCCATGCCTGCATACATTGTATTAGCATACCTTTAACCGCTTCCAGGGATGCTGGCCCCTCTTCCCTTGCAGCCACCGGTACGGTCACAAGCGTGCTGGGTGGACCTGGTTCCCCTGGTGGCGCCGCAGGTGCAGGTGCCGGTCTGGCTACAACCTCCTGTGCCCGCCCCTTGTTCTTTGCCCCCACGGTCCTGGGCTTCCTTGTCGCCTGTTCCTTGCTCGCCTTGGCTCGCTGAGTCTGAATCCTCCTCCTCTTTCCGGCCGGCTCTTCTTCTTCCTCGACCTGTTCCTCTTCCCCCAGCTCCTGCACCTCATCATTGTCTGGAAAAAGCACCGGGGAGCTAGGCCCCTGGCTTGTGCTTGCTCGTCCTTCCCCTTCCTGCTGGTCCGCCAAGACCTCCATCCAATTGGGCCCATGTTTTGCGGCAGCCTGTTTGGCCATGCTCAAGAATGCAGCAAGGTCCATTCTCGTTGCTGTGGTTCCCCCTTCTTTGCCTGCAGCCTTGATTGCTTTTCCCAACGGAGTGAGTCAACCTGCCCAGCCCGTCGAGTCGTGGCCTGCCGACTGCCTCTAGCTTTTACCAAACGGGGTGAGCCGCTGCGTCGCGGCCTGCCGAGTGTCCCTTGCCTTGCCGTGGGCGGGGCCCGCTCGTTCGCCGAGCCGTGGCTTCTCAGTGGAGAGCTCCGACCTGTTTACCCGTGTGCCGGCCCGCTTTGAGCCGTCGTGCGCTTCCTTGTGAGCGGCCTCCTTCCTCTACCGCCGCCGTGCCCTGGCTCGCTGCTCCCCCGCCGATCGCTTGACTGGCTCTTTTCTTCCGCTGTTCCTCTTCCGCAGCTAGGCTCTCCCTCTGCGTCGCTACCGCTGGCTTCCTCCCCGTAACGCCTTGCTCGGCGAGGGCTGCTTCCGCTGCTGGGCTCCCCGTATTCCTCACGCACGCCGACGTCCTTTGGCAGTCACAAACTAATTCCTCCAAAACGAATTCCTCGGTGGCAGGCGGGTCCCACTGCCAGGGGTGAATGATTTCTGCAGTGGGGACCCGCCTGCTTTAAAGGGGGTAACTCCTCCCTTTTCCATTGTCCCGCTTTCGCAGGCTTTCTCTTCCATTTGCCGCACTCCTCCTTTCGCGGGCTTTTCTTGATTTTGCCGCGCTCTGCCTCCCTTCCTCTGAGGAGGGGGGGGCGCTTTCGGAGGAGGACACCGCCCGGGTTATCGGGGGTGCCTCCTCCATTTTGGGTTTCCTTGTCGACACCTGGCATGACAGCCCCATACATTTGGCTCTAAAAGGAGGACTGGGACCTGGTGGTTCTCTTCCAGTCAGATAACAACTGAAGTTGAAGTAAACATCCCTGTGGCCCGGGCCGCGGGGATGTTTACTTCACTCAGCAGCGCCGACCCGACAGTGACACGTGCTGATAACCTGCTAATGAAATGTAACAGCAGGCGTCGGCCGGCGCCGCAGAGGCGGTGACTGAAATGGCAGCTCTGTTAGAATCGATAATAGGCTGCATCTTTGAGCAATTGCGTTTGTAATGTTTAAAGGTGCAGCCTATACAGTGGCTTCACTAAGGGAGTGGGGAGGCGTACTCGGCGCCCCTGGTGTCACCCCCTGTGAGCGGTGTCACCCTGTGCGGTCTGCACCCCCTACACCGCCATAGTGACACCACTGGTCACCCGGTGCAGTCCGCACCCCCTGCACCCGCCTAGTGACACCACTGTTGCTGATTCCTTTGAGAACCCCCCATTATCGATTGGAGATGTGCTAGCAGCTTCCAGGCCAAAGTATACTCTAACCCTACCACTGCAATTTTCGCTAGTTACTAGGGTCGAGTAAAGTTAGCGCAGCTTTCTACTCCCAAGGCTTCAATTAAAGGACTGGGTCCATTTTTCCTAGCCCTTCATGCTACATAAATTGTAGCGCAGAACAACAACGAATTCAAGAATTCAAAGAATGGAGAATCTGTGTCGAATGGCAGTACACAGGTAAATTTGTTACCTTTCATTTTGCAGTGTTTCCCTGTCAAGGTCGGCCATTTCTTGAGTGAGGCTATCCTGCTGTAACTGTGTTTCTAGACACTCTGCGACTATACTACATACTGACTGTATTCTGTTCTATATGAGACGGAAACATGCAGCACTGTTGCCCACCGTGTTCCTGCTCCATTTGTGAGATGGGATATTGTGTGTGCTGCGACCAATGTTCCTGTTCTCAGTAAGGGAAACATGCAAGGCTGCGGCACGTTCTGTACTACGCATGTGAGGAAAAAACGCGTACTGCTTTTCCTGTTTCTTGTTAAGGAATCTTCTGGAGGCTATTCACTACGCATGTAACTTGGTGATGTAAGGAGTAGTCCATGCATGTGTTGAGGCAGGGATCATTTTGCACGCGCATGTGGTCCTGGTGTGGCGGCCCCCAAAATTGACCTTTTGCCTGAGGCGGCAAACATCCTTGCGCCAGTCCTGTTTCTGCTTAAAAGGCGTACTGTGTTTTTCAAAGAGACGAGGACGTATGCCCCAGCTCTCCTTGTTTCCTTCCCAATGAGACTAAGATCTGATATTTGGTGGTGCGTCTCGCTCTTTTTCCTTCCTACAGTAGCATGATCTGATTACAAAACAGGTTACGTTTTTCAAGCTTGACAACATAATGTGATTATGTTTATTTATTTACTCTTTTTCATCCCTGGACGAAACGCAGCTATCAGGAAAGCTGGCTGCACAGGTGTACATGCTATTGCTGCCTCATTTAGACAACTTTTCTCCCTTCTGGGAATTGTGCCCACTTCAACAGAGGAATAGACTTAGGGAAATATGTACTCATTTTCTGAGATACATATGGCCCTGTGCTCCCATATATATTCTGTTATGCAGATTAGGATTGGGGCGTATGCATAGTGTATGAATGTATTTTGTAGGTCCAGGGGAGAAGATCCCTTTTCATGACTGCATGTTATGCACCGAAGCATGAACTTGACCGTAGAGATAACTCTGGTCCAGTGAATGCTTTGGGGATAATTTGAATTTGCAGAGTACATTTCACATCGAGGATGCTTTAAGTT
Source organism: Ambystoma mexicanum (assembly GCF_040938575.1). Classification (NCBI taxonomy): domain Eukaryota; kingdom Metazoa; phylum Chordata; class Amphibia; order Caudata; family Ambystomatidae; genus Ambystoma; species Ambystoma mexicanum. The sequence continues at coordinate 1,363,068,118 of NC_090930.1, read as the reverse complement.
TGCCCTAACTCACAGAAGGTTTCCTCCATGCAGCTTTGGACATTTGCATTACAACGTGTGAAAGAAAACTTTAATAACATTAATGCCATTAATCTGCTGATTGCATTTTTTAATGTAATTCTAGCAATACGCTGAATAAAGATGCTTAATTGGGTTAGGTACACATGCAGATCAGGTCATCCTTATGCATACACTGGTCTAAGCTTTCATCGTCCTTAAAATGTTACCCAGTTGATTATCTCGTTCCAAGGAGTTGAATTTGGAAAAAAATATATGGTTGGAGAAAAGTTAACTCTAATGCCTTTAGTCTCCTAGGTTGTTTTCCTTAAACAACTCTAGCCAACTAGTTGTATTCCACAAAAGTCTTAGAAAACCATGCATACACTTACTTACATTCAGATCTGCTGTAAATTGTGAAAAAACAAAAGAAACCAGATGGGTCAAACAGATGCAAAAAACATATGTGCGATGCATCCCCAGTTTGCGTTGTAACTGTGAAGCCCAAATTGCAGGTGTTACCACAATGACAATGGCCCTCATTACGACCATGGCGGTAAGGAACGGCCATTACCGGCATGGCGCAATTAACGTGTCCTTGCTGGCCAGAGACCGCTAAAAGCAGAACATTACGACTTCTCGGGCACGAACATTGCACCATGCCGGTAATGTAATCACTGCCATGCCGCTAAAGGCCGTAAAACCCCACTTACCGGCATCGTATGCCGTGCAAATAGCACCTCCGCCACCCTAGCCATTGATATTACCGGTCACTGCTAATAGCGGTGACCGAAAATAGCGGGAACCGCTATTAGCGGCGACTGCAAATAAGCGGATCCGGAAGTTGCGTCACCGCACAGGAGCGGGAAAGAGCATGGCGGCCATCTTTAAAAACACAATCCATTGCCATCCTCTTCAACCAGTGGACACCTGACCCCCACAACCTACACAAACCTTCTCCAACACCCATTCCACATCATAATGCCTAAAGTTTGAAAAAGACCGGAGATCGGCTGCGGCAGGAGCGCTTTTCTAGGGAGGAGTTAAATATGTTGGCTGTGACCCTACAAGAGCATGCCAATGTAGTCTTTTCAACGGAGATGACCAGACCGGCGCTGATGAGAAAGAAGGCCATATGGGCCATGGTAGCCCAGAGGGTCAGTGCAGTCGGCACAACACCCCGCAATGCCAGACAATGCAGAAAAAGCAGGGACAATCTACGTCTCCGCGTCAGGAGTATACTGGCGGCCAATAGGAATCTGGGCATGGCGACTGGCGGAGGAGTTGAGTCACCCATCAAACTGCAGCCGTGGGAGGAGATATGTGCCGCAACCATAGGCACAGAGAGCATAGAGGGGGTTGGAGGTATGGAGAGAGGAACCCCGACATCAGGCGACGCAGGTAGGTGCCTTAAATCCAGCTATGCAAAACTCAACACAATGAAGTCCAGATGTTTGTGAAGTGCAATGATGCCTAACAGCGTCCACACGACACATTAGCACAAGACTGCCTACAGGCAGTGCTGACCTCCACCTTGTACACATGCATTATGCACACCCTTTCTGTAGCCACCCACATGCCTCCATGCTTCTACCACCTAAGAGGGAGACAACCTGTATGTCACTGCCTCCAATGTGCACCATCTAGTAATCAAAATGAATGCAGCCATCATAATGCCTGTTCAATGTCCGCAGACCCATCACTAACCCTTTCCCTCCTTTGGTCCACCACAGGCTCTCATTCGGACAGTGCCGATGAGGATACAGGCACTACACCTGCCAAGAAGCCCAGGCCCAAAGACCCAAAACACCGTCCCTCCACCTCTGGTGCAAAAAGCAAACCCCCACAGCAGCCAAAATCCCACAGCACATCACAGGCCACGGCACTGATGTGCAGCAAGTCAAGCACTACGGCACCACCGACTACAACCATCCGCCCAGTGGTGTCTACTGAAGGCACTGGGTCCGCAGGAAGCAGCACCATTGGTGAGACTGCTGCCACCGCAGCTAGCTCAGACAATGATGAAGGGGATGTCGATGTTGTCATGGTGTCATGATCTCTGCTTCCAAAAGGTCAGGGTTTTCCCAACTCCCTTGGAAGCAGATCCATAACCCAGGTTCCGAGTGCCAACCAGTCCCAATTGGGACCTTTTGGACCCAGTCCTGGCGCCAGTGGCACCAGGCTCATAAATATGCCCAGTCCCAGCGCTGGAAGCGCCAGGCTCATAATGCTTGGGTGGACTTACCTGCAGCAGACCATGCTGCTTACTTGCCTGCCAGTTGAGCCTCTGATCCTCTTCTGTTTGGAACTACTTTCCTGTTGGGTGGGGCAGGAGCCACTCCCTAGATTCAGAACACTGGAACTCTTCTGGAAAGCAGGAACTCTTTTCTTACCTAGGCGTGGCTGTGGAAGGAGTCATCTAAGCACTACAGGAGGCTATTTAAACCACACCCGATGGATGAATCTTGCTTTGCGTTATTCTGCATCCTCTGCAGCAGAACGCTCATTGTGTCTTCTGCATCTGATCCTGGGCCTAAGGAAAAAGGCTTACCATCCTGAATCCAGTCTTCAGCAACACCTATAAAGACAAGAAAGAACAGGTTAGCATTACGGTCTTCAGTGACAGCTCTTCACTTATCTGGTCCATCGGCTGTCACCAACGCCTCGCGCTGCATTCCGGCATCTGAAAGACAAAGGCTTACCTACTCTTCGTGCGCTCCGGAGGTCTTCACACTGCATTCCGGCATCTGAAAGACAAAAGCTTACCAACTCTTCGCACGCTCCGGAGGCCTTCGGCGCTGCATCCCGCATCTGAAAGACAAAACAAGGTGCGTTTAAAGACATTGGGGAACTTTAATACTCACGTGCCATTACTCCTTTCCACATCTAACCCAGTGGGTATTCCGGCACCCTGCAGCCGCTCCGAACTTGTACCTGCAAAATAAAAAGACAGTTAGAGCGCATCGTGAAGCAGGCAACAAGCGCTTACTTACGTGCTTCCAGGCGCTTCTATTCATCACACGGGCTCCATCTTCAACTCACTTCAGCCCGTCATCCGCCATCGCCGGAACCCTGCAAAACAAGAAACATCATTACTAAAGACTTTAAAGACATTAGAATTACTCGAAACTTACCGTTCGTGCAGTAAACGATGGACAGCAGTCCTCTGAAGTCAAGAGGCCTGCTCCCCTTATCCAGTGAAGAAACTGGTTACAGCACCCTGCCCCGAGGCAGATGGAGAGCACGGCGTTCCTTTACCTAAGGTGAGAGCGTTAACCTTTGGGGTTCTACAGGAGAAGAGAAAGGGAAGAAAAGAGAGACATTCAATAACCCAGTTCTTTAATCCCATATTTTCTATCTGCAGACATCTTACCCTTCAAGTCAGACATACAGTGCACAGAGGTCCAGCCCAAAGAGCCAGCTGTGTGTTACACATCACCTTTGCAGATACGGTATACGCCCAGTCAAGACCGGCGCCTCTACGGGAATCAGGTGAGCGTTACACATGGCTCCCCCCACTGGCCCCCTGCATTCCCCCTACTTGTCCCCATGCAGCCAGCATGACAATGGCATACAGGAGCAATCTCCTGAAAATTCCTGGCCGGCCACTCCATGCCCAGTGGCAGATGTGCAGGAGGGGAGCAGCACAATGGACACGCCAGAGCCATCATCAACAGGCCACAAAACCCAAGAGTCGATGCATGAAATTATCACGCGGCAACAACAGCTAAGCTCCCTCTTGACGCAGCATGTCGCAGAATGCGCCAGCGCAAGGGGGAAAATGTGCGAATGTGCTGAAACTGTAAAGGCTGCCATAGAGTCCACCTCTAAGGACATTTGTGCTGAACTGGCCGCGGTGCGGCACATACTTTCTGAGCTTGTCCAGACAATGAGGGACATGCGTCCCTGTGAGCAGCCCAGTTCCTCCTCGGCTGCCAGTTCTACCCGAACCAGCCCCATCCGCAGATCGGGCTGGGACCTGCGGCGTACAGACAGGGGTGCACCGGGTGCCGGGAGAGGGGGGTGCCAATAGAGGCGGCCACATGGACCGATGCCACATGATGCACTTGAGCACAGACATCCACACCATGTTATGGGGAGTTGAGGGCGGAAGGGGGAGAGGGTGTGTTGGGGAGTTGAGGGGGAGGGAGTAGTGGGTGTGTTGGGGAGTTAAGGGGGAGGGGGGAGTGGGTGTGTTCACTTATATTTACTATTTCAATATACATTTTGGTTATGCACGAATCACTTGTGTGGACATTCCTGTCATGCCTGCGCCATGGGCACATCCATTTATGCTCCGTTTGGACTTTGCTGCTTAATGATTATTGTTGCCTAACTACGCATACCATAATGCACCTGGCCGCAAGCATTGTTTCCTGGCCGTTTCTATTGGTTTTCTATGGAACTACACCCCCCAGAAGCCTTAGAGTCTGGTCCTGCTTCCACCAGCCCAGGAACAGAAAGGGAGGTGGCCGATTGCCTGCAGGTGTGATTCGCCAGGTGAAACCAATTAGCCTGCCTCTGTGCTGGGCTAGGCAGTATAAAGGCGGCTGCCTGCAGTGGCTCGGGCTCTTGCATCTTAGAGTCCTTCCTCCACCTTTCGCTTCTGACTACGGATCCTTGTTTGCTGTTGATCTTGACTCCTGCTTGGACCCTGCCTTGTAGCTTGCTACACCCTGCTGCCTACAGCCCTAGCCTTTTGGGCTCCCTGCCTTGTTGCTTGCTCCACCCTGCTGCCTCCAGCCATAGCCTTCTAGGCTCCCTTCCTCACAGTCTTGCCCTTGCCCTGCGGGCTCTCCACATTGCAGCGGATCTCGCTCTGCTGCCTTCCAGCCTTTGCCCTTGCCCTGCGGGCTCTCCACATTGCAGCGGATCTCGCTCTGCTGCCTTCCAGCCTCTGCCCTTGCCCTGCGGGCTCTCCACATTGCAGCGGATCTCGCTCTGCTGCCTTCCAGCCTCTGCCCTTGCCCTGCGGGCTCTCCACATTGCAGCGGATCTCGCTCTGCTGCCTTCCAGCCTCTGCCCTTGCCCTGCGGGCTCTCCACATTGCAGCGGATCTCGCTCTGCTGCCTTCCAGCCTCTGCCCTTGCCCTGCGGGCTCTCCACATTGCAGCGGATCTCGCTCTGCTGCCTTCCAGCCTCTGCCCTTGCCCTGCGGGCTCTCCACATTGCAGCGGATCTCGCTCTGCTGCCTTCCAGCCTCTGCCCTTGCCCTGCGGGCTCTCCACATTGCAGCGGATCTCGCTCTGCTGCCTTCCAGCCTCTGCCCTTGCCCTGCGGGCTCTCCACATTGCAGCGGATCTCGCTCTGCTGCCTTCCAGCCTTTGCCCTTGCCCTGCGGGCTCTCCACATTACAGCGGATCACGCTCTGCTGTCTTCCAGTCTCCGCCCTTGCCCTGCCGGGCTCTCCATATTGCAGCGGATCACGCTCTGCTGCCTTCCAGTCTCCGCCCTTGCCCTGCCGGGCTCTCCACATTGCAGCGGATCTCGCTCTGCTGCCTTCCAACCTCCGCCCTTGCCCTGCGGGCTCTCCACATTGCAGCTGATCTCGCTCTGCTGCTTTTCAGCCTTAGCCCTTGTCCTCAGGGCTCCCTGCTCTACAGCCTACCTCTCTCCGGCTTCCCTAAACCCTTTTTCCTCTGGCTTTCTACCTTACCGTCCTACTCCTGTGGACTTACTCACTACTTCCCTGCTCCTCGGAGCTCTCTACCTTGTACCTTACTGTCCTCTGCCATCCTTTCCTGTTACTCGACTTTCCCTTCTATACCTTCTGCTAGTTTGCTATCTCCTCCTTTCCTGGATTTGTCTGTAGTAACATCTCTTGTACTGTTTGTTGACCCTTTTGTTCAGAGCTTGTCTGTTGGTTCCCATCAGTCAACCTCTGCCCCTTCCTTTGTCTTGTTTCTACATTACAGACACCCATAGCTGCTGTTCCAAGTCATGAGCAAACAGCGTGGGACTCTGTTATAGCAAACTGTGCAGAAGGCTAGAGTATTTCCAAGGTTCGTGGAATACTCTTTTCCTATTCTGCATACACCCCAAGAGGGTATTCACTCTGTACCTTTTCCCTTGCTACTCTTCGTTCTCTTTCCGTTCTGCAGTGTGTGTACTTGTCTGTCCACTTTATTTCAGCACCCAAACTCTTCTGGGTGTCTTGTGCCACTCTTATTAGAGTGCCATCCTTGACAATTCCTCATTGCGTACGTGTGTTTAATTGGTGAACAGTGTACAGTGTGCATGTCCCAGAGACAACCATTGCCCCAAGTGCCATCTCCATGTGACACCCCCATACTTGTGTGCTAGTAGATTATTTTGATCTGAGTCCGACGCATGTCACGTCCCTCCTGTGCATCGCGTACTTCCTGGGGTGCTGTACCATCCCCACCCTCCTCATCTTCTTCATCAGGTGGTTGCTGTTCTGTGTCAGGGGGCAGGGGCACATTCCGTCTGATGCACATATTGTTTAGCATCACACATGCCATGACAATCTTTGCCACCATCTCATGGCGGTACAGGAGTGACACACCAGACCTGCTGAGGCTGCAAAACCATGCCTTCCAGAGGGCAAATGTCTGCTCAAACACCACACGGGTTCGTGTATGGCCACGATTATAGTCCTCCTCTAGTCTGTTCTGTGGGTTCCGGACTGGGGTAAGGAGACACCGCTTCAAAGTATAGCCTGCATCGCCTGCATGTGGGCAACAATGTATGTGTAAGTTAACTCATCATGTTTAACTTTATTGAGTGATACCATGGCATGCATTTGTTTCTTCATCTCAAGCCCATTTCCATGCATGGATGGAGTCTCATGATGTGAGTGCTATGTGTGTATTCCTCATATGGACTGTTTTGCATGCCATCGACTAGTGTGCGCTGGGGGGTCCAGTTACTTGTGAGTGCACATGCACTGTGTTAGTCCACGACGGTTATTTTTGTGATCTTGCAGATGTCCACTAATTTGTATGCTGTTATCCTGGCAATGGTGATGTCAGCCTCATGATGCTATCACTACGCACAACAAATGGTGTCATGAAATGTAGTTGGGCATCTGTGTCAGTGTAGTGGTGTATTGATGTATTTGACACTCATGTCACTCCTTATGTGCAGTGATGAGGGACTGGCCTTTCAGTTCACAGTGTTTTGTGGTGTGTATTGGCTATAGTCGTTGCTTGTAGCTGCATTTTGTTGAGGGAGATGCGGTCTGATTTCGTACAGTGCACATGCAGATGTCTGTGGGATGGTTGGAACACCGCTTCATTCGCATGGTAGGGCTGCTTACATCTTGCATTATGTGGTCACGTGTCAAGTCCAGGTTGGGCTGCTTTTGGGGTATGAGCTTGCTCCATTTACTCTGGCACTCACAGCTAGGTGAAGTATGCATCTCTCCCTCCCATCTCAGCCAGGTGAAGTATGCATGTATGCCTCAATCACCTACCCACATCACATTTCCATGAGCCTAACATGCGACTCACCGATTAGCCACGATATCTGCCCTGCATGTCGCTCCATGTAGCGTTGAATCGTGAAGTTCCACAGGACCATTGAATCATGGGTTGATCTGGGGAATAGGGCACAACATTGTGTGATGATGTAGTTCGAGTCACATACCATTTGCACGTTGATTGAGTGGTATAGTTTACGGTTCCGGTAAGCTACCTCCATGGCATGTGGAACCACAAATTTAACATGGGTGCAGTCAATGGCACCAATGCAACCAGGTATGCCGGCCAGTGAATGGAAACCAACTTTGGTGTTTGAGATCTCCTGGGCAGACCGTGGTAAGGAAATGTGTTTGTCTGTGTGCTTGAGGAGGGAATCAGGCACTTGGTTCAGCGTAAGTGAGGGTAATGGTTGTGAAATGCCATGCAGTTGCCCGAATGTGTGTTGGTAGGTGCCTGTGGCCAGGAAGTGGAGCACAGACACTACCTTCAGTAGGGGTGGGATGGCGGTGCATGTTTCAGTGAGTCTGACTATGTCGTCATGTATCATTTCCACAATGGTGGTGATGGTGTCCCGGTCCAGGGGGGACAGTGTGTGGATCTGGTCAGCGGTTAGGTTGAATGGACTGGCACAGATGCGTGGTATTGGGGGGTGCCTACGTGGTGGCACTGGCTGTGCTGGTGGGGTATGCTGGCCCTGCCTTGCCCTCCTTCTCCTCCTGCGTCTCTTCTGTGCTGCCTGTTGTTGTACTTCTTGTAGTTGTTGTTGTGGCACTTCCACTGCAATCAGGTCCTGCAGCCCCAGCATTGCTAGTGGTATTGGAATCAATGTGGAGTGTAACTGTGTGTGGGAAGGGGTGGGCTGTGCTCCTTTTGTGCTTGCCCAGTCTGTATTGACTCCACCTGTGCTGATTGTGTGCACCTGTTGCAGCTGGAAACACTGTACATGGCCATTTACGGTTGGTCCGCGATGGCGTTATTAACGCCATGGTGGTAAGGTACTTTACGGCCTTTACAAGGGCGTTATTTCCATGTCCACGTGACTCGTAATGTTCACACCTTAGCGCCATGGCGATATTTACGGCATAGGAGTTGGGTGCCCGTGCCCTTGGCGCTTTTAACGGCACCGTTGATTACGGTGCCGCTATTAGCGCTATCTCGGGTCATAATCGGCCCTAGTGGTACGCGATGCCGGTAATCCTTTACCGGCATCGTTTTTCACTTACCGCCAGGATCGTAATGAGGGCCAATAAGTTTGCCAAAGAGTTCTTAAAGGAGGATTGTCTAATGCACTATAGACAGAGATATGGGCGAGAAACGTATAATGAGACCTAGTCCAGTTAAACTTGCTGAGATATATATTGTAATTGTGTATACTTTCAATTTGCTTACAGTTGATGTTGGCAGAAGATAAGAGAGTGCGAGCAAAAATCCAGTCTCCTCTGCATCAACTAATGTCTCCTCATATAGCGAAAATAGACGACGCTATACAGCCTGGCCTTACTTCTTTGAACTGGACCTCCTTGAACATTGAGAAATATTTAAACAATATTTCTGCCAAGCATGGTGAGTCTGTGTGAATTATTGACTGTTTTGATGTAGACATGAACAGAAAGGTCCCTTCAACAGAATTTCCACTTGCAAAGGTTTCTGATTTGAACAGGAATATGTGATAGATTGTTTCAAATAAAATCACAAAAAGATTGAAATTGCACATTCCTATTTGATTCGTACTTTATTGGACCTACGGTAAGTGGTCTAAAATAAGGGCAAGATAAATAAGAATTTTCCAGAGTAAATGCTTTGTAGAGGCCACTGGGATAGATGTCCTATATTGAAGACAGTTTCGGGTCACAATATCCAATGCTTCTACTCTTTTGTGAGTAGAAATGCACTGCTCTTTTGCATATGCCTTTGTTTTGATTTCAGCTCAACGCTGTCAAGAAGTAAGTAAATGTGAGGAACCAGGAATGAGACGCGGACACAGAGGACTCAAAGTGATTGCTATCACCTTTTATTGAAATAATTCAAGGGTTGAACCCTACCACAACAAAAACTAAGGGTCTGTCCAATATCAAGATGTCCAACATGAAATGTCAGAAATCTTATCCTAGCCCTCACACTGGTGCATTGGGTCTTATTACATGTTTGCCGGTCCGGAAACAAGGGAGACGGTAAGCTCACCGGCAACCTTGTTTCTGGACCGGCAAACTATAAGTCTGCCTGCCGGAGCCGATGTGACCAACAGGTCTGACCCTGCCGGCCGCAGCGGCCACGGTAGGCAGACTTGTCACGGGAGCACCGTGTGCCCACTCCCATAGAGTGCCATAGGACTCTATGGGAATGGGGATTAACAAATGTACCAGCGCCTGACTTCCCGGCCGCTGGACTTGTAATAGACTGGTGGCACCATGAAGTCAGGCACCGGTAAATAATTATGGGTCCCGCGGCCACCAACCGGTAGCACCGGCAGGGTTACCGTCGGACCCGCAATGAGGCCCATTGTCTCTGGCCGAGTAAGTGCATAAATGTCCAAGTTCAAAAGAAATGGCAAACTCCAACAAAAGGTTTCAAATGAACAAGCTTCATGCTTCCAGGGGATAACTCCCTTCCCCTGGTTTCTTTCCACAGTACAAACAGTTCACTTCCTGGGAATTACCCCCTTCCCCAGGTTTCCAGAACGCAAAACACTTCAACCAAGTCGGAATCTTAAGGGCATGCATCTTCCTTATGCTGACCTTTTCTAAAAGAAATGATGTAACTTAAAAGGCGAGTCCCAGAGCTGCAGGATTCCAGGTATACGCCACTGCCGAGCTTCTTTTACTCTCAATATTTACTTCACGGTTCCAAGGGCATGAGCCTTCCTTTGTGCTTTCTTTATGTTCACTTTCACTTTAATGAAGTTAGATTTGCCTGGTATAATCGCCTGTCAAGGCTTTTCCTTGTATACTTCACTCTCACACTTGGGAACTTGCCTTTACCTGTTATACTTACCTGGCCTGTCTTGTATGTATTTCCCACAAGCTTTTGACTTCATCTCTTTCAAATACTTGACTTTGCTTGATATACTCTCCTGCCAGGACGTTTATGCAGCTTTCTTTCTTTCTTCTCTCCCACAAAGTGATATTTGCCCAATATTTGTTTCACAACTCTTTTTTAACACAGTTTTATTTATTGGATATCTATAAGGTACTTAAACAGCAAGACAGTGTTTTCTGTACATTCAATTATTTGGTTTCCTTTTCTTAGGTAGGAGACCAGCTACCTGTTTGTGGTCTGTTTCAAAGCCCCTTTGAACTCTTTACATGCTTCACTTAGCATCTCTTTTGTCATTGATGTGCAGCAGCATTCACCCTCAATTAAACCCTGGTACCCATTCTCCTTCCCTGGGCTTACTGGATCCTTTACTGGTCTGTCACAGTTTTTTTTTTTTTTTAAATATATTTTTATTTTATCTCAACCAAACAACATTAAAACAAAACATAAATAAAACACATCAAGCAATAAAACCAAACAAACAAAAAATAAGGCACTGCAATCCCCATCCCTCCCCCCTATGAGCCTGTAGAGTGTCCGCCTTCAGTGTCCGTTCCGTGCGGTGGGGCCTCATCGCTCACAAGTCCATCCGAGGCCGATCCCGCACCAAACAGCTCAGTTAACAATAACTTCCATGCCGTGAGAGAGCCTATTTCTTCCTCATCCCCTGCCATACTGCCATCTTGCCACACTGTCGTTTCGGCATCCGCCCATTTTTGGAGATCGCGCCACCAGACCTCCACTCGCGGCTTATGACATTTCTTCCACCCCATGGCTATCCTACGTTTGGCAAGCACATAGGCCAGATCTTTAAGTTTCTCAACATGTCGAAGCTTACGCGCCCTGGGATACCCTCCCAGCAGACAAGCCCAAGCCGAATCCACCTTAAGCGTGATACCACTCCCTGCCAGCCTCTGCGCCACTTCACCCCAGTAGGTTGCAATCACTGGGCACGCCCAGAACATGTGTATCATGTCCGCATTCTCTTCGTTACACTTGGGGCACGCCTGGCGCCCACTGTCCAGAAATTTGGAAATTCTAAGGGGGGTCATATATGCCCTGTGCGTAATATAGAGCTGTATCTGCTTGAACCTGGCGTTCCTCGATACCTTTTTATGGTACCCCAGGGCGCGCTCCCACATCCCATCCGACATCGGGGCCCCCATCTCCGCTTCCCACTCCAGTCTCAAGTGCCCCAAATCCTTCCCAACCTTTGTCATCAACATCTCGTACAACCTAGAGACCTCGTGCCCACCCTCTGATGCGTCGTACATTGTTTCCAGCGTGGCATCCGGTTCATCGGCCAAAGTAGTTTCGGGCCACGTGCTCCGGACCTCCCGGACCACCCTATGATATGTTACATATTGACCCCTGTGTAGTCCCGACCCTGCCTCCAGTTCATCGAACTCCATCAGAGTCCCATCCTGCCAGATGTCGCCCATAGTGATCAACCCCACTGACTCCCAATATGTCCGGATAATAGCTCTCAGCTGCCCGTCTTCCTTTGCCAGGGCGACCAGAGGTAACTGCGGCATACACGGCGAGGGGTCACCCATCATCCGACAGGCACGCCGCCATATGTTCCCGCCAAGGGCTAGCATCTTTGGACGCTCTCTCATCCATGAACCAGTCACCCACATCACCTCCCGCAAATAGAAGGGGGAACAGTCTCTTCCTAGCAGCCTGTGTTCGGAGGTCTCTTCATCTGAGAGCCACCTGGCCACGTATTGCAGTTGCGCCGCAATATAATAGGCCTCAAAGTTTGGCAGCTTCACGCCACCTTTCTCGTAAGAGTTCTGCAATTTCCATAATGCGACCCTGTTGCGCGTGCCGTGCCACAGGAAATTCCTACACACGCTATGTAACTTAGCGAAAAACTTCCTAGGTATCATATACGGGATGTTATTAAAGTAATGCAGGAGCCTGGGCAGCACCACCATTTTAAGCATAGCTCCACGACCCATCATCGCTAAAGGCAATCTTTCCCAGAACCTCATGCACTTCTCAATCTTTCCCACAGCTAGCTCAGTATTATGCCTGTGTTCTTCCTCGGTCGTGTGATACACGTCAATGCCCAGGTACCGGAAGGAGCTCGTCGCCCACGGGATCCGCAGCACTGGCAACCTCTCCACCGGTATCCCCACATAACTGCCTAGCGGGAATAGTGCGGATTTCTGAGGGTTGACCGCTATGCCGGACAACCAGGCGTACCTCTCCAATACCTCCAAGATATATTGCAAATTCTCTTCCGGATGTTTCAGGTATAACAGCATATCGTCTGCATACAGAGATATAAGATGGCACTCCCCTCCCACCTCTATACCCACCGGGTCATACTGCTGCCGGAGGTAGATTGCTAAGGGTTCGAGGGCTAGTATGTACAACATTGGGGACCAAGGACACCCTTGCCTGGTGCCTCTGCCTAACTGCCATCTATCTGACACCACTGCGCCCGTACGGACCCTAGCCAGAGGCGCACTATATAATAGCTCGGCCTACCTCATGTAGCCTGGTCCCAGTCCAAACCGCCCCAAAGCCGCCAGCAGCCACGGCCATCGAACAGAGTCGAACGCTTTAACCGCGTCCAACGCCACTATCGCCATTTCGCTGTCCTCACTGCCTCCCCATTCCACCACCCTGTGAAGGCCTCTGTGATTGTGAGTAATATTCCTGTTCGGGACATAGCCCGTCTGGTCAGGATGGATCAGCTTGCCTATTACCCTCCGCATTCTGGCCGCCAGGACAGCTGTTAGGATCTTGCTGTCCTGGTTCAGCATCGACAGGGGCCGGTAGGAGCCACAATCATGTCCCGGTTTATTGGGTTTGGGGAGCGGTACTATAATCGCCTCCCTGAGTGATTCCAGCAACCGCCCCACCTCGAACGCTTCATTAAACATCTCCAGCATGGGCGGGAGCACCTCCTCTCCATACGCTTTATAAAATTCACTGGGGAACCCATCCGCTCCTGGGGCCTTGCAAGTGGGTAGCTGCCGCACAATCTCCTGCAGCTCCTCCAGAGTGATCGGAGCATCCATCTCCTCTCGCTCTTCGTCACTTATCTTGGGCAGGCCTATGTCTTCAAGTACTACCTCTATCTCCTCCCGGCTTCCCCCCTCTCGATCCTCATATAATGCTTGATAATATTCCGCGAATGCTCCATTCACCCCTTCCTGAGTGACCTCCTCCACTCCCTTTTCAGTGATAACTGATCGGATCGGGGATCTTGGGGTCTCGCTCTTATACAGCCAAGCAAGAAGCCTGCCCGTCTTGTCTCCCCCGGCATGCAACCTCTCAATGTACTTCCTGCAATTCAGATTACAGAGCCTGTCCCAGTGTTCTGCGCACCTCTGCTGCAGATTAATGACCTCCTCCGTGTCCGTCCCACCCTCCCCCAGCTCTTTCTCCAACTCAATCTCGGCTCTACGCAGATCTGCCAGGACTCCTCCCATTAATCCCTTGGATTTCGCAATGGCAACCCCCCTCATTACAACCTTAAAGGCCTCCCACAAAGTACCAGCCAACTTGACACTACCTGTGTTCGCCTCAAAGTAAGCAACTATCTCCTCCCTCACGTCCTCTCTAAAGACTGGATCCCTGAGCGCTTCCGCCCTAAGGCGCCATGTTGGAATTCGCGCACGTGGGGGACAAAGCTGCCAACGCATGACCAGGGGCGAGTGGTCCGAAAGGACTCTCGCCCTGTAGTCTATCTGGTCACACTCCGCAACAACGTCCGGAGTGGCGAAAACGTAATCCAGCCTTGTGTGTAACTGGTGCGGGGCCGAGTAATGCGAATATTGCCTCACGCCAGGGTGTCTCGTCCTCCACACGTCTGCCAGGCCAAGGTCTTCCAGCAGCGCCAGCAGTACCCTAGCCGCCGGGCTGGGCCTGTCCACCCTGTCATCCGACCTGTCCTCCTTGGGGTTTAGTACACAATTAAAGTCCCCTCCCCAAATCACCGGACCCCCCATCCCTTCACCCAGTCTAGTGATCAGTGTCCTAAAGTATGTCGCCGTGTCACGGTTGGGAGCATAAGTATTTATAATACACACTACTTTATTTTCCACAAGCCCCCTTACCATGACCAGCCTCCCATCAGACTCCACAACTTCCCCAAGTAGCTTAAACGGGACATGTGGTGCAACCCAAATCAGCACACCTCTAGCATAGGCAGAATATGTAGATCCAACTACTGTCCCTCTCCACTTTCTCCCCACCAGATCCAGTTTGTCCCGTGTCAGATGTGTCTCCTGTAACAAGGCAATGTCTATCTTTTGCCTTTTCAGGTACAACATGACCTTGTTACGCTTAAGGTAGCTGTTAAGCCCCCTAACGTTCCACGTTAGTATCCTAAGGTCCCCCATGATGTATCAGTGACTTCCATCTCTCTCCCAGGTCCACTCGCCTCCCCCCTACCTCAAAGGCCCCCATTCCCAGTTTCTCACCCAGGCTCATATAAAAACTGACCCACCCCACCCCCCTAACCCAACCAACTGCCCAGCTCCATCCCTTGATCTCAGGCATCCCTGTGTTCGGTTCTCTCTGGAACCCAAGTAGAGAACCCGACAGGGTGTCACCCCACACACAGTGACTAAACTAAACTCAAACTGGGGTATAAAGAACAGCCCCCGGAGGCTCCCCTCCCGCACTTCCGTATCCGCGCACACGGACCATGTTTTAAAGTCCTAACGCATACACTACCAAACAAAGTCATACCGGCTATATTCCAGTCCCAATGTTCATAGCCCAACCGGGCCCGCAGCGTCACTTATCTCTTCCCGTTCCATCCGCCGTCCGCTCATCTGGCTCCTGAGGACAGTTTTGTGCATCGAGCCATTCCATGGCCTCCTCCGGAGTGTCAAAGAACAGCATCTTAGTCTTGAAGAAAACCTTCAATCTGGCCGGGTAAAGCAACATATACTTGTACCCTGCTGCCCGCAATCGCCTCTTGACCGCCCCAAAGTTCATGCGACTGCGCTGCACTTGCAAGGTGTAATCGGGGTAAGCAGTAATGGTCGCCTCTCCTCGCCGTATGGTGCCCCCCTTACGAAAGTGCTCAAGGATCCTTTCCCGATCCCGATAATTGAGGATCTTGGCGATCACAGGCCTAGGTGGGTTCCCCGGCGGTGGTCTTCTGCTCAAGGCCCTGTGCGCCCTCTCCACCGCAAACCCCTGCGACAGGGCGCCCCCAGTGATCTCCTGCAGCAGCAAGTTCTCAATAAACTCTGTGTGATTCTGGCCTTCAGCCCCCTCCGGCAGGCCCACGATGCAAACGTTGTTTCTCCGGGCACGTCCTTCCGCCTCTTCAGCCCTACTTTCCAAGTTGCCCACCCGCTGCACCAGGGCATGGATATCGCGCTTATGTGCAGTGCAGTCCGCCACAGTAGGGCCCATCTCCTTTTCCAAAGTTTCCGTGCGCTCAGCCAGGGCTCGCACATCCTGCCTCAGGAGGTTCACGTCCTCCTGCACCGCCCCAACCTGTAGTTCCAACGCAGTTTTCAATTCGGCCACAGCAAGTTGGAGCTTGGTCTCCCACGTCGCCTTCAGGTCCGCGATCGCAGCGAGGACCTCCTGGTTCGCACCACCGGTGGCCATCTCCTTGGTCTGAGCCTTATCCTTGCTCCTGGCACCCTCCAGGCCGGGCGACGTCTTGGCGTATTCGTCGAGCGTGGGCTGTTTATTCTTCGCCCTCAGAAGCTTGTTCGACATATCTCCAGTCAGGAGCGTCCCTCTGGCCGCGCTCCGGTCCAGGCCAGGGAGGCACTGTGCCAATACACCACGACTCTGTTGAGAGTCCCAGCTCGCCCAGCAGTCTCAGGCACCGCTGTTGTCCGGCGCTCCCCCCAGATGGGCAGGGTCGCGCTGCTCCCTTCGTACCGCTGAGAGGGCGCACGTATGTTGTGATCCCAGTCTACCGCTCCTTTGTCCCCTCGTCAAGCGGCGGCGGCCATTTTGTCGTCCGTCGAAGTCTCGCCACCAGTGCTTCATTCGGCTCTTAAGTATCTGTGCGCACTACGAACCCGTGTAAAAATGTGTCCTCGCGTGCAGCCGGACTTCATGTACACAGTCTTCCAATCTTCGCCAAATCACAGCGGTCCTTGCGCGGTATCAGTCGGATTATGTACGGATCAGCGGGAGCTCCCGTACAGGCACGTCTTTTCACATGGCTTCCAAGCCACGCCCCCCCGGTCTGTCACAGTTCTCTGTTCTCCTTCCTTCCGGGTTGCCAGCCCAGCGTGTGGTTAGTCAGCTGCTGTTCCTTCGCTGTGCCTTGTTTTGCGGTATGCAGATCTCGCTGCCTCTTGCTTTCTGGCAGCAGGCTGCTCGTCATTCGCTTCCCCTTACAATGGCAGGCGTTTCTCCAACCTCGTTCTCCCCGGCATGCTGGGCTGCAGTGTGCTGATCCGCGTCTCTCCAGCTTGCAGCATTACCCAGCTACAGTACTTTTCCTTCCCGTTCCTGCTCTCCTAGTCCACCTCTGTCAGTTGGGGTGAATTTAAAGGGGGACCTCCTTCCAAAGACTAGACTGTTACATTGGCTTCTTGGTCTTAGTCAACCTCATTGCTCCGGTCCTCTTCCTCATCCAGTACTCCCATATATATGGGATTGAAAAACAGTGTGGGGTATATTACTTTGACAGGTATTATCTGTAAGGTTTATGGGTGACAGATGGGAACTAGCACAATAAGCCATAAATGTATGAGACATGGAGGGGATATCCCTAAAAGGGAAAGGAGGGTATGTGTTTTGATCTGATGATGCCATGCTATTCCCCCCATGTGGTCCTCCCTCATATAGCTGCCCACAGGGTCAGGATCAGGTAGTGGCTACCACCCCAAGGTCACATGAAGAGAGACATTCCCCGGGAAAGGAGTGATGACAACGCCAGATTCATCACAGTAAACTAGAATTAAAATAGTTGGTTTGTCATTTGGGTTATGATGACCAAATTATTAAGATAAACACATGCAGTAACTGAAAACCCACACGTTTCCCAGATTTAATATGCTTTTCACTAGGTGTTGGGAGAACAGTTTGTAAATATACCAAGCGTTTATAAGAAATTTATCTGGGATTTAGGATTAATTGAGAAAGGAGATAGCCATGTATGTCGCTCATTGGATGAATGCATCCATTACAGGGGCCTGTGTTTAACCTCATGGTCCCAGGTTCGAATCCCGACAGGTTCACTCAGCCCTGTATCTTTCGGAGGTGGATAAAATGAGCATCATTAAGTTGGGTAACAATAAACACCTGTTATCTGTCAATGGCACAAAGCTAGCTCTCTGGGGGTGAACGTGCCCTCTACAAATACACATGTTATGTTACGTTATAGTTGACTTGAACTTTACGTCTTGTGATGTTATATAAATGATAGTTTTCCCCTCCAACCTCAGGTTTTAGAGATGAACATGGAGATGGTGGTGAAGAAAAAGATGTTAGATCACAGTTCCTGCATCCATAACTAGCGAGCAAATGCTTCTCTAGTTGAATAGTATAACAAAGCAGGACACACAGTATAAGTCTTTCACTCAACAGTGTCATGACTGCACCCACACGCTCCCCGCCTAGATCCTCCCCCGCTCCTGCACACATCCCGCCCAGATACTTCCCCACACCGCAGAGCCTGCTCCAGGTTCCCCTCCCAATAGCAGAGGGATGCCACGGCGACGCCTCGCTGCCTCAGAGGGGTCGCGGGAGGATGGCAGCGTCCAGGAACCTGGCAGCTTTGGTTGTGGAGGCACTGGGGGATGCCAGGATTCTCTGTTCACGGCCGAAGCAGGCCGCCACCCACGCATACTGTTACTTCCTAGTCACGTGAGTACACACAGCGTCGCTCACGTGACCCCGTGAGGATGCGCTCACGTGACCTATAAGGAAGTACTTCAGTATAAAAGGATACCGGCAACGCAATGCCACGCTTCTCAGCTGTTTTCCTGACGGTGAGTGGCACTTTGAACTATTTGGATTCTGTTTGCCGGATTTTGGACCTTGCTCACGTACTCTGGACTTGATTCTGCATACCCCTTGGATTTGGCAAATTGGAGTTATTGTTTTCATGGTTTTTGGATTTCTGGCTCCGGATCACTGACTTCTTTCTGGACTACCACTTGGCAAAGGTTATTTTGGACACTGCACTGTGCCACCTGGGAGACTGTCACCCCTTCCCTATCAAGGTGCAGGTAACATCCAAGGCACACCACGGGTACTGGGTGCTACGAATCTCTGTGGCTCCTCGCTTTCATCTTGCTGCTGTTGGGGTCCCTTCTTATCGGTATCCACCCAAGGGAGGGACACTTTGAGATTCGCTTTCCATACTGCATCTTCACGGGCAATACATTGGTAGGTGTTATTTCATTCCTTTGTTAAAGGGCTGTTTTCTCACATTACTGTTTTGGAATTTGTTTGATTGCCTGTTCTTTTGCAGCTACCTGGGTACCCGAGTTCCTGATCTCTGCACCTGTGGCCTCAATAACTGGCCAGGGAGTAGCATTTGATTCCTCCCTGGCCGGTGCTTGGGGACAGAGGTATACATAGTCATCGTGGAGTCTCATCTTGACAACAGTGTTTGAACAGGTAAATTACTGAGATGGGGGTATGGAGATGGAGAAATTACTCCTCCAACAGGAACAGCAATGTGTATTTCATCTTAAAACGGGTACAAGAAGTCTCAACTAGTGTGTTGAATGGTGATAACTGGTGGCATTGTAAGACTGATCACACGGTCAAACCCATCAGAACACATCTGCAAGTTCCACTCAGGTGGAAGAACCACAATGACAATTACCTAGGGTTTCCTTTTAAAAAAAATATATTTATAAAGGTTTGTAAACAAACACATTACACAGCATAAACCCTCGCCCCGTTCCAGCTCCCTCGCACCCTCCGCTCCATCTGCCCCCAACCCACCCCCTTCCAACTCCGAGAATCCCTAATACAGTCACACATCTTGGTTACAGGTGTCTCTAGCCCGTCTGGCCAGTGGGTGCGCTGTTGATACATCCTTCTCCTCTCCTTCGGAGACGTTCCTGTGAGCTCTCAGAGGAGAAGATCATCAGGTGAAGTTTGCAAGCCATTAAGGAGTGCACTCCATTGAGGATCCACCTCCTCAGAGTCGTTCTCCATGCTCTGGTCCCTTACTATATCCCTCTCTGCTGCACCCCACTTTAATACATCCCATACCCATTGTTGTACCAGGAGTCCTTTAGGGCTCTTCCATGAATTGGCCATGCAGCATTTTGCTCAAATCAATAGCAAGGCTGCCAGTTTGTTCAAGCACCTTCGCTCCGCTCCTTTCCCCCACACCCGGGAGCAGTCCCAGCAGGCATATATAACTCGGGGGTGCACTCTAGCTCCCTCCCCAAGAGGGCATTGAGCCGATTGACCACTTCTGCAACTACCCAACTATCTGGGAGAAACCCCAGACCATGTGCTAAAAGTCAGCAGACTCCCCAATTCATTTAGGGCATGTGTGCGGGATCTCTGCATTTATCATATGCAACTTCTGTGGGGTGATATAAACCTGAAGCACCATGTTAAATTGAATCAATTTGAGTCGGGTGTTACGTGAGGCTTTGGAGATGGTAGCGCAAACCTTGGACCATGTTTTCTCTTCTAACGGTTTTCTCCCATATCACTCTCCCACTTTTCCCAGACCCTATGGGGGGGTCAGTGTTTTGCTTTCCTGTAGCACTGCCTATAATTGCATGATTGCATGACACTCCACCCTTAACGTGAGAATTGTGTGAAGTACTGGTGTGGTCGGGAATCATGACTCTACAGGCCCCTTCTCTACACCATATCCCTCCCCAACTTGGAAACAATTAAACCATAATGAATAAGTCTCAGTGCTCAGTTTACAGTTTGTTGATATACCCCTTGGATGACGAAACCCCTCAGTTTCGTCGACGGCTGTGATCGTTCCCATAGCAAGTATCTCACCTTGTTCTCCCTGTGGGTGTCTCCAGGCTCACCAGGGACTACTCTTTCTTCTTGACTCTGACTTGTGGGGGGTGAGTCAGTAGCAGAGCCTTTGCTATCTGTCATTGTGTCCGTTCCCCTCTCTTTCAGTTGTTCGTTTCTGCAGGGTGTCATCTCGGGGGTCATCATGGGGGTTTCTTTCCACATGGTGTGCGCACCATTTGAAAATGTGACGCATTTCTCATCACTGTTCTCGAGTCACTATCACCAGTCTATGTTCGTTTCCGGTTATGGTCCATGGCTGTGATTCATAAGAGAATGCCATCTTCTTTGGTGGGGATCTATTCTTCACCAGCACTGTGTTGCCTGTTGTAAGGACTCTGGGGTGGGCTCTCCTTGTCAGGTTCTCCTCCTCATTTCTGGTTTGCCTGGACTGTTCTACTTACTTGTGATCTATGTCCGAGTAGCCCCACCTGTATCGGCGCCCTCGCACATGATCTGCAGGACTCCCTTGGGTCGACCAGTGTAGTGTTTGCCTGTATGTCCAGAGGAACCGGTATACTTCCGGCAGCCATAGGACTTGTTGGTCCTTTGCGATCCGCACTACTTTGTTTAGCGTACCCATGAATCTCTCTGCATCCCTATTCATTTGGGATCAGCATGGGGTAATCCTTTGGTGGTTTATGTTTAGGTTGTCGAGAAATCCATGGAGTTCTCTCCCATTGAACGGTAGCCCGTTGTCACTTTTTATTATGTTAGGGAATCGATGTATGGAAAAACACTTTTCTAGCGCCATTATTACTGATGGCACATCAGTGGATTTCACAGGCTCAACCTCTGGGTATCTGCTAAATTCCTCAACCGCCACTGGTAGGCAGTCTTTGTTGGCAATGGAACAGATGTCTATGCTTACTGTGTTTCATCTTAGCTGGCTGCTCAGGGGATTTGTGATTGGCTCAGCTGGTCCTTGATGTTGGGATGACTGGCATGCTGAGCGTGACCCCACTAATGTCATCACTTTCTGTTGGATCTTCGGCACCCATACTCTTGATTTTAGGAAGGTTTGCATTTTAATAATGCCTTGATGACCTTAATGGGCTAGCTGGAGTGCATGTTCTACAAGCGTCGTCGGCAGGACAATGGAATGTCCTTTTCGTATTAGTTCTTCATGAGAAATGGACAGCTCAGGGCATATTCCTAACAGGCCTTGTAGCAGTTCTTGGGCCACCACTGCAGTACGAGCAGTTTGATTAGTGTATACCATAACATGATGTCGAAGGAGGTACACCTGAAAATGTCAGCATCCCCACAGGATGGCTAGCCCCTTTCTTTCAATCTGTCCATAAATGTGCTCAGTCTTCATTAGTGCCCGACTGGCAAACGCAATTGGATGTGCAATACATTCCTGGTCTGTCTAGGTGAGGACTGCTCTGAGCCCGACCGGACTAGCGTCCACTAGTAGCTCAGTTTGCCACGCAGTGTTGAAGAATGCCATTGTTGTGTTTGTCATGAGAGAGTCTTTTATCCTCTGGAATGCTGTAGGTTGTTCCTCCCAACAGATCTATGGGGCCTCTCTACTGATGAGCTCGACTCTTCCTCAGACTGTTTATCATCTTCACTGTCACTCTCGCTCTGATTGCGCTCATGATCAACAGTTCTTGCTTTGATGTTTCCACTCTTCTAGTAGATTGTTCGTGACATTTTGGTGTACTTCGAGTTCGATCTGTGGGGTTCTCGGCAGAACCTGGAGCTCAGGCAGACAGAGGCAAAGCGATTTACTTTGGCAAATTTGCGTCCTGTTGCTCCTAGGGCCGGGCATGCCTCTTCCTTGTTCCATGCTTCTCTGCACTACTTATACGATTTTTGCATTTGTGCTGTGTGCCTGGGTATGTTGGAGGGTTGTACTCTAGTTCTCCCCTCAAATCAATTGTGGCAATGCTTGCAACAGGTTTTTCCACATCAATCAACATGCAGCTCATAGCCACCTCCATGGCTGCCACCTGGAAGTCGGTCCTTTCTCTCTAGCGCCCCATCTCCAGGATTCTCTCCAGGGGTAGATTTCGAATGGATTGTGTCTGTGTCCTCCCACGTATTCCTCATCTTATGATATTCGTATCTCGCCAGCTTTGCTGCTTCGGAAAAAATGTTCTTTGCACAGGGTGCTGTGCACAAGGTTGCGGCGTTGATGTCCCTTGACTGTCTCCGACCGCATCAATGTCACCATCAGTATAAATAGCGTGTGCCGTGCCTGTTGGCTTCAGTTCCGTTTTTTCCGATAACTTCGCTCTCATGTTAATGGCGCATTTCGAATCTTCTTCAAGAAAATGTCGTCTTCTTCTACCCCTTCAACTCTTAAGATGGGGGTCAAAAAATGTGTCGACTGTGGCTCTATAATGTCGATCACTGACCCCCACCGCATTTGTCTTTGGTGCCTGAGTTCGGCCCTCCTGAGCTTGTTGGACGAGAAGCCATGCATGATTTGTTGCAGGTCCGCAAACTCCTCGTCGAGTAATTCTCACCCCACGGCCATCTCCCTTACTCTTGCATGGTAATCATTGATTTTTTCATTGGGCCTTTGTCTCACCAGCCTTAGCTGAAAGCACTCGTAGTTCGGATTTAGCTGGGGCTTGAATTTATTGTTGAGGGCAGTCTTGGCTGCTTCATAGTCATCTTCCTGTCCTCGATTGGGAAGGGGTTGGAAAGCCACAGGGCTAGTGTTCCTAGGTTTAGCATGAAGAAGGTGCGTTTGTCTTCTGCTGCTGTGATCTTCCTTGGCTTTACGTGGAGCTCAAATTGCTGTAACCACAGCTCCCACTGGATGGTGGCACATTCTGCGTAGGGGTCGAACGGCTTCATGAATGAGACTTGTGACAAGTCGTGGGCCTTGCCTGGCCAATCACTCTCCCGCGGGCCTGTTTGCTGGTCGTCTGATATGTTGCCTTATGAGGTGACGTGCACTGGGGTGTCACCCCTGCTTGTTGGCAGTGGTTGATTGATGGTGTCCCTTGACAATACTGATCAGCGCACTTATTGGGTGCTGCTGCTGTCCTAAATATGTTGTCCTTTGTCCTGTGTGGCGTGTCTTCTAACTGTCTTGGGGCAGGCTTGACCACACCCACCTCAGCTGCTGCTCCTGATGCTGGTAAAAGCCACTGCGACTGTCACTCCTGCCGCTGCTTTGCCATGAGTGTTGAGCCCTCCCCCCCATGCCTTCCGGATGTTTTCTGGCACTGTGTTGATGCGGGTGATATTTTTTTTATGGGGACCGGGCTGCTCCACAGTTCAGCGCTGCCTCCTCGTCACCAGTGTGATTTGCCGTGGGTCAAGGCCGGATAAGGTCGACCATGCTGAATAAAGAACGCACACACAGATGGCTCTGCTAACTGCCATTAACCCTGTTTGCACAGACAGCTCTCTGCCTCTTTTCTTATCTCGGCAGCGTCATGACATCTGATGATATGCTGCTTATAGAGCCCTTTCTCTACACCACATCTGGAAGAAAGGTACTTTGGAATTTTGTCATGCAAATGCTTCACCTGAGACGGGCCAAAAAAGAGACTGCACAAGTGGCAGTTGGACTGTTTTTTATTATTAAGATTAATGAATTCAGGAAGCAAAAATCAAATAGAACTGCATATCATTTTATGAAGTGGTACTACATTGCAGGCTGAACTGTGGAAATGTGTCTCTGAAACAAGTGAAGGATTGGTACAACTTAACATTGATGCTTTGTTGAGCATTTACACGAAAGATAGTTCTGTAAATGTCAGCCAATCTTCCGTTACATCCAGCAATAGCTAATTAGTCTGATGGTGTTTGAATTATTGCTAATGTTTTTGCCAGAGATTGGACTTTAGGGCCATTAACACGTTGAAGTCCAAAGTTAATTGCCAATTATAGGCTCATGAGTGGTATGTGAACATAGACCAATATAGTATACCAACACATTCCATAAGATTCTTAGGGAGTTATGTAGAGCTCAGTTAAAGTATGAAGATATTTTCAGAAGTTTGGTACGATGGGTTAGGAGTGGCTCTTGATTTTAATTCTTTAGTTGGGTGAGGACATAGTGCTATCCTCAGAGACTGATATCTTGGTTGTGCATTATCGTAATTATTATGCTGGGTAAGGACAGAATGCAAGTGAGGGGTCCATGTATGATGCATGCCCCAGTGGAGGGTGCATGTGAGATGCATGCCCTAGTGAAGGTTGCACATGAAATGCAAGCCCTTGTGGAGGTTACACATGAGATTCAGGTCGTGGTGGAGGTTGCACATCAGATACATGCCCTGGTGCAGCATGCACATGAGATGCATGCCCTAGTGGCGAATGTACCTGAGATGAATCTATTTCAAAAAAGGTAGCAGCCACTCCTCTCTGAAAGGTACAGTGAGCAAAACGCATGTGCTGCAAACTCTCAGCTCAGAACAGGCTATCATGCCATGTTCTTTCTGGAGAAGAGCGCCTGCTACCTTTTTTAAAATATTTTCAAGGAACTTGGGGTTGGTCACCCTGAGTTACCTGGGGGCAACCAGACGTGGACTCCCTGCTGACTGTGCTCAAAGAGACACAGCTTCACCTCACTGATGAGGCCCAACAAGGCTGAAACATGTGTATGGGGTTGCTGTTGGTACTCTTGTTCACAGAGGAATTGCCATAGCATTTCGGTTCTGGACTGCCCATGTGGGCGGGACAAAGACTGATATGCAAATGGATATTTCGAAGGGATTGTGTCCTCCGACGTATTACTTATCTTAGATATCGCTTTGCAGGCCTCGGAAAATTTTTCTCTAGAGGGCGCTGCGCGTCGACATCCGCCGAGTCGATGTCCCTCGACAGCCGCCGTATCGACGTCGACGTCATCCTGCCAGTTCCGTTTTTCCGCGCTTACTCAGTGCCTCGGAATATCGTTGCTCAGTTTCGTAGAGAATTTATCCTATTTCCTCGAGATATTCGATCCATACTCGATGGCTTCCTCGTCGGAACCGACGACCCCTCGGTCCGGCTTCAAAAAATGCCGAGACTGTGGGAAAAAGATGTCGCTGACTGACCCTCACAGAGTTTGTCTGTGGTGTTTGGGAGCTGAACACCATTGTTCGGAGTGCGAGGACTGTATGTCCATGACAGCTAAGGCCCTGAAGGAGCGTAGGGGGAAGCTGGAAAAAGGAAAGACTTCAAAAGCTTCTTCTTCCTCGACGAAGTCGAGACATTCGTCTCCTCGTCACCATTCGCGCTCCAGGTCTCGGAGTGGGTCCCATCACTCCTCGAGATCGAAGCACTCGAAGAGGAGACGTCGAAGATCCCCTTCTCCGTCCTCCTCTTCCTCTGTTTCTCCTAAGAGATCCCTTGCCCCACGAAACATAGTTCCCGGACTGAATGGGAGGAATTCCGCAAAAATATGATTAGCGTCATCGAGAAAGCGGCCTTGACCCCCTCGAAGACTGCCGAGAGCGATGCTCTGGTCGAAAGACCCGAAGGTAAAAAATGCCGCGAGTCGCAGTACCCGGCGAAGGAAGCTTCTCGAGCGCATCACGAACCCTTGAGTAAAGCTATGACCTCGAAACCTTCTTCGAAGGTTCCGTCGACGCCGTCGACGAAGGTTCCGTCGACGCCGAGGTCGGTGTCTTCGACGCCGTTGTCGAAGGGACCTTCGACACACGGGTCTGTCGACTCGACGCCATCTTCGACACCGGCGTCGACGCCAAGGAAAGTCACGGTTGCGGCGCACCCAGTGGCTATCCCCAGGTCCCCGATGACGATGCCGTCGAGATTGTCGACTTCCTCGAGCAGAATCCCAATTCTATCGAGGACCTCGAGGCCTCCGCCTTTGTTTTCGGCGCCACGCTCGAAGCCTTCGACGTCGGCGTCGACGACATCGACGTTTTCGAGGCCGATTACAACAAGTTTGGCACCCTCTGCCTTGGAGATGGGTTTCACACCCTTTGTGAGTTCAGACCATTTGAGAACTATGTCCTCAATTATGGAAGAGGGAGAACTATCTGACCAAGAAGAGACATTTGAGTTGCAGGGACCTGCAACCCCAGTTCAAGAGGAGTTATCCTCAGAAGAACGCAGGTTAAAGGATCTCCATGATTCCTTACATGAGGCAAGTGGGTTAGACACTTGCCCTGAGGTGGAGTTCGCTAGGCCAGGCCCGGGGGAGCATCCTGAAACCCCCTATAGAGCCTTAATGACCAGGATCACAGAATGTATGGGGTGGTCAACACCTTCACAGGCTTTCCAACAAGATGACCTCACGGATATTCTTGATAAAGGTCCACAGGAGGATCCTGTAGTACCTTTTCATAATGCTCTTCAAAGGAAAATCATGACGAACTGGGAAACCCCAGATGTCGTCCCGGTAGTAAATAAAAAACTGTCTACTAAATACAGGGTATCTTCTGCAGACCCGGAGTTTTTGTCAAAACACCCATCCCCAGAAAGTCTGGTGGTACAGGCAGCATCTTCTACTGACATCAAGACTGCTTACCCTACCGTCCCACAGGACAGGGACGATAAGAAATATGATGCCATGGCAAAGGAAAGTTTTTTCGGCATGTAGCATGGCGTTAAAATCTATTAATTCTACTTGCACCCTTGCTAGATTCAGCCATACACTTTGGGAGCGTGCTTCTACAGCTGCTGACTGCATCCCGGAGGGAGAAGAAAGGGAGGCAGTCCTAAATATCATACAGGACGGTAAAGACGCTATGTGCGAATCCCTCCAGACGGGCATTGATTCGGCTGACAGTATCAGCAGAGCAATGGCGGCAAGTACAACAACCGCTTGGTTGAGAAAGTCTGGTTTTGCCCCAGATGTGCAAGCCAGGCTCTTGAACATGCCATTCGATAGCTCTTCTTTGTTTGGGAAAAAGGCGGATGACAGTTTAGAAAAACTGCAAACATCAAAGGCAGTAGCAAAATCCCTAGGCGCTGCAATCCGTCAGACACCTTTTCGTCCCACAGGAACCTCTGCGAGAGGCAAGTCCTTTCGCTTCTACTCCGCATTTGGAAGAGGTAGAGGACGACCGGCTCAAAGGGGACAAAGAAGAACTACCCGAGGTGGACGGGGTAGATATTCAAAAGCCGCAGCAACAGCAGGTGCCTCTTTACCATCGGTATCTGCATCAGCCGCCCCAAAACCACTCTGAGGACTTCCCTCACAAGACACCTGTAGGAGGCAGGTTAACTCAACATCTGGCGGAATGGCAGGCTATCACGTCAGATGCTTGGGCATTGGAGACAGTTGCACAAGGTTACTGCCTGCCTCTCCTACGCATACCTCAGAGTCATCCACCGGGGATCAGCTCTCAAAAAGCTCCAGATCCGCTCCTCTTGCAGGAAATTTTAGACCTGCTAGAGAAAGGTGCCATAGAACCGGTACCTATAGCGGAGAGGAACAAGGGCTGGTACTCCCCTTACTTTCTCATTCCAAAGAAAGACGGAGGACTGAGACCCATCTTGGACTTGCGAGAATTGAACAAATTCCTCAGGAAAGACAAATTCAAGATGGTAACTCTTTCTCAGATCCTTCAGGCCCTTCAGTTCCAGGACTGGTTGGTATCTCTGGACCTTCAGGACGCTTATTTCCATGTGCCTATCCATCTCAAACACAGGAAATACCTGAGGTTCGCAATTGGCAACTCTCATTATCAATTTCGAGTGCTGCCATTTGGGCTGGCCTCCGCCCCGAGGGTCTTCACCAAGTTAATGTCGGTAGTGGCTGCAAGTCTAAGGAGGGAAGGGATTCACGTCTACCCCTACCTGGACGATTGGTTGATCAGGGCTGTATCTTCGGAACAAGCTCAGATCCAGCTAAATCACGTTTGCCACTCCCTTCACAGACTGGGCTTCTCCCTCAATTTAAAGAAGTCACAAATGATACCATCGCAGAGACTCCAGTTCATCGGAGCGATCCTGGACACTTCCCTGGGAAAAGCCTCGCCACCAGAGGTGAGGGCTCAAGATATTCTACAGATGGTTAAGTTCCAAAATGCCCAACGTCTCCCAGCCTTCGACTTTTTGAGGTTGCTAGGCCTCATGGCATCCTGCATTTTCCTAGTGGCAGAGGCTCGCCTGAGAATGCGATCCCTCCAGTGGGCACTGAGAACTCAGTGGTCACAATTCTCAGGAAGAATGACAGATCTTCTTCAGGTTCCCGACAGGGTAGCTCGAGACCTTCAGTGGTGGGCCTGTCAGGAGAACATTCTGAAAGGAGAACAGTTTTGGCAACCCTGGCCGGAGATAACAGTAGTCACGGATGCCTCACTCAGGGGGTGGGGAGCCCACGCCAACGACTTGACCATCAGCGGTCGTTGGTCTCCATTGGAGTCCAGACTACATATCAACCTTTTAGAGCTGAGGGCCATCAGACTTGCGCTGAAGGCGTTCCTGCCATCTGTACAAGGGAAGAATGTCCTGATAATGACAGAAAACACAGTGGCCATGCATTACCTCAACAAAAGAGGAGGCGTAGGATCACTACCTCTGTGCAGAGAGGCGATGCAGCTCTGGTTTTGGGCAATCCAAGAAGGAATCTCTCTATCGGCAGTTCACCTAGCCGGAGAGAAGAACTTGACAGCGGACGCTCTGAGCAGGCAGAGCACAGTCTCCCACGAGTGGGAGCTAGCTCAGGAAGTCCTTCAAGAGATCTTCGCCCTTTGGGGAACCCCTCAGGTGGATCTGTTCGCCACCAGTGTCAACAGGAAGTGCGATCTGTTCTGTTCAAGGGAATTTCCCCCGAGAGGAGCTCTGGGAGACGCGTTCATAGTGGACTGGGAGTTTCCGCTTCTGTACGCGTTCCCACCGGTCCCTGTCATTCCTCAAATGATCAGGAGGTTGAGAAGATTCCGGAAAACCATGATCCTAATTGCCCCGGATTGGGCCAGGAGAACGTGGTACCCGGACCTTCTAGACTTGTCCATCTGCCCTCCAATTCGACTTCCACTCAGAGAGAATCTACTCTCACAGAAGGGAGGTCAGGTTCTCCATCCAGACATCAAAACCCTCAACCTTCACGCTTGGCTTCTGAAAGGCTGAGGTACAAGAATTGGGACCTCCCTGATGATGTTATGGAGGTGTTGCTTTCGGCAAGGAGGCCAGCAACAAAGTCTTTATACCGCTGCCGTTGGAACAGATTTTGCAGCTGGTGTAGAGAAAAGAATATCGACCCCTTTTCATGTGGTACACCAATGGTTTTGTCCTTCCTACTCTATTTGGCGAATTCAGGCCTTCAAGTTGCACCATTAAGGGCTATCTCGCAGCGCTATCCATCTTTAAGCGCACTGCGGAAGAACCATCCTATTTCAAGTTACCCTTGGTAATACAGTTTCTAAAGGGGTTAACTAACGTTTATCCCCCAAGACCATTCCAGGTTCCCCTATGGGATTTAAACTTAGTCCTAACTTTCCTGATGGGCACACCTTTCGAACCACTCCATTCTTGTTTGTTAAGATTTCTTACCCTTAAAACTGTTTTATTAATAGCACTTACATCTGCTAGAAGGGTGAGCGAGATACAAGCTCTTTCTGTTAAACCCCCTCACACAATCTTTCACAAAGACAAAGTTGTCCTGCAAGTGAAGCCTAATTTCCTCCCAAAGGTGGTTTCTGAATTCCATATCACTCAGAAGATTACCCTTCCATCTTTCTATCCTCCTCCTCATCCGGGGAAAGAGGAAGAGAGGTTGGACCCAAGAAGGGCTTTAAGTTTTTACATCAGTAGACTGGCTAGGATAAGACAGGCAGACCAGCTGTTTGTAGGCTACGCAGGTCACAAGCTGGGGTTACCGATAACTAAGCAGACCATTTCCAGATGGATCATTCTAGCCATTTTGGAATGTTATAAACTGGCAGGAAAAGAGCCCCCTCAAAATCTTAGGGCTCATTCGACCAGAGGTATCGCAGCTTCATCGGCCCTCAAAAGAGGAGGGCCGGTTAAAGACATATGTGCGGCTGCCACATGGTCGTCCGTCCATACCTTTACACGGTTTTACAACTTGGATTCCTCCTCCAGTCAAGAGACTAGGTTTGGAAGGGCAGTATTGCACTCTATTCATCAATAAAAGGAAGCATGAAGTCAGTACTCCCACCTCCAATAACAGAATACTGCTATGGGAGCCTATCTAAGATAAGGAATACGTCGGAGGACACAATCCCTTCGAAGAACAAGTTACTTCTTACCTTGTAACGTTCTTTCGATGGGATGTTCCTCTGACGTATTCCTTATCGACCCTCCCATCCATCCCCGCAGTACTACTTCCCTTGTTGTTGCAGTTTACGCTCCTTCAGGGTGATTAGTCTAGTCCAGAAAGAATAATTGTGGGCTACAAAACGGAACTGAGCAACGGACGCTGCGCGCGGCCTTTATAGGCAGGATGACGTCGACGTCGATCTGGCGGCTGTCGAGGGACATCGACTCGGCGGACGTCGATGCGCAGCGCCCTCTAGAGAAAAATTTTCCGAGGCCAGCAAAGCTGGAAAGAGATATCTAAGATAAGGAATACGTCGGAGGAACATCCCATCGAAAGAACGTTACAAGGTAAGAAGTAACTTGTTCTTCCCATCTGTGAAAGGTACAGTGAGCAAAAAGCATGTGCTGCAAACTCTCATCTCAGAACAGGTTATCATGCCATGTTCTTTCTGGATAGGAGCGCCTGCTACCTTTTTTTTAAATATGTGAGATGCATGCCTTAGCGGTGATTGCTCTTGAGGTGGATGCCCCAATTGAGGTTACACGTGAGATGCATGCACTGGTGGAGGTTGCCTATGAGCTGCATGTCCTGGTATAGGGTGCACATGAGATGCATGCACTAGTGGCGATTGGACGTGAGATGCATGCCTTGTTGGAGGTTGCATGTGAGATTCACGCCCTGGTGGGGGTACACATGAGGTGCATGCCTTGGAGGTTGCACGTGAGATCCATGCCCTGGTGAGGTTGCACATGAGATGTATGCTCAGGTGGAGGGTGCAGGTGAAATGCATGCCCTAGTGGAGTGTGCACATGAGATGCATGCCCTGGGGATACGGGTATGTGAGATGCATATCCTAGTGGAGGTTTCACATTAGATACATATTTTGGTGGATGAGGCATGTGAGATACATGCCTTGTGGGAGAGTGCTGCATGGGGTGCATGTCTGGGTTAAGGGTGCACATAAGATGCATGCCCTGGTGCCTGGTGGAGATTGCCCATGAGATGCATGCCATGGTGGAGGATGCATGTGAGAAGCATGCCCTAGTGCATTTTGCACACGAGGTTTCATTCAGTAAAGTTTAGAATTTACACAGCAAGCCAGGTGAGGTTGCACAAGGATGCATTCCCAGGTGGCTGCAGTGCATAGTGTGATCATGGACAGCATTCATCAGGACCATTTTCAATGTTTTAATGTGCGTGAATTAAGTGTTGCTCCCATGTGTGTGTTTTATAGTTGTGCCTTGCTTGTGAGGGAGTTTTACCTTGACCAGTTGGTTGGTTGAGTTTTGAGTTGGGTCCTTCATGGCAAAATAGGTGAGGTTGCACAAGTCATGCATGCCTTGGTGTTTGAAGTGTGGGTATAGTTGGCAGTTCCAGATCTTACTTTTGGGTCAGGAGTCACTTTGTCATGTTTGTGTGCGTGCGTGTGTGTGTGTGCTTGGATAAAGAGGGGAGATGGATGGCATCTAGATTCTCCTTTTCCATGTCTCTGTATGGTTCTTAAGTGAAGTGATGTCAGTTTGTGTGTGATGTCATGATAGACTGTGACCCCTGGGTGTTCTGTCCAGGACTATTGCAGGGAAATTATATGGGCGGTGGGCACCAGTTGGACAACGCACAAAATGACTCTTATGTGAACTGTAATACTGAATGAAGGACCTTACATGAGGCTCCGTAGATTTCATTGGAACGTGAACACTACAATAACATACTGCTCATTTGGAATTAGAAACTATCAATGATGCCGCTAGGCCACATTGTAGTCTGTAGGAAGTAGGGATGTAACGGTATTACGGTATACCGTTAAAGATACCGTGAACCACTTAATTGAACAATAATAACCGTCACATTGTTTATACCGGTATACCGTTCATACCGTTAAGTGTGCAAGTAGTTTCAGTTGGAGCAGTTTTTAATGCCATTCCATAAACCACACGTGCCTGACACAAAATCAATATGTTAGCAATAGGAAGAATAAATACAGTGCCAAGAAGGAAAAGGGTTTACTTCGGGTTGGCGGCTTTGGGGTTTGTATATTTATAATGGATAATGTTTTCTAAACATATGACAATGGGGGCTTTCCCTGGTTCTATCATTGAATTTACATATAATAAGTCACACTGCGAAATTTACTCATCTCTGTGGGTATTCCCTGCTGCCATACCAAAGGGTAACATGTCCGTCATTACTGAACACCATTTGGCTCGCAAGTAAACTAAAGGCTGTAACGTAAAGAGAGAGTGAGTGTGTGTGTCTGTGTGTATGCGCACAAGCGTATACTACCATCAGGCTCCAATGATCTGTGGCATGCAGGTTATCAAGATGGCAACATGTTCATCTTCACCAGTAGCCAGTGGGGGAGCTAAAAGCCTAAAGGACCACTTAAGAAAAGCTATTCAGTTTGCTTTGCCAGTCGCAGCAGGGCTGCCCGCCCCCCCCTCCTCCTCCTCTCCACACGTGTGTTTGTGTTTGGTGGAAGCAAGGGGTGGCATTTCAGTGGAAAGTATGTTGAAAAGCCCAATTATGACCCTGGGTGCCTGGTTTTGTTTGTGATGATAAATCTGACAATTTATGACCTTTTAGAAAATATTTGTTATGATTAGTTAACTCCATTTGCTATACCGTGATAACCATGATATACCGTCATTTGGCAAGAAGGTTATTGTACCGTCATAAAACTAATACCGTGACACCCCTAGTAGGAAGTCAGCAGAAGGGGAGAGATGGAAGAGACCGGCCCCTTGAAACCTTTAAACATACAGAGATACATCTGGACTGCAAAGTGCCTGTTTGGCTCCTTAGATAGGTCACATTTACCCACCCTTTGCGGGGATCCTCCCTTGATTCATAGTTAAAACACTGTGTATGCGGATATAAGTCACTAGGGGTCTTGGATGGCTTTGCAGTGTTCCCCCAGCAGGGCTGCAGCCAGAGCATACTTAACTGATGGGTGACTTATCAAAGCAATGCAAGAAAACCCCTGGCACCACCATCTCAGATGATGACGTGTCTAACAACCTCTGTGAAATTGGGAACTCTGATCCCTCCCTGGCCACCTTGTATATTATTTTGCAATTTATGCAATGGGAATGCACAGAACTTCAATTCCTCAGACTTATCAGAGCACCTGCTACAAATGAAGTACTGCATGACTGACTTGGAATTGAGGAAAAGCTGAAACAATGTTTGCATACTTGGAATTTTGGAGGGAACGGAAGCTGGGAATATGAAGAAGCTGATCTCACAAATGTTGGATGTCACATTGCATATGCAGATTGTGGACGGCACAGAGAGGGAACAAGCCCTTTGTTCTCTCCAACCTAGGTCAGACCCAGGGAAATCTCTGCGCCTGATATCTATTTCTTCTAAGTGCTACTCGTTAGAAACTCCTACAGCGGTCCAGAGAGAGAAAACAAACACAATGTAGGACATTTCAGAGAGCAAAGCATGTGCTGTAAGAATGTGAATCTGATATGCCTGGGGCTTTGCGCCAGTCTCATTAAAATTCCACATCAAATAGAAATCTTATGAAGTCTCAGACCCGAAGGAGGTCCTGTTCATTTTGGATCGAAAATGTGAAAAAAGATCAAGCTCACCTCTGGCGACTACATCTGGTCATAGGTCGAATATGTTGTCCAATCAATATGTTGCTACAATTCAGTACTTGTGGGTTTTGCTCGATTTGTTTTTCCCTGATGTTGCTTTGCTTTGGATTGATTGGGGGTCGAGGAAAGAGGCTGATCCTGAAAACTGAGATCTCAGAAGAAAGTGTATTGCTTTTATTATCTCTGGCACACTAGGAAACCTTGTCTATGTGTGGCTCCCCCAAGGCCCCTTTGCACTCGGACACAAATAATACACAGAAGTAGAGAGAAATGGCATATAATGCAAACAGACACCAGCACATGGGAGAGCTGCTCTCTGCTATACCTTCCAACCCTCTAGTTGTGGCTCATCCTTATATACAAATGGGATGG
Source organism: Ambystoma mexicanum (assembly GCF_040938575.1). Lineage (NCBI taxonomy): Eukaryota > Metazoa > Chordata > Amphibia > Caudata > Ambystomatidae > Ambystoma > Ambystoma mexicanum. The sequence continues at coordinate 1,363,033,559 of NC_090930.1, read as the reverse complement.
CTAACCCATTCTCCACCCACCCATGCGACCTTGCATGGTACAGATATTGAGCTGTAGCCGTGTCTCTAACCACATCAGAAGGGCCTCAGAGAAAACCAAAAGAAGATGCAGTAAGAATGGTGACCGCCTGTGGAGAAATGGTCTATAGAGAATGACGTGGCTTGTGGAAGCAGAGCGGGCTGGAGAGGAACAGGCTGGAGGAAAGCCGATCTGATCAGGAGTGCCAAAGAGACACGGGGGCCAAGGCTGGGTGTGAGAGGGTCAAGAAGCCTGCTGTCCTCCCTGCCCATTGTCCACAGCAGGAGCTGTGGGACACCGAAGCCTTCTGATCGCTGGAGGTCTCTGAGAGTGCGAGACGTGCTCTCGTTAGCTCCCGCTTGGAAAGAGCAGAGCTACGTGCTGCATAGGACGGCGAGCGTTGCTCGCTGTGGCTCCGGTGAGGAAAGGCGGAGCTAACAGAAGCCAGGAAGCAGAACCGAGAAGCCCTGAGGAGCAGCCGCATACTGGTGAGTGCAAAGAAGGGGACACTCATAATGGGGCGCTCCGAGTGCTATGAGAGGCCAAACCAATTGTTTTTGAATACTGATCAAGCTGCAAGGTATTACAAGCACTTTTGAAAGTTGCAACAAGCATTATTGAATATCGAACTAACAAAGATATGATGAGCATATTTGAATACAGCACAAGACAAAAGAAAGTGACACTTCACCCCAGGGAATAGAGGAAAGGGGTTTGGTAAATGGTGGGTGGGAGGTTGCCATAAGATCCGGGATATGTTCCAGAGGACAGAAATAAAATCATTCAACCAATGTAAGGCGGACGTAGCGGTGGAAGAAGGGAAGAGGTTCAGGTATACCCAAATAAGACATTGGTTATCTCAGCCCTCCCTGAAGGAAGCAGCAACGCAAATCTTAACCCTTATTGATGATTTCTTAATGACAGACACAGGGGACAAACATATAGTGGGGGCAATATACTTATACACCAAACAGGGTGAGGAGCCAGGGGAAAGGAGATACATGGCGAGTTGGGAAAGGGAAACAGGCCAATCGATAGAAGAAATAGAGTGCAAGCAATTGTGAGCCAATATTTTCAAGCTAACAAGGTCCCTTCAGATCCAGGAAATATGGGTAAAAAATATGTTACAATGGCACCACACATACATTTTGTGCCACAGTGTCAATTCATGTTGGAGGCAATGTGAAATGGTGGGAACCTGGAAACATATTTGGTGGGAATGCCCAAGTATTCAAGTGTATTGGGGGATAATATGAGAGGCAGTAGCGGAAACCCTGGGAGTGAGGGGAGGGGTTTAGCAATGTTGGGCCTAGGAGGAACTTTGGCGGAATTATCCACTAGAGCAGAATGTAAAGTATACGTGATTTTAATGATGGTGGGGGCGCTGGGGTGGCACAAAAGTGAGAATCAAAGGACCCTGCCACGGAACACGAATGGATGGTAAAAGTCTGGAACTTCACAGTAGTCAACAAGTCAACAAGTAGACCATCAAGGATTTTTGGCAGACTGGCCCCTGGTGCTCAGGTTCCTACGGAGAGGAGACAGAGGGATCTGATGCCCGAGGAGAATGAGACTGTTGGGAGTGTTGTGAATATATGTGGACATCAACCATAAGGGGTACGAGTTTGGGGACCTTCAAGATGATGGGTTTTTGCCAAACTAGCCGGGTCCAAGACATAAAGGAGAAGGAGGACATGGAGAGGGGCTAACTAGGTGATCAAGATTGGACTACAGAGGGTTGCAGGGGGGGGGGGTTCATAATATGTTGGAAATCTTTGAAAATGTTAATAAAAAAGTTACATGGAAAAAAAAGAAAATTTACATTCATTGGAAGTGAAGGTTATTCTTCACACAACCCTTTTTTGTGCCAGAAGGACGCTTTCACGCATTTATGTGAAAGTAGTCAGAATCAAACCAGCTTATGTCGAGTTTTTACACAAGTATTCTGGACAGTAACGAATAAAATGTGTATAGCATACCAATCCAGTCATACTACTTTTTTACTGTCATTGTGTATTTTAGAAACATACAATACGGTGATGAAAATTTAGAAAGGGCAAGATTTCTCCCTCTATCTCCCACCTAGATAGGCGGCCCACCCCCACTTGCTAGGGCGAGGCACCCACACTAAGGACAGCTAGAGCATTTTGTAAGTACAGGTACCTAGTTTACAGGTTACTAAAATTGGAATACATCCTCCATGTTTTTGTGTTCCATGTTAGAGGGACACATGCGTTGGGTATTGTTTGAATTTGTATCCACCCTTTGAACACCCATGGCAATGCTGATCCCTATGACCATTGTCACCCACTACCTGCCCCCACCATGTAAAACAACCTTCCCCAGGATCTCTTGGAGCTAGCTCTGTGCTATTAAAGGGAAGCATGTGTTATTTTTAAGCAGTCGTCTGTAAGGCAATGGCGTATTTGCAACTATGAACGAACCCCATGTGTAATGAAAATGCCTCCGCGAAGTGTGACTTCAGGCACTTGGTTTGTATTCAATATGTGTCCTTATATGTGTTCCTTGAGCTGAATTCAGTTTATAACAAGCATTTGCAAATCCAATAGTTTGGGCTCCTGTATAGGCATTAGGCCGTTGCCAGGCACTGCCCTAATATACCAAGGTGCCAACACCATTTGCTAGCTGTTGCCATTTTATGGCCAAATAGTACCATTAGGGCAACATAACTGCCAGCCCTATGGATTTAGATGGTAGACTTCTGCTTTTTTAGCAGCTCTACCGACTACAGATGTTAGTGGTGGATATATCCTACCACAATATTAACCCTGATGGGAATATTTTCACAGCAGCTGAAGCTAATTGCTACTCTGCAGCTTTGCACAGAACAGCCTTGTGACTGAGAGAGTCAGACTGTGTGTTTAAGGAGCATGATGAGCGGGTCACATTAACTGAACAACAGCATGGTTGATGAGGCTCTCTAACCCTAGCAGCCCCTTACCCCCTATGATTACCATTGTAGTGCCAAATGAGTCCGAAATACGTGTACAGTGCGAGTGTGCAAATTTGCACATCGTGCATGTGCCACATTTGTGAAAACCTGCTTTGGGTTGTAGCCAGTTGCTATTCTCTGCTCGCATCTTTCTATTAGAGTCAAGATGTGAGGGACAAAGGTGATTTTTAATAGTTTGCGCTCTTTTATACACAAATTTGGGTTGATCCGTTAAAAAAGGACATAAGTCTTTGTCCAAACGCAAAATGTGCCAGTGTTTGGAGACCAATTTATAGAGTAGTCGTGTGCCTATTGAGTATTTGGTCATAATGCTCAATTTTTTTATCCCGCTGTGTTTTAGTAATGTGTGTGGTAAGCAGATTGGTTCTATCCACACTCTTGTATTTGTCAAAGGCTTTGGGCCTCATTACACGGTATGCGGTAACCATGGCGCTATTAGCGCCATGGTTGCCGCCAGTATTTTACCGTGTCCGCCTTGGTGGATGGCGGAATTACCGCCCTACTCCAAGGTGAGCGGGGGCGGTAATTCCCCATTCACCAAGGCACTTCCCCATTCCCATTTTTGCCCCCATAGGGCGCAATGGGAATGGGGAAGGAGCTAATTACGGTACCGCAAATTGCAGTACCGTAATTAGCACCAAGGTCCCTTTGCGGGCCCTTTCCTTAACGGCTGCTAAAACCAGCCGTTGAGGTCGGGTCCGGCAAAGGGACCTCGTAGTAAGGCAGTAAGAGTTTACCGGTACCGGTGCCCTTACCGGTACCGGTAAACCCTTACCGCATACCGTGTAATGAGGCCCTTTGTCTATGATCTTCGGTTGGTAACCTCTATTCAAAAACCTGTCATTCAATAGAGCTCATTCCTGATTAAAGTCATCTGCAATACTACAATTACGCATAGCTCGATAAAATTCACCACATGGGATATTGGTAATGGTGGACCAGAATGTCAGGTGTGCTTGGCAAAGAAGGTACATGTCCCTCACCTTTATCTTATCTCAGCTAACCTTGCTTCCTTACTACATAACACTCCCATTTCCATTTCTGTAACTTTGGGTAAATCACTGATTTACCTTTGAAATCTATCACAGAACCTCTAATAATATGACTTATGTTTTTGTTTTGTTCTCACCCGCTTCTGCAATACCTCTCTTTGTGACAATTACCATTGGGTATGTAACGTGAATGATTTATGCTTTCTTTTTATGCACTATTTACTTTACTATATAATTTCTGTGCGATTTTTACATACATTGCGATTTCTGTTTATCATGTTGGCATAACACTTGTATCATTCGGTTTTGTTTGCTTTATGTTATAATGTATGTACAACAACAGCCTTGAGGTCGACCCAGAGGAGGTCGAAACACGTGTTGGCTGTACTAACTGTGCCAATGGAACAGTTAAATACTTCTAAAAGCTTATATTTTGTTGCTAACCACATTTAATTGGATAATGATCCATATTTGAATGAATCACTTTAAAAGACTTCTCTGATAACTAACAGGGTAGAGTGCTGACATCTAAGACCCAGCCCCTTTCTCCCTCTACTACGCAACATCTTAGGCCCTTACGGGTGGTCTGTGGGTCTTTGGAGCATGCAGCTTCCTGCTTACACATATTATTTTTGGGCCTTTAGCGCCTTCCCCTTTTAGGATCGTACCCGTAGGTACTATGTTTTTAATTTCTCATGATGGGTAATCTGAGTCAAGGGCCAAACAGTCGTTTCTGGGATCTAATCAGGCTCATGTGTCATGTGTTGTAATGTCAGTGGGTCAAAGGTCATGTCATATCCTAACTCTGTGATGCCATCATTGTCCTTATCACTATAGACTTTTTTCAAAATTGCAAAAGCCTACCTGTTTTTGGTCACAGAATGTTAACAGTGCCTGGAAAATGCTTTTCTTATCCGCACATAAAATCCCAAACTGTTGGCTTTGCCGCTGCTTGTTTTTATTCTAGCCGGTGCAGCTCTAGCAGGGTAAAGTTTGCCCTAGCCTGATGTAATCCTGAATGTCATTTTTTATAAGTGATACATAAAGGGAGTACTGTAAAAGGTAAATAACACTCTTGCAAGCGTTTTACAACTCTTGAAATCAATCCATAAATCGATGATGTGCAATTCAAAATGTTGTAGCATGGTGACCATCATACTCTTTTTCTCGTCCTTACCTTTTGCATAGGGGACCTGGAGCTATTGCTTGATCGAGCAAATGATTTGATGGAATTCCGAATTGATGCTGTCCTTTTTGAAATGAGTACAACAGTGCTTTGTAATCTCTCGGATGAAGAACCACGTACCTGCGATGAATTTCTTCAAATGACAAAGGTGATTTAATGTCCTGCTTCACACCTAATTTCTTTGCTTTTGTACATTTTATTCTTTCTGGACAGATATGTTCTCCTTTTTGGATGTCAGACATGGTCAAGAACTGCGGTTACTTGTGCTTTCATCTAAGGCTGGCTGGGAGTTTTCACAAATCTCAAATATACCAGTTATGTGTGTGGCTGATTTCAGACGCAATCTGCTGGTTGAAGAGCTATGAAGACTGTACATGTTTCCTTAATGGGGTTATCAAGATGCAACCTAAGAAATCAAAAGTGGAGACATGACAAAAATGAATACATTATTTTCACTGCAGGAAGGAAGATAATAGGAGAAGTAGGCAATAAACCCCTCTGGGGTGGCAGGCATTACCGGTCCGGTAATGGCACAGGGCTCGGGTTACAGCCCAAGCAAAGCACAGGAGAGAGGCACTGTCTCGCCCTCAGTTAACCTCACGTAAGGCCAGACTATATTTGATCGTGTTTCGTGACCTTACAAGGAAACAGTTACCTGGTTAACCTATCTGTTCCTTTGTTTGCACGGCACACAGCCTCTTAATCCCCAATATGTTTGTTTTCTAAACTTCTTCATTACCCTACGGATATTTGTATTATTCCTATAGCAAAAGTTTACGGAATATTCTTTTTCACTAAAAGGCTTCTAGATGGTGTTGCAAGTATATCCCAAAACAAAGGCTAAGAGCAACAAGAGGTAAGGATGGAAGCAGGGGTGGATTTCTCTATGCCAGTGGTTTCGCAAATGTCTCCCCCTTTGCTACCTTCATACTATGCAGGCAATGGTAGCCCACATCACAAAAAAACATACTATTGACTTGTTCATGTTGTCATTCAGATTTAGCAAGTGTGAGGTACAGAAGCAGGATATGTTGCTGGAATTCAACTTCATTTATCAGCTGGCTGGCTATAGATTGTTACATTGTGCCAATTCCAATGGGCTTTAGAGATGTAAGCTCGCTCTGCACGCTTTCTGCCCACCGTCCACTGACGACCGCATCCACCATGGGCTTCACTTAAGGGACACCAGCAGCCTAAACTGATCCAGCCTCCAGCAGCAGATGCAGAAAGAGTAGGTCATGTAACTTCACCCTTCCTGCCAATTTCCACTGCTGACCACACTCAAACTACTGTGGCCCACCACACTTGGTGCCACTGCTGCAAACTGCCATAAAATTACACTGCCCAAACAATCTGCACTGTTATATATGTTTTACCTAACCTTACATTGCGCCACCTCTAGTTTGTGCTACCCTGCAGCTTAGCATATATATATAACCACTTATCCTGCCGCTGAATGACAAGCTTTGCTGCATGCCATCTCTATAACAGATCGCTCCACTCTCACCACTTCTGCACCCCAACTCATGTTCTGTCCCTCGAATGCAGGTAAACCCATTTGCTAAAACCAGTGCGAATGTGTGTGCTCTCAATTAGATACATGCTTTCTCAATCATTGTGGTGATTTTCAAATCTAGGTGAACTAAATCTGCTAAAGTTAGTGAATGTGCTTCTATTAGATACATGCTTTCTCAATCATTGTGGCGATTTTCGAATGTAGGTGAACTAAATCTGCTGAAGTTAGTGCGAATGAGCTTCTATTAGATACATGTGTCCTCATCTAAGATTGTGATTCTCAAACTTAGTCATATAAGTGTACTCTATCACTACTACTACACTAGCTCAGTGCCTACCACCTAACTGCCCCACCCAACATGAGTAAGACAACTAACACCCTGTCTCTCATTATCACGGCCAGCCTCACTATCATCATGGCCTCCGCTACCTACAATACCAGCCCACCTTTAGACAGAAACATGAGACTTATGTCAAGACTACCATGTATCTATGAACCGAAAAGAAATCAAACAAACAACACTACTGGACTCGTACCCACCCCCTGCCACTCGGCCAAGCGAGGGCAGGCAACTGATACATCCACCCCAAACCTAGAGACTGCTCGACAGAATAATCACTTAACCAACCCTGCTCAGAATCCAAACGCCAAGAGTTCTCTAATGTTAAAAGGATCTCTCATTAATGCTAGATCTATGGTTTCCCATGCCACGTACATTGCAGACCTATTAAACAATGGTAACCTGGACCTACTGGCCATAACAGAAACCTGGCTCCACGGGGCTGCAGGACCCACCCTGATGATAGCCATACCGGACAGCTACCAGATCCTTAGGGTAGATGGACCGAATTTTAAAAGAGGTGGCCTAGCCATTATTTATAAAACCTCCTTGCAAATTAGGCTTGTCACCTCTCCCTCGTGCTCCTCCTGTGAATTACTCACAGCAAAAGTGCTGCTATCTCACAACCGCACGTTGACCATCCATTTGATTTACAGGCCTCCGGGACCATTGGGGACCTTCGAAGATGACCTTACCAACCTTATAATGAACAACTCTCAAAACCCCTCCCAAACATTGCTGCTGGGTGATTTCAATATTGGTTTTAATGACCCCGATAACAAACATGCTGACTCTATCGTAGCCCTACTCAATGACCACGGGCTCACCCAAAATGTCCTCGCCCCAACTGATATTAAAGGCAGAACCCTCGACTGGGTATCTGACCTCAACTGCAATATTGCTATCACCGACATTGTCCCACAAGCCTGGACGGACCACTATCTAATAAACTTTACCGCCACACTTGACCTCTTGAGCCCCAAAATCATCAACATGCCACCACCCCTCTCTACTAGAAGTAAAAAAGACATTACCGCAGAAAAACTAATCCCGCTCCTCCTCCCAACCATTAATAGCCTTGACAACAACACTGACCCTGACACTCTAGTAGACACCTTTAACAAAGCTATGACCTCCGCATTAGACACCATTGCTCCAATTAAATTGCGCAAAGGCAAGCAGGATGCTCACCTGAATACCTGGTTCACACCCCAACTTAAGAACCTAAGAAGAAAAAAAAGAAAGCTCCATGCCATCTGGCGTAACTCTCCTACCGAAAATAATAAAGCTAAACTAAACCAGCTATCCAAACTCTATAAGAAAGAAATCACTAATACGAAAAAAAAACCTCTTTAACGACAGAATCACCAAAGCTAAGTCAAATACTAAGGAACTCTTCTCAATCCTCCATGAAATGGAATCCCCTTTACAACCCATAGACACTACTCCCAAGGATAAGACATGGTGTACTAACATACAAACTGCCCTATCCATCAAAATCACTGCCCTCCAACACAAAATAACACAAAAAAAGGACTCTCTGCCTCTCCCTGATCATAATCCACCCCCCTCCCCCTCCAATCCAACACTATGCCTCCTTTCAGTTTCAAAACCATATCGGTTGTGGACACGGAAAAAGTGATTCTCTCACTGAAACCGTCTAACTGCAAGGGAGACAGTTGCCCAGCGCAAATAATAAAGGATGCAGCTAGGGATCTAGCACCCTTCATCGCAAAACTCATAAACTCCTCCTTTAAATCCAATACAGTACCAACTAACCTTAAAGAATCCTGGGTCCTCCCCTTACTTATAAAACAAACCCTTGACCCTTCCATCCCCACTAACTACAGACCCATCACGACAGTGCCTTTCCTTCTCAAAATTATTGACAGAGTGTCATACTTACAAATCCAGGACTACCTGGAAGTTAACCACTTGCTAGGCACCCGACAATCAGGCTTCCGCCCCCTCCATGGCACCGAAACAGCCTTGCTTGACCTCAAGACTAAAATTGAGGAGCTGAAGGATAGCGGAAAAATGGCCCTGCTTCTCCTACTGGACCTGTCGGCCGCCTTCGATCTGGTGGATCATGCAGTCCTATACAGCCACCTCAAGATTGCTGCCAATTTCACAGGGGAAGCTATAGCATGGGTCCAATCCTTTCTAGCCAACCAGACTATGAGAGTCTTCTCAACATCAACTTGTGCTGATCCGATCCAAATAACATGCGGAGTCCCATAGGGCTCCTGTGTTTCACCCACCTTGTATAATATCTTCACCAAGCCACTGTTTGATATGTTGGACAGGCTGGGCATCACCTACACAAATTATGCAGATGATACCCAGATCCTCATACCCCTTTCGGGCAACTATGAAACAGACCAGGCCTTGGTGAACAAGATATACATCCTCATTCAGGCATGGATGGCGACCCATGGCCTCTGCCTGAACGACGATAAAACTGAGATTTATTTATTTATTTGCATTTATAAAGCGCACAGCTGCCCTGGGGCATGGTGGCGCTGTTACAAGCGAGCTTACTTGACATAGAATACAGCGGGCAATTGGTTACATTCATTGCCAATGTTAGAGGTTACAGGGAGACAAAGAGCGTAGGTACAGTGGTTAGTTACAGTAATAGTAATGGTTACCTAGAACATTCTTGGTTCAAATTTACTTGAACAGGATGGTTTTCAGTGACTTTCTGAAGGACGTGAGGGCGGTTTCCGCTCTTAATTTAGGTGGAAGTGAGTTCCAAGATTTTGGAGCTAGAACTTTGAAACTTGAACCACCAGCTCTGACTCTGTTGAAGTTGGGAACAGAGAGTTGGTTGGTGTACAGATTCCTTTTAGGTCTGAGTGTCTGGACTTGTAGTATTCGTTCGGACAGATAGCTAGGGGCTGATTGGGAGATGCATCTATGTGTGATAGTGAGGGTCTTAAACTGGATGCACTCTTTGACAGGGAGCCAGTGGGCATTCTGTCTAGCTAGAGAGAGGTGCTCCCTCCTGGTTATGCTGAGAGCAGCTCTCAGTGTGTTGTTTTGGGTTGTTTGCAGTTTTTTTATGTTTCTGGCAGAGGTGCCTAGGAGGAGGACGTTACAATAGTCCAGTTTAGCACCTATGGTGGCCCTGGCAATGTTGAGACAGTTTTGTGTGGACATGTGAGGTTTTACAGCATTGATTATTTTGGTTGTCAGTGCGGCTGAAGAGGAAATATAGCTGACATGTCTCTCCATGGACAGGGTTGAATCTAAGTAGACTCCAAGGTTTTTACAGCTGTGGAGACTGTGATAACAGAGCTTTCAATTTTGAAGTTACTGTATTTACTGTCCAGTTTGTTGAGAGTTTCTTTAGGGCCCAGTATAAGGATCTCTGTCTTGTCTCCATTGAGACAGAGGCTATTAGCTGCCATCCAGGCCTGGATGATAGCGTATGTGCTTTGTAGGGTTTTGAGGTCTTGCTCATAATCCCCAGATGACGGAAGAAGAATTTGTGTGTCGTCAGCATAATTAGTGAATGTTATGCCGGATTGTTCTAAGTCGTTAAAGAGGAGAAGGGTGAATAGGTTGTATAGTGTGGGGGAGGTGCATGATCCTTGTGGTACTCCGCAGTTAATGGGGGAGGGGGTGGCTGGGGCTAGATCTGAGAATACCCTCATGGCTCTGCCCTCCAGAAAGGATAAAATCCATGTGGTGGCCTCACTGGAGAAATGTGCAGTGTTGGTGAGGTGTGACACTAGGATTTTATGGTCAACCAAGTCGAACGCTGCCGACAGGTCGAGGAGCAAGAGTATGGCGCATTTGCCTTTGTCCATATTTCTTAGGAGTTGATTTTTTAGATCGAGGAGCGCAGACTCTGTGCCATGCCTAGGGCGAAAACCGGACTGTCTTTTTCCAAGGATGTTGTGTAGTTCTAGATAGGCTTGTATCTGTAGATACGCAGCCTTATCCAAGATTTTTAGCAAGAAAGATAGTTGTTATAGGCCTGTAGTTGTTGGGTGAGTCTGGGTCAAGGGTAGGTTTTTTTAGTAGTGGTCGAACCCATGCTTCCTTGAGGGAGGTTGGTACGGAGCCCGTGGCAAATGATGCATTGATAAATGCTGCGATGAAAGGTGCTAGGGATTCAGCACAGTCTTTGATTAGATTAGCAGGACATACGCCACCTTTACAGAGTGATGGTTTTGTTTGTTTAATGATGAGTAGAACTTCCGGGGTGGTTACCCTTCTAAAGGTAAATGGCGGTATTGGGATACTGTCAGGCTGGGTGACAGTCTTGGAGTATGGCGTAGTTTGGTTCATGTTGGGGGGCTTAGGTAGGTTGTCATAGTTAGTTTTGATTTTTTTTTTAGCTCAACTTTGTCCAGCAGGGCCTTCTGGATGGCATTGCACCAGTTCTCGTCTTTGACCGTTTGGTGTTTGGATGTAGGAGGAATGACTAGTTCATTGAAGATAGCGAATAGCTCTTTCGAATGGGATTGGGCATTGTCAATTCTTGAATTGTATGCCGCAGCTTTAGCAGTGGCTATAGCGTTTTTGTATTTTTTAGAGATAGCTAGGTATGAATCACGTGAGGGAACGGAAGGGCAAGATTGCACTTTCTTTAGAGCATGTCTTTTGAGAGTTTCAAGTCGTGTAGCTCTTGGTTGAACCAGGAATTGGCGTGGAGGAGTTTTTTGACTTTTTTATTCTCTAATGGAGCAATTGTATTAATAACTTCTTTAATGGTTGTGTTGTAGAGTTCGATCAATTCTTCAGGGTTATTTGACGTAGGTGATGCTAGTACTGAAGCTTCTAGGAGTGGGCAGATTCTTTCTTTGGTGAGTAATTTTTTGGATCTGGCTAGGGCCGCTGGCGTGGGAAGGGTCTGTGTAGTTGCTGCATTGGTTGGGATGTAAAAGTGGATGAGGTGGTGATCCGTCCGTGGTTGAGGGGTGTTGGAGCTAATGTCTACTCTGCAGTTGTGGTCCGCTAGCCAGTCTAGTATACGACCTTTCGTGTGAGGGGTGGAGTCAACTTTATGGATGAATTGTATGTCCTGAAGGGCTTTGGCAAGGGTTTTACTGTGTTTGTCTTTGGGGTCATTGAAACCGAGGTTAAAATCACCTAGGAGTATGGATTTGGTGTTTGGTTTGAGGTTGTTACCTATGAGGTGTAGGAGGTTGTCTTGGAAGTCTAGAAGCGGGCCTGGGGGCAGGTAGATGAGGTGCATCGTCATGGTGTCGTTGGGTGTGAAGGCAATCTTTACTGATAGGGTGTCAAAACTCTCAGCCGACGTGGATTTAATTTGTCTCGCTTTAAGAGTTTCTTTGATTATCAGGGCGACCCCTCCTCCTTTGTGTGCTGGTCTATCTTGTCGGAGGATGCTGTACCCAGGGGGAAGAGACTGGCATATAGCTGTTCCGGAAGCCTCATGTAGCCAGGTTTCTGTAATGGCTAGAGCGTCTAGCTCGAGATCAGTGATAAGGTCATGAATTTCTGTGGCGTGGGCTGGCAGTGATCTGGCATTAATTAGGGCAAGTTGGATATGAGAAAGCTCATGTGTGGGTTTGGCATTGGTAGTGTTGTTTTGGTGTGAGGTTCTCGGCAGTTTGGATTTGGTGGTGGGGGTGAATGTGGTGAATGTGGTGGGTGAGGGGGGTGTCCCCAACATGTGTTTGAGGGACCTGGTGTGCGCTGTGGCTGTGCGGGCTCCTAGTCTAGTGTTTCTTATGTGCACTGGTAGTGTGTGCGATGTAGTAATGGTGGTGGGTTTGGGCCTGTGGATGGCTTTGGTGGGTGGTGGAACTAAGGAGCGGTATGTTTGGTGTTCATGCATGCTTAAGGCAGGTAGGAACGCGGTAGGCGGGATGGAGTCCGAGCTGGGGAGCCTGTTTGGTTTGAGAGAGGCCATGTATAGAGTTTGGCATAGGGGGCTGCAGATGGACTATGTGGTTGGGCTACTAGCAAAGGGTGTTAGTCATGCGGTTAGGCGTGCTGGAGAGCAGTACTGGAACAATATAAATACGGCTCTCAAGGCAATTACTAGTGCAGTTCTCTGTGCAGTTATCAATGAATGCAGCTCTCAGGCAATTACTAATGCAGTTCTCTGTACAGTTATCAATGAATGCAGCTCTCAGGCAATTGCTAAAACAGTTATCTATATATTTGTCAGTGCTGGTCTCAGAGCAGATATTAATACTAAGTCATCAGGCGGTTTGGCTGAACCTAGAGGCAGTGATTAGAACATTGGATGGACATATACCAGTGACGCTAGACGTGTGGGTGTCAGGCGAGGCATATTGTGGGTAAGCGAAGTCAGATTGGGTACCTTAAATATATTTGGTCGAGCGGCTCAGCATTGGGGGCGGAAGTGCGTGTGATCGAAGGCACATAATGCAGAGTACATAATGCGAGAGGTCAAGACACGGAAAGCTTTTTATGTTTAAGGTACACGCTGGTATGACAGGAGGGGGATATCTTACCCCGTGCTTATGCGAATACCGATGCGAGGATCCGTAAGCTGGGCAAGAGGTGAGGCAGGGATTCTGGCACTAGGCGCGTACTGGCTGCGGACAGGCTCGGGACAGGCACCTTTGTTCGAGTGCCTTCGTTCGTACGTCCGGCTCCGCCTGCCGGCATCTGGTTGATTCAGAAATGGCCCAAATTAACCAATCAGGTGACCGGTGCAGGCAGCAGGCGAATTCCAAAGCAGGGGATTTTCTCAGGAGAATAAGGCCGCCATCTTGGCCAATGTTCTTCCTCGTGGTGTGAAATGGGGGCACAGGCTCTATGCTCCACAAACAGCGAGCAGCAGCCTCAATCCGTGGTTGTGTAGCAAGCTAACGGTAGCTTGGCATTTGCAGAAGTAGTGAAGCAGAAAATTAACGTTCCGCCACGTGTATTGCAGGGATGAGCTTTTTTATGCTGTGATGCGGGCAGCCTCGCGGGCTTACCTGAGTAAGGGAAAGCTGCTCAGAGCTCTTCCCAGGAGGCGGACACTGCTCCTGCAGTGTCAGAGGGGGCTCCTGCTTCTTACTGGGGACATCTAATAATGCTCCTCGGACCCCCCTCTAACGTAAAAAAACTACCACCAAAATACACTTCCTTCAATATAGATAAGAACACCATCACAGTTCTGCCTGTAGTAAAAACCTTAGATTTCTACTTAGACTCCGCCCTCACCCTCAAAAAGCAAGTTAGCTCCCTTGCCTCCTCAACAGATTACACTTGCATGCTAATCCGTGCTGCCAGACCTTTCCTCTCTAGTACTAACTGTACTACCCTGGCCAATGCATTAATTCTGTCTAGACTAGACTATTGCAACGCCTTGTACTCTGGAGCTAACAAATATATCACAGACAAACTACAACGACTGTAAAATAATGCCCTAAGAGCAGCACTGAATGTCCCACCCAGAGACCACATCTCTATACTTGGGAAACAACTTAGCTCCCCCATACCTAGCGGAAACAATTCTGAGGAAATCCACAATCTGACCTACTAGAACCACCAACTCATTCATGCTTGAAACCCCACGATTTAAGCTTTCCACGGCTGGAGGAACCAGCTTCCCAGTCAAAGCTGCGCAATATTGGAATACACTCCCAATTGACCTTAGACGACCACTACCTTACACCAGCTTTAGACACAGCGCTATTAACTGGCTCTGCACCAACGACCCTTAACCCTAGTCACCTCACTACCCCTCTGGACGCACTGGCCTAGCCGGCTTCCTACTGTCACCTGGGTCAGCGAGCTCTAATACCCTACACTGTATTATATGATCTGCACTTGCACATAAATATTGTATATGCTGTATAAACCTATTGTAAATAAGTGGCCCTGATTTGTACCTAATCAGGTATTCCCCCCTGTATTATATACTGTATTCCATTGCATTTATGACTGTACTGTACCCTATCTACATGTATGTAATTGCCTATAACAGGTACTGTAACTAAGTCTCGAGAATTCTTTTTACTGTTGCGCCCGTCTACCTGAGGGTTTGGTACGCATTACCAAATAAACAAACAAACCAAACAAACAAACCAACCCATCCCAGGCTTCATTTACGCAGTCTCCTCTAGGCATCCTTATCACCGGGCATCCTCAGTAAAGGATGTACGAAGACCGGAATGCAACCCACTTGTCTCTGTACATGCCTGCTAGGGCCAAGGGCCAGACCCTCTGCATCGCCCTACTAGTAAGACATAACCATTTGTCTCCTACAAACCCAGCTCTTCTCCAAACTCTCCAGGGACCACTCAGGCGAACACCCTTATCCACACTGGACATCTAACCCGGCCAACCCTCTCCAAATCCCCCAACTCACATTTGTGGTACCTTCCTAGATGAGCTTACAGACTTAGTTTCTACTGCTTTTGTCTCTAATGCGACCAACAGTTTCCTTGAAGACTTCAACCTCCTTGGTTCCCAACCAAGCAAAAACACCAGAGACGCAATACCTGCTATAATTACTGCCCATAGCCCAATGCATACTAGCTCCTATAAAACACATTAGGGCTAATATCCTAGACCTCATCATCCCCCCTCACCCCAGCTGCCTGGACCCCATCTGGATTTGACTAGACAGACTATGCAGACATCCCATTCTCCTTATCACAGTTCCTGACACTGGGGTTGGGATGAACACCCACTAGTGGCACATCGCTCCTTCAAAAACATTCCAATGCAAGCACTGGATAATACTTTCTCCATCTTCGCCACCTCTGCAAATTTCACGTCGTTGTTAGTAACTATAAACCACACCACAAAGGAGTTGGCTGATACTTTTTATCTGCACAAATTGTGCCATGCCAGAACCAAACTATCCGCCCCCTGTATAGTCAAGAGCTCTCTATCAACATCCGGTCCATTAGAGCTTGTGAGAAATGCTGGCGCAAGGCCCACGAACAGGATGACCTTCTATCCATTATGGCCTTAGGTTGCAAGCAATGGACCCTCATATTTGAAGCCAAGGCTACTTATTACACCACTGTCAGTATGGCAGCATCTAACATGAGCAAAGCATTTTTGCAGCAGTCAAACACTGCTCCAACCGCGCACCAGACCCAGAGGTATCTGAATCCCAGAATTACACTTGACATATCTTGCAGACACCAGGCTTTCCAGATGGGTTCACTCGATTCCAAATGCCACCCATCATCTGTGGAGTCCTTCAGAGTTCCATTCTGAAACCACTAGGCTCACTCCAAAATGAACATGGATGACCCTATCTTTGTGATACACCAGTACGCAGATAATACACAGTGCTACATAAGGTCAAGTGCCCACAAGATAACGCTCGCCTTCGCTCAATTCTTGCATCCATTCAAACAATGATGCCAAGTGCCTATTTACTGCTTAACCCCACCAATTCGTACTCCTGAACTACCCCTCCAAGCAGGACCTATTGCAAGTTGGCTGGAAGAAAAACGCTTGGATGGGTGCAACCCTCACCTCATGCCCTTAACAAAATACGTAGACTTCATTGTGGATTTCAATCTATCCTGCCAAAAGCATTAAAAAAAATAGCTTAGTATCAGATCTCTCTGCTCTGCAAGATCAAGCCCTTCCACCCACTACAAGACTAACCAATGGTGTTGCAGGCCATAGCATTCTCACATACTGATGGGGTAAAACCCTCCTTTTGGGGGTCCCAGCTGCTTACCACCTGCCCCCCTCAAAGCAGTACACCACACTGTGGCTCCCCTCCTCACTGGGTCTAGGAAATATGGCAGCATCACTACTACCTTTCACATATTACACTGGCTCTCGATCCCGGCTAGAATCTGGATTGAAATAGCATGCCTTATCTAAAAGGCAACTACCGCATGTACATCTGCCTTCCTGACAGCCAAACTAAACATATCAGGTGGCACACGGTAATCTCGAAGTAAGACCATTTCCAGACTGGAAACAAGACTGTCTCGCAAAGAGAACCCTAAAAAACAGTCAATTTAATGCTACGTTCCAGTCCTCTGAAATGCTGACCCGGTTGCAAAATGTACTTCCAAGTCTCCTTGTGTTTTGGAAAGAACTGAACACCTGGCTCTTTCAACAACACCTTGGTACAACCTAGATCTAGATTCTGGTTATCGTGTGCACACCTCCATCCGTATATGCAATATGTATTACTAATCTTTACTTAATGACTTGTTAAATTCTCAAAACCATTGTTTTGCTCTAAACCCTACAGCAAGTTAGGTTTGCGTTATAAGAATATATTACAATAGTAATAATAATAATAAAAGTAAAAATGTACATACTTATTGCAAATTGTGGAGGGATATAAACTTGGCGTCTAGGAACGGAATACGGATGGTGCAGTTAATTGTAAAATTATCTAGTTTAGGATTTATTGGTAAACCCATGTGCCCTGAAAAGAGAATTGAATTACATACATTGCAGTATAGTTTGGATCTAACATGAAATGATATGATACATAAAAATACTTCTTGCAATAACCATAATCAGAATTGATTAAATATAGGCACATTTTCTATAAATTCACAGGAGATGTTGTGATACCTACAAAATGTTTTGGCTCCATTGCCATTATGATAAATTAGGTACATGGCTGTTGTGATGAGTTCACTGAACACCCCATGTTATGTGAGAAAGGCGAACCGATGGGGACTGGGTTAGTCCGGCCTCTATCCATCCTTGCACCCAGAAGGTGGAGGGATGGGATCCCACGACCGGTGTGACAATGCCAATAATCTGGCCTCGTCAAGAAGGGATGGGATCCCCCCTCAGCCGGGAGCGGGAGGCCTTCCAGAGAAAAATCCTGAGCCAGTCCTCCCCCTGAGGTGGACGGTGGCAGCTGAGAGGGGCCCAGGTCCTGTCCCGCCCTTTGTGCCAGCATGCTTCTATGCAGGTCATTCTTATTCAAGGTCAGCTATTTGCCAGTGTCTTTCTATTGTTTCTGTAGCTCCAGAATTAGAAGTTCAGAAAAACCATCTAACAGATGAGAAAAAGGAAGCATTGCCTGACAGCTGCAGTTATCGGCCGCAGAGAGAGAGAGAGCGATGGAGAGAGCAACTGACAGGAAGGGAAGCAGAAACGCAGTGCAAACATACCCCGAAGGCAAGGGTGCATCGCAACAAAGAGAGAGGGAAGTTGCTTCAATAAGTGGCAGCGCCGTGAACCTTGCAGAGCTGCTGAACAAAGCAAGCCCTCACAACAACCCAGATGCCTTTTAGACCACCAGCCACCGAGAGGGGAGAAGAACTCACCCTCCACTAATTGACTTACCGGGACAACCTGCAGAGCAGGGTCCCAAAAAAACATGAATTCTGTCTTTCC
This sequence comes from Ambystoma mexicanum, assembly GCF_040938575.1. Lineage (NCBI taxonomy): Eukaryota > Metazoa > Chordata > Amphibia > Caudata > Ambystomatidae > Ambystoma > Ambystoma mexicanum. Next base: position 1,363,015,247 of record NC_090930.1, on the reverse strand, counting down.
CGGGCCGCCATCTTCAGTACACAATAAGCCTGTGTGGAAAAAGTGGGTGTAGGCATCGGGTGAGCAAGCCAGAGCCAGATTGGACAAAGAAAGAGATAACTATAAACCTGGAACAAGAAGAATGAAGTGTGGGTTATTCGGGTGAGGTCAGAGGTGGCGGTGGAGCACGACAAAGAGAGCAGCAGGAGGGAAGAAGGTGCGGCGGACTGCAGAGACAATATGTGGAGCAGGTGAGGTATTAGCTAGAGAATGGAAGTGGTATTGCAGGAGTGTGTGTGTGTTTGTGTGGCATGCGTACAGAAAAGTTAGTGTAAGGAGTGTTTGTGAAGGGATGTTACTGGATGAAAGAAAGGGTGTTTAAGTAGTGCGGAGGGTGGAGCAGTAGAGGGAGGAGGAAGTAGTGAAGTGGAGGAGAGAGTAGTGGAGCAGAGAAGGCGGTGTAGTTGAAGGGGGGAGTAGTGTTATGTGGAGGAGAGAGTAGTGTGCTGAAAGAAGGAGAATGAACATCAAAGGGTGGAGGAAGACCTTGGAGGAGTGAGAACATCGAGGGGACAGAAGACTAATGGGATGAATGAGGTGAACTGGAGGAACAGTGAGAGTAGAAAAGAGAGAGATAAAAGTAAGCAAGTTAGACAGGGCCTAAATAAAACAGCATATTTGCAAGGCACTATCCAAACTTCCATAAGAACACAAACCATTGGCTAGTGTAGGGAGAGTTAGGAAATCGCAGAGGGAGTCTAGTGACATAAGATATTCATCCTTCTGGTCATCACTGCTAGCTGAAGATAGAATTAAATAGGGGCCAACCTTCTGTATCTACTATCCTGCGGTCAGGGACTCCTGGGTTATGGTGAAGATTCTACACTACACTAGAGAGAGAGGGATGTCCATGGGCCCCCAAAAACGATATATATATTTGTGAAAATGTGTTTGTATGTTCCGGGTTGGCTCCAGCCACATAATAGTTGGTGGGCTGAAATGTTGGCCGAAGGTCGGCATACCAGTCTGGGGTGTACTGGTAATAGTGAAATTTGACCAATCCCACCTATTCGCACTGCACAGGGGTGGAGCAGGTTCCGGCTCTGTGCTATCAGGATAGGCTGTTTCGGGAGATTGAAGATTTTTTTTATTGACACAATAAAAAATACACAAGGGTATAGAAGACCCCCACGTGCATGTCAGCCATAGACCCGGGCAAAGCCGGGTGGTACCGCTAGTTTTAAATAAAACAATTTGAACTGTCTCATAGACTGGGAGCGCTTCTTGAGCCATCTGTGACATTGGCCTCACTTTCAAGGCATGGTATTTCAACATCAAGGGTGTGTCCAAATTGGTGCAAATCCATACAGCAGGCTGTTTAAAATCTACTCAAACGTAGCTAAAATATGGCTAGTGATATTCCCCAAACTGGCTGCATGCACACAGGGCCTTTTATAGGGTCCTGATTGACCAATTGGTGTTTTTTCCAACCAACAAGAAGTCCACACATTTTAGTAAGGGATAACCAGATTGGCTAGTTGGTTTATTATTGGTGTAGACACATTTTCCAAATGGCCGCAGTTTCTGTTGTTTGCTAACCTTTTGATGTGTCTTGCAGGCTCTGTGCTGCAAAAATACAAAATGGGGCTTTTTGCAGTCCTCTGAGATTCTCCCATATGTTTGGAAATTAGAAAACAAAATGAAAGTAAACAGCAGCTTTTTTGATGTTAATGTGCACCCAGTCCATAGGTCCTGGGAGAAAAACATCTCCTTTTAGCCCTTTTGGTGTGAACCACGGATGGTTTGGGGGACCCAGGGCTTTGCGTAGGCCATGCGCCTGGCCAAGTAACTACCTGCCATGGCTGCAGGGCATGGCCATGGTCCAGTGTTGGTGGTTTGGAGACCAAGAGCATGACTGAGATCAAGTCCTAGAGAAGGGGTCTGCAACCTTTGGCTCTCCAGATGTGTTGGACTATATCCTCCATCAGCTATGGCCGGCATAGTCAATGATGATGGATCATTGGAGTGTAGTTCAAAACATCTGGGGAGCCAAAGGTCGCAGACCCCTCAGCGACCATCATGCACTGATAATGACTGTTCCATGTCTCTGCTCTGGAAGTATTTATTGTGCATGTCTTCATCGCGAATTAAATATCTCAGAACTCTTTCCTTTACTGCCTTTCCCAACCCGACCAGTGTCTTGGAAGTGGGTTCCACCACTGTAACCCCTAACCCCTGTCACATGCTTCCACAAAGGGAGGGTTCGCCCCTTTGACTCCTCACAGCCTCCAACCGCCCCAACCTTTCTCCCCACACTTACCACTCAGCAGAGGTGTAGACAGTGTAGGGCCTGAGTGGGCAAGGCCCACCCAAAATCTATAAACGCCCACTCAGCAGCTGTGTGGGCATTTACAGATGTTAATGTCACTGTGGTGGGCGCAACTACATTAGCCTTAGGCCCCGCTTGTTAGACAATCCTGGGTAGGCCTCTGCCACTCGGGTGGGAAAAGGGCTTCCTCCGTCTCTCATCCCTTCAAGGTCTTTTGTCTATTCCAGGTCCTTTGCGCCTCACCACTCCCTCTACCCACCCCCTAACTGCTCACTCCCCACTGACTCACAGCGCACCTCCCAAACCCCTGCTTAATCGCGCCACCTTTGCAGAACTGTGAAGACCCACAATGTAAGAGCATTGCGTTAAAGACACCTCCCCTCCCCCTCAAAGGTGGTGCAGCAAAGACATGCCACCCTAATAACACCACATATTTCAACGCAAATTACTTGCTGTACCCACACTTCAACCAACCAGACTTCAGTAATGAAAAATAGCACAAAGAATAACCAGCCTGTTCTCGTTTGACATTTAAGTAGGAGCCAACGCAAAGAAGCATAATTGGAAACCAGATTTGCAGCACAACAAAATCTCCAAAATGTAGTAGTTATGATTCCTAAAGAAAGTTCCATAACTCATTCACTTCATGGAAGATATGTTGTGAAGATTCGTCGAACCAAGCCAAAGTTAAAAGCATCTCAAAGGTTACCTTTCTATGGGGAGTCCAGCGCTATTGCTGATCATGTGATAGAGCTCCAGTGGTGATTCTATGTTGAGGTTACATGCCAGTTTACATCTGACTCGCCCCCCCACCCCACACACACGCACACATACATACACCCTCCGCCGCCCCCAATTGACCCACACACACCAACTCTCTTATCCTAACCATAACTGACCTCGTCGGATTTAAAATGACATAAGCAAATGTTCATAAAAAAATATATATTGCCAGAATGTTCCATTGAATGGGAAACTAATCACAAAATACATAAATATATTGCACATTGCACGATATGGTGAAATAAATTCAGTCTTTCAATTTAACACTACAGACACAACATCCAATAGGTTCCGGAATCGTCACGTCAGTTACATAAACACTTTCTTCAGGGACAACAGGGTGGATGCATTGCTGCTAATGTTGAAGTGGCAGATTTAAGACATTCTCTGTTCACACATGAAGACACGCACGCATTTGTTCTCATCCTGCCAAGCTTGGTCAATCTTCTGTTGTACGCTGTGATTTTGAACTTCGATTGACACGCAGCCATACGTGAAAATAACAATGTGAAATGATGGAAACTGCTGACAGACACACTCCACGTCAGCCCTTATTTGACACATAAGCACAGTCTACCCATGATCATTCCCACTGACATTTAGAACGAGCTCATACAAGACCTCGAATAGGCCATTTTATGATCGTATTTAGCCCTGCGATGTCTATGCCAGTGGATGTTGTACCCTAGATCTTCTACCATTCTCACGCACAAGACCAACACAAAGCACTGTAGTCAGTGGACTCACGAGTCCCCAACGATGCACAATGTGAGGGACACATCTCCAGCCAGTAAAACAAAAACAGGCAATGCGCCAATATGTTTTACATAGAGACACACTATGCAAACACGCAATAGAAAAACGTCACAGTGGAAGAAACTATAGCCCTTACAAAAATACAAATACACACACAAACAGGGCCTACCCCTACATAAAAAGCAATCCTTAGCAGAACCCAAACAGTTATGCCTACTACAGCGCTGGTAAGGCATAAAACAACACCCAAATTGTTTCACAACATGTCAGCCAAGTAGTTTCCAATCACACAGACCTCTGCCCAACTGTGACCATGCATAAGCATGCAAGTTAGTTCGTCACAGCCTCACCCAAACTCATGCATCTATGAATTTCATGATTGCCCTGCACGCCTTTGTGCACTTCACCCCTTGCAAAAACACGGGACTCCCCTCAGCACGAATGCATGCACACCATAATAAATATACAAGTCTACAGCTCCATTACAAAAGCATCACAAACATACTAAAGGGGTGCATAAAAAAAGATTCAAGTAAAAGACCCTCCAACCACCCTCAAGCATGAACACCTTCCCAAATACACAACCCACTTGATACACATTCTTTCACCACTAGAAGAACCCTTAACTACACCCAGTTTCACATTGCACCATCACAGAACTCGTTATCTAATGATATGAAATTCTCATAGCCATTCATCTAACACTCTGTCATATCCATCCCAACACAATTACCGATAAACACATTTAATTTGCAATATGTGCCATTAGTCCGCAGGAATCAAGTAAACATGAAGCAAAAGACCTAAAGAAACATGCATTATAGGTCCTTATCGCATGAAAAAATATCAGAAACATTGCAGCAATGCTTATTCTAAAAAACCATCAGCAATTAAAATAATTAGAAGATATTGGCCCTACTACAAGTATGGTGGTAAATCTGGCTCAATTACTGTCAAATCAGGAGTGGACGGGTGCGGGCACCAACCATCAACAGTAACTGTCATTTTAGCCACAAATGGCAAATTCAGCAACAGCCATCTTTAAAAACTCAAAATCACCTTTTTTGAAGTGCCACCCGACCCTGGAAGTCTACCAAAACAAGTCAGGAGGCATAGGCAAAGATGCCCAAAATGGAGATTCACAAGCTCAAATTCAGCGAGGCAGAGTTCATTATGCCCTCTGAGGCCATTTGGAAAAGTTCTATGGGGCACAAAACCGGAAGACCTCCTGCCAGTGCAAAAATGTCATTTGCGGTGAGATGTGGGACAAGGTGGTGCCTGTGGGGACTGCACCACGGGACTGTAAGGACCTCAGGAAGAGGTGGAACTACCTCAAAGCCAGGATCTGCACCCTAGTACCCACCAAATGTAGGGAGACAGCAGCCACTGTAGGAGGGACAGTGGAGCCGCTGCAACTCATTCCCTGTGAGGAGACAGTGAGCAGCATACTGCACATTGCAGGCCTGGAAGGGTGTAGGATAGATGGATATGAGGTTGGACCCAGCAGCCAGGAAGACCCCAGTGAATACATAAGTGACTCAGGCCTGTTTCTTCCCAACCCTAACAGAATGTCAACCTACACACTTGCAGTCACCCTGCAGACCATTAGGCAGCTAATGCACAAGCAACACAGCAAACACCTTAAGACTATACATGAGGATGCATGGCAGATGATAACCCCCAAAAAACCCACATAGAGAAAGAGGAGGCCCTTCATGTAGGACATACATCAGAAACATGCAACAATACGTATCATGGACTGACAATGAATCCCATAGTGCATCAGCAAACCCTGTTGGCAGTATGCAACTCACCCATGTATACAGAGCACATGTCAGCCAAGCAGCCGCCACCCTCAAAACGCATTGCACAAACCCAACAGCTGCTGGTGGCCTGGCCCCAAAGACAACAAGTGCAACAGATCAGTAGAGGCAAGGCCTCTATGCTCAGTGTGTTCCACCAAATGTTGCACTCATACTATGGCGGGTTACACAGCACACCTCAGCTGATAGGATTACTCATTTGAAATACAAAAAAGGCCCTGATGTATATGGGCACTCATGACCTTGCTCAACCGTAAAGTTCATGAGACCAAAGGCCAGCCAAGGTAGACATTCTCAACATTTAAGAATTACAACCAATCATCAAGCCAGTTACCTTTGACACTGCCAGGCATTTTAACAAGCCCCTTTTGGGACCACTCTGCTCTGCCCACCCAGTGTTCCCAGTGTCTGACTTCTAAACTGCATGAAACCACCCCACGACAACATTTCCAAAGGGTAATCATGCTATGTTCCTTGTCTCCCAACAAGCATGGAAGGGCCCAGCACATCTGCCGCTCCTGCAAGTAGTAAAGAAATGGCACAGGCTCATGTTGCATGGTCCAGTATTGCAGCCCCCAGAAAGTCAAGTAACCACAAGGACACTTCTAGGACCTGACAGTCCAAGGGCACTGCTGAAACCACTTGTGGGGGCACAAGCACACCTGCAATGGTTGTGTCCACTGAATCGGCCATAGGGCACCCTGCAGGAGCACCTCCCATACAGCCACCTCCCACCACTGGTGGCACCAAGTCTGTGGTGCAAAATACCTACCCCACCTCAGACACCTTTAAGGAAGACTTGGTATCAAACAGTGAAGACAGACACAAGTGATCACAGTTCAAGGGTGTTTATTGAACTTTCAAAAGGGGTTGGGAAAACGCCTGTCTAATCCTAAATCGAAAGATTGGAGCAAGCTTTGACCATCAAATAATAATAACAGTCCTAGTAGAGTCTTGTCAAAATTAAAGGGCCTATACAAATGAACCTATTGCCAATCCTTACTGCTAAATACAAATGCTGTGGGAAACAATGTTATGCAAAAGAAAAGTGTTCAAGAAAAGATATGTCAGAATAGTTGAGCCGCAGGCTTCCCTTCCCCATATTTTCCAAACGGGACAAGGCGGCACACTTGAGCTTAGCACACACTCTGGTTTCTCTAGCACAAGGAAGCAGTTCAAAACCTCAGTATCAGGACCTTCTGTGCCAAAGTCTCTTTGTCATTCAAAAGTCTCTTATTACAGAGGGCCTGATGCGACAAACAAATGTATGTTAACGTTCCTTCTCAGGATTTCCACATGTACACATTTCTCGGGTGATTCACTGTTCACCCAGGGTCCCCCTCCGTCAGGCTCAGGCCCACTTTAACACAATGTTCTCAATTGGCCTCCTTCGATCTGGCTCGGACCACTTTATCTCATTTTTCAATCTTTCCTTTCTGTATCAAAAATCAGAGACTTTCGACTTTGCTTAGGGTTTTGCTTGACCTGTCGCAGGACCACTCTGATTCACAAATTCTTTCTCCTTACAATGATGAAAAAACAGAATTACTCCTTGTAGGTTCACAAAACCATTCAACAAACTTTGTGACTCCTTCAAAACCTTCACTATTGATGGCATCACCATCAATGTCTCCAAGGAAGTAAAAACATTGGGCATTTACCTTGATTCGGCTCTCCCCTTAACTAGACAAGTCAATGCCAATGCCATCTGCGACAGCTTACATTTCAAAGTTCATCATTGCTTGTAGACCTTTCCTGTCATCAGACAGCTGTATTACGCTGGTTAGAGCTCTTATCCAGGTTAGACTACTGCTACAGCTGCAATATCAAAAAACTTCAGGTGATTCAAAATAATGCTCTAAGAGCAGCCTTTAACATCCCAAAAAACAAACACAACACATGACGATATGAGACAGAATGCCCACTTGTTGCCAATCCACGATCAAATCATATTCAAAACCCTCTCCTTGACACACAAATGTCTATCCAACTCAGCCCCCAAGTACTTATCCAACAAATTCTCTAAAAACCAATCCAACAGACCCACGCACTCAACCCATTTGCATTTACTCTCCATATTCAGATTCAAACTGCAGAAAGCAGGGGGCAGCAGTTTCCCAGTGCTAGCCGCCAAATACTGCATTGCTCTACCATCTTCATTAAGATCTGAATCTTCCATTTGGTCCTTCCGTAAAAGCCTGAAAACCTGGCTTTTCACACAAGAGCGGCTAAAGTATTTTTCTATTACAATTCGGCCTAAACATCTACTCTCCCCAGCACCACTTCACCGCAGGTATGACTCTGAACAGAATTGTTAATCTATATCTTACTATGCATGTATGTATGTACTTTTTTGCTTTACTTTAAAAACACAGCGCCTACATGTCTGAACAAAATTTCTAACCTATACCTTACTGCGTGTGTATGTATGTACTTTTTGCCTTATTTTAAAAAACCAGCGCCCAGATGCCTTAGGGTTTGATGCGCTTTACAAGTGTCGAACTAAATAAACTCTTTAACTTTCACTTCTCGGCTGGATACCTTACAGAGAGACCTTTGATTGAGCACACACGTGGTGCCAGATCACTCTGTCAATGGTATCGTATCTTTCCTTTCAAAGTTCAAGCATTCATCAGCAGTTTAACTTTACTTGCATCTTTCATCACACGCATTTTAACAATGTTCGTTTCAGTGCTCGTTATACAGTGTTTCTGCTTGCAACCTTAGCTTCAACACAGACCAGTCTGGTATTGGTCTCTTCAATTCTCCTGTTGTGTTGATTTCTTTGTTGCTACTTTGTTCTTGAAGCAAAGGAAAGTACCACAGTGGATGCTGCTTCTTTCTGACTTAATTAGTCATGTAGGAGGAGCAAGGGTATGTCCGACACACAATGCTGGATTATTCAGACTGGTTTCCTGGCCCTAAACTGTCCAATCTCGAGGTCTCATGAAAGTAACTGTATCTTGCTAGATGGGTCAGGGGAATTTCCCTCCTTGCAAACCGCTCATTGTTCACCCTCTTTCACCCCTTCTTCAACTGCCATTTCGAAACTGCTGTTTCCTTGTGTGCTTTACCTCGCTCAGAGTGTGCTTTCGTGCTCTGCCTTTTATCCATGTGGGGAAGTTTAATAGAAGTCAGGTATGTGTTAACGGTCAGTAATTGCCTGACTTCGCCTGATCATTGTAGTGGGACACCTCAGGTATACTGTTCGGTATTCGTCTGTTTTCTCCCAGAGAAGGTTGTCTGTGTGAAAGTGTTTGTGTAGGAAAAGAGGGGTGTGTGTGTGTGTAGAGTCCCTACGCATCCTACCTGGTAGGGTGGGGTAAAGGTGTCACAGGGAAGGGCATACCGCGTCTCACCATCCGGTGTCCCACTCCTACTCCCTGAAGACCCCTCACCCAGGTGATCCTCCCGCACTGGTCAACTCCCAGGAACTGGATCCAAAAGCGATGGCCGAGTCCTGGCCACCTGGATGACAGATCCATAGGACTAGTGGGTGAGACATCTTCTGGTTTCTCACACACCAGTGAGGCTGTCTGGGAGGCCACTGTGCAAGACACAGACACCTTACATGCCCACAGTGCAGCACCTATGTCAGGCACCACTGACACTGCTACACTAGCTGCCCCAATGAGCCACGTGTCAATGGACTCCTCTACCCTTCCCAGCATCTCACCTCTTCGCACCAGTCCCTCTCCCTGTGCCCCTGTGCACCATGCAGAAGACACTGACTTCCCTCCAGAGGATGAAGGTGCAGATTGAGTACAGGCTTCTGGCTCAGCGGGAAGGTACTGCCATCTTGCACCGAGCCCAGTTCTCCAACACAGACACTGCCATCTGGGAGAGACTCCCGCAGATTGAGCAGCAGCAGGAGCGGATGAAACGGATTGCTCAGGAACAACTGGGCCACTCACATCAATGTGAGATGCTGTGCGTTGTGACTCCACGAGAGTGGTAACTGCCCTGGATCATTTGTGTCACCATGCAGCAGATGGTGCAGCTAGCACAACACTGATGAGACAAAGGGTTCAGGAGTTGGCAGAGCACATGTCTGCCACAAATGAGAATGTGTTACGGGCCACTACTCTCACCCTGCAGCACCTCAGTGGTGGTGAACCAGCCAGTTCAGTTTCAGCCACCACAACAGAGGGATCTGTGGCAAGCACACCACCAAGGCGCTTGCAAAGATGTGGCAAGAGGAAGAAGAAGTAACTGACTGCACACCACGAGGATGGTGATAAGGGTGTGGGGAGAGTGTGGTGTTTGGGAAGAAGGTGTGAGGAGGGCATGGTGTTGGGGATAAGGGTGCGGGAAGGATATGGTGTTGGGGTTGACGGTGTGTACATGTAAAGCAATTTACTGTTAACTACAGCCACTGTATCCAGTGTTTATTTTGTTTTAAGTGATGCATGTGCATTTTGTGAAAGATTACAGTACAATGGCAGGTTCAAATGTGTGGAATCAAAAAAAGTTGTATATTAGGTTCTGGTGGACAATGCATCCTTTCCTCACTTCCTCACATCTAGCCTGAGATGCTGTGTTGTCAAATGCAACCTCTTCATCTTCAGAACCCCGGGGTTTGGGGCCATTGTCCACATGTGGTTCCACCATATGCAGCAATTGTGCATATGACAACTATTTCTTAAACTTTTACTGGACTACATATAAGTCCCCCACCAGTCTGGTGAAGGCATCTGAATCGTTTTTTACCTTTAGTGGTCCAAATGTGCGCTCATTGCATGTTCTGGTCCTCTTGTGTGCCATTTTATAGGCTATCTCCTGAGGTGTGCCTGAGTTCCTAACAGGTGTCATCAATCAGGGTAACTGTAGATAGCCTGAGTTACCTACAACAGGTAGAAAGGACAGTGTTGAACATGACTGTTATTTGTCAAATTGCACGTTACAATTTCTATTGTGCTAGTGGCCTTTGTGTGCTGACAAAGAACCAATAAATAAAATAAACATGTGTTGTGGATGGCACCCAGACATCACTTGGAGGAGTGCATTGGCTTTCAGTGGCCACTGGCAGAAAATAGCAGTGTGTCCTGAACCCCATCATTGTTCATGGGTTTCGGTCTGTTTGGGTATCACCCCTGAAGGTGAGACTATGGTGATTGTGCTGGTCCATCTACTGGTCTATCCCGATGCATTAGCAGGAAATGGCTTGTTGGGTTTGACAGGGGTCTTGATTGATGCAAGGAATCTTGTGCCTGCTTTCATGCATACCAGGGTAGCCTGTAGAGTCTCCTCAGTTAACTACATGTCCAGCGGAAAGTGGGTAACGGGCATTGCCTATTTAATGCATCTGGGACCAGGCATTATGGAGCTTTTGTTCTCATGCCTGTCTCCATATGTGCCTCTGTTCAACATCATTGTCCGATTTTGTGGGTTCAGGTAAACTGGAAGGGCACTGTTCCTCAGGACCATGGCATTGTGGGTGGCACCCGGAAATCGGGCACAGAAGTGGCTGATGATGAGCTTTGCATCACATGTCATTTGAATGTTCATAGAAGGGTACTGTTTCCGGTTCCGATAGACCATCTCCACTGCCTGGGGGGGAACTCATGCCACATGTGTGCAATCCACTGATGCTTAGACATTGGGTAACTGGGTGGTAGCGTAGAGCTGCACCTTTGCAGCGTGCAATTGAGCCTGGCTGGTGGTCCAGGACATGTGCCAATGGGCATGCTTTATGAGTGCATCCAACACTTGCTCCAGCACTTTGGAGAATGTTTACTGGGACATGCTGTGCAGCATCCTAACAGCGTGCCGGAATGTACCCGTGGCACAGAAGTGGAGGATGGACACCAGCTGCAGCAGGAGTGGGCTGACAGTTATGTGGGTGATGGTGCTCTGAAGATCAGCTTCAATCAGAGACAGCAGGTCTGCAATGGTGTGCCCGTACAAGTGATACAGCGTGACTAATTGATTATCAGTCAGTGTCCAGGGAGATGGACAGGCATGTGGAATTGATGGCCTCCGGATCACGCATTTCCTCTGCCTTTGTGGTGCCTGTATCCTTTCTCACTGTGGCCTTGCATGCTGCCGCAGCTCAATGAGCAGTAGAAGCTTGTGGATCCTGTGGTTCATTTGTGGTTGTGGCTGCATGTTGCTTGGAACCATGCTTGGGGAAGGTGTGGGCCCTTAATTCCTTATTGGTGGGAATTATTAGCACCTGTGAAGTCTTTCATCGCATGGATGCTTTTACATCCACTTTTTAGATGGAGGCAACTGCACTGTGTTTTTGGCAGAATTAATGCTAATTTTTGGTGGCATTTCGGAAGTATTTTCCTTTGTAATATGGCAGAATTACCATTTTTATTTCTGGAAGTAATTTTGCCGGCGGAATTACCCCTGCGGCTAATTCCACCAGTTTTCTGCAGGAATTCTGCCTGGGGTAATTCTGCCAGTGCTAAATCTGTCAGCGAAATTAACACATTTTTTCTGGCACCTCTAATTCAACAGAGTGGTAAAGGTTGCAGCAATTGCGTTACCACCACTTTCCACTTAACAATTTATAATGAGGCCCATTAAAAGTTACAAAACACATGGTCTACATGGTCCGCTCTGGGGAGGCCGGCCACAACCTTGAACTCTTCCCTCTCCTGGAGCCTTTGCAGAACCTATAATGGACCACAATGAAACAGGAAGGTTGAGATAAATAGTGATACATGCAACATAATTGTGCATGCCCACCTACGGATCGGACTGCTGGCCATTTTAGAAGCTGTGCCACGGCGTCACTGGAACATAGAAAAGGCAGCCAGGAAAGGATGCATAATGACAGTTGAGCAGTAAAATGGTAGTGTCTCAGCAAATGTATTGAATGCCACAATGGTGGATGAAGACTGCCTTAAACTAGCTCTGCCCCCTCTCCTTGCAGCAGTAAGCCTAAAATACAAACTGTGTGCAACAAAGACAATGGGCCTCATGCCGAGTTTGCCGGTCCAGAAATAAGGGTGCCAGTAAGCTCACCAGCACCCTTGTTTCCAGAACCAGCAAACTACGGGTTTGCCTGCCGGTGCCGTTGTGCTCAACAGGTCTTACCCTGCCGGGCACAGCGGTCACGGTAGGCAAAACCATCACCGAAGCACCAGCACCATTGTTAACAGTGCCGGTGCTTCCGTGTCCCTACACCCATAAAGTCCTATTGTACTCTGTGGGAATGGGGTTAACAAAATTACAGGTGCCTGACATCCCGGCCGCCAGACTTGAATTAGCCTGTGGCACCAGGAAGTCAGGCAACGGTAATTTTTTACGGGTCCGGCGGCAAGCCGCTGATAGCACTGGCAGGGTTACCGCCGGACCTGTAATGAGACCCAATATCTTCCATGAGTTGCATAGCGGTGGGAGCATTTTTTTTCATAGACCTCTGGGTGGGGAGGGTGCGTGGGGGGGTGTATGCATAGAGTGGGGTTTGAAGGAGGTGACCAGAGTGTGTCTGCAGTGTTTTGTGTGCCAGCACACTTTCCCCACAATGTGTCTGTGCAATGACAATACGAGTCTGCTAAAAATGACTATGAATATGTGTCTGCTCACAAATGCCAAACCAACAAACCAGAGCTACCAGAGCTCCTTAATGGGTCACTTCACTCCTCTGGGAAGCATTGGCATATGTTGATTTGAACTGTAACTTGCGCCTGAGACCCAAACAACCTTTAATTACAAAGAGACGCCCACAGCTGATTAATATTTGTATGAAAACACTAAACATTGAATAGATGCATAAGATGAGATAGCGCTCCACATATGCAAAGATTGTGGGAGCCCCTCTTCAGAGAATGAATATGGCAAAATAGCACGTTCTCAGGAATGAATCCCACTCAGGAGTGTCTACCACTTGCTCTCAGTACATTTCACTGAAGATAAATATCTGTTTGCATATTAGTGCAGTCCCACCCACAAAGGCAGTCCAACAGCAAAGTGCTAGCTATATGTCTTTTGAACACTAATACCATCAAAAATCCAACACACATGCATCTCATCATCGTTTCCTGAAAATGACTAAGGGTCTTCATTTCATCAACCCTACCTTTCTCATGTTCAGTCTTTAGTCTTTCCACTTTTTAATGGGCCTTTCTGGCTCCCATAGATTTCTTTGTTCCACTATTACACCTAATTCTCTGCAGTATCTGTAATCCATCTCTTATACTTGTGGTACTCTTGGTTTTTGTGACCCTTCTGGTGGTTTATCCTCCTCAAATTTCTCTGGCTCTCATAACCCTTATATTTGTCTTGTTTAATCTTTCTCTCTGGCCTCTGTGACCCTGCACTTCACTTAGCTCTCACTGTTCCCCCTCGACCTTCTGCACGGGACACGGCCATCGCTTTTTAATCCATTTCCTGGGGTGGACCAGTGGGGGAGAATCACCTGGATGAGGGGCACCTCGGGAGTGGAGGTGAGACACAATATCCCCTTCCAGTAACTCTTTTTCCTCATCCCACTAGGTAGGATACTTAGGAGTTCAACCCCCTGCCACCTTTTTTCGTCCCAAACTATTTCTCACGGACAGTTCACCGTGAGTGACAATGGGCCAACACCAGACCTGTATACCTGACATGTCCCAACACCATGGACAGGCAAGGTCAGGCAATTACGGATTATTACACACACCTGACTTCCATCCCACTTCCCCTCATGGATAAAAGGCGGAGCACGAAAGCACACTCTGAGCGAGGCAAACCGCTCAAGGAAACAGCAGTTCAAAGATTTCAGTTTAGTACAATGAGAAAGATGGTGAGAACAGAGAGAGTTGCAGGGAGGGAAGTACCCATGCCCTCTAAAGACCCTTACTTTCATGAGCCTTGGAAAGTAAGAAACCCAAGACCAGGAACTGAGACTGATTAAACCTGCAAATTGTGTCGGAGGTAGCCCAGGCTCTCCTGCATCGATAACCCAGTCGTGGAGGAGCGATTGCCACTGTGTTACTGTCCTTGGCTCCTACAACAATGCAGCATCAGAGAAGACAGCACAGCCGGTGAGTCGGGGAGATTGATACCAAACCAGCTTGTGTTTTGGACCAAGGTTGCAAGTGGCAACATTATACAAAGTGAACAGTGTCAAAGGCATTTGCAAAGAGCAACACAGAGATAATTTGAACTTTGCAATTAGGAGGCAAGCAAAAGACACCATACACAAAGTGGTCCGCCGCCACGTGTGTGCTCATTCAAAGGTCTTTGATAGTTTAAAGTGCATCTCAATTGGTCCGAGCCGGGCTGAGGGAGACTAATCGAGTCAAAGAGAGGGATCTGAGCCTAGCTGAGGGGGATCCTGGGTGAACCGTGAGTCACCCGAGAAAGAATTATCTGAACATACTCGGAAAGCGATCTGAGCCCGACTGAGGGGGAATTGACTACTGAGAAGAGAAAAATAGCGTTTTTGTGTTGTTTTGTGTAACAGGCCCTCTGAATCAAGAGACTTGCAAGAAGCGAAGAGATTTGAACCCAGAAGGTCTAGAACTGTGTAAATTGAACTGTATCCTCATGCCCAGAAGCCAGAGTGTGTGCTTTGCCTGAGTGAACCGCCTTGCCCCGTGCTGAAAACGTGCGGAAGGGAGGCCAATGATCTGAACCACGCCACTTATCATTTTCTGAACACTTCTTTTCTTTTCATGGACATTCCCACTCATTATTTGTACCTTAGTAGTAAGGTTTGGCAATGTTTTATTTTTAGTATAGGCCCTTTTAATTTGACAAGACTCCACTAGGACATTATTATTATTATTTGATGGTCGTAGCTTGCTCCCATCTGTAGATTGAGGTTTAGATAGGGGTTTATCTCACCTTTGTGAAAGTTCAATAAACACCTTTGAAATGTAGTCACTTGTGTCTGTCTTACTTTTCATACCATGGCTTCCCTGCAATACCCAGGCCCTGCCATAGGAATCAGTGGATTCCTACACAAAGGCAAGATAGCTTTTTGGTTTATTTTGCCTTTACCACTTGTTTCTCAAAGTCCTGGGAAGCCCTGGCTCTGTTCCCTTCCCCTGAATGGCTGTTGGGTGGGTGTGCCATATATGGCTCTGGGGCTGCCTCCTTCCAGACTGGCTGGAGCCTTCCCAGGGACTGCTTGTTATGGGTACGCCCTTGGGGTGGGACCTGTATGAATGGAGAATGGAGTCCAATCACATTCTGTGTTGTGGGTGTCTGGCGGTTTTGGTTGCGTGACACACTGGCTGGACCAGCCTTGACTGAAACTGGAGTGAATGCAGTGTAGTATTCTGATTGGTGAGGGGGGTTGCCCCCAATCAACAACCTGTTTTGTGGGAATCTGGTTCTGGGTTAATGTCCTGAATACCTGTGAGCCTTATTGGATGCTGACTGCATGAATGCACTTGTGTATGATTGGCTGACTGAGCCTGAGTGAATGGGGGGAGTGTTTTGTTTAACAGGGGACCTCACACTCACCTCCTTGTCAGAAGCTGAAACAAGAAACCTGAAGCAAGAAGCTGAAGTCATCTTAAGCTTGTATCCTGTGTCCAGCTGGAGGAAGAAGTCAGCGGCTGAAACTCTTCAAGAAAACTAAAGGCTGCTTTGCTTGCTCAAGGACTGAACCAGATAGGACCTGGACAGGTGACCTATTCCCATAGCTATGAGGGAACAGTGTGCAACTGCTGCTCTTCATCCAAAGTGTCTTACAATCCAGTCCTGTGTGCCTGCCGTCCGGAGAAGGAATCTTTATGGGTCCAGGAGAGGAGTCCCTGGACATCTTGAAGCCAAGAAGTCCACTGTGTTCCTAGGGTCCAAAGGAGTGTTGTGACTGCTGGAAGCCAAGCTGCTGAGTATTGGCATGAAGAGGGGGTACGCTGGCAGAATGCTCCCCGACACTCAGAGCTGCCAAAGTTCCAAGTAACTGAAGAAATCTTCAAATGGCACTGAATCCATGAGATCCGTCCACTTTTCCATGCCAGAGAACATCCAGGGTTGCTGCCTGCAGCGGAGTGCCACTCTGTAGGTTTCCCACCACCAATCCACAAAGAATGTATCCCGAGCATCTAGACTTGGTGAGGTCCACAGTCCAGTCCAATGCTCAAGTCCAAGTTGCCAGATACCACTCTGCCATCCGTGCTGCAGCACCGATAACAGAAAGGCAGGCAACCACGAAATACCAAAACCCGACACCTGCTACTGCCACTGCAACTGTCGCCAACGAAAGTCACAGACAACCACCGAAGGACTTATATTCTTCATACAAGCTTTGTCAAAGTCCACAGCAAGTTTCATCTTCGTGGAACATCCACAGCCAGTGACGCAACCCGACAATGAAGACCAACGCGACAGACCTGCATTGATACCTTTTGACACTGCTTGGTTCCCTTTTTCTGCTCGACACTGACATCCTAGCAACTCCTTCTTTGAAGGGGGGTCCATCCTGGAGGAGTCTTGTTGAGTAAAGCCAGGAAACTCCACCACATATTGTTTACGTATATCTCCTACAGTTGTGATATTGCATCTGCATGTTTACATTGCCCCCTCTAGTTGATATTTCAATTACCCCACCCTTCTCCTTCTTTTTATTATAGGGGGTTTTGGGCACCCATACTTTAAAAACATTTCTTCGATATCCTTTACATTCTTCTGGATTACGTTGTAAAAAAAGAACAATCTCCATCAGCTGTGGGATCAACATATTCTTCAAAGTAGTTTTCTGGGTCATTGGGGCATTAAAAATGTGCTCCTTCTGGGCCTATTGGATTTCATAAGCAAGCAATGCGAGGTTCGTCCTTGTGGATCCATTCATCAGTTTGGGTGTGGGCATTTTGTGCAAGCAGTTCATTGACAGTTTTTATTGAAAGTGAGATCATGGGTGTTACTTTATTCATCATCTTCTTGCAACACCCTAGTGCCAATTGGCAAGTACAGAAAACAACAAGAAGTAGAATAATAAAAGGAAACAATACTTTGTCTTTGAAAATGTTACTCATCCATGAGGGCACCCATGAAAAAATGGAAGAGAAAAAGTCATCTTTCTGCACACCACCTTCTTTCTCCATGGTGGTGCGCAGAGTGTGCAATGCATGTGCAGCTCGTGACAGTGTGCCCTTACCTTTGTTGTTTGCGGGTTTGTATGTGTTGCAACAAGTCCTTAGTTCGGTACACACTCCTCCCTCCATGGCGGTTAACATATCTAAAACGTACCGATTGTGTATGGTTGTTTGGCCCGTAGTTATTCCTGAATGCCATTGAGGCCATGCTATGTATCCTTTGCCAATTGAATCAGTTCCCATCTTGTAATTGGAAGCCATTTGGCATTTGCTCCTGCTTGCACTCCAGGAGTAAGGTATGATACAAAAAAAATTCTGTGTGGCTAAACAGCATGTGCTCCAGCAGGATCTCATTTAGTTTGTCACTTGATTATCAAGACAGATAGTTGCTGTGACGTTAACGACATAGGCCCAAGGAATGGTGGACCCGCTGATGCAGCAAATACATAGGCTTTTCCATCGGGTACTTGCGGATTATTGTGAGATTGACGTCTGGTACGATCAACATGGGATCTTACAGAATTGCCATGGAGCCTAACCCTCACCAGGACGGTGGCAGCTGTGCATAGGCCAGTCCCCGGCTGAACCAGTAAATGTACATGAGTGCTGCAGTACCCCCTCGGATATCAGGAAGGTCGACAGTCAAGTTACAATTGGTAGTCCCCACCACCCACCCCTTAGACCATGCTGCAGTTGCTTCTGAAACACAGGGATTAATTAGTAGGGGTTATTATTGATCTATCCACGTAAAACTGTTTGCATCCATATTGCAGAGCAAGTTTAATGTTGCCTAGAACCACATTCTTGTGTAGCCCAAACATTCCTCCCGCTTTACACTCAACCATCTGTAACTTAGGTGTTCCTCTGGAAGAACTGCTCAGCCCTAAATCACCAGAACAATAGGATGTGATGCTGTAAAAAAACAAACTCATTCATGTTTTTCCTGAAAGTCAGTCATGTGTGCCTGTCCTCTTCCTTTATACGATTGTACAAGATCACTCTCAAACCCTTGCTCTTTGTTATCACCTTCAACCTCACGTCATGGTTATCTTTTTCTGTTGTATTGACTCCCACCCCACCCACTGTATCTGTTCCTTATGTCCCTGAACAGTGCCTCTCACCCTGCGTAGAGCCAGGTGAACTAAACAACTTACTATCTCTGATGCCAACTCTTGAGGCAAAAACAATCTAGGTGTTGCTGCTGCATAAGGAATCATGGGACAAACAAAACAGGGGTATTTTGATTTCTCGCTCCCTACTGCGCTCATACCATGTGTTATCTTCAGAATGGTGGTGCTCATCATCAGACCTACCTGGATGATGAACAATTGGGTTAAAAATATCCTCCCTAACGCTATTAATCAGAAATCAAAAAAGTCAGAGCAATCCTTTACACCTTTTCTTCCACCTGCTGTGTGGAGGTATGGGGGGGGGACTCTAGTGCTTGCGAACATCGCTGAGATTAATCCATGTTCGTCTTCCAGATACCGCAACAGTGCTAGGAGTAGCGTAGATCACGTCAAAAGGTCCTTGAAAGCGTTGTTACTACCACTTGCGAATGAAATTGCGCATGAATACTCTGTCACCAGCGAAAAGCTGTTATTGTGCTAGCACTGATTCTTGTTGCTGTGATGAGGCGTCAGGCAGTGTTGGAGCTAGCTCAAGTCAATGGGGCTCAATCTGGCGAGATATAAAACTGACAGATTTTGTTAGTTCCCTAAGATATCCCTGAAACTCTTCTCCTAAAATGTGTTTAGACTTGTGTGCATCAGAGGCTGCGCATGCAGGTCAGAGAGGAGTGTGCAGCTTCCTTCCTGTTATGATTTTGTGTCGAGTGAGGTAATGATCTGTCCCTGGCTGGTTGAGCAGCGCAAACAGAGCAATAGGCAGACAGTGTCACCAAGACTTTTTCAATCTATCACACAGTTTAGCAAGCCTTTGTTTTAATATGCCATTCATCTTTTCAACCATTTTGTTGGTAAGCTGATTACAATTTGTGTTTACGTCCCAACAAAAGAGACCTTTCCTTAGACATCTCATTAAAGAATTGGGTCCCGTTTTCAGATTTGAGGATGTCACAAATCCCCCGTCGAGGAAACACTTTGCATAGCACAAATTTGGACGTACATTTAGCTTCAGGACTAACACATGGACCCGCCTTGGTCCATCGTGAAAAATGACAAACCAGAACAATAAGGTAACAATAATTACTGCACCTGTTAACCATGTCGACATAGTCAATGTGTAAGTGTCAAAAGGCTCCTGATGGTCAGGGTAAGGTCGCTTGGTCGTTCGAAGTGTGCAAACAGTAGTGTACCTTTGACAGATGATGTAGTGTGCGAACAGTAGTGTACCTTTGACAGATGATGTAGTTTAAGAAATCAGCGACAAGCTCTTGGAGGTTTGGAATGAAACATTCCTGTTGTAGTTCTACAGGAATACATGTATGTGTGTTCTAGGAAGTGCAATTGTTCGAGGGCAATGGTGAGCAGTGCTGGGGGCATAAGAAGTTTCCCAGAAATATGTTGCTTCAGAAAAAGACCGAAGTAGAGAGACAGCACCATGTCTTGGTCCACAAGTCCTTTTCCTCTTGGGGTGCCTGTGGTTGTAATTCAGTAAAATGGGCCAGTGAAAGGGCATTGTACGGAGCTATGCTCATTGCTGTTTGTAATGACAACTCAGGGAAAGGCGATTCTGTATTTGTATTTGTTTATTATTTGTATCGCGCACCTAACCCTGAGGTAACTGGGCGCTGGAAAACTTAACAAGTTGCAGAAAACAAATTTACAATAATAGGCATACATAGACATTAGGAGGGTAGACCCGGGTTACAGAGAGGTCTGGCATTCAGATAAATACAGGTAAAGGTATAACAATCAGAGTAATGCAGATATAGGACAGTCAAGGGCAAAACAATCAGAATAATGCAAATAAGCTATAAAACCGCTGGTGGCCGAGGCTTCAGATGTTGGACTTGGCAGTGAGCCCTGGTTTTTAAGGCATTGAAGGAGGGTTCAGTTCTAATGGTGGGAGGTAAAGAATTCCAGTGGTTGGTGGCTTGAACAGGGAAGCTAGCTCCACCTGCAGTTTTCAGGTTAAACCTGGGAACTGATAGTAGATGTGTTTGGGAAGATCTGGTAGGTCGGGCTGGCTGGTGTAGGGAGAACTTGTCTGACAGATATTTAGGTGTGGAATTGGCCATACATTTGTGGGTGATAGCCAGAGCGCGGAGAGAGATTCTATCACACACTGGGAGCCAGTTGGCTTTCTGTCTAATTCTGGTAATGTGGCTGGATCTGGGAATGTTTAGTGCTGCTCTTAAGGAGTTGTTTTGTAGGACTTGGAGTCTGTTGAGATTCTGTTCAGCGGTCCCAAGGAGGAGCGTGTTGCAGTAATCTAATTTGGAGAGCGCTAGCGCTCTAGCTAACGTCATGCAGCTAATGGGGGACAGGCATGATTTACAGGCATTGATTAACTTGTTAGTGTACCCTGTTGATGAGGCAATGGAGCATACTTGTTTCTTTAAGGATAGTGTGGAATCAAGATAAACACCCAGGGCTTTTATCTCCTTCTCCACTTTGATCGGATGTCCATCAATGTTGAAGTACATATACTGCGGGACCAGTTTGTTAAGGTGAGCCTGGGTGCCGACAATCTGGAGCTCTGTATTTTCGTCATTGAGGCAGAGGCTGTGTGCATCCATCCATGCCTGTATTTCAGAATAGATATTGTTAATTAGTTTGGCATCTGCGTCGTAGCACTGTGACAGTGTGATGAGAACCTGGGTGTCATCTGCGTAATTCATGTAGATGACACCCACATTGTCAAGGCGGTCGAAGAGGAGCTTCGTGAATATGTTGTAAAGCGTCGGTGAGATGCAAGAGCCTTGGGGTGCCCCACAGTGGATGGGGATTGGGGCTGCTGAGGCTGAGGTTGAGAAGACTCTGGTGGTGCAGTTGGATAAGAATGATTTAATCCAGTTAGATGCATTAGTAGAGAAGGCTGCTGCATTGGTTAGATGTTCAGTGAGAATCTGGTGATCGACCAAGTCAAATGCAGCCGGGAGGTCTAATAGGAGGAGCATGGCCACTTTGCCTTTGTCTTTCGCCTCATCCATCTGTATTTTCAGATCCATGAGGGCGGTTTCGGTGCTATGTCTGGGCCAAAAACCAGATTGTCGGAGACCGAGGAGATTGATGTCCTCCAGGTGTTTCTGGATTTGCAGGTATGCAACTCTGGCCAGAATTATTAGGAGGAATGGGATGGTTGTGATTGGCCTATAATTAGTGGGTATTTTGAGGTCTAGGTTGGGCTTTTTAGAAGGGGCATGACCCATGCTTCCTTGAGGTTGTTGGGAACAAGACTGGCCTTAAAGGAAGAGTTTATCATAGTGACGATGAATGGGGACAGGTCTTTAGCACATTCCTTGATAATCGGGACCGGGCATGGGTCTCGTTGACATCTTGGTGGCTTAAGGCCTCTGATGATGTCTTCTACTTCCTTGGGTGTGACCAGGGAGAATGTGAATGGCGGGCACTGAGGGGTTTGGGTCTTGGGGGGAATGTTTATCGGGTGAGCTGCTCAAAAGGCTGTTTTTTTTTGCTTCTATTTTAGTTTGGAGTGAGGCTATTTTGTTCGCAAGGGCTTCTTGTATTTTGGTACGCCAGCCTGCATCTTTGGTGCAATCTTCAGAGGGTGGTGCTGAGGATTCTAATTCTCTTAGGATGCTGAAGAGCTCCTTGGTCCTAGATTTGCCTGCCTGCTTCTACTCTCCTCCCTCTGCAACTCATCCAGAACAGGACTGCAAGACTTGTCCTTCGCCTCAAGCCCTGGGATCATATCGCTCCATCCCTGAAATCTCTTCATTGGCTCATTGGCTTAAATTCAAGACCCTCTCCATTGTCCAAAAGGCTTTTTGGGGCCTGGGTCCAAAATATCTTCAACTCTCCCTCTGTAAATACCTTTCCATGCAAGCTCTTCACTCCTCCACTTCCAACTCCCTCAGAGTGAGCCGCTTCTCCAAGCAACGAGTTTGGGTAGATCTCTTTCCTCGGCTGGGGCCTCCCTCTGGAACAGCCTCCCTGCCACTCTGAAACTTGAGGAGAATAATTTCCGGTTCCGGAAGCACCTCAAGACCTTCCTCTTTGCTTCTGCCCTCGCTCTTCCTCTCCCCTGCTGATCTGCCTGCTTGGCTTCATGCAGCTGGCTACACTCTGATTTCGGGCCCAATTCCCTGCCCACCCAGCCACACACCCGCACTGCCTCCTGGAAACCCTTGCACTTGGGTCTGTATCTGTAACCCTACAGTCCCCTTACCTGCACTAATCAGACACCCCTTGTCTGCATTTTAAACCTTGCACTTGCCGCCACGTTGTTGTTTTTATCCCTTGCTCAGCACTTTCCACCTCCCCTCTCCCTTGCGCTTTCCCCTTCCCTCTCCCCTGCACTTGCGCATTCTTAATGTCACTGGGCCTAATAAGATCGTTGTTTTGTCCTCCCTTGTTCTCCTCCCTTGCCTCGTCGTGTTCTGAAACACTTGTTTATTAGCACGATACAAATAAAATACCATATCATATCATATTGTAAATTGTGCAACAATAAATGTTTTTATATTTTTTTTGGTCCTTGGGTCATCATGTCTGCTGACAATCGGTATGTATATGAAAAACTCAAAATTGTCTAATCTTATGAAGTCTGAGGAGAAAATGTTAAGCGGAAGAAGGAATGTTGACAAGGATTTTTCCGATAATGATAAATTAGATCCCATAATGACTGCACATGGTTTCACAGTTGACAACGTACGGTATAGCCATATGAGGAAGGTGGGCAGAGAGAGATCCGTAGGATATTGCTACATCTGCTTTCTCCTTCATGCTTCTGACGTTCCCAGGGTGTTTATCCGGAGTGAAGTAGAGATAGCAGATGCACTATATCTAGTGCACTTAGCCCTGTGCAGGGTTCGAGGGCAGTCAATTACTGTTATGATTACAATGTAAATAAACAGTAACCACAATGGACACTTACCTCGTATGTACTGTGTTCGTTAATGGGGAATATGGGGAGCCTTCCAGTCTCTACACCGGTCTCCGAAAGGTGAAAACATAGCCCAGGGGAAACCAGGGAAACCCTCCTTGGGTAGAAAACCCAATTGGTGTTCAGGATATAGTTATTTCACAATGTAAGAGAAGTGGTCAGTGCCGTGGTGTAGTCTTGTAGTCTCCCAAATGGCTGTAAAATATATATCACTAATAAAGAAGAAAGAACAATGTTTAAAGGCATACAAGTTAGGAAATAGCCTTTGTAGAAAACCTGGGTTGGTTCAATAAGAGCACGATATATGAACGGGAGCTCAATGTACAGGCGAACGTGATGCCATGAATGTGAAAACTCTGCAATGAAGGTCACAAGTAAAGTGTCCTCTTCAATGCGTGATAACTGAAGTGGCTGCCGAGTGTGGTAGCCTCGAAATTGATTTGAGAGAAAGCGAAGGCTGATTACAAGCAAAAACAAAGCTGCATCTGAGCGTGACACTATTTAGGAATAAGGCACAAGAAATAGTTACTGCTGTCCTGGAAAATGGGGAACATGTTGCACGGATGATCCATCAGACTGGTGAACGTGTTGCGCTGATGGCGGCAAGGCAATGTGGAAAGATGCCCCACAGACAATCACAGACGAAAGAGGACAGGAGAAAAGGAAAGGGGAGAAAGCAACTAGCGAGGCAGGAATGGCTTAAAGGAAGGAGCAGAGATTCATTAGGATAGGAAGGAAAGCAGAAATACTTACAGTAGCGGTGGGCTCAAAATTGAAGCAACACATCCGGTAGACTGTGTTGATCCCTTAATTAGGCTTTCCAAATGTGCTGCCTCTGAGCAGTTTTGCCTGGGGCCATTTTGAGAACCAGTAGACTGTTGTATGGGTTTAACTTTTGAAGAACCTTGAGGCGCCATGTTGGGTGTGTACAAAGGGATCTTACTCCACTGCATTTCCATTTGCACCATAAAGACCATGAGGAATATCGATTCATGACAATTATGGCTTCATTCATACCAAATGACGATGATTATTCAGTGGCCGAGCACGCAGAACACAAAATATATTAGGTATACTGAAAGAGTCCAATTGATCACGGAAGGAGCTATTTTTTCTAAAAATCGATCAGAGCAAGGGGTGAAGAGTTGCAGAGCTGGAGGAATGAGGGGCTTCTCAGAAGGGATGGCACAAATAAACAAAGAGTGTGGGACAGTATGCAGAAATCATTTGCAGTATCTGATATGGCTCAAAGAGCCAGAAAAACCTGTTAAGATACGTGCACTTACCCATTTTCTCTATGTTTTAAGGGCGATGGCACGGTGCCCGTTGGCAGAAATGGGAACTGCAATCGCACGCTACGCATCACAGATTTGGCTGGAGGTACGGCCGCTCTTCTAGATAACTTTTAGACCTGTGGACAGAATACGTGCAGGCAGTTGCCTCCAGCCTGGCGAGGTGTGTGCAGTCTCTCTACCCTTCATGTGTCCCTCCTTGTGATCCCTGAAGAGCACCTTAT
The DNA here is from genome assembly GCF_040938575.1 of Ambystoma mexicanum. Taxonomy (NCBI): domain Eukaryota; kingdom Metazoa; phylum Chordata; class Amphibia; order Caudata; family Ambystomatidae; genus Ambystoma; species Ambystoma mexicanum. Next base: position 1,362,990,044 of record NC_090930.1, on the reverse strand, counting down.
TTTGGCCTGTCAAAATCTGTGCCCCCTTTGTCTCATGTGCCACTTGCGTCCCTTTCACCACCGTATAAAGACAAATCAGAGACTATTTGACGGTGAGCATCACAAACAATTGCAACATAGGAGAAGATCGAATTACCACCCAGCAGCATCATCACAGGCTTTAGCATATGTTCCTGATCAATATTGGCTGTTTAGCCACACCAAGACCTTCTGTCACATCTGTGCCCTTACGCGTTGCTCCAGCGCCTACATTTCATCAATCTATACGTGTAGCGCATCGAACGGCTAGACTGTTCTACACCCGCTGGAGACTTTATAACGAACTTCCGGGTAGGCAGCGGCATCAACAGTGGATACATCGCTAAGGACGCTGTTAAGGTCACGTGACACCTGTCCCGACTACGTGACCTTCACTTACGTATTTAGGCATACAGCAACAGCGGTTCACTGCTTCTGATTGTTGTTTCGTTTGGTTCATCCTCGAAGCCCCGGCTCGCAGTCTTTCCTTCGTTTTCAGCTTTCCAGTCTTTCAATTGCAACGGACAGGCCCTCATTGGAAACCTTTTCTATTTGTCCAATTCAAGTTGGACATCCTTGCATGCCTTCTTCTGGCAGTGCTCTGTGCACTGCTCTCCCTTCAATGCGCTCTCGCATTGGTCTTCTGACCAGGAATCCTCAAGTAAGCATTTCCTGCTTGAACTTTTGCTTGCTGCTTTATTATCCTTTCTTTTGGGAAAGGCTCTAAACGGGCAGCCACATTCAGCCTGTTTCCTCCATTAGTACTGTCCTTCTGCCCCAGTCGTTTCCTCAAGCAGTATTGGGGGTTGTACCTGTTTTCTTCTGCTTCATTTAGCAACCATTTTTTGGCATTTTTTCCATATGCACTTTTTAGAGTTGTGCCTACCTTAATTCTGGTATTGGATTCAAGGTGATTTACTTCAAGGGCATTGAAACTTCCTACTCCATGGTAAACAAGTCCCCAAGGAAGGATTGGAGCTCATTCCATTCTGAACTTTTTTCCCTTGTTATACTACAGTGCACATGACATTTGGGATGCTATCCAGGGGTGCACCAACCTGGCACTAGCGCGACCCTCGTGTCGTTGGGGATAAGCTTCCTTACTAACCATCCCTTCCTAAACGTTGTTTTCCCATGGGATTACCTGGAGTTCTACTTGGATGCTTGTTTGGACTACACCAACAGGTTAGTGTGGGTTCAGAAGGGGTGTTAATAGCTGAACTATACCAACATCATACTGATAGTGTTATTTGTTTTCTCACAGCTTGGTGGTTTTTCCTGTTCCTTGCCCTTTCCATTGATCACTCGCCCTGCCTGTGAATTCTTGTCAGACTTGGGATTTTATCAATTGGAAAGTCTGTTTTTGATCAAATCTCTCCATAGTAGACCATCAGCGTCTGGACTCAGATATCTACAGATTGGGACATCCTCAACACGTATCCTTTTAAGGTCTGACCTTCAACTTGTATCCTTTGGAAGTACAGGTGGGGGTGTACCTATCCGGGGATTGGTTCATGACACCTTCTTTGCCTCCGTCCTCCGTCCTGGCACCTGGCGCCTGCCAAATGGCTCCAGGTGACCAGGTATGAACTATTGCTCTTCATGAATGCTTCTAAGGTAGTGTTTAGTGCCATTAAGTAAGTGTTATGGGCACGGAGGCTCATAACTTTGCAAACCTGGTACATACTGGACCTCTGGACCTCTGGACAGCAATGGAGGGTGAAGTAGGCTGGAAAATCGGGTACCTGCTGCACATTTGTGCCTCCCAATGATATCTGCCCTACATCAACTGAAAGTTTTCATGGAAACTGAGGCCGAGATCACCAACGATTCATGGATTTATTCTTTATTCTCGTTTGTACCTCCGTGGTTGAGCCTTGGTGTGAAGATTCTGGTGCCTATTTTTTTTTAAACATCTTTTTATTGGTTTAACATCAACAAACTTGTATTTCCCAACTCCCCCCTTTCCCCCTTGAAGGCAGCTTTACCGTGTTCTTGATCCATTACCCCATGGACCAGTCGCCAAAGTTAATAGTTTGTAACAAGAACATTAAATCTCCCAATTTACCAACCACCCCCCACCCCCGGTGGCAGCATGGCTTTGTCCTTTGGCTATTACGTCCACGGGGCAGTCGTTGATGTTTATTGCAGATCCAGTAGTCGCAGATGCTGAGGGCGCCACCCAATTCGAAAATCACCCTAAGAAATACCAACGTTTCTCCCAGTCCCTTGCGAAGGATTGCACGTTATTGTTCATGGCATATGTTGCCCATTCGAGTGCCACAATGTCCAAACGTTTCTGTAGTAAGTCCTGCAAGAGGGGAATCTCCATGCTCCTCCATTTCTGTGCTATTACTGTCATAGCTGCGATTATGAGGATCGCCCTTGCTTTCCCTCGGGACCTGGGCTCCCCCTGGGTGGTACCCGCTCTGATTCCCAGGAGGACTTCCACTGGTGGTCTACTGTTCCCCGGCCCGAACGCCTGTTCCTGAGCGTCCCGCACTTCTTGCCAAAAAGGCCTAATTTTGGGACAATCCCACCAGATGTGTTGCGCTGTGTCCTCCTGCCCACATCCCCTCCAACAACTCCCCGAGGTGCTAGGGTAAATCTCCCAGAGACGGGCTAGTGTATAATGCCACCCGAACAGTACCTTATACCACATTTCCTGTAATTGAGATGCTTTAGCCAGTCTGGGGATGTCCCTCCACCGCTTCTCCCGCTCTTCTCGCTCCATTTCCCTTCCTAGGATCTGATTCCACCTCCGCATGTCCTGCCATTGACCCCTGCTGGTTGCCTCGTCCAGAATTTTATATAGGTTAGTTATTAACCCCCTGGACCCATCGTTAGGAGGAATATCTCAAACCGCGTCTTCTCTCTCGTTGCTGCTTGTTTGTTCATGTTGCAATTGCGCGTATTGGAGCCTTTCCCCTCCTTTATCCCATAGTCCCTCTTACACTCCTCGAACGAGAGAACCCCCCTGAAACAGGTCCCCCAGCCACTTACAGCCTCCCTACTGCCATCGCCTGAATGCCCCAACTTCCAGCCCAGGAGTAAAATCCCTCTTGCCGTACAAGGGTGTAAAGGGGGATGGAAAAGTCGTAATCCCTTTAGTGCCCACCAGTTTATCCCAGTTCTCCGCCATCAATTTTGTTATAGTGCTCTCGTATAGATGCTTGGGTCTATGTTGTTTTGGGAACCACAGTACCTCCGCCAAACTGCGATGCGCCACTGCTCTATCCATTTTCACCCACTGTTTATCTTGTGTAACTTCCCCTTCCCGAAGCCAATCTCTGATGACACGTAGCTGTGTGGCTGCATAATACTGTCGAAAATTCGGTAGTGCTAGTCCTTCCTCCCGTCTGGGTGCCATTAGTAGCTGTTTACTAACCCTCGCCTTCTTCCCTTCCCACAGAAAATCTCTCGTCAAGGTTCCCAATTCCTTGAAGAAGCTTGCAGGGACCGCTTGGGGTATTGCCTGGAAGAGATACAGCAGACGGGGAAGGGTGACCATTTTCACCGCCGCCATCCTGCCCAGCCACGAAACGCGAAGGCCCCTCCACCTGTGATAGTCGGATTTGATGTCTTTTAGCAGTGGGGGTAGTTAGCTGGGTACGAGCCTGCCAAGGTTGGCGTAATTTTCACTCCGACATACTTAATATCGCCCGGGCTCCATATAAATGGGGTAGCCGCCATCAATGCTTCCCGACTCTCCGAATTTAGGGTCAAGTTCAACAGTTCCGATTTCCCACATTTATCTTCAGGCCAGAAGCTGCCCCAAAGTCCTCCAGCAGAGCTCTGCTTGCCTAAATGGATTCCCTCAGCTCAGTCAGTGTGAGCAGCATATCATCGGTGAATGCCGCCATCTTGTGTTCTTCCCCCCCAAATGGAATGCCCCGTATCCCCTCCACGTCCCTAATTGCTTGCAGGAGGGGTTCCAGGTAGATTGCATAAAGCATCGGGGACAGGGGGCAACCCTGTTTGGTTCCCCTACTCAATCGAAAAGGCCTAGAGATTTGTCCATTCACTGCTATCCTCATCGTTAGTGTCTGATAGTTGGCCTGCACCATTCGCAAAAATGCCCCGCCAATGCCCATCTTCTGCATGGTCCTAAACAGAAAGGACCACTCTATGCGGTCAACCGCTTTTTCTGCGTCCAGGGATATGAGGACCGCCGGAGTGTCTGTTCTTTGAGCCTTCTCCACCAAATGGGCCACCCTCCTGATGTTGTCCACCGTCTGTCGGCCTCTAATAAAACCTGCTTGATCCGGATGGACCAAATCTGGGAGAAGACCCTCCAGCCTGTTAGCCAAAATTTTCGTAAATATCGTAGCATCAATATTAATTAACGCTATGGGCCTATAAGATGTCCTCTCTTCAGGATCCTTATTTGGTTTAAAAAAAAGGGTCAGCCTAGCCTCCTCCATGGATGGGGTTATTTTCCCTGTTGACCTAAATGTATTGAAGAGGTGTGTCAGATGCAGTATTAGCTCAGTTGCAAAGGTTTTATAGAACGTCTCAGTGTAGCCGTCCGGGGCTGGCGCTTTGTTCGGTGGTAGGTTACGTACCACCATCCTCACTTCCTCTTCTGTAGTCTCCCTACTAAAGGATTCCAGTGCCTCCTTCCTGATCTTTCCCATCTCCACCCTTTCTAAAAACTCAACCCGTGTTTGCCAGCCCGAGGTTCCTGCAACGCATATAGAGATTCGTACAATCCTACTAACGCTTCCCGTAACTCCCCTGTCTGCGTGACCCGTTCCCCTGAGCCAGTTTTTTAAGGCTGTGATAGCGTTCCTAGATAGGGCTCCCCTCAATAGGCGTGCAAGGAGTGCATCTGCCTTATTTGATTTGGCATAGTATTTTTGGCGAACTCTAAGTAGCGCCCCCTCAGCCTTCTTAGTTCGGAGTACTTCTAGTTGCCCCAGTGCTCTGCGGTATTCCCTCATGGCCGCACTATATGGGGTTGTCCCCGCCTCCTTTCTTGCCTTCTCGACTTCCTCCTCCAACTGCTTTTCCAACGCTTTCAGTTGCTTCTCCCTCTGCGCCGCTACTGCTATTAATTCCCCCCTCAGCTTCGCATTGCAGGCGTCCCATCTCGTCTCTTCCCTTGTGTCCCCCCTCTTATTGAGCACGAAGTCCTTGATCTTTTCTTCTATTTCTTGCTGGATTATCGGGTCTCTAATAAAGTGCTTTGAATACCTCCAGGTCCACACTCCTCTTTCCCGGTGCCCTAGGGGCATCCTCATGGAAACCACTTTACGGTCTGCTATACCGATGGGACCTGCCTCTACCTCCTGGATCTGGCCCACCAGGCTCGATGAGACCCAAATATAGTCGATCCTGGATTGAGACCCATGGACCCCTGAGATAAAAGTGTAACCGTCTCCATCCCCCTTCAGTTCCCGCCAGATGTCCCTCAGCCCTGCGCTCCCTATTCTTTCTTTAAGGTCTGCCGACTTCACGGCTCTGCCTCCTCTTGTGGGGTCCCCTCACCTATCTCTTCCTCTTTCCCACGCTATATTGAGGTCACCCAGCAAAATATTTAGCCCCCAGGCCTTGTCTTCCAATATCCCCAGAACCCACTTCAAGAATTGCTCCTGACCTGAATTTGGGGCGTATACCACCGCCAAAGTATATGGACTGTCTTGGTGCATCCCCTTGCCTATGATATATCTACCCTCCTTGTCCCTTATAATTTCTGCAACTCTAAAATCTACTGTATTTGTGATAGCTAAAGCTACCCCCCGGATTTACTCCTCCCCGATGCGTGTAGGATCTGATCGAACCCCCGCAGTTTTAGGCGTCCCTGATCTTTTTGCCTAAGATGCATTTCCTATAGTCCCAAAATATCTGGTCCCTCTTTCCTCGTAAATTGTTCCAATTTTTTCCGCATAAGAGGGGTGTTCAATCCCCTCACATTATGTGTTAGCCACTTGAATGCGGATTAACCTGACCGTGCCACCGAGTTGCCTTTCACCCCCCCGCCCCTCCATCTTCTCGTAGCTATACTCAATAAGCAAAAAGCTTTGAGTGCTCCCTCTTGGATTCTCCTGTTCCCCCTCGCCTTGGGGTAGATCCCTACTTCCCTTGTCCATGCCCTTGTACATAGCCTCCGCAGCCCTCCCCACCCTCATCCCTCTCCCTCCCTTCCCTCTCCCCCCCGGAAACGTGCCTTCCCTCACCCATCCCCCCATCCACTCCCACTCTCCTCCAACTAGAAGGGCGTGCCCTTCCCACCTCCCTCTCCCCCGCTCCATGGGCATACCCACCCTTTCTGATTCATAGATGGTTACTCCCCCCCTGCCAATGACTTCCTTCACCAGCCTTATGTCGCTTTATGTCCTAGGTTCCCTCTTGTGCACTCCCTCCCGCTTGCTCAGGGCGAGTCTTGTTCCTTTCCTTGGGTGGTTTTCCGCTCAGCCCCGACCCCTTCTCTTTTCCCCCACCGTTGTCCAGGCCCAAGGCTTTGGCCCCGGCCCACCAGCCGCAGGATGCTTCCCATCCCCAACGGGAAGATCATCCAGGTCCAAGTGGAGAGTGTCCGCTACTTCCTGCAGCTTGGTTATCCGCTTTTGGTTCCCGTCCCACTCGAACACCAGTCCAAAATGAAAGGTCAATTTGTATCTGAACCCCTTGACATTGAGTGCCTTAAGAACCGGGCCTATTTGGCGCCTCTTTATCAGAGTGCTGCTCGACAAGTCCTGGAACAGTGCAATGTGATGCTCATTGTACATTATTGGCTCCTGCTTCCTTGCCGCTTGAAGGACTGCCTCCTTTTGGGCATACCTGGTAAACGCCGCCAGGACATCTCTGGGTCTCGCCATTGCACCTCTACCCCCTCTGCCCACCCTATGTATACGATCTAGCTCCACTGTATCCGGGGGGGAAGCTCCTAGTATCCTGGTGAAGATGGTCTGAACCACTCCTTTTAGGTCTCTGTCCTGGACTATTTCCTGCAACATTTTAATCCTTCGGGACCTGTTTTCCATGTCCTCCATCTGAATCTCCAGGTTTTGCGTGGCTACATCAAGTCTTTCAATTGCCTCACTGTTGGCCGCCACTTCTTTATCTGTTTCCTGCAAGCCCCTCTCCAGGAGACCCATCCATTCCCCCAGCTGCCGCAGTTCCTGCTTGATTTCCCCCAGGGCTCGGTTAAGGTCTCCACGCAGGAGCTGAAATTGTTCCTGGAATGTTTTAGTTAAGCTGGTTTTCAGTGTAAACATCTCCCCCCTAATGTCCTGCCTCGAGAGCATAGCTGAGTCCCCCCTCCGATGGTGGATCAGCGTCTTCTGAGCAGTCTCTCATGACTTTGCCCGCCTCCCTCATCTCCTGCATCAGCCACATCGTAGGGAGGGTACCTGGGGCATCCCCTGGGGTTTGCAGCGCTCTCCCACCCTTCCCTTTGTTTTTCGTGGCCATCCATGCGTGCTTTGCTCGCTTAGTGTTAGCCCTTGGACCCCACCGTCCCTCTCTGCAAGGTTCAAAACGTCCACTCCGGAGACCTTTTAGGAACTTGTCCCCCTCTGCTCCTCTTCCTGCACTTCCTTTCCCCAGTGCCTTAGTCCGGTGTCTCCCACGTCCTCCTCACTGTCGTGCTGCCCCTCAGACAATCCCGCTGGATAGCAAATGTAGCCTGCCCCCACCCTCCTTGAGAAGACACTCTCTTCGGACCGCTGGAGGCCCCCCGCGCCGCGCCTCTCCTCCCCGCATGCCGTTTGAGACACCGGCTGTCTGTCCCCATGAGGGGGCAGAGGCTGAATAGTTCCCTGGTTTCCTCCTAGCACAAGATTGCTTTAAAGGCCTCTCCCCCGCTTCCTGGCCTGCTGCTGGTTTGCTTTACATGCCTCTCCCCCGCCTCCTGGCCTGACTCTGCTCCCCGCTCTGTACCTTCAAGCCGTTGGGTTTCCCGCTCTGGTGCCTATTTTTGTCTTTTTACTTATTAATTTTTGTTCCTGCCAACTGATCCTATGTTGTTGTTCTGCCCAGGAATCAACAATTGCTGCCATAATGACCGTAACCTTGTCCAAGGCTAGTGCCTTCATCCCATAGAGGTACTCAAACTGAAGCTGTTTTGTTTCCTCCATGTTCAAGCTTGTGTGAAACAGCGGGTAGATTGCAGGAATGATGGGGGGACGAGTTGGGGTTGTCCAGCGGAATTGTAAGCCCATATTAAGACCGATGTGAAAGATGGTTGTGAGGTTGTTCCCCAAGAATATGATTATTATTTGTTAGTTAAAGTTTGAACTAAACAGGGGAATGTTGGGGTGGTCAGGAAGCATCCCCATGATTGTGAGGGGATGATGTTGTGTCCACCATATTGATGACACATAATCCACACCAAAATCTAAGATGGGAGCAAGCTGCGACCATCAAATAATAATAATGCAGTCCTAGTGGAATCTACTCAAAAAGAAGGGCCTATACTAAGAAAAAGCTATTGCCAATCCTTACCGCTATGCTACAGAATAGTGTGGGATCATTTTCACAAAGAATGAGTGTTATTAAATGATGAGTCAGGATGTTATGGTCGGGGTCTCCCTTCCCGACATTTAAAGCACGGGACAAGGTGGGACTCTCGAGCAGAGCACCCTTCTGGGCTTTTCCGGCCCGAGTTTACAGTTCCTTTGTCTAATATCAAGGCCTTCTGTGCCCGTCTCTTTTATGCAAAGTCTCTTGCTTCAGAGGGCCTGATGTATCAAAAACAACAAACAGTTCCTTCTATCAATCTTCACGTTGGGCGATTTCTCTTCACCCAAGGATCCCCCTCAGCCAGGCTTTGATACCCTTCACAATGTCAGCCTTCCTCAATCGGGCTCAGACCAACAACTCACTGTGGACATCCCTCAGTCGGGTTCACGTTTGTCACCACAATGCAGTTCACTTAGTTTTTCAATTCATAATGTGTCAAAGACTTTCTGCTGTACAAGGGGTTTTGACTTGACCCTTGTATGACCACTTTGACGTCTCTCACTGGCCCCCATAGGGCCTCTTGGCTCTTGTGGTTTTCTATATTCAGCATAACCTCCTTGTTCAGGAGTGGGTCATTCGTCAGAGTTTTTTTAATAAGTGCCCATGCGGCGCCGGGCCACTCTAACCTTAGTACTTAGGTTGTTCACAAAAGACCTTTGTCTAATATCTTATTTTCTTTTTTTAATGCACATTTTACCACTGTAACTTTGAGCTTAACACAGTCCCGGTCACTATCTATTTCCTCCCACTCACTGGCTGTACTGAACTCCTTGGCTTTTCTTCCGCTGGAGTCAAAGACGGTACCACAGCGGCAAGCTCTTTTCTCCTCACTGTCTATCAGTGCGGGAGGGCCCTGTGTACTGTCGACATCTGCCACACCAATCGCCACCTGCAATTTCCAGTCTTACTGCTGTTTTTTCAAAGGCTTTGCAGCTCTGGGTTGAAAAGGGCAAGAGCAATTCCCTCCTTGCCGTCCTTTTGGTTTCACTGCCTTTCTCCTCCATTTGAACTGCCGTCCCGGAATAGCTGCTTGTGCATTCAGCCTTGCTCAAAGTGTGCTCTCGTGCTTCGCCTTTTATCCCTCTGGGGAAGGGTAAGGGCCGTCAGGTGTGTGGAGTTATCAGCAATTGCCTGACTCTGCCTGACTCTGCCTGAACCTTGTTTTCGGACATGTCAGGTAAATGGCTCTGGTGTTAGTCCGTTGTCTTTCACAGTGTGAGAATGTGATTGTGTGGGAAAAGGGGGGTGGAGAGTTTCTAAATATCCTACGGGGTAGGATGGGGAAAAGGTGTCATAAGGAAATGGGTACCACATCTCACCTTTCGGTTTCCCACTTCCACTCCCCGAAGACCCCCCATTCAGGTGATCCTCCCGCACTGGTTCACCCCCAGGAACTGGATCCAATAGCGATGGCCATAACCTGGCCACCTGGGTGACAGATTCCTGGGGATTAGTGGGTGAGACACCTTCAGTTTTCTCAGTCACCAGAGGCTGTATGTTCTGGAGTAGTGTTTGCATGAATTAGTATGTTTTCAGAAGTGCCAGGAGTCTGTGGTAGTTGAGATCGCATTCAGTAGTTCAAAAAAAGATCCTGTTTATTCAGGCCTTCCTCTTTTTTGCTAAAATATGTAAGTGGACCATGTGCAATCATACTTAAAGTTAAATGCCCTAGGCCAGTTATTGTGAGTAATGAATTATGTTTCAATACCAGTGTTTAGCCATGAAGTGATGACATGGCCTAGCACGGACCAATCCTAAGAAGAGGTGTGTTCTGAATATGATCTGAAGATGACTATCAAGATGAGACTGGCCAATACAAATGGAATAATTGGGAAAAGATGGGCTATCATTGAAAAGGTTTCTATCCAATCGTGTTTGGGAAGTGGACTGCAATAAAGTATTTGGGAGTGTTTTAATTGTTGCACAACTGTATAAAAGATTTGAACTGATGTGGTATTGTTGAGACTTGGGTTAGTTTGGTCGTGCAAAACTATCTAACCGCTCCCCGGAGCTTTTTGTACAATGAACTTGCTTTATGTACAACTGTGTACTCTCTTCTTAAATGGTGGGCATGTTTGGGTTGAGGTGATTAAAGGCCCATCCGCACAAGGTGAACATCATAAAAATGAATGTCCTCCAGAGGGTGCTTTGCATTGTCAGGTGTGTCCCATAAAAAGTTAACAGGAACCTAGTGAATCTCTTACACAGAGACCTGGGCTATTTTCTCTGGGGAGAGGACAGTTCTTATGAGCAACGTTAAGAGTGTAAAGAACACATAGCGATTTTGTATTTCTTTACTTCTGACTCTTCAATGATGCATGTATCATGGGCCAACTCTCAGAGTATTTTAGGAGTGGTTAGTCAAATACTAGGAAGGAGCTGCAAAATTGCTCCTTGGCTCCATTTAGCATTAGTAAGGTACTCTTAAAAGAGGAACTGCTCTCTGGTAGACTTGCATGCTGCACGACCAAGGATTGCATTTGGGTATGGCTTACAGGACTAGGGAGCCTTGAACAGAAGGAGAAAGGCTTGAGCTCTTCAACCCTTTGGAGTAACAGAAACTGTAATTTGAGGAACAGAAAATGTAATTGGAGTTTGTGGATCTCCTGTGGGATTTCCTTGGATCAACTCTGGCAAGACAGTGGTATGGTGAGCTTTGAGTTCATTCTCCATAAGTATAAGCTTGGCAGAGTGGAGGCAAGATGTTATGGTGCATTCATGGCTGCTAAGAGACCACCATTGGGTTCTGGTATGGAGCAGGGATGTCTGTCCCTGTTCACCTTCCTTAGCATGGAAAAAAGGGCAATTGGTGCACCTAATAAGGTGCTGTAATTGACTGAGGAAACCATATTACGAAAAGGCTGGTGGGAGCGTCCTTGGAGTGTCTTACCCCTGGTGATGTTGAGCCAAGATGAGCCAGGATCGCTTCTAGCCTGACAGGCTTGGCGTCTATCATTAGTTCTGTGCAAATAGACGGAACAAAGTACGCCATGTGGTTTGCTGACACAGTATCTTTCTTGCTCTGGATGAATGCTTCTTCACATTATGAGGTACTGGTGATGGCGAAATCTCCGAGGTACCTGCTGCAATAGCTGGCTACTCCAGAATGATTGAAGGTCACTGACATATTCAGGGGACAAGACCTCTGAGATGGCTGCCACCTTTCCTGGACCAGGACTCACCCCTTTATGCGAGAAAACACGTCCAAAGAATTTTAGATGTGGCTTATGAAATACGCATTTTACAAGATTGAGAGTCGCCCCTGCTTCCATCAGTGCGGTCCATACTTGCATCAAAGCCTGATCATGGTGTTCGACAGTGGTGCCAAATATTAGAATATCGTCACTGTAGTTGAAGCACTTTCTTACATGACGAATGACCCTTCGGATGCTTTCTTGGAATATCTCTGCTGCTGATATAGTAACACTGAGTCTTATATATATATCAAAATAGCCCAATATGCGTGGCAAACGTGGGGATATATCTGGAGTGCACATCCAGATTTATTTAATGCTAGCTATTGTTCAAATTGAGTTAGAGAATACTGTTTCACCATTTAGCATTCTGATCATGTTTTTTAGTTACATTCCATGGTGTCTTTCTCCTCCAATCTCTTTATTGGCCTGTTTCATGTCGACACATATGCATATCTTGTCGAGCACCTCTGCAATGTGGGAGACTCAGTGTTGGGCTGCTAGCTGGATCAATGATGTTATCAGCTAAAAGACCTTGGCCCTCATTACAACTTTGCAGCTAAAACGCTGGTAATTCCGGCGTGCCGGTATTAACTTTTCTGGCAGGGCGACTGCTGGAATTACTGGCAATACCGGCGCCCAAACTGCTGGAACTACCGACGCCAGAAATAGTGTCACCTCCAGAATGGGAAGCCCGCCAGCGGCCATTTGGAGAACTCAATTCACTTTGAATTCACCACTTCCGACAGCCAACCACCAGAACAGGAAGTGCCAAAATGTCTGGAAGCAAAAAATGCAGAATACCTGACGGAATCCAAAGTAGGCTGAGCTGGCTGCACTGTCAGACACGGTGGTGCAGCATTTAGAGGCCCTCTTTGGGGTTGGCCACAGGAGAACCAGCCAGAGGAGGAATATGGCCATCTGGCAGGAGGTAGCAGATAGGGTCATGGCCGTGGGCACTGTTTCCCACATGCAGACGGACTGCCACAAGCAGTAAGATGACTTGCACCTGAGTGTCCGCAACCTTCTAGCCACTATCAGGAGGGAATCTGCTGCCTCAGGAGGAGGGATGGTGGCACCCCTAAACCTCATGCCCTAGGAGGAGAGGTGCAGCTCCATCATGCACATGGAGGGCATAGAGGGAGTCAGGGCAGCAGAGGCAGTAGCTGGGACCTAAGGTGATGGTGGTAAGTACATGAAAATGCAAATGTTGTGTCCAAATACATGCATCCCCAGGCAGAGAAACATCAAACGGGCAAGGGAATAAGTCCAACACGTGTCAGTCACAGCAAATGGCCTGATCACAAACACATGCCAGGGATGCGGGCAGATGTAGCCATGAACAAGCACTGTTGCCAAAATGTACAGCCCCACACATGGACACATGACGAGTGCCCATGTGTGCCAGTGGAGAACAGGACATGAATCATAGGCCCACCGCACACATAAGAACAAGCCACCTTGGCAGATCAACAGTCAATGTGCACTCCCACAACCCACAAGTAGAAGCACATATTAGAGCAAACAGACAAAAGAAGCCACGTGACAAGAGCAGGACACACACAATGTAGCATGAGTGTAATGCAAGCCCGCAGATATGACTCTCAGAAGACTAACAGCATGCTCATCCCTCCACAACAGGCACACAGTCCTCTGACAGCAGCAGCCCCACCACCTGCAGCTGTGGTAGGTCCACCACCTCCAGTTGCGGCAGCCCCACCACCATCCTTGCCACCACCGCCACCCATTGCTGTAAGTAGCACAGAAGCAGCGGTGCATGTGGCTGCCCTCATCGCCACACCCGTGGTTAGTGGTCCAACTGTTCCTCCTGTGCCCTCCACACAACCACAGCAGCCACCAGTCCATCATGACAGGTACAGCACACACAAGGTGAGGAACAACGACGACCCCCACCCTATTTGATACAGTGCTTCGGCCCTACAACATCTCACAGCTCCCGTCCACTGCCACAGCAAGTGAATGTACAATGACTAGGTGCTTCCCTGGGTGTGTTTGGTGTGGGGGACGGGGTTGTGGGGAGGGGTTGGTGTGAGAAGGGGGAGCAGGTGTGGAGAGGGGGTTGTCAGGAGGAGGAAGGTTGTGTGTGGGGAGGGGGTAGGGAGGTGTTGGTATTGTGGGAATTTTTGTTGTAAATTACTATATAATTGTCACCTGCATCATTGACTAGACATTCCTTTTTACAAAACAAGTGTTAACTATGATGGTGCATGATGACTACAAAGGTGCAAGGGGTGTACAGAGTAGAGGGGATGTGCCCATCCCTGGCCTCTACGCATGTGCATGCGCCCGGCTAGTGCTGCATCATCATCATCCTCTGGTGGAGGAATGTTCAGATCTTGGCGCAAGGGTATGTTGCACCTGATGCAGATGTTGTGGAACATTGCACAAGCCAGGACTTTCTGCCCCACCTTCTCTGGCCTGTACATGAGTGAACCCCCCAGACCTGCTTGATGGTGACCCTGGTCCTCACATGGGCCCTGTTGTATGCCACTTCTTGCAGTGTCTAGGATTCCTCAGATGGGAAAGCAGTGGTTATGCGGAGTCAACAAGGTGTAATTATAATTATTCTTTTATAACGCTTTTAATACCGCAGAACATAAGCGCGAGCCCGGGATTTGAAACTGTTTTGCTATGCGTTGCCTTGCTTCCAAGACAAACATGTTGCCGGTGAGTTAGCCTCACGGTGTGAGTAATGATGCTCAGCAGTGGAGTTGGCTGTGATGGCAGAATCTCAATTGTCAGTCTTTGCATGCATGTCCCATGTCTCGTTGTTCCGCACTGCCATACTTTTTCACGTTTCAGTCCTTGCATTTGTGACAATGCCCCCTCCCCCTTTGCCTGTCACTCATGCTGCTAGGTAGATGGTACTGTACATGTACTCATCCACAATCCAGGTCCTTTGTCCTCTGTGACGCTCCACATAGGCTGGCAGTGTGCTATTACGAAGGACCATTGCATCGTGGGTTGAGCCTGGGAATCGGGCACAGCAGTGCGTAATGGTAAGGTCGGCGTCACAAGTGCCCTAGACATTCAGGGAATGGACCTGCTTCCAGTTCCTGTAGATGTCCTCTGAGGCATGGGGACTCACCAGCTCAACATACATTCAGTTCAGTCCTGCCACCACATTGGGCATACCCGCAGTTGCGTAGAAGCAGGCCTTGGTGGAGTTGAACTGTGCCTGGGTGGTGGGGAGGGCGATGTGCTAGCCCACATGGCACAGGAGGGCCTCCAGCACCTGCGCCAGCACTCTGTAAAAGGCAGGCAGTAAAATGCCATGCAGATGGCCCACAGAGTGCTGGCACATGCCACTGTCCAGGACGTGCAGGACTGGCATGACACCAGCTTTAGCAGTGGTTGTATGGCTGACCTGATGTCGATCCTGCTCTCAATGTCCTCCCTGATGTGAGTCAGGAGGTCAAGTATGTTTTCCCTGCCTAGGCAGTACAGGATTAGTATCTGCCTGTCAATGCGGGCCCAGGGTGTGGCCCATGTACAAGGGATTACTGCATGCCTCCGTCTCTCCACCTGCATCCACATCCTCCTCCTCCTTCTCTCCCTGGAAATCCTGTTGCCTCTGCTGGTCCTCTCATCCCTGCAACTGTAGAATGGCATGTAGCGCCTCCAGCTCCATGTTTGAAGCAATGCGTGGCAGCATGACTGTGTTTGGAAGTGTTTTTGGGGTAGGTGTGGCCCTTTCTTAGTCTTCTTTGTATTGGGTGCACCTGGATGAATTGGGTGCACCTGTGGCATCATTTCCTTCACCTGTGTCCATTTACCGGCTGCTTTGAGGTGATGTTGTCTCCGCCTCGGTTTTGCCGTTAATACCGGCAAATCCAAACTCGTGATATGCCAGTGATACCATTATGGCAGTATTACCAGCGCAGGTTTCCGGCATTGCCGATATTACCAGTGTTGGTAATTCCAGGTGAGGTGATATCAGCGCCTGTAATTCCAGCAACTGTGTTCTGGCAAACTCATACTTTGCAGGACCGGTAAAAGTGCAGGTAAATGGTATTGCCAGGACTTTTACTGTGTACTGGCAAAGTTGTAATGAGGGCCATTGCATCTCCTTTTTGATAGAAATTGCTGTGTCACTGGAGCAGTGTGTTGCATAGCATACTTCACGGCTGCAATGTTCATCTCAATGGCAGTGAGGCAACCTAATAAATTGCTCCCTGCTAATTCTCCTTGGAGAACTTGGATTGTAGCAAATGCAAGTTTCCCTTTGTAACAGAATATCATGGAGAATTGTCCATGATTTTGCACTGGGCCTTTCGCAGCCCATTGAAATGCCTCCATTTCTGACGCAACAGAGGTGGTGGGTGAACCATTCTGCCAAATTCTGACATCATGCCATCTCTCTTGTCTCTACCTCGGAAAGACA
The DNA here is from genome assembly GCF_040938575.1 of Ambystoma mexicanum. Taxonomy (NCBI): domain Eukaryota; kingdom Metazoa; phylum Chordata; class Amphibia; order Caudata; family Ambystomatidae; genus Ambystoma; species Ambystoma mexicanum. Next base: position 1,362,973,961 of record NC_090930.1, on the reverse strand, counting down.
GGGGTGAAGGAGATCTCCCTGTCACTTTTTCGAACATAGCTTACGAGATCTCTTCTCGCATCTATGACTCTTCTCGTTGGTGCGGAGCCATATGTGAAGGGTCTTGCCTGGGCAGTGCGAAGTTGTTTCCCTGGGATCGAGCAGGTACTGAGTTGCAGACAGCAGCTAAACGATTTTCTCTACTGCAGTTGCTGCACTTTTGTCCTCGGGCAGGACATCTCACACCTTCTTTATGAGGAAATGGCAGGCCGTAGAGATAACATCGTCCTGAGGATAGATATCTCTATGGGGAGCTGTTGCTTGTGTATCTGTTCCTTCCTCCTTGTATGACCTAATATCTGTTCTTTTGCAGATCCTTTACTGGTCTCTTATTGGGGTGCTTCTGTGTCTGTCCTGGCTTTTGTTCTGGCCATCAGAAGTACTTTAGCAAGAGGAAGCTGGTCTCTGAGCAGTTTTTTTCAAAATGCAAAGACTAACATCCTCCGATGATTCTGGGTCTAATTGGTTCTTTATTTGTAAATGTGTGGAAGTCGCACCGAACCACTAGTTTGTATAGTCGGCTGCGTAAGCGTCCATGGATTCATCTGGTATGTAGTGTTAAACGCGTGGTGCTCATGATCAATAATCCTCTGAGGGTCAAACTATGTGCTCAGCCCTTCTTTAAACCCTGTGTATGAGTCAACTTCTTCTGGTGGGAAAGTGGGGATGAGATCTTAAACTTTGTGTCCCGTAAGATTGATTAGCAGTCTCCTGGCAGACGTGTCGGACGCGCATTCATCATAGACTGCAAGGTAGTTCTCAAATCTTCTAAGCCATGGCTTCCAGCATGGACCTAATGCTTGCTTGTTGTAAGGGCGGGGGCCGCCTGAGGCCCGCACCAGCACTCACACGCAGTCACACTTGCATGCTGGACAGACCATACGGGACGTGTGCTGACTGCTCAGGTCCCCGGCTGCAACTGCTGGCCGGGACCGTCTTTATTAACTGCGCACATCCGCGAGCCTCGTTATGGGCCGCGCATGCGCAATGCCGCGTATTCACTACGCAACATCCCTCCTTTTTCCCCAAAGAACAACCAGTTCTAAAATGTGCACACAACAATAACAGTTCAACAGTTCACGAACAGTTCTCCACCTGTTACGAGGCAGTGTCCATGATAAAGTCTTGGAACCTCTGCAGCGGCTTGCGCCCCGCCCGGCTTGGGTACCTTCTGGACTCCTCTGGAAGTGCTCTGGGGTCCCTGGAGCCTCTGGCGGTCCGTCGTCCCTTGGTGGAGATCCTGCCCGGGGTCCGGGCACATTGGGCATTGCGGGGGTAGGCGCTGCTTCGATCCGCTTGAAGATCGACACATTCCTGGTGACCGTGTCTCGGGCATTGGCTGCCGTGATCATGGACCCCTTGACATGGGTCACTCCCAGTGGCTGCGCTTCGTACGGTATTAACAGCTTCCCTTCCGGCCTACGGTTCCGTGCCAGCACCGTGTCCCCCACTGCAATCTCCTTCTCTGGCAGGTTCCGCCTGGTGCTTTCCTGCTCATTCTGGATGGCCCTTTCTGCCCGCACTCAGTAGTTGTCGATCACTCCCGGGCAGCGTCCTTCGACTTCGGGCAGTAGCCCCCTGGGAGCTCGTTTGAAAAGGGCTTCAGCTGGCACAACTCCGGTAGACTGATGCAGGGTCGTGCGGTACTCATGCAGAAATTGAAAGAGGTTGCGGCGAAGCTCCTCCCCTCCATTCAGCGATATTCAGAAGATTTTATTCAGCGTCCGCATGAAGCGTTCCACCTCCCCATTTGCTCTGGGCCAGTGACCTTTCAGTGCTTCATTCTCCTTTCCTCACAGTACTGAGCAAACTGCTGTCCCGGTGCGCCGTTGTCCGAACAGATCTCGATGGGGAACCCATGGGTGGCAAACATCTTCTTCAGGGCCAGAATGGTGTGGTCGCTGGCCATGGATTCTACCAGCTCCACCTCTGGATATCGCGACCACTGGTCTACCACTGCAAGAAAGTCCATTCCTCGGCCCGTGGACCCGAAGTCCGCATGCACCGCCCCCACGGCTGCTCAATTCTTTCCATGGCCTGGATGGGCGGCCCTCTTTCCACTGGACTAGCCGCCTGGCATGGTATGCATGCCCGTACAAATTCATCCACCCTGCTCTCCAGGTCCGGGAACCACACCTTCAACCTCAGGTGTGCCTTTGTCTTCGCCGTCCCCTGGTGCCCTTTGTGGGCGAGCTGCAGTACCTTTCTCACCAGTGCCCGTGGGACGACGATTTGGCACCCCCTTAACAGGAGACTGTCGTCGGCGACTGACAGCTCATGGCGTGCCCTCCATAGCGCCTGGAGAGCCTTCCGTGCACCATAGTCCCTTCTGACATTGTTCATGAGCACTTCACGCCACTCTCCACTGGCCATGGCTTCCTTGATCACCAGGAACACCTCGTCCCCGTTCGACGCATCCGCTATCTCCTGACGCGCCAGGGCCACCGGCAGCACTGACTCCACCACCTGCTACACCACTTCCACACAGTCCGCCACCTCATCAGAGTCTCGGGGGCGCCCAGCCCCCGGGTGACGGGACAGATAGTCCGCTGGATTGTGCGTGCCTGGGCGATACTGCAGTTTGACTCTTTATTCCATTAGCGAGAGCATCCATCTCCTGATGCTTGGTGGGGGCTTGGACGAGGCTCCGGACATGATCGAAATCAGGGGTTTGTGGTCCGTTATAACGACTAGGGGCTTGCCCAGGATGTAGATCCGGAAATGCTTGCAGCCCCATAAAATGGCCAGGGCCTCGCACTCAATTTGCGAATATCGCTTCTCAGTCTCGGTGAGCGCCTTGCTGGCGTAGGTGATGGGCCGCATGGTCCCTTCCGGGTCTGCCTGCATGAGGACCACCCCCATAGCCCCACCGGTTTGGCGACCACCACTATTTCCAACTCCCTGTCCGGATTGAAATGCGCCATGGTCTCCTGCTCCGACAGGGCGTTCTTGATTTCGGCGAACGCCCTCTGTTCCTTCTCCGTCCAGGCCCAAGCCACGTCAGTCCTGGCCAGAACCCGCAAGTGTTCTGACAGCGAGGCCAAGTCGCGAATAAATCGTCCACATTAATTGACCATACCCAGGAAGCTCCTTATCTCAGTGGGAGACTCTGGCGGGGCCGCTTCCCGAATGTCTCTCACCTTCTCTGGATCAGGTGAGATGCCCCCGGCATGGAACACAAATCCAAAAAACTCTATCCGGTCCTTCAGAAACTCACACTTCTTCCGGTGCAGGGTCAGTCCCAGGCTTCTTAGTCTTTCCAGTGTCCGCTCCAGGCGCTTCAGATGCTCCGCTTCCGATTGTGCAAACACCAGGATGTCGTCCGACATATTGATCACCCCTTTTAGCCCTGCCAGTGCCCCCCAGATGGCGTTCTGGAAGACTTCCGCTGCCGATGAGACCCCGAAGCTGAGCCTCTTGAACTGGTATAGTCCCTTGTGAGTCCTAACGGTGGTAATGTATCTGGACTCCGAGTGAAGTTCCAGTTGATGGTAGCCGGACCTCAAATCCAGCTTGGAGAAGACTCGCTCCCTGTAGCTCGCCGACAATGTCATCCAGGGTGGGCGTGAGGTATTGCTCCCTTTTGATCGCCATGTTCGGCAACCTCATGTCCACGCAGATGCGGACAGCTCCTGGCTGTTTGGGCTTTGGGGCGACAATTGGGGACACCCACGGGGTTGGGCCTTCCACCCTCTCAATTATGTCCAAGTCAATGAGTGACTGTAGCTCCTGCTCCACCTGTGCCCTCAGGTGGAACGGTACTCGACGATGTTTGAGGGCTGTTGGTCTCACGACCCGTCGATGTGAAGCCTGATGGGGTCCCCCTTCAGTTTTCCGACCCCTTGGAAGATGGTGTCAAAATGCTGCAGCAGGCGGTCTATATCGGTGTGGTAAACGGCCAGCGTGAAATGCACTATATTGAGGGCTTCAGAGTCAGCACAGCTTAGGAGGGAGTGCGGGCTTACACTTGTTACGAAGAACCTCGCCTTGATCTTGCTCTGCCCATGGGACACTGGGGCCACAAACACTCCCTGGATCGGTAGCGGGGTGTCACCCCCAAAAGCATATATCAGTGCCTTGGACTCAGAGAGCTCAGGAGGGCCTGGAAGAGCTTCATAGTGTTCAGTCGCCAGCACGCAGACTGACGTGCCAGTGTCTATAAGAACCGGGGTGGGGACCTCCCCAGTGTTTACCGTGCACGTTGGTTGTCGGCTGCCTCTGGGACCTGTGGCGATGCTCGAGATGAAGAAGATCTCCTCTTCCTCTTCTTCTTGTTCGACCGACGACACACCCCTCACTCTCCGGGCATTGCTCCCTCCGATTCTCACAGGTCCCCTCGATGCCGTCACCGGGGTGGAGGCCCTGCACACCCTCGCATAATGTCCCGGTGTGCCGCACTGGCCACAGACTCGTGTCTTCGCCGGGCATTCTCCCACATGCGGCAGGTCATATCCGCAATATGGGCACGACTGCGTAGTGCCAGTCGCGGGAGGACCATCCACCCTCCTTGGTGTCCATCGCGCCCTCCCTGGGGCAGAGCGCCCGATAGCAAAAGCTTCTTCGCCCTTGCCAGGGTGCATGGCCTCATCCATCTTCGCCCCTCTGGATTCCGCCAGTTCGTAAGCTCTCCCTGTATCGAGTATCTGCTGTAGGGTCAGGCCTGGTTCCCTCAACACCTGCCTCCTTAGCTTCCCCGAACTGCACCCCTGCAGCAGCTGGTTCCGTACCATCTCCTCCTCATTCACCCACCTGCAGGTGCTAGCTAGGGGCCTCAGCCGGGCACAGAATTGGTCCAGCGACTCCCCTTCCTGCTGCCTCTCCGCACACATAACAGACCTGTCGAAATCGACATTCGCCATGGGAAGAAAATGGTCTTGGAGGGCCTGTTTTACCGCGTCGTACGTGACTACCGGGATGTTGAGAGAGTCATAAATCCTATGGACCTCTGTGCCCGCAGAGTATACCATGGTGGCAATCTTCGTGTCATCATCCTCTTCCCCAGAGGCCCTGAAAAACATTTCTAGTTTCTTGACCCACAGGAGCCATTTCGGCCCCAGCTTGGATGGTGGGCCACTAGTGTCAAATTCAGGCATGGGGGCCAATGTGCTGTGCATTCTGCGTGGGACCGGCGCAGGGGCACCTTCTTCTTCTGCTCCCTCACCCATGAGGACACTGAGGCGAAGTACTCACAATCTGGCACTCTTCAATGATGATATGAGCAGCCCAGTCGTTGGATGGGAGCGCAGGTGATCAGCACCCAAGGATGATGACAGAAGGTCCTGAGGACCTGGATGTAGAAAGTTCCAGGCGTCTCCCTTCACTGCCAGGGAAAAAAGCTGCTTCTTCTTTTTTTTTTAATCCACAGCCCTTCAGCTTGCCAGGGCTGTGGAATTAGCTCAAAAGCTCAGGGGGATCGCAGCCGGCGCACAAGCACCCTCCTGGGCCGCAACCGCTGTGATCCGCGTTGGATCAAAGATGGCTGCCGGCCATGTGCGTGGATCCGTGCCGACACGGAGAAGAGCCATACTCTCCGACACACTCGGAGCAATGGCTCAGGGCTCCGATGCCGTCCCTCGTCGCCAGTGTTGTAAGGGCGGGAGCCGCCTGAGGCCCGTGCCAGCACTCACACGCAGTCACACTTGCATGCTGGACAGACCACACGGGACGCGTGCTGACTGCTCAGGTCCCCAGCCACAACTGCTGGTAGGGACCGTCTTTATTAACTGCGCGCATGCGCGAGCCTCGTTATGGGCCGCGCATGCGCAGTGCCGCATATTCACTACGCATCATTGCTGGTAATTTATATCAAAGGGTAAGGGCCAGCAAAACACGGCTGCATTAGATGCATCGTCCTCGATATGTTAATTGTATGACTTTGTGGATGTCTGCTTGTGAAACTGATTTAGTTGGAAAAAATATCAGGTACTTATTTTTGTGCAGCCTTACTGTCAATCTGGACGGGCCAATTCTTGAGAAAATTCAAGAAGTGTATCTAGAATGGGTCTTTGTACATAATCCCATCTTCGTCGCCATTGTCCTGTCTCTGGGTACGTGTGGACACAGCGAATAAAAAGAACGCACAGAGCCAGTGTCTGTTGCATCTGCCCTGCGTCCCGCTACGCGTTGACGCAGGGCGTGCTAATAAAAGCCCCGCCCCCGAGTACGGGAGGCAGTTCCGGGCAGACTAACGCATCGTTTGCAGCGTGTTTCTTTAGCTCCCGCAGGAGCTGCGACATAGGCCGCGCGGCCTACCATCACTGGCATCCAGCCCCCACGTGCGCTGGGACGTGGGGGCAGGACATAACAATGGCGACGAGGTGGAGCTCGTGAGACACACGCGCTCGGTGGTCAACAGGATCCAGATGGCGCACAACCATCGGATCTGAATTTTTGGACACCCGGTGGGGGGGGGACCACACACGTGAACCCCCCACCCAAAAAAAAAATAAATACATTTTTTCTTTTCTCTGTGCCATCCGCTCACCAAGGGTAGATGCAACCCACCAGCATCCACACGTGGAGGCACCAGACCCCCCCATCCACCTCACCAGGGGTCTGAAGCTCCAGGAAACATCGGAGGAGGCCCAAAGCTGGCCCACTGTGCCTAACCTGACGGGAGCACACGAGGTGAGCGCCGGATCTGGCCACCACTGCGCAGTGGCACAATCGGAGGGATCACCCAGGGGCCCACACCGAGGAGTAACAAGCGCACCACAACATGGCGACTGGGACATCCACCCTGGACCCGGCACGCCGTCAAGATTCGCGGCAAACCTGTCAATGTCATCACCACAGCCTCGCCCACAAGGAGGTTCCTCGGCACTGGTCCAGCCATTCGACCCCTTCACAGACCCGTCATCAAGTGGCCCCAGGTGGCAGCTATCGATACAAAAGTTCGAAATGGCGATGGAATGCAAGGACATAACGACTGCCAGGAAGATGAAGGTGCACCTGCTGCTAAGCGTGGGCGATGAGGTACTACGCATATTCAACTCTCTAAACGTTGACGATGGCCAGGACGCATATCTGAGTGCAAAAGATGCCCTTACTGCGCACTTCCTCCCCCAACTAAACCCGGACTATGAGACCTTCATATTCTGCACTACCATTCAGGCAGAGGATGAAACACTGGATGCCTACCACACACGGTTGAGGAAGTTAGCCATGTCCTGCGAATTTACAAACATCGAAAAAGAGATCCGGAGGCAACTCATTAATGGCATCCAATCGGAAAAGCTGAGGCGGATGGTACTTAGTGAGAAAGGCATTCCCCTCCAACGGATTCTCAAACTGGGGTGACAAAGAGAACTGGCACACACCAGGGCTGCCAACATGGGGGCCACGCTACACAAACTGCAACCCGCCCTCACCACAGCCATGGTGTCCCATGTCACCAACATACAATCCACGAGAGACGAGGCTGGTGGCAGCTACGCTCAAAACAGGTGGCAACCACATGTCCCAGGGCCCACGGAGTGCGGTTGGTGTGGTGGACCGCGACACGGACAGCGAAACTGCTCCACGCAAGGCACTACATGCGGAGCATGTGGCAGGAAGGACCACTATGTGAAAGTATGCCGGTCAGTGGGCATCACGGCACAACCCTCACAGAACCCTCAGGAAAAGAGCGGGACCAAGAAGAAAAAGCAGGCGAGCGCAAGGAGGGTCGATGCAGCCAACTCCTCGACGGAGAAAGGTGATGATGTCTCGGGCATGCAACATGACCCCGGTAAAGAACAAGGCAGAAAATTGAGGAAGATCTACCTAGTGTCTGCGTTGGACCAGGGCCAAGCGCCACAGAGAAAGAACCTCCGAAGGCGTAAATGCGTAGTCACCATCCAAAACCAGCAGGTTTTAATGACCATCGACTCGGGTGCCTCTGTGAACGTCATGCCCACAAGCATGTTCCAGATGCTACAACCACAACCAGATCTGAAGAGCACGGACACACTTTTGCTTGCGTACGGCAGCCAGAAGCCCCTACCAGTTGTTGGCAGGTTCTGCACCTCTTTAGTCCATGGCGAAAACAGGCTATGGTCAAAAATCTACGTCGTGAAGGCGGGGATCGAAAGCCTTCTGAGTGCGGACGCAGCGGAGGATCTGGGTGTGGTCAAGTTCATCTTCCAAGTCGATGAGGGGAAAGAAGTGGAAAACATATTAAAGCACTACCCCAAGCTGCAAGACGGAATAGGGTGTCTGAAAGGCAAGACCATCAGACTGCCCATTGATGAATCGGTACAACGAAGAGCAGTGAGACACATGAGAACACCATTCCATATGCGGGAACAAGTGGAGAGAGAACTCATAGCACTGGAAGAAGCCGGCATTATAGAGCAGGTGACAGGGCCCACACCCTGGGTCTCTCCGATTTTGGTAACAAGGAAGCCCAAACAGCCCAGAAAAGTCTGGATTTGCATAGACATGCGTCTCCCCAATACCACCATCAAGCGGGAACGCCACATCACACCCACGCTCGATGAAATTGTGGCCGACCTTACGGGATCGTGTGTGTTCTCCAAAGTGGATCTGAAGGCGGGGTACCACAAGCTCAAGCTTCACAGGGACTCTCGCTACATTACGACTTTCTCAACACATCTAGGGCTGCGAAGGTACAAACGCCTGAGCTTCGGGATATCGTCAACGGCCGAAGTGTTTCAACAAACCATTCAAGAAGTCATCAGGGGCATACCCGGTGTCCTCAACGTTAGCGACGATATCCTGATTCACGCTCCTGACAGGGAAGAAAATCTCAAGAGTCTGCCGACCCTACTGGGCAGGCTAGAAGACGCTGGATTAACCATACACACGGAAAAGTGCGAATTCCTCAGATCTGAAATCACATTTTTTGGGTACAAATTCGGCAGTACAGGCATCTCCCCTGACCCCCAGAAAGTTGCAGACATTCAAGCCGCAAGCCCGCCAATGACTCCCACCGAAGTACGCAGGTTCCTGGGCATGGCCACTTACTGCAGTAGGTTCATCCGAAACCTGGCCACTCTTTCGGAGCCCCTACACGAACTAACCAAACTAAACGCCAAATGGGAATGGGGGCAGGAGTGCCAGGAGGCCTTCGAAAACATCAAGGAATCCATGTCCGTCTACACGAAAATGGCGTACTAGAACACCGAGCTCCCCACCGAACTGTTCGTGGGTGCGAGCCCCGTAGGGCTAGGAGCCATCCTGATGCAAGTCACTAAAGAGGGAGAAAAGAGGCCCATCGCGTATGCATCAAGAGCCCTCACGGCGACAGAACAGAGGTACTCCCACATTGAGAAGGAGGCCATTGCTGTGCTGTAGGGGTGTCGTCATTTTCATCTTTACCTATATGGACGCAGGTTCACGATGATCACTGATCACAAACCCCTACTACCCATATTCATGGGTACGTCGTCACACCCACCAGCAAGGATCACCAAAGGCTGCTGCACCTCCAGCAGTACAATTTTGAACTGGTCTACCAGCCGAGTAGCGGAAACCCGGCAGATTTCCTCTCAAGGCATCCTCGAGCGGCAACCCCACAAGAAGTCCAAGTGGCCGAAGAGACCGAAGAGCACATATGCCAGGTGGTGCGCGCCATGAGGGCAAAGGCTGTCAGCATCGAGGACATTGAGTCGGAGACCCACAGAGACCCTTGCTGCGACCTAGTGAAGGATGCCATCATTTCAGGCGACTGGAAGACATTCATGAAGCATACCCACAACAGAACAGTGGAAGCGAAGGGGTTTCTGTGCGGGATGTTCACCGTCAGACAAGATTTGTCAATCACCGAGAGCGGACTGCTGCTGAGAGGCAATCATATCGTCATCCCATTGAGCATACAAGACAGGATAGTGGCACTGGCCAACGAAGGACATCAAGGGATGGCACGGACAAAAGCTCGGATCAGGCACAGGTTATGGTTCCCACAGATCGATGACCGGGTCGAGACACTGATAAGCACGTGCCTACTGTGCCAGATAACTGGGGCCCCACCGGAACCAGAACCCATTCAGTCAGCAGAACGTGGCCGCGCCCGGTGGGAGGCCATTAGCATCGATTTCTGCAAGCTACAGGAAGGCCTCCACCTCCTGGTGGCCATTGACGACCACTCCCGCTACCCCGAGGTCAAAATAGTTGAATCCACAGCAGCAGAGGTGGTCATCCCTGCCATGGAGAAGATGATTGCAACTCATGGTTTGCCAACCACCATCAAGAGCAACAAACGCCCCCCCTTCACGGGGGAGGAATTCAAACAGTATCTGCACGAACTGAATGTAAAGTACCATTGCATCATGCCGAGGTGGCCCTAGGCAAACGAGGATGTAGAACGATTCATGAGGACCATAAACAAAGTGTTGAGAGTGGCGGGGGCGAATGCCAGCCCGTGGAAGATTGACCCTTACCGGTTCCTACGGAACTACCGGGTCACCCCCCACAGCACGACGGGCATACCGCCTGTGGACCTCATGTTTGGAACAGTTATCAAATCCTCGATTCCGCATCATCCTAGCAGGACCCCGGACGAGGTCAATGAGGAGCGCACAGAAAGGAGGAGAAGGAGCGCCAGCGCCCACATGAGCGACAAGAGGAGGGCGAGGCCGTCCGATCACCAGGTGGGTGACCAAGTGGTCATGCTGCGAAATCCAACAAAGTCGAAACTGGACACCAGATACGACAAGCTCCCATGGACCGTCAGTGGCAGGCAAGGAACCATGGTGACTGTGACGAGAGGACGCCGCCAGGTGACGAGAAATGCGTCATGGTTCAAGGCGGTGCCACAGAATCTGTGGACCGATGGCGAGTGCCACCAGGAAGACGAAGAAGCTCAGCCCAGCAAAGAAGAGCCCGCGCCCATCCAGGACCAGGCAGGAGCGGGTGACAGAACGTGGGAACAGTGGAGCTAGCCGGACCTGGGGGACCCAGACAGTGAAGGTGAGCCACCCAATGGGACAGCGGGGGTTAGCCCCCGAGTAGGGCGGTATAGTCTGAGAACTGCTACAAAACCGCCCGCCCGGCTCAATGACTATGTGTGGTAGTCAGCCCCCGTAGACTGTGAGCAGTAAGGACCGTGTGGATTTTGACATTTGGGAAGTTGTTGTGAGTTGAAATTATAGCATTTGTGTTGTTGTTGTTTTGTTTGAAATAAAGGAGTAATGTTGCATCCGCCCTGCGTCCCGCTACGCGGTGACGAGGGGCGCGCTAATAAAAGCTCCGCCCCCGAGTACGGGAGGCAGTTCCGGGCAGACTAACGCATCGTGTGCAGCGTGTTTCTTTAGCTCCCGCAGGAGCTGCGACACAGGCCGCGCGGCCTACCATCACTGGCATCCAGCCCCCACGTGCGCTGGACCATGGGGGCAGGACATAAGTGTCTGAGGCAATTGAATTTAATCTTTTCACGCAGGCAACTGCTGTGCGTGTTAAACTTACACTGCGCATGTGCGTCCTACACACGCTTCTATTGGGCAGAGCCTGTATGACGAGTCAGCTCTTGTCTACAGGTAACTGTATCCTTGCCAAATGTCCAGACTCTGCAGTAACCTTGGTGCTACCTGCCTCCTTCCTCCCATGCTGGATACCTTGTACTTTTTTACATGTCTGTATTAAATCACAATGCCTGCTCCTTTTGATGCTACGTTTGTTTATCTCTCTTTATTTTTAACTTTTCTTTTCATTTGTATTGTTATTGTTGACAACCATTCACGAGTGAGGTATGCATTATTTTTATTATTTATTTTACTTATTTATCTGTAAATATGCTGCATGACGTGAGTGACATGAATTACCTGCTCAATTCAATGCAGGCTGATTTTCTTGAACACCAACATAACCACTTTGATGTGATTATGTAAACTGAAAAATATTACACTAAACATACATTTGAACAAATCATTTTTTCTAATTGTAGGAACTCTGCCGTAAAGGGTCGCATACGTTAGACACAAGAAGCTCAATGGTGGAGAAAGCAGTCAGTGAGCTGATAAATATGTTGCTTGATGCTGATGCCCAGCCGAACCAAGATGATGGCATATCTGGGATTGAAAGCAGAATAGAAAACTGCAGTCAAATTAGTGATAATGGTAAGAGAAGAGAACTGTGTTGGTCCTTTTCTTCTGCTGTTGTTGATCCTTTGTCTGAAGCAAATGCCATTCGAGACCAAGACTACAGCCTTGAATGTATACCTGTGCCAAAATAACATGTGAATTCACTGTTTGCTTAGTCTTGTAAGCAGAACATGATTTTCCTTTTTTTCATCAGCTCTTGAAAAAACTTGCTTCAGCTGAGAAAACCGGTCACTGTAGCAAACGAAGTTGGTGAATATGGAGATTTGATTTTTCCCAGAGGCTGTTGATATAATCAGCAATGGTTTTTCACCACTGTAATTTCACACTTGTGGAAAGAGCTTCAATTCCTCAGCGAGGTGGAGAACGGGGTCCATCGTTATGTCGGCTTATTTATATATTAGTTGATCCACACCCTATTTAAGGATGCTTAAATGCCCACCCTGATTACGATCCGCACAATCAACTTTTATATTTTGAGTTTCATTTTCTATTCTTGGACAACCCTCAGTTTAGGAATTTAGCATGTAACCATCCCTCTGCCACACTTTGAATCAAGAAACAAGCTGGTTTGCAGTAACAATTTCTTTTCTTAAATAACCTTGCATCAAAATAATGTGACTGGGGATCCCCCACTTAAAATATGGTGCGACTACACCCACACCTCAATCTAAACTGGTTAGACTATACACTTTTCTCTATATGTAAGCACACAACCTGACATACTAAATCAAACAATCACAGCAGCAAACTATGCTTACTTTAAACTCGCATCCAACGTTAAATCAAAATGTCAAGCAGAATTAAGTTTAAAACAAAACAATTTACTGCAGTTACATCTCACAGAAAATATTCTTTGTTTCCTGAGTTGATTTAAATACAAAATGGTGATCTGATAAACTATCGGTTTCTAGCTTAGGCCTAGACACTACTTGACCAATTTTGATTGGGTTATACTAATCTATGCAAATATGTGCCATGTAAAGCGCTTTGGATTAAAGCGCTATATAAATGTCAAATTATTATTATATTGACACCATCCTCTATGAGGTTGGTTGGATTTGTTGCAAACAATTGTAAAGTCTTTGGTTTCTCAGAATTTCTGTTGCTTTTGGTGGGACAGTGGAGCCTAACTCACTCACTGTTTTCAGGGAATCTGGTTCATCCTCACAAAGCATCTGTTAAATGTGCAAGATTACTGGCGGTGGGTGTGTATTGGATTTCAAGACTGTAATTCTAGGTGATGATACAGGCTTTCTGATCTTAGTTCTGTTCTCAAAAAATGGTTCTTTCGGTCTACCATCGTGGCCAAAATGATAATTTTACATGGATGGAAAAGTCAAATCCCCCCTTCTTTTGAGGACTGGGTTGAGGAGATGCACTGTCTTTCAAGGACTGAAAAAATGATTTTCAAGTTGAAACATAAGCTGTCATTGTATGGAAATATTTGGAATGTGTTCAATGACTCCTTTTAAGCTGGATGAATTATTATTATTATTTTTTCTTCTCCTGGATTCATTATTATACCTGCTCAATGGTTTGTCTTTTGGTATATGTAAAATTGTAAATAAATCAAATAAATAAAAAAATGTAAAAACAATGTCTTAATTAAAGAATAGATATGAATTACTCTATTAACTGTGACAGACACCATTCATAGAACATGTTATTCCACATTCAATTTAAGATCTCTTCCAGAGATACCAAATTGCATGAGAAAGTTCTAATACAGAGATTTTACTTAGGGTTTCAGTTTTAATTATAAATCACAAAGCACATACACCTTGCATTATGTTCCTTTTGTCAGTGGGATATGTTTTAAATAGTGCTCCTGCCATACTTTTAAATGTTATCAAAGATTTTATTAATCCTCAGGAGACATGTCTAAATAATCTTTGGGCAAAGGCTCTCATTTTATGTCTGTCTTTCAAGGACCCATTAGGTAAGCCCTCCCTTCAGTCTTTGCACCTGGTCCAAAATACCTCTAAAGTATTCCGGTCCTGCTTTGGGAAAGGTCTCTGCATTCAGTCCCCTCTAGATAAGGCCTATTTAAAGAGTTTTCCACATCAGCTATTTCAAGTTGGAATCCAATCTGCTTCCTTCCCACGGGACGGGCTCTCTTGCTTCTCCGTTTTCTCAAAACTCCCCCTTCTTCCTATGTGTTTCAGTTTAGAAAGCCACCAAACTCCACCCATAGGCAAAGGGTGAGTACAGCTGAGTCCTATTGGTCAATGTATTTGTTTAGTCTCTATTCCCAAGGGAAAATGACACATGTCAACCCATGTCTTTCCTATTTAGTCTTTCACATCAGAAAGGAGCATCTGTCCTAACTTGTGGTTTTATTTCTAACTAAGTCGTCCTCTCAGCATCTGACATCACTGAATTACAGATTTTAGGCAGAATAATTCCCGAATGTTATAAATCTAGATTTTGTTCACAGTTTATAAAATCATATTTTCATGGGTCTTTCACTATGTATCCTATTCTGTCCCATCTCTTTAGAATGTACCATTGCAATGTTTTGACTCTAATATTTGTAATGTATTCTCTCCTCTGACGGATTCCTCATCTATGAGAAACCTATCCACATCTCAGCTGCTCTTCGGAAACTTTTCTGCCACCAAGGAATGTAGCGCGTCTCTGCATCGACTACTTCCAAAACCTCAACGCACCCCGAGCTGCACATATCAGGGTCAGTATATATTGAGGTGCCGCGCCCTGTGTACCTTTGCCTAGCCAATTCTCCACCCAAGAGGAATGGTAACAATTTTACCAGAAGATGCTTGACATCTTCGCCAAGGCACCAGCAGCTTCAGCCTTTGCAGTTTAGCCAGCCTTTGCACCTTAGACTCTAGTGATGGTGCTGGTGGCTTCGGCCCCGGTGCCTACCACATCTTCCATGACCGGCAGGGTGCCTGCTGTGGTCTACTCCCTCACGCCTACAGGCTTGGGCCTGGACAGAAAGAGGGAAAACCTTCCCCACTGCCTGACTCTGAACTCGTGAACACTTCTTGCCCCTTGGGCAAATTCTCTTTTGACCTTTGGACTGCTGTAGCGAATGTTGCTGAGCATACCCTTGAGGGGGAGATGAGTGGCGGCTTCCTGTCTATCGTGACAGACGGCAGGGAGTCTTCCCACCTGATTTTGCAATCTGGGTTGGACACGACTGACTGCACGGCAGGTCTATCGCCATAAGTGCAGTGCTCAGATGCCACTCGTGGATGAGGACGCCTGACTTCACACATGATGTTCAGGCTGCGCTACTGGTTATGCTCTTTGATGGCCAAAATCTGTTTGGGGTGAAAGCAGATGACACCCTCCAGAAATTTCAGTCATCAAAGGCCACAGCAAAGTCATTGGGACTAGCTGTTCCACAGCCCGCCGCATCCTCTGGCAAAAGGCAGTCGATTTCATCCCTCAGGCTTCTATGCCCCGAGTGGTTTTGGCCACGCAGCCCCTTGAAGACTACAGGGAATTTGCTTCCTGAAGGATAAAGGTAGAAGTGCCCCCAGAGGAGGAGCGGCAGCAGCCACATGCACCCCTCTGTGAGGTTTTCTGTCACAGTTCTCCAGTGCGGGAGACTTTCCCTGTTCAGCACAGAATGGGTCAATACCACGTCAGATGCTTGGGCCTTCAGGGTCATTGAACAGGGTTACTGTCTCGCTGTAAGGGCTTGCCCACCTTCATCGCCCTTCCTTCTTTCTGCTCGCTGCTTCTGTGGTGGCTTGGACAGAAAGCGTTGCAGCGATACTTGCAGACTCCATCACCCAGACAGCCCAGGGGCCGTGCACACATGATTGGTCACGCTTGTGTTTCCCGCGAAGCGACTCGGACACGCGTTACGTTGCATAAGCATTTGTATTTAAACAGATCAAGTCAGCTGTGTGGCGCTCCTTAACTGTTACATTCTGCTGGTGAGATACCCTTCCTGTTTGTTACCTTCTTTGATTGTTTCCGGATTTTTGACCCCTGCTTTGTTTCATCGTATTGCATTGCCGTGCCCCTGCTTGTCATGACGCTTGTCTCCTCTTATCGCGACTGATCTTTTGGCGTCCTGTGACCTCTGCTCTTGCATCCCTGACTGCTAACGGTTTATCCTTCAATTGTCTATTACCTTGACTCAATTTCTTTTCCCACAGATGATCTGGCTTCCCATTCTGTTTCTTCATGCCACCTCGCCTGGACAGGAACTGTTTTTCTATGGATTCTTCCCTCAAGTGATACAGAACTTTTTTCTCCCCTCCATGGACTGAACAGTAGTTTGTATCTTCCTGCTCTCCCTATGAATTGCACCCTTGTCCCGTACAGGGCAGGTGTACTCTTCTCATGGACTCTATTTTCATCAAGCAAATTCTGGCATTATCATTTGGAACACCTGGCTTTGCAAACTTCCTGGCAGGACACATCCAAGTAGGTTCTCTGCCTCCTTCTCTGCAATACCAGGTAGGAACTGGTTACTGTTAGAAGGTGGTGTTTATTACTGAATGTCCGTTGATTATCTGAGGTATTGATAGCGCTGCATATTTTCTTTCCTCCTTTCTAGCTTTGCTGGTTGCTCCTGCCATTTCACCTGAGCCCCTAGCCTGTCAGGTTGTTTTCACATCACTGTGGGCTGCGCTCTCGGTGGGGAAAGTCACCCTGTGAAAGGAGACCCCAGTTGGTACATCAACTGGGGTTATCAAGAGTTGGAAACCATCCTGACACTCCCTTTTGTGCAGCGGCCTGAAGAACACTGCCCTTTTACTAGCAACTTTCCTCCAGTTCCGATCCTCTTTGAAAAGGTCTGTCAACTTCTGTCGAAGAGTGCGATAGCACTGATACCGCACTCAGAAAGAGGCCAAGGGTGGTACTCCACCTATTTTCTGGTGCTAAAGAAGGACGGGGGCTTGGCACCATTCTGGATCCGAGGCTGTTGAATTTGTCCCTTCATAAGGAGAAGTTCAAGATGTTTTTTCTAGCTCAGATCCTGCAAGCCCTCGATCTGCAGGACTGATTGGTATCACCGGACCTTCAGGATGCCTAAGTAGCGATTAATCAGAAACACAAGAAGTACCTGAGGTTCGTGGTGGGCCAACATCACTACCAGGTCAAAGTCCTGCCATTTGGGCTTTCTTCGGCCCCCAGCGTTTTCACCAAGCTACTAGCAGTGGTGGCTGCTCGCCTCAGGAGATAGGGCATTCATGTCTTTCTCTACCTGGATGACTGGCTCCTCCAATCCCGCTCCTCAGTTCTAGTGTCAGAGCATCTTCTGTGCATATGCACTCTATTGCACATCTTGGGCTTTCCCCTGAATTTAAAAAAGTCTCAGGTTTCGTCGCCCCATTCTTTCCGATTTATTGGAGCAGTCTTTGGCACTCACCTGGGCAGGGCTTTTCTGCCCAAGGACCGAGTGGCTAACATCTTTCGAATGGTGAATGTCCTCCAATACTGAGAATAAGTCCCGGCCTCAACCTTCCTGAGCCTACTGGGCCTCATGGCCTCCTACATCCTATTTGCTAGAGGCGAGGCTGCCCATGAGATCGGTTCAGGGGCTTCTCCGTTGCCAGTGGTCACACTTTTAGGGCAACATATCCTACCTTTTACAGGTTTAGGATCAGGTGGCTCAGGAGCTTGCAGGGTGGGCCGTCTGAGACAACATTGCTGAATGGGACGTTGTTTTGTCAACCATGGACCTGGGTGATGGTGGTCATGGATTTATCTCTGACTGACTGGGGTGCTCTCTTGTCGGATCTGACTGTGAGTGTACTGTGACCTCGTGCAGAGTCTCAGGAACACATCAGCTTGCTGGAGCTGAAGGCAATCAGGCTGGTCCTGGTCTCATTCCTCCCCCCTATAAAACGTAAGACTCTGCTGATTCTGATGGACAACACAGTGCCCATGCACTACCTCATCAAACGAGAGGCTGTGGTGTCCTTGCTTCTGTGCAGAGAAGTAATGCGAGTGCGGTTCTGGGCTTTGGAGAACGGCATCTCTCTGATGGCAGCCAATCTTGCCAGAATAGAGAATGTCACAGCAGACCGACTTCAGCCTCCCATGAATGTGAGCTCTGCCTGGAAGTTATGGAGGAGGCCTTCTCCTTTTGGGGAACTCCTCAAATGAACCTGTTCACTTGAGTGTGAACAGGAAGTGCAAGTTGTTCTTCTCCTGGGAATTTCTTCGTCAGTGAGCACTGGGGGACGCACTGACGGTCAAGGGGACTTTTCACCTTCTTTAGCCATTCCCGCCAATCCCTGTCATTCCGCTGGTTCTAAGGAGATCACGCCTGTTCGGAACCATGTTGATCCTGATGGCTCCAGACTGGGCCCAGAGAATGTGGTATCCGGAGTTGCTGGACAGGTCCATCTGCCCTTCCTGGCGCCTTCTGAGGAAAGTCGATTTGCTCTCCCAATTGGAGTGGCCGATTCTCCACCTGAACCTCAGCAGCCTCAACCTTCATGCTTTGCTACTGAAAGGCTGTGATACAAGGAGTGGGACTAGTCAGATGACGTGATTTCTCCTTTCAGCTCAGAGACCCACTACAAAATCTATTTATGACTGCAGATAGCATACATTTCAGCTTGGTGTTGGGAGAGGTATGTGAAGCCTTTATTTGTCCCTTATCCCCTGTTTTGGATTTTGTGTTGTCCTTGGTCTAAGCTGGTCTGCCGTTTGGCACTGTTAAGGAATACCTTTCTTCTATTTAGGTTTTCAAGAGGTCCCCAGGACAGGGCTTGTTTTCCACAATTCCTAATGTCATGCAGTTCTTGCAGGGTTTGTGTAACCAGTTTCGTCCACCCAAGAATGTTGTTCCAGTATGGCATTTAAATTTAGTTTTGACATTCTTATGGGAGCTCCGTTTGAGCTCCTCTATTCCTGTTCTTTTAGACTGCTCATCATTAAGGTAATTTTCCTGGTTGCCATCTCTTCCGCGAGACAGGCGAGTGAACTCTAGGCATTATCTGTTAAACCTCCCTGCTTGGTTTTCTCCAAGGAGAAGGTGACTTTGAGAGTGAGGTACTCTTTTCTTTCGAAAGTGTTCTCAGAATTTCATCTCTGTCAAAATATCCATCTTCCTGTGTGTTTTCCTCTGCCTCATCCTTCTAAGGCAGAGGAGAGATTTGATCGGCTATCCCCGGTTCGGGCTCTCAGCTTCTATGTCTTCCAGACGAGAGAGGCTAGGAAAGATGACCAGCTTTTCTTTGGTTATGCTGGGGCTTGTGCTTGCAGAACTGTGACCAAATAGATCCTATCAAGGTGGAACATTCCCTGCATCTCGGAATGCTATGATCTGGCTGGAAAGGATGGGCCTGAGGTTCTCAGAGCACATTCTACCAGAGGAGTGGCTGCCACCACTGCCCTGCAGAGGGGAGACCCTGTCCTGGACATCTGCCAGGTAGCCACATGGGTGTCTCTGCACATGTTTGCTAATCATTACTGCTTGCATTGCGTTTTGGGACAAGATGCTCGCTTTGGTAAGGCAGTCCTCCAGAGTCCACTGGCCTAGGTGGTGTCCTTGCTCTCCTCCCTCATCCAGATGTCCATACTGCCTTCGGAGTCTATCATAGATGAGGAATCTGTGGGAGGAAGGAATCCATTAAAAGAACAAATTACTTACCTCTCGATAATGTTCTTTCTGATGGATGTTCCTCCCACAGTTTCCTCAACACACCCTCTCTACCTGCCCCTCTTGGTAGATAGCTAGTACCCCATCGGTTCAGCGGTCCCTCAGCATCAGAGTGCCAGAAACAAAGGGTGGAACTGTGGTCACGGGGCACAGCGCCTCAATATATACTGGCCCGAGGCGCTTCAGACAGAGCCGACACAAAGCTGCGCTGTGCCCCCTAGTGAGAGAAAGGTTTCCAAAGTGCAGCTTTGCTGAGGCTAGGATTATAGATGAGGAATCTCCATCAGAAACACCATTACCGAGGGGTAATTTGATCTTCAGTTACAAAACTTCACTTCATGCCAGTAATCGTCATATGCATGGATGCAGCATAAAGCCACAATAAGGCACATATATTTTTTTTGTAATAGAACATTTGGAAGCCACCCTCTCACCAGGGTGCTGCATACCAAAAGACTTTGAAGTGCAGGCTTAGAGAAGGGGGGTTTAGTTTGTCAGGCAGGAAAATAACACAAGTGAGGAATGTTTCCTCCGTCTTGGTGTTCTGTGGGCT
The DNA here is from genome assembly GCF_040938575.1 of Ambystoma mexicanum. Classification (NCBI taxonomy): domain Eukaryota; kingdom Metazoa; phylum Chordata; class Amphibia; order Caudata; family Ambystomatidae; genus Ambystoma; species Ambystoma mexicanum. The sequence continues at coordinate 1,362,953,728 of NC_090930.1, read as the reverse complement.
TCTCTTTCCTATCTGTCTCCTACACTTTCTACACAAGCAAAGCACTTTGGCTATGTTGCCAGTAGGCTAAAGTCACTTGTTATCTTAGCAGGGATTTGATCAATTAAAGCGGGCTTGCTTTTACCAAATCCTGTTGGTCTTTTGAGTGTATAAGTAAGGGGTCTCCCACTCCTTCAAGGACTTCATGAAGAATTTGTTTGAAGTCTGCTGGGAGACCAGTCCTTTCCGGGGTCCTCCAGTTGTGAGGTGAAGGCAGGTATCAAAGTCAGGGGCAAGCTCTGTTCCCTACTGATCCCCAAGGCACATTGGGGGTGAACTGATGTTGGAGGAAGACCTGCCTCTCTCTGCCAACTGCACTGGTTCCCAGGCTCCCCAGTGGAGGTGATGCACTACCGCAGGTGCTAACTATCCTCAGTTAGGTTGGAAGTGAAGAGAACAAGGACCAATCATGTCCCTGAGCCCCTGGATTTGAACTACCAGGACTTGTGATACTGCTTTTGGCATTTCTTTGAAACTCTTGCAACTGCTGTTTCTGCCCCTGGAACCAGTTTGCTGCTCCACCACACCAGCTGAGCAGGTTGCTTGCTCTAGCTAGAACAAGAAGCTCAACTCTGCAAAAGATTTCAACCGATACATCTCGAACCACACCTCAGACCACCAGCATCTTCATCATCAGCCCAAGTTTGAACCTAAAACCAAGCCTGGTGGCCTGATCGACCCGCATCCTTAGAACATTGCATGAAACCCCAACGAGCTTGACCACAAACCCAACATAACGCCTTGTCGCCCTCTGGATCACCATGACTTCCTGCAGCATCCAAACCTAGTTCAATGCGCTTTCACAACATTAAGAAGCCTGGTTTGATGCTGTTGAACCCCCAAGAACTCAGAAAGGTGCTATTGCAAAGCACCAGCCCATTTGGTCCAATTCCTGGCCCCCTGGAGACTGCTAAGCCCTCCATTTGAATCTTTTCTCAACCAAGATATATCCTTTTGTTAACATTATTGTGATTTGTCTGCATTTCCCGTTATTTCTGCTACATTACCTGGAGTGGTTGCATCATTTTCAGTCTCCATTTTCTGTGTTCGTTCCACAGAAGTAGCTTTTTGGTGATGTTTTTATAGTACAGTTATTTCAAATGGTATGTTTTTTTTAACAACCAGCAGTGATCAGTGGTGCAGCTTGACAATCCACGTTACACATTGCAGGAGTTATGAGGTTCTTTCCTCTAGCATGTCAGTGCGGGTTTGCTGCATGAGAGGCCGAATGCATCTTCTTGCTTGAGGGGGTTGTCCTGTGGTCAAGATTCCCTTTGATGGGCTGCCGGCAGGAGGTGTGTAGCACGAGGCCTAAAGCCGAGGAGTGGCATGTGAGCAGTCTGTGTCACAGAGGCTGAGAGGGGCATGGATAGCGAGCAGCGCATCGCTTGGTATTATCATACTGAAAACAGGTCTCTGCCTTCGTTCTTACTAAGCTGTTGAATGAGGGAGACTGTGCGTGTAGAGCAGCAGCGAGTACTCTTTTGCTCACCCACCACGTGTATTCAGTGTTGCCAGTAGATGAGTGGAAATGCAGGATAAGTCCCTTGGATCCACGGAGGTTGTGGGCAAAGTACCTACACATAATAGTATGAAGGGTAAAAACAAAGTTAAACATTACCACCTAAGAAGTTCTGAACAATCGTTAATAGATAAGGAAGTGGAAACAACTTTACCCGATAGTGGGATATAAGTGCCCTCCTTCGCCCAAGCGAAAATGTCAGTGTTTTCCCCCCAGAATACAGCAAGTTGTCTGGGTCGAGAATGCTTGCCAGGATAGTATGCCGTTAGAGGAGGTGGCACCAGGTGGGTAAGAGCTGACATTTCAGGGACTCAAGCGGAATTGGAAGCAAGCATCCCATTGACAAATGTTTGTATTAGCCTGGAGAATGAAATTAGAATCGCAGAAAGCATGTATGAGTGATTAAGCATGTCTCCTGGCCTTTGCAAGAAGGATAGGCAATTGTTATTCTGGACTCTGTTCCTGTGTCCGAGCTCCCAGAGGAGCTTTAATTCCTGGCGAATGACCGGTCCTCATTGCCATTTCAGGGCAATGATGTAAGCCTTGGGGAGGCATCAGAGGCGGGCATGAGTTCGCTGGCAGCATTGAATATATTGAACGTATAGTGACTACAATCTATGACATGACCTTGAATAACATCCCCAGGAAAGAAATCAAAATGGAAAACTGATATAGGCGAAGAACTGGGGGACGCAAGGTGGAAATCTATGTGTCTACATACTAAGAAATGGAAATTAACTCTTGCTGCAAGCTGATCCAGCTCAAAATCCTCCATCGGACATACCTAGCACAACCGGTCCAGGCAAACTTTGATGGAAAATGTCCTAGGTGTAAGAGCAATAATGACGATTTCATACATATTCTGTGGAAATGTCTGCATTTAGTCACCTTCTAGACCCTGTTTGCGGAAGCAATGCAAAATATGATTAACAGCAGGATCCCGTTAAATATTCCATGTTGTATGTTTGGAAGGATGCCGGGTGTTTCTAAGAGCAGAAAGAAATTGCAGTCTATTTGTATGCTACTGGCAAAACATTGTATATTAATGTTCTGGTCGAGCGCCATAGCCCCAACACTGTCTAAATTGTTAAGAGACCTGGCTTGGTGCTGCGATTTAGAGCAGGAGTATTGTAGGGCAATACCATTAGGTTTTCGACCTTCAGACATCTTGGAACCAGTACGGGCGATGATTTCTTCAAGGGAGGAAGTAGTTTGAAGAGAGCAGATCACGATGAGGGGGCAATGTTCAGAAAATGCATGTTATATTACTGTGGTGGCTCTGGTGTTGATGGGAAAGAGTTTGTTTAAAGTTTGGGAGGTTGTGGGGTACGGGTGAGCCTCTACTCATGGTTTAAATGCAAAAAAGTGAAATGTATTGCAAGGACTTAACTCTCTATGGGCCTCATTACGAGTTGGCCGGAAAATCCGGCTCAATTACCGGCATGGCGGGAAGTGCGTGTCTGTGCACTCAAGAACCTGCTAACAGCAGCCGATCACGAGTGCGCGAGCACGCGCATCCCCCATGCCGGTAGTGGAAAAACCGCCAACCCGGTAACGGCCCACCAACCCCCCTATACCGGCATTGTGGCTTGCGTCCACTCCGTAACCGCCTTCAATGAACCACTAAAAACCGGCACGGTAACTCCAGCACAGAATCCCCGTGTTCGCAAAACCGGACACGGAAATTACGTCATCGCGCAGGAACGGGAAATGGGCCGGCGGCCATCTTTAAAAACACAATCCATTGCAATCCTCCACAACCACCACTCTTCCCGTTTCGTCGTGTGTCAGAATAGCATCATCATGTCCAAGGCCAGCAGGAAGTCCACCCAGAGGAAGAGGAAGCAGCGTTTCTCAGACACTGAGCTCACCCTGCTCCCCAACACCCTGGAAGTACAGACCTAAAGCATGCGGCCCAAACCTGCAAACAAGAGGTCTGCCTTGAGGTCGCTCAGAGGGTGTCAGCAGTGGGGAGCGCCCCAAGGAGTGTGCGTGACTGCCGGAAGCGCTGGGACGACCTCCGCCCCCGTGTCCAGAGGATCCTGTCGGAGAACCGGAATGCCGCAATGGCGACAGGCGGTGGCCCACACTCCCCAGTCAAATTGATGCCATGGGAGGAGGCGGCAAGTGGTTTCATCGACCCTGAATCCATTGAGGGGTTTGGAGATTAGGAAGCCGGCGCAGCAATCACCACAGAGGAAGGTGAGTGTACCATCACAACCACGTATTACGACACATGATGTGGTCCAACTGATGGAGAAGTTAGAGTGGGCAAGGTGACGCATCAACATATCCATAGAATAATCATTGTCACTCCCTGCACCACATGGACGCTGAGTGACGACCCCAATCCCAACAGAGGTGCCACATGACCCAACCATGCCCATGCACCCACCACACAGAGACCAAACTAATGCTACCCCACCAGCCATGCATTGATTCCCCACATACCCCCTCAGTACACCTAAAACAACAACCCAGAAATGAAATGATGGCTGAATGCATGAACATATCCCACCGCAATTCATCATAGCTGCCATTTGACAACATCACTGATGACCTGCATCTCTTCTATCCCCCAGGCACCGATGATTAAGGTGGACCACTGGACAGGGGTGCAAGCACGTCCAGTGCACGCAAGGGGACCAGGGCCACCGCAACCCACCAGGCCAAGGAAATGGCATCTGCCAAAGCCAGTGTGCCACGCAAGGCACCAACCCTGCAGGGGACACCTGCACCCACTGTACAACAACAGAGAACCACAACAGTGGGAGCCGTGCCGCCAGCCACCAGGGACGTTGTGTCCACAGAGGTGGAAGATGATGCAGATTTGATGTCTGGCACACCCACCACAAGCCACATTGCCAGCCCCCAACTTCTTGCGCAGTCTGAGTGCCTCAATGATCCCTGTCTACATGACTCCGACCTCGGGTAATCAGACTATGCGCTGTTTGAGGACAGTGCCCCGGACGAGGGCTCCGCGCAGGCGCCTTCCACCACCTTGCCTGCCACCACCTTGCCTGCCACCACCTTGCCAGCCACCACTCTGCAAGCCACCACTCTGCCTTCCTCCACCCGGCCAGCCACCACCCTGCCAGCCACCACCCTGCCAGCCACCACTCTGCATTCCTCCACCCGGCCAGCAACCAGCACACCTGCGGACGACACCTCGTTGGAGTCCCGCCTGACAAGGGTAGAGGCCCGGTAGGAGTCCATGCTCCAAATCATGCACCAGCAGGTAGAAGCAGGGAAAGAGGCCATGAGTGCCATTGTAACGGCTATTGCAGCCAATGCTGCTTCAGTGGAGGCACATACGCGTGCCTTCAGGGAGTGCATGGGGTCACTGACAGAGGCCCTCCTTGCAGGTAACGCTCAGATGCAGCGGCCATACCTTGCCACAGACAGTGAATTGACAATAGATACCTCTGCAACAACTACCCCTACCACCTCGTCGCAATCCAGTCCAGTGCGTCTAATGAGGAGGCGCGCACGACGGTCGGCCATGGCACCCCCGAACCAAAGCTTCCAAAGAAGTGAATGCGCGGACAATGACATTGTGGAGAACCACATTGGGGAAGGGAGCACTGTTCGTTGCACATATGGGGACACTTTGCATCTGTGGGGTGGGAGAGGGAGTTCACAGGGGTGTTTTGAGGGTATTATGTCTGCCACATCACGTTTGATTGAAATACATCGTAGTGTGCAAGCATATCATTGTTTGGACTTCATTCTTTTCACACATGTGCATTCATTTTGTTTGGTGTACAGTGGGCCAATTGGGAACATCAAGGTGTGCATGTCCTGATTCAGTGTGTCGTAGACACATTACTCACATCGTCCATGCGTTTCTATGGATTGTGTATATTTTGCATTGGCGCACAGCATGTCTATCCTGGCAGGGGGACTCCTTCGCCTCTGTCTCCATCCCCTTCATCCTCACCCAGTCCATGCCTGTGAATGTGAGGTGGCAGTGTTGCATTCCTTCAGACGCACATGTTGTGCAGCATGACACAGGCCATGGTGATCTGTGCCACCTTCTCCGGCCTACATGGGAGTGCCCCACCAGGCCTGGTTATGCTGCGGAAACGCACCTTCAGCAGGCCAAAGGCCGGCTCAATGTCTACACGGGTACGAGTGTGCACACAACTGTACTCCTCTTCATGGCAGTTCTGCGGGTTACGCACAGGGGTAAGTATCCAAGGCCTCAAGGGATGTCCTCCATCACCTGCAGGTGGAGACGAATCGGTATGTGTTGCTCAGAACTACCACCTTCAGGGAGCACAGTCATGTCAGCGGCTACTTGATGTGGGCATGCACATGTCCCAGTATGTGTAGGAAATGGTCACCTAGATGCAATGTATACTGTAATGGGATGTGGTACACTGGATGGGATTGAATGGAAGATACAGGGTCTATTCCTGCATGCTGAGGGTCATGTGCTGCGGTATTGCGACAATGTGTAGTCTGGAGATTCATGAGGGATATTGTTTGCTATGCATGGTCAGACTAGCCGCATTGCCGTAGTTGCCATCCCATTCAGTCATGCATTGCTTGCCAACACCATGCTGCCCTGGTTGTGCCTCTTACATATTTTATCCGTATGCATAATTCGGGATGTGTGGCACAGTGATGTGTCCTGTTCCGTTCGGCTGGTTCAGGTGAGGAGTGTTTGCCTCTGCATGCATTCCCAAGTCAGTGGCTATTGGTGCACTGGTGTGCTTTCGCACACACACCTTTCCCACCCTGGTGCAGTGGGCCAACTCCCCTACTGCATCCGCACACATCAGTACCCCACAGCATGGCCATGGCCTTGTGGTTCGACTCAGCAAGCTGCCAGGCACGTGGTCCAGTATGTTGCGGCATGTGATGGTGTAGGGTTGACTTGCGCATTACCATGGCTTCATGTGTGGATCCAGGGATTCGGGGACAGCAATGGGTGATGATCTTGCTTGAGTCACATGCCATTTGCACATTGAGGGAGTGGTATTGCTTGCGATTGCGGGACACAGCCTCTATGTTATGGGAATATTACTATTCTACATGGGTGCAGTCGATGGCACCTACGAATTTGGGCATGCATGGCAGTGCATGGAAGCATACTTTGGTTTTGGGTATATCCTGGCCAGTCCGTGATGGGGATTCATGGCTGCCTGTGTGCTTCATGAGGGCATCGTGCACTTGGTTCAGCATACGTGTAGATGGTCGTTGTGAACTGCCATGCAGCTGGCCCGTAGGTGCCTGCGGACAGGTAGTGTAGCACAGACAGCACCCTTGGTGGTGGGGGGATGGCAGTGCGTATTTGTACGTGGATGAAAATGTATCATGTACACTATGGTGGTGATGGTGTCACAGTCCAACCGGTATAGGGTGTGGAGGGGTTTGGTTGGATGGGCTGGGTCTGGTGCGAGGGATTGGTGGCTGCCTACAAGGCACTGGTGTCTGTGCTGGTGGTAATTGCTGGCCCTGTCTCACCCTCCTTCTCCTCCTGCGTCTCCTCTGTGCTGCCTATTGTTGCTGCTGTGTCAGTTGTTGCTGTAGTTGCTGTTGTTGGAGCAGTATGGGCATGTCCAACAGTGCCATGGTTGCAACTGATACTTGGGGCATTTTGGTGTGGGAAGGGTTGTTGTGTGTAGGTGTGCTCAGTTTATACTGGCTCAGCCTACATTGACTGATTCTGTGCTCCTGTGGCAGCTGCCTTGTATCCTGATTACTGTTTGCGGGTGGTCTGAGATGCCTGTGTGGCCGGCATCGTGCAGCACGTGATTACCGGGTTCACGATGCTGGTATTTCCATGTATGCGTAGGTTGTGATTCCCCCCCTTATACCGGCATGCCGGTATTTACTCAATGGAGGGGCGCGTGTACGCGCCTATGCCGCAGTTAACGGAACCGTGGTTTAGGGTGCCGTTCATTCCGGGTTTGGGGGTCGATATGCAACTGAACGGATGACAATGCCGGTATTAGCATACCGGCATCGTTATTCACTTACCAGCATACCTCGTAATGAGGCCCTATGTCAACATTATAGTGCACTTGTTTTCTATTGTGAACATGAACCTATCTAAATAACGTTTAAAAAGAAAATTCACTAAAGGTCCAAGGGCAGTGGCGTATCTTGTCATTGTTTCAAAAATGTTTCCTAGCCCCAGAGAACACGTTATATAGGGATGTTGCTGTAATGATGGCGAAGGGGATGGTATCAACGTTGGCTGAATATGTGGAATGATGGTTAGCAATATTACAGGTTAATGGCTTCCCTAAAGTCGATCTTTTGAATGAGCCTGATAAGGGCAAGAAATCCATGCTTAAATTGGACTGGAGTACTAATTTGGACAAGTGGCCTGGGTACACTAGTCTGAGTCCTTTACAGTATGAACATAAATGGAGGGGTACTATGACTCACTATCTAGAAATCATCCCATGTGCTAGGACAAGGAAGGATTTTTTTACATTTTCGGTGAAACCTGTAACACACGGGTGAAATCCGACTTTGACGTAGCCTGATCCAGGAGAAAATGGCAGAATGCAGCATCTCATTCTCCAACTCTGGGTCGAGCAGTCTTTAAAAAATATTTTTTTGAGAATGTATTTGTTTTGATTCTTTATTGGTTAAAATGTCAATTCAACCATAACAATGTAATCCGTACAAAAGAGAATAAAAACACACAATTATTTAACAAATCATTAATAACATCTAGTGAATAAAACCTGCTTCCAAATGAATACACATTTCAACCCCTGCAATTTCCCCAAAAAGTTCATTCTACTCAATACTAACTTCATAAAAAAATTAAAAAAAATAAACCCTACCATAAAACGAACTGTGCCCCAGTAAAAACCTTATTCATTTAGTCTCAAACAGTTCAAAAAATTCACTGATGCAATGACAATTATATGTCTAGTGTGAGGAACTCATGGTGGCAACAAGTAAGACAGACACAAGTGATCACAGTTCAAGGTTGTTTATTTAACTGTATGCACGGTGGAAAAAACACCTAATCTAACCTAAATCTAAAATGGGAGCAAACGCTGCCCATCAAATGAAAAATAAGGCAGTCCTTGTGGCATTGTGTCAAATAATAAGGGCCTATACTAAGAAACCTATTGCCAAACCTCACAACTAATACAAAAAAGGATGTGGGATAGTTCTCAGGAAAAGAAAGAAGTGTTCGTACATAATATGTCAGGATGCCGTAGCCTGGGACTCCCTTCCCCACGTTTGAAGCACGGGTAAGAGGGGAGCTTGGAGCAAAGCACACACTCAATCTTCCCCAGCACGAGTTAACAGTTCCAATGGCAGCAATGAGGTCCGTCGATGGACAAGTCTCATTCCTCTTGAAAGTCCCTTGCCTTCGAGGGCCTGAAGTATTCTCAAAACAAACAAACAAACTGTCAGGATTAGTCAGGCGAGTACAAAGGCAGCGAATATGGCAAGGGAAATGTGCACTAAATCACACAGTGAATAGCTTCGAATTAAACTACGTGCACACAGGAACAACGACTCATGTATGCTAGAACCCAGGAGTGCAAATAGAGTGTGACAACAAAACCAATATATGAAAAAGGAATGTGGGGTAAGCACTTAAGACCTCCTTATAACTGAAAGGAAAGTCAGCAAACTCTTTACCCACTATGCTCTTACAGATACTGACAGCGCTAAACCCACGTAGCGGGCAAGCGAGGACAGATTCTGTGATCTGACACTCTGTAAAATACTGAATAAGGAACATTCAAACAGTACTCACGAGGACCGGAAAGACCACTAGAATGTCAGTAATTTCACGAACCCTGTAGATCAAACAGGAACCCAGAAGGCTGTAAAAGCAAAGGGTTAAAGATAACAAAATACATAAAACCCTAGTCAGGGGCAAGTATGAATTGTGATGTTAACTTGTGAGGAAAACAAAAGGGGATACACACTGGAACATGTTACAACAACACCCACACCTAATATTCGATGGAAAGTAAATGCAGAAGTGCAATGGAAAATATGGAATGGAATCTGAATAAAGTAGGATCAGGAGCAGGGGAAACGCTATTACAAAAGGAAACCTTTCCCACCCAACCAAGGAAAAAAGGCAGTAAACAAATACTACTAAAGTAAGATTGATGCATCAAGCTTTTCAGTAACCAGGACAGCATAAAGAGACAGAACGCACCGGCAACCTGGGCTGCATCTAAGAGTTAAGCACAGAGAAAGGCTGTCTGCAGACAGAGGAAGACAGAAAGGGAAATTCAGAAAGCATAAATCAATTAGCACATTAATCCGAAATCCAGGACAGAGGAACAAGATACAGGAGCTAAGAACTGGGCACAAAAGCTAGGAACTGGAACTAGGTACAAGGCACAGAAACCAGGAACAAGGAACAGGAGACTAGTCACAACAGGAACACTGCTACAATGACCAGCGCTGGACTGAAGTAAGACTGAGGCTTTTAAAGCTGCTTAACGAGCACACGCCTCAGGTGTGCTGATTGCTGCACCTGCAGCCACAGCTGTTACCTATCCTCCACCCAACCTTGTCCTGCAAGGGTGGAGGTGGAGCAGTGGGCCACGCATTCTGGGAAGCATAGTCATTTGGTTAAAGAAGCATGCTGGCTGCCAGAAACCTGGAATGGATCCGGAAGGGAAGTAGCTTGGAAAATAGGGATTTAGCGCTCCCAATTCATCACAGCACTGTAGCATAAGGTTCGGAGGAAAGGTCCAGTAGGGAATAAACCCCAAATCATGCCCCCAAGTGGTGGGAACGGGAGCGAAGGGAGCGAGTCGTGACAGTATACCCCCTCCTACGGCCGTCTTCGGGTGCCCGCCACCCGCACGAGACATCTTCTTTCCATGATGGGAGTGCTTTTTCTTTGGAGGTGGCACTGATGGAAATGGTGGCCTGTGGGCAAAGGCAGATGGACTTCCATGATAGGAGCGCTTTGTCTTTGGAGGTGGCACTGATGGAAACGGTGGCTTCTGGTGAGGAAGAGACTCATGGTTCGAAGAAAGGCATGAAGGACTTGCAGGACCTGAAGCAGAGTTGGAAGGTCCAGGAAGCACAGTCACTGGGAGTGGACCCTTATAAGTCTTTGAGGAGGGAGGCAGGCTGGTGCAACATGCCTTAGACAATGGTAGAAGCCCTGTTAGCCTTTCTGCCGAGAGTGGACATGCGGGAGGTGAGGAAATTGCTGGCTTCAGGAAAGGTTTATGTTCAGCCATTAGAGAAGGTGGCGGCTGAGGTAGAGGTTCAGATTTTCTTCTGTCATCCATCTGGGAAAAGGCTTGTGGTTGAAAGTGACTAAGGTTTGACTGCACATGTTCTACGCCTTGGAGACCTGAAAGTCCAATGGGTTGTACAAGGCTGGTACTCCTGGTGACAGTCGTGTAGCCACTTTGTTGCACGTGGGATACAACAGCAGGGACGTTTGGCATACTGATAGGAGTGATAGACGCAGTACTTGGTATTTCAGGCACACTCGCAGAAGGAGCAATAACAGACACATTTTGAACTGCAGCAGTCATTCCCTTCCTTTGGCTACTAGCACCCAACTGGTGCTTCTTGGCGGAATTCTGTTGCACAAGTCCTGTAGGTAATACGCCGGTCTGCACCACCCCCTGTGCACACCCAGGTGAGTGGTTCTGACTCATCACTTGGTCCAGCTTGATGACTCTGAAGCGGGAGCTGGCAAAAGTCTCAAACTCTGATGCTGCATTTTTAGGAGGCTCTGATGCTAAAGTGAAGCAGTTGGGAGAATCGTCTTGTGTAAAAGGCAGGCATTCTGATGATCCCCCTGAAGCATAAGAAAGGCAGCCTAGACGTTCATCGACAGTAAATGGTTGGGATTCAGGAGGAATCGCTGGAGCAGAAGAAAATACAGCAGGATCTGATGGTGTAGACAGGTATACCTCTGATATTGGCAGCGAGGCTAAGCAGGATACAGGCGTCTCATGAACTGAAGGCAAATACTCAGTATACTCCGGGACTGAAGACATGCACTTTTGATGGACTACCGGAGGCTCTAAAGCTGAAGGATGATCTGCAGGATGAGTCACTGTAGCTGAAGACAGGCAGGCCAGGGGAAACCTTGAGGCTGAAGGCATGCAAGCTGAAGCACTCTCGGTTGCTGGATACAAACATGTCCAGGTCTTTGGGACTGGCTCTTGAGTAAATGGCAGACATGGCAGCGGTTCATTGGTTGAAGACACGTGTGCCAAAGATGACTGCAGGGCTGTGGATTGGATCATAGAAGAGTCAATGGTTGTAGGAGGACAGACAGAAGTCTCAGAAGTTGACAGACACATTGGTGGCTCAGGAATGGAGGGCACCTTTAGGGCAGTAGACTCCTTGGCACCAGTAACCAAAGACTGAGCTGTACCCTTGCAGTCCCTTTCTTTAGTGGGTGACACAGAGTCTCTTTCTTTGTAGAAGTCAAAATCAACCAGTGGAATCACCATAGTAAAGTCTCTGTTAATCAGGATTTCGTCAATTGTCTATTCCTCTGTTTTAGCTTCTGAAAGAGGCAGATTAACAATCAACAGTTCAGGAATCGCCTGCCGGTTTTTTGGTTCTGTATACTGTGGAATGAGTCCATCAGAACATGAAATCTGTACTGTCTCTGACTGTTCGCATTGATCAGAATTGGCAGAAGGAAGAGTGAACCCAGAGGTAACATCGTTTTCCACATCAGCTTTAACATCTACTTCAGTCTCAGCAGCTGTATCAAGAGCAGGGCCTAAGCCTACTGCAGTGACTGAATCTGTGTATGCCACCATTGTGGATTGTGTTTGGAAATCAGAAGCTTGTATGTGTGCTAGCTCAGAATTATGACAAACTGCTACACAGGAAATTTTAGGTAAAGGAGTGGCTTGTAAATCTTCAGCTAACTGCAATCCCTGACAAACAGCAGAACAATTGTTAGAAACTGTGCCCAGATTAAGCGCTGTGCTAGACGAGAGACCTTCACTCCCAATAGATCTAACATATTGACAAATATCATGGTTTACCAAAGTCTCTGCACTCAGGGGCTGAACAGTGTTCACTTCCTCAACAACAACAGATAAAGTCTGAGGTGTATTCAGTAAAGAGTGCAAGGTTTTATTCTCCTCTTGTAAAGAAATGAATTCTTGTCTTAACTCCTCAAGTTTAGCTCTTAGCATGCCCTGCATTAACTGTACATCACTATCAGTAGGCACAGGGGGAGACATAGTGGCATCAGGGCTGGATCCTGCACTAGCAATCTGGATGTGCGCCGATTGTACATTGTCCTCTACTGCTTGCAGGTTCTGTGATTTATAGTTTCTCTTACCAACTTGGTCTGTGTTTCCCTTAAGCAAACTATTGACATTAGACCTCTTGGCATTAGGGGCTACAGTATGTACCTGTGCAAAGGAGTATGCTTTAGACTGAGGGTAGAAAACAGAAGTTATGCAAGGAACCCCTCCATTCTTTATGTTTGTACCATGAAACTGTTCTATCTGAGGTGAAGCACAACTGGAATCATGGGGTTCAACAACAGAGGTACTCTTGTATAATAAGTCTAACAGTGTGTTGTTTTCTGCGGCTAAGGCTTGCGCTGACATAGAATCTGGATCAAAACAAAAGACAGAACTAGGATCAGGCAATGTAGGATGTGCCATCCTATGGGAAAAATACTTTGCACGTAAATGCCCATTCGTGACAAGGAGTTCATTTAAGTCAGGACTAGTGATTTGATTGTCACAGGTAAATGTAGGGGAAGCTTTCTGTACAAACATGTTAGAGGCCTTGCTGCCTTTCTTTCTTAAACTTGCCATATTCAATGGGAATTTTGGGCTGGTCATTCTGTCAGGATTAGTCAGGCGAGTACAAAGGCAGCGAATATGGCAAGGGAAATGTGCACTAAATCACACAGTGAATAGCTTCGAATTAAACTACGTGCACACAGGAACAACGACTCATGTATGCTAGAACCCAGGAGTGCAAATAGAGTGTGACAACAAAACCAATATATGAAAAAGGAATGTGGGGTAAGCACTTAAGACCTCCTTATAACTGAAAGGAAAGTCAGCAAACTCTTTACCCACTATGCTCTTACAGATACGGACAGCGCTAAACCCACGTAGCGGGCAAGCGAGGACAGATTCTGTGAACTGACACTCTGTAAAATACTGAATAAGGAACATTCAAACAGTACTCACGAGGACCGGAAAGACCACTAGAATGTCAGTAATTTCACGAACCCTGTAGATCAAACAGGAACCCAGAAGGCTGTAAAAGCAAAGGGTTAAATATAACAAAATACATAAAACCCTAGTCAGGGGCAAGTATGAATTGTGATGTTAACTTGTGAGGAAAACAAAAGGGGATACACACTGGAACATGTTACAACAACACCCACACCTAATATTCGATGGAAAGTAAATGCAGAAGTGCAATGGAAAATATGGAATGGAATCTGAATAAAGTAGGATCAGGAGCAGGGGAAACGCTATTACAAAAGGAAACCTTTCCCACCCAACCAAGGAAAAAAGGCAGTAAACAAATACTACTAAAGTAAGATTGATGCATCAAGCTTTTCAGTAACCAGGACAGCATAAAGAGACAGAACGCACCGGCAACCTGGGCTGCATCTAAGAGTTAAGCACAGAGAAAGGCTGTCTGCAGACAGAGGAAGACAGAAAGGGAAATTCAGAAAGCATAAATCAATTAGCACATTAATCCGAAATCCAGGACAGAGGAACAAGATACAGGAGCTAAGAACTGGGCACAAAAGCTAGGAACTGGAACTAGGTACAAGGCACAGAAACCAGGAACCAAGGAACAGGAGACTAGTCACAACAGGAACACTGCTACAATGACCAGCGCTGGACTGAAGTAAGACTGAGGCTTTTAAAGCTGCTTAACGAGCACACGCCTCAGGTGTGCTGATTGCTGCACCTGCAGCCACAGCTGTTACCTATCCTCCACCCAACCTTGTCCTGCAAGGGTGGAGGTGGAGCAGTGGGCCAGGCATTCTGGGAAGCATAGTCATTTGGTTAAAGAAGCATGCTGGCTGCCAGAAACCTGGAATGGATCCGGAAGGGAAGTAGCTTGGAAAATAGGGATTTAGCGCTCCCAATTCATCACAGCACTGTAGCATAAGGTTCGGAGGAAAGGTCCAGTAGGGAATAAACCCCAAATCATGCCCCCAAGTGGTGGGAACGGGAGCGAAGGGAGCGAGTCGTGACACAAACACAAAGCTCTTATTTGCAGTTCATGTTGGGTTAAATGTTTCACCTTAATAGGTTTTGGGTGATGTCTTCACCCCTGGATCTCCCTCATTCGGGCTCGACCCTCTTGACGGGTTCCCTACGGCCTTCAACTGTCTTCTTCTATGGTTCTCACAAAAGCCTGTTCAACAGTTTGCTGTGAACCTCCCTGTCTCTGGTTCACGTGATCAGGGTGATAATGGCTCACCCCCGGGTCCCCCTCTTCCGAGCGATGACCCTCCTGTGACAAGCGGGACAGTGTACATCTCCTGTTTTACAGCGTCTCTTGGTTTCTCCCTCAGGATTCCAAAATGACCAGCGGGACAGTGTACTTCTCCTGTCCTCTCCTTAGCGGGGTTCACTTCTCTTGGCTTTTCAATGTCTTTTCAAATAGTTCATAGTGGACATCCCTTGCTTTTGCCACACTGTTTCTTGGGACTTTAGAGTTTGCCCCCTTCTCGTTAGCACCCCTCTTCTTGCCAAATTCACATTCACTTTCACTTGTAATGCTCACGGGATTCACTTCCCCTTTTGATTTCACCATGCATGATTCACTTCCCGCTGCTTTCACACATTTTTAGATCGAAGTCTTTCGATGGTGCAATGTTTTTCCTAGACCTTTAGTATGACCACTTTGACTCCTTCTGGTGGCTCTCCTAGGGCCTTCTGGTTTTGGTATTTTTGCTCTGCAGCTGGTCTCCCCTTAATACTTTTACAATTCTTTCACAGTTCATTGAACTAGGATCAAACTTGCCACTTTTGCATTCCTCATTCAACACAGCCGGGCTCTTATCCGTTCTCCCCTCGACTCTCTGGCTGTGATGAACCGCTTGGCTTTCGGCTTTACTAGATTCAAGGCCGGTACCGCAGTAACAGGAGTTTCCCTCGCTCCTGCTTATCAGCGTCGACACGCTTCGTGTACCATTGACATCTGCTTTGTTCGTGATCTTAGGCTTTCCTCCACGAAGGTTCCACAGATCGGGATCGAAAAGGGGAAGGTCACCTCTCTCATCGCCGCCCTCTCGTTTCCCGCCGTCTTTCTCCTTCTCTTGAACTGCCGCGCTTGGTTTGCCGTCTCGTTGTGCCGTCTGCATGCTCGTACTGTGCTCTCTCACTCCACCTTATATCCATGTGGGGAAGCGAAAGGGCCGTCAGGTGTGTGTAGTTCTGATCAATTGCCTGACTCTGCCTGACCCTTGTATTTGGACATGTCAGTTAAGTGGCTCTGGTGTTAGTCTGTTTTCTGGTGTGTTGTGTGAAAGTATTCATATCGAAAAGGGGGGGCAGTGTTTTCAAATGGCTATGTGGTAGGATGGGGGAAAGGTGTCAAAAGAAGGGTATACCGAGGGGAACTGCTGAGCAGCCAGCAAGATGGCTGCTTAGTGCTTAAACTCTGTGTACAGCCTGATACTTTCTGATTGGTAGCTGCACCATCCACTCTCCTGTGACGGAATCCCCAGGGCCGGCACATCAGATTGTGGGAAACAAACTGTGCAAGATTCGTGGGAAACCAGAGGGTGGGCACGAGGCTGCGCTGTGCTATGGGGTTGTAGGAGAGGGCCTACTGCACCGCCACCCGAAGGGAGGTTGTCCCTGGCCTCAGCATCCGCTGAGCAAGCAGGAGGCATAGCTTGAGCCATCATGCTGTGGACCGAAGCAGAGGACACTCATGGCCACCACTTGAGCCCCTGCCCCCGTGGGGAGACTATGCCACTACGCTCCACATGGTGAGTCCCTGGCCTAGCAATTAGAGCACTGCCGCCCTGGGATCCCCCTGGGTGCACAGAGCACTAGATTGTCCTACACCCAGCATCTGGAGCCACAGCAGTGGGTAGCATGCTCTCCTGGGCCCCAAGCCCTGCGGCAACGCCAATAGCAAATCCGCTTGCCCTGAACCTGGGCACCTCAGCAAATCCTACGCCCTGAGGCCCAACACTGGGTCCTTCCTGTTCCTTCCCTCCGGCGCTGATATGAAGTGAGTGGACAGCCTCCTGGGTGTACCCTGGCCTGCAGTGATCCTCCAGTGATCCCCATGGACATCCTGCACCCTGTATCTGCAACATATTTTTGATCTGGCCTCTGGCACCTAGCTCACATGGTGGTGTGCCGGGTTGGGATGCCCCTTATGCCCCCTATGCCTGGTGAACTAAAACAATCCCCCAGCCGAGACCTCGACCCTTAAGGGTCTTGAGGGGGGGTCCAACATCTGAGGCCTTAACATTGAATGCCCATGTGAGGCTGTGAAAACGAACCTATGCTCCTGATACTCGGGCCCACCCATTGGCCGACACCAATCTTGACACCCACCAACTTTGGAGGAACCTGCATCCAAACGTGGATGCCGATATACGCCGAATAACTGCTAACATACAGCGGGGGCCCTCTGCTTACACTCCCGGAGCCTACCTACACACCAGTCCCCCTGCCAACCGCCATGACCAGGTGGATGGGCAGTGGGAAAGGAACAGGAGCTATGGACAAGTTTGCTAAGACGGCACCCCGTGAGAACCCCAGTACCTCAGCTGGTCCTCATCTGCACCAGTTGCAACCCAGCATCATCCCACCGTCGGATCTCCCTTATATGATGGAGGCCATGAGTAAGGGCTTCACAGCTGGCCACGAAATACTGGACAATATAACAGGTATTCATGAGATCACAGCTTGCCAAAGAGACGGTGAGCATCACTGAAGCAGAGACGAGGATCGGTGCGACAGAGGACACTGTGCAGGGTCTCCAAAATACGTTGGCAACCCTTGTAAAGGAAGTAAAGGCTGTGAGATCCAAATGTGATGACCTTGAATCACGTTCCAGAAGGAACAACATCTGCATTGTGGGGGAACCCGATAATGCAGTATCTGGTGGCATGGAGCAAGCCGTCAAAAACCTACTCAAAGATCTTCTTGATGCTCCCATGCTCGCCCCCTTCTTTGCTGTAGAGCGGGCCCACCGGACACTTGCCCCCAAGCCAAAACCGGGAGTCTTCCCCCGCCCTATCATTGTCAAAATCTTAAGCTTTCGCGACAGAGACCATATTCTATGCCTCGCCAGGGAAAAAAAGGAATTGCGCTTGGGCTCCTAGACAATTTGGATTTTCACAGACCTTTCAATGCTGGTTCACAACAAGAGACGTCAATTCATCAGTGTTAAAAAAATGGTCCAAGGCTGCGGTATCCAGTATGGAATGCTATTTCCTGGCCATTTGAGATTACAGTTCCATGAAAAAATGTACTTCTTTATGGTTCTGGTTGAGGCAGTTAAGTTCATAGAGGCCCAGATATTGCTACCAGACCATCAGGAAGCTAATGAGGATGATTGACTACTGATCAAAAGGAACTGACATGGTCCGCACTTCAGTCAACTATGATTCACTGATGAGTACATAGCATCGGACATATAACCTACCACTACCACTACCACGCGCACACCTTAATAAGTGATCCTGCAACAATGTCGTGTTACAGGCCAAAGTGACAGCAATCAGCCCCATAGAAGCTGCTCAACCAATGTTGGGTTGTGGTTATTTGTTGTGGCCATGTTGGGGTGGCCCACGGGATGGAGACGGGGAGGGAAGGAGCTTTACACTGCTAGGTTGGGGAGGGCAGTAAGGGTGGATGGGTGGGGACGGGGAATGGAGTTACTAGTGGTTCCCTTTAACGGTTCAAGCGCCTGTTTCGCTACAGGGTACATTCGAGTGAAAAGTGGGAAAAGGTCTTGGAAGCAGAGTACAGGGTTGTAACTAGATCAGTTTACAAGAATGCAGCTTGTAGCTGCCGGCCAGTGGGATGCCGTCCAAAAATGTCCATTCAGGGCAATGGAACTGAAAGTGATGTGCGAGGGATAGGGAAATTCACCAAATCAAACAAGATCATGACCTACGCTAATAGACACGGGATCAAGATTCTTCTCATACAAGAGACACATGCTAAGGAGGGTGCGCTCACGGGCATAGCGCCGACTTTGGGGGCAAACAGGTTTTTCACCTCATACTCAACCCAATCTAGGGGGGTTATGACACTAATTCACAAATCTGTGAAATTTGCCTTAAAAAAGAAATAACTGGATCCCGGGGGGCGCTACGTCATCCTAAACTGTTATATAGAATTACTATTGGTTAACACTTACTGTCCCAACATAGATTCTCCTGAATTCTTCAATGACATAGTAGCAATATTTACTGGTTACATTGGTGTCCCCATCATGTGGGGAGGAGACGTGAACTTAATCCTTGACCAAGCTATGGACAGGTT
The DNA here is from genome assembly GCF_040938575.1 of Ambystoma mexicanum. Taxonomy (NCBI): domain Eukaryota; kingdom Metazoa; phylum Chordata; class Amphibia; order Caudata; family Ambystomatidae; genus Ambystoma; species Ambystoma mexicanum. Next base: position 1,362,934,708 of record NC_090930.1, on the reverse strand, counting down.
GGGCGTGGCCCCTAGACCACTATCACAGGCAGCCCGTCAACTCCTGGCCCACATGGAACACCTGGGACTGAGAGGCGTGTGGCGGCTACTTTATCCACAAGAGCGTCAGTACACATTCTATTCATCTGTGCATGACAGCTCATCACAAACAGACATGTACCTGACCTCTAGCTCACTGATCGGTAAAGTAGGGGAAACCGCAATACTACCTCTCACCCTCTCCGACCATTCCCCAGTAGTTTTGACTCTTAAAACTGACAGGCCTCCTATGTCGGCAGCACCTGGCGTTTCAAATCTGATGCTCTCAAAGATGTAATATTCAAGGCAGAAATCTGTGTAGATATAGAAACGTACTTTGCTTGTACTGAGGCGGGCACGACTTCCGCCGGGGTGCGATGGAAAGCCTTCAAGGTCTACATCCGTGGAATGTCAATCTCAAGGGAAGCGGGGGTACTAAAAACCATCATGAGCGGTCTCCAACGCTCCAAAACCAATGGCCCAGATACGCTCCGAGTTGGAATAATTCAAGGTGCACACCCTGAGGGAAGTACGCTACTACTTGTGTCCACAAGCAGCCAGGAAATACGGGGAAGGGGAAACGCCGGGCAGAACACTAGCTAGATTAGCCAAATCTGAGAGGGGCACCACCCAGGTGGAAGGCATTAAGGATATACAGGGTACTTTCCAATGGTCAGACAAGGAAATCCTTACAGTGCTCTCTGACTTTTATAGTTCCCTATATGCTTCAGGGCAGCAACAAGACCTTCACGACATACAATCCCTTCTAGAAGGTATCCTCCTGTCACAAGGAACGCCCAAACCAGAGAAAGTCTGGAAAACCCCCTGTTAATGGAAGAGCTTCTTACGGTAGTAACTGACCTGCCACAAGGCAATGCCCCTGGCCCAGATGGCCTCACGTCTGAATTCTACCAGGAACATGCAGCCCTACTAATCCCAGGCCTTCTTGAGGTATGGGTTGAGGCGCTCCACGACTCCATTCTGCCTACACCCCCCTGCGTGATGCCACTATAACTATCCTCCTCAAACCTGACAAGCCAAGCAACAAATGCTGGTCCTACAGAGCCCTTTCCCTCATGACTGTGGACACTAAAATCTATGCCAAAACCCTTGCAAATAGACTCCTTCCACTGATGCCCCATATACACAGTGACCAGGGGGCTTTGTCCCCGGAAGATCGACATCATTGAATGTTAGGTATATGTTTGTTGTGATGGCAAAAATCGACCCGGCGGCTGAGGCGGTGGCCGTGACACTAGATGCCCAGAAGTCATTTTACATGGTTTTATGGGAATATTTATGGGTGGTCTTCGAAAAGTTGGGTATCGGTCCTGAAATGCTTTGCAGTATTAAACTCCTATATACATGCCCCACAGCCGTAGTCCTAGTGAGCTCTCAGACATCTGAACCATTTGGACTGGGCAGAGACACACGGCAGGGCTGCCCGCTCTCTCTGATCCTCTTTGCCCTGGCCATCGAACCAATGGCAGACATGATCCACGCTGGGCACAGACATCGGGGAATCCATCTGAGTGGCACACCCGTGATAGTCTATACGCTGATGATGTCCGGCTATATGTAATCTGGATCCCCTCCTCTGCAACATAATTCACTTGGGGGGGCTTCTACGGTTTCACTATATACTATACCAAATCAGAGATGTTGCCACTCACCAGTGGCACAAAGCAACCCAGAGGGATATATCCTCTCTGCTAGTCCCCTCTGGAGATTCGATACCTTGGATTTAGGGTGTCGGGGTGAACCCCTCCCTCCAGAAGGAAAACTACTGTGCAATAGAGGACTACATAGCGGGCAAGCTGGCCAGATTGTGAGCTCTTCTGTGCATGATGACTGGCAAGCTCGGCTTAATTAAAATGATTTTAGTCCCAAAACTCTTATACATATTTGCCAACGTCCCGGTTTGGCCGGGCAGGCCCTTTTTCACCAGATTCCATGGACTTTGTGCGCAGGTCCTATGGCATTCTGGTGCGGTCCGTAAGAAATGGTTAGACATGACCCTGCCATAGGACAAGGGGGGATTCACTGCCCACAGCCTCAAACTGTACTGGATAGCTGCACAGGCCCAGCACGCCTGTCATTGGTACGAGGACAACTCGCAACCGCCCCATGTCAAACTTGAGGAACTGGCGGACAATAGACCAGATCTCAGGACGCTGTTCTTTGACAGCAAACACCAAGACGACTGCTCATTCGATCCAGTCTCCTCCACACTTTGGGCCTGGCTCTGAGGTATATTCCTACTATAAATGGCTACCGTTGTGGAGATTCCCCGGGCTCAATCCCACTTGGGCTACCTCACTGATCACACGCTGGGAACGACTCTGCTACAGAGAACTTGCTGCCCTGTTTCCGGATGGGAAATTCATTACTCCACAAACATGGCGGCACAAACACACTGGCTCAGGAATAGCACTCATGTAATACTACAGGTTACGTTCGGCAGTCCAGACACTGTGGCCATGCTACCCGCTGGAACCCCCAGAAACCAAGAAGGTTGTGCACATTGCCAACTCCAGTGGTGCCCGCAGAACACTTTTGACACTATACAAAATGCTTCTAAACAAACAACCCCTTCCGATCCCGAATGCACGCAATAGGTGGTCTGAGAACATGGGGGAGGCCCTATCTGATGCCCAATGGAAACTTATGTGTGCACACACCAAGCAGGTTTCTCTGAATTTTAGATTCCGGTGCATGCAGTACAAATTGTTGAATAGACTGTAACACATACCCCAAAAACTTAGGACTTCCTGAGACACAGTAACCCTTTGTCCTAGATGCTGGACCGGCCCGGCTGACCACATACGCATATTTTGGACTTGTGCTCATCTCAACTCATTCTGGAACAATGTATTGAAAACCCTCTCAGACATTGTTGACACCCCTCTCGAGGGCTCCCCCTGGAAGTCCTATTTGGCATATGGAATAATCTACTGAACATAAGACTCTGTACATTCATAAATATAGGTTGCATGATCGCCAAGAGATGCATAGTTCAGGGATGGAAACAGACAGCACCACCAAACACCAAAACCTGGTTAGCTGCATTGACCTGGGCCCAGAGTTGCGAGGAGATGTATATTAACTCGCTATCCCCCACATCTTGCCCCAGCAACGTATTGTCAGAGTTTCAAACCTACCTGTCCACCCTCTCCCCTGATGTTTTACTATGTAATCAAATACAAGGTATAACTACTTGTTAAGAATCCCCTATTTGAAAAGGCATGTATGCACATCAATCACCTCAAGTCTGGTATATACTGTAAGTTGTTGTTGTATCCATGTATCTGTACCTATCCTGGAGCTGGGTGTAACCCATTGTACTCTGTTAATTTTGCCAATAAACAAAACATTTTTAAAAAAAGTGGGGGATACCGCATCTCACCTGTCGGTTTCCCACTCCCACTCCTCGAGGTCCCCCCATCAAGGTGATCCTCCCTCACTGGTTCACCCCCAGGAACTCGCTCGAATAACGATGACTGTGTCCTGGCCACCTGGATGACAGATCCCCAGGGACTAGCTAGGGAGACACCTTGAGGTTTCTCACACTAGGTGGAAATGGAAATTGGGGATTTCGATATCTACAGGCTTGTGGCAACGGAGCTGGGAATGAGCAACTATAACCAAGCCTGTTGCCTAAAATATATCATGACTCATTTGATATGTGCTGCACGGTTGTAACAGCATAGGTGATCTGTGGCACATGTTGTGAAAATGTCCAAGTGATACAAATGTATTGTAAAGAAATATTAGCAAGAATTAAAGTCATCCTGGGTATGCAGCTCTGTTAGGGAGAATTCTCATAAATGGTAAATTTCCCTTACCTACTGAGTCCCCCAGCAGCTTTGCTGGATTTGTAGGATTTATTTTATTCACCTGGTAAGAGTGTGAGCCTTTTTTCCCACTCTTACATGTGTTTTGCTATGTGTATTTCTACTTTCTGTGTGATCTTGAGCACTGGAGCCTCACCTACTCCATGTGCACCACTTTTTGTGTGTGTTACACAGCACCTTCAGTGCAGTGACACAGGGGTTGTCTTTGAGACTCCCCCTTGACTCCATTTTTCTGGGGCTGACTACTGTCCCCCAGAAACAGGTAAAGTTGCCTTTAACTTTATATAGTCACTTTAAACCACAGACCCAGTACACCCTATTTTACATGGAGTATTGGACAGGGTTAACTCTTATCCCATTTTGTCTGTACCTCTTGGAGCCTTGTTTCGCTCCCTTAACATTAAGACTTGGCTGGTGGCAGTGGTATCTACCCTAACCTTTCTACCGCGATTATCTTATATAAACGTGGTAATGTTTTAGGCTATTATATTAGCCTCGAACAAAACCCGCTTGACCAAATGTATTTTATTTTGGTTCCGGCTGGGTTTTTTCGCCATTTCTTTTTGTTAAAGTCTTTCTCGTGTTTTACTCAGCGCCAAACCGGGGATGACTCCTTTGTTCGCTGTCTTTTCACGGGCTTCTGCGCAGGAGCCCTCATTAAGGCGCCTGATAGTTTAGGTAGGCAGGATGTGAGGGAGGGATCTTCGGACCCCTGCCATGGGTTCCCTTTGTAACCCAAGTCGCACTCTTCTCTGATTGGCTAAGGGGACTGGCCTTGCTAGGCCAGCCACCCTGCTGTGTGATTGACAGCCAGGCTGTATGAATGGGGGAAACTGCATAAAAAGCAGGTCTCTGGGACTGGAAAGACAGAGTCGCCACTGGAACGAAAGAACCAACGAGGAACTGGAAGAAGAGGACCCCTACAACAACTGAACCGCCCGGTGAAGCCTTGTTGCAGGTCCCAATCTCCAAATCCGACGACAGAGAAGGTACTCCAGGAAACATCTTCCCTTGAGCTGGTGGGACCAACCAGTTCGCCCAAACTACAAGCCAGGACACCTCCTCTGGTCGAATTCGCTGTACAGAGCTACAGTGGGCCGGATAGTCAGGAAGGTCGGACGTTGCTTAGGTTTTAAGGTGCACACCTAACTTCTATTTTTGCCTAGCAGACACAAATCACCTACATTTGATTTTTGACTAGCAGACACAAATACCTAAATTCAATTCTTGACTAGCAGACACAAAACACCTGCATTTGATTTTTGACTAGCAAACACAAAACACCTACATTCTATTTTTGACTAGCAGACACAAATCACCTACATTCGATTCTTGACTAGCAGACACAAAACACCTAAATGTGATGTTTAACTAACAGACGCAAAACACCTAAATGCAATTTTTGACTAGCAGACACAAAACAGTGCAAGATGACAGCACACCTAAATCAGATTTTAAGACAAGGGTAATGCAGTACAGCAGTGCAGTAGTGGAGGCAGTGGGAATGGGAGCACCGGGAGGGTAGCTTAAGGAACTCATGGTGGCAACAGTAAAGACAGACAAGTGATCACAGTTCAAGGGTGTTTTTAAACTGTAAATGCAGGGTGGAAAAACTCCTAACATAAACCTAAATCTAAGATGGGAGCAAGCTTCGACCATCAAAGAAAAAATAAGGCAATCATTGTGGCGTCTTGTCAAAGTAAAAAGGCCTATACTCAAAAAACCTATTGCCAAATCCTTACAACTAATTACAGAAAGAGTGTGGGTTAGGGGTTTCAATAAAGAAAGAAGTGTTCACAAATAATAGGCGAGGATGTGATTGCCAGGGGTTTCCGCTCGCCACGTTTTCATAACGGGACAAGGTGGGTGTCCCGAGCACAGCAGACACTTGAGCTTTTCCAGCACGAGCTGACAGTTCCGTTCCAGCTGTCAGGTTCTTCGATGGTTAAGTCTCTTTTTCAATAAAAAAAGTCTCTTGCCATCGAGGGCCTGATATTTTCAACTAACAAACACAGAGTTCTGTTCCACGTATGACTTTGGGTGACGGTCTCAGCCCTAGCGCAGACCTCTCACAGTCGTACTTGACAACTCAATTAAACAGTTCCCTTTTTAATGAACTTTGGGTGGTGACTTTCCACCCCGGGATCTGCCCCCTCTCGGGTTCGGACCCTTTTTCCAATTTCCAGCCTCCCTCCTTCGTGTTCACTCTTTTCAACTTTTGTAAAACAGTTCACTGTGGATATCCCTCAGCCGTGTTCACTCCTGTCAACAGTGTTCATGGCACTTTAGATTGTCATCCCTTGTTAGAATCCCTCCGCCAGGTTCACTCCTGCCAACCTTTACAACGCACTGATGGTGTACTTCTCATACAGTGCAGGATTAGTTTCCTTTAGTTTCCCAATCATCTGTCGGTCAAAGACTTTCGACTGTACAGAGGATTTGACAAGACCCCCGTATTACCACTTTTACCCCTTCTGCCTTTTGCTAAGGCCTTCTGGTTATTGTAGTTCAACAGCAGGGTAATTGCCTAGAGTTTCTCGAGTGAACACCCACGTGGTGTTTGATTCTGCTAGGCTGGCTTTCCACTTTTCTTATATCAACAGTTCTTTGTTTATTCAAAGTTCAATTAGCCGCTTGCTATTTTCGTTCAGCACAGTTCGGTTTCTTTATCGGCCCTCCCCTCGACTCACCGGCTGTGATTAACTGCTTTGCTTTCTTGTCTGTAGAGTCAAGGCTGGTCCATTGGGCCATGCGTCTCTCCTCGGCTTGGCTGTCAGCGGTGGAGGCGCCCGTGTACCGTTGACATCTGCTGCAACACATGCTGGCTATTGTCCGCGATCTTACGTTTCCTTCTGTTGAGGCTTCACAAGTCTCTGTCGATAAGGGCAAGATCTCTTCTCTCCTTGGTATCCTCTCGACTTGCGCCGCCTTTCTCCTCCTCTTGAACTGCCGTGCTGAGTTAGCTCTCATGTTGTGAGGTCTGCCTTGCAGGTCCTGTGCTCTCGTGCTCCACCTTTTATCCCTGTGGGGAAGGGAAAGGGCCGTCAGGTGTGTGTGATTCTGATCAATTGCCTGACTTTGCCTGACCCTTGTGTTGGGACATATGAGGTAAACGGCTCTGGTGTTAGTCCGTTGTCTTTTGTGTTGTGCAAAAGTGTTCTTGTCGGAAACGTGGTGGCAGTGTTTTGGAATATCCTACGTGGTAGGATGGGGAAAAGGTCTTTAAAGAAGGGGGATACTGCGTCTCACCCGTCGGTGTCCCACTTCCCAAGGACCACTCATCCAGGTGATCCTCCCACACTGGTTCACCCCCAGGAACTGAATCCAAAAGCGTTGGCCGTGTCTTGCTCACCTGGATCACTGATCCCCGGGGACTAGATAGAGAGACACCCTCAGGTTTCTCACAGTAAAAAAAAGTAAAATGTTTTGGCTTGTAGTGAAGAGAGAAATGTAAGCTGTGGTAGAATGGTGACAGTGTCAGGAGTGGCACAGGCACAGAAGCAAAGGGGGACGGGCCAGGCAACAGAGCAGTCAACACTCACATAATGTCAGGAGGGGGGATCCCATAGGCCGGCGGTGCAAGGATGATTTACCTATCATCATGACGAATTTTATCAGCTAGAGAAAGATGTGGGGCCCAGATCCCAGCCAAGCCACGCAGGCACAGCAGACATGGCCTTAGTGTGGGTCTTGGAGGGGGGGCCTGGCATTCGCCTGCTGGCTTGCGTGATTGGACCTAATTAGCCAAAGGCAGGCCAATCACAGGAATAAATGGCAGGGCTGCCGATGCACAACTCGTGTGCTGATACTGTCGCCATGTTGAAGAGGTGTGGAGGTCCAGATGGGCAAAGGCCAATGTGTATTAGCAGCCACGATCAGGCCCCCATGCACACAAACACACTTGCTGCAAAAACTTTTTTTTGCTTTTTCTTTTTCTTTTTTTTCCCCTCATCTCTCTTTTCGGCACAAATAGAACGTTGCAGTATATTTGCAAAAAGCCCTTCAGGGCTTACCTGCATGTAGGAATTGATGCTCTGGCAGCCTCGTAGAGCGGAGGCTCGATGTCGGTGGTGTTGGCAAGGAATGAGGCAGGAAGAAGGGTGAACATGTAGATTAGATTGTGTGAATGTAATTACTATTTATTTGCTAAACATTTGATCAGTAATGTTCTGTATTAGGGGTGTATGAACATTTTGTAAAAACATATTTTTCTATTTGCTTTTATTATGTCAAAAATCACACTTCAGTCTAACCACGATGCTATCTACAAACACTGATGAATGTACTCTCTTCCAATCCTTGTGCACATACCTGTTCATGTGCTTTCCTGTGTTTATTTTACAGATGAAGGACGGTCTGAGAGCTTGTCATTTTCCCACACTGGCACAGCCAGCCAAACATTACTAGGTCATTCTTCCCCACTAACCAAAAAGAAAAAGAAGGACATGATGGAGATCTTGGAAGAAGAGGCCCACGAACTGCTTTGCCATTTCAACCACCGCAACCTTGATGCTCTTCTTAAGGTTACTAGAAATTCTCTAGAGGCAATTCGGAAACGGATTCACGCTTCATCCATGATTACCTTTTTAGGTAAATTGTCACTTAAAAATGTGTAAAGGTGTTTTAATATGTCTGATATGTAGTCTAAACCTATACATTAATTAACATTGTCTATCCTTATTCATTGCCCCAAAGACAGCTACGTGATCTGTACCACAAATCATGGTAACATTAAAAGCACTTTTGGATATCCAAAACATGTGACTACAGTTTAATGGGATGTACTGTATGGAAATGTATATGGGATGTGATTTTTCCCTTTATATCGGTCAGATAGCACAGCGAGCTGAGCGCTAATTTCTGACATCTTTGCGCAGCCTGCTAATGCAGGTTTGAATCCCGGCAGGGCCAACTCAAATAAACCTTCCATCCTTCCAAGGTCGATAAATTGAGTACCACGCAATACCACGCTGTGGGATAATAATATCAACTGTATCTCATTGCTTAGCGCTATATAAAACTAGATATTATTATTATTATAATACAACCCCAATTTAGACTGCGTTGTTAACTTTGATTTTCCACAGATAGAAAAATAAATCATGACCAACAGCATGCCTGGTAAATCAATCATGACATGACTACATCAGCTGTATTAAAACGTGTTGCAAAGTTAGGGTGTGATTATCTGCTTTATAACCCTCAAAAGCCACGATAGAGTACAGTTAGGCAGAAACCTGTGCAGTTCCCTTAGGGAACACTGCAAAAGATTTAGGACTGCAGGTGTTAGCAGTAAACCCACTTGGTAGCAGTCTGTACCACCCAGATGTACCTGGTAGCTGTGGCTGAGCAGTCAGACTTCCCTCAAGAAGAGTTAGGCAGTATGCAAAGTATACACAATAGGCACTCAGATACAATAATACAAAAAAACACTGACCAGAGCTTTGGTATCAAAGTATATAATTATTTATTTAAAAACACACTGTTTGAAACACTCCAGCACTCTTATTGTAAAACACTCTAAACACAGTTACTATTATAATATATACAACCCTTATTCCTTATCAGATAAGTCTTAGTAAAACACCACTTATTTTCATACAGAGGTGAGCGCTTAACTATATATGGCACTCCAATAAGTTTATGAAAAAGGGAGGGAAAAAGACAGAATATGAAAAGATACACCAAGATTTTGGAACACTATTAGCAAGGCAGAAGAGCAAAAGTCACTTGTGAGCTATAGTCCATAGGCTGGGCCCACTCTTAGAGAGAGCAGAGCACAAATGCGCCCAGGATCACACGGTTACACTAGGCTTAGAAAGTCTTGCAGAGAGTTCGGAAAGAGTTTAGAGAGGCTCAGAAAAGTTTAGCCAGGGTGTCCCAGGCTAACGCAGGTTCGAAAGCCGGGGGCTAAATCTACCCTGTACAGTCGGTGGCAAGGGAAGCCAGGCGGGACACGGTACCTTAAGTGGGAAGGATCCTCCAGCAGTGGCAGTTGTTCCTGGCAGTGGGTGCAAGACTCGTCGTCGTCCAGGGGAAGAGAAGATCTCGACTTGGAGGAAAGATGAAGGTCGTTGCACTACCAGGGAAGAAACCAGCCGCGGAGTTTTCCGGTTAAAGGTAGTACCCTTTAATTCGCGGTCGTGGTAAAACGTGGTATCCCGGTTGCCGGGGTGCTTGGCACAGGCAAGGCGGCCACGAGATACATCGTGAAGGCGAAAAGACGTTGAAACTGGGTATCCCCACCAGTCAAAGGAATAAGACTCTCCGGCGGGAGATCTCCTCTGTCGTCGGGAAAAGTGGTGAGACGGTCCAGCAGGGCTCCACCGGTGGTGTCGTCGTGGCAGGTCGGCTCAGCTTCTCCCTCGTCGGATTCTTAGGTCCTGTGGCGACTTCTGAAGTTCCAGTCCCCAAAGCCCTGCTTTTATGCAGAAAACCCCCATCCACTCAGCCTAGCTGTCACTCAAACATGCTAAGTGTTGAGCCGGCCGGCTCACCGCTTGGGCCAATCAGGACGGAGTGCAACTTGAGTTTCCTAGGCAACTCAGTCCAGGGTGCCTAAATCCCCCTCCACCCCTCCTAAGTACCCCAGACAGAGTGGCACCACTTTGGAGGGCTTCTGTAGAGAAGCCCGCCAAAAAGTGGAACAAAGGGCTCAACTTGGGTTGGAGTCACAGAAGAGAACACAAACGCCATTTTAGAGCCGAGTTTTGGCAAAAAATACCAACCGGAGAATTAATATTAATTAAATAAACCGGCAGTATGTTCGAGGCTATCGTAATTAAATAAATAAAGATAGTAGCCTCGAACAATGGGAAAATCCCATAGAGAAATATTCGCGGTTGAATATAAAAAGTAGTATCCACTGCCACCAGCCAAAACTCGATCAGGGGGGACGGAGACGTGCCCTCTCGACTAACAGACCCCGGGGCAATTGAATTGCCCCAGCCAGTACGTCCACAATATGATGGTTTGTACTGCTTCTGTTCAGAATTTAAGACTAGTAAAGTCAATGGTGACTTTACATGCCCTGGGAGACAGTAATCAGTCCCAGGGTATGGAGTCTATACTTGGGGGTCACTATGACACCCCTGTGTTACTGCACTGAGGGTGCTGTGTAACACACATCACAAAAACACATGAAGCCCTATGGGGTAAAAGACTCCATAGCCCATTAAACACATCTAGATTCAAAGAAACACACTCAAACCATGCCCAAGAGTGAGGGTAAAAGAGTCTCACTCTTGGCAGGAGAAAAAAATAAACCCCAAAAATCCTGCAAAGCTGCTGTGGGACTCACTAGGTTAGGAAATTCAGCCTAAACAGTGAATTCTCCCTAACAAGTACAAGTAAATATTTATGTATCCTTGTCTTTGCTGATTATTATTTTAAAAAATCCTAGAACTTACATTTAGGTTCCAGGAAGATCAGTCAACACCTACGCCTACCTCTCCCCCAGGTACACATGGCAGAGCAGTCAAGACCATACTCTCAATAGGGTACCAATGTGGGAAAAAGTTCCAGGGTAACATGCAATCACAAACAATAAGAGAAGATCCACACAGACTATATAGCAAAACAAACTCCTTATACAGGGTTTTATCAGAAATTAAAATGCTTTATGTTACAAGTGAGTAATGTTTTAGGTAAAGAGTCTTCGCTTTGGTGACTTACAATTCAATGGTGTAGCCATGAGCCCCTAAAATAGAGTTTAGGTTTAGGGTTCTTGGGGGGGGGGGGGGACAATGCTTTCAAATGGTACACATTCAATAATAAAGTGCTTCAGTAATGGTAAAGCAGAGCTGGCAAACTTTTGCACAGAGCACACATTTGCATCTGTCTTAGCCTGTGCCGACTGGTTTTCTATGGTCCAATGTCATTTAATGTGACAAAACTAAGTAGAAAACATTGTACTTCAAGTTAGAAGGCACTATAAAAGATGTGGTTTAGCATAGGATGTGCAGAGTATACATGCAGTGCCCTCTGCCTCGGAGGATCCAGAAGGGCCCTGGGCGATGCCACTGGAGTGTAGAAAGAACAACCAGAGGCTGGGGTAGGGTGCAGCTACTAAGATTGTACCCTCCATGTCAGTGGCTACAGCTGTGCAGCCAGTGGTCCAGAGCAAGATATGCTATTGTCTTGGACAGCCGTCTTGGACAATCTACCTATTGTCAGTCATTTGCAGTAGAGGTTCGGTGCCTGACACAAAAGGGCAGTGCAGGGGCCAGGAAGTGCTGTAATATGGAGCCAAGAATCCTGGAGGGTAATTCAGCTGTGCTTACCAAGTAAAGGGCAGGGAGCACCGGTGTGGTGGCCTCTCGCCATGTGGAATAAACAGAGAGCAGCAGTACTTTGCTGTTGGATTAAAGATCAGTTGCAGATGTAGAGCCTTCATCTTCTGTGAGTACGCCCCTCTTCCAACTGCTTTGGCCAAAGTCTCTGCGTTTCACAAAGGTATGATGCAGATATTTCTATCTGTCTACAATTGATAGGGGTGGGATGCACATGAAAAGTTCAAGAGTTCAGTCATGAGTCAATAAAACCGCATTTAGAGTTAGGATTATTGAAGAAAACTCAATGCTTTCCAATGGTACCAATTAAATGGTAATGTTCTGTAGTTATGGTAAAACTGAGCTGACAAGCGTAAGGCAGAGTACACAGGTGCAGTTCTGCAAAGCCTGCACCTAATGATTATTTAATGTGACAAAAACAAGAAGAATGCCTTGCTCTTTAAGGCCAAAGCTGTTAAAGATGTGGTTTAGTATAGGCTGTGCAAAGTATGCAGGCAGTACCACCCTGCCTATGACATTGTACAAAGACCCCAAGCAATGTCAAAGGAATGTAAAAGGAACAACCAGAGGCTCAGGAGACACATAGTTTGAGTTATATTGCCGGGGTGTCCTGGATGAAGACTCACTGGGAAACAGAAGTCATTAACCAATATGGAAAATAGAAAATGTCAGAGGGCTTCCTGAGAGTCTTTCATACTAACACTGATGATGCATAGCACTGAGATGTATGATTTCAACATTCACTCTAATTTGGTGAAATGGTAGGGTCACATTCTTGTTTGAATATAGTTAAGTAGCACAGTAGGAATTCTTTATGCTTTTGTCAGTAGAGGGCCCACTATACATGACACCCAGTGAAATGATGAAGTCATTTAAGTCCCCCTGCCGTCCTCTATTTTTCAATTTCTCAGATGTTGCAGATAAACTGGGTTTCGTAGCACCTGCTATACTAGCATTTTTAAATATCTTGTCAACGCTTTTTCAAGGAGAAAGTGAGCCCCAAGTTTTATTGTTTAAGTGACAAAATTGTCTAAATTAGATAATACTAAACATGTAAAAGATTCGCTTTTTGAGGATAACACTCATACAAAGAACTCATGATAATTAGTGGATTATTATTAGAATGATTGAATTATTCGAATTATTAGTAATTCATCTTCAGTGACTGTTGTCATTATTGATGTTTGGAAAAGCACAGTTTCTGTATGATTTGTAGTACTGGGCCTCAATTATGTGAACCTATGGATTGTGTTGTGCTTTAACTTGCTTAGCACATTTCATCAATGGATGAATTAGTTTCTTGCAAACAGGACAAAAACCATCTGTATGCCACCTTCAACTCAACCCAGCACATTGGATGTCTAACAGCGATCAAGACATTCAGACCCACTATTAAATATTGACATAGCTCCTCGCCTGGACATCACCAGCACATAAGGATTTCCTAGTTACAGCTGCACACATCCCACTCAACTTGTTTATAGGCAACACCCATGCTAAACAAATCGCCACCTGAACCTGGAAAGAATTGTATCGCTAATGTTGATTATTCCTAGCCATGACAGCGAGTCAGGATTCTATTAAAGGCACAGAGGCGAGTATAATGCAAAATTACTCTTTATTCTTGCACCACAGCAGTAAGAACAGACATAAGACAAATTACATATCCCTCCATCCTCCTTTTCCCTTGCTCCTAGATGGCCTAATTTCCTATAAATGCCTCCAAGAAACACAGTTTGTCTACTTTTCTTCTATGCAGCGCCATCAACAGTCCTGCAAGGATCCCTGTGGGAGAAACAGCAGTACTGCTAGTGCTGACCATAACCAATGGAGAAATCAGAAGATCTGGTACCACCGTCAGTAGAATGTCTGCCATGGGTAGTAGCCCTCTGACAATGTTAGAGAAGGAAAAAGGGAGGGATAATACCCACCTCCATGCCATTAATACAATCCCAACTCTGTCACAGGCCTGGCATAATCAACATTTGATGGCATGGCACAGAGGCTTCCTAGTATGCACTTTGGAAGCTTCTCCGATACAGCTCTGTATGCATGCACAATAGTGCAAGTAAAAGCGATTCAGTGTGCATACATTAGCCCAGTCCACTGCACTGAGAATATCCTCCAGTCTACCCCATGTCCCAAAAGCATTGAAGGCCCTAGCCCCTTCAAGCAGAATGTGCCCCAAAATAGGATATGTCAATACATGTCTGACCCAAAATCCAACACACTCATCTCACCTAGCGTAGGAGATGGCACTGGACTAAAAGGTTTAGCATATTAAATAAAATGTTAGTTCACGGCACCCTGAACCTAAGAACTCTTTTACTTCATAAATGCAGAGACACCTGGCCACCAACAACTGGGAAAAATCAGGGACAGAAGGAAAGGAGATAACTTTTGAACCTGACTTAGTCATGTGGTGAACATGGAAACTCACCCCCTCTGGATAATAGTACCTCCTAAAAAGGTGTAATGTCCTAATGTCCCCCACCTTCATGAAACAGAGCAGACATATTAGCATAACCAACTTGTTATAAAGGGCCTGTAATGTGTAATAAATCAGGAGTAAGACTTGGACACAGACACACTGTAATGGTTGTTATTGACTTTTATTAAAAAGAAGGGCTGCAGAAAGACCTCTCTCGCGCTAACACCATCAGGGGTTTCCATGCCTAAATGAAACTAAAGGATGGCGGTGTGAGAATGTCCCAAAAGAATAACGAGTTCCCCATCCTGTGTCCAAAGTCCTATCCTGACACAAACTAAACCTAAGAAAAAGTGAATAGGGATACTCTTCCAACTGACCATCTGGAGTTTTCTTTAATGTTCCAACATAAAGTTCCAAAATGGTGCACAAATGAACAAATGATCAAAGTTCCATAAACTCCCACAGTTCTCCAAGGGAGGGCTTTTCTTTCTCCTATGGAGATCTTAAGCCACTTCATTGGTTGCAAACAATACAGATAGCTGATCCTTGTTCTTCCTTTTTACTTCCCTTTGTGCACTCCTTCCGCCTTAGGTTGTACATATACCACAACTTGTTTTTCCCAATTGTGTTTACTCACTAGTATACACTTCAAGTGATGTCTCTTTTTGTTAAATCTTTCGTAGGGACTTCCTTCCCCAAGTTGTTTTTACACTTAAGGGTTCTTATGCTTTCCCTTAAGTTACTTAACACATTTCTATTTCTCCACAACTCTTTTCTTCAGCAACATACAGTTATTCAAAGTAGGAAGTATGCCTCCCTTCCCATGGATCTCACACAATCAAGGGTCGTTCTTCTTTTCCTTGACCCATTAGCAACATACAGGAAAGCTCTCCAAGGTTTCACAGCTCTCAGAGCAGTGGGAGAAGTTCTTCCTTTCCCTCAGGTTTTCAACTTCTCTTCAGGTCTTTACCATGGTTATTTTCCTTGGCAAAGGATGACTTTCCAATTAAGGGGCTATGACCACCTTCCCTTGCATCACACATTCAAGGGTTCTTCCTCACCCCTTAACTTATTCCAGAGTTCACTGTTCATTACAGTTCTTGCGCAGCTATTCCACTCAGAGGGATATGTTTCCCTTCCCCTTGATTTCACACTCTTTAAATGCGGCTTGCCAGACTCACATTCACTTTGGCATGGTTAGTTCTCCTGCCAGCACTTCACAATATTTACACATTCAGTTTTGGGCCTGGTTTACTCTCCAGCAAGGACTTTACAATATGTGCTTCACATTCAGTTTGTTTCAACACATATGTGACAGAAGGCTATTTTATTTTACAAAGTTATTCCTAACACTAGGTCCCTAATAAAAAACCTAAGCACTGTTATCATAACTCCCCTTGCATCCCACAGTCCTGACACTGTACAGAGCAAAGGGAGCTTTTTTAATAGAGTTCTATGTGACAAGTAGGACATAGAAATCTCTTTTTATAAAACCTTGTGTTTTTTTGATTTGTAATTTAATAAGCCACACGGCTGGGAGGCGAAAACATTAAAATACAGATATCGACCCCCAAATGTGTGCACTTTGTTTTAGCTAATAGGAAAGTGGTTTAGAGAGGATAGGGACAGGTTCGCAACATCCCCTTGCAGTCGGCACATCAGCACCCACCAGGGCTAAGCACCCACGGGTATTAGATTGTCAACACATAGGGCGAAAAAGGTTTTTTATTAGGGACCTAGTGTTAGGAATAACTTTGTAAAATAAAATAGCCTTCTGTCACATATGTGTTGAAATACTGAGGTATAGATAGGAGGCGTACACCTATCGACTCCATTTCTGTAGTTACTTCACATTCAGTTTGGCCTAGTCTACTCTCCTGCCAGGACTTCACAACAAGGTACTTCTGCTTTCAGATGCAGGTCTCCAGACTCGCATTCACAATGTTTCATACATATATTTTGGTGCAGGTCCCAAACTCGCACAGTGCCTTTCACAACGTAGATGGGTATCCGACTTGCACACTTTACTAGGCAATAGCCTTGTCCATGCCCTTCTCATCAACTGGGTCAATGGGCCTCATTACGCGGTAGGAGGTAGCCATGGTGCTATTAGCACCATGTCTACGCCCTTACCGCATTCCGGGTCTGGTTTCCCGAAATAGGGACTTACCGGGTCATTCCAACCTTGGAGGACCCGGTAAGTCCGCATTCCGGGAACCATTCCCCATTCCTATTCGAGCCCCCATAGGGCTCAATGGGAATGGGGATGGAGCTAATAACGGTACCGCAATTTGCAGTACCATTATTTGCTCTGGAGTCCCATAACGGGTCCCGTCCTTAACACCTGGCCAGACCAGGCATTAAGGAAGGCACCCGCTAAGGGACCCCGTAGTAGGGCAGTAAGGGATTACCGGCATCGGTGACCTTACCGGTAATCCCTTACATCCTACCGCGTAATGAAGCCTAATGACTCTCCACCTCCTCGTTCGTTACTTTCATTCTTTATCACAGGGCTTTCCGGCCACTTTAGCAGACTCATTAACTTCCTCCACGGTGAGCAGCATTCGCCCTGAAGCGAACGTCCCGCTTTTCCTTTTTGGGCTCACCAGTTTGTTTTGGCTGCTCCAATGTGCTTTGCATTGTACCGCAGTTGCTGCGGCTTTGCCGGCAGCTCTGAACAGAGCTCTGCCCCTTCTCGACTGGTGTACTGCGTCTCCTGACAGCCTCACGCTGCCCTCAACCTCACCACCGAAGACCGCTGGCTTCTCAACTTCATCTGGACAGTGTTTGCAGCAGCCCTCTAGTGTCGGGCAGCACTCCACTTGCTTTCCAGCTTCCAACCAGCTTTTTGTGTAGTGAGGTACTCTCTGCAGCGTCTCTCTCCTTGCAGCTTCCTCTATTCGTACAGCGGACGGGTATTTAACTGCTTAAGTGTGGATGATGAGGTATCACTACTTTCCCAGTGCGGGGGATGAGATAGCTCATCCTCCGCACTGTTTACCTTTGGTGGGGCGGATCACCCCCCTGTTGCTCCTGCGGTATCCCTGATCCGCAGGCAGTGAAGGGGGGGGTCTTCCCCATCCGTGCCTGGGGGTCAGGTTGCTGCCGTGAGGGTCGGGTTGCTGCCGTGAGGACGTCGGCACACGCTTCGTGTGCCGACATCATCAGGAAATGAAATTTACATGCTGAAGCCTTTTGGCTTCAGCATCTAATTTTGTCAGCCACGCTTTTGCGTGCTGCTCAGGTATTTTTTGCCCGATTTCCTTGAGTGATGGCTTGTTGGAAAGGGGTGCGTTTCGGTGGTTTTACTGGTGGCAAATGTCTGAAAATAGAGTTTTTTTCCGCTACATTTTGCACTTTGCTGGGTCTTGCGGGTAATACTTTCTAGGGTGATTTGTGAAAGTCACACCTCTTTGGATTCCCACTGGTGTCTTTCTTTTCAGAAATGCTTGGGGTTCCTCTTTTCCTTAGTGGCTGTGACACCCCAGGGTCAAATCTGTGGGTTGTCCACAAAACCAAATACCGTAAAAATGTTGTGTTCCAAGGCCCTTTGGTATACCAGTGGTGTAGCCTTTTCCCTTTGCGCCCAGGTAAGTGCACCCCCACATGTGAGGTATTGTTTTTTTGTCAGGGCACCTGTGGGAAGGTGGGACATGTGGTGTTGCCGGCACGTTTCAGTGATTTCCTGATGGCAAAATTGTATTTTTCCCCCAACATTTTGGACTTTGCCAGGCCTTGTGGGTAATAAATCCTTGGGCGATTCGCGAAAGTCAGATCTCTTTGAATTCCCACAGGGGTCTTCTTTTCAGAAATGTATGGGGTTCTGTTTCCCTTAGTGGCTGTGGCGCCCCAGGGCCAAATCTGTGGGATGTCCACACATCTGTCTAAAAGAAAATTGCATTGTGAAACCTATGCCTTTTCCCCTTATACAGGACTCTCGGACTTAGGTGTGTTTTCTCCAGTATCTAAACCACGTGAAAGTAGTACCATTCTGCGGCCTTACACCTAGCAAACTCTCTTCCACTGTCTGAGCGCATGTTGTCTTGTCCAATTGTCTAATCTCTCTCTGTCTTGCGCCCCTCACTGCGTCCTTCCCTAGTTTCCCTCCCCTTCCCTTCCCCTTCTAACCTCTCCCCACTTACTCTATGGTGCTCTCTGTCTCTCCTATCTATTCCAACAGCTTCTCTATCGACTATCCTGCTCTCCTCACTAAATCTGGTAGGAAGAAGTTTAAAAAGGACATCCTGGTCTCCAACCCAGGCCTCCCTATCGCTGACACCGGTGTCTAGTCAAAGGATCGAATCTAAAGGGTCGACAGGTCAAAGGATCGACACCAAAGGGGCGACCAGGCAAAGGATACATTTTTAAAAAAAATTATATATAGTTTTTTAGGGTTTCGTTTAGGGAAAAAAGTAGTTTTTAGCAAAAAAAAGGGGGTTGGGGGGACCCATACCAGTGGCTCCTCTAGGCAAACCCTCACCGACTTCCTTTTTGTTGTTCCCTTACCAGACCTATGGACTCTAAATATGGTCTCTGTGCTCTCGCCCTTCTCTTCCTCTCCCATTAATGATGGCACCCGGTGGGAGGCCCTCCTGGCCTTCTTCCACTCCTCTAAGGTCATCATTAATGTTTACTGGAATGGTATTTTCAAGGAAGGCAAAGTTTGACATATTGCCACTCTTAACTCTCGCTCAGCTGTCAAACACTCATTTGACATCTCCTGGAGGAACTTGACCTCGATGTCCTCGGTCTCACCGAGACATTGTTCACCGCCAGCTCTGTCACAAGCTTTGACACTCTCCTCCCTGATGGCTATAAGATCCTCTCCGCGCCTAGATCCAACCGTTCTTGAGGGGTGAAGCCGTGATCTTCCCTGAGTGGATTCATGCCTCTGTCATTCCTACGCAGGCCTACTCCTTTTTCGAAAGCCACCTGGTCAGATCTCCTCCTTCCTCTCTGAGTGGGCGGACCTCTCCTCTTCCCTCCTGGTCTCAACCACTCAACTCCTTGGAGACTTCAACATCCACCTGGATGCTTCCTGTCCCTCCACTGGACTCTTTCGTGACCTCTGTGACTCTCTTTCTCTTTCTCTTTTTCTTTCTCTTTCTCTTTCTCTTTCTCTTTCTCTTTCTCTTTCTCTTCCTCTTTCTCTTTCTCTTTCTCTTTCTCTCTCTCTTTCTCTTTCTCTCCCTCTCTCTCTCTCTCTCTATTCTCCCCTCTGGCCCGACTCACTCTGCAGGGCACACTCTGGATGTTCTGATCTCTTAAGACCTTCCCCTTTCGATCCCTCTCGCCACTCCTCTCTCCTGGAGTGATCATTTTCTCCTTTCCTCCTATCTCACCCTCTCTACCCCTCAGACCAAACCAACTCCAGCACTGCCACTTACCTTCTCGGTTATCCGACCCATGAAGCGTGTGTCAGTTGAGGCTTTCGCCACCACTTTTTCACCCCTCCCCTCTTGGCTGACTCACACCCTGACAGAGCCCTTTCCATACTCCACTCTGCTATATCTGATACTCTCGATGTTCTTGCCCCTGCCATGGGGATCCTCTTGAAGCCCAAAGCGAAGTGCAACTCTTGGTACGACTCAGACCTCGTCAGCCTTAAACGCAAGTGCAGGGTGGCTGAGAGGAAATGGTGTGCTTCTGCTACATCCACTTACAAACTGGTCTGCTGCCTGCTCCAAAGGCAATACCGACTCTGTCTGCACCAGGAAGCGAGCCCACATCCAAGCCCGCATCTCCGTGGCATCTTAACAACTCGGCCGAACTCTTTAAAATGTGCATGGAGCTGACTAATCCTACTGCAGTCTCTACCTCTCCTGTGCCCTCCCAGACCATCTGCACGGGCCTAGCTTCTCATTTCATCTCTAAAACTCAGGACATCCTGTCCTCTCTCTCTTACTCTCCCCCTACTGCCTCTACTCCCTTATCTTCCTCTGGCCCTTCTTCGGCCACCTCTCCTCCCTCCTTCTCTGCCTTTCCCCTGTTCTCCGCAGACAAGGTTTCTAGACAAGTCCGATCTATGAAAGTCTCGTCAAAACAGGTTCACCCCTTTTCCTCCAAAACCATCAAGGACCACATTGACACCCTGGCTCCTGCTCTGGCTGATTTCTGCAACCACTCCTTCTTCCCCTCCCCCCTGAAGCACTCCCTTGTGCACCATCTTCTTCAGAAACCATCTGCCGACCCTTCCTGCCCGGCTAACTATCATCCAATCTCCACTATACCTTCCTGGGCAAACTCCTGAAAAAGCTGGCCATCTCCCAGCTTAAACTTCACTCTGAATCTGTTGGTTGTCTCCATGACCATCAATCTGGCTTTAGAGCTGCCAGAAGCACGGAAACTGCTCTCCTGAACATCCGTGAAGACCTGCTCTCCAACCTCGATTCCAACACCCCCTGCATCCTCATCTTACTTTTTTTTTTTTAAAACAATTTTTATTATTTAAAAAAACAAACAACATTACAACCTTTGTGGACCTCCATAGTCCGTATCACATGTCATATTACACACAAATATTTACTGTCCACCCCCCTCCCTCCCTCTAAACACTAGCCGTCACATCTGTGCCATTTACATAAGTGTCTACGGGGATCTCAGTGCTCCTTGGCACATCCGAGTCTTCCGTTTCGTGGTTATCCTGGTGAGGGTTCGCCATTGAGGTCACCAGTTGCCTCCAGGCTATCAGGGGGCCTACTGCCTCCGCTCCTCCCCTGGTAACCGCTTCAAACCATACCACAGTTTCTGCCTCAGCCCATCTTAAAAGGTCCGCCCACCAAATCTCCACCCTCGGCCTGTGGGCCGCCTTCCACCTCATTGCGATTCTGCGCTTGGCCAGAACATAGGCTAGATCTTTCATTTTACTTATATGTTTTGAAGTACATGGCCTGGGAAAACTCCCAAGCATGCATGCCCAAGCAAGCCTCACATCCAGCTCCACACCCCCGCCAGCCATTCTCATCCTTAATTCTTCCCAGAATTTCCGTATCTCAGGGCAGGCCCAGAACATATGCAGCAACCCTGCCTCCACCTCCCCGCACTTGGGGCATTTCTGTATAGCCGAGCCTCCAAACCTGGCTATCCTTTCAGGGGTCAAATAGGCTCTATGTATAATGTACAGCTGGATCTGCTGGAGCCTCGCGTTCCGGGACACCTTCTTGTGGTACCTTTGGGCTCTTTCCCACTGTCCCTCTGTCATGGGTTCTCCCACCTCCTCCTCCCAAGCCTTCCTTAGTTGGGGCAACTCCTTCTCTGTCTTCGTTCTTAGGAGTTCGTATATCCATGATATTTCGTAACCTCCCTCAGAGATGTCATACATCATTTCTAAAGTGGCATCAGGTTCTTCCATTAACACTGTCTCAGGCCACCTCTCCCTCACCCGCTTGATAAGTCTGGTATAAGTAATATATTGGCCTCCATGCACCCCGTCTCCTCCTGCAACCTCTGAAATTCCACTGCTTCCCCGTCCCGCCATATATCTCCGAGAGTAGCTATGCCCACCGGTTCACAGTATCTGCGGACCCCTTTAAGCAGTTGGGAGTCCGCCCCACATAGCGCCCCCAGTGGGACTTGCTGTGAGAGCGGGTCTGTGTCGCCCACAGTTCTCCACGCTCTGCGCCAGATCTCCCAACCCAGCATCAACAATCTCCCCCTCTCCGCCACTTTTGTTCTATGCAGCCATACTATCTCGTTTAGGAAGTAAGGGGCAGAGTCACCTTGTAAAAGCCTGGCTTCCGCAGAGTCCTCTGTAGATAGCCACCTAGCCACATATAACAGCTCTCCCGCCAAGTAATACAGTTCGAAATTCGGCAGGTTTATGCCCCCCTTATCACTCTTGTTTTGCAGTTTCCACAGGGCAACCCTGTTCTTAGAGTTGCCCCATAGGAAGCCCCTACACATGCTGTGGAGTCTCACAAAAAAGTGTCTGGGAACCAAGAACGGGATATTCACAAAAGAATTTTAAAGTCTGGGCAAAACCACCATTTTGAGCAGGGCTGCTCGTCCTATCATGCCCAGGGGTAGGCGAGACCAGAACCCCATGCTGTTCTTAATGCCCTCAACTGCCTTCGCTGTATTGTGTTTGTGTTCTGTCTCTAACTTATGGTAAATGTTTATACCCAGATACCGAAATGTCTCAGGCTGCCAGGGTATCTGTAGGACGGGTAATCTCTTCAGTGGGGTGTTCCTGTATCTGCCCAGGGGGAACAAACTGGACTTCCCGGGGTTTACCGATATTCCAGAGAGGGTGGCATAACGGTTCATCACCTCCAACACATATTGCAGGTTCTCCTCAGGGTATCGCAGATGGAAGAGCATTTCGTCTGCGTATAATGATATCAGATGTGTTCCACCTTTCGTTCGGATCCCAACCTCCCTGTATTGTTGCTGCAGGCATATTGCCAGCGGCTCTAATGCCAAGATGTATAACATGGGAGACCAGGGACATCCCTGTCTGGTCCCCCTGCTGAGCTGCCATTTATCAGAGATTATGGTTCCTGTTTTAACTCTAGCAATCGGGGAGCTGTATAACATCTGGACCCACCTGGTATATCCTGGCCCAATCCCGTAACCCTTCAGGGCCGCTTTCAGCCATGGCCACCGCACTGAATCGAATGCCTTGACCGCATCCAATGATACGAAAGCCAGCTCACCCTGGTCTCCCTCAGCCTGGTCAATAATATGGTGCAACCTCCTATGGTTGTCAGTAATGTTTCTACCGGGGACATAGCCTGTTTGGTCCGAGTGTATCAGTTTACCAATTACCCTCTTTAACCTATTAGCCAGCACTGCCGTGAGTATTTTACTGTCTTGGTTGAGCATGGACAGGGGCCTGTAAAACCCACAGTCCACGTCTGGCTTGCCTGGTTTCAGGAGTGGAATGATTACTGCCTCGCGGAGAGACGCTGGCAGTTCCCCCCGCTCGTATGCCTCATTGAGCATGACGAGTAGCGGCTGGAGCAGCTCTTGCTTATATGTTTTGTAAAACTCACTGGGTAACCCATCCGACCCAGGCGCTTTGCCTGTGGGTAGGTATTGGATCACCGTCTCCAATTCGTCTGAGGTGATGGGGCGTCTAGCGCCGCACGTTCCAAGTTATCTAAGGTGGGCAGCCCTATCTCCTCTATTGTTTCCTGTATTTCTTGGCTCATTTCTCCTCCTACGTCCTCATATAGTCGTCTATGATATTTGAGGAACTACCCGTTTACTTCTTCCTGGGTATTATAGATTTGGCCTTCCACGTCCTTGATCTCTCTGATCATCGGACGGGGGGTCTCATTTTTGTATAACCAACCTAGTAATCTACCTGGCTTGTCCCCCCCTGCATGTAGTCTCTCTGTATATTTCTTGTAGTTTAGTCTGCATAATCTATCCCAGAGTTCACTGCAGGTCATCTGTAAGTCCCTAATCCTGACGCTATCCTCACTGGTGATTCCTCCACTTTGTGCTAAGCCCTCTAGCTCTTTTTCCGTTTCTTGCAATTCCCGTTCAATACCCCCTTGGAGCCCCTTGGATTTGGATATGGCCACCCCGCGCACCACCACCTTAAATGCTTCCCATACCGTTCCCTCAGAGCGTACACTACCGGTATTAATTTCGAAATATTCCTCAATGGCCTCCCTAAGGTCTTCTCGAAATCCCGTATCTTGTAAGGCCTCAGTTCTGAGCCTCCAAGTCGGGATCCGCGCTCTGGGGGGTTGATTTCGCCATTCGACGACCAGAGGTGAATGGTCGGACAGCACCCGGGCCTTGTATTCCGCGCTCCCCATTTCTCCTATTATCTCGGCATTCGCAAACACATAATCCAGCCTCGTGTAAAGGTCCTGAGGTGCTGCGTAATGCGAATACTGCATATCCGCTGGGTGCAATCGTCTCCACACATCCTCTAGGCCAAGGTCTGTCAGCAGTGACAACAGCGCCCTGGCTGCCGGCGCTGGCTTTCCTAGTTTATCATCTGACCTATCTATCCTGGGATGCAGGGTGCAATTAAAGTCCCCACCCCACACCATCGCGCCTCCCACCATGGGGCTGATTTTGCTATATAGGGATCTGAAGTATGCCGCTGTGTCATGGTTTGGGGCGTACAGATTTATGATGGTTACCTCTCTATTTTCCAGGAGTCCCGCCACCACAACCATCCTGCCCTCCAGGTCTATCGTCAAGCTGAGCAACTGAAATGGCACGTGTGGTGCCACCCATGTCATTATCCCTCTTGCATATGCAGAGTATGTGGCCCCTATGACTTTGCCTTTCCATTTTCTCTTGACCACCTCCAGCTTCTCTTTAGTGAGGTGGGTCTCCTGCAGCAGAGCTATGTCAATCCGCATCCTCCTCAGGTATATCATCACCTTATTACGTTTCAAGTAACTATTGAGGCCCCTGCACATTCCAGGTAACAATTCTGAGATTACTCGATGCCATTGGCATGATGCATGCAACACAGATCCCACTTCTGTCTCTGTGCCCCTAGGCTCGTTCCCCCTCCACCTCTCCCTCCAATATTTTCTTCAATGGCCCGCTGTCCGACTAGTTTCTCTCCCAACCCCAACAACTCTACCCCTCCCCTATCCCCAACTCCACCCCACTGCACACAACCCTTCCTCTCCCCTCCACCCTACCCAGCCCCTACAAATGCCCAGCTCCATCCCTGGATCTCAGGCCCACCCGCGTCTGTTCCTGTCTAGTAAACGAGAACTAGGATCCCGCGGGTCATCACCGTGCTACCAGTGACCTAACTAAATATACTACTAAGGGGAATAGGAATTGCCCCTCAGGAGCCCCCATTCACCTGTACTAGGATTATTGCGTTTCACGGGTCCCACCGGCCCATAATTGTACAACACATTCTCACAGGCCTTATTCTAAAACACTATATTCAAGTCCCAGTGACTGGGCCATGTCCCGAGGGAAGGCCCATTCGTGCACTACTTATCTCCTGCGATTCCTGTCTGGATATCCGATTCCTGGGGACGACCTTGCATGTCCAGTCAGTCCATCGCATCTTTCGGTGTCTCGAAAAACAGGGTTTTGTTCTTGTAGAACACTTTTAGTTTGGCTGGGTAGAGCAGCATGTAGCGGTGGCCTGCCTCTCTCAGCCTCCTTTTCACCGTCCCGTAGTTCATCCTGCTACGCTGCACGTGCAGAGTATAGTCTGGCTACGCTGTGATGGTCGCCGACCCCCTTTCGATCTTCCCTCCCCTCTGGAAAAATTCCAGTATCTTCTCCCGGTCTCGGTAATTCAGGATCTTAGCGATCAGCGGCCGAGGGGGAGTTCCTGGGGGCGGTCTCCTCGCCAGGGCCCTAGGAGCCCTCTCAACTGCAAACCCCTGGGTCAATGTACCACCAGATATCTCCTGCAGGAGCATGGTTTCCACATATTCTGTCGGAGTAGAGCCCTCTATTCCTTCCGGCAGGCCAACAATACGAATGTTATTGCATCGGGCGCGCCCTTCTGCTTCCAGGTTGCCCACCCTCTGCACAAGGGCATGGAGTTCCGATCTGTGGGCAGCACATGCCGCTGTGTTCGGGGCCACTTCCTTCTCCAAGTTTCCAGTACTCTCAGCGAGCGTCCGCACATCTTGTCTCAGCAAATTGACCTCCCTCTGGACTGCTCTGATCTTTAGGTCCAAGCCCTCTTTCAGTTCAGTCATTGCCTGGCCCAGTTTGGTTTCCCAGGCAATTTTCAAATCCGCTATCGCCGCCAGCACTTCCTGTATCGTGCCTGGTGCCTCCGCTATTTCCGTAGCACTATCCTTGCTTTTACTCCCCTCGGTGCCGGGGGATGATTTAGCATGAGCTTCCATCGTGGGTTGTTTGTTCCTGGGTCTGACCACTTTAGAAGTCGCCATGCTGTGTTGTGCCAGCAGCGCCTCCCTTTGTGTTACGAGTCTGCATGGCATCGTGCCTCTCTAGGCGTTGCAGGGGCCGTTGCGGTTGTATTCCGGTGTAGCCCTCTACCTGCTCCACTTCCAGAATGGGCTGTGTCCCCCCACGTATCTTCGCACCCTCCGCGCCGCGCCACTTGCCGTTGTTGCGCCACCTCAAAGACCAGAGATCGTGTACACCCAGTGGCCCAGCGCACTCCTCTTTCGGCCCTCCGTCGGTCCCGGGGCCGTCAGGTCCGCAGACCAGCCCAAAAATGTTGGCCTCGTCGTCCTAAACTGGGGAGTCACCTTGTGTTATGTCTGGGGGACAGCAACTGCCCCAGATTGGTCTCATCTGTTGTCTAACTTCAGCCATGCCATCTGTACTTTGGGAGATGGCCCTCCCAAGTGTGCCTTGCTTCCAATGTTTTGCCACACCTCGCCTCGCTGGCCACCACACTTCCCACAGGCAGCACTGCTTACTGTAGTATGGGTCGAGTGGGGCTTCTGTGCATAGTTGCATACAGCCCCTCCAATGTTCGAATCAGGTCTTCAGTGGCTCTGTGTGCTGCCACTGTTACTCCTTGCTCCAATCCTGGGGGTCCCTATTACATTGTAGCTGATCTGCCTGCCAGCGGCATTCTCCCGGCCATTCTCCCAGCGCAGCGCACATCCGCTCGTCTCTTCGGAGCTTCTGTTACAATGTATCCCATGCAGCTTCCCTCGGCGGCTTTACCTCAGGTCGCCGCTCGCTGTCAGTTCACTCTCTCAATCCACGGATATTATTGAGCTCCAGCCGTGTGTGCGCCCGCTCGGGGTGCGCACGTCTTTTAATGCTACAACGAACCGCGGGGCTCACGCTCCGTTATTGCAGCGGCCTCTGCAAGTGTCTTAAGCTTCCTTTGTGTGCGCCGCCATTTTGTCGCCTAAATCTTCACAGCTGTACGACGTACACGTCCCACATTTCCAGCGAGTGTGCTCCCCACTTTCATGGGCAGGAATATGGTTTTCCAGCACTGGCAGAGACCCGCAACTACTCCTATTTTGACGGATCGACACAGGATCACAGGAGCTCCCACAGAGCACGTCCCAATACATGGCCGCCTTAGCCACGCCCCGCATCCTCATCTTACTTGATCTCTCTTCTGCCTTTGACATGGTCAGCCATGCCATCCTGCTCAACAGTCTCCGTGATAACCTGGGTATCACTGATCAGGCCCTGGCTTGGCTGACCTCCTTACTCTCCGATCGACCCTGCTAGGTCCATCTTGGGTCCTTCCTCTCCTCTATCTCTACCAGTGGTGTTATCCAGGGGTTTTACCTCTCTCCCTGGCTGTTCAACCAATACCTGGCACTTCTTGCCCACCGCATTGCCGCTCTCTGCACCAACTTTCAGTGCTATAAGAATGACACTCAACTCATTTTCAGGCTTCCCTCTGCCACCTCTTCTCCTTCTCTCATCTCTGACTGTCTTTTCCGCTATCCAGGAGTGTTGTGCCACCAATGATCTCTGCCTTAATGCCAGTAAGGCCGTGATTCTCCTCATCGGCAAACATGCTCCGTCCTTTCCTATCACTCTCTGGCTGGCCTCTCTTGGCCCTCTTCCTGCTCCCACCTGTGAGACCAAAAACCTCGGTGTCATCGTCGACTCCACACTTTCCTTCTCTCCTCACACCTCTGACATCTCTAAGAAGTCACACTACCAGCTGCACCTCCTCAGAGGTATTCTTCATTTCCTCTCCTTTCCCCAGAAGCTCACTGTCTCCAGAACTCTGGTTCTCTCCAGGCTGGACTGCTGCAACAACCTCTTTCTAAATCTGCCTGCCTCTACGCTCCGCCCTCAGCAGCTCATCCAAAACAGGACTGCGAGACTTGTCCTTGGCCTCAAGCCCAGGGATCGTATCTCTCCAGGACTGAAATCTCTTCACTGGCGGCGAGGATTCAGTTCAAAACCCTCTGCATTGTCTGCAAGACCTTCTGGGGCCGGGGACCTCAATACCTCGAGCTCTCTCTTCCTAAATACCTTCCTTCTCTAGCGCTTCACTCATCCGCCTCCAACTCCCTCAGGGTTAGTCTCTTCTCCAAGCAGCGAGTTGGTTGTAGATCTCTTTCTTATGCTGGGGCCTCCCTGTGGAATAGCCTCCCTGCCTCTGTGAAACTTGAGGAGAAACATCTCCGGTTCCGGAAGCACCTCAAGACCTTCCCGTTTGCTTCTGCTTTCTCTCCTCCTCTCCCCTGCTGATCTCCTAGCTGAATCTGTAAACTGCACTGGTTATCTGGCTACACTCTGATATCGGGCCCAGGTCCCCACCCTGCCAGTTGCACACTTGCACTGCCCCCCTGGCCACACTTGCGCTCGAGGACTGTTTCTGTATCCCTACAGCCCCTAGTAGCATTTGACACCTGATGTCTGCACTTACCCTTGCACTTGCCACCAGCAGGCTGCACTTTCATTTATTGTCTTTATTTATTTTACTATTATCCTATGTACTACATACCCTCCTTCCCTTTTTTCCCCCTTGCCCCCTGCCCTGAACTTGCGCAATCTCAATGTCACCTGGCCTAGTAGGATTGTTGTCTTTGTCTTCCCTCTGTTTCCCCTCCCTTGCCTCTTCGCACCTTGAAACACTTGTGTATAGGCGCGTTGTAAATGCCATATCATATCATATATCAAATCCAAAAGGCCAAATACTGTAAAAATGTTGTATTCCCAGGCCCTTTGGTATACTAGTGGTTTAGCCTTTTCCCTTTGCGCCGAGGTAAGTGCTCCCACACATGTGAGGTATCGTTTCAGGATACCTGTGGGAATGTGGGAAGGTAGGACATGTGATGTTGCCAGCACGTTTCGGGAGTATCCTGGTAGCAAATTTCTGCAAATGTTGTTTTTTCCCCTAAATTTTGGACTTTGCCAGGCCCTGTGGGTAAAACATTCTAGGGCGACATGCGAAATTCAGACCTCTTTGGATTCCCACAGGTGTCTTCTTTTCAGAAATGAAATGGGTTTCCCATTTTCCTTAGTGGCTGCAACATCCCAGGCCCAAATCTGTGAGTTGGCCAGACGGCCAATACCAGTATTTCCCAAGGCGTTTGATGTACTTGTGGTTTAGCCTTTTCCCTTTGCGCCCAGGTCAGTGCACCGACCCATGTGAGGTACCATTTTTTACACCTGTGGGAATGTGGGAAGGTAGGACATTTGTTTTCTTCTCTTGGCTTTAATAACATTTCATACATTTCCTCCTGCACTTTGTTACACAATCCTTTCATTTCCCAAATGTGACCTACATTTAGTCACTGCTTTTGGCGCTGTATGTTTTTGTAACCTGCGCAAGTCACCTATCCTTCAAAAGGTCTGCCTGTGTTCTTTCAAAAAAGTATGCTTGCCATTCTTCACCACATGTGTTTTCCTTTTTTCAAATGCTAAGTATGTCTGTTTAAGCTGTCAGTGTAAAAATCCTGTGTACCATGGCTCAGTTTTTGGATTGTGGTAGTGCTTGTTTTGTGAAACAGTACTCCAAACATGTCCAGCACATACCTTTTTTCTGTTATTTTTCCAATTTTGTTCTCAAACTATGGCAACTTTAGCTACGTAGCTGTTGCCTGACCTGCGCAAATGACACCCTCCTGAACTTGGAATTTTGTCTACTTTTCAAAAATGTGTGCCTTTCGTCTCCCCATTCAGCTTTACTACCCTCCTCTTCCTTTATGTCCAAGAATGTCCCTTTGAAAATAAAGTTATAAATCGACTACCTCTCACAAAACTGATGGTAACTTTATAAAAGATTTTTTTTTTTGTTTCCACTCAGCCTGTTCCTGAAAGCTTGGAAAATGCTGAATTCAGAAAAGCAAACCATTTGTTCCTAGCTCTTACAAGGAAAAAACACAGGCTTCTTTGTACCTTATTTTTTGGCATTTTCTGAAGAAAAAAAAAAATCTGGACACTTTTTTGTTATTTTCTCACACCCACCTGCAGCAAACAAGGAATCCTTGGTGGCGTTATGACTGCCTACATGTGGAAAGAAAAGGGTGCAAATTTGGCCAGGATATCACCTGTAACAAAAAGGTTACAAGGGATTGAATGCAACATACCAAAATGTCCAAAAAGGGCTCAGCACTGGGAGAGAAAATCCTCTGCAGTTAATGGGTTAAAGACCCCGCTACTATGTAGCTCCCGCCAACAACTAGAGCACAGTGTAGGCTTTCTGGTTATAGTAATCTTCATCACTCCAGTCTTCTTTCTCGTCTCAGTACTTTGGTATAATTTGTCAGAAGGAACTGTGATGTCAGTATAAAATGGCTGGACGGGTTCAATACCACAATAAGCTATAACAGTCTGTGAACCTAGGGGGGTTGTACCCAGATTGGAAAGGTCGGTGCCGTGTTTCTTGCAACCAGTCTCTATCCCTCTTATGAGGGTACTCTCTTCCCCATATGACCCTCCCTCGGGCAGCCACCCCCATGGTTGGAATCAAGTAGCGGCTGCCCTTCCCTAGTTTTATGGGGAGAGAGTTTTCCCATAAAGGGAGTGATGATACCTCTAAATTCATCGCAAGTGACAAATCCACATCCGGGGGCCAACCCTCAAACAAGGAAAAACAGATTAACATCCCAAAGACAGGATTATTTGGAAGACACAGACAGATGAGAAACAAGAATCCCCTTCCAAAGCTTGCAAACCAGTGGATGTTACCCAAAGTATGCCGGAAAGAGATTGCTGCCCTGTACTTAATAATAGTGCAGTGGGACAGTGAAGAGGAAGGTGTCATCAAAAAATGTACTACCTGCACTAATTCGGCATCAACGGGATCCAAATCCCTTGGTGCACACCAGAATACCCAAGCCTTTCAGGTAGCCACGTAAGCCTTGACCGTACTGGCAGCCTAAGACTGCTGGAAAAATACCAAAGCCTACTCCAAAATACCTTCAGGGGCCCAGCACTTCCTAAAACCAACCCTGCTGTCAGCCAAATGGACCTCCACCCAAATTAACGGTCTTACCTAATGAACCAGGTTCAACAGCAACTCCATAAATAATGGTAGAAGCACAGAAGGCGCCAAGGCCATCTGCAGCACCGGGGCTACCATGATAGGCCCCTCCAGAGAGGAGTGTCCAGTACCTTAGTTTAACCCTGTAAAAAAAGTTCAAGCAATCATCGCAAACAGGGGAAATGCATAATGTCTATCCCATGCGTCACTGTCATGATGCCTACCCCCGGGGATCCAGATCAAGTCCAGCAGCCCCGGAAGCAGGCATCAAGTTATTCCAAGCAAGCCCAACAACCCCTGCTAGGGGCCATTTGGGTGCAGTCCTGGCGTCTATGGCGCCAGGCTCATATGGAGAGTCAGTCCTGGCGCCATAGGTGCCAGGCTCATAGATTAAAACTTACCTGATGCAGACCATGCTGCAAACGTACCTGATGCAGACCATGCTGCAAGAGCTCCAAGCCAAAAGAGGCTTGAAAGGGACTACTTTACCTTGGGACTATTTTTTACTCGGATGGGGTCAGGGAGGAATACTACCTGGGACTACTTTGGCATGCTATTTAAACCACGCCCGAAGAGCAGCACACGCTTCGCATTATTCTGCATCCAGCAGCGTAACGCTCACCGTGCCTGCAAGTCTGCATCCAGTCTTCAGCCACGCCCGCCCCGAGTCTGGAGCTCCTAGAAAAAGGGAGAAAGAAGGAGAAAAGGTTAGAACAAGAGCAATACCTTTGATCCTTACCTGAATTCCCGATCCACCGTCCCTTCGAGCTGGAAGAAAGAAGTTATGTTATGCGCGTCGCCTCGCCTGCTGCAGCGCCGCGCTGAACTCACCGGCCTTCGCAGCATCTTCACTATCCGACGCATCCTTCTGCATGTTCCCGCCGCACTCCGGCACCTAAGGGGAACACAAGAACAGCAAGGTGAGCCAAGGGAATAAACAGAGGCAATATTAGACTTACCTGATTTTACCACTGGGGTACTATTCCTCTTCACGGGTCGGCGCAGCCTCCACCGCATCCTCGCCATACCCCGGCCCCTAAGGGGAAAAAAAGGACAGCAAGGTGAAACAAAGGGACAAACAAGGGGAAACCTCCTCACCACAATAGACTTACCTAATTTTACCGCCGGAGGCATTATCCCCCGGGACTTCATACTTTCTCTCAGCGCCTGAATAAGGGAGAAAGCAACAGGTTTCATACTGACATTATTTTATCGAACTGTGTTGGATAATAAAAATCCTTACCTGAATATTACCAGTTGCCACGAGGAACTCTTCGCTAGGGTCAAGCTGCAACCTGCAAGGAATCGGACAAGAGTGAAAGTCAGACATTTGAACTCTTACGAACTACATACTTATGGCGTCTTGCCGGAAATCTCAAGAGTCAATATTGTTCTGGAACTCACCAATTCCTTCGAACCAGTGAAGCAACTGGTCATCTACACGCCCCTGCGCTCAATGCAGGATGGAGAGCTCATCTTTCCAAACCATCAGGTGAGACTATAAGAGGGGACATCAAAGGTGATCAGTGGGGAGAACAGCGGGGGTGGGGGGTTCACGCTCAACTCCACAGGTGGTTAATTCCCTTTCTCCATTTGCAGAAGAATATTCCTACGGGCCAAGCAAACGAAGCTAGGTGGGCCAGTCCAGTCCGTCATCTCGGCACTACGCGTCACATTGGTGGAGACCGCAGCTGTCCAGTTCAGATCGACGCCCCTGTGGGAGCCAGGTGAGCATAACAGTCACTGGTGAAAAAACATCTGTCGCCTTTGCAGATGGATTATGATACCAGTTGTAGAAACCCTGCAGCTGAGTCTTCAGTTGTGATGCAAAGAGGTCCAGACCCAAGAGTCCCCTACCCACCTGAAGCCTGCGTAAAACCTGGTGATGCAGCCTCCAGGCACTTGCATCCACCCACTGCCGAGAACACTTGTCAGCCGCCAGGTTGAGGCTATCCTGGAGATACTATGTCTGTAGCTTGATGTAATACTGGAGGCAAAATCCCAGAAGTCGATAGTTAGATTTGACAGAGGACAGGACTGTGTCCCTCCCAACTTGTTGATATAGCACACTGCATTGTCCCATCAGCAGCAATAGCACACAATGAGAGAACCGGTTTGCAAAGCACCTGATCTCAAAAGAACAGTTAAGAATCTCTAAACAGTTTATGTGCCAGGAGGACTCCCGAGCAGACCAAAAACCTCAATTTAAGAGCTCACCATGTCTTGCAAGACATCTCCTACAACCTGTGCTGGATTCTAATTGAAGACTGGGGCAATTAGTAGAGATATCTCTGCTATTCCATGTGTCTAGGTATCCTGCCCACCAGACAAATTCTTCTTTTCCTTCTGTAGAAAATGGGACCCGATTGCCATACCCTAATTCTCTGTGAAGTACCTGAATCTTTAGACTTTGCAAAGCCCTGTAATGCAAGGAGATTGGAAATACCGCCTGAATTGAAGACGACAAAAAGCCAGCAGGGAAAGCCAGCTGCCTGAGGAATAACCAGAGCCCCGAGAGCCCTTCTGATATTTCTTTTGATTAATACAAACCTCCAATGGGGCCAGCTGAAGTCAAAGCCCTTGAATCTATCAAAAATATCAAGAATTACATTCTCTGAGAAGAAACCAGATTGAAATTTTGGAAATTGCTGGCAAACCCCAGAGCCTGAAGTAATTGGTTTGCCATGTAGACGTCCGAGTGAGCCACTGAATCTCATAAATTCAGATGATCAGCCAATTAAATTAGCAGATCGACCCCTCTGGCCCTGATAAACTTGGCCACAGGCCTGAGGATGTAGCTACGGCGCCAAGGAGTAGATAACAGACTAAAGAGAAGCATTGAAACTGTTAACAAAGACCCTCCCAAAGGAATTGCAGGAAACGTCTATGAGGTTTGAATATGGCAAATGGTAGATAGGCATCCTTGAGATCCAATCTCATGAATCGGGCTCCTAGCTGCAACACATCTTTAAAAATTCCACTCATCTCCATTTTAAAGTGCTGATATAGCAAAACATGATTCAATTCCCTCAGGTTTATCATGGGCCTAAAACCCTAGTCCTTTCTTCCCAGGAAAATGTTGCTGAGAAACCCCCCCTTTGGCCAAAAGGTCCATGATCTCCAAATGGATCAGCACATGATCCAGTTTAGAAAAAACGGTCTGTCCTGTGATTCTTGCCGAGGGGCTACATGTGAACTTTAACTGAAACCCCCATATGTTCTAAAGCACCCAGGTGTCCTGAGAAACACAAAAACAAAGAAAATGAAACACCCCGCTTACCAGGTCCGGATGTAAGTGATTATTTAGAATACGAACATTTCGAAGACAAAGAATGTTTAATTCTAAATGTTCATATTCAAAATAAGCACCCCACAGCTAAATGGCCTTTGTAGACCCCAGTGCCCTCACCCCCTTAGTTACCTTTTGGCGACACACTTGGCTGTGCGCCACCGAGTTCTTGCAGCGCCATTTCCCTTCACTTCCGTGGATGGGAACCGGCGCTGCAGGGTCCTTTTCTTTTTTGTGTGAAAACATTGTTGTTTTGGATGCAGAGTACACCCCCAACAACCCTGATTCCATTATTTGTTCGCTATAATGAAAACCGAATGGTTGAAATGTTCGGCATTTTCGGCTGTACGTAATTTTAGTACAGCTGAAATCTGTTCATTTCAACCATTTGGGGTTTTTAACAATATTTTCATGTAATCGCCCAGGTCCTTAACCCTGTGAAGGGTGGTGCACTTATACTGGAAGAATGCAGCTCTCAAACGACATTCCCTGTAACGTCAGGCTCTTCCTTTTATGTTCTCTGGGGGGGGTAAATGTCTGCCTGGTTCTCTGTGAGCTGTCACATTGATTCTGATCACACCGGACTAGGCCCAGAGAATGTGACACGCAGAATTTCTGGACATGTCCATCTGCCTTCCCTGGCGACTTCTGAGAAAAGTGGGTCTCCTCTCCCAGTCAGAGTGGTGGGGCCACCATCCCAATCTCAGCAGTTTAAACCTACATGCTTGGCTACTGAGAGACTAAGGAACAAGAAGTGGGACTTGTCGGACAATGTCCTGTATGTGCCCCTTTCGGCTCTGAGGCCCGCCACTAAATCGATTTATTCTTGTAAATGGTGAAAATTCTCGGATTTGTGTTGGTAGAGGGATCTGGTCCCTTTTTCATCTCCTCTATTCTCTCTACTGGATTTTCTTTGTCACCTTCAAGTCTGCAGATTGGCACTGTGAAGGGGTACCTTTCCACTGTCTCGATTTTCAAAAGGCCCTCTGAGCACTGCTTTTTCTTCACAATCCCCACAGTTATGCAGTTTTTACAGGGATTGTGCAATCAATTTCTTCTATGTTAGGAAATTTTCCCAATTATGTGCAATTTTCCCTCTAGTTGTGTACCCTCCAACTTTTAGCTGCTGTTTAAACACCATAGTCTGACTTTTGCCAGTGAAGCACAGCCTTCAGCTGCACTCCACTCAGCTTGCGCTCAATTTATTATGGGGAAACTGACATGCCCTTAAAGACAGTCAGTACTGGGAGACTTTGTTTCTCTTGGTCCTTTCCAATGTTGTAACTTTTCTGCAACATGTTACAAGTGCACAATGTACCTTACAGTACAGTGTGCTTGGGTCTTCCTTTCATTTCCAAAGGCCCTAGACACCCATAAAGGATTTTTTAGGAGAAGTGCAGATGTGCCTTGGACAGGACTGGTGGCAGCTTATCTTTTCGCTAATGCTTATTTTTACAGGAAGGTGGCCTGGCTCCAAAATGGCCATGCCACAAGGTTCTTTGTCCTGTCCTTTGGCCATCTTGCCGCTTTACCTTCCCCAGGTTGAGCCGACTTGGGGGCAGTCCTTATTTGGGCATACATTCTCCCACGAAACACCAAGCTTTTGTGGGCTTCTGCATGCCTTGTGTGTGTGCCCCCAGGATGTGGGCTTGGCTGTCTAGTTCCAATACACTTCTTGGGTGCCAGAGAATGACTGGGACCACCGTGGTCCGTGATTGGTCCACGTCTGGTGTGCCTGTATGTGAGCAGATCTCCCATTGGGTCCTCTTTGTTTTGGCGCAAAGGAGATTCTGGATAAGAGAGGGCTCCAAATACCCATACCAGGTCGATCTCTTCAGTTCTCACTGAGGCTAGGATAGTACCTAAGCATCCTGAAACGAAGAAGCCGAGTCGGGGAACCGCTGGTGACCTGCTGGAAGGTTTGCCACCCTGAGCCTGCTGTTGTCCCCTCTGCATCTGATTGTACCAGAAGGTCTGCAAAGACACTTCGACCCATTTGAATAGTGGGACTAACTATTCACGTCACCTTCATCTAAACCTGCAAGTAAGCCTCTTCGGAAGTGTCCCTGGGCCAACCAGTGGGCTGACAAGCTTGTTCTGAAACCACTGCCGTTTTGAGGAGACCCTTGAAACTTGGTACATTGTAAGCTCTGTGTCACGGCACTCTCACACCGAATTTTGTAAAATGTGCATTCCCAGGTCTGGAATAAAGACAGAGTGCCTGAACCGGAGTACACGCGCTTACCGGGTCGCCCCGCCATTGTGACGAACTTTGCAGGTGCCTTGCTGCAGTGCCCCTCTGTGCCCTGAAGCCTGTTACAGTGAAAATGGGCTGATCCATCCACTAGGAGCGGAGATATCGCCACTGTCTGTTTGGGAATCATCACTGTAACTTTGCTACTGAAAGCCGCAGAGCCGCACAACTGCCGCATTTGAACCTGCATCTGAAGTGCACTCAACTGCTGAAGTTTCGTCCGGAGTGCATCGGGGGTCGATCAGTACTTGCAACCCTTACTGGTGGCCCCTAGCGCATCCATCCATTTTTACACACGAGTGTCCCCTGAGGGCCACTCACCTTTCCACAGGTAGCCTGTACTACCGTCCCATTCCCAACTCCTGGAACCTGTTCTGCCCTCTTGGGGAGACCCGGCACGAATAGTGGGAACTTATTCCTCATCGCCTCACCCCCCTTCCTGAGCTGCTACAGCCCCTGCAAGAGACCCAATTTTCGCCCTTCTGCACTATCACGTTCCCCAGCACTTGAAAGTACATTTGAGCACTAGGCGCCACTCTAAGTAGGGACTGGGCTGCCTCTCAGTTAGGGATTGAATTATGAAGAATTGCCTAAAGTTTATTTGCACTGCTTGCTCCCTTTCCTTTTAGGTTGTGGACCAATTCTATGCTTTTAATTCTATGCTTTTAACCCTTTAGGCCGCTTGGTATTGTATATATGTGTTATAGTAGTGTTGTATTGGTTTGAAGTATTACTGTTGATATTTGCTTTGTGTTTGAGTTCAAACGCCTTGAATACATGTACATGTATTTTTAATATATATATATATATATATATATATATATATATATATATATATATATACACCTGACTGGGAGTGATCTGTAGTGTCCTTTACTCTGTGTGCTCATTGAGGTCTTTCAGTCACTCTCACCCCACCTGAGACCTAGTCTTGACCGCCACCAATGCTACCTTGATTAGTCTGGCTTGTCCAGAAGGTTACCCTGTTCCAAGAAACTAGGTTGGCCTTCCGAACCTCTGCCCACCATATCAGAGTTCAGAAATCCATCTTAACATATGTCAGTTCACGGTCCTGGTGTGGGATTTAAATTTAGTGTTAATGTTGCTCATGGGTGCTCACTTTGAGCCCCTACATTTTTGTACTATTAGTCCGCTTACCCTTATGGTGATTTTCCTAGTGGACGTAACTTCAACCAGCCGAGTGACTGAGTGCCAGGTGTTGTCAGTTAAGCCTCACTATTTGGGTTTCAGAAGGTGAGGTTGAGAGTGAGAGCTTCCTTCCTCCTGAATGTGATCTCTGAATTCCATCTCTCTCAAAAGATCCCTCTTCCTGCATTTTTTCCTGCGCCCATCCTTCCAAGGCAGAGGAACGTACTGCTATAGGAGTCTATCATAGATGATTAATGCGTAGGAGGAAGGAATGCATTAGAAGAACAAATTACTTAACTCTCAATAATGTTCTTTCTGATAAATGTTCCTCCCACGGATTACACATCGCCCTCCCAATGTGTTCCTCTTGGTGGATAGCCAAAACACCATCTGGTCTGTGGTACCTCTGTATCGAAGTGCTAGCGAAAAAGGGTCGAACTGAGGTCACAGCTGTGGCTTCTTTATATATACTAGCCTCAATGTAATGTCCAGTGCAGGGCGCATAGAGGCGCCGGATGGAGCTGATGTGGTACTGCACTGCCCCCTGGTGGTGGAAAGGTTTCTGAAGATTAGCTATTCTGTTAATGGAATTATCTTAGGGGAGGAATCCCTGGGAGGAACATCCAACAAAAAGAACATTACCAAGGTAAGTAATTGTTCTTCCCAATTAGTCCCTTCCCATCTGGACTACATAGTTTGCTGCCGCCCTCTTTTATCCTTTTTTCAGTTATTCCACTATCAGAGTATCCACATCTATGTAACCCTCTGCATGTCTGCCATTCACAATGCTTAAGAAAGCTCTGCTACTGGCAAGGTCACAAATGCTGTTCATTGCCAGTCCACTACTGCCATTCAGCATGTTCTGTTTGTAGTGTGAGCCACAGTGTTAGCGGATACAGTTAGTATCTTGCTTTAAGTGTGTGAAACCAACAGACCCATGGTAAGTGCTTATGCCTGGCATCAGTTTGTCACTTTTCTGAAGTGGGTAGTGAGGCGGGTCAGAAGAAGGACGCAGACTCTGACTATCAATATCTCTGACAGTTTTATTAAACAAAATAATACATACCTATCTTTTCCTATACTATAGGGCTTCCCAACCTAACAAAACTAGCTGAGGTGGTCATCAGTCATCAGTGAATGTCTAAACAGAATCTGTCCACCGTTTGAACTAACCTGTTCTGACCCTGCCAATATATAACAACCACAAACGGGAGAATGACTCCCTTCTCCGGAAGGCTTGTTCTTTACAAATTTTAGTTCAGTAAACTATCCCTAAGTAGTTCCTGGTGACTGTTGTTTTATCAGTTCATACAGTTCAGTTACAGAGTAATTGAACTTTTGATTCTTCTCTCTCTCGTGACTATTATCTGTTTATTTCTTGTTCTTGTCTTGGCTTGTTTTATTTATAGTTATCCTTCTCTTTTCCCAAGGTAACGTTATCCAATACTTAGGGCTCTTCCCTCAGATTCTCTGGTCTTTGGTGTATAGTTCAGTCTCTGGTTTCTCCTTTCACTTTACTCTTATTCTCTGTTTCAACCTTAAGTTTTTTTTTTACTGCTATGTCTCTCTTGTTTAATTAGATTCTCTCTGTCTGATATGACATCAACCTTGAGGGTTATTCCTTTTCTTATTGTATAGAGTGTTAAGGGTTTCTCCCTGACTGGGATGAGTATGATACTCCAGTAATGCTTTGTATTCACTTCTCTAGGAGTCAATAGGGGTCATTAAAACTGTGACCGTCTGGAAATAAAGTGCCAGTAATTCTGTGTACCGGCACTTTTTTGGGACCGGAGCATTCTAAGTCTCGTCGCTGGTAACACTGACGCTGGTAACACCTCACACTGTTCCTCTAGTGCTGGTGGCACAGGCAACTGTGGTTGCAGCACCTACCCGGACATATGCCGGAAACACCGGCACCATGGAAACACAGCTTCATTACGAGAATGGATTTGCCTGGTAACACCGGACCATGGAGCAGCCGGAAAACGGGCCGAGGTGGGGAAGAATATGCCACAAGTGCACCCAGTAATCACAGAAACAGCACAAAAGGACCCCGCCCACACCAGAAACACTTCCCAACACATTCATGATGCCCCTGATTGTTGTAGCCATGGACATGGAGGTGCTACACACTGCAGTGCAGCTGTATGAGCTGGAGCTGCATCAGTGGCAACAGGAGGACAGGGAGTGGTGAGGAGGAGGAGAAGGAGGGGAATGATTAGGATGAATGTCATGCAAGTGGCGATGCTGAGGCGTGCTGTGATTGCCTGCACAAGGGCAACACGCTGGGCCCTGACAGGTGGCTAGATATGCACGCACCTTGTACCGCCTAAACAGGGAAACAATCCGGGACTGGTGGACATTATCTAGGAGAGCTCATCTATTTGGAGGAGTATTGGCATCCGGGCAGCCATACCACCCTTGTTGAAGCTGGTGTCAGTCCTGCACTTCCTCGTCACAGGCACTTTCCAGCACTCAGTGAGCCAGCTGCATGGCATATCGCAGCCTGCATTTTCCAGAGTGCTGGTGCAGGACCTGGATGCCCTCCTGTGCCATGTGGGCGAGCACATTGCCCTCCAAACCACCCAAGCACTGGTAAATGCCACTGAGGCCTGCTTCCATGCCATAGCGGGTATGCCCAATGCTTTGGCAGCATTGGATTGCACGCATGCAGAGCTGGTTGTACCCCGTTCCACAGAGGAGGTTACAGGAACCATAAGCAGTACCAATCACTCAATGTCTAGGTGACTTGTGATGCCGACTTCACCATCACGCACTGCTGTGCCTGCTTCCCAGGATCAACCCACAATTCCATGGTCCTGCAGAACAGCACCCTGCCGGCGTACATGGTGCATTATGGGAGACAAAGGACCTGGATATTGGGTAAGTAAATGCACAACCACACACATTGCTGCAGTCACAGGCCAGGGGGTTGGTTTGTTTGTTTGTTTGTTTGTTTGTTTTATTATTTATAATGCGTGCCAGACCCGAGGGTATCGGGGCGCAGATAGAGACAAGAATATTTTCAGCTTGGTTACAGTGCTGTACAAGTATGAACAAAAGGATAGAGTCAATAGTGCTGTACAAATATAATCAAACAAATATAATCAGTAGGATGTAGTCAACAATTCCAATGGAAGGTCGGGGGGCATATACAAACGGATAGAGTCAACAAATCAGGAAAGTCACAAGGTCAAAGAAAGGGTGCATTAGATAATATATACAGACAGAGGTCAACATATGTAAGTGGCAGCAAACCTTAGGAAATATGTACAAGGAGATGAGGTGTCCATGATTTAACGATCATTTTATTTGATCCAGTTAATTATGTTGTGTCTGAAGTGTGGGTATGTTTGGTCTGCCCTTATGGCAGGGGGTAGGGAGTTCCACAACTGAGTGGTTTTCACTGGGAAGCTGCATCCTCCAGTTTTCGAGAGTTTGGACGGTTAGATGAAATCTTTCTATCAGATAGTGTGGGGCAGCATTGTTTAGGCATTTGTGTGTAAGTGTGACCGTTTTTGGAAGGATTTTGTCCTTAGTGGTGAGCCAGTTGTACATTCTCCTTGTCTCTGAGATATGATCTTTTTTTGCTATACCCACGGCTGCTCTGAGGGCATTGTTTTGGAGAATCTGTATTTTATTGGTGGTATACTCATTGGCTCCTAGATATAGGGCATTGCAGTAGTCCAGTTTCGAAAGAATTAGTACTCTGGCCAAGGTGATGCAGCTGTACATGGAGAGGAATGGCTTGGCTGCTCTAATTAGCTTACAAGTGTAAGTAGTGGAGGAGGCCATGGAATTGACCTGTTTGGTGAGGGATAAGGTGGAGTCTAAGTAGAAGGCTAATGTTTTGACTTCATTGGCAACTTTGATGGTGTTGCCATCGATGTTGAAGCTGGTGTATTTATGGCTGAGTTTATTGAGGTTGAGGGAGGTGCCGAGGATTATGAGCTCGGTTTTGTCATCATTCAGGCATAGGTCATGGGAGGCCATCCATGCCTGGATGATGAGGTACACTTTATTCACCAAGGCCAAATCCTTATCATCTCCCGTCAGCGGTATGAGGATCTGGGTATCATCTGCGTAATTGGTGTAGGCGATACCAAGATCATCATGATCATCAAAAAGGGGCTTAGTGAATATATTGTACATGGTAGGGGAGACACATGAGCCCTGTGGTACCCCGCAGGTAATGGGGATGGGGTCGGCAGATGCAGAGCGTGAAAAGTGGATTGGGGGGCTTGGCACTATTCATGTTCTGCATCCACCCTGCAAATGCAGGACCATGAATAGCATGCCCGATTGATTGCCCATGACTCACATGATCAACACAAGACATTAGTGGTACCATTGACAGGCCAATCCATTTTGAACCCATAAGGACATGTACATTCAATGCAATACAGGTATCAGAATGCAACACTGATATTTCACCAATTCAAGCGTACCGGCACACTGTCTCATATAGGCCCAGGTAATGTTTCCATGGTTGCAAACACCACGACTGCATAGAATTCACAGTCTCAGGCAACACCACTGTTGTGAACCATCTCTTACACATGTCAAATGTCAATTGCATAGTGAACGCCAATGGTCCTCATATACTGCAGAGTTTCCACTGGCGTAGACACATGGCACTGCAATGGGTCTGCAAAGAGAATAGCGCATGGGTGGGATTTCAATGGGATTGGAAGGGAGAGGGGCAACACGTCTATGCCGTGCCATGAACAGCTTCAGTGCGTCCAAAGTTGGAATTGGCCTTCCGTGCATGTGAGCAGTCATGTGTCGTACATGCAAGTCAATTAATGTCCAGTCTGCATTGTGGGTGTCATACACTGTGTAAAGTCGCAGCTGTGGCAGGGGCACGGCAACGTCCACCCTAGACAATGTGGACATGCAGACAAA
Source organism: Ambystoma mexicanum (assembly GCF_040938575.1). Lineage (NCBI taxonomy): Eukaryota > Metazoa > Chordata > Amphibia > Caudata > Ambystomatidae > Ambystoma > Ambystoma mexicanum. Next base: position 1,362,891,671 of record NC_090930.1, on the reverse strand, counting down.
TGGGTGACTCCCACTAGGGCCGGTCAGTGGCTAGTCCTGTTCTACCCCCTGCTACCCATTCTAGGGACCCAAACCCTGCAGAGACAGCATGTCCTGCAGTGTTTGTCACAGGGTGCAGCGAGGCGCCTGAGGCTCTGCCAGTCCGCAGTACCAGATGCATGACAGCGTGGCTTGTGATATGAGGTGTGGTCCTGGGAGCCATCCATGCTTTCGCTCACTTCCAACACTGCATCATCGTCCGTGCATGTGGCAGTATGGGACGGTGGCTGGTGTTGGGTGGACACATGATGCATTGGCAAGCCTGATGCAGGGGCAGATGGTTGGGGCACAAAGCCTGATGGCTGTGCTGCAGGGGCAGATGGTGGGAGCACAGGGCATGATGGCGGTGCTGCAGGGACAGATGGTGGGTGCACACGGCCCGATGGCTGCTCTGCAGGGGCAGATGGTTGGGGCACAGGGTGCAATGGCTGTCCTGCAGGGGCAGATGGTGTGGGCACAGGGCCGATGGCTGTGCTGCAGAGGCAGATGGTGTGGGCACAGGACCCAGTGACTGTGCTGTAGGGGGAGATGGTTGGGGCAAAGAGCCCGATGACTGTGCTGCTACAGGCAGCGTCAGCTGTGATGTGGTGGTGCGTTCGGTTGTTGCCTTCCTCTGTGTGGTTGCCCGGGCTGTGGAGTGTCCAGCATAGTCACTGACAGAGGATGTGCCTGTCAGGTTGAGATTGGCATGCAGGTATTCACCTGTGTCTCACCTCAACGGACTTGCATTACGCAAGTGGGACATTGCGTGTGACCTGGCTTGGAAATGTCTGGTTGTCAGGACTGCTCTGATGCATGTGTGCATATGTGTATGGTATGAATGCACATTGGTCGTAGTCCTGCCACGCTGGCTGTGTGCATCATGTAAATGCTAATTGTCATGTTGTCCCTTTGCGCACATGACCGGTACTCACGTGCCCTTATGTGTGTGTCCATGCATTTTGGCTGCGATGCTTTTGCATGTCTTACCCTGGCCCTTGCCCCTAGCATCTGTCTGTGCATGGCCCATATTGATGTTGTAGTCCTGTGTCCTTCACGTTAACTTGGACATCTTTCCATGATGTGTGTGTTATATTTCACAAGCGTCTCATGTTATGCATTTTGATGTGGCTTGTTGTACTCACCGCCCTCTGCTTGCATCCCTGCTCCAGCCTCTGCTGCTTCTACTCCCTCGATCACCTCCATGTGCTGCATGTCTCCTCCCACAGAATCAATTTCAGTGGGTAAACCATCCCGCATCTGGTGGCAAGGCATTCCCTCTGATGTGCTGAGAGTAGATTCCTTACTCGGAGGCAAAGGCCATCCCACCTTTTGTGGCAGTCTTTTGGAGTATGGCGTACATGGCCCACTGCTGTCACCTTCTGGGCCACCTCCTCCTATATTGCTGTCTTGCGGAGCCAGATGTTTTCCGATTGTCGCTTCCAAATTGTTTGCCTCCATTGTCCACAATATTGTCAGCCAGTGCGGTTAGTTCAGGCTCTGTGAACCACGATTTATGTTGATGGACCTCAGGGACACCAGATTTTTATGTGCTTGCCATATTGCCAGTGTATCCATGACTGGATGGTAACAGGAAGTGCCCGATTTTATATGGATTGTGTTTTTCAAAATGACCGCTGGCGAGCTTCCAGTTCCAGCGATGACGCTATTTCCGGTTCCGCTAATTACGTTGACTGGTGTTTCAGGCATTGGTTGGCCCATTACCTGTGTTTCCGTGATTGTGAATGCTGGAATCGCTGTTACTGCCATTTTTCCTCATGGAAACACTGACGTTTGATGGTTTTGCCAGTGTTTCCATAATGCCGGTAACACCGATTTCGGCAATGCGGGTTTCATGCTCCCGCAAGTTTGTGATATGCTGGTGATTCTGTCACCCCGGTAGCCAGAAACGTTGCTACCGGGATGATGGAATCACAGCACTTTTCCGGCTAACTCGTAATGAGGGCCACTACCTTCTCTTGAAAGGGACGAATAGGAGTACTCCAATAATGATTCTTATTCACTTCTCTGAATCAATGGGGGCCATTACGAGTTTGCGGGTTAAATGCTACTGCCGGAAATACCAGCGCATTACAAGTTCTCGGCAGACACGCACCCCCTCTGTTGGATAGGCCCGGTCAATGACTGATGCCTCCCCAGTCATGTGCTACTCCAGTGTGTTGTGACCTATCTTTTGAGGGGTGCGCTGCTGGGTCCTGAATGTACTGGGACCATTCCAGACATGCATTTGGGACATTGTTGCCCCCCCCCCTTTGCCTGCTACTCATGCTGCAAGGTAGACAGGACTGTACATGTACACACCCAAAATCCAGGTCCTTTGTTCCTTGTGACACTTCATGCAGGCCAGCGGCATGCTGCTAGTATCTGCCTGTCAGTGAGGGCCCATGGTGTGGCCCTTGTGCGAGGGATCACTGCATGCCTCGACACCTGCATCTCCGTCATCCTCCTCGTCTCCCTGGCCTCCTGTTGCCTCTGCTGGTACTCCAGCCCCTGCACCTGTGCATTGGCATGCAGCGCTTCCAGCACCATGTTTGTGTCAATGATTGGCAGCATGGTTGTTGTGGGAAGTGTTTTTGTGTTAGGTGTGTCCTTTTTGTACTCTTCCTGTGTGCATTGGGTGAACCTGGGTGGATTGGGTGCACCTGTGGCCTTATTTCCTTCACCTGTGTCCACCGGCTGCTCCGGGGTGATTTAATCTCTGACTTGGTTTTGCCGGTATTACTGGTAAATATCAGCCGGTATCACTGGCAAATCCAATCTCGTAATGTGCCGATGTTTCCCTTTTGCATGTATGACCGGTGCAGGGTTTTAGCCCATCTGGTATTTGCATTTCCGGTATTACCGACGCTGGTAATTCTGGATGAGGTGATACTGGTGCCAGTAATTCTGGCAACTGTTGCGGCAAACTCATACTTGGCCGCACCTGTAAAAGTGCCAGTAAATGGTATTACCTGCACTTTTACTGGATACTGGCAAACTTGTAATGACCCCCCAATATCTTCTCTTGACTGGGACAAGTATGAGTACTCCAATAATGTTTCTTATTTACTTCTCTATGAGTTAATATTTCATCTTGACTGGACCAGTATGTGTACTCTAATTATGATTTTCTGTCCTCCTCCCGGGGCTCCTGTTTTCTCTGTTACCTGCGGTGTTTAGGGATAACATCACTGGGCTTATTATTCGACTGAAACCTTCTCTCCCGTTCATCAGATTGGCCTCTTATGATTATTCTGCTGCTATTCCTTCGCGTTGCTGCATGAGAAGGTTCCTCTGTATCCCATCTGCCGGTAGGTCCCACGTTAGTTCTAGCGGAGTGGTATCAGTGTTGTTCTTGGGACTTCTGGTTCAGCATGACTTTGTTGTGGCCATGCCACCACTTCTAAATGTGAAACTGTGCGTACATAAGAAATCTGTAAACCTTTGAGCTAGATTTGACTTGTTGATTTAACATATTGTGACATCTGGTGATTAGCACGTAACTTACAGTCCATTCTATTTGCTCGGAGCATTCGCATTCAGCTACTCTGATTGCCTGCTCGAGCTGCAGTACTTGGAACTACAGTTCCCAGGACTCCCTACGGCTCTTAAAGCCCTTGGCAGTGCACCAGCACCGGCGCATTGAAGTAGGCGCCGGTTTGTACCGGTTCTTGTCCGGGATCACAGGGCGAGTCTCTCATGGTACAATAAGGTAAATAGGAACTTTTCATTACCTATCATATCTATTCGGCTGCGCATCTGGCTCGGCTAGTACCGTTTGACTCTATTTTACATCATTATGACTCATCTTAATGACTTGTTCCATTCACTGTGTGCATCCCATATTAACAAACCATATAATTCGTACAGCTATTACAATAGGCAACAACGCATTGTGGCACGCTATACTAGAAATGTTTGCCTGGATAGCCCCCTATCACCTGTTACATGGCAAATTGAAGAAAAAATGGAGAACGCCTCAGGCTATACCCGCTCTGTAGGGAACACGACTCTTCAGCCAATACCACTGGCATGCCCTTGCCTGCCAATCATTTCAGACATAAAAAATCCATGTGAAAACTGCTGCATATACATTGCATCTAAAGCCAACTCGGTCACTAATTGCATCACTACTGATGTCTGCCAACCCATTATTGATATACCTTTGCAGGCGCCGTCTGTAGTGGTTGATGATTCCAAGCTCTCTCAAATAGTACCTAATTTTGCTTAGAAAACACCAGTTTTGAATGATCTAGATGCAAACTGTCATATATATGGCACATCTGATATAAATGCATCGCATACTAACCCCACTGGTAGTACACGCCAGCATATCATTGAGTCAATTGCTCTCCTTGCTCTCAAACTGCGCTTCCGAACACTTGTTCCCTTGTAAAACACAGGGTGGAAGTGCAAAATTGCCTTATCAGATCGCATATCGACATACTGGGTATCACTTAGACCTGGTTGAATGATGCAACGAATTTGGCAGTATCTATTTCTGTTCCAAAGACCTATAACATATTTCGGACTGATCGCGTACACCAAAAAGGGGAGGAGTTGCACTTCTCAACAGGAAACATCTGGATTGCCATATAGTCACACAGTCTGGTATAGAAGGCTGTGAGAACCTGCTTATTAAAATAAAAACAAACTCTAATACCCCCATTGCTATACTGACCGTCTATAGATCCCTGAAAGACATGCCTTTGTTCGAGGAACAGTTCCTGGCCCTCGTTAACAATCTAACTAAGCCCAAACCCATTACTGACATCCTTGGTGACTTTAATTATTGAGCAGAGGACGAAAAAAATAAGCCAACTAAATCTCTACTCACAGTACTGAATACTATTGACTTTATCCAATGCATTTAAAAACCCACAGATATGGAAGCCCATGTCATCGACTGGGTCCTCATATATCTGCTGGAGGTTCTTAACCCAGTCTGCTGCCTGTTTTTGTTACATCACGTTACTTGGTACATTGGCGTACCCACAAAGAAGAAGATCCCTATTTACCTTGGAGTGCTTCAAGTTATATACTTTTACTTCACTTATGGACCTAAAATAAGTTATTTTCTATTATTTTATAGGAGCCCTGCCTACCTTCTTCTGACGCCGCTAAATATTGCCGCGCGTGCACAATAGCGCAAGCGCACAGCAGAAGTACCAGCAGAAGTGGCTGATGGCTGACAGCTGTGCAGCCGGGCAGCCGCGGCAGGCTCCGCTTGCATCACGGGAGGTGGCGGGTCGGAAATGACAATCTTTGATTTCCTTTGCTCCTTTCGCTTTGTATTCTGGTATGTTATTTTTGTAAATGGGCGGTGCGCTTCCTGAACTTTAGAAGCTGCCTGGACTTGCTTTGCAAACCAGCAGCCTTGTACCTGATACGAAGTAATCCTCTCTAGAATCCTGTGACATTTTTATTATTGATTTTGGTCTACATACTTTCATTTCTGAGTACTAGCTGCATACTTCACTGGGGCTCCTAGCACCCTTTATTAACAGCACAGTGGTTTACAAGACTTAATTTAAGTGTTTGCCTCTCTAGCAATAGGGGTCCATGTGGAGGCTCCTCCTCGTTTCATTATTTCTGCTTAATTATTGTGGTATGAAACCTTTTCTACGTTCTATTATGGGCAAATGGGGGAGTAAGGGCATGTATAATGATATCCTTTCAGCCCCTCTTTTCCAGACACACCACAGATTTGTTTTCTGAGGGGGTAATTTCACTAATGTCTCTCCCAGCATGTTGTGGATCAGCTGTGGGGAGAAGAGGAGGGTATACCTTCGGCCCAGCACCAAGGGGAGGCTAATATGAATGGGTATATGCTGAGAGAATACGCAATTGGACAGAGCATACTAAATGAGGTGAGGGAAAATACCCATTATTTAAGATCTATTTTGGCAGCCTTTTTGCAAATACATAACTTGGGAGAGCAGGGTAACTGCAGAGGCTTGCCCAACAGCAATCCACTGGACAAGGAGGTTCGACCAAATAAGGAATTGGAGGTCGTTCCTGTACAGCTACCGATGCCGCAGGCTGACATCTCCTGTGCCTCTTCCTCGTGAGTGGGGCTCCCCGAAGTTCATTCAGAGGTTGACATGGACCCTTCGGGACAGGAGGTGTGGGGGAAGGTGCCGGGGGAGAAGGGGACTGCTGATGGGGCGCCCTGCAGGAAAGGTAGGAATAGGAAAAAGAAACTCAAGCCTTTGATAGAGAAGGGGGTAAAAATTAAACTCTCGTAGGTCATGGCGTAACTTGATTGTGGAAGAAGTGGTGGCCTCTCAGGACTTAGATGCAGAGGTGGTTATAGTTGAACACACTGATGTCCTCGCAGAAAGTGGGATAAGGGAAAGATATGGCTCTGCAGTAGACACACTATCTAAAGCCATGAAAGATAAAGGTAAAAAAACTAATGGAACAGCCCATAAAGAATGGGCCTATAAAATGTACTGGTCCTAAAGAAGGAGTGGGTGTCTATCAGTTATTTTCTAAGAATCAAATCCTCCCTGAAAATGTGGCAACTACGGGAAAAGCTGCTCCCTTGAGGACTGGGTCAAGAAATCTCTGTGGTCCATGTATGATGGATGGAGCTCATATCTCTATACCTCCTCAGGCAAAACCTTTGGAATATGCTTCTGTAAGAGTACTTACTTCGGACGCAGTAATGGATTCTGACCCCGTTTGTCACTGTAGCTTCAAATTAGCTCATGGAGAAGTGAATGTGGCAGAGTTGGTGGCAGTAAAACTGGTGTAAATATGGCCAAACCTTCTCCTGCCAAGGATATACAAATTCTTGTTTGGCAGTCTTTGCTCAATCTCCTGCAAATTACCCTCAAAAGTGTCCCCTTTGCACTACCAACATTTAGTGAGTAACCTAATGAGAAATACTGAGGGAGTGGGAGTAGGTTGGGCTACCAACACATCAGTAAAGGAATCCCCCCTGTTGGTCCAGAATTTGGGGGCCTCAGGGGTGGCACCCCCGAAATCCGGATGCATGTGTCGAAAATTATTCTAAGGCCCCTGTCCAGCAAAGTAGTGGCCGCGGGATGATACTGACAAAACTGACTCTGAGGCAACTGGGGTGTGGGGTGGGGGGGGGGGGCTAGAAACTCCCTTGCACTGTTAGCCAAGGAGAGTGCTGGTACTATTTTGCTTGGAGGGGATGCACCTGCTCCTAGGAGTTCTAATGAAACCCAGGAGGCTGTTGTGGGGTCTGGTTTGGGAAAGGTTGGGGTTAGCCTTCCTGGGGCGGAAGGTCAGAGGGGAGAGACAGGGAGGGTACCCACGTTTATTCACAACAGAGAGTTTGAGGATGTCTTATGGAGGCAACCACATCATCTTGACGAGTCTCTTAACAAATTTGGTTATGACGTCCTGAACTATAGTCCTGTTTTTTTTATTCCATGGGCCGGGGGCCCATTGGAGCGGAATAAAGGAACCAGCATTGAAGTCCCCCCATGGTGGAAGGCGCAGACTCAGGGGCCGGGGACAGATAACACCCCCGATTTGAGGTGGTTAGCCCTGAGCCTCTGAGAGTCCATTTCAAAATTCCTCTCTGCCCCGGACTGGCATAACGCGCTTTAGCGTCTGCTGCTGCTGCCGTCCTGAGTGTTGCGCACGGCACTGCCCTGGGACCAAGGCAGCCGAGAACCCCACTGCCGCAGCCGCAGCCGCGCCTGCCAAAGCAGCAACCAAACTGTGGGCGCCTGCCACATCCAGAAAGGTAATTTGATGCTGCATCAACACCGGACTGAGAGAGGCCGCGTGCCACTGACAAGGCCTCCTCTGCGACCCCTCCTTTCTGCTCCGAAATGTCATTACACGCTTCGGCACCTGACTGATGCTATCATCCTGAGAGTTACGCGTGGCACTGCACTGGGGGCCGAGGCTGCCGAGTGCCCCACTGCCGCGGCCAAGCCAGCCATTGCGCCTGCCGCGCCTGCCATCACCACCACTACAACTACCACCAGGAGCTGCGCCGCCTTCCCACATCTTGCTGCCCCGAACCGCCGCCCCTGGAAATAGAGGCAACCGGGAGACCCACTGCCGGGAACGCACCTGCCATCGCGCCTGTCGCGCCTGCCATCACCACCACTGCAACTACCATCAGGAGCTTCGCCTCCCTCCTACATCTTGCTGCCCCAGCCCACCACCCCTGGGAACAGACGCAACCGAGAAACCCACTGCTGCGGCCACACATGCCATTGCGCCTGCCGCGCCTGACATCAGCACCACTGCAACTACCACCAGGAGCTGAGCCTACCTCCTACATCTTGCTGCCCCGGCCAGCCGCCCAGCCCGGCACCGTAGCAGTCAACTGAGTGACCCGCTGCCACACTGAGGTAGTATCCATTATCACTGCCACAACCCATACACTGCAAGTGGCCGCCCCCCTCCTATACAGACTGGCAAGCCCCCTCTACTGTAGCCGCACTGTGGGCGTGTCACATCGCCCTCCATACTACGGCCCTCCTGTGGACTGTTGCTCTGTCTGGCCCTCTGCATCCGGTTGCATCTGGCATTGTCACCACTGTGACCACCATCAGAGCTGGGCCTCCCTCCTCCACCTTGCTATCGCTGCCCCCCGCTCAACCCAGCACTGTTGCAGACCACTGAGTGACCCAGCCTGCCTACGCCCTGTGGACTGTTGCTCTGTCTGGCCCTCTGCATGCGGCCGCATCTGTCATTGCCACCACTGTGACCATCATCAGAGCTGGGCCTCCCTCCACCTTGCTATCGCTGCCCGCCGCTCAACCCAGCACTGTTGCAGACCACCAAGTGACCCAGCCTGCCTACGCAATGGACTGCAACACTGCCCGCCCAGTCCTCTGGCTTTCCCTCAGACAGTTCTTTCTGTGCTCGTCCTACCGTCAGAGGTCCCCATTCCTCCTCACCTGGGCATAATCCCTCTACCTACCTCCTCTTGCTCTTACCTCACTTCTACGGACGCTCTGCTGCTGATCTCCAAAGGTCCCTACCATCCTCACCAATTCACCACTGGACGCTCTGCCGCTGCAACCTCACTCCACTGCCTTTACACCCACTCTGCCTAAGGCTCTTACTCCTCCCCCTCACGGCCTCCTCCTCGGCCTCTGCTACTCACCTCACTGCCCTGGACGCTCTGCTGCTCTTTCTCCCCATGAATCTTGCTGATCTCACCAACTGCCCTTGATCGCTCCCTGCTGCAATTTGTAATCTAGGATCCTGCTGTCCTCACCTCTCTGACGCTCTGCTGCTGATCTCCAAAGGATCCTACCACCCTCACCAATTCAGCCTCTCGGACGCTCTGCTGCTAAAACCTTCACTCCACTGCCTGGACTCCCACTCAACTGCTGTGACTCCCCATCCTTCTTCTCTAAGACCTCGCCCTCCCCTGTCCTCTCACCCTCCCCTCTACTGAACCTGCAACCGCTCCTAATACCTTCTCCAATTGTGGACACTGCTTTGTGGCCACCAGCACTTACTCTTATCCCCTTCTTGTCATGCACTCTATCTGTCTTTCCCTTCGTCGACCTCCCTCCATCTCCCTCTCCCTCCTCCTCTTCCTTTACCTTCTGCTCATCCTCATGTCCACTCCCCTCTCGCCTCCCCCTTTTCCCACCCCTTCCCCCTTGCACAATCCGCTGCCCCCCTCTGATCCCATCCCCACCTCCCTCATCCCCAAAATCTACCCTCTCCTCATCCCCTTCCTAACCACCTTCTTTAACATCTGTCTCTCCTCTGCTACCTTTCCTTCAGCTTTCAAAAACGCTACCATCATCCCTATCCTGAAGAAACCTTCTGCTAGCCCTCTTCTTCCCTCCAACTTCAGACCAATCTCCCTTCTCCCCTTCATCTCAAAGCTCCTCGAGCGCCTAGCCTACTCTCAACTCTCAGCTTTCGTCTCCTCTCACTCCCTCCTCCCCACCTCTCAGTCTGGTTTCCGCCCTAAACACTCCACTGAGACTGCTCTCACTTATGTACTCAATTCTCTCCTCACTGCTCGCTGCGCTAAGCAATCCTCAATTCTCATCCTCCTTGACCTCTCTGCAGCTTTTGATACCGTAGATCACCCCTTACTTCTTAGCACTCTGTCCTCCTTCGGCTTCAAAAGCTCTGTCCTTTCCTGGCTCTCCTCTTACCTCTCCAACCGATCCTTTACTGTCTCCTGGGGTGGCGGCACCTCCTCCAACTTTCCCCCTGAACTATGGCGTCCCCCAGGGTCCCGTACTTGGACCTTTTCTTTTCTCTCTCTATGCCTACCTTCTCGCCCCTGTCATCTCTTCTTTCGGCATCTCCCACCACTTCTACGCTGATGACACCCAACTCTTTCTCTCCTTCTCTTCCTTCACCTCCGACCTCCACCACACTCTCTCTTCCTGCCTTACGGCCATAAAAAACTGGATGTCATCCCATTTTCTTTCCTCAGTACTGACAAGACTGAAGTGCTTGTCTTCCCTCCTAACACTCTCTCCCCTTCCCCCCCTCCTTTTATCCACTTTCCCACTTCCAATCTACTCAACTCGACCCATGCTTTCAACCTTGGCCTCCATATTGACTCCTCTCTGTCCTTCTCCAACCACATCTCTCTAACCTCTCGTTCCTGTCGGCACCACCTCTTCAACATCCGCAAGATCCGCTCCTCTCTCACCTTCCACGCTTCTAAACTCTGAATCTCCTCCCTTATTTTCTCCCGCCTCTTCTACTGCTCCTCTCTTCTCTTTGGACTCCCTGTCTCCTTCCGCTCCTCTCTTAAACCCCTACTTCTCCACTCCCCCCCGACTCTCCTTCCCTACCTCTCTCCCCCCTCAAACCCCCTGTCCCCCCTCCCCTGTCCCTCCCTCCTTCCTCCTTCCTCCCACTCCCACTGACCTCAAATCAGACATTGAAACCTCCTTCACCTACTTCCTTTACCCTCCGCTCCCCCTCTCTTCCCCTCCTTTTAAGTAAATTGTTCTACATACTGTATCACCGGTTAGCTTCATGTTTGTAAATATGCATCTTTCATTATTGTACCTTGTTGTTTTACTGTAAAGCGCCTTGGAGTAAAGCGCTATATAAACTCAATAAACATAAACATAAATTCCTAGCCAGTCCACAGAATTTTCACTGTTATCATGGAATTCAACGGGCTCATGGTTTCTTAGGAATTCTCTTAAATTACATAGTTTCCTCCGTGGATACTCGCTGTTGTGTGTCCAGGAAACTTGGCCAACCTCGGCTGCTTTTTTTAGATGGTTTTACGGTTCTTGATGAACGAGCTGTAAAAGACCTAAAAGGAAGAGCATCTGGGGGACTGATATTGGCAGTTAGGACTGATATTGACGGGAAAATACTTAAAGGTTTTAACGTGTCAAACTGGTCCTTAGCCATACTCTTGGAGCTAAAACTAGGATTGTCCAACTCAACGTTTTGAGCATCAATATCTATTGGTCCCCAGATAATAACTTAAATGAAGCCCTGAAACTATTGAATGCTGTAATTATGGAATGCCAATAACTATGTTCAGGCCTTCTTATCATAATCACAGATGATTTAAATGCGGAAATCAACCAGGAGGGGGGTCGGGCTAGTATTTCTATGGGAACGGCTTGTGATGCTCCATCTATGAATAGTCTGACGGGGCAATAAGTGCAAGACTAGGACAAAATTACAAGGGCTCCTGTGGTATAATTCCTTTACAAATTGGGGCCTGTTTTGTGCCAATGATCTAATAGTGGATTTCCCTGACTCATATACTTGGTCTAAGGGAACTCTGTCTTCAATCATTGATTATGTGTTTCTGTCAAAGACTTTAGTTGAGGTGGTAAAGTCCTTTTCTCTTATTCAAACATTGAGAAGCGATCATAAAATGCTTAGTGTGCTCTTTTCTTGGGTGTGGCCATCTGTAAAACAAGATCTGTTTCCTTTTACCTTAGAGATAAACAAAGCTTTGACAAGAATAACTTGGCACAAGGATAACGTTAGGAAAGGGAATTCTTTCGTGGGCATGATTTCATTAACTTTGATCTTGGTAGAAGCTGTCCCTTTATACACATGATGTGTTTGGTCATTACTTGGAAACTGCTATGCAGAAGATCAATGTCCCAGCGAAAATGAATACAATCAGACCTAATCACAGACACAATTTCAGTGAGGAGGTAAAAGTAATGAAAAACTGTAGAAATAAGGAGATTAGACACATCTGCGCCTTGTCTTGCTCATGGTCTGTGCAAGCACAAATGATAAAAAGTATTGAAAATAAATGGAAAAAACGTGCAAAGAATGTTCGCGCGGCACTGTATCAGGCAGACGGCGAGAGTATGTTATCAGCTGTTAGGGATGCCTCCTCAAGGAAGTTTTGGGCATTGATTAATAAAGGGGAAATGTCACAATCAATTGCTCAATCCATTTCCATCTCAGAGGAGCTGTGAGCTGGGCATTTTGGTGCGGTTTATGCTCCGTCAAAACTGGATTGGTCTCTTCATATGGTCGTTCGACTCTCCTCTTGGAATATTACATTTACGTAGAATGATATTAAAAATGTGATTAATCGAGCATCCAATTCTCGCACTCCTGGTCCAAATCGACTAGCAAATGTAGTATTGAAAGGCAACACTGAACTTTGGGCCAACATTCTTTTTGTACTATTTAAAGATATATTTGTGACCACGTGTATTCCAGAAAGTTGGCACATATAATATATTGTTCCAATATACAGGAAGGGCGATAGGGACTGTCCTTCTGATTACAGACCTATCGCCCTCCTTGATGCTGACTCTACGATTTTTACTGGTCTGGTCCTTTGGCACATCCAGGAACGGGCAGATCAAAACAATTTTCTATCACTCTTCCAGTTTGGTTTTAGGCAGAATGTGGGTACAGATGCTGGAGGTCTGCTCATTAAGATCTTGCAAGAGAAGGCTTGGCGGTCTGGGAGTTTGCCAGTTTATGTGGCATCAATGGACCTTTATTTGGTCTTTGACCTTGTGGATGGCAATATACTCTGGTGCAAACTGATGATGGCGGGGCTGCTTGTTCACTTACTCTCAATCCTTTAGCATCTTCACGAGGGCTCCAGGATAACAGTTTGCCTTAATAGCAGTGGTGATTTGCCCAAATCTATTTGTGTTCTGAATGGGTTTTGACAAGGGTGTATATTTGCCCCCACTATTTTTAAACTGTATGTGGCAGGTACAGGTTTAAAATTGGAAAAAGCTGCATTTGCATTGCCTGTTGTGGAGGGAGCCAAGGTATGCTGGACGGCCTATGCAGCCGATTTTATGTTGTATGATCCCACTCCAATAGGTCTGCAGAGTCTCTTGAGTGCATTCAGAGAGTTCACCCTTGCAAATTCCCTAAACATTAACACAAAAATACAGTAATTTTGCATCTGTCGGAGAGAAGGTGTCCCATAAAGTTCACTTGGTTCTTAAATTATGAGAAGCTTGCAGTAAGACCAAAAATTCAATATTTCGGTTAGCCCATTTTTGGGGATGAAAACAGTTCACTATCGAGAGTACTTGTAAGGGAAAGTGGGCCCTCAGATTGTTCAATTGAGGAAAATCGACCAAATATACAGGAAATTGTCCTTTATGCCATGTCTGCGCTTTTATAAATGTAAGGTGATACCTCAGTTCAGCTTTGGTTTAGAACTTGCTCCTCTGTGGTGCAGAGAGGAACTTTACAAATACGAATCCCGAATTCTGAAATCAGTTGTAAGATGTCTCCCTAAGTCTGTTCTGCTTGCAGCGGTGTGGTATGAACTTGGTTTGCTTTCTTTGGCGAACGTGGTGGAGTGGTGTAAGATTTCTCTTTATAGAAAGCTACTCACCAGTAAGAAATCGACCTTGTATTATATCATGGGAAATTTTCTGCGCACTGGTGTACCTGAATCTACATACTTGAGCAGATTGGAAACTGAATGCCATGAAATCCTTGACAAAATGGGGGTGTCCCGTGACACTCCTATATTCAATCCTTTGAAGGTAAAAAAACGACTTCAATTTATTGATTGGAATAACACTGTAGAAAAGGTGCTTACATTTAAACTATACGGACAGCTTGTATCCCATTATAAAGAATTGGACGATGCAGAGACTTTTTTGGTTAAATTCCCGGATAAACACTGGAGGCAGGAATTCATGCGCTTCAAGTTCAATGTTCTTGAAACAGGTGAAATTATGGACATTAGGGATTGTAAGAACGTTAAATCGTCTCTGTGCAGATTTTGTAACTTGGCTGATTCGGTGGAAACGTTAAGACACCTAATGATTGATTGTGCTGTTTTGAGATCTGACCGCATCAGATGCATCAGATGTTTCAGTAAATTTGTCCAAAACACTGACTATGTTGATCTAAATGCACTATGGCTGGAAATGATGCACGTCCGAAGGGTAAATCTACAGGTTTTTGGCTGACATCTGTAAATTGGCCGATCACAAGCGGAAGAAAACATGATGATGGCCTAATCAACAGTGATTATGTTTTTTAATTCTTTTAAGTAACATTTTTTTTCTCTTCTAATTATTAATTTTATGTGCTGTGATTAATTTGGAAAATGCTGCTTACGTTTCTGTTTGGAAAATTAAGTTATGATTGGGTGATGTTATTTGTTTGGTCATTTGATTGTATTCCACTCCTGCCTTATATTTTGATAAGTTCTATATGGTTGAATATCTAACTGCTGTAATCAAAATACCTATGTATGAATGAAAACATCAATTTCTTGTTCTTGCTGCTAATATTCCTGCTGTGTATTTGGTTCTGTTTTGAGGTTATTTAAGTACTTATCTTGCAAAGTCTTAATTTCGTTGAATTGACAAATTGATGTATCCATCTGTATGAATTAAGACATGAAATAACCAACACAAATAAATAAATAAACAAAAAATATGACTACTGGGTTACTTAAAAGAACCGAATGGTGCAATATGAAAGTGGACACAGCTGAAGGCCATAGCTAGTGGGCCCCAATAAAACCTATTGGGGCAACATGTCAAGGGACCACAGCTAAAGACCATAGCCACTAGCCAAAATAGAAATGGGGGGCACATCTGTTGTGATCACATCTACAAGGCAGGGGGATATGGGTCATTGTGACAGTGGTCCTGGCCTGTGGGCCACAAAGAAACCTATTGATACATTGTGTGCAGTGCCCACAGCGCCCACAGCCAAAGGCCAGGGCCAGTGGGCTCTAAAGAAACCTATTGTTGCAACATGTACAACTCGAGTTTCGGCTGACTCAAGTTTCGGCTAATGGGCCTATGTGATTTCAGAGGCCCAGCCTTCGTCAGCAGGCAACACCTGTCAGACAATGAAAATCAAACCTAATGGACAAATATACACACACCTGAGAATGCAAAACATTAAACAGGATAATACCTATTCCGACAATAATGACTAGTAATCACATAAGTCTATTATTTTTCAAAGATGTGTTTCAAAATTTGTCGAAGGAGCCCACGCAGAGTCTAGAAACAATAAAAGATACCAAAAATGAGTAGGTCTCAAAGTGGCTCAACAATCCACAAGGACAAATAATAAAACATAAACTGCCCTCGCGACAATATTCAGTAAAGACCGTCAGCCATGTAAGACAATAGGGAGCCATCTAGTGTACCAGCTAAAGGAATACAGCGCCTGTGTGAAGGAAAACACAAGCCAATCCGTTAAGGAAACACATTCTGAAGAAACAGCTTGACTGCCAACATGTGCAACCATAAAGTCACAAGTGCCACTCACCTTAATTTGTAGTCACGAAACCCCTCACGCAACATGTACAGCACAGCGAGAGACAGCTACATCAAGGCGGAGGCGCTGCAGTTAACGGGCTAGGTAGTGGCCGAAGGCAACACAAGCCACTGCATCTATGTTAGTGCTTTTGAGGCGGTCCTGTTTGCGTGGGATAAACCGCACAACACACTAAAAGGAATGGAGCCAGTGGCTCTATTAAGGTTCAACGAAAGCAAGTTGCTGCACTTTGGGAAAGGTAGCTTGAAATACCTAAGACACAGAACTCAGGAGTAATGCCTGAGTTGAAAGACAAAGGCATTACTCCTATGACACCGCTGAGTAGCAGAGAGCAGACCCACTAGCTATCTTGAAATTGGGCATATGTGCACCAAGATTCAAACAGTATTCCTGCAGCAAACTAAGATGCCTTTGGACACATAGGGCCTCATTATAAGTTTGCCGGTCCGGGAACTACGGTACCGGTAAGCATGGTGGCACCCGCGAGCAGAGCATGTTGGATGCAACGGCACCGTTCATAACGGTGCCGATGCATCCGGCTTCCCCATTCCAATTGAGCCCTATGGGGCTCAAATGGGAATAGGGAAGAATATTTTCCGGCGCCCAGGAATGGGCAATTACAAGGCCGTAATGACCCGGTAATTGCCAAATCCTGGGCGCCGGAAAAGAAAAATACTGGCAGCAGCCTTGCCTGTATTACAGGCACGGCTACGGCCAGCCTCGTAATGAGGCCCATCGGCTTCAAGAAGGACAACACATAACGCTATAGTACAGAGACACTACACAAAACTCATGTAGGAATAAACAACTAGTCTCTTAAGGGTACACATATTGTGATAATATAAACCCTCCACACAAAAGGCCTGGAGGGGGATTCCCCAAGGACCTAAAGAAGTCGATGGAACAAAACTTCAAATAAGCACAGACAATTGTTTATCTTCATTAAGTCCATCCAGGCGTATAACTGGAGCAGTCTGGTTGGGATGCTGAACTGATTAGAGTCAGGGAACAACCAATCAATCACCATCCAATGTATCTCCCGATCGGTATGGCCAAACTCTTGAAAATGCTGAACCAGAGGGGAAGAGGAACCAGTCTGAATACAAGAACAGTGTTCCACAATAAGGATCAAGACTATCATGGTGGTCATGCCGACATATAATTTGGGACATGGGTATTTGATTATATATAGCACATTGCTGGAGTTGCAATTAATACGCGATTTAAGCCTCCAGCTCACTTCTTTATGTACAAATACCGAAGAAGCCACACGCGTCTCACAGGAGGCACAAAAGAAGCAAGGGTAATTACCAATTTACCGGCGGGTCGATGATCCCCAACAGTCTAAGAGGGTGGTCGGCCTAGGCGCTCGAGAAGGAAGCCTCGAATGGACTAGTTGGTCACAAATGTTACTCCCCCTCTAAAGGGCGAATAAGGGGGGTTTAGAAGTGCACCCGGTACTCTGAACTGAAGGTGATCTTGGCATTGTTGTAGCTAGGAACCAGCTAAGAGCAGGTCTCTGTCGGAATAGTATGCACATTTGGCTGAATGTTTAAGTAGTCTGTACGGGTAACCCCTCTCCGAGAGTCTGATGATCATAGTGTTTGCATGATATATGTAATCAACCCTAAACAAACAGTCCCGCCTGACTCGAAGCAGCTGCCTAAGTGGGAGATTGTCCTCTAACGCACAATGATATTGACTAGTGTAGAGAAGTGTGGTATTCCTATCAGTGGATTTACGATACAAAGAAGTATAAATAGTACCGTTGTAATGTTTTACAGATAGATCCAAAATTGGAATCTCATTCCTATTCAAATGGTGTGTGAATTGTACATTCTGATTCCTGGTGTTAAGCCAGTCAATAAAGGACTGAAGGTTAGATAAAAAGCACATCATCGATGTATCTTTTCCAGCCATGGATCGGTAAGAGGTAAGGATTATTCAAAAAGTTGTGAGAATTTCCAAATTCTGTCATGTAAATGTTGGCAAGGCTAGTGGCAAAAGATGCCCCCTTAGTGGTGCCTTTGATCTGTAAGAAGAGGTCCTGTCCCACAGAGAAACAATTCTCACCTGGCAATGCGAAGTAGTTCTAACAAAAAGGTGGTGGCCACATTTTGAGGCATGGGGCGCTGGTCCAATTTACTGCCAATGATAGTAATAGCCTTGTCCCGGGGGATGATGGTATATAATGATGTGATGTCACATGTCACTAAAATGTCAGAGTTGAAATCAAAGGACTGTTGTTCCATCCACTTAATAGTATCAGTTGTGTCCTTGAGATAAGACTGGAATTTCAGAACAAGAGGTTGTAGAAAGTGATCTATGTATTTGCTGCATGGTTACAGAATGGAACCACATAGCGAAACAATGGGGCACCCTGTCAGGGTTACCAATCTTGTATTCATTTTAGGGGGAGTGTACAACACCGGCGTACGCACTTCCCTATGCGTTAAATACATCGCCTCTTGTTCTGTGAGGAAGCCATTCTGAACACCGGCCTCACACAATTCCTGAAGTCTGATCATGATAGATTTTGACGGATCGGATCTAATGGTAGCATAATGTGTAGGATTGTCAAGTAGTGTCTTAACCATCAGAAGATGTTAGTGGTATCCATCACTACAATGCCACCGCCTTCTTGGCGGGCTTGATCGTAATTTGGGCATCATTTTCCAAAATACTCAAATTTTGATGTCTGTAACAGAGGTTTGTCTTGACAATATCTGGAAGTTGGCTTAGAACCAACTTTTCAAACGTAATTATTTCTGGTGGAATATATCGGAATCCCCTGGAGTGAAATCAGACGGGGGTCTAAAGGGATTGAAAGCCCCTCCGGAAGGTTCCTCTCTATTTTGGAAGAATGATGCTAACCTAATCTCCCTGAAAAATCTAGTCTTACTGAAATATAGATTGGGCATTGCCAAGGGCCATGCCCACTGGTCAGGGCCAAAGGCCATGGCTAGTGTGCCCTAAGGAATAAACTATGGTATAAAAAAACCTTTGAAATTCACTGAAATAACTTTAGTTAAGGGACAGTTAAGGTGATCAGATTTAATGTAACGAATTCCTTGAAATTTGGCGGGCGCTGTTGCACGCAGAATAAGATGGCAGCTTAGTGCCTGGCTCACGCAAACCTGGTGCCCTTAACGGCTGTATCCTCCTCGTGGGGCTGTATTTTCTGTGCCCAAACTGAAGAATAACAGCTAGAGCGGGCCAACATTCATTGGATGCTGCAGGTGCTGAACGAGACTGACACTTCCAATTACTTTGAACGGCTCCGGCTCTGCCATGTGTACATGCTGTGCAGCGGTGCAGATTGTATGGAAGCCGTGGCGGAGCACATGAGAGCGGCCTGATGGGATGGTAAACCATCTGCTAGCTCAGTCTGCCAGCTGGCTTATGTTTGCCTCCAGCCCTCAGCCTGCTGAAGCGGACAAGCATGAGGGACGGAGGCAAACATAAGCCAGCAGCCACGGTACAGTGGCTGCTCCATGAGCTGTGTGATGGCCATGCGCTGGGGTCAGCAGCCCCTGGGGCGCTGGGACCATAATTACTAAACTGGATTTGCCGCATCAGGAGAGGGGGACACTGTGACTCCAGTGGTTCCCATGTCCCATCTGAAACTTAGGGCTGATCTACAACTGCTGCTGATGGGCTCTGGAGCCTGTCCTTGTTCCTGGTCTGTGGGAGTTCCCTCAATATAAGGTGGACAGTTGCAGCGTGTACTGGGATACGTTATTGGCTCATGTCAGGCTTCAAAGAGTGCTGTTTAATATACTACATGCCTGCAGTGTGCTGGTGGACTGCTGCCTGATTGTATAAAGTGTTGAGTAATGTATCCTAGATCACCCCTTGCCCTTTGCTGCTAGAACGGTATAACCCAACTCACACTTTGCCAGTGGCACCTGCTGTGCCTTGGCTCTGTGTGCGGGCGGCACAGTTCATACACAGTCACCCTGCTTTGAGGCTATGTTAACAGCTGTCGTACTATTCATATTGCCATAAATGTTGTGGCTGGTTACCCGTTGCGAGAGCTGGGGGTACCCATACTTTGTAGCATTCCTTTGCTGGACACTGTGACTTGCGCTTCTGCACCCTGTCTGTTGTGCTGCATTTTCCCAAACCCTTGTGAGTGATGGTGGGTATCTGACTGCTTGGAGGGGTGCTGTTACTGATTAGTGGTCTGGAGAGGCGAAGATGATGAAGGGAGCCAGGAGGAAACAAAGCTCCATCAATATTATAGCTAGAGCCACCCCAAAGACGACTGAGGTGGCAAGCAGCGCCATGGAAGACAATGCTGATCAGGGAGCACCCTCGGAGATGCAACATATAATGGCCTGCATGCATGAGGGTTTCTCATGCATCCCCACTAAACTAGATGACATGAATGGAATATTCAGCTCCATCAAGTCTTGGATGGAGAAAACGGAGCTACGATTAACAGAGGCAGAGCCGAGAGTAAGTACCGTGGAAGATGATGTTTCTACGCAAAGCAGGTGCAAGCGGTCACTAGGAGAAATTACGAGCTTGAGTCCAGATTGCTCTGCAACAACATCCGGATCATCGTGGTCCCGGAGAACAACTTGGACGGCTCCATGGGGGACTTTGTGGAGCACACCCTCCTAACCCTGCTAGATGCCCCCTCAATTTGTGGTGGAGTGTGCTCACCAATCTCTTTGATACCTAAACCTGGTGCGCCACGCCGCCTATAATAGCCCGCTTGTTAAATTGTTGCGATAGCGATGCTATCCTGCGGGCTGCATGAGAAAAGGATGAGCTCTTTTTGAGCTCTAGGAGGCTACATATTTACCCTGACTTTTCGGTGGCGGTGCAGCAGGAAAGGAGGTCATTTATGGCAGTAAAGAAGAGGCTCCACTGTATGCAGTACTGTAACCTGCCAAGTCATGCATTGAGAGTGGTGGCAAGACATACTTTTTTACACTTCCAGAGGAGGCCATGAAATCATGAGATTCGAGATGAACGCTCTGCTGGGTAATGCTACTCCTCAATTTACTAGTCTGCTCGGCTATACTCGATTTTGCCTTCCACCTCTGAGGGCCTTCACAGATTTTGATGCTGTCACTGCAGAACGGTTGATTCAGCTCCTCCATATTCAGATTGTGGGCTACTGACCTTAAATGTTTTTGTACTGTTACTCAGGAGAAATATTACTGTTAAACACCCTGATTTTCCAAAGGTTGTGATAGAGCCTGGGTTGCCACCTGTGCGCCGGCCTCGCCATGCAAGATTGAGTTCTTTGAATGATGCGTCCTCCCAATTGGGGGTGAGGAGTAGGAAGGGAGTGGTGGGTTTAAATTGGGTTTTCAAAATTTGCTTGTTTTGAATGCACTGCCACTATCGTTACCAAAAACAGTTGGTACAGAGCAGTTGGAAGTTTGCTATTTGGGCGTGGTCCGCCTGTCCGGGAATGGTTAACGTTGGGCATGGCAGCGATGAGTGAACTTCGGTGCTTAAGCTGGAATGTGCATGGGTTGGGGAATCCTGTCCAAATGCAGAAGCTTAAGCTCAGTGTGGAGCGGCATACGATTCAGCTTCTGTTTTTACAAGAACCCCATTCAGTGGCTGTGGGGTGCGAGGAGTTTGCCAGAAACTGGGGCAAGAATAGATTCTATACCATGTATTACACCTAGGCTAGGGTAGTGATGATTGTTCTTCACAACTCTGTACAATATATGCATAAGAAGGCCTATGTGGACCCCTTGGGGTGGTATGTTATGGTTTATGAGATGATAGCGGGAAGGGAGATGATCCTGTTGAATGTATACTGCCCCAATGTGGATGACCCAATGTTCTTCGCGGGAATCACATATTTACTGGCTGTATACCCTCTTGTGCCTGTATTGTGGTGCAGAGATTTTAATACTATCTTAGATGTTAACTTGGACAGGTCTGGTCAGAGTAGTAGGACGCTCACAAAAGCCACTCAACATGTGCGCAATAGCATGACTGAACTGTGTTTCGTGCATGTGTGGAGGGCTCTTAATCCGGCTGACTGGGAATATTCCTTCTAATCCTCTGTCCACAATTCCTACTCTCACATTGACTTGTGGCTGGTCTCTGATATACTTTTTAGTCCGTTACCCGGGTGGACATACTGCCTAGAACATATTCTGATCACTCCCCTGTCCTGGTATCTCTTCAATTGGATGGTCTCCCTAAACCCTGTGCCAACTGGAGATTCAAATCTCAGGTGTTGCTTGACAAAGCTTTCATGGCTAATCTGGAAACCCATGTCACACTATTTTTTTAGATGAATTTAGGGTCTATCTTCCTACAGTGTATTGTGGGAAGCCTTTAAGGCTTATATCCGGGCAATTGCAATATCCACTGAACATGGTATTTTTAAACCATATGTCAAAACATCAAAAATAGTGAGGATACCTTGCGTCGCCTGGAACAAATGCAGTCAGCTGGCCCCCATTCTGCCACTCTAGTACAGATACAGAACAAAGAGGCTTTAGATGATTTCAGGAACCATGCTTTGAGGGAATTGCGGTTAATAGATGCCCCGATGGCGGCAAGGCAGTACGGAGAAGGCGAGCAACTGGGCAGATTGCTGTTCAGGGTTCTTCGACAAACAGGTCGTGGCAGTTGTATTGCACACATTCAGGATGACTCTGGTACCTTGGTGCATGCATTGGCTGAAGTAAATAGGGTATTCAAAACCTTTTACTCCGACCTGTATTCTAACAAAGCAACTTGCTCGCCTGCTGACATAGATAGATTTTTGAGCGATCTACCGCTTTTGTTACTGTCCGACGAGGCCAGATCTATACTGGACCTTCCCATCTCTCTGGATGATATTGCCCATGCTATCGATGTCTTGCCCTCTGGCAAGGCACCATGCCCTGATTGTCTCACAGCCGAATTTTGTAAACGTTTTAAATTACATTTGGCTCCTCGCCTCTGTAAAATGTGGATCAAGGCATTTGAGGCGCAGGTGCTCCCTCCTACGTTGAGAGAAGCAGTCATTATGGTTCTGCTAAAACCCAACAAACCGGCTGAGTACTGCGGCTGTTACCGGCCCCATATATTTCACTGATTAATTCTGATGTCAAGATCTTTGCCAAGATTTTATCCACTCGCTTGTTACCCTACATGCCCCATATAGTTCATGCCGTTGTGAACAAATGTGATTTTGGCCCCAATGTTGTGTCTTGGATTCGTCTGCTTTACGCGTCCCTGTCTGCTAGGGTTAGTTCAAACGGAATACTTTCGTCCCCATTTGTCATAGCTAGAGGCACACGTCAGGGCCGCCCCCTGTCACCTGTACTGCTCAAATGTAATCGGGCACAAACATAGGATTAGGGGGATTAGAATAACTGGTGAACCCTAAAATATATCCCTTTGTGTGGATGACGTGATACTTTATGTGGGGGAACCCCAGCTGCACCTGGCCCTGATTATTTGGGACATTATCGCTGTTGGGGATGTGTTTGGTTGCCACCTTAACTGCACCAAGGCCAAGCTCTTCCCATTGGCTGGTGCGATGACGGAAACACATGACTTACTAGGGTACTACTGATCACCTCAATAGGTCAGATACTTAGGGATCACTGCGATCTAGATATCACACCTCCTTGTTGGACCGCAACTATAATGTTTACATGCACCAACTTGCAGCTAAGCTCCAAGCTTGGGCGCGGTTATAATTGACCATGGTGGGTAGAATAGCCTTGGTTAAAAATGTGGTCCTTCCAAGGCTCCTTTATTTCTTCAAAACATCCCACTGTGGCCCGGAGTGAGGTTTTTTAAGGAGATTGATGTCAGCATTAATGATTTCATGTGGCATGCTGGCTCGGTACGCCTCAAACTCAAATGGGACTTGCTGTCTGGACCTTATGCTCAGGAGGGGTTTGCTGCCCCAACTTATATTGGGTGTGACACAGACACAGTATGCGGCCTACTGGTCCGAAGGCATTGTATCTCACACGCATGTTAATATTGAGAGGGACTCTTAACGGGGAACGATAAATTAGGTTGCTGGTACTACCGTCGCTGTTCGCAGATCCTTGTCCATTAGATCCTGCTAGTGTGACTGCGTTTGCCTGGTGTAAAGTTTGGAAGCTCCTGGGCGTGCCCCAACCCTTTCACAGTGACTTCCCTTAATCGAACTGCATCTCCTCCCTCCCTATGGCAGAAGATGCTAGTGTGCGACAGTGGGTCCAGGATGGGTTTAGTTCTCCGGATCATATGTATGTATCTGGGAACTTTATTACTGCTCAAGAGATACCTGGGCTTAAACGGCATCAATCTACATGATGGCATCAATGCATGACATTGCGCAGGGCTTTCAGAGGGTCATGGCCGTAGTTCCTAATCATGCCACCTGATGACTCTATGCTTCAATTCATTATGAGCGCATGCGGGACCCGGGGCATAGTCTTGGCTTTATATGGGTTGGTCCAAGATGGTGCACAAGGCGGCCCCATTAAAGCTCGATTCAAATGGGCATTTGAATATGGACATTCCGGATGAGATGAAGAATATGTCTATGCAAACCCGCAGGGTTTCCTATAATTCTAGGTTTCGCCTGATTCAACTTAAAGTACTCCACAGATACCACTATACCCCTGCTAGATTGAAATTATTATCTCCGATAGGGTCGGGATCCTGCCCCTGTTGTTGTGCCGATGAAGCTGGCTATTTTCGCATGTTATGGGGATGCCAAAATCTGGATGGGTACTTGAAAGATGTATGTGCTGTCCTTTCGGATATGCTTGATTGAAACATTAATGCCACCCCCCAATCAGTGCCTCTTTCACAAGTTCGAAAGATTTGGAAGGGCGCAGGAGTAAACTTGCTGGACTATGCATGCTGTTGGCGGTGCGCTGCAAATTGCTACTGTGGCTCAAACCCACCAATAAGAGTATTAGGCAGTGGCTGGGTGTAGTTAATTGGGCCGGAGACATTGAGAACCGGTGGGCCACTATGCAGCTGGTGGGAAGCCGTCCAGTGGATATTTGGCAGCCCTTTAAGTCGTATCTGCTGAGTTCCTAGGATAATGTCCCCATATCTAATATGTATTTGTTAGCTGGACCCAATACCTACATTTTACTGCATATTTGCCTGTACCTGATGATTCCAATGTTACTTTCTAGTACTCTATATCGGATTGGCAACTGCCTGTTAGATCTGAATGAATACTGTTACGATATTTGTACTGTGTTCTGTATAACACTGTGTTACCAAGTGCTTTCATAAAGAAAGTTGTAAAAAAAGAAACTTGACGTTCAGCAAATGTGGGAAGTGATGATCATCTTAACTCGGCATCCCCTCTGTTGCAAAGCCCATGGGCACATACACAAAAGATTGTATTCACAATGGCATACAAAATTAGAGGCCGGCAAGATAGCTCAGCGGGTTGAATGCTTGTTGATGGGATATGTATGTAATCTTCAGCTCGCAGGTTTGAGTCCCAGCAAGGCCAATTCATCCTAATGAGGTTGATAAATGAGTACCAACTCTGGTTGGGTGATATTGTATGTATATGTTTTCTATGTAAAGCGCTTAGGTGCAAACGCTTTATGATAACACATAATTAGATCCTAGGGGTCATCAACAGGGGGCCACCGAGTTAAGATGATCATCACTTCAGACATCTGTTGAATTTCATGGGTTTTGTTGCGTTAAACGTTTTTTCAGTCAATATATAGATAGTTTGTGTTAGCCAAGGGTTGAATAGAATGTTCATCCAAAAGAAAACGAGTTGAAAACTTAATTAGGCTAACAAAGTCATTTATTTTGCATATTTGCAAGCCTTTCGTGGAATTCCTCCACTTCCTCAGGCAGAGATGGAATGAAGCCTTTGAAAACCATTACAGCTTACATGGTCTCTCCTGACAATACCTTGTTATCTGTGCCTGTCTCTGCACATGATTGGTAGCTTTGCTCAGGCTCTCTCTCTCTCCTTCATCCTTATCCTGCTAGGCCTTTCTGCAGCCTTTTGACATTGTGGGTCCCTGCTGGTCTCCTATGGACACTCACCTCCATTGGTTTGAATGATATTGCACTCGCAGGGTGGCCTCTTATCTCTCTGCCTGCTCCTTCTCCATCTCATGAAACAACAGTACCTCATCTCCCACAATCCTTCTTGTAGGAGTTCACAAAAGATCAGCCTTTGCCTCCCCCTCTACTTCTCTCCCCTTTACAGAGTTTTCATCTAAGCTAGACACACCCTCTCCAACCTCTTAGGATCCTCCTCAACATCTGAGCACCTATACCACACTAGATGGCTGCCCATGCAAAACCGCTCTCTCTTCAAATTGTTACTTCTTGTCTGTAAATCCATCCATGGTCTTGCCCCCATTGCCTTGCTTACTATACCTCTACTTGGTCTCCCACTGGTACTTTATGATCCTCCTCCTTCCAACAATTTTCAATCCCATGTCTTCGCTGTGCCTTCTTGTGCTTTCGTTCTTACTGTCTACTTGCCACCCTCCACTGGAATGGCCTATTGCTGGATATGAAAACCAGCACATCAGTGAATATTTTAAGGACATACTTGAGCTCCATTTATTAGGCAGGGCTGGTCTGTCTCCATCTTCCCATCCCGTCACTGCCCCTCACCAGTTGACCCCATTCCTTCCCTCCGAAATAAGGCCAACCTGTTATGTAAGGTAAATATGCATATTGATCACATGTTTATCTTATTGTATGATGTAGCTGTCTCTGTCCCCGGTACATATGTCACAATACAAGCCATTCATAAACTGACTTACTCTCATTCATACATCCACCCACTGTGGTACCCACATCTTACCCCGGACTGCTCTGTCTTTTTTGGTCCTTCCTCTGTGCATTATGCAGTTAAATAGGACATCCCTTATGTTCAATTAACACCTTACATGAATAAATAAGAGTAACCCGATGCATAAACCCTAAACTTTTTCGGAACTTCGACTTTTTCCACTTATGCACTTATGTTTCCCATTCCTTTCCCCTTCTCTTTGACCCTTGCCCACCCCCACTCCCCCTGCATTTTTGGAAAATAGATCCAACTTCGATGGCTGTGCTGTTAACTACTGGCTAGTTCAGCTTTCTCAAAGTGCATGGAAACTAATCTCAGAAATGTTACACAGACTCCGTCTAGCTTCCGAGCTGTGAACAGCTTCTAAACCTAATACTATAGAAGTACTCTATAAGAGCCATATGAAGATAGTAAATGCCTTTCAAGTGACACTCACCAATGGCATTGGTAATTAGGGGGCAGTTTTTAACATGGGGGAACGAAATTAGTAAGTAATTAAGTCCACGATTGTTGTTGAATGAGGTCCAAAACTGCATACCTTTGGTAAGCACGACTCTCTGGTTTATGTTATTATAGATATACAAATATTTTGCAAGGTAGTTTTCTGAAAAAAATGTCCAACCTTAATCTCGCCCTTATCTCTCCTCTCTCCTCTCTCCTCTCTTTCTACACTCCTTCCCGCTCCCTTTGTTCCGCTGACCACTTCCTTCTCACCGTCCCTCCTTCCCCATGTGCCGCCTCCTCGTTTCTGCTCCTTTCAGCTCCTAGCCCCCCTGCACTGGAACTCCTTACCTCTCTCAATCAGCTCTAAACCTACCTTTTCCTCCTTCCGCACTTCCCTGAAATCTCTCCTTCTCCATTCTCAACCATGAAACCTTCCCCACCTCTCATTCTCTCTCTTCCCCTCGCATCTTTCATATGAACCTCTCTACCCTGCCCCTTACCAGCCTTCATTTTCACCCTTATACCCCTTCTGTTTCCCTCCTCCTTCCCTTCCTCACCCCTTCCCACTTCCCTCACAGATTAATTGCTCTACTTAATGTTTTATTGGTTTGATTCATGATGTAAATTGCTTCTACTGTTATAATGTTCTATGTATTTTGTTGTTATAATATAAAGCGCTTTGGATTAAAGCGCTATATAAACAGCAGAAATACAAATACAAATGAATTAATGTTGTTGATGCTGGGGAGTGAATGACGATGTGGGGAATGAATTAATGAAATATCAAGGACAGGGCAAGAATATTAATCAGTTTGCAGATTCTGTGACCTATTCAAAATAATTAAGGTCTGTCACTAATTAATAATGAATGCATGGGATTTAGTTTTTTTCTTTTTAAGTAGGATTCAGTATAACACTGTCAAACAACACTTTGAATATTGATGATACCACAGTTTATCTTTGGGGTCAGCCACTGCTAGGGCTGTTATTAAAATGAATGTCCCTGGGACAATTCATAGTTTTATGACAACTGTACAGTGATACAATACTTAAGATGATTAATAGTAACATATTTGTTTCAGTTTCTTATTTGTTGTAAGATATTCACGTTAGTTATGCTTTTACCAACATAACTAGTATAATGTTTGCTCTTTTATTTTCTTTTAAAACCTCTAATTTAGACTGTGATGATGCTACAAAACAGAAACAGTGTGGTCAACCGTTATTAAAGACAAATATTACTTTGTCCATCCCAAATATCATCATGGTGCCAGCTTTGGATGAGGTCCAGCAAACTCTTAACAAGGCAGTGGACTGCATAATCAGTGTTTCCAAAGGAGTAGGCCAGTGGAATAAAGAGAGACTGTCAAAGGTTTTTATTTTTTCTTCTTTTCCATGTACATGTTGTTTTTCCTCTGATAATGGCCTTTATGGTGACATATATTTTAATGTCCATAGAAAAAGAGGCTCGAAAGAAAAATATCAGCACAGAAACATGGTGGTGATTCAGAAACGGGAGAGACAACGTTGAGAAATACTCATGGTAATATTCTTTTTGATTTGAGATTCATATATTTTTGTTTTATTGTGTTTAACTGTATTTTAGCAGTTTTTACAAAAAGGCTCTTCATCATATACGTTGCTTGTTTCTTTGACTTTGAGAAGTCCAAATCCTTGATTAGTTTATGATTTCAAGGATTTGGACTTCTCAAAGTTATCATATACATGCATTGTAGGCAGATATCAACACATAATTGTTTCTCAACAAATGCAGTTTATTAGCGCTCTAACAATCAACATCAAAGCCAGAAATATGTTTCAAAACTGTCCAGCAAGGGAATGCCTGACTAGGTGACGTCTTTGAAATATGAGGTGCAAATCGAACATGATATGGATACCCATGAGTCAATTAATATGATTCTGTTTAAAGTGCTACTACCTTACACTGCTACTACTGATCCCACAATGCAAAAAGAGTTATTGTACCGTTTATGGCATATTATTTAAGTGAACTTTTCTTACATAACAGTTCATTTTGGGAAGCCTCGTCCGTAAGTATTTTTTGGCAAACTGGTGGTGATTGGAGCAAGACTCTTTCGGTTTTTCCTTTATTGGCTTGCCTGTCCAGTTTTACACTGATTCGGAGAACTGGAGGCACAGACATTAAATCTTTGTCCCTCTTCCTCGTCCCAGTCCTCAATGAATGTAGGACTTTGACGAGGAATAACAGGACTCAGAGTAATGGAGATTATTGCTAAGTAATCTGGGCATTCGAATGAGATGTGTAGAATAGGCTGTGGGGTCTTAAAAGTCATCAAACATAAGAGTAAGGCATTTGTTATCGAATCAGAGTTCATTTTAATAGCCGTAAAATGTAATATTATTGTGAAAACTACAGAAAAAACTTTTTGATGCGTGAGGAAGAGGTGTTACCAAAATAAAGGCGAAGGCTAGTGTTATTCCTACGCATGTGACAAGCAAGAGTCGTTACCTTTATTATGTATTCTGGAGGCCAAATCTCAGCAAAGATAAAGAAGCATTAGCAATGCCAGTAGGTTTGGCTTTTCGAGTGTAGAGGATACACCTTATTAGTTTGGGCTTTCGGGTGGTGCTTTAGCAACCTCTCCCCTCCCCAACTTGTGTCTGCTCTCTGTTGCTTAGTAAAATATAGTACTCGATTAAGCCCAAAAGGGGACACTAACTTAGAAGCAGCCCATCTCGATATCCCAGCAGGGAATTCAAAAGGTTGCTTACTTTTGGGGTTGGTATCTGGAGTTCGGAGAGGAGCAATTTGCAGTTGTAGTTATCTCAGCTGGGTGTTCCCAATCCGAGTCACAGCACCAATGTGTTGAAGCAAAAACTCCACTCAGCGATTTCGGTTTGCAGCAAGAAATAGTTTATTTTCATTGCAAAGCAAGTAAACAACTTGATCATGTATTCCCAGAAAACATTACCCCCCTGAAAACACAGAAAAGACCTGTTGTATATTATTTTTCATAACGTGAGTTATGAGATAGTGGTTCTCATGACCTTGTAGAGAGGAACATTTAATAAATATGGCACAGTCTCCTGCTATTCCTTGTTTGCACATCCCTCCATTGCTAGGTCACGTGTTATCAGGCCCGCTTCATTTTCCATTCAGACCTCCTCGCTCCATGTGATCATGTGCTATGAATATTTATCCAATCCCAACACTACAGCGCCTTATGGGCCCTGGCGCTTTTCTACTTTCAATGTCTTTTGACCTTTCATGCTTCACTAGTCTCTGCCAACAAAGACGACTACCTTGCTAACTCCTTATTATATGGTGGTTCGTGATTCTCTTTATAACTTCATGCCAGTTCATAGGAATATTTTAGATTCAAATTCCTCCCGTTTGTGATTTTTACACAATCATCCATCAAAATGCACTGTCTTCA
The DNA here is from genome assembly GCF_040938575.1 of Ambystoma mexicanum. NCBI lineage: Eukaryota > Metazoa > Chordata > Amphibia > Caudata > Ambystomatidae > Ambystoma > Ambystoma mexicanum. The sequence goes on along the minus strand of NC_090930.1, from coordinate 1,362,861,299 downwards.
TTTTTCAGCACATTATGGAGTTATGTTCTCTAATCCTAACTGGGGCAAAGAAAGCAGACTGACATTTATTTTACTAACCCTGCCTAAACATAGTTATGCTAATTGACGCCTTAAACAGTTTCTATAAACATTATGCATTTGATCTCATCTTCCAGTTAGGGGAATTTTATTTTTGTAAAACCTCTTCATCTCAAAGCTGTCGAGTTGCGATTTTGTCTGAATATGCAGTGAACTCTGTTTATGATGGCTCTTATGACAACAACAATATAGGTAAACAGTTGAAAATAGTACTAGCCCTAACAAAATGACACATAGTGAATGTTGTGGTTGGCGGGCTGCTTTTGCCGCAAAACACAGAATATCACTTGGGGTTCATAATGTGGAAGTCCTAAATGATGACTGGAAGGCACATTTTTCGATGTCATGTGTAACCTGCAGTATGTGTGTTTTCCTTTCTATTTCTGCGATTTTCTCTATTTGTGGTAGTAGAGCAGGTAAGTTTGGAAAGCCATGGGGTGCTAAGTAAGTCTAGTTAAATGGAATGTCATAGTTCATACTTACTTCTCTGACCCTTTCTGCTGGCCAAAATCAGACACCAAAGAAATGATATGCAGGTTAAACAAATACAACATAACATAATAGGGCAAACAATGGGACATCAAGGGATAAGGCCTTCCAGCCAGATAGCACGGTCAAATGCAGCACATATACACATAATAATAGGCAGCGTACAGTAACGTATTACAGAAAGCTCAGACCCGCATAGCCTTTTACAAATCTGGTCTGCCGGGCACCTCCACAAACCCAACAATAAGGGGCCCATCTATACACATCCACATCACGGAGGCCGATCATCCGAGTGACCAAACATTGATTGGAGCAGGGCCTTCCAGGCCTCCAGGTTCGTGGTAGGCTTGTTACCTCTCTGCAGTGCCCTGTACCACTCCCTGGTTTCGGCTGTAGACCACTTAATTAAGTCCTTCCGCCATATTGCACAGTAAGGGCCAGCACTCTTCCTCCAGGACATAGCGATTCTCCTTTTTGCAAGTATACAAGCGAGATCCATAAGTTTAACTATGTGTCTGGCCTTGTCAGGTCGAGGGTACATACCCAGCCGGCACTCCATAGGGGTCCACCCGTATCTTCCAAACCCTGCATCCTCCAGGGTCTCCTGAATATCAAGCCAGAAGGCACTCGTCGTCGGACAAAGCCAAAGCATATGCAGGAAGTCCACGGGCTTACCACCACATCATGGGCATTCTGGGACGCTTATTTATTAAAACGAGCAATCATTTGTGGGGTCATGTATGTTCTATACAGAGCATTCAACTGCAGAAGGAGAAAACAGGCATTCCTAGATACCTTTTTTGGTAAACAATAACACAGTATCCCATTGCATCTCCTCAAACTCGCATTCCAAGTCGGACTCCCATGTGACTTCAGTGCACAGAACACGAACATGCACACTCGTTGTCAAGCTCCGGTATAAGCGGGTAACGGGCTTCCACCCATCTTCCAGATCATACAAGGTAGATAGTACAGTATCACATTCGGGTACGTCCGGCCAAACTGGCCACTGTGCCTTAGCAAACCTGGTAATTCTCATGTCACCAAGGAATTGTCTCTTGTGCAGCCCATAATCATCAGTAACCTCTAAGAAGTCCCTAAACATTCAGTCCTTAAAAATATCTCCCTACGTAGCAAGACCCACTCTCCTCCATCGCGGGAATATGGATAGATCACATCTATTCTGGCACAGGCCTGCCAACAAGGGTATATGTGGGGAATACACATTCTGTGAGCCAATAATCCTTCGGATTCTACACCACACTGTGGGCCTCATCACAAGTTGGGTGGTAGACCTTAAATGCAGTAGTAACTGGTTTACCGCCACATTTAAGGGTCTGCCCAATCATGAGTATAGTGTGTTTACCCCCAGCACAGAGCTGGGGGTAAACACGCCAGAAAATCGCCAATTTCTAGTGCAATTACTGCCCGTTTACCACCCAGCCCGTGATCCAGCAGTAAAACCACCAGACGGGTGGGCGGTAACGCAAATAAAGTTGGGAGGTATCCCAGTTGGGATACCGCCCAACTCGTGATGAGGCCCAGTACCCCCCAGGTCCAGCAGGTATGGTTTGCACATAAAGCATCTATCCGCAACCCACAAAGCTTCCTTAAGAAAAAACAGTCTTATTGCCCCACACATCAATGAGGTGTTCAGCGTTTCTTCATCCGCCAGCCACCCAGTGAGAAACTGCGCCTGAGCAGCCAAGTAATACAGCTGGCCAGTAGATGATATGCTTTTTAAACCCTGTGATTATTTTGAAGTGTATGTCGTGTGATGGTGTCATTAATCAATTTATACCTATTGCTGTCCGTAATTATTTCTTTCTGTCTAGAGAACTGTGATAAATCTGAAGGTGACATCACTCCTTTCCTGGAGGTGACTTCTACCCATGTGGCCAGGGAAGCTGCTACCTTATCCTGACACTGCGGATGGCTATATGAGGGAGGATCACATGGGGGTAGATATCCTCCGGGGAGGTGCAGGGCACCATCGGCCAAGGATTGGCATTCCTCTTCCTCTCGTGAGGATACCTCATCCATACCCAATGCCTTAATGGCATATTGCTACACCTCCCTTCATCCATCTAAGAAGAATATGGAAGACCTTTTCTCAAGATCTGTATGTAAGTCTCATGAAAACACTTTTTCAGACGCAAGTCATTCAGAGGTGACTTACCCTTAAAGAGCACTTGCCCAGACTTTGTATGTAAAGCAACAAAAGGTGGACTTCCATTCCCATAACTACAAGGATACTGGGACGAGGAAGATAAACCGAGCAATGCAGAGCAGAAAAGACCAAGAGTACAGGTTGTGCTCTAGTTGTTCTGCATGCATACCTGTAGTCGTGAGATTGAAACAGACACCACAGCTGACCAGGGTGCGCTGCTGGAGGAAGAAAGCTGCTTCTCTCGATTTGGACTGAGAGACCGCAAAGCTGCAGGGAGTGTCGTGGAGCCATCCGGCTCAAGGAGGCATAAGAGGAAAGCTGTCCACAAAAACAGACACGCTGCTGGAATGCCAGAAGCCAACTCAGGGCTCCTTGGTGTTCACAGCTGGTGAGCGACAGTGTTTACCTGATCGAGGAGCAGAAGAGCCCAGCACAAACCACGAGAGACAGAGAAGCCGAGGAACAAAGGTGGCGAGACGGGAAGAGATGACGAGCGACCGCCACCGGCTTGCCACAGGAATAAGAAAATATGCCAGCAAGAGCCAATGAGACTCCAAAAGGGAGGCAGGGACACGGGGGCATTTTGGCAGCCATGCCACATGTGAATACATGTTAAGAAAGCAAATAAAGTGCTGGAAAGAGAAGAAGCCAGCAAGCTTTGTTGAATGGGAAACCAGAACGAAAGTGAGAGACTTTCAAGTCTGTGAATGTTTGCAATACACATTTAAGAAAATCCCTAGCAGGATAGTGTACCATACAGACCTCGTATTAGATGAAACAAATACAGGAAGATGTTGCATTAGGAAGTGTGTACAAAGCCCACATAAAAAAGCCCTGGCAGGAGAGTATACCAGGCAGTTGCAAATGTGTGCAGTTAAGAAATCCCTAACAGGAAACTACACCAGGCAAGGACAACGTTACAAGTGTGCTCATTTAGGAAAGTTCTGACAGGAAGGTATACCAGGCAAGAGCAAGAGTGTCCATGTGAGAAAACCATGGTGGGGAAGCACAACAGGCAAGGACAAACTGAAGAGTGTATAAGAAATACAACACCCACAGGGGTCCTGAGAAGGATATATCAGAACTAGCAAAAGGCTGTGTGAAATTAAAGAGGTGAAAACCTGGCAGGAGTGTACACATGGTATCCTAACAAGACAAAGACAGAGGGCCAAGTTGTTTTTTGCACTAGTTGTGTTGTGAATCAAGAAAGACTCAAGGAATTGATGCATTTGAATATGCTACATAGTGAAGAGAAATCCAGGGGAAGGGAACCACCCTCTGGATAAGGAAATCTATCCCTCTGGAACTTTTGTATTAAAGTTACGCATTTTCGTTTTTGAATATTATAAACGACTCAAGGCCAAAGACATTACCCTTTTCACCTTAGAATTATTATTTTTTTTGGAATATTTTTATTGGCATTTCTTCAAACTTAAACATCGGGACACAACATAGTCCCACAAACCCACCACCCCACCCCCCTCCCTCCCCTCCGGTTAAACGTCTATGCATTGTCTTTGCAACCCTTGGATGTGTTCATTTTAGGCTGTAAACATATCAAGAATGCAGATGTTGTGTGGGCACCATTGCAGTATATAGTCGCTTTGCAGGAAGTCTATGGCGTCTCCCCAATCTGTGGTGAACGTCTGTCTGTCTCCTTGAAGGTTATAGGTGATCCTCTCCATGGCTATATAGTTCCAGATCCTCCTGAGCACATACCGCACAGCCATATCTCTTCTCCTAGGTTGGCCGCGCCCTCGAACAACCTTAGCATTTATTTTGTTACAACGTGAGGTCTAGAATAGTACTTTGGATACGGCACAGTTTTGCATTGGCCATTCTGACATTGACACACTCTTTTGTTTTGGTTTTAGGTAGGGAAACACATCTAGTGCAGGGACAGAGAGGCATTTCTCCACCCAACTTTGTTTTAATAAAAGTCTTTGACCGCAACCATTAATCCCTTATGTCCGAGTATCATTCCTGGCTCTCATGTATTGCTGGTGCCGCGGTTTCATTGGCCAGAGTCCTTCTGATTTCTTATTCCCAACCAGACATCTGGAATGACCCCAGGGGCACTTATGACTAATTGTCTTGGTTCAGAAGGATTTATTATTTTCCAGGCGTCACGTTGAATGACTGAATCCCAAAAGCATCCTGCTCAGGTCTTGCCGGTATGCGGATGGTGGGGGCCCACACTTCTCAAACAGGCCCCTATGCTTGACATGAGCACTTACATTGTCAGTCACAGCATTTCCAGAGTGATCGCCTCGCTCATAATTCAGCCGGTATTCCAGAGTCATTTGTGAGGACCATTTCGGCCAGGCTTGGTGCTCAACGTTAGCATGCCTTGTCCAAAGCTGGTAATCTGGAACCTTTTACATGTCAGCACCCCTATGTCCCAACTCGATATGTACATCTGCAGACGTGATATTCCGAACCATGTTGGATAGCAGATCCATTGCCATAATGCCAGATGAGAGGAGAGATTATGTGCACTTAAAGAATTGCTTTAACATAATCAATTGTGTTCCAGTAAATAAGTGCTGCTGCCTTTTCTAGTGGTCCTAATTTCTCTCTCATGTAATTGGCCTTTATATAAGTTCCAACAAGATAATTATCCCATCTGATATGGTTCCTTCTAAATCACTTTTACCCCCTTGCTTAAATCGCTGCTCTGTGATGAACTAAATGAATAGTAGCACCCTTGGAACAACTGGGAAACTTAAACTTTACATGGAAACCTAACGAATGTAGGAAAAACTTGACTGTTCCTAGAAGAGCAAATAAACTGGTCCCTCTATGCCACATAATATCTCCATTGAGTGGTATTACCTACCACATTTGTTAAGCTGTACAACCCTGAACGTAGGTAACATTGCTTCTCTTTGTGTCCCAACCACTTTCTTCCATACTTATCGGTGTCAATTGAAGGGGATGGCACAGCACAAAAGATTGATTCTCCTTTAGTAACTTTTTAGTTGCGCAGTAAGGCACTGTAGCCTGGGCAGCCCAGCTGATCCCACTCACCAGCAACACCCATCAGTCCTTTTCTCCACTATGACAGGACTGGATGCTCTGCACAGTGCGTGGTTTCTATTTTTCACCTGTGTTATTTTTTGTTCTTCTTTTATTGTAATTTTGTCTTTCATCTCGCTCTCCAGGAACATCTGTTTCAATTCTGATGGGTGTAACAGGATTTGCATTGTGTCTCTCATGCAGCAAACATTACGTGGTGTTGAATCCCATAGACTCTGCCTCAAGTGACTGGGCCCAAAGCGTAGGTGGGTCGACTGCGTGTTGTGCCATGTTTTTTCCCCGCACACTTTACGCAGAAGATTAGGCCTTTGGGAAGAGATGTTCAAAAGGCCTCCACCACATCATATTACGCAGTTCGTCAGATCCAAGAAGGGTTTTGTTCAGGTAAGTGAGTCATTGGTACCCTGCTCTGGTCCCCCAAGCAAGAGGGATGCATGTTATGCCATGGCTAGACACAGCTCTACCGTGACTTGCCCTGAGGCCTTACAGGCTTCTACAAGTACCTGCACTGAGGATCCTTCAAGGCCTTCTACTAGGGCCATTGGAACTGAGGTTGCACCTGAGTGTGAGAGACCTACTGGGTCCAAAAAGACTCAGGGTCACCGACCTGCCAGAGGTCACTACAAGGGTTTTCTTAATTTTACTGGGACACAACCCCAGGACCCAGGTGGGTCTTTGGCAGTGAGATTTGTGCTGAGTAAGCCTCCCTATATCTCACAGAAGGTGCAGAAAACAGCTCAGATTTCATAGCAAAAGACTGCCACAAGCACCACATACAACTCAAAAGAACTGATTCACAGATCCCACAGAATGGCGGTGTGGCGGTAAGAGAACTTTGGTCTTGGTGTTCCGCACCATAGAGATGGCTTCTGAGGTTTCTTAATCAGAATAGCAATCTCCGGAAGCATCATGGCTGTGGCCTTCACAAATCTCAGCAAAGTAAGCAAAGAGGCCTTTGTGAGAGTAGGCGTTCCTCCTTTGTCCTCCACTTGATGTGCTTCTTAACCTGCGACATCCTCCTCAGTAAGTTACTGTGCCCCTCTGCCTCACAGTCACCCTATATGGTATCTGGAAACGACTTTCTCTTGAACGCAGGGCCTTTCTTCTCCATGGCTTTGACCTCATCCTCAGAAGACAGATTTTCGGAGAAATTACGGCAGTGATGGTCAGTTATTTTAAGAACCTCATTGAAGAGTTTATTCCTCTTGAGCAGTTCCTTTTCAGCCCATCCAACCTGACCAGCCTCACACACCTTCTATGCTTCCTCTGGTTTCGGTCCTGTTTGCACTGACATACTACCCATTACCACTATCTTCGATGGCTGATGCAGCTTTACCTGCTACACCACCTGGTCCAGTTCTTGCTTCCTGTGCTCCTTCAGGGCCTACCCTATTTGTGACACCAGATCTTCTGTCGAGTTTCATGCTGGCAGAACCTAATCCACTATGTGGCGGAAGATCTGGGAGTAGATACAGATGTTAATGATGTGGATGAAGAAGGCAAAGCTCAATTTTCAGCAAAAGCGTTCCACTGCGGTATGTGGGAAGTGCAAGATTTTGTAGGACTCCCAGTGCCTGAGGAAGTTTCCTCAGAACCATGTGTTCTCTCAGGAGTGGTCCCATTGCAAAATCCCGACAAGTCAGGAGTGCCAATTCAGAAAGACGTTCTCACAAAGGTGGAGATCTTGTGATTGAATCAATACTGGAATCTACAAACCAGCAAACAATTGAGGCTAGATACTGCCAACTACAGTCAAATTCCGTGTACCTGCCTCTCAACCTCAGTCCTCTGTCATAGTGTCAGCTACTTTATTTACTAGGAACTCTTCCGCAACGTCCCCTTTCTGTCCCAGTCACCATTGTTTCTTTCAAAAGAGCATAAACTTTTAGACTCATATGACAAAAATATTTAATCCAACAGTTGATTGTTTCTTTGTCATGCCAATGCTGATCCATTGGTAGCTGCTGCTAACCAGCACTAATGGATAGAAATCACCAATTTCCAACAGTACCCCTACAGCCCCCTACCAGCACTTGACACCTAATGTCTGCACTTACCCTTCACCTGCCACCAGCTGGCCGCACTTCTTATTTATTGCTCTTATTTATTTATTTACTGTTATCCTATGTACTGCACTTCCCCTTCCACCTCCCCCTCGCACTTTCCCCTTCCCTTCTCCCCTGCACTTGTGCAATCTCAATGTCACCTGGCCTAGTAAGATTGTTGTCTCTGTCTTCCCTCTGTTCCCCTCCCATGCCTCATCGTGCCTTGAAACACTTGTGTATAGGCGCCTTATAAAGGCCATATCATATATCATTTCAATATTTGCCTGCTGATGAAGTGGCAGCTTTCAAATCCAGCTTGCTGAAAGCAAAGCTCAATGCACAAGATTTAAGGGAGTCTTAGATACATCATATTGACACAACTGCCAGAGCTATTTGTCTGGGTGTGGACATGTATCATACAGCTTTGGCCAGAGCTACACATTTCAGCAAGTATGCTCAGGATACAATTCTGGATCTTTCATTCGAGGGAACTGAACTTTTCCACTCACCTAGTGAGGAGTTTAATAAATAGACTTCTAGCTTGATGGCTAAGTTCCAACTTTGCTCACAAAAATGCCTCAGATGTCATTCACTTCCTCGAGGCAGCTTTATTCTGATTTTCAGATTTAAAAGCTTTGGAGGATTTTGTGGCTACCACGATTTAAAGAACAGGTTATGAGCTGGCATATTATTTCAGAGAATTCTTGGGTCCTCTTAGTAGTCACTCTCCGATACAGATGGCCTAGTCCTCTAGTTCCTCCTTCTCCCAATCCCCTTGAGATCCAGGCAATGGAGGAAGTTCCCTCTTCTGGAAAGAGGATGCAGATTGTCCTCTCGCATCTTTACTGTGCCAAACAAAAACCAAGCAGCTTGAGGCCAGTCTTTCTTAGCTGAACCTCTTTCTTAAAAAAATTAAAGATGGTGGCATCAGCTCAAATTAAAAATGCCTTTTGCCAGGGGGACTGGACTGTTTGTGTGCTGTAGATTTAAAAGTCGCTTACTTACATGTTCCGATTGTGACAGAGCATATGAGGTTTCAGAGGTTTTCACTGGGAAATCGTCATTTTCAATAGTGGGCACTTCTTTTCTGTCCGGATGTGGCTCCATGAGTTCTCACAAAACTGACAAGTGTGGCTGGAGCTTACTTGCAAACTCAAGGAGTGCACATATGTCCATATTTGGACAACTGCCTAATCAGAGCAGAGACTTTTCACCTGGCTCTAAAGTCTCTCCAGCTGCTGTTGCATCTGTTTTTCAGTCTGGGACTATTAGTTAACCAGAACAAATCCTGTTTGTATCCCACTCGGGACAATAAATTCATGGGCTTCCAATGGGACTTGAGCTCAGGGAGAGTCTACCCCAAAACAGAGGGGATCCAGAACACCAAATTAGCTACGGCTCATTTCCCAAGTCACCATGAGACTTCAGCTTGGTAGTTGCAACACCTGTTGGGCCCTAGGGCTGCGCCACTACTCTAGGTTCCATTTGTTTGCCTGAAGGTGAGCCGCTTGCAGCTTCACCCCTCTTCCTGCTGCCCAAGTAGTCAATAAAAATTCGGATTCCACTGGACTTGAAGGTGGGCATGGAATGGAGGAACAACCAGCATCAGTGATGCCATCATTGTGGTTATGCGCTGCGCAACAGGGGGCTCATACTTAAAGTGGACTGGCGTGAAATGGGAGTGCTGAGTTTTTTTAACGCTCTTGTAATTGTCATTTATATAGTGCCTTTTACCATTACTATGGTCTCAACGTGCGTGTGGTGGGAAAGCTCTCTGAAACCGCAGTCCAGAGTATGGGAAATTCTCATAGAGGTTTAGAATATGTGTGTTCATTTGGCCAGGATTATGGATTCAATGGGCTGGCTAGGTTCCAGTAAGCAACACAAGAGATCAGGCATGTGGGTGGGTGCTGAGGGGTGTGAAGAACCATAGGTTGTGTTCCAATCTAGTCGCCTGAGATCCCGTACTCGGGTGGCCAGGGAAAGGCCATCGCTTTTGGATCCGACCCAGGCGATGGACAAGCGAGGGAGGATCACCTGGGTAGGGGGTCCTCAGGGAGTGGGGGAGAAGCAACCACTGGTGAGACATGGTATCCTCTTTTTCCACAACCCATTTAACCCATATCCCTGCTTATTTGATGGGAAACTACAACTCCCATAATTCCTCCCCACTTTATCTTGACAACAGTACTGTGCCGATGAAAATGAGGAATGAGGTCAGAAAGATTACCTCCACTGACTTGCGTGGGGTCTGTCCCTGTAATGAGGCCAGGCACAGCCAGACACGTAGTCCTAACAATGCCACTTTTTAAAACTCCCTATGGGGATAAAAGGTGGCGCACTTTGAGTGAGGCTGTGTACGAGAAGGAACAGCTCTTTCGGGGCTGAGGCAAACTAGGCTTTGAAAGTTGGAAGGCCAATGGGCTGATCGGCAGTTGAAAGGCTCGAGAGAAGGCCATGCGATAATTCCATGCTTTCGGGAAGCCGTAAGCGTTCTGAGACCGAAACCGAGTAAGCAGAGGAAATAAACCTTCAAACTGCCAGAAAGCAACCCGAGACCCTCCTGTGTGAACGCCAGAGATGGGGAGGAGCAGAGGAGGCGTTGGTCCTTCTTCCCTTTACTCTGGCCTTCCACTTTGCGACCTCTTCTGAAGCCAGAAACCTTGTAGTCCTCTTCGACACCACACTCTCTTTTCTCCCTCACACTTAGGACATTGCCAAGAAGTCCAACTTCCAGCTCTTCCTTCTGAAAGGAATTCTCCCTTTTCCCACTTAACTCCAGAGGCTCAATGTGTGACCCAAGCCCTAGTTCTCTCTAGGCTTGACTACTGCAATAGCCTCCTCCTGAATCTATTATCTTCCACTCTGCGACCCCTCCAGCTAATCCAGAATTGGGCTGCAAGATTATCCTTGGCCCTAAATCCAGGGACTGCATCTCTCCTGCACTGAAAAGTCTTCACTGGCTTCCAGTTGCTGCACGGATAAAAATGCATAATCCACAAGGCGATCTGGACCCAGGGACCACACTATCTTTAACTTTATCTTATTAAATAGTCCCCTTTTAGACCGCTGCACTCCTCTGGTTCTAACTCTGTGTGTAAAGCGTTTTGCTACACAGAGGGCAGGTGGTCATTCACTTTCCTCAGCTGACTCCCTCCTATGGACCAGCCTCCACCTCGCTCTGCGCCTTGAGCAGGATCGTCTTAAATTCCAGAAGCTCCTTAAGACTCTCCTCTTGACCTCCTCCTTCCCTTCTTCTCCCCCCTGCTAATCCCACAGTTTCTGCGATGGGTGTCCTGGGCCCTTATGCATCCTCGGGGCCCTGACCTCCTGCACCCAATCAACCCTACTCCTGTCTATCTACACCTGCACTTACACCCTCTGACCTGGCGGCGCACACTTACACCATTCGCAGCTCCTGGCCGTGTAGCACTCAACATTCCTAGCACTTCTTCTGTGGCTCACCCATGAGCTCAAACTCCACAGCACTGACCCCCTGCCTTCTTCTTTGCTGCACTTGAACGTTCTGAATACTCACAAGGCATAGTAGGTTCATCCTGTTTTCCTCTTCCCCCACTGCTCTTATATATTGTGTTTTTAATGTACTTTAATGTATTTCCCATTCCTGCTCCCTCCCTTGCCCTACGGATGCATTGAAACTGTATTTTCTTATTGTATAAGCGCCTAACAAGCAAACAATAAAATAAATTCATAAAATAACGGCCTTGAGCTGCCCAAATGAGATGAAAGAAAAACAACACGACCAGTGTGTTATCGAAGGGAACAAAAGTCTGGTTTGTGTTAAAAGCAAAGTGACTGTAATTTCAAAGTCGGAGATTGCACCTGTGCTGATAAAACGTGAAAGGAAAGGACAATTGTTTAAAGGAAGGATACAAAGCAACAGAGTGGTCTTGCAAGGCGGAGTCGCACATTCGAAAGTCTCTGTGAAATGTTATGAGATTTGAAAGATATTACAGCGGGAACCAAAGGAAAGAAAATAACAGCAAGAAGGATAAAAAGTTGAATAAGAGGAAAGCAAAGTATATGAACTCTGAATATGCTAAGAGGGCAAAGTATATGAACTTTGGGAAAAGGCCAAGCGGGCAAACTAGAGAATAATCTGTAGCTCTGGATCACAGATAGCAGCGCTCCGCTATATATACAGCGGAGCGCCGCCATCCGAGATCCGGAGCTACAGCCTAATACTCCTAACCAGGAGAACCGCCTCAATTGAAACAATTTACTAAAGGAAACCACACTGGAACAGATTGCTTAAGGCAACTGCACCCTGAACTTCACATATACAAGGACATTATTAAGGGATACCGGAACAATTGAGCTGTTCAGGCTGAATGTTTGAACAAGCGTCCAACCAAAGAAACCAATTTAAGGATCTCCGGTTCATATAATCCAGGTGGAACAACCAAGGGGTACTCGCCCTAATGTATTCACCTTACATGATTAACATGTGATTAATATGAGCTGTATACTGTAAAACTGTACTATTCGGATACTAATGCATGAAGCTAATGTGCTGTATAACTACGTGAAATGCATTTAACAGATGACTGAATAATAATGATCACAATCTTTTGCACAACTCTACTAACTCACAATTAACTATGAATCGGAAAAGACTAACATAGAATGTGTTTTTCTAATGCTGACAACTAACGTCAAGTAGCCTTGACAAAGCCTGCATCAGGGCAAAACGGTTTATAGTGATTTTTTTCGACAGTGATAGTTTCTAAATACAAAAGTTTCGACACAAAAGCCTCGAAAAAAAAAGTTTTGAATGCATTTTTTTTCATTTTATTTTTTTAATGGGGGTGGAGGTTAGCCCCCAAACCCCTGTTTTCTTTTTAAAACAAACTTTTTTTTCATTACGAAATTCAAATAAAACCTCTACCATGAAAACAAATGCATTAGAAATGTTTTTTTTTCAAAACTTTGTATTCAGAACTTTTGTCTTTCGAAACTATGTTTTCGAAAGAATGACAGGACACCGGGCAAAACATATGATTATTGAATGTTGATATAGACATGATTTAAAATGTTGACACAAATGCTCACTACATTACTGGGTGATCTAAATTACTGGTTAGGGGATAATGCTGATCCTCAAGCCAAGCTGGCAGACAGAGCTTTGTCAAATTCAGGTTTTTCTCAATATATTGATGTGCCCACAAATGTGAAGGGACACTCCCTTGACTGGCTGGGTTGTCTTAACACTACCCCAGCTAGTTTAGAAGTGAGTCCCTGGTTGGATCACTTTTTCATTCACTTTGAGATGATATTGGATAAAGTCATCCACAATAAGAAACCTTCTCTTAGTACTATGCGCAGCAGAAATCTTAGAAAGCTGACGCCTGTGGCTCTTGATGTCACTCACCGGATGAAACTCCTGGTGATCCTGCAGAGACCCGGCCGGATTTGATTGCAGAGCCCTGGGTTGGACCTAACCCAGGGCCTCCTCTGTTGAGGGAAAATAACTTTTCAGTGATATGCCCCCAGACCGTTTGGCACAGACAGTCAAGTGAGGCCGATCACTTAAAAGAGCGGGTATACACACCTCTATATTCATCAGCTGTAAAGGAATAAAACTGTTTTAGTATTGGATGATTACAACTGGTCAAAAGCTATTTGCAAAAGATCAAGGAATACCTGAACTAAACAGTTGATAGATCTTCCTCTAAGATAGGCTTACCCTGGGAAAGAATGAAAAAAATAGACTAACTATGTGCTGGGCAGGTATTAGCGAGAGAAGAAGTTTAAGAAAGAAAATTCGAATTAAAGTGTACCATCCTTACCGTGTTGGGAAAACACAGGCAGTCAAAGAAGGATAAAGGTCCACAACGACGAGTATAAAATAATAAAAAGGGAGTGTTAGTAGGGGAACTACCACGACGGCACGCGGAACGCACTGGTGCCGGGCTGGTGCACATTCCTGCAGAGCGTTCCAAAGTGCACTTACAAGAAGAGGAAAGACCAGCAATCTTGGAAGGAATAAGTTCAGTAAACTCAGGAGTCAAAAAGGTAGGTAAAGGTGGCCAACACAGGAGCGATATCTAAGGAAAACAGGTAAGTATAATACTTGCGACGGATTCTTGGGCCACCGTAGTCAGAGGCAACTCCGACGCATCAGCCAGTAGACCGTTGAGCTGGGAAATGGTGTCAATGTTCAGGCAGCCCGTGTGTGTGTGGATGTAACACCAGCAGGAGATGATATCCACGTAGTCTGTGCAGCAGGCGAGTAGTCTGATATGCGAAAGGTATTTCAGCAGCAGGACAAATCCAATTCCAATCCTTACGGTGGGCTAAGGGACTGTTACACAGACAAGGAAACCAAGGACAAAACAGAACCAACAGCAGTCCGTGCAGCGGGCTAAGGGTCTGATACACAGGAGAGGCAATATATCCAGAAGGAGCCAAGGGAGTCCGTAAGAAGAGCAGGGGTTTGTTACACAGGAGGTCAAATACAGAGAAACTGAAGACGAAACTTCAATGAAAGAAAACACTGTAGTAACTTCAATAGGAAGCGGGATTCTGCATACGTCACAGGTTGAAGTACGGATCAAAGCGAGGCTCTGTGCTTTCCATTGGATGAAACAGAATGAACACCCAAGGAGGATGGGAACTGTAGTTCCACTGTGCTACGGGAGACAGTTGTCAGGGCAACACCGCTTTTCGAATGCAGTTTCCAGCGTCTGTAGAACGGGGCAGTGAAATGTCGAACTTTCTGATGCAAAAGGGTGCCAGGTCTGGTTGCCCGTTTCCAGGCAGCAGAATGGGTAGGTAAAGACGTCCTGCGAGGGACTGGTGCCCCCTGCATTATAACACTTGATCAATGGATCAATACTCTGAACAGCTAGATTAAAGAAGACTCCTTGGTTGAAGATATTACTGCTGCCTACCAAGATACCATCCAGGAGGCAGTAAACACCTTAGATCCTATTTCAAACTAAAAAATAGTACATAGGGAACATCATTTATGGTTCACTCGTGACCTACAAGAACTAAAGAGCTCTAAAACCAAGGCCCTCTATACGTGGAAAAAATCTTTATCAGAAGCTGACAAAGTTATCTATAATAGACATGTTAGTGTCTATAAAAAAGCGGTGATCACTGCAAAAAGAGTTTACCTTGACAACTGGATTGCTAAAGCCCAGTCTAAACCCAAGGAGCTTTTTAAACTGTTTAAAGAATTGGAAATAAAAAAGAACACTGTGCAGGACACCATTACGAAAGATACTAAGTGGTGCAATCAAGTACAGGAGGATATGGACGCTAAGCTCGGCAAAATCAATGGAGGTGTCGCAGAAGCTAGAGCAACGTTATCACATGAGGATACTATTACTCCATCTAAATGCTGGAAAGAAGAAGAACATTGCTCCTTCAAGCCCATTAAGGAGGCTGACCTTACCGTGATAATTCATAATCATAAACCATTTAACTGTAAGGCAGATGTTTGTCCTGCCCTAACGATCAAAGCCTGTGCTACTTCGCTCATCCCTACCCTCTCTAAGTTTGTTAATGCCTCCTTCAGGGACTGCGCTGTGCCTACCTGCATCAAACATTCTTGGGTGACACAATTATAAAAAAAAATAGACCTCTCCCCTGATCATCCAATTAATTACCGCCCTATCTCTAATTCTCAATTTCTGCTTAAAATCCTTGACAGAGTTCCATACACTCAACTACTGGCTCTTCTGAGAAATGCTAACATCTTAAATAAGAGACAATCTGGCTTTCGGGGGAAAGCACTGCACCGAGTCTGCTCTGCTGGATTTAAAGTCCAGGCTCCTCGCCCATATGGATCAAGGCGTCCCCAGCATGCTGATTCTGTTGGACCTATCTGCGGCCTTCGATCGAGTAGACCATACTGTGTTGGTCTCCAGGTTGAGGGAAGTGGCAGGTTTCTCAGTGCCGGCAGCTGATTGGGTTGCCTCTCTTCTGAAAGACAGCCAATGGAGAGTGAGTAGAAATCTGGCAGATGCTATGTTCCATCCTCTGGAGAGTCTCCTAGTACCAACGTAACATAATTCATGAGCGGATCTCCTGCCAGTAGGTTTGCATGATCGGCCAGTAACACCACATGTGTACTAAGCTGCCCAGTTGCCTACAGCCATCCCAGCATCAGTCTGAGTGGTCTGAGTGAATTGTGTGCAGTCTTTGCAGGGTCATGTACCACTTGAAGCATATTTGAGGGCAATGGGCCTCATCACAAGTTTGGTGGTAGCCTTGCCGGTAAAACCAGCAGGCTGCCGCCGACAAACAGCAATTTTTTTCCGGCACCTGCGAATGGGCAATTACTGGGTCATTACGGCCCGCGGGACCCAGTAATTGCCCATTCGCGGGCGCTGGAAAAAAATTCTCCCCGTTCCCATTTGAGCCCCATAGGGAATGGGGAGGTCAGATGCACTGGCACCATTCAGAATGGTGCCGGTGCATCCAACATGCTCTGCTTGCGGGTGCCAGTACGCCCGCCAGGCTAGTCCTGGTGGGCGGAAGGCACCCGCGTGCAGAACTCGTAGTTTGCCAGTCCGGTAACACTGGTACCGGCAAGCTTATAATGAGGCCAATTATCATTTATTACAGTACACCAGAAGCTTTTTTGAGCACTTGCCCAAATACTCGACTAGGATTCCTCCGAAATAACCATATTGAGCTCCCTTTACCACTGTGTCATATATGGAAGCTTTTCTCCTGGAAGGGAGCTCTCTAGCAAGTGGTAGCAGGTGGAGATTTTCCCTGAGTCCTGCCCCTCTAGCACTTTAAGTTGGATCCCAGTAGGGGGGCGGCAGCTCACTTGCCTAACAGTGTTGTGGAAGACCCAATGTCGTATTTCAGCATAGCAAAACCGTTCAGATTCGCCGGGTTGAAATTTTGCTTTACAGTCTGTAAATGTGACCAGTGCGATATCCTTTTATAGGTCCTTCAACCTCTGAGTGCCCTGTGATTCCATCTGTCCAAAGGCCTTGTTATTCAGACCCTGCATGAAAGCTGGATTACCGAAGACAGGGTAGAGTGGGCCCAACCCCGTCTGAAACCCTCTCTGGGCACAGTCCTTATGCCAGTGTTGTAGTGTGATGCAAGTTGATATGTGGGGCTTTTGATGCTGGTGTCTAGCCTCCTTGGGAAGGTAAGAAGGGAAGGTGGGCCAAACGACATGGGGTATAGGTTTGCTCTATTTTTTTCCATTTCGGAGCCCTATCCTCAAGAACCCAATCTAGCATCGAAGAAATCTGGGCTGCCCGAAAGTACCTTCCGGATGGATGGGACTCACAATCCGCCCATACCCCTGGACTGAGTAAGAAGCTTACGGAAAATTCTAGGAGGCCTAAGATGCCAGCTGAACTGCCCCATTGCTTTTTGCAAATCAAATCGGTCTTTCTTCTGGATATTAAGTGGGAGGGTCTGAAAGATGTAGAGGAGTTTCAGGAGCAGGGACATCTTAGCTGCATTCACCCGCCCAAGCCATAAGATCTCTTATAGGTCCCACCTCTGTAGCATCTCTTTGGCCTCCTTACATAGCGCAGGAATGTTGGCCTTTGTGAGAGAATTATTTTATGACGTGATGCAGACTCCCAGGTCTTTAATTTCTTTGACAGCCCAGAGAAAAGGGAAGGAATCCCTCAAGGTGTTTACTACATCCGGAGGTTCTGTAATACAGAGTCCCACAGGTTTCTCATGATTGATCGTAAGCTCTGATACAGAAGCAAATTGGGCCAGTAGGTCGGCTAATGGGTTCTGGAGGAAGCACAGGACATCATCCGTGTACAACGTCACCTTATGTGTGGATCCTCCACAGGCATGCCCCGCTTTAACTGGAGCTAACAGTTCCATCGCCAATGCAAAAACCAGGAGGGATAGGAGGGCAACCCTGTCCGGTGCCCCTGTCCTGTGGAAGCGTCAGGGACCATTGGGTGTTCACCTGGATACGTGTAGATGGAATTTGGAAGTTCGCTATGAGTATGTAGTGAATTTCAGCACAAAGCCATAAGCTGGTATCAAGAATTTTAGGCAGGCTCAGGACATACTATTGAACGCTCGGTGTGCATCCAACGACATCAAGGACTGACTCCCTGGGGTATGAGGAACCAAGGCAATCAGATCCACCGCTCTCCTAATGTTAACATAGGTTCCCCTGCCTCTAATAAACCCGGGCAGATCACTTTCTGTTGTGTCGGAGAACTGTACCCAGCCTGGAAGCAAATATTTTACTAAACAGCTTAACATCAGTGTTTAAGAGTGCAATAGGCCAATAGGAGGAACAGATCTCTGGATCTTTTCCCGGTTTAAGTATAAGGGTAGTGGCCGATTGCGCCATTGAGTCAGTGACTTTGTTGGAGGTTAGAAATTAGTTAAAAAGCTTGGTTAAGTGAAGAACCAGGGCAGCAGAAAACACTTTACAAAATCTATTGGAAAACCTGTCTGGGTAACAACATTGCGCCATTGTACCCTAGTAACAGCCTGCAAGCGCCTGGAAATTTGAAGTGCTCCAAATACACCATGCAAAGAGGGACGGGTAAACAACAGAGTTTAATCAATATGTTTACCAAAGCAACACAAAAACTTGTGGTAGAGACGGGGAAAACTGGTGGGACGGAGACACAGCAGGAAGAGCCTAATAGTCTCAACCGCATGATGGAGTACATGCGGGAGGGGCTCTCCGCCATTCACACTAAGCTGGACGACATGAACGGCATAATTTGCTCTATAAAGACCAGGATGGAAAAAAACAGACCAGTGGTTGACCGAAACAGAAAATAGGGTTGGAACTGCAGAGGATGAGATTATGACACTGAAGAAGGACGTCTCCCATTTGCTTAATCAGGTAGAGCTCATAGGCAAAAAGAGTGATGACTTTGAATCCTGCTCCAGGCGCAACCACGTACGTATTATAGGAGTCTACGAAGACCCCCCGGCCCATTACTGCATGACACCTCAATTACAGAGACAGAGACCATATACTACGTGCGGCGAGAGGGAAAAGCTTACTACAATTGGGCTCCAACATAATACATATATACCCAGACTTTTTGGTTGCCGTGCAGCAGGAACAAAAAACCTTCCTAGCAGTAAAAAGGCGCCTCCGCGAAAAGGGCATAAAATACACAATGCTGTTCCCGGCCAAACTGCGTGTGGGACACAAGGAAAAGTTTTATTTCTTCACTATACCGGAAGAGGCGATGAAGTTTCTGGATGGAAACACTGGTGACTAAACTGTCCCCTCCACCTTCTGAAATCAAAAGCAGAGACGGATGGAGCTGTCAGCCCACAATACTGGGATCCTGCTGCCGATAAGAAATGTTTGGAACTATTACATTACCAATAGATGGTTTGGTTAGGCCCATATGCCCTTAATGCACTCCAAACCACATGATGTTCTTTATAGTTGCACCACAATATGTGTAAGAGACAATCCTACTTAAATTGTACATGAAGCGCAGGCTGCTGCCCTTGGGCTACCCCCTCATGCGAAGTTGCAGGTTTTGGTTGCGTTAAGGGGAAAGGGTTACATATCCTTCTGATTGGGAAAGGGATGAGGGCGGGTCGGGAGGGATTGTGGTGTTATTATAAAATGCGCTAGGACTGTACAAGTTAGTACTTTAATACAGTTGGAATGCCTTTTGACAGTACTTTGCATCACAACTCGTTGTTGAAAGAGCATGAGTAGACATGACACACTGAAACAATGGTGGGTAAGATCCAATGCATGAACAGGAATGTGAGGGGGCTCAGGAGTCCAATTAAGAGGCAGAAATTGCAGATGTATTTAGGGAGGCATGGAAAATAATTGGCATTTATCCAAGAGACTCATGCTACGACTACAATATGTGAGAATGTTGCAAAAGACTGGGGGTTGAGAAGGTATTATACAGTGGGCCTCATTATAAGTTTGCCGGTCCGGGAACTACGGTACCGGTAACCATGCTGGTACCGTAGTTCCCGGACTGGCAAACTACGAGTTGGCTCGCAGGTGCCTTTCTGCCCGCCAGGTCGGACCTGGCGGTCAGAAAGGCACCAACGAGCATAGCGTGTCGGATGCACCGGCACTGTTATAATGGTACAGTAATGGATTCTGGCCCCTGGCAATGGGGACATACAGGGTCCGCCAAGGTCGGAATGGCCTTGTGCGTCCCCATTGCCAGGGGCCGGAAAAAATGCAACTCCAGTGGCACCCATGCCTGTTTTACAGGCACGGCTACCGCCAGGGTTGTAATAAGGCCCAGTGTATTTGACACATAGTAGGGGAGTATAACAATGCTTCATAAATCAGTGCACTATGTACACCAGAAGGAATATACTGATCCCCTAGGTAGATTTTTTATGTTGTACGGAAAGCTGGAAGGCTTAGAATTGCTCCTACTAAATATCTATGGTCCTAACATTGATGACCCCGAATTTTATGCAGAGATTATAGAGCTACTAAATCAATATCCAATGTTACCAGTGTTGTGGGGGAGTGACCATACTCAGTGTTGATCTTGATATATCGGGATGTAGACCCAGACAGCTTACTAGATTGGCGCAGGTTTTACTGGATGGGATGTCGGAGCTGGAAGTCATTGATGCTTGGATTTTGCTGAACCCATCTGTGCGTGCATAAACGTTCTGTTCCGCTGTCCATGACTTGCACTCTCGTATAGATGCATGGTTGATCTCAAAGACACTTATGGGGATGGTGGGTATATTGCTGAGGACTTTTCAGACCATTCACCTGTCACATTAACCTTAGAGATTGGTTCGGCCCTACAGACAAGAACGTTATGGAGGTTCGAACCGCAGGCCCTGCAGGATGAATGCTACCGCAGTGACCTAGAGAAACATACACTACTGTGTTTTGAGGTTAATGAGGACACTGTTGATTCATATGCCACCCTATGGGAAGCATTCAAAGTGTATTTTCGTGGCATTGCTATGTCTATGGAATTTTGGATATTTAGGATGATTAGAAGAGATATTAAAACAAGTGAAGCATTGCTAGGCAGGTTGGAGAGGCTGTACGCAGAGACATCCCAATCTGAGACACTGGGGGAAATAAGAACTGAACTAGATAAGTTTAAGTCTCTAGCAGACAGCAAGATAAAAAATGTGACACCTCTAAGATGGCACGTAGATAAGGTGAGGGGGAGCGTCCAGGTAATTCGCTGGCAGCTGGGTGGAAAACAAAGAATATCGAGTGTTAGAGATGAGAGAGGCCAAATTGTGCACAACTAGGCTAAGATTAATGAAGTGTTTCCATCATTTTATGCAAACTTCTATGCAAATACTGAAACGTGCCCCCAGGTTGACATTGTGCAGTTTTTGGATCTCCCCATATCTGAGATATCACAGGATAAATGCAAGGCTCTTTACTAAGGAATAACTGTTGATGAAATCTTCCCAACGATTATAGCCCTCCCAGCCTGGAAAGCCCCAGGACCTGATGGTCTTACAGCAGACTACTACGAACAGCACAGACAAATACTGCCCCCCCCCCCCGGCTTCTAAAGGAGAGCGTGCGACAGAGGAAAACGTCCTAATACTATGAGGCAAGCAATTATAATGGTGCTACTGAAGCCTGATAAGCTCACGGATCAATGTGGGTCCTACAGGCCCTTGTCATTGATTAACGCAGACATAAAAATTATGCCAAAGGTGATTGCCGCCAGATTGGCACCCTACATGCGGTATATAGTATATCCGGATCAGTCAGGTTTTGTGCCTGGATATTCAGCAGCACTCAATTTGAGATGGCTATTTAATATATATTAGCACAGATTGACCCTAAAGCC
Organism: Ambystoma mexicanum; assembly: GCF_040938575.1. Taxonomy (NCBI): domain Eukaryota; kingdom Metazoa; phylum Chordata; class Amphibia; order Caudata; family Ambystomatidae; genus Ambystoma; species Ambystoma mexicanum. Next base: position 1,362,839,697 of record NC_090930.1, on the reverse strand, counting down.
CAGGCAGTCGCAGCAACCCTTGATATTCAAAAGGCGTTTGATTTGGTCTCTTGGAGATATATGTGGGCAGTACTTTGTAAATGTAATTTTGGTCCCCGGTTCATATCGTGGATTTAGCTACTTTATGCGGCACCATCAGCCTGAGTTAAGACCAACGGCATCTACTCCCTTCCAGTGATAATTGCGAGAGGCACTAGACGGGGATGCCCGCTTTCGCCTCTATTATTCGCCATAGTGATTGAACCACTAGCCAATTTAGTTCGACAAAGGCACGCACATAGTGGCATTAGACTGGTGGGGCGCAAGACATCATGGGGCTCATCACGAGGAGGGCGTTATGGGGTTATCAGTACCGGTAAAGGTGCCGGAGCCGTTAACCCCTCACCGCCCTATTACGAGGTCCGCTCGCGGGACCCACTCAGAACGCCTGGTTTTACCAGATGTCCTTAGCGGGTCCCGCGAGCAGCCAAGCATGCTAACAACGGGCCCATCATTAACGGGCCCGTTAGCATGCTCCCCATTCCCATTGAGCTCAAATGGGAATGGGTATGGACCGGATCCGGGTTCCCTGAATGCGGAAATACTGGGCCCTCCAAGGTCGGAATGGCCCGGTATTTCCCCATTCAGGGAACCCGGACCCGAGTTTGGGGTTAGCCATGCCCTTATTAAGGGCATGGCTACCTCCAAACTCGTAATGAGGCCCCAAATCTCTATATGCTGATGACACGATACTGTATGTCAGAAGCCCAGAAATACACTTGAAGCCGATAAGGCAGGATGTGTTGAGATTTGACGAACTCTCAGGTCTGAAGATTCATTGTAATAAATCAGAATTGTTCCCATTGACTCATGGTACAGTGGAACCAAAGGCCTGCTGGGTATTAGGTGGGCACCCATTGAGTTGAAATATTTGCGCATAACGGTGTCCAGGGACCCCAATAAATTGATAGACTGTAACTATAGTGAATATACATCTGTGTTGTTGGTTAAGTTTGGGATCTGGGCGAATCTCCTGCTTACTCTATCAGGCAGGGCTGCCATTATTAAAATGATCACACTCCCTAAATTGTTTTACTTCTTTTTGAATATTCCAATATGGCCCAGAGGAGACTTTAAAAAAAAATGAAATACTTTAATTAATAACTTTGTGGCATTTGGGGGCGGTGAGGCTCAAATGGGATATATTGTCCAAGCCATACAGTCAGGGGGGATTTGAAACTCCAAACTTTGAACTGTAATGGACAGTAGCTCAGGCACAGTATGCGTCTTATTGGTATTCATCCGAAACGCCAGCCTTACATGTAAAACTTGAACAATACCCCTCAGGTATGAGGGCTGTTAGCTCGTTTGGTACTCCCTCCCACACATGTAGACCGCTGTACATATGGCCCGGCAAGTGTAACTGCGCTCGCATGGAGTCAAATATGGAAGGCTCTAGATGTTCTACCTAGGGCATGTGCAAAGGAAGTGCGTCAGTGGCAAAACAAAGGTTACTCAACATTAAAAGATAGGTATATTCATGGACATTTCGTCACCCCGCACGACTTGCTGAGTCCTAGGTGAGGGCAATCAGTCTGCTGTTTGCGGTATGTGGGTCTGCACAGGGCAGTTAAGGGAACATGGAAGGGATTCCGGGTAATAACGCCAGATGAATCTGGGCCTAATTACAAGTGTGATGGTCTGGGAACAAAGGTCCTGGTAAGCTCAACGGCACTCTTGTTTCCAGACCGCCACACTACCAGTCTGCCTGCCGGGCCTGCTGCGCCAGGGAGGTCTGACCCTGCCAGTCACATCGGCCCAATAGGCAGAGTCATCATGGAAGCACTGGTACTGTGAAGAATGGGGACTTACAAAATCCAGCACCTGACTTCCCGCGCCACATGGCCTTGTAATGTCCCGGTGGCACTGGGAAGTCAGGTGCCGGATTCCCGGAGCCAGGGGCGTGGGCGGGTGGAAAAAGATCCGGTCTTCCTGGGCAAAGGATCTCAACATGGATATTACGGATGATATGGGGGAAAATATGTGTTTACAAACGCAGAAGGTTACCTATAACTCAAGATTATGACTCATAAAATTAAAAAAAATTACTTAGGTACCACTGCACTCCGAGAAGGTTACACCTAATTTCCAGATTGAACCCACCGCACTGCCACCGATGCCAAACCGAGAATGCTGGCTGTTTCATATTATGTGGGAATGCCCAAAAATCGGTGAATTTTGGCATGCGGTCTGTGACACAATTGCCAAGATGTTCAACTACGAGATCACAGCTACACCTATGCACTGCCTTTTTCATATGTTTGGGAAATTGAAGCAATATTTTCAGAAGCTTGCTAACGTATGCATGATACTAGCCGTGCGTTGTATATTATTGGTGTGGTTGCGGCCGCTAGGCTCCACGTGGAACAATGGATGTGAGCATTGACTTGGGACTCAGATCAGGAGTAGCAATATGGACCCATCTGCAACCGGCCTCATGTAAACCTGTAGATATTTGGCTCCCCTTTAAGTCATATTTAGTTAGATTAAAGGATAGACAAACTGATTCTGATGCTGCTTCAGACTGACTGGGTGGGATTCACGGTCATTAACATGACATAATGCAATGTACCCTCATGTGGGAAAGCGATAGTATATTATGATTGCCAAATAATGCTGTAAACGGGCCCGGCATCCCACACTTCACCCACCAGTGCAGTGATCTGTGACACCCTCATACTAGGAGGCCTATCCCCCTTTGCCAACCATAGTACTGCATCTAAGGGAGTCCCTACCACTGCTCTGTCCATGGATAGCCATCATTTTTCATCATCTCCTGAAAGCCATTGTTTCAGTACCCGCAGTCTGAAGTTATGGACGGCCATTACCCCCCTATTCCTCAGGCCATAAGAGTTTGCCAAGCCATCCGCAGTTTATTATTATTCCATATGAAATCGCAGAGGGGCCGATGGAGCGATTTAAAGAGTGTCCTGGGCAGGGGGACCGGTAAAGCTTGGAAGCAGTAAAGAAAACTTGGGATGGTCACCATTCTGATCGAGGCGGTCTGCCCCATCCACGATATATGTGGAGGACTCCAGCGTTACAAGTCTGCCTTAAGGGTGTAAAGCAATTGGGGGGGTAGTTTGCATCGTACAAAGTTGAAAGCGATTTTGTAATGAGGACACCTACATATTTTATGTTCTCTTCTGCCCACTGAAACCGGGTGCGCCCTTGCGTCACTTCCACCGTTTCCCTTGGTAATGTGTGGTTCAATATCTCTGATTTATGTGTATTTATTTTCAGCCTCGACACTCCCCCAAATAGAGCTATTTCCACGGCCACCACTTCAAGGGACAACACCAGTTCGAATAGAGCTAGGAGCATATCATTGGTAAATGCCATTGTTTTATGATCCCGTCCCCCAAAGTGGATACTCTTCCACCCTGGTGCTTCTCGTAGCCGTTGCAGAAAGGGCTCCAAGAAGATAGCATAAACCAAGGGAGACAGTGGACAACCCTGTTCAGGTTCCCCTTTCTAGACGGATGGGGCCGGAGAGCTGTCCATTAATGGACAGGCACAGGGTGGGAGATAATTGGCCTGCATGCGGTGAAGATAACGCTTTGCAAACCCATGGTCTGAAAAAAATAAAACCCTTGGACCCTGTAAAATGCCTTTTTGGCATCCAACGCGGGTAAGAATGCTGTGATCTCACGCTGCACCACCTTTTCAACCAAATGAGACCCCCTTCTCATATTATGAAAAGTTTGGCGTCATTTAATAAACACCGCCTGGTTAGGGTTGATGCGGCCCGGCAGTTTATCTTCTAACCTTGATTTTGGTATATATCTTGGCTTCAATGTTAATCTGCGCTATCGGCGATATGATCCATAACTTGTTGGGTCTTTCCCTGCTTTCGAAAACACCACCAATTTGACCTGATCCATGGACTCCGTAATATAACAATGTCCTTTCAAAAGAATGATACAGTCATGTTAAGTGCTGAATAAGAGCCGTCCAGTATTTTTTATAAAAGGTGGCTGTGAAGCCGTCCGGCCCGGAGCTTTATGTGATGGGAGTTTCCCTATCGCCATGCGGACCTCCTACTCTGTAATGTCCCCCTCCAATTCTTCTCTATCATGTCCCGAGAGCACCGAGAGAGTTACCGCTTCTAGATACGCTTTCTGCAGATCCTCTTGGCACTGCCAGAAGAATAAAGAGCCCCATAGAAGCGTTGAAAGCACCCCGTATCCACCACCTAAGCCCCACCTCTTTCTTTGACTTTTAGTACCGTTTGGGCTAATCTTTTCTCTCAGTTGTCTCGCCAGGAGCTTCCCCTCCCTATCACCTTCCAGATAATATTGTTGTTTAGTTCTGAGAAGTCTCATCTCCCCCTGCTTAGCCCGTAGCAAGTTTAGTTGGCCTTGTATTGCTCTAAAGGCTTTCTGCATATCCCTTGTTGGGTAATTCCCCATTTTTCGCATTATGTCCTTAAATTGTAGTTCTAAGTCCTCTTCCAACTTCGTATTCAGCCTATCCCTAGAGGCTTTGAGGGCCATCAGTTCCCCCTGACAACTGCCTTAAAAGCGTCCTACCAGATTCTTGGGAATGTATCCGACATTGCATTCTCCCTAAAGTCAGTCTGTATTTTCCACTCTATCACTTCTGATAAAACCGAATCCGCTAATAACCATTCCGGTAGAGACGATTGCCACAGCCCCCTCTGCCTATAGTTCAGGTCTATCGTTGCAATTTAGGGCACATGATCTGACAGCGCAATTGCTTCTAAAGAGACCTCACGGATTCACCCTGCCAATTGGGCCGATACCCAAATATAATCTATACGTGACTGTGATCTGTCTGAATGTAAATCCTGCCCCCCTACAGTTGTGCCAAAGGTCAACTAGACCCAGTCGCTGACATTTCTCCTTGAGCCCTAGAAACGGTGCACTTTGGGTTGTGTATCCCACTTTACTCCAGTCTACCTCCGGGGCCCAGGCCATATTCAGGTCACCTGCTAGGATAATATACCACTCTGCCATCCCTTCAAGTTTCGCTAGAGTGGTCCTCAAGAATCCAACCTGTCCAGAGTTTGGTGCAAACACTTTCAGCACAGTGAATATGTCTGCCTTAATCCAGAATTTAACAAAGAGATACTGTCCTAACTTATCCTCTTTTGTGGCTTACATCACCATGTCCGCCATGTGTTTAAACGCTAACAGGACCCCTGCTTTCTTATCTTTCGCATTGGCCTGGAACACTTTGGGATATCCTCACTGTCGGACCCGTGATCTGTCCGTCTTGCATATGTGGGTTGTTTGGAACGCAAGAAAGTCTGGTTTCTGTTGCCTCCAATTTTTATCCACCTTGCACCATTTTACCGGCCAGTTCAGTCACTTAATATTATAGGTGATGGTTTTAAAGCACATGATTGTCTCCTGTTGCCTGTTTCCGTCCCCAATCCCTGGCTCTTTAACTTTGGCCTCCGCAGGGACCCCTGTATATTTGGCCGCACCCTGTTCATGTAAATACTATTGCCCCATTGTCGGTTCCCCTTCCCGCTTCACTAGCCCTCTCTGTCCTGTCCTTCAGTTTGAATGTATAGCAGCTCTCCCTCCCATAAAGCCCCCCCCAACCCTTCCCTGAACAATAACCCAGGCTGGTCCATGTGTCCTAGTGACGTCCTCGGAAAACCCTGACCATGAATTGGTACACTTCCTGGATTCAACCAACAGCGGAGAGATGAACCTATCCCTCTCCCTTAAGATCCCAACAAAGCCAAAACCCGCAGCTATCCCACCCCACCCCATCCTATCATAGCTGCCCCCATTTGCGGTTTTATGATCATCGTCTCCCATTCCCTCTCAAGTTCTACCTAAAAGAGATCCTCCACCCATCCCAATGGCCCCTCCTCCCCCTTCCACCACCAAAAGTCATGAGTCCCCTCACCCCAAGTGGGCCAGACCACCCTCTTCATCACCCCTCACCAGTCACACGCCGTCTGGCTTTTTCCAACCTCTCGCTCGGGCTCGTTTATTTTCTTGTGCTAGCGTGAACCCCTCCCATTGTCGCCGCCTCTGGATAGGTTGGTCCCCATCGTCCCGTGGCCCTGTCACTGTTCTCGGCCGTCACAATGCTGAGGCCCCTTCAAATGTAGTCACTCTGTATTGCCTGCCTTTCCAGGAGAATAGCAGAACAAATGGAAAAGTCAATTTGTACCAAATCTTTTTTCTGGTTGAGGATTGTAGTGACCCGCCCCATCAGCCTCCTTTTGAGCAAGGTAGAGTGTGCCAAATCTTGAAAAAGTCTGACTTCCACACCATTAATAGTCAGTGTGGCGGTCGCACAGGCCACCCTCAAAATGTCCTCCTTTTGGCCATAAGAAGTAAAAGCTGCCAAAACATCCTTGGGGCGGGCACCTGGTTCTCTTCTTGTTGGCCCCACCCTGTGGATTCTGTCCATGTTGATGCCATCAGGAGGTATCTCCGAAAGGTCGGCATATAAGGTCTCAATGGAGACTTTATGATATGACATGGCATTTCAGGGGGCACCGCATAACTAAAAACATCAATGAACGTAGAGCGACCGCGATACGCACCGATCAATCAATGGGAAAAGCTGAGGTAAATATCCCACGGCATACTAAAGGACCAAACGGGAGATAGTCGCAATACGACCAAAGACAGTAAACATAGCAAACTAAGACAGAAAGACTAGAACGAATCATCAAGAGGACCAGGACCTAACTATGCCCTTCCCCAATAGCCCTTAGAACAAAACATAGAGAGGAAAAGAAAGCACTGCACCACGGGCCAATGCAATGGATGAGAAACAGAATGTTTCATCACTACACACGGTCCACCAATACAAAGCAGGAAGCACAATGCCCCACCACACAAAACTACAACTAAACAACAGTCCCAAGGATGTTCACCCCACGGAAATTAAAGAACCATTCGGGACAGAAGGATACGAACGTCTGAATATACAGCTCACCAAGACGGATCCACTAGGACAACACTTCAACACGACCCCGACCGTGAACCACCCAAAGCCTCAACCGACCAGGGTCACACTAGATCACCTGAGAATAGATATCACCCACCCACTCCCACACCTGAAGATTAGGTTCAGACGCACCCACCAATCCAAACTATACTCAATAAGATACAGTTGGATCAGCGCAACACCACCAAATCGAGTCGTCCCACGAGGAGCCAACAACATCCGAATCCACAGGTATACAACTCTAATGGAATCATAAGTACCTGAACCAGGATACAGACCCCACTAACTCAACCCTCAATCTTCTGCATACTTAAACCCACGCAAAACCAGACAACCATCTCTCTCCCAGCAATCTGCACGCACTTTACAACACCTCACCAACAACACATAAAACTTCACCCACAGCACTCGAGGCCTTCATCCGATCCGATACTAGCACCAAAGCCCAGCACTCGGTGTATACCGAGCTGAAGCTGCCAACAGCACACCACTTCTCCCACTCTTCTTCTCCCCTCCTCCCAACTAACCCTACCCCACCCTTTCTGTTTACAGATCCGCCAGAGCGCCTGTGGACCAATTCCGTTGGTGACGGTGCGCTATACAAGTACCGCTAACATAACATAACATAACATTTGTAACGCGCCTATACACAAGTGTTTCAAGGCACGAGACTTTGAGATCTTTGTCTGCAGTCTCCTCCGGCACATTGTTAAATGGAATATTTGAGCGCTGTGACCTATTCTCGAGGTCCTCACATTGAAGTTCTAGGTTGCGTGACATCTGTGCCAGCTGTTCCAAGGTTTCGTCATTTTTCCGGGAGTCCTCTGTCAGTTCCTGCACGGCTTGCTCTGTCGTAGCTACTCTCTCACCCAATTTCGAGAGCTCACCCTTGATTGCCTGTACCGCTCCTTTTAAATCCGATTTCAGAGTAGAGATTTGTTCGTGGAGGGATTCTTGAAGGGACTCCATAAAACGCTTCAGGTGCTCCGCTAGGCACTGCATCAGCTCTTCCTTAGAGATTACCAAGAGGTCCCGGGACCGAGTATTCTTGTCTTTCTCTGCTATTTCTGGTGGGTGCAGGGCTAGCTTTGTGGTCCTCTGCGCTTCCGCTTGCCAGCAGCTAGTGATCTTGCCCTCTGCTCCCTGGGCATTCGCTGCAGGGTGTGCCGGAGTGCTGTTGTTCCGTCCTCTTCCTTTGGTTTTCGACATGTGCCCCACGGGAGGGATTATCGAGCCGGCACTCTACGTCCTCCGCTACACAACCTGTAGGCACTGTGTGCACGATCCCACCTCCCGGCTCACTCTCCTTCCTGTGCTGTGACCGCCTCCTTTCTCTGATGTAATTCCAAATGATATTATGGAGGTATCGCCTTAACAGTAGGAGGCAGTCACTTGCCTAGCCGGCAACGCCAATGTAGTTAACCGTCAACTGCTTTGGCTTAAATGGAAAACATTGAAAATCCCCCCTCCACTGTTAGCCATCTAGGAATATATTTACAGGGATATGACAGAAAAAGTCTCTCTAGATACTTCTGGCAATTTGACAGAAAGCTTTAACACATCAAGGGGATTAAGGCAGGGATGCATTTTAGCTCCCTGCCTTTTAATCTTGTATCTATCAGTCTTAAAAACACTCTGGCTGATGTCGTGCTGGTTGCCCAAAAATAGGAGGGTACGGAATTAGTTGGTTAGCATATGCCGACAATGTTGCCCTCCTAGATGTTACACCAATTGGACTACAGCGGTCACTAGTGGCTTTGAGTGCCTATGCGGGAAGAAATGGCCTGGTCATCAATCAATAGAAGTGTAGCATTATCTAGCTCCGTAAACATAAGAACTATGGTCCAAAATTTAAATGGATGATTGATTGTTCCCAAATTGATGTATTGAGTGAGATCACCTATGTGGGCTTTTCTTTTACAGCGCAATCCAATAAGTAAACATTGGTCAAAAGAATTGAAAGCAAAATAGACCAATTCATTTTCCAAATGAAGAAAATACATTGTAAATTCTGTACATTTTCCATTAAGCCCTTGATAAGATTCTATGTGGGAAAGGTAATACTGAAAGTATTATATGGTTTAGAGGTTGAACCAAAGTCCTATGGTCTACCATGGGAAAGATTGGAGGGTAGGGTATGGAAAAGAGCCCTGAATTTGCCTCCTTCATTGCCCATGGCCCCATTGCATTATAAACTTGGGGCCTCATTTCGAGTCAGCTGGTCCGGAAAGAATGCTGGTGGTAAAACCGCCACCACTGTTCATTCCGGACCGGCTGATTCCGAGTCCTGCAGGCGGGAGTGACCTGGCGGGTTTAACACCACCCGCCTGCAGGCGGAAATGGAAACACTGGCTCTGTCATAGACGGAACCAGTGTTTCCATTGTCCCCATCCCCATGCAGTCTTATGGGACTCCATGGGAATGGGGACTTACGCAATTCTGCCTCCGGAATTCCCAGGTCACCGGGGTCGTAATGCCCAGGTAACGTCTGGGAAACATGGAGGCGGAATGGTAATACGAGTCCGGCGGTAACCTGCCGGTTTTTCCGGCTCGGTTACCGCCGGACTTGTAATGAGGCCCTTGGTCTTATATCGTTGCATGCATGGTTCCAATGGAGAGTAGTAAGCCTAACGGGAAAGATCAACTCACCTAGCAAAACCCACTTTGTAGGCAGAACTTCAATAATCAATGGTTGATAAATCATCTGAATTTCTCAACATGATAGAGTCATATGTAATCAGTGTCTTAGATCACTGTGGAAAAGAATGAAATTAAAGGATAGTTCCGGGACTTTTTTTTTATTGTCCCTACGGTTCGGCCATGTGTTTTTAAGCATAAATCGGTAGATCGTAGAAAACTTTCCTATGGACCTTACCCGACTTTTCGTCCATTAACGCACTCGAAATCAGCCGCCATTTTCTGATAATCCTATCATTTCCCCCCATCGCCCTGGCTCACCTGCTTTTGCGGCACTAAATCAAATCCCCCGCCCCTGAAACAGACTTTATCAAAACATTCATATTCCCCGCCTCTATCCGTGACGTGACTGTGCTGCGTAGGCAAACGCTCCCAGGCGTCTTCTACGCGACTACACACAGAACCCGGAAACCAACACAGATCAGCTCACAACACAGCGCGCCACAATTGGGAATATGAAACTGTACTTTTAAATCAAACCGCAAGATTGTAAATTTGGTAAAGTACATTTATTTGACATCAAATGTTTAGAGAATATTCAGCGATTTGCATTTTTATTTGCTCACGTTCCAAAAAGTTCGTTTTGAGGCACGCGATGTTCCTTTGCTGTACACAGGGTCTTAGATCATCTCACAATACAGCGCCACAATTCGGAATATGAAACTGTGGTTTAAAAGCAAACGGCAAGATTGTCCATTTGGCAAAGAACATTTATTGGACATCAAATGTTTAGAGAATATTCTGCGATTTGCATTTTTCTTTGCTCTCGATCCAAAATAGTTCGTCTTGAGGCAAGCGATGTTCGTGTGCAGTACACAGGGTGTTGGTTTACGATAAAATAAGCTCTTCGGTCGCACTGATAATCGCATGGCTGTTCCAACAACGAGGCACTAGGCCACCACAACGGTCTGTATGTTGCATCTAGCCGTTAGTACCGCGTAAGGGCATACTTGTACTTGGCGATCGTCCCATAAAATGGTCAGGGTGGTAACGTTGTTCACACGGAGAAGCAACTGGCGGTTATAAAAGCCATCCGCCGGTGTCTGGTACTCGTGACACATACAATAATGAAGGATGTACCTGTTTTAAAAACATAAAAAATGAAATTAGTCTCACCATCAGATCTTTATTAAAATTATTCATTTTATATATTAGGTCGGGAAATTATTTCATAGCTAGGACAGTGCAACTGGGTATTATACGTCAAGGGGGGGCTGTAGGATACTGAGACAGTCCCCCAGTGCAGGGGTTGACAGGGAGGCAGTGCAGGTGGAGAGTGGAAGGGCCCAGGACCGAGGTCGCAGACAGTGGACCAGTTGTAGCAGGGGAGAGGGAGAGAGAAAGCAGAAGCAAAGAGGAAGGTTTTGAGGTGCTTCCGTAAAAGGAGATGGTTCTCCTCAAGATAGTGCGCGGTACAAAACAATATGCCACATAGAACGAACAAGTACAACTTAACCCGTCTTTAAAGCTACTGTATAGTAATTAAATTGCGGTATAAACTCATCTAAAGAGTTACTTACATTATATTTGCATTTTCCATTGTGTCTGTGCGTAGGGCAGCCCCGAAATACCACTCCTTCTATGCCGACGTTATTTCTTCTAATGAACGAACATTAAATGGCTTTCGTTTCTGAAATTATATTCATTATCGTTTCTTACGTTATTGCCCCACACCCCCAAAAAGAAGTCTTTCGGGATGGTCCCGGCCTGTCAAGGTCAAATAACAATAGAACCTTATACTGAGTCGTGGGCCATTCCGGCACCCGAGAAAAAAATCAAAGCAGCTGACCTTCACTTTGAACGAGCACACATTCCTAGTTAGCTACATTCAGTGTAAGGCCATCTCACAGGACTCACAGAGCAATCACTTTTATTTACACAATACATAGCTACACATATTCAATGGGCCTGCGACATGAGGAGACTCGAGAGAACAGACAATCAAATTACAATCATTTAAACCGTGATGTGTATTTCTCAATGAGCTCTTCTTTAGGTGGACATGGAACAGAGGCAATGTTGGGTGGCAATGCAGTTGTCCCCTGCACAGGTTCGTTCACAACTCCATGTATGTGCCTATCTAGGACATCAACAATAAGTCTCTCCATAAAGTCATATTGCATATCCTCAAACACTGGTTTGATAACCCATTGTTTACTTCTTTTTGTGAAGGCCTTATTGTAGCGAAGCGTCCCTAAAGTTCCGGTCGTCCTACTTTGTTGACGGCCAACATTATGGTTATGTGCCAAGACCGCTAGAAGAGTCCGATTTATCATGCCCTCCATGCCAAAATGCAATCGTTTTGGCCTGTACTTTAGGCACATATTGTGGAACACCTCCAAATCTCCTGTGTGGCAGAATTCCGTGAGTCCCCTCAAATCTCTTGTTATAGTTTTATCAAATACAATCTTTTCAATGCCTTTGTGAGTGGGTGATGAAGGAATCAACCACTTCTTCTTCCGTGCCTCCTCTGTGGCCAAATGGCCATGTTCACAATTGTGGAAATGTTGGTTTGTGGTCCAGCGGTGAACGTTGCTACAGTGTAGCATTACTGACCGCCATTTTTCCAGTAGAATTTCCAACGACCCTCCACATGTTTTTGAGCTCCACCAAAGATGGTTGCTGATTGACTTGGACCACTGTGAAATACCTTGCATATCTTTTTTTTTTACCTGCAGCCGACATTTTTTTATTGATTGTTTTTGCAAGATGCCAAACGTCAAATTGGTGATTTATATTTTTGTACTCTTCTCTCATTGTCTTGGCAATTGAAACGTGTCTGTCCGTGGCTATCAGGTCGATCACCATTCCCCGCGATTGTAGTTCTTGCAATGATGCTACAAAGCCAACTTTCTCCATGGCCACTGAGGATGTACTTTGTGACACCTGCACGACCACCGAACACACAATTTTCTTACTTTCCATGTCCTGAAAGTGGTAGGTGCAGTACTTGGCTGAAAATCCTGGGCTGTCGCACTGTCCATCACCGGCTAGCCTGAACCGTTTGCCCGCGAATGTACTATCAATAGACATTTTTTCCATTCTCCAAGCTTCGCTAATGGCTGGAAATAGATAATCGGTTTGGTATTTGTAGAACTGAGTTTTCGCAATGAAATGGATTCCCACAAACTGAAAGAAAGACTCTAACTTTTTAAAACTTGAACCACTAAAAAGTGCAGCCGCTGCACAAAGTAGATTGCCTGCTGGCAGTTGCCCCAGCATGGGTTGTGCAGACCATGAGAAAGGATGATATTTTGTACAGGTGGCATGTATTTTAAGGTTAGTGCCTCGAATTGCACAAGTCACATTAATCAATGGCTCCCCACATACTTCCCCACCAACCGAATGCCCACATTTCATCCGAATAATAATATCAATCAAACAACTATCGAATACAATGAATTTGGCCTCTTTCCTTATACTGTCACTCTGCATCCCAGCTGGTTCGGCCTGTAACGTTGAGGACATGTCACTCACATGAAAGGTAGAATCTCTGATATCGTCTTCCGCTATGTTCAGTGATATTGATGGTGTTTCATTGTCGTCCACTTCATTCTCTTCCATTGCAACATCTGTTCCTTCTCCGGCGATGGGTGAATAAAACAATTTCTTCAACTTTCTCGCGGTCTTAGTTTTTGCGAGTGTGGATTCTGTGAATTGATCTCCGACTGCATCCGAACTGCCAGGAGGACATTCACTATCAATGGCTGGATGTGGTATAGCTCCGTTGTCAATCACTTCATATTCTTCCCATTGGCACGATGCATCTCCAGTCTCAAGTCCCTGCCAAAAGGTTTGACAAGCAACATCTCTCGTTCGCTTCACTGTCTGTGTAGATCTAGTTCGTACACCCACTCGCAACTAGAGGACAGATTGGAAAAGGGATGTTCAGTTTAAACACAACTTACAGTATTGAACTATTAACAGTGAAAAACAACATAATATAGTGACCAGGACACTAACCTTCTTTTGCTTTCTTTTCTTTGAAACTTTCTTGCCTCGAACTTCAACATCGGGACGCTGTTGCTCCGACTGGTGTGTGCATGTCTCCACTTCCTCTTGCGCTGCAACGACTATATTTTCATGATAAGCACATCCATCACGCACTGACGCTCCATCGACTCCCTGAAACATAGAACTTTCATTAGTATGTATAATAATATTGAAAACAAAAAATGTACTTGGGGACCAATACCCACGTACATCTCAATAGCAAAACACGAATGAACGCTTTGTGTAGAACATTCAAACGACAATTATTCACGCATTGTTGATCTAGTTAGATGGAACTGTCAAGATCCATACCTCGGGCTCCTCATAGACTTCCATTGATGATATTATTGAAGATGATGCTTCAGTAACTCCCTGAAACACAGTAATTGCATTAGTATGGTTTTCTATTTTGTTAAAAAGAACATACACTTTGTGCAGGCGTCAACGGCTCATCTAAATAGACCTGCACAAATGATCAGTTGTCTAAAATAAATAATGGATATCTAAATATGATTCGATTTGCTCGATCGTTGGAAGTGTCACCACCCAGATATCTGCATCAACTACTAGGGGTGATGTTCTTGTAGAAGAAGCTCCGTCATCTCCCTGAAACATAGTACTTGCGTTAATAAAGAAGGAAGTATAGCGGATGTAATCACGTCATATGATTTCGCTTGATCGAATTGTCAGTATCCATACCTCGAAATGCATAAGAATATCAAGGGACGATGTAACTGCGGTGCACACTTCTGCAAGCTGTTGCGCCGACCCGTAACTGCATGCTCCCCCTTCTTCTTGGACTAATGCTCCATCGACTCCCTGAAACATAGGACTTTCATTAGTAATGAACACAATATTGAAAAAAGAAGACACATAGGAGGGCGACGACAGAAGGACATATCAATGGCTAAAAACGAAAGAAACATTGTGTGTAACAATCACGCTACAAGAATGCAAGATCTGATGATCTCCATCGATGGAACTGTCCGGAAACGTACCTCGAGCATCTGAGTGACATCAACGGTTGTCGTCAATACGTTGGACTCCTCAGCATCTCCCTGAAAGACAGTACTTGCATTATTTTGGATAACAATAATTATAACTGAAAACAAAGACTAGAGGACGAGTACAAGGGTGTACCATTAGGTAAAATAATCACACGATAAATTAAAACTATTGATTTACATGCCTAAAACAAGTCAGTGGCAGAATAGCTAAGTAAGATTACCCGATAGGCGCTTGAAGTGGCTGATGACTGCAATAACGACACGGATGGAGAATCTTCCGCCTTCATATTGAGTGGATACATAAATGGGGAAATTATTGTTAGCTAATGCTACACACTAGCGCAAGGCCGAGAGATAAATACGTAAACTTGACTCACCAGTGGAGGGATGTGGACGAATAGAGTGGGAATAGCGGTTGAGAGCAATTTTCGCCTCGCTCGCGGTGTGTTCTTCTTTATTAGCAATGATGTGGAGTACATGTCTGAGCTAAAGTGCCTGCTGCAGATGCGGTATCGATCACCCCTCTTGTCCGCAAAGACTTCTAGGACTCTACTTTCAAGCTCAGACGGTGGATATCCGCAATATCGGACCCATTCTCTTATCTGATCTATTGTCTTAGGGAAAACATGCATTATAGTACCTTCAGATTTATTATGGGTCTTCGAAGGGCAACCGCCAATGGAACAGGCAGGCATTGTGGAAAGTTCTGAAAAGTAAAGATCAACAATTCTCTATGAATACCAATGTGTTAAAAAATTAAATGGCACATAAAAGGTTCAATGCAAGGTTCGTTTTGGTTCTTGGAACTATACACGTTATTCACATGCGGATAAGTATTTGAATAACTTTAAAAAAATAGAAAGATAATTTGACTAAACTCAGAACATGTGACTAGTTCCTTGCATGTACTGTCTTGAACGAAAAGAAATTGGACGCAAAATGATTATGGTACATGGCCTTACCTTGACGAACAAACAGTTAGATGCAGGGATCAGAGTAGTTTCTTGTCGTAGAACAGGGAGCAGTTCACAGGTTGCAAACTGACGCGTTTCCTCGAAGTGGTCACGGAAGTTCACAGAGACGAAGAGCAGATAACCAGCACCTTCACGGGTTGACTAGCAAAGCGCAAAGAAGTTCTCATTAGAAATATGAAGTGGGTTATAAAGAATTCGAAACAGGGGTGTGTTTGTGAATGAATGACGTGTATATGTCGTGGCATTATGCGGTTTGCAGGGGGCCGTCCAGCGTGAGGGGGGATGCTTGGCAGGAGACACGGGGTCTGGAGGTAGACATGGGAAAAACAACCCATGCTCGATAGACCACTTTGAAGTGTACATGGTCTTTGGCACCTCTTGGCCTTTATCGCTCCCTGACAGCTCCACTTGCCAGCACAAGTACCCCGGTGCGAGCTGCCTTTGATAGGGCGGGGGTGGATTGGGGCGGTGGTCGTGCAGACAAGACACAGGAAGACTCGTGAATGGAGACACACTTATGTGGATTGCAGGGGGGCGTCCAGCGTGAGGGGGGATGCTTGGCAGGAGACACGGGGTCTGGAGGTAGACATGGGAACAACAACCCATGCTCTATAGACCACTTTGAAGTGTACATGGTCTTTGGCACCTCTTGGCCTTTATCGCTCCCTGACAGCTCCACTTGCCAGCACAAGTACCCCGGTGCGAACTGCCTTTGATAGGGCGGGGGGTGGATTGGGGTGGTGGTCGTGCAGACAAGACACAGGAAGACTCGTGAATGGAGACACACTTATGTGGATTGCAGGGGGGCGTCCAGCGTGAGGGGGGATGCTTGCCAGGAGACACGGGGTCTGGAGGTAGACATGGGAACAACAACCCATGCTCTATAGACCACTTTGAAGTGTACATGGTCTTTGGCACCTCTTGGCCTTTATCGCTCCCTGACAGCTCCACTTGCCAGCACAAGTACCCCGGTGCGAACTGCCTTTGATAGGGCGGGGGGGGGGTGGATTGGGGCGGTGGTCGTGCAAACAAGACTCGTTTGCCGCAGGGCCTCACCAAGGAGAGGCCATCTAACTGCATGTAAGAGGCAGGCTGCAGGATCTAGTACATGGAAGGCAGGGGGGTGAGTTTATAAATACCTCACCCTCCCAGGAGAATATATGGGTGCAGTTCACCCTGGAGACCCTGGATGCCTAGGCAGTTAGTCAGCATCAGGCTGGCCTGTGGTGGCAAGGCGGAACGGGCCAGAGGGGGTCATCTCTGTACCCGGTGCCCAAAAGGATGATTTATTATGATCAACCATATGGATTATTTACTTATAACCATGTTTTGTATCAATAAAATCCAACGGCCTTCCTTTTATTGCCAACGCTTGAACAAAGTGGTGTGGTAAGTATTTTTGGGGGAGGAGGCAAGGTCGGGAGGCTTGATGCCAACCTGCAAAATAACATATGTATGTCTGCTGCATATGGGTTCAACGGTTATGTGGATTGAAGGTGGGCGGCCAGCGTGAGGGAGGATGCTGGCCGGAGACATGTGGTGTGACAAGACAAGGCACATGAAGACTATTCAATGGAGACAAACTAGATTCATTTAAAAAATCAAAACAACCATTGTTAAAATATATGTTGGGTTTTATTTTAGATCTTAATTTCAATTGAACATAAATAATAAACATTACACATTGTAAAGTTCCGGTTGCAGCACATCCAGGGAAAATCCGCGGTATTGTCCACTGTCGCTGGGGTAATGTTGTCTAATGGCAAGTACCGCACAGGCAGGTATTACTCTCCGAACGCGGTGTCCGAGCCTCCCGTGAAGCCACCAAGTGAAGCAACGATAGGCCACCAGCCTGTACCACCTGTGAAAATGAAAGATGCAAACTGTATTAAAATGACAAAACTTTCTTATCACTGTCGATTCAGGTAAAAAATGTCATTCTGCTTTGAAAAAAATTCTATCTAGTAAATGCACAATATGGAACCAATTTACATGCATTCGAATGATATGTAGATGTAATTTTATATGTGGGAGACGACCATGACATAGTAGTGGCATCACTGACATCACAACCAGAGTATACTTACTCGTTACTCGGATTACGCGGACGAACAGTGCCGCGAAGTTCGTGCATAAGCACCATCATCATCCTCAACACGGTTCGTGAGAGGCAGGCTTCCCTGAACTCTGGCAGCTCGGTGATGCATTGCGGACTTGGCTCGCCTTCCGAAATGTAGGCCAAGCACCCGGAATTTTCACGGCAGCAGCAGTTCTCCTCCTCAGTTGGCATTAGCTCGCACCGATTGCACGTGCACCAGGTGGAGACGCCGTCCATGCGACATGCTCCAGGCTCTTCATCCATTGACTGGTCCTCCCAACTGCCGTCCGAATCCCCATCGTTTTCGCGTGCTTGCCTTTCCAGTAGTTCTTCCTCTGTGTACTCGGGCTCGTACATATACGGCATTATTGTAGCCATTGTGTGGTAAAGAAAGTAAAATAATTTACAGAGATGGTACAGGTGTTCACAAGGCCTAGAAGCGGCGAAGGTAGCTGACCAGAGCACAGAAACGAGTCACAGAATACTCAAAGTAACACAGAGAGAGGAATGGAATCGAAAATCTGCTGCTGTGTGTTGTGAAACGGTGTGTTTATACTTATAGAGGAAAGAGGCGTCCTGCCATTTCCATGGCGACACTTCATTAGCTGAGGCGCAGCGATTGTTGACACGAAACGTGCTTTGGCGTTGGGAAATGGGCGGTACGCGTCTGCTGATGTCAGGCTCAGGGGCGGGGGATTTGATTTAGTGCCGCAAAAGCAGGTGAGCCAGGGCGATGGGGGGAAATGATAGGATTATCAGAAAATGGCGGCTGATTTCGAGTGCGTTAATGGACGAAAAGTCGGGTAAGGTCCATAGGAAAGTTTTCTACGATCTACCGATTTATGCTTAAAAACACATGGCCGAACCGTAGGGACAATAAAAAAAAAAGTCACGGAACTATCCTTTAACTAATTGAAAATCCACTAAAGGCGAAAAAACATATGGAAGAAATGGATTGGATAGACACTGTAATACAAACACGTAATTACAAAGTGTATTCTACTTTTGCACGAGTGGAGAAAGCTTTGGGATTTTTACCTAAATACCTTGTTCAATATCCTAGCTCGACCATCGGAGAACAATTTTTGCTGTTTCGGTTAAATCTCTTGCCCATGGGAGAGATTTTACACATTCCCTCTAAAAACTGTAACCCAGATATTACATTTTGTAATTTCTGCAAGGATCCAGGTGCTATAAAACCCTTAAACACATAGTTGTTGAATGTCCTATGTTAGTGGAGGTAAGAACAAAATGTTTGGGGCGTTTTTTTTGATTGAGGCAAAGGTTGTGATTAGAAGATATTTGGAATCATGTAAGCGGAGGTCATGACATTTTTTTAACTACTGAAGTTGTGAGAATGCTAAATGAAATAGGTATTTTGGATGTTATGTGACATGTATTTTATAACATTTAATGAGATGGGTATAATGATTGATTATGTATACTGTTTCTTTTATTGTTTTGTATTTTTATAATGAAATGTTAATGTCTAATTGCTTTAACGTTTAATCTGTTTTAAAATTGTTTATAGATTGATGGATGCTGTTTTAAGATTTGAAAATGTATAGTGATATTTTATGAAAGATCATAGATTTGATCATAAGACAATACTAAATAAATAATACAGTTTGGTGGTATCTGGGCAGATTTACCACCCATATACGAACAAACTCATAATGAGGCCCTTAGTAAGAAAACATCCATCCAGCAAATGGTGTCTTTTTACTAGGTCTATTACTTTTCTTCTTCATGTAAAAACACGCAAATCAGCATAAGACCACAGTGATAGCAAAGGTAGAAACTGACTATAATGCAGTACAAAAAAGTAAACCTATCACTGTATCAAGCAGCAGGGAAACAAAACAAGGCATTTAAGCAACTTGGAGCAAATCTCTCACCAACTCAAACATTTCCACTTACAACAGCAAAATGGCAAACTTTAACATAACTTTCTCAGAGATTCACTCATTATGTAAGAACGAGTAGATGACTGGCAGCAGGACGTCTCTCTGATTTGTATCTTCATGAGCTCTGGCAGCAAGCAAAGGTCTGTGGCAGGGAGCCCTCATTCTGTATAGAAGCTTGACAAGGATTGCATTTTATTCTTTTTTGTCCGGCATGCAAGAAAATAAGAGGTCAAACCCTGTTGCCAATTTTAAGAAATGAGAGAATTAGGTAATATAAGCCAGCTTTTATGTTTTTATTGCTTATTCCAGATTCTGAAGCTGCATGGGCACGAAATAAATATATTTCTGAGGCTTGTGGAATCTGCTTAGATCACATGCTGTGCATAGGCCGACATCTAGTGGAAGCTGCGGAGTATTACAGTTTGTTTTTCGAAACTCCAAAATGGGCGTCGACACAGGGCGTGCCAGTAATATTATCCCTAGTGTGACGTCCACTGTACCCAAGATCCCTCACGCGTCTAGGATCCTCAGATTGTTTTTTTCCGCCATACTGTTCGGAAGCATTTTGCGGAGTCCCCTGGCCTTAGCCATACTTTTGCTAAAAATTTTAAATAATAATCTATTGACATCTTTCCCCACCCCAACGTCGAACTTCGACACTCGACGCCGGCTGGAGAAGAAATCGACCGTCGGCTGCTGCACGACGGATTTGGGCCTCGGAAGGCCTCTGGCCTCGGCCCTGCAAGTAGGGAGAGTGGGGGGTTGTACATACTCTACACTCTTGGTATATAGGTACACCTTATACATTTCCTACACTTAACAGCCCGCTGCCTCAAGGTGCGTATGGAGGGTACCCCTTTTCAATTCTGCCCCAAGTGCAATCGCAAATACCCTTGGGTCGACAGGCACGCCACGTGCAATCTCTGCTTGCCGAGGGACCACCCCCAAGCGAACTGCAGAGCGTGTAGTAGGTTTAAACCTAAGACACTTAAGGACGTTCGATGCAGCGTTGGGCCCACCACACCAGGCAGGTGGCCATGGCAGCGGAGGGCGCCTTCAGCGACGGCAGCGACGCTGTACTTTCGGACGGCGAGGGCATTACGGCGTCGAAAGACAGCCGAGCGCAGGTCCCCGACCTCGGAAGGTCGTCCGGCAGGGCGGCTATGGGGAAGACCCCCGGCAACACAAGCGCTTCACACACTACACACACTAAGTCCAACCGAGACTCGACGACGTCGAGTTCTCGGAAAGAGGCACAAACAGAACAGTCCGATTCGGTGTCCTCTGGGCGCTCACGATCAAGATCGCCGCATGACTCCAGGCAATCATCCACTCTTGCCAAGAGTGCCTCGCTCCCTAGGCTAACAGAAGTTCGATCGTCGGGAGACGAAGACGACTTCCACCCCCAGGCTGCGCTCCAGGAGTCGGAGCCCGCAGTCAAAATCAGCGAGGCCCCACGCTCGAAGGACAGGGACCCCACCCCCGATCCTCGACGCCAGGCGTCGAAAACCTCCGAAGCCACTAAAGGACAGGGAAAACACTTTTCCACTCACGGGGAGGGTGGAAAACAGCAGAAGAAGCAGCCTTTGCACTCTTGCACACCTGTGAAACACACCACTCCCCCTAAACAGACAGACAAAACCAGGTCTGCTGATATGTCTAAAACCAGCAAATCTACTCAAGACAAATCCCATAGACTTGCTGAGAGAGTCATTCCCAGTTCCAGAAAATGGTTGAGTGAAGACATAGATAGGGTCATGTCAAGGATGTCTTCTTTGGCTGATTTTTATGATAAAAATCCAGAACATTTCCTCTCGTATGATTCACAAGGGGCAACACCCTCAGGCTCTAATGATCCTATCCCCCCGAGTAAAAAGCCCCGGTTTGAAACATCGATGAGGTCAGACCCCTTCGAGGTACAACCATACTCAAGACCATACTCACTATTTCAAGGAGAGGCTTCCTTTGGTGAAGACCAAGAATTTGGCATGGTAGAAGAGCAAACCGGGACAGGCTACTATGGGGATGATGAGGACCAGGAAGAGGAAGAGGAAGACCCGGAAACATACAGAGTAGATTCCCCGGTAGAGAACGAAGCCCCGGTTACCGACTCCCCGGTCGATAACCAACCCCTCCTAAACAAGGTTCTCGCACGCGCTGCAGAACATTTCCATATTGACACCCACGGTGTCCAGGAGGAGAGGGACTTCGCAGAAGAGTTAGTGGGAGAAAGGAGGCCTGTTGCCCAGACCATCCCAATCCTTAAATCCATTCAGCGAAGAATAGACCCATCCCTGGTGAACCCGAACCTCACCAGAGCAGTCAATCCCAGGGTTGAAAAACTTTTCAGGGCGGCCCAGTCTGACCCTCTCTATATAAGAGGACATCTGAAGCCAGACTCCCTAGTTGTCACCAACACTCGTAAGAGGGCTGGAACACCCTTGTCATCGTCCGAAGCTCCTCCCGACAAGGAGAGCAAAAAACTATACGGTTTCGGCAGGAAAGTAGCCTCAACGTCCGCCTATCAAGCAAGGATTGCAAACTCCACCACCCTGTTGGCCAGCTACAACTGCCATCAGTGGGAAGAAGTCGCGGCACTCATAGCCTCTGCTCCTGAACCTTTAAAGGGCCAGTTAGCTCGGATTTCCGCAGAGGGTAGAGCCGTGTCTGGTTGCATTTTGAAAGCAACCTTCGACGCCACGGACAACGCAGGCAGATTGATAACAGAAGGCACTGTTATCAAGAGACATGCGTGGTTACGGCAGTCTGGTTTTAAGGCAGAAACGCAGGCATCATTGTTGGACAAACAGGTGGAAACCGATCTGTTGTTTGGTAAGGCACTCGAAGACGCACTGAAGAATGCCAAGGACGAATACGAAACACTCAAGTCCCTTGGCCAGTTAACCAATAAACCCCCTAACCAGAGAGGGAATAGTAATTTTCGTCACCCACGCGGCCAAAATTCCACGAGAGGATCAAACTATTCCTAGGGGCAGGGTACACAGTGGAACAACAACCAACAGTCTACCCAGGGTTACGGCAGGGGTAATAGGAGAGGTCGTGATAAAGGCAGAGGCTGCCCCAGCAAGGGAGGCGGCACGCCTCCACCAAAGCAGTGACGCTCAGTTCAGGGTCCCTTCTCACGCAACCCCAGTAGGGGGACGCATTTCCAACATCACCCAGGCTTGGGAAGGGATCACATCAGACAGATGGGTGCTGTCAACAGTATCCACAGGATATTGTATAGAGCTACTGCAGCGTCCCCAGAACCATCCTCCATGACAAAGAGTACACTCTTTAGAACATCAGAAGATTCTCCTCAAGGAGATCGCCATTCTGCTAGAAAAGGACGCGATAGAACTCGTCCCGGGACAACAGGTAAACAAGGGTATTTATTCAACTTACTTCCTTGTGCCAAAGAAAGATTTGACAATGCGCCCAGTATTGGACTTACGGCCTGCCAACAAGTATGTCAAGCCCCAAAAGTTTCGTATGACCACGCTACAAGAGGTAATCCCCCTCCTAAAAAAGGGGGATTAGATGGCAACCTTGGATATGAAAGATGCTTATTTTCATATTTCCATGTTCCCAGCGCACAGAAAGTATTTGCACTTCAAGGTGGACAGTCGACACTACCAATTCAAAGTACTGCCATTCGGGATAGCTTTGGCACCAAGGGTATTCACCAAGGTACTGGCGGTGGCGGCTGCACATCTGCGTAGGGAGGTAATCCCAGTGTACCCTTATCTGGACGACTGGCTCATAACGGGGGAAACTCCAGGAATTTGCAGGATAAACATTCAAAGGACTATCGACCTCCTCCACGGGTTAGGCTTCTCAATCAACGAGAAAAAGTCAAGCCTGGTGCCAAGCACCTCCAAACAATTCCTAGGAGCAATCCTAGATACTCAGGAGGGGTTGACCTTTCCTTCAGAAGAAAGAATTCGGAATATACTACTGCAAATTCCGCATTATCAGTCCGGTCAACAAATAACGGTACGCAAAGCTATGCGTTTACTGGGCATGATGGCGTCATGTATTTACCTGGTCCCCCACGCGCGCCTGCGCATGCGTCCCATGCAGGAATGGTTGGCGAAACAGTGGTCTCAGGCAAGTGGTCAGTGGGACGATCTAGTGGTCGTTTCGCCAACACTGCTACAGAGCCTTCACTGGTGGACAAGAGAGAATCTTGCACAGGGGAAACCCTTCTACGATCCCGAAGTACAGGCAGTAGTCACTACAGATGCATGTCTGACGGGTGGGGAGCTCACCATCTCCACCACACAGCTCAGGGTCTCTGGTCTCACTCAGTGGCCAAGAACCACATCAACCTGCTAGAGCTTCTGGCAGTATTCAGAGCGCTTCAGGCGTTCGAGCCCCACCTACTAAACCTGTCAGTGCAAATCCGGACGGACAGCACAACAGCCATGTTCTACCTGAACAAGCAAGGAGGGACTCGCTCGCCAAATCTGTCCAAGCTTGCCCAGAAAATCTGGATATGGGCACTCAGACGGAACATCTTCCTGTCATCACAACATGTTCCAGGGGAGCTCAATTCCCTAGCGGATGCTCTGAGCAGAGACTCCCTCCCAGAGGAACACGAATGGGTTCTACACAGAGAGGTCGTAAAAGATATCTTCTCTCAGTGGGGTTTCCCCACTATAGACTTATTCGCCACAAGCGAAAACGGACAATGCCCAGGATTTGCATCCAGGTTCCCCCAACCAGACTCCCAGGGGAACGCCCTGTGGATGAACTGGTCAGGGATGTTTGCGTATGCTTTTCCACCAATTCCTCTCATCAGGAAAGTGGTGAACAAGATGAACAGAGAGTCGATGACGCTCGTCCTAGTTGCTCCCATGTGGGCAAGACAACCGTGGTTCCCACACCTACGCAGGATGGCTGTGTGTGAGCCCATCAAACTTCCAGCCTGGTACAACCTACTGTCCCAGCACCAAGGTCAAACAGTGCACCAGCAACCCAACTCAATGAACCTGGCAGCATGGCTCCTGAGGTCATAGAGTTTGGACATCTCAATTTGCCACAGAGGTGTATGGACATCCTAAAGGAATCTAGGAAACCAAACACAAGGCACTGTTACTTTGACAAGTGAAAGAGGTTCGTTATCTGGTGCCAGAGTAGACAAATCAACCCGGTTGATTGCACTCCTTCCACTATTGTTACATACATGCTCCACCTGCTAGATGCAGGATTGGTTTTTAACTCACTGAAAATACACCTGGCAGCCCTGTCGGCTTACACCACTTCCCATAGCAAGGTTTTGTGGTGGAAAGTACCAGTAGTTAAAGCCTTCATGGAAGGAGTAAAGAGACTTCACCCTCCTATTTCAAACCCACCACCAGGGTGGGACCTTAATGTGGTGCTAGCCAAGCTCATGGGCCCCCCTTTCGAACCCATGCATAAAAGCAGTCTCAAACACCTGACTTATAAAACGGCCTTCTTAGTAGCTATTACTTCTATAAGAAGGGTCAGTGAAATTCAGGCTCTGTCAGTGCAGGATCCCTTCTTTACTGTCCATAAAGACAAACTGGTTTTACGCACACACCCTAGGTTCTCACCTAAATTTATATAAAAATTCCATGTAAACCAGTCCATCGAGCTTCCTGCTTTCTTCCAGGACCCGCAAAGCTCGGCTGAGGTGAAACTACACACCCTAGATGTGCGTAGGGCGGTCCTCTACTATGTAAATAAAACCAGACCGCTAAGAAAAACAGATCAACTGTTTGTCTCCGTAGCTACAGGCAGAGAGGGGGATCGCGTCTCTAAAGGTGCCATCTCGAAGTGGATTATTAACTGTATCCAGCTGTGTTACTCACTCTCTGAAAGAACTCTGCCTTTCACGCCAAGAGCCCACTCTACTATAGGCATTGGGGCCACTCTGGCTTTCATTGCAAATGTAAAATAAATAAATAAATTAAATAAATAAATACCCCTTGACACCATTTGCAAAGCAGCTACTTGAAGCTCTATTCACACTTTTACTAAGCATTACTGCATTGACACCCATTCCAAGGCAGATACACAAGTGGGACAAGCGGTTCTAAGACACTTATTTGCTCATGACCCTTCTCACATCCCACCTCCTTCTTCAGGTACTGCTCGCTAATCTATGCACAGCATGTGATCTAAGCAGATTCCACAAGCCTCAGAAGGGATACATTACTCATCGTAATCGTATTTCTGATGCTTGTATCTGCTTAGATTCACATGCGACCCACCCTTCCTCCCCTCTGAGAGAAGGCGCATGATTGCTTGTAGTCTTACCTTTCTGTCTATATGCTTGGATTATCTGTACTCACGCTACTCCTCATGCTACCTCATGTCAGAAAAAATACAATCTGAGGATCCTAGACGCGTGAGGGATCTTGGGTACAGTGGACGTCACACTAGGGATAGTATTACTGGCACGCCTGTGTCGACGCCCATTTTCGAGTTTCGAAAAACAAACTAATACTCCGCAGCTTCCACTAGATGTCGGCCTATGCACAGCATGTGAATCTAAGCAGATACAAGCATCAGAAATACGATTACGGTGAGTAATGTATCCCATATGGTATTAAAACTAGGATGATATTGACTAAACCTTACAAGAACAGATAGGCTTTAGACTGAGCTCATGATGTGTTTTATAATTAATACTTGTGGTGTTGATATAAGTTTATATCCATGTATAGAATTATTTATTTGTCTATAATTTTGTTATTCATTTTATCTTTTTGATTTAACAGTCTATTATTACTGTCTGCACCATGATGGATAGTTCTATGTGAATCAAGTTGGTGAATTCGATTGAATGGATTAACATGTCTATTTCTTTAATTATAAATCCTTTGATGGTTACAATGGAATGTAAAGTAAAAATGACTTTATTGTGGTGTATTTATTGCTTACTGACAAATGATTTTTGGGTTTCCAGAAGGTTCTTCTGATATTGCATCTATTAAAGTGGAACCTTCTGTGCTGTGCAAGAATTATTTCAAGAGTGTTTCTGAGAACAAAGAGATCGCTAAACTCGCATCTGTGCTGAGTACAGCCATTAATTCAACTAAAAAGGTAGGTTTTTACAGATTTCCTTTATGTTGTTGTCTTCTCATTTTCTCACAAGCCTCAGTGCTTAAAATTCATTCATCACATGGCTCATTAAGAAAGCGTCTCGGAGCATATGCCTGTGTGGTTACAGGCGTTGATATCAGGCAACGTTATTTGTCGCTTGTTGTACAGAGCATCATATCATTCATAAGTGCATCACATTTCTTTCGCTGAACCTTTTTCAGGAGCCCCTCTATTTCTATTAGCACTGGTGAAAGTACTGTTGATACGGTTGTACGTGTTTTTAACTAAGTCACTTTCCTCATTTGCAAAACTCGTGCATTTTTTCCCATGATCGTTTTCATCCAATCTGTTTTTTAAATGGAGGTGATACCACAACACCACCCCATCTAACCCACCCACAACCAATTACCCTGTCACCAACCTCCCCTATCCTTTACCCCCAAGAGTCAAGATGGCGACCAGAGAGGACAAGGAATACTGAGCTCCAGTACATCGAGCCGACAACCGTAGCCCCATTGCAACCCACCTAGTCGAAGGGAAGTCTAAGGGACAGAGGACCTGATCTCCACATCTGAGGGGCTGTCAGCGGCTCTCAGAGGCAAGGCAGTGAAAGGCCCTGATTGGAGGCTGGCGGACTGCGTGGCACTGACCCGCTTTGAGGGATACAGTGCAGCGCCTCAATGGTCAATCTGCCAGCCATTGAGAGAGATACAGGTGACCCGGGAGGGACCGTGGAGCCAGTGATGAGACCACCAACATGAGCGGTGTGGATGTGAGACTATGTTGATACTGTGGATGACTGCACACAACGTAATGTGAACAGTGCGGTAGGCCATACCGACACCCGTAGCTCTGCCATGACTGCTCCAGCCTGTGAGGACCTCAGAGGAAGCAGCAACACTGCTGACAATGGGGGGCGATTTCTCACCCATACCAAGTTTGAAGCCGCACAGAGACACAGAGTTGAGGAGCCCTGAGGCAAAGCCTAAAGTCTGCACACACTAGGTATGCACGCATAGGTGAGGAATGAGGCCCCAAATATCCCCTGAAACACCTGTGGGCATGACAAAACTGATGAGGGGGACTAGCAACATGGGACCCGGCTGGTCAAGAAGGGGTAAAAAAAGGAGAGGATAACTCAAGTGACACAACTATAAACATTGACAACCACCTCCCCCAATGGCTTTTGACACCAGTTATTTCATACTCCAGAGAGGGTATTTGTATTTATTTTTGTATTTGTATTTATTTATTTGTAGAGCGCAACCTTGCCATGAGGCATCTGGGCGCGTAGTTACAAGAAGGTGGTTACAGGCAGGCATAACCTGTTCCCCCAGGGGAACAGTCTTAACGAAGATGATACAATAAAATGTACAGGTTACAGGCAGGCATAACACAATAAAATTAAAAAAACAGAACTTAAAAACATAACGGTGCACGTTACACATAATTACTCCAGAAACATATGAAGGATACTAAAAGCTGATATAAGGGATGCGGATGAGAAAGAGGTAGAGATAAAATAGAGGATTAGAAAGGGGTAGGAAGTGCTAATGTAGTTAAAGGTGAGCACCTATAGTGAAAGTGTAGTAGGCTCATCAAGCTTGTGAAGCCAAAGTTTGGTTTTGGTTTTGAAGGAGTGGAACATTTTTGGGTTTCCAGAAGGTTCTTCTGATATTGCATCTATTAAAGTGGAACCTTCTGTGCTGTGCAAGAATTATTTCAAGAGTGTTTCTGAGAACAAAGAGATCGCTAAACTCGCATCTGTGCTGAGTACAGCCATTAATTCAACTAAAAAGGTAGGTTTTTACAGATTTCCTTTATGTTGTTGTCTTCTCATTTTCTCACAAGCCTCAGTGCTTAAAATTCATTCATCACATGGCTCATTAAGAAAGCGTCTCGGAGCAATATGCCTGTGTGGTTACAGGCGTTGATATCAGGCAACGTTATTTGTCGCTTGTTGTACAGAGCATCATATCATTCATAAGTGCATCACATTTCTTTCGCTGAACCTTTTTCAGGAGCCCCTCTATTTCTATTAGCACTGGTGAAAGTACTGTTGATACGGTTGTACGTGTTTTTAACTAAGTCACTTTCCTCATTTGCAAAACTCGTGCATTTTTTCCCATGATCGTTTTCATCCAATCTGTTTTTTAAATGGAGGTGATACCACAACACCACCCCATCTAACCCACCCACAACCAATTACCCTGTCACCAACCTCCCCTATCCTTTACCCCCAAGAGTCAAGATGGCGACCAGAGAGGACAAGGAATACTGAGCTCCAGTACATCGAGCCGACAACCGTAGCCCCATTGCAACCCACCTAGTCGAAGGGAAGTCTAAGGGACAGAGGACCTGATCTCCACATCTGAGGGGCTGTCAGCGGCTCTCAGAGGCAAGGCAGTGAAAGGCCCTGATTGGAGGCTGGCGGACTGCGTGGCACTGACCCGCTTTGAGGGATACAGTGCAGCGCCTCAATGGTCAATCTGCCAGCCATTGAGAGAGATACAGGTGACCCGGGAGGGACTGTGGAGCCAGTGATGAGACCACCAACATGAGCGGTGTGGATGTGAGACTATGTTGATACTGTGGATGACTGCACACAACGTAATGTGAACAGTGCGGTAGGCCATACCGACACCCGTAGCTCTGCCATGACTGCTCCAGCCTGTGAGGACCTCAGAGGAAGCAGCAACACTGCTGACAATGGGGGGCAATTTCTCACCCATACCAAGTTTGAAGCCGCACAGAGACACAGAGTTGAGGAGCCCTGAGGCAAAGCCTAAAGTCTGCACACACTAGGTATGCACGCATAGGTGAGGAATGAGGCCCCAAATATCCCCTGAAACACCTGTGGGCATGACAAAACTGATGAGGGGGACTAGCAACATGGGACCCGGCTGGTCAAGAAGGGGTAAAAAAAGGAGAGGATAACTCAAGTGACACAACTATAAACATTGACAACCACCTCCCCCAATGGCTTTTGACACCAGTTATTTCATACTCCAGAGAGGGTATTTGTATTTATTTTTGTATTTGTATTTATTTATTTGTAGAGCGCAACCTTGCCATGAGGCATCTGGGCGCGTAGTTACAAGAAGGTGGTTACAGGCAGGCATAACCTGTTCCCCCAGGGGAACAGTCTTAACGAAGATGATACAATAAAATGTACAGGTTACAGGCAGGCATAACACAATAAAATTAAAAAAACAGAACTTAAAAACATAACGGTGCACGTTACACATAATTACTCCAGAAACATATGAAGGATACTAAAAGCTGATATAAGGGATGCGGATGAGAAAGAGGTAGAGATAAAATAGAGGATTAGAAAGGGGTAGGAAGTGCTAATGTAGTTAAAGGTGAGCACCTATAGTGAAAGTGTAGTGGGCTCATCAAGCTTGTGAAGCCAAAGTTTGGTTTTGGTTTTGAAGGAGTGGAACATAGGTTCTGATCTGAGTGTGGAAAGGGTGGTGTTCCAGAGTTTAGCTGCGAGGACTGGGAAACTTGATCCCCCAACAGACTGCAGCTTAAATCTAGGTATAGAGAGTGTGTTGACATAGGCTGATCTCAGCGGTCTGCTCGTGACATGCTGCGAGAAACAGCTAGTCAGATAAGCTGGTGCCAGGTTGTTCTGAGCCTTGTAGGTTAAGGCTAAGGTTTTAAGCGAAATTCATTGCACAACGGGGAGCCAATGAAGGTTGCGTTTGATGTCTGAGATGGGAGATCTTCTTGGGATGTTGAGGGCCGCCCTGATGGGATTGTTTTGTGTAACTTGTAACTTGTCAATGTTTTTTTGACTGGTCCCTAGGTAGAGAGCGTTACAATAGTCTATTTTTGCCATGATTAGTGTTCTAGCTAGGATGATGCAGTTCTCAGTGTTGAGGAAGGGTCTGCATGCTTTGATGAGTTTACAAGTGTAGGACGAGGCAGAGGCTACAGCATTTGTTTGTCTAGTTAGAGATAGAGTTGCGTCGAGATAAATGCCTAGAGTTTTTGCTGCGTTCGACACTTTAATGATGTTGCCGTCTATGGTGAATGATTTGTAGGCTGGGTCAAGTTTGGCTAATTTGGAATGCGATCTAAGGATGAGTAGCTCCGTTTTCTCATCTTTGAGGCAAAGCCCATGATGAGCCATCCAAGCCTGGATGATTGAATAGACATCATTAAGTGCCTTTGCGTCAAGAGCAAAGTCACCAGAGATAGGGATGAGTATCTGGGTGTCGTCAGCGTAGTTGGTGTAAGAGACACCCAGATAGTCAAGTATGTCAAAGAGTGGCTTGGTAAACACATTGTATAATGTGGGAGAGACGCAAGAAACATGAGGGACTCCACAAGGGACAGGAGCAGGTTCTGAAAAGGCTAGAGGAGAGAAGACCCTCATAGTTCTATTTGCTAAAAAGGAACTAATCCAAGACGACGCTGAGTCCGAAAAGTGCGCAGCAATTTTGAGATGGTGGCAGAGAATTTTATGATCAACTAAGTCGAATGCCGCTGACAGATCGAGCAAGAGGAGGAGTGCCAACTTGCCCTTATCTTTTAGGTCATCAATTTGAGTTTTTAAGTCAATCGGGGCAGTGTCTGTGCCATGTCTAGGACGGAAGCCAGAATGACGGAGACCAAGTAATTGGTTTGATTCGAGATAGTCCTGAATTTGCAAGTATGCAGCGCGGTCCAGAATGTTTCGAAGGTATGGTACTGTAGTAATAGGCCTATAATTGGTGGGGTTGCTTGGGTTAAGGGATGGTTTTTTGATTAATTGGATAACCCAAGCATCCTTAAGGTTATCTGGGACAATGCCCGATCTGAAGGAGGCATTTATAAAAGTAGTGATAAAAGGCACAAGGTCATGCGCAGCTTCCTTGATGATAGGTGCAGGGTGGGTTTCACCTTGACAGTTTGATGGTTTAAGCTTTTTGATAATATTTTCCACTTCCTCAATGGATAGCGGAGAGAAGCTGAAAGGTTTTAGTGGGCGTGTAGGGACTGGGAGGTTAAACGATGGTGTGTTCAAGGTAAAATGGGTTAGGTTGTTCTTTTTAGCATTTATTTTCGCTTGCAGTATGGCAATTTTATCTAAAAGTGCCTTTTGAATATTCGTACACCAGGCAGCGTCAGGGGAGCAAGTCACCAGAGGGGCAACAGGGGACTCTAGTTCCTTGAGGATCTTAAAAAGTTCCTTCATGTTTGATTGGGCCTGCATGATACGTTTGTTGTAGACATCTTTTTTGGCTACAAGAATAGCAGCTTTATTAGTGGATGAGGCCAGAGTTAGGTTGTTTTTGTTAACAAAGGAAGGTATATTTTTCCAAAGGGACTCAGCCTTTCTTTTTTCTTTGCGTAAGTCTCTAAGATGGGGGGTGAACCAGGAGTTCAGATGAGAACGAGGTTTCTGTTTACGCAATTTTAGCGGTGGGATAGTATCTAGGGCTTTGAGCATAGTCTGGCTATAAATATCCACTAAAACTGTGGGGTCTGAGCTGGTGGTCAGAGAGGTATTTAGTAGAGGAAGGGTGATTGGAAGAAGTTTCTCAATCGAGATGTCCTTCTTATTACCGGTTTGAGTAGCAGGGGCTAGATTGGGTTTGCAGATTTGAGGACTGGAGTTAATTGCAAAGGTTTTTTTGTAGTGGTCTGACCAAAGGCATGGAATCACAGAGATCAAGTTGAGCTTGCAGTTTAGGTCAGCACCCCAATCGAGAGTGCAGCCTTTGATATGAGTGGCCTCTTTGATGTGTTGGGTGAGGCCAAAGTAATTTAGAATGTTTAGGAGGTTAATGGCTTTGGGATCATTCACATCTTGGTAGCCTAAATTAAAGTCGCCAAGTAGAAGGATTTGCGAGTTGGGCTTGGTGCTAGAGGCAAGAATGAATGAACGATATATCATCAATAAATGAGGTAATGGGGTCAGGGGGCCTATATAGGAGATGTGCTGTTATAGTTTGGTTGTGGGAGATGGGTAGCTTGAAGGATAGAAGTTCAGCAGATGGAATCTGGATGTTTGGCATCATCCTAAATTCCAGTGAGCTTTTGAAGATGACGGCTATTCCTCCACCCTTGGATTGTTTGGAGTCCCTGTCTTATCTAATGATGGAATAGTTGTCTGGAACTGTAAGTGAAAGTGAAGGTCCGGAAGCAATATGTAACCAAGTTTCGGTGATGGCCAAAAAGTGTAAGTTCCCAGAAGTAATCATGTCAGCAATATAAAAGGGCATGTGGCGAGAGGAATCGGGCATTAATCAGGGCACCAATGAGCTTCTTATTGTTTGCCTTTATATGGCATGTAGTCAGAGGCGGTGATGGGTTTAAATTCGTAGCTGGTACTGAGGTTGGGATGTGTGTAGGAATGTGGTCGTTGACTGGTCGTGGGAGTTTGGAGTTAGGATAACGGCCCTGGAGGCGCGTCTCAAGATGGAGTCTAGATGCTAGTCTCTGGTTTCTGACGTGTGAAGTGCATGGTTTTTTTTGGATACATTTTTTTTAAATTATCAATTGGTTATAACATAGACAAAACAACCAAAACCAAAGGGGAGGAACAAAAGAAGGAAGAGGCAGCTACATCCAATGGGGCCAACACGGCCCGTTTTACAGTAGTAGTATGTCTTGCATCACCATTCTCATGGAATACGACTACAGTTCACAGTGTAAGTGTTCAGAGTAACATCCCCCGAGTGCATATACATCAGGGCCCCCCCTCCTCCCATGCCACCCATATTTTAGAGGCTTTGTTGGGACAGCCTCTTGCGTTATAGATCCGTCTTTCGATCATAGCACATGTGTCCATGTCCAGTGCCCATTGCTCCGGTGTCGGAGACTCCGGGACTCCCCATTTTTGTGCAATATTGCGCTTCATTAGGGCGGCCGCCGTATGCAGTAGCAGTTCTTCCCATTTATTCAGTTCATGCTCCCCTGGTACTCCCAGGATTAGGACCTTCGGGTCCATTTCTATTGTTTTGGAGAGTATCCGGGCCAGTTCCCGACAACAGGCCTCCCAGAAAATGTGGATGCAGGGACAGGACCACAGAATGTGGAAGAAGGTCCCCTCCTCATCCCCACATCTGAGACAGTTCGGGTTTGTCGCTTTTTTCCACCCAAAGAGTGCAGTTCTAGGATAGTACACGCTATGCAGTATTTTAAGTTGCACTAGTCTGAGTCTCGAGGAGATGGCGGCTTCCCGTGGGTGCATTGGTACCCGGATCCAGTCCTCTGGGTCGAAATCCCCTACATCCATTTCCCACTTGGTCTTTAGACTGGTCAGCTCAGGAGTTGCGAAGGATGTGATGGCATTATAGAGAATGGATGTGCATTTGGAGGGGATATATTCAGGCAAAATGTTGCGTTCAATAGGTGAGCACTCCGGGATATTGTCCTCTGTCAATATGTGGACTCTTAGGGCGTGTGACATTTGCATGTGATGGTATCTATCAGTGTCTGGGAGCTGGAATCTGCGTTGTAGGTCTGCAAACGGGGCAAGATTCCCATCTTTCAAGCCATCCCCCACTTTCTGAATCCCAGCTCTCACCCAGCACGGCCAAGGTTCGAGTTTCGCAATTTCCCTCAGGTTGGTGTTTCGCCAAGGGGGTTGCGCCGCTGATATTTTGTTCCCCCGCCCCACAAACTTGTGTACTTTCCTCCAAGTGGTAATAATCTGTGCCTTCCTTGTTAGTGGGGAGGGTCTAGGGGGGGCTTGATACAATAGCTGCAAACGATCGGTGTCGTGCATGGCTCCCACATCGGCTTTGATATGGGGTAGTTCCCGGTCTCCGTGCAGTAGGTCATTGACCACCACCAGTTGGGAGGCCCAATATTAGGTCTGAAGGCGGGGCACTCCGATCCCACCCTCCCAGACCGACCTCTGAAGTGTGGCCAGGGCTATGCGCGCTTGTCCTCCGCCCCATAGGAGCTCCCTAAGGAGGGTTTCCACCTGGCCAAATTCAGCCCCCAGGATCTGCAACAGGGCGTTTTGAAGGACATAAAGGAATTGCGGGAGAGCTAACATTTTAAAAAGGGCGGCTCTACCCATGAGGGTCAGGGGAGAAGCTTCCAATGTTGTACATCATTAGAGAATCGGTCCACGATTGGTTTGAGATTATGCATGCTATAACTGGTAAGATCTGTTGTTATCCAGATCCCAAGGTATCGGAAGCCAAGCTGTTCTATGTGGTAGGGGCATTCAGATGGGTCGGGCTGACCCCCTCCTTTCACCGGGAAGAAAACAGATTTCTTCCAGTTGATCCTTAGACCGCTAAATTCCCCGTATTGGACAAGCATCTGGGTCAATATGGGGCAGGTTTGGACGGGCTCTCCCAGGTATATCAGGAGGTCGTCCGCGTATAGGGATATCCGGTCTTCGTGTCCCTCTGGCCACCTGAATCCCACCCAGGATGTGCTCTGCGAAGCCATATGGCCAATGGCTCTATCGCGAGAGCGAAGAGAAGGGGGGAGAGGGGGCACCCCTGCCGTGTACCCCTGCCCAATCGGAAGGAGCGAGAGGTCCACCCATTCACCTTGACCTCCGCCCGGATATTTGTGTACAGCAGCTTCACCCATCTCAGGAACCCCTCCCCGAAGCCCATGCGTTCCATGATCTCCCAGAGGCCATCCCATCGGACCGAATTGAAAGCCTTCTCAATGTCGATTGCTAGAAGAGCAAGCGGGTTGTTAATGGTGGGAGCCCTCTCTAGCGCCAAGTGAAGTTGACGCAGATTCATTCGGGTCGATTTGTGTGGCATAAAGCCACATTGGTCCGGGTGTATTAGGGCATCAGCTACCGGTTGTAACCTGTTGGCTAGGAGCTTGGCGAGGACCTTAGCATCGTGTTGTGATCTTGATGGTCGTGTAGATGAGGATACCTCCGTCCCCAAGTACCACACTGGTAAGAAAGAAATCACTACCAATGCAATCCTTGAGACCACAGGTGTAGAGTGCCGTCAAGCTGGAACCAGGAACACCAGAAGGACCCCCTGACCACTGTAAGGCAATGAATGATTAGGTCACAGTCACAATGATAACAATGCAATATTCTGGAAGAGTGCTAAAATGGCTTACCCAGATGTGCTGGTCAGAAAACCTTGAAGGGGTAAAGGAAGTAGAAGGGGTCAGAGATGGCACTCTTGGTGGAACACATCTGCAGGTCAGGTATCAAAAGGAAGATCCGTGAACAGTCCGTTTAACAATCCAGGGTCGGAAGCCAGGAAAAACTATCACCAAAGTCCAGAAACCAGAGTTCCAAAAGTTATGCAAAGCCAAAGGTTGTAATACCTGAAGATCAAAGTTTGCCTGAGCCGTAGGAAAAATCCAAAATCAATCCGTGTAACGTTCCGTGGTCAATGTAATCCAATATCCTTAACGAGGTCCAAAACGCCATGCAGCACTCCAAGAAGCAGCTGTGAAGCATTAGTTCCGCCTTTCCCCTGTCCTTTTGACTGCGTGAAGTGGTCATGTGATGCAGTCACGAGGGAAATGCGGGAGCCGCGTCACGTGACCCTCGATGCTGCACAGGGAGCCTGCCGGCGATTGGACGCTTGCTGCCGGCGTTCAATCAACTGATAGGAAGTGCTCTGTGCGTTTATCGATGAACGCTGTCTCCGAGCGCCCTTGGGCGAGTGCCGTCCCGGAGAGAAGCGCCATGGCAAATTCCAATGCAGGAAGGGTCGTAGGCGTCCCTGGTAGTTCTGTTGCTGAGTGCGGTGAGGATCATGGGGAACACGCCGGATGACGCGTGCAGGGCTTGAAGGGGTGGCAGATGTGTGTTTGGGAGGCTGTCTGGCAATGGTGAGCCTGGGAGGAGGCGTGACAGAGTCCCCCCCTACGGCCCACAACCCCGTGGGCTGGACGGATGGTCCCGATGAAAACGAGCAACTAAGAGCGGAGCCCGTACATCCCGAGAAGAAACCCAAGAGCGATCCTCAGGACCATAGCCCAACCACTCCACTAGGTACTGCAACCGACACCTACAGAAACGGGAACCCAAGATAGCACTGACCTCAAACTCGTCAGGGGATGACACCGAAACAGGAGCAGGAGGGGCAACAACACGGGTAGGTTCAGGGCAGGGTTTAAGCAAGGAGGAGTGAAACACTGGATCGATCTGCCAGGTGGCGGGAACAGAGAGGCGAAAGGCCACCGGGTTGATGATTCTGGAGATACGGTAAGGACCAACAAAACGAGGGAGCAGCTTACGGGAACCAGGAATATGCAAATGTCGGGAAGACAACCACACCCGATCCCCCACCCAGTACTCAGGAGCAACCAACCGTTTCTTGTCGGCTGTATTCTTCATGGAAACCTGAGACTCCCGCGAATGTATAAGAGTCTGGGCGTGAACAGCGACAAGATCGCGGGCACAAGCATTGGCAGCAGGGGTGACTGTAGGCGTGAAATCCGGGAGAGGAAAGGTACGAGGATGTTGGCCATAAAGGCAATAGAAAGGGGAGAAGCCAGTCGGAGAGTGTAGAGCATTATTGTAGGCGAATTCCGCCATGTGTAAGAGATTAATCCATGTATCCTGATTTTGGAGGGTAAGGCAGCGTAAGTACT
This sequence comes from Ambystoma mexicanum, assembly GCF_040938575.1. Classification (NCBI taxonomy): domain Eukaryota; kingdom Metazoa; phylum Chordata; class Amphibia; order Caudata; family Ambystomatidae; genus Ambystoma; species Ambystoma mexicanum. Next base: position 1,362,802,421 of record NC_090930.1, on the reverse strand, counting down.
GTTCTAGGGACTGGTTCACCCTTTCTGTCTGACCATCGCTCTCTGGGTGGTAAGCGGAAGAGAACCGTACATCAATGATAAGCAATTTGGTCAACGCCCGCCAAAAACGAGAAGTGAGCTGGGTACCCCAGTCAGACACTATGACCTGTGGCAAGCCAAAGAGACAAAAGATGGATTTGAAAAACAACCTGTAACGCTCACCTGATTCCCACGGAGGCGCAGGTCTGGCTTCGAGTGCCGATGCTTCTTCAATGGTGAAGCGCAGGACTCTGAAGATGGACAGGAAGGGCCCTCTACTCTGGCTTCTCCCGCTCGCAGGAATATTCCCCTGTGCGTGAAAAGGGAGTATTACCTACTGACTGAGTTATGCTCAAGCCTCCCACTCTCTTCCAACCCTCCACGATACCCTTCCACGATTCCCCGTGAAGTCTCACCTTAGGGTCAGGAAGGATGAGCTCTCCATCCTGCTTCTGATGCAGGGGCGCGTTGAAACCCAGTTACTTCACTGGATTGAGGATTGATGGGAGTTCAGGTAAGCTTGACTATTCAGGTAAGGCTCTGTAAAAGTTCTGTTGCAAGTTCAAAAGTCCAAGCTTAATAATAATGTTCATTGTCTTTTTGCAGCAAGCGCTAATGCTTATGTCTCTTTTCCCCTTAGGGGCCGGGGTTCGGAATGCCGGAGATATGGCGCTGACCCGAAGTGGAACGTGCAGTTCCAGTTCCAGTAAATGGCAGGTTAGTTCTGGATGAGCGCTCGGGAACTGTCTTTGCATACGCTCATTCAATGTCTTTGTCTTTTTTCCCCATAGGGGCCGGGGTCCGGAAAATGCCTGAAAGCGGCAAGACCCGAAATGAAATGGGAATGACCCAACAGTTAAGTCTTATTCCCTTCCTTCTCTCACCTCTTATTCTTGTCTTTTTCTCTAGGCTCTGGGAAGTGGCTGTGTATCCGGATGATCGCTGCTGAAGATGGAGGCACCCAGGAAAGGTGAGTGAAATGCAGCGCTGCAGCGATCGTAACGAAATGCTTTTAAAAATGATGTCTTCCTTTTCAGGATCGTCGGTGTGATGTCTCCGTGGTGCAGATTTAGCTGGTAAGGTCTCTTGTCTCCCTTTGCAGGTGACCCAGGATGCTGACAGGCGTGGCTGAAGTCCAGATGCAGGAGCTGACAAGGTGAGCGTCCAGCTGCGAGGAGCAGAACAACGCGAAGCGTGAGTTGCTGATCGGGTGTGGTTTAAATAGCTTTGGAAGAAGTCCCAAGTGTGTATCCTTCCTCCGATCAGGTATGTATCCTTCCCTGACCACACCCGGCTGTAAAGTAGTCCGACAGGTAAAGTAGTTCCATTCAGGCCTCAAGAGGGCCTGGATGTGGCAGCATGGTCTGCATCAGGTAAGTGCACATTAAAACACTTGAACACATGTATAGCTTTATGAGCCTGGCGCCTAAGGCGCCAGGACAGAGGTCCAACATGAGCCTGGCGCCTAAGGCGCCAGGACTGCGTCCAAAGGGCCACAGCTTGGGCCCGCTGGCACTCCCCTGGGGGAAATGATGCCTGCCTCTGGGGTCGCTGGGTCGGACCTGGCTCCTTGGAGGTAGGCATCATGACAGTACCCCCCCTCAAGGCCCCTCCCAAGGTTCTTCCCTCCGGGGGTTTGGGTTTGTTCGGAAATCTCAGGTGAAACCTTTGTACTAATCGAGGTGCATGGACATGGTTACTAGGCTCCCACGATCTCTCCTGAGGTCCATATCCCTTCCAGTCAACAAGATAGAAGAGTTTCGACTTTACCACCTTGGAGTCTAAAATGTCTTTAACTTCGAATTCTAATTCCCCTTCAATTTGAACTGGATCTGGAGGCTTGGACAATCGGGTTCCTGGTTGTACTCGCTTCAAAAGTGATGCATGAAAAACTGGATGAATACGCATGTTGGACGGTAGATCCAGTTTAAAGGCCACTGGGTTGATTATAGCTTTGATGGGATAAGGTCCTATGAATCTGGGATTGAAGGTTCGCGGGCCCTTGAGGGGTAAATGTTTAGTTGCTAGCCATACCTGGTCTCCTACTTGGTAAGGAGGAGTTTTACTTCGGTGCAAATCAGCGTTTTCTTTATACTTTTTCTTGGCTTGCTGTAAATGAGTTGTAGCTTCTTTGAAGGCTCGGGTTATTGTGGAATGCAGATGATTTACTGCGGGCATTTCCAGGGTCAGAGGTGGATCTAGGTCAGAGGTCCGAGGATGGTGACCATACAAAGTATAAAAGGGGGTTTGTCCGGTTCCAGAATGCACTGAATTGTTGTATGCATATTCTGCGATCCAAAGGATGTCTTTCCAATTTAACTCGGATTGGTGTAACATGCACCGAAGATATTGCTCGAGAGTCTGATTGGTTCTCTCGGTTTGTCCGTCGGTCTGGGGGTGGTGGCTGTTGGATAACCGCACATCTATTTGTGCTAGTTGGCAACACTTCTTCCAAAAATGTGAGATAAATTGACTTCCACGATCCGAGACTAATATGGAAGGGAAACCATGTATGCGAACTATATTCTCCAGGAATTCCTTGGCCAAGGTAGAAGCTGAAGGCAAACCCTTTAAAGGGATAAAGTGGGCCATTTTGGAGAATAGGTCCACAATTACAAGGATTGTGTTGTAACCAGCACAAGGAGGCAGGTCGGTTATAAAGTCCATTGACAGGGTGTGCCATGGCGCCGGTGGAATATCCAAGGGTTGAAGTAGGCCGGCTGGCCTTTTCTTTTGAGCCTTGTTTTGGGCGTAAATTCCACAAGACAGTACAAAAGACTTTGTCTTTTCTCCAAGAAGGCCACCAGAAGTGGCGTTTGATTTTTTCCTCCGTTTTAGCGATACCAGGGTGTCCTTCCATTAAAGATTCATGATGATGGGCAATAACAAGTTCTTGCAATTCTTTACTTGGCAGAAACAACCGCTCCAGGAAGTAGGGTAAGTCATCCTTAACGGTGTAATGAGGACCCTTTTAACTCCATTCCAGTAAGGTTGAAGAGTCTAGAAGTTGTTTTACTTGCGTTTGGATATCCTCAATAGTTTGCAATGAAGTTAAGCCTAAGATTCTTTGCTCAGGTATGATGGGCACAGGTTGTAAGCTCGAATTAGGTTCTTCCATGCCAATCCGGGATAAGGCGTCCGCTTTTCCATTCTTGCAGCCAGGGCGATAGGTAATAACAAAATCAAATTCCGCAAAGAATAGAGCCCATCGGAGTTGTCGTGAAGATTGAGCTTTGGCCGTTTTTAAATACTGTAAGTTTCTGTGGTCCATAATTACGGTGATGGTGTGTCTTGCCCCGAGAAGGTAGTGACGCCAAGCCTTGAAAGCAGATTTGATGGCCAGTAACTCTTTATCGGTAATTGCGTAGTTGATTTCAGGAGGAGAACATTTTCTGGACCAAAAGGCCACTGGGTGTAGTTGGTTAGTTTTTGGGTCTCTTTGCGACAGGACAGCTCCCATGGCCGAACTGGATGCATCGGTTTCCACTATGTACGGGAGATCTGGGTGCGGGTGCTTCAATACAGGTGCAGAGGTGAATTTGGTTTTTAGGTCCTGGAAGGCTTGTTCGGCCTCAAGAGTCCATTCGAAGCGTTTGTTTTTCTCTAGGAGAGCGGTGATGGGTTGGACTGTTCGGGAAAATTCCGGGATGAATCTTCGATAGAAATTGGCAAAGCCGAGCATGCTCTGAACTCCCTTCACCGAGATGGCCATTTGAGGATGGCGTCCACCTTTCGCGAGTCCATTCGGACTCCTTGAGGTGTCAGGATGAATCCGAGAAACTCAACTTCTGTGGTATGAAAAACGCATTTTTCGAGTTTTGCAAATAATCTGTGCTGGCACAGTTTCTCAAGAACTGCCCTAACATGTTTTCTGTGATCAGATTCTGAAGAAGAGTACACCAGGATGTCGTCACTGTAAACAATGACACAGACATCGATAAGTTCCCGAAGAACATCATTCATAAAGTACTGAAAGGCGGCAGGTGCATTGCACAAACGGAAGGGCATCACCTGATATTCGAAGAGCCCAAACTTGGTGCGGAATGCAGTCTTCCATTCGTCGCCTTCTTTTATGCGCACCAGGTGATAAGCTCCTCGGAGATCTAACTTGGTGTACACACAAGCGTCTTTCACCTGGTCGATAAGCTCAGGGATCAAGGGCAGAGGATAACGATTCTTAATCGTTATTTGATTTAGGGCGCGATAGTCTATACACGTTCTAAGGTCGCCTTCTTTTTTCGGCACGAAGAACAGAGCTGAAGAGACAGGAGACTTGGACAGGCGAATAAAACCATTGGCTAGGTACTGATCTAAATACTGACGCAAATGCAGGTTCTCAGGTTCCGTAAGAGCATAAATCCTACTACAAGGTAGTTGAGCATTGGGTACCAGATCGATTTGGCAATCATAAGACCGATGGGGAGGTAACGTGTTAGCCTGTTCTTTCTGAAAAACGTCTTGGAATTCTTGGTATTCTGACGGTAGCTGTACAGGGGTGGAAGTTGCTGAGGCTAGACCCATAGCTGGATTTCTTGGATAACAAGTTGGTTCACAATCAGGAAAACTTATCTTCTTTGCTCGCCAGTCAATTCTGGGATTATGTGTTTCTAACCAAGGAATTCCAAGAATTACTTGAAATTGTGGGGCCTTGATCACATCAAACACGATTGCTTCCCGATGTCCATCCTGACCCACCAGTGTCACTTCAACAGTGGAATGCGTTACAGGCCCTGAGGCTATTTCGGTTCCATCTACTGTAGTAATGACATCTTGGGTTACTTTCGGGCGGAGAGGAAGCTTAATCCTGGAAGCCAATTCACGATCTATGTAATTTCCAATAGCTCCACTGTCGATGTATGCTTTTATAGCATGCAACTGCTGAGGCTGTTTTGGGTCCACGAGCACCATTGGCATGACAAAATGCAAGGTCAAAGAGTTAGTTTTCAAGCTCGGCAAGCGGACCCCAACGCTTGCCGGGCTAGGTCGTTTCCCGAATCAGGTGTCACTAATTCGTTATCAGTAGCTCCAACCACCTTCTTAAGTGGTTTAACTGGACAATTTCGAAGAAAGTGACCGGAAGTCCCGCAATACAGACAAAGTTGCATTTGCCGCCTTCTCTCTCGTTCTTTCTGCGTTAATGGTCCTTTAACACCACCGATTTGCATAGGTTCAGATACGTCGGTACTCTTGGAGTTAGCGTGGGTTTTGATCGGTGCTCGTTTTTCATAATTGAACCCATCTGCTTTTCTATTTTGAAGTCTGTGATCAAGTTGAACCACCAAGTCAATGTAGTCTGCGCCGACCGGGGGTGGGTTTACTATCTGAGCTAGAACATCCTTAAGCTCTCCGTGCAGGCCTCGATGAAACAATGTGATCCTTTTGCTAGGTCATCTGTTCTTTCCTTGGATAAGATCAGTTCTCTTTTGAGAGCGTTAGTCTCCTGGCGGGCTGAGTGCACCTCTGCCCGTAATTCCCCCAAAAGCTGGGCCAGCTGGTCAGTCTCGGAAGTCTCCATAGCGCCCGGGTGGGAAATTGTGGGTAGGCTTCGCGTTCTGTAACGCTCACCTGATTCCCAAGGAGGGGCAGGTCTGGCTTCGAGTGCTGATGCTTCTTCAATGGTGAAGCGCAGGACTCTGAAGATGGACAGAAAGGGCCCTCTACTCTGGCTTCTCCGGCTCGCAGGAATATTCCCCTGTGCGTGAAAAGGGAGTATTACCTACTGACTGAGTTATGCTCAAGCCTCCCACTCTCTTCCAACCCTCCACAATACCCTTCCACGATTCCCCGTGAAGTCTCACCTTAGGGTCAGGAAGGATGAGCTCTCCATCCTGCTTCTGATGCAGGGGCGCGTTGAAACCCAGTTACTTCACTGGATTGAGGATTGATGGGAGTTCAGGTAAGCTTGACTATTCAGGTAAGGCTCTGTAAAAGTTCTGTTGCAAGTTCAAAAGTCCAAGCTTAATAATAATGTTCATTGTCTTTTTGCAGCAAGCGCTAATGCTTATGTCTTTTTTCCCCTTAGGGGCCGGGGTTCGGAATGCCGGAGAAATGCCGCCGACCCGAAGTGGAACGTGCAGTTCCAGTTCCAGTAAATGGCAGGTTAGTTCTGGATGAGCGCTCGGGAACTGTCTTTGCATACGCTCATTCAATGTCTTTGTCTTTTTTCCCCATAGGGGCCGGGGTCCGGAAAATGCCTGAAAGCGGCAAGACCCGAAATGAAATGGGAATGACCCAACAGGTAAGTCTTATTCCCTTCCTTCTCTCACCTCTTATTCTTGTCTTTTTCTCTAGGCTCTGGGAAGTGGCTGTGTGTCCGGATGATCGCTGCTGAAGATGGAGGCACCCAGGAAAGGTGAGTGAAATGCAGCGCTGCAGCGATCGTAACGAAATGCTTTTAAAAATGATGTCTTCCTTTTCAGGATCGTCGGTGTGATGTCTACGTGGTGCAGATTTAGCTGGTAAGGTCTCTTGTCTCCCTTTGCAGGTGACCCAGGATGCTGACAGGCGTGGCTGAAGTCCAGATGCAGGAGCTGACACGGTGAGCGTCCAGCTGCGAGGAGCAGAACAACGCGAAGCGTGAGTTGCTGATCGGGTGTGGTTCAAATAGCTTTGGAAGAAGTCCCAAGTGTGTATCCTTCCTCCGATCAGGTATGTATCCTTCCCTGACCACACCCGGGTGTAAAGTAGTCCCACAGGTAAAGTAGTTCCATTCAGGCCTCAAGAGGGCCTGGATATGGCAGCATGGTCTGCATCAGGTAAGTGCACATTAAAACACTTGAACACATGTCTAGCTTTATGAGCCTGGCGCCTAAGGCGCCAGGACAGAGGTCCAACATGAGCCTGGCACCTAAGGCACCAGGACTGCGTCCAAAGGGCCCCAGCTTGGGCCCGCTGGCACTCCCCTGGGGGAAATGATGCCTGCCTCTGGGGTCGCTGGGTCGGACCTGGCTCCTTGGAGGTAGGCATCATGACACAACCGGGCCAGAGCAGGTGCTGTGGCAATCCCTGTGCAGGGCATGAATCGTGCCATCTTAGTATAGGAGTCCACTACCACCCAAATGGTATCATAACCCTGTAGGCGGGGTAAGTCCGTAATCGGGGCCATCGAGACCGTATGCCATGGTCTCTGAGGGATGGGTAGTGGCTGGAGTAGTCCTAGAGGGGGACCCCTGCGGGATTTACATTGGGCGCACACTGAGCAGGTATTTACGTAGTTCTCTACATCCCGCCTCATCGATGGCCACCAACACCACCGTTTCAACAAATCCAGAGTACGGGTTGTCCTGGATGACCATTGATCGCGGCGTCATGCGACCAGTTCAGAGCCTGGTTGCGTGTGTCGCTTGTGGGCAAGAACAGTTTCCCATGTATGAACGGCAAACCGTCCTGGACAATAAGGTCCCATTCATTGACTGCATGATCATTATGGATAACGCAGTGGCGTATGGTGGTTAACATGGATGGCGAGGGTGTGCAGGCACAGATAACATGGCCTTCTTCTAACAACGTACTCGGAAACAAAGGAAGGGACTCCCACCTCCCCCCTTGGGGAGCGGGACAGAGCGTCAGCTTTACCATGACCCACCCCTGGTCTGTGCTTGATCACAAAATCGTATGCAGCAAAAAACAGATGCCAGCGTACTTGGCGGCTGTTCATGCATTTCAGGGAAGCCAGATCTTGTAGGTTCTTGTGGTCTGAATATACGATGGTTTGATGCTTAGCCCCCAGAAGATGATGCCGCCAAGTCTGCATTGCGTCTTTTATGGCCAATAGTTCCTTCTCTGTAACGGTATAGTGTATTTCAGATGAAGTGAACTTCCGTGAATGGTAGGCCACGGGGTGCAGTCGACCTGTGGTTGGGCAGGATTGTGAGAGTACCGCACCTAATGCAAATGATGAAGCGTCAGCTTCCAAAACAAAAGGGCGTTCCGGATCGGGATGTTGAAGAACAGGGGCTGTGGTGAATCTTGCCTTCAGGGTATCAAACGCCGTTTGATGTTGCGGTGTCCAATGATAATGGACCTGAGGGCTGGTTAGTGCGGTCAACGGGGCAACAATGGAGGAGAATCCAGCGATAAAAGGCCAGTAAAAGTTTGCGAAACCAAGGAAAGACTGTAGTTGTTTGAGAGTAACAAGGACATGCCAGTCCGTGATAGCACGGACCTTTGATTGGTTCATGGACAGACCCCCGGGTGTTATACGGAATCTTAGGAACTCAACTTCATTGGCGTGAAACAGGCATTTTTCTGGTTTAGCGAACAGTGCATTCTTTTGGAGGCGGGACAAGCCTTCTCTGACGTGAGTGACATGTTCTTCCATGGTGGAGGAGAAAATCAGGATATCGTCTAGATATATCACCACATATACATCTAGGATATCACTAAACACGTCGTTTATAAAATGTTGGAAGGTGGCTGGGGCGTTGCAAAGCCCGAAGGGCATCACCGTATATTCAAAAAGACCTTGTCGGGTGCAAAAACGCCGTCTTCCACTCGTCCCCTTCTCGCATACGGATCAGATGGTAAGCCCCACGTAAGTCTAGTTTTGTGAAGATGGATGCGTGAGACAATCTGTCCAGTAGAGTAGAGATGAGCGGAATGGGGTATCTGTTCTTGATGGTGATAGAATTCAGTCGCCGATAATCGACGCAAGGGCGTAGATCACCCTCTTTCTTCGGAACAAAGAAAATGGGGCTTGCTGCTGGGGAGGAGAAGGAACGGATGTGACCTAACCGTAAGGCCTGTTGGATATAGTCCTTCAGGGCCTGTTCTTCTGATTGGGACAGTGAGTAGATGCGGCCCTTGGGTACCGGAGCGCCCTGCATTAAGTCAATGGGGCAATCATACGGCCTGTGAGGCGGTAGACCCTCTGCTGAGGCCTTATTGAATACCGTATGAAAATCTTGGTATACTGAGGGTAACCCGGCTATGACAGCCCCAACCGTATGTGGCACGGTGGCAGTGGTTGTGGAGCCACTGTCTTCCAAGTTTAGAGAGGCCACAGCTCCTAGAACGCTTGCGGGACTTGGCAAAGACTCCAACTCCACCAGGCAGTAATGCTGACAGATGGTACTCCAGTTAATCAAAGGATTGTGTTGTTTTAGCCAAGGTATCCCGAGGATGATCCCGAACTGAGGGGTAGTGATAAGATCAAAGGCCATCGTTTCTCTGTGGATACCTTGGATTACCACTTCTAGAGGAGCGGTCTGTTGCTTGATGGGGCCAGAAGCGAGGGAAGTACCATCCACGGCCTGCACTGGTTCAGGACGTTCTTTGGTGATCAATGGTAGGTTGAGCTGCTGGGCCAATGTGATGTCGATAAAACAACCAGTGGCACCTGAATTGATTACAATGTGAACCGAATGCATGCGTTCCCGGGCTGGGATCAGCATGGCCTGGACCACCACTGGTTTAACGGGACCAAAAGCGATATCAAAGGGGGTTAGTGGAATGCTCGCCCGTACCCCCGGTCTCAAGGGCGAGCCTTCTGAAAACCGGGATTTTTGTTCTTAGGTCGGCGGGGACATTCCTTTACGTAGTAGCCGCTGATGCCGCAATAGAAGCAAGCATTGTCAGAACGTCTACGTTCCCGTTCAGCATGGGTGATGGGGCTACGGATCCCGCCTACTTGCATGGGTTCAGGGGTTGGGTCAGTCGAGGGGGGAGGTTGATGACTGGAAAGACCTGCTTCTGCCCTACGCTCAGTCCTTCGGGCATCCACCTGTAGGGCCAGATCTACTAGGTCTGAATAGATAGCAGGAAGGGATGGCACGACTAAGAGGGCATCTTTCATGGCGCTACTCAGACCCCTATATAATACAACCGCCTTCTTGTTTTCAGGCCAAGATGTCTCCGCAGACAGTTGATTAAAGCGGGTTATATACTCTATAAGCGTCTGTCTGCCCTGAGTGAGGTCCAAAAGCTCTAAGTCCTGGGATTGCGCCCTGTATCTAGTGTCGAAGACTTTTGCCATCTCACTAACCAAGAGGTCAAAATTGTATAGGGCTGGGTGGTCGCTCTCTAACAAAGGGTTCGCCCATGTGGCTGCTACTCCTGACAAATGTGAGAGCAGAGAAGCGGCCTTGTTGACGGAATCAGGAAATGCCAAGGGCCGGCACAAAAAATGGAGCTTGCACTGGTTCAAGAAAGTGCGATATTTCCTAGGGTCTCCTTGGTATCTTTCCGGGGCTGCCAGGGGAATGGGGCTTGGGAGTACCACGGGAGTGGGCAATGGGGGAGCTGGGTGAGCTGCGGGAGGAACAGGGTTTTGGGAAGCAGCATCCCCGAATTCGGCATCAGCGGGCAAAGGGTGTTGGATACTATGAAGGGCATCCAATCTGTGGTGGATCGCGGTGGTAGCCATAGCCATATCAGTCCTGCTTGCATTAGAGCGGCCACATTGTCCCCGGTGGAAGTATCCATCTGGACGACCAAAAGGCTTCACAGTCTGTTGTGATCTTGATGGTCGTGTAGATGAGGATACCTCCGTCCCCAAGTACCACACTGGTAAGACAGAAATCACCACCTATGCAATCCTTGAGGCCACAGGTGTAGAGTGCCGTCAAGCTAGAACCAGGAACACCGGAAGGACCCCCTGACCACTGTAAGGCAATGAATGATTAGGTCAAACAGTCACAATGATAACAATGCGATATTCTGGAAGAGTGCTAAAATGGCTTACCCAGATGTGCTGGTCAGAAAACCTTAAAGGGGTAAAGGAAGTAGAAGGGGTCAGAGATGGCACTCTTGGTGGAACACACCTGCAGGTCAGGTATCAAAAGGAAGATCCGTGAACAGTCTGTTTAACAATCCAGGGTCGGAAGCCAGGAAAAACTATCACCAAAGTCCAGAAACCAGAGTTCCAAAAGTTATGCAAAGCCAAAGGTCGTAATACCTGAAGATCAAAGTTCGCCTGAGCCGTAGGAAAAATCCAAAATCAATCCGTGTAATGTTCCGTGCTCAATGTAATCCAATATCCTTAACGAGGTCCAAAACGCTGTGCAGCACTCCAAGAAGCAGCTGTGAAGCGTTAGTTCCACGTTTCCCCTGTCCTTTTGACTGCGTGAAGTGGTCATGTGATGCAGTCATGAGGGAAACGCGGGAGCCGCGTCACGTGACCCTCGATGCTGCACGGGGAGCCTGCCGGCGATTGGACGCTTGCTGCCAGCGTTCGATCACCTGATCGGAAGTGCTGCGTGCGTTTATGGATGAACGCTGTCTCCGAGCGCCCGTGGGCGAGCGCCGTCCCGGAGAGAAGCGCCATGGCAAATTCCAATGCAGGAAGGGTGGTAGGCGTCCCTGGTAGTTCTGTTGCTGAGTGCGGTGAGGATCATGGGGAACACGTCGGATGACGCGTGCAGGGCTTGAAGGGGTGGCAGATGTGTGTTTGGGAGGCTGTCTGGCAATAGTGAGCCTGGGAGGGGGCGTGACACATCGCGATTGATTAGCGAGATTGGCATATAGGAGGCACACTGCTCCTGGGGCTTATCAGGTTTAGGGATGACACGATGGTGGCCTTACAGAGGTTCTGCGGGAGGGTGCCCTGTTCCCGGGCGGTCAATAACATTTTATGGAGGGAAGATGTAATGTTGGCCCCCCCCAGCTTCTGCCAGGTTTCAACTGGGAACCCATTCGGGCCCGGCGTTTTCCCGGTCTGCAGTTGGGCTAGTGCTTCGGCCACCTCGGTCTCCGAGAGGGCAGAGTCCAGACTTGCCCTTTGCTGTACTGAGAGAGTTGGGAATAGTATGTCATTTAGGAGGGTTGGGTCCAGCCGCGAGGTCGGGGCCCGATAAAGTGTTTCATAGAATTGGGCAAAGGCCTTGGCTATCTCTGTGTCCGATGTGCACCTTTCACCCCGTGGGGTGACAATCTCGCGAACGCAACGTTGTCCCTCATCCCTTTTCTCTAGCCAAGCTAGCATTCTGCCGGCTTTGTCCCCATGTTCATAGATTCTGGCTCGAGAGTCCCAATGGGCTTGTTTAGCGTTGTCTAATAAGAGGTTTCGGAGCCGCTCGGTGGCTCGTTTAAAGGGAGAGCTGGGTCTGTGGAGATGGGCCAAGGATGTGTTTGTTCTCACATTGGGTCAGTTCGCCCTCTGCTTTCGCTATGTCTTGGAGTCTCTCTCGCCCCCTACTCGCCACCCAGGAGATCAAAGCGCCCCGCAAGATGGTTTTATAGGCCTCCCAGACCACCACCGAGTCCTGTTCTCCGTTATCATTAATTTCGAAGTACTCAGTGGAGACTTCAGTAAGATGGTCAACGAGCTCGGGGAAACCCAGATAGTAATTGTTTAGTCTCCATGTTCTAGAGGGGGACGCGCCTTGTGTGCGAATCTCCACAAGTAGGGGTGAGTGGTCTGAGATGCCCCAGGGAAGAAAATCGGCTGCCAGTGCCCTGTAGAGATCTGTGTGTGGGACAAAGAGATAGTCAATCCTGGAGAGGGAGCCGTGGGCTCCAGAGTGGAAGGAGTACCCCTTGGTGTCCGGGTGTAACTCTCGCCATACATCCCCCAAACCCAAGGCGGACGCAAAGTTAAACAGCTTCGTAGGGGTGTCCGGGTTGCGTTGTCTGAGATGTGTACGGTCAGTGGCATTGCACATGACATCATTAAAGTCTCCCCCCAGAAACAACCTATCAGGTTGGTGTTTACCTATGAGGGTAGTCAATTCCTCCAGTAGCTCCTGCCCCAGTCCGGGTGGGGAGTATATTGAAGCAAAAGCAACCCTCTCATTCCAAAGCGTTCCCAGGATCAACACATAGCGGCCCCGAGGGTCCTCTTCCAAGCATTGGAGGGCAAAAGGGATGCGTTTGTGTATAAGAATGAGAGTACCCTGGATCCCATTGTGTATCCCGCATGGAAGGCAACCCTGTAGTTTTTGTGTTGGAAATGAGCACAGTTTGATCCCGCAAGGTGTGTTTCGGATAGCAGGGCCACGTCGGGGGAGTGTCTACTGAGTATTTGCTTAATCAAGCGCCTTTTAATCGCGGAGCCCATCCCATTTACATTCCAGGTGAACACCTTGAAAGACTTGGGGCGTTCAGTCGGGATCGACTGGGGTTGTATGGAAAAAATCGGGATAAAGGGTTGGGCGGGTGTTTCACGAGGAGGGTATCCCCGTTAATGGTGATGTATTGCGGTGCGTGCCTGGAGTAATGAATATTGTACTGTCTGGACCATCTGTAGCCTCGTCTTACCATGAACCTCAACAGTCCTTGGAGCTTGCAATGGCGCGTTGCTCCCAGGGTAACAAAAAACTCATTATAACTTTCCCTTCCCTCACCCTCCCCATACTCCACCCCAACACGAAGTACCTGTAGCCCCAACATCGCTGACACTCAAAAAAAGTAGGGTGTCAACCTTGCGAACCCTTGTTCAAGTTAAAACTAAAGAAGTTGGGGGGGGGGCCAGTAGCCTTTTCCCAGGTGCGATGGGGTGCGCCACCGCTAGCCACATTATTGACATAAACGACTTACAACAGCTTCGTGGCACCACCCAGCATAGTCTGTAGTATCAATTCGGTCCTACACCCGCTTGTGGGATCAGACCCCCCCGCGGGGAACCAGCCAGAGTCAGTCCCCTGCTTCCGCCGGTTGGTTCGGTGAGGGTGGCTGGTCCAGCTCCGGAGGGTGGCCCGCTGGTGGTCTGGGATTTCTGTCCCTGTTGGTTCGAGGTGCTGACCAGTCCCCCTCAAGATGCTGCTCTGCCCATCGCCAGGCCTCCTTTGGGTCGTTGAAGTGGACTGTTGTGCCCTTATGATAGATTTTCAGCTGAGCCAGGAAGAGCAGGCCGTATTTTACTCCCATCGCTTGCAGCCGTCTTAAGTTTTTCAAAGGATTGCCTGGCCTTCTGGACCTCCCGCGTGTAGTCTGGGAAGAAGGCTATCTTGGACCCGTTAAAGTTGATCGTGCCTTTGGTTCGTGCAAGGTGCAGCAGCGCGTCTCGATCCCGATAGTTCAATAGTCTTGCTATCACCGTTCGCGGAGGAGCACCAGGCACTGGTCTACCAGTGGGCATTCGGTGTGCCGTCTCTATAGAAAAGAATTTGGTAAAGGATTGCTGGTCGAACATGTCTATCAGCCACTGCTCCAAGAAAAGCTCCATACAGGGGCCTTCAGTCTTCTCGGGAATACCTAGAATTTGAATGTTATTGCGCCTGGACCTGCCCCCCCCCACCCCTCTTCGATTCTGGCTTCCAGAGTTTTAAGTTTGGCGGAGACTCCTTGAAGTTGTTGTTGCATCGTGTGCAGCCCGTCCTCTGTGTTGGAAATACGCTGTTCCGCCTCACCCGTTCGTGCTGACAATTTCTGCAAGTCGTGTCGGAGGAGGGACACATCCAGGCTAATTCCGTCCATCTTCTGCTCCATCGACGTGCGGGAGTCTGCTATAGCTGCCATGACGTCTCTTAAGGAGAGTCCAGATGCAGAGTCCACATCTACCGACGGCAACGGTTGAGAATCAGGGGGTTGCGATGGAGGAATCGTGTACTGGTCGATTCTGTTTTGCATGGTGGGCTGTCTAGTTTTGTCTTTCCCCATGTCCGTTGCCGGGCCCCTTGGGCGTCTTCCTGTGTCCAGATTACGGTCCCGCCACACACTGGCCCAGCCCCACAAGGGTACTACACAGGTCGATAAACACAGCCCGCACCTTGTCTGGGTATAGGTTGCCCACCTCGACTGAGGCAGGTGGGGGGAAAGAGGGTGCAAACCGAACGGCGATTCCCTTGTCGCAGACTGTTAGGCGGTGGTGGAGCCGGGTGGTGAGCTCGTGTCAACGGCTGTGCTGGCCTGGTCACAGGGTGCTGGAGATTATGCTGTTTTGCACCCAGGGTGCATCGGGTTCAGTCAGCTTTAGTGCCTCGGTGTGCCACCACGTCCCCTTTTAGGCGGCCCAGTGTCTGTACCACTGAGGACTGGGAATAAATGGTAGATCTCTTCCCGATTCAGATTACTCCAGACATCGGCAGATCTCCCCAACTGCCTTACTTGATACGACAGATTTAAACCAGCCCTCTGCCCCCCTGTGTGTCGATACGGATGGTGGTTGGAGTGGAAAGAAGGGGGGGCGCCGGTGCTTACTCAGGTTGTGCGCAGCGGTGCACACCAGGGTCACCTCCTTCTTTACAGTTATCCCTGGTGCTGGCAGAGTATCTTAAGTGGAGGGGGCAGGCCCCCGGGACATAAGCAGCGCTGTGAGTTCCAGCACGCTGCTGCGCCCCTCGGTTCTTTAGTGGTCGAGAGGCCCAGGTGATCCAGTGGGAGGATGCAGCAACTGTGGTTGGCTCGCTACGCCCGGGCGGGAGCCTCCACCCGCTGAGAGCATCAAGCAGTTCCTGAAGTGTTTGTCATGTGTAAGTTCACTTGTGCCCCTCCCGCGGGGGAGTTGTATTTGCCGCTCGCGCCGGTCGCGCCGGCCCTGCGGCCGGGACCGTGACGAGGCGGGGCCCCACGGTTCCCAGTTCTGGGTATGGTTCCTCCCGATCGGGAAGAGGCAGACAGGATGTGCCTCGCGCGGGGGGACCCCTGCTGCAGGCACTCACCGGTGGGGCTGCCTACGCTGTGTACGGGTCTCCGCCGCGGCGACCAGCTGGCCGTGCCCATCCCTCCTCGTCCGGGCGGGGCGGCTCAGAGCCCGGCACACCGATTCCTCCAGTCAGGGTCCCACGGGGCCCCGCCTCCGCTCCCGGCCCCCACCAGTTCTCCGGAGCTCCATCTCCGATGCAAACTGGCAACCACCGTAGGGTGTGTGGATGCTCCGATCCCCACTCAGAGCACGCCCAGCGCTCCGGCGGCCATCTAGGTTCATCTTCGGGCCGCACTGGCGTCTCCTTCCCTCGCTCCCACCCCTGCAGCCCCGGAGCGTTTCAGCCTGGAATTCGCCCCAGATGTTCCCTCTGGTATCACGCACCGGAGAGCGTACTTTGGGAGTCACCAGATATATTTAAGTAGTCGTTTATAACAGGATGTTAAGCCGCGGCAGCAGGAGCTCCAGAGGCACACGTCTACTGCATTGTGCAGTTGGCCATGCCCCCGTGAAGTGCATGGTTGACTCCAGTGAGTGCAAGCGAGTGCCGTCTGGTTCAAAGGTAATTGGATAAGAGCTTGACGAAGGCTTGTAATGCTGCTAGCGTGAGGATGGGTATGTGTAGGAGACAAGGGGAGTCTCGTGCCTAGTCTCAGATTGCAGGCGTAGGTGGCGATGGGCTGAGTCGGTGGTGTGGCTATGCTGGCTGTACTAGGGTACTGATTGGTGGATACTCGACAGCGTCTTGAGCCAAGTCTCAAATTTCTAGTGTAGGTGGTGCAAGGGCGATTCGGTATAAATTTGGAGGCAAAGTGTCGGATCCAGAGGGCTGGGTTATTCAAATAAGGGTTGGGTGCAGCCATGCTGGATAAGATTAGTGAATTGTGTGAGAGGGCGGGGAGAGTAGCAGGTGTGGGCAGGCGGTGCAGCTGAACACTAGTAGTGCTTGAAGGCACAATCAGGAACAGAAAAGAAAGTAAGGCACAAGATCTGAAAAACAGTGATTGCCAATAAGTGAGCTGCAACCGGAGAGACCAATGCGGTAGGCAGGATGGGTCTAGAGTTTGCAACATTTTACACTCTACTACCGTTGGCTAAATGCAGTATCAATGGCACAGTAGGCTATATGCACTGTCAAAGGCTAAGTGCAATGTTGAAGGCACAATAGGCTAAATGCGATGTCAAAGGCACATTAGGCTAAATACAATGTCAAAGGCTAAATGCAATGTCGAGGCACAGAAGGCTAAATGCAATATCAAAGGCCCAGTAGGCTAAATACTATGTCAAAGGCTAAATGCAATGTCGAAGGCACAGTAGGCTAAATGCAATGTCGAAGGCACAGGGGGCTAAATACAATGTCAAAGGCTAAATGCAATGTCAAAGGCACAGTAGGCTAAATATAATGTCAAAGGCTAAATGCAATGTCGAAGGCACAGAAGGCTAAATACAATGTCAAAGGCTAAATGCAATGTCGAAGGCACAGTAGGCTAAATACAATGTCAAAGGCTAAATGCAATATCAAAGGCACGGAAGGCTAAATGGATTATCAATGGCATAGTAGGCTAGATGCAATCACAGTGGCAAAATAAGCTGAATGCAGTGACCTAAGCACGACAGCAAGGCTCTCGCAGTGTAATAGGTAGTTGCAGGCAAACAGGGCACAAGTAAAGCACTAGCAGTCATTTGTGGGCTGGTAAGCTAGCAAGGCTGTGAATTAGTGTGCAAGGTGTACAAAGGGCAATGATTACAAGTTTAGTTGTAATATGGCCTTGACTAGGCTGGTATGTTCAAAGCGTGAGGCATAGTGTGCTTCAAGTACAGTCAGCTAAGCAATCGGCAGAGTAATCCACATTACAGACATAGGCATAATAGGTGGGCCGTTATGCAACATGTGGTAATAACAGTGGCAACAGGTGGATTGAAGTAGTAAATAGGGTAGGCAGTGCGCAGGAGTCATTAATGAACAGGGCAAACGCGTATGGCGTAGCCTAAGAAGAACAGGGGGTGGATAATCTGTGTAGCCGACATCTGACTACAGACCTTAGGTGGGAACGAAGAGAGTTATTTCCATATAGTAATAAGGCAATTCAGGACTGCTTACCCGATTGACAGATAGTGTTGGAATAAAAGGTTGAGTACAGGTTTTGGTCGCACAGGCAGAGTTCTTGGCCCTGGCCTCTGTCGGCTCGGGACAGGACCAGTTCCTTGTTGTGTGGTCCTTAGTGGGTGGGTCCGGCGTTCGCCTCCCGGCGAACGATTGGCTCAGATAAATCGGCACTGGCCAATGGGGTTGAGATGCATGATCTGAGGGCAGAAAGAATAAGGCTGCGACACAGGGGAAGCCTTTGGCCATCTTGGCCTGGGGCTGCCTCGTGTGTTGTAATGGTGGCTCAGTAGAAATGCGTGGCTTTAAGGGTAATGAGGCGAATTATGGCCCAGGATGCAATTTAGGTGCATCAGTTGCACAAAAGAGGAATTATCAGGTGGAGTCCTGATATGTTCAGGAAAACAGATGAAGCTCGCAGCAAGTGTGGCAGATGGACCACAGAGCCTACCTTTCGCAAAGGTTATGCCCCAGGCTCAGATCAGGAGCGGGGGCACTGCTCCAGCAGTGAAGGGGGCTCCTGCTCCTACGGTGTTGTGGTCCCAGATGGTGTGTGCAGGGTGTTTGTTAGACTTGTTTTCCACTGGAGCGCTTGCTCGTCACTTCGATACAAACTTGGGAGCTGAGAGAATTGTTGGGCACCATAAAAATACCCCACTCTCTTGAAGGGCCAGTGTTCTGATTGAACAACATGGGCTGCCCACTGAACCTGTGACTGTATGACCTGAAGACAAAGTTGAGAAGCCCTCCTTAGCACTCAGTACAGAAAACTCACAATTTGAAAGAATTGCTTGTCAAGCTTAGAGAGCATCACAATAGATAGCCACATGGTCACCCGCATTGCCCCCGTCCCTACATATGTAACAATGAGCTCCCAACAGAAGAAAGCTCAAAAGGGCGGAATGGAACAATTTATAAAACAACTGTCCTGGCTCTCAATGCAACGCACTGAAATAGAGTTCTGGGATTTAGACTAATAACAGTGCACATCAGTGGTCTTCTTGAAAGAAGACCTCCTACAGTGCCTACAAAGTTTCCAAGACAACCTTACAAAAGAATGGGCAGAGCACAAGGGTGACTTGTCCAAGAGCATATCAGAAATGAAAATTGAACTTTCGGGCCTATGCAACATGATCAACGCTGCAGAACAGGCAGTAGAAGACCTTCCTGACCAGGTCCCCAAACTCACTGAATAGATGTCAACATTACACCAAATGGTAAATTAGCTGTTAAACAAATGCAAGCACCTTACAAACCATTCATGCAGGATAAACCATTCACGCAGGATAAATATCCGCCTAAAATTTTGCCAGGAATCCAAGGAGGGCTCAGATCTGACAGCCTCCTGAACAAACTGTTATGAGAACTCCTACCGGATAAGCCTCCTTCCAGTGTAGAAATGTACAGAACACACAGGATGCCGCCCCCCCCTACAAACAAAGATGCAGCACCTCAAAGAGATATTCTTTTTAAACCTCATAACATTAACTTCAGAAAGTAAATAATGAGGACAGAGAGCCGTTGGTTTTTTAATGCTTAAATATCCAACAATTACAAGATCTCTCGGCCACTGCCCTCAGGAACAGACGTGAATTAAAGCCAATTATGGAAAGCTCTTAGAAGAGAAGATTATATTCAAGTGGACTTTCCCAAAAGGAATTTAGTTAAATTATTGTAATCAACTAAACAGAATCACTTCCCTTGAAGAGGTCCGAGAAATCCCCCAGCTGGAGAAAACATTACGCAAACACACCTGAGGCAGGAGCCAACCAAGTGGTGATCATGGAGATTGGTCCCAAAAAGAGAACTAAATAATTTCCCAAACAAGATGCCCGGAAGCCAGTGTGGTAAATCTGAGTTGGTTCCCTCAGAGTAAACCGAGACCTTCCATGGAAACAGATACCTGATAGAGCTCGCTAATAGCAATTTCCTCCCCTAAGTCTAATGAGATCTTTGGGGGACCTGGCAGAGGCCCACAACACACCTGAGAGCCTCTCAAACACAGGTTCACTTAAGTTAGCTAGGCTTATCTTGACAACTTTCTGGGTCGGTCAATCTTGTGGCTCATCTCAAGCTATACATGTCCCATCTGGTGTTAGTGGAGATCGTGCCAATTAGCATGCTTCTCCTACTCCTACTCCTTCCTGACTAAAACTCTGAAACATCTGCTCCTTGAGTCCGCAAGTAAGCTGCATCAAGGTCTGGTTATGTTTGTAATCTCCAAAGCACACCTTCAATATTGGGACCCGCACATAAATAATGTACATGAATTACTCCAGTATATTCTCTTTTCATGGCGTGAGACACCTGAAGGTGTTGCATTTACTAGAGCCCGGGGATCTTTCATCCAGGTGGCCAGGACATGGCCTTCACTATTGGATCCAGTTCCTGGGGGTGGACCAGTGCAGGAGCACCACCTTGATGGGGGCGACGGTCTTCAGGGAGTGGAAGTGGGACACCGAAGGGTGAGACCCGGTAACCCCTTTTTGTGACACCTTTACCCCATCCTGTCCAGTAGGATACTTAGAAACTCTACCGCACCCTTTTCCAACAGAAATGGTTTATCACCCTGTGAGCGACAACGGACTAATATCAGAGCCGTTTACCTGACATGTCCCAATGCAAGGGTCAGGCAGAGTCAGGCAATTGCTGACAACTACACACATCTGACTGCCTTTTCCCTTCCCCACTGGGATAAAAGGCGGAGCACAAGAGCACACTGGAAGCAAGGGCGAATGCACAAGGAAACAGCTATTCCAGGACGGCAGTTCAAAAGAAGAAAGGCGGCAAGACCAGAAGGAACGCCAACGTGTTCAGCACAGTTGGTGAGTCAGAAGAACCTGATAGTGGGCTGGACTTGTGTTAGACTCTAGGTTGCAGTGACAACATTAAGAAGATTAAGAGACAGAAGTCTTTTGTGATTGAACTTGGTACCAGAGAGAGTCACCCGGCGCCACGTGGGTGCTCATACAAAGGTCTCTGGCTGGTAGCCCTCTCTTAAACAAGGAAAGTTTGAGCCGAAAAAGATAGTGCAACTACAAGTACCAAGAGGCCATAGAGAAGGCCGGTGTGAGGTGTCAAGGTGGTCATACAAGGGTAAAGCCAAACCCCTTGTATAAGCGAAAGTCCTTGGCACGTTGTAGAAATTGTCAACTGTGGAAAGTGTGTACCCAACAGAGGGAATTGCAAGACAGGTGTCTTTGCCCGGCGGAGAGGAACGATGTGCGAACTGGTTATTGTAAATAAAGACGCCCTTGCCATAGGCTAACAAAGTGACCCAGCGAGACGTGATCACACTCGGAAGGCTTTGTGTAAAAGTTGGCAAGTGCAGTAGAAGGTCTGAGCCCGGATGAGGGGGACCTAACGAAAAGGTGGTTGTTTAAAAAGACATTGAGACTTTTGAATATTACGATTAAGGAACTTGATTGAAAAACGATAGTGAACCCGACTGAGGGACATCAAGAGAAAAGTATAAAGACGCTAACTGGACAACATTGTGATGACAAGTATGAACCTGACTGAGGGATGCCCACAATCAATGGTTAGTCTGAGCCTGAGCGTGGGAGGCTAACCACTAAGAGGAGTATTGAAGCCCAGCTGTGAGGGATCCAAGGGTGAAGAGTAATCACTCGACGTGAAGGTTATCAGAAAGAACTTTTGTTTTGTTAATTTTGACATATCAGGCCCTCTGAAGCAAGAGACTTTGCTTGAGAAGAGACTTGGGCACAGAATGCCCTGATATAGAGGAAAGGAGCTTTGAGCTCATACCAGAGAAGCCCAGGTGTGTGCTGTACTCGAGAGTCCCGCCTTGTCCCATGTGAAAAACGCGGGGAACCGAGACCCCGGCCATAACATCCTGAGTTATCATTTTGTGAACACGTCTTTCTTTTCCTGTGAACATTATCTCACACTATTTTGTAGCATAGCGATAAAGATTGGCATTAGGTTTTCTTAGTGTAGGCCCTTTTTATTTGACTAGACTGCACTAGGAATGTATTATTATTATTTGATGACCGTAGCTTGCTCCCATCTTAGATTTAGGTTTAGATTAGGTGTGTTTATCCCACCCATTTGACAGTTTAATAAACACCCTTGAACTCTGATCACTTATGTCTGTCTTATTTTTTTTTTATAACACAATTTATTAGTTTGGAGTCGAACTACATCAGCATTTAAGAGACATTGGATCCAATCCTAACCATTCGCAATGCGTACAGTATATTATACTTGTCAGCAGTACCTCTTACTCTCGCCATGTACATTAATCAAAAGTAATATCAATATTAATAGTTCACAGAGCATCCTCCCATTTATGCCAGACTTTTGCAGCCTTCTCCAGACAACCACAAGCTCTGTACACACTTTACTCCATTGCTATGCATATATGAACATCTGCAACCCATCGCTTGACTTGCGGTAGCACATCAGATCCACATAGTCTTGCTATGTTTCTCTTAATCAATGCTGTGGCAGTTGAAAAGAGCGCTTTTTCATACCGTGTCATTTCCCACTCACCCTCCGCCCCCAGTAACATCAGCTTGAGTTCCCTAGGAACTATACGTCCCAAGACTTTTGTGAGTATGTCGCAGCACTGCTGCCAGAATTGTTGGATATGTGGGCAATCCCATAAAATGTGAAAGAAGGTTCCTTCCTCGCCATGGCAACGCAAACAGTTTGGGTCTGCGATCCTGCCCACCAGTAGAGGGCCACCCTTGGGTAGTACACTCTATGTAATATCTTGTTTTTTTTATTTAATTTTATTAAGTTTCCAGAAGTACATGTAAAAACAATGCAGGTCAGAGCTCGAGATTCATGGTGTTGGTACATAACCAATTACCTCGTATACTCTAACAGCAAAAACTAAACAACTTGAAAACTTCTTTTCCACAACCCCCACCCACCTCCGTCCCCAAAAAGAGCAGTCCTCTTACAATCGTGCTTGCATGTATATTGAAATGGTCTCAGTTAAAACAAAGAGAGGTTCACATCGCAGTAACAGTGTGGTCGGTAGTCAGTACTCAGTCCTTATAGACACTTAATGTACTATTTCATACCTTTTTTGCCTAAGAGGCAGACCAGGTCTCTTATGTTTCCTTCCACAGTTCAATTTGTAGCCCCAGGCATGTGTTTGGTCACAAAGTCCATCCAAATTGTATCACATTGCATAGATTCCCCATGTAGGGACGAGGTTATTTTCTACATAACACATATATTCGAGGCCACATTGACCCATTCTCCTTTACTTGGTACCCTTGGGGATTTCGACTTCATTACCAATATTGCATGCGCTGCAAACAGAAGGTGTGCAGCCAGGCCTTTGATCCTCTTCCATTCATCCTCAAATCTTTCAAAACCAAATAAAATAAGATAGGGGTAGGCAATTCTCTGAACGCCATCGAGGTCTTTGATCCACCCCAGGTCCTCATCCCATTAGACCTTGATACGGGGGCAACCCCACCACATAAGCCAGTAATCTGCGACTCCACCACATCTACGCCAGTACTGCGGGTTTCAGCGACTGATACATCTGGGAGAGCCTGTACGGATCATACTGCCATCAGTGCAATAGTTTAATCGCATGGAGCTTGTAAAGGCTCGATCTTGAGATTTAGGAAGCAGCTCTGAATATTCTTGCCAACGAGCCTGATGCATTGTTTTCACCAAGGTCCCTCTCCCATCTACTCTTAAATGGCTCAGTGGACCCTTTCCCGGCCCGATCAGTTCTCGATACATGGTGGCGATCAGACCCTTCATTTCCGTTCTAGAATGTCAAAAGCATCTCAAAGGGGGTGCAATCCCTTCCTACCTTATCTTTCCACTGAGTGTGTATCAAGATGCCCTTAATCTGTAAAAATTGAAAGACAGATAGGGGGCCCAGATCCAACGCCTCTTCTAGCTCCACGATGGTAATAAAGGAGCCACCCTTCCATAGTTGTCCTACTCTCTCCAACCCAGCCTCAAAGCACGATTGGAATCTCCCCACGTCTGGAATGTGTTCTCTAATGCCCGGGGCCCACAGATGACTCAAGGGAGACGGCCACGAGGTGACTCTCCGCAACTCAGTACCATCCCTCAATACTTCCCAAATGGTTCTCAATATCGGGTGATCTGGAAGCCTGTTTAAGAGACTATTTCTGGGTACCCTTAACCATTCAGAGACAGTTGCCGGGGCCAAATAGAAATTATCCATAGTAATCCATTGGGGTTCCTTGTGACCTCGCAAATGGGGAATCAAAATCCGTAGCTGGGTAGCCTCATAGTATTTCCTCAAGTCTGGGAGGCCTACTCCCCCCTTGTCCTTAGGTAAGGTCAGGGTGTCATAGGCAACTATGGCTTTCTTCCCCTGCCAGAGAAATCACATTATGGCTCTTTTAACCTCATTGAAAATAATTCTCGGCATTTTGATGGGAAGCATTTGAAAGGGATAATGAAATCGGGGGAGACAGACCATTTTAATAGCATTGAGCCTCACTAACCAAGATATTGTCAGTTTGTCCCATCTGGCGAGATCCGTATGGAACCTCTGAAGGAGGGGAGGGAAGTTGGCTTCATATACGTCCTTTATATCCCTTGTGATCTGAATACCTAGGTATTTCAACTTGCCATGTTCTACCAAAAGTCCCAACGGGGCAAATCTGTCTACATCGGCCTAAGTCCCAACAGGGCAAATCTGTCTACATCGGCCTGTGCGTATTCCTTTATTTTGAAGCCCGATAATTCCCCATATTCACCTATTAGCTGGAGTGCCCTGGGTATTGCAGTTATCGGATTTGAGACGTGGAGAAGTATGTCATCGGCATATAGAGCCACTTTATACTCAGTACCTCCCAACCATCGTCCTTTTACCTGAGGGTCATCCCTTAATTTTTGGGCCAAAGGTTCCAAGGACAGGGCAAAGAGAATAGCTGAGCGAGGGCATCCCTGTCTAGTGCCCCAGCCCAGCTGAAACCAACGAGAATACTCTCCGTTTACAAAGATGGCGGCCTTGGGAGATGTATACACTGCCTGGATCCCTCTTCTAAACTTCGGGCCTATCCCGACCTTTTGGAGTACTGCCATTAAGAAACCCCATTCAACCCTGTAAAAGGCCTTCTCTGCGTCAATCGAAAGTAGGGCTGGCTCGTTAGTCATTTTCTGGGATTCATTAATGAGATGCAATGTCTTTCTCATTGTATCTGCTCCCTGCCTGCCCAGTATGAAGCCTACCTGGTCAGCATGTACTAATCGGGGCATACAATTCTCCAATCTGGCAGCAAGGACCCTGGTGTAAATCTTGGCATCTATGTTCAATAGGGATATGGGGCGATAGGAACCACACTGCTTGGGGTCTCTTCCTTCCTTGGGAATTACTGAGACAAGGGCGCGGATGAAAGAATCCGGGGCCCTTCCAGTATCTAGAATCTCATTAAAGAGTTCGACCATATACGGTAGAACACAAATCACACCGCTCATTTGCAGAATTACACACTAATTATGCCTAAAAGCCCACTAGTTTGGGCATTACTTGAAGTTATTAAAAATACTTAATAAACGTTCCTGCAGTTCGGGTGAAATTTACTATTGAGGTCCCTTCTACCAATAGAGATTTTGTAGGACCATACATCTAGGAAATGGTCAGAACCTCTTCTTGCTCAGAATGAGGCACTAAGCATTGAGAGGTTGCACATACCTCTAAGAGCCCAGAAGTTGCCTTTTGTGATGGTATGTAGCATTCTAACAATTACCAGCATAAGGTAACATCCGGCCTTAGAGCAGAAAAACCGTGCAATTACATTGTACTAACCTTTTTCAGAAATGTGAAATAATAGTGGCACATTCTGCTACTTTCCTATCCTATATCCCCCAAGATACAATAGAAAAACTCCAACACTTAGATGAATGATGATTGTCCTTTGATTTATACAATGGGATTATTACAATGTAGGCAGGGTGAGTGCATAAAACAGCTTATACCCATTAAGACCTTGGCAACTCTACTGCTTCAGTTGTCATTGCCCAAAGAAAGACACACATACATTTGGGTAACCTCCATTGTTGCCCCTTTTGCGCAGGCATTGTGTTGCTCCTCAAACAATGGGGTCACAATACCCCAGATGCCTCCATCTTGGGATGCATTCTTGAAATTAAAAGGGCTAGCACGCTATTACCACTGGCCACTGATTGTACCTGTACTGGCTGCAATATGGTCTCAGTCCCCCCAAAACCCCAGCACAGTAAATCTCCCCCCATGTGTCCCTCTCAATGATACTGTACCCCTTCCAGCCTCACCTGGCCCCTCCTAGTTCCTCCTGCACTGTTCTCCTTTGACCGCATACAGTGCGTTTCTGCATGTCTCTCTTGTGAGCTCTCTGGCCCCCAAGGTACAATTGAACACCCAGTGTTTATTTGTGCACCACTGCATATTTTCCCTAACCTTGTGTGTTTTACCTACCTGCACATGTTGCTTTGGACTAGCTTGCCCCCATCAGTGCTCCTTTCACCCGCTTAGTCCGCAATGCTTCACACATTCCCCATCTATTTTTCTCCATCATACCCCACCATTCCCCAGTGTTCTGCACCTCCCTGCCCCACCACTGACACATTGAAGTTGTCATTAAAGCTGCTCACACTCCCATTGCCCTTTCCTTTCTATGATTCGTCCTATTCTATCACTTCAAGCTCCTCTAACACTCCACCCCCCAACACACACATAGTTTGAGGGACGCAGCAATTGGCTTTGTCAATGCTTGTTTTATTTAGTGAACCCTCCTTCTGACCCGCTGAATTTGTGGTCCCCAATTACCACTATTTGAAGTAGGGTTCGGGAGACCAGAGTGACCTATAAATATTTGTGCATCAGTATTTCGTCCGTGCGTGCCAGTCATATTGTACAATTTCCACTAACTTCTCCTATGGCCATACCCTCAAGTGCATATTTGCAAGGTACTCTTTTACTTCCCAGATCACATCTATCTCTGCTGAACAATAATACAATAGAGCTACTTAATAAAGGTTCTGGTGTCATGCCAAAGTTAAAGTGTTCCTTTTTCCTAATAATGCAAAACCATTTCCAACATGCATTATGAAGTTTCCGCACAATGTTATGTAGAATAGTTCTATGTTCTTTCTTGTCAATACTTTACAACACGTCTCGGGAGTATAGCTCAGGGGCAAGGCGCTTGTCTTGGAAACAAGACGACGCAAAGCAACACAGGTTCGATCCCTGAGTCCGTTCTTAGAAACCTCTGGGTATTAAAATGACATTGCTTTTCCAAGTCACGGGTACCTTTATAATACAAATATTAAAATAACCAATCTTTTGTATTTTATTGCATAGGTTCTTATCCACTTCTGATATTACAGGGTTATTACATGGTACATCTGCCAATATCACTAAAACTGCCATTTCATCACTAAGACTCAGGACATCCTGTCCACCCTTCTTCTTCCTTCTCCACTCCTGGCCTTCTTGTGGCTGCCTCTCCTCCTTCTTTCTCTTCCTTTCCCCTGTTCACCCCTGACAACGTTTCTAGACTAGTCCGATCTATGAAAGTCTTGTCAAAACAGGTTCTTCCCTGATCTTCCAGAACCATCAATGACTACATTGACACTCTTGCTCTAGCCTCGGCCGATTTCTGCAATCACTCTTTCGCCACTGGAACCGTCCCCCCCACCTGAAGCACTTCCTCGTGCAACCCCTCTTAAAGAAACCCTCTGCCGATCCTTCCTCTCTGGCTAACTATCACCCGATCTCTATCACTCCTTTCCTGGGTAAACTCTTGGAAAAGATGGCCATCTCCCAGCTTGACCTTCACACTGAATCTGTTGGTTGTCTCCATGAGCATCAGTCTGGCTTCAGAGCGGCCAGAAGCATGGAAACCGCTCTCCTGAACATCCGTGAAGGCCTGCTCTCCAACCTTGACTCTAACCATCCTTCTGTACTCATTCTCCTCGATCTTTCTTCTGCTTTCGACATGGTTAACCATGGCATCCTGCTCGGGGGCGCTGTTGCGCAGCTTACCAAGATGGCCGCTGCCTGAAAAGATCCGGCAACGACCATCATATATCCTTTTTCAATATGCTGTCCCCATTGTCCCCGTCACTCAGGCACATCGGGGAAGTGTCTCTCGACCTCCCGGGCAGGCTGGTATCGGTGCACTGGCGAGATCTCCCCCTTCGGAGGCTGTGACTGAGGGCAGCAGTGCAGCGGCCTCAGGTGGAGGTGTGTGGGGGAAGGGCTGTCCCCACCAGCTTCGACAGGCCACGGAGAGCGCAGAGAGGTGGCAGGGGCGTGCTCCGGAGAGGCTGAAGGGAGCCCGGCGGCATAATATAGCAGCAGAGCTGGTGAGGAGTATGCGGCAACTTCTGCGGGCGGAGATCTGGGAGGGACCTGTCTTCTCCGGCCCTGCGGGCGGGCAATTACTGGTTGCCGTTGGCGTGGGGGGTAGCAGTGCGGCAGGCGCTGCTCCCCTGGACGGCGCTGGGTGGTGGAGCGCCTCCACGGGCGGCGTGCTGTTGGAGGCGGGCTCTCCATACACAGTGGAACGTTGAATCCTGGCAGTCTGTATGGAACTTTGGACAGCGAAAATCTTGATGTGATAAGGCAGTAGATGCCGGGCTCCTACAGGCTCGGAAACTTGTGACTACCTCCTCTAATAAGGCCACATTTCAAAGACATTACATTGAGCAAGGATTCAAATGAGCTGAACTTGGAAAACTTTGAACTTTGCCTCTCATCTTTAGCTCTCACTCTAGCAGTAAATGTGTTCAGTACATGTCTGTATGATAAACACCCATAGAAACAAATATCCAACAAAGGCAAGCGCAGAACTCTGCTACTAAGTACTGGAGCGCCGTGGGAACGTGCAGCGGAGATCGGCTTCCAAGGGTACCCAGTGCCTCCTGGGGGGCAGTTGGCTGCTGGTGGCGGGACTGGCACCCAAATAGCGATCTCTATTTGGAAAGGATCAACTGTCCTCAGAATTTGGGTGGGCCCTAGTGGGCGCTCAGCCTCCTATTTGATGTCACCCCTGTACAAAAGGAGAGCAGTGCAGAATAATTTGGAGTGCCAGTGGAGGGCAGGACAGTGTTTGTTTGGGGCAGGGGGGCACTGTGTCAGCGCCTTATGACATACACTGATAGTGCAGCGTGAGTCCGCCTAGGCACAGCTCCAACAAGGTGATTGTCCGGATATAGACCAGTCGGAGGTGTAGGGTTACCAGCTAGGCCCTGCACAGGAGATATGGGCAATCAGAAGAAACAGGCGAGGATGGATCAGTTTGCTCGCGCCGACCAGGCCCAAGCCCCGGCCGCCACTTCACAGACGCCGACTCCTGAACAGGTGGATATGACCGTCCTGAATCAGACCCTGCTGGCACTTAAGGGGAGCACGGACATGCTAGGGTCAAGATAGACGCCCTCACTTGTAAGATGGATATCTCCGCGGTGCAGATCGAGAAACTATGCGGGTGTATGGAGGAGGCGGAGCAGAGAATTGGGACTGATGAGGATAGTGTGGCGGTCCTCCAGCGCGAGGTCTCCAGTCTACAACATGTGGTGAAGAAGATTGCAGCCAAGAATGAGGATTTGGAGGGGAGCTTGAGGAGGAACAACATCAGGGTTATAGGTGTTCCGGAATCTACACACATAGATAACATGGAGAAATTTGTGGAACAGCTGTTGATGGATGTACTTGATAAACCTTCGCTGTCCAGTATGTATATGGTGGAGCGAGCTCACCGTTCATCAGCTCCAGACCGCCCCAGGGCGCCCTGGAACGCCCCATCATTGCAAGGATCTTTTGTCACTACGACAGGGACGCTATGCAACGAGCAGCCTGAGAGAAGGGGGAGCTGTGTTGGGGGGGAGGCTCCACCATACGGCTGTTCCCAGATTTCAGTCCGGCAGTCCAGGACCAAAGAAAATCCTTCCAAGTGGCCAAGAGTATCCTGAGTATAATGTATTAAACAGAAAAGCAAGGCAATGAAATGGAACAGAAGGAAATGGAAATAATAAATGAAATCCAGCATGTCCAATAAATGAAAAAGATGCATGAAATCCAAATGAAAGGCAATCCAAAAGCAAGTCTCCAAAGTCTGAGAAAATAAATCCAATGTTCCAAAATAAGAAAAAACCATTGATCCATGTGAAAAAAAATCAAAAATCCAAATCCATTGTCAAACTATGTACAAGGTGAACATCCAGGGTCCATGTGCCCAATCCTTTAAATGAAACCTGTAAAATAAAATACTACCTAATGAAGAACTATATACAAGAAGTTGGGGCATTGTCCAAGCGCCCCAAAACAAAACAAAACCGAAAGGAAACTTAACACTAAAGAACTATTTACAAGGGCAGCGGGCTAGTCCGACGGCTTACTTCTGGATGTTCCGGGCCACGGCATCATCGAACCCCTGCTCAATGTCCCGGAGGCGGTCCTCCTCCATGGCCCAGAGAATCCGCAGGGCCGACGACATGTTCTCCTCCAACTCCCTGTGGATTGACTCGAGGCACTCGGCCCGCCTCAGGGCCCTCCGCATGGAGTTCTCCGCCCTGACCATCGTGAGCCGTGCCTCTTCTGCCCGCTGCCGCTCCGCATCTATGGCGTGGCCCAACCGCTGCCACACGGAAGACACTTCCCGTCCTGGGTCCTCCAGCCCTCCGGCCGATGCCTGCCCCTCCGATGTCGAAGGCCCGAGCCATCATGGCTCCCACCTTGTTGCTGCTGCTGCTGTGCCTGTGCCCGTGCCCTGGCTCCTGCTGCCTGCACATCCTCCACCGGCCGGGGTGCAGTCGTTGATGTGGCAACCCCTGCTGGACGTCCGACTCCCGACTTTGGCAGGGATGTGTCTTCCACCAGCCTTGCTGCACCGTCAGAGGCAGCTCCACAGGGCACCCAGGTGACAAATGGGTGGAAAGATGGCACGGAGGACGACTGGCGCATAGGGTGTTCAGTTGAGGAGGGGGTCGGAACAAGCTCCAGCTAATGGAGGAATCCGGCCTGGGTGACCTGTCCCAGTAGGCCGACGCGGTCAACGAGCCATTCGAGATGACGTGCAGTCTCCTCATGAAAAGACTGCAGGTCACCTCGCATGGCCCGTTGACGCAACGCCACACCAGTCAGGACAGGCTCAACCCGTTCCTGGATAGCCACGTCCGCAGGCAGAGGAAGGCCAGTTGTTGTAAGCTCATCCCCTGCCTGAAAACGGGTCTGGATGTAGGCATCCCTGCCGGTGCAAGATGATGCAGTGACAGGACCAGGGACAGGATTGCACACAGGCACCTCCGCGGCGGCCTGTGCTGCCTCCTGTCCCTGGTCCTGCACTGCACCACTAGCAACAGTGGAATCCCCACCTCCAGACCCCGTCTCTGTCGCTTGCACAGCCTCCTCCTCCACCAAACACCCCACCAACCTGGATGACTCCGTGCCATCTTCGCTGTTGGGCCCTGTGGGGTCTCAGCTGCCGAGGAGTCCAACTCCAACCTCCGCCTCTTGGACCTCCCCCCGGCAGCTGCGGCCTGGGACGCGGCACCGAACTCCTCACTCCCCGACGAGATGACAACCTGGGAGGGGAGCCGGGCCTTGCATCTCCGGCTGGCGGTGCAATCCCTGCCGCTGTGCTCCACAGCACCTTCTCCGCCCTCTTCATCAGTTGACGCTGCAGACAGGGAGAAATAAAACACAGGCATCAGGGCACTGTACAATGGACACATACACACATGACAGTTGTACATGAGTGGCATTTGGAAACCTCAGACATAGCATCACATTCACCAACACACATGTCATTTCAACTCGCACACATGAGCCATACCACAGCCATATTGCAACAGCCAGCACCATCCATACACATACAACAGCATGAGCAGGCAAAGGTGAGCCAGACATCACATGCAACACATGGAATGCACTACACATGCACATACACCACCACACTTGTATGCATGTGTACACCTCTGCCAACTGTCGCAGTGTTCAGATTGGCATCCATGTCACATCTACCAATCAGGCTTCCACATCCCGCTGTCACATGCATCCACTGGCAGACCATTGCGGACATCATAAGTGCCCTTGGATTCATGAGGCGCACAGCTAATGATTGCTACAAGCGCTGGAATGACCTGAAGCGCAGGGCAAAGAAAAAGCTGGCCTCAAGTCATGCCGCAACTCTAGTGACTGGAGGTGGGTCTCCAGCAGAGGACATAGAACTCACTCCACATGAGTATGTTGCTGGGACCTACGTCACGGAGGAACAGATCCAAGGCGTGGGAGACCTGCCAGATTACGAGGCATTGTCCGGTGAGTGCACATGCATGTGTGTGTCATCCATGTGCATGGTGTGTGTGTGTGAGGGCTTCTGATTGAGTGCCAGGTGAGGGTGTGTGTGCCTGAGTGGTTTGGGTCACCCATGTGCTTCATCCAATACATTCTGCGCACCAGGATTTGGGTATTGCAGTATCCCTTCTGGCAACAATAGACATTCAGCCCAACCTCACGCCAGTTGCCCTTGAAGTGTCATCTTGCCACAACATAGTTGCGTATTATTCTGTGTTCATTCAGGATGATTGTTTGCATTTCACCACCTTCACTAGGCATTTCTCAGTCCTATTGTCACATGTGTGACATGGCTATGGTACATGCCATCTGTGTGATAGCATGTGTCATGTATGTGTATTGGACATGCCAATCACAGGCCAATGTGTGATGGCATTGCTAGCCAGCATGCAGCAAATGTGTTGGTCTTCCATCTTGGTGTCATCAATGTGTGCCATTTGCCTCCCCTTCATACGCAGTGACAGTGCATGCATGGGAGGGTTATAGTCATGCTAATGTCTGTTCCCATTTCTTTTCTTTCATGTCTTTGCAGGGGATGACGCACTTGATACTGCTGGGGTTGTGGAGATGGTGCAGACCCAGGAGGGGTCTCAGGCCTGACCGAGCACCAGTGAGGGACGTGGTGTGGTGGTGGGTGAGAATCCACACTTGCTGCAGACCATCATCTCAAGGGGTGTCTCTGGGTGCACCTCCCCCGAGCTCTATTCAGGTGTCGATTCAGATGATGAGACCTATGTGCGCTCGCAGGTAAGTGTTTCTGGGAGGGATTCTGTACTGTCCAACCCACCTGCACCAGGGGTAGAACCCTCAATGGGGATGTCAGTGTTGGTAGGTCCGCCTTTGGTGGTTACGGATGCAGGGTCACACTCCGCAACATCTGATCCTGTTCCTGGGACAGCAGATCAGAGGGGGGAATGCAGTCCTGCAGCCTCAGGCAGTGCCGGCACAGCAAGGCGCAGTTCGCCTTGCCCCAGACAGGTGTGGTACCCGCCGACGCGGTGGCCGTCCGCCACCTGGCAATACCGCATGGGAGCAATCCATATACGGTATGGCAAACCAACAGGCAGCATCATCTGAGATGATGGCTCAGGCCATGGATAGGGTGGCCACTTCCATTGTCCCCCAAGAAAGGCTGATGGAACAACTACAGCAGGCAACAGACTCCATTTGCCAGTCACACAGGGAGGACATGTTGGCGTCCAACAGGGACAGGCGGGCGGCACTGGAGACTCTGCGGGAAGCCATTTCTATTGAGTCCCAGGGCCACAGGGAAGCCCTAAGGGTGGAACTCCATCAGCTTAGGGTGACTCTTGTTGAGCTTGAGGCTTCAACTGACACGAGGACAGAACAGCAGCTGGAGCGGCTCACACGTACGCTCTCAGCTGAGATGCAGGCAACTAGGGAGGATGTCTGGGCATCCCGTGAGTTGTTGCATGGGGAACTCTGCACGATTATCCTCCAGAACCAGACCTTCCACACCTGCATGCTTGCTGCCATGGAGGACCAGACTAGGGCTTTGCTTGGGCTGCCTCCCATAGTGCCACCACCTCCTGATGCAACTGCAGAGGGGGAGGAGAGCGACAGCAGCGAATATCTCACAATAGGATAGCCGTGCAGGCCATGAGCCCATGGAGGTGTTTTCTTCCGCAAGATCCACACAGGTGGGTTTTGGTGTGCACCCTGTCCTCGGATCTCCTGGGTGGCCTCCCCCACCCCCCCTGGCCCATTCATGGCCATTTTTGATTTTTGATTTTTTTGACAGTGTGTTGCCTTGTGTGGCTCCCGTGGGCATACGCTGTATTGTGGCTGGGCACATGCAGGCTTGTCCTGAATTTGGGTTAGATGCTTGGGTTTGTGTGACACACACCCCTCCTGCTTCCCGTTTCCATGGGCTTGCAAAGGGTGTGCCCAAGTGACATTGACTTACACAGTGACGTTGGACTCCCATTTGATGTGTGGGCAGTCTGTAGTCAATACTGTGTATACATTCCTAGTGCATATTGTTGTTGTATTGTACACTGCATGGTGTATTGATATATGCCTCTGCATCCATCTCATCCTCCTAATTTGCAGGTCCATTTCTCATGTCTTCACAAGGCGGTCTACTTTGGAAATGGAGTCCATGTTGTAAGCAGTGCACCTACACTTTTGCGTGGCGCTAACACTGTACAGTTGGAAGTGTTCGAAGTGCTGGCATTATCAGGTAGTGAGACTACCAATTTTTTAAATCCGTACTGTCATTTTTATGGTAGGTTGGAGGTTGTGTAGGTGATTAGTATTATTGGTAAATATTTGGTAATGTGTGTTGTTGGTCCTGCATTACTGTGAGCATTTCATGTGTGGCCAGTTTCCATTAGGGACACTAGTAGTTTGTGACACTTGTGTCATGTTGTGGGGATTAATTTGTTTGCTCTCACATAGCATGACATGCCATGGTGTGTTGTGTGGCGGTGCCGGGGAGGGGTTGGGTGAC
Source organism: Ambystoma mexicanum (assembly GCF_040938575.1). Lineage (NCBI taxonomy): Eukaryota > Metazoa > Chordata > Amphibia > Caudata > Ambystomatidae > Ambystoma > Ambystoma mexicanum. The sequence goes on along the minus strand of NC_090930.1, from coordinate 1,362,767,992 downwards.
ATGGCACTGTTCTCATGTTGTATTTAGCAAGTGAGTATTCATTCTTGCTGCATAGAAGTGTGTCTTTTGATGACACTGCATTGGTGTTGTTTGTGTAGGTAGGGATGCACACACTGTGACACTTCCAGGTGAAAAATCTCAGGCTGCTATGGTTCTGACAGTTGAATGTCCCTTAATTCATCAGAATTGTCAGATTGAGTCATCATTGATTGTCAGATGGTATGTGTCAGGACTGTGTGCACTCCACAGGGGTGTGATTTCTATGTGAAGTAATTAGCCACTAGCTGCGTACGGGCTGCCTCACCCCGTGCCCTTTCCCCTCCCATACACAGCGGGCGTGCATGTGGTTGGGGATGTGGGGGCACCACCATGTCCACAGCCAGGCCCCGGCGTGTTGCAACATTGTGCAGGACACATGCTGCCACTATGATCCTGCACACTACTGGGGGAGCGTATAACGGCTGCCCGCCAGAACGGTCAAGGGAGCGAAAGCGTGACTTGAGCACTCGGAATGTGCGCACCACTATGCCCCGGGTTGCAATATGGGCTGTGTTGTATCTTACCTCGGGAGGCGTGATGGGGTTCCGAATTGGCGTCATCATGTGGGTTCTCAGAGGGTAGGCACTGTCCCCTGGGGAGGTGGTGATGGGGATCATTAGTGGGGTAGTGACATTACTCTGTATCTGTCATGCATGCGTGTGCTGTGGCATTTATACTCACCAAGCAGCCATGCATCGCCATGCCGCCCAACTTCCATGTCCCGGTTTAGGGTTGACATCCTGTAAATGAAGCTGTCGTGGGTGGACCCTGGATAGTTGGCATATACTGAGGTGATGATTCCCTTGGCATCACATACTACCTGGACGTTGATGGAATGCCAGTGCTTGTGGTTTCGATAGATGTGCTCAGATGTCCTGGGGGGACGTAGAGCAACATGGGTGCAATCAATGTCACCTAGCACTTTGGGGAATTGTGCCACCCTGTAGAAATCCTGGCTGACAGCCTGCCTTTCTGCAGGTGTTCTGGGCAGGTATATGTGCCTGCGGACTGATGGGCGTGCAGTGATGATGGCCAACACCTGGTGTAGGCACCGTGACTGCGTGGCCTGTGACACCCCCCCCACTATGGCACTTGTCCGCTGAAATGATCCGGTAGCCAAGAAGTGCAGAACATTGAGGACCTTCTCAAGGGGGCTCAGTGCTTGGGAGCACAGGGTGGGTGATGTGAGGTCATCCTCCCACTCACTGACCAGGTCGAGTATTATGTGAGGTGGAAACCTGTACCTCCCATACACCTGGTCATCAGGCATACCAAAAAGGCTGGTTCTGGGTGTGAAGATTCTGGCCCTGACTATCCTCCTCCTCCTCCTGCGGTATCCCACGGCCACTGCTGCTAGGAAATGTATGTTCATCCTGGCGTCTGAGCTTGTTTGTTGTTTGCGCACACTTTTATGCTGCACGGGACGTGCGCCTGCTTCATGCTGGCGTACGTGTTTCCGGATTGGACCTTTTTTTTTGGCGCTTTGTAGGCGACCGTGTAAATCTTCGCGTCCACCCCAGGAATACACGTAACACGCTCTCCCAGGCCCAGTCGCAAGTGAATTTTCCCGCCCATCCCAGGAATACACGTAACACGCTCTCCCAGGCCCAGTCGCGTGTGGAAGTTCACGCGAACCCGTATTACACGTACCCTGCTGATATCACGTGTGGAAGTTCACGCGAACCCCGTAATACACGTACCCTGCTGATATTGCGTGTGGAAGTTCACGCGAACCCCGTAATACACGTACCCTGCTGATGTCGCGTGTGGAAGTTCACGCGGACCCATAATACACGTACCCTGCTGAAATCGCATGTAAGAGTACCCGCGCACCCCTGAAATACATGTATCCAGGCAAATCGCACTGCTGGGGGGTGGGGGTGCAGGGAGACATGAGTGGGGGCCTGGTGGAGGGTGCCCCTGGATGCTGGGGTGTTGGGGTGCAGAGGGACATGAGTTGGACATGAGTGGGGGCCTGGTGGAGGGTGCCCCTGGATGCTGGGGGGTGGGGGTGCAGGGGGACATGAGTTGGACATGAGTGGGGCCTGGTGGAGGGTGCCCCTGGATGCTTGGGGGTGGGGGTGCTGGGAGACATGAGTGGGGTCCCGGTGGAGGGTGCCCCTGACTGCTGGGGGGTGGGGGTGCTAGGAGACATGAGTGGGGGCCTGGTGGAGGGTGCCCCTGGATGCTGGGGGGTGGGGGTGCAGGGGGACATGAGTGGGGGCCTGGTGGAGGGTACCTCTGGAGGCTGGGGGTTGGGGGTGCTGGGAGACATGAGTGGGGGCCTGGTGGAGGGTGCCCCTGGATGCTGGGGGGTGGGGGTGCTGGGAGACATGAGTGGGTGCCTGGTGGAGGGTGCCACTAGATGCTGAGGGGTGGGGTGCTGGGAGACATGAGTGGGGGCCTGGTGGAGGGTGCCTCTGACTGCTGGGGGGTGGGGGTGCTGGGAGACATGAGTGGGGGCCTGGTGGAGGGTGCCCCTGGATGCTGAGGGGTGGGGGTGCAGGGAGTCATGAGTGGGGGCCTGGTGGAGGGTACCCCTGGATGCTGGGGGGTGGGGCTGCTGGGAGACATGTGTGGGGGCATGGTGGAGGGTGCCCCTGACTGCTGGGGGGTGGGGGTGCAGGGAGTCATGAGTGGGGGCCTGGTGGAGGGTGCCCCTGGATGCTGGGGGGTGGGGGTGCAGGGAGACATGAGTGGGGGCCTGGTGGAGGGTGCCCCTGGATGCTGGGGGGTGGGGGTGCAGGGAGACATGTGTGGGGGCCTGGTGGAGGGTGCCACTGACTGCTGGCGGGTGGGGGTGGAGGGGGACATGAGTTGGACATGAGTGGGGCCTGGTGGAGGGTGCCCCTGACTGCTGGGGGGTGGGGGTGCAGGGGGACATGAATTGGACATGAGTGGGGCCTGGTGGAGGGTGCCCCTGGATGCTGGGGGGTGGGGGTGCAGGGAGACATGAGTGCGGGCCTGGTGGAGGGTGCCCCTGGATGCTGGGGGGTGGGGGTGCTGGGAGACATGAGTGGGGCCTGGTGGAGGGTGCCCCTTGATGCTGGGGGGTGGGGGTGCTGGGAGACATGCGTTGGTGGGCAGTAGTGCAAGGTGACATGTGGGTTGGCTGGGGGGCATGGCCAAGGTAGATGGGCTGCCTGCAGGACATGTGCAGGGGTGCAGGGTAGTCCCCTGTGGTGTGGGCCGTCTGCAGGGGCCGTGGAGGGTGTAGAGGGAACAGCTGGGAGGACCCACATGGCCAATTCACGTGTAGGACTCCCCGGCACCCCCGAAATACACGTAGGCTGCTGGATTTGTGTGTGGAATTTCCAGCTCACCCGGAGTACACGTACCCTGCTGGAATCGCGTGTGGAACTTCACGCGCACACCGAAATACACGTACCCTGCAAATTCGCATGTGAAACTTCCCGCGCACCTTGGAATACAAGTACCCTGATGAAATCGCGCGTGAAACTTCACGCGCACCCCGAAATACACGTACCACGGACAATCGCGTGTGGAACTTCCCGCGCACCCCGAAATACACGTACCCAGGCCAATCGCGTGTGGAACTTCCCGCGCACCCCGAAATACACGCACACGCTATTTTTCACACAGCGGATGTCCGTGTTTGTCGGTACCCCTTTGCACCTCATTTGTCCTAGAGGGCCACAGTATGGATCATTCATCATAGCTGTATATAGGTGCTTTTTGTAAGCACACATTTCGATGCACATTTATTTCAGGCGCAGGGACGCTACCGCCTGCTTTCTTGTGGCAGACTTGCTTGGCCCTGTGCGCGTCTTTGACCGTGCGCTGGTTTGCCCTATTCGATTCCATGAATACGAGTTGTAGGCGAGCGTGTGGGCGTTCTGCGCACTTGCCTCCTGTACTTCCCCCGTGACGCCCATTATTTTCACGTGTTGTTCCCCATTCCAAGTGTTACGCCCCGTGTTCCGCCTACTTTTGTTGTGTGCGCCGCGCTATGTGCGATTTTGCTGTGGCCATGGCGCATGCCGTTGGATGACCTGTGCGCCGGCGTGCGCCGCGCACTTTTTCAGCGCACATCCAATATTTTTCTTGCGCACGGACTTCCATGAATCGATGTGCGCTGGTTTCCCTGCGATTTTCGCACTTGCACTGTGATTCGCACGTTTTGGCACCTCTGCGCCGGAATTTTCGGCGCACATTAATTCGGCCTGTATGTCTTCGGGAGACTCATCTTGCTAGAGGTATTGCCCCTCCCAACTCGGCGGGTTGGGGCTCTCATAGTTACTCCTCGTCCTATTCTTCTCATTCCAGAGGAGTTGCCACGAACGTGCACAGGTCACTGCAATACATATTTCACGATCAGATATTGGATGAGGAGGGTAGGTTTTTAATACTGGCAGGGGAAGTAATGGGGTTGAAGCTCCTGGTTGTGAATGTGTACGCCCCAAACGTGGACTCTCCAGATTTTTTTCATACATGTGCAAGCCATCTCTATAAATTTCCTGGGTATGAAACAGTTTGGGCCAGTGACTTTAATGTGGCACTCACACTGGATATAGGCAGAGCCATGCCGATGCAGCGGAGATTGCCGCGTGCGGTTAGAGCATGGAATAATATTGCGTTGACCCATGACTTACACAATGTAATATCGCAAATTGCATCCCACTGATAAGGAGTTCACAATTTATTCGGGATTACATGGGAGCTCGACTAGGATAGATTACGTGATGAGGTTTCAGCTGGTTGGAGTTATCTGGGTCGGGACTCCCAGTTTACCGCGCACCTTGTTTATGAAGTATTTGTATGTTGGCCCGCAGCCTTGCTCCTGTTTTGTCTGGGGACCAACTCCGGGGTTCCCAATTGGCTAAGTGAGTTGGTGGGATGGCAAACCTGTGCATAATATCGGGCGCTGGGAGGATTCAATAGTCCATGAATATAGCTGATTTGCTAGAGGTTGAGATTCATCATCAGGTCAGAGGAGTAATAGTGGTGTTAGTCATTTGTTGTTTTATTGTATTTGTCAACAAAAACACCAGAACAGTTTCAAAACATTAAGTTGGACAGAATTTGCAAGTTTTGTTCAACATCGGTGAGTGCACACAGCCGACGCACGTTTCAACCTAAGTCTTTTTCAGGGCCAGTAGAGTAGAGATAGGGCTCTGGATAGAGCTGATGGGTGGTCCTCCCGAGCCAGGGTGCCACTGGGGTTGGATAGCCAGTTCTAGTGCCGTGTCGGCGTGTCAACGCCGAGGAAACTGAGTCACCTGGCAGATTACGTGATGGCCTCTGGGCCCATGCTGGGTGCGGCCTCCGATGCGCATATTCTGCCTCGAACCTTGTCGGACCACTCTCCTGTGGTGGTCCAGTTCAGCTTCGCGCCACGCTCACCTAATTCTTTGCGTTGGCGATTCTGGGCAGCTGCGCTTCAGGATGGGGCATTTTGGGCCGAGATAGAAAATGATATAGATATATTTTTTCAGTCCAATGTAGGGTCAGTCCCAGACCCAGGCATAGTGTTGGAAAGGTTTAAAGTCTATATACGGGGGTGCTGCATTTCTAAGGAAGGCGGAGTGTTGAAAGCCATTAGAAGGTCCATGAGGAAACTAGAGGGCGAGATCAGGGAGGGGGAAATGAAGCAGAGTACCCAGCATACTCCTGAACTTCGCAAGGAACTGAAGCGGCTCAGGGAGAGGCTGCAGGAGTTGGCGATTGGTGAGGATAGATACCTGGGAGACCCAATACAAGCAGTGAAATATGGGGAAGGTGATAGACCTAGTAAGACGCTGGCCTGGGCTATTCGTAAAGAGCGACAATCTACCGGCATAACTGAAATAGAGGGGGATGATGGGGTTTGTATACGGTATCTAGAGGGGATAAATGAAAGGTTCTGGCGGTATTATGAACAGTTATATATGTCGCGGCCCACGTCCGGGCATGATGCATTACTGCAGTATTTGGACGAGGTGGCATTAGGATGGCTTGATCCAGAACAGCTCTATTCCGTAATAGGCTCGTTAAGATGCTCTTAACGAGCCTATTACGGAAGATGAGGTTCGGGAGGCTATAAAGTCGCTCTCCTTTGGGAAGGCCACGGGGGTAGACGGCATTACGGCCGGATTCTATAAGGCCTACATAGACTTGGTCACCCCTCACCTCCTGGCTATGTATGATAGCGCCATGGCCGGCGGTATTCTTCCTGAGTCTACCAAATCTGCTTTGATCACTGTCCTATTGAAGCCAGGGAAGGACCCGCAGCGTTTATCATCTTACAGACCACTTTCGCTTCGCTTATGAACACAGACAATATAATCCTGGCTAAGGTTCTTGTTAAGCAGTTACTTCCCCATATGCCTGCCTTGGTACTGTCGGATCAGGCGGGATTTATCCCTAGGCGTTCTACACAAAACAATCTTCGGCGCCTAGTCACCCTGTTGCATAATGTTAACCCAGACATACCGATGCTAGTGGCCGCCTTGGATGTCGAAAAGGCATTAGATTCGGTAGAATGGCCTTTTCTGTTTGAAGTCCTCTGTCGGTCTCACTTGGGTCTCATGTATATGAAATGGATTAAGCTCCTATACTCGGCGCCCAGGGCAGCAGTCTACACTAATTGCTTAGTCTCAGCGCAGATATATCCCTCGCGAGGCACGAGGCAGGGGTGCCCGTTGTCCCCGGTTTTATTTACGCTGGCAATGGAACCTCTGGCATGCCATGTTAGAGAATCCCATGCGCAGAGAGGTATATATGCATACACGCACCTGTCCGTTATATCTTTGTATGATGATGATGTTCTTCTTTATGTTAAGCATCCGCGCCAGAACTTGCCCCCATTGATGCAGGAGGTGGCTAGGTTTGGGGAACTGTCTGGATTTAGGATTAATGAGGAGAAGTCCGAGGTGCTCACTTTAACCGCAGTAGTTCAGAGGGCGGATGTGGGTGAGGAATTTCAGTGGTGTCCGGATGGTATCTGTTACCTTGGTATTATGGTGTCCACGGTCAAGGATAAGCTTTATAGAGATAATTACCTTCGCTCGTTAGATAGCTTTGAACAGAAAGTGGAGGTGTGGATACGGCTTCCTTTGTCTCAGGCCGCCCGAATCGCTTTGCCGAAAATGGTGATACTGCCCAGACTTCTTTATGTCTATAATAATGTGGCGATATGGCCCCCAGCAAGTTATTGGGCTCTTATTAAGAAATGAATGACGAAGTTGGTGTGGGCGGGCAAGCAACCTAGGATAGCGTATGATACTCTCACTAGACCGTACGGGTGAGGGGGCTTGGAATACCCTAATGTATATCTTTATTATCTGGCAGCTCAGGTGCAATACAGGCCCCGAGAGTCCCTGGTTGGGACTCTCGGGGCGTGGCGGCTCCGCATGCTAGGTTGGCCAAGGCTCTCGCTCATCCCTCCACTCTTTTGGGTATGCTGTGGGGTAACAGGGACGCAGTACCGAGGGAGGAGGTTCAGCCGGTGGAGATAACCTGTAGGGCCTGGGAAAGGGTCAACCTGTTATTGCAATCCGTTCCGCATTGTGTGCCTGAAATGCCAGTGTATAATGTAATAGGGATTCCGCTTACGTTTCAGAGATCCTTTAAGGAACGGTTCCAGGCGCTTGGAATACAAACCCTGGGGGATTTAGTGCAGGACAGGCGGTTTATACTATGGGACGAACTTGAGGCCAGAGGTGGTACGGATGCATTGACCTTGCTTCAGTACTATAGGCTGCGGAGTACCCTCAAGGTTAAATGGCCGGGCTTCCCACAGGCACCACTCCGCCAACCAGCCCTGTGCTCTATAGTCTGCCCCACATCATCCGTCAAGGTAGAATCCATTATTTACAAGCTGGTAAGAGAGGGGAGGGTGATGCGAGAGCTCTCATTCAAGACCAATTGGGAGGCCTCTCTTGAGAAGGCACTGGGGGAGGAGCAATGGAAGCACGTTTGCACACAAACGCGACATATCTCGCTGAACTCCCGGTATAGGCTAATTCACTACAAGTACATACATCAGGCCTACCACACCCCGCTCACTCTTAGTAGATGCTTTCTGAATCATTCATCGGCATGTAAACAATGTGGGGTATAGCGGGCAGACTTTTATCACATGTGTTGGAGCTGCCCAAGAATTAGGACTTTCTGGGGGAAAATTGAAGAGGCCAGGTCGTTGATGTTGCCATTGGTGCAAGTATGTTTACCTGAAATGTGGCTTTTGGCATTGATTGAGAGGCGTAGCCGTACTGAAAAAAACTTCTGGGTATGGCATCTGTGATGGCTAGATATCTTGTGGCTCGAGCATGGGGGAAGGCGACCCCCCCTACTTTCGCTAAATGGCTTAACTGTATGGATTTATGTGAACGACGGGAAACCATGTTTGCTTCAACGCTTCCCAGTGCTAGTCGGCCGTTACATTATTGGGCTCCATATAGACACAGTATCAAATAAATATGGCACAGGCAGTTCACTCTCCTGACACCACGCCGGGCAGCTAAGAGGGAGGAGGAACATGTACAAAGCTGTGGTGGAATACCCTGAGTATGTAATTGACAATTTGGGACAGTACAAAGGTGACTCAAGGCGGTATTCAAATGGACACAGAATGGGTTATGTTCTGGGATGGTCAAGTTGTGAGTCTGCAGTTGAGGAGTTGAGGGTAGGAGGCTGGGGGGGGGTGATTGTTTATCCATTTGAGTGTTTTGTATCTTGAAATAATAAAGAAAGTTTGAAAGAATTAAAACATGGCATCCTGCTCAAGCACCTCTGTGATTACCTGGGTATCACTGATCAGGCCCTGGACTGGTCGACCTCGTTTCTCACTGACCGACCCTCTCAGGTCCAACTGGGGTCCATCCTCTTTATAATCTCTCTCTCTACCTGTGTTGTTCGCCATTGGTCTAACGTCTTTCCCTGGCTGTTCAATCAATACCTGGTACCTCTTGCCCACCGCATTGCTGCTCTCTGCTCCAACTTTCAGTGTTATGTGGATGACACCCAACTCTCTTTCAGGCTCCACTCGTCCACCTCTACTCCTTCTATCATTCCTGACTGTTTGTCTGGAATTCAGGAGTCGTGTGCCACCAAAGATCTCTGCCTTAATGCCAGTAAGATGGAGATCCTTCAAATTGGAACACCAGCACCCTCCTTTCCTCTCTCTCTGTGGCCGCCCACTCTGCGTCCTCTTCCTGCTCCACCCTCTCCTTCTCTACTCACATCTCTGATATCTCTAAGAAGTCAAACCATCAGCTGCACCTCCTCAGAGGTATTCTTCCTTTCCTCACTTTCCCCCAGAAGCACACTTTCTCCAGAGCTCTGGTTCTCTCAAGGCTGGACTACTGCAACAGCCTCTTTCTAAATCTTCCTGTCTCCACTCTCCCTCTTCTAGAACTTATCCAGAACAGGACTGCGAGACTGGTCCTTGGCCTCAAGCCCAGGGATCATATCTCTCCAGCCCTGAAATCTATTCATTGGCTCCCAGTGGCGGCAAGGATCAAGTTCAAGACACTCTACATTGTCCACAAGGCTTTCTGAGGCCTGGGACCGCACTACCTCCAACTGTCTCTTCCTAAGTATCTCCCTTTTCAAGCTCTCCACTCATCAACCTCCAACTCTCTGAGGGTCAGTCGCTTTTCAAAGCAGAGAGTTGGGGGCAGATCTCTTTCTTCGGCTGGGACCTCCCTCTGGAACAACCTCCATGCCTCTCTTAAACTACAGCAGAATGATCTATGGTTTTGGAAGCAACTCAAGACCTTCCTCTTTGCTTCTGCTTTCTATCTTCCTCTCCCCTGCTGATTACCCATCTGTTCCATGCACTGGTTCACCTGACCACCCTATGAACCTGGGCCCAGGTCCCTGCCTGTCCAGTTGCACCTTGCACTGCCTCTTGGCACCCCCAACACTTGTGGTCTGTATCTGTGACCCTACGGTCCCCTCTCACTGCACATACTAGCCACCCGTTGGCTGCACTTTCTGATTACCTGTACTGAGCCACCCTCTGGCTGCACTTTTTGATTGCTGGCACTTCTCCATTCCACCATGCCCCCTTTGCACTTCTCCGTTTCCCCTTTCCTGCGCTTGCGCGATTTAAATGAGACAAGGCCTAGCAAGATAGTTATTTTGTCCTCCATCTGTTTCCCCCTCCTTGGCTTGTCGCGCCTAGAAACACTTGTATACAGGCTCGCAATAAATGCCATATCATATCAATAATGGAGGCCATCATTATTTTTTTTACAATGCTCAGGCCCACACTCTGAAACAAGCTCCCTGTAGCCCTGCATGACACATCTGTCCATATGATATTACATGGACGCGGTAGCGTCCATGTAGTTATGGTTAAGTTGGTGTTTCCATAGGAAGAGCATTTTTCGGTTGGCTTATAACTTTGCTCCCTCTGGACGAATCCTCACCAAACTTTGCAAAAAAAGTATATGGCCCACTCTGAATTTTTATGCAAAGTATGGTGAGGATTCGTCCAGGGGGGGAAAAGTTATAGGGGGGAGTCCCAAAACTTGTGTTTTTTCCTATAGACATAATGGGAAAAAACTTTGCGCACGGCCACAGGCCAAACCGCTGGACAGATTTACACCGGCAGGAGTGGGGGCTTGGTCCCGAAAGCGTGCTTTTGCAAATTTGGTGTAAATCCGTCCAGTAGTTTTTTATAAAATGGCCAAAACGTAAGGCAAAAAAATTAGTGATATCTGTGTTCGCTTCGCGGACGGACCTCCCTGTTCGCTCCGCGGACAGCACCCCGATTGGCCCATGGCCTTGCGTCATGTCCGCGGACATGCGACGTGTTCGCTGATTGGACGGCGAGGGGCGTGGAGCGCGTCAGATTTTCTGTGGCGCCCGCCATCTTGTATTCGCCGTCGACCGCGTACAGCGCGGTGAAACGTGGATAAAAAATTGTATTTAGTGCCGTGTGTCGGTGTGTAAGAGTGTTTGGGGAGGGTGGGGGAGTATGAGATAGGTTCAATGTTTTGTTTTTTTATGTGCTAGACGTTTTTGTTGCGTTCGATTTGTCCGTGGAGAACACGGCTGTTCTGACATTTTGTAAATAAACTAAATGGTGGGGTGTTTAGAGGACGGAGTATGTGTCATTTTTGTTCGCAAGGAAGGTAAAAATGAGCTATGAACACTCACGGTGTACTTAATTGTTCGTAAATACACAAACTGGGGGTGTCCTCAGGACGCTATCCGTATTGTAATCTGTCTAGTTGAATGTGTTCTAAGAACACTCGCGGTGTCCCGAAATGGTTGCAATTACACAAAATGGGGGTGTTCTGAAAACGTTGTTTGTATTGTTCATTGTCAGGGTGAAAGTGTTTTAAGACCACTCCTTTTGTCCGCTAATAGTACAATTTCCTATGGGCGTCAACCGACTTTTTGTCCACTAAAGAAACGATAAATCCGGCTGGTTTGCGCCGACATTATGTGATAATCCTATGACTGGTTCTATTGACCTGGCTGACTTGCTTTTGCGACACTAAATCATATCTCCCGCCCCTAAGCCTGATATTATCAAAGCATTCATATTCCCCGCCTCTCTCCGTGACGTTACAGGGTGCGTCATCAAACGCGCCCAGTCCTCTGCAGTCCTAAGTGACTTTACACAGAACCCGGAAGACAACACATATTATGTCACAACACAGCGCGCCACAATTCGGAATATGAAACAGTGATTTAAAAGCAAACAGCAAGATTGTAAATTTTGGAAAGTAAATTTATTTGACATCAAATGTTTAGAGAATATTCAGCAATTATTTTGTCTTTGTTGTCGATCCGCAAAAGTTCATGTTGAGGCACGCGATGTTCCTTTGCGGTACAGAGGGTGTTAGATCAGCTTACAACTCAGTTTGCCACAATTCGGAATATGAAACTGTGGTTTAAAAGTAAACAGCAGGATTGTACATTTGGTAAAGTACATTTATTTCACATGAAATGTTTAGTGAATATTCAGCGATTTGCTATTGTCTCTGCTGTCGATCAGCAAAAGTTTATTTTGAGCCACACGTTGTTCCTTTGCGGTAGATAGGCTGTTGGTTTATGATAAAAGCAGTAAATGGTTGCTCTGATAATCGGAAGGTTGCTCCAACAACGAGTCATTAGACCACCCTATTGGTTGGTATGTTGTTTGTAGCCGCTAGTACTGCGTATGGGCATATTGGTCCTTGGCGATTGTCCCATAAAATGGTGAGGGTCATGAAGTTGCATATTTGGACCTGCACCTGGCAGTTGAAGACCCCATCCGCTGGAGTCTGTAAATCGTGACATAGGCAAAATGGGGCCACATACCTGTTTTAAAAAACATAAATTAGCCTTACCAGCCGATCTTCATTAAAAATCATCATTTTATTTTTATTAGGGCGTGAAACTATTTGCTATCGAAGATAGTGCAACGGAGTATGTTAATAATAAAATAATAATATTTTCCCATTCATATAGCACTAAGAACCGTGAGGTATCTAAGCGGTGCTTATTATTAACCACGGTGTGTGGTGCTCATTTATCGACCACGGAAGGATGAAAGGCTGAGTTTGGCCTTGCCGAGATTCGAACTTGCGTTTGCAAGCTGTGCACGGATGTCAAAGCGAGCGTTGTACTCGCTGTGCCACTTGACAGGCTACAGTGAAGTGGCACAGCGAGTAGAGCGCTTGACCGCCTATAGACCGGTTAAATTATTTCTATTAACCCACCCTGTGTCGTCTGCCTTTTTCAGAGCCCTCTAAACGACAGGGGATCAATTCGGCGGTGATAGTGCGCGGTAGAAAACATTATGCCACTTTCAACAAACAAGTTCAACTTGAGCAGTCTTTAATGCTACGCTATTGTAATTATATTTGGTATAAAATAATCTAAAGGGTTACTTACAGCACAATTGCAATTTCCATTGTCTACGAGTAGTGCAGTCCCAAAATACGACTCCGCGTGTGCGAACAATCTTTCGCATAGTGATATAATATATAAAAGTGGTTTCGTTTCAGAAATTTCATCCTTATCTTCTCTTATGTTTTAGCAACACTCCTTCAAGAGAAGGTTTTCATCACAATCTCTGTCTGTCCAGGTCAAAACACAATAAAACCTTATAGTCCGCTTCGTGAGCCTCTCCGGGGCCCGAGAAAAAAATGCAAGCAGCTGACCTTCACTGTGAACGAGCATAAATCCTTACTTTGCAACATTCTGTGTAAAGCCATCTGTGAGAAGTTGGTTTTTGCACGCCATGTTTGTATATTGTTTGCGTGATATTAAAAAAAATAGTTTGTTTAAGGGACGTTATGGTTCTAAGTACAGCCGAAAGACCCCTGAAAATCACAAGTTATGGTAAGCTATGAAAAATAACTCGCGCCACCACCGTGCACTGCTAAGACTAACACCCAGGACATCAAAGATGACATCGCAAATGTCATTGATGAAATCACTGATGACATCACATGTGTATGTACTTTTCATGGAATTTGTGTACTAGGGATTTTTATTATAATGTTGCGAAAAAAGTGTCAAGGATATTGCAATAAATATCATACCCTTATTAGTGCTTTGAACGATGCATTGATATAAATTGTATTATGGGATTCTATCTAGTATACTGAGCTACTAATGGAGAAACATAGCATTGTGTGCAGAGTACAAGATGAAAGTATAATATTTGTAATGTTAATATGTTGAATAATGAAATGATAATTGTCCTGAAATGTTCGAAAATTCACAAAATGGGGGTGTTCTGAGGACGTTATTCGTATTGTGTGATTGCTTAGCTGTATGCAATGAGGGAATGACACAGAGGGTAAAGTGGACGCCGTCCGTGGACACCGCTGCTGTTCGTGGACAGGGCGTGCTACATCCGGGTTTTTCCAGGAAATCCAACATGGAAAGAAGACTGTACGGATCAGCCAATCAGATGTCGAGGTTGTGGATTTGTGTTGAAAGAGACTGTGTGTGGTGAAGATGGCAGAAGTAGAGAAAGTCAGGGTGTTGGTGCTTGGAGATATGTTTGTGTATGGTTTACAACAGTACGCTCAATGCAGGCATGTTGCAAAGAACTTTGATGTGCAAGGAGTGGAGGTGGTGTGAAGCACTGTGCCTAATTGCAATGTACAGGGAATTGTACAAGTGTGTGAGGATATGGCCATGATGAACAGTCCGCATGTGGTAGTTTTGCACTATGGTGCTTTCCATTTGGGCAACGTCAGTGCCCCTACTTTGTTGGCTGATTTGGAACGCTTGGTTCAAGCCGTAATGAAGATCCTTCCAAATAAGAAAATATTTTTTTCTGGATTACTACCTAGGGCAATATGGGACAATAGTTCAGTTTTTTGTCCTCAGCAAAACATTGCTAGGTGTGTCATCAACTGAGGCATGTGTGCTTTCATGCTTAGAGCTGGTATGTTCTTCTGTAATAATGAGAATATTGATGCCAGTAATGCTGTTAATTTTAAAGAAGATGGCATTTCTTTATCTTTTACGGGAAATGCCTTTCTATTTTGGAATGTAAGGGTTGCTTTGGAGAAGGTTATGTGAAGATTTTAGGAGTAAAGTAAGAAAAAAAAACAAGAAAAAAAATACAAAATAACAGGTGTCTGTCAAGCATCTGTAAAAAAAACAAAAAAAAACGTCTCTTTTCAGAGCCAACTTCAAAGGGGAAATGGGGTACACTATTTAAATTTACATTCACCACGCTCAGATTTTCGATATGTCTGCGGACATGGCGGTAGTCCGCAGACATGAAAATCACTACGAGGGGGTTAGTATGTTCTATGTTACATGTATATGAAGTCAGGGATATTATCTTTAAGTTGTGCTACTAAAAACCTATGAAATTCAGTGAAAAAACTTTGTTAAAGGGACGTTATGGTTAAGTTGCGCTACTAAAAACCTATGAAATTCAGTGAAAAAACTTTGTTAAAGGGACTTTATGGTTCAAAGTAAAACCGAAAAACCCCTGAAATTCGGCAGTTATGGTAACATAAGCAACCATAACTCGCGCCACCGTGCACTGCTAACACTAACACCCAGGACATCAAAGATGACATCACAAATGTCATTGATGACATCACTGATGACATCACATGGCTAGCTCTCCGTTTTTATCCTTTACTGACATATCGAAGCCACATAGTTTTCTTCAGTAACAGTCAGGAAGTAAAAATTGAAAAGGTACTATATTTGTAGACTTAGGGTCAAGTCACATCATATGAAACATATACATAGCGGAAGACACAGGCTTAAAAGAGAGCAATCCTTTCTTTGCATGAAGATAATCATTAGGGTTATCAGCACTTTCTCATAGTTTTATTTTTATTACTCTACCTTCCCTGTATATGCTCATATTTGTATACATTATACTCACTCTCCTTTCCTTTGGGTGCAGTCACATCATGTGATACACATACATATGGTAAGTAGCAGCTTTGAAACAGAGCAATAGTTTCTCTGCATAAAGACAATCAGTTAGGTTATGAACTCTTTCTGCTACTACTTCTGCTTTTTTGTTTACTTCACTGTCCCTGTATATACTCATATTTGTATGTGTTGTTGTCTCTTTGTGTTTTGTCTGTAATAATTATGTATTAAGTGGGTTTTAATATCTACTTATTACATGTTTCACAGTACGCAAAACTCTAATAAGAAAGCAGTTATTATTTCAGTATTCAACATGGCAAGATTATGAATATGGCACCTTCATCATGTATGCTGCACACACTGCCTATGTTTCTGCATGAGTAGCTTAGTATTCTGGATAGAACTTCATAATAGAATGCTATTTATATCAATGCATTGCTTAATGCACTAATTAGCTAATTAGCTCATGATATTTATCCCAATGATCCTTGACAGTTTTTGGTCAGCATTATAAGAATCCCTTGTACAGAGTTTTTATGAAAAGTAAATGCACATGTGATGTCATCAGTGATGTCATCAAAGACATTTGTGATGTCATCTTTGATGTCCTGGGTGTTAGTGTTAGCAGTGCACGGTGGCGCAAGTTATGGTTGCTTATGTTACCATAACTGTCGAATTTCAGGGGTTTTTCGGTTTTACTTTGAACCATAACGTCCCTTTAACAAAGTTTTTTCACTGAATTTCATAGGTTTTTAGTAGCGCAACTTAACCATAACGTCCCTTTGACAAAGTTTTTTCACTGAATTTCATAGGTTTTTAGTAGCACAACTTAACCATAATATCCCTGACTTCATAAACATGTAACATAGAACATACTAACCCCCTCGTAGTGATTTTCATGTCCGCGGACTACCGCCATGTCCGCGGACATATCGAAAATCTGAGCGTGGTGAATGTAAATTTAAATAGTGTGCCCCATTTCCCCTTTGAAGTTGGCTCTGAAAAGAGCCGTTTTTTTTGTTTTTTTTACACATACTTGACAGACACCTGTTATTTTGTATTTTTTGTCTTGTTTTTTATTCTTACTTTACTCCTAAAATCTTCACATAACCTTCTCCAAAGCAACCCTTACATTCCAAAATAGAAAGGCATTTCCCGTAAAAGATAAAGAAATGCCATCTTCTTTAAAATTAACAGCATTACTGGCATCAATATTCTCATTATTACAGAAGAACATACCAGCTCTAAGCATGAAGGCACACATGCCTCGGTTCGATTGATGACACACCTAGTAATGTTTTGCTGAGGACAAAAAACGGAACTATTGTCCCATATTGCCCTAGGTAGTAATCCAGAAATATTACTTTCGCATTTGGAAGGATCTTCATTGCGGCTTGAAGCAAGCGTTCCAAATCAGCCAACAAAGTAGGGGCACTGACGTCGCCCAAATGGAAAGCACCATAGTGCAAAACTACCACATGCGGACTGATCATCGTGGCCATATCCTCACAAACTTGTACAATTCCCTGTACATTGCAATCAGGCACAGTGCTCCACACCACCTCCACTCCTTTCACATCAAAGTTCTTTGCAACATGCCTGCATTGAGCGTACTGTTGTAAACCATACACAAACATATCTCCAAGCACCAACACCCTGACTTTCTCTACTTCTGCCATCTTCACCACACACAGTCTCTTTCAACACAAATCCACAACCTTGACATCTGATTGGCTGATCCGTTCAGTCTTCTTTCCATGTTGGATTTCCTGGAAAAACCCGGATGTAGCACGCCCTGTTCACGAACAGCCGCGGTGTCCGCGGACGGCGTCCACTTTACTCTGTGTCATTCCCTCATTGCATACAGCTAAGCAATCACACAATACAAATAACGTCCTCAGAACACCCCCATTTTGTGAATTTTCCACAAAATGTCAGAACAGCCGTGTTCTCCACGGACAAATCGAACGCAACAAAAACGTCTAGCACATAAAAAAACAAAACATTGAACCTATCTCATACTCCCCCACCCTCCCCAAACACTCTTAAACACCAACACACGGCACTAAATACAATTTTTTATCCACGTTTCACCACACTGTACGCGGTCGACGGCGAATACAAGATGGCGGGCACCACAGAAAATCTGATGCGCTCCACGCCCCTCACCGTCCAATCAGCGAACACGTCACATGTCCGCGGACTGTTACCATAACTGCCGAATTTCAGGCGTTTTTCGGTTTTACTTTGAACCATGACGTCCCTTTAACAAAGTTTTTTCACTGAATTTCATAGGTTTTTAGCAGCGCAACTTAACCATAACGTCCCTTTAACAAAGATTTTTACTGAATATATATATATATATTTATATTTATTTATTTATATTTTTTAATTGCAGCGTTGTTCACCCCATTGCTTCCTCACATCTAGAAGAGATGTTTTGTTTTGTCTATTGTGCAATAGAATTATCATGTATCCACCCATCAGTCATCTGGTATGCGGTTTTCATTGATTTGGCCCATTTAATGATAAGAACAAGCACTCAAAGTGTTAAATGCATAGATTTTCCATTAACAGCCTCTCTTCTACAGCAGCTTAAAGTTTCTTTTGATTTGAATGCAACTTCACCTGGAAATAGCCAGAGAAACAAACAGGGATGTACAACATGCAAATCTCGCTGCATAATCACTGTACCCTTGATGCTCTTACTAAAAGCCTACTATCCGACAGGCATTACTACTCCGTTTACACCAAATTCCTTCCTGCCTTTACATTTTCACTCCCTTATGTAAACAGTACTTAACAATGTTCCTTTTATATTGTCTAGGAAGTGCTCATTGCCCTGGAAAGGTTCAAATGTTACCACCACATTTGGCAGAGTGAGAGAGATGATGTCATCGAGAAATTTCTCATTGGAAACCCTTTATTGTCTGAATTTGAATCTCAGATCCTACATTTTCGCGATCTGGACCTGCAGATTAGCTCAGAGTCTGAGTACATCTGTGTGGGATCACTAGCACTTTATACTGGTAAGGAAACCGTGATGCAGTTACCTTCAGTCTATTTGTTCTCAATATTAATTTGATCTATGACTCCATCTTTTCACTCAACATTAACAAAAATATTATATTACAGAAGGACAATGGATGTATCAGTCAAATGGTTTGAAAATTATTTAAATTATCAGTGTGCTGTTGCTTTTCTTATGTGTAAGCCTGTGTTGCATTATTTACAGACAAGGCAAGCTATTTAAGCCAATAACATATGTGCCTTCTTTACTTTTGTATTAGACACATTTTAGCTGCAACCCAGACACAAGCAAATGTGAATTTGTTACCATTATGTTTATCACTCCTTTTAGTTGCAGCACATAACCCACAAACACATATGAAGATTTTCAATTGCATTTTATAGTGTTGAAATACATGTCTGCTGCAAAAGACACATGGAAGCATTGTTATAACTGAAGCTCTGTTTAGTTTAAAATTAAAAAAAAATATACAGGAAACGCTGAGCACACACAAAGATATACAATCTTTTCATTTATAATGTGTTTGGCTCTTTAGACCTTGTAATGTGAAAACACTTCTCAGTGTGTTATGCTCATATAAAATTCATTCTAAGATTTGCACTCTGAGCAAATATGTGCATTTTGTTATAATAAACTACCTAAAAAATCAAAATAGCTTGATCATCTGTTTTCTTAACAAAACGCGTTAATTTGGAAAGAATTCACTGTATACGGAGGTTTCAGAACAATGCACTCTAAAACAGTCTTTATATACTCTGAGAGAACGCGTCCTTGAAACATGGAACGTTAGTTGGAAATCTCCCATTATACAAGATCCATGTGAACAGCATTTTAGAGGATTGGCTATATTGTAAATCTGACCTACCCACAGGAATCCGTCTCATAAAGCAGATACTGATTGGCTGCTGTTATTATAATGAGATGGGTGTTGTCCGAGATATGCTGGGTCATGTTTGCAAAATCATTGTTTTTCTATGAGAAAAAGAGGTTCCTGTTTAGGGCATCGTTTCCAGATGGGATGATAAAAGCATGCTGTGTGGTAAGACACTCTTCTTGGGGGCATTACAGACATTGTTGTGCAGGGTTATTTTTCTACGAGAGAAACAGGCTCCCATTAAGGTACACTGACCAAAAATAGATATTAAGACAAAAATGACCATAAGTTAGAATTGGCTGGTAAGGATACGACCAAAACGCCCACTAGTAAGGATGGGTTGGCGAGAAAATAGGGGTGGTTAAAGTGGGCCTGATGGAGCAGTCTCCATACTATATATAGCTGCACGAAAGGGTAGCACACAGACCATAGAAGAACAGAGAGGCCGACGGATGCTACATTCCTACGAAGGAGCTGGGGGAGCAGAGCAGTAAAGCCTAGCAGAATCGCACGGCTGGACTTCCTGAGTAAGATGAGGCAAGGAACGTACGTAAGGCAGTCACATTAGCAGAGTAGGTCTGCGTATGGGACTAAAAATTATCACTTTGACAATTTTTCAAAATGTGTATCTCTCGTCAATATTTCGGGAGCAGGACTGAACCACAAGGCTTAGCTGGTTTGGTCAGAAAAAAACAAGCCACTTTCAAATGCCTTTACCATGACAGTAAATTTGCCTATGGGCCTACAACTTGGCACTTTGCCAACTTTTCCACATTCAATTTTTTTGACACATTCAATGTTTTGGGGGCTGAAATTAGCCCTTTATACTCAATTTTTTCCTTTCCATGTTAAATTATACACGTTTTGGCATAAAGCATGCAGACCTATGCTGCCCTTGTATTTTCTTGCCCAGGTTCAGTGGATCTGTCAAAGCACAGAGAATGCAAGAGAGGAATCCTCACAGCGGGATATACAATTCTTTACCTGTATTTTTTAATACATTTCTTTATTTTGCTTTTAGATAGTTTGTAAGTCAAATGCCCTTAAAAGCCATGGACGTTTTACTGAGTTTTGTTAGCCCTTTCCGATGGTATGTGTGCCCCCTTGCCCTCTGTGATGGTATGTGTGCCCCCCTGCCCCTGTGATGGTATGTATGCCCCTCTTGCCCTCCATGATGGTATGTGTGCCCCCCTCCCCACGTGATGGTATGTGCACCCCCCGTACCCTGTGATGGTATTTGTGCCCCCTTGCCCTCTGTGATGGTATGTGTGCTCCCCTTGCCCTCTGCGATGGTATGTGTGCCCCGCCCCCTGTGATGGTATGTGTGTCCCCCTGCCCCTGTGATGGTATGTGTGCCTCCCTGCCCCACGTGAAGATGGTATTTGTGCCCCTTGCCCTCTGTGATGATATGTGCACTGCCCTTGCCCTCCGTGATGGTTTGTGTGCCCCCCTAACCCCTGTGATGGTATGTGTGACCCCCCTGACCCCTGTGATGGTATTTCCACCCCCTTGCCCTCCGTGATGGTATGTGTGCCCCTCCTGCCCCCCGTGATGGTGTGTTTGCCCCCCCTGCCCCCGGGATGGTATTTGTACCCCCTGCCATCCATGATGGCTTGTGTGCCCCCCCTGCCCCTGTGATGTTATGTGCCCCCTGCTTCCTGTGATGGTATCTGTGCCCTACTGCACTCCGTGATGGCTTGTGTGCCCCCTTTGCCCCCCTGCGCCCCTTGATGGTATGTGTGCCACCCCTGCCCCCGTGATGGTATTAGTGCCCCCTGTGATGGTATAAGTGCTCCCCCCGCCCCATGTGGTGGTATGTGTGCCCCCTGCCCATGTGATGGTATTTGTGGCCCCCCTTGCCCTCCTTGATGGTATGTGTGCCCCCTGCCCCCCGTGATGGTATGTGTGCCCCTCCTCCCCCCTGTGATGGTGTGTGTGCCCCCTTTCCCCCGGGATGGTATTTGTGCCACCCTGCTCTCCGTGATGGCTTGTGTGCCCCCTGTAATGGTTTGCGTGCCCCCTTGCCCTCCATGATGGTATGTGTGCCCTCCCTGCCCCTGTGATGGTATGTGTTCTCCCCTTGTCCGCCGTGATGGTATTTGTGCCCCCCTTGACCTCTGTGATGGTATGTGTGCCCCCCTTGCCCTCCATGATGGTATGTGTGCCCCTCTGCCCCCTGTGATGGTAGGTGTGCCCCCCTGTCCCTTGTGATGGTATGTGTGCCCCTCTGCCCCCTGTGATGGTATGTGTGCCCCCCCTGTCACCCTTGATGGTATGTGCGCCCCCCTTGCCCTCTGTGATGGTATGGGTGCACCCTTGCCCTCCATGATGGTATGTGTGCCCCCCATGTCCCCCGTGATGGTATTTGTGACCCCTTGCCCTCTGTGATGGTATGTGTGCTCCCCTTGCCCTCTGCGATGGTATGTGTGCCCCGCCCCCTGTGATGGTATGTGTGTCCCCCTGCCCCTGTGATGGTATGTGTGCCTCCCTGCCCCACGTGATGATGGTATTTGTGCCCCTTGCCCTCTGTGATGATATGTGCACCGCCCTTGCCCTCCGTGATGGTTTGTGTGCCCCCCTAACCCCTGTGATGGTATGTGTGACCCCCCCTGACCCCTGTGATGGTATTTCCACCCCCTTGCCCTCCGTGATGGTATGTGTGCCCCTCCTGCCCCCCGTGATGGTGTGTTTGCCCCCCCCTGCCCCCGGGATGGTATTTGTACCCCCTGCCCTCCATGATGGCTTGTGTGCCCCCCCCTGCCCCTGTGATGTTATGTGCCCCCTGCTTCCTGTGATGGTATCTGTGCCCCACTGCACTCCGTGATGGCTTGTGTGCCCCCTTTGCCCCCCTGCACCCCTTGATGGTATGTGTGCCACCCCTGCCCCCGTGATGGTATTAGTGCCCCCTGTGATGGTATAAGTGCTCCCCCTGCCCCATGTGATGGTATGTGTGCCCCCTGCCCATGTGATGGTATTTGTGGCCCCCCTTGCCCTCCTTGATGGTATGTGTGCCCCCTGCCCCCCGTGATGGTATGTGTGCCCCTCCTCCCCCCTGTGATGGTGTGTGTGCCCCCTTTCCCCCGGGATGGTATTTGTGCCACCCTGCTCTCCGTGATGGCTTGTGTGCCCCCTTGCCCCCCGTAATGGTTTGTGTGCCCCCCTTTGCCCTCCATGATGGTATGTGTGCCCCCCTTGTCCGCCGTGATGGTATTTGTGCCCCCCTTGACCTCTGTGATGGTATGTGTGCCCCCCTTGCCCTCCATGATGGTATGTGTGCCCCTCTGCCCCCTGTGATGGTAGGTGTGCCCCCCTGTCCCTTGTGATGGTATGTGTGCCCCTCTGCCCCCTGTGATGGTATGTGTGCCCCCCCTGTCACCCTTGATGGTATGTGCGCCCCCCTTGCCCTCTGTGATGGTATGGGTGCACCCTTGCCCTCCATGATGTTATGTGTGCCCCCCCCTCCCCTGTGATGGTATTTAGCCCTCCTTGCCCTCTGTGATGGTATGTGTGCCCCTCCTGCCCCCTGTGATGGTTTGTGTGCCCCCCGTGATGGTATGTGTTCCCCCCTGCCCCCTGTGATGGTATCTGTGCCCCCCTGCCCTCCATGATGGCTTGTGTGCCCCCCTGCCCCTGTGATGGTATGTGTGTCCGTGATGGTATGTGTGCCCCCCTTGCCTTCGGTGATGGTATGTGTGCCCCCCTCCCCCCGTTATGGTATGTGTGCCCCCCTTGCCCTCCCTGATGGTATCTGTGCCCCCCTGCCCTCCGTGATGGCTTGTGTGCCCCCTACCCCTGTGATGGTATGTGTGCCCCCTGACCCCCGTAATCCTATTTGTGCCCCCCTTGCCCTCCCTGATTGTATGTTTGCCGCCCTGCCCCCTGTGATGGTATTTGTGCCCCCCTTGCCCTCCGTGATGGTATGTGTGCCCTCCCGCCCCCATGATGATGTGTGCCCCCCTTGCCCTCTGTGATGGTATGTGTGCCCCCTTCCCCGTGATGGTATGTGCACCCCCCCATACTCTGTGATGGTATTTGTGCCCCCCTTGCCCTCTGTGATGGTATGTGTGCTCCCCTTGCCCTCTGCGATGGTATGTGTGCCCCCGCCCTCTGTGATGGTATGTGTGTCCCCCTGCCCCCCATGATTGTATGTGTGCCTCCCTACCCCATGTGATGGTATTTGTGCCCCCTTGCCCTCCGTGATGATATGTGCACCCTCCTTGCCCTCTGTGATGGTTTGTATGCCCCCCTCTCCCCGTGATGGTATTTGTACCGCCCTTGCCCCCCGTGATGGTTTGTGTGCCTCCCCTGCCCCTGTGATGTTATGTGCCCCCTGCTCCCTGTGATGGTATCTGTGCCCCCTGCACTCCGTGATAGCTTGTGTGCTCCCCTTGCCCCCCTGCACCCTGTGATGGTATGTGTTGCACCCCTGCCCCCCGTGATGGTATTAGTGCCCCCTGCCCCTGTGATGGTATATGTGCTTCCTCTGCACCCCCATGATGGTACGTGTGCCCCCTGCCCCGTGATGATATTTGTGCCCCCCTTGCCCTCCTTGATGGTATGTGTGCCCTCCTGCCCTCATGATGGTTATTGTGTCACCCTGCCCCCATGATAGTATTTGTGCCCACCTTGCCCTCCGTGATGGTATGTGTGCCCTCCTGCCCCTGTGATGGTTAATGTGCCCCCCTGCCCCCATGATGGTATTTGTGCCCCCTTGCCCTCTGTAATGGTATGTGTGCCCCCCATTGCCCTGTGATGGTTTGTGTGCTCCCCCTCGCCCGTGATGGTATTTGTGCCCACCTGCCCTCCGTGATGGCTTGTGTGGCCCCCGTGCCCCCTGTGATGGTATGTGTGCCTCCCCTGCCCCCCATGATGATATGTGTGCCCACCATGCCCCTGTGATGGTATCTATGCCCCCCTACCCTCCGTGATGTCTTGTGTGCCCCCCTCGCCCTCCGCGATGGTATGTATGCCCCCCTGCCCCCGTGATGGTATGTGTGCCCCCCTGCCCTCTGTGATGGCTTATGTGCCCCCCTGCCCCCCTGCCCACCCAAGATGGCTGTGTGCGCGCCCCCCTGCCTCCCTGATGGTTGTGTGTGTCCCCCTTCCCCCATGTTTGTTTTGTGCGTCCCCCCCTTCCTCCCCTGCTGGTTGTGTGCGCCCCCACCATCCTTACCACCCATGATGGTTGTGCTTGCCTCCCCTCCCCGTGCCCCCAGTGATGGTCATGTGTTCCCCCACCCCCCCTTTGGTCTCTCTTGATTGTGTGTTGTTACCCCCTTCTCCCCTCTCCTTTCGCTAGCACTTTGCTTTTCATGCTTACCTCCTGACCTGTATGATAGCTGCCTCTCTGTATACCCCCTATTCTTGTTCTTCTCCTACCCCTCCCCTCCAGCACTACTCTGAAAGGTTGTCTGGCCTAATACGTTGGTCACCTTTTATATCCTCCCCTCAACTTCATCCCTCCTCTCCTCCCCTCCTCCCCTCCCCTCCTCCTGCTAATTCCGGCACTACCTCAATTGCCGACAGGCATAGTAATTGTAGCCACCTGTCTTTCTCATCCTCCTGCCTTCTCCTCCTCCCCACCCCTCCTCTTGTTAAATTTTGCCACTACCTCCATTGCCGTCGGGCATAGTAATTGTAGCCGCCGGTCTTTCTCATCCACCTGTCCTCTCCTCCTCCTCATCACCCTCCCCCCCTCTTGTTAAATTACGGCACTACCTCTATTGCCGTCAGGCTTAGTAAATGTAGCCGCCTGTCTTTCTCATCCACCTGTCCTCTCCTCCTCCTCATCACCCTCCCCCCCTCTTGTTAAATTACGGCACTACCTCAATTGCCGTCAGGCATAGTTATTGTAGCTGCCTGTCTTTCTCATCCACTCTCCCTTTCCCCTCCCAGTTACTGCTCATTAGCACTTACTCTATCATTTGTCCTGTTACCTTTGATAGCAGCTTGTTTGCCTCTCACCCCTCCCCCCTCCTTGTTTTCTCCTCCGACTTCCCCTTCCAGCACTACTCTGAATCGTCGTTAGACCTAGTATGTTAATTGCTTGTGGTGTTCTTCTCCTTCTCCCTCACTCCATACCCCTCGCACCCCCCTCCTCCTGTTAATTTTCCGGCACAACTGTCATCAAGCATAGTAATGTAACCGCTTGCTATGTCTCATTTCCCCCCAGCCCCACCTCCCTTATTTGTTCCTTGCACTTGTACCATCTGAAATGTCGCCAGGCTGATTAAGATAGTTATTTTTCACATTCTGTAATGTTTCAAGGACCTGTAAGAATGTCACTGTATTCCTCCCATGTGCCCTCCCTCCTTAAAGTGCTTTGAAACACATTGTGTACAGGTGCTATACAAATAAACAAACAATCTATCAATCAAGTAGGAAGCACACTACCCACAGCGCCATCTGGTGTTTCAGAGAATCCACCTGGTGAAAATTCTTTGACCAGGCTAGTGACCCTCACACAAAGAACAGGATGGAAAACTTCCATCACACATCAGACAGATGCATCATGGTCAGCAACACTACAAGCTATCAGTGAAACAAACAGTGAACAGACTGCTTACAACATGTGTCCTCTTTTTTTCCAATAGGGGCTTGTTGTCAAAGGACTAGATACAAAGAGTGAACTAAGGGGGAGGGCAACAAGCTACCTTTAGATGTCCGCACTGAAGGAAACAAGAATAGGTCTCAAACCATATGTGTGTACAGGCACACCATCAGTCTTTTAACAAATATAAAGAGATGGGAGGCTCAATTTTAATAAAAATGATCTAATATATTTATTTTGTATAACTCGATCATAAAACAGACCATTTGGTCACATTTGCAAATCTCAACAACATATAAAAATATCAAAAAATAATAAAAAGAGACAGTAAATCAACATTTTAGTATTTGCATTCATTACATAATATGTATCATAAGTGATGTTAGTAACACATAGGTGACTTGAATCTAGCATATATGTGATTGCTTAGATTTAAAGTCTCCAATTTAGTTGTGTCGACACAAAAGAATCAATTTCCAGCCTCAACATTTATTTGGCAGACCGACTTGTCTTTGTTCTTGAACTAGTTAGTCGTCTGTGAGGCTTTCTTCAGGACACATCAATCCTCTTATTAGAGGGTCTAGAGTGGCACAACTTCTATTGTTGATTGTCTCACAATATCTATAAAAACAGAGATATATATGTCAGTGTACACCAAAAGGTCCTGGGCCTTTTTTAATTTTGTCAGAGTTATTTCACTGTATACAAAAATTGTTTGAGAACATGTGTTTATCCTTTCAGTCTTTCAGTGGGCAACATACTATTTATTTACTATGAATTCACTGTCCAAGTGGTACAGCATTCAGACATTTCTTTAAACACAACACCATCTCCTTTTTAGAAGAATAAGGTGTGAAATTTACAATTTTCAATGGGCACCTTTGATTTTATTGCTAAATTAATTCTTGATATATCTACAGACCTTAATTCTGTATATAAGCAACATATAGTTTTCATACATGGAGAAACGTGTGTGCACCCAAAATCCCACATACCTATTGTAATTCTTTATTGGTCATGGGTTCGTTCACTGATAAATACAGCATCTTTTGAATGGGCCGTTATTTTCAAAAGACTGTAGTTTCTTGGATGTGACTAAAATAAATAAAAAGGAGGCACATAACGATCTTTAGTTGTTCTAATATAATTGAAGATGACATGGACATTAATTATATTACAGGCACCGGATTACAAGTATATTGAGCAACCAACCTGGTACAGCAGTAACTGTTAGTCTACAGGCGGAACCGGAATTGCAGTTTATATTGTGTGGTCCCCAAACGAATATAAGATGAAACCAGCATCTGATGGGCAACACAAGAGCAAACACATACGGAGCCGTAGTTAGACACAAAGCTCTAAGGCCAGACAGAAAGGTAAAAACTCTTGCACATTTCGAAGGGCTTACTTTGTAGTACAGCGGTAATTCCCAAACGCTCATATTCCCGAAGGCACGGCGGGTGCCGTGGAGAAGCACTTGAACGATTGACCAACAGCGATCTGCATTTTTCGTCCCATCAGCCTTATTTTGTTTTTTTGTGTTTGACGCTCACGTTTGTGCATGCGGTCACGTGATCCATGCGTCGACAAGGAGTACTCGTAAATAAGACGCCGGCCACGTTCCTAAGTGTCTGCCAT
Organism: Ambystoma mexicanum; assembly: GCF_040938575.1. Taxonomy (NCBI): domain Eukaryota; kingdom Metazoa; phylum Chordata; class Amphibia; order Caudata; family Ambystomatidae; genus Ambystoma; species Ambystoma mexicanum. Next base: position 1,362,740,554 of record NC_090930.1, on the reverse strand, counting down.
CTTGAAATCGGCAGGATACATCCGAGGCGCATCTATATGGTGCGCTGGACGTAATTGGAAATTCTGTTAGAAATACATTGTTGTGCACCAAACTGCTATAATGGTAAACAGCCCGTGGTGTGAATTGCACAATTAAATCAATGTGTACCAGAGCCGGAGAACAAAACGTTGTTTATATCTGTATGTTTTGTCCATCCTAGTGTACTGTTTTGTAGTGGTCATTTCTTTTTTTTTTCTTTTTGTGGACCGGAGCCCACATCAGAACATGCTTTTACATTAAAGCGTTGGCTGTGTTTGCTCCTGGCAACTTGGGTTAAAACAGAGGCATCTAGACCAGGCATCTATGATGTATACGGGGTTCCTACACCACAAAGAGGTCCAAAACACCAATTTTTTCAACAATGAGGGAACCGCGGAAAAAACAGACCATGGAACCACCACCCAATGCGAACTCTGCAGTGGATTCCTCCGCAACCCTGGTAAATCCTATCTTTAACTTAAGTACGCATACACTATCTGCTGCTGAATTATCTGTATTAAGCAAAGGCTTATCTTTTGTCCCTGTCTGCAGGGCTAACTCCTTCCAGACTGAAATTGAAATGAGAAACTTCTTTCGTATCATCAGGCTCAAATATTTCTTCCATGACAAAGAAATCAATAAAGTCACTGATGATAACCGTTCAGGCAAGAAATCCCCCTCGACTTTTACACCATTACAATCTATGGTGTCACCTGAAATTCTAGCTTTCGAGAACAAAATTCTTCGAGAGATGAAACATCTCTGTAAACATCAAATTCATTACAAAGATAATCTGTCGAAATCAAAAGCAAGGCTTTCAAAAACCTTGAAAATAACCCCCTCTTTGTTATTAAACCGGCAGACACAAAAAGAAAAAACAAAAAGAAATGACCACTACAAAACAGTACACTAGGATGGACAAAACATACAGATATAAACAACGTTTTGCTCTCCGGCTCTGGTATACATTGATTTAATTGTGCAATTCACACCACGGGCTGTTTACCATTATAGCCGTTTGGTGCACAACAATTTATTTCTAACAGAATTTCAAATTACATCCAGCACACCATATGGATGCGCCTCGGATGTATCCTGTCCGTTTCAAGATGGTAGACACTTAGGAATGTGGCCAGCATCTCTTTTACGAGTACTCCTTGCTGACGCATGGATCATGTGACCGCATGCACAAACGTGAGCGTCAAACACAAAAACACTAAATAAGGCTGAACGGATGAAAAACGCAGATCGCTGTTGGTCAATCGTTAAAGTGCTGCTCCACGGCACCCGCCGTGCCTTCGGGAATATGAGCGTTTGGGAATTACTGTTGTACTACAAAGTAAGTCCTTTGAAATGTGCAAGAGTTTTTACCTTTCCGTCTGGCCTTAGAGCTTTCTGACTAACTACGGCTCTGTATGTTTTTGCTCTTGTGTTGCCCATCAGACGCTGGTTTCATCTTATATTCGTTTGGAGATCACACAATATAAACTACAATTCCGGTTCCGCCTGTAGACTAACAGTTATTGCTGTACCAGGTTGGTTGCTCAATATACTTGTAATCCGGTGCCTGTAATATAATTAATGTACATGTAATCTTCAATTATATTAGAACAACTAAAGATCGTGATGTGCCTCCTTTTTATTTATTTTAGTCACATCCAAGAAACTACAGTCTTTTGAAAATAACGGCCCATTCAAAAGATGCCGTATTTATCAGTGAACGAACCCATGACCAATAAAGAATTACAATGGGTATGTGGGATTTTGGGTGCACACACGTTTCTCCACGTATGAAAACTATATGTTGCTTATATACAGAATTAAGGTCTGTAGATATATCAAGAATTAATTTAGCAATAAAATCAAAGGTGCCCATTGAAAATTGTAAATCCCACCCCTTATTCTTCTAAAAAGGAGATGGTGTTGTGTTTAAAGAAATGTCTGAATGCTGTACCACTTGGACAGTGAATTCATAGTAAATAAATAGTATGTTGCCCACTGAAAGACTGAAAGGATAAACAAATGTCCTCAAACAATGTTTGTATACAGTGAAATAACTCTGACAAAATAAAAAAAGGCCCAGGTCCTTTTGGTGTACACTGACATATATATCTCTGTTTTTATAGATATTGTGAGACAATCTACAATAGAAGTTGTGCCACTCTAGACCCTCTAATAAGAGGATTGATGTGTCCCGAGGAAAGCCTCACAGATGACTAACTAGTTCAAGAACAAAGACAAGTCGGTCTGCCAAATAAATGTTTAGGCTGGAAACGGATTCTTACGTGTCGACACAACCAAATTGGGGACTTTAAATCTAAGCAATCATATATATGCTAGCTTCAAGTCACCTATGTGTTACTAACATCACTTATGATACATATTATTATGTTAATGAATGCAAATACTAAAATTGTTGATTTACTGGCTCTTTTTATTATTTTTTTATATTTTTATATGTTGTTATTTGCAAATGTGACCAAATGGTCTGCTTTATGATCGAGTTATACAAAATAAATATAGAGATCTTTTTTGTTAAAATTGAGCCTCCCATCTCTTTATATTTGTTAAGACGGATGGTGTGCCTGTACACGCATATGGTTTGAGACCTATTCTTGTTTCCTTCAGTGTGGACATCCAAAGGTAGCTTGTTGTCCTCCCCCTTAGTTCACTACAAGCTATCATTCACCCAAACAGTTCCAGAATGGAAAGCAGCAGTCCCGGATTCCCTCACAGGGACCAATAAGTTGGTCTAGCAGCAGTGCTTCAAAGTTAACACATTTACAAGCTTTCATCACAAATACAGCAGGTACAGTTAGAGCAAATGTCTCTTGCCAACAGTTCAGCATGGTCAAGTGGAAGGTACCTCAGAAAAACGTCAATGCAAGTGCTTCTCACAACCAAGTACAGGTATAGAGCGGACAAGCCAGTGTATGTTTCAATCACAAGTGGATACAAGTACAGCATGGGCAAGTCTATAAAATGTTTTCCTAACAAATGGGTACACGGACAACATGGGTAGGGCCCGGCAAGCTTCCCTCACAAAAGGTGCAACATGTGCAGGTTCATTGCAAGCACATGCAAACAGGTATTGGCACAGCATGCCACGGTCAGTGTAAGTTCCCTCAGAAATATGCAACTGTTTGCAAGATGTGAGAAACCTGAGGGTATTCTCCCAAGCGAGTCTCAGGGAGCTCTTATTCAGGTGGTCAAAGGAAGCTTGACAAACTCAGATCCCAGCGCTGAGGGTGAAAGAGCGAAAGGGAATCACCTGGTTGGGAATACCCAGAGTTATGCTCTGGAAATTGCACCAGGAGAGACGCAATGTTTCACCAGAGAAAGGGATGAGGATGACAAGGTCTCCAAAGCTTTTATGGGCTGTATCAACTGGACCTCCCTTCCATACGATAAACTTCCTTTTTACAAATCATCATCCCCTCCATCACCGATGAATTCATTACACACTGGCTTCTTCCAGAAAACATCTTTTCCAAAAGCACTGTTTTTCTCTTCCCTATCCGAATACTCCCAATTATTCTTCTTCCTGTCCCTCTGATTATTATTTTCCGCTCTCCCAACCTGCTCAGGTAAAATACTTAAGTTCCCACAATCCCTGTTGTCTATTTCACAATCCTAGCTATTCCTGTTTATCCCACAAACCTTACCAAACCCGTCACTCTGTCACTTTCTGAAACCTCAGTCTGCTTTGACAACTCACTACCGTTCCCACAATCCCCTCTGTTCTGTTCTACATCCCAGTCATTCTCATCTATTTTGCAAACCTCCCCCATCATGTCCCGTAGGATACTCTGACACTCCAACCTCTCCCCTTTCCAATGTAAAGACTATAATTTCTGATACCCACACCTTTCCCCGATGTAGAAAACCACAGACTTGTAATAAACCTGTTTAACTGACATGTCCCGATGCAAGGGTCAGGCAAAGTCAGGCAATTAACTTGAATCACGCACACCTGACGGCCATTCCTTTTCCCCAAAGGTATAAAAAGTGGAGCGAGAGAGCACAGTACAAGCATGGCAGACAGTGCGGCGAGATGGCTACGAAGGGCGGCAGTTCAAGAGAAGGAGAAAGATGGCAGGAAACAAGAGGGTGGTGAAGAGGGAAGTGACCTTGCCCTTGTCATCCCAGATCTGTGGAACCTTCGTGGAGGAGAGCCGAGGACCGGAACAATAGCTCAAGTGTCTTGCAGCATATGTCAACGGTACACGCAGCGTGTCTGTTAGGAAAGATTTCGTAATTATAGGTAATTTTCCTTCCATGTGGCAACCCCTAAACTTTTTGCTGTTGTTTTTCACCTTGTTCTTGACTTTGCCAGAGAAGTGCAGCCTTCTGCCGCACTCCTCTGGGCTTTCGCTCCTTTCTTATGGGGAAACTGACATGCCCTTAAGACAGTCAGTACCGGGGAACGCTGTTTCCCGTAGTTTCTTTTATCATGTTGCGGCTTTCGTGCAACATGACACAAGAGGGCACTGTAAACTAAGTTACAGCTCTCTTGGGTCTCTAGTCTTCTACAGGCCCTAGATACTCGTTTAGGATTGTATCTGATCGGTGCAAGTGATTCAGGGACGGGAATGGTGGCAGCGATCGTTTTTTGTGTTTTGAGCTCCTTTTGGCGTTCTAAGTGCGTTTCTCACGCGTAACCCAAAATGGTGGCCTGGCTCCCAAAATGGCCAGACCACGAGGCTCCTTTGTCCTGTCCGCTGACCGTCTTGCTCCCTTCACCTTCCCCAGGTCGAGCCGACCCGGGGCCTTCCTTATTTGGGCATGTACTTTCCCGCGAAACACGGATGCTTTCGCGGGCTTCTACATGTCTTGTGTGTGCCTCCAGGATGTGGGCTGGGATGTCTGGTCCCAATACACATCCTGGGTGCCAGAGAGTCTAGGGTGGTGTGAATGCCTGGGACCACCGTGGTCCGTGATTGGTCCACGAATGGTGTGAGTGTTGATGAGCGGATCTCCCATTGGGTCCCCTCCGTTTTGGCGCGAAGGGAACCGTGGATAAGAGGGGGCTGGAAACACCACTACCAGGTCGATCTCCTGAGTTCTCACGAACGAAGGAATACAGGAGCCAAGTATCCTGCAACCAAGAGGCTGAACCGAGGAATCGCTGGTGACCCGCTGAAGGACTTCTCCTCTGCACTGCTGTCGTCTTGTGAAACCCTTTTCACCTTTGATCGAACCAGAAGGCCTGTACTGGTACTTCGACCCTTTGGAATAGCGGGAACAGCTATTTTCGGCATCTTCACCATCTCCTGCCAGTAAGCCTTCGGAAGCGTCTCTGGGCCATCCAGCTGACTGACCAGCTTACACGGGAGTCTTGCTCTGTAACCACCGCCAGGTTGTGTAGTATTTCGAGTCCTTGTCACTCTCACACGCTTCGTACACTTGGCGTTCCCAGGTCTGAAGTGAGTAGTGTACATTTGGCTCAGATGCACACGGCCACTCCGTTGCCCTGCTGTGGTAACAAACTGTGCGGGTTTCTTCGATTGGGAAGTCTTTTTACTCAACACGACGACGAGGCGTTCCCTGCTCTTCTGAACCTGCCAGCTGCTGAAACTGAAGCGGAGAAGCCTGGGTCTGCTTGCATCGGGGACCGGTGAGTAGCATAGCTAGGATCTGGTCGCCCTCCTGCAGGAGCCCGTTGCTTTTCCCCGCTGTGTCAAACAGCACCCTTTTCCGTACTCGCGCTCTGCTTCTGCCCACTGTGGAGGCTGCGCTTGAGTCGCGGAACTTGTTCTTCTTCTTTTGTGCACTAAACTGAACTGCCTGATCTCCCTCGAAGAGCTTCCCCTTTTGCCCGTTGGCACCAGCGCGTGCAGGTACTTTTGAGCACAAGGCTCCACTCTTCGCAGGGCTCGGACTTCCATCTAGTTAGGTGCCTCTGAAGGTGAACTGGGTCTAAGCATTATTTCGCACTGCCTGTCTTCCTTCCCTTTTAGGTGGACTACCCATTTCGTGCATCTAATGCTTGAGACTGTCGTATTTGTATATATATTGTGTTGATATGGTATGTGTTGGTTTACTATCGTTATATTGTGATTTTCTCGCTACGGTCATTGTTTTAAAGGCCTTGAAATAAATGTGTATATATTTTTAATATAACAACTGTTTGGAGTAGTTTGTGAGTGTTCTTGCTTTGTGTGCTCATTGCGGGCTTTCAGTCACCCTCAACCCTCTTGAGACCTAGTCTTGACCGCCGCGATCGCTACCTTGATTGGTCTGGCTCGTCCAGAGGTTACCCTGTTCCAAGTAATTAGGTTAGCCTTCTGAACTTCTGCGCCACCAGGACAGAGTTCAGAAATCCGTCTTAACAGTGTCGACGCTGATAAGCGGGAGCGAGGGAAACACCTGCTACCGTGGTACAAGCCTTGACTCCAGTAAAGCCGAAAGCCAAGTGGTTCATCACAGCCGGGAAGAGCCGAGAAGAGCCGGACTGTGTTGAATGAGGAATGCAAAGTGGCAAGTTTGAACCTAGTTCAACGAACTGTGAAAGACGGTAAAAGTGTTATGTGCAGACCAGCTGCAGAGGGAACCGACACCATGTGGGTTTTGCTCCGAGAGACTCTGGCCGATCCCCATCCAAGTAAAACTACAGAAGCCAGTAGGCCACAGGAGAGCCGCCAGAAAAGGTCAAAGTGGTCATACTGAAGGTCTAGTAAAATCCTTGTACAATCAAAATACTTTTATCCAGTAACTTTAGAAACAGGGAAGTGAATCCTGCATGGTGAAAGTAAAAGAGGAAGTGAATCCAATAAACATTACAAGTGAATGTGAAGTTGGCAAGAGTAAACCCAAAAGAGGGGGTGCTAATGAGAAGGGGCAAAGTCTAATGTCCCGAGAAACAATGATTTGACAAAGGCAAGGGATGTTCACTATGAACTGTTTTAAAAGACAATAAAAAGCCAAGGGGAGTGAACCCCGCTAAGGAGAGGACAGGAGAAGTACACTGTCCCGCTGGTTGTTCTGGAATCTGAGCTTGACCGTGGGAGAAACCAAGAGACACTGTAAAACAGGAGAAGCACTTGTCAAAAAATGGTCTAGAGGGGCATTCAGGTGTGAGCCGTTATCACCCTGATAAAGTGAACCCGAGAAAGGGAGGTTCACAGCGAACTGTTGAACAGACTTTTGTGAGAACCATAGTAGGAAGACTTGTTAAAAGCCATATGGAACCCCGGCAGGGGGGGCGGCCAACAGTCGCGACGGGTCCAAGCCCAACAGAGGGAGATCCAGGGGTGAAGTCATCACCCAAAACCCATTAAGAAGAGAACTGTTTTTGAACAGTCAACCCCAGAAGAGGGGGGCCCAAGGGTGAAACCTTCACCCGACGTGAACTGCAAGACGAGTTTTGTGTTTGTATGTTTTGAGAATATATCAGGCCCTCGAAGGCTAGAGACTTTCAAGAGGAACAAGACTTGTCCATCAACTGTACTGATTGCTGCCTTTGGAACTGTTAGCTCATGCTGGGAAGTCTTGAGTGTGTGCTGTGCTCCAAGCTCCCATCTTACCCCACATACAAAACGTGGGGAAGGGAGTCCCAGGCTACTGCATCCTGACATATTATTTACAAACCCTTTTTTCCTTTCCTGAAATCTATCCCACACCCGTTTTGTATTAGTCGTGAGCTTTGGCAATAGGTTTCTTAGTATAGGTCCTTATTATCTGACACAACGCCACAATGTCTGCCTTATTTTTCATTTGATGGTCAGCACTTGCTCCCATCTTAGATTAAAGTTTAGATTAGGTGTTTTTCCACCTTGCATACAGTTAAATAAACATCCGTGAACTGTGATCACTTATGTCTGTTTTACTTGTTGCCACCATGAGTATCTCACAAAGAGCCTATGCACACTTCACTAAAATGTGACGAGTGGTCGCTACAATGCTGTATATCAGGTGCTACGTGGCAGAGCCACTTCCCTAATCTATATTCAGAGGATGGTTGGCCAGGGGAGTGGGTTTGAAGTAAAGTCCCGCCGGCCACTCCTATTTGTGAGAAACCTTAAGGTGTCTCCTTAACTAGTTCCCGGGGATCGGTCGTCCAGGTGGACAGGACACGGTAATAGCTATTAGATCCAGCTCCTGTGGGTGGACCAGTGCGGGAGGATCACCTCGATGGGGGTGTTTTCTGGGAGTGCAGCGGGAATACCGATGGGTGCGACATGGTATTCCCCTTCTCCTAACCCCTCTTCCCTATCCTACTAGATAGGATACTCAACCTCTCTATCCCCCCTTTTCTAACACAAACCCTTTTGCACACTACGAGAGACAACAGACTAACATTAGGGCCTTTTACCTGTCATGTCCCAACACAAGGGTCAGGCAATTGACCAGAATCACTCACACCTGACGGTCCTTTCCCTTCCCCACAGGGCTAAAAGGTGCACAACGAGAACACACTACGAGCAAGGCAGACAGCACAACGAGAGTGCTATCCCCATCCGGCAGTTCAAGAAGAGGAGAATGACAGCGAGAACCAAGAGGGTGACAAGGAGAGAAGCGACTTTGCCCTTTCCGACCCAAAAGCTGATGTGTGCTGCGGCAGATGTCAACGGTACATGGAGCACGCCTAATCTGATAAGTAGGAGAACAGGAGGTGCTTGCTACTGTGGTACCGTCCTTAACTCCAGATACAAGCAAAGCCAAGCGGTTCATCACAGCCGGTGAGTCAAGGGAAGAAGCAGTAAGAAACGCAACTGTGTTGAATGAAAGTTGCAAGTTGAGGAAAGTTCAAAGAACTGTAAACGTTGCAGGGGAAAACCAGCTGAAAGTGTCCGACACCACGTGGGTGTACGGCGAGCGACTCTAGTTGGTTCCCCATTTTGTGGAAACTACCAATGCCAGAAGGCCGTCCGAGGTCCGTGAGAAGAGTGTCAAAGTGATCATACAGAGGTCTAGCAAAATCCGCTGTACAGTCGAAAGTCTTTGACCATCAAGTAATGGAAAGCTCTGGGAAGTGAATACCGCATGGTGAGAGAAATGATTGGCAAGAGTGAACCCGAAGGAGGGAGGCCGATAAAAAGGGGCAAAGCCTGATGCCTCAATGATCATTTGTGCTGACAACAGTGAACCCGATAAAGGGAGGTTCACCGTGAACTGTTTAAAAAGACATTAAGAAGCCTGACCATAACAGAGAAGATTGTTTAAAATCCTTTGAAATACAAGCCACAGTGAACCCAGCAGAGGGAGGCGAATATTCAAGAGGTGTCTGAGCCCGGAAGACAGGGGTGAAGAAGCAATACCCTGGGTGTAATCAAGAAAGGACTCTTTGTTTTGCTGTATTAGACCCTCGGATCCACAAGATACATAACAACTGAAGGTCCTGATATTGTTAGAAACTCTTTGTGGATCTGAGCCTGGAAGAAGGGGATACAGGGGTGAGCAGTCATCACCCAACGTACAGACGAAAAGGAACTCTTTGTTTATTATTTGTATGCAGCAGGCCCTCGGAGGCAAGAGACTTTTTGTAGAAGAGGTCATGGTACCTGAGAATGAAATTGTAGGCTTGTGCTGACAAAAGCTCGAGTGTGTGCTGTGCTCTGGAATCCCACCTTGGCACGTGCTGAAAACTTCGGGAAGGGAGACCCCCGGCTACTACATCCTGACTTATCATTTGTGAACACTTCTTTCTTTCTCAAGAAACCTTATTCCACACTTTTCTGTATTTAGTTATTAGGATTGGCAATATTTTGTTTTATAGTATAGGCCCTTTTATTTTGACAGGACGCCACTAGGACTGCCTTATTATCATTTGATGGTCGTAGCTTGCTCCCATCTTAGATTTAGGCTGAGATAAGGCATTTTGCCAACCCCTTTATACAGTTTAATAAACACCCTTGAACTGTGATCACTTGTGTCTGTCTTTACTTTTGCCACCATGAGTTCCTTACATACTAAAGGGGTACTGGATATTTCCAATAAGGAGGTGCAGGAGGCATTGTGTTCCCAGAAACTGGGAAAGGCTGCACGGCCTAATCAGTTATTGCTGGACTTTTACCAGGACAAACCATCAATCTGGATCCCGGTGCTGTCCAGATTTTTTAATGTGACTATTTGCACTAAAACAGTCCCTAGTACCTGGAGAGAGGCTACAATAGTCCCAGTATACAAAAAGGGTGGTAAGGAGCGGCCCGGGAACTACCCCCCTATATCTCTACTGGACTATATTGGGAAAACCTTTGGCAAAACTTTGCAAACTAAATTGCAGGGGTGGCTGGATGTCATCATTAGTAATGCACAGGTGGGGTTAGAGTTGGTAGGCGAACCGTTGACCACTGTTTTGTATTGTTTTTACTCATCCATAAGTACACCAAGCTACTTAAAATGAAGTTACATGATATTTTTGTCAACCTGAATACAGAGTTTGACTCTGTGCCTAGAAAAACCTTGTGGCAGGTCCTAGAAAAAATACATGTTCCACACCCCTAGTAGATGCAAATAAATTGCTTCACGACAAAACATCAGTGTCAGTCCGCTATGGGACAAAAGGGGAACAAACCAACCCCTTTGATATAAATAGGTGGGTTCGCCAAGGATGCATCCTGGCCCCGCTCTTCTTCTTAATTTACATCCAGGAAATCATAGATGCTCTGGAGCGGGGTGCTTTGGACGCACATAAAATTGCTTTTGCGAGGTGGCATCCCCTATACTTGCAACATCCCTGAATGGCCTTAAATTGATACTTGACATCTTTTTGAGGAAATGCAAGGAACAAGGGCTAGAGTTAAACGTCAGCAAAACAAAGGTAATGGTTTTCAAGCCACCGTTTACTAAGTCCTGCAAGCTGAGAGTTGAGATAGAAGGTTGAGAATTGGAGCAGGTTAGATACTTTTATTATTTGGGAATTAGATTTTACGAAACAGGAGGATGAGCTCACCATTTGTTGATAGCTAAGGTTAACCTATCCAAATACAGGGGGGCATTTCTTCATTTTTCCGGAGCCATGGTAGAGGGGAAATCTCTCCGGCTATGGCATTGTTTGATAAGCAAGCCTTACCTGCAGCGTTGTATGGTGCTGAAATATAGGTTTACACTCCCACAAAAGGTTTATCCGTAAAAGAGAACATCTGCCTAAAGAAATTGATGCGATTACCTAAAATATTCCCCAACCTCTCTGATTTATCTGGACCTGCAAACATGGCCTGTAGCCGCACAGATTGCCCTAAAGCCAACACTGTATTGGGTAAGACTTTGGTCCACTCCTGGCCTGCTCCCCTATAGAGATGCACTTAGAGAATTTCTTATGCTGGATGGTGCTGCTAATTGTGGGTGAGTGAGGCATGTGAAAAACATGTTGAATGGAGGATCCCTTTGGCCAACCCCACAGAATGCCGACACGCCTCCAAAGTCGACCTGAAAGCAAAGGCTAAGAACATTGCTAAGGCTAAATTGGAGTCCTCGAGCCGTGCCTTGAAGAATGGTCCAGAATTCTTACCCGTTAACATGATGGGGAACTGTAAGCATATCTTGGATGAGATTCATCCACCATACAAGCATACACTTTGCATTTGTTTTAGATCAGGGTTCCTATAAATGGCACGTTACACTCATCTATGGTCCGTCTCTAATTCGGGTGTTTGTCCCCTCTGTTGAGTATTTTACAAAACCCTACTGCATTTTGTTAATTTGCCCTGCCCTACTCCATATGAAAAGTAGGTATTTAAGACCCATTCTGTTGGAGCTGAGCACAAGAAATACACAAGAGGCTATGCTGTTTTTAACTTATTAATTGGACTGGAAAGTTATCTTCTCTTGCTCTTAAGAAGTAGATTGTTGGGTACTGTATGATATTTGTTGGGTATCCTCGTGAGGCTGTGAGCTTGTGCTCCTCATAGAGGACCCCTTATGAGGAGGTATTAACTCCAGTTTTTTTTATAACAATTATATCAAATTGTTCTTATTTCTCAACTACTATAGTATGTGTGTGTTTTATCAATGTATTCCTATTTTTCTTGTATACATTGATTATGGGGCTGATTTTTGCTAAAGGTCAATCTGAATAAAGCTTTTCAAATGATGACTTCACTAGGATTGGTACATTTATGACACAAACAGGATCCATGCAAGTTTCCTCCACGTACTAGTACAGTACAGCATTCTCAAGGTCAGTGCAGGTTTTTCTCCTAAACTGGTACAAGTGCAGCATGATCAGAGCCAGGGCAAGCTCCCTCAACAAACAAATTGCACAGTATAGGCTGTGACAGTGCAAGTTTCACTTACAAAGAACAGGTACACAGCATGAGCTCTAGAGCCTTGCATCCTTCTACTCCCTTGCATGTACAGAGGTCTTATTTCATATGACCCTCCAACACAATCAGCGGCATTTTCCAGTTACTGTATGCTGGCTGGAAAGTAGGGTGGTCGTTCACACTAATGTAAATGTTTCAGAGTAAATGTGCTGCAAGCACAGCATTGTATAGCCTATTCTGAGATTATGTGGATAAGGCCCTTTAAATCCTTGTTGCTGACCTTGTATAAGCCCCTTATGCCCACCCCATCTCCCTCCTGACCTACATGTTAGGTTTACTTTGCCTGGCCCATGCTCTGCCGACAGAAATTCCAGGAGGGTTCTACCATGAATCTTGACTTACCTTGTGTGAGCGTCCTGGTCCTCACCACATTGTTTTATCAAGATGTCTTCCTTCTATACCTCTGTGCTTTTATTTGAGTGAAACCGTGTCCTGTGCTCCTCAACAACATGTGTCAATGGGCAATAGCCCTGCTTCCGCTTGCATGTTAGAGACTTTTAGAAATGGGACCACTATGATTTTGCAGCAGGACATTCCTAATTGCAGGACATCATGCAGCTACTTTGACTCAGATTGGTTTACATTTCTTTTGTAATTAACGAAAGCAGAGACAAAAACCCACCTTTTGGTGCCACATGGAGGGCCACACCCTAGGCAGCCACCGAGTTTGTGTGGTGCATGCACCGGCCTTGTGAAGGCCTCACCCATCTCTTGCAGAAAGATATAATAATGTTGGACAAAAGTATCATGGATGTAAACGACTAAATAGATATCTTGTATCTGGAAACACAGATGTTCTCAACATTATGTCAGTCACTATTCCCTGCATACATTGTGCACAAGGTTGATTTAGGTCCAAAGCACTATTTGAACCAAATCTATCCATCATTTAATAGAGTTGTGTACATCAAATTCGGATAAAATGTATTCTGGGTAGCTGAATGCTCATTCTTGGACAAATGTACCAGGGACAATTTTTCACTTTCTGCACTATAGTAATAAAAACAATTATATACTTTCTGTTAGAAATGCCTTAAGTAGACACCTTTAAGGCAAAGGTGGCTAATCCCTCTTTTTCGAATACCAGACCCGTTCTCTGCCAGACGCATTCACAATATGCAATTTGTCACACAAAGATGAAGTTGTCTTTGCAGTTCCCAGTTATTTAGAAAAGGCCTGGTGAATTAGAATGAAATTAATTAAGTTGTAGCGGCACAAAAGGTTTTCTGTTTTTATGCATGCTGAATTTTATTCTGCTGCTTTCATCCTTTTTTAAATTAATTTTTAAATTGACTTTCTTACTTTTTTAGATGTTTTAAAAAAAAGTGCTCTCAATGCTTTAATGACGTAGTACGAAGAATTGTATAAACTGTTATTGCAATGTCCTTTTTGCGGCTAGTTCCCGAAATAAAGTTTATTCTGGCTTTGACTTGGCTGGCCAGGCAAAGCCTTTAATTTAATATAGCTCAGATTTGTGACGATGGTTGAATGTCTGGGAGATGACCCAAGCTCTCTGGGCCAGGTGAAGAGGAAGGATGTGGGCTTTGAGGCCTGAGGATCAGAAGTTCAGATTTGTTTCCATTCAATGCCAACTTGTTAAGGTTTATTCAGCTCTGAATGGCCTTAAGGCAGTTTAGGATGATGCCTGTCATCAGTGAAAGGGAGTGAGGGATGTATGATTTGGACGGGCAATGGTGAATGACTAGTTGTGTATCTACAGCTTACATGTGTAAGTCCTAGCCCAAACTACTGATGAGGTAAGCAAGTGGGTGCATCTAGATGTTGAAGAGAATGGGAGAAAAGGCAGTGCCTTGGAGATGCCACAGGCAAGAGTGTGTGCAAAGGAGAGGCAAAAGGACCTAGTTGAACTTGTTTTGATCTTTGGTCCAGAAAGGCAATGATACTGTGTTAAGCTGGGCTGCAGATATTGAACCAGGCGTAAAGACGTTCTCTGAGGGAAGGCTCACCAACATTGTCAAAAGCTATGGAAAGACAGAGGTGGATTAAAATTACTGATTGGATGGCGTTCAGTTCAGGGTGCTCGGTAATGTCAAGCAGAGCCAATGCCCTTCCATGTTATGTTATGTTATTTTGATGTATACCGCACACCACAGCCATTTTTACGGTTTCCAGGTGCTCTGGCGGATCTGAAAATGAAGGAGGATTCGGGAGGGCCCATTATTGGATGGAGAGGGAGAGGGCAAGAGAGCCTTGTTGTGCTGTTGGTAGCTTCAGTTCGGAAAACTGGTGTGTTGAGGTTGCTTTTAGTAGATAAGGATTCAGTTGTGTTTTAGTGTATGAGTGTTTATGGAGGGGTTTGCATGTCTGTGGTATAGTTTTCAGTGGTGTGGTGTGTTGGGTTGGATGTAGAGTGTGTGTAATTTGTGGTGGTTTCAAGTTTCTGCTGTGGTAGAGGTATGTTTGTGTTTTGTTTGGTGGTTGATGTGAGTATGTAGGATACTGAAACGGTTTTAGAAGGGTTAGTAATGGGAGTGGTCTGTGCACTTCTCTGCAAGGTTATGTTGGTTTGGCTGGGTTCATATCCTTGTATGGTGGTTTGCATTAAAATGCTTTATTTGAATGGGCATACCAGTTTCTGTTCATTAGGTTTTGGTTGTTTTTGATTTTGGGTGTCTTTTGTGTTGTGGTTAGCTGTTTCTCTTCAATGGTATTTTCTGTTTAGCTCAGTGAGTTAAAAAGCCATGTTTATAAAAGTTACAGAATATTCTGTATTCTTCTGTTCATATTTCCTTGGGGAGTGAGTTCCAAAGTTTTGCTATGATGCAGCAGAATGCTGATGAACCAAATTTCAACTTTGAATATTGCTTTGGTTCGAGGGCAATGTCATTGCTGGACCTCAATGTTGCTTTAGTTTGTAGATGTAGATTTTGTCTTGTATGTATGAATTCTGCTCGTTGGCCATGTATTGCTCTGTGGGTTATGCAGAGCGTTTTTAAGAAAAGTTCTTTTGTGACTGATTGCCAGTGTAGCATTCTAACTCTTGATGTGATGTGTTTTCTCTTAGTGAGTCTGAGGAGTAGTCTAGCTGCTGCGTTCTGTATTAGGTGTGGTTTTTTGGTGAGGTAGTCGGGCATTCCAAGATAGATGCTGTTGGCGTAATCTATTCTTGACATGATGAGGGAGATGATGGCGAGTGTTCTGGGTGGGAATGTGAAGAATGGTAGTATCGACAAGTGTCAAACTAAGGCGGCACTGACTCTGAGGCTGGTAGACGCTTGCCGTGAATTGCACCCACTAGAGCGAGAGTTCACGTTTTACTCCGGTGCTCACGGCTCCAGTTCAAGGATTGATTATTGGCTGTGCTCACCGGGGTTGATTGCTGAAGTGGAGCAGTGTGAAATCCTTCTCAGAACATTGTCAGACCATTCTCCGGTCCTCTTGTGGCTGACCCCTAGAAATCAGACTCACTCTATCAGAACGTGGCGTATGCCCCCAAATATGTTGAAAGATGACTCAGTGGTGGAACTTCTCCAAATTGAAATCGCAGAATTTTTCCTCCGTACCGAAGGGTCAGTACGTTCCATGCAATCGGTCTCGGAGGCATTTAAAGAGTGGCTGCGAGGCCAGATGGGGATAACCTATGGTGTCCTAAGGGATATTACAAAATAACTCACTCAAGTTGAGAGAGAACTCTGCAATCTTGAGGTACTGCAACCCGCTAATTTGGGGAGAGACCACCTCCTCAATATTCAAGCTAAATTGGATATATTTAATGCATTAGCTGACAGAGAATTGCATTTCATTTCTCAACCTATCCGGGCGAGGAGATATGGAGAAGGGAACAAATCCAGCAAATTCATGGCGAATCTAATTAAAGCAGAGATGGGGGCCAGGCAAATTACCAGCATAGTTGATTCTAATGGTTCAGTTCAAACAGCTCCTGCAGCCATTAACGAAGTGTTCAAGCAGTTTTGCTCCTTACTGTACGCCAATGCAGACTCAGCTGAGTTGGGGGACCTCCAGAGATATATTGATTCTATCCCACTGCCGGGACTAGATGAAGACGACAGGTTAAAGCTAAACCTTCCACTTACAATTGAGGAAATTGAACAGGCTATTGCCGACTTGTGAGCTGGGAGAGCTCCAGGATCGGATGGGATTCCAATCGACCTGTACAAGACATTCAAGGCCGAACTGGCCCCCAGGTTACTTGCAGTCTGGGAAGACACACTAGAGAGGGGTAAGCTCCCAACCACAATGAGGGAAGCAGTGACCTCTGTGTTGCTTAAACCCCACAAGTCCCCCCAAGATCCCTCATCCTATCGCCCGTTATCCCTCATTAATACGGATATGAAAATCTACGCAAAAGCTATAGCCAACCGCCTGACCCCATACATGAATAAATTGATTCACACCGACCAATCGGGTTTTATTCCAACACGTTCAACTGCTCTGAATTTGCAGAGGTTCTTTACTATCACATCACAGTTAGATCCTAAAGCTAAAGCTGCTGCCATCACCCTTGACGCCGAAAAGGCATTTGACTCTGTATCGTGGAACTATATGTTTTTGACTCTTGCCAAAATGGGATTTGGTCCAGCATTCTTGGGGTATATTCGAGTGCTGTATAGGCAGCCGATTGCAAGGGTCAGAACTAACAATACCATGTCATCCCCCTTTACACTGGAAAGAGGCACCCGCCAAGGATTCCCTCTCTCCCTTTTTATTTTTGCACTCACTATTGAAGCTATGGCGGCCAAGATTAGACCGGAACACACATGGAGGGGTATCCGTATTAGAGGTTCCCCACATCTACTCTCCTTGTATGCTGACGATACAATGATCTATGTGCGGCACCCCGAGACACACCTACCCCCTATTATGAATGCGATTTCCACTTTTTGGTGCCGTTCACCACTGCCAAAGGGAAGGTTACAGATATAGATCTGGTGGCCTCTACGGTCCGAGCCTGGTCGTCCCTATTCACCACGGTAAGATGCGAGACCCCTTTTTGGCCGTTTCTTTCCTTGTGGCACTATCCCGGGTTAGAACCAACGTTTGATACTGCGTTTCAAAAAAGATGGGACCCTGATAAAGAGATGAGGCTGGGAGACCTTTACCCTGGGGGAAAGTTTGCTACATTACAGTTAGTACATGATAGACTGGGCGCCGGTCTTACCATTGCTCTACAGTACTACCGGCTAAAAGCAGCATGTAAGAAATTGTGGCCTACATTTCCAGATGCCCCAGAATCACACCAGTTCATTACGGCTACCATGTCACAGGACGGGTTTATTGGCACTATATCTAGCCTCTACAGGGCAGCTCAGTTATATACCCCCTCTAAGAATTATATGAAACTATAATGGGAGCGAGATCTGGGAATCACCATAGAGGATGCTCAGTGGTCCAAATACTGTTGGCACACTAAAGCCATCTCTATCAATGCCAACTTCCGATTAATACAATTTAAGATCCTTAATCACTTACATATTACACCGCACAGAGCTTCTAAATTTAATCCAGCTTTGCAAGCATGTTGCCCCAAATGCATGGCAAACTCTATTCATATGTATTGGAACTGCCCCCCGGTAAGAGCATTTTGGGAGGAAGTTGCTGAGACAGTTAGTGATATTGTTGGACTGTCTATACCTGCGACACTGCTTAAGTACTTGATGGGAGATATAGGCAAGGCAACAGTAAGGGTACGTCTCTTTGTAGCTGTTGCAGGTGCGGTGGCCAAGAGGAACATTTTGCAGGCCTGGAAAGCTAAAACGGCCCCCAGTCATAAGACCTGTCTAAGAGATTTAATATATGTCCAAGAGTCTGAGGAACATTATGTTCATTCCGTGTGGGCGGTGTGCAGACCTAAGGATATTTGGGCTCCCCTGCGGGACTACCTATCATCCTCTAGGAACAGTGAAGACGAGACAATCTCCTGAGTTCTCCTATGTTCTGCCCGATGAGTCTGCTTGTTAGGCTTTTAGTGAAATTGTAAAGTGCCATGCACTGGGTCTCTGCGATACTTGATGATGATGACTTCGCTGCACGAATATTGAGAACCGGATTTGCTGTGCTTGTTATGTCACTTGGTTTGGGGACGGGAGGGGGGACAAGTTTTTGGGGAACTAATGCTATAAATCGGGAAGTGCACTGGTTTATATTCGTTCATATTTTGGAAGGGTACTAAAGGATCGTTGGGGTGGGGACAATCTTCATTGAACAATTGACACAATCAAGCCTGTCCCATATTCGTATATTATGATTTATGGTGCTTATTCTTTGTGCTCACCTGTTCCTTTTCTATGCACTTACTGATATTTTGGCTTAAAATCACAATAAAAAGATGTTAACAAAAAAAAAAAAAGAATGGTAGTATCCGCATGATTGTGTGTAGATGGAAGAAGCACTTATTTACTACTGTGTTGACTTGTGGTTCGAGTGTTAAGTCGCTGTCCACTATTATTCCAAGGTTTTTAACTACTTTGGAAGGTTCTGGTTGATTTCCAATTTTGGTAGGCCGTGGAATGTGGTGTTGGTTCGACCTGCTGTGGGCGTGATCATGATTTCTGTTTTGTTAGCGTTCAGTTTAAGGCTGTTGGTGCTCATCCATTTATTTATGTCTTTGAGGAAGTTGATAAGGGCATGGGTGTTGCTAGGTCTGGAAAAGATCCGGGGCTACACTAATGTTGGGATTGTCAGGACTCAGGGCTAGCTAGCCTTTTGGTTGTAGACCCTGAGATTCTATCCGGGGCTACAACCAAAAGACCCAGGGCTTTAGCCCTCTTAGCCCCCCCCCCCTAGAAACGCCTCTGGATAAGGGTTTGATTTGGTTCTCCAGTAGTGCTGATTTTATAGATGATTTGTTTGCCATCTGCATAGTTGTAGCAGGTGAGTCCATGTTTTTTGATGAGTGGAGTCATGTAGATGTTGAAGAGTAGTGGCAAGAGTGATAAGCCTTGTGGAACTTTGCAGGTTGTTAGCATGCTACTGCGTTCAAGGAGGTTAGCAGCGTTGTTTCCATTCTTTTTGTTAGAACGAATTTTAATCATTGAAAGGTGTGTTACTGATTCCCATTTCTCCAAGTGTTTTGATAAGGGTTTTGTGGTGTACTGTGTTGAAGGCTGCGGATATGTCTCATAGTATTAGTACTGAGGTGATGTTGGAGTCAGTGTTAGTATTTAGGTCATCAAAGATGGGTAATAGTGCTGTTTCTGTTCCTCTCATGGGTCTGAATCCCACATGTGCCTGGTCTAGCATCTGGTTGTTTTCTATATTTTCCAGGATATGTTCATATGTATAGCTTTCTAGGAGTTTTGGCAGGTGCAGAATGCTTAATATCGGTCATAGTTGGTTATGGTGTTATGTGACTCCTGGTGTTTTTTTTAACAAGTGGTTTGATGTATGATGATTTGAAGCTTTGTGATACATTTCCAGCTATCAGTGAATGGTTAAAGAGGTTGCAGAAGTATTAAGCAGGGTTTTTTGGGATGAGGATAGACTTGTACACACCTGGTGGCCAAGATGCTGTTGGTGAGTCTGCTTTGTTGCTTTGATTCACTAGGCTGGCAAATCCTTCTGTTGAAATTGGTGTGTAGTAGTTTAGTCTTGTTGGTTCTGGAGTTGGCTGGTTAGGGTTGTTGTTGGTGTGTTTGGGCATACTCTTGATGGCTTACTGGATGCTTGTGAGTTTGTTTTTGTAATGGTTTGAAAGGTTGTAGCACAGTTTTTCTGAGGGCATGGTTGTCGGGATTCTTGCACGTTGATGATGCTGATCATAGCTTTCTTGATGTTGCTTGAGTTTGTGATATGTTCGGTGTAGTATAGTCTTTTTTGCTTTAGGGGTTTCAGCATTGTATAGTTGTAACTGTATTTAGAATGTGATTTTATTGGATGATCAGTTTTTCCTCCATTCTTGTTCAGTTTCCTGTTAGTTTCTTCAGTGCTCAGAGATGATGTGTGAACCATCTCGCCATTGTTTTCTTTAGCGAGCGGTATAACAGTTTCTCTGGTGCTATATTATGTAGTATTTTTGTAATCCGTTTTTTGATGATCTCAGTTCATTCTTCAAAGTCGGATAAATCCAAGAAAGTAGCCAGTGGATTCCAGTCTGGTGTTTAGATCCAAGGTATTTATGGATTTCTAGTTGATTTTCTGAATTGGAGAAGTTTTTGGGAGGATAGCTTGTATGTGGGTTGGCAGATGGATCATGAAGGATAGTATAAGGTGGTTGTTTCATAGTATCTGCATTGCGGGTGCAGTTGAAACTGGGTTTATTTTGCAAAAGATTGCATCTAGGGTCTGCCCTGCCACGTGGATTGCGCCCTTCACCAGTTGGTGTAGATGCATCATTGATAGTTAATTTGTCAGTGTTTTACGTGAGTTGGTGTTTTCTTCATCAAGCCAGATATTGAAGTCCCCTAGTATGATTAGGTGGTTATATTTTAATGCGATGTTGGCAATGGCGTTTACAAATGTATCTGTGAAAGGAGGAGTGTATGTCGCCTATCTGTAGACAAGTAGGAATGAAAGTTTGGTTTGGTGGTCCAACACTAAGTGAAGGAGTGATTCACAGTTTTGGATGTTTAGTGGTAGGGTTTTTGTCATCTTTAGGTGGTCTTGGTGTGCTACTGTGAAGGCCTCTTCCTCATTTTACTTCTCTTTTTTGTGTTAACCAGGTTTTGGTGAGGAGTAGGGTTTCTATTCCTCCATCCCTAAGGATTCTTATATCTCTGTGGTATGATTTGATACTGATCTGGCATTGACTAGGTTGCAATCAATCCTTTTGTTTTTTGGGGTTTGTTTCTCCTTGAAGGTGGCTTAGGTAATGTGATGTAGTATTAGTTTGTCTTTCTTTTAGATTCTGCGTTGCCTTTTGTTACTTCAGTTTCATCGTTTAGTAGAGCTAGAAGATTGAATTTTCGGTTGGTTTGTTCTTCTCACTTATCCGCCTGATCGTGTTGTTGATTCTTTATGTCTCGGCAGTTTTTTATAATGAACAATGTGTTGAGTTCATTTAGTACAATTGTGCTTCTTCTGTGCGACAAATTAAGTGATTTTGATCTTTTCTGGCAAAGGGGCTCTCTTACAGAGGGCAGTTCGGTGTATTATTTCTGAGTGTTAGTTTGTTCTTTGGCATGCTGAGTTGAGAAGGTTGATCTTCTTCCATCTGGTTTGTTCTGTTTGAGTTCCTTCTTGTGCATCAGTCTTTACTTTTACAAGGCATTTTTTGAGATTTATGTTTGCGGATTGTTGATTAGGTGTGGCTTTCTTGATGTGACTTCCAGTTTATTTTTCCAATTAGGTTAGTGCTTGAGGTCTTTTCTGGTGGGTTGTCTGCTCATCCATAGGTTTTTATTACCGGGTGACCAATTGCATGGATTTTATGGGTGATATGTTATTTACCTTCGTTTATTACCACTTGTTGATTTGCGTCTCTCAGGGTGACACTTGTTTGAGCCATGTTTCTTCGGGCTATTCCAACAAAGAGTGGGAGGGCGGATTGTGTGGGCTGATGTCATGGGGCACAATGCCACAGGGACAGAATATTGCAGGGGCAGAATATTGCAGGGGTAAAATATCCCAGGGGCAAAATATACTGTGTACCTATCTGAAACCAGACTGTTAAATGGCACAGAGGGAATTTTGCTCAATATGTGATTGTAGTTAATAAATGACAAGTTTGTCAGTTACTTTTCCCCGAAGATGAAAATAGAAATGGGGTGATGTTTTTTTAAGAGAGGAGACATCATCTGGGTTTGGAAGAAATAACTATGTTGTGCAGGTCCTTGGTTTTTGTTTACTGAAATATCCTTTGCCATATGTTCCTTTGGAAATGTTTCTAAAATGTTTTAAATTTGTGACTAATGCTGCTGAAAAAAGGTAAATAACGAGAGAGCATAACACAATCCTAGTTTCCTTGCAAAATGTAGTAGTTTTAAAAATGTTTTATATTTGTCAATAATGCTGCTCTTAAGAAGTCCAGAATAAGAGCACATAACAAGATCTTCAGGTAATCACAATCCAACTTTTCATAATAACATTACTTGGCAGGTGTGATGTACTTAACTAACATTTGAAGACAACTACAACGTATAGATGCCCAATAGTTTGTGACCTTCTTCCAAGACCCCTACACATGTGAATACCTTGGTTAAGAGAGAGTTAAGGTGATCAGATTTAACGCAACAAACCCCCTGAAATTCAGCCATCGCATTTCAGGCAATTCCACCTTAACTATGCACCCCCTGTTGCGCAGCGTATGACTACAATGATAACATCACTGAGAAGAGACATGTTTTTTGATAAAGGGAAGCACACTGAAAACATCTTTATGAATCAGATATACCACCTGTAATGGGACTGGATAGAGTGGACAAAAGTTGTTTTCCCTTAAGTGCCAAGGACGGGTATGCTCGTCCTTTTTACATAGACTTGCATAATAGCCTGGCAGTTATGGATGCTTATGTTTCTGATGCAAATGACATCAGGGAGGTTGGTGGGGGTGTTTGACGTTGGAATGATAGACATTTAAAAGCAAGATTTTGTCAATATTGTCCTCCAGTGCTTGAAACTGTAATGCACTTGATGTTTTTTGGCCAAATATAATTTGCCGCCAGGCTTTTATATACTTGTTATGGGAACATTCTTTACCTGTAACATGCGGTCTTTCTATGTTCTTTAATAGGGAGAAAAAAACTCAGGAATAGTGAACACAGATAATGCTTCGCAATGTATTAGCAAATTGATGCTTAACTGTACGCTAAATTATATTATTGATCTGAGCTTGTTTGTCAGATGGTTTTAACTGTTTATGGGCCTCATTACGAGTCCGGCCGTAACCGTGCCTGAAATTCCGGCAGGTTACCACCGGACTCGTATTACCATTCCGCCTCCACGATTCCCGGAATTACCGGGACATTACGACCACGGTGACCTGGGAAGTCCGGAGGCGGAATTTGGTAAATCCCCATTGTTTCCACGTCCGCCTGCAGGACGTGGACCTGGTGGGAATGTCACCTCCGGCTGCAGGACTCGAGATCACCCGGTATGGAAACAACGGTGGCAGAGGATTTACTGCCACCGTTATTTCCATACGGGGTGACTCATAATGAGGCCCTATGTCTTTTATTCAAGTACATATTATAGTGCAGCGGTCGCCGCACTACTGTTAAAATGAGTATCAAGTTACATAGGAAACCCAAAAATTGAATTGCTAATGACTTTTGACTTGTATGACAGATTTGGCTGATATTTTGCAAACAAAATATCTGCGACGCACAATGCCCCCCCTCCCCTCACGCCACCCCACAGATTGGACATTTTGAGGAAAGATTTGTAAAAAAAATGAATAAGGTATTAGGAAAGCAATAAAATGCTGTTTTCAGCCTACTACCATTCATTTCATCGTAGAGAAAAATTAAAAATGTGTGCGCAGTACACAGCAAAAACCGCTGGACAGAATTAGACCAGGTACGAAACAACTTGGGCACAAAGCATTGGCTCGTTTTCCATTAGGGGTCTAGGGTTATTCTGTCCAGAAGTTGTTAAAATATTTGACGGAGCAGGGGGTGCTCCCTTCTCCCAAAATAATAGCTATATGCCTCATGGTGCATTGCCGCTGAGAGGCTTTTCATAAATTCAAAAGCAGCCAATTTTCCCACAAATTGTATTGCTAATAATAACGTTTGACTTGCTGGATGGATTTGGATGACATTTTCAAAACAAAAAGTTTGTCAAAGCCCACCCCACAACTGCAAATCTTGGGAACAATACATTATAAAAGTTACTAAGAAAGCAAAACGCCACAATTTCACAGTTTTCAGCCCATTCCTTTCTCCATGAAGAAAAAGTGCACTTTTTGAATAGTCATACCACAAAAAACGCTGGGCAGATTTCTACCAAATAAGAAACAAGTATGGCACAAAGGGTTGACTTACATATCTTGACTGGTTTTGGGGTAAATTCATCCAGTAGTTATTAGAATATTTGACTGGGGATGCCACCTGCTCCTTAAAACCTTTATATTGGCCTTGGTGCTTTTTGCAGAAGAGAGGCTAAGTGAGGCTAATTAATAACCTTTGACTTGCTGAATGGATTTGGATGACATTTTCCAAACAGTTTGTCAAGAGCTCCACTGAACTGGACATTTTGGGAACAATTCATTAGAAAATGAAAAAGGTTTTCAGCCTACTCGCATTCATTTTCCATTAGAGAAAAAGGGCAGTTTTTGAACAGCTGTAGCGTGAAAACCAGGTGTTTCTGGACCAAATAAACAATTTGGGCACAAAGCATGGGCTTAA
The DNA here is from genome assembly GCF_040938575.1 of Ambystoma mexicanum. Taxonomy (NCBI): domain Eukaryota; kingdom Metazoa; phylum Chordata; class Amphibia; order Caudata; family Ambystomatidae; genus Ambystoma; species Ambystoma mexicanum. The sequence goes on along the minus strand of NC_090930.1, from coordinate 1,362,716,006 downwards.
TTTCCTTGACTGATTTGGGGGAAATCCATCCAGTAGTTTAAAAATATTTTTGCCAGAGAACAGGGTGCTCCTGTGCCTTAAGACATTTATACCGGTCTTGGTGCTTTGCAGCAGAGAGGCTGATAGAGGCTAATAATATTTGTCTTGTTAGATAGACTAGAATGATATTTTCTAAACCAAAGGCTTGTCAAGCTCCCCACACCCCCAAACTGGAAACTTTGGGAACAATTCATCAAAAATGAAAAATTTATTAAGAAGACATACCAACGCAGTCTTCAGCCTACTCCAATTAGTTTTCCCATAGAGAAAAATACCTGTTTTTTAACAGTTGCAGCTCAAAAACCACTGGGCAGATTTGGACCAAATTTTGGAATGAACTCCCCCACGACCTAACAGATTCTAATAATATTCTCAACATTTATGTAATCTCTCCAAGGGGAACACTGGCTGATTTTTATAACAGCGCTTATATGGCCTGGCCATAGGTGCTATATAAATAGCAATAGCAATCACATCAGGCTACAGGTCAGAGTGGGAAAGAAGACACCATATGAAGTTGGGGATTTGGGGGTGGGTTGGAGAGCCAATTACAGATAGAAAATGTTCAGTTTATCAGGAGAAAACTGTGTGAATCCCACAAAGTTACAGCTGCAATGCTGCATGAAATGCTCAGAAATAAATGTGTGTCACGCAAAGCGATGAGCTATATGGGCAATGACAAGAGGGTTAGGGAGGGAAAAAACAAACAAGTGGAGTGAGGGGATCTGGAAACAAGAAGGGGGACATACACTGAGTGCCTGTGAGGACGTGGAAGACTTTAATTCTCAGCAATACTTCCTGTTATCGTGGGAATCAGTGAACCGCCACTCTACCGCAGGAATATCTGTTATTGGAAATGATTACTGTGAAATTATCATGGGAATAAGGAGTTGGAAAAAAAAGGTTTAGCCTCTACAGTGCCCACATCTACTGGGCAGCAGGCAATGGGTGTTGCATAACAAATGAATGGTGTGACATGGCCAGTGGCCATGGTTAGCAGGCCCAAAAGAAAGATATTGGTGCAAGACGTACAGAGGCCATGGCCAAAGGCCATAGCTAGTGAGACGAAACGGAACTATGCAACATGTTCAGGCGTGGCCACTGGCCATGGCTAGTGGGCACAAAAGAAAACTTTTGGTAGAACATTCACAGTGGCCAAAGCAGAAGGCCATGACTAGCGGGACCTGAGAAATGTAAGGTATAGCACAACTCTTGAAGTTCCCTGAAAAACCATTTGTTAAGAGAAAGTTAAGGTGATCAGATTTAACAGAACAAAACCCCTGAAATTCAGCACTTGAATTTTAAGCAAGTCCGTCTTGGAGAAGAAAATGTGTAACATGAACCAAACATTGATAGAGGGGAAATGGCCAGGGAGGAAAAAAGCAATTGACTGGAGTTGGTGGAGCATGTAAAGAGGAGAGGGCACTTAGTGAGTGCCTGCGAGGACAGGGAAGAGTTTTGGATTTTCAAGTGTTATCGGGGGAATCCCGCAGGTATGGGTAGTTTAATGCTGCTGTATGTGTAGTTTGTTGCCATTATTGGGGAATACTGTGGGAACAGGGAGAGTGAAATAAAAAAAGTAATTTTACGCTTGCAGTGATAACATCTCCTAGGCAGGAGGCAATGGGTCTATGCGCCAAAGGTCATGGCTAGTGGGCCCCAATGAAGACTATTGGTGCAACATGTACAGACGCCACAGCCAAAGGCAGTGGCCACTGGCCATGGCCAAAGACCATAGCTAGTGGGCACCAATGAAATCTATTGTTTTAACATGTACAGTGGCCACGGCCGAAAGACAATGGCTAGTGGGTCTGAAGAAACCTTGGGCATGACCAAGAGTCATGGCTAGTGGGCCCCAAAGAAGTGCAACATGTACAGAAGCCACAGGCAAAGGCAGTGGCCACTGGCCCCAATAAACCTATTCGTGCAACATGTACAGTGTCCACAGCCGAAGTCCATGGCTAGTGGGCACAGAAGAAACATATTGTATTGATGTAACATGTACAGTGTCCACGGCCAAAGGCCATGGCTAGCGGGCCTGAAGAAACGTAAGAAACCTATTGATGCAACTGTGATGCTGGAAATGCATCAGAGGGACAGGGCCTCTGACTCCTTGTCCTTTATTGCTTTTTATCATGTGTTCTGATTTGTTTTCTGCACAGGGGTTCATGTGGGACTCCTGGCGTTGCGGCTCTTCCTGTATTTGGTTTGGTGAACAGACCCTTGGGATACCCTTATGGCACCCATGGGTGGGAATACAACCCTGTACTCCTAGTGTATGTTTTGGGCACGGGTGTGTGGCCCACAGAGCAGGGTACGGGCTGGTGGCAGCTCTGTGCTGAATTGACAGGTGCCCTGAGCGTCCTCCATTTTGGGTTGCCCAGGCCCTGTCATTGGGATCAGTGGATTCCTAATAGGAAACAAGATGTCCCTGTGGCTTCTTGCTTTCTATCGCCTGTTACCTTACTTTTCTCGAAGTCGCGGGAAGCCCTGACTCTGTCCCTTCCCCCTGACTGGCTGTTGGGTGGAAGTTCCATATATGGTGTTGTGGGGAAGTCCAGGACAGACTGGCTGGAGCCTTACCACTGACTGTATGTTTTGGGTACGCCTGTGGGGTGGGACCTGGGTGAATGGAGTGTGCGATGAATACACATTCTGTGTTATGGGTGTCTAGTATCTGGTGTTTGACACAATGGGCCTCATTACGCGTTAGGAGGTAAGAGATTACCGGCACCGGTAAGGGTGCCGGTAATCCCTTACCTCCATATTCCAAGGTACCTTAGCAGGGTCCCTTCCTTAACGCCTGGTCTGACCAGGTGTTAAGGACGGGACCCGCTAAGGGACTTCAGAGCCAATAACAGTACCGCAAATTGCGGTACCGTTATTAGCTACTTCCCCATTCCCATTGAGCCCTATCGGGGCTCAAATGGGAATGGGGAATGGTTCTCAGAAGGGGGATTTACCGGGTCCTCCAAGATTGGAATGACCCGGTAAGTACCCATTCTGAGAACCCAGACCCGGTACGTAATGAGGCCCAATGACAGAGACAGCCCTGCCCGAAACTGGTATGAATGCTGTGTGTAGTGCTGAATGGCAGAGTACTTGTCCGAATCCACATTCTGTGTTGTGAGTGTCTGGATGGAGAATAATGGCCTGAATGCACGGTGTGTCTGACTGGCTGACTGATTGCCTGAATGCCCTTCTGAGTGATTGGTTGCCTGAGTGTGACCCAGCAGAGCGAATGGGAGATCAACAGTATATCTGGGGGCCTCTCACTGCTAGAAATCGTTCAGAAGCTGAAGTTGAAACTGATGCTTAACCCTGAAGCCCACTGGAAGAAGAAGAACTGCTGCTGCTGTCCTTCGCTAATCTGAAAGCTGATGTGCCTTCAAGGAACTGATCCAAGAGAGGACCTGGCTAGGAGACCTCTCCCCAAGCTACGAGGGACCGGGACCATCGTGCACCAGCTGATCTTTGCCAAAGCTCCCTGGTAGGCAGACCTATGAAAAGGCTGCTGACCGGAGAAGGACACTGCCAAGGAGAACAAAGAGAAGCTCCGGACAGCCGTCCACCGTCGACAACCGTCATCAGCGACCGGAGCCGCAGTGCTCCCTTTGCCTAAGAACATTTGATCCAAGGACTCCCTTATTCATCACCGTCGACTGCTTTCATCCTGCCGGAGAAAGTCAAGGTTGTCGACGACCAAGGAGAATCCGTCGGTCGGTTTCCCGCCACCCGAAGACCTCAGAGATGCCGACGAAGCTACTGAAGCCAGCCGTGGTCATGTCCTGTTCGCCGACGACCTGACGCCCTTGCTGGGCCAAAGTTCTTCCCTCGCTCTTTGCGGCAACAAACACTCGTCATCGAGGTGCACAGGACGTTTACAAGCTTTCGTCAACGAGTGCCGCGAAGATTGAAGCTACTTCCTCAATGACCACCGTTCACCTTTTTCTTCATCTTGGAAGTTCGACGACCCATGGCTCCTACCTGAAAGGGAGTGCACTCAAGAAGGGCCTGTCGATTCCCCAACAAAGAACTCTCCAACACAAGGTAATTTGGGTTGCAGAACTATTGAAGAAGATATGACTTTAATAGACAATATATGGACGGGGCTTGTAGAACATCTTCATTTACAGGTTGCCGAAGTGGGGGAATCCTTATACAGAACTTTGCCTGACGGTAGGGGCTCAGTATTCTGCCAATTGTCTAACCAACTTGTTTTCCTCCTAAGTCTATGGTTGATATTGTTTTGCTGTGTTGATTCATATGCTATTCGAACTGAGTACAGTTGATGCATTTTAATGGAATCAGAGTAATAGTGGTACCACCTAGAACTGTATATATTTACCATTTTAGAATTGTTGGAGCACAAAGTGTGTTATTGTGATTGTGTATATAACGTGAACCTTATTTATATAAAGAGCTGTGTTTTTGCTAATAGAGTGTGTGGACATTCCTTTGTGGGTGCTTGGGGACTACACTGTACTTAGGAACCAGCCTGCATCACCTCCTGAGTAGCTAGGCCTTGATTGCTCGCCACAATACCAATAATAGAGAATCTTGGCTGGGCTCCTCTGTGCCTATCCTCTACCAAATAGAGAGCAGGAATACAGACACCCCTTCCGGTCTTTACAGCAACATGTACAGTTGTCATGCCTGAAAGCTGAGGCCAAAGGCCATGGTTAGTGGCCCCAAAGAAACCTATTGGTGCAACATGTACAGTGGCCACGGCCAAAGGCCATGGACAATGGCCATGAATGAAGGTCATGGCTAGTGGGCCCCAAAGAAACCTATTTTTGCAACATGTACAGTCGCCACAGCCAAAGGCCATGGCTAGTGGGCCCCAAAGAACCTATAGTAGAAAAAAAAACTTGTTTAGTCAAGAGAGAGTTCATGTGATCAGATTTAAAGTGAAAAATACATAGAAACAAAACCTTTAAAATTCAGTAAAAAAAAAACTTGATTAAGAGAGAGTTATGGTGATCAGATTTAACGCAACAAAACCCCTGAAATTCAGCAATCGCAATCACTTATGATAGAGGCTGGGCTCTCTGTAGTGAAGCCCAAGGTTACATAACATCCAGTAAATTATCATTGTGGTGCATCTTTATTAACCTTCTCTATAAATAAATGGTAACACTTCTTTTAGCCATTCTTTAATCTCTCATTCAAACCTGCATTTTCTTACGTGTCATCAGAGACGTTTTTATGGGATGGCAAAGGGGGCCCCACAAGGCTTGCTGATCTGAAGAAGTAAGATCCCATTGTTCATCAGTCTTAAATAGCACACGTCAGGATATTTTCAGGCCGATTCATGGAATAATTAGCGCGGCGCAAGTGGCCAAAAACGTGCGAATCGCAGTGGAATAGCGAAAATCGCAGTGCAAGTGCGAAAATCGCACGAAAAGCAGCGCACATCGATTCATGGAAGGGCGTGCGCGAGAAAACCATCGGATGTGCGCTAAAAAAGTGCGCGGCGCACGTTGGCGCACAGGCCATCTAACGGCGTGCGCCAGGTCACAGCGAAAATCGCACAGGCCACAGCGAAAATCGCACGTAGCGCGGCGCACACAACAAAAGTAGGCGGAACACGGGGCGTAACACTCGGAATGGGGAACAACTTGCCAAAATGTGGGCGTCACGGGGGAAGTACAGGGTGCAAGTGCGCGGAACGCCCACACGCTCGCCTACAACACATATTCATGGAATCGAATAGGGCAAAAAAGCACACGGTCAAACCAGCGCACAGGCACAAACACGACCGCCACAAGAAAGCAGGCGGTAGCGTCTCTGCGCCTGTAATAAATGTGCGCCAAAAGGTGCACCAACAAATAGCACCTATATACAGCTATGATGAATGTCCTATACTGTGGCCCTCCAGGACAAATGACGTGCAAAGGGGTACCCACAAACACGGACACCCGCTGACTGAAAAATAACGTGTGCGTGTATTGCGGGGTGCGCGGGAACTTTCACATGCGATTTGGCAGGGTACCCTGCACACCTGCTCATGTCACCCAGCACCCCCACCCCCCAGCATCCAGGGGCACCCTCCACCAGGCCCCCACTCATGGCCCCCGCACCCCCACCCCCCAGCAGTGCAGGGCACCCTCCACCAGGCCCCCACTCATGTCCAACTCATGTCCCCCTGCACCCCCACCCCCCAGCATCCAGGGCACCCTCCACCAGGCCCCCACTCATGTCCAACTCATGTCCCCCTGCACCCCCACCCCCCAGCATCCAGGGGCACCCTCCACCAGGCCCCCACTCATGTCTCCCACCACCCCCACCCCCCAGCAGTGCAGGGCACCCTCCACCAGGCCCCCACTCATTTCTCCCACCACCCCCACCCCCCAGCAGTGCAGGGCACCCTCCACCAGGCCCCCACTCATGTCTCCCACCACCCCCACCCCCCCAGCAGTGTGGGGCACCCTCCACCAGGCCCCCACCCATGTCTCCCACCACCCCCACCCCCCAGCCACCATGGGCAGCCCCCACCAGGCCCCCACTCATGTCTCCCACCCACCCCCACCCCCCAGCCACCATGGGCAGCCTCCACCAGGCCCCCACTCATGTCTCCCACCACCCCCACCCCCCCAGCAGTGTGGGGCACCCTCCACCAGGCCCCCACCCATGTCTCCCACTACCCCCACACCACCATGGGCAGCCCCCGCCAGGCCCCCACCCATGTCTCCCACCACCCCCACCCCCCAGCCACCATGGGCAGCCCCCACCAGTCCCCCACTCATGTCTCCCACCCACCACCACCCCCCAGCCGCCATGGGCAGCCTCCACCAGGCCCCCACTCATGTCTCCCACCACCCCCACCCCCCCAGCAGTGCAGGGCACCCTCCACCATGCCCCCACTCATGTCTCCAACCACCCCCACCCCCCAGCAGTGCAGGGCACCCTCCACCAGGCCCCCACTCATGTCCAACTCATGTCTCCCACCACCCCCACCCCTCAGCAGTGCAGGGGCACCCTCCACCAGGCCCCCACTCATGTCTCCCACCACCCCCACCCCCCAGCCACCATGGGCAGCCCCCACCAGGCCCCCACTCATGTCACCCACCCACCCCCACCCCCCAGCCACCATGGGCAGCCCCCACCAGGCTCCCACCCATGTCCCCTATCACCCCCACCCCCCAGCAGTGCAGGGGCAGCCTCCACCAGGCCCCCACCCATGTCTCCCACCACCCCCACCCCCAGCCACCATGGGCAGCCTCCACCAGGCTCCCACCCATGTCCCCTATCACACCCACCCCCCAGCAGTGCAGGGCCAGCCTCCACCAGGCCCCCACTCATGTCTCCCACCACCCCCCAGCCACCATGGGCAGCCTCCACCAGGCCCCCACTCATGTCTCCCACCCCCCCACCCCCCCCCAGCAGTGTGGGGCACCCTCCACCAGGCCCCCACCCATGTCTCCCACCACCCCCACCCCCCAGCCACCATGGGCAGCCCCCACCAGGCCCCCACTCATGTCTCCCACCCACCCCCACCCCCCAGCAGTGCAGGGCACCCTCCACCAGGCCCCCACTCATGTCCAACTCATATCCCCCTGCACCCACACCCCTCAGCAGTGCAGGGGCACCCTCCACCAGGCCCCCACTCATGTCTCCCACCCACCCCCACCCCCCAGCCACCATGGGCAGCCCCCACCAGGCCCCCACTCATGTCTCCCACCCACCCCCACCCCCCAGCCACCATGGGCAGCCCCCAACAGGCCCCCACTCATGTCTCCCACCCACCCCCCCAGCCACCATGGGCAGCCCCCACCAGACCCCCACTCATGTCTCCCACCCACCCCCCCCAGCCACCATGGGCAGCCCCCACCAGACCCCCACTCATGCCCCCCCCAGCCACCATGGGCAGCCCCCACCAGGCTCCCACCCATGTCCCCTATCACCCCCACCCCCCAGCAGTGCAGGGGCAGCCTCCACCAGGCCCCCACTCATACCACCCCCACCCCCCAGCCACCATGGGCAGCCCCCACCAGGCCCCCACTCATGTCCCCTATCACCCCCACCCCCCAGCCACCATGGGCAGCCCCCACCAGGCCCCCACTCATGTCCCCTATCACCCCCACCCCCCAGCCACCATGGGCAGCCCCCACCAGGCCCCCACTCATGTCTCCCACCACCCCCACCCCCCAGCAGTGCAGGGCACCCTCCACCAGTCCCCCACTCATGTCCAACTCATGTCCCCCTGCACCTCCACCCCCCAGCATCCAGGGGCACCCTCCACCAGGCCCCCACTCATGTCTCCCACCACCCCCACCCCCCACCAGTGCAGGGCACCCTCCACCAGGCCCCCACTCATGTCCAACTCATGTCTCCCACCACCCCCACCCCTCAGCAGTGCAGGGCACCCTCCACCAGGCCCCCACTCATGTCCAACTCATGTCCCCCTGCACCCCCACCCTCCACCAGGCCCCCACTCATGTCTCCCACCACCCCCACCCCCCAGCAGTGCAGGGCACCCTCCACCAGGCCCCCACTCATGTCCAACTCATGTCTCCCACCACCCCCACCCCTCAGCAGTGCAGGGGCACCCTCCACCAGGCCCCCACTCATGTCTCCCACCCTCCCCCACCCCCCAGCAGTGCAGGGCACCCTCCACCAGGCCCCCACTCATGTCCAACTCATGTCTCCCACCACCCCCACCCCCCAGCAGTGCAGGGCACCCTCCACCAGGCCCCCACTCATGTCCCCCTGCACCCAGGTCCTCACAATCCCCAATCATGTGCGTTATGGTCAGCCTCCACAGCCAAAATGCCCTACCAAGTAACCCATTCACCCACATGGAAATGGAAATTACATGTTACACCCCCAATGTTCATAAAGCAAATGAACCCATGTCCGTCACACACAATGGCTGCAATTGAATGGGAAAACACCCAACATGACATGCATGAAACCAATGAGATGATACCACACAGTGAAGTATGAAAACAAAATTGTATTAAAAAAAATTGAATACAAATGAAATGAAACAAACTACAATGGCAATGAAAAAAACATAAGCTGCATGTCCGTCCAAAAAAATCAAAACTACAAATCCAAAAATGTTTTGTCCAAAGTCACATTAAAAATAAAATCAATCCGAGAGAGAAAAATAAATGCAAAGACCATTGCTCCATGTTGAATAAATAAAAACAAAATAAATAAAACAATCCAATGAAGAACTATGTACAAAACATCCAAGGGTCCATGAGCCCAACTGAACAAAGGAAACCTACAAAAAACCCTAACTAAAATGCAACTATATACAAAAAGTGGAGCAGTGTCCGTCGACTCCAAATCATAAGAAGAAACAAAGGAAACCTAAAACTAAAGAACTATATACAAAGGCAGCGAGCAAGTCCAGTGGCTCACTCCGTGGAGTTCCGGGCCAGGGCATCATCAAACTCCTCGTCTATGTCCCGGAGGCGGTCCTGTTCCATGGCCCCCAGGGTCCGCAGGGACGACGCCATCTGCTCCTCCAACCCCCTGCAGATTGCCTCGAGGCACTCGGCCCGCCTCAGGGCCCTCCGCATGGAGTTCTCCGCCCTGACCATCGTGAGCCGCGCCTCTTCCGCCCGCCGCCGCTCCGCACCTATCTGCTGGCCCAACCGCAGCCACACGGAAGACACTTCCCGTCCTGGGTCCTCCTGCCCTCCGGCCGATGCCTGCCCCTCCGATGTTGATGGCCCCGAGCCATGATGCCTCCCACGTTGACTCTGCTGCTGCCTCCGACGCAACTGCCTCTGCCAGCACGACGGCATCCAGGCTGATGGAATCCACCGACGCCGTCGTGCACGTGCCCTGCCTGATGATGCCGGCACATCCTCCATCTGCTGGTGTACAGTTGCTGTGGTGTCCACCCCTGCTGGACCTCCGACTCCCGACGGTGGCAGGGATGGGATCCCCACCAAGTTGGGTGCATTGGTCAGGGCAGGTCCACAGGGGGCCCTGGTGGCATCTGGGCCGGAAGACGGCAAGGAGAACGACCGGCTTATAGCCTCCACAGAGGAGGAGAGGGCTGCCAGATTGGCCGACACATGCAGGAAACCCCCGAACATGGAAGATCCCAATTGGGCCACGTCGGCACGGTGCTCTTCGTGATGACGTGCGTGCTCCTCCCGGGAAGCACGCACGTCATCACGAATTGCACCCGCGCGCATCGCGACCCCAATCAGGACCTTCTCCATACGGCCACGGGTCCCCTCGTCCACAGGTGGAGGGGAGTCAGGTGACATGGACATCCCCTCTACCTGCGGACGGGCCTGGGACGGGGCATCCCTGCTGGTGCATGGTGGTGCACTCACAGGGTCAGGGACAGCGACATGCGCAGGCCCCTCCACGGTGACCTGTGCTGCCTCCTGCCCCTGGACTGCACCACTTGCACCAGCAGGGATGCCCCCACCAGGCCCCATGTGTGCCTCAGTGGCGGCCTCCTCCTCCTCTGTGGAAACCACCAACCTGGATGGCTCCTCACCATCTTCCGCCGTAGCAGGCCCCTGTGGGGGCTCACCCACCCCTTCCGCTGCAGCCGTGGGGGCATCCCCGCCGCCTTGCTCCACAGCGCCGTCTCCGCCCTCTTCTTCACTAGCCGCTGCGTAGAGGGAGACATAGAACACAAGCATCAGGGTACTGTACAATGGTCCCCTAGACAGGAAGCAATAGCAGATGAGTACCACTGTCAAAGTACACTTCCATCATGTCCCTCCACAACACATGGGTCAGTCCAGGCAAAACACACACAGTAACAGGCATGGTGCATGCCATGGACATTTCCATACATGTCCAATGGACTCTTGAAACATACAATGATATGGAACTCACATGCATCATGGGTCATGCCTATCACATGCACACACTTCACCTCAGTCACATCCATCTGGCCTCATACACCCCAAACACAGCGGATACAAGGATAACTAGGCTGCATCAGTGAATCTGTGCATTGTCACACACATGTGGCATGCATCCATGGCATTCACAAGTCACAGACACGCAGGTCAGGCACACAGACATGGCTACCATATATGTACCTGGCATCAGCACCCATCCCTCACCCCCACCCATGTCCAGGAACAGAGACTGGCATGCTCTCATGTGTAAAATCTGCATAGGGCTCCCCATGTCGCATTTAAACACATGCAACAACCATGTGGTCACACATCACTGGTCGCACATGCATTACCATGATGTCCCTGCACACATACATGCATACATGGCCTATGTCACACATACAGGCAAGTATCAGACAACCAGCACACCGCAACATGCCCTGTCTCACACAGCAATGCTTGGCCACTTACCGCTCAACTCCAGACGGGTCTCCCTCTCAAGGATCTGGGCGTGGAGCGCTGGGCGTACGCGTTCCAGGACCCTCATCTGGATGGAACTCATGCGGCCCCAGCCCCCCTCCACGAGGCGCCGGGCCTTCACGAGGGTCCTGGACCTCAAATCCTCCCAGCGCTTCTTGATCTTCTGGACGTCGCGGGGTTGCCACCCCCTCCGCGTTGATGGCAACCACACAGTCGGCCCAGATCCTCTCCCGTCCTCCCTTGCTGGCGCGGGACGATCCAAAGAGGGCATCATACTGCCCCAGGACATGCTCCATCAGGACACCAACTTCGGTGGCAGTGAAGCTGGTGCCCCTCTGGCCTGGCGTTGCCACTGATGCCAGATGTTGAAGTGCCCGACATGGCAACCCCAGAGGCAGGAGTGGGTGGGCAACTGGGTCCTGGGGCTGGGCTGTGGAGCGATGTTATCCCAGTCGGGAGTCTTCTGTTCCAGCAGGGGTGGACACAGCAACTGGACCCCTGCAGATGGCTGATGTGCAGGCACCAAATGGCAGGGCACGGTGGCAGCAGGCAGGCAGGCAGGCAGGCAGCAGCAGATGGCACGTGGGAGGCTGCTCGGGGCACTGGGGGGCAGTAATTCGGCCTTCTGGGCAGGAGCGTGGTCTTCCGTGTGTTTTCGTGTGGCCAGCTTGATACGGAGTGATTTGGCACGTGAAAATCCTGCACGTCAGCGTGAAATTCGAGGAAAGGCCCTTAGCGCGTCAGCACGCATACGCGATTCTATTGGACCAAAGGCCCTCAGCGCGTAAGCGCATCAGCACGCGTACGCTCTGTGACGTGACCCGCACGGGTGTTTCCCTCATAGCACGTGATGCTGGAGCACACGTGGAAAGACTGCACGTCAGAGTGTCATCGCGTGTAATTGGACAAAAGTGCGCATACACGCGATTGGCCTATGTACGTGTATTTCAGGGGTGCGCGGGCACTTACACACGCGAGTACATCAGCGCACGTGTATTCCGGGGTGCGCAGAAATTTCCACACGCTATTGGCTTGGGTACTGGATTTCAGGGGTGCGCGGGAAGTTTCACACGCTCGCCTACAACACGCGCAAAGAAACACGTACGCCAGTAGGAAGCAGGCATACGTCGACCCGCGACGCATAAATTTGCGCGCAAAAAACTAACAAGCTCAGACGCCAGGATGAATATACCGTTCCTAGCAGCAGTGGCCGTGGGCTACCAAAGGAGGAGGAGGAGGATAGTCAGGGCCAGAATTTTCACACCCAGAACCAGCCTTTTCGGGATGCCTGATGACCAGGTGTATGGGAGGTACAAGTTTCCACCACACATAATACTGGACCTGGTGAGTGAGTGGGAGGATGACCTCACATCACCCACCCTGTGCTCCCAAGCACTCAGCCCCCTGGAGAAGGTCCTCAATGTACTGCACTTCTTAGCCACTGGATCATTTCAGCGGACAAGTGCCATAGTGGGTGGGGTGTCACAGGCCACGCAGTCACGCTGCCTACACCAGGTCTTGAACATCATCAGTGCACGCCCATCAGTCCGCAGGCACATATACCTGCCCAGAACACCTGCAGAAAGGCATGCTGCCGCCCTGGATTTTTACGGTGTGGCACGATTCCCCAAAGTGCTATGTGCCATCGACTGCACCCATGTGGCTCTACGTCCCCCCAGGGCATCAGAGCACATCTATAGGAACCGCAAGCACTGGCATTCCATCAACGTGCAGGTAGTATGTAATGCCAAGGGAATCATCACCTCAGTATATGCCAACTATCCCGGGTCCACCCACGACAGCTTCATTTACCGAATGTCCACCCTAAGCCGGGACCTAGAAGCTGGGCGGCATGGCGATACATGGCTGCTTGGTGAGTATGAATGCCACTGCACATGCATGCATGTCAGATACTGAGCAAGGTCACAACCCCACCAATGATACCCATCACCACCTCCACAGGGGACAGTGCCTACCCTCTCAGCCCCCACATGATGACGCCAATTCGGAACCCCACCACGCCACCCGAGGTAAGATATAACACAGCCCACATTGCAACCCGGGGCATAGTGGAGCGCACATTCGGAGTGCTGAAGTCACGCTTTCGCTCCCTTGACCGTTCTGGTGGGCAGCTGTTATACGCTCCCCCAGTAGTGTGCAGGATCATAGTGGCAGCATGTGTCCTGCACAACGTTGCAACACGCCGGGGCCTGGCCGTGGACATGGTGGTGCCCCCACATCCCCAACCACATGCACGCCCGCTGCGCATGGGAGGAGAAAGGGCACGGGGGGAGGCAGCCCGTACACAGCTAGTGGCTAATTACTTCACATAGAAATCACACCCCTGTGGAGTGCACACTGCCCTGGCACATACCATCTTACAATCAATGATGACTCAACCTGACACTGATCCTGAATGTCTGGAGAATCAACCGTCAAAACCATATCAGCCTGAGATTGTTCACCTGGAAGTGTTACAATGTGTGCATCCCTACCTACACAGACACCACCAATGCAGTTTCGTGAAAAAACACATTCATGCAGCTAAAATGAATACCCACTTGCAAAATGCAACATGAGGACAGTGCCATGTCACCCAACCCATCCCCGCCACACGACACATCGTGCCATGTCATGCTATGTGCAGGTAAACAAAGTGATCCCCACAACATGACACAAGTGTCACAAAGTACAGTGTCCCTAATTGAAACTCGCTACACCTGAAATGCTCACAGTAATGCAGGACCAACAACACACTTGAGCAGGTATTTAGCAATAGCACTTATCAGCTACTGACCCTCAAAACTACCATTAACATGACATTACGAATGTAAGGAATCAGTAGTCTCACCACCGGAAATGCCTGCACTCCCACCACTTCCAACTGTACAGTGTTGCCGCCATGTAGAGTTGTCGGTGCACTGCTGCCAACATGGACCCCATCTCCAAAGTAGAGGGCCTTGTGTAGACATGAGGAAAGGACCTGCAAATTAGGAGGTAGACATGGATGATGAGTTACACATCAATGCAACATGCAGTGTACAACACAACAGCAATATGCACTAGGAATGTATACACAGTATTGACTATACTACCCACACATGTAGTGGGAGTCCAATGTCACCATGTACGTCAATGTCACTTGGGCACACCCTTTGCAAGCCCATGGAAACGGGAAGCAGGAGGGGTGTGTGTGACAAAAACCCAAGCATCTGAACCAAATTCATGACAAGCCTGCATGTGCCCAGCCACAATGCAGCGTAGGCCCACGGGAGCCACACAAGGCAACACACTGTCCCAAAAAAAAAACCCCAAAAAAAATCAAAAATGGCCATTAATGGGCCCGGGGGGGGGGGTGGTTTGGGAGGCCACCCAGGAGGTCCGAGGACAGGGTGCACACCAAAACCCACCTGTGTGGATCTTGCGGAAAAAAAAACACCTCCATGGGCTCATGGCCCACACGGCTACCCTATTGTGGGAGTATCACTGCTGTCGCTATTATCACCCTGTGCAGCTGCATCCGGAGGTGGTGGCACTATGGGAGGCAGCCCACGCAAGGCCCTAGTCTGTTCCTCCATGACTGCAAGCATGCGGGTATGGTAGGTCTCGTTCTGGAGGATGAGTGTGCGGAGGTCCCCATGCAACAACTCACGGGAGGCCCGGACCTCTGCCCTAGTTGCCTGCATCTCAGCTGAGAGCGTACGGGTGAGACGCTCCAGCTGCTGTTCTGTCCTTCGGTTTGTTGAAGCCTCAAGCTCAACAAGAGTCGTCCTGAGGTGAAGGAGTTCCAGCCTCAGGGCTTCCCTGTGGCCCTGGGACTCTATGGAGATGGCTTCCTGCAGAGTCGCCAGTGCCGCCCGCCTGTCCCTGTTGGACGCCAACATGTCCTCCCTGTGTGACTGGCAGATGGAGTCGGTTGCCTGCTGTAGTCGCTCCCTCAGCCTTTCGGGGGGGACAATGGAAGTGGCCACCCTATCCATGGCCTGAGCCATCATCTCTGATGATGCTGCCTGTTGGGTTGCCATACCGTAAATGGATTGCTCCCATGCGGTATTGCCAGGTGGCGTACGGCCACCACGTCGGCGGGCACCACACCTGTCTGGGGCAAGGCGAACTGCGCCTTGCTGTGCCGGCACTGCCTGAGGCTGCAGGACTGCATTCCCCCTCTGATCTGCTGGCCCAGGAACAGGATTAGATGTCGCGGAGTGTGACCCTGCATCCGTAACCACCAAAGGCGTAGCTGCCAACACTGACATCCCCATTGAGGGTTCTGACCCTGGTGCAGGTGGGTGGGACAGAACAGAATCCCTCCCAGGAACACTCACCTGCGACGGCACGTAGGTCTCATCATCCGAATCAACACCTGAGTACAGCTCGGGGGAGGTGCAGCCAAGCCAGAGACACCCCTTGAGAGCACGACCTGCAGCAGTTGTGGGTTCTCACCCACCACCACACCACGTCCCTCACTGGTGGTCGGTCGGCCCTCAGACCCCTCCTGGGTCTGCACCATCTCCACAACCCCAGCAGTATCAGGTGCCTCTTCCCCTGCAAAGACATAAAAGCAAACAAATGGAAACAGGAATTAGCACCATGGCACACAATGAGGGCTGAGAAGCAACAGAACCAGTACTTGATTGACACATGTCCCACATGACTAAAACCCTCCCATGCATGCACCCTCGCTGCGTATGAAGGGTAGGCAAATGGCACACACTGATGACACCAAGATGGAAGATGAACACATTTTCTGCATGCTGCCTGGCAGTGGCATCACACATTGGCCTGTGATTGCCAGGTGAAATACACATGTCAACACACAGATGGCATGTACCATTGCTATTGAGTGACGATGGAGAGGAGGGCAGCACTTATTCATTCAGTCCAGTTCCCTCATGTAATAGCTTTTCTAATTCAAACAGGTCTGATTTTTCACCTGGAGCTGCCAGTCCAAAATGGTCCGATTGCACAGGGACATGTCTAAACAAATGATATCCAGGTAACAAAGTCACTCCACTTTACCATAGCCATGTCAGACATGTGACTAGAGGACTGAGAAATGCCGAGTAAAAGTGGTGGAATGCAAACAATCTGCCTGAGTGAACAGAGAAAAATAAGCAACAATGTTGTGGCAAGGTGACACTTCAAGGGCAACTGGCATGCTGTTGGGCTAGATGTCTACTGTTGGCAGATGGGATACTGCTATGGCCAAATGCTGCTGCGCAGAATGTATTGCATGAAGCACATGGGTGACCCAAACGACTCAGGCGCACACACCCTCACCTGGCACACAAACAGAAGCCCTCACACACACACCATGCACATGGATGACACACACATGCATGTGCACTCACCGGACAATGCCTCATAATCAGGCAGATCTCCCACGCCTTGGATCTGTTCCTCCGTGACGTAGGTCCCAGCGACTGACTCATGTGGAGTGAGTTCCATGTCTTCTACTGGAGACCCACCTCCAGTCACTAGAGTTGCGGCATGACTTGAGGCCAGTTTATTCTTTGCCCTGCGCTTTAGGTCATTCCAGCGCTTATAGCAATCATTGGCTGTGCGCCTCACGATTCCAAGGGCACTTACGATGTCCGCAACGGTCTGCCAATGTGCCTGGCGTTGTGCAGGTGTGGTCTTGGATCCTGCAACAATGACCATTTCGTTATCATGTGCGGACACATACTCGACAAGTGCATTCAGTTCGGCATCCGTGAAGCTGGGCTTCCTCGACGGGCCGGACTGTGTAGCCGTGTCTGGGGCATCAGCCTGTGCCGGACGAGCACTCTTCCTCTTCCGCTTGGAAGGTGGTGGTGATCCTGAGTGTCCTACGCCGCTCTGGACACTAGGGGCAGGAGCCCTGGTAGACTCTGTATCAGGAGTGTGGGATTGCACACTCAGCATGGGAGTTGGTGCAGGCATTGGCTCAAGTGTAATGGTGTCAGGGGGAATGTCAGCAGGATGGACTAGGACCGACACTGTCCTGGCTGGGTGTGTGAGAGCTGGGGTGGATGGAGCCGCAGCTGCCCCTGCAGCCTCTTCACCCTGCCTACTTGGGGCAGCAGATGACCTTGCTGCCCCTGATCCATGTGGCCTGATGACATCAACATGCACCAGCACACGTGTCATAGGCCTGCTGACCTGGAAGTCAGCCATGGAGTCAGCCAGGTCTGGTGCCACAATGGGCTGGTCCAACAAGGGCTGAGCATGGATGGTGTCAGCCACATCAGCCTCAACCAGGGGGGGCGGGGGGGGATTATGGGTGCCCTTGACTGGTCCTCCACACATGGGGACAGGGTCACCCTCCAAGTAATGACCAAGTCCCCTACCGGATCCACCACGGCCACCACTTGTGGCTCGTCCACCTTTGCCACCCTTACGGATTCCTCGCCTCCCAACCATGGCACTGATGTTAATGTGCGTATGGGAGTGGCTGTAAACTATTGTCCTGGGCAATTGGGGGTCAAAGGGGTTGGGTACCAGATGGTAATTGTACCCTAGTGCTCTAGCAAGGCTGAATGTGACCCCTGGGGAAAGATGACGGGTCACGCAACGCACAGGAAGCCCAAAAAAGGGAGATGACGTGCACGCAACCCCTCCTAGACCACGTGTGCGGGAAAAAAAAACCTGCACTACGCTGTGGCCCCCAGTAACACAAGAATGAACGTATGCTTGTCACACGCAGCCTAGATTGACCTCTGAAGGGGTAGGCTACACACGGGGCAAGCACAGATGTTAGATACGTGCGTGACTCACCGTCTGCCAGGAAAAAGAGCGTGAAAAAGAAGCACGTGTGCGTTGGCAACACCCCCGCCAAAAGAAGAATTGTACTCTGTCTGAGGAGACAGGACAACAGTAGAAGGGAACGCTGTTTGAGGGAACAGGCCCAAGAAAACCAGAAAAAGAGAAGAAAGAGAAAAAGCTGTCAGAGGTAACAGGGAGTACGAACTTGAAACGCCGTGAAGTAAATCGCGTGTGAAATGACAAGAAGTACAGATTTCACCCACTCGCTCTCCACGAAAAGCACGTACAAGGAAATGGTGTTCTACACGTACCTTTTATGCAGGCCCACACGTCCAGCGTCACTTCCGCGTGTACGCGCTAGGGCCATTTCCACCAATTACACGCTTTGTCACTTCCGCGTGTACGCGCTAAGGCCATTTCCACCAATTACATGCTTTGACACTCGGACGTGTCTTTCATTTTTTTTACACGCAACATTTCAAACGTGTGCCATATTCAACGTGCACGTGACTTCATAGACCCGCATACGCTGGTGGCCTTTGGGCCAATGAATGTACAGACGTGTGCTGACGCGCTTACGCGCTAAGGGCCTTTCCTCGATTTACACGCAGACGTGCTGGATTTTCACGTGTAAAATCACTCCGTATCAAGCTGGCCACGCGTTCACACACGGAAGACCACGCTCCTGCCCAGAAGGCCGACTTACTGCCCCCCAGAGCCCTGAGCACGCTCCCACCTGCCATCTGCTGCTGCCTGACTGCCTGCTGCCCACATGCCCTGCCATTTGCTGCCTGCACATCAGCCAGGGGTGCTGTTGCTGTGACCACCCCTGCTGGAACCGAAGACTCCCGACTGCTTTTCCATCGCCCCACAGCCCAGCCCCAGGACCCAGTTGCCCACCCACTCCTGCCTCTGGGGTTGCCATGTCGGCACTGCAACATCTGGCACCAGTGGCAACCCCCGGCCAAGGAGGCAGAGGGGCACCAGCTTCACTGCCACCGAAGTTGGTGTCCTGGTGGAGCATGTCCTGGGGCAGTATGATGCCCTCTTCGGAAGGTTGCGCGCCGACAAGGAAGGACGGACTCGGATCTGGATGGACATCGTGACTGCCATCAACGCGGAGGAGGTGGCAGTCCGCGACTACGAATGTGTCAGGAAGCGCTGGGAGGACTTCAGGTCCAGGACCCTCAACAAGGCTCGGCGCCTCCTGAAGGCAGCGGATGCTAAGGGGCGCCGGGGCCACTTGTCGGAAGATCAGATGAGGGTCCTGGAACGCATATCCCCAGCGCTCCACGTCCAGGTCCTTGAGAGGCAGACCCGTCTGGAGTCGAGCGGTAAGTGTACATGCATACTGATTGTAAGCTGTGCGTGTGGTGTGCCAGGAGTGTGCAGATTGAACATGTATTTTTATGTGGGCAAGTAGGGGGGGGGTTGTACAGGGCCGTGAGGGTGACACATGCGAGGGGTCTCATGTGTGACACATGGATGGTGCTTGTGTGTGTGGGCTTGCATGGCACAGGATGTGGAGGAATGATTGTCAGGTGTGACATGGATGTCGATCGGAACACTGCGACAATTGGCGGAGGTGTACACATGCATGCAAGTTTGGTGGTGTGTGTGCATGTGTAGTGTACTCCCTATGTTGCATGTGATGTGTGGATGACCTTTGGCTGCTCATGCTGTTGTATGTGAATGGATGGTGCTGGCTGTTGCAATATGGCTGTGGTATGGCTCATGTGTGCAAGTTGAAATGACATGTGTGTTGGGGATTGTGATGCCATGTCTGTGGTTTACCAATGCCACTCATGTATGACTGTCATGTGTGTATGAGTCCATTGGACAGTGCCCTGATGCCTGTGTTTTCTTTCTCCCTGTCTGCAGCGTCAACTGATGAAGAGGGCGGAGAAGGTGCTGTGGAGCACAGCGGCAGGGGTCGCACCACCAGCCGGAGACGCAAGGCCCGGATCCCCTCCCAGGTTCTGATCTCGTCGGGGAGTGAGGAGTCTGGTGCCGTGTCCCAGGCCGCAGCTGCCGAGGGGAGGTCCAAGAGGCGGAGGTTGGAGTTGGACTCCTCGGCAGCAGAAGGGGCAGCTGGGACCCCACAGGGCCCAACGGAGGAAGATGGCACGGAGTCATCCAGGTTGGTGGGGGGTTTGGAGGAGGAGGAGGCCGTGCAAGCGACAGAGGCAGGGTCTGGAGGTGGGGATTCCACTGGTGCTAGTGGTGCAGTGCAGGATCTGGGACAAGAGGCAGCACAGGCCGCCGCGGAGGTGCCTGTGTGCAATCCTGTCCCTGCTCCTGTCACTGCATCATCTTGCACCAGCGGGTATGCCTAGCTCCAGAACCGTTCTCAGGGAGGGGATTGGCTTACAACACCTGGCCTTCCTCTCCCTGCGGATGTGGCTATCCTGCACCAGGTTGAGCCTGTCCAGGGTGGGGTGGCGTTGCGTCAACGGGCCATGCAAGCTGACCTGCAGTCTTTTCATGATGAGTCTGCACGTCTTCTCGCATGGCTCGTTGACTGCGTTGACCCACTGGGACAGCTCACCAGGGCTGGATTCCTCGGTTTCCTGGACCTTGTTCCGACCCCCTCCTCCACGGAACCCCCTATGCCCCAGTCGTCCTCCATGCCATCTTCCCACCCATGTGTCACCTGGGTGCCCTGTGGAGCTGCCTCCGACCGTGCGGCCAGGCTGGTGGACAACAGATCCCTGCCACAGTCGGGAGTCGGACGTCCAGCAGGGGTGGCCACATCAACGACTGCACCCCAGCTGGAGGAGGATGTGCAGGCACCATCGGACAGGGCACATGGACAGCAGCAGCTGCAGCAGCAGGAGGCTGTAGGTGGGAGCCACGATAGCTCGGGGCCTTCAACATCGGAGGGGCAGGCATCGGCCGGAGGGCAGGAGGACCCTGGACGGGAAGTGTCTTCCGTGTGGCAGCGGTTGGGCCACGCCATAGATGCGGAGCGGCGACGGGCGGAAGAGGCACGGCTCATGATGGTCAGGGCGGAGAACTCCATGCAGAGGGCCCTGAGGCGGGCCGAGTGCCTCGAGGCAATCCGCAGGGAGTTGGAGGTGAACATGTCGGCGTCCCTGCGGACCCTCGGGGCCATGGAACAGGACCGCCTCCGGGACATAGACGAGGAGTTCGATGATGCCCTGGCCCGGCACACCACTAAGTGAGCCGCTGGACTGGCCCGCCGCCATTGTATATAGTTATTTAGTGATAGGTTTCCTTTATAGTTTATTTTTATTTGGAGTCGACGGACACTGCTCCACCTTTTGTATATAGTCCCATTTTAGATAGGTTTTTTGGTAGGTTTCATTTCTTCTGTTGGGATGATGGACCCTGAATACTTTGTACATAGTTGGACTTTGGATTTGGACATTTTTTTTACTATGAATATTTTTTCCCATGGAGCAATGGTTTTCTATTTCTTTTTTCCCTTCATTTCCTTTTTATGGAGTTGAACTTTGGAAGAAATTTTTTTGGATTATCATTTATTGATTTTAATTTTAAAAGGGACAGCCAGCTTAATTTTGTTATTTTTTTACTTGTGTATTTTGTTTAATTTTGTTTGCCATTACTGTTGTTATTAATACATTATTTGGATTTTCTAATTCTTCGATGTGTGGTTTCATCTCATTGTTTTCATGCATGTCATGATATGGGTTTTCAGGTTCACTTGCAACCATTGTGTGTGTGTGTGACACATGTGTTGATTTACATTGTTTCCATTGGAGTAGTATCATGGGCGCATGTTATACTTGGTTGTGTCTTTGGGCTGTGGTGGCTGGCCATGAGGCCCATGCTTGAGGATTGTCAGGGCCTGTGGGCAGGGGGACATGAGTGGGGGCCTGGTGGAGGGTGCCCCTGCACTGCTGGGGGGTGGGGGTGGGTGGGAGACATGAGTGGGGGCCTGGTGGGGGCTGCCCCTGCACTGCTGGGGGGTGGGGGTGGGTGGGAGACATGAGTGGGGGCCTGGTGGGGGCTGCCCATGGTGGCTGGGGGGTGGGGGTGGGTGGGAGACATGAGTGGGGGCCTGGTGGGGGCTGCCCATGGTGGCTGGGGGGTGGGGGTGGTGGGAGACATGGGTGGGGGCCTGGTGGAGGGTGCCCCACACTGCTGGGGGGGTGGGGGGGGTGGGGGGGGTGGAAGACATGAGTGGGGGCCTGGTGGAGGCTGCCCATGGTGGCTGGGGGGTGGGGTGGGTGGGAGACATGAGTGGGGGCCTGGTGGGGGCTGCCCATGGTGGCTGGGGCGTGGGGGTGATAGGGGACATGAGTGGGGGCCTGGTCGAGGCTGCCCATGGTGGCTGGGGGGTGGGGGTGGTGGGAGACATGAGTGGGGGCCTGGTGGAGGCTGACCCTGCACTGCTGGGGGGTGGGGGTGGGTGGGGGACATGAGTGGGGGCCTGGTGGAGGCTGCCCCTGCACTGCTGGGGGGTGAGGGTGGGTGGGAGACATGAGTGGGGGCCTGGTGGAGGCTGCCCCTGCTCTGCTGGGGGGTGGGGGTGGGTGGGAGACATGAGTGGGGGCCTGGTGGAGGCTGCCCATGGTGGCTGGGGGATGGGGGTGGTGGGAGATATGGGTGGGGGCCTGGTGGAGGGTGCCCCACACTGCTGGGGGGGGTGGGGGGTGGGAGACATGAGCAGGTGTGCAGGGTAGTCCCCTGTTTTGTGGGCTGCCTGCAGGGGCCGTGGAGGGTGTACAGGGAACACCTGTGAGGACCCACCCAGCCTAATCGCATGTGATTATTACCGCGCACCCCTGTAATACACGTACCCAGCCAAATCGCGTGTGATAATTCCCACGCACCCCTGTGATACACGTACCCAGCCAAATCGCGTGTGATTATTCCCGCGCACCCCCTGTAATACACGTACCCTGGCTAATCGCGTGTAAAACTTCACGCGTACCCCTGTCATACACGTACACAGCCAAATCGCATGTGAAAATTCCCGCGTACCCCTGTAATACACGTACCCTGGCTAATCGCGTGTAAAACTTCCCGCGTACACCTGATATGTACGTTACCCGCTTTGCGTTCCTTGTTTGGCAGCCCTGCAAACTGGTCCAGGGTTAGCGCAGCCCTTTGCGATGATTTAGCGATTTTGATGGCTTTTCCTTGCGCGAGGGCGTTCTTGGGGGCGTTACTGGCGCTGCTGCAGGGTCGCTGCGATACTCTGCGCCACGGCTGGTTTGGGAGCCTAAAATCCATGAATACGCTGTGCGCGGAAATCGGTTTTGGCGCACGCGCCTGGCGCAGACAATCGCACGCGGACACTCTGCGCCAGCCGCTTGCGACACTTATCTGCGAAATTCTATGAATTATCCTGTTTATGGGGTGCTGCTGAGGCTCTAAACCCATTGCTTTTCTGTTTTGGCAAGTGCATTCTGCCTTGATTAATTCATCATGTATTGCTTTCTGTGTTCACCGTGGTATACATAGTTTGTGTGTTCCTTATGGCACAACTCTGTAGCATTCTTTCCTTCCTGTAGGAATTTTGTTGATTATGTGCAATAGGCAATGGTGAAATGCATATTGATAAATTGAGTGCCACAATGGTTCAGAAGTTAGCTCAGTGTGTAAAGCACCCATTGCAGAGATATGTGTTCATATGCAAAATTAGAATATCACATTCAGCAATGCTGGATGAGCCTTTCCTATGTCTGAAGTTTATAAATCTGCCTGCATATGTAATTGGTTTTGCAGAACAACATCTGATATTATCATTAATGTACCTGTACCACATAGGGGTTGCTATAAAAAACGAACATATCAAATGTATGGTGAAGGTCTAGAAACTGGTTTGTTCAGATGGGGTGTTGTAAAACCTAGGCAATCGCCTCCAACGATGGCATAAACTGTTAGTCCAAGTGGTGAATAAGTATCCAAATTCAAGACTATGGAACAACAGAGTTCATGTTTGTATCCTGGATTTGCCAACAGATGATACAGTGATCCTGTTCAAATCATCTAGTATATCTTTCATTACTGTGCTGTCTTTTGTGAGGTTTGCCTTATTGCATGCTGCTGGTATCGTTCGTTTAGCCAATTACTAGATCTTTCTTCTTATCTAGGCCATTTGGGTGGAAGGGTTGGTAGACAGAAGAAAGCGGGCCATATGTTGCAGGCCTCAGGCAAGCATATTTTAAGGTCTGCTTGTTTGACACAAAAAATGGTTTGTTTTTTTGTAAAAGTCAAAGGTTTTTATGGACATTTATAAATGAAAATGTCACAAGCCATTGTTTTGGAAGTATTTTAAGCTTTAAAATACAAAAGACAAACCCAGATTAAATGTGTTAAATCACATCGATTGGCATGCTGGTTCTTATATACTTCTCTTGATGATGGAGAGAATGAAGGTAGAATCATTCCCATTTTGCATAACACCCTTCTATAATATTTTGTTAAAAAATGGTCAAGTTTGGTAATGTGATTTGTGTACTTTTCAAGTCCGTTTTTTAAAAATAAAATGAGATTGTTTTAGTTCATGGTAAGAACTGGAAAAGAAAGTATTAAATGCATAAATTGCAGAATTGGCACAAATCCCAGCTTCAGCCCTTCACCCCTTAACCAATGTGTGATCTTGGGCATCTCATTTAATCTTATATTGCCTAACTTCTCTATGTTGCCAGTCCCTAAACCTTTCAAAATTGTCAGACCTTCCTAGTGATTTCCTTATCATGGTATGATCTTCATTAAAGCCTTATTCATGGTTTCACTATGTTAATAGTGAGAACATTTATATCGCACACCACAGGCATTTGTTCCTTTGATATCTAATGGCAACACTATTTGAAAACCATATCCCACTTCTAATCTGTCTGTCTGCAAAAGGACACCTTCCTGGTTGCTTCTAATCTGCCTGCACTATACATGCTATGGTATGTGTAGCATTCTCCTTCCTTCCAATTGGAGGTCTCTATCGATGCATGAGCACTTTTGCATTCTGTGAGGCAGCTAATGTGAGTTATCTGTCTATTATGGGTTACATGTACCTTTTACATACGGTCCTGCATTAATACTACATCTACCTTCCTCAATGTTATTGATATAAATTATCCTGTATGTACTAGAAAAGTAACCCCTTTGTAGACTGCTAATGTTGGTGTTCAAATGCTACTTGTTTATCATTTTGATTAGAGCAAGAATGAAGAGGGCAAGGGGACTTAAAGAGAGTAAATGTGCCTATTATGCTGCGAGACAGCGTATCAAACTATAGGTTGTGAGCTCGACGGTGGGGGGCGCAACTAGTATTCTTGATCCCTTCATTCCATTTGGTTTGGTGGAGGGGGGCCCCAAAGATGTCCGTGCCCAGGGCCCCAAAAGTGCTTAAGATGGCCCTGCGTGTCATATAGCAGAGTTTCATCCTTGATCCATCATCTTTCTATATTTTTGGGCGTTTTACAAAATGGTACAGGAGAAACATTCGACTTCAGAGGGCCAAGAGAAAAAGATGGGGGTAGGAAAGGAGGAGGGCATGTACGGACAGAAGGGGTGGGGAGAAGGTTGGAAGTAGGAGGGGACAGAAACAAGGTTGGACGGGGGCATATAGTGTCTCGGGCACCAATGAAAAAGTGGCACACAGTGGCAAATTGCTATTCATTTATTTTGTGACAGACTGTTTGAATAGTACCCAAGAGAGAGTTTTTTGATAAAATGTAATGCAAATTGTGCAATTTAAAGAATATGTATTCAGCAACAATGGACAAAACGACTAGCCACATAGTGAAGTAACTCATCATACTGGCCCACATTGGCCAAAAAAGTGGCCCACTTTGATCCATAAAACAGGCCCACACTAGCATTTTGCATTTGTTTCGTGCGTTGACCTATTGCCCAACAGGCCAGTCCGAGCCTGGTTAGAAAAAATCATACAGTAAGTGTAAGATGGCAACAGCATTCCTATAGAATGTAGCATTTTCTTTTTAAATTATTGCTTGTTTTATTTGAAAATCATTTTTTACAAGGATTGCTCTTTTCGTTTAAAATTGTCCGAAGTCAAAATGGAAATCAGGGTCTTAGAGAGGGTGGAGCAAGAGAAGGAGGCACAAAGTTGTTGTTAAACAGTCACTGGGCCTCATTACGAGTCCGGCGGTAACCGCAGCGGTAAAACCGCCTGGTTACCGCCGGACTCGTATTACCATTCCGCCTCCGTGACTACCGGAATTACCAGGGCATTACAGCCCCGGTGTCCCGGGAGTCACGGAGGCGGAATGGTGTTAATCCCCATTCCCATTGAGTCCCACAGGACTCAATGGGATGGGGAAGTGGAAACACCGCCACCATCTCGTGATGGTGCTGGTGTTACCACGTCTTCCTGCAGGCGGGAGGTGTTCAACCCGCCAGGTCAGACCTGGCGGGAAGATCATCGGGCGGTCCGGAATTAACAGTGGCGGCGGGTTTACTGCCACTGTTAATTCCGGACCGCCCGACCTGTAATGAGGCCCTACTGTTTTCAAGTCCCCAGTCGTTGATGTAGCATTACATTTTGCATTATTCACACTTACCGCACATATTTCTCCACATCATACTGATCAGTGGCCCATTACTTACATGTCCTGGTTGCACAATGACGGATGTCGCCAACGATTGGAGCGATGCTTGTAAAACAGGCACCTTTTAAACACTTTATTGAAACGTAAGTGGGTCTTGTTGAAATCTCAGTTTACTTGGGATGGAGTGCAACAACTTGGGGCCCATATGAATCCACATTTTTCCTTCAGTTAGTGTTTTGGGTTAGCCACACTGGGGTGGTCTGATACAGATGATGTAAGTGATCTGTTAGAGCCACATATTTTATGCGTGTTTTTCCTTAACTAATTCTCCGTAATGTATTTATACTTTTATTATAGTCTCATGCGTTTGGATTTGTTCCTGTAAATTGGATCACACCACTCCTCCCCACCCGCAAAAGACCAAACATGCTATCTAGACTAAGAAATGTATGTTATAAGTGTGTTAAGAGTCATTTCGTGTTTTTCAGCTGACCTGAAATTAGCTTTGAGCTCAGAAATCAAGACCTGGATGATTGATCTGGGACGCCACTGCAACAAGAAATATAGAACAGAGATGGAAAATATTTTCGCCTTTGTGGAAGAGATGAACAAAAGGCTGAACCGGCAAATAAAAGACTTGGATGATATAAGAATAGCAATGGCTGCCCTGAAGGAGATCAGAGAGCAGCAAATCTGCATAGATTTTCAAGTGGGCCCCATTGAGGTAATACATCGTCAGAAAAATACCTATAAGCTGCTGGAAATGCCAGCAAGCATTTAATGGCCATAACAATGCCCCTTTATGTTTTGTTGATTTGATCATGCATACTCAAATACTAATGTTGGCAACCTTGAATTCATTATGTCATGTTTTTTTAAATTATCGTTTAAAATTATAACTACTTATTTGTGACTATGGAACACTGAAAAATGGTTTGAGCAATTGGGTATAAATCTTCATTTTTGATGACCTCTTAATTGCTAAGACCCTCAAGTAAAATAACTCCTTAATAATGAACACAGGGAAAGGAATGATTTAATAGGGAGCTACAATTGTCATGCCTGCGCCAAGGGCGCATACATTGGCAATCAATATGGACAAATGGTTATTCATTTATCTACAGAAAACTCCTGGATCTACCGCTATTCACTATTTGGACTTTATTTCCCATTTGCAAGACTTTGGTGCCTTTTTATTTTTCCCTGAAAACTACACTTACCATAATGCACTTGGCTATAACAATCCATTCCTGGCTATTCCTATTTTTCTTTATCAGAACTACAATCCCCAGAAGCCCTAGGGATCTGCTCTGCTCCCACCAGCTCAGGAACAGAGAGGGAGGTGGCCGATTGTCTGCAGGTGGGCTGAGCCAGGTGAAACCAATTAGCCTGCCTCTGTGCTGGGCTGGGCAGTATAAAGGCTGCTGCCTGCGAGAGCTCAGTCTCTTGCATTGAGAGTCCTTCCTCCACCTTTCGCGAGTTGTCTTCGGATCCTTGTATGCTGTTTATCCTCACTCCTGCTTGGACCCTGCCTTACAGCTTGTTACACCCTGCTGCCTACAGCCCTAGCCTTTTGGGCTTCCTGCCTTGTTGATTGCTCCACCCTGCTGCCTCCAGTCATTGCCTTCCAGGCTCCCTGCCTCTCAGCCCTGCTCCTCTGGGCTCTCCACACGGCAGCTGATCACGCTCTGCTGCCTTCCAGTCTCCGCCCTTGCCCTGCCGGGCTCTCCATCTTGCAGCTGATCACGCTCTGCTGCCTTCCAGCCTCTTCCCTTGCCCTGCGGGCTCTCCACATTGCAGCGGATCTCGCTCTGCTGCCTTCCAGCCTCTGCCCTTGCCCTGCAGGCTCTCCACATTGCAGCGGATTTCGCTCTGCTGCCTTCCAGCCTCTGCCCTTGCTCTCCGGGCTCTCCACATTACAGCGGATCACGCTCTGCTGCCTTCCAGCCTTCGCCCTTGCCCTTCCGGGCTCTCCACATTACAGCGGATCACGCTCTGCTGTCTTCCAGTCTTCGCCCTTGCCCTACCGGGCTCTCCACATTACAGCGGATCACGCTCTGCTGCCTTCCAGCCTTCGCCCTTGCCCTGCCGGGCTCTCCACATTGCAGCGGATCACGCTCTGCTGCCTTCCAGTCTCCGCCCTTGCCCTGCCGGGCTCTCCACATTACAGCGGATCACGCTCTGCTGTCTTCCAGTCTTCGCCCTTGCCCTACCGGGCTCTCCACATTGCAGCGTATCACGCTCTGCTGCTTTCCAGCCTTAGCCCTTGTCCTCAGGGCTCCCTGCTCTGCAGCCTCCTCTCTCCGGCCGCCTTTGCCCTTGTCCTCTGGGCTCCCCGCTTGCAGCCTATCTCACACCGGCTGCCTTAGCCCTTGTCCTCAGGGCTCCCTGCTCTGCAGCCTGCCTCTCTCCGGCTGCCTTTGCCCTTGTCCTCTGGGCTCCCTGCTCTGCAGCCTTCCTCACTCCGGCTGCCGTAGCCCTTTTCCTCTGATATTTCTACCCTACCGTCCCACTCTTGTGGGCTTACTCCTTGCCTTCCTGCTCCTCTGAGCGCTCCACCTACCTTTCTGTCCTCTGTTATCATATCCTGTTACTCGACTTTCCCTTCCTATCCTTCTGCTAGTTTGCTATCATCTCCTTTCCTGGATTTGTCTGTTGTATCTTCTCTTGTACTGTTTGTAGACCCTTTGTACAGAGCTTGTCTGCTGGTTCCCATCAGTCAACCTCTGCCCCTTCCCTTGTCTCGTTTCTATATCACAGACACCCATAGCTGCTGTTCCAAGTTATGAGCAAACAGCGTGGGACTCTGTTATAGCAAACTGTGCAGAAGGCTAGAGTATTTCCAAGGTTCGTGGAATACTCTTATCCTATTCTGCATACACCCCAAGAGGGTATTCACTCTATACCTTTTCCCTTGCTACTCTTCCCTACTCTTCACTCCCTTTCCTTTCCGCGGTGTGTGTTCCTATCTGTCCACTTTATTTCAACACCCAAACTCGTCTGGGTGTCTTGTGCCACTCGTATTCGAGTGCCATCCTTGACAACAATGCAGATACTGTTCTTTTAGGTGGGAGTGAATCTTCAATTAGGGGGTTGAGTGGTCGCTTAGGATTTGAAAATGGTATTAGTATTGAAAATTCTAATGGGATTGGCCCAAAGCTAAGTGGGATCAACACACAATTTATATATATATATATATATATATATATATTTCAAATGGATTGTGTCCTCCCACGTATTCCTCATCTTAGATATTCGTACCATCAGCTTTGCTGCTTCGGAAAATAAAATTCCACACCAGAGGGTGCTGTGCTCGATGTTGTGGCATCGATGTCCCTCGAGAGCTACCGTATAGCGTCAACGTCATCCAGAGTATAAATAGCTTGAGCTGCACTCGTTGGCAGCTCCGTTTCGTTCAGTTCAGTTTTTCCGAAAGCTTTCGCTTCGTGTGTATGAAAACAGTGCTTCAGTCTTTCGAGATGTCTTCTTCATCTAATCCTTCTACCCCTAAAACTGGCTTCAAAAAATGCCAGAATTGGGGAAAGAAAAGGTCCATAACTAATCCCCATCGAGTTTGCCTCTGGTGCCTAGGTCCCGACCATTGAGTTGACGACTGCGATTCCTGTCAGGCTATGACGAGTAAAGCTCTCAAGGAACAACAAGGTAAATTGGCAGTGGGGGAGGAATTTTCGAAGGCCTCTTTGAAGAAAAATAAAGGCCCTGCAGAGTCTAGGGAAGAGTCCCGGCGTAAGTCGAAGAAGTCTAGATCGAGGACTCGGTCAAGAAAATCTTCGTCTTCTTCTTCGAAGAAGGCGAAGAAGAGACGTCACCAATCTCCCTCTTCTTCTTCTTCTTGTTTATCTTTTGATACAGGGGTTATCACTTGTCAATCAAAGCATGATTCCACTAGAAAATGGGAGGCTTTTAGAGACTCAATGATGCAAATCTTCGAGAATGCGGCCCGACCCCCTTGAAGAAATCACGTGAAGAGCATGCCCCAGTTCATCCTAAGGATGACTGAAGAAGATCAGAGACTAGATGCTCTAAATCCGGCGAGAAATTGTTGAGGGTGTCGTCGAGAGAAACCTCTCCAATACCTCATAGAAAGAGCAAGACATGCCTACCGGTGCATAAACCAAAGGCGACACCAGACAAAATGGCATCAGGTTCCAAACCGTCATCGAAACCTATGTTGAAGGTTTCCTCAATGCCTCTGTCGAAGGCTCCGTCGACACTTTCCTCCATGGCGCCTCTATCTAAAGCTCCTTCGACCATATCGAAGCCAGCGTCAACAACATCAACACCATCAACGCCTTGTCGAGGACAACATTGATTCCAGCACCATTATCGACGCCATTGGCAAAACCAAGGTTGATGCCATCACAATCCACGGGTAACATTTTTCACCATGTACCAAGAAAATACTTTTTCAAGTCTATGGCCTCTATTTATGAGGAAGGACAATCCTTAGAGGAGGAGACTTCCCCTTTTGGGGTAAGATACGGTACAAAGAATGTTCCTGAGGAACTAATTGACCCTCAGTTCAAAATGTCTGACCTCTTTGACCGTCTCCAAACAGTTAGTGGTATAGACACGTCACCTGAATTGGAATTTGAGAAACCTGACCCAGCTGATCATGCTGACTCAGCATTCAGAAATATTATGAATAGGGTGGTGGAGTTCATGGGGTGGAACAGAAATTCACCCACCTATGAACAGGATGACATGACGGACATTCTCAGTCAGGGTCCTCAAAAGGATCCTGTTCTCCCTTTTCACACAGCACTTCAGAGGAAGGTTATGACCGCATGGGAAACCCCAGAATCTGGACCAGTGGTAAACAAAAATTTTGCTAGGAAATATAGGCTCTTATCCTCTGATCCTGACTATTTAACTAAGCATCCTACACCTGAAAGCTTAGTGGTCCAGGCAGCTATGTCCACCAGACAATCTGCATACCCTTCTATTCCCCCAGATAGGGATGCTAAGAGAATTGATGCCTGGTCTCGCAAGTTTTTTTCTTCTAGAAGTATGGCATTAAAGTCAACAAATGTGACTTGCACCCTTGCAAGAGTCACATAAACCCTGTGGGATTGTATTAGTGTGACGACTGAACACATTCCTGAGGGAGAGGAACGAGGCGGCTTCCTTGGGATTGTAAAAGATGTAAAGGAGGCTAGGGGGGGAATGCCTCCGGTCAGGAATGGACACTGCTGACAGCATTAGAAGGTCCATGGCTTCTAGCACAGTGCTACTCTGGTTTGCGTGGCTGAGAAAGACGGGCTTTGCACCGGATGTGCAGGCCAGACTTCTCAATATGCCATTTGACGGCTTGAGGTTGTTCAGCAGCAAGGCGGATGAAAGTTTGGTGAAGCTGCAGACCTCTAAGGCGGCGGCTAAGTCACTTAGCGCCTCCCTAGGTCAATCTCAGCAACACTCCTACTCAGGCTCATCTTCCTGGAGGGGTCGTCGTTTTCGTTTCTATTCCTCATTTGGAAGAGAAGAGGACAGGCTAGTCAAAGAGGACAAAGAAAATGTCCTCATGGCGGACGAGGAAAGGGTGCTAGATCAGCCCCAACAGCGGCAACTGTCCCCTCATCCGCTGATGCAGCCACCTCTAAGCCACTCTAAGGCCTTGACCCACAAGACCCCAGTGGGAGGCAGGATCTCTCAGCATCTGAACGAATGGCGGGGCATTACTTCACATGCGTGGGCACTGGAAACAGTGGCTCATGGTTATTGCCTTCCTTTTCAGAAAAGGCCTCAGGACCATCCACCGGAGAGGAACAAGGGTTGGTATTCCCCGTACTTTCTCATCCCAAAAAAGGACGGAGGATTGAGACCCATCTTGGATTTAAGAAACTTGAACAAGTTCCTCAGGAAGGACACGTTCAAGATGGTAACCCTTTCTGAGATCCTTCAGGCTCTCCAGCTCCAAGACTGGTTGGTTCCATGTAATGTCGCCACAAAAATATCGCCATACAAAAATATCGCTGAAAAATGGTCGTTTTTTGTGGCGACATTATTGCATGGAACATACGGGGGACACCCCCGCAAACCCCAATTCTTTTTTTATTTTTTTTTATTTTTTAAAAACTTTTTTTTTTGCCCCTGTCACCATATATATGGTCACCCAAATAATATCGCCACAACATTTTCCCGGCGATATTATTTACGGCGACCATATATGTGGCAACATTATTACCTGATACCGACTGGTTGGTGTCATTGGACTTTCAGGATGCTTACTTTCATGTGCCATTCCATCTCAAGTAAGTTCGCGGCTGGCAGTTCTCACTATGAGTTTCGAGTTCTGCCATTCGGGCTGACCTCCGCCCGAGGGTTTTCACCAAGCTGATGGCCCCTACCTGGACGATTTGTTAATCAGGGCACGTTAACCCGAACAGGCCCAGAAACATCTGAGCATGACTTGCCACTTCTTACACAGACTGGGCTTCTCCCTCAATTACAAGAAGTCACATATGATACCATTCCAAAGACTCCAATTCATCAGAGCAGTCCTGGATACTTCCTCAGGGAAAGCCTCGCCCCCCGAGGTGAGAGCTCATCACATTCTGCAGATGGTAACAAACTTCCAGAATGCCCAGCATCTACCGGCCTTGGATTTTCTGAGTTTGCTTGGCCCTATGGCATCCTGCATTTTTCTGTTTCCAGAGGCCAGATTGAGAATGAGATCTCTTCAATGGGCCCTCAGGACTCATTGGTCCCAATTTTTTGGGGAATATGTCAGACCTTTTGCAAGTTCCGGCCAGAGTGGCTCAAGATCTGCTATGGTGGGCTTGCAAGGACAATATTCTCAAGGGAGAATCTTTTTGGCAACCATGGCTGGAGATAACAGTAGTGACGGACGCCTCACTCACAGGGTGAGGAGCTCACACCAACGATCTGACAATCAGCGGTCGTTGGTCTCCATCGGAGTCCAAACTACACATCAACCTTTTGGAGCTGAGGGCAGTCAGACTAGCGCTGAAGGCCTTTCTGCCCTCTGTATGGGGAAATAATGTCCTGATAATGACGGACAACACAGTGGCCATGTACTACCTCAACAAGAGAGGAGGTGTAGGGTCATTACCACTGTGCAGAGAGGCAATGCAGTTCTGGTTCTGGGAAATACAAAAAGGAATCTCTCTATTGGCAGTTCACCTGGCCGGAGAGCAGAACACAGCAGTGGATGCTCTGGTCAGGCGGGGGGGCGTGGCTACAGGACCATGTAAGAAGACGTGTTCCTAGAGGAGCTCCGTATGATGCTGAATTGATCTGAAATAAAAGTGCATACATAGAAGCCCACGGCGGACGAAAACACAGAGGCAGGCATGTGAATGTATGGAGCCCCTTCCAAGCACGTCGGGAACCCACGGAATGAACCAGGGCTGCGGTTCTGAACATAATTGAGATTGCGGTAGCCAGTGATGTCCGGACCCAAAATGGCAGCCGTGTAAAGAGAACAAAGGAGCCCAACACAAAGAAATATTTAGAGAAAAATAGAGAAGAGTAAACATAGCTGCGGCTATAATAAGCAGCGTGGGTCCGTTGTTGTCATTACTGGAATACAGTGTGCATCATTGAGTTGGAGTAGTGAAAGCACTCTGGCGCGTCTTGTGGTTCATTCGCTTGCCCGACCCCACAACCAAACACCGGCGCATACGGAGGAGTGCTGCAGCAGTCAGTATTATACCCAAGCGGGTTGTTAATAGACTGGCAGATTGAGTACGCGGTACCTGCAGCCCGCGTTCGAAAGCCGTCGGAAGAGCCGCAGCGTGACGGCGAACATCTGAAGAACAAGTGCAGCACTCGATGAGCGCAACAAATGACATTTAGGAGCTGGAGGTGTTGCCGGGGCAGAGAGCAACATAGTAACAGCACGGTCCGAGCCATTGAGAGGAAAAGGACGGTGGGCCCTGCATTTTATAACGTCTATAGCTGCACCAGACAGGATGCAGCATGGAAAATAAGAGAACTGCAAAAGTAATTTAAGATACACTATGGTCACGCTGGGCTAACACGGCCAGTACACCGATGCAGCGGCTGCAAACGGATCAAAACGGCGACCCATATCTGCAGAGACTATTATAGCAAGAGCCTGAAAGAACACGCTCCACAATGCCCCAAGCGGATGCCCCCTGAAAGCAATGGAGCCCAGGAAGCCACATCAAATCACACTGGTTGGCTGACAGAGGTAGCAAGAGCATGCTACTAGCATTAGCCCGGGGGCACAGTACTCCAAGACGCGAAGCACGAGGGCACACCACCAAAGGCTGGCACCCACATACATCAGCGGAATGGGCCTGGACATGTAAACCACGTCGGACAGCGCAGCAAACACGCCTAATGGCGCAGACAAACAACGTAAACGTGACAACCATGGCCTCACCTCAAGAGAAGCAGCCGAGGACATACTGCTGCACCGGACACTTGGACACGTGCACTGGGCACGAAGTGGCTGGCAGGCTGGGCACGCACACGAGAGGGGCAGCTGCAGGAGTGGCTTGGAAGGCTTTGGCGACAAGGTGCACGGAAGGATAACCAAAGGGACATTGCAGGCCACGTAAAAGTGTAAACCCATACCGCAAGCTACACGAAAATCTGCCATAGCATCGAAACAGGCCCACGAGCCCTCGGGGCGGACATCGGCACGACCTAACAAGAGCTGGGATATACAGCATTGGCCACGGACGTGGGAGGACAGAACCCATTCGTGAAAAAGCATGAACAGAATACGAACACTTCCACCACTGCGCCCCTGAAGCACCATAGCTGGGGACGGACTAGCCCTGAGGCGCCAGGGACCGTGCCCCCGAGGGCCTGAAGAGGTGAATCTCCTCATGCAAGATGTGACAACACTAGCAGAACCTACAGGCGAACTGGCAAAGGAAATGGCCCCGAATACAGCTGCATGTGCGTCCCACAAATCGGAGATCCATATCCTGGAACAACGCATGAGCAATTTGGAAAACAGGGCAGAAGAAGCGGAGGGATGCGCCCGGAGAAACAACGTACGCATCGTGGGACTCCCAGAAGGAGCAGAGGGATTGAATCCCATGGATTATATCAAAACGATGCTGCTGCAAGAAATAACAGGAGTGGTGCTAACCCAAGGATTTGTGGTGGAACGAGCGCATAGGGTACTGACACGGAGCCCACCGCCAGGCGCTCCCCCAAGACCAATAATTACCAAAATCCTGAACTATCGCGATAGAGAAAAAATACTAGAATACTTCCGGAAAGGAGGCACAATACAAAGGGCATCGGCGAACATCACGGCATATCCGGACTAAACACTGTTGGTACAAAGATGTCGTATGAACTACGGAGCAGTGAAAAGAAGATTGCGGGAAGCAGGCTCCAAGTACATGCTAATATACCCAGTCAAACTGAAGGTGTACCACAGAAATAGAGCACTGTTCTTCGACACCCCATAGGATGCGTCTGTGGACACACAGAATTGCCAATTGGAAACTGGTATCCAGAAGGAAGACGGCGCAGATAAGTAAAATAGAGGCTGTGGTACCTTTGGTGCGGCAGACTCAAACACTGGGACTAGAATATAAGACAGGGCAAAGACAATTGGGAGATACGCAACACGCGCTGCATAAATAAGAATGCTCAAGCACAATGACCTAGCGCAACATGGTAGGAGCCTCGTGGAACAAGGTCTCACACCCCCAAGAATAGATTAGTTAGGTTACTGTTAGACCGGTAACACCCTGCTGGGCTCCTGATCTCGGCATTCCGAGATAGGGCCAAATGCCGGAGTGCCTGAGATCCAGGGATGGAGCTGGGCATCAGTTGGGGATGGGCAGGGAGGAGGGAGGGGTGGGAATGTGTGCAGTGTATATAGTTGGGGAAGATGGGGTGGGGGGGTTAGTTGGGGAGTTATTGTTGAAAAGGGAAGGGGAACGAGCCCACACTTATGCCAAATAAGGCCGGAGGGAGGTACAAAAAGGAAGGGAGGAGGGACGAAACACCAACGAGAATGGGAGGTCTTAGAATAATAACATGGAATGTGAGAGGCCTCAACAGTTACCTGAAGAGGAACAAAGTAATGATGTATTTAAGAAGGCAAAAAGTGGATATAACATTACTGCAGGAAACCCACCTCACCAAAGTGAAACTAGAGATGGTCAAGAAAAAGTGGAGAGGGACCACCATGGCAGCGACATATTCAGTTTATGCTAGGGTGGTGATCACCTGGGTGGCACCTCACGTGCCATTCCAGCTGCTTCAGGCCACGGCAGAGCCAGATGGGAGGATGATAACGATACGAGAGTTGCTGGAAAACAGAGAATTGAATATCATAAATACGTATGCCCCCAAACATGAAACAGCAGCTTACTTCAGGACACTATATAGCAAAATCAGCCCCCAGATGGGAGGCGCGATCATAGGGGGAGGAGACTTTAACGGTACACTATGCCCTAAAATAGATAGGTCAGATACGAAACTAAACAAACCCACCCCCGCCGCAAAAGAAGTACAGGCCCTGCTGAGAGACTTTGGGCTAGAGGATATATGGAGACAGCAACACCCAACTGGCAGGCACTATTCACACTACGCCGCCCCACACAACCTGTATACAAGACTAGATTATCTGTTCGTCGCCTCAGACCTTGTAGGGGAAATGACGGGCTCAGAATACAAGGCTAGAACATTATCGGATCACTCCCCCCTGGTCCTGGACTGGAGACATCAACCCCCCACAGCAAGAATTCCGACATGGAGGCTCAGAGAGGAGGCCCTGAAGGACTCGGCATTCCGAGAGGACCTAAGGGAGGAGATCATCGGGTATTTTTATACTAATACAGGGAGTGTGACGTCAGAGCAAACCCTATGGGAAGCATTTAAGGTGGTAGTGAGAGGGGTGGCCATATACAAATACAGAGGGCTACTAGGAGGCATAGAGCGAGAGCTACAAGAGACAGAGAAGAGACTAGAAGAAATAATGCATAGGGGAGGCACCTCAAAGGAGGACTCCGAACAAGTGTGCCAACTACAACAAGCTAGCGGGGAGCTCTAAAGACTATGCAAACTGAACTATAAAAAATATATTGAGAGGCACCACGCGGGTGGGGATAAACCGGGGAGGCTGATTGCATGGTTATATAAAAAAGAGTCAACAAGACCAGTAGTCGGTGAGATTATGGGAGAAGGCGGCCAGATTTGGAACACCCAAGAGGGGGTGATTGAGGGGTTCCTTAGGTTCTACAAACGCCTCTATGAAGACACGGGAGTGGCAGCAGAACAGGAAATTCAGGAGACGCTGGAAGACATAGGATTACCCAAATTAAATGAGGAAGAAAAGGATGACCTCGAGGCCCCAATCACGATAGAGGAACTAGAGACAGTAGTACAGCACCTACCCACTAGTAAAGCCCCGAGGTCTGATGGGCTCCCAAGTGAATTCTACAAAACGTATAGGCAAGAAGTGCTCCCCCCGCTGCTGGCCATGTTAAACGAGGCGTTTGAGAGGGGAAAGTTGCCGGAATCCCTAAAGGAGGCAGTGATTATTCTGTTACTCAAACCCAGTAAGCCGAGCACAGACTGCGGGTCATACCGACCATCATCTATGTTAAACCAAGATAGCAAAATTCTCACAGCGGTGCTGGCAAACAGACTCAAAAGGGTAATTAACAAACTCATACACCCCGACCAAACTGGCTATGTCCCGGGCAGGAATATAACTGACAACCACAGGAGACTCCACCACATCATAGAACAGACAGAGGGCGACCTTAGCGAAATGGCGATAACCTCGCTGGACGCAATAAAAGCCTTTGACTCCGTGAGATTGCCTTGGATGATGGTGGTTTTGAAAGAATACGGGATGGGACCAGGGTATCTGAGCTGGGTGAAGATGGTATATAGTTCCCCAACAGCTAGGGTCAAAACAGCTGTAATAATTTCAGACAAATGGCAACTCAGCAGAGGCACAAGACAGGGCTGCCCCTGGTCCCCCATGCTATATGTAATTGCATTAGAACCATTAGCGATCTGTCTCAGACAGCAATAGAGGGAGATTAGGATCCACACGAAAGGGGGACCGCACTTGATATCATTGTATGCTGATATGTTGCTGTACCTGCGCTTCCCGGAGGAAAACTTGCGGTATGATCTGGAAGTGATTGAGCAGTATGCGACCCTTTCGGGCATAGCAGTAAACCCCAAAAAGTCATGCATGTTCCCCTTGGGGAGATATAGAGGGGTTCCACAGGGGAACCTACCTATCCTGCAGATACCCTGGTAGACCAGGACAATTAGATACTTGGGGATGAACGTATATCACACAATTGCAGATGAAAATAAATACAACACGGAGAGGGCGGTGGAAGGAATTAAGAACAGCATGGGGTTCTGGGTGAAGCTCCCCTGGCCATGGTGGGTAGGGCGGCTTTGCTCAAGAT
The DNA here is from genome assembly GCF_040938575.1 of Ambystoma mexicanum. NCBI lineage: Eukaryota > Metazoa > Chordata > Amphibia > Caudata > Ambystomatidae > Ambystoma > Ambystoma mexicanum. The sequence continues at coordinate 1,362,676,985 of NC_090930.1, read as the reverse complement.
GGCGGTCCTGCCCAGGCTTTTACACTTTTTCACGAATATCCCATATATGCTCCCCAAACGCTTTTTCACGAAACTCCAGAGTTTATGCATGGGCTTCATTTGGCATAATACCAGAAACAGGGTGGCCCTATGGAAATTGCAGAACCCGTATGACAAAGGGGGCATAAACCTGACGAATTTCAAAATGTACCACTTAGCGGGGCAGCTCCAGTACGTGGCCAGATAGTTGTGGGAAGTAGAAACGGCAAAAGCCAGATTGTTAGGCAGAGACTGTGCCCCATTCTTTTTGAGAGAACTGATATGGCTACCCAAACCACAGATACAAGGACGAGCGAGATTGCTGGAACTAGGTTGGAATACTTGGCGCAAAGTGGGCCAAGCAGTGGGAAACCCGATCCCATGCTCCCCGCAGACCACTCGTGGCGCTATGCGGAGAGGATGAGCAAATGATAAGGGTGATCCGCAAATTCTGGGAACCAGTGGGCCTTGCAACCCTGAGAGACATATGGCAAGAAGGGGAGGTATCGGACTTTCAAAGGATAATGGAGGAAACCAGAGTACACATAGGACAACACATCACATCCGCCATAATTGTCAAACGAGTGGGAGAAAAGTGGCCCGAGATAGCACTGACAGAACAACCCGATACGGTCATTGAAACAATGTATTATATCTCGGAGAGCGGGCACAAAATATCCCGAATTTACGAACTATTGATGTCCAGAGTGGGCAGAGAGTTGCTCCAACTGAGGAGGGGTTGGGAGGAGGAGGCGGGAGAACCTGTGCAGAACGGACAATGGGAGAGAGCCCAAAGATATCACAAGAAGGTGTCCCGGAATGCAAGGCTGCAACAGATCCAGTTATATGTTACCCACAGGTCGTACATGAACCCCAGTAAAATTGCTAAGTTTGGAAGCACAGTAACACAGAAATGCCCTAAGTGAGTGGAGGTGGATGCAGGGATGATCCACATGTTCTGGGCGTGCCCGGTGGTGGGAAGATTCTCGGAGGAAATCAAACAACGCCTGTCCCAAAAGGACATCAAACAAAGGGTGGATTCAATATGGGCATGCATGCTGGGAGGATTCACTAGACCACATAACCTAAAGCATATCAGTAAACTGAAAGACCTGGCCTACATCCTAGCCAAACAGAGAATTGCTATGAGCTAGAAAGCAGCCCAAAGACCTAGATTAGAGGTGTGGTGGAATGACCTCTTGAAATGGGCAGAAGCGGAGACGGTGGCATGGTATGAAGCAGTCAGCAGGGGAGGGGAAGAGGAAGCGGGCCCCCTGATAGCATGTAGACAAATGGTGCCTAAAATGTCGGGACTCTCCCATGGCGGACCTAGTGAAGGCGATACGTCTGGTAATAGTGAAGAAGATAAACCCTAAGAAACGAATCTCGTGGCATTGAAGCGGGCGCTCGAGTTAACGGGGAAGGAGGGGGGAGGACTGTAATGTGTAACATGCTGATGTAATATCAAGAAGCAAGTATATGGAAATGTCCTACATGTTGGTTAAGTTTGGTATGTTGTTTATAAAAATAATAATAATAATAATTTAAAACAAAATGTAATTAAAAAAAAGCAGTGGATGCTCGGAGCAGGCAGAGCACAGTCTCCCACGAGTGGGAACTAGCTCAGAAAGTCCTTCAAGAGATCTTCACCCTTTGGGGAACCCCGCAAGTGGATCTGTTCACGACCAGTGACAACAGGACGTGCGAACTGTACTGCTCAAGGGAATTTCCTCCAAGAGGAGCTCTAGGGGATGCATTCGTAGTGGACTGGGAATTTCCACTCTATACGCGTTTCCTCCAGTCCCTTTGATTCCTCACGTAACCAGGAGGTTGTGAAAGTTCAGGAAAACCATGATTGTAATTGCCCCAGATTGGGCCAGCAGGACGTGGTACCCGGACCTTCTGGACATGTCCATCTGCCCTTCAATATGTTTTCCACAAAGAGAGGATCTTCTCTCGCAAGAGGAAGTTCGGGTTCTCCATCCAGAGGTCAAGACACTCAGCCTTCAGGCATGGTTTCTGAGCGGCTGAGATATAAGGATTGGATCATCCCGGATGACGTAATGGAGATTTTGCTTTTTGCCAGCAACCAAATCTGTGTACCACTGTCGTTGGAACAAGTTCAGTAACTGGTGCAAGGATAAGAATGTGGATCTATTCCTATGTAGTACACCTATGGTACTTTCTTTCCTATTACATTTAGCCAATCTAGGTCTCCAGATTGGTACAATAAAAGGATACTTAGCTCTGCTTTCTATTTTTAAGCGCTCCTTGGAAGAGGTGTCTTACTTCAAAATTCCATTGATTGTGCAATTTTTAAAGGGTCTCACTAACGTGTACCCTCCAGTCTCATTTCAGGTCCTCATTTGGGATCTAAATTTAGTATTAAAATTCCTTACATGCATTCCTTTTGAGCCTTTGCATTCTTGTCTGCTAAGGCTTCTCACTTTGAAGACAATCCTACTAGTGGCTATTATATCAGCCCGCAGGGTGAGTGAGTTACAGGCTCTCTCTTGTAAGCCTCCTCACACCATTTTCAACATAGACAAAGTTATACTTAAAGTCAAACCTTCATTTCTTCCAAAAATAGTCTCTGACTTTCACTTGTCTCAAAAGATCAAATTAGCTTTTATATTTCTAGACTGGCAACATTTCGGCGAAGTGACCAACTTTTCATTGGATATACCGGCCACAAATTGGGCCTAGCAGTAACAAAACAGACCTTATCCAGATGGATAATTTTAGCAATTGGAGAATGTTAGAGGCTGGCAGGTAAAGAACCTCCAGATGGGCTAAGGGCTCATTCTACTAGGGGAATGGCGACTTCAACGGCTCTTCAGAGGGGTGTCCCGGCTCTTCAGAGGGCTCAATAGGAATGGGAGCATGGTAGCACCGGCACCGTTAACAGCGGTGCCAGTGCTACCGTCAAGTTCTGCTTGCGGGTGCTGGTTTAGCCGCCAGGTCCGACCCGCTGGCCGCAATGGCACCCGTGAGCAGAACTCCTAGTTTGCCGGTCCGGGAACTACAGTACCAGCAAACTTGTAATGACCCCCAATGTTCCCTGAGAGCTTGCAGTCTAAGGGAACGCCTTATCAACTCCTCAGTTGAGGATATTGAAAAAACGAACTGAAGCCAACGGGCGCGGCTCAAGCTATTTATACTACGGATGACGTTGATGCTCTACGGCAGCCCTCGAGGAACATCGACCCCACGACATTGAGCACAGCGCCCTCTGGTGTGGAATTTTCTTTACGAAGCAGCAAAGCTGACAATACGAATATCTAAGATGAGGAATACATGGGAGGAACATCCAATCGAAATAACGTTACAGTTGGTAAGTAACTTGTTCTTCTGAGGCTTGTGGATCTGCTTAGATCACATGCTGTGCATAGGCCGACATCTAGTGGTAGTCGCAGAGTATTGCATGGCTTGTTTTCTAAACTCGAAAAAAGGGACATCAACTGGGTGTGTTTGTAATACTATCCCTAGTGCGGTCTACTGTACCCATGGTCCTTCGCGTGTCAAGTTCCCACAGATAGTTTTTTTCCACCACCATAGTCAGTCGCGTGTTGTGGACATTCCTGGCTTTACGCCTTTATTATTACAACGTTTTAAATTATATTTGCAATTCCATCCCTTAATCGCCTCTCGCTATCAAGAAACTTTTGGCGATGATTGACTGACGGCTCTGGTTACCTGCATCGAAGAGAAATACTCAATTTTGACAACTGTTGACTCCGGCCTACGCAGGCCTTCACCAGGCCCATCACAGTAGGAAGAGTGGGGGGAGGATATCTACTCTTTATTTTCTCATAGAGAATGGCTAATTTCCCTCACACCAATTACCATTATTCGTTGTGCTGCCTTCTCTTTTAAATATGGAAAACACACCTTTTAAATGTTGTCCCTCTTGCAATCGCAGGTACCCATGGAAAGACATGCACCTTGTGGACAATCACTGTCTTCCGCAAGACCACACCGAAAAGCACTGGAAGTCCTGCAAACGTTTGAAGCCCAAAGCTTGGAAAGATTGCAGCACTAATTGTTGGGCCACCCACATGCCACCAGGGGCGGACGGGTCTATAGGGAACTCTGGAGATTTCCTGGTAGGCCTCAGCACCCTGGGCCTCTTTTGTGGAAAATGTGTAATATGGGGCCACTTTGAAAATTATATCCAGGGCCTCTTTTTGTTCCCAGTATTTATTTCCATGGCCTCTTTTGGTTGCCAGTCCACCCCTGCATGCCCTGCAGGCCGAGGTGTCCATTGACCAGGGTTCTGTGGAGCCCCACGTGCTGGCCCCTGGCTCCAGTAAGCAGGCCGGCGGTCGTGTGATGGACGCCTCCCAGCGGCAAAAGAACACATATACATAAACACACTAAGCACACAATCCCGAGCCGTATTCTGACCACTTTGGCGGAAAAGTGCAGTGTGGCCTTGTGGTGTCAAAGGAGAAAGATAAATCAAAAACCCATTGTCCTCTGGGTCCTCGCGCTCGCGATCACCACAAGACAAAGCTCCCAAACAGGCACTGTCACACTTCAGGCACGTCAAAAATGCAACAGTTAATACAAAATGCTTCTTAAGGGTAAAACATCAAAATCTACAAGTATTTCGACGCCTGAAAAAGATAAGTCTCAAGAAAAACATTATACACCCTCTCAAGACACTTTAACAGAGGCATTACACCATAGTAAATGGTGCACCATAGTAAACGCTGCACCAAAGATGGCTGCTCTAATGTGAGCTCCGGGACCACCGCCAGAAATCCTGTTGAAATCCTGAGCTATCAATGCCATCGCACCCCAGAGAGCTTCCTGATTGATTCTGATGGGGTTGGTGTGTTGAATCTCGGAGTCTCCCGTGGCCCGCGAGTGCCGGTGCAGTGCTACAGACCATAGTGTCATCCAGGCGACATGTGGAGGAACTGCGGTGGTGGACCAGCAGTGCTGCCGTGCCGCCATGACCAAAACCTAGCTAGGCAGGAGAGCAGAGGCACGCGATCCGGAGGCGGGCTCCCGTGACTGCGGCTCTGGTCGGGGCTCTGGGTGCTCTGTGAGGCAAATGCATCTATATTGAAAGACTGCCCACACTCCCACCGGCGAGCAAAGAGATCCTTCTAGGTGGCACGGGCCACAGGCGGGTGTGCGACAGCCCAGTGTCTCAGAGTGCTGAGGTGAACCGAGGGGCCATTCTGGATAAGCCAAAGGGGAGGACAGACCTCTCTGGAATGGCTGTTGCTGTGCTGGGGCCGAAACCTATTGAGGCCAGGTGTGACTGGGGGAGTGTTGCACAGACTGCACAGCGGTGACCGGTCTTCTCATCCAGTAACCTGCATTGTTGGTTCAGACCTGCGGTGCTGCAGGATTATTAGAGTGCATGAGACAGAGACTGGGGGCACGGAGCTGCGTGAGGCACTGTCACATGTGGCGGCCCGCTTCTAACTGAGACATGACATATAGAAGGCCTATTGAGGCTACGTCCCAACGGCGGGGGCCCGGGCAATTAACCCAAAAAGGACACTGCTGATGCAGGGCTGGCTCTATGTGCTGCAAAACCACAGTCCTGAGTGCAAGCACAGACTGAATTGAGGTGTGTGATTACACCTATAGGGGGTGAGTGTGAACTAAGGAGAGGTACATCTAATCGTGTTCCCAGGTACGGATGGAAGTGGGAGGCTGCAGCCTGTGTTGTGACACATTGTCAGCTGGGTCCCATGCCCACAGCGTTGAACAAGGGGTTGTTATTGTTTCTTTATCATCGTGGGGGCACTGAGGGGCTCCATCCAGAGAGCTTGGTGGCCACAGTTTGTTTTGACTCTTCTGGAGTGGCACATAAGATTCTGCACCCTTCAATAGACACACAGCTAAACCAGTTGGGATGTGGAAAGCTGATAGGACTCAAACCAAGTTGCCATATGCCACCCCCTTCCTGACCAAACATTCGGTGCGGGGGTCTCAGGACATGGAAGCGGTAGCGGAGTCATGGATGGAGACCCCATCCGATGCCCTGCAGGATACAAAAGGGATACTAACACAGCTGCAGGCTGAAAAGTTGATCATATGCAGGTTAGGTTGAATAAGCATGAAGATAGACTGGGCAAAGCAGAACAACTGTCTTTGGTTGAGCATGACGCTACAAAGGCCTCTTGAGAAATGGACCAGCTGAAAAAAGTAGTCAAGGAGCTATCAGACAAACAGAATGACTTGAAATCCAGATCCCCTTGTAACAATCTCTGGATTGTTGGGGTTCCTGAGGCAGGGGACAGAGGCCCCATGGAGCTGCTTGTGAAGGCGATACTGTGGGATGCCCTGGGGGAGGTGGGCTTCTCAGCTGCGTTCATGGTGGAGAGGGCCCATCAAATCCGAGGGGGAGACCTCTGGTGCCTGGAACGCCACCCAGACCCATCATAGCCTGGCTTCTTAATTCTCGTGACAGAGAGTTTGCCCTGCGTCGGTTGAGGCAACTGATTTCTCCCACAAAGTGCAGGTCTCCAGGAAAAACTTAATCGAAGTGAGTAAGAGACTGAAAGCAAAAGGAATCAAGTACGCCATGCTTTTCCCTGCGTGGCTGAGGGTCGAACATAATGGGAAAGCCCAATTCTTTCAGTCTCCGGAAGAGGCAATTGAGTTTCTTGACTCTGTTGATGACGGTGTACGGCCAGTGAAGGGCAGAAATAGCCAGGGCTGGCCCCAATCAAGAGACCTCAGTTGACTCTTTGGCACTCCATGGATGCTCCTTTATTTGTTGGTTTTTCTCAAGGCAGGGGTAGCCATTGGTCGAGGCACGTATCAACCCTACGGGACGGGTGGGTGCGGCTAAGCCCAGAGAGGTTCCCATGCTTTGGCACCATTTTTCAAATTTGAGTGGGGGTGGATGAACTGGCATGTTGGGGTTGTGGTTGGGGAGTACTTGCTGCTGGTGCATTGTTGTTACGTTGTTTTACTTTACGACAGTCATACCACTGGCCATAATTATCCTGACAGGTTACCCTCAAACAGAAGTAGGGGGGACTATTGAAAACAGTGGGGAGGGTGCCCTGTTGTGGGAAGAATTCACAAGTGCTATGGGAGCTGGCTGGGGGTTCAGAGCAATTTGCAGAGCTGCCGGTATGCTCCCTGGGTGCCCTGTGCTTCCCGTACGGGTCACCGCCCCATGCATCTCCTGACTCTAGAATGCTTCTCCTGAGCTTACATGGCCAATAAAGGAGTCATGTGTATGACATGGAATGTGCAGGGTTTGAACTGCCCCTCCAAATCAAGGAAGGTTCTGCTATAGATGCAGAGACACCATGTGGACGTGGCTTTCCTACAGGAGATGCACGTTTCACCTGGGGCTGCCACAGATGCTTCTCCTATTGCTCTTGCTATTTGCGGCGCATAGGCATTCTCATAAGGGGAACATTGGATTCCGCTGCCATGAAGTGATTAGGGATTACTGGGCTGGTACAAGGAGTATTGTTCACGTTCGTGAATTGGTATGGCGCAAACACAGACTCACTAGAGACACTGGAATTTATCGAGGAGCAACGTGGGAGGCTCCTCGCAAATATTGTTTTGTGGGCAGGGGACTTTAACGCTGTTATCTGCACCTCCACGGATCGGTTGGGGAGACTCAACAGTGGGACCGCAAGGGCCACACACAAGCTTCAGCAGATTTGTGCCACAGAAGAGCTAGTGGATCTATGGAGGGAATGCCACCATCAGGACAGGGGTTACACATTTAGATCCTCTGTACATGGCTCAGTGTCAAGGCTAGATTATATTTTGGTGTCATTTAGAGGATCCGGTTGGGTCACAGACTTTAATATTTTGGCGCATACACTCTCTGATCATGCCCTGGTGGTCGCTTCATTCATCATCCCTGGGAGGGGGGTGGGTGGTAGGAGTTAGTTCTTTAAAAACGAAAGTCTTTGAGATTTGAGATTTCGGGAGCCGGTCCGGGGTGGGATTGTTCACTTCTTTCAGGAGAATGAAGGCTCTGTAGCCTCTTATTCTACTCTTTGGGAGGCCTTCAAATACAGACTCTGGGCTCCAGGTGCGTTTTCAGCAGGAGCTGGCGGTGTTCAGGGAGACGACAGAGAGGGAGGTGTGATTCCTCAATCATAATACGGCAATGAGGCAATATGGCAAAGGGCAGAGGTGGGGGAGATTGTTGGCCTGCACAATAAGATCGGAGACTGTGAGGTCCCATATCACATCTATAAAGTCACCAGAAGGGGATCTTTTGCACACGGATGAGGAGATTGTAGGAGCACTATATTCGTCCAAAACCTGTGCGAGCCAGTCGATTCTGGACAACTATTTAGATCAGGTAGGGCTGTATTGGTTGGCTCAGGAGAAGAGGTGTCTGTTGGGCAGACCACTGCTGGAGCAAGAGATACACTCGGCCATTAATCACTTCCTGCTGCAAAAGCCTCCGGCCAAGACTGCCTATCAGCTGATTTTTATAAAGCTTGGGCACCTATACTTGTACCCCACACGCTAAATATGCTTCAACAGCTATTGCACAAGGGCGGCATCTCCGTCCCGATGAGGCAAGCTGTGGTCACCTTATTACTAAAGCTGGGGAAGTGTGCTGAGAACTGTTCATGCTATCGGCCAATTTCGCAGATGATTCTCAATAACAAGATGCTGACTAGGGCATTGGCAAACAGACTTGCCCGATTAATGCACAGGTCTGTCCTAGCAGACCAGGTGTCAAATCTCTGAGAGTTTTCCAATACCACAATGAGGAACTTTGTCACAGAATCACTAACTTGGTCAGCAGAGGCGTACAAGAAGATTGTGAGAATCCCCTTGAGGTCCCTACCGTTCCCAGCCTACCAAAGGGGAGGAACTGGGCACTGCAGGAATCCCAGGGAAACCCTCTGGGGTAGAAAACCCTGTTGCTGCTCTTCAGGAGACTGGTGGAGCGTCTTCCTCGAAACGTGGAGTCCTGAAGGTTTACTGGGTTGAGTCTGGTAATGCGGACAACAGGCGCGAAGAATGGAGTCTAATGTATGTAAAAGAAACAGGTTAGAAATGGGAAAAGATGGAGTAAGCAGCAGGTTGGAGGTTTCTAGAGAGAACGTAGTGTACCTGAATAGGAACCCAGAGGAGATCACGATTTTGTTCCGTAGCTCCGAGGGTGGAACTGGAGGATGGAAACCAGGGGAGGAAGGAGGTGAAGTCTAAGGGCAGAATGAAAGAGGGTTGAGTAGAAAGCAGGTTATAGCCGCGAAGCCCCGGAGTGTTTCCTACTGTTGCGGGGCAGAGTACTTTCTTGGATCGCGTTCATTCGCCGAGAGGAAGAAACAGCAGCTGACCGCTGAACGCGGTAACGGATTCACAAGAAGAGCGGGGATGGTAGAAGTGTTTGCAGGTAAGATTTCTGAAACGATACAAGGTATAGGTAGTAGGCAGAAAAGAAAGCACATAGAGCTAGGAGGCTGCACAAAGAGGTTCTTAGTTGCGAAATTTACGGAGCGTCTGTATACGAAGTAGCGACGCAATGCTGGGATTGCATTCCTGCCTGAAATACGGTCACCTGACCGTTCGGGGGTGGAGGCTCCTCCGCAGTAGACACTGTAGGAGGCTGGTTCGGTACAGGTCAGTAAGGTTCCGCCATCTTGGGAGGATCTTGTGCAACATAAGCCCCTGAATGGATGCAACGGACACTCACATATCGCCGCCGATTCCTCCGCCACCACGACCACCTGGATAGCGGAGTCATGACACCAGGCAGGTTTTATACCCGGTAGGTCATATGGATTGCGCAAGGTGTTCGGCATTCTTTTGGCATTAGAACAGGAAACCCCCATGATGGCAGCTCTTCTCGATGCCGAGGAGACGTTTGATTCAATTGAGTGGCCTTTTCTGTTTTCAGTTCTTTGGCATATGGGCATTGGGGGGGCTTTATTGCATGCGTTCCCCTGCTGTATAGCGCCCCAGTGGCAAGGCTTTTGGTGAATGGCAGGGTTTCAGAGCCCATCAAGATGGGAAGAGGAACTAGACAAGGGTGCCCTTTGTCCCCCCTTCTGTTTGCCCTTCCAGTGGAACCACTGCCGGAGCTGGTCAGATCTAGGCACATCCAGAGGGGAATACATTTGTTCACTCATAAGCTACTGATGTCTCTATATGCCGACAACTTGATATTGTTCACTAAAGACCCCAGAATAAACTTAGCACTGGTTTTGGCTGACATTCTGGAATTTGGCCGTTACTCAGGGTTTAATAGTAACACTGATAAGTCGATGCTGTTCCCATTGACCAACAAATCCAAACGGTTCTGGGATGGGTGGAGCTTCTAGTGGGAGACAGAATGCACTGTGAGAAACCAAAAGGTGTCTCACCCACTAGTACCCGGGGATCTGTCATCCAGGTGACCAGGAAACGGCCATCACTTTTGGATCCAGTTCCTCTGGGTGGACCATTGTGGGAGGATCACTTGGGTGCAAGGTCTTCAGGGAGTGGGATTGGGACACCGGATGGTGAGACATCTAATCCCCTTCCCTGTAACATCTTTACCCCATCCTACCTGGTAGGATATTTAGGAACTCTACCCCCCCTTTTTTTACAACATGAAAATGTTCTCACGGACAGCCCACTATGAGAGAAAATAGACCAACACCCAAGCAGTATACCTGATGTGTCCCAATACAATGGTCAGGCGAGGTCAGGTAATTACTGACCATCACACACACCAGACTTCCATTAACCTTCCCCCATGGATAAAAGGCAGAGCATGAGAGCACAATCTGAGCAAGGCAAAGCACACAAGGAAACAGCAGTTTCGGGGTGGCAGCTGGACCAGAGTAGAAAGATGGCAAAACAGGAGGGGATCGCAGGGGGGGAGGGAAGTTCCCTTGACTTTTCCGACGAGGAGCCGTTACTTTCAAGAAATCTCGAGATTAGAAAGCATAAGACCAGGAAACCAGGCTGAAGAATATTGCATTGTGTGTCAGAGATACCGGGGCCCTCCCGCGTCAAAAATCAAGGCAGGCAGAAGAACCAGCCACTGTGGTACCATCCTTGCCTCCAAAAACAAAGCGGCATTAGTGAAATCAACACAGCCGGTGAGTTAGGGAGACCGATAAAAGATAAAAGACACAAGTAAAGTAGAACTGCTGATGAGAGATTGAACCTTGAAACCAAGATACAATACCTTTGACAGAATGAGCCAGCACCGTGTGTGTGCCCAATTGAAGGTCTCTGTAAGGTATCCAGCTGACAAGTGGCAAAAGGGAAAGTAAAGAGTTGTAAATAATTGTGAAGTGGTGCTGCGAAGGGTCAAGCTAAATCCTGCGCACAGTTGAAAGTCTTCGATCTTGATACAGTAAAGAAAGTTTGTGTTGAAGTAGATAAATTGGTCTGAGACCAGCAGAGGGAGACTCATTGAAGGTTTTGTATTAACGTGGGTCTGTGCCCGGCGGAGGGGAACCCAGGGTGAATAATGAACCACCCGAGAAGTTGGATATGAGAAATTCCTGAGAACATTGTGTCAAAGTGGGTCTGAGCCCAGCGGAGGGGGACCCGAGGTGAATAGTGAATCACCTGCGAAATTGTGTACCTGTAAAATCTTTAGAAGAAAGGAACTTTAATATTTGTTTGTCGCATCAGGCCCTCTGAAATAAGAGACTTTGGGCCTCATTACGACCCAGGCGGTAAGTTACCGCCTGGGTCGTACCTTTACCACCATGGCGTAAACTACGTTTACGCCATGGTGGTTGGCGGACTTACCGCCCCATTCCGAGGTTGGCGGGGCGGTAAGTCCCCAATCCCCATTTACCCTTCCCCATTCCCATTTTTGCCCCATAGGGCATAATGGGAGTGGGGAAGGTGTTAATTACGCCACCGTAAATTACGGTGGCGTAATTAACATCAAGGTCCCTTAGTGCCATGGATTTTAACACCTGCTAAAAGCAGGTGTTAAAACCTCCATGGCGCTAAGGGACCTCGGAATCAGGCGGTAAGGGTCGGCGCTGTTTACGCCGCCGTAAACCCCTTACCGCCTGAGTCGTAATGAGGCCCTTTGAATGGTAAAGAGACTTTAGCAGAGAAGGCTGATACTGAAGTTTTGAACTGCATTCTCGTGCTAGAGAAGCCAGAGAGTTTGCTAAGAATGAGAGTGCCGCCTTGTCCCATGCTGAAAACTTTGAAAATGGGAGCCAACGGCTCAGAGATCACGACATATCATTTCTTGAACACTTTTCTTTCACATAACATTGTTTGCCACACTATTTGTTTTTAGAGGTAAGATTTGGCAGTCGGTTTATTAGTATAGGCCCTTTTATTTTGACACAGCACCACTAGGACTGCATTATTATTATTTGATGGTCGTAGCTTGCTCCCATCTTTAGATTTAGGATTAGATAGGCATTTTTCAAACCCAACTGAAGTTCAATAAACACCCTTGAACTGTGATCACTTGTGTCTGTCTTACTGTTTAATACCATGCCTTCCTTAGAGCACCCGTTATCTTGGAGTGATGCTGGCCCGAGCCCCAGAGGTGTTATACTGGGAAATTTATGGAGCAAAATTAGCCCAGACTGAGGAGTACCTTGGGAGATGGTGAAATCTGCCCCTATACGCATGGGTATCGTTAATAAAAATGGTCACCTTGCCCTGGTTTCTGTATTCCTTCCTTAACGTGCCCATAGTGGTTCCCTCTTCCTTTTTTATATCATTGAAGGCTTCATTTACTGGCTTTTTATGGCGAGGGAAGCAGGCATGAATGCGCTGGAGCAAGTTGGTTGCTCCCTTGGAAAGGGAGGGCCGTATGCGCTTCCCAACCTTAAGGCTTAATGGGTATAAGCGCAGGCTTCCTTTTTTACTTGGTGGTATGACCCTGTCCCAAACAAGTTGCATGTGAGCAGGGGTTCTCACTTCACCTCAGGTCATGCCTAGACCTCACAACATGGCAGAGATCACGTGCGGTGCCTGACGGCGGATTGAGGGAGTGACGCGGCAGGAGGAGCTGTATTCCCCACTCCTTCCTGCCACACATATCCCAGGGATCCCAGTCACTGGGCAAAAGGCCTACACGCGGTGGATGGCTAGGTTGGGTAACTCTTTCTGGCAGAATCTATTCACTAGGGGGCAATTTGTAACACTTGAAGAGTTCAAAGCGAAGGGCAAGGTATCTGCGCTTGACATTTTTATGTACTTCAGGTTACGCACTGGGCTGAGGGATTGGTTCCCCTCCTTCCCCAGTGAGCCTCTGCCTGACCTGGTCCTACACGGGGTGATAAGCACGGGCACTGGGACAAAGTTGGTGCCTAGGTTGTATGCCAGCATACTTGATAGAAAGGGTGGGCTGATGAGTCCTGCAGTAAATGGGAGTGCTTTGGGTATTCCCATTCCAGATGGCGCTTGTCGGTTTTGTTGTTCACAGACAAGGATGGTTGCCATCAATTGTCACTTCAAGCTGATCCACTTTAAATTTCTCCATCAGTTTTATCTACCCCCCACTGATTTCCATACGTTTTTCCCCTAGACTGCGGACTTGTGCCGGAGAGGTGGAGCTTCACTCGCTACATGTGTGCATTTGCCATAGAGCTGTCCAATTATATAGTCTTTTTGGTCAAGGGTATTTGCACTATTTGTGGCCACAGCTGTGGGAGCCTCAGTGACAGAGAGTGAGCAGCAGGAGCTTCAAGCAAGCAAGGAAAAGGGAGGACTATGTCCGTATCTGTAGAGAAGCATTTGAATTGCTGGCGTGCAGAAGACAACACCCGCCATGCTAGCTGGGCTCTCAGAGGTTGGCCCGCCATCTTCAGAAGCAGAGAGGAAGTATCGGGAGCCGCCAGAAGGGACCCAGAGAACCAGTGAGTCTCGGGGCGAGCCACTGGAACACCGGGGCACTCCTATCGGACTGCATATAAATTAAATTAAGTACATCAAATGCATATTGAATTGCAAACTGAATGGAAACTTGAAATTAAGCACGACTAATGCGTATTGAATACCGGAATGGAAACTTGAAATTAAGCACATGGAATACATATTAAATACAGTACTAATTTCCCCACATTTGGCATCTGACAGTACTAGGACGAGGAAGAGGCGACAAAGTGATGAACACAAAGCCATTCCACCACTCTAGTACTGGAACGAGCAAGATGCGCCTGCTTGGGATGATGGCTTCATGAATTCATCTTGTTCCACACATGCGGGTGTTACGCATGGGCCCGATGCGAGAGTGGCTAGTGAAACAATGGTCTCCAGCAAGTGGCCAAAGGGACCATCTAGTGGTTGTTTCACTAACCTTAGTACAAGCTCTACGCTGGTAGACAAAAGACAACATGTTAAAAGGGAAACATTTTCGCAACCCTCCAATACAAGACACTCTCATAACAGATGCCGCACCCTCAGGATGGGGAGCTTATTGCCTTCATCATACTGCACACGACGTGTGGACACAAGCAACAGCAAAGAACCACATACACAGTCCTCAAAGCCCTGCAAGCATTTTAAAAACACCTAGCAGGGCAAAATGCTCTAGTCCTCACAGACAGCACCACTGCCATGCTTTATCTAAACAAACAGGGGGGGGGGGGGCACTCTAAGTCTGTCCAGGTTATCCGTAAAGATTTGGAAGTGGTCTCTCAAATGAAACATTTTCCTAGTGTCACAACATGTTCCAGGGGAACACAATTCACTAACAGACACACTGAGCAGAAGTTCCCAGCTGCCTGCAGAACACAAGTTGCAAATTCACAAAGATATTTTAATCAATATCTTCACCCTATGGGGCATCCACCTCTAGACTTGTTTGCAATAAAGCAAAAAGCACAATGACCAGACTTCGCATCCAGGTTTCCCCAAAAAGGATCCAAGGGAAACGCCCTGTGGATGGGATGGTCAGGGAAATTTGCTTATGTTTTTCCACCAATACCACTCCTGAATAGAATAGTGCACAAGATGCACCAGGAACAAGTCATGCTAATTCTGATACCTCCAATGTGGGCGGGACAACCATGGATTACACACCTACTCAAACTAGCAATGTGCAAACCAATCAAGCTTCCGTGCCCACCCAACTAGCTGTCCCAACACAAGGGGATATAATAAGATCCATACCCTCAGGCTGTGAACTTGGCAGCATGGCTCCTGAAGTCATAGAGTTTGGGCAATTAGATCTTCAACAAAGGTATATGGACATCCTTAAAGAAGGACAGAAGCCTAACACAAGACACTGTTATTTTAGGTACCAGTTATCAAAGCATTTGTGGAAGGAGTTAAAAGACTATACCCTCCCATTTCTAATCCACTATCGGGTTGGGATCTCAATGTTGTACTCACAAAACTCATGGGTTCCCCCTTTGAACCTATGCAGAAAGCCAGTCTGAAGCATTTAAAGTACAAAAGTGCTTTTCTATTGTCCATCACTTCCATAAAATGAGTCAGTGAACTGCAAGCATTTTCAGTACAAGGCCCTTTCATTGTCATCCACAAGGACAAGGTGGTTCTTAGAGCACACCTAGATTTTCACCAAAATTCATATCAAAGTTCCATGTTAATTTATTGAACATACTACTTTTTTCCAACATCCATCAAATTCAGCTGAAGAAAGCCTCCACACCTTAGACGTAAGGAGGGTGGTCTTGTACTACATAATTGTTAAGACGGATTTCTGAACTCTGTCCTGGCGGCGCAGAAGTTCAGAAGGCCAACCTAATTACTTGGAACAGGGTAACCTCTGGACAAGCCAGACCAATCAGGGTAGCGATCGCGGCGGTCAAGACTAGGTCTCAAGAGGGGTGAGGGTGACTGAAAGCCCGCAATGAGCACACAAAGCAAGGACACTTACAAATTACTCCAAACAGGTGTTATATTAAAAATATATACACATTTATTCCAAGGCCTTTAAAACAGTGACCGTAGCGAGAAATCACAATACAACTCTAGTAAACCAACACATACCATACCAATACAATATATATACAAATACACACAAGTCTCAAGCGTTAGATGCACGAAATGTGTAGTCCACCTAAAAGGGAAGGAAAACAGGCAGTGCGAAATAATGCTTAGACCCAGTCCGCCTTCAGAGGCACCTAACTAAAAGGCAGTCCGAGCCCTACGAAGAGTGGAGCCTTGTGCTCAAAAGTACCTGCACACGCTGGTGCCAACGGGCAAAAGGGGAGTCTCTTCGAGGGAAATCAGGCAGTTCAGTTTAGTGCACAAATGAAGAAGAACAGTGTTCCGCAACTCAAGCGCAGCCTCCACTGTGGGCAGAAGCAGAGCCCAAGTACGGAAAGGCGTGCTGTTTTGACACAGCGGGGAAAAGCTATGGGCTCCTGCAGGAGGGCGACCCGTTCCTAGCTATGCTACTCACCGGTCCCCGATGCAAGCAGACCCAGGCTTCTCCGCGTCAGTTTCAGTCGCTGGCAGGTTCAGAAGAGCAGGGGACGTCTCGTCGTCGTGTTGAGTCTGCAGCAGCAGAGTTGAGTAAAAGACGTCCCAAACGAAGGAACCCGCACAGTTTGTTACCACAGCAGGGCAACGGAGCGGCCGTGTGTATCTGAGCCAAATGTACACTACTCACTTCAGACCTGGGAACGCCAAGTGTACGAATCGTGTGAGAGTGACAAGGACTCGAAATACTACACAACCTGGCGGCGGTTACAGAGCAAGACTCCTGTGTAGGCTGGTCAGTCTGCTGGATGGCCCAGAGACGCTTCTGAAGGCTTACTAGCAGGAGATGGTGAAGATGCCGAGAATAGCTGTCCCCGCTATTCCAAGGGTCGAAGTACCAGTACAGGCCTTCTGGTTCGATCAAAGGTGAAAAGGGTTTCACAAGGCGACAGCAGTGCAGAGGAGCAGTCCTTCAGCGGGTCACCAGCGATTCCTCGGTTCAGCCTCTTGGTTGCAGGATACTTGGCTCCTGTATTCCTTCGTTCGTGAGAACTCAGGAGATCGACCTGGTAGTGGTGTTTCCAGCCCCCTCTTATCCACAGTTCCCTTCGCGCCAAAACGGAGGGGACCCAATGGGAGATCCGCTCATCAACACTCACACCATTCGTGGACCTATCACGGACCACGGTGGTCCCAGGCATTCACACCACCCTAGACTCTCTGGCACCCAGGATGTGTATTGGGACCAGACATCCCAGCCCACATCCTGGAGGCACACACCAGGCATGTAGAAGCCCGCGAAAGCATCCGTGTTTCGCGGGAAAGTACATGCCCAAATAAGGAAGGCCCCGGGTCGGCTCGACCTAGGGAAGGTGAAAGGAGCAAGACGGTCAGCGGACAGGACAGAGGAGCCTCGTGGTCTGGCCATTTTGGGAGCCAGGCCACCATTTTGGGCTAAGCGCGAGAAACGCGCTTAAAACGCCAAAAGGAGCTCAAAACACAAGAAACGATCACTGCCACCATTCCCGTCCGTGAATCACTTGCACCGATCAGTTACAATCCAAAAAGAGTATCTAGGGCCTGTAGAAGGCTAGAGACCCAAGAGAGCAGTAACTTAGCTTACAGTGCCCTCTTGTGTCATGTTGCACGAAAGCCGCAACATGATAAAAGAAACTACGGAAAACAGCGTTTCCCGGCACTGACTGTCTTAAGGGCATGTCAGTTTCCCCGTAAGAATGGAGCGAAAGCCCAGAGGAGTGCGGCAGAAGGCTGCACTTCTCTGGCAAAGTCGAGAACAAGGTGAAAAACAACAGCAAAAAGTTTAGGGGTTGCCACATGGAAGGAAAATTACCTACAATTACGAAATCTTTCCTAACAATAATCAATACTAAATCAAATACTAATCCACTGAGGACAACAGATCAACTCTTTGTTCACATAGCAATTGGCAGAGAAGGAGATCATGTTTTGAAAAACGCAATCTCTAGATGGATAGTCAAATGTATCCAGGTTTTCTACTCATTGTCAAAAAAGACTTTACCTTTTACACCAAGAGCCCACTCTACACCAGGCACAGGGGCTATTTTAGCATTTATTGCAAATATTCCTTTAGATGCAATTTGCAAGGATGCTACTTGGAGTTCCATTCATACCTCACATTCACAGGTGGGACAAGCAGTATTAAAACATCTATTTGCGGCTGTACCTTCTCACAACCCACCTCCTTCTCCAGGCACAGCTCACTAATCTATGCATAGCATGTGATCTAAACAAATCCACAAGCATCACAAGGCATACATTACTCAATGTAATCATATTTCTGATGCTTGTATATGCTTAGATTCACATGTGCCCACCCTTCCTCCCGTCCTGGAGTTGAAGATGCATAGATGTTTTCTATCTTTACCTTTCTATCTTATTTTACTTGTAGTGACGCAAACACTTCATGCACCCTCCTGTCAGAAATAAAACAATCTGAGAGACCTTGAACGTGAAGGACCATGGTTACCGCAGACATCACACTAGGGATAGTATTACTAACATGCTCAGTCAACGTCCCTTTTCAAGTTTAGAAAACAAGTCATGCAATACTCCGGGACTACCACTACAAGTCAGCCTGTGCATAGCATGAGAATCTAAGCAGATAGAAGCATCAGAAATACGATTACGGTGAGTAATGTATGCTATATCCATATACCAATTCTGCCCTAGATTTTTGTATACATGTATGAGTTTGTCATTGAAAGATTGTTTTTATTCTACATTATAGTGCAGCAGTCACCACACAATAGTTAAATTGAGTATCGAGATGCATAGGAAACCCGAAAAAATGAACTGCTAATATGTTTTGACTAGTACGACGGATTAGGCTGAAATTCTACAAACAAAATTGTACTTACGGTCCCCCACCCAGAATGTAAAGTTTGGGAAAGATCCATTGAAAAATAAAGAAGTTATTAACAAAACATAAAAAACACAGTTTTTGCCTAGTCACCATTCAGTTTCCCATAGACGAAAAAGTCACATTTTTGTTCAAGCGCACAACGAAAATTACTGGACGGAATTGGACAAGTTATGAAACAACTTGGGCACGAAGCGTTGACTCAATTTCTGGTAGGGGTCTGGGGTTATTCCATCCAGTAGTTGTTAAAATATTTGACAGAGAAAGAGGCACCTCTTTTCCCAAAATAATAGCTATATCTCCCATGGTGCTTTGCAGTAGAGCGACTTTTCAGAAATGAAAAATCCACCATTTATATTTGTTCGATGCAAGTGATATTCGCCAATATTTGGGGTTATCCATAAACGGAAGTTAAACAAATGCGATTTGAAGGAGGGAAAAGGAGTAAACGGTGTAAGGCTAGAGGTGGCTAGAGGTGGGAAGGGGGAAAGAAGATACCGTGTGAAATTGGAGAGTTGGCGGGGCAAGAGACCAAGTTCACAGCAAACGTTTTTGCATATCCAGGGTTATTTTAAGTAATCACTGTTAATATTTTCAGGGTTATTTGTGCTTCATTGGTGATATAACCGCAGTTATGGGAAAAAGTGTTTCTAAAAAAAAGAGAGTTAAAAAAATTAGATTAATGCAAAAAAGTGGAATTTTATGGCTGTAGTGAGGTGTGGGGATACCTATTGGGGAAACATGTCAAGGCGTTCAGTATGCCCTGGCGAGTGAGCACGAAGGCTAGTAGTCCGTTGACAGACAAACAAAAAGAGAAAAAGAAGCATAATTTTAGAAACAAAAGTTGGCCATAGCAGCACAATCACGTTCCACTTAGTAAGCTAAGTCTTAAATCAAAGACTGTAATGTATTCCAAAAATAAGTACCTTAGGTTGCAGCAATAAGAACTTGAGTTGTCTGTCAACGGACTACTACGAATTAAATTGGTTAATTTGTGGTAACTTAATTTCTACTTTTTTACTTTTCCTACATGTGATGTACATATGTTTTATTTTTTGTCGTTGCATCGCGCCCTGGACTGCTTGCTCACAACTTGTGCCTATGTTCTTTATGTAACAATTCTTTGCACAAAACAATCATGTGTATGTTTTATTTTTAACTTTACCCAATTTGTATGGAAATGATGTACTATGCAATTTAAGCCTCTGATGAAAAGCTGTACACAGCTTGAAACACGTGTCAGGCTTCTCTTCGCACAAACAATAAAGGCTTCTCTTTGCACAAACAACTAATTATAATTTCTTGGCGCATTGAGACTGGGAACATCTTTGTTTTTCTTCAACTATTCCTGTGGATGTGTATTGGCAGTACACCCACACCTCCCAGATACCCGCAGCCTTGGTTTATTTTCTTAATCACTGTATACGCGCTGTGGACTCGTGACTTTTTCTGCCATAACTTTGTTCTTGTCATTCACCAAAAATAGTAGTTACGCTGCAGTTAAGTTGCACAGATTTAACACAACAAAACCCTTAAAATTCAACAGATGTGGGAAGTCATGACCGGCTTAACTCACATTACTGTTGCAAAGCCTATCAGCACATGCAAATTATGAGAGAAGGGATTCAAAATGACATACAAAATGGCATAATGGAGAACATAGCATTATGGGGGACATCAACGGGAGCGCGCTAAGTTAAGCTAGTTATGAATTCCCACATCCGCTGAATTTTAGGCTTTTGGATCTGCTTAGATCACATGCT
Source organism: Ambystoma mexicanum (assembly GCF_040938575.1). Classification (NCBI taxonomy): domain Eukaryota; kingdom Metazoa; phylum Chordata; class Amphibia; order Caudata; family Ambystomatidae; genus Ambystoma; species Ambystoma mexicanum. The sequence goes on along the minus strand of NC_090930.1, from coordinate 1,362,656,465 downwards.
ATGCATAGGCTGACATCCAGTGGTAGCCACAGTGTATTACATTTTCTGTTTTCAAAACTCTAAGAGGGACATCGACAGGGCATGCAAGTAATACAATCCCTAGTGACATCTCCTGTACCAATGGTCCTTCACACGTCGAGGTCCCTTGTTTTTTTCCGCCATCATAGTTGGGCGAAGGTTGCAGAGTTCCTTCTTCTGGCTAATGCCTTTAATTATACGAAGTTTAAATTTAGTCTTTCTTTCTAGCCTTTCGACAGCCGTACACTGCAAGATCTCCGGCGACAGCTTTCGAGAACAAGACCATTTGTCGACGACAACTACTCATCCATCTAGAATGAACTTATTGTGCGGCCTACCTAGACCCCAATGGGCCTTGGCCATGCACAGTAGGTATAGCGGGGGTGGGGTAGGTCATAATTCATCTAATTTTGAGAATGCCTGTTTCCCTATTCTTCCCTTTAAATCGCCAAGCTGCCATCTTTCCATACTATGGAAAACACACTGTTTAAAAGTTGTCCTTCATGCAACAGGAAGTTTCCCTGGAAGGACGCACACAGAGGGTGTAATATGTGCCTTCCTAGAGACCTGTATGAAAAACCGTGCAAGTCCTTGTGAGAAACCTGAAAGTGTCTCCCTGACTAGTCCCTGGGGATCTATCATCCAGGTGGCCAGGACATGGCCATCGCTATTGGATCCAGTCCCTGGGGGTGGACCAGTGAGGGAGAATCACCTGGATGGGTGGTCCTTGGGGAGTGGAAGTGGGGCACTGATTGGTGAGACGCGGTATTCCCCTTCTTATTACACCTTTTCCCCATCCTATCACATAGGATACTCAAACACTCTACCCCTAACCTCCTTTTCGGACACAAACACTTTTGCACACCACGAAAGACGACCGACAAACACCAGAGGCGTTTACCTGACATGTCCCAACACAAAGTCAGGCAATTGACCAGAATCACACACACCTGATGGCCCTCTCCCTTCCCCACAGGGATAAAAGGTGGAGCACGAGAGTACAATACGAGCAAGGCAGACCGCACAACAAGAGATCTAACTCAGCATGGCAGTTCAAGAGGAGGAGAAAGACGGCACGAACGGAGAGGGTGACAAGGAGAGAAGCAACCTTGCCCTTCCCGAGCCAGGCCAGTGAAACCTCCATGGAAGGAATTGTAAGACCGCGAACAATAGCCAGCATGTGTTGTAGCAGATGTCAATGGTACACAGGGCCCTCCTCCGCTGATAACTAAGCCAGGGGGAGATGCTTGACACCCTGGTACCGGCCTTGACTCCAGAGGCAAGTAAAGCCAGGTGGTTCATCACAGCTGGTGAGTCGAGGGGAGAACCGATAAGAAACCAAACTGTGTTGAACAAAAGTAGCAAATTGCTAATTGAAGAACAGTTAATAAGACAGTGGAAAACCAGCTACAGAGGAGTCAGGCACCACATGGGTGTTCACTCAGGAAACTCTGGGCGATTACCCTATTGATGAAACTACTGTTACCAGAAGTCTTTGGGAAAGGCGAGTAAAGGGTCAAAGTGGTTATACTGGGGTCCAGTAAAATCCTCTGTACAGTCGGAAGTCTTTGGCCGGCTTATGATTGTAAAGCTAAGGGAAGTGAATCTTGCATCGTAAAAAAGTAGAAGACATTTTGTGATTGGCAAAAGTTGGCAAGAGTGAACCCGACGGAGGAATGCCAATGAGATGGGGACGGAGCCAAAAGACCTGATGAACAGTGTGTTGACAAGAGTCAACCCGGCACAGGGATGTCCACAGTGAACTGTTTAAAAAGACATTAAGATTTGTGACTGTCACAGATGAGATTGTTGTGAGAAGCCGTAGTGAACCTGACGGACAGAGGCTGATATTTGATAAGGGTCTGAGCCCAGAAGAGGGGGACCCAGGGGTGAAAAGCCATCACCCAATGTACACGCGGAAAGGAACATTTCGTTTATTATTTTGGATACATCAGGTCCACAGAGGCAAGAGACTTTTTCGTAGAAAAGAGACTTAACCACTGAAGGCCCTGATAGCTGAGAGCGGAACTGTTGTCTCGTGCTGGGAAAGCTCGAGCGTGTGCTGTGCTCTGGAATCCCACCTTGACCTGTGCTCAAAACGTGGGTAAGGGAGACCCCTGGCTACCACTTCCTGACTTATTATTTGTGTACACTTCTTTCTATCTTGTGAACATTATCCCACACTCTTTTTTAGAGTAAAGATTGGCAATAGGTTTTTCTTAGTATAGGCCCTTTTTATTTGACAAGATGCCACTAGGACTGCCTTATTTTGAATTTGATGGTTGTAGCATGCTCCCATCTTAGATTTAGGTTTAGATTAGGCTTTTTTCCAACCTTCCTATAAAGTTTGATAAACACCCTTGAGCTGTGTGTCTATATTTACTGTTGCCACCATGAGTTACTTACATCCTGCAAATTGTTTCAGCCCAAGACACGAAAGGACTAGAAAAGTAAACGCTGCGCCCACCACGCTATGCAGGCCAAGGCCGCCATGGATGTTGAGGGAGCCTCCAGCGATGGTAGCATCGGCGTCCTAAGTGATGCCGAGGCCGATCGAGACCAATGGTTTCCTGCGTGGGAGCCCCTGACTCCAACAGGCAGACCAGTGGTTCTGCTACGGAGATGACACCCAGCGGCTCAAGTACCCACACTGCACGCCACACTAAACACACTCCGCATGGCCAACAGTCGACCATGTCGTCGACTGATAAGCCACAAGCGGTATCGAAGGGAAGATCCGAAAACTCCCTGTCCTCTGGACCATCGCAAACACGTTCACCACATGACAGGCCCCCAAAACCGATGCCAAAGTCTGTTTCCAGCACCGCAAACAAATCAGATAAGTCCTCGGGTACTCCGACCGTGTGTCAAAAGACACATCGACGGCCGTTGCTAATAATTCAAAAATGAGAGAACACATTAAAAAACACATCCCGGACACTCCCCTAAAATCCAAGATGTCAAAAAAATCCAAATCTTCCCCTATCCTCAAAAAGACTGGTTACAAAGGATAAATAACACCCTGCCCTAGTGACACCCTCTCAAGGGCAATGTACCACACACATCCATCTACACCAGAGGCTTTCCCTACCCCTGTTCCCACAGTTTTACCAAGCTCCACTCAATGGACCCTGTAACAATTTGATAGAGTAATGAAGAGAATGTCTAGCTTTAACTTTTTTGATCAACACCCTGATCAACTGTCTGACTTCCAGGGGCCCTTCAAGGCGAAGCAGCTAATAAGCAGCCCGACGACCTACACTATTTTGACACCTCAGATTCGCAGGACCCTGGCTCAATAGTAGACCAAGGAGACATAGGGGATACAAACCAATATTATGATGATGATGATTTATACATCATTCACTCTCCAGACCATATTGACCAACCTGTGGCTGATTCCCCTGTAACCAGCTGCAGTATAATGATCTTCTTTTAAAAGCTGCAGAACATTTTAAAATCGATACCCAGGAGGCACAAGTCGACAAGGACTTTGTAGAGGACATCTTCTGGGATAAGAGATATGTGGCACAGTTCATTCCACTTCTCCAATCTATCCAAGGCGCATTCAGCCTTCTTTACTTACCCCCAACCTTACGAGGGCAGTCAACCCTCACATTGAGAAGATGTTTGGACCATCCCTGTCAGACCCATTGTACATCAGGGGGCAGCTAAAGCCCGACTCTCTCGTGATGACCACCACATGGAAAAAAGCGGGCACACCTTTAGCCTATGCTCAAGCCCCTCCTGACAAGGAGAGCAAAAAAATGTACACACTCGGCAGGAAAGTAGCTTCCTCAGTGGTTTACCAAGTAAGGATAGCCAACCACACTACGCTCTTGGCGAGTTTTAATTGCTACAAGTGGGATGAGATCTCGCAACAAATAGACTCTGCCCAAGAGCCCCTGAAAACACAGCTTTTAAAAACAGTAGCTGAAGGTAAACCGATGGCAAGCTGCATCCTGAAAAATAATCTGGACGCAGCAGATAATGCAGGCCGGATAGTAGCTGAGGGTACCCGCATTAAAGGCCATGCATGGCTACGTCAAACCGGTTTCAAGCTGGAAATGCAAGCCACCCTTTTAAATATGCCAATTGAGCCTAATGCCTTATTTGGAAAAGCGTTTGAGGACAAACTGAAAAGTGCTAAGGAGGAGTATGACACCCTCAAATCTCTGGGACAACTCTCAAACAAACCCATTGTGCAGAGAGGTGCATTTAATCCACCCCGTTTTAGAGGACAAAACTCCCAGCAGTCCTCCAACTACAACCAGAGCAGGCAGACTTCATCTTGGGGTTCCTCGCAGGGGCAGTCCTCCCACAGAAGGTCGAGAAGTAGAGGAAAATCCTCCTCCTCAAGAGGCTCCACCCCACCAAAGCAATGACCACCCTCTCCAGGTCCACTCCCATGCTCCTCTAGTAGGAGGTTGCATTTCTAATTTTAGCCACGAATGGGAGGGGATAATGTCAGACAAGTGGGTACTTTCCACTGTGGCGGGAGGCTATTGCATAGAACTCATGCAAACACCACCCAACCACCCGCCAAGACAAACAACGCACAAGGAACAGTACATTCTGCTGGAAGAGGTCAAAGCACTGCTACTAAAGGACGCCATAGAAATTGTCCCGGCAAACCAGGTAAACAAGGGTATCTATTCAGTGTACTTCCTTGTGCTAAAAAAAGACCTTACAATGCACCCTCTCCTAGACCTGCACCCTGTAAATACATATGTCAAGCCACAAATTTTGCATGACAACGCTTCAAGAAGTAATCCCATTGCTAAAACAAGGGGACTAGATGGCAAAATTGGACATGAAAGATGCATACTTTCATATTTCAATGTTCCCAGCGCACAGAAAATACATGCGCTTCAAGATGCTACTCTTCGGCATAACTTCAGCTCCAAGGGTATTCACCAAGGTATTGGTGGTAGTGGCGGCGCACTTACGCAGACAATCAATCCCAGTATACCCTTATCTGGACGACTGGCTGATAACAGTGGATTCCCCTCAAATTTGCAAGCAAAATACCCAAAGGATAACCTGTTCCAATTGGATTCTCAATCAATGAGAAAAAATCAAGTCTTGTTTCAAGCAAAACCAGTTACTAGGAGCTATTATAAAAACAGAAGAGGGGCTAGTCTTCCCCTTAAACGAAAGAGTCAAAAACATACTGCTGCAAATACCTTAGTATCTGGCTGGTCGCCAAATAACCGTAAGCAAAGCAGTGCGCTTGCTCGGGATGATGGCTTCACGTATTTACCTGGTTCCACATGCGCGGTTGCGCATGCGCCCAATGCAAAAGTAGTTAGCGAAACAATGGTCTCAGGCAATCAGTCAGTGGGACGATTTAGTGGTTGTTTCGCTAACCCTAGTACAAGCACTATGCTGGTGGTGAAAGGAACATCTGTTAAAAGGAAAACCTTTTCACAATCCTCCAGTACAATCAGTAGTTACAACAGACGCCTCACTCTTCGGATGGGGAGCCCATTACCTTCACCACACAGCGCATAGCCTGTGGACACAGATCACAGCCCAAAATCATATCAACCTTTTGCAGCTACTATCTCTACTCCAGGCTCTACAAGCTTCTCAGGCGCATCTAACAGGTCAAACAGTGCAAGTCCTCACAGACAGCACCACTGCCATGTTTTACATGAACAAGCAAGGAGGCACACACTGTCCAAGTCTTTGCAGGCTAGCCCAAAAATTTTGGAAGTGGGCAGTCAAGTGGAACATGTTCCTAGTGTCTCAACACCTTCATGGGGAACTCAATTCTCTAGCAAAGGCTCTAGCAGAGAACCCCTATCCGAAGAGTCGGTGCTGGACTGCCCATGTGGGCGGGACAAAGACTGATATGCAAATGGATTTTTCTCATCTGTGAAAGGTACAGTGAGCAAAAAGCGTGTGCTGCAAACTCTCATCTCAGAACAGGTTATCATGCCATGTTCTTTCTGGAGAGGAGCGCCTGCTACCTTTATTTTAAAAACAAGTGCAACAGTGCACTCCTAAACTTTACCTTTGGCACTGCATCTTCCCAACTCTGTTTCTTAGTTGCTGAGCCTCTTCTAATAGTTTATTTTTGGATCTGTGCTGTTCAACTAGGCAATGTATTGGGGACTTGATTTATGACTGGGTTTTAGCATTTTGTAGTTGGAAATAATGTATGGCATTTAAAATGTTCTTATGTATGCCCCTATGCTATTGCTTATGTATATATATATATATGGCATTTAACATGTTATTACATACGTCCTTTGCTATTGCACATACATTCAGTCTAGTAAATGGATCACAACTTTGACTGAAAGAGTGCAGTTGTTTGCAATGCCCCACGATACAAGGAACCTGCATACTAGCAATGAGCTTGATGTCTTTATAGGAATCATATGCCATGTTGAATAAATACGAGCTACTGGTGGCAAAGGAGGAGATGGAGAAGGTGGACACCCTGCGCTACACTTGGGAGAAACTTCTTGTGCGGGCTATTGAAGTACAGAACGAATTGGTCTCTCTGCAGCCCAACTTCAGGGGAGAGCTCATCAGCACTGTTCAGAACTTCATTAAAGATTGCACAGATTATTATTCTGACTATGACAAGGTAAGAAGATTAATCATGCTTTATTAAACCAAAGAACAAGCAGCTCATATTTAATATTTATTTTAATATTTAGCTATATTTTGAAGAAATGTTGCTATATTTTTCTGCAAAATATTGCATATATACCAGTTCGGCCTAGGGAAATGGAAAGGGGGCGTCTTACATTCTGAACGGGCAGTAATCTGAATTCTGAGAATTGTTATTATGAAGGAAACCAGCATTACCAAAGCAGTTATGCTGGCTTGTGTGTAAACATTGTATAGACAGATAGAGCCTGATTCACAAAAGCATTTTCTCATGGGAAAAACCCATTGGAAAGGGCTTTGTAAATCAGGCCCAGACCCGTCTCCTTTCCTCCATACTTATGGGGTGTCCACCCTATGGGGGCAGGACTGTTACACTTTTGGAATAGCTAAATTAATTTCCCCTTTACATTTTTAGTGTTGCAAGGAAGGCACTGTGGCGTGGGCGTGTCCAGCCCCACTGACTCTGCCCACCAGCAACACCAATCAGTGCTTTTTTTCCACGTTGATGGGACTGGACGCTTGGTTTAGCGCACACTTTTTTACTGGGCCACTTTTCCCCTACACCATTCTTTAGGCATAGATTAATGTATTATTTTCGCTCTCCAGCAACCTCCGTCTGTCGTATATGATTGGTGCCAAGGGTCTTTCAACCTGCACATCTTGCAGCAGCTATTTGGCATCGGCGTACTCCTACGTGCAGTGCTTGGAGTGTGTAGGGCCCCAACACAGGTGGTTGGCCTATTCCTCCTGCCACACACTTTCACTGAGGACTGTTCGCAGAAGATTGTCGAAGTGGAGGAATCTTTTCAACGTGTCGCCTTTGTGTGAGTTGAAGGAATTTGTTTCCTCGCGCATTTGACCACATCAGGCAAGTCAAGCACCCTGTGCAAGGGCATAGCTCTCAACTCACCCGCTTTTGGCGGGTGTCACCCTCCCTGAAAGCAGCTGCATCACCCCCAAAGTCCCTCATGTGCCCATTCACTCCTATGGGCTCTCACCCGCCAAAAAGAAAATCAGGTGTTTTCATCCACCTTGATGACAAAAAAGGTTGGGAGCTATGCAAGTGGTACGTTAGTCCTCTAGTGGCTAGCCACTGCAGTGCTGGAGTCTGTTCTGAGACCAACTTGGCTTCCACCGGTGCCAAGAGCACTGAGGTTCTTTCAGGAGCCAAGCACCAAGGATCTTCCAAGGTCTAAAACCGGGTTATCAGTGCCCAAGGTGATGCCCGAGCGATGAAAATCTACCAGGCCTAAACAGAGGCCAGAGGGCCTTCAGCCTTCCAGATCAAAAACTGAGGATTTTCTGTCACCAATATCTACCAGGCATCATCCCAGCATCCAGTAGAATCTAAACAGAAGCTGTGCTCTGCATTGAGTGCCACTCCTTGCGCCTCTTTACTTGCTTCAGATACAGGTTCTAAATCTACCACAACCTGTCAGATAATAGCTCATCCTGCCAAAGAGATGATGCCATTTCAGGGTCAACGGCCACCTGCCTCCAAGATGGCTGCCTCAGACCAGGCCAGACAGACGGATACCTCTGTCATAGTTTCCTAGTTAGAGGAGGATATTTCGGAAATTTCCTCTACAGAGTAGGGACCTTCCACTCCCTCAAGATCTTCGCCGATCTCTCTTCCTCCTACTGTCTCCAGGGAGGATTTTGTTAGGGTGGATTGGTTTCTGAGGACCGCCTGGTCTACCTGTTACCCCGTACCATCCTCTTCCCTCAGGTTTAGAGCTCCCTCTCCGATCAGGCAGTGAACTTGGTATCCTAAACCACTGCCAACTTGGTCTCCATCCGCCTCCTCATCTTACACTCCCACTACACCCGGGCCTTTCACGTCACTGGAAGATAGATTCTTTGAAATGTTTCAAAGAATTATGCATTCTGATCCTATGAAAGGGTACTTTAAATGTTTAATAAAGGAGTTGATGCCTCAAAATGTTCCTCTACCTCTGACGTCTACTGGTCCACTTACAATTCCAGGCCCTCATAAACCCCCTTAGTTACGACGGCCCCAACAGATTTGGCAGCTCCACCGAACAGTGCTTCGAATACAGATCAACTCTCTGAGGCAAGGTCAAAGGAACAGCTCACAGACCTGTCTTCAGCAAAAGATACCGACACAGGCGATGATGAGAAAGGTGAGGAAAATGCCTCTTAATCAGCAAAAGCTTTCCATCACAGGATGGTAGGGGTTCAAGACTTTTTGGTGTTCCCTGTACCAGAATTATATGATTCAGAGCCCAGGGTGCTTTCAGGCGTGCTCTCACTAAACCAGTCTGACAGATATGGCATTCCTTTTCAAATACGGCAGGACATACAAGTAAAAGAATTGATCCCTAATACTGTGAGTTATTTACAGACACCCCCTCGTTATCCTCAAACCCGCAACCTCAGTGTTCTGTGGTAGCCTCAGCTACTATGTTTTCTAAGTCATCTTTGTTTGCTCCACAAACCTCCTGCTCTCTCTCTAAAGAAGACAAACTTCTAGAATGTTATGGCAAGACAATATACAGTAGCGCGTCCCTCCACTTGAGACAGTCCAAATCTGATGCACTGTTATCTGCGGCCAACCACAGATGATGGCACAAGATTGAAGAATTTCAGCAGTATCTCCCTGCACAGAGGGTAGTTGCTTTTAAGTCTGGTCTATCAGACCCGTCTCCTATCGGAAACAAACTTATCGCACAAGACATGAGAGAGTCAGCTGCTCACCATATAAAACTGCTGCTAGAGCACTAGCTATCAGCGTAGATCTGAGATGGTCAGCGTGGGCTAGAGCGACCCACTTCAATAAGGATGTTCAGGACATGAACTTTGACTTACAACTTTTGAGGGAAATGCCTTGTTTCACTCCTCTACTGATGAAGAATTAAATAAGAAAATGTCCACTGTTACTGCCAAATCCTACACTGTTCTCACAAAGGGACCCTGGAATTCTTTCCAGCCCTCCAAGCAGCCATGAACTGACTATAAAAGCAAAATCTTCAAAGGGTTTTGTGGCTACCAAGAAAGGAAATGCCGGCATCCGGACAGGTCACCCAGCTTTCAGAGTAGGAAGTAACAAAAAACTTCCAATAGGGGATATTTCTCTGCTTACCCAGCATCAACCTCCGAGCCTAAAAAGCAGTAATTCCTTCCTCTGCTTCACGCCCCCCCCCCCCAATCCCCAGTCAGGGGCAGGATTTCATCTTTCCACCAAAACTGGCGTGTCATTTCAGAGGATCCTGGACCATTTCAGTGGTAAGAGGAGGTTACAGATTACCCATTCCTCCCAACCCTTCTTTAGTTCCCTCTCTGATTCAAATAGGATCAACCACTCTCCTACAAGAGATCGGCAACCTTTTGAGATCAATGCGATCGAGGACGTCCCTCCTCACGAAAGAGCGCAGGGCTTTTACTCTCACCGTTCTATTGTTCCCAAGAAGAATCAGGCGGGACTGGGAACGGTATGATACCTTTTCTATCTGAATCTATACCTTCCCCTAGAAAAGTTCAAGATGGTCACGCCAACACATATTCAGAATGGTTGTGCGCAGTAGATCTAAAGGATGCATATCTTCATTTTCCCTGGGCCAGCAGCACTTTCATGTATTGCACTCTCTTGTTCAGACTGCTGCCCCAGAGGTTTTACAAAATGTATGGCTCCTATAGCAGCACATTTAAGGACGAATGGGATTCACATTGATCTCTACTTGGACAACTGGCTCATCAGGTCAGAAACATGCATGGGAATCACAGCCTCCATTCAACAACTACTGGACCTTCTCTTCAGTCTAGGCCTCTTGGTCATTCTCAAGAAGTCTTGTTTAATCCCAGCTCAGAACATCCTCTTTATAGTGTTCGGATGCGATACAACTGTAGGCAGAGTGTTCCTTATGAAACAGAGGATGCAGGACATTCAACAGACAATCGTACATTTTCTGCGGCAGAAATCCACCTCGGAATGGTGGTTTCAGCATCTCCTTTGCCTTATGGCAGTTTCTATTCTAGCCTTACCTCTTGCTCGCCTCAAAATGAGGTGTCTCCAACTGCATTTGGCAGAACGCTAGGTTTAGGAGTGCAAAACTCAGTAAAACATTATTCCTAGTCACTCCAGCTTTAAACCAGATCTACTGCGGTGTGGGCGGTGTGGGGAAGAAACGAAGCTAAGAGTCGGAGCCCCCTTTCAGGATGCTTCTCATCTACACACCATAACTTCAGACTCCTCTCTAACAGGATGGGGAGCCACATTGAGTCAATTTCAGACTCATGCACTTTGGTCTCCAGAGGAGTCCCTCTGGCACATAAATACACTGGAACTTGTGGCAATTTTCAAAATTTTAAAGTATTTTCTTCCTTTGATCCAGGCCACCACAATTCTCATACGAATAGACAGCACAACAGCTATGTTCTATGCCAATAAGAAGGATGGGACAAGATCCCCTCGGTTATGTCATCTAGCAATTCATTTTTTGGAGTGGGCGCAGCACGGCATACATCTCCACACTGTTCATCTATTGGGAGACCTCAACACAAGGGCGGACTCATTAAGCCGTCTCTCATGAGAAAGCAGCTTACTTACAGATCCAACAACACTTGGAAACCAATAACATCCTTGGAAAAATACAGTCTGGTTTCCGGCCTTGCCATGGAACCGAGACAGCCCTACGTGACTTAAAGATAGAGCTCCAACAAACCATGGACCAGGGCAAGCCTGCTCTACTCCTATTCCTTGACCTATCTGCCGCATTCCACCTCGTAGACCATAGGATACTATGCAAGCACCTGAAAAACGCAGCACAATTCTCCCATCAAGCCACCACCTGGGTCACATTCTTCCTCGAAGACAGGCTCATGAGAGTCTTCTCCGATCAGGACAGTGCATCCCCCACTCCCATCCACTGCGGAGTCCCACGGGGATCGTGCATTTCTCCCACCCTCTATAACATGTTCACCCTCCCCCTCTTCAAAGACCTCGATGATCACAACATAGCCTTCACCAACTACGCTGATGACACTCAGGTCCTCCTCCCCCTCACTGGCTCTTAAGATCAGGACGCAGCCACCCTCAACAAGATCTACGCCATTATCCAGGCATCAACAGAGACAAAATCAAAATACTCATAGTAGGCCCCAAACAAGTCCTCATCAAACTAGACAGCAAATACGCCTCCTTCAACATAGACAACACAAACATCACCACCTCAGCCACGGCTAAAACCCTAGGAGTATACCTAGATGCCTCGCTCTCCATGTCCCGCCAAGTCAATGCTATTGCATCCTCCGCGGCCCTAGCGACCAAGGTCATAAATGCTGTTAAGCCTTACCTCTCCCCCAAATACCGCCTTGCCATCGCAAGAGCCACAGTAGGAGCTAAGCTTGACTACTGCAACGTCCTATTTCTAGGCACCTCCACCAAAAACCTAACAAAAACTTCAAACCACACAATACAATGCTCTCAGGGCCACCCTCAGCATCCCTAAAAGAGAACACATATCCCAAGCAAGACGAAACGCTCACTGGCCCCCTGTTAGAGAGCGTATACTCTTCAAATCACTCTCCATCACCCACGCCTGCCTCGCGCTAACAGCACCAACATACCTCTCAGAAACCATCCAGAGAGACAGCTCCATCAGACCCAAACGCACCCAACACTGCAACAGCTCTCCGTCCCGTCCTTCAAAAGACAAAAAGCTGGCGGATCCAGCTTCACGGTGCTCGCACCCAAGAGCTGGAACGCTCTACCTCCGGCCCTCAGAAAAGAACCCTCTGTCACCACCTTCCGCAAGGCCCTCAAAACACAACTCTTCCAATAAAACTCTATTGAACCTATGCCACCATGGCACATAGACTTAGAGAATGTCATAATTATCAATACCTCATATCATCCTGTACTCTGTATACTAATCAATCTCATCTCATGAATACTATGCCTACTAAACCACTATGTAAACCTATCCTTGTATAGATACGACTGTACCCTGTTTAAATATGACTTCATTAGACCCGGAGATGTACATCTATGTTTAAACAACTGTACCCTGAATATACATGATTGCTCTACACCAAGAAATGTATTGTCTATGCATAAACAACTGTATCTGCAAGCAAACTTCCTTGTAACAGCGCCATGATGCGCCTGGGCCGTTGGCGCTTTATAAATCCAGATAAATAAAAACAAAAAAACAAAAAAATGTTGCAACCACGATGGGAAATGAAGGACTCAGCACTCCATCAAATATTCCTGAAATGGGGTCACCCTCATCTGGATCTTTATACGACTTTCCAAAACCGCAAGTGTCCACGATTCACAGACTTTCTTGAGCACATTCCTTGGGGGATGCTCTCCAAATTCCTTAGGACAGGGAGACATTCTATGCATTTCCTGTGATTCCCCCGATTCCCAGAATACTTTCAAAGTTCAAGAGGTCTATGCATTGCACTCTAATATTGATAGCACCAAATTGGCCGCCCTGCATCTGGTTTTCAGATCTCCTACTCCTCAGTGCTCACGGCATGTGTGTCCTCCCTTTGGCTGAGGACCTACCCTCTCAACAGTAAGGGACGGTTGTCTACCCCTCCCCGATACCACTCAATTTAGCAGCCTGGTATGTGAGCACATAGCTTTCGCTGGCCTGGAGATATCAGATGATAATATGGCTATTATGCAAGCCGCTAGGAAGCAGTCAACAAGATCCCAATAAAGAGTAAGTGGACTTGCTTCCGTTTCTGGATGCTGGAGAAATCCCTCAATCTTCTCCATTCTTCTTCAGACAACATTTTATCTTTTGTGTCTCACGCAATATGGGACCTAAGCGTGGTATTGTTGGCAGTATCCCATAAGCCGTTCAAACCCATGTCTACGACAGACATGAAACTGCTATCTTTCAGCCCTTTTGGTAGCTGTCATTTCTGGTAGAACGATTGGTGAGATTCATGCTCTTTCTTCATCAGAGCCCTACTATGATTTTACATTAAGATAAAGTTGTTCTAAAGACGCATCCTACGTTTTTACCCAAGGATGTGTCATCCTTTCACTTAAACCAGGAAGTGGTTCTACCTAATGATTTCCCTTCTCTCAGTCTGAAGGGGAGAGAGTCCTTCATGCTCTGGACGTCAAGCAGGTGCTAAAATTCTATTTAGACCGCACCAAGTAATTGAAGAAAGCAGATCGTTTATTTCCTTCTGAGGTCAACAAGATGGCTTTCAGGCTTCAAAAGCCACCGTAGCCAGGTGGGTCATCTCTTGTATTGTAGAAGCATACAAGCTTCAGAAAAAATCAGTGCCTAATGGATTACATGCTCACACATCTTTTGCCAAGGCAACAGCAGTAGAATTCCAAAGAAACATTCCATGGTAACTCATAAGTAAAGCAGCAACTTGGTCTTCCCCTTCTGCGTTCTGCAAACATTACTGCATGGATACAGAAGCCAGGTCGGATGCTAGGTTTGGTTAGTCAGTTCTGCAGAACTTTTTTGTGCAAAATTAATTTCTAGCCACCCAGATAGATTAGTAATATGTAATATCCCATAAGTATGGAGAAAAGGGGACGGACCTAAGAATAAGAAAATGTTACCATAGTCCCCTTTTCTCTATACGTCCCACCTGCCGTCCCCCATTAAATGTTAGTCTAGTTCTCTGTCTTGCAAAGCAAAGGACTAATGGGTGTTGCTGGTAGGCAGAATCGGCAGGGATGGCCACACCCATGCCCCAGTGCCTCCCATGCAACCCTACAAAAGTGTAGAGGCGAAATTAAATTTGCTATACCAAAAGTGTACCGGCACCATCCCCTTAGGACGGACGCCCAAAAGTATGGAGGAAAGGGGACTATGCACTAAGAGTACAGAAGTCAATACAGTGAATACTTTTTTTAATAGAAACTCATACTTTAGAATATTCAAACCTGTCAGGCTCGGAACACCCCTGGAAACCTTTTTTAAAAAAAACTTCTCACAGTGTTCACCAGCAGTCTACTGTGACTTCACAAGTTCATGGCCAGCCACGATTGAGAGAAACAGAGTACTGCCATTCCACTTTTGAAAGTCTACAGTTTCACTTTATTTTTCCACTCAGTGAAGAAGCAAGCTCCTGTTTTTGCTTTGCTATTTGAAGTTTGAAACCTTTTTTTATCCAAATGTGAAATGTCTGGCTTCGAATGGATTGTGTCCTCCCACGTATTCCTCATCTTGTGATAAATCGTTATCTCCAGCTTCGCTGCTTCAGAAAAAAAAATTCTCGGCAGAGGGCGCTGTGCTCGAGGTTGTGGCGTCGATTGTCCCTCGACGTACTCCGTACTCTGTCGACGTCACCGATGGTATAAGTAGCTCGAGCCGCGCCCGTTGCTTCAGTTCCGTTTTTCCGATCGCTTCGCTATCGAGAACGGCACGCTTCTATTTTCTGTGAAGAAAATGTCATCATCTTCAACACCTTCGACACCCAGAACTGGGTTTAAAAAGTGTGCAGATTGTGGGTCTAAGATGTCGATTACCGATCCCCACCGGATTTGTCTCTGGTGTCTCGGTTCCAGTCACCGAACCGACGACTGCGGCTCCTGCCAATCGATGACCGAAAAAGCTCTTCGTGAGAGGAGAGGTAAACTGTCGGTGGGGAGGGAGGCCTCAAAAAAGGTTTCGTCAAAAAAACATAAGAAACCGACCGATTCTAAGGGATCGGATCGCCATAGGCACTCGAAGAGATCTCGATCTAGAAGTAGATCGAGACATTCTTCGTCGTCATCGAAAAAAATGAAGAGGAGCCATAGATCTCCCTCATCATCTTCCTCTTCAGAGTCGACCGAAGAAATTCGTTGTCCGACTAAATCGGATTCTCCCAGTAAGTGGGAAGAATTCCATAAAAGATGATTCAGGTTTTCGAGAATGCGGCCTCGACCCCCTCGAAAGAACCTCGAAAAAGCCATACCCCTAAGGTCGCTCCATTGGACGACAAAGGGAAGTCCAAGGCTACTATGGCTAAGACCAGTAGCGTCGAGGAATACAAAAAACCTCGAGTCGACGTAAAACCGTCGAAGAAACTTCGAGAGTCGAGCACCTCTCCAGTGCCGGCCAAGAAACACAAATCGTCGAAGACTTCGACGATTTCGTCGACGCCCTCGACGTCGATAATTTCGACACCAAAACCACATTTCGAAGACACCCTCGAAAACTTCGAGGGATTTGCCATTTCCTTCGAAGCAGATGGAAGAGTAAGAAAGGAGATTCACTCCTTTGCCCAGATCAGACTTTTTCAAATCTATGTCTGCAATTTATGAACAGTCTGCTTCAGAAGAAGAAGACGAAGTTACTCCTTTGGGAGTTACTTATGGTAGAAGACAAGTTCCTGAAGAACTTATTGACCAGGAATCCAGAATGAGAGACCTGAGTGATACTCTACATTCTGCCAGTGGAGTTGACACATCCCCAGAATTAGAGTTTGCCAAACCTGATCCTGCAGAGCATGCAGATGCTGGGTACAGGGGTCTTATGACCAGGGTAGTTGAATACATGGGTTGGGGTAATACTTCACCCATTTTTGAACAAGATGCCATGACGGATATTATCGTCAAGGGACCTCAGAAGGATCCTGTTCTCCCTTTTCACGGGCCCTTCAAAGGACTGTGGAGAAAAACTGGGAGAAACCAGAAACCATTGCTGCTGCAGACAGCACTTTTCCAAGAAAATACAGACCAGCTGGATCGGATCCTGAATATTTGAATAAACATCCGACTCCAGAGAGTTTAGTAATTCAAGCAGCATCCACTTCAAAACAAACTGGTTATCCAACTATCCCTCCAGATAGAGAGGATAAAAAAATTGACGCCTGGGCACGTAAAGTTTTCACGTCAGGCAGTATGGCACTTAAGTCGGCAAATGTCACCTGTACCCTAGCCAGGTTTAACCATACCCTGTGGGACTGTATTTCGGCGGCGGCTGATCATATTCCGGAAGGCGAGGAAAGGGAAGGCTTCCTGAATATAGTCAAAGACAGGAAGGAAGCAATGGGGGAATGCCTCCAGTCTGGACTGGATACTGCTGATAGTATCAGCAGATCCATGGCTGCAAGCGTTGTGCTACGCAGATTTGCGTGGTTCAGGAAGTCGGGATTTGCACCGGATGTGCAAGCTAGACTCCTCAACATGCCCTTTGATGGATCGTGGCTCTTTGGCAGAAAGACTGATGAAAGCCTTGAAAAACTTCAGACCTCGAAAGCGGCAGCTAAATCACTTAGCACCTCTTTGCGCCAGCCTCTAAAACCCTATTCTGGCTCATCTTCCTGGAGGGGTCGTTCTTTTCGATACTACTCCTCTTTTGGTAGAGGAAGAGGACAGGCCTCTCAAAGGGGCAAAAGGAACTTCCCTCGTGGAACACGGGGAAGAGGTGCAAAATCAGCCTCAGGAGCGGCATCTGTACCCTCAGCCACTCCTGCAGCCTCCTCCAAATCCCTCTGAGACTTTGTTACACAAAACACCAGTGGGAGGCAGGATCTCTCAACATCTGAAGGAATGGCGGGGCATTACCTCAGATGCTTGGGCACTGGAAACAGTAGCCCAAGGTTACTGTCTCCCCTTTCTAAAAAGGCCTCAGAATCATCCACCGGGAGCCAATTCCGTCAAAATTCCGGATCCTGCTAGAGAAAGGTGCCATAGAACTGGTACCTGTAGCGGAGAGGAACAGGGGTTGGTACTCCCCATATTTTCTCATCCCAAAAAAGGACGGAGGACTGAGACCCATCTTGGACTTGAGATACTTGAACAAGTTCCTCAGGAAGGACAAGTTCAAGATGGTGACTCTTTCTCAGATCCTTCAGGCTCTCCAACTCCAAGATTGGTTGGTATCATTGGACCTTCAGGATGCTTACTTTCATGTGCCAATCCATCCAAAGCACAGAAAGTACCTGAGGTTCGCGATTGGCAATTCTCATTATTAGTTTCGAGTTCTGCCATTCGGGTTGACCTCCGCCCGAGGGTTTTCACCAAACTGTTGGCGGTTGTGGCAGCAAGTCTCAGGAAAGGAGGTATTCACATATATCCCTACCTGGACGACTGGTTGATCAGAGCAAGTTCTCCAGAACAAGCTCAGGAACATCTTTCGATCACCTGCCACTTCCTCCACAAACTGGGCTTCTCCCTCAATTTCAAGAAGTCCCACATGATACCATCCCAGAAACTCCAGTTTATCGGAGCAGTCTTGGACACTTCATTGGGAAAAGCCTCGCCTCCCGAAGTGAGAGCTGTCCACATCCAGCAGATGGTAACAAAATTCCAGAATGCCCAACGTCTACCGGCCTTCGATTTTCTCAGGTTGCTCGGCCTCATGGCATCCTGCATTATTCTAGTACCAGAGGCCAGGTTGAGAATGAGATCCCTTCAATGGGCACTCAGAACTCAGTGGTCCCAGTTCTCAGGGAATATGTCGGATCTTCTGCAAGTCCCGAGCGCAGTTGCTCAGGATCTTCTATGGTGGGCTTGCAACGACAACATTCTCAAGGGAGAGTCTTTTTGGCAACCATGGACGGAGATAACAGTAGTAACGGACGCCTCACTCACGGGGTGGGGAGCACACACCAACAATCTGACAATCAGCGGTCGTTGGTCTCCATCGGAGTCCAAACTACACATCAACCTATTAGAGCTGAGGGCAATCAGACTAGCTCTGAAGGCCTTTCTGCCCTCTGTACATGGAAAGAATGTTCTGATAATGACGAACAACACAGTGGCCATGTACTATCTCAACAAGAGAGGGGGTGTAGGGTCACTGCCACTGTGCAGAGAGGCAATGCAGCTCTGGTTCTGGGCAATACGAGAAGGAATCTCTCTGTCGGTAATTCACCTAGCCGTAGAGAAGAACACGGCGACAGACGCTCTGAGCAGGCAGAGCACGGTCTCTCACGAGTGGGAGCTGGCTCAGAAAGTCCTTCTGGAGATCGTCGCCCTTTGGGGAACCCCTCAAGTGGATCTGTTCGCCACCGCGATCAACCGGAAGTGCGATCAGTACTGCTCAAGGGAATTTCCTCAAAGAGGAGCTCTGGGAGACGCATTCGTAGTGGAGTGGAAGTTTCCACTGCTGTACGCGTTTCCCCCAGTCCCCGTGATTCCTCAAGTAATCAGGAGGTTGAGAAAGTTTAGGAAAACCATGATCCTAATTGCCCCGGATTGGGCCAGGAGGACGTGGTACCCGGACCTTCTAGACATGTCCATCTGCCCTCCAATACGTCTTCCGCAAAGAGAGGATCTTCTCTCGCAAGAGGAAGGTCGGGTTCTCCATCCAGAGGTCAAGACACTCAACCTTCACGCATGGTTTCTGAGAGGTTGAGATACAAGGATTGGGATCTTCCGGATGACGTAATGGAAATCTTGCTTTCGGCCAGAAGACCAGCAACAACGTCTTTGTACCGATGTCGCTGGAATAGGTTTAGTAACTGGTGCAAAGACAAGGATGTGGACCCTTTTCAGTGTGGCACCCTAATGGTGCTTTCCTTTCTGCTACATCTAGCTAATCTGGGGCTCCAGATAGGAACAATAAAAGGATACCTTGCTGCGCTGTCCATTTTCAAGCGCTCCTCGGAAGAGGTTTCATATTTCAAAATACCGTTAATAATTCAATTCTTAAAGGGGCTCACTAATGTATACCCTCCAGTCCCTTTTCATGTACCAGCCTCGGACTTAAATTTAGTATTAAAATTCTTGACTTGCATACCTTTTGAGCCTCTGCACTCATGTCCATTGAGGCTTTTAACTCTAAAAACTGTCCTCCTTGTGGCCCTATCATCAGCCCGCAGGGTTAGCGAACTTCAGGCTCTCTCATGCAAACCACCATATACTATTTTTTATAAAGATAAGGTAGTCCTTAAAGTTAAACCTTCATTTTTGCCAAAAGTAGTCTCGGACTTCCATTTGTCACAAAAAATAGTACTTCCTACGTTTTATCCTCCTCCTCACCTGGGCAAAGCACAGGAGAGATTACATAGATTAGATCCCAAGAGGGCTCTTAGTTTTTACATCTCTAGGATGGCTAAATTGAGACAAGATGACCAACTGTTTGTGGGTTACACTGGTCAAAAATTAGGCTTATCTGTAACAAAACAGACCATTTCCCGCTGGATCTTATTAGCCATTGTTGAATGCTACAGATTAGCGGGAAAAGAACCACCAGATGGGCTTCATGCCCATTCTACAAGGGGAATGGCTACTTCTGCGGCTCTAAAGAGGGGAGTCCCGGCAGCAGATATTTGTGCAGCTGCAACCTGGAAAACAATACATACCTTTGTTAAACATTATTGTTTGGACACTGCCTCCTCTAATGAGGATTTATTTGCAAAGGCAGTTCTGCATTCGGTCCACAAAAACTGAAATGGTACTCCCACCTCCAAAAATTGATAATGCTATGGGAGCCTATCACAAGATGAGGAATACGTGGGAGGACACAATCCATTCTAAGAACAAGTTACTTACCAACTGTAACGTTCTTTCGACTGGATGTTCCTCCCACGTATTCCTCATCGACCCTCCCATCCAACCCCACAGTACAGTTTACGTGTTCTTACACTTTCCTCTCACGAAGAATGTATCAGTCATGGGACACGCCTGGGTGTTCCTCCTATGTATATTTCATTGAAAAAACAGAACTGAAGCAACGGGCGCGGCTCGAGCTACTTATACCATCAGTGACGTCGACAGAGTACGGAGTACGTCGAGGGACAATCGACGCCACGACCTCGAGCACAGCGCCCTCTGCCGAGAATTTTTTTTTCCGAAGCAGCGAAGCTGGAGATAACGATTTATCACAAGATGAGGAATACGTGGGAGGAACATCCAGTCGAAAGAACGTTACAGTTGGTAAGTAACGTGTTCTTCTATACTGTGCCAGAGCTCTTTGAGCTGCTGTGGATGGTAGCTGCTGTGGCTCAGGAAGACCATTTGGCAGGGGGCCTCCCTTGAGCATCTACTGCTTTAATTGATAGTACTGCCTGCAAGCTGTCCCACAGACTCTGCTTCAGCACAGGGCTTATAGGATGAGGAGGCTTCTAGCCTGGCTGAAAAAGCCCAAAGATGAGACAACTGACAGGACCGTTAAGGAGATAAAGAACACGGAAATGATGAAGGGGCGAAGTGGAGGCTGACTGGCAAGGACAACCCCAGGTCCGAGAGCACTATTGTTGGGGTAGGGTCTGTTGACCATATAACCAGCTTCAGAACATTCATTAGGTTAAAAAGGGCGACTGTTACTCCACTATCATCAGTCGGTCGGGTGTCAACAATGATGAAGAAGTGGCCGTCGCAAGGTTGTGAAGGCTGCATTGGTCCCTGCGAGTGAGCAATTAACGTTGTTGACTGCTCCATCGGCAGGAAAGTTCCTGTTGAGGGACTGCCAACGTTCAACATCATTGGATATGTTATCGTTGTCAGTGAGATTTGATTCTCCTTCATCGTCAGCCCCTGAGGTGGCTCGCCAGGTGCAGACACCATTTATTCTGAAGAGGACTCGGAGGAAGCTTTGGAGGTAGTGGATGAGGAGGTGCCCTGGGAGGAAGTCACTGCTCCTATGGAGATTCCAAACTAGCTCTGTCTGCACTTGATCGCTATGTGGCCTTCAAGGTTTGATGCCAAGGGTGGTGAGTCATCTCCATCTGAACATTCAGGGGCCACAGGAGGAGGAAGAATTCTTTTTCTGACAACCAATTTCAACATTTCCTCCAAGTCAACTCTACATGTCCCCATTATGCGGAAGGTCTGGAAGCAGAATCAGCAAGTCTTCTAGGGAAGCAGCATAGTCTAGTCACCAGTCGGCTGGACACAAAGTACAGGGTCCCTGACTCTTATCCAGTGTGCTTTCGAAATCAGCTCCTCCCAAATTCAATTGGGGCGACAGTCGTGCGGTGTAAGTGAGCAACACCTTGGGCTTTGTCCACTCTGCCCTTGAGTCGAGGTGCCACAAGATGGAAACGAGGGGAAGAAAGATCATTCAGTTGTTGTCCTTAGCTCTAAAGGCACCCTACGCAGTCGCAATCTTTGCCGGCTTGAGAGAGATTCATGGAACAAGACACGCTCACTGCCGAGCTCCTTTCCGGAAGATAAACAGTGGAAAGGAGGGCCTCATGGCCTCGGGCAATGTCATGTGGACCACTTGGGATTCTGTGAACACCAGCTTTCGAGGCATGGACATTGGGGTGGCGGTAAAGTACCAATACTGGTTGTGCTGTAAAATGGGGTGAATGCCTGAGTATAATGCCAGTGCTTGGAAATAATTTCTTACTAACCTGTAAGTGATGATTCTCAGCATTGGTGTATTTTATAGGTTGGCATACTTTAGAATATTCCTAACTTTAAAGCTGGGAAACCTCTTTATTTTGTTCACTCACACAGCCTGTACCAGTTGGCTATTGCCCCATAAAGTAATATGCATAGCCAACAGTGGGTTCGCCACAAAAGCCTGGCTGTTTATGAACTCTTAAAGGAGAAACAACCTGCTGGTGCAGGCAGACTGGGTGAAAAATATTTAAAGGTTTTCTGATATTTCCCAGCCTGAGAAGTGTGGATATTGTAAATAGTAAATTTATAAAATACACCAATACCGAGAATCTACACTTATAGATGCACAACTAATTCTTTCTAGGCATTGGCATTGTATTACCAGGCATTATCCCCATTTTACAGCCTTTGTTATTGTATGCCAGGTGCTACCATCTTTTGCAAGTATGGACTCAAGCGACGCGTCAAGCTAAACCTTGTGCACATTCGAAAGTCTTCGATACGTGTAAAATGAACTGCAATTGGTCCCAGCCCAGCTGAGGGAGACTAATTGAATACAAAGAAGGATCTGAGTCCGGATAAGGGGGATACGGGGTGAACCGTGTGTCACCCGAGAAAGAATATTGTCTGACAATTAAAATAAAGAGATCTGAGCCCAGAAGAGGGGGATCCGCAGTAACAGAAAAGGGATCTGAGGCCGGAAGAGGGGGATCTGCAGTTACAGAAAAGGGATCTGAGCCCGTCTGAGGGGGATCCAGGGTGAGACACCCAAATTAGAAAATAGTAGGAAGAAAACATTCTATTTTGTTTTTTTCATCAGGCCCTCTGAATCAAGAGACTTTGATGAGAAAAAAGACTTGGGCACAGAAGGCCCTGATGCTGGAAATAGAACGGTATCCTTGTGTCGAAGAAGCCAGAGTGTGTGCTTGGCTCGAGTTAACCGCCTTGCCCCGTGCTGAAAACATGAGGAAAGGAGGCCAATGGCCCAAACATCCTGACTTATCATTTTATGAACACTTCTTTCTTTTTCATGAACAGTACCCCACACTATTTGTAAATTAGCGGTAAGGATTGGCAATCGTTTCTTTTAGTATAGGCTCTTTTATTTTGACAAGACTCCAGTAGGACTGCATTATTATTATTTGATGGTCGTAGCCTGCTTTTTTCACCCCCTTGTGAAAGTTCAATAAACCCCCTTGAACTGTGGTCACTTCTGTCTGTTTTACCATGCCTTCCTTACAATATGCAGATACTGCCATCAAAACCCCAGCTACTCATACCATTGGCAGGTATTGCCATAATATCATCAGTAAGTAAAAGCATCAAAGGAGCAACTACTCACACTACTTACAGGTATTGTAACCTCAGGTACTCACAGCATTGGCTAACATTGCCATCAAAAAGCCAAGGTGCACAAAACATGGATATATGTTGCATTAAATAGTCAGTATGTAAAGTTAGCCACAGTTTGTGCATGCACCATATAACCCAATGGGATAAAGGCTAGTTTGGCATGTTTCTGGGTCCTTACCAATTTCATCGAAGTACTCATGCAAGCCATCTGGGCATTTTTAGTCTTCTTCTATCAAACAGCCGAGGCTTCATGCACGGGGAGTGCCACCTGCATTTCACTCTCTCATCGGTACTATGAGGTGTGACATAGTCCAGGAGAAATGTATGCAAAAGGAAATATCAGTGTTCAAATTAATAAATGTGGTTGAACCAGCTCTCCTCCCCATGTTCGAACTCATGGAGCAAGGCGGTCCTTGTAGGCAGGATGACACACTCTGGCTCGATTTCCAACACAATAAACCATTAAAAAAACGTGGATCGAGACCCGTCTGCCCTTCCACCTTAAAGTCTCTTTTCCTGACTTCCAAAATAATGTTTCAACCAAAAAGTTCACAAAGGTCCCCATCTGTCGGGCTCAGACCATTCACCATACAGTTCATGTAGATTCCCATCTGTCGGTCTCAGACCTCTCATGACAAAGTTCAATACATGCTTGCAAGGCAGCTCCCTTCCCCAAGCTTATTATATTATACTTCGGTCTACCTCGGCTCAGACCACCTTCGGATGTCAAATACTTTGGAATGTGCGTGGCTTTGTTTACAGACCACCACAGGACCACTTTGACTCAAAGTTTACAGCTTAATTTTCACTCTCCCCTTCTCTAGGAATTAAACTTCTTTATTTCACTGTTGCTGTTCATTTGCTTTATCGCTTCAAACAATGTACCTTTCACAGAGACTTTTGAGTTTGCTGCTTCTTTTCGCTGGACCACTCAGTGACTTAGTGTCGCTGATTTCACAGTTGTCTTTCACTTCAAAGTTCATTCGCAGGTCTACCTTTCCTCATATATCATCCACACGCGTGCAGCCTTAACTTGCGATATAATGTTGCCACTTCAAACTTTAACACACACTGGTCTCTCAGGTCGCTTGCCAACTCAGTGGCTGTGTGCGTCTCTTTCTTGGTTTTGCGATATCCAATTCACGAGTCATGGTTAGTACCACAGACAGGCTTGGCCTCGGCTCCCCAACTCTGCTGTTCACCCGGGTGGGTCACTGGCATCCTTGAAACACAATGCAGTCTTCACTTGTGGGTATCAGGCCTTCTCCACGTGTTTTCTGTGGCCTGTTGGAAGGCAAAGACCTCCGGTAGGGAACTCTTGGGGTTTCCGACCCGTTGCTCTCGCGCCTTGGTCCGTCGCTGTGCTCCAGTAGGTTTGGCTTCATCCTGGAAGTTGTGCTCATACTCGTGTTCCGCCTTGCTCAGAGTGTCTCTTTGGATTCTGCCTTTTATGCGTGTGGAGAGCTAATTGGCATTAGGTGTATGCACTTAAGTCAAGTGCCTGACTTTGCCTGACCCGATTAGCGGGATATGTCCAGTACGATGTGCAAAGGTTAATGTGGTTACTCTGTCACCTACTTCCTCAGCCCAGTGTTTGTGTAAAAAGGGGGGTGTGGGGTTGGGACCTCGGTAAATCCTAAAAAATAGAATGGGTTGTATAAACAAAATAGGGGGGAATGCCGCGTCTCACCATCGGCTGCCTCACCCCCACTCCCTGAAGACCCCAGGGGATCTTCCCACATTGGTCTATCCAAAGCGATGGCCGTGTCCTGTCCACCTGGATGATAAGTCCCTGAGGACTAGCGGGTTCGACACCCTTTGGTTTCTCACACTGATCAGAGCTTATTCTCCTGAACAGGCTCTGGAACATCTTTACAGCGCTTGCCACTCTCTTCACAAACTGGGCTTCTTCCTCAACTTCAAGTAGTCCCAGGTGACACCTTCCCAAAAGCTGCAATTCATTGGAGTGGTCCTGGACTCTTCCTTGGGGAAGGCTTTGCCACCCGAGTTAAGGACCCAACATATCTTGCAGATGGTGGAAAGATTTCAAAATACCCAACATCTACCGGTTTACAATTTTCTGAGGTTGCATGGTCTCGCGACATCCTGTATTCCTTTGGTACCAGCAGTCCGCCTAAAGATGAAGTCCCTCCAGTGGGGTCTCAGATCCCAATGATCCCAATTCTCAGGTATGATGGTGAACCTTCTTCCCGTCCCGAGCAAGGTCACACAGGATCTCCTGTGGGGGCAATGCAAGGAGAATGTGATTATAAGGGACATTTTTTGGCAACGCTGGCCAGTGATAGCAGTAGTCATGAATTCTTCCCTCACAGGATGGGGAGCTCACATGAGCGATCTTATAATCAGCGGACTTTGGTCCCTATCAGAATGCAAACTACACATTAACCTTTTAGATCTGAGGGCAATCAGACTGACGCTGGTGGCTTTTTGTCATTAATACAGGGGAAGAACATCTTGATATTGACGGGCAACGCAGTGGCCATGCATTGCCTCAACAAAAGATGCTGTTTTGGGTGACTTCTTCCTACGTGCAGGGAGGAAATGCAGCTCTGGTTTTGAGCACTACAAAACAAAATGTCTATGAAGAGAAGAGAACACAATGGTGGACATTCCGAGCAGGCAGAGCACGTTCTCCCACGAGTGGGAGTTAGCTCAGGAAGTCCTTATAGAGATCTTTGCCCTTATCAGAACCCCTCAAGTAGATCTGTTTGCGTTGAGTGTCAACAGGAAATACGACCCGGTCTGCTCCAGGGTATTGCCTCAGAGAGGAGCTCTGGAGGATACGTTTGTAGTGGACTGGGAATTTCCAATCCTGTACGCGTTCCTGCTAGTCCCTGTCATTCTTTATGTAATCAGGAGGTTGAGGAAGTTCGGGAAGTCCATGATCCCGATTGCTCCAGATTGGGACAGGAGGACATGGTACCCAGACCTTCTCGAAATGTCCTTCAAATGGATTGTATCCTCCTACTTGTTCCTCATCTTTAGATATCTTCCTTTCGATCTTCAGCTGCTTCAGAATTTCCTTTTTGGCAGAGGGTGCTGTGCGTCGATGCGGTTGACTCGATGTCCTTCGAGGGACCCCGTCTCGAGGTTGATGTCATCATTGGTGTATATATAGCATGTGCAGAGCCCGTTAGCTTCAGTTTCGTTTTTCTGCCATAGCTAATACTTTGAGCATTACCACGTGCTTCAGTTTCACTGAAACTGGGACATATTAGGGAGATGGCCTGGTCATTGACCCCATCAACCCCGAAGACCGGGTTCATGAAATGTCATGACTGCTGCGCTAAGGTGTCTCTCACTGATCCTCATCGAGTGCCTCTGTGGTGCCTTGGTGTGGAGCATAGGATGGCAGACTTTGGGTTTTGCCTGTCTATGACAGGTAAGTCTTTGAAAGAGCGTAAGGGGAAGCACGAGCAGGCAGAGCACGATCTCCCACAAGTGGGAGTTAGGTCAGGAAGTCCTCATAGAGATCTTTGCCCTTTGCAGAACCCTTCAAGTAGATCTGTTTGCGTTGAGTGTCAACAGGAAATACAACCCGTTCTGCTCCAGGGTATTGCCTCAGAAAGGAGCTCTGGAGGATACGTTTGTAGTGGACTGGGAATTTCCAATTCTGTACGCGTCCCACTAGTCCCCGTCATTCTTCATGTAATCAGGAGGTTGAGGAAATTCAGGAAGTCCATGATCCCGATTGCTCCAGTTTGGGCCAGGAGGACATGGTACTCAGACCTTCTCATAGGCACGCGTAGGCCCCCTACAAAACCCCCCTAACTACGCCATCGAAAAAAAACCTCATCTGACTAGTCAAGAGGCAACTTTCCTCGAAAGGAGAGACCCAAAAAGCACTCACGATCCAGGAGTGGTTCGCACACCTCTTCGGCTTCATCCAGAAAGAGGCACCAAAGGTCTCCTTCCACTTGCTCTGATTCCTCACCTGAGAGAATAATAGCCTTCCCAAACAAGTCGGCGACTCCTGCCGAATGGGAGGTGTTCAGACAAGAAATGCTGAAAATCTTCGAGAAGGCAGCCCCGCTCCTGTTATGCCATTAAAAGCCGACAAGGAAAGGGCAAAGGCAAAATCCCTCAAGCCGGGGACACACGCCTGAAACCCCTCGAGTACCATTTAGGTCTCAACTTGACAATAAATCGTAGAATGCTCTGTCCAGTCGAGGGCTGAGCTGAAGCCAAAATTGTTGAAGCCATCAACATCATTAGCATCGAGACCATCAACACCATCAAAGCCATCAACGCCATTGGTGTCAAAGCCTTCGATGCCTTTACCTACTAAACCTTCGATTGTTTTGAAGGAAGTCAAAATACCTATAAGCCACTACATAGGAAGGATTTTTTCAAATCGTTGTCCTCCATTGATGAAGAACATGAACCATCAGACCAAGATACTCCTCTATTTGGTTTGGAATGTGGTATATCTAATGTCACTGAGGTTTTTATTTCAGAAGAGTCCAGAATAAAGGACCTCCCTGAAAACCTTCAGTCGGCAGGGGGCATAGACACATCGCCAGAGCTTGAATTTGGCAACCAGACCTGACAGAGCATGCAGATGCTTCATACAAGCAGCTTATGTCTAGGGTGATAAACATTTTAGGATGGAACATGCCTGCACCTCCATTTGAACTGGATGACCTTACAGATGTATTTGATGAGGGACCTCAGAAGGACCCTGTACTTCCATTGCCTATCGTCCTACAAAAAAGGGTAAAGATGAATTGGGAGGCACCAGAAACAAGTCCAGCAGTAAATAAAAACTTCACCAAAAAGTACAGGCCTTCAAGTAGTGATCCAGACTACATATCAAAGCATCTAACACCAGAGAGCCTGAGTTTCAGGCAGCGACATCAACATCAAAACAAGCTGCATATCCACCCTTACTGCCAGACAGGGATGATAAGCGTTTCGATGCTTGGGCGAAGAAAGTGTTTTCTGCCGGGAGCATGGTTCTAAAATCAGCAAATGCCACTTGCGCTTTAGCAAAGTTTTCATTCACCCTGTGGGACTGTATATCCATGGCAGCTGAGCACATTCCCGAAGGGAAAAAATGAGGCGGCTTCCTGAACATTGTAAGAGACAGAAAGGAGGCTATGTGTGAGTCTCTTCAGTCAGGACTGGACTCTGCAGATAGCATCAGCAGAGCCATGGCAACGAGCACAGTGATAAACAGGTTTGCATGGTTGAGGAAGTCTGGATTTGCACTGGACGTGCAGTCTAGGCTTCTCAATATGCCCTGTGACCGCACTCAGCTGTTTGGCAGCAAGGCTGACGAGAGCCTGGAGAAGCTGCAGACCTCGAAGGCTGTGCGCTACTATCAGACAGCCCCAATCGTCACACCCCAGTGGACCAACTTGGAGGGGTAGGTCCTTTTGTTTCTACTCCTCTTTTGGAAGAACAAGGGGACTGACCGGTCAAAAGGGCCAAACAAAATTCCCTTGTGGTGGACGAGGGAGTGGTGCCAAGTGTGCCCAAGCAACGGCTGCTTTACCCGCTGCTTCAGCCACCTCATAATCTCTCTGAGGCATTAGCCCACAAAACCCTGTTGGGAGGCAGACTCTCAAAGCATCTGCAAGAATGGCAGGGTATCACTTCAGATGCATGGGCGTGGGAAACAGTAGTCCAGGGTTACTGCCTCCATTTTTTAAGAAGGCCTCGGGATCATCCACCGGGGAGCCACTCGTTCAAAGTTCTGGATCCATTCTTCATGCAGGAGATTTTGAGCCTGCTAGAGAAAGGTGCTATAGAACCAGTACCTGTGACGGAGAGGAAAAAAGTGTGGTACTCTCCTTATTTCACAATCCCCAAGAAGTACGGAGGTTTGAACAGGTTAATCAGGAAGGACAAGTTCAAGATGGTCACCCTTTCTAAAGACCCTTCAGGTCACCATGGCGTCATTGGACCTTCAAGATGCTAACTTAAATGTGCCTATCCATCACAAGCACAGAAAGTTCCTTGAGGTTAGAGTTTTGAGTTCTGCCATTCGGGCTGACCTCCACCCCCAGGATTTTCACTAAGTTGATGGCGGTGGTGGCAGTGAGCCTCAGGAGAGGGTGGATTCACATCTATCTCTACATTGACAATTGGATGATCAGGGCCTGTTCTCCTGAACAAGCCCTAGAGCATCTCTGCATAACTTGCCACTTTCTCTGCAGACTGGGCTCCACCCTCAATTACAGTCCCACATGATACTATCTGAAAGACTCCAGTTTATCGGCACAGTCCTAGATGCATCCTTGGGGGAAAAGCCTTGCAACCCGAGGTGAGTGAGGGCTCAACACATTCTGCAGATTGTCACCAAATTCCAGAGTGCCCAGCGTCTTCTGGCCTTCGACTTTCTGAGGTTGCTCTGCCTCATGGCATCCTGAATTTACCTGGTGCCAGAAGCTCACCTGAGAATGAGATGCCTCCAATGGGCTCTCAGAACACAGTGGTCTCAATTCTCAGGCAAGATGTCAGATCTACTTCAGGTTCCAAGCAGGGTTGCACAGGATCTCCTGTGGTGGGCCTGCGAGGACAATATTCTGAAGGGAGAGCCTTTTTGGCAACCATGGCCAGAGATAACATTAGTTACAGACACCTAACCCACGGAGTGGGGAGCTCATGCCAATGATCTGACAATCAACGGTCGTTGATCTTCATCGGAGTCCAAACTACACATCAACCTTTTGGAGCTTAGGGCGATCAGACGAGCGCTGAAGGCCTTTCTGACCTCTGTATGGAGAAAGATTGTCCTGATAATGATAGGCAACACAGTGGCCATGTACTACCTCAACAAAAGATGAGATGTAGGGTCACTACCACTTTGCAGAGAGGCAATGCAGCTCTGGTTCTGGGCAATTCAAGAAGAAATCTCCCTAGCAGCAGTTCATCTAGCCCGAGAGAAGAACAAAGCAGCGGACACTTTGAGCAGGCAGGTCACAGTCTCCCACGAGTGGGAACTAGTTCAGGGAGTTCTTCAAGAGATCTTCGCCCTTTGGGGAACCCTTCAAGTGGATTGGTTTGTGACCACTGTCAACCGGAAGTGCAAACATTTCTGCTCTAGGGAATATCCACCAAGATGAGCTCTACGGGACATGTTTGCAGTGGATTGAGATTTTCATCTCCTATGCACATTTCCTCCAGTCCCTGTCATTCCTCATGTGATCAGGAGGTTGAGAAAGTTCACGAAATCCACTAATTGCTCCGGATTGGGCAGAGAGGACGTGGTACCCGGACCTTCTGGAAATTTCCAGCTGCGCTCTAATACGTCTTCCACAAAGAGAAGAGGACCTTCTTTCGTGAGAGGAGGGTCAGGTTCTCCATCCAGAGGTCAAGACAATCAACCTTCACACATGGTTTCTGAGAGGTTGAGATTGGGACTTCTCAGATGATGTAATGGAGATTTTGCTTTCGGCCAGAAGGCAAGCAATAAAATCCTTGTGCCGCTGCCATTGGCAGACATTCTGCAACTGGTGCATGGAAAAGAATGTGCACCCTTTTCAGTGCAATACACCTATGGTGTTGTCCTTTTTGTTACATTTGGCAAATCTGGGGCTCCAGATTGGAACCATCAAAGCATACTTGGCAGCGGTCCTTCAAGCGTACATAAGAAGAGGTGTCATATTTCAAGATGCCGTTGGTCATACAATTTCTAAAAAGGCTCACTAACATGTTCCCTCCTTCTCCATTTCAAGTTCTTATTTGGGATCTGAACCTTGTACTAACGTTTATTATGTGCGCTCCTTTTGAGTTGACTTTTGAAACCATCTTATTAGTCGCATTACCATCAGCCCGCAGTGTGATCGAGTTGCAGGCCTTATCTAGTAAAACACTGTTTACAACCTTCTATAAGGATAAGGTGGTTCATAAAGTCAAGCCAACTTTTCTTCCGAAAATTGTATTGGATTTCCACATATTTCAGAAAATTGTATTACCATCATTTTATCTGCCTCTACATCCTGGAAAGGATGAGGAAAGGCTACATAGGATAGATCCAAGAAGAGCACCTAGCTTTTAAATTTCAAGGATGGCTAAAATACATTAAGATGACCAACCTTTTGTGGGTTACACTGGTCACAAGTTGGGACTAGCAGTCACAAAATAAACATTATCCAGATGGATAATATTGAGCATTAATAAATGCTACAGATTGGCTGGGAAAGATCCCCCAGAAGGCCTGAGGACCCATTCCACAAGGGCTATGGCAACGTCTTCTGCTTTGCAAAGAGGGGTGCCGATGAATGATAGTTGTGTGGCAGCCACCTGGTCTACAATTCACACTTTCACAAAATATTACTGCCTGGATTCTTCTTAAGGCCGGGAAGTAGGATTTGAAAAGGCAGTCTTACATTTTGTCCATGACAGATCTTAAGGACAAATCTGAAAATTCTTACTTCCTCCTCCAAAACTCATACTGCTTTGGGAGTCTATCGAAAGATGAGGAATGCGTGGGAGGACACAATCCATTCGAAGAACAAGTTACTTACCCCTGGTAACATTCTTCCGATTGGATGTTCCTCCCAAATATTCCTCATCGCCCCTCCCAACCTAACGCGCAGTAGAATTTCCATGCATTACACCTTATGCTCTTTCAAGGTCTGATACTGCCTTGGATGCTCTGATGCTGGTAATTCTGTAAGAAGAAGGTGTAAAAACAGAATTGAAGCTAACGGGCACTGCGTGTGCTATACATACCAATGATGATGTCGACCTCAATGCGGAGGCCCTCGAGGGACATTGAGTCGACCGCATCGACGCACAGTGCCCTCTGCTGAACTATTTTTTCCGATGCAGTTTAAGCTGGAAAGGAAGATATCTAAAGATGAGGAATACCTGGGAAGAACATCCAATCAAAAGAACGTTACCAGGGGTAAGTAACTTGTTCATCTGCCCTCCTTTCCGACTTCTCCAAAGAACAGACCTGTTCTCGCAACAGGGAGGCCGGCTTCTACACCAAGAAATCAGAACTTTGAACCTTCCTGCTTGTCTTCTGAGAGGTTAAGATACAAAGATTTGGACCACCCGGAAGACGCTATGGAGGTGTTGCTTTCGGTCAAATGGCCAGCAACAAAAGCACTATACAGATGCCATAGTAATACGTCTTGTAGCCGGCGTAGTGCTAAAGATATGATCCTTTTTCTTTTGATACTCCTACAGTGCTTACTTTTCTGTTACACCTGGCCCATCAGGTGCTGCAGGTTGCTACTGCCAAGGACTACTTAGCAGCGTTATCCATCTTCATACACACACAATTTTAAACTACTCATTGTCATGAAGTTTCTCATAGGGCTGACAAATATTTTTCCTTCAGTGCCTTTTATAGTCCTGGCTTAGGATCTGAACTTGGTTTTGACATTTTTAATGGGAGCTCCATTTGATCCTTTACATTCCTGTACTTTCAGACTATTGACATTCAAAACACTTTTCGTGGTGCCCATCACTTCTGCTTCCAGAGTAAGTGAACTACAGACATTCTACCCTCCTTCTCATTCTTCCAAAGAGGAAGAGAGATTACAAAGACTGGATCCTAAAAGGGCTTTAAGCTTTTATATTGCCAGGGTGGCAAATGTCACACAAGACGATCAACTCTTTGTAGGTTATATGATATGACATAATATTATATGGCATTTATAATGCACCTGTACACAATTACCAAACCGGACACAGATTGGGTCAAACTGTAACTAAACAGGCCTTGTCATGCTGGATCATTCTGTGCATTTCAGAAGGTTATCTCTGGCTGGGAAAGATGTCCCTGAAAATGTAAGGGGACATTCTACCAGAGGTGTGGAAACCACTTCAGCTCTAGAGGTGTACCAGTGAAGGACATCTGAAATGCCACAACCTGGTCTTGTATGCACACCTTCTCTAAACATTATTGTTTGGATACTAAGAGGAATCAGAAATGAGAGATGGATCCAAAATTGTAGTTTTCTCAAAGTTTGCCATGTTTATTAAAAAAGAAGAGGGGTGAGATAAACGCCTATCTGTCCCCATCCTAACAAGGATGTTCCTACAT
Organism: Ambystoma mexicanum; assembly: GCF_040938575.1. Taxonomy (NCBI): domain Eukaryota; kingdom Metazoa; phylum Chordata; class Amphibia; order Caudata; family Ambystomatidae; genus Ambystoma; species Ambystoma mexicanum. Next base: position 1,362,623,211 of record NC_090930.1, on the reverse strand, counting down.
AGCAAACAAAAAATTAAGAAAGATGACCTTCTGTCCAAATGTATCTGACCCTTACACTAACATATATAACCAAAGTGTTCAGCAAAACTTTGCAAAAGTTGAAAATTCGGATTCAACAATGTTCTATACAGTTCAAAGAAAAATGTATTTTCCACCCACCACGCCATTCAACTTGGTAAAGTAAATGTCTATTTCACAAAAAACACTTGTTCAAAACCAAAGTAACTGTTTCTTCCACAATTACAATTATTCTTACAGTGAAATACTTTTGTCAGGACAGCACAGCAAATGTGTTTTGTTATACAACAGTTTGTCAAGATGATAAAGTTACTATCTCTTTCCACACCACTGTTTTACCACACCCACATTGCTTCAAAGCAACAGCTTCTTTCCTGGTTTACTTGCCTGCCCACACCAACTACAACACGTCCCTTTCCTAGTTTACTCGCCTGCCAGGAAGAAAAACTCCTACACCTATAAATGTCTCTTCTGTTAGTGGCAATATTTGTTTCAAGGTTCTCCACACCAATATCCCATGTGAGGAGGGTTTCACAATGCTTGCCTGTTTTTATAGTCTCTTGACTGTTGGCAATGTGGGTTACAGATCTCCCAAACTGGTACCTCATGAAAGAAGAATTGCGCCTGTGTTGCCCTCTTATCTCTTTTTTATAGTTTCTTGGCTCTTGGCAATGTAGGTTACAGGTTTCCCCAAGCTGATATCTCTTGAAAGCAGAAGTGCACCATTGTTGCCCTTTTAGTCTACTTGTTCGGTATTCAAAATTGTCTTTTATTGTTAATTGTTCTATTCGGAGCACCCCAGGGTTAGCTTTTCTTTAGGCCAACTCACCAGCTTCCTTCTGCGTCTCTGTGTCACTCCTTGATGCTATGGCAGACCCTCTGCGGCTCGGCAATACCGTTAACAGCTCTCTTGTGATTGCGCTGCCTGTACTGCCTTCCCTGGAGCTCCCCAGACTCTGTTGGGTCTCTACGCCCTCCAGCACACTTGAGCGTCTCATGTCGGGTCGGGAGCAAGTCTCCCGAACAGCTGGGCTTCTCTCCCTGTTGCTGTCCACGACTGTGCGTACTCTGCAAAACCACACGCCTTCTCTTCCGCGTCAGCTTCTGCTGGCGCTCGCACTCCTGCTTCAGCTCCAACCTCTTCAGCCTCTTTCCTGACTGCTTCTGCCACTACTTCTCACACCTGTGGATGATTCCCACATTTAAATGTCCCACTTAGGTGATTTGAATTGCAACAACTAGAATGCACTGTTTTCTTAGTAGCACCATTGATCATCATCAACTCTTTCTTCCTCTTCCTCATCCTAGTACTATAGGCTGTGCTCCCACCATCCTGTTCACGTGCCTGATCTCGGGCGTTCTAAAGATAACCATCACTTCACATCACTACTCTTACTCTCTACTATACACCATCACTCAACTAGAACACAGCTATACCCCTGATTAATTCGGCCTAGCTGTCCACATACAAACACAACCTCATCAACACCTCATCACCCTAATAAAAACGCAGCTAGCCGAGCACATTCCGGCATAGTTGCTCACATATGCGTCCTTCAGGCCTAACGCAGCCAGAGCCCAGTCTGGATGTCTACCGACCAGACTGCACACATCCAACTGACATTTCCAGCACCACACCTAAGCGCTACGACGTAGCTACCACCGGGCAATTACACCGGCTGCACACATATCTGGTGCACCCACGCACCCTACGACACTATCTCTCTCTACTGGCCAGAACTTCAGTTCTCGAGGGCCTTTAACCTACCAGCGCTTTGAGGTCATACCAATGATATATAGAGCACTATATAAATGGCAAGTAACATAACATAACATTATGGATCTTGAAGTCCATAGTGGTTTTACGTTTTGCATTTTTTTTTTGTTTTGATTGATAGTTGAACTGAAAATAATCAGAACTAGGAGGTGTTATGTGAATAGCAGTTACATTGCTTGGCTCTACTTTACAATATGCCATCAAGGTTTCAGGGAGAATGAAGGAATTATGAGTTAAAGGAGTTACCACTTCCTCCTGATATGAATCTCCTCCCATTTGATCCTCGCTCATAATACTGCCTCTAGGTTCATGATCAGGTAGCTGCTGCCTTCCCCAGGCCACATGAGAGGAGGCCCATACCGGGGTTTTAGTGATGATTTCATCAGATTTATCACAATACCATGTTGGGTCAGTATGCTAGGTGTGGGAAAGCGATTTTACACAACATAAACCAGTAACAAAATCCACTAGTCCCACCTCCATTTACAAACCACTATGGGTGTCTATTAGAAGAACAAATGACTTACCCCAGGTAATGTTCTTTCTACTGGATGATCGTCCCACGGATTCCTCATCGCCCTCCCAGCATACTCCTCAGAGTGTGGGTGATTTTTGTTAATTTATACTTCCTTCTCTTTCAACACCCATGTGGGTTTTGCAACTTCAAGTCGGCTTTGCAAGAGAGAAAAAATCCAAGAACTGAGACAATGGGCGCAGTGTGTGCTATTCATACCACACGTCGACGTCACATCTGAGAGTGGGAATGGAAGCCGGCAAAGGACATCGACTCGATGAACCACTGCGCCATCTGCTGTCAAAAAGTTTCCAAAGCTGCAAGCAGGATATCGGTATATATCAAAGATGAGGAATCCTTGGGAGGAACATCCAGTAGAAAGAACATTACCAAGGGTGTGTTCTTTTAGAGGAACAAAAGAGCATGGTGAACCTTTTCAAACCAAGCTCATATGGCTGGTCCCTTTTCAAAGTGGAGTGTCCATACTTACCAATGTACAAACTTGTATGTTTTATATGTATCAATTAACGCTGGGTTCTGTCTTGGTGGATGACATTCATTGCCTACGCTGCAAGATTCTACAGTATTTGACAGTTGCTCATAGCTAAACCTTCACCTATGGGCAGTGTGATTTACATCTTTCCCCACACTGTGCAAAGAGTGGAATTGTGAAGTTAATTTTCTTTTTTTGCATATCCACAGTATGGAAATAATTGTGTAATAAGTGGCCTGTCTGAGATGCAGGGGGTTGTATTGCGGCAAAGGACACATCATGTCTCACTGAAGATTACAAATGTCTATGACAACAAGTTCCTGTTCGTAATCTGGTTAGTGTATTTTGTGCAGTCTGGATTGTGATCTTCCATTACCCCTTTGACTTTGGTAGTTCTCCATCTGTCCCATCTGTCCTGGTGTATTCGTGATATAGCTCCTCCTGGAGCCATGCCTGTCGCCTAGTTGCTTGTTCCTCTTGCTTCCAAATTGCCTGCCCTCCACCACCCTAATTGTTAGCTTCCCTCTACCATGTATTTCTGTTTCTCGCACTGTGTACTTCCCCCTACGACTTGTAAAGCACTCTGTTGCTACCCAACGCTAGGTCCATGCTAAATAAATACTCTAATAATAATATAATATTAATAGTAATAATAATAAACAAGATAAGGCGCCATAAACGAGATTGAGTGAAGGAATTAACAGTATGGTCCCTGCTGTGTTTTTTTTAAAAAACAAAACACCAGCAAACATTTTATTTTGCTATGATGCAAATAAACAGAAATTCTACCTAAATATCTGATCAAATGTGTTCTATATTTGGAGTTCAGAGCAGAGTAGTCTCTGGGCACAAGTGTTAGTTTCGGATCTTCTTGGTTGCATTTTCCTATTCATGTTTAAAATTGGGATTTGTCTCACTATAAAAAAGACATTTTACAAATGTTTGATGTGGTCGGGTCTCAATCTCGGTTTGATCTTTCAAATATGGGTCCTCATTTGAATCCAGATACTTAGTCACTTAACCATTGTCACATTCCGCCAACAACACTGACGAAAGCCTCCATGAGAGCGTGTTGGTGGGTAAATTGGAATGCTTTCTGAGATGTCATGGAGTTGCTTCAGAGCTTCCCAGGTAGGATAGTTGGAAATGTGGGCTAAGATTCTTTGTATTGTTAAGATGTCAATGTCTATCAGTCAGATGAATAAGTGCATTGTCACACAGAGACTGAAAGATGCTCCAAGTGCTTCAGAGAATAAAATGTTGTAAATGACAGAATAAAATCAAAACTTTGGAAGCAATCATCTTAACATTGCATTAAGCAGTTTGTTGGATGTCATATTTGGCCTCGTTATCACTGTATGAACATGTTGTATGCACACAAGCTTCCCATTTTCAGGAGGAGCAGCTCCCTAATTGAAAGTATTTTTTTTCAGAATGGACCAATGGTGTTTGGACTTGCACCTCAAGAAGCCAGTGATAGACTAATCATGTTTCAGGTAGGCTTGAGGCAAGCTTCTAGATTTCTATTTACTAATATCTACAGTTGCATATGCTTTGTGTGAACTTGCTGCTCACAGAAGGGTCCTGATACATCATTTATGCAAAAAAGCATATTGGATATTCCTCTGGTTTTTGGGGCAATAGTCCTTTAACAAAACACACTAAAAATGTTTGTGTAGTTTTGGTGGTTGGTGGTTGGGGAAGGGCACTATTCAATTATGTAGTAGAATAATGCAAAATCATCTTCTGTTATGTTTCTATCCACGATAGCAGTTTTTGTCGAGTGTTGTGACATAATATGCATACCCAAACATCAAATGTTTTCTTTACAATTTCATCAACAATCTATTTACTACAGAAGTGATGTAGAAACATTTGAAAGGTTTTTTGGCAACACACTTGGACAGTACATGATTTACAAGAATGGATCAGTGAGTTTTATTTAAATCTGTTTTAATGACAAACAGTAATTAAATTCAACAAATATAATAGTCATGTTTTAGTAAGGCTGGTGATAAAGAAACCTGTATTTCTTTAGTAGAGTTTACAAACCTCCTGTGTCACTGTCCCTTCCCTAATAGACAAGAAATGGTGTAAAGAACCAATTAGAAGCACTACAAAAACATTGTGAAATGGTTAATGTAATAAAATGTCCAATTATTAAAGTCTTGTGGGCAATTAAAGAATAGATAGTTTCACCTATTTAAAGGTAATTCTTTCCCCTTAAAGTATTGCTAATTCTTTCTAACACCATATTAAGTCATTGGGAATTTCCGGCCTCCTCCAGAAGGATATCTATTCCTAAAGTCTCTTTAATTATTTGTAGTACTGCACGTGTCAATGACATTGCTAAGATTGGCTGACATGCACCGCACTGTTGCCCTGATACCCCTGTGTCTCAGCGAGTGACCTCAGGGTTAATTTATATTTTTCCCCTCGACAGGAGGCCTAACGAGAAATTAATTGTGCCTATCCACACCCTGTGTGGTGTGGCGCACTAGTAAAACTGAACTGCCCATGTGCAGGGTTCTGGTGGGGCAGACTGCATGGTGACCTATGATTTGTTGATGCTTACATAAGCTTCTACAGGCTTCATAGTTACAGTGTTGATTGTGGTGTGGTTTGGATGCTTGATTCAGGAAAGGGAACAGCCATGAGATCTGGGTTTAATTCTCACCTCCTTCAATGCCCTTTTGAATTGGTTGCGTTTTATTGTTTTATTTTGGTTCTCCTGTTTACCCATTGACAATTATAACAAACACACAGAGACAATATAGGGTAGAAGCTTATGTATGCCTGGGTGAGGCATTTGCCTAACAGCTTGGTGGCGTAAAAGATCTGTTCAGTGACACTGGACAGGTTTAAATAATCCCTCCAGTGATCAAAACGTTCCAGGTTCAGAGTTCCCTTGACATCCCTTGACACCCAAAGCTGTTTTAGCTTCCTCTCTGCAAAGAAATAAACTTTTTATTTACTAGAATCAAAAATAATACCCTTCTTCATTTAAATGTGGGCAACTGTCCAGACCTCCTTTTTTAAACTTTCTATTCCCTGGATTTTGGGTTGACTTTGGGGGGTCATGGCAGCTCCCTTACTGCTTGCTTAGTACATTGCAGTATGATTGTCACTTAGCGTGCCAAGGCTTGGTTTGTGTGAAGAACTCGGGTTCATGTATTTTTGTCAAACTTTAACTGTTTGAATTTTGTTGCCAACTATTTGTCCCAATTTTTTACCACGTAGGTGCGTTGTGTTCAGGCAATATAGAAAGGGGAGTCGGTGAGGGGGCCAGAAGGGTGAGTGTGGGGACTCCCCTATTTTTGGCAGTAAAGCAAATCAGTAAAAACATGTGATAAAAAAATGGATACGTCTTTTCTCCCTATCTGTTACGCTTCTTAGTATTCTAATGATGTCTCTTTATTGAAATGTGTCCTACTTTTCGGGACGCCTTTTATTATATCTTTGATTTGAATTTTGGATTGGGTTACTGTGAAGTGAGGTAACCCTACTGATACAGAGATGTTAACCACCCCCGCATGTCTGATACTTCTTCTGACCTCATGCAAGATGTTTGCTGTTGGGCTCCATCCATCCCCAGACCCCTTCCATGGTAGGCATAGTCTCTTGTCATGTGTGGCAGTGTCTCAGTGAGGATGGCCTTTGGAAGACATCTCAAAAGTGGTTCACTTCATGTACATTAGATGTGAATAGACGACCTGGAGTACCCTGCTATGGGCTGGCTTCACTAGCAGTGTACAGCGACTGTTCCTGCTTGAAATTGGGGGGAACATATGGGTGCATGAGAGCCCACGAGTAATGGCTACCCTTTGAAAGAGCTCCCACCTTGGAGCCACAGATTGCTTACAATTTGCCTTTATCAGAAGTCAGTGTGAGGTGTGAATAATAGACATGTCATGTAAAGGTAACCCAACAGCCCTGCCAAAGGTTTTGGGACATAAGCCAGCAACATTCATCATATTAAGAGAGGATGCCTTTTTCATCCAGAGCCGGCTTGTGTGTCGGCTCAGTAGAGACAGCTTATAGGTGCGTTAGAAATCAAGTAACAGAGAGCCATGACCAACAGTTTCAAGCACTTCTAGAGGAAATGAAAACTCTAAACTAGCGCATGCTAGAAACAAACACTGCAGCCCAGGCTGTTATGAATGAACTCAAGCAACTTAACAGTCGTAGAAACCAAAAATGTTACCTTATCTCTGACAATGAGAGATGCATTAGCAGTGTTAAGAACAACTGATACCATGGCAAATGAGCTGGACATGGCAGTACAAGAAATGCAGCATTTCAGTGCAAATGTCGAAGATCCAGAAAATCTGTCTAGAAGAAATAACATTTGTGTAGTTGGTCTAGCAGAATACAGAGATGGAGCGAAACTAAATGCTTTTTGTATGACTTATTAATTAACAATATACAACTCCACAACACTAAGGATCTTATTATTGAACAAGCTCATCGAGTTGGTGTACTGAAACTGAACAAAGGTGATAGACCATGGATCATTACAATTGGTTTTTTAAATTGCAACCATAAAATATTGATAATGCAAGCATACAAGTGCAGTGGGGAGAATTAAGAAAGATGTCCGGTCTATAAGGTTGTTTAATTACTTTTCTATTGAAGTTTACAATGGACACAAAGTACTTGACCTGAGTTGTGGTTCATTGCAAGGATCAAAACAATGATAGTACTTTACATGTCTGGTGAGTTTCTGTAATTGGTACACCTTTCGCTTTCCTGAAGCAGCATGGATCCTTTTGTGTCGGCCTGATATAATTGGGTCAGATCTGTCGACAGAAGCAAGCGCCCCAGTGTCTCAACCCTCGACCCAAGGTGGGAACAGAGCAACACTTAAGAAACCAAAAAGCTGGAAGAATGTGGACAGACCCATGTGTGGCAAACTCCAGCAGGCAGGAAAGAAGCTTTTCTAAAATACAAGTTCATGGGCCAACACTGTGTTTTGGAAAAAAAGGGGAAAAGTTCCAACACAGTTAAACCTGGGTCAGTGAATCAAAAGAAAATAAGTGGCTTCACTGTGAAACAATTGTTAATGCATGGTGGTATCAACACATATGTAAACATCCCACATTTAATGGCTAGCCGACATCCTGTATTGATTCAAAAGACATTTTTAATCTTTCAATATCCTTGTACAGAAAAATAAGAGGCAACTTTGAAAACAAGCAATTGAAGATGATTTGCGCTTCCTAATGCATCTTCTAGAACCTACATGCGTTTCATCGCCCAGGAGGTGCTACAGAAACAGATTCAAATTATCAATATGGTCCAAAAAACATCCAGTTCACAAAGATCTGCTGTTGCAATGCAATCCTCCTTTGTTTCCTGAGGCGTAAGGTAAGATTGCGAAGAACTTTGAAAACAAAAAAGTATTGTCTGATAAATTCATGCCCTCAAACAATTTGCAATCCAAATATATTATGTGTAACTGATCATCAAGTGACTAAGTAGTGGTTATTAATTCATCAACATCAAATCATTGTTGTGACTTAAAAGAATGTTTAAATATGTCAAAATTATGGTTCTCCTAATAAACATTGCCGAGCCCCCTATAAAGTTACTGGCTGAGATTGTATTCAAATTGTAATTCAAGAACTATGGTTTATGTGTTATTTTGTTAAGTAAATCAAATATATATAGGGTACGCCATGAGAAAGGTATCAACCCGCATCAATGAACATCGTACTCAACTTACGACAAAATTGGCATCAAGCAAAATTGCACATCACTTTAGTGAGAAATCACATGGTTAGAAGATCTTAGATGGACTGTCATTCAAAAGCTTGCACAGTCATTCAAGAAAGGTAATCTCATCCGTAAGCTGAAAAACAGGGAGGAATACTGGATGGCTGTAACTAACTGGGCACAATGAGAGAAACAAATTGGTTTAATTTTAAAATTCAATGACAGATGTAACAGCAATTAACCACACAATATATAATACATTAGACCGTCATCCCTCTCCCAACCCACCACCCTCCCTTCTATTGAGTTTATGAATGAACATATACCATATATTACATTTGATTTCATTATGATTAGCTGAAGCTTTTCATATCCTTCACAATGAATTGTCATATGGTGGTTCTCTGTTCATCAGCAACAAGTGATCGAATCCGCCTGAAGTGCTCACAAAGTTGTGCATATGATGCCATGACATCACATGATTTACGCCATGACATATGTCTACAGGTGGACACTGAAATTGAGTCCGCAAGGGTTCATCCAACCACAAGAACGCTAGATGCTGAATCCAAAGAATAATAAGACAAACAATCCCTAAAAAGAATTGAGGCTTTAGAAACCACGTAACCTTGTCAGAGTCAATAGATTTATAGGGGACTCGACAATGTTTAGTAGGAGAACCATAATATTCATATATTTAAAAAAGTAATTGTAGTCTTCCCCAAGAAAGGACAATTTCCTTTGTTCATTTAAATTTGTGTAGAAACATTGTATTGGTTCACGTGGAAAGTGGTCCAATGAGTAATCAAGACAAATAATGTGTATTGGAAACCCAAACATGGGAGGAATACCCTAATGTTTAGGTACGGTTTTAAACTTGTAGGATATTACAGATGAACTTGAAGTGAGAATCCAGCTACATGTCTGTACTTTAAGCTATATAGGGTTCCTTAGCAAAAAAAAATATTTTGAACTCTTTTTTATAGCCATATTAAAGTGGAAGAATTGAGCTTGCAGACACAAATGTACTATTGAAGACATTATTAAGACATTATTATGTGATGAGATATTAGTCACTATATTATAATTTGAAGGGATATGTCTTTCATTGTGAAAAATGCCTTTGTGTTCCTCTCTTTTCAATAATCATAGTAATGACCAGTGAGACATATTGGTGATGATATTATTTAGCTATGCAGGAATTCATGTAGTGGTTGTGTAAGAATAGAGCACAAAGGTGAATCATTTTTGCCATAACCAGAAATGGTTTATGTTATTGATTGTTACAGTAATTACAGAGTTGTCATCTGTCATAAGTAAAGAAAAGGAACTGTCTGTGCTCAATAGACGAGAAGACACCAAAAATGTATTGTATCTCATTTTTTTAAAGTAAATATCTTTTTAGTCACAAGAACAATTTGATGTTGGTAAATTGATAATTAAAATTGAGTCTCTTGATGATTAGCTACACTGATGAAAATATTATATTTCAATTGCAAATTGTTAGTGTTATGGAATTTATTGAGCATTACCTTTTTGTTTTCAGAGTTCTTTGTGAATCTTAACTGAACCCTCAAGAAGACAAGGGAGTGTTGCATTGAAACAGCAGATTTTTGCAATTTAGACCCTTATTTGGTTATTTGACTCCTGGACGTTAAAAAACGTATAGCTTCTGGAATCGTCTTCAATTGTCTGTTATCTAATGTTCTCTTCTTTTTCTTGTACAAGCATGTTAAAAGGTTCAAAATGACTTTTGAAGCAAGTGAGGATGTCGGCTAGCCATTACATTTTGGATGTTTGCAGATGTGTTGATACCCTCATGCATTAAACATTATTTCAAAGTGAATCCACTTTTTTTCTCCAAGCTTTCTTTTGCATTGTCTATAATTATTACAAAATCTGAGCCATTATCGCAAACAGCAGCAAATCAACAATTTAGACAACGAAAGAAGAAAAGCAAAAGGATCACCAATTCCAGCATTGGCAACTTAATACATCACAGTAGTTACAGTAAGTCAATGTGTTGAAGAATCTGCGGCCTGTGGGTCAGATACTTGCGGGCACTTAGGAACTGAATTATGGGGAGCCAGGCCCCATAGAAGGCTTGGTATGAATTATTAAGTATGCCAGTTATTTTCTACATGGCCACCAGAGTCCATAACCTCACCCACCACTGAGCTATTATCGGGCCTCCAGGTAATTTCCAGAGCCAGCTAGTGTCAGTCTGGCTGCCATCAGAAGTTGAGTGATCACCTTTGCTTTCTGATGGATAGCCACCCTCCTCATCAGACTCTCCCAATATGATCACCCTAGGGTCCCAAGAGGGTGAGGGCCTGTTAGGTCCCTTATATGAGAGGGAATCTCCTTCCAGTACGTCTGTGAGAGTTTACATTACCACCATAGATGCCCTAATGTGCCCTTTTCCTCACATCCCCTCTAGCATTTGGCAGGAATATTGCGATTAGTCTTGTGCAGCTACTCAGCGACATGTTCCATGGACATACAATCTCATACCATCCTTCCTTCACCCCCATGCACCGAGACGCCCTGTGAGTCCTTTCCCAGATGTGAGTCCAAGGCTTATCCTGAATTTCGATCCCTAAATCCACCTCCCATATCTGCATGTAAGGTAAGCTGTCTGAGGAATCAATTGGGTCTAGCAGTCAGTTGCAGCTGGTTGTGCGGTTTCTGGAGAGTCCCTCAGCGAGTGTCAATTCAATCCCTCTAGGCTCTCTTGTCCCCCCAGCCCACTTTTGACTTCGCCCTTTGTGATCCAGTGACGAAGCTGGACGTACCTAGGCTAGGGAATTAATTTTTATTAAAAGCCTTTATTTTCATTTAAACATCCAGCAAACACAAAAACAAATGGAACAACAACTCACTACACATTTGCTCTGGCACTTTCGAGTTTAGGTCCATAATGTTCGTTGTCTACTCGGGCCACGGCAGGCCTCCTCCTTTTCAGTCGTGTTGTCTTCACACTGGCCTATGTACCGCACCCAGGTGCGAGCGGGACAGTTTCCCTCCTCCTCCCGGCCACTTGAATCGCTCATGCTGTCTCCATTCCCGCTCCCGAACAGGTCTTGTACGAGAGTGTTCCACGCCAGTATTCTGGCCCCGCTGTTACCTTCTCCCCTTTGCGTGGCTCTTGACAAGACTGCTGTTTCTGCTATTGCCCACTTTTGTAAGTCTGCCCACAAACCCTCTACCGTGGGTCCCGCACTTGTGTTCCACACCATTGCAATGCGGCGCTTCACCAGTATTGTCATCAAATCTTTCATCTTTGCCACGTGCATCCTGCTTGGAACAGGCCCAATACGTAAGACGCCGGTGACCAAGTGTGCATTTGAATTCCTGCTTTTAGCACTCTTTCTTTTATCGTGTTCCAGAAAGCCGCTATTCTCGGGCACAACCAGAACATATGTACCATGTCTGCTTGCTCTTCCTGGCAGTGTGGGCAGCTCCGGGTCTGCCTGTCCCCCATGTTCGACATTCTCTTGGGTGTTAGATATGCTCTATGCTTAATGTAGATTTGCAACTGCCTGAACCTTGCATTCCTGGAAACTTTTTTAGCATACTGGAGGGCCCTGTTCCATTCCTCATCCTTGAAAGGTTGCTGAAGCTCCTCCTCCCATTTCGGTCGCGTGTTCAGTGTCCTTGTGCTGATGGTTTCCAACATTTGCTCATAGAGCCTGGACACAGTGTGTCCCCCGTCAGAGATGTCGTACCACGTGTCCAGCGCACCTCCAGTGTCTTCTTCCTCTGGTACAGTCTCCCATCTCTTTCTTATTGCTTGAACCATGTTATTATACAGTATGAATTCGCCCTTGTGTACATCTTGCTCCTCTACCAGGGACTGGAAGTCCACCCATTGTCCTTCTTGCCACAGATCTCCTATTTCGGCAACTCCTTTGTCTTCCCATTGTATTCTGAACGTTGCTAGGCTTGTAACTCAGGTGTCCACCAATCCCGCCAGGGGGATTTGCCTCGAGCAAGGGTCTCGCATGCCCTGTGCCTTCCACGCTCTTTTCCATAATGCTCGGCCCAGCTGGGCCATATTAGGGAGGGCTTTGGCCCGGGCAGCGTTTATCCATAGGAGTTCTCTTAGGTGGTATTGCTGGAGCGCTGGCCAAAAAGTATTGCGTCTATAGAGGTTTCCCCAGCTATCGCACCACGAATTGGAGTTGTGCCGCCAGATAGTATAGCTCAAAGTCCGGGAGTTTGATGCCCCCCCACTCGTAGCCCCTTTGTAGTGTACTCAGTGCTACCCTGTTTTTCCCCCCGCCCCACAGGAAGGTTCTTATCAAGGTGTGTAGGTGTTTAAAAAAGGACCCTAGAACATTGAAGGGGATATTAGTAAAGTACAGGGGTGGACTGGGAACCCTGGAAATAATGTTCAAAGTGGCCCCATATTACACATTTTCACCAAGTCCAACCCTTTTCCTATGGGAAAATTTGGAAATGCAACACAAAAGAGGCCCAGAGTGCTAAGGCCTACCGGGAAATCTCCAGAGTTCCCAATAGGCCAGCCCAGCCCTGGTAAAGTAGTATAGGAGCCAGGGTAGGAGCGTCATCTTCAAAAGGGCCGCTCGGCCTATCTTTCCCAATGGTAATGTCTTCCAGAACTGCATGGCGTTCCCGATTTTGTCCAGGGCCGCTTGTGTGTTGGCCATGTGTGTTTCAGTGGTGTTGTGGTAGATGTCTACCCCCAGGTATCTAAAGGTGATCTGGGTCCATGTGAGGCCGAGGTGTGGCAGTTGATCTGATGCCACTGTTCGCAGGCTTGCCAGGGGGAACAGCAAGGATTTGTCCCTATTAATGGTGATTCGTGATAGCCTGCCAAACACTCCCAGTGCCTCGAGCAGGTCCCGCAGGTGGGTGCGTGGATCTTGGACGTAGAGCAGTATGTCATCTGCGTATATCGATATCTGGTGTATTTCCCCATCTATCATAATGCCAGTGTCCATGTATTCCGTTCTTAGGAAGGCAGCGAACGGCTCCAGGGCCAAAATATTAACATCGGGGACAGAGGGCACCCTTGCTTCGTATCCCACGCTATGTCCCACTCCCCTGAAACGTGTCTGCCCGTCTTAACCCTTGCTCTCGAGTCCTTGTACAGCAACTTTATCCAGCGTAGGAATCCCTGCCCTATCCCAAAGTGAGCGAGCGCCCTCAGGAGCCAGTCCCAGTTCACTGAATCAAATGCTTTGATCGCATCTAATGAGGCCACGGCACATTCCCCTTCTACTTGATTCATCCTGTCAATAACGTGGTGGAGTCTCCAGAGATTCCATGCCGTGTTTTGCTCCGGTACATACCCCGTTTGGTCTGTGTGGACCAGTGTGGGTACCACTCTTTTGAGTCGGTTAGCTAGTGCTGCTGTTAGGAACTTGGAGTCTTGATTTATCAAGGAGATTGGTCTGTAGGACCCACACTCAAGGGGCGGTTTCCCTGCTTTAAGTATTGGGATTCTGACATACTGTTCGGGAGCCTCCCCCTCTCATATGCCTCTTCCAGCGTTTCCAGCAATCTTAGGACTAAGCTATCTCTGTATTTCTTATAGAATTCCCCTGGTAACCCGTCAGGCCCCAGGGATTTTCCCGTCGGTAACTGGGTGATAACTTCCGCCAGTTCCTCCACAGTGAGGGGGGGCGTCCAGCATTTGGGCCTGCTCCCCTGTCAGTTGTGGGAGCCTGATTTCCACGAAAGCGTCTTCTAGGTCTCCCTCTTCCGCCTCTTGAACTTTGGTGTATAGTTTCTCGTAGAATTGCGAGAACGCCGCATTTATACCCTCCTGGGACCCTATCACCTCCCCCTGGCTGTTTTGAATTGTGTTTATCGGTTCCCTCCTAGTCTCCTGTTTGGTTAGCCAGGCTAGGAGTCTGCTGGGCTTGTCCCCTTCTACGTGCAGCTTCTGTATATATTTCCCGTAATCTAGGCGCCCTAGTCTCTCCCAGGCTGCTATACACTGTTGTTGCAGGGTGATAAGGTCTCCCTGTTCTCCTCCATTCTCCCCTGTCTGTGCTTCAGCCCTCTCGATCTTCCTTTCTAGCTCCTCCAGCTGTACCAGGGTTTCCCGTCTAAGACCTCCCATCTTCCCCATCGCCGCTCCTCTGACCACCACCTTGAAAGTCTCCCAGGTCGTTCCTGTGCTATCCATGCTACCCGTGTTATGCTCAAAGTAGTCATCTATTGTGCTTTGGATATGTTCCTGAAATTCCCCCTCCAACAGTGCTTCTGCCCTTAGTTTCCATGTGGGTATGAGGGCTCTTCTGTATGTGTGTGCCCATGTTACTCTCAGGGGGGCGTGGTCGAACAGGGTTCGTGCGTGTATGTGTGCCCCGGTAAATTCACCCAGTGTCTCTTTGCCCGTGAAAAGGTAGTCTATCTGAGGGAATGTCCCGTGCGGGGTGCAATGTGTGTATCCCCTTTCGCTCTTGTGTACCTTTCTCCAGACGTCTCCTAGCTCGGGCTGATCCAGTATTTTCTGTAGTGCCCGTGCTGGTGGCGCTGCTCTTTTATGTTTGTCGTCCGACCTGTCCAGTCGGGGGTCCAGTGTGCAGTTAAGGTCTCCAGCCCAAATGATCGTGGCATTCCTGTAGGGGGCCAGTCGAGGTGTGAGTGACTTAAAGAACGCTGTTGCGTTGTGATTGGGGGCATAGGTGTTCACCGGCAGACCTCCCGGTTCTCCAACATTCCATGGACAATCAGGACCCTGCCCTCAGCGTCATTTTCCTGGTTGATGAGTTGAAATGGGGTGTCCAGGGCAATCCAGGTCGCCACCCCCCTTGCGTAGTTAGAGTATGTTGAGCTATACGTCTGGCCTCCCCATTTCTTGGCCGCCTTGGCTTGCTTTTCGGCTGTCAGATGTGTCTCCTGTAACATTGCGATATGGGCTTTTGCTTTGTTTAACCAGGCGTAGACTCTTAGCCTCTTGACGTAGGCATTTAGCCCTCTGACGTTCCATGTAATAACATTTAGTTAATCTCGGTCCTTCTGGTGGTTGCCTTCAGTGGCCCTCTCGTTCCCATTGGCCTACCTGCTTTTATGTCCTCTTGGTATGTCGCTTTAGGGAGTCGGATTTTTGCCCTCCCGCTGCTGTACCTTTGGTGATTTGTGTGTCCGCCTTCTCTTGTGTTTTCACCTGGTTAGGCTGATCCTGCGGCCACTGGATTCAGTTTTTTGCTGGCTCTCTTCCTCGGTGTTCCCCGCTGGCTTCCCGTGTTTGGGTGTGGCCATACGTGTCTTTCTTCTGTGTCCTCGTAGTCCATTATGTCTTCTCTCTCTCGTGCCTTCTCCTCGCAAACTTAAGCACATAACTACTACGACTAAAAACAAACGTCCAGCCTCCCACCCCCTGCTCGGGCCCCACCGCATTCCAGGTGCTGCCCTCCTTTCTGCGGGCGCACTCATCGCGTCGTAGTGTCTTGAAACTGACACTGCAAACGTTGTCTCTACTTGGGGTCCTTACTGTGGGTCTTGGCAGTCCAGTTCTGGAGGTCTTGGGCTCCCTTTGGGAACCATTGGTTTGGGCCTTTGGACTCTCGATCTGCTGATTGTTCTGCTATATCTTGTTCAACAGGGGCGTCCCTGATTTCTTGTTTCCGCAAGGTGTTATGGCATCCAGCGGCCTATTTAGGTATCTCTCAAGTTTCTCCTTGCCTAGTCTTGTTTGAGCTTCTAGGTCATGTGTGCAGTCCGCGTTCTCACTCCCTGTCTCTGTTTCTCTCATTCCCCTCCCTTGGCTGTGGGATCCCTTGCTGGTCAGTCCACTTTTGGGCATCTGATGTGGTCTCGAAGATCTGTGTCCTCCCATTGTGCACCACTTTAAGCTTGGATGGTATAGCAGCATGAATTTCACACCCGCAGCCCGAAGGCGCTCTTTGGTTGGCCAGAACTGGGCTCGCTGTCTTTGCACGAGCACTGTATAGTCTGGGTAGATGGTCACCCTGGCTCCATTTCGGGTTATCACCCCACCCTCCCTTGAGAATGTCAGGATTTTTTCCCTGTCTTTGAAATTCATAATCTTCGCGATCATAGGTCTCGGTGGCGCTCCCGGGCAGGGTTTTCTAGTTAGTGCTCTGTGTGCCCTCTCCACTAAGAAACCCTGGGACAGGGTCTCTGCGCCCACCTCCTGGACCAGTAGGTTCTCAATGTAGTTTGCGGGGTCTCTGCCTTCCTCCCCCTCTGGCAGCCCCACAATACCTACATTATTACGTCCGGCCTTGCTTTCCGCATCTTTCAGCCCTACGTTCCAGTGTGCTGATCCGTTCCAGCGCTTCTGTCATTTGCGATTGGGAGGTGATCACATTCGCTGTATAACTCTGCACTTGTTGTTCCACCGTTGTCACTCTATCTGCTAGGTTCCTTGTGTCCTGTCGGAGGAGCCCCACATCCACGATCACTGCGTCCAGCTTGCCTTCTATCAATGCCTTTAGCGCCTCTATGGCCTCCAGGATACTGCCTTCCACTTGTCTGATCTCTCTCTGCGTGGCATTTGGCGCGGCCGTGTCTGCCCCTGTTGTCCCAGGCTGCGGGTCTTCATTTCTACGGGTAAATGACTCCATGACCGTCTGTCTCCCCCCGCCACCCTTCTGTTTATCAGACATACTAGTTTCCGTTGCTCCTTGCCACTGTATGGATCTTGTATGTGCAAAGTCTGTGCCTTCTCTTGGAGGTGTGTACTTGCTGATTCTTGTTAGGCTAAGACCCCTTTCACAGTCTCCCACTTGTGCTTTTTCTATTAGGTGGCTTCCCCCTGTTCTTCCTCGGTGTTGTCTGGCGGCTCTGTCTGCGCAGATCTGCTGTCGTGCGCGGCCACACAGGGGGAGCGTTGTTGTCTTTTTGCCTTTACCGTGGGGGCCAGCCAGTGGGGCTGTTCCTGGCTATTTCATCTGCTCTGGCGTACTAGATGGGAGCTAGCCATTCGTGAGGCTGTTCTCTTCGTCCGTATTGTGGTCTTGTATATGGTTTGTGGCTCTGCTCCCTTTTTCCCCTTTTGGAAAGCTCCTTTAACGGCTTGGGTGCCTTTTGGGTGGGCTGTGTTCTCCCATGTATATCCCGTGGCCCCCTGGTTGCCTCTAGGCCTGGGGTTGGGCTTTCCGGTTGTCTCCCTGGCCGTCTGTCCTCGGGGTCTCCTACTTTTGTTTTGCTGGGTCCCCCTGTGGGTCCCCTCGGATGCTCTTCTGTTGGCTGCCGCCTTGCTTCAGCTACGGTGCAGTGGCCGGCTGTGTTCGCCGCTGGGGGTCGAGGGAGGGTCACACTCCCCGGGCCTCACCGGGTTTCTCTGCCGCTGCCCAGGCGTGCTCCAGCTGGGCTCCTCTGCTGCTGGTTCCGCCGTGTGCCTGGGTGCCCCGTCTGTGTTCTGGGCCACGGGCGCTGCCACTTGTTGTTCACAGCCGCCCTCGACGAGGTGAGCCGATCTGTAACTTCTCCTAGACGTGTCGCTGGTGTCTGCTGGGCTACTTGCTGACTGTCCGCGCCCCTGCTCTCAGTCTTCTCTGCCTCCAGCGTTCCTTCTTCCTCAGCAGGTCGCGTCCGCCATTTTGTGTGGCGGTTCCGCGACTCTTGCAGTCTTTGTTCAGGCGTCCCCGTCCTCCTATTTTCCTTGGGCTTTCGCCTGTGTGTGCCCCGAACTTTCAGATGCCTCCTCCTCGATTAGTTTGCTCGTCCTTGCTTATATTCGGCTCATTTCCAGGAACAATCGCCGGATCGAACGGGAGCTCTCAAAGACATGCTCACGCTCGCATCGCCTCCAAACCACGCCCCCCCAGTTCAGGGCATTCATTCTGTCTAAAATGGACTACTGTAACGCATTATACCTAGGCTTGAGTAAACACAATATCAATAAATTGCAAATTCTGCAGAAATAATGCTTTAAGAACAGCGTTAAACAATCCTAAAACACAATACACCTCAGACAAACAAACTACTATACGAGCTACAGGAATGGGTGGGTGAGTTTGAGGTGGGCGATGAATGGGTGTGTTGTAAGGAAATCAAAGGGTTAAGTGTTAGGAGAGGTATGTGGTGTGCAAATGGGACAAAAGGGGGCAGGATTATGGTCCACAGTGATGAGGTTATGCAGATACATAGCATCTGCATCCATGTGGCCATTTGCATCTCCATGTATATAGCCTGATTGCTAGATGGTGAAGGGATATTGCTAGATGGTGAAGGGATATCCAGAAAACTGCATCTTCACCTTCAATACATGCTACTTTTGGGTCCTAATGATTTGCTCCCTTGCTTGGATCTGGTGGACAACTGGGATGTCAGTATCAACCCAGGGCACCTATGATTTTGGAAAAGCCAGCTATGGTATGAAAGTTGGCTTTGGTAGCATTCGTATCAGCCTGGGTAGCTGGGAGGTAAATGCACCTATTGGCATGTTTTGACAGGGCAACTAACACATGGCCCAGGAAGACTGAAAAGCAGTGATCAAAGTGAGCGGTCAGCAACAGTGTTCCACTACTTTTTTTTTCTGTTTACCATTCCTCTACTTTTTTACACTCATATTCACTATTCTATACAGAGGATGTGTCCATTCATGTCCTTGTGCAAGTGAAAAGTTGTAATGGGAGCCTTAGTTTCTAGTCACTTAGACTATTGCAATTCCCCCGCCGCAAAACCTTGTCATATTTTGCACTAGGCTTCTGCCTCCCCTACCCCCTGCCGAGACACCAGTTCCACTACTTGTTTGGTACACTTCTACCACTGCTGAAAGGGTGAGAAACTATATGTTGTTCGACATTCCCGCTATGTATTGTAAGGTGCTCTGTCACAAACATGCTACACAGACATCACCTTGTGGAGAGCAGTTATGGCAGCACAGATATTTATATTAGTGGAAGCCAGAGGTGATGGCGGGTGAGTCGATCTTATAAAGGGCAAGCAGTTGATCATTACTGAGGATCCGTGGTTATGGTCCCACCATCGACACAATGGACCCCCTCACCCAGCAGGGCCGGCCCTAGGATTTGTGGAGCCCTGACTGGCAAAAGATTTCTGCCCTCCTCTGCCCCCCCAATTTGCATAAAGAGTGACATTAGTGATATCACAGAATGAGTCTTTAGTACACAAAGGCATCATGGGAAGTTAAATGATGTTGCCATGTGTAAGGTAGTAGACAAATATACTGTGACGTCCAGTATATGAATTGTCAATATTAACATTTACCTACGTGGCAATATCAGGAGTGAGGCTTTTTTTGAAGTAGCAGACAGCTGAATACTTTGTACATAATTTTGGCAGATAAGACATAATGTGATAAAAGGTGCGCAAGCACTCACTTGAGTTAAGTGGGGAAAGCTGGATTTGAGAGCAGTCTGCAATTCAGGCACTTGAACATTTCTCTTGCTCTATGTAATTGGTAGAAATACTGTTTGCAAAAGGTCTTTTAAAATTTTGGTGGGGGTGTGGCGCATGGTGTAGATGCCAGACCCTTGAGCTCCCGCCATTGGAGGCCATATGACGGCCCCTTTATTTGATCCCCCCCAGATGTCTTAATTGGGGGTGATATGTGTATGAAATAGCCCCTGATGCCAGACACCCATGCAGGTCCCCAGCCTGAAGACCCAGGGCTCCATAACGTCCCCCAGAGACTACATGGCCAAAATGGCAGCCTGCACCTAGCTGTGGAGAACTGAGGCGGGAGCCTGGCTGGAGGGTCGGCTTGGAAGGTGCGGGTCCCCCGCAGAGTTGCAGCAAAAGCAGAGCAGGCTGCCTGGGACTCCTTGAGGCGCGATGATTGACTTGCTGTGGTGGCAGAGGCAGCCGGTGAGCTGAGGAGGAGCCTGTTGCCCCCGGAGAGGATTGAAGCAGGAGCAGGGAGAGGTTGGCTTCCCGTACGGCCACGCTGGGTCTAACATCCACGGCAGCCTTGAAAAGGAGGTACGCTCTGCAGGAGCAGGCCGTGGGCTCCGGTTTAGGACGATTGTACCGAGAAAAAAAATGGTTGTAGGACCAAATGTTCTAAAAATGCTACCACCAAAGGTTCGAACCTTTGGTGGTAGCATTGTAAAAAGAAAAACGGGGGCTGCGGGGTGTCCCCCGCATCGCCCCGCTCACTATACTTTATGGTATAGTGAGCAGAGGTTGTGGGGGACACCCCCACAGCCTTCCGTTTAAAAAAAAAAAAGAAAAGGACCCTATAGCGCCAGTTCTCGATCACTGAAGTGAAAGGGAACTGGCGCTGCAGGAACCCTGCGTGAAGATGAAGGTAAGTGGGGATTGTTTATGTTGGGGGTGTGGGTGGGGGTGTTCTGAGGGTGTGGGCGGGAGGGGGTTTTATGGGTGTGTTGTGTGTGGGGGGTGAGAATGTGTGTGTCACTTAGATTCATGGGCCACAGAATGCTTTCTTTACTCCTCCCAGTGTGCTGCAATGAGCATGGAGCAGCTGCCAGTAGGAGCCTGAACTATGTGCTCTTCAGCTAGCCTGGTGCGCTGAGACCTGATGCCACTGTGCCATTCAGGGATCCCGCTGTCCAGAAGAGGAGGAGGGGCAGCAGCTTGCAATAAGGAGAGTCTAGAAAGAGGTGAAAGGGAAGGATAATGGTCTGCATGAGTGTTGCCTGATATTGGAGGGATTTGAAGGAGAATAACTACATCCTCCTGGCGATACCAAAGGAAGTGGTGCCTGCCATCCTTCCCAACTGGCTAGTTGATATTACACACCAATTCAGGAGGTTCTGTACAGGCGCCACAAAAGGTTGAAGAAGCACAACCCCTTATGAGGTGAGCGAGGTGAACGGGCAATTTGAGCTGTGGATGAACCATGGGACACATGGCTGGGCCTGCACCGCAAAGGAGGATAAGCATGACGAGGGGGCGTTGGCTGGCTCTGATCATTGCTCTGGTGTCTACCAGGGTAGCCACCCTTCTACCATAAAAGAATCTGGCGGCTTCTTTCTTGGCCCAGTGTCGTAAATCTCCCCCCGTCTCACCTGGGATCGCTCCTTGCTCTGTTCCATGGGAGGATTCCTCTTGTGGACGGATCGGGTCTTGTATAGGCTTGCTCGAGTCTCGTCCGACTCCAGAGCACGTTCAGAGTTCCAGGAAGGTCGCAGTTCCAGGATGTCCAGGAAGAAAGTAGCGGTCGCTAGGGTTGAGGATTCCGGGAGCAGATTTAGAGGGAAAAGGTGGAAGGAAGGAAGAAGGGACCAGGAAACTAGGAATAGTGGATTCGCCGAACAGCACACACACGTCTAGTCACTACCTAATGATAGCGTTGAGAAGTGCGGGGCCGCGGGTGCGTGGCCAATTTATAGAACGTGCCGTGTCCGACGTAAAGGCTGTTGCGAGGGAAGTCACTTGGCACGGCCATGTTGGGAGTAACAAGGAATACAAGCCCCGTCGCGATAAGGACCTGGAAGTCCAGAAAGGGCAAGTTCTATGGGTCATGACAGCATGCCTCCTCCGAAGACCTGTTCCACCAGGTTTGCCCGGATGTATGAGATGGAATCTTCTAAGCAATCGAGGGGTATTTAGGTTACAAACTGGTTCCCAGGTTCTCTCGCTAGGAGGATATCCTTTCCATTCAACCAGGTATTGAAGTCGACCCCGTTTATACCTGGAATCGCATATTCTGGACACTTCATATTCCAATTGATTGTCCACAATCACGGGACTGGGTCTGCAGGTTTTCCGGGTGGATCGGATGTAGGGGTTCAATAGAGAATTGTGAAAGACTGGGTGTATTCTCTTCCAGGAGTCTGGTAGCTTGAGCCGGAATGAGACAGGATTGATAATTTCCTTTATGGAAAATGGTCCATAGTACCGGGGGGCTAATTTGTTTGGCCGTAGATGTCGTGGTAATAGTTTTGAGGACAACCAGACTTGATCACCAACAGAATAAGAAGGCGCTGGTCTTCTTTTGGAGTCCGCATAACGCTTAGTGCGTGTCTGGGCCTCTTCCAATTGTTCCTTGGCTTCCTTGTGTATGTTGATGAGAGTCTCAATCCATGAGTTGAGAGTAGGTACTGATGTGGGATGTGGAAGAACAGAAGGTAAAACGGACGGATGAAAACCTTGACTGCAATAGAAAGGGCTGACCTTGACTGCTGAGTGATCGGAATTGTTGTAGGCAAACTCGGCCAAGTGCATAAGGAGAGACCAGTCATTCTGAACCTTGGTGGCAAAACAACGAAGATATTGCTTTAGAGTCTGATTTACACGTTCCGTGGCTCTGTTGGTTTGTGGGTGATAACCTGATGAGAGAGCGCGTTGGATCCCTAGAATACGACGCAGATGTTTCCAGAATTGTGACCTTATTGAGGTCCTCGGTTCGATATGATCTTGGAAGGAAGTCCATGAAGACGGAAAATGTGTTCCAGGAAGATTCCAGCAAGTTCTGAGGAGGATGGTAGTTTATACAGAGGCGTAAAATGAGCCATATGAGTGAACAAGTCTATGGTTACCATGATGGGTGTGTATCCTCAGGAAGGTGGTAATTCCACAATGAAGTCTGTAGCAATGAATTCCCATGGTCTTGTTGGCAGCGATGGTTGCAGTAGAAGACCCGCCGGTCTCTTGTTATCATGTTTGTTTTGTCTGCAGACAGCACAAGCTTTGATGTACTGTTGTACGTTGGTCTTCATTCCAGGCCACCAAAACTCTCTTTGTATAAGACGGACGGTGTTAGTTATACCACGATGTCCGGAGTGAAGGGTATCATGGCAGAGGTTTATCATTCTTTGTTGTAATTTCTGTGTAGGAATGACCAGTGCATTGTCCTTGAATAAATATCCTTCCTTAACTCTTAGGTTCCGTGGATTCTTCCTTCAAATATCCTTCCAGAGGTCAGGGGACTCAGTTTGCACTCGGATTTCTTCCAGGAGGTTAACTGCTTGAGCTACAAAGATCGTGTGGGGAAACATCTTAGGATAGGCCTTGTCTTCAGTTGTTACATAGTCAGGACATCGAGATAAGGCGTCAGCAATCATGTTTTGTGATCCAGGAACATGAGTGATTGGGAATTGGTACTGGGCAAAGAAGTAGGCCCAACGCGCCTGACGACTGTTCCTGCACTCCAACGACTGTAGAATTTGAAGATTCCGATGGTCCGTGCGGACTTGAACTGGATATCTAGTACCCAGAAGTAGATGTCGCCATCCAGTGAAGTCTTGGCGGATGGCTAAAGGTTCCTTTTCCAGTACGGAATAGTGTGTCTCACTGGGAGTCAGGGTTCGTGAGAGGTAAGCAATGGGGTGTTCCAGTTTATCCTCAAGTACCTGTTTCAAGACCGCTCCTATGGCGTAGTTAGAGGCATCCGTTTCCACTAGGAATGGGCGATTTATGTCGGGTTGGGCCAGGATGGGGGCTTGCGTGTACTCTGTCTTCAATCGTTGGAATGCTTTATCTTGTGGTGTAGACTAGATAAAGGGGGTGTCTTTCTTCAACAGAGCAACGATCGGCTGAACGATCTCGGAAAAGGTAGAAATGAAGTTCTGGTAGAAGTTGGCAAGCCCCAGGAAGGATTGAACTTGTTTCACAGATGTGGGAGCGGGCCAAGCCAGTATGGCTTTTACCTTTGAAGAGTCCATACCAATTCCTTCTGGGCTAAGGATGAAACCTAGGTAGTGAACAGAAGTAACGTGAAACAAGCATTTTTCGGGTTTGGCTAAAAGTTTGTGTTCACAGAGTCGTCGTAATACTGCCTTTACATGTTCTTCATGCTTTTGAGGATCCTTGGAAAAGATCAATATGTCATCCAGATAGACAATGACAAAGAGGAATAACATGTCAGAAAACACCCTATCCATAAAACGTTGAAAGACTGCGGGAGCATTAGCTAGTCCAAAGGGCATGACTAGATATTCATAGTGACCAAAGGGTGTTCTAAAGACTGTTTTCCATTCGTCTTCTTCCCGGACACGGATTAAATGGTAGGCACCCCGGAGATCCAACTTCTTTAATGTTACGGCGCCTCTCACAGCTTCCAGGATATCCGAGATCTGGGGCAGTGGGTACCGATCTTTGAGGGTGCATTGATTTAAGCCACGATAGTCGAGGCAAGGTCTGAGTTCCTTGGTGTCCTTCTTGGGAACGAAGAACAACGAAGCACCCGCTGGAGATTTTGAGGGTCTTATGGTGCCGTTTTCAGGATTGGTGTTCAGGTATTCTCGGAGGACCTTTTTCTCAGGTTTGGAAAGAATGAACATTCTGCCGAAGGGAATCACTGCTGAGGGATCTGTATCTATGGCACTGTCTTCAGGTCTGTGAGGGGGTAAGGCCTGGACTATGGCAGTTGGAAATACATCAGCATATCCCTGATAGGCCTCTGGGACTTGTATGATATTGGAAACCATGAGTGGTGTTTTTTGGTCTCTTAGTGGTTCTTTAGGAGGTGTCGAGGAGGGATCCAGGGATAGACAGTGGGACATACAAAACTCTGAGCCCAGGAATAGTGATCCTGCTGTCCAATTGATATACGGATTGTGCTTTTGTAACCAGGGCATACCCAATACCATGGGGTAATGGGCTGACTTAATGATGTCAAATGTAATCCGCTCTTGGTGATGGTTTATGGAAAGTTGGATCTCTTTTGTCTGAAGGCTTATGGGTCCTGAAGAGAGGGGTCTTCCGTCGATTGCGTCCACCGGCTGCATGATACTTCGTGTCTCGTACGGAATATGATTACTAACAACCCAGTCTTGATCAATGAAAATTCCCATAGCTCTGCAGTCCACCAAGGCCAGAATGGGATAGGTCTTATTCTTGGAGGGCGACAGGAAGGCCTGTAGTATCACCAAATTGTTTTGTCCAGGAGAGTTCAAGGATGGAATTGATGTGGAGCAAACATCTCTCTCCCGACACCTCGCTCCATCTAGGATCGGGAGCTGGCATTTCCCGAACGCCGTGGAGGGGCTAGAGGGCATTCTCTAACAAGGTGATTACCCGAGGCACAATACATGCACAGGCCTGTGTGGATCCTTCTCATCCTTTCTTGTGGGGAAATAGGTCCACGGAAGGATCCTATTGGCATGGGTTCCGGATCTATGTCAGGGGTTGGGGCAGGATCGTTTTTTACAGAAGTCTCAAGGGAGTTCTTTTGAAAGGGTATCTTGGTCTTTCTTCTTTCAGCCTTTCTTTCCTGGATTCGGAAGTCTATTTGCATGGCTAGATCCATAAGAGCCTGGAATGAGTTAGGACGAGCCACTCTGGCTGATTCATCCTTTATATCCTCATTTAGACCCCTGCGAAATAGAGTGAAACTTGCTTCTGAGGACCAATCTGCTTCCATGGCCAGTTGTTTGAATCTAGTAACATACGTTGGCATATCCTGGGATCCCTGTCGGAAATCAAGTAAACATTCCTGAGCACTATAAACCTGTTCTGGGCAGTCGAATATAGTTTTGAGTGCCTGAATAAATCCTTCATAATCATCCAGGACGGCATCTCCAGAGTTGACTAGGGGAGTGGCCCAGGTCAACGCGTTGCCTGTGAGGTGCGAGATTATGAAGCCCACCTTCACCCTAGAAGTTGAAAAATAGTAGGGCTTAAAAGTAAAATGCACCAAGCAGGAATCCAGGAATCCACGTAAGGACTTTGCCGAGTCATCATATTTGTCTACCACTCCACCAAGTAACACACACGCCTTGTTAGAGGAGTCGCGAGACAAAACAAGTTGCTTTAACGCAGCATTCTCCGCTTTTAAGTTCTGCACTTCAGTTGTTAGTTCTTGCATGCCACGCATGTGGTCCTGGACTGCTTTCTCCATAGCAGTATCAGTGTCGGTTGTTTGGCGTCTCAAACTGTCGTAAATCTCCCCCCGTCTCACCTGGGATCGCTTCTTGCTCTGTTCCGCGGGAGGATTCCTCTTGTGGACGGATCGGGTCTTGTATAGGCTCACTCGAGTCTCGTCCGGCTCCAGAGCGCGTTCAGAGATCCAGGAAGGTCGCAGTTCCAGGATGTCCAGGAAGAAAGTAGCGGTCACTAGGGTTGAGGATTCCGGGAGCAGATTTAGAGGGAAAAGGTGGAAGGAAGGAAGAAGGGACCAGGAAACTAGGAATAGTGGATTCGCCGAACAGCACACACACGTCTAGTCACTACCTAATGATAGCGTTGAGACGCGCGGGGCCGCGCGGGCGTGGCCAATTTATAGAAAGTGCCGTGTCCGACATAAAGGCTGGTGCGAGGCAAGTCACTTGGCACGGCCATGTTGGGAGTAACAAGGAATACAAGCCCCGTTGCGATAAGGACCAGGAAGTCCAGAAAGGGCAAGTTCTATGGGTCATGACACCCAGGAAGTGATGGCATCAGGCACAGGGAAATCCAAGGCACCCAAACCCAGAAACATTAAGAAGATGCTGGCAATGCAGGAGCCGCCTTCCAAGAAACCCCAGGTGCAGACAAACGCCCAGATCCACATACTGGCATCCGCGCCCACTCTGGGTGAGGACCGCTCTATGCTGATGGCGCGAAAGGTGGGCATTAAGGCCCTGCTGACGGACCTGAAGCTGGAGCTCAAGCAAGAAATCCAGGTAAGCGTGGATAAGCTGACAGCGCAGTTGTGAATCTTCAGTCCTGTGTCACTGGAGCTGAGACCAGGCTTGAGGAGCTGGAAGGATTATTAATGGAGCATGCTAGCGACCAAGCTGTGCTGTTTGAAAGGATAGATGCTCTGGAACAAGGGCTGGAGGTGGTAGCGTTCAAACAGGAAGATGCAGAAAACCGACTAGACGTAACAACATATGCATTAGAGGGATTCCTAACATGGTGCCAGACCAAGAGCTACACACTCATGTTGAAGCCCTGCTCCGCTCAATATTGCAACTGCCAGCATCCGAAGACCTGATCCTAGACCACACGCATAGGGTCTATACAGCATTCCAAATCAAGAATGGCTCATGCCCAGATGTCAAGAGCAGGTGATGCGAGAAGCTCGGAAGACAAGAGCAGTCCAATTTAAGGGATCTGACCTGATGTTGTTGCAGGACTTCTCCCATGCGACCCTCTACAGGTGCACAAAATTGAATGTGGTCAGAGCATGGCTGCGAAACAATAACATCCCCTACATGTGGGGGTTTCCTTGTCGGCTGCTATTTGATGCTAATGGGAAGAACTATTCTGTGACCCAGGCGGAGGAGGTGGCATCACTGCTCGAAGGAAGCGAGACTCGGGAGTCGGAGGAGCCGGGGAACCAGTCGGGTTCCCCTTAGGAGCAGAAGAAGCATCCCAAACTATGCGGCACTCCGTGCAAAAGCAGAGCTAAAACACCTAGATCAGCGACCTGATAGTGGAGTTGGAATCTCAGACCAAGGTCGTGTAGATCAGTGGTTTGGATGGAGCGCCACAACAAAGAGATGCATCTGTATCCTGTGAGAGGTGGGAGAGCCATGGGGGGCCTTTTGGCCCGCATTTTGACTGGAGGTAACTTGGCATGGCAGGTCTCTGGATGGCTCTGGCGGTGAATTATAATGGGGGAAGTGGACGTGGTGGCTTCGGCGCATGGGAACTGTCCCCGGTTTTAGGTTTTTGACACTTTGTTTAGTTATACCCCTAGGGGTTGTTGTTTTTGGTTGAGGTCTATGCCATGGTTGGCACAGTTGCTCAGAGGTTTACCAGGATCTGAGTGGGAGCAGCATGTTGGGGATGTTCAGGTGTGATGGGGAGGCCACCTGTTGTGGCCGTGGAAATGATCAACCCAGGCAGGAGATTGAGTTAATGTTATTTATTGGCACAACACAATAACTCTGCTTCACCCACAAATTACCTATCAGCATACAGTGCAGCAAGGAGTGGTTTCATCAGTTGATCCTGCTGGCAGTTTCTGTATTGAGGTAAGTGTGTAGGCCCCTGATCAGGAGGTTGCAGGGGAGAGCGTTGGGTAGCCTGCCTCTACGTGGCTTGCTTCACTCATAATGCCTGGAGCGGGAAGCTTCCATTTGTAATCTCGCGGTTGGTCCCGTGAGACTTCACACAGGGCTTTGTGAGGGTCCTTTAATCTACATACCTCCTTTTGTTGGACAAAGTTTGTTTTACTCCATCACATAGTCGGTGTACCTTCCTGGTCTTCTTTCTCTCTGTGGTCGGCTGCTTTCTGCATTCTCTTCTCGCGATGTTGCATCCCTTTCACTGACTCTCTCTTGTCCCACCACATTCCTCTTGGGACTGGCTGCCACTTGAGAGGGTGTCTCTAGGTCCTGCGTCTCTGCATGTCTAGACTGTTTTCTTATGGTCAGGTTCTCTTTGACCAAGCTCTCCTCTTGACTTCTGTGCTCTTGTGTTGCGGGGCTGAATGCTTCTTCTGCCCCCCTTTCGCACAGTTCTACCCTCTCTAAATTCCACTGCTTCCCGTCTTGGGTGCATATGTGGTTTGTCCCTCTCTGCGCCACTCTCAATGGTCTGCTGAACTTAGACCCAGTCTCGGGATCTCTGTGCACCGTTTTAATCTTTATGAGATCTTTTTCTCGGACTGTGTTTTGTTGCGGCTTTCTCCTTTCGTCACTATATCTCTACATGTTTTCTTTGCTCTTCTTAATTTGCCATACCAATTCTTCCATGTCCACCCTTTCATCCTCTCTCACACTCACCAACCATGGTGAAGGCTGCCCTGCGTCCTCTGAGGAGGTGGAATGGATATATTTGTGACCCCATTGGGGGGGTGAGGCGATGAGCCGCTATGGCTTCCTTGACTGTGCTGAGTGGGTCGAGTCTCGCTGCTGTAGCTAAATGTAAGGCTCCCTTAAAGAACCTGTTGGTGCGTTCCACCAACCCATTTGCTTGTGGGTGATATAAGGCTGCTTTGATTTGCTTGATATTGTTCTCCTTCAAGAAATTGTCCATCTCTCTGGATATGAGTTGCACTCTGTTTTCGGTGACCAGTTCTCTGGGCAATCCTTCTCTCTGAAAGATGTTTTTAAGGAACTGAATCACTGTGGCTGTGGTTATGTTGGGTACAAAGTCGACTTCTACCCATTTGGATAAATAGTCCACTAACACTATGCCAAACTTGCTTCCATGTTCCATGAGTTCTAGTGGGCCTATTAAGTCCAAGCCCAATTTCTGCCACACTCCTTCTGGTACTTCTGTGGGGTGTAGTGGTGCTTGTCTTACTTTGAGTCGCTTGTGGCTGTTCACACACTCGTGACACCTGTCCGTCATGGTTCTTATTTCCAAGTCCATACCTGACCACCAATACGCTTCTCTGCCTCGCCTTCTGGTCCTTCTGGTCTTGTTGTTTCCTAGATGACCAGCGTGAGCCCTGCATATGATGGTTGGTCTCATAGCTATGGGTGGGATCACTTGGTTGCCTCTCATGAGTATCCCCTAATTTTCAAATATTTCATCTGACACTTTCCAATAGGGATGCAACCCCTCTAGTATACCTGTAAACATGTGGCCAAACCTAAGCATATCTGGGGTCTCCTAGGCTGCAAATTCCCAGCCCCTAAACCCTGGGCTTTATTCTGGGTTATTGAACACTTGCGTTTGAGGGCCCAGCCCCAATGGGATATTCAACATACGTCCTCCCATATCCCAATAAGCTAATGAGGCTTTGGTAGCGTACATGAGCTTGCCCCAGTCTTCCCGCACCCTTGGTGTGAGAAACGGCATACCATCCAATGGGATTGAGGTAGACTCCTGCTCCAGCTTCACCCACTGTTACCTGCTGTAAGCTCTCCCGTCAAATGGGGAGCTTACCTGGGCTGCCACTAGAGATGGTACCCCCAGTTCCCCTTGCCAAGGATTCAGATTGCGAGGGCGGTAGAAGAGACGTCCTGCAGGCGCAAGGAATGGGGAATTTCTCTGCAACCACCCGAAGTGCAGTGGGTGCAATCCAGAGGAAGAAGAGACAGAGGACAACGCAAGGCCAGGGATGATGCACCAGTGAAACGAGGCACTTTAGTGGTTCACGTTCAATCTGGATTGAATTTGTCTTGTACCACTCTGTTGTTCATGTGGACTATGAGCATGTTGCAGATTCTTTCCTCCGATGTTGCTCCAAACGCGCACAACGCAGCCAATTCCCTTAACTTGACTACATAATCGTCTACGGGTTCTGCCGGTTCTTGCTTCTTGCAGTAGAATCTGATTCTGTGTAGTACAACGTTTTCTCTACATGAGAATCTCTTGGCTATTCTCCTTTTTGCTTCTTGATAGATATCATCACCTACTCCTGTCGGTGCTTCAAGGTTCAGGCCTGCAAAAGTTCTTTGTCCTTCCACGCCCAGCACATTCAGCAACATGGCCTTCTTGCGCGCCGCTGGATATCCTGTTCCACCCCTGACTTCCAGATAAGTTTGAAACAAAGGCTCCTATTGGAGCCATAGAATGGCTTGGCTGCCTGGGACTTACAGGAATGGTGGTGTTGCTCCTTGCATCGTAGGGCAGTTGGGGCAGTCCGATCCTCATCGCCATTTATGTTGTGGCCGTGTAAATGATCACACCAGGCAGGAGATTGAGTTAGTGTTATTTATTGGCACAACACAAATTACCTATCAGCATACAGTGCAGCAATGGGTGGTTTCATCAGTTGAGTCCTGCTGGCAGTCTTTGTATTGAGGTAAGTGTGTAGGCCCCTCATCAGGAGGTTGCAGGGGAGAGCGTTGGGCAGGCTGCCTCTACGTGGCTTGCCTCGCTCGTAATGCCTGTAGCGGGAAGCTCCCGCTTGTAATCTTGCTGTTGGTCCCGCAAGACTTCACAGGGGACTTTGTGAGGGTCCTTTACTCTACACCACCACCTGCAGGCATCCCATCAGCGAACATGGCTCATAATCTTCAAGGGTGAGATCCACACTGTGGGAACATGGAATGTGTGTGGGCTTAACTCCCCCATGAAATGCCAACTGGTTATAGGTCGGCTGGGATCCCTGTGGTGGGATATTGCAATCCTTCAGGAGACCCACTTGCTGGTACAGGATCAAAAAAGGATTAAATGCAAGAGGTTTTGCCGATTTTATTTTAGTAGTGTGGGAATGAAAAGGAAAGGTGTGGGCATTTTGCTGGCTAAGAGGTTCCCTTTCCATGTTGGGGTGTCTTAATGGACCCACAGGGGAGGTATCTGGCCCTGCCGGGCTCTTTGGAAGGTGTCCGATAACGATAGTGGGGCTATACGACCCAAATGACAATTGGGACTAATTTATCCGGACATGGTCCCAATCATTCTGGGATTCAAGGAGGGCGACTTGGTTATAGGAGGAGATTTTAACTGTTATCCATCCTTACATGAATAAGTGCCCCCTCCCACCTCTCTCAGGTAGATTTCTGGAACTTAGAGCTATCACAACTGGGCTGAAAGAATTAGAGGTGGTGGAGTCATGGCGTTTGGTTCCACCATCAAGGGGAGTGTGAATTTACATTTTACTCCTCGATCCACAGATCCTTTTCTAGACTATATCTGATCCAGACGGCATCGTCTTTAGGTGGGGAGCCCCACCTCTATAGAAATTGAACCATTGATCTGCACGGACCACCAATGCAGGTCTAACGCTTCCACCTGCGGAGCAGGCACCATGGCAATTGAAGGGGGCCGGACTATGAGATTCAGTGCTGAAAAGAGAAATGGGGGTAGTAAAAGAGCCGTATTTCAGGGAGAATGAACAGGAGGAACTTGATAAAGGGTTGGTATGGGACGCAGGGAAAGCAGTGTTCCGAGAGGAACTGATCTGGAGGACTGCAGCGTTGATGCAAGCAGCGGTCCTGAAACACTCGAGGCTGAGCTGAAATCTGAAGAGAGGGAGCATAAATTGAAACATTCACTGAGATCACTCAGGGAACTTTGGGTGACCCAGGCTGAGCTGGAGGCAATGCAGGCGGAAGCAGCGGCGCAAGCCCTTTTGCATACCAAGCAATATTATTACTCGAGAGGCGACAAGCAAAAATGATCTTGGTACCCAAATTGAAAGGTGCGCAAATGCACAATAGCATCAGGGTCTTGCGACATCAGGAAGGCAGGCGCTGTTGGGATGAGCAAATAAACTCAAATAATCGAAAGTTATTACACAACATTACTGGGGGCAGAGGTGGCTACACCAGGGGATTTACATAACTTTATGGACTCTGAGCAATTGCCCCACCTTTCGGAAATAGACAGACACACATGAGATGGTCCCATAACAGCCCAAGAAGTATATTTGGTCATCAAAAATCTCCCTAGCAATAAGGCTCCGGGACCTGACGGATTTCCCAACGCCTTTTATAAAGCTTTTAGACCCCAGCTGGTACCCCTGCTGATGAAGATCTTTAACTTCTTTAGAGAGAGTGGGCAGGTCTCAGGCACGATGGGGCAATCCATAATATCACCCATTCTGAAACTGGGGAGGACCATGAAGACTGCAAATCATAAAGGCCCATAGCGTTGCTTAATAGTGACGCAAAGATTTGCTTAGATATTGTCCAACATGCTCTTAGTGATCCTGATGTCCTTAATTAAAGAAGACCAAACAGGCTTTATTAGGGGTAGGTCAGCATTTGACGATATCTGGCGTGCACTAAATCTAATTGAATAGGGGGCTCACACGGGGCAGGATACAGTGGCACTGACACTAGACGGAAACAAATCCTTTGACAGCCTGGTGTGGCCTTACCTGCAGGAAATCTTGAAAGCTTAAGGCTTTGGTCCTTACTTTTGCAGGCTGGTGTTAGCTAAAGGTAAAGGTAAATAGATCCTACACTGGAACGGTTAAAATCAGACAGGGAACTAGACAGGGCTGCCCCTGTCACCATTATTGTTAGCCCTTGCAATGGAACCCTTGGGCCAGCTGATAAAGGGGGATAGCGATATCACAGGTTTCTCCACAGGGCAAGCGCAGCATAGGATTGGGCTATACCCGGACAATGTTATATTATTTCTTGCTGACTCTAGGTGCTCTGTTCCTCGCGCCTTAGTAGTGATCGAACAGTTTGGCAATTACTCGGGTTTCACCATGAACTATGGGAAGTCGGTGGGAATGGGAATTGGGGATTCGCAATAGCTATTGCAAAATGTCTTTTCCTCCCTGTCTCTCAAGTGGGTCACGGATAAGATAAAATACTTGGGAGTTTATCTGACTCTGAAGCTCGACATTCTGTACAAAGTGAACTTCCTGGGCCTGTTTTAGGACTGTGAGAAGGATCTTGCGCGCCGGGGAGCACCAGCAGATTTCTTGGCTAAGCAGAATTGCGGCAGTGAAACATGTCTATTATTCCAAGGTTGGTGTATGCATTTCATGCCCTCCCGGTTAGAATACCTGCAAAACCGGTTTTCCAGTTGCGGGGGAACATCTTGATGTTTATCTGGGGAGGGAAAGGGACCCGAGTGAGAAGGACAGTCTTAATGTGATCTCCTTGGCAAGGGGAACTGGGGGTACCATCTCTAGTGGCAGCCCAGGTAAGCTCCCCATTTGACGGGAGAGCTTACAGCAGGTAACAGTGGGTGACGCTGGAGCAGGAGTCTACGTCAATCCCATTGGATGGTATGCCGTTTCTCACACCAAGGGTGCGGGAAGACTGGGGCAAGCTCATGTACGCTACCAAAGCCTCATTAGCTTATTGGGATATGGGAGGACGTATGTTGAATATCCCATTGGGGCTGGGCCCTCAAACGCCAGTGTTCAATAACCCAGAATAAAGCCCAGGGTTTAGGGGCTGGGAATTTGCAGCCTAGGAGACCCCAGATATGCTTAGGTTTGGCCACATGTTTACAGGTATAGAACCGCTGGCCTTTGAAACCTGCAAAGCGAAATTCGCTGTAGGTAAGATGGAATGGTACCATTATGCCCAGCTCAGGCACTGGATTACTAATAGGGAAGTTAGACAGAGGGGATCCAGGGTTCCTATAGGGCTGGAGCTTACACTGGTTGAAGGCCCTGCCAGGAGGTACACAGCCTGCTGTTAGAGACTGCTGGACCCTTCTGACATCTCAGATACACTACCCAGTATGTGGATTTAGAAAGAGGAGTTGGGGGTGGACATCAAAGTGGACTCTTGTACTCATATGTGGGAGAGAAACCAGAAGGCATCCCGCAGCACAGGATTAAGGAAATGTGGCAATAAAATGTTATACAGATGGTATATTTCCCCAAGTAGATTACATGCAATTAACCCTGTGACCACAGAAGTGATGGTCGGAAGGTTTTGAATGAATCTGAACCACTGGCATTGCTCTGGGCAACCTTCCACACCACCGTTTTTTAGCCTGTCTGCGCCATTGCAAAAGGGGTCTAGCCATATGCAAATCAGTCTGTTACTGCCATCTATGGTAGCAGCCCAGCCCGAACTGCTACGCCAGGTCCCCTCTTCACGGAAACACAAGCAACCACAGACATGTTTCGACCTTGTTGGGCCTCCCCAGGGAGGTGCAGCTTGGTTCCCTATGGCGCAGCGAGCAAGAGACCCACGTCTGGGTTACCCTCTCTCACATAGTGAGACAAACTGTGACCACAAAAGTGATGGGTGGAAGGTTTTGAATGATTCTGAACCACTGGCATTGCTCTGGGCAACCCCAGACATGTTTCGACCTTGTTGGGCCTCCTGAGTGAGGTGCAGCTTGGCAATTAACCCCTACATCTTGTGTCATTGTTGGAGGGGATGTGGGGAACACTGGGACATATGTGGTGGTTCTGCCCTCTCTCACAGAGATACTGGAAGGAAATCCTATTGCATATAAAAGATCTCCCAAGGGTGATTATGCCAGTGGATGTCGACGAGGATGGCGGCTACCGCCTGAGGGGACAGACGTGCAAGTTATCATGCAGCTTTTGATAGCTGCCAGAGTCGCATTGGCCGCCTCCTGGAAGCTACCGGGGGGCCTGATAGTGGCACAATGGTGGGTAAATAGTCTCAATGTAGAAGATAACCGCCATACTCAATGATAAGCCTTTTACGGAGCATGGCTCCCCATTGTTCAGATCCTGGGGTCCTGTGAACATTTGACCCACAAGCTGCAGATTTTTCGATATGCTGAATTGTTGCGATTATGTGTTGTGAAGTGTTGCTTCTGATGGACAAGGTGACCTTGCTTTGTTGTCTGACCTCACCTTTGTTCTAGTTATGGTAACTCTGACAATGGGCCTCATTACGAGTCCAGCGGTAACCCTGCCACCTGGAGATTACAAGTCCGGCGGTCCTGGAAGTCAGGCGCTGGTAAAACGTAAGTCCCCATTCCCATAGAGTCCAATAGGACTCCATGGGAGTGCGGACTTGGAAGCACCAGCAACGTTCTTTTTTTTTTTTTTTTTGCAATATCATTTTTATGGAGATACTGGACAACAAAGCCATTTGCAAAGCCAACGATCTGTTCATCAAGTATCTTCGGAATCTCCTTTTACAATTCATAAATTTAAACCCCCCCCACCCCCAACAAATTAACAACAACTTTGGTTCACAAGGCTTAACCAACGTACATAGGAGCACTTCTCATCCGCATGCTAATTAAGAGAGCAATGTTCCCCACCCCCCCTCCATCCCTGCTTCCCCCCCTCACAGGCATGCCCCTTCCCTCAGGGTGATCATCACTGCAGTAGGTGAATCAAAGTTTGTGGGCGGAAGAACCTCTGTTCCCTTTCGTGTATAAAGTCAAGGAATGGATCCCAGGTGCGAGAAAACCGTACCATCTACCCAGTTATGTGTGCCGTTAATTTTTCCATTGCAAGAATGTCACAAACTTTGATCCACCAATATGCCTTTGGCGGCCCCCACTGAGTCTTCCAGAACCACGCCCTGTTAAGTTTTGCTGCCAACAACAGTGGTGTATTCACATCTGCCCTAGGGCCTGATGTCACGACCATGGTTCCCTGCCCCAACCCTCCTGCACTGGTGCCAAGACAGACATACAATTAGGGGATTTCCAGATACCATAGAGGGCCCTGGGCTAAACCACAGGCAGGGGCAAGATGGGTGCAGGCATGGCGTGATTGGTGCCATGCCCGTTTCATGAAGAACTGGTAGTTTCAGGGTTAATGGGAAACAGACAGTTAGGGGTTAATGAGAGGCCCACTGTAACCATTCATGTTATCATCCTTGGTTTCCCCTAATATGGAGGCTTCCACTGCAGCCTAGGCTGCAGGCCATTCTTTTAGGGGCGTGGCTGGGTGGGGCTGCTATTTAAGGGCCCACCCAAGCCCAGCTCGTGGCTTCACATCGTTCTGCACTCGCAGCATGACGCTCCTGGCTTCGCTCCTGGAACAAGAAGAGAAAGGCTGTTAGAAGACGTATGAATCACGGACACTACAATCCCCAGCAGCACTTACCTGGTCTCCACGTGCAGCATTTCCTTCTTCATGACGGTGGCTCCCGGAATCAACATCTCAGCGCGTCTTCATCTCGGAGAACAGCTGACACCCGACACCTGCTCAGCGCATTCCTCCACTCCTCATACCATCGCTTCAGCAAGCAGGAACAGCCAACGCCGCCCCTCCACTCCAACGGCGCCTCGCCTGTTTTCCCCGCAGTCAGCTGAAAGAAAGAACAAAACAGAGGTTAGTGTTACACAACTCAAGACATACGAAAGAGCAAGCAACACAAGGCAGTAACAAGTAAAAGGGGCTATAGGAACAGCCCATTAGGAAAGGCTAAAAACCATAAGACACTAAAGCGCCTTCCAGCGCCAGGGCAGGCTTTTCCTCACGGCGCTTCAGCAAACTCTACAACAAGCACAGAATTGTGCCAGGAATAATTAAAGGCACACACATCAAAGCCTTATTATGTGTGCAAGGACTAAGCACACAAGAACTCAAAAGAACTACCAAAGACTTAAAAGGAACTTATAATCGCTGTAGCAGGCCTGGGCAGAACCATTTTTGGACCGGTGACGCAACTGGCTTCAATGAAGACACACCCCTGTCAAGAACACAACAGGGTGGATTGCTTCCCTTTCATTTAACACAGGTGAGAAGAGATCCTGGGGGCTGAATAGTTGGGAGGAGAGGGTAGAAGGTAGGGCCCAATAAACAATCCATTACTTAACTCATTCTTGTGCATTCCCCTTAGGTTAACACTCAGAAAGTTGCTCCAGTAAATCCAGGGTGGATTGAGAACCCCTGTCGGACACCAACACTGATAGTAAACCAAAAAGGCATACGATGGACTTGAAAAACGATCCTGCCAGAACAGGAGCAGAGGGAATGCCCGAGCATGGAATAAACCGTGCCATTTTGGTGAACGAGTCTACCACAACCCAGATGGAATCAAAACCCTGAACCCTGGAAAGGTCCGTCACGAAATCCATCGTCACGGTATGCCAGGGCCTCGGGGTATGGGTAGAGGCTGCAGGAGACCCAACGGGCGTCCTTTCCTATGTTTGGATTGGGCACAAACAGAACAAGTGTTAACATAGCATTCCACATCCCTTCTCATTGAAGGACACCAACGTTGTAGAAGTCAAAGTGTTCTTTGCTGACCAGGATGTGCATGAACAGAGAGATCATGGGACCATTCAAAAGCCAGATTGCGAACATCAGTGGTAGGTAGAAACAACTTGTTCTGAAAGAAAGTCAGACCGTCTTATAATACCAAATCCCAATCTGGAAGTAAGGACGGGTGAGTGGAAACCCGCTTACGGACCATATCCAGCAGAGTCAGAGGAGGGGTACAAAGACATATCACATGTTTCTTAGCAGGGTCTCAGGATAGACTGGCAATGAAACCCCCCCAGGAGAGTGAGACAAAGCATCAGCTTTTCCATGAACGGTACCAGGACGATGCATGATCTGGAAATCGTAAGCGGCAAAAAACAGATGCCACCTGACATGTTCGCTATTTGAGCATTTTAGGGATGCTAGATCGCAAAGATTCTGATGGTCCGAGAAGACCGTCACCCGATGTTTTGCACCCAGGAGATGGTGACGCCAGACTTGGAAAGCTTCTTTAACAGCCAGAAGTTCTTCTTCGGTCACCGTATAGTGACACTCTGTGGGTGTAAACTTCCGGGAATGAAAGGCGACTGGATGCAAGCGTCCAGTAGAGACACACTCTTGAGATAGTATTGCTCCTAAGGCGAACGAGGATGCGTCCGCCTCAACTATGAAAGGGAGATCACTGTCAGGGTGTTGGAGGACAGGAGCAGTGGGAAACGCAGCTTTTAGGGTATCAAATGCAAGCTGTTGATCATTGGACCAATTGAACGGAACTAGAGGACTGGTCAAAAAAGTAAGAGGTGCTGCTATGGAGGAAAATCCAGAAATGAATCTTCTATAATAGTTTGCAAAACCCAAAAAAGACTGCAATGCTTTAAGGTTGGTGGGAACCGGCCATTCCAGTACTGCCTTGACTTTGGCATGGTTCATAGTGAGACCATCAGGAGTGATTTGGAACCCTAAAAATTCAATGTTGTCGGTGTGGAACTGACATTTTTCGGGTTTTACAAAAAGGGAGAACATGCGTACACGTTTTAGTACCTCCCTTACGTGTCGGATGTGTTCCTCTTGAGAACGTGAAAAGATGAGAATGTCATCCAGATATACCACCATGAATACATCTAGAATATCGCTAAATATTTAATTCATGAAGCGCCGGAATGTAGCAGGCGCATTGCAAAGGCCGAAAGGCATGACCAAATATTCATATAACCCTTAACGAGTGCAAAAGGCCGTTTTCCACTCATCACCCTTTCTCACACGTACTAGATTATACGCACCCCTGAGATCCAACTTAGTGTATACTGAAGCGTGCGTGAGGCGATCTAATAGAGGCGTGATGAAGGTATAGGATACCTATCCTTTTTGGTGATGGCATTTAGGCGTCGGTAGTCAACACATGGGCGAAGGTCTCCCTCCTTCTTTGGGACAAAGAAGATGGGGCTGGCTGCTGGAGACGAAGATGGACGTATGTGACCCTTACGTAGGGATTCTTGAATGTAAGCTTTCAAGGTTTGTTCCTCAGTGGGAGATAGCGAATAAATATGACCCTTTGGGACTACAGAATCCGGTAGTAATTCAATAGGGCAATCGTACAACCTATGAGGTGGAAGGATTTCTGATGATCCCTTATCAAAGCCGTCCAGGTAGTCCCTATAGGGCTCCGGAATTGTCTCTGCTACAAGACCAGCAATGTGCGTGTCTGCCAAGGGGACGGTAGAAGGTTCCAAAGTGAGTTGTGAAACAGTACTGAGGAGTTGGGCTGGAGTGCTCTCAGTAGGAGGTGTAGTAAGGCAAGACTCCTGGTAAACTTCTGACTCAAAAAACACAGAACCTGTCTTCCAATTGATCAAAGGGTTATGCAAACGTAACCAAGGAATGCCTAAAATAAGGCCGTATTGGGGCATGGAGATCAGGTCAGTGGTTAGTTTGTATGACCAAAGTGAGAGGTGCTGTCTGCTGTTTAACTGGGCCAGAAACTAATGAACTCCCATCTATGGTCTGTACGGGTTCTGGTCGGGTCTTGGTGATAAGAGGGAGATTTAGTGTTTGGGCCATATTGATATCAACGTAATTACCAGTGGCACCAGAGTCGATGATGACAGTTACTGAATGTGAGAGCTCAATACTGGGTTGTAACAATGCATGTACCATCACAGGTCTGATGGTGCCAAACGCAGGTTCCTGGTCCGGGGAGTGACAAATAGCGCTCAAACCCACCCCCGGAACTATGGTCGAGCTGCCCGAAAACCCTGAGCTTTAGCCTTTGGGCGACGTGGACATTCTTTCACAAAGTGACCAATCAACCCACAATAATAGCAAGCATTGTCCACCCTCCTGCGCTCCCTTTCCGTGGAAGTTAAAGGACTACGTAGGCCTCCCACTTGCATAGGTTCTGAAGCACACTCAGAATGAGAGGGTCCTGCAGAAGGGATAGAACCAGAAAACCCAGCTTCAGCTTTCCGTTCTGAGCGTCTGGCATCGACCTGGAGAGTCAGATCCACTAAATCGGGGAATGCTGTGGGCAAGGAAGGAACTACTGATAATGCATCTTTCATAGTGTTGTTCAGACCCTTGTAGAATACCACGGCCCTCTTGCTCTCGGGCCATGAAGTCTCGGCTGACAGTTGGTTGAATTTTGTGATATATTCAATGAGTGTTCCCCTGCCTTGATGTAATTCTAACAGTTCTAGATCCCTGGATTGGGCTTTGTGGCGGGTGTCAAAGACGCGTGACATTTCTGTCACCAGGAGGTCAAAGTCGTATAATGCTGGGTTATTGTTCTCAAGAAGTGGGTTGGCCCAGGCAGCGGCTGTACCAGATAAATGTGATAACAGAAAGGCAGCCTTAGAAGTAGGATCGGGAAAGGAGGTAGGTCGACACAGAAAGTGTAACTTGCACTGATTTATAAATGTGCAGTACTTGGTGGGATCCCCCTGGAATCTTTCAGGTGCAGCCAATGGGAAAGGAGTGGGTAGAATCACGGGAGAAGGAGTGGCCGGGCCTGGGGAACTGGGGCAGGTGGTGCCGCGTCCCCGAACTCTGCATCTGCAGGTAAAGGGTTGCGGGTACTCTGAATAGCATCTAAGCGCTGGTGAAGGGCTCTGGTGGCTGCAGCCATGTCTGCTCTTAGTACTGTGATCGCTTGAATCATAGCTGCCATGGGGTCATCCGTGGCATCCTGCATACTCTGCACGACAAAGAATGGCTTCACAGTCTGTCAGGTTGCTTGATTGTCGTGAAGAGTATTGAAACCTCCGTCCCCAAGTACCACAGAGAGAGAATACAAGATTACTCCCTATGCGATCATTGAGGCCACAGGTGGGTAGTTCTTGAAGCCCGGAACCACGGAAATGTTGAAACCCAAGGCAGCTGTAAAGGAAAACCTTTATTAGCAATCAAATGAGTACAGTACAAGCAAACAAGCAGAATAAAGAGCAGGGCTTACCTAAGCTGATGGGTAACGAAGCCCAGAATCCTATGATGGTTGATAATTCCGTGGAGTGGCACGTGAGCTGGTTTCTCCGATGACAATAGGGAGAAGAACTAAAGGCTGGGTTAAAAACCCAACTCCGCCTCCTGTAACTTGATGAAACAAAAGGACCAAAATCCAAAGTACTTGATAACGTAATGCAGTGAAGAGGAAAAATGGCAAATCCGATTCAGGGTAATCCAAGACAGTCCAGAAAGCGTTCCGAGTTCAAAATGATCCAGCAAACAGAGCCAAAGGACGTGAGCAAAGCAAATCTGAAAACAGTCCAAGAGTCAAGAGCTGTGAAACACAAATTATCCAAACGCCGTAAAGAGTCCTCCAAAGAACAGCTGTGAAGCGCGGACGTGCGGAAGTTCAGTGCTTAAGTAGTGGATGCTTCCGTGTCACCTGATCCGCGAGTGAGACGGATGAACGCGTCACGTGACCCGCGAGCGTTGTTTAGAACTCAATGGTCTCCATGATCGCGGAAATGACTTTCTGCGCGCAGCATCCTGTAGCCGGCGCCTGCAAGCTCCCTCCTGCAGACGCCATGGCAGACACCAGTGGATATGAGTCTGCATATGTGGCCCTTGGGTTAAACCCGCTCACATGACACCCGTCCACTGTGAGTGACAGGGAATGGAAACCTGGCTGGGGTAACTGGTGCATTGTGAGTGTTGCCTGCCCTAGATAGAGTGTGAATGTCTGATCTAGATGCTTGTGAAATAGGGACAGAATGAGGAGAAAGCGTGACAGTTACCCACTACGTATTAGGATGTGGAATTTGCGCGCAAAACAAAAACACAAAGCTGAAACCAGCAGGGCTGCTACGACCACTAACGGTGCCCCCGGTCCTTGGCATACATTGAGCCTAGACTTCATCACTGAGTTAGCTCCTTGCTATGGTCACACCACCATTCTGGTAGTTGTGGATGTGTTCTCGAAAATGGCTCATTTCATCGCTCTGAAAGGTCTACCTACGGCATCCACTCTCGCAAAGGTTTTCTTGGAGCAAATCGTTCAGCTACACGGTTTACCATCAGTCCTGGTGTCGATCGGGGGAGTTAGTTTGTTTCCAAGTTTTGGAAGACGTGTTGTGCTTTGTTGCAAATAGATGTGCGACTATCCACCAGCCACCATCCCCAAACTGATGGTCAGACCGAGTGGACAAATCAGATGCCAGAACAGTACCTGAGATGTCTGCTGCATCAATCAGAAGGGACATGGAAGGAGATGTTATGGATTGCAGAATACGCATATAATAATTCACAGCACACAGCAACTGGACAAACAGTGTTTTACATCCCGTATGGCCAACATCCACAAACCTCCGATTTTGATGTTTCAGGAGAATTGGAAATGCCGGCCGTAGAGGCCTTGCACACCAAGATCAGTAAGGCTCTCAAAGAAGCCTCCAAGCATCTTACGCTTGCAAAAGAAAGACAGAAGAAATTTGCGGACCAACGTCGTCAGGAGGCACCCACATACAAAGTTAGAGATGCTGTGTGGCTTGCCTCAAAACATGTACCCACAAAAGGACCAAAGGCAGTCTGCCCTAAATATCTAGG
Organism: Ambystoma mexicanum; assembly: GCF_040938575.1. Lineage (NCBI taxonomy): Eukaryota > Metazoa > Chordata > Amphibia > Caudata > Ambystomatidae > Ambystoma > Ambystoma mexicanum. Next base: position 1,362,580,379 of record NC_090930.1, on the reverse strand, counting down.
ACCATTTACCATCAAGACAATCATAAACCCAGTTGCCATGAAGTTGGACCTGCCTCTGAGTATGCACATCCACCCTGTGTTCCACGTCTCTCTCCTGAAACCTGTTCGACCAGAGACCCGTCTAACGAATCCTCCAGTGCCAGTACTCATAGATGGAGAACCCGAGTATGAAGTGAAAGAGATATTGAATTCAAAGATGGTACGATCCAAGTTGTATTACCTCATTGATTGGAAAGGATATAGCACGCAAGATAGATCATGGGAGCCCAGTGGTCATGTTCATGCACCCCAGTTGGTCAAAAGATTCCACAACAACTACCCGACCAGGCCCGATCCCGGTGTGCCAGGTTCATCTTTAAGAGGGGCCTTAGGGGGGAGTGCTGTCATGACCATGGTTCCCTGCCCCAACCCTCCTGCACTGGTGCCAAGACAGACACACAATCAGGGGATTTCCAAATACCATAGAGGTACCTGGGCTAAATCACAGGCAGAGGTAAGATGGGTGCAGACATGGCGTGATTGGTGCCATGCCCGTTTCATGAAGAACTGGTAGTTTCAGGGTTAATGGGAAACTGACAGTTAGGGGTTAATGAGAGGCCCACTGTAACCATTCATGTTATCATCCTTGGTTTCCTCTAATATGGAGGCTTCCACTGCAGCCTAGGCTGCATGCCAGTCTTTTAGGGGCGTGGCTGGGTGTGGCTGCTATTTAAGGCCCCAACCAAGCCCAGCTTGTGGCTTTGTGTCGTTCTGCACTCGCAGCTTGATGCTCCCGGCTTCGCTCCTGGAACAAGAAGAGAAAGGCTGTTAGAAGACGTATGAATCACAGACCCTACGATCCCTAGCAGCACTGACCTGGTCTCCACGTCCAACGTTTCCTTCTTCACGACGGCGGCTCCCGGAATCAACATCTCAGCGCGTCTTCATCTCGGAGAACAGCTGACACCCGACACCTGCTCAGTGCATTCCTCCGCTCCACATACCATCCCTTCAGCAAGCATGAACCGCCAACACCGCCCCTCCACTCCAACGGCGCCTCGCCTGTTTTCCACGCAGTCAGCTGAACGAAAGAGCAAAACGGAGGTTAGTGTTGCACAACTCAAGGAAAGGCTAAAAACTATAAGGCACTAAAGCGCCTTCCAGCGCCAGGGCAGGCTTTGCCTCACGGCGCTTCAGCGAACTCTACAACAAGCACAGAATTGTGCCAGGAATAATTAAAGGCACGCACATCAAAGCCTTATTATGTGTGCAAGGACTAAGCACACAAGAACTCAAAAGAACTACCAAAGGCTTATAATCGCAGCAGCAGGCCTCGGCGGAACCATTTTCGTACCAGTGACGCAACTGGCTTCAATCAAGACGCACCCCTGTCAAGAAAATGACAGGATGGATTGCTTCCCTTTCATTTAACACAGGTGAGAAGAGATCCTGGGGGCTCAATAGTTGGGAGGAGAGGGTAGAAGGTAGGGCCCAATTAACAATCCATTACTTATGCATTCTTGTGCATTCCCCTTAGGTTAACGCTCAGAAAGTTGCTCCAGTGAATCCAAGGTGGAGAGCCCAGCAGACGAGGCCTTCCAGGTGCCCCCGCAGAGCTGAGGTGACCGTTACACCTGAGGCTAGATATGTACCATCTTCGGGAACCTCCCCCCAACAACATGACACAGGGGCACAGCGGAAGTGACACCGCCACCACATATGAAAGAAGTCCCCTAGTTGGCCACATCCAAGCCAGCAGCGGTCCGAATGGTCGGTTGAGATCGCATGCAGACGTTGGGGTGTCATGTACCACCTAAACAGATTTTAACAGCACATTCCTTATATCTGTGCACCTGGAGCTCTTATTAGTGCAGGCTCAAATGCGTTGCCAGGAGTTCAAAGGGATCTCTCCCCCCCACGTCAGACTCCCACTGTTTCATGTAGGAGAGCTCGTCTTCCCCCTGGGCTGTGTCCAGAAGACGGTAGCAACGGGAAATCCTGTGGGAGGTTAGCCCTTCTATTAGCTGGAATTCGATGCCTCTAGGGGGCATCGAATACTCGCCTGTTTTACCTTCTTATTGGAAGCCCAGTATCTGATCTGGCAGTATCTGAAGTATCTGATCTGGCAGTATCTGAAGTGCTCTGATTCCAGAAGGGAGAATTTGGTTTTACATTCTAGGAAGGTCAAGGCACCCCCCCCCCCCACCTCCCCTTATATAGATCCTGAATTCTCAGAAGACCCCAAGATTCCCAGTGAGTGAACAATTCCTGTGTCTGGCCTGGTGTGAACTCTGGGTTCTGCAGTACCAGTGTCAAGGGACCTAGCTTAGTTTTGATACCTGTTAGTCCCCGGGCCCTGTCGCAGATTCTTAGTGTTGTGCGTGTAGATTCAAGCAAGCCCACCCTGGCCTGACTATTCAGGAAAGGCAAATTAGCTAAGGGTATGTCGGAGGCCCCCTGCTCCATCCCCACCCATTTTGGTTTGGTGTCACCCGAACTCTAGGCCATCATAGGGGTCACTTGGGCTGCACGGTAATCTTGGTGTACAGACGGAACTCCCAGACCTCCTAATTCCTTTGTCCTCAGGAGTGTTTGTCGCTGGATTCTCAGACGTTTCCCCTTCCAAATGTACTGCCCAACAGCCCCCTGCAGATTCGTCAACTCCTTGTCAGAGATAAGGATTGGCAGCCCCTGCAACGCATATAAGAGTCTGGGCAAAATTGCCATTTTTATTACAGCCACCCGCCCGAGCCATGATACTTCCCGGGACTCCCAGCTCTTCAGGGTGGCTTTAGTTTCCTTCCACATCCGAGGGATATTGGCCCCATGCAGGGACGTCATTTAGGGGTCGCCAGAGTTCGCAACTGCGACCTCTGAGGTCTCCCTTGCGACCTCCGAGGTCTCCCTTACAATCTCTGTGGTCTCCCTTGCGACATGTAAAAAATAAAATTCAAATGTATTTTTTATTTTTTGTAATGCAAGCGGCTGGCCTGTGGCCAGCACCATGTGGCTCTTTACTTCTGGAGTGGCTGACTTTCTTGTTCAGGCCCCTTAAAAAAAAGAATAATAATAAGAGCAGGAGTGTAACACGTTCAGCACTGACCCTAATAAGAAAATAAGAAAGAATAGGAATACCAAATAATGTGTCTTTCTGGAATTATATACAATAATTGCTAGACTCATTAAAAGTTTATTTCAGGCACACTTCAGGGGGTGAGTCACTTATTTAGTCTGTTCTCAAATGCCTCAACTCAGCCTTTGATCCTTCTGAGGTCGATAAATGAGTACCAACACAGGTTGGGTGATATTGGGTCTATATATTTTCTATATAAAACGCTTAAGCGTAAGTGCTATATAATAACACATCATTATCATTTGGTCATGGACGTCTGCTTGCATTCACAGTAATATGGTAATAGGGGCCTATACACACTGATCTTAGCGATACATATGGCGATCCATTCTTGTATGAAATGTACATCACATTATAGTGATACCGTAACTATTTTTTTCGTAGTGTACAATGCTATGTGATGCCACTTCCTGTTTTGTCAACGGGTGAAAGGTTGTGTTCCATCGCTTCCTGCGATATCACTTTGGTGGGGTCAAATTACATCACTTCCTGTGATGTCATCAGGGGGTCAAGGGTTGTGTGGTGTCACTTCCGCTACCCCTGGCATTTTGGTGAAATGGCATCCCTGGCCCGATGAAGGGCCCCATACGTGCTGGTGATGTTTACCCTCAGGTATGTGAATTCTTTCTCCACCCATACAAGAGGGAAGGCTGCTTGGAGTTCTGACTGAACCTCTTTCGGAATCCCTATGGACATCCCCACTGATCTCTAGTGGTTAATCTGGAAACCGGAGACCTCCCATAACTCTGCCAGCAGATCCATCAGGGAGGGCCGCCACTGTTTGGGGTTCTGTAGAAAACAGATGACATCATCTGTGTAAAGCGCTACTATGTGTATGACCCCCAACCACTCCAACCCTTGTATGTGGGGACCAATCTGGATCCGATGCGGCAGGGGCTCCTTGGCCAACTCGAAGACCAGGGGCGACAGTAAGCACCCCTGCCTCGTTCCCCTGCGCAAAGAAATTGGAGGAGAGCTAACCCTTTTAACCTGGACTACAGTAGAGGGAATCTGAAAATTCACTAAGATTAGCCTGCTAATATTCGGCCCAGACTCCTATAGAGGCAGAAGAGCGTGCAGAAAATCCCAGGCCATGCTATCAAATTCACGGTGTGCATCTAGGGAGATTCCGGTAAAGAATTTCAGGGCCAGGGATATTAGATTAATCACCCTCCTAATATTATCGTGGGCCCCTCGGTTCTTAATAAACCCTGTTTGGTCTGCGTCTATGATATGTGGGAGCACTTCCCCCACCCTCGCCGCAAGAATCTTGCTGTATTGCTTTGCGTCTGTATTCACCAAAGCTATCGGGTGGTAGGAGGAACACTCTTCCGGGTCCTTCCCTGGCTTGAGCAGCAGAGTAGTTGTGGACTCTGCCATAGTGTCAGTTACTCGACCAGAGGTAGAGAAAGAATTGAAAAGATCAGAGAGATGTGGGGTCAGTACGCCTGCAAATGTTTTATAAAACAGATTTGTCAGCCCGTCGGGTCCTGGGGCTTCCCCCCACTCCTCCATGGGGAGAGACCGAATCGCCTGCAAGACTTCCTGGGCGGAGATAGGGCACTCTAATGCCTCTATCATCTCCTCTGGGAGCCTAGGGAGCTGATTTTGTCCAAGGAAATCCCTGACCTGGCTGGCATCCCCTTTTTGTGAAGCGGAGGTAATCGTGAAGAACTCCTCCATGACCCGCAATTTTTGGGATTCTGTGGTGATCCTCTGCCCGTCACAGTCTTTCAGGGCAATTATATGGTTACAAGTGGACTTCTTTTGGAGTCTCGCCATCAATAGCTTATTGGGCTAATTGCCCCTAGTATAATAAAAAATGTTATGAGTATTGAGTATGTTGCTTTCCCCGTGAGGTGAGTTTCTAGCGCCCGCCTAGCTATTATGAGATCCCTTAACGCCCTCCTGCTACCGCTGGAGGTATGAGCCTCCTCCCTCTCCCGAACCGTTTTCTCCAATTCTTTCCTGATTTGCCGCTGGGTTCTGTTCCAGACTATTGTCTGGCCTATTATGACCCCCCTGAATACCGCCTTCGCTGCATCCCACATAGTGTGGGAATCTATCCCCTCCGTGCTGATTTCCTGAAAGTAATGAGTTATTGCCGCTTTTATAGCCGACCTCGCTATCGTGTCCCCAAGAATTTGTTCATTAAGCCTCCACAGGGGATTTTGCTGGGACCCCCTAGTGCCAGGTCTAGGTCTAATGCCACCGAGGAGTAATGCGTAAGGGCCCTCAGGAGGATCTCTATAGATCCAACTGACGGAATAAGGGTGGGAGAGACCAGAAACAGATCCAACCTAGAGAAGCCCTCATGTATAGCTGAAAAAAGGTGTATTTGTATTTTATTTATTTCTATAGCGCACCAGGCCCAGGGGCAACCGGGTGCATAACTTGGATACAACATGATGAAAGCATAACATGGCAGTATAAATGTTTTTACAGCAGAATTTCAAAATTTAGGTGTAACCCCTCACCTTCTGTTGAGCGAAATGCTACACCTCTATCAGGGATAGTTTTCTCAATAAAGTGGTCATGGCATTAAAGTTGCTTTGTCATTGTTGGTCAGGGCCAAGGATTTATCCATTGTGGGGTCCACCACGCATTTGAAATCCCTGCTCAATATTACTTTCCCCTCCATGAAGTCCCGGACAATCCCCCTAAGCCCATCCAAGAACTCCCCCTGCTTTTCATTCGGGCCATAGATCGCCCCCAACGTGACCCTCCTATCTCCCCGGTCCCACTTGATCATCAGATACCTCCCTTGTGTGTCCCTCAAGACATCCCTTACTCGCAATGGCAACCCTTTGCGAACCAAGATAGCCACCCCCTGTTTCTTCTGCCCTGCTTGATGCAAAGTACCCCCTTATACACCCCCTCCCGATCAGATGTTTTTCGTCTTTCTTAACTAAGTGGGTCTCCTATATAAATGCAATATCTATCTCCAGGGAGGTGAGCCTCTGGATGATCGCTCTTTGCTTTATGGCCAGGTTCAAGCCTCTAACATTTAGGGTCAGACAATTAATTCTCGGATTAGCCATCTTGTATTATATCCCTGTTGCTATGCATTCCCAATGTGGAGGGACAATACTGCTTCAGCCAAATCAGTGGGCTGGGAACCTTTCACCCGATACATGTGCATCCTATGATGAGCCGTAAACCAATCATTAACATAACTGTCATACGTCAAGTGGGAATACAGTGAATTAGACACTTTCCTTTCATGCCTTCACCCCCCCGTGCACCATGACCTTCGTTTGTCAGATTATTTGCCCACTCGTTTATCTTGAGGAAGGGTGGGCCTCGCCTCTTCAGCTTCAGTGGATCCAAGACCCCGCCCTTCGCTACAAGTCCACACCCAGGCCACAGGTTTCTCATTATTTTAGGGTCACATCAGTCTTTGCCCGAGCTAGGTGTCACCTCCGGAGGCTTCCTCCGCCTCAGCCTCCTGGCTTTATCCCTGTTAGTCTCTTCATGGCCTCGGGACCCCTCTCTCTGGGCCAAGAACTCCTGTGAACTACTGTCATGATCTCTGCTTCCAAAAGGTCAGGGTTTTCCCAACTCCCTTGGAAGCAGATCCATAACCCAGGTTCCGAGTGCCAACCAGTCCCAATTGGGACCTTTTGGACCCAGTCCTGGTGCCAGTGGCACCAGGCTCATAAATATGCCCAGTCCCAGCGCTGGAAGCGCCGGGCTCATAATGCTTGGGTGGACTTACCTGCAGCAGACCATGCTGCTTACTTGCCTGCCAGTTGAGCCTCTGATCCTCTTCTGTTTGGAACTACTTTTCCTGTTGGGTGGGGCAGGAGCCACTCCCTAGATTCAGAACACTGGAACTCTTCTGGAAAGCAGGAACTCTTTTCTTACCTAGGCGTGGCTGTGGAAGGAGACACCTAAGCACTACAGGAGGCTATTTAAACCACACCCGATGGATGAATCTTGCTTTGCGTTATTCTGCATCCTCTGCAGCAGAACGCTCATCGTGTCTTCTGCATCTGATCCTGGGCCTAAGGAAAAAGGCTTACCATCCTGAATCCAGTCTTCAGCAACACCTATAAAGACAAGAAAGAACAGGTTAGCATTACGGTCTTCAGTGACAGCTCTTCACTTACCTGGTCCATCGGCTGTCACCAACGCCTCGCGCTGCATTCCGGCATCTGAAAGACAAAGGCTTACCTACTCTTCGTGCGCTCCGGAGGTCTTCACACTGCATTCCGGCATCTGAAAGACAAAAGCTTACCAACTCTTCGCACGCTCCGGAGGCCTTCGGCGCCGCATCCCGCATCTGAAAGACAAAACAAGGTGCGTTTAAAGACATTGGGGAATTTTAATACTCACGTGCCATTACTTCTTTCCACATCTAACCCAGTGGGTATTCCGTCACCCTGCAGCCGCTCCGAACTTGTACCTGCAAAATAAAAAGACAGTTAGAGCGCATCGTGAAGCAGGCAACAAGCGCTTACTTACGTGCTTCCAGGCGCTTCTATTCATCACACGGGCTCCATCTTCAACTCACTTCAGCCCGTCATCCGCCATCGCCGGAACCCTGCAAAACAAGAAACATCATTACTAAAGACTTTAAAGACATTAGAATTACTCGAAACTTACCGTTCGTGCAGTAAACGACGGACAGCAGTCCTCTGAAGTCAAGAGGCCTGCTCCCCTTATCCAGTGAAGAAACTGGTTACAGCACCCTGCCCCGAGGCAGATGGAGAGCACGGCGTTCACTTACCTAAGGTGAGAGCGTTAACCTTTGGGGTTCTACAGGAGAAGAGAAAGGGAAAAAGAGAGAGACATTCAATAACCCAGTTCCTTAATCCCATATTTTCTATCTGCAGACATCTTACCCTTCGAGTCAGACATACAGTGCACAGAGGTCCAGCCCAAAGAGCCAGCCGTGTGTTACACATCACCTTTGAAGATACGGTATACGCCCAGTCAAGACCGGCGCCTCTACGGGAATCAGGTGAGCGTTACAACTACTCATCAGTGGTCCTGCCTCCTCTTCTGAGCCAATTGTGTATTTCTGGTTTTTATATTAGAAGAGAAGCTTACATGGTAAGCCCATCAATATTTGATCCTTTGCGACTGAAGCCAGGCAGTCACCACATGTAACATCCGCCTGTTTGGCAGGGTCCTCAGCACCAAGTCCTGGAATAGCGCTACCTGCTTCCCACAGAACTGGACCGGTCCTTGCCTCCTCGCCGCTGCCATGATCTGTTCCTTTTGCTGAAAGAAGTGAATGCGGAAGAGCACATCCGGCAGCAGGTTGCAACACTTTTGTAGCGCAGTGTAGACCCTGTGCGTTCAATCTATTTCCACCTTCGCCATTTTGAGATGGTCCAACAGAGCTTGAAACAGATCCTTCACGTAGCCCACCAGGTCTTGATCAGCGACCTCCCTCGGTATTCTGCGAATCCTGATATTATTTCGCCAAGAGTGATTTTCGAGGTGCTCCTGCCTGGCCCACAACATATCGATCTGTTTCTCTAAGCCCAGGATTCTGTTAGAAAGCTCTGCCTGGTCATGGGCTTGTTCCCATAAGGTGTCCTCTACTTAATTTAGCCTAGTTTCCAGCCCAACAATGTGGGAATTTAGGTCCGCAACAGTCTTCAGCATGGACTCTAAAGTGTCCTTGATTTCCTTTTTGAGGTCTTGCATTAGTAAGGAGAGCATTTCCACCAGGTCTTCCTAAGTGAATGCTGTTGGCGTCACTGTTCCTGGAGGGGGTGAGTGGATCTCTGCCACAATTTCTTTAGGGTTAGCCTCTTTCTTTCCCTTGAATCCCCACTAGTGATTTGATATCACCTGGGCCCGTCTCTGGCTTTGCCCTGCCCTTCGACATCTTGCTGGTCTCTGAGAGCCCCAACCGTGGAAGCGCCTCCGCTTTAGACGTAGACACCGTTAGCAGGGCCAGGCGTCACCTTCAGGACTCACTATGTGGCTGGCTGAATGCTACCACCGCAGACGCTAGCCCTTTCGCTGTCCATAGATGACCAGGTATCAGTCAGAGTCTGCCAGGACCATTTCCCTTTCTGAGTCCCCTTCACCCCTGTTCCCTCCTCTGAGGCTATTGTGGCCAATATGTCTCCTCTGTGTGTCCAGAACTATAGCCTCTTGGAGGTTGCAGGGGACTCTGCTCAGCCAGGCTGCTTCTCCAGTGCAGGATGTTCAGCCAGTGGGAGGACCCCTTCACCTGGGTCCACCTTCAGCCTATCTCTTTTGCATTATAGGGTCTTCCTTCCCATGGGCTGTTTGCCGGGTAGGGTTGACCTCCCCACGGGGCTCCCAGCCCTTTCACCCAGGTGGCCTGACGCGTGAATGAGGAGCGCTCATCCCAGTGCACCTGGGCATGTATCTGCCAGCCGGTAGCCCATCCAGGGAAGGTGATTCAAATCTTGCCCAGTGAGTGCTGGCATAAGATTCTTCAGCCAGTATTCCTTATGGGGTTTCACCCTGGCGGTCCGCTATGATTTGGCCATACTCCGCCACGGCCATGCGGTCTGCTCCAGCTTCCCGGCGCCGGGCTTCAGTAGGCAGCCACCTCTAGCACGTGGCTGCAGCAATGCAGGGTCCACACCAGCCCAGCATGGATCCCAGGTCGCCACTTTGCTCTGTGCCTTACTTGGGGGGTAGGCGGGCACCTTGAGGTCCAGAACTTCGATGTCTTCTCCCTCTTATCTGGGTTCCAGCGCCAGAGCGAGCACGGGACTCGCCGTCTGGCCTCTCACAGCAGTGCTCACAGCTGCGGTGGCGGCACGTTTCCAGTGCCTCCCATCTGCTCCCCATCTGCACAGAGGCAGGCAACTCACGCGTGGGAAACGTCTTACAAAACAGTCTGGTTTTACTAGTTGCTTTCCCTCGCAAAACTGTCTGGGTTTACTAGTTCTCCAGGAATCACTCTTCAGGTCCTTTGTCCCCCTATCCCTGCTGTGGGCGGATCCTGCGTGAGGGATGACACCCCTCCTTCTTCTGCAGGCTTCGTTTGGTGGGGCCGCGGGGTCGGAGGCGTCCCTGCTTCTTTTTTGTACTTAAACTGGGCTGATCCCAGGCTCTCCCAGCAGCGCAGCGGACCACTGGTTCGGCCTGTGGTCCTCAATATGTGTGCCTGGAAGCCCCCAAGCCAGCGCGGGCACGCCTGGATCACCCGCCGCTTCTCACCCAGTATGTGGGGGGCCCAGGAGCCCTTACTGCCAGCCCTCCGTGTCGCCGCTCCTTCTTGCTCCTCCTCTCTGCTCCCAACTAGAACGTGCTGCCTCTGCGAGAGGAGGCAGCAGGCCTGGCCTCTCTTCACCTCTGGTTGCTGAAGCCCCGGAGTTTACTTCCACTTGTCTGTGGTGAAACCTCTCTTCCTCACCCCGTCCGACAACTCTACTTCGGTTCTGATGCGGCTTGGGCATAGGATAAGGCACTTTCTACTCTCATAAGTCCCAGTGGATAATGGACTTTCGCTTCAGGCCGCCATTGCCTTCCGCGCCCCCTGGTGGTCCCCACCGGCACCGTTCTTAATGGTGCTGGCACTTGCGTGAAAGGTCTGTCTTTCGTGGTCGCTGCACAGCAGCCACAGCAGGCAGACACATAGGGGCCTCATTACGAGTTCGCCGGTCTGGATTCAAAGCAGCCGGTAAAACCATACTGGCACAGTTACCGGCAATAGGTAACACTGTGCGCATTACGAGTAGCATGGATACAGAAACACCGCCATAAAATTGGCGGTAAAACCGTGAACACCGTGGCGGTACGGCTGCCACCGCGGAGATGGTTTTAAACAGTGTCAAGTGAGCTGAAACAGGCCACAGGTGCACCAAAAGACCCCAGCTGGACCCAGCAGGCCACTGGGAGCCTACAAAAGGGCCACACCCACACCCAGGCCAACTCTAAACACAACTATGCAGGCAGCTGCTGTATCAGCATTGGGTCAGGGCCTATTGAAGGCGGAGGCGAAGGAGGCGCATACGGCAGATAGCAAACCCTGCACCCATCCCAAACCCAAATATGCAGCCTGCACGGACCCGCAGGCTGCGCTAATACCCTGCATCAGGGCCTCACCCTGGAACCTGACCCCAGGGCAGATCCACACATTATACCGGCTGGACCGTCCAACAATCATGTCCATCGTCACCATGATTGAGGATGACATCAGCACCTGCATTGGCATACGGACGGCAATTCCACCCTTGCTGAAGGTGGTCTCGGTACTGCATTTCCTTGGGACTGGAACATATCGGCACACTTTTGGTGTGCTGCACGGGCTGTCACAACCCTGCTTCTCAAGAATACTGGACCAGGTACTGGATGCCCTGCTGCGCCATGTGTCGGAACACATGTGTCCAGACTACTAACCCCATCATGGACCTCCCCCACCACCCAAACGTACCCACCCCCATACACCCAATGTTTCCCAGATTGTCTTGTGGAGAGTCATTCCCACATGGCACTATTTCCGACCGCGCTTATGTGCATGGGCGTCCTTGCCAGAGGATGCACTCAGCCGACTGGAGTGCCTCCGTGGGCTGCCAGTGACAGAGCTTGTTGGGGTGGTGCTGGTGTATGGCACTGGTGGAGCGACTGGTGGCACATGTCCAAGAAACGCCTGCTGGGCCACATACATGCACTCGGCGATGGAAGACATGACACTGTTGCCCTCCCGGAAATGGAGCTCCAAGTGGACATTTGTAGTGCCGAATCGCCTGATGGCCATGGAAAGCCGACGCACCGATGTTGCATTCCTTTCTCGCTGCAGCCTTGCCTCCTCCCGCTGCTGTGTCGCCTTCTCCCGCTGCAGGCTGAACTCCTCCCACAGCAGCCTAGCCTCCTCCCGCTGCTGCACCACCTCCTCCCGCTGCAGCTTCGACTCCTCAAGCTGCTTTTCGACAAGCTTGGATAGGGTGGCCTGCTGTTCCTCCATCCGCTGCATGCGTGCGCTAATCTGTGCCATGCAGGGTGTTGGTGACCTCATGGGGCTGTGCAGTGAGGGGGGCTGAACTGCAGGTTGCGGAGGGATGACAGATCATCCATGTTGTCCTCCTCCTGTCCTCGATCTTCGGACTGCATGACAGGGGCCCTGTTGCTACTGGATGCAGCATCCTCAGCAGTGCAGACGGCCTGCAGGATGGTTTCTGTGACCATGGTGGGAGTGTGTGCCACTTGTGTGGCGGCAGCTTGTACAGGGATGGTTACGTGGGCTGGTGCATCCGTGCCAGTTGCAGCTGGTTCTGATGACTGTGTCCAGAGGTGCTTGCATCCTCATCCCCAGCAGGTTGGCTGTATCGGCCACGTGCAGATGGACGTTGCGTCATCTGTTGGGCATTGTCGCTGTCACTTGTCGTGCCTGTGGGGAGACAGAGGGCATGCTGTCAGTCGTGTGGTTGTATTTAATGGGTCCATCACATGCATCACACTGAAATATCTGTGACCACTTGCATGTACACACATTCGACTACTGATGCACTCGGGTCTGTGTGTCACAGCTTGTACTCAGTCACGCACTGTGTGCATGTTCAGGGGGCATGTACTGAGTTTGTGTTGCTAGTCATTTGGGTGATTGGTGGGTGCATTGGGTCACTCCTGCCCTGGCTGGGGGGGGGGGGTCATCAATGGGTGCATTGGGTCACTCCTGCCCTGGCTGGGGGGGGTCATCAATGGGTGCATTGGGTCACTCCAGCCCTGGCTGGGTGTGGCGGGGTCATCAATGGGTGCATTGGGTCACTCCAGTCCTGGCTGGGAGTGGGGGGTCATCAATGGGTGCATTGGGTCACTCCTGCCCTGGCTGGGGGGGGTCATCAATGGGTGCATTGGGTCATTCCTGGGGTCCATTCACACTCATGGCTTTGTACATTGTGTACTTACCGGCATCAGCAGGTGGGCTCACTCCTGCCTCTGTCGCCAATGCCCTGTATGCCCTCAAGGTGCAGGACACTGCTGCACCGCTCCTCCCACGACTGCAGTTTCAATGGGGATGCTGGGCCTCTACCGGTGCCAGTGCTGTGCTGGCGGTGTGCAGCGATGAGGTTTCACACTCTCAGCCGGAGGTCATCCCACCTCTTGAGGCAGTCCTTTATAGTGCGTAGGGTCACCCCTACTGCTGTGCACTTGCCTGCTGCTTCGGCCCAGACTTCCTTACGGCGTTGCTGGGTGTTGCGCCGCTGGTCTGCACTGAACAGCATTTCTGCATGTTCCACTATGTGTTCAACAAGCACTGTGAGCTCTGCCTCACTAAACTTCTGCTTGCGCTGTCTTCTTGCAGGTATCCTTGATGCCATTGTGGTGGATGAATCTCACAGCTCAGGGAGGTGATGTGGCCTGTGAGGATGGCAGTGGATTGTGGTTTAAATAATGACTGCCTCTCTTTCCGGTTTTCGCGATCATGCTGTTTCCGCATCCGGTGATTCCGTGTCCGTGCTGGCGGAGGCGGTCACAGTTATTCCACTGATTTTTGGGGCGATATGTCCGTGTCTGTGGGTGTTTACGTGCCGGCGGTGACACCGTTTCCGCATTGGTCTGGTGCGTGCGACCGACAAGCTGTAATCAGCTGTTGATTCCGTGATCTTGCGATCGCGGAAACGGTGTCACCGTCATCACGGAATCTACGGTTTCCGGGTCACCGAGCTCTTAATGAGGCCCTAAGTTTGCTGATCCAGAAACAAGGGTGCCGGTAAGCTCACCGGCACCCTTGTTTCCGGACCGGCAAACTTGCAGTGAGGCCCATTATTGTCTTCTTATTTGAAAATGTTAAATAAAGCTTGGAGAAAAAGGAACCCACTATCTGTGGAAGGCATCACAAAAATATGGTGATTGTGTTTTGCTAACTGAAACCAACTGCTTTTTTTGCAGAAGTTTCACGATTGTTTTTATTTTTATTGTGTATTCAAGTTAGCAATATGTTTTTACGTGCCTGCTACTCACGAGCCCACTGCCTTACAGAGCAATAACATCAGAGATGGCAGTGGAAACAAACAAGACTCTACAGTCTTGGAGGATTGACATTTTAGCCCTTCTGCAATCAATCGAGAGCGACGAGGAGGAATTGGTCCGAAATCCGACAAATGTTATGAAGAAAATCAAGAAATTAGACTGGATCCATACCCTGTCAAAAGCCTTGGAAAATAAGCTAATGCTTCACTTGCCTTCAAACTTAAAGAAATTGAACGAACTTCAGGGATATATCAAACAATTCCACAACAGGCAAGCCAGAAACTGCCTTCTAAGAGCGAGACTTAACCTATTACCAACAAATGAAATCAAAGCCATCAGAGGACTCTCAAACACAAGTCATTGTAGACTCTGCCGAAACACTAACGAAAAAGAGACAGTTCGCCATCTACTACTAAATTGCTCTGAAACGGATAAAATCAGGTCAGCATACATGCAATACTTCTCTTCCGACCCTTTGCTGGAAAACAAAACTTGCTGGTGGTCTAGGATGATCAGTGGAGATAAACCAACGTGGCTTAAGGCTACGTCAAAAATACTCCAACACTTAATGTCCATTTTGGAAACCCTGTCTTAACTCCGAGACCTACGTGGAACAAGAAGAGCCAAGTCTCTGACATCTCCACCCTGCCTGAGGATAGGACCCTTTCCTCTTCTTCTTAAAAGCTTCGTAGTGAGAATGGGCCGTTAAAGGGTGAAAAAACTAGCTAACTTAAAGAAAACCTTCGTAACCACAGAAGAAGGTTTTGTAAAAATCTATTATTTGATTCACACAAATAAATAAATAAAAATGTTTTTATTTCAGAAGATATAGATAAGGATTATTTTTACTGTTAAAAAAATAATAAAATAGCATTAACTACCTTCATAAAGTGCTGCTTTCTGCAAAATGAGAAGGTAGCCCCATTAATGTAGCCCCCGAGCCATGATTGGAGGGGGTGAGAAGACCAAAACTGTTTGCCGGATGTAGAATAGCAAGGGATCCTATAGCAGAAAGTTGCTAAGGCAAATGAGCAGGTTGGGAGACTGTTTCTGAGATTTTATACGTGTAGACTTTACTGTAAATCATGTGTCTTCTTTCCTATTCCTGCGGCAACAGCACCTAGATGCCAAAGGGCTTTATGCGCGTTCTACAAATGTAAAATTAAATAAATAACCATGCTGTAAAATATCTATTACCACTGGGATGAGTACGGCTCCTGTGGTTAACTTGGTGTGGAAACTTTTACCCCAATAGCAAAATTCAAAAACTGGTACCCAACAATATATGCACAGTAAGTGAACATATCTTCAAGTGAAAGATACAAATTTAGTTGACTTGACCTTTCCCCTTAGAAGAAAGTACACCAGACAAAAATGCTTTGGCCTTTCAAAAATGGTAATCAAGGGGACCAGCAGTGCGATGGGAAAGACGTGAGTCTCTCCGGCTCCCGCGACCGCCAAACACATCCTGATTAAATTGCCTGATTCCTGCATACTATAGAGGCATAAACACTCCGGACGGGTGTTGGACCCCCCCGGGCTAAAGCGAGCCGGAAAGCAGCTGAAACCGCGGCTGTATCACAGCGCTACGGGTGAGAAGAAATCCGAGAGCGTCAACCAGGCCCGACTTCAAGATGGCCGCCGGGGGTGAACGCTGACTCTGTGCCCGAGAAGCGGAACTGCACGGCAGTGGGACTCGGCTTGCCGCCTGCCCGCTGTCGACATCGGAGTCAGGCGAAGCTTCGACCTGTATGCAACAACTGACCAGCCTATCGGAAGAACTACAATTCTGCGCACCTCCGCTGGGGAAGACATCCCGAGCCGAGGCAGCCTTGTTACGCCTTGTCCGGTGGAAGGGGAGTGCAGGCCTACCGTTATGATGAGTGTGCCGGGAACTACCGGCGGATGAGTGTTACGCTCATCTGGCTCCCACAGGGGCGTCGGTCGGACCCGGACAGCTGCGGTCTCCACCCACATGATGCGTAGTGCAGCGATGACTGACTGGATCTGAACCTCCTAATCTTCTCTGCTTAACTCGTAGAAATATTCTCCTGCAAGTGGAGGGATGGATTTAGCCACTTCCTCCCCAACTAATCACCTTCGAAATGCCCTCACAGCAATCTCACCTTATATTCTTGAAAGATGAGTTTAAATAGCCTCAAAAGTAGTCCCAGGTAAGAAGTCCCTAGAACCACACCCAAGTAAAAAATAGTCCCTGTGGAAAAATAGTCACTTTCAGGCTTCATGTTGGATTGGAGTTATTTGCAGCATGGTCTGCCTGAGGTAAGTAATGACTATGAGCCTGGCGCCTTAGGCGCCAGGACTGATTTCTACTATGAGGCTGTCGCCTAAGGCGCTAGGACTGAACCCAGATAGCCCCTAGCCGGGGCTGCTGAGGTTTTACTAAATGTCTAGATGCCTGCTACCGGGGCTGATAGGCTTGGTCCGGATGCCTGGGGGTAGGCATCATGACAGCACTCCCCCCCCCCCAAGGCCCCACCTAAAGTTGTTCTTCCCCTGGGCCCTGGTTTGTCTGGGTAGTTCCGATGGAATCTTTTCACCAACCGAGGTGCATGGACGTGGTCACTAGGTTCCCATGATCTTTCTTGTGGTCTGTAGCCCTTCCAATCGATTAAATAAAAAAGTTTTGATTTAACCATCTTGGAGTCCAGGATATTTTTTACCTCGAATTCAGGTTCTCCATCTATCAAGATGGGGTCGGGTGGTTTGGTTAATCTTGTTCCTGGTTGAACTGGTTTTAAAAGTGAAACATGAAAGACAGGATGAATGCGCATATTAGAGGGTAATTCCAATTTGACGGCTACCGGGTTGATAATGGCCTTAATAGTGTAAGGTCCCAAATATCTAGGGTTAAAAGTCCGAGTTCCCTTCAGAGGTATGTGTTTTGTAGGCAGCCAAACTTGATGTCCAATCTGGTATTGTGGAGTTTCACTTCTATGTTGATCAGCATTTTTCTTATATTTCTCTTTTGCTTGTTTCAAATGTTCTGTTGCCTCTTTAAAGGCTTGTGTAATAGTACAATGCAAATGACTAACTGCAGGCGAATCTAGTTCTGAGGTTCGAGGGTGATGTCCATATATGGTATAAAAGGGGCTTTGTCCGGTTCCTGAATGTACAGAGTAATTGTATGCATACTCGGAAATCCATAAACTATCTTTCCAATTACTTTCGGTCTGGTGTAGCATGCAACGTAGGTACTGTTCAAGGGTCTGGTTGGTCTTCTCCGTCTGACCATCGGTCTGGGAATGGTGACTGGTTGATAACCTCACGTCGATTTGCGCCAGTTGACATCATTTCTTCCAAAAATGTGAAATGAATTGACTACCTCGGTCAGAGACCAACACGGAAAGAAATCCGTGTATTCGAACAATGTTTTCGAGGAACTCCTTGGCCAGAATTGAAGCAGAAGGTAATCCCTTTAGAGGAATAAAGTGGGCCATCTTGGAAAAAAGATCCACAATAACTAGAATGGTGTTAAATCCATCACATGGAGGTAGATCTGTAATAAAGTCTAACGATAAGGTGTGCCATGGTGTAGGTGGAATATTCAAAGGTTGTAAGAGGCCAGCTGGTTTTTTCTTCTGACTTTTGTTTTGGGCGCAAATGCCACAAGACAGTACAAATGACTTTACGTCTTTTCGCCAGGTGGGCCACCAGAATTGTCTCTTAATTTTAGCTTCAGTTTTTGCGATACCTTGGTGTCCTTCCATCAGGGTGTCATGATAATTGGAGATGACAAGTTCTTGTAGTTCCTTGTGTGGTAGAAATAGTCGCCCTTGATAATAAGGTAGGTCATTGATGACTGAGTAGTCCGAGCCTTTCTTCACCCAGTCCTGCAGGGCTGTTGGATCGAAGAGTTGTTGGATCTTTACTTGAATATCCTCTAGTGTCTGTAGAGTGGTTATGCCAAGAATTCTTTGTTCTGAAATTATAGGCACCGGTTCCGGGTTTGCATAATCTTCTCCCATCCCTATTCGGGATAAGGCATCTGCCTAGCCATTTTTACAACCTGGTCGATAAGTGATCACGAAATCGAACTCCGCAAAGAACAATGCCCATCGAAGGTGACGCGACGATTGGGCTTTGGCTGTTTTTAAATACTGCAAGTTCCGGTGATCGGTGATTACCGTAATGGTATGCCTGGCACCGAGAAGATAATGCTGCCAAGCCTTGAAGGCGGATTTGATGGCTAATAATTCTTTATCGGTAACCGCATAGTTTAACTCGGGTGCCGAGAACTTTCTGGACCAAAATGCTACTGGGTGAAGTTGACCGGTTTCAGGATCCTTCTGGAACAGGACAGCTCCCATGCCTAAACTGGATGCATCAGTTTCAACTATGTATGGAAGTTCGGGCGTGGATGCTTTAAGACAGGTGCAGACGTGAATTTCGCTTTCAGCTCTTGGAAGGCCTTTTCAGCTTCTTCGGTCCACAAGAAGCGTTTGTTTTTTCGTAAAAGTGCTGTGATAGGGTGTACAACATGTGAGAAATACGGAATGAATCTGCGGTAGAAAATAGCAAATCCGAGCATGCTTTGTACCCCTTTAACTGAACTGGGTGATGGCCACTTGAGGATTGCATCCACCTTTCGAGAGTCCATTCGGACTCCTTTTGGAGTCAGGATAAATCCAAGGAATTCAACTTCCGTAGCATGAAAAATGTATTTTTCCAATTTTGCACATAACTTGTGCTGGCGTAGTTTCTCAAGGACTGCACAAATGTGCTTCACATGGTCTGATTCTGAAGAGGAGTACACTAGAATATCGTCTATCTATACAACAACACAGACGTCAATGAGTTCACGAAGGACATCGTTCATAAAATACTGGAAGGCTGCTGGTGCATTGCACAACCCGAAGGGCATCACCTGGTATTCGAATAACCCGTACTTAGTGCGAAAAGCAGTCTTCCATTCGTCGCCTTTCTTTACACGTACCAGATGATATGCCCCTCGGAGATCTAATTTAGTGTAGATGCAAGCGTCCTTTACTTGGTCTAGTAATTCGGGGATCAGAGGCAATGGGTATCGGTTCTTAACCATTATCTGATTTAATGCGCGGTAGTCTATGCACATTCTCAGGTCACCTTCCTTTTTAGGCACGAAGAACAAAGCTGAAGATGCAAGGGACTTGGATGGACGAATGAAGCCATTAGCAAGGTATTGGTCCAAGTATTGTCGTAGGTGAAGGTTTTCGGGTTCCGTAAGGGCGTAGATCCTACTACATGGAGGTTGTGCACCGGGTATGAGATCGATTTGACAATCGTATGATCTGTGAGGTGGTAGGGTGTTTGCCTGTTCCTTTTGGAAAACATCCTGGAATACTTGATATTCCTGAGGTAACTGCACGACTGGAGTAGTGACTGTGGCCAGGCCTTGGTTCAAGGGTTTTTTCGGGTAACAAGTATGTGCACAATCCGGGAAGGTTATTCTCTTTGCTCGCCAATCAATACAAGGATTATGTGTTTCCAACCAAGGTATCCCCAGTATTATTTGGAACTGCGGGGATTTGATTAAATCAAACACAATAGTCTCTCAATGCTCATCCTGACCCAATAGTGCCATCTCTGCGGTGGAATGAGTTACAGGCCCAGAGGTAATTTCAGTTCCATCGACTGTGGTGATGACATCCGAAGTGGTCTTTTTGCAGAGAGATAGATTCATCCTAGAAGCCAACTCGCGGTCCACATAGTTTCCTATGTCCCCGCTATCAATGTATGCCCTCACTGCGTGCATACATGATGGCTGCCTTGGATCTACAAGGACCATTGGTATGATGAAGTGCGAGGTCTGAGTATCCTTCTTCAAGCTCGGCAAGCGGACCTCTGCGCTTGTCGAGCGTGTTCGTTTCCCGAATCAGGCTCTGTTTGATTTTTATCAGCAACTCCGACTACTCTTTTAGATGTTTTTATAGGGCAATCCCTAGAAAATGTCCTGAGGCCCCACAGTACAGACACAATTGCATCTGCCGTCTTCTTTCTCTTTCCATTTTGAGTTAAGGGTCCCTTCACCCACCCCCCCCGATATGCATCGGTTCTGATACATCTGTTCCTTTGAGGGTAACATTGGGTTTAACCAATACCCAATTCTCGAACTTAGCTCGATCAGCCTTTCTATTCTGAAGTTGGTGGTCTAACTGGACCACTAAGTCTATATATTCTGCACAATCCTGAGGTGGGTTCACAACTTGGGCCAAAAAATCTTTGAGTTCACCCCGAAGTCCACAATGAAATAATGTAATTCGTTTTACCTCTGGCCATCCGGTTTCCACCACTAACCTATTGAAAGTGGCGATATAGGTTAGTAGATCCTGGTTACCTTGTCGTAATGATAAAAGTTTGTTATCCAGGGCCTGTCCCTGTGAATGTCTGGCAAATAGTCTTTCCATGCTCAATTGAAAACCTTGAAAATCCCGAAGAAGAGCTTCATCCTGGTTCACTAATGGAATTGACCAATCCGCTGCGCTGCCACTAAGATCTGATAGTATAAAGGCTACCTTCGTTTGGTCATTCGTAAAAAAGCTCCAGGTCTGCATAAAAAGTGCAAGCGGCATTGGTTCATAAACACGGCAAACTTTTTTGGGTCCCCAGCAAAACGTTCGGGTAGAGCTAAAGGAATGCTCCCTGGTAGAACCACTTGCACAGGATTGCTCGATGAAACAGGAGTTGGATTCCCCCCAAATCCAGGTAATGGTGTTTGCCCAGCTTGGTTTTGCAGTAATTGTCTAGCAAGATCATCAGTGCGCTCCTTTGACACAATCAGTTCTCTCCTGAGGGCATTAGTCTCTTGGCGCGTGGAGTGCACTTCTGCCCTAAGTTCCCCTAACAATAGGGCTAGTTGGTCGGTTTCTGAGGTTTCCATAATGCCCGGGTAGGGATTTGTAGATAGGCTTCGCATTCTGTTACGCTGACCTGGCTCCCACAGGGGCGTCGGTCGGACCCGGACAGCTGCGGTCTCCACCCACGTGATGCGGAGTGCAGCGATGACTGACTGGATCTGCCCTCCTAATCTTGTCTGCTTAACTTGTAGAAATATTCTCCTCCAAGTGGAGAGATGGATTTAGCCACTTGTGGATTCAAGTGATGGCACCCCCACAGTCCTCCCGAACTAATCACCTCCAAAATGCCCTCACAGCAATCACCTTATATTCTTGAAAGATGAGCTCTCCATCCTGCGTGGATTTGCAGGGGCGCGTCGATTCCAGTTACTTCACTGGTTTGAAGGCTCGGGAGAGTTCCGGAGAGTATTGACTCTGAGGTTCCTGGTGAGGACCAGTAAGTATTAAGTTCATAAAGTTCAATATGTCCGATGTTCACTCGAGTTCCCCCCTTCCTTTCTTGTCTTGCAGCTGGCTCGTGAAAAGATGTTCTTGTGGCAGCTGGTGGTGCTCAGGTAAGAGTCTGTATTACCCGGCGCTGTCCGGTAAATATTGCACGTGGAAAACGCGTTGTTTTGTCTCTCTTTACAGATGCAGCACGTGAAAATATGGAGAGTCACAAAAGGATGCCTCCGGTGGAAAATCAGGTAAGTCTATGGTGGTAAGAATTATATCTGTTGGTTCCCACGGCTCACCTTGTGCTTTTCTTTTGTCTCCAAGGTGCCGAAGTTCGGCGAAGAGATGATGGAGGCAGCGTCGACCCGAAGGATGCTGTGAAGACTGGTGAGTATGGCGCGGCGCTGCAGCTGGAGGTGCGGCGCGAGCAGAAATGATGTTCTTTACAGGTCCGGAGACGAGATGGATCCAGAATCAGGGGTGGAATAGAAATTGGTTCGTTTTCTAACCTTGTCCCTTTCTTTCCTCTTTGTTTTGGGAGCAATTCAAGGCGGGCGTGGCAGAAGACTGGATGCAGGCTGCAGGCACGGTGAGCGCTACGCTGCTGGATGCAGAATAACGCGAAGCGTGTGTTGCTGGTCGGGCGTGGTTTAAATAGCCTCAAAAGTAGTCCCAGGTAAGAAGTCCCTAGAACCACACCTGAGTAAAAAATAGTCCCTGTAGAAAAATAGTCCCTTTCAGGCTTCATGTTGGATTGGAGTCATTTGCAGTATGGTCTGCCTGAGGTAAGTAATGACTATGAGCCTGGCGCCTTAGGCGCCAGGACTGATTTCTACTATGAGCCTGGCGCCTAGGGTGCCAGGACTGAACCCAGATAGCCCCTAGCCGGGGCTGCTGAGGTTTTACTAAATGTCTAGATGCCTGCTCCCGGGGCTGATGGGCTTGGTCCGGATGCCTGGGGGTAGCCATCATGACAATGAGTGAATGCGAGCAGCCAGCTACACTCACTCGACCGCAGGCCAGGAGGGTCAGCGACGAGCGGAAATAAAGGTGCCCACCGGAGGCTGGCCGGGGCAGAGTCCCAAAGCACAGCAGCAAGCACACCAGCGCAAAGGACACCAACGGCACCCCCCAAGAATAGTGCGCCGCACCGCCTTGCAGCCTACCGGAAAGCTGTGAATCCGACGCTCCTCCACTGGTGGGGGGTAACCGGGGCTGGGGTGGCACTGGACTGCGGGAGGCCACCCACAGCAAGGGCCCTAAGCACAGCAGCACACTCACCGCCAAGAGCACGGGGCCCTGAGGCCTGCATCGAGGATTCCAGGAGAGCTGCACTACACAAGACCAACAACCGCATCGCCTGTGGCGACGGTGTGGGCACCCCGAGAAGAAGCTACATCTCAAACAGGTGAGCGGCGCTGGAGAGCAGACGTGAGTAGCAGCCCTGCAGCCCCACCAATTGCATCGGCCAGGGCAACTGGCAAACAATCCGCTGGGGGAAAGGGGGTAAAGGCACGAAGCGGACTTGCCAGGCTGTGAGGCGGCAGTGTGCGCCCAGAGACGGCCATCCAAAAAGGCCACGACCACACCTAACGAGACACGGAAAGGGGCCAAACCCCCCCACTCTGCCTGGTAGGCCCGGGGCCATCACAAGCTCCTCCACCTCGCAGATAGCAACGGTGCGTGGCCCCCAGGACCGAAGTGGTGGAACACACTGGTGCAACCCATGACCAGTCCCGACGCCGGAGCAGGCCAGTACATAACACAGTGTCAACAACTTAGTCTGCAGTCCGGTTGCTGCACGGCGATTTCCGCGCAAAATCCAGACCTACTAGGCGCAGTAAGAAACATGGGGAAAGACAGATCTAGAAGACTGCCCACCCAAAGCAGCATGGATCAATACACAATTCCTCCTCCACAAGCTCGCGACCTCCACTCGTTATCCTAGGAGGAGGTGGAGACAGACAATACGATCTCCCTCAAAGAGATAATGACCGCCATAGCGGAATCCCCCACGTCCATGGAGCAGAAAATGGACGGAATAAGCATGGACGTGTGTCCCTCCTCAGACATGACCTCCAAAAGCTAACGGCACGCATGGGAGAGGCCAAACAACGCATCTCTAACACAGAAGATGGGATTCACAACATGAGACAACAACTGCAGAGCGTCACATCCAAGCTCAAGGTGCTGGAGGATAGAATTGAAGATGGAGAGGGGAGATGTAGACATAACAATGTGCGAATACTTGGTATCCCCGAGAAAGCAGAAGGCGCCTGCATGGAACTGTTTTTGGAGCAGCTGCTCGCTGACCTGTTCGACCCAGACTCATTCTCCAAGTTCTTCTCTATAGAGCGAGCGCACAGAGTGCCCACCGGCAGACCAACGCCTGGGGCTCCCCCGCGTACAGTAATTGCAAAGTTTCTAAACTTCAGGGAGCGAGACGCATTACTGCAACATGCACACGCCAAGGGCACGATTACCTTTAATGGTTCCAGGATCGCCTTTTTCCCTGACTATACTAGAGAAGTGCAGAGGGCAAGACAATCCTTTGACCACCTCAAGAAGCAATTACAAGCAATGGGAGTGAAGTATGGGCTGCTCTTTCCCACTCAATTAAAGATCTACCACAAGGGAACAACGGTCCACTTTAATGACCCCAAAGAAGCATGGCGCTGGGCTGAACAGCACATAGAGGGTGACTAGTCGTCCTCGCGCGGCAGAGGGGGAAGGAACCACAGGCCCCCGCCTGCCCAACAGCGCGAGCCCCGTCGGCCTCCAGCACAAGACCAACCGGAAGACATAGGTGGATGACTCACACCTAATCCTCTATCCAGTGCCCCGATACTCAGCAGTAAGCTCGAACTGTAATATGGCACCTTATGCAACATACCGCAATACCCATCTTAAGGAAATACACACTTGAATGTGGCGGTTATGGGAATGTCTCGCACACGAGCTTTGTAGGGCCCCCCCCTCGGCTAGTAAGTTTCACGTTAAGCGCTAAGGGTGTCACCCCCCCAGTCATAGTTTGTAGGGGGACCACCTGAGCCTTAGGCTGCGATTGTCTTATGTAAGCTGTCCAGTTGACAGCTGGTAGTGTTAAAGCTCGGGCGACCGATGCTTCTAGTTGGGAGAAGTATAGGGAGGGAGGGGTTGGGATTGTTGAGTTTAGTTAGGGGAAGGACCAGTCTAGCACATAATACACTAAAGTCACATAAGAGGGTTATAACACGGAGGCGCGCGGTTGCCGGGTACCTGGCGTCGTCATCAGCAGCACACACTCCATTAGCCATGGATAGACAAGGCATCACGTTACACAAACACAACCAGAACACTGAAACTTATGACCTGGAACGTCAATGGCCTCGGCAATGCAATCAAACGGCGATTGGTGGGGCAATACCTGAACAGGCACGCCTCGGACGTCGCTTTCCTGTCCGAAACACAACTCGCAGGCACAGAATGCTCCCTATTCAGACGCACAAACTATAGACTCGCAGTCCACGCAGGCTTCACAATGGGCTCAAGGGGAGGTCATGGTACTGATACACAAGAATCTCCCTTTCCACCGGAACACAGTAACCCAGGACACTGGAGGAAGATACTTATATGTGGCTGCCACACTCTGGGAGTACTCTGTCACACTATTAGCGATTTATGCACCGCCCACTTTGTTGTCACTGCTACTCGCTGACATTTCCCCCCTGATTACCGCAGACACCTCTAACATCATGATAATAGGAGGGGACTTCAACAAAGTCATGGACACATCCCGGGATCGCTCACACCTTCGAAATAGAAACCCCAGCGTACCTACCAAACTTGCAACGTTCACGAACGCCATGGGCCTGTGTGACGTATGGAGAGAACTCCACCCTAATACCAGGGAATACTCCTTCCACTCGGGGGCTCACACCTCGCTCTCCAGATTGGACTACTTCTTTCTCCCAGCAACTAACCTACACAGGGCACATGAAGCATGCCTACTCCCCAGAGGCATCTCCGACCACTCCCCACTGGTGATGCAAATCACAACATCCAGGCCGACTCCCCCTCCCAGCTGGCGCCTGAATAATTACTACCTGGGCAATCCAGAACTGGTAGTCAGGCTCCAAGAGACAATGCAGACATATTTTGAGCTGAACACAGAGTCTGCATCAGACCCAGTGACACTATGGGAAGCCTACAATGCAGTACTGAGGGGTGAACTCATCTCAAGGACGACCGCACAGAGGAAACAATACCTACTCAAGGTACACAAAGCGGAACAACAGGTAAAACAGGCAGAGGTAGCGCACATAACCCAGAACACGCCCGACACAAACCAGGCCCTGCTCCTGGCACAAAAGCAGCTCCAGAACACTGCACTGGATAATGCCAGACATGCACACTCGACAATGCGTGCAAGAGTTTATGAAACGGGTGATAAAGCCGGGAAAATGCTAGCGTGGCTGGAACGCAAGGAACAGGGACGCAGCCATGTCCAGCAGCTACAGACGGAGGGCACAACCCCACTAGTGGCAGATCAGGACATCACGAGGGGCTTCGCAAATTATTATGCTGAACTGTAAAAGTCACCTAACACCCCCGCAAATACTTCAATCATAGAGGAAATTAACTTCCCCACCTTGAGCATAACACAACAAGAATTGTTGGAAAGAGACATAACGGAGGATGACGTGTCGAATGCCATGTCTGGCCTCCAAGCTGGCAAGTCCCCAGGTCCAAACGGCTTCCCGATTGAGCTGTGGAGGAAAGTGGGAACCAACGTGATTGCTCCACACCTACTGCAAATGTTCCAACATGCAAGAGAACAGGGCACCCTTTCCCCAGATCTTAGGGAAGCCACAATAATAGTACCACCCAAACCGGACAAACCCCCTGAACACTGCAGCTCTTACAGGCCCATTTCACTTACAAACAGCGAAACCAAAATACTTGTGAAGATCCTGGCAAACCGGCTACAACAAGTCATCCCCTCCCTGGTCCACCCTGACCAATGCGGCTTCATGCCCGAGAGATGGACACACATGAATCTCTACAGGTTGCACTCAGCACTAGAAAAAGCCGGCAGCATACAGGGTCCGCTGGCTTTGTTGGCAATAGACTTTGAAAAAGCTTTTGATTTGGTGAGGTGGGAGGTCATCTGGGACATAATGAGGCATATGGGTTTTGGCGCAAACTTTATCGGCTTGGTGCAACTACTATACGAATGTCCAATAGCCAGAACTAAGGTCAACGGCTGGCAATCAGACCCTTTTAGATTGGGCAGAGGAACGAGGCAAAGTTGTCCCCTGTCGGCCATGATTTTTGCACTTGCCATCGAGCCACTGGCCATCCTTTTACGAAATACCCCACTCTGGGAGGGCTTCCGGTGGTCAGAAACATGGGAGGATAGAGTGTCCCTCTACGCGGATGACTTGCTCATCTACTTGAAAGACCCACGCAACTCCTGCCAAAATGTTACTCAAATGCTGAAAAGATACAGAGCCTTCAGTGGCCTACGCGTGAACTGGTCAAAATCCATTCTATTCCCCATAGGGAGCGTAGCAGCCACTTGCCCCATAGACTGCCCCTACCAAATCGTTACTGATCAGTTCAAATACCTAGGGGTGAAAATCATGAAGCACCTCACAGACTACACAGTTCTGAATCTAAAACCAGTCGTGGCGAGATTCGCTGAGGACACTCGCCATTGGATCTCCCTGCCCCTGACACTGATGGGTAGAGCTGCCCTGTTCAAAATGATCGCCCTTCCAAAGTTCTTGTATGTCCTGCAAAATGCACCGCTGCATATCCCGCACCAGGAATTCCTCAAAATAGACCGTATCCTCCGGAAACTGCTTTGGAGTGGAGGGCCCCCGCGGATCGCTCTTTCCACCCTTTAGAGATCTGTCTGGGAGGGAGGGGGGGGGATTAGGCTGCCCAGGCTGCATACTTACTACTGGGCCAGCCAGATGGCGGTGGTAAATGACATGCTCCATGGGGAAAGGAACCTGCCGCATATCAGAAGGTTTAACACCAACAGCAGTACAACACCCCTGGAACTCCTATACTGTGGCATGGGCCGCACATCAGCTCCTACCATGGAAACGCACATTACACGAATCTGGGCGGAAGCACACCGGCATGTAGGCTTGGAATCGAAACTGACGCTGCCCCAACCACTGTGGAGCAACAGGCTTCTCCCCGAGTTACAGAAGCTGCCGAAATGGCCCAACGTGACATCACCAAAGTGGGAGACATAATAAAAGTGGAGAAATTGGTCCCCTTTGAAACACTGCGTTCGGAATTCGCCCTCCCAACCTCGGAAGGATACCATTATACGCAACTGAAACACGCACTGCACGCCCATCAACAGATCATCAGCGACACGCTAGAATGTACCCCGCTGGAGCGTAACATAGTCCAGGACCAAATAAAAAGAAAAGTCACTTCAACCATGTATAACGTAATCACATCCTTTGCTACACCCGAGCTTGTCAGCTTAAGGGCCAGGTGGGAGCGAGACGTTGGCCCTCTACAATCAGAAGACTGGATGGAAGCTTTGATGTACCCTTGTGAGCCCACCATTTCATCGAGGCTCCGACTGGTCCAACTCAAGATCCTACATCGTATTTACTATCCGAGAGTGGCACTCTTCCGGTGGGGCAAGGTCTCGGATCCGCGATGCATACGATGCAGGCGTGAGGAAGGAACCTTCTTCCACATCATATGGGAATGCGACGAAATACAGCAACTATGGGGGAAATGCTGTGACAAACTGTCCAGAGTCTTGGGCAAGCCAATACAAAGGGGACCAAAGCAACTCCTGTTAGGGATTTCCGATGAATGTAACCTGACCCGATATGAGAAACTGCTCTGGTCAACCGCTACAGCGATACTGAGAAGGAACATTGCACAGCTATGGGGATCGGAAAGAACACCTAGCTATGATCAATGGATCACGGACGTGGACATCTGTGTAACAATGGAATGCAGGGTATACGCAACAAGGGGATGCCCGCAAAAAGTGAGCAAAATTTGGCAAATATGGGAAGACGATGGCTAAGTCCCTGAAGCAGCGTCACTGGCAATAGGAGCGTTAAGAGCAAGGTGGCCATGGACTGGCTGGCCCGGCGCACGGGGACTGTGTCCTGTGTTCCCTCATCAAAGACTAGATGGTCCAAGGGGCAGATGCCCCTCCCCAATTTTGTTTTGACCCCCCTTATGGTTTACTCTCTGTCTCTTCCTTCCCCTGCAATGCAGTGTTATGTGTAATGTTTATGTATGTGTGGAAAATTTAATAAAAATGTTTTGATAAAAAAAAATAGTAATCAACAACAGAAAAATAACCTGAGAGAGGACATTTTTCATTAAATATGCTGGCTAGGTATAAAAGGTGCCTCCTTTTTAACCCATCAATATGTAGTGAAATATCCCCTAGAAAACAAAATCTCAATACGAGCGTGTGCTTTGATGATAATTGTATGTGTCTGCACTGAAAATATGAGAACCTGGGTGATATCCTGGTAACTAAATGCTTGAGCAAGCTTGCCGACCTCAAAAAAACCCAAGGGGATTAGGTCCGCTCTCTGACAAAAGTTACGCTGTCCACTCACATGTATCCTTTACTTGTGCCCTGAAAAGCAGCACATGGCCCCAATCAGGGAAAAATAACTGCACCAGTCTCCAGGATTGCAATTTCTCTTGCCGCATCCTGGCCAAATATTCAGGACTCGCATGCTCTCTCATTATTTACTCTCCTCAACCGCACGTCTGGCTTACAACAATACTCTGCTTTATAAAGATGACTTGAAAAGTACACATACCATAGTAAGGTACCCACTCAAATATATAAATCATTACAGACATATGTTAAGCAAAAAGTGTACAATTGTGGCATTATTCCCCCATCTTGACTGGGAGACTACAAATAGCATAATCAATTCAGCAAAATGCAAACAATGGGTTTAGGTTTTGAAAATGTATTTTCAAGATGTATATCAACATGTAATGTGTGAAAAGGTTATCTCATTGTGTTTCAGTGTTTGACAAATGAAGGGTTCATATATGTTGTGATGAAAATACCACATTTGACCCAAAATGTGCGTTAAATATGAACATGTGAAAATAATGTAGCTAATCTTAAACTGTTTTGTTTCATACATTGTAATTTACCTGGAGGAGAGAGGAGATATAAGCATAAAACTGGTGCTTTGTGTGTGCTTCCGGAATGAAAAGGCCCATTTGCATTTCTTAATGCATAAACGTTCCAAACATCTCCAAAATAATGGTCTCATCAATGGGCCATCATTTGTAAATCGTCTGCTAATTTAATGCGCTGCTTTAAGAAAGAAAGTGATGAGCAGTCATTAAAGGACCTTCACCTGCAGCATCTGATGGGCCGCTGGGAAAGGGTGTCTCTCTAGAGAGCCATAGGAGGTTGGGAGGCAACACAACAGGATTTATTCGTGGAAGCTGCACAGCAGTTGAGGCTGACACTGGTGCCTTGCGGGCCCCCTCTGACAGCTTCTGACAGAGGGGCCCTGTGCCACTGCACAGACCGCCCACGCCTCAACCACCTTGTGTCCTCCTTTCTCCGCTCCTCTGATCTGAAATCATCAGCTCTTGCACATTCATCTTCAAAGTTCCAATGCCCAGCATGTTGAGCCGTAATGGGCTTTCCCTTTCAATAACACTGAGCGCCAGAGGACCACTTAGGTGGTGAAAGTGCGTGGTATAAATATCCTTTAACATAACTCTTTGCAGCTGATGGACTTCCCTTGTGCCTGAAATGGCATCAGGAGGCTTCTATATTGTCCACCTTTTTGTTGGAGATGTTTACCAGGATTTATACACATTGTTCCAACTTATAATTGTGCTATAGTTACTACATGCGGTATTCTAGAACTAGTGCATTTGGGTTTCAATTATACTGCATTGACACATTTAATTGTCTGCTATATTGCTACATACTTACTAATAATCATGCAGATGGTCAAAAGGGCAAAATTCCAAATAGCACCGGATTTGACGGTTACAGCAAACTCATACTTTAAATCTGTTGACAAACCCACTGGTTAACAATTGGCCTTATATGCCCCGTACACAACGTGTATTTTACGTAGAAAGAGCAGGAGCCTCCTTCCAAATATTTTATTATAGAGAACCCGAAAGGCTGTGTTCCAGATCTTTCTCTTTTCTTCTGTGCTAATCTCCCCTGAGTTTAAACGGTGTCTTCGTGCCAGCTTCAGAGGGGATGCGCTGTTATACTTAATATCTTCAACATTGATTCCTTTAGAACATCATTAACCGTTATCCTTTACCACATTCTCTGAAGCTTCCTTTTCATCCCCCTTTTCTCTGGCAGGCCTTTCGACTTGGAGCCCTATTAACGCATCATACACAACATTACCAAAATAACGTGACTAACAATGTTTTTTTTGGGAAGACTACTTGTACTTCTAAGAGGGCGGACTGATATGTATTGTATTTGTTTGTGTTGCGTTTAGAATCAATTTGACAACCTGTATCGCAAATACACAACCTACACTGGTGGAGAAGAGCTTTTTGGACTGCAAGTTACCCAGTATCCACAGCTTTTGGAGATAAAGAAGCAACTTGCCCTTCTGCAAAAGCTTTACAGTCTTTACAACAACGCAATTGACACTGTAAATGGTTACTATGACATTCTTTGGTCTGATGTGAACATAGAAAAAATCAACAATGAGCTTCTGGAATTTCAGAACAGGTGAGAATATGTGCTGTGTGGTATAAATGCATTCGGTGCTAATTGAGAGCAAGTGTTGCATTGTTTCCATTTTATACAAAATGCACACATGTATTCTGATGGGAGCCCTTATCGGTTTAGGATGTGCTCCCCTTATATTTTACAGACTGGTTACAAAAGAAATTATACTTTTTATTGTGATGGGTTTCTCGATATTTTAAGCTGTGACCATATTCCTTTCATGGGATCGATACTATAGACTATTTATTTTATTTTGTGTTGGATATTTATTGAGCGCAGACCTAGCTACGAAAAGCGGCCGAGCACTGTTTATCAGATGATCCAGGATAACACAATAAAGGGCAAGGGTATTAGTGCCGTGTTACTGATCTATGCTATTTATGTTTCTCTATTTGCATCTCTATTTGTATTCTGATCCTTTTATCTGTATTTATCCACATTTATTTTGTGATATTGAAAAATAAGTGGTAGCTTGTATTTTTCCATATTTATTTGTTTGGAAAACACACTTTAGCACTTGGATTCCTGCCATGCGAGTTTTATAGAGATTGTTTTTTGCACAACAGTTCAAGGCATGCTCGTATGCAGCCATTCAAAGAATTTAAAAAAGAAATGAATTACTGTCTGTTGTTTTTCTTTGCGCACCTATTGGCCTGCAATGAATGATTATTAAGTTAAATACTGAACAATTCTTTTGATAAATAATGAGAGGAAACACTGTGATTTCCGTCTGAATGTATGTGTACAAATCTGTAAAAACCTAAACCAGGGAGCCTTTTTTTAGAATCAAGCTACAGGAGAAGTAATTGGGGATGAAGTGTTAACGGCTGGGTTTGGTATTGGGGATCTTACACTGCATAAGGAAGGTGCTCCCCCCAAAAAAGTGCTCTTTAAGTCCTTTCTGAATTGTATGAGGGTAGATGCTTGTCTAATGTTGATTCGTCTGAGGTTCCTTAGCTGCGGGCCGTAGAGATAGAAAGCCTGCTACCTGCTTTTTTTTCTTTAAAAAGGTCAATCTGCCCAAGTTCTGGCTTCTTGTGGAGTGTTGGCCTCCAGAGATGATGAACTTGCAAACCAGGTAGGAGGGAGCATGTAAGATGACAGTTTTTTAAATGATGCGGTGAGAGTCTACTGGTGGAAACACTCTCGTGCCTGTGACCCGTGCAGCAGCAGCCTTTTAGCCCTCATTTCTACTTGTAATACGAGCCGCCTGAGGCTCTTACATCCACGGACTTCCTACACGCTTCCTGGAGGAGGCGTGTCCTACATCACGTGACTTGGTGCAACTTGAAAGGCCGGAGGCTGCCACCCTTGTGGCTGTAAGCCCGGTGGAAATAAGCCCACTGGCTGTTATACGGCTGTTGTACGCTGGTGGCGTGTAAGTGGGCGGGAGACTGCGGAGGCGTTGCCTCTTTGATCCCAGCCCGCGGCGAGTCCTGTTTGTACCGGGACCCGCTCTGACGCTCCAGCGCCTCAGAGGACCAACTTCAGTTCGGCCACCATCTACCACCAAATGACGCTAACAGCAGAAGGACCTCAGACTAGAAAGAAAACTCTCCAACATCGTCGCATGCTCAATCCATGGACAGGGATGAAATCAACAGCCAGCACAAAGGTAAGCAAAACTGCTGGCCGAGTCTTGCTTGCATCTCTTACCCTACCAGCTGCTCTATCCGAGGCCCATTCAGAACAGCCCTCTGTCTGTCAACTACCTAATACATGTCATAAAGCTTTGAGACACGAATGCACAATCGAAGATCGACCTCCTAGGCGCTCCTGTTCCAAAGACCACATCTTAAATACCAACTTAGCCACTGTCACTGCAGTAAACCTACTTGTGAAGCAAATTCATCAGGGAAGGCACGGGCAACTAGTACACTCACTGAGTCAAGATTCTCTTGACGCCACTAGTAACGATGTTCTAGAAGTTCCCGTGCCGGCTACCTCTCCTTCCGTCCCTGTTGTCACTTTGCTGCCTCTTCAACCAACCAACAATAGGGGCGAAGACACGGCAGCTCAGCCTGCCAGTGCTCCTCTTGTCGTGACAGCGCATTCTATGCTGAGCTTAGCTGCGGCCACAGCACACTTAATCTCGGACACGATTTGTGACCCCTCGAATCATCTAGCTCCAACAGCGCCTGACGCACCAGCTTCCCAAACCCGGCAGCACTTCATGGTGAGCGACGACGAACTTTTAAATCTGCTAAATGATGAGGCAGCGCCACGCTCTTCATCTTGCACACACGCTGTGAATCCAACAGCTCTATCTACACAGGAAAAATCTTCGACAACGGTCTCAACAAAAAACCTGCTTTAAACTCTACACCCCTCAAGACCTGCATCTAGCCTTTTTATCTCTTTGCCCTCACCCAACTTGGCAGCGATGTCTGCTAAACGCTCAACAGAGCACCCAGGTCAAGGAAACTGTAGTAGCTATGCATGCCAAGCCCCTGAAGATCAAGAAACGCTGAGACCTCCGAATGGACTTCACCCAACCTCGTCTTTACCAGTAACAACACACAAGCGATCCAGCTTGGAGTGTAGTACGCTTGCTAGAGCAAGACGCCTACAACGAATTGCAGAACTAAAGTCAAACCTTCAACAACTGTTACCACTACAAGACCAACAAACTGCCCAAGCAAGCACTCCATCTTCTACAAACAAGTCTTCCCATGGCGAAACTTTACAATCTACTTTACCTCGAACCCTGTCACCTATTAATTCGAAGTTTCATCTGGATTGTTCCACTTCATCTTCAAATGAACAAGACGCCACCTTAGCAAACACCTTGCACGCAAGCACCCTATCTGAAGTCATCATGCAAATCCACAACAACGTCCTTGCAGCATCTGCTGTTGCTTTGGCGCCCTTTACCAAACTATATGAAACTCTACAAGGCCAAATATCTGACCAAGGTGCTATGATTCAGACTCTGGTCAAACAAGTAGACAAATTCGATCGCTTTACAGGCTTTCTCCAAACGCAAATCGAAAAAAATGCTGACCAGACAACAAGATGGCAAGAGCGGCTTGGTGACTTGGCCGCCAGACACCACTGCCAAAACGACACACTTACAGAAGGCCTGCTAGACGCAGTGAAATGGATGAGGAAAAACGTCAACTCGAACTCCACATTGCATGCAACACCATCGTGTTCAAAATGTTCCCCTTCGGTCTTAAAGGATATCGGACACCAGCCCGACGAGCTAATCCTTATGACAACTAATGCAAACGCCCTTTCAAAACCTGACATCTTTGCCGTTGCTCCAACCCAATTGGCGCAACCTACTCATGAGCAACAGAGCGATCAACTAAGACACACTTGTCATACAAACCCTCTAGGAAAAGATGCCTCTCTCCTGACGAGTCTTGCAGCAAACTCTGAGGAATCACTTGCTCCAGTGAGTTTCCGACCTTCCTCATTTAATATTTTTAGCGCTCCTGCTAAAACAATTGCTATAGCGAATTCAACTAAGAAAGGCTCAACTACCGACAAACAGAAACGTTCTGAAGGCGGTCAAAAGGAATCCCAACAAAAAAAAATACACGTCATACTGTAAAAAAATTTATAAGAACTCTGACCACTCCAAAAAAAACTGGTTTGTTTGAACGTAAAAATGTTCATCAACAACCAACCTCTTCACAAACCCAAGTACCTGCCTGGCCAAAAGATCAGAACAAAGTCATGCCTAAACAAACAGCAAAACGCCGACGCATAGACGCGATTATTGAGAGTCCGGTTCGCTCTGCAAATGAATCTTCCGTAGACCTATGCGATCTCTCTACATATTTAACTGGAAGTGAAATAAACAACTTCTCCTCTTATGAAGCCACGCCAGCAAAGGTTGCTAACAACCTGGCATCAAAACAAACTTCAGCGAATGAAAAACCGCACAATCGACGTCCTTGCGACATTCCAAAAAAGGATTTTTCAAATGCTGAAAAGACTTTGCCTGTTTCTGTCAGCTCAAGATTAAATCCAAAGCTAACAATAAACGAGAGAAAAATCGATTCACACTTTCGTTCTAGAGCACATGGTGACATGTCAAAACTTGCAGCAACCCCATGGAAACTCCGACTTCAAAACATTTTATCTGACGAACACGAATTAAACTTAAATAGAGCTAACGTTCTAAAACTGTTTACCTGTGTTCCTCAACTTCGGTCCATAAAGACAGACGACATCAAAATCGTTGAATATGCAACAGAAAAATCCACCGATCAAGTGCTCCTACATTTAACCTCTTGTACTGCAAAAAACATCTTACTGCAAGCTGCTGAAGAGTTACTAGTGTTTGGTTTTGACATTTCCTTGGAACCAGATCTGACAAATCAAAACCGAAACCCGACCAGGAAGCACAACGCAAATAAACCTGAAAGAAATATCAGTCGAACGCCCTTACGGAAATCATTATCGCTTCCATCTAGATCTCGACAAGAGCTGGTTCTCAAAACAAGAAACGATGGAGGCAGACAAGAAGTCAGCAGAAGAAACGACCAAAACCACTGACAATGAGCAACACAGACACAGCTCTGTCTGATCTCCTGGAATACCCGTGGTTTTACGCACCTGTTCAATGATTTTGTAGAACCTTCAGATGAGGTTTTCATGATCTGCCTCCAAGAAACATGGCTTCGCGAAGCACCATCTAAAGACGGATTCAGTGTTTTTTTGAACCCTGCGAAAAAAAACTCCAAAGGCCGCCCTTTCTCAGGCCTACTAACTCTGGTTAAAATCTATAACTGGATGACCCCAATTGTTACAATAAATCCGAATCCCTTTGTGCAAGGAACGATTATCCGATGTGACACGAAAATTCCAAAGACCCACAGCCATTTACTTCAACAGCTATTGGAACCCAGCAAAGATCTCCACCACAAACTTTATTGTTTCAGTCACAACTCTAATTGACGATGCCTTCCTTAATTTTACTGACCTATCGGTAATTATATGCGGCGACTTGAACTGCAGCTGGTTTCAATTCAATCCTCACAACATGGAGAACAACCCCATACCTGAAGCCGAAGTATCTGAACGAGGCAAATTGTGGTCTCGAGCACTTGCCTCACGAAACTGTCAGATGGTCAACGGAAACACAAAGGGCGACCAACCCTGCAACACAACCTGGAAGCGACTCCAATGCAGGAAAACCCTGGACTATATTTGGGCCTCTCGAAATATATTCGAAAGGGTGGAATCACTCGAGGTAATCCCGAAGTCCGCTAGTGACCACGACATGCTATGTTTATTATTACATCACGAGACCCACTTTCTGTCTGAGACTTATGAAATACCTCTGTCGATAAACGCTGCTGGAAATCGGCTTAAAACCAACGGGCCGAAAATCCTGAAACTAGTCTCCGACCTTGATGATTCTAATGACGTTGAATATGTTCCCCTGCTGGCCGCGTTCCTGCCAAAACACTCAAATTTAAGATTCTATGGCAACACTACAAAACATCTTTACAGCAATAAAATAGTTGCAGCAAAAAAATCATTAAGGAAAGACATACGGCTGATAAGAAAGTCCAAACACGATCAAAACGACATACAAAAGGAGATAAAAACGCGTCGCCAGGCCTACAGAAACTGGCTTAAATCTCACTCTGCGATCATCGAACAAGACAGAGCTGAAATTATGTTAAAATTAATAATCACCAAAAATTCTCGTAACATATGGGCTATACTAAATAAAGGAATAACAAAAACCAACCCAAACATGTCAAATGAAATTCCTAGCGCGAAGTGGGTCGACTATTTTACAAAGGCATATGAACAGCCGCTCCAAGACACCCAAGACTTTTTCTCTGCCTCCTCCAAAGCCTGGGAAATAACACCCTCACAGGAAGACCTGGCACTAGCAATTGGAAACCTAAAGAACTCAAGTGCAGCCGGACCTGATCACATCTCCAACATTACATTAAAAAAACACAACCATCATTGGGCCAAATTTATGGAAACTCTATTTCGACAAATTTCAAAGTCTAGAAAAACGCCTGCATCATGGGCCAAGGCCATAGTGCTACCAATCTATAAGAAAGGAAGTCGAGATGAGCCTTCGAATTATCGGCCTATTGCCCTGCTGGACACGATGGGGAAAATATTCGGATCGTTTCTTCGCTTGAAACTGACGGCTTGGGCTGCCAAAGAAAAACAAACAGACTGTCGACAAACAGGTTTCGTCGAACAAGTCGGTGTTGATGTAAATCTCACCCTGTTATCCATTTTAAAACTAGAAGCCCTAAAAGCGAAAAAAAAAATCTTTTTTGCATTTGTCGACCTCAGACAAGCGTTTGATGCAATAAACCGCGGCAAACTTTGGTCTAAATTACGAGGGTGGAACTGCCCAGCACAACTTCTTGACCCCCTTATAGCGTTGCACACTAATACAACAATACAAGTGAAGGTGAACTCTCAAGGTACACTCACAGAGCCGATTCCCACGCATAAAGGGGTCAAGCAAGGTTGTCCCCTTGCTGCTGAATTATTCAAACTTTTCATTTCTGACTTACCGCACTGGCTTGAAACTGTTCACTGTTTCTCTCCAAAAATAAACGGATCCTCCATTAAATGTCTCGTATATGCCGACGACATCGTGTTGATCGACCTAACTCAGATTGGCCTACAACATCTATTACTTAGTTTGAACAAGTACTTAGAGGCCAACGACCTGCAACTAAATACAGACAAAACAAAGATCATGTGTATTGGAAAAAGTTTATCGAGAAAAGATAACAACTTTAAATGGGTAATTGAAAAAGCAGAATTAAACATCGTATCATCTATTAGATACCTGGGCATCCTGGTTAACAATTCCATCTGTGAATCTGCATGGACAAGCGATCTTCTAGAAAGAGCAGACAAATTAGGTCGCCAAGGAGCCAAAATCAACAAAGACTTTGGAAAATTTTCAATAGCCCCACTCCTAACATTCTACCTGCAGAAATGTATTCCCTCCATAACTTTTGGTGGGGCGACAGGCTGGAACATCAAGCATTCCCTGTGGCAACAACTCGAAGGGAGGTTCTGGAGACGAGCTCTGAGTCTTCCAAAATATATTTCAACTGTAGCTCTGAGATACGAATTGACGCAGAACTCTCTCTACGTGACAATACTATGGCAATCCCTATCATTTATGAGGAAAATACTACTTGGTTCACAAATTCCAGCATATGGAATTTTTGCAAAGGAGTCTGAATATTCACAATCAAACATACTTCAAACATGGAAGCGTAAAATAAAAACCATCATGGAAGCCGCTAACATCTCTATAGACGAGCTGATCAATCGACCTCAGCACGCAAAAAAAAAACTCGAAACCTGGGACTGGATATCAACTCACAAGCTTCGTGTAACTCGGAAAGCCACTCTCCCAGACTTGACGAGTATGCTGAAATTACACTCCCCCCCGAAGTATCTCACAACGTGTCCATCTCTTTACCACAGGAATCAATTCCTGAAATTCAGACTAAATGTTCTGAACAACAGAGAATCATTATGTCAACGTCGATCTAAAGTCACTCCCTCAGATAAATGCAGGTTTTGCAACTCTGGCGAAGTGGAATCACTAAAACATCTAATAACATCCTGTACAGAGCTTACCATTACCCGAGAACTACACCTGCACTCTTACAAACCCATTTTATATGACGCAGATGAGTGGTGGGAAACAGTTGCGGCCGGGCAAAACATCAAACTCACATGCAGTATAATAAACTTCCTAGACGCAATCCTGACCACAGATCAAACCTGAGGACACGAGACAAGACCTCATTATGCGTGAGGAAAAAGGATAAAGAAATAAAGGAAGTGGAAACGACAATGTCAACTTAGCTTTACTTGGTGTATAACAGCCAAAGTGGGAAACTCTTGTAACAAAAGTTTGATACATGTATTAAACTGTGGTTTTACAATAAAATAAAAAAAAATAAAAAAATGATGCAGCTGGTCTTGAAAGCAATACGTGCTTGTAGGGGCCACCAACGTAGTACAACCAAATGCCGGTGTAATGTGGGCAACTTTGTGAAGGCAGCTGAGGTTGGCAGCGGTGTGGAGGATGCTTCCCATTGGTGCCAGGGGAGATGTAGGTATTCCTGGTCTCGGGGGGATAGCTCAGGAGCAACGTGCTTGCCTTGGAAAGACAACGCAGAGCAACACAGGTTTGAACCCCAGTCCGCGCTTGGAAACCTCTGGGTATTAAGCGCATTATAAATAACCAGTTATAATTACAAGAAAGGACAAGGGCCTGTGCAGTGTACCAATGAAACTATGTTTGATTGTTTCCCGTTACTGTCCATCAAATATTTTTGGTAGATGTTTTAATATTTGAATGTATGCAAATTAACAATTTATTTTATTATTTACTTAAGTTTCAAGTTTGTTTTGGAATAAAATTATCCATCAAAACAATACAGCAATTTACAATTCATACAAAATAAAATGTGCAAAAGATACTATTTTAAAATTAGTGATGACAATTAAAAAGAGAGATGATGGGGGGCATGGCCTGACTGGAGGCTGATGGAGATGTAAATGAAAATTAGGGGATTAAAAATCTTGAGATCGTGAGTGAGGGAGAAGCGGAACATCTCCGGGGTGGATGCAGACCCACAGCCTCATACTGCGGCTTCAGTGAGCGGCAAAATGACGGCCGCAACAAGGAGAGCGGGTTGGGGGCCGGCCCAGCCATGTCTGACCGCAACAGCCCCGGTCGTGACGAGGGGTCCTGTGTCTGCTGCGGTGACCGAGAAGGAGTGGCGCCACTTGTCGAGTTCCCCAGGAGGGGGTATGGGGATCCTCTCCCTTACAACCGCGACGAGACGAGCCACATTAGCGGGACGTGGGCCGCTGTGCAACCGGGCTTGGAGGAGCAGCACCTTGCCTCCCGTCTCCTAGGGGGAAGCGAAGGTACTAGCGGCACCCCCCTCCCCGCCCAGCAGCTAGCAGAGACCTGCCAATCGCGGGAACGAACACCTGCAGTAGGGCAGAGGACCAGAGACGTCTTTATGGGAGAGCAAAAGGGGCACTTGCCCCGGGCCCCCACCTTGGAGGGGCCCCACAAAGCTGCCTGATCTTTTAAAGTCAGTTTCCATTGTTGAGCAGACATAAATAGCACATGTTGGGATATTTTATGGCATGCTGCTGAGGTTAAACCTATTGACTGTCTTTTGTTGACGAGAACTTTCTGCTCTGATTAATTCATCCTCTAATGCTTTCTTTGTTCACTGTAGTATACATAATTTGTGCAATCACTATAGCACCTTTCTGTGGGGACCCACTTGATCCTGTGCAAGAGCCGAAGTTTAAATGCATTTTGATAAATTAGAGAGCTACAATGGTTCAGAAGATAGCTCAGTGTGTTAATAACTCATTGCAGAAATGTCTGTGTTCATATGCAAGATTTCAAAACCAGTTCCAGCAAGGGCGACTCAGACTTTCCTATGTCTCAAGTCGATAAACCTGCATGTATATTTACTTTGTTTTGTAGCACAGCAGGTGCTATTATCGGCAATGAAACTGCACCAGATAACAGTTGCTATAAAAACGAAAGGCATCAGCATGGAAATCAGAATTCGGTTTCTTCAGATGGGTGGTTGTAAAATCTAGGCAGCCACCCCTAATGATGAACACAAGTGTTCGTCTGGAGCGGTGATTAGGTAACCATATTCAAGACTGTGAAACCAAAGCATTTATTCTTGCGTCCTGGCTTTGTTAGCAGATGATGCAGTGATCCTGGAC
Source organism: Ambystoma mexicanum (assembly GCF_040938575.1). Lineage (NCBI taxonomy): Eukaryota > Metazoa > Chordata > Amphibia > Caudata > Ambystomatidae > Ambystoma > Ambystoma mexicanum. The sequence continues at coordinate 1,362,539,587 of NC_090930.1, read as the reverse complement.
ACATCATCTTATATCACTGACAGCACTGTGTGCTGCCTTCTGTGAAATAAGGTTTGCCATGACACATGCTGGTGGCATTGTATAGCCCATTACCTGATCTTTCCTTTTAAATAGGCCATTTGAGTGGGAGGGGTTCTACACAGAAGAAAGCCACCAGATATTGCAAGCCTCTGGCAAGCACGTTTTAAGGTCTGCTCATTTGACACAAAAACGGTTTGCTTTTTTGTACAATTCAAAGGTTTATCTGCACGTTTATAAATAACAATTTCACAAGCCGGTGTTTTTAGCGTATTTAAAGCTTTAAGATACAAAAGAGAAACCCAGATAAAAATCTTTTAAGATCACATCAATTAGACTGCTGATACTTTAATGCTTTCCTTGATGATGGAGACAATGGGTCTCATTACGTGTCCGGAGGTATCTGTGCTGGTAAAACCGGCAGCTGCCGCCGGACTCGTGATGAATTACTGCCGCCTGACTTACCGGAATAAATAGGGCATTACAGCGCTGGCAGTCCGTTAATTCAGTCGGCGGCAATTGTTACTCCCCATTCGAGTCCCGTAGGACTCCATGGGAATGGGGAGGACGGAAGCATCGGCAATGTGAGCAACAGTGCCAGTGCTTCCGTCAAAGTCTGCTGACGGGTGGCGTTCTGCCCGCCAGGGTCAGACCTGGCGGGCGAAACGGAACCCGCCAGCAGACTCTTCGTGTGCCAGTCTGGAAACAAGAGTGCCGGTAAGCTTACCAGCACCGTTGTTTCCGGACCGGCAAACCTGCAATGAGGCCCAATGAAACTAGAATCATCGTCATTTTGCATAATAAGCTTCTATAAAACTTGTTTTTTAAAAAGCTGTCAAGTTGGGTTATGCGATTTGTGTACTTTCCATGTCACTTTTATAAAATTGCATTGTCTTAGTTCATGGTAAGAATTGGAAAAGAAAATGGCAGAATTTGCAGTATGGGCCCGAATCCCAGTATCACTGCCTAACCAATGTGTGATGTCTCTCTTCAGAGTGAATATCGTTCTCAGGGTATGGTCTTCAAAACAGCCTCACACTTGGTTTCAATGGCTACAGTGTTACTTCCCGTATAATAGTAGTACGCATTTATATATTGCACACCACAACCTCTTGTTTCTTTGCTCTCCAATGGTAACACTACTTGAAACATATGCCCTTTTAATTTCAGTCTGAGACCTTCCTAGAAACTTCTAATCTTCATTCACTATCTATGCTACCATATGTGATATGATATGATATGATATGATAGGTTATTTATAACACGCTTAATACTGAGAGGTTTCTAAGTGCGGACCCGGGGATCGAACCTGTGGTGCTCCTTGTTGTCTTGCTTTCACGGCGAGCATGTTGCCCCTGAGCTATCCATCCTTCTTTTTGCTTCCAATTGGTCTCCTGTATCCATGCTTAAACACTTTTGCATTATGTGTGGTGGCTAATCTGAGTTGTCTATTCAGGATTATATGCACCTTTTTCATATGATCTGTGTCCTGCACTCATACTATGGCCAGTATACCTTCATTGCCGCTGCTAGTGATGAAAACTGTCCTGTACCTATGGTACAACACAAGTACCCTTATCGTGTGCTGTTAATGTTGTCCTTGAAATGCTACTTCCTTATCATTCTGATTACAGCAAGAATAAAGAGGGTAATTGGACTGAAAGGGAGAACCTATGCTTATTTTGGCAGCATATCAAGCTATGAGAGATCGCGATGGAGGCGGGGTGACCAGATATTCAGACCCCCTTAATTCGTTTTTGTTCAGTGGAAGGGGGCCCCACAGATGTTCATGTCCCGGTCCTCAAAAGTGCTTAAGATGGCCCTGCAGAGGACTGAGGTGCAGCCTCAATACAAGGAGCCGTACTGGTGGAAATACGGGGTAAGTCTCCCTCGTTGGTGGAACGGAGAGCTCTCTCTATATTAGAAGGCCTGGGACTCGTGGTGGTAAATGAATGAAAAGGAGAGAGCAGAGACGTTGCCAAGCAGATGGATCCAGGAGGTTCATGCCTAACAGAAGTAGGGGATCACCATTTTTGTGGGCGGTCCTTGTCTCTGATGTTCACCCTGCATGCATGACTCCCAGAGAATACGAGACTGATAGATATGCTAGGAGTCTGAAGTGAGATTGCCCACCATACATTACGTTCTGACTGCCAACGGCACAGCTGAGTGTGAAATAACCCTGCAGGGAAGATTGGCCCCAGCGCTCTGAGCCAACTCCAACATTGGACAGCTCCCCCTTCGATGTCCTACCCAGTGTCCTCTGCTCCGAAGTCTACTTCATTTCGCAAATAAGAGAGGTGACAAGACCACATTAGCAGGATTGCAGTGTGGCGTGCAGGGAGAGAAAACACTGGGTCTTACACGGTTTTGCAGCTGGTGACGAATTAATCAACCCCAGAGTGGTCAAAAGGGGTAATTTTCCTGCACTCTCAGTTTATAGCAGAACCCCATCCATCTTCCCCCACCTCAACCCATTCATGAACAAGATGAAGTCAGAGAAAGCTAAGGACAAGCCAGTGAAATCTATTAAAGAGATGCTCCAGTAGTCTTAACCGACATCTGAGCCACCCCCCCGGGGTAGAGGAAGATGCGCAGCCTGCCACGCCAGGAGATATCTTCTGCTTATTTCAGCCCATACAAAAGGAAATCAGGATTTGGAGGGATACATCAGGGGGCTGTTCCTAGAGATATTGAGGGGCAATGAAGTCGATCTTACTTTGGACTGCACACACAGAGACTGCACTCCAACTTTCAAACATAACAAAATCTTCTCCCGGATGTCTTGACAAGAGTTCATTTTATCAAGACCAAAGAATTAACCTTCCAGAAAACCAGGGAACAACGCAGTCTGGAATATAAAGGGGACTCTCTCCAATTGTTTCAGGATCTCTCTCAAGGGACAATCCAAAGGCGCATGCTCATGCGGCCTCTAACCAACTGGCTTGGATATAAAGGGGTTCACAATAGGTGGGGATACCCCTTTCGCATCATGTTTCAACTGGATGGAGTCCAACATTAATTTACTTCCCTCCAAGCAGCAGTGGAGACTCTTAAAATACCGGAAGCGGACTTACACCTGCCAGACGATAGCTCCCAAGGTCCCTCTGTGCCCACCTGGGCCCAGTCCCAATCGAGGAAAAGCAGAAGGAAGGAGTGTGCAGCCCTCAATGGACAGATGGGAGAGAAGCTTGAACTCAGAGGCCCCTACTTGAGGCTCACTTCAGGCGACAGGGTGACTTGGTCAAGTGGGGCATCAGCGAGGAACTCAGGATTTTGGAGGAAGAGGCGGATATAGAGGTGCAGAGGCTGTGTTTTGCCCATTGGAAAGTGAACTTACGCATCTATAAGGGCACTAGGAGAATAGATAGGCCCGATGGTCACCCCAAACAGGGTTGTTAAGGTTGTGAGTTATTTTTTCTTGGTTTCTTTTATTTTTTATGTTACGGTGCAGTGCAAGAGAGGGCAACACAGAGAAAACACTAGATGCCAAATAGTAGAATGCCGCGAATGGAAGCTGATGATGCGCTAAGGGAAGAGCTTGGAAATAGGGAGAGCAAGGGCAATGAGGGGTTCTAAGCAATGGCCAGGGGCTATAGGCCTAATGTGGATGACTGATGTGAAGATTGTATCAGGGGCTGAATTTGCAGAGGAAAAGGAAAAGTGTGTAGAGCTGAAAGCCGACATAGCCCTAATTCAGGAGACCCACCTTTTATAGCGAGACTGGCAGCGGCTACGGTCCTGTTGGTTTCCCCACCAATATTTTGCTTCTTCCACCCAGAAAAAAGGGAGGGGGGGTCGCAATCCTTATAGCCGACTCCCTTCACTTTGAACAGAGAAAAGTCTTAAAGAATCCCCTGGGAAGCTACATTGGGCTGACCCTACGATTGGCGGGCAGGGATTTCACCTTAGTGTCGGTATATGGCCCTAATCAACACCAAGATCAGTTCTACACTTACCTATTCCCGCATATTGCGCAATTTCAGAGGGGAGAACTGGTGGTGGGTGGGGACATTAATGTGGTTCTAGATGGGATGGTTGATGGGACAGGACCACTGCCTCCCACTGAGGTGGCCAAAGCAGTTTCTCTCAAAAAAGCTGTGGGGGACATGTACCTGGTGGATATATGGATACACCTACACCCTAATCAGCGGGACTACAGGTATTTCTCATACATCCACCAAAGTTACTCCAGAATCGATTTGTTCTTGCTGCCAAGGCCCCTCCTCCCAGGAATATCTCCCGCCACCATAGAAGTAGCACTGGTATCCGACAACTCTCCCATTACTTTGCAACTAGATAGGTATGGGCTGGTGGGGGGTAGGAAATCTATGGGATGGAAGTTGAATGACTCTTTATTAGCGGACCAAGCAATATGTGCCACCATCACAGAGAGGATCACCCAATATTTCCAAGAGAACCTTACATGAGAGGTATCGGTTACCGGGGTATGGGAGGCTTTAAAGCCAATGCTGAGGGGGGAACTGATCAGCTTAGCATCGGCTCGTAAAAAAAATCCTTACAGCCCACCGGGTCCGGGCAGAGGGGATAGTCGAGGATTGGTAAGCTCAGTATAAGCTGGACAGAGCAAGGAGAACGGACATGCAGTTGCAGGTGGCGAGGGCGGAATTAAAAGCATCATGGGCGGATAACATCTCCCATAACCTGCTTAGGACGAAACATTTCTATTGCAGCACCTCAAATAAGGCGTTCTGTGTGTTAGTTTATAAGCTCCGGGCCCAGAGAAACAGCTCTACAATTGTGGTGGCTAAGGGACAACCGAGACCAGCTACACGAGGAGGAACCAGCTAAAATTGACATATTGACACAGTATTACACTGAACTATATGCCACAGACCTTCACAATGGCCCACAGCAGGATGTGTTTCTGCTGGATTCCCTCCTCCCCCAAATATCGGAAGCACACAAGCAGACATTAGAAACACCCATAACAACAGAGGAGGTCACACAAGCTATTCGCGCCCTCCCCTAGAAATTAAACTCCAGGCATGTATGGGTTCACGGCCCTGTTTTACAAAAAGTTCTCAGAAGTCCTTGCTCCCCATATGGCAGAAGTGTTTAATTCCTTCATAGAGACTGGGGAAGCAACACTAATATTGCTTAATAAACCTGGAAAAGACCCTACATTATGCTCTTCTTACCGTCCTATAGCAGTCTTAAACTACAATGCCTGCATATTCTCAAAAATACTGGCTACACGCTTGGCAGTGGTACTCCGCAGAATAGTGGCAGCAGACTAGACAGGTTTTGTTCCTGGGCGCCAAACATTTGACAACATTCGTCTGACGGTGGATATCTCGGCCTAGGCGCGCTAACATAAGTAGTTGCTAGCTCTATCAACTTCTTGCAATCGATGCTGAAAAAGCGTTCGATCGGGTAGATTGGGGATACTTATCCAAGGTACTCATAGGGTTTGGGTTTGGGCCGCGGTTTAATAAACTTGTTTTGGCTAATTTTGTCCTCCCCTCTACCCGGATTAAGTTAACTGGGGTCCTGTCGAAAACTGTGAAGTTGCGAAGAGGGATCCATCATGGGCATCCGTTGTCCCCCCTCCTCTTCACCCTAGCAGTGGAGCCATTGGCCTGTTTAGTGCGCTCCTCGAGGGATATTTTCGAAGTGGAAGTGGCGGGCTACTACCATAAAATGGCGTTCTATGCCGATAATCTCCTTTTTTTACATGCGGGACTTTCTAAAATCGTTACCTCATATCATTTCATTGTTAGACAGATTTGGGGAGGTCTCAGGCTTCAAGATGAACTATTCGAAATCAACGATTCTCAACATAACGGAATAACAGGAGACGGTGGAGCGCCTGAAGTCCAACTTTCCATTCTCGTGGGCTTCCGATTCCATGAAAAATGTGGGAGTTTACCTCACAGCGAATTATACTGACTTATATGCCGTGAATATTTTGCCGCTGTTTGCTCGGGCCAAGCAAGATTTGGTGAGATGAGGCGCCTCCAAAATCTCACGGTTGGGCAAAATAACGGCAATTAAAATTACCCTATTGCCAAGATTGTTATACACATTTCAAGCGTTACCAATTTGGATCCGAGGGCAGCACTGAAAGAACTGCAGACAAATATTTTTAGATTCATATGGTCAGGCATATGCTTATGACAGGGTAGGGAGGGACTGGCGCTACCCGACATAGAAAGCTATCTCTTTGCTGCTCAAATTGCGCCCATCCTAGAGAGTCAAGCTATGGAGAATAACCCGAAGCACTGGGTCACCATTGAAGAGGAGGCCCTGGGATCCCCCATACATCACTGCTGCTTGTTCTCCCCGAGAGTGAGGAGAATGGATGGGCAAGGGCTATCAACATCAAACACTACACTGGAGTACTGGGACAAAGCTGCACAGCGATATGCTATGACTACCTTCCCCTCTCCTATGACATTAATATGGGGAAATAGCGAGTTCCCCCTGGGATTATGTAGGAGGTGGGTTCTTCAGTGGTCTAAGATGGGCTGAACAGACTGGAGCAGTTGTTTAGGGATAACCTTCCTCTCACATTTGACCAATGCAGACTGACTTTTCTGATCTACGACACAGATAGTTTTGGATATATCCGATTGAGACTTTGGGTATCCCGATCAAATGTAACAACCAAGGGGAAGCGTGACACAACCATCTTTGGATCTCTTTTCATAGGAGACCCACCAGCAGCAAAACTTGCATCCCTATATTCTATATAAGGTGTGAAATTTCAGTAGATTTAAAGCCCCACATGGACACATCACTAAATGGGATGAGGACGTGGGTAGGCCCGTTGATGAGATAACATGGTACAATATCTGGACAAGGGCGGGTAAGGTATCTCAGGCGGTTCAGCTTAAGGAAAACTGTTTTAGAATACTGTGCCGGTGGTACCTGACAACAGAACGGTTGCACAAAATTAACCTGCAACTCTCCCCCTCAATGCTGGCGGTGTGGGACGTCCCATGCCTCCTTCATTCATGTGTGGTGGGTATGGCCCCAAATCCAACGGTTCTGGAAAAAAGCGGTTGCCCAAATTAAGGAGATCTGTGGATTCAAACTTAAACTTGACCCCTTGGTGATGTTATTGGGCAACGAAGACTCCCAGGGCCGTTACAAGCTAGGTGCCAGAGGCTCTCGTTTGATCACCCACTTCTTAGTGGTGGCAAGACTGGTGATAGCAAAGCACTGGAAGAGCCAGGAAGAGCCAGACATTAGGTAATGGTGGGCACGAGTTAGGTATGTAGCCGCCATGAGCAAAATCGATCGGGCAATGCAGGAGCGGTTGCCGCAATTCCTAGCGGACTGGTCCCCATTAATCACATATGTGAGTGAGCATAATAGCCCCAATATCCATCATAGGCCCATGAGATGGCATCATTTTCACTGCTATAAGATGCAGAACGCGCCTTACACCGCAAGTAGATATCACCAGAAGCCACTGAAAGTTGCATTTGTATGAGTTATGCATGTGTCATTATTGATGTGTATTTTTTGCACCATTCCTTATATTTTTTTTATTTTCTCTACATTTCTATAGTTTCAGTGCAAGGCAATTATCTTGTGTTTATGGTCGGTTATGATACACCAGGAGTACTACTGGAAGCAAGTTGTGGAATTATATCTTCTTTTCTGTATAAAACCAATGTATAATGTACTGGCTGCTGGTGCATAGGGAAAAGTGTTTAATAAAGTTTAAATGTTAAAAAGAAAAAGAGGTCATTCCTTATTTTTACAGCTTGCCTGAGGTACGTTAATAGGATCCAACCAATTAAAGGAGAGTCCGCCTTTAGTAAATAGCATAGTGCTGGGCGAGACTGGGAAAATCCTGCTTCTAATCGATTGTGTACTCCCACAGTTTCCTCATCTTTGATATACCGATAACCTGCTTGCAGTCTCGGAAATGTTGTTGACAGCAGAGGGCACTGTGTAACATGGATTCAATGTCCCTCAATGGCTTCTATCCCTGTGCTCGGACATGACGTCGATAATGGTATGAATAGCACGCACTGCGCCCGTTGCCTCGGTTCCATTTTTCCAAATGCGCAAATCCGGTTTTACTCCCGACATCCAGTCATGACTGCTGGACATGCCCTTTGATGGGTCCAATTTTTTTGGGGCCAAAAGCTGACAACAACGTGGAAAAGCTCCAGGCTTTCAAAGCGGCTGAAAAATCTTTAGGTGCAGCCATTCACCAACCGCAGCAACATCACCCACCTACACAGGCTTGGAGAGGTTGTTCCTTTCACTATTGCTCTTCTTTTGGCCAAAGTGGAAGAGGCCAAGCTATCCAGAGAGGACAGAGATGATTCACACACTGGGGGAAAGATGCAAATGGCCACCTCCTCATTGTCCTCTGCCACAGCCCCAAAACCTCTTTGAGCACTTTGATCACTGGATGCTGGTGGGAGGCAGTTTGACCTAGCATCTGCCGGAATGGCAATGCATTACTTCAGATGCATGGGCCCTCCAGACTGTGGCTCAAGGGTACTGCCTCCCATTTCTAAAAAGACTTTCCATATTCTCCCTCGAGCAAGCAATATATTCGGGAACCAGATCCTTTCCTTCTACAGGAGATTCTTTCCCTGTTGGAAAAAGGTGCAGTGAAAAGTCTACCTATAGCGGAACAATACCAAGGTTGTTACTCCACCTATTTTCTGTTTCCCAAGAAAGGCAGAGTACTGCCACCCTCCTTGACCCTTTAACATATTCCTCAGGAAGGACAGATAGAAGATGTTCACTCTTTCGAAGATCCTACATGCCTTTCAGCTCCCAAATTGGATGGTGTCACTTGATCTTCAGGATTCTTAGTTTCATGTGCCTACACATCTCAAACACAGAAAGTACCTGAGGTTCCCAATTGACAGTTCTCACTTATAGTTTTGAGTACTGTCTTTCGGACTGAACTCCGCCCGAGTGTCTTCACCAAGTTGATGGTGGCAGCGAATCTAAGGAGGGGTGGGATTCACATCTTTCCCTACCTAGATGATTGGCTGATCAGAGCTCCCAAACAGGCTCTGAAACATCTCAACAGCTCCTGCCACTGTCTCGACAAACTGTGCTTCTCCCTCAACTTCAAGCAGTCCCAGGTGACACCTTCCCAAAAGCTGCAATTCATTGGAGCAGTCTTGAACTCTTCCTCTGGGTAGGCTTCACCTTCCGAATTGAGGGCTCAACATATCTTGCCGATGGTTGCAAGATTCCAGACCGCCCAACATTGTACGGCATTCGATTTTCTGAGGTTGCTGTGCCTCATGACATCCTGCATTTTCCTGGTGCCAGAAGCCCACCTAAAATGAGGCTTCTCCAGTGCGCCCTCAGATCCCAATGGTTACCATTCTCTGGCAAGATAATGGTCCTTCTTCAGGTCCCGAGCACGGTCACACAGGATCTCCTGTGGTGGGCCAGCCTGCAAGGAGAATGTGATAATAGGGGAACCATTTTGGCAATCCTGGCCAGAGATAACTGTAGTCACAGATTCTTCCCTCACTGGCTGGGGATCGCACATGAGCGATCTTACGATCAGTGGGCATTGCTCCCCATCAGAATCCAGACTAAACATAAACGTTTTAGTGCTCAGGACAATCAGACTGGCGCTGCTTGCCTTTTTTGCAGTACATACATTGGAAGAACGTCCTGATAATGACGGACAACAAGTCGCCATGCATTTCCTCAACGAGAGAGGAGGTGTAGGGTCACAACCACTGTGCTGGGAGGTAATGCAGCTCTGGTTTTGGGTGCTACAAAACAGGATTTCTCTGTTGGCTGTTCACCTAGCTGGAGAGGAGAATAAGTCTGCTGAGAGATGGGGTTTCGGGCAGCAAAACGCCTGATTTTAGGGAAATCCTGCAGGAGCGGGTGGGAGGTGGTGGGTTTTGGGGGTTGGGTATGGGGAAGAACAATGGGGGATCTGGTGGTGAAAACCCCCCAAATATTTATGTTTTTAAATGCATTTTAAAGGTCTCAAGAGAAAAAGACATTTACAATGCTGGTTTTCCGAGCAATATAAAATCGGGCATTGTAAATCGATCTTTTTCTCTTGAGACCTTTAAAATTAGGTCTTTTCATATAGAACCGGTTTTCTCTGGGACCTATCCTGTCTAGTCCGGGTGTATTAGCTTTCCGATGACTGTCCGTAGCTTCTCTGCAAGGAAGGCCATAAGAATTTTGCAGTCCTGATTGACCATTGACAGCGGTCTATGTGATTCACATTTATGTGCCAGTTTAACTGGTTTTGGTATAGGAACAATTATAGACTTGCGCATACTACTTGGTAGTATCCCTTGTTCATAGGCTTCCTCAAAGGTTTCTAGCAGTCTCGGTGTCACCATGTCAATGAATTCTTTGTAGAATTCCACCGGCAGTCCATCTCCCCTGGTGGTTTCCACGTCGGCAAGGCGCTGATTACCATGCGTATCCCTCCCTCTGTAAGCAGTGCCCCCAAAGCCTCCCTCAGTGCAGTCCCCAGTCTGGGCAACGTGATCTTGGGGCCCCCGCCACGTCTTGGCTGTACAATTGCTTGTAGAACCTCCAAAATATATTATTTATCTCATGCGTAGATCTCCACAATTCTCCACACTCATCTCAGTAATCAATGTGCGCTTTGCCTCCTGATGACAAAGCCAGGCTAACAACTTCCTGGTCTGTCTCCCTGACCATGCAGAATTTCAGTATGCTTCACATAACTATATCTACCCAGTCGTTCCCATTCTTCTAAGCAGTTCTTCCTAAATGAATGGAGTTCTACTTCCATCGTTTCATCTGTCACGATATGCTTGCTAAACACGTAATCTTCACCTCTGACTTGGATAGGCTCTCCAACAGTTCCTGTTTAACTCTACCCACCTTGGCGATTGCCTCACCTCTCACTGCCACCTTGAATGCCTCCCACAGCATGCTAGTCTCCCACACTGCTCTCATTAATCCTGAAATACTCCTCCATCCTCTCTCCCCTGTGATCCCGAAAAGGTCCGTCCTGGAGAATCTCCGCCCTAAGTCTCCATGTTGGAAACAAGGGCAGAGTCATGCCTGTTGTCCAACTTGCAAACAGGGGAGAGTGGTAGGACAGTGTCCTTCCTTCCTATGTAGCCCTCACAAATTCCGCTATCCATTCCAGTCCTCTGAGGAGGTAATCTATACGTGTGTAAAGGTTGTACAGTCTCGAATAATACAAATACTCCCTAGCATCCCCATTCAACCACATCCAGACATCCACTTGTTAGGCAGAATCCTCTGCAGTTCCATTGGGGACCACTGCAAAAGGATTAAGACTACAAGAGTAAGCAGTAAACCCAATTGGTAGCAGTTTGCACCACCCAGATTTACCTGGTAGCTGTGGGTGAGCAGTCAGACTTCTCTCAAGAAGAGTAGGGCAGTATATAGAGCATACACAATAGGGCTAATAACACAGTAGAAGGAACACTCACCAGAGCTTTGTATCAAAAGTATATCATTATTATTTAAAACACACTTTAGGCAATACATTAGCACTCTAAATCAAAAGCAAGTTAAAACACAGTCAGGTAAAGTATACACACCTCCCTTGATAACTATTAGACAAGTCAGAGTTAACCTAGATGGCACTCCAATAGTTAAGTTAAAGGGAGAGAAAAAGGCAGAGCATAGAAATAAAACAGTTCCCAACACTTTTAAGAGACAACAACAAGTTAGTGAAGGCAGAGCCTACTGTAGAGCCAAAGTTCATAGGCCAGGCCCACTTTAAATGGAGCAAGGTGAAATGTGCCCAAGATCACACAGTTGCAAAATGCATTGAAGTCTTCGTAGAAATGTTCAAAAGAGGTTGGGGTGGTTCATAAGATAAAGTTAGAAGGTCTGGGGGCCAACCCAGTTGGCAAGCCAAGGATTTAAGGGTCACCTTGAGCAAACCAAAGAAAGGGAGGCCAGGTGGAACACAATACCTTTAAAATTGAGGAAGCTCCAGCGGTGGCAGTTGTTCCTGGCAGCGGGTGCAGTTCGTGGTTTCGACCAGGGGAAGAGAGGATCTCGTCGAGGAGGAAACTTTGAGTCGTTGCATTGCCCAGGGAAGAAACCAGCCGCAGAGTTCGTCGGTTAAAAGGTGCGCTCCTGGTATTTGCGGTCACAGTGGTGAAGCTTGGTTATCCGGCCGCCGGAGTGCTTGGCACGGGCGATTCGACCAAGAGATGTCCTGGAAGGCGAAATGGCAAACTGGTTGATCCCACCAGCTCAGAGGGAGAAGACTCTTCCAGCAGAAGATCTCCTCTTGTCGTCGGCAAAGTGGTGAGGTCGTTGCAGCAGGGCTCCACCAGTGGTGTCGTTGTTGCAAATGGCTCAGCTTCTTCCCTCTTCGGATTTCTTAGGTCCTGTGGCAACTTCTGAAGTTCCAGTCCCAAAGGCCCTGCTTTTATGCAGAAAACCCCCCATTCAACAGCCTAGTTGTCACTCACACATGCTAAGTGGTGAGCCGGGCGGCTCACCACTGGGCCAATCAGAATAGAGTGCGACTTGGGTTGCTAAGGCAACGCAGTCCAGGGTGCCAATTCCCCTCCCCACACATCCTGGGGAACCCAGACAGAGTGGCACCATTTGGAGGGCTTCTGTGGAGAAGCCCGCCAAAAAGTGGAACAAAGGACTCGACCTTGGTTAGAGTTACAGAGACGGACACGAACGCCATTTTAGAAAAGAGTTCTGGCAAAAAGACCCAACCGTTGATTTAATATTAAATAAATAAACCGGCGGTATCTTTAACATTGCACCAAAAAGTGGTGCGTTTAAAATCAATGGGAAAATCCCATAGGAAATATTCCAGTGGAATATTTTGCGTGGTAACCACTGCCACCAGCCAGAAACTCGACAAGGGGGGACTGGACAGTGCCCCCTTGAAAACAGACCCAGGGGCAATCGAATTAACCCCTTCCAGTACTTCCACAATATGATGGTTTGTACTGGTTCTGTTCACAATTTTGGACTAGTAAAGTCAATGGTGACTTTACATGCCCTGGGAGACAGTAGTCAGTCCCAGGGTATGGAGTCTATGTTTGGGGGTCACTATGACACCCCTGTGTTACTGCGCTGAGGGTGCTGTGTAACACATACACAAAAACAGATGATACCCTATGGAGTACAAAACAAACATAGCCCATAAGCACACAAAAAGTCAAAGACATACCTCAAATCATGCCTAAGAGTGGGAGGAAAAGAGTCTCACTCTTAGCAGGAGAAAAAAACAAACCCCAAAAAATCCAGCAAAGCTGCTGGGGGACTCACTAGGTTTGGGAAATTAGCCATATAAGAGAATTCTCCCTAACACCACTAACTCCAGATCATCTGGCAGTACCCTCAGCACTTTGGCCGGTGGCGCCGATCTGATATGTTTATGATCTGATCTATCCATTCGGGGGCCCAGTGTGCAATTGAAGTCCCCTCCTCAGATCCACATGGTGCCTCTAAAAGGGGCTAGCCTGGCATATAATGATATAAAGAAGGTTGACAAGTTGAAATTGGGGGCATATGTGTTAATTATACACACTTCCCTATTATCCATGTACCCATGTATTACGACCATCCGTCCTTCGTCTGCACTTTTATAACCTTAAAGGGCAATGTGGGTGCCACCCAAATCAATACCACTCTGGCGCAAGTCAATAGGTTGATCCATACCCTATGCCTCCCCATCGTTTCAGTATATCCTTTTGTTTCTCTGCCATGTGGTGTGACTCTTGTAGCAGGGCTATCCCCACCTTCTTACTGTGTGGGAATGTGAGCACTCCTTTGCGTTTTATGTAACTGTTCAACCCTCTAACATTCCAGGTTACTAGTCTGAGCAGTTCAGCCATCTACTCTTCTTGCTCCCTCCCGCGTTCCACTCACCGCTGTAACCTTCAGGTTAGCAATCTCAACAGCCTCAGGCCCTTCCCCTCTATGACAAACTCCCACTAATTGTGACATTTCTCCCTCTGCAGACCTCGCCCGAATACCTGTAATGCTAAGCTCCCCTCATGTTTCCTGTCCCATTCCTCTGCTTCTGCGCAAGCTGCTTTTTAACCAAAACCACAAACAACCGAACAAACCATACAAAACTACTCTGACTAATAGTCCCATTCCGTTCTGGGCAGTCCGTCATTTATCCCACCCGCTTAGGAGGCACTTGACAGGTGGATACCTTAGTATCCTAATACAAACGTAACATAGGAGCGTCACCACTAGTGTTCAACCACTTTGAAAAAAACAGTTTCTATAGACGTGTGTCGTCTGCTCAAGCTCCCTACCCGTTCTATCACTCAAGTCTGTCTAATGAGTCATTATTCAATGTGGGCCAATGCCCTTCAGCAATATGCAGCATATTGTGGGTCTGATCACGACTTTGGTGGTAATGCCGGCGGTATTACTGCCGGTGGTATTAGCCCTACTGCCGAACTCCCCAGCGCTAATAGCGATGGATCACGAGTTTGGCGGTAATGTAATTCCCCATTCCCCATTGAGCCCATTCGGGAATGCTCCATTCCCCATTGGGCTCAATGGCAAAAATTTGCGCTCTTACCGCCGGCGGATTTCCCGCCGGCGGTAATAGCGTGAATTTTAGGCGGATTTCTGACCAGCTAAGAGCTGGGGCGAAATCCGCCGAAGCCCTGATTTGGCAGACCCTTAAATCCGGAAGTAATAGCGCTACTGCCGGATTTAAGGGTTACCGCCAAAGTTGTGATTGTTCCTCCTCTGATCCATCATGGGCGCATTTTGTTAGTGTCCATCCACTGATTATCTTCCTTGGAGTTGTCGAACAAAAGATCCTTCCCATTATACAGGCATTTTTATTTGTCTGGGAACAGGAGGATTTACTTTTGACCTTGTTGTTGGTGCAGCTTTTCTTTTGTTGGAACAAACTGGTCCCTGAGTTGCAAACGCAGTTTTTATTTCTCCCCCTTCCCCGGAGAAAGCCAAAACCCTCTGTCCTTGAAGTTCAGGATTTTTTGGGATGATCAGTCTCAGTGGTTCCCCCGGGGAGGCCTTTTAGACAATGATCAGTGGGCTCTTTCCACTGTGAATCCTTGTGTTCGTGTGCCAGGGCCCCCCTCCTGTAGCAACATGTATTTAACATAAGTAGTCAGGTTCCGGCAGTCCCAGGATTCTGCTTCTCTGCGCTCTCTATCCGCATCCTCAGTCCTCTCCTCCTGCATACGCACTTTCAGCATTAATGTCTGCACAGCAGACTTGAGTTCTTGCATGATATTCGGTGCCTCTTCCACCGTCGCCCTCTGACCCTATATGCTAGTGTTTGCCCAACTTGCTGCAACAGACCCACATCACATTTCACCTCGTCGATACTTGTTTCCATGGAGGCCCACAGTGCAGCAATAGCTTTTAGTATCTGGTTGTCGGTCCCTCCCTGAACGTGTCCTTGTCCAGCCGCCTCTTTTTATTCTTCTTCTGCCGTCGAGGAGCTGCCTCCTTTTTGGCATAGGCATCCATCTTGGTTTGTTTCCCCTTCCCCTGGGGCCTCCTATCAGGTATGGGTCTCGGGGTGGGACATCGGGGTGGAACAGACTCACTGGGCCTCATTACGAGGTAGGAGGTAAGGGAAAAGCGATGCTGATAAAGGATTACCGGCATCGCTAACCGCTCCAGGCTATTACGACCTGCCTACCCGCTATTAGCGGCACCGCAAAGAACGGCGCCTCTAATAGCGGCATTGGCGCGGGCACGCGACCCCTCATGCCAGCGATAGCGGCATGGCGGAAATACGAGTACATCACAAGTTAGGCGGACATGCAAATAGCGGCATGAATCAGGCCCAAAAAGCGGATGCCGGCATGGCGGAAATACCACCATCGCGAACCACCCGTAAAGGGCCATGTGCAGTGTTCCCAACTGCCACAGCTGCACACAATCAGCACAGGTGGAGGCAATGTAGACTGGGCCAGCACAAAAGGAGCACTCCACACCCCATCCCACACCCATTCACACACCAAAATGATTCTAATACTAGTAGCAATGCTGGGGCTGGCGGACATGATTGCATTGCAACAGCAACAACAACAGGCAGCACAGAGGAGATGCAGGAGGAGAAGGAGGGCGAGACAGGCACAGCTTGCCCCACCAGTGCAGGCAGTTGTACCACAGAGGCAGCCACCAATCCCCAGAATCAGAGCCCGTCCATTCAACCTAACGCCTGAGTAGATCCACACCCTGTACCGTCTGGACCGGGATACCATCACCGCCTTTGTGGACATGATACACAGCGACATCGTCAGCCTCATAGACATCCGTACCGCCATCCCCCCTCTACTGAAGCTGGTCTCTGTGCTCCACTTCCTGGCCACAGGCACCTACCAGCACACGGTAGGGCAGATGCATGGCATATCACAACCAGTATTCTCACGCATGCTGAACCAGGTGCTCGATGCCCTCCTGAAGCATACAAGTGAACACATATCCCTGCCATGGACTGCCCAGGAGATCTCTAACACCAAAGTTTGCTTCCATTCACTGGCAGGCATCCCAAGTTGCATCGGGGCCCTCGACTGCACCCATGTGGAATTGGTGGTCCCACATGCCATGGAGGCAGTGTACCGAAAACAATACCACCCCATCAACGTGCAAATGGTATGTGACTCTAACAAGATCATCACGCATTGTTGTGCCCGATATCCCGGATCAACCCATGATTCAATGGTCCTGCGGAACTCAACAATACCACGCTACATGGAGCGACATGCCAGACAACATTCCTGGCTACTCGGTGAGTAGCATGGCGAGCACATGGCAGTGTGATGTGGGGAGTAGATTTGGGGGGGGAGGGAGATGCATACTTTTTAATTTTTTTATTTGTGTTTGGTTCATTTACAAACAAATTTGTAGAACCTTTACAAAAACAACATACAAACAGAGAACGATAAAACATTAGAATATTTGCGTAAACATCGTATAAATTTTCATCGTAATATACACACCTTTAAGAAACAGGGAGGAAATCCTATCAAGCACTTTATATCCTCTAATACTTAAAATTCAATTCAAATATCAAAGGTTTATGGGTGCCTTGCATCATACATGCCCAAAGAAATTGCATACAATCTTCATAGTCCGTATTCACAAATTTCGAGAGCCGATTGGTCCTCATTAGTTTGAAATGTGAACATTCAAGAAAGAGATGTTTCATGGACTCAATCGGCTCTTTACAAAGAGGAAAGCGACATTTTGTTACCTTTGGCTCACCATAGTTAGACCAATTAGCAGTTCTTTCTCTAGTATGGTATAAGTTCAATCTATACCTAAGGTAAGCTTGACGCGTATGGTTGTATGTGAAAGTGATTACATGGTCAAACCTGGGAGTACGTTGTTTGAGAAAGGCACCATACTCTTTGTACATTTTATAAGTTGATATACTTTCAATTATACATCTCCAATCCTGTTGAAACAACTTCTTTGTAGCAAACGCAGGACGCTGGTATACATCGTCTATCGTAATGCATAAAGAATTCAAAATGCTTTGCATATTCAAATGATTTGTCTTAAAGGACACGGAAGAGAAGGAGTTTAACAACCCATTCAAATCAGCATACAAAGAGTTTTTAGGGGGAAAGCAGATCTTTGCGTAACCAGATAGTTGACGCCATTTCCAGCGTGAAGATAATGCAACCAATCCCAACTCATGACGTAACACTGCATTGGGTATACACATTGGCAGGTGCATGGCAGATTTTAGCAGTGATCCCTGTGTAGAATCCAAGATTGAGGTAATGTCGCTTAGGCACATATCAATAGAGTAAAGGATGACAGTTTCTATTTTCAAGGTTAAAAATTGTATCATGGATATCAATGAAAATTTACAATATTTTGAGTAGATCATTTTAAGTTGGGATAATAAAGGGCGTGACTTATTATTTTTGATTAAGTCCGTCCAATATTTAATTGAATTTTGTGTGGTTAAGTTATAACCCAGGTATATCGCACTAAGGGAACAGTGAATTTTAGTTTGCATAATCTCCCATTGATATCTTTTACTATTTTGCTTAGCACCAAATTTTAGAATGATTGTTTTTGCAGGATTTGGAGTAAGATTATGTGTGACTGCAAATTCCTGAAAGAGCAATAACTTAGTTTGTAGTCCAGCTGGCGTGGGATCAAAAACTATGATGTCACCTGCAAAAGCGATCCATTTCAACCAAAGGGAGCCAATTTTCACAGAGAAAAAGTTGTTAAGGTCCCATTGCTTATCCAGGTTAGCGATGTACAGATTAAAAAAGGTTGCAGCTAGATTGCAGCCTTGCTTGAGACCTATAGACGTATTCATGTGGTCGGTTGTTCTACCGTCTGCAGAAATTTTTATTTTGTATGAAGTATTAGTGTGGAGTTTGATAAACCAATAAAGTAGTGCTAAGGGGATTCCCATCAACCTCAGTTTATTCCATAGAAGGTTTCGTACCACGTTATCGAAAGCTGATGTCATGTCTATCATGGCCATGTATATAGATTGTGAGTTCTTTCCCTTTGTGGCTGCAATAAGGTGGGCATGACAGCAGCGTTCAGCAAGGTGCTCATACCTTTTCTGAAACCTGTTTGGAATCTTGAAAAAAGACTGTTTTCTTCAATTAACCTTTCGAGGTCATGTAAGGGAAGAATGGCGAACAGTTTCGCATCGGTATCAATCAGCGAGATTGGTCTGTAATTCTGTGGAAGAGAAGGATCACCCTTTTTGAATATTGGCACAATGTTAGCTGTAGTCCAAGAGGGGGGAATTTGACTAGTATTGTTGATAGTCAAATTTAGTTTTTAAAATTTCTACCCAAAAGTCTGGGTCAGCTTTATAAAGGCAAGGAGGAAGACCATCAGGGCCTGCTGATTTAGAGTATGAATTTTTTGATATAGCTCATTTGAGATCATCCTGTGTCCATTTCAATCGGGCGATCTTGCTATAACACAGCTGCACATTTGGAACAGACTCAAATCTCAATGGTATGCGAAATTTCGTAGTTATATAGTCACATCATACTCTATCAGATATATAGCAGAAAGATGTTGAAGGGGGTTCCCTTATCATCCTTTTTTATCATGTGCCATATTGTTCTTGTATCATGCAGGGCTATCGCCCGTGTGAGGTCGCAATTTTCTCTATTATATTTAAGTATACGTGCGTGTTTTAAATTCCTCTTAAATTCTTTCGGAATTTGCGACCGCATAAAACGGCAATGCTCCACTCCAAGGCCAGATGTTTTAAGTTGTCTAAGTTCCTTATTTTTCGCTTGCTTGATGGTTTTGCAAGTAGCGTCAAAGGGGTGGGGGTGAGCAATCCCAGTATACCGTTTACTAAAAGTAGAGAGCGCATTTTCAATTACCTCAGCATAGTAATTTATCTTTGATGTTTCGATTTCATTATTGGAGAGTTGAAATGAGTTTATCTGCTGAGATATATAGTTGACAAATTGATGGCATAGTCCTTGACTCCATCTAATGGAGATTTGTGGACGATCAATCTCAGCTAGGGCTAAAGCTGGTGCAATAGCAAATCGTCTACATTCCCATTTTAAATTACAAGCAATGCATGCATGGTCACTGGTAAGAATGGATCTGCATTGTGAGGATGATATAAGAGTAGACAGTGATCGGGTAACAAAAATAAAATCGATTGACGATGATTTATATCCTAGGGACCATGTCACTAGGGACTTGGGATCTTTGTATGTTACCATATCCATATCCCAATTCTCTAATAACTCTCTAAATTGCGCACCCCTACCTCGTGAAAGATGTGACGGTTTAAGTAGGCCACATTCACTCAATTCCCTACAATCACAATTGAAATCACCTCCAATAATAATCTCTACAGGTTGGTAATTCCTAACTATATTCTCTAAACATTCATCCAATTCATCTAGCATTACTTCGATCATTGAAATAGCGGGATTCCAATATAGGCAGATAATTAAAATAGAAGGAGATTTTTTAGACAAACTGTTCTGTACAAATACACCCAATGCCCATTCTGACTGGAGGTTAACCGAATTATTAATGGCTATTGCAAGACCACCACTAGGTCGTCCTGAAAGAGGTCTCTTAGCGGGCTTGCAATAAGTGGTGAATCCTGGTATAGAAAATGCAGTCAATTTCATTGTCGCTTGTAATATAAGAATTGTGGGTAGTTCGTTGCGTGATAGAGATGCATGCCAACTCATAAAATTAGCATGGCCACACGTATTGCAAGAGAGAACCTTGAGCAAACCATGTTCAGCTTGCTACGAGGAAAAGGCTGGTGTATTGGTTCTCAGAAAAGGCAGTGACCATAGGTTCCAGCCATGGCATGCCTTTGGTTATGGCTACATTTGTTAAAAGTGCATGCAAATACCCATCAACATTACCATTACTTTGTTGAGAGTCCCTAGTGCTCACTGGTTTCACATCAACGTCAGGGTCCATGCATGCTAAAAAATCATTGTCTATTGATTCCAATTCAAAAGTGAATAAATTCAGTCCTTGATTTTTGAGCTCCTCGCGATGGAACCAGAGAAACTTT
Source organism: Ambystoma mexicanum (assembly GCF_040938575.1). Taxonomy (NCBI): domain Eukaryota; kingdom Metazoa; phylum Chordata; class Amphibia; order Caudata; family Ambystomatidae; genus Ambystoma; species Ambystoma mexicanum. The sequence goes on along the minus strand of NC_090930.1, from coordinate 1,362,519,084 downwards.
AATATGGTTTCAGAGCTCAAATAGCATACTGCTCTACAATTATCAGTCTGGGCTATGGACACTCTAAGAATGTCTTCGAATTTGACCATTCTTGATTGAGGGATGCGCGAGAAAAGCGACAGATTCAAAGATAGATTAATCTGCTTCCCTATAGTGGAAACCCTATTTCCTTTCAGGCCAACCAGGAAAAGTTTATTAGTAACGTCAGCTGGATTCTCAGATTTTTCATCCACAATATCAGGCGGGGGGAGGGATTCCCCTTTCTCCTTTTGCGCTCCTGATGTTAATAATGCCTTACTTTAAGTTACTACATTTAAGTCGTTAGTAAGCAAAGCCTTTCAGAGTATTTCAAGTATCTCATAGTGAGGTTTCAAGGGTTTTTTTTATTTCAGTACATTGCAGAAGCAATGTTTCTACATCAGAGATCGCCTTCATGAGTGTCTCCCTACTAAACATACCCTCAAGAATTCCAAAAGGAATGTGATAAGAGATCCCGAGATCCTTAGGGTTGGACTCCGGAATGACTCTACTCAAGGCTGGACCATATATGGAAATACGAGTAGGGGCGAATATAGATTTCACCTCCTCTTTACCCAAGGTACTATTCCTTTTCATTAGAATAGGTTGTTCATTTACCGCCTCATTGTCTGACCGGGGCGTCTTGTCCTTGCCAGAAATGGGTCCTATCGAATTTGGTTTAAGTAGGACAGATTCAGAATCTAATGTTAAGGCTTTTCCCTTCCCGTTTATCATATTAGAGAACTTGATTTTACCGATTTCCTTCAAGATTCCCTGAACAGGAAGGAAGCTCAGAGCAAACAGCGCTGTAAGATTTTTTCGCTTCCGGATAAAAGTTAGTATAGATTTTTAATTCATTAGTGGCCAAGAATTGCTCAGATGTGACATCTTTCCTGGTAGTACATGTTCTTCCTAGAATCGGAAAGTAACTGGTCAAATTCGATTTTGAGTGAGAGAGCTGTCTCATCAATCAGTTTGGCCTCCAGTTCAATTTCTATTACTACAAGATTTGCCAGGGGGCTTTTAAACAGAGCATCAACCGTAGGGGGCTTCATTGATGTCATTTTCACAGGGAGCCTTTCTTTTTTCGTGATAGATTCAATCCCTTTGTTTTTGGTTTGGTTTAGATTTAGTGCTCGGTATCGATATTAATGCCTCCTGACTCTCCTTCGAGAGTTGCTGAAGATCAATGCTTTCCTCGTCAGAGATTACAATGACCGTTTCTTGGGAAGATTCGGCTCTTAATGATGTCGTATTATTTTTGCTTCCCTCTTTGTCAGACTTTTTAACCCTAGATTCCCTTTTCCTCTTCGCAATTCTTTTCATTGCTCTGTGGTGCACCCTTTCTGCATGGCGAGACATAAAAAAAGAATCCTTTTCGGAATTAAGGAATTCACATTCCTTCTGCTGTTGTTCGTCGAGTACCCTCACCAAAATTGAAGGACTATCCAGACAATCAGCAAGAGGAAGTAGCTTGCTCAATTGGGATATAATGGTAGAGTTAATTATTTCTATTAAAACTTTGAGTTCTTTTACTTCCGACATACAGTTACATGGAAAAGGGGTATTGCCAATGTTCGAAGGAAATGTGGTATTAATACCTGAGTCATTGCCGGTTTGGGTAGCTTTATCACATTGTACCGGGGCAGATTGAAGAGTTTTGTTATTTAAAACTCGTAGGGTGTCTGCAGCAATGATAAAGCCTTCTATCTTTTCCATTTTGGAACCCATATGGTGCAGAGTGCCTTTTATCTCTTTCAATTCTAAATGAGTCAGGTCATGCCCCTTATCCACCAAATCCAGAATTTTAATGATTACAGGAAAAGTACATGGCGATCTCGAGACTTTCTCGCCTGAATCAGTCGGGCCATCCAAAAGATCCATTTGTAAAGGCCTAATTGAGACATCTGCACTATCTGATATGTAAGACATACGCGGAGGAGGTGATTCGTGAGAGGCATGTTGTGCACAGACACTGACAGGCTCCCTTGCCAAACCTTGGTCACCCAGTGACTGAGAAAAAACCCCATGTGACTTTTTAAGTGGGCCATAAAGAAGGGGCGTCAAAGTACCTATGGCGCGGGACACTTGGTCGTCAAGGGCAACCATGTTTTTTATGATACGATCATGTTGGTCACTGGTGGATGAATTCAATAAAGGCACCTCAGGGCCACTTACATCACGTTCTTCTGCCATCATAACTGAGAAATGATTCGTATTTCTATCACCCTGGAAAATTGTAGAATACAGTCTAGATGGTAAACTTCTTTCATTGGCGTGTATCATGGCCTCATATGAAGACGTGCTAGGGCAAGCCTTGTCCACCGTACACATACCATAGTAGTAAAATCATTACGTTTACTCCTTAAGCCTGCAGCCATGGCTATTGTAAACAATTAGCGTCAAGGTTCCTAAACTAGTGACACGGGTGAAAATATTATGTATCGATTGGATAACTACCAAACTAAGTAACAATGACTGTCACTTCTGAATGAGTTAGTTGAAAATATATTTTCTAAGTATAAATACGCCTCTAAAACAAGAGCTAAAAGAGCCACCGTACTGATTAAGAGCAAAGAGCAATTCACCAAACAATTTCCCTTGAGTGAATTTCTTCAGATTTATCTAACCAAAGCACGGGTCAATCACAGAACAAGTTCAGACCTTATAACTCACTCGAGATCAAAGTTAAAATTTCAAGGACATACATAAAATCACAAATCATCGAAGCAGCGAACAGTACTTTTGTGTACTTTCCGTGTGCGCGCGCAGGTGCGCTGCGCACGTTGAATTTGATTGTAAAAGGGGGAGGAGCCAGAGGCGGGCTTTAAACTGCTGGCCCAATCCAATGGTGGACTGCAAACAAGTGAGGAGGAAATATGTTAGTGAATGGCACTTCGGGTAATTACTTAGAACTAAAATAGCGCTAAACGTGAAACTCTAAAATAGCGCTAGACCTAGTTTCTCATTTCCAGTGTTCACAACATTCCATATTTACTTCGATATTGAAGGTCAGGCAGCCTCTGTGCACACTCCAAAGACGTCCGCTTTAGTAAAGACTCTCCGAGCAACAGGAAGGGTCTTTTCAAATCCACGGCAAGTAAAACCAAGAGAGTCTCAAACGAGTCGTCTGCAACAGCCAACAGTACTTTTGTGTACTTTCTGTGTGCATACTCCACTGGGTGTGATTGGGGGGAGGGATGCATACTCCAACTGGGTGTGATTGGGGGGGAGAGATGTATACTCCAACTGGGTGTGATTGGGGGGGGAGAGATGCATACTCCAACTGGGTGTGATTGGGGGGGGCAGATGCATACTCCAACTGGGTGAGATCAGTTGACGGACTAAACAATGCCCATACAGAAATACACCACTGTCCCCCAAGGCAGGCCAGACTGAACCTGACACATGAAAACAATATGCAAGATGTAAGCTGCACAACAATGACAATAAGCCATTACTGCAACCATGCCATATCCATCCACATGTACACTGCACATCATCAGACCGTACCCTCTACAACACAACATGCTGCCAATATGGCCAATGCAAATGTCCGCTGAACAGCATCACAACGGAAATGCGACCTTGAGTGCATACAAAGGGATCACCTGAAGCTAATATACGGAATCTCACCCGTACACCACAACAGAAGTGCTCCATGTCAGCATGGGGACATCAAGTTTGGAATGGCAGATCACTAGGAGTCTGGTTCCAACGGGTGCAAGGACCAAAGGATACAAATTACTACACATCACCTAGTTCATGGCCGTAGGCATGCACAGTGCATGAACACTTGCAAGGACTAGATCACCTTCCCACGTAGCAGTTACTTTGATTACCTCCATGCATGTAGGGATATGTGGATGTCATCCACAAATCAAAGTTGACTTGTGTGTGATAGGTACTGGTTCCATTTGATGTAATCACATACACATATCCATTTTTGCACCCATGCAGGTGATGCTGGCTATCCCTTGAAGAGGTGGCTCCTTACCCCTGTCCGGAACCCACAGAAAAGGCACGAAGAGGACTACAATCGTGCACATACCCGTACCCGTGTGGTGATTGAGCAGACATTCAGCCTTTTGAAGACACGGTTTCGCTGCCTCAGCAGGTCGGGTGGGGCACTCCTGTACGGGCATGAGAAGGTGGCCAAGATCACCATGGCATGTGTCATGCTGCACAATATGTGCATCAGACGGAACGTGCCTCTGCCCCCTGACATTGAACTGCAACCACCTAGTGAGGATGAGGATGAGGAGGGAGAAGATGGGGCTGCACGTCATGCAGGTGGGGATGCACAGGAGGGACATGTTGTGCGCCAGCATCTGATAGACCAATATTTCTAATACACATGGATGAAGAGGGTGCAATGGATGTGGGACTCAGGGCACTGGGTGTTGTGGGGAAAAGAACACTGTGCACTGTCCGGCAATAAAGCACACATACACAATGAAGAATGTCCACTCATGTGATTTTCCATGACACAATGGGTGTATTAAGTATTATAAAATTATGAAGTGCATGGACCCTCCACCCCAAACACCCTTTCCCCCCTCCCCCCACAAATCCCCCAAACACCCTTTCCCTCCTCCCCCCACAAATCCCCCGAACACCCTCTCCTCCTTACCCCCACAATTCCCCCAAACATGGCTTGCACTTCAGTGCAGCATTAGTGTACACGAGTCACCAACATCAGGCTGCCCCTACTTCCCACCTCCTCTACCAGCATTGGGTGGTTGCAAGTTTGTGCGCCGCATGGCCCGCACGGACCTACGCAGGGGGCTGGTCTGCCTTGAGCTGGCAGAGGAGGTGGTGCTCGGTTGGTCCAGTCCCTGTGTGGGACGCTGGCTCTCCATAGCATCTGCAATGCGTGTGAGGACCTGCCTCACAGCTGATAATTTGTCGCAAATGTGGTTGGTGCTGGCTTCAATAGCTTGTTTAATGCCCTTGGCATGTTCCCTGCACTCCTCCCTCACCAGGGCACCCTCGCTCACATGCTTCCCAACCAGCGCAGTCAGCTCCTCCTGGCGCTGTCGTATGATGCTGATGCCATGGTCTCTGGGCCTGCGTTTGGTGGTTCTTGACGCAGCTTGTGGCATGTGTCCGCCATCAGGTGATGATTCCATGGGACTCCAGCTCTCTGCCACAAACTCACCACCAGACAGCTCATGGCTGCTGGCATTTGATGTGGGGTGTGGGCTGTGTTGGGCTGACTGTTGCGGGCTTGGTGTGTGGTGTTCCACGGTTGTAATGCACGTTTCCTCGACATCTGACATGGGTGCCGTGGCAGCTGCCTCACCAATCGAGCTGTTTGCGGCGGACAGTGATCCTTCTGCAACTGGCTCCTGCGTGGTGGGAATGGCTGGTGTGGGTGCCACCACATTGTCAGACGGCCTTTCACGCCTTGGTGACGTGGGTACATGTGTGGCTTTGGCCCTCTGCGGCAGTCCAGATTTCCCAGTGCCCCTCGATGTGCTGGGCCTGGTGCCTACTTCCATGCCCTTCGCCTGCTTCTTTGGTGTTGAGGCCTGCGTTGCAGAGTCCTGCTCCTCACTGTCAGATTGTGAACCTGTGGGGGACCAAGAGAGGGATAGCATGGGTGATGGGTCAACGTGCATCGTGCATCATACATATGTTGTTGTTGCTGCAGTTCTGTGCATTTGGACTTCAAGTTTGGCCATACAGGTTGTTAGCCAGATGGGTGGGTCATACAGATATGAGTCGGGTGACACATGTCTGAGGTGCTGCATGCATGTGGCTGTGTGGGGATGTGCACAGCAAATGGGCAGGGTTGTGTACATGTGTGTGTGTGATGCCCCATTCATTAGCTAATTTCCAGGTCACATTTGGGGGAGTACCTCATGCTTTGCATTGCAGTGTTTTGTGTGGACACTCACGTCCATCTGACGATGATGGCCCACCGTGCTCCATTTCACCCACTCCCTCAATGGATTCGATGCCAATGGTGCTGGCACGTCTCCTCCCACTCTTGCATCTTGATTGGGGATCCTCCTCCGCCTCCTGTACCCATGGCCAGGCTCCTGTTGGCTGCTATTATGCTCCGTACACGGAGGTGCAGATCGTCCCACCGCTTGCGTACGTCTTTTACAGTGCGGGGGGTGGAGCCCACCGCACTGACTTTCCGTGCCACCTCTGCCCAGATCTCCTTTTTTTTTTATCAGTGCGGGATGCCACATGTTGTGCGCAAAAACAACCTCTGCGTTAGCAGCTAGTGTATCTGCTAATATTGTCAGTTCCTCATTGGAGAAGCTTTTCTTGCACGAGCGCGCTGCACCTTGCTTTAGGGCCTTGGGCATTCTCAGGTGGTGTAGGATTAAGTTTGGCCAGCTGTAGTGTTGCTGCAGGTCCTGGGGACAGAGGATGGCAATGGATTGTGTTCGCCGTGCTCTTTCCCGTTCCTGTGCGATGACGCTACTTCCGGTTCTGCTTATTTACGGTCACCGCTATTAATGGTCACCGCTAATGCTGGATTCATGGATGGCGCTAGTGCTATCAGCGCTTTCCTTGATGCCGCTAAGGGACTTTTTGGGGCCTTTAACGGCATGGCGGTAGTGTCCTTACCGGCATGGCACAAAGCTTGTGCCCGCGTACTCGTAAATGGCACGCAATTAGCAGGCTGGTTACTACACGGACATGTTATTTGCGCCATGCCAGTAAGAACCATTACTTACCGCCTACCGCGTAATGAGGCCCACTGTCTGTTTCACTCCTTGATATGTACACTCTTCCGTTTTCCGTGTGCTGACAACTCCAGTCCTCTGTGTCTGATCTTCAGTGGGCGGAGAGGGGGGGCCCTTGTGCTTCTTTCGTGCAGGTCTCTACTGCGCCCTAATCCATTGCATGTCATGAAGTAGTTTGCAGCTAGAATTTACAGGCAGCCTCCAGAGGCAACCCCATAGCGTACCTCCCAACCGTGGGTCCACTCTACCACTGACCAGGTCCGTTATAGGCGTGTAGCACCCTGCAATGCCGTTTTATGTTTCAACCCCTGCAGGGCATGCACATGCGGCATGTGACCCCCAAGAGATGGGCAATATCCTTGACTGTGGGCCCCAGAGTCAGCCTGCCATGTAAGATGCTTCTTCTTGCGGCACGCCTGTCCCCTCACTGCCACATGGTGTGCAGTCTTAGCCTCAATCTGCTTTTGGCACTGCACATGCACAAGCACTTACTTCCCATGCCCAGCCCCAGCTCTAAAAGCATGTATCTGCCATCCTGCAGCACTCGCGCCAGGTCTCTCAGCACTCCTATATGCTGAGCACTTGACTCTGTCTTGACTCCCAGGATCTAGCCCCTGTGGCTGTGCTCCAGCCTCTTGTATGGGTCCTACCCCTAGGCTCATCTTCCTCGGTGAGCGGGCGCTGCGCTTGCGCACTGGCACCTCTCCTCACCATTCTGCGATGTCCTCATCAAGTGTGGTCCACGTCGCTGACCGCCAAATGCCTCTGTAGTATAGACGCTGCCACATACTGCATCTCACTCAGTGCCAATCCCAGGCCCTCTGGAATTGCTGCTCCCCCAGACGCTGCTTCTGGGGTGGCAAAAAGCAGCTTCCTCTTATAAAAGCCCCATTAGATAGGGCGTTCCGGTGTCCCGCAGCATAAAGCCCACGTTTGATGTGCAGCAATCCAGTGATCGCAATCTGAGCGTCTCCATAAAACAGGATGTTTCAGGAGCTCAACCTTGACGCGTCTTCCCTACATGACTGCTGGCCACGCACCTCGCGCAGCCTCCTATATCATTGCTCCAAACATGCTGACAACACAGGTGGATAGGACTTTAAAAACCAGATTCACATCTCACACTAAGCTAAAAAGAGAATTACTTGAGCTCTCCAAACCATCTTACTGAACCCTTGCGATCATTGCGGACCAACTGTTAGAAAATATTTACTATGACTCACTCCAAGATGGCCGCCGGGGCAGGGAGACGCGTCTAAGTCTCTCTCCTGCTGGGCCGCTGTGAAGCACCGCAATAAAAACGGATAACACAAGCAGAATGAAACTAAACTCCAACCGTGACTCCATCGAAGCACTTGGCGCATAGGGCATGAAAGCGCCGTCCCCGCAGGAGCGGACAAGAGGAGATTCCGGAGCGGAGAGGAGCGCCCCGCCCTCCCCCGCCGAGAAACATCGTAGAAGCCGCAGGCGGGGAGAGCAATGGCCGAGGAGGGTGTCGGTTGCAGCATGGAGCCCACCAGCGCGGAATACACGGGCTGCCGCTCGTGAACGGTGGGGCACCTCCCCTCCTGTCTGCGGAGAAAGCCCCGCCACGGAAGAGTCATGCACCGAGGCGCCCGGGGAGGAGATGAAGCACCGCGGCGAGGGAACGAGCGGCCCTCTTCAAAGGAGAAAAGGAGAGAACGCCGAGCCCGGACCGCGTGACAGTTCGCTAACAGGCACCGAGTGGCGCAGGAGGTGAGCGCACCCCCCCGCTGTCCCCTGCAAAGAGGGCAAGGGGGCAACCATCCCCACGAGAGGCACCCCTCTAATGCAAGCATCCCCAGTAGGGCGGCCCCCCGCCCAACAGCAAGGCCACACACCGCAGGCGGGTAAGGGGCGAACAGGGGATCATCAAGTGAAGTACACCCCCCTGTTCAGGACTTCCGCAGACTGGGGGGGTGTCGGACGGCAGCCCCCAGTGCCACATCACAGGCCCAACGCTCCCAAGGGGCAATAGAGACGGCACCCCCCACACCCAAGGCAAGGTCTCACCCCCCCTCCACACCACTCTATCAAGTGGCGGTCAACAAAGGCAACTAATGGAGGACGCGGCCGTGAAGGCATCATAAGGCGCCCTCCCCAACTGTGGTGCTACCCCACGGAGGCCATGTCCAAGGCAAAGGGGAAAGGGGGCTCGGCCCTTACGAACCCACAATCTGCCAAACAAGACACTAATTTGATGCAAATGTGGTCGTCGGATACCCTGGTACATACTAGAGGAAGGATACAGGAGGACTACCGCAACCCTCCTAACACATGTCAACCACCACCATCAAGGGAGGGCATGCATGCATGGTTCGTGGAGCTACAGGATAAATTTAGGTCAACGGTTCAGGACCAATTTGCCACGATGAGGAATGAAATGAAGAAGGTGGTCCAAGAACTGAAGGTTGATGTGGCCAGACTGGAAGAGAGGACCGACACCCTTGAGAAAATCGTCCAGAACGCAGAAGAAGCACAGCAAAACAGTGAGACGCAGGAGCACCTGGTGAGGTTGACCCACAACCTAGAGATTCAATTTAAGGACCTAGAAAATCAGTACTGCAGATCCAACATCCGAATTAAGAACATGGCGGAGCCGGTACTCGATAAGGATCTCAGAAATGCGGTCCAGGAGGTGTTCAGAGATATTCTTGAGGCGCAAGATGCAGAAATCATTGGGATCGACAGGGTGCACAGAGTGGGCCCAAAAAGAACAGGTGCGCCGGGGGAAAGACCGAGAGATGTGCTAGTAGCTCTCTCCTCATACCCGCTTAAAGAACAAATGAGGAAGAGGAGGGCGAGGCAGTTGGACCACATAAGGATGAATGGGACGGACATTCAGCTATACCAAGACCTGGCCTTGGTGACTCTACAAAAAAGAAGAGAAATGGCCTGCTGGTTAAGGAACTGGTGTCAAGGGAAATACAATACAAATGGACGTTTCCATTCGGTCTGAAGAAGAAGAAGGGCTCCACATAATGGACATCCAAACAGAAGGGCGGAGGGAAGGGGCAACAAGGCAAGGGGAGAATACCACAAAAGGCCGAGAGGCTGGGAAGAGGTACGAAAAAAGAAGCAAAGCGGAAGGGAGAACAGCACAATGACCACAGACCGAGTAGAGGGGAAATAAAGTCAAGACAAATACGCAGGGGTCACTGCCAGAACAACAGGAGTTTGGAGAGGCGAACACTTAAGGATATCCAGAGAACGCACAATTCAGTGGCCCGGTAAAGGGCCCCGGAACTGGAACCCAATAAGGACTGAGGAAGATGCGGGGTATAGGAACCCCCGCGAAGTTCACCCCGAGATCATTGAGGGCCGGGAGCGATAGGCTCAAAGCCCTAGCATCCTTAGGTACCCGGGCCCAACTCGGGTTAACAGTTGGTTCAAAGTTTATAGTTGGGGGGGTACATAGGGGATTTGGGGGGAGGTGTGGGAGGGGAACTCCGGAAGAAGGAAAGGGTCTCAATATTTGGGAATTTATAACTTTCACAACGGGCTAAGTCAATATGGGGAAACTTAGAATTCTAACATATAATATAAAGGGCCTGAACTCCCCGGTGAAGAGGAAAAAGGTAGAGAGTATGCTCAAGAGGGAAAAGGCGAACTTTCTTCTACTACAAGAAACCCACATAAGAGCTCAGGACAAACAGAAGGTGCACCTTAGAGGGTACAAGATTTGGGCTCAATCCAATGCTATAGATAGAAGGGCTGGGGTGCTGATAGCAGTAAAAGAGGGAGTGGATGTTATGCTTAAGTTAACGGATAGGGACGGGAGGTTCGCGTTTGCTAATTTTATGCTGGACGGATGCCGCCTCGCCCTGGCTACGATATATGCACCCAACACTGGCTAAGATGGTTTCTTACCGGATACGATGGGGAAGCTGGAGGGATTTGCAAAAGGAGAGGTGATATTGGGGGGAGACTTAAAGTAGCTTGGCATCCACAAACAGATAGAAGCACGGGGGGTTCCCAAAGCCAGGGGGCACCGTCCAAGCAACTCGAGCAAAAGATGAACCAGGTGGCGCTATGTGACGTTTGGAGGGAACTCAAGGGCCAACAGAGAGGATACACGTATTTCTCGCATGTATATAATACAATGTCAAGAATAGACTATTTCTGGGTGTTGGTGTTGCTGATGGGCAAAATACAGGGAATGGAAATAGGCTCCATATCACTGTCAGACCATGCCCCGCTATGGTTGGATGTAGTGACCCCGGGGAAGGGGGGGAAGGGCTCTGGCGGTGGAGGCTCCCACAGTATCCTCTCCTGGACCCGATAATGGGTGATGCAATGAGGGACAAAATCACAGAATACTTCGTACAAAACGACACAGGGGAGGTCCCGTTGGGAACGGTCTGGGAAGCATTCAAAGCGGTAATCCGCGGCCAATTGATAGCACTGAAAGCATCCAAAGACAATCAGAGGCACTGCTGGGAAAGAGAACTAGAAAAGATAATAACGGATACACGAGAGAAACTATTGAATCACCCCACCAGCAGCCTCAAGAAGGCTCTGAGACACACGCAAGGGCAACTAGAAATGCTACGCACCAAAAAAGCAGAGAAATCCCTCCTGTATCTTAAACAACGATACTACGTCAGAGCCAATAAGGCGGATAGATACTTGGCAAGGCAACTCCGCGAAAAACAAAAGTCAAGGACCATCATGAACATCTGAAACGCACAAGGAGAGACCCAGGCACGTACCCAGGATATGGGAGAGGCCTTCAGGGAATTCTATCAAAAGCTGTATAATACGGAACACCCGGACGGAAGCAACCAAGACACGTATTTACAATCTCTCCCCATTCCAAAAATACCAGAGGAGGACAAAAAGGCACTAGAGGGCCCGATTAATAAAGAAGAAGTGTGGAAGGCGATAGCAGAATTCCCAAATAACAAGGCACCCGGCCCAGATGGCTTCACTGCCCCATTCTATAAAGAATATGCGGACTTGCTTATCCCAGTTATGACGAGACTCTTAAACACTTTCAAAGAAACGTAACCCCGTCCATCTATGAAGCTATGGTTCTGGTGTTCCATAAAGCTGGAAAAGATCCCTCCTTCTCTGGCCCCTACCGTCCCATAGCCTTGATTAATTTGGACTCTTAAGATTTACACAAAAATTCTGGCAGCAAGGTTATCCCCACTATTGCCCACCTTGATAAACACTGACCAAGCTGGCTTTATACCGGGTAGACAAACGCATGACAACCTGAGAAGACTAATACACCTAGTGGAAAAGACGGGCATTACACACACTCCGGCAATCCTGCTCTCACTAGACGCCGAAAAGGCATTTCACCGGGGTGAGTGGTCCATACTTTTCAAAACTCTTTTCCCCCCTACTATACGCCATATTTTTAGAGCCACTGTTAATTAGAATCAGGGAGTCAGCCCTTATAAAGGGGATAGAGATGGCAGGCAGACAGCATAAAGTAATAGCCTACGCAGATGACATGATGTTGGCCTTAGCGGACCCGGGGAGGACATTAGCCATAGCAATACAAGAACTGGAGACATTTGGGGCACTCTCTGGCCTTAAAATGAACAGAAAAAAGTTGGAAATACTACTCTTGGCAGGCGAGAGAAGCGAACTGGAAAGGGAGGCAGCAGCATTAGACCTAAAAATAGCAGAAAAGGGAATCACGTACCTGGGTATCACACTGACACACAAGGTCGACCTATTGTACAAGGGGAATTATCCCCCACTTCTGGAACGAGTAAGGATGGATCTGGAGCGCTGGAGTCCTCTGACGGTCTCATGGGGGGGCAGAATCCAGTCGGTGAAAATGAGAATTCTACCCAGGATGCTATACTATTTTCATGCTTTCCCAATAACAGTCCCGAGATCTTTCTTCAAGGCACTATCCAAGGCGATCTCGACCTACATTTGGAATCGGAAACCCCAAGGGTCGCCAGAGCAACCCTTGCGGCACCAACTAAAGCGGGGGAATGTCCCTTCCACACTTTCGAAAATACTACCAAGCAGCACAACTATGGGTATTGAAGGAATGGCTGGGGGAAGACCAACAAATGATATGGGTGACACAAGATAGGGCGGTAGCCAGGTCTCCTCTGGAGGAACTCCTATGGAAAACCAAACAACATAGGCACCCAAATCTCCGCATCTGCGAGGTCATGAAGACTACTCTGGAAGCCTGGGACGAACAAACGCGGAGGGGCATCATGACCACAGTGGAAACCCCCTACACTCCCATCTGCCGGAACCCTCAATTCCCGCCGGGAATGGAACGCAGGGCCTTTGAGAAATGGGAAGCCGCAGGGTGCACAAAAATTGGGGAAATATTCCAAGACAAAGAAATAAGATCATATGAGGAGTGTAAATCTCTACTACACCTAACAGAGGCGGACAGGTACAAGTACGATCAGCTCAGGCACTGGCTGGCGACACCAGAAGTTAAACAAGCAGCCACAAGGGACCTCACTCCATTTGAAAAGTATTTGATAACCAATTCGAGATCTAGGAAGTTAGTCTCCTCTCTGTATAACTTTATCAACTCCCAAGAAGAAGAAGTTAAATGGGCCTACATGATTAAATGGGGGAAAACACTGGGGGAGGACATCCCAAAACAACAGTGGGCGGACTTGTGGAACAGCATCCCAAAAATGGTGTGATGATACTCAGTTGCTTTTCCTTATTTTGTTTGATTTTGAAAATAATAAAAATATATATATTTACTATGGGCGGCTTTCTCCTCCAGAGGGTTTTAGTGACATGGGCACGTTTTAATTGTCTTCACCTAAGATCCATTACTGCTGCATGGAATAATGATGATGAAAACCACATGATTATTATGCAGTGCGCCTATTGAGGACTTGGCTCACTTCTTGTTTTTTTATCCAGGGTATCATGAGATAAGAGTTGGGACCTATTACCTGACTACCGTTTACACAGTTACATCCTGCGTTACTCCATCTCATGTGGTCAGATACTCCTAGAGTAGGTTGGGCACTTCTATTGTTCTTGAGGCGTGCTCTGCATAAAAGGAAAATGTTATTGTATTTTTAATTCACAAGTTTTTTTTACATCAGTTAGTGGGATGTTCATGAGAAGGATGATCCTGATTTTCCCTCCTTATTAACTTGTTCATCTGCTTTGTTCGTTTTAATAATTGATAGATATATTGCATTATGAAGATGTATTTATTGTGTTTTTTATGGATGGATGCTTTATGGAAAGGCTCACATTTTCCGAAATAAACTTGTATTGATTTATTGAAAGTTTTTATCTTATATATTGTATTTGGTTATTAATATAGCGTTCTTTCCCCATTTGTATGGCCATAATGCGCTTTATTCTGTTTGGAAGGCCCTCAGTGACTTCAGTCAATGTATTATAGAAAGTTCTAGACTTTTAGATTCAGCAGATGCGTGTGTGCATTTTTGCCGATCTAGGGCTTGGGTGGCTGGCTAGGCTCGACTAACCAGCCCACAGGTCCAGGCACATGAGAGGGCGCTGTTGGAGGTTGCTATAGAGAGCTATAGTTGAGAGATTCGATGTGTGGACGGCTGTACCAAATTTCTTTTTGTTGGTAGTTGCCGTATAATAGTGGCAGAGGTGTTGAGGTACGTCTGGTGTTTCAGTCTGTAGAGTTATGTGTGCCACTAGACCAGAAAGCATAGCCATAGCTGCATACTGTCGTGCCTGCGGCCTGTGTCCTCAGATGTGCTGTAGGTATACGTACCAGAGGTCTTCAGGGGTTGTACGTAGCATGGTCTTCGGAGTTGTATGGCTCGTGCGATCTCCATTCCAAGCGGACAGCGGGGTCTAAAAATTCATGGTCTCCCTAGTGAGGAGGTGTCCTAGGATGCGCCTCGGCGTGGGTGGGTATGATGCGTTGTGCCTTAGTGATGTGTGTGGGCTACCCTGTGCTACTTATCTCATTGTTTGTGGTCTCTCTAATGGATGGGTCTGGTGGGCGGGGGGTGCAGTGAAAATGTTGCAGAAGTGCCCAGGCGAGGGCTGCTGGCTTACCTGGAGTACTTGTCGAGTGGGAGTGCTGTTGTGCGTGGGGTGATAGTGTTTCAGGTGTGCCACAACAAAGGCTGCTGGCTTACCTGGAGTACTTGATGGGTAGGAGTGTTGTTGCGCATGTTGTGGTGGTGTGTCAGGTGAAACTGCTGCAAGCCCCTGTGTTGTGATTGATGAACGGGAGTTTTCCAGTGGTGTAGTCTCAGGGTGCCATGGATCAGATGAGTATTGGGAAAAAGCCAGGTTTTAAGGGCCTTCCTGAATTTCAGGTGGTTTTCGGTGTTGCGAATGTGTTGAGGTAGGGAATTCCAGATGATTGGTGCTTGGACAGAGGAGGAGGAACCGCCAACCCTTTTGGGGTGGGATCACTAAGCGAAATGCTTTGCGAGATCTGAGATTCCTGGAAAGTTGGTAGGGGACAATTTTGTCTCAGAGAAATTCCGGGCTGGTTTTGTGGACTGCGCAGTGGGTGATAGACATGGCTTTAAAGGTGGTACGTCGAGCAAACGGGAGCCAGTGGAGGACTCTCATGATAGGGCTGATGTGTTCTCTGGCAGGGAGGTTAATGAGGAGGCGTGCTGCTGCGTTTTGGATTCTTTGGAATTTCCTTAGTTGGGATTCCAGGGCTTCTAGGTAGAGGCAGTTTGCGTAGTCTAGGTGGGACAGGATGATGGAATTGATCACTGAGAAACGGTGGCGATAGGTGAGGTAGGGGAAAATCCGCCTGAGAATCCAAAGGTGGTAGAAGCAGGTTTTGGATACGCTGGTGGTGTGTTGGGTGAGGGATAAGTCTGAGTCCAACGTGCATTCAAGGTTTTTACCATGTTGGAGGGTGCCAGAGTTTGTCCTAGCGGTTTGGGCCACGGGATTGGTTGGGGGAGGAGGGCTGTTTTTTTGCAGACTAGAATTTCAGTTTTTCCCCGGTTGAGGATGAGGTGGTTGGTTGATATCCAGTTGTCGATATCAGAGAGACATGATGACAGGTCAGGACTGCCAGAGCCTTTCGGAATTTGGGATTTTGAGGATGATCTCGGCATTGTCTGCGTAGTTGTAGCAGGTAAGATTGTGCGATCGGATGATTGCGGGAATGGGTTGTATGTAGAGGTTGAAGATTAGGGGAGATGTGGATTCTCCTTGGGGAACACCTTTACTTACTGGTTGTAATGAGGATGTGAATTGGTCGAGGTGCATGATTTGCGACCGATTAGAGATAAAGGATGATATCCAGGAAAGGGCTGTGTTTTTGATTCTAGTCTGTCTAGTAAGATGGAGTGATCGATGGTATCAAAGTCTGCTGCGAGGTCTAGCAGGATGAGAACCGCACAGCCGTCTGCATCGGCTGTTCTTTTTAGATCATCCTAGATAGATACTAGGGAAGATTCTGTTCCCCTTAGTGGTCTGAAACCTGGTTACGCCGGGTCTAGGAGGTTGTTGGTTTCGGCAAAATGGCCAAGCTGTTTGTATGCCACGCGGTCCATCAGTTTGGTGATGAAACGTGTATTGGAGATAGGTCAGTAGTTTTGGGGGAGTAGTGGATTCAAGAGTGGGTTTTTTGAGAATGGGTTTGATGGAGGATGTCTTTAGGGCTATCAGGGAAAAATCCTAATGTGAGTGAGTGATTAAGGATTATGCATGCAACGTTACCTGCACAGGTGGAAGTAAATATTTTTTTGAGCGTTTAGGGTGGGCAGGGTTCTTCAGGGGAGCCTGACAGGTGGCCGACTGCTACAAGCGAAATGTGTCTGTGGGGGGTTTTGGGCGGAGGTCTGTGGACAAGGGGGAGGCGGCGGCAAATGTTTTAGTTTAGCCAGGATGGCGGAGTGTCTTTCGTTGGCGGCCTTGTGGAAGTGGAGCGAGAGGGTGTCGCATAAGGCTTGGGAGCTTGGAGTGGGCAGGTTAGGGTATTTGAATTCTGTTATGATTCTATGTAGTTCCTTACTCGGTTTGCAAGCATTTTGGATTCGGTTTCCATAGATTGATTTCTTGCTTTTTTTTATTTCCGATCTGTATATTCGGAGAGTTGGGTGTAGGATGAGGTTGGCAGCCAGTGCTTCACCAAATGAGTCTGCAAAGTTTTGTTATAGCCGGGGGGGTCTGTAGATGAGAAGGAAGCTGCTTGAGGTGGAGGATGCGAGTTGGAGTTTTACCAGGAGGGATTCATAGTCTGTGGTGCTGGTGGAGGTGTCCATGGTTATTAGCTTGAATTGGTCTTTGTCAAGTATTGCGAGCCCCCCTCCCCTCCGTGATCAGTTCCGGACAGTGACAATGTAGCCAGGTGGGAAAGTCTCATGCGCGAGGGTTTCGTAGTCATCAGAGAACCTAGTCCCAGTGATGAATAGGATGTCTGGGTTTTCATCCGTGATGAAGTCATAGATGTGGAATTTGTTTTGGGAAACTGACCTGGCGTTGATGAGGGTGCAGGAAATCTTTTATTTATTTAAATTTTTTTATTTTAATTTTTAATAGTTTGTACACAAACCTTTAAAATGACAGAACACAAGATAAACCAAACCTTAACACAATCCTTCCTCCCTCCTTATGCTCTTACAGACTCACTCAGAGTCACCGAGTTGGAAATTCCTTTAGACAGTGTTGGATCTAATTTCAACAAACTTTCAATCTCTGCTAACATAGATGTTACAGGCATTAACAATTTCATGTCTGCGCCATTGAACATTTTCTGCCACCATTCTTCTGCACACAAGGAGGGATGTTCTTCACTCCAAGGTGTCAGATAAGTTGATCTCAAGGATCGCAGTTTGCAACAAAACAACACCAGATGTTTAAGGGTCTGCAGTTCTAATGTGCAAAATCTACAGGATGTATTTATATATGTTACACTTGACCATACACAAAGACGTTCTTTGGTTTTAAAGGCATTCAGACGGAAAAGCATCAACAGTCTCCTTGGGTTTGGATTTAGAAACAAATGTACGTATATTTGGAGTTCGTTAAAGCCCCTAGCTTCAACCGGTGTGTTGACCATCAATTTGTTTGCAGCTCTCTTGGAACAGGTCTCTTCCCAGATTTTTTACTTGGCGGCATTAGGGTTTTCGTGTAGCATTTCCCACTCAATATCAAACTCCACTAACAAGTTTTCACATTGGTTAACCCACATCGAAATAATGTCATTTCTGTCTGAAGTAGTGCCATGGAAAATTTGGAACTGCAGAATTTTCTCGCGAACTCTAGTTTTGCGATATAAGGACGGCAAATTCCAACTAATTCTGGCGTGTAGTGATATTAATGCTAGCTCCTATCTTATACATGCCGTTGACACGCCTTTTGGCAAACCCAGTACTTTTGACCAATAGATATTTTCTAGTGTTGGCCAGAGCGCGTTTGTGAACAGCTAGTGCATTTTCGGCTCCATATGAAAGAATCAGAGACACTTTTTGTTGGTAAAAATTAAGCACCGGCTTTAGGGAGAACTTTCCAAATCTTTTGTGGAGGATAAACGCTTGGCTGGCCAGTTGCCGGCACTTTCTCTTAATTTCGAGTGACCATGGACCATCGTATATGCTTGCGCTTATCAGCAGACCCAAGTATTTTACACTGCTTGATACGCGCAGTGCTTCTTGCCCCAACTTCCAGGCAGCCTTTTTGTCTACGCTGCTTCTTACAGTTCTTAAGTTCTTCAGCAGCAGGATCTCACATTTCGTACTATTGATCTTCAAATGATTCAAAATCACATATTTTTGAACAGTGTCAAGCTTTCTCTGCAGGCCTATTAGTGTTACATCCAGCAGGATAAGGTCATCTGCACTTAGGAGCCAGCTGACGTGTGACATATTTAACCTTGGAGGAAACGATCTCACATCGTCTATGGCAGTACCAATGTCTGATATAAATAGACTATTGCCACAGCCAAAGGGCATCCTTGTTTCACTCCTTTGTACGTTTTAATTTCTGCAGACAGGGTACCAGTCTGATCGAGACGGATTCTGATCGAGGTCTCCGTGTGTGATTGTCTGATCGCGTTTAGCAAGCCTTTGGGGCAACCCCACGATCGCAACTTTTGCCATAAAATATTGCGATCGATTGTATCGAAGGCATAAGAAAAGTCAATAAATGCAAGATAGATTTTTGTGTTTGTACGTAAGGCCTCCATTTTAATCTAGTTGAGAATCAAAAGGTTTAGTGAGCATCCTACATTTTTGACAAAACCGGCTTGTCTTACATCCACATGGTTAGTTTTTGTAGACCACTCGACCAATTTCTTTTGTAGCACTGTTGCGTATATTTTACCGAGAACATCCAATAATGCTACTGGACGGTAGTTTTTGGGACAAGCTCTATTACCTTTTTTAAAAATTGGTACGATAACTGCGGATTTCCATGACTTTGGTGTCTGATGTTCTTCGTTTATCCTTTCAAATAGTTCCAGACATACTTCGGCCCAAAGCTCTGGATGTTGCTTGATAGTAAAGTTTGTGAGTCCATCAGGGCCCGGAGCCCTGGAGCTTTTCGCCTTTGATATTATCTCCACAATCTCAACTTTTGAAAAGTTTAATGCCCAAGGCAGGAGGTATTGTGATGTCTTTATCTTTGCCATATAATTCCGCAAAGTGTGCTGTCCACTCTGCCTCATTTACCAGGCAAGTTTGCAATGCCGTTTGAGGCGCCTCAATGTTATTAATAATGCACCAAAATTCTCCACTGCTTTTGTTTTTCAGGATCCTCAGCATTTCTTCGCGTCATGTTGGAACATTAGATGTTTGTGCCCTTAAGCCAGTTGTTATAGTTTTGTTTTGCAGCACGATTTCTTAGTGTTCTTAGTTGTGTTTTTAATTGTGCAAATCTCACATCGCATCTGGCGCTTTTGTCTCAGTACTTCCAGATCGAAACAGTGTGCACGTTCAAAGTTCAAATGACTGCAACCTGAGTTTTTAGGTTTAAATTGCATAACCAATGGGCCATATTCAAGAGACAAGCTCCTCATCTGAAATTGTTTTGAAAAATTAGAGACCTCAGTTTCATCCAGCCTCAGTCTTACTCTGCTTGACTGTACATTCACTTTCATTGACCATGTGGAGCCTAACAGCGATTAAGAGCTCCATTTTCAACATCTCGTGGTCGCTGTTACACATTTTAGTAACCTTCAAAGATTTCACTCTCAAGTGAAGAGCGTCTGCCACAAAGATGTAGTCAATGATGGACGTCTGGTCGCCCCGACGCCAAGTTGAACCAGGTGGTATATCGCAGAGCGTGCATCCATTTAACATCTGTATGTTACGTGCATCCATTTCCTCAAGCCATTCGTTTGCTAGAAGCCTTTTTCCGGCTTTCATTGGCCTGAAGTAATCCAAGTTTAGATCTCCTCAAATTATTATACTTGCACAATGTGTAGTTTCCAGCAGGCCGTCAAGAATAGTCGACACTTGATCTATGAACGAGTGAGTTCCTGCTCTGTCGTGATTCCAGTACAGATTTATCACTGTGATGTGATCAGTGAAGTTCCTCGATGGATCGATTTTTCCTATCAAAGACACCTTGATGTAAGGCGAGTAGTTTGTGGAGTTTATGATGCGATAACCAGATGATCGCTTAATAAGCGTTAATAGTCCAGCCATGGGGCGCCCCTTCTCTGTCCTAATAGCTGGATTAAGTGCAAGCTCGAACTCTAACACAACTGGAGGTTGGCACATCCAGGTCTCCTGTAAGCAGACAATATGTAAATCTTGCAGCCAGTTTGAATTAAGCAGATGTATAAAGCCCCTGGTATTCCATGAAGCAAATGTGCATACATGAGTGTTTTCCTCGCTCTGGCATTATTTCTGATGTTTACTATTCAGTGACTTTGCAAGCCAATGCCATTCACCTTTTTGCTCCCTAATATCAGAGTCTCTTGTAACTATTTCATCTCTGTCGCCGGCGCAGTTAGAGCCTTTTATAGTTATTCTGATTTTATCCATGTGGCTGTCTTTTGGCTCTTGTTGCAAGGACATTTGGTGGGATGCCCTTATGGGTAAAGGGTGGGTAGGGTTTGGGGGACAGCGGGGTCTGAAGTGGGAGCTGGTAGTGCGGAGGGAGTGACACGGTAATAGGTGAAGTGTGAATATGAGGGAACAGCTGGAGTGGGGGTCGAGTGAGAAGGTAAGAGGTGGAGTGTAGAGATAAGGGAGCAACTGGAATGGGGGAGAGGAGGCGGGGGAATAGAGCTAGGACTGGGTTAGGTGTGGGTGGCGAGGTTTCGCTCCTATACTGTGGTGGCAACTGTGTCGGAGGATGGGCGATGTTAGGAGGGACATTAGGCATCTGTGGTCTTGTCCTATCCTTGCATTATGAGCAGGCATGGGTGTGTGGGTGAGAGTGGGAGGTTCTCTGGTGTTAGGGGCATTGGCTAGAGCTGCTCTTGCTGCGCTGAGGCTGGGGAAGTGGGAGTTGATAATGTTGTGTGGTTGATTGGTGACAGTGTAGGTGGGGGTGTCGGTGGGTGGGTGCTGGCGGGGTTCGGGTGTGGTGGGTATATTAGGTGCCTCTCTGTGTCCTACGGTGTGTTCCGGGGGATGAGGTACTCTAATCATCTCTCTATCTTGCCGCTCTTAGTTGCACAGAGCGGGATCTACGGGTGGGGGAGAGTCGGACAGGTTGAGAAGGGTAGGTGTGGTGAGGGAGGGGGAAAGGAGGGAGGTGAGGGTTGCACACTGAAGGTGTGCAGTGGAAAGGGGGTGTGCTGTGTGATGGTGGGGGTAGGGAATGACTGCGGTGGGTCTCATAGGGCCTACTGATGCACCAGTGTGCTGCTCTGCTTTGGCCAGTGTGTGGCATGGTAGCTATCTGGATTATGGCACTTGATTGGCTGAATTGTGTGGATGAGGCTAGGTTTCACTGAGTGTTACAGTCTGGGTGTGGATAACAGACTCCTATGATGGAACGCTTCTCGGATATGAGGGTCCTGTATAGTGAGAGAGAGGCTTGGAAATCACAGTGCAGTTAGGGCACAGGTGAAGACTGGAGAAAATTATGGGGGAAAACACACCTAGATTTGGGAGACCTGTATAGTGGGAGAGAGGCCTAGGTTTCACAATGCAGTTTACATATGGGAGAAACCCCATCTAGGTTTGAGAGTCCTGTTTAATGGGAGAGAGGCCTAGGTTTCACAATGAATTTTACACATGGGAGAAAACACACTTAGGTTTGAGAGTCCTGTATAGTGGGAGAGAGGCCTCGGTTTCACAATGCAGTGTACATATGGGAGAGTCCTGAATAGTGAGAGAGAGAGGCCTAGGTTTCACAGTGCAGTTTCCATGTGGGAGAGTCCTATATAGTGGGAGAGAGGCCTATGTTTCACAGTGCAGTTTACATATGGGAGAAAACACACCTAGGTTTGAGAGTCCTGTATAGTGGGAGAGAGGCCTGGGTTTCACAGTGCAGTTTACAGACTGGAGAGTCCTGTATAGTGGGAGAGAGGCCTGGGTTTCACAGTGCAGTTTACAGACTGGAGAGTCCTTTATAGTGGGAGAGAGGCCTAGGTTTCATAGTGCAGTTTACATTTGGGAGAGTCCTGTATAGTTTTAGAGAGGCGTAGGTTTCACAATGCAGTTTACATACGGGAGAGTCCTGTATAGTGGGAGAGAGGCCTAGGTTTCACAGTGCAGTTAACATACGGGAGAGTCCTGTATAGTCGGAGAGAGGCCTAGGTTTCACAGTGCAGTTTACATATGGGAGAAAACACACCTAGGTTTGAGAGCCCTGTATAGTGGGAGAGAGGCCTAGGTTTCACAGTGCAGTTAACATATGGAAGAGTCCTGTATAGTCGGAGAGAGGCCTAGGTTTCACAATGCAGTTTACATATGGGAGAAACCCCATCTAGGTTTGAGAGTCCTGTTTAATGGGTGAGAGGCCTAGGTTTCACAATGAATTTTACACATGGGAGAAAACACACTTAGGTTTGAGAGTCCTGTATAGTGGGAGAGAGGCCTTGGTTTCACAATGCAGTGTACATATGGGAGAGTCCTGAATAGTGAGAGAGAGAGGCCTAGGTTTCACAGTGCAGTTTCCATGTGGGGGAGTCCTATATAGTGGGAGAGAGGCCTATGTTTCACAGTGCAGTTTACATATGGGAGAAAACACACCTAGGTTTGAGAGTCCTGTATAGTGGGAGAGAGGCCTGGGTTTCACAGTGCAGTTTACAGACTGGAGAGTCCTGTATAGTGGGAGAGAGGCCTGGGTTTCACAGTGCAGTTTACAGACTGGAGAGTCCTTTATAGTGGGAGAGAGGCCTAGGTTTCATAGTGCAGTTTACATATGGGAGAGTCCTGTATAGTTTTAGAGAGGCGTAGGTTTCACAATGCAGTTTACATACGGGAGAGTCCTGTATAGTGGGAGAGAGGCCTAGGTTTCACAGTGCAGTTAACATACAGGAGAGTCCTGTATAGTCGGAGAGAGGCCTAGGTTTCACAGTGCAGTTTACATATGGGAGAAAACACACCTAGGTTTGAGAGCCCTGTATAGTGGGAGAGAGGCCTAGGTTTCACAGTGCAGTTAACATATGGGAGAGTCCTGTATAGTCGGAGAGAGGCCTAGGTTTCACAGTGCAGTTTACATATGGGAGAAAACACACCTAGGTTTGAGAGTCCTGTATAGTGGGAGAGAGGCCTAGGTTTGACAATGCAGTTTACATATGGTGAACAAACACAGTGTAATCTCAGTGTGGCATAGGCCACAAAACAGCAGAATTATCCAAGTGTGGCACTCTCCAGATGCGAGTCACGGCCCATTTACCAAGTCTCTTAGAGTGCAATGCACACCAACAATCACAGTACTATTCCTGTGCGGTAAAGGCTAATATTCACAGTACTATTCTAGTGTAGGTAAGTTAGCTATGTGGCAGGGTTAGCAGTGAAGAGTGATTGCTCTATTCCTCATCCAGGCCACTCCTACCTTAATAGTTGCTGCTGGTTGACGGCTGGCCGCTGGCTTCCCCTGCTGGCACCTGCAGACACAGTTTGGAGCTGCCAATGAAGGAGCCGCCCTTTGCCTTGGGGCCCTAAGCCACAGGGGCTGCACGGGCAGAGGGCTGCCCTGAGAAGGTCAGTTATCACTATGAGATACACCAATCAGGGTGGGGGGTGGACAGGTTGGGAGGCGGGAGGTGGGTGGGAAAGGACGCGGAAAGGGTCTGTGGAGGTAGAGAGGGACACGGGTACAGTGCGGAGAGGGAGATTAGTTTAAATATAAGAAACAGGCCCAAAGCAGTCCCGGGGGCCTTTCCACTCACCTGGTAGGGTTTCCAAGAGTGACAAAATCATAGTCATATGTTGTGCCATGCATATCTTCATAAAACGGAAAACTCCAGCCAGTGTCTATTTTTCTTAGTTACTAGGTTTTAAATATGGCAACCTGCTGTTAAACTTGTTGCAAACCGTATACCCAGATAATTCAATTCAGTCACCTGTGGTATGATGTTATTATGAATTCACATTGCTGGAATCATAACTCGTCTTGTACCCAGATGACAGACCAAGACAGCAGATTTTACCGCCTTAACCTGCAGCTCCAATGTATTCATGAACTGTGTATATTTGGTAATTAGCAGCTATATACAAGAGTGTCATATAAAACATTAATGTATATGAAAAAGAGTGAAGGCGCAAGAAGGCACCATTTTCTTACCCCCAAGTTTACCTGGAAGTAAGGTGTATCCTAGTGGATATTAATATGAATATTATAATAAAACTTTATTTTGATGTAATCCTAAAATTAGGATTTTACACAACATTTCACTCATAATATACAAAATCCAATGATTACAAATCATAAAAATACATTTAAAATGCAGTTACATTTAATGAATCAACATTCAATATTCAATATTCAACATTCAATACCAAACAACAATAATGCATTTAAAATCAATGTATTTAAAATCAATAATTTCAGCTTCAATTTCAATTTCAGCTACAGACTCTTCCACATGCATCTGATACTACAACTGATAGCACAGCCTAAATTCATAGGGAAAATAGGAAAAGTATGAAAAATAATGCAATATGTGTGGAAAAGGTTATTTCAAGTACAATCACATTCAAAATCTGCCATCAAAACATCGGATGGTATGAATTCATTACATAGCAAAGCTAGGATACAAAATCAAGGCGTCAGGCACTATGATCAGGGAGTCAGCTTTTAATCTGCTGCCAGACTCTAAAAAGAGCAAGTTGGGCTGAGATGGAGTAGGTATTCAAACAAAAGTCCCAAAAACAGTCTGAGATAATTGCCTCATAAGAATGGACATGAATATTAAGAATATCATTCGGACAATTCATTGATCTGAGTACTAGCCACAATTTTGATATGTTGACTTTATCGATTGCAGTACTCAAGTCCTTCAACGCCAGGTAAATAGCTTAATTTTTATGAACAGTGAGTGGGTCACTATCAAATTCAAATTAAGGGATTGTTCAAAAGTCTCCAACCCAGAACGTAAACACAGCTGAATTTGTGTTTGCAGATTGCTCAAGGTTTCGGTTCTATGTGATTTTTTCGAAAACACTTTTAGAGAGGAATTTTTGAACAAAACGAAAACAGCAGAAAATCCACCAAATATATTTTCGATTTTTCTATTTGGGGGCTCCCTCCAAACCCTTCAGTTTACCTTTGAGAAACTGTGCTACCCATATGTAGCATATTAGTAGCCATACCTTCATCTTTTGTTAGTGAAACATTCTTCTAACTAGCAGGTGGATCTTATAATGTAGCAACGGACACAACCCAATCCTTAGCCCTTATATTGGATTCAAACCATTTGCCATTAATCCCAAAATTTCCAGAAGTTGTTTTCTGCAGAAGCTTTAATTGGTTGCCTCGCTGCTGTGGCATCCTAATTGTAGCTTGTGACTGGCTATAACTCTCTACTAATTAGCAGGAGCGGCTACTAGCTCCCTCTTGGACAGATCTGTTTAAATTATATGTGTCCATACTTTAATCTTTATTGAACCAGCCCCAAAATATGGAATCCACTAAAAGGTGAGTGTAAGAACAGAATATTTCAAAAACCTTGACATCAATCTGCCAAATGTTGTAAATACTGTGTTAGATGAGGCGTGGCCAGCGGCCATGAAATGAGGAAGTCTGGCAAGTGAGCTCCCGCCAGATCAGTCTATAAGATATGCCCTACAATGGAATAAGCTGCTTTAAAGGAGGGGAAAGTGTCTGTGAAGGTGCAGCTCAGGAAGAGTCTACTTCGAGAAGCGTAGTGGAGGAACATTTCCTGAGCCGCTGCTGAGGTCCCGACACCTTGGAGTGCCTCAGGCGGAAAATGGCAGCGGACACCTGCGACTGCAACTGAGCAGTGACACTGAGGTCGGAGCTCAGCGGCAGGGGCACAGGACAGGCAACGTGCGGCTGAGCATGGTACCGCTGTGATTGCAGGAGGAGCAGCTTCGAAGAAGCACTTGCACCAGAGGAAGCAGGGTGGACAGTGAGCTGCTGTGTGGGAGTGGATGCCTCTGCGCTCCGGTAGTGGTTGCGGGGCACAAGAACATGCAGCAGTCAGCACCATACCAGCAAGGCACTGATGCGCATAGTGAGGAGCCACCAGGGCATAGA
Source organism: Ambystoma mexicanum (assembly GCF_040938575.1). Taxonomy (NCBI): domain Eukaryota; kingdom Metazoa; phylum Chordata; class Amphibia; order Caudata; family Ambystomatidae; genus Ambystoma; species Ambystoma mexicanum. Next base: position 1,362,492,784 of record NC_090930.1, on the reverse strand, counting down.
CTGGGAGGAGCACGCCCCCCTCATGGTGCTAGCTAAGGAACGTGCCCGGATTGCCAGCGGGGATAGCTGTAGGTCGGGTGACAGGACGCGAGCAGCATAGCAGGTGGAAGCGTAGGGCAGACTCGAACGGGGCTCCGCTTCACAGGAGAGCCGGCATGTGCAGCACCAGCCCCTGCTTTGACAAGGCAGAGGGCTGGAAGCTGTGGGCCGGCGGAAGGCTCTGTGTGGATACTGGCAGTGAGAAAAGTGAGGACCGCCCAGCCGCAGGAGCAGGCCTGTACTGGAAGAGTACAGGCAGGCGCACACTGAGAACACAGAGGCCAGTGCCAGGAGGTGAGGGGAGCAGCCTGAGACACAAAGACCCGGGAAGCAGACAGGGGAGAATTGTCCCACCAGGCCCAAGGCACCCCCTATTCCTGGGGCACTGGGGAGGTACTGAAGTGAGCAACCCATTGCAACATAGCAGGCCACAGTGCGGAGAATAGAGTGGCTGCCCACATGAAATGTACAGGTGGGCACTGAGAGCAGGGGAGCCGGGACTGCTGAGTGCAGAAGGGAGTCCAGGCAGGAGAGCATAGAGCCTAGCTCCTTGGGGAATCACCTGGTTCCCTGGTGCCTGGGAAATCCTGGCACATTTGCAGCAACACTGCAACGAACGCATCCGGGGAGCCCAGAGTGAGGTCTGCAGCTGGAGTGCAGAGCATCCTGGACAGCACTGCAGGCAGTAGTGGACATTGGAAATAACACCACGCAGTAAAGGAGGGACTACACCAGGGGCATTGTGCATCTTTGGGAAGCTCTCCCACTGGAGGGGGACCACAGACTTCGCAGGATATGTTTGGTCATGATAGCTAAGAAGTGGGGGTGGACTAGGGCACGGATCACCATTTTCAGCATATGCTAGGGGCACCCTCGTGTGGGTGGCGCCCCCGGTACCTTTTAGGACCCTGAAATGCAAGTGCAACAACGAAGGGAGGCACACTATTGTATACAGGTTCCTAGAGCAGAGAGAGATTGGCATTATCAACACGTATGCTAATAACCACAACGCCATCCGTTTTTTCAAGTCATTGGACCCCCGACTAGCGCCATACAGAGGGGCTCTGTGGTTGTGGGGGGCAGGTTTTTAATTGTACCCTGGACCTGGTGCTATATAGGTCAGACAGCAGGCACAGGAAGCGGGCGCAGCTGGGGGCTTTACTGAGAGTGCTGGGATTGTGCGAAATATGGAGACAGCTACACAGGGATGGGAGATGCTACTCCTATTATTCAAGTCTGCATGGGGTACACATGCGTATTGATTACATGTTCACAGGCGCCGAAACCCTGTGTGAATTTAGTCCTCTCAGACCATGCGCCCCTCACTGTGATGTGGCAAAGAGCCGCGTGCACACCCCCAGTTCTGCATGGAAATTGAGAGACGGAGGAACTGCTTGATGAGCACTTTAGAGTCCACACGGGAGAAAAGATAGTGGCATTTTTTAACCATAAAGCGGGGAGTGTGGACAGTGCAGGGACCCTGTCTGAATCCATTAAGGTGGTCAATCAGCAAGATGGGCGGGATACGGCAGGACCTGTTGCGCAATATCTCTAGCCGGAAGCACAGATAGAGGCATTGGCAGGCGGAGGGGGACAATCAGCAGGATGCGAGAAAAAGCTAATTGAGCTTAGGCAGGACTGCAATGCAGCCTGGGAGTGATTGGGCAAACATGACTACAACAAATACATAAAGCGACTCCATGAAAGTTGGGATAAACCCGGAAATCTGTTGGCCTGGCTGTGCTGAGCGGAGGAGAGGATGGGGATGATTAGCTCCATCAAAGATGAGTGTAGGGATGATTGTAGGGAGCAATGGAGAGCCCAGAGCGAGATTAACAGTCTTCAGCCGCTTCTATCAGCGCTTATATGATGCTGGGGAGGAGGGCTTGTTCAGTGATTTAGGAGATGTTTGCATGGAAATTGAGCTACCCCATTTTGAGCAGGAGCAGGTAGAGATGCTTGATGCTCCTTTCACTGTAGAGGAGCTGAAGGCAACCATACTTTTGCTTCCAACTGGTAACACGCTGGGCACGGATGGGCTCCCGTCAGAATTCTACCTCGTGTTTGCGGGAGACCTTGCACCACACCTTCTGAGGATGCTGGAGGAGGAATTTGAGGTGGGTTTACTGCTGGCGAGCCACCGAGAGTCCATTTTAGTGCCAATACTTAAGCCAGAAAAGCCACCGCTTGAGTGTGGTTCGTAAAGACCACTCTCAATGATCAACCAAGATTGCAAAATTCTTGCTGCAACGTTGGCAAAAAGACTGGAGTGTGTGATTCACACCTTGATACACCCTGATCAAACGTGCTACGTCCCTGGCAGGAACACATCCTGGAACCTGCGCAGGCTGCATCATGTGATGGACAAAACTGAGGGGGCAGAGGCAGAATAAGCTGTGGCTTCACTGGGTGCAATAAAGACTTTTGACTGGCTGCATGCTGTCGTGCGCTGCTTTGGGGTAGGACGGCGCTTTGCGCTCGAGTGCGAACTCAAAGACATGTCTCAGAAGCATGGGAATTGGGTAAGGTGACCAGACAGGGGTGCCCGCTATCCTCCATGCTGTTCATCCTGGCATTGGAACCCCTGGCGGCCTTCCTCAGGATGGACTTCAAGGATGCAGGCATACCAGTAGAGGGAAACACGCATGTGGTCTCCCGATATGCAGATGATATGCTGCTCTACGTACGGAATCCGGAAATCAATCTGCCATACATATTAAACATACTGGATGGCTTTTCAGGTTCATTTGGTATAACCGTCAGTAAAGAGAAGTCGAGTATATTTCCACTCGCTGAGATGACAGTTCTGGAACAGTGGCACTTAGCAAATTTGGGAACGTGGTGGAGACCTTCCGGTACTTGGGGTGGACATTTATCATGACCCTAAGAAGGAACATGAGGCAAATACACTAACGGCGCTCTGCGGGGTGGAGAGATCTATTGATTTCTGGCAGAGGCTCCAGCTATTAATGATGGGTAGAACAGCGCTGCTCAAGATGGTGGTGCTGCCGCGCCTATTGTATTATTTTGTAAACATACCCTACGAAATTCCGCGATTGTTCTTTCACAAACTAGACTCAGCAGTAAGGGGATTTATCTGGGGGCTGTAAGGGAGTCATGGTATCACAAGTATGACACTGACACAATAGCTACAATTTGTAAAACCTTTTATTGAAGTTTCTGGGGTTGGGAAAACTCTTACTTTGCCCTATAATTAAGATGAGAGTAGTCTTGACCATCAAACAATAAATGAAACAGTTTGAGTGGTGTCCATCAAATCAAAATGGCCTATGCTAACAAAACCTGATGCCTGTACTATCTCTTGTAGAAAAGTGTATAAATGAGAAATGTATGTAAAGGAAAAATCAGTGTTCAAAAGAATAAATGTGACTGAATCAGCTCTCCTTCTCACGTTAGACCACATGTAGTAAGGCGATCCCTGTAGGAAGGATGACACACTCTAGCTCAAGTTTTTCAACACAATAAACAGTTCCAAAACATAGATTGAGTCCCATCTGTCCTTCCACTTTAAAGTCTCTCTTTTCAGACTTCCAAATAATGTTTCAACAAAAGGTTAATGTAGGCCCCCCTCTGTCGGGCTCAGACCTCTTCAAAACACAGTTCCCTTGGGTCCCCCTTTGTCGGGCTCAGACCTTTCACAACATATTTCATCAAAACTTGCAAGGGAGCTCCCTTCCCCAAGCTTATTACACTTCGGGTCTCCCTCAGTTAGGCTCAGACTGCTTTTGGATGTCAAAGACTTTCGAATGTGCGTGGCTTTCTTTACAGACCTCTGAAGGACCACTTCTACTAAAAGTTCAAGGTTCAACTTTCACTCTCCCCTTCTCTAGGAGTTAATGTTGCTTACTTCGCTTTTGCAGTTAATTCGCTTTGTTACAAACAATGCACCTTTCACAGAGTCTCTTGAGTCAGCTAATTCCTTTCGTTGGACCACTCTGTTACTCAGTATCGCTGATTTCACAGCTGTCCTTACTTTAAAGTTCATTCACAGGTCTACCTTTCTTCGCGTCTCATCCACATGTGTGCAGCCTTCACTTGCGATATAATGTTGCCACTTCAAACTTTGTTTAACACACACTGGTCTCTGAGGTTGCATGCCAACTCACCGGCTGTGTGCATTTCTTTCTTGGTTTTATGATTTCCAATTCATAAGTCAAGGTTAGTACCACAGGCTTGGCCTCGCCTCCCCAACTCTGCCGTTCACCCGGGAGGATCGCTGGTGTCCTTGAAACACAATGCAGCCTTCTGATGTGGGTTCTGGCCTTCTCCACGTGTCTTTCACGGCCTGTCGGAGGCACCAACCTCCAGTATGGAACTCATGGGGTTTTTGACCCACTGCCATCGTCCCTTGGTCCGCTGCTCTGCTCCAGTAGGTTTGCCTTGCCTGAAAGTTCTGCTCATACTTGTGTTCCGCCTTGCTCAGAGTGTGTCTTTAGGTTCTGCCTATCCGTGTCAGGAGAGCTAATTGGTATCATGTGTATGCACTTCAAGTCAAATGACTGACTTTGCCTGACCCGATTAACGGGACATGTCCAGTAAGATGTATGAGAGTTAGTCTTGTTACTCTCAGTCACCCTCTTCCTCGGCCCAGTGATTGTGTAAAAAGGGGACCGGGCAGGAGTTGGGACCTCAGAGAATCCTATAAAATAGGAGGGGTTAGGTGAACAAAAAAGGGGGTAATACCACATGTCACCATCGGCTGCCACACCCCCACTCTCCAAAGACCCCTTACCTAGGTGATCCTGCCGCACTGGTCCACCCCCAGGGTCTGGATCCAAAGGCGATGGCCGTGTCCTGGCCACCTTAGAGAGAGAGATTCCCTGGGACTACCGGGTGAGACACACTCTGGTTTCTCACAAGGGGGGGAAGGATGGCCTGAATCTTGCTGGGCACACTTAGGAGGGACTACAGGGACAGGGGTGCCAGGCTGCTGAATTTTGAAGCATATTACCTTGCAGGTCAACTCAGTTCATTATGACCTGGCTAGCAGATGAAGCCTCCTTAGACACTGGTCTGCTGCGGGATGAAGTCACACCATTTTACCTGAGAGAAGTGCTCTGGATGAGGGACGCTGGCTGGGGATGTCTGTGCTGGTGGCACTGGGACGGAAACTATGGCAAAGACTATGGAAGAAGGTGGGCAAGCAAGACGCATACTCTGTTAATATACCTTTGGCGGCAATATGTGGGAGGAACCAAGAGGCGGTCCGCAGCATTAGACATCACTGGTAGCCAAATGGGGTGATCACTCTGGGGGACTTGTGCTGCGACAGTGTAGTGCTGAGCTTCCCAGAACTGACAGAGAGCTACGATATACCGAAGGGTCAGTTCTTGACACACCATAAGGTGGCTAAAATTGCTGCTGCCATCTGGCCAGACATAGAGATGGGAATTACAGGGGACACCATGTTGGACTCCCTTTATGATATAACGTAGGGGGCCCATGTACTCTCCAGGTTCTATGACATGATACTGGACTTGCTCCGTAGGCCAGAACTCAGAGTGAGGGGGATGTTATATACACTGAAGGTGTCCAGAAACGCCAGGTTCAAACAGATACAGCTACTAGTTATGCATACCGCATACATGACCCCACATGCCATTTCACGGTTCCCGGATGCAGGGAAAGAAAGATGTCCAAGATGCACAAGAGAGTCAGCAGATATACTACACGTTTGCATGAATTGCCACCAGAGATGTGTTTGCTGGGAATATTTCCGGGGCAGCGAACTGAGGCACATATAGCTAAAATGAAAGATCTAATCTGCATTTTGGCGAAGCGCAGAATTGCACTGGAATGGAAGACCGCGGAAGGTCCCTGTATATAGGCATGGTGGGGAGACCTGAGGAAATGGGCGGAGGCAGAAACAGTGATGTGGCATAGGGTGGTGCACAGGGGGCAAAGGGAGGTCGGCATTGATGTCACTGCATGCAATATATTGGTCCAAAAGATGTTTGCTTCCTCTGATGACATGCCATTGTCAAGCTTGAGCAGCAGTGGTAAGAGGCGCATTGAGCAGAGGAGGGCGCAAGGTCGAAATAGGGCTGGGGATACAGAGAAGATTGGGAGAGGATTGATGGGGGCAGGATGGGAATAGCATGCACAATTTTGTTATGTTTTGTTTGTAAGTTAAGGCCACCGAGCCCGGTTCAGCCAAGTGCTAGTAAGGCTGCACGGGTTGTGATGGACTTGAGGAAGGACAACAGACGCATGCATCAAGTGTCTGAAGCAATAATGAGCGCACAGACATTGATTGGAAATGTTCGAATAACTAACTCTTGAGACTGGACAGTGTACGAGATATGATTATTCGTTCCCTCTTTCTTTTTCTGTAGCACATGGCCGCTTTTTTTTGTTCTTTGTTGTGTTTCATTTTATTAGTGCTGTTTTTCGTTAAGAAATGCTAATAAAAAGATTTTTTTTTAAATGTTGTAAATACTGTGAGGTTGTGTTTCCTTCTCTAATATTACATTATTAAAACATGTATTTTGTCTAATTATTTTTTGATCAATGGTAGATTTATCCATGGAAGCCGCTATTAATTATTTTATACATTGGTGTAGCTTCTGCTAGAACCAAATGTGAGAATTTGTTTGGTGTGGCCATAATAGGTTGCAATTTCAAATCCAGTGCAATAGGATAATGATCACTATGAACGTCCTTAACAAAGAAATAATCCTCAATGCGGGGCCATTTAGTAGCTGTATCCAAATATAATATATGGTGGAGTTCCCCCTGTGTCCTCTAAATGTGTATTTACCGGAGATATCCTTTGGGACTCAACCATACATTGATTGAACCCAGTCCCCACCCCATTAACTAAGCATAAACCTTAAGGACATTAGAACAAATACGAGAGTCTAACATGTAGGGCTCCAGAATTCCCAGAGTCAAAACCTCGCATTCATCCATCATCAAATACATCTGATGGAGGCCCATTGCCAATTCTCAAATTAATATCCCCTCCTATAATTACCCAGCCGTCACTCTTTGTATCCCATAAAAATAGGTAATCGATAAACTACACATATTGTTCGTTTTTTAAGGCTATTGTCAAAATGTACTATTTTAATACATTCCCGAGCTCCAGAGCGTGGCTATATTGCTTGAACAAAGATCAGTTCAGAGTACATAAAGATGTTAGTATGATGCAGAGAGGTTTTAACAGGGATAACCAAGCCCCCAAAATATCTTAATATCTTTCTCAGGAGTTTTGAGGGGTTTAATTTGGAAAGTGCAATATCCATCCAACACATTTGTCATGAATAGTTCATGTCCCTACCTACAACTGCTTTTAGTTCTAATTTGTGGATATTAGAAAGTTTTTTTTTCCTTCTTTTACGGATGTGTGTTACTTATAGAAGGGGTATCGCCGAAAGGCATTGAGCTGATTCCATTCACTTTTCTTGAAGTCTCCATTTTGGATTGACTATTGATTTGATTATTTTGAACTTTTAAATAACCTGATATTCAATGTTCCAATAAATATAAACAACTATTTATTTACAGACGTGGCTGTGAATTTCCTATCTGATAGTAAGGCTAATATTTTGGTGTGCACTGTGAGTCGGTAGATAAACATACTGCATTTTGTGGATTTTTAGAGCACTTGGTCAGTGTGTTCATTACAGGAGCCCCCTGAAAATAGCTTTGACAAGTGTTTAAGTATTTTTTTATTTCCTCATGATTGGCTGGGTGCTGCTTATCACCCTACCCATATATTACTCATGGTAAAACTAGGCATACAAATGAAAAAAACACTTGTGTTATTCAAACACTGAAGTTGCAAGGACTAAGCATTGAGTCCTGTTGTCTTTGTTAACCCAAAATTGCGAAATGCACATGTTCTCTTATTAATACTAGAGAATTGTGTTTTTTACCTTTATGAAAATTGCCATTTCGGTTGAAGCTTCAAAAAAGAGACAATGGATTTTGTTAGACATTTTTCTGCTGCTTCTTGAGGTAACCAGATTGTTTATACTTCTAGATGCCGTAAGCTTCCTCGTGCGCTTAAGGAATGGCAAGCCTTCCTGGACCTAAAAAAAACCATTGATGACTTCAATGAGTGCTGCCCACTGTTGGAGCTAATGTCCAACAAAGCCATGATGGATCGACACTGGAAGCGGATCACCAATGTCACTGGACACAGTTTTGACGTAGAGAGTGAGACTTTTAAATTGAGAAACATTATGGAAGCACCGCTTTTAAAGTACAAGGAGGAAATAGAGGTATGATGGTTATGACACATTACAGAGCCGTGCTAAAGAAAGTGGAAATGTGTGCTCCATGAAGAAGGGAGCACTCTCTCTGTCTTTCTTTCTCTTTTTTCTCTCTTGCTTACTCTCTTTTTTCTTTTTTTCTCATTGGTAATCATATGCGTGTGAAGACAAAACATAAACACCCACAGATAAAGTGAAGCCCTGTTTTTTAATGGGGAGTTTCTTAGAAATTCTATACTTGACAAATAACCTAGCGTTGAGAACAATAGGTCCTCACTAAAGTAGGAAAACATAGGTTGTGTGTTTGATTCTGTTTCTGGTCTAATTTACTAATTTCTATGTTTTGCTATGTGCAATCCAGAGATTTAATTTAACTCTTATTTCCCATGAGCAAATATTTACTTATGTATTGCATTTTTGAAACACGCCCAATGTGAAAGTGTTTGCTTTGTGATGCTGCAAAGAGATGATGTGGTTGGGAGCAAGAGATCAACAAGGAAGGAGGCTCCACTAAAATGATCAGTTTACTTATCATTCACATCCCTTGGCACTTGCCAGATCTGCCAAGTGCTAAATGGACGGTGGGATTCAAACTTGCTAAGTGCGTGCTGGCCCCATATCTGAGAAGAGCAATTAACTTGTGAGCTCTCCAGCCGGACATTAGTGTATATCAAAAACATGGAAAGAAATATTTTCTATAAAATAAAGTTAAGATTACTACTTATAAAAATGTTGCCTAAAATCATTGGGAATGCAGATGTAATAGTTCAAGCATTCTGTCCAAAGATAACCAAATGTAAACTCTTCAAACATTCGGAATGCCAATGTTAAGGTACCAGCATTCAGATCCAAATGCACCAATTCCAATATTGAAAGCCTATCGCACAACACATTTAACCTCAGCTCACACCAAGCCACTAATGCACGAAACTCATTTTAACTATAGGATGGATGTGTGCTGCTGTGGTGAATTGGAGAAACTCACCACCCTTTTATATGAGGGGGTTGTGCCACAGGGACGAGGCTAGTCCGAACGCTGCCAAATGTGCCTCCAGAGGGTGGATGGAGTAGGATTCCCTGGGCACGTGATCCCCTTAGAGACAAAGGGCCTCATTGCGAGGTTGGAGGTAGCCATGGCGCTATAGGCTGCCTCCAAAATCGTTCTGACTCCGGTCTGGTGGATGGACCATTTACCGGCCCATTCCGAGGTCGGCGGGACCGGTAATTCCCCATTCACCAGAGCCATTCCCCATTCGAGCCCCCATAGGGCTCAATGGGAAGGGGGAAGGCAGCAATAACGGTACCACAAATTGCGGTACCGTTATTGCCCCCGGAATCCCTTTGCGGGTCCCGTGTTTAATGCCTGGTAAAACCAGGCGTTAAGGGAGGACCCGCAAATGGAACTCATAGTAGGGTGGTAAGGGACTACTGGCACCGGTGCCCTTACCGGTGCCGGTAATCCCTTACCGCCCACCTCGTAATGAGGCCCAAAGTATTTCCTTAAAACAAAAATAATCATCTTGCTCTTTAAAGAGGATATCGGAGTACAGGTTACATCATGATCTAGAAGAGACAAAATCTAAAGATGCAAGGCATGGCAATTGTAAATGCTTCATACATAATAATGCCAGAATTACATTAAACACCCATAGTGTAAACATATGCGTTGTGGAGCTAAACCCGACCATAACACTGACACAGGTTTGCTCCCAAAAGGAGAGGTGAACTACGGAAAGGAAATAAAATGTGAGAAACCCATTCAAACCAGCGAGAAGCAGAAAGTGTACTGGGTGCTGAGGAGGAGCGATCAAGCACGTCTGGCCATGTCTACAGATTCAAAATGGTGCTGAGGGCCCGGTAACTGTTAAAAGGCTTCCCACTGACTAAATGATTTTAAACATCAATTAAACACTGAACACTACCTAAAGGGAGTTAATATTCCTCATAACATGCAAATACAAGAATAAGTTGATCAAGGCAGGTGAAACAAGACACACAGTGAAGAACCACTCCTAGCCTGGCTAAGGAAATCAGCCACTGGCCAAGCCTTCTAAAAGAAAGTGGAACATGCCAGTTACTGGACGAGACTTGTAGGAAGGAAACATGCTTTCATCTGCTTCCTGATTATATGCGAAGAACAACACTTGGAAAGAGGTAGTAAATTTGCTAATGACTGTGGAACAGTTACTCGCGTGGGCATGCTAGAATCCAACTATTAGATCTTGTGCTGGGTTGAAGAGAGCGATGAGGCCCATCCACATAACTTGATACCTGAGGGAAGGTCTGAAGACGAGGTGCTTCCTTAAGGAACCGGAGCAGAAGAACCTTTGGTAAGAGGGGGGAGAATTTTGTCTGATTGAAAAGGGCCCTGAGTGAGGGGGGAATACCCATTACTGTCAACAATGTTTTTTTTAACAAATCCAAGTTTGTGGAAAGCCCTGATATAAGTTTGAGTGAACACAAGCTCATGGAGAGAAATTAGAGAAGTCTGAGTGATTCCAAGATCATGGGGAGAAGAGCACTAAGTCTGCACAAATACAAGGTCATGTAGAGAACTGAGCAAAGTCTGAGAGAAACCAGGAACATGGAGAGATGTGATAGAACTGAGGTCATGGAGAGGTCTGAAAGAATCCCATGCCATGGTGAGACTTAAGGCAAGCCTGAGAAATCAAATGTCTCAAAGAGACCTAAGAGCAGTCTGTGAGAATACAAGGTCTTCTAGAGACCTGTGAAGGTGGATGTGTTAGGAACCAGAGGCTGTGGGGAGGCCTAACATAATTGTGTTGACAACAGATCCTGCAGAAGGCAGAACCGTGAGTAGCCTCAGAAGGAGACTGCCCAGGAAAGCATTTGCTGTATAATGGTTCTAGAATGGGGATAGCCTTTTTTGTGTAAAATCTTCTGTATTAGGTTTCAAAATTCAGACAATTACTTCAATCAGAGATTGTACATTAGTGATATAGCACCAAGCATAATCATAGCAAGAATTTGCGCTTTACGAGGTGTAACCACATTAGTTGGTTGACAATATGATTCATGAAACAGTTCTCCCCCTCCCCCACCTTCCCCTTTTCCCACCCCATCCTCCCTCAAAACATCTAACTACACCATGGGTCCCATAATGGGATATATATATATATCTCGAAATGGGTCAATTTTCAGTAGGAATAGGGTTGCACCATCCCTTTCCTGAGCAATATTTCCTGACCTTCTCTGCCCACTTCATGTAATAATGATATGTCGCTTGTGCCAGTAGAGCTTTGCCATGTTTCAGTTCAGATAAGTGAGTCGACCAATTCCAGGAGGCATGCTGCCTGTACAGGCTTATAAAGGCGCTTAAGAGCGCTATGTTCCATAGAGCACAGTTGGTCAACAGTGCTTTCCAGGAGGATTCATTGGGTGGGTTTATGTCTTTCCATGCAAGGATCAGGGATTTCTGGGAAGCAAATAGTATTATGTGTATAAGCCTACGTGGTGTATGTTCCTCGTGCCAGTCTTCCTGTTGAGCCCCGAATAGTATCGGGCCGGGGGCTAGTTCCACATTCACCCCTCATGTGCATAATCAGGTTGTGTACCCTTTGCCAAAATTCACCTATCAGTGGGCAAAACCAGAGAATATGCCCTAAGGTGCCTAGGCCCCACATTGTCGCCAGCGTAGAGAGGATTGTGTGAGAAACATCCTAAATAGTTTACTCTGTGTGTAGTACATGCACCGAAGCAATTTGTATTGGATGTCCCTGTTCCGAATGCATAGCGAGAACGATGGTATGGCTTCAAAGAAATCATACATGTGCCCTGGGTCAAGTTCTATGCCCAAGTCTGCAGACCATTGAGACGCAAGTACGCGGTTGCGTCCAGCGTTATTCAGGGCGCAGATAGAGTAAAACATGCAAAGTTGTGGGAATGAGGTTACATTCCGCCCCATCTCAAGCTCACCTTTTGTCAGTGTGGCCTGTCGTGTCTCCTCTGAGGTGTGCTTATGAATAGTTGCGAATAAGGTCATAGACTGAAGCCAGTTTGCCTCCTCCAGTCCGAGAACCTGTCTGGCCTTCAGAAAGGTAAGTGGTGAGTCCCCGTCATACAGGTCTAAAACTCGGATGTGTGGCCATAGTGTATCTTGATGGGGGTGTAATTTATAGTGTATTCCATATGACGGGATCGCCCTCACCCTGATCCATGCTGGTGCCTTTTGGAAGTGTCACCCCAACGTGGATCTCATATTGTGCCATTGCTCGAGCGTGGGCCAAACTATTGGGTGTTGTTTGATTGCGCTAAGGTTTCTTCACAGTGGAATCGCCAAGATTTCAGAAGGGGTGAACAGCATCAATAGAGATAGTTCTGTGGGCTTGCATCTGGATTGATCTTCTATGTTAAGCCATCGTTTGGGCCAACATACCTGTGCCGCCATGTAGTATGTCTTCCATACCAGTAGTGCCAATCCGCCATTGGCCTTAGAAGCCTGGAAGACCTCTAGCTTAATCCACGCTTTCTTGCCCCGCCAAAAAAATGTATATATGTGGGTGTCCAGTTCTTTGAACATTTGCCTCGTAGGGGTAAACGATAGTGCCATGGCCAAATAGGTCAGTTTGGGAAGGGAATTAATCTTGAAGGCATTTATTCTGCCAGTTATAGACAGCAGCAGCATGTTCCATCAAAGAAGATCTTGTTGGATTTTCTTTAAGACGGGGGATAGTTTAGGACCACTATATCTTGTATGATAGGACAGATCTGCACACCCAGATATGTAATATATTGAAGTTAGACCTTAAAGGGGGCAACCCCTCCCGGTTCCCAATGTCTGCTCTTAATGGGAGAAATGTTAATGTTAAATATATTTCATAGGGCGCAAGTCACCGTGGGCCTCAGTGCGCAGCAGGTAAGAATAGGAACTGGAAGTCTAGAAAACCAAAAGGAGATGTGAAAAAGTAAGGAGTTTAGTCATTGGAATTAAAGAGATAATTTTTAGAGATCTCTTAAATGAGGAAAGTTCAGGGCAAATACGAAGATCAGTAGGCAGCATATTCCACATGTGAGGTGCAATAGAATCAAAGCAGGTGCCTCCAAATCGAGCCAGTCTATAGCAAGGCTGCTCGAGTCTATTAGAGTTGTTGGATCGAAGAGGACACGTGATGCAGTGTCACCTAATCCTTTTCTTCTCATAAGGAGGGGCGCTGTCACTGAGATACTTGTAAGTAAGGAGAAGAATTTTATAGGTGACACAATGTTTAACTGGAAGCCAATGTAGGGATCTACGAGCCTCAGTGACATGATTCCTTCCTGTCAGACCACAAACAGCTCGAACAGCATTATTCTGAGCTTCCTGTAACGAGGTCAGGTTGGACTCAGAAGTGCCTGCCAATAGACTATTTCCATAGTCCCGTTTAGATTTGACAAGAGCAACAGCGAGGTTAGCAGTATTAGTTGTAGAGAGGAAGGGCTTAATGTGCCTAATGAGTGTAGTCACAGGATCGCTTCACCTGGCTAACATGCTTATTCATGCTAAGAGAGGCATCAAAATAGACACCACGAGTCTTGACCCAGGGGATGGTTTTAATAGAGGTATCAGAAATGTCAAAGGCGGCATACCTGGGATCTAGTTTACCAAGGCCCACCACCATAAGTTTGGTTTTGTTCCCGTTAAGGGCCAGTTAGTTGTTAATCATCCACTCCTCAATCAGAGTATAGAGAGAAGTGATCCGGGACCGATCCATCTCATAGTCGCCAATCAGTTTGATCAATATCTGGGTATCATTAGCGTAGTTAGTGTAACCCATGACAATGCTATCCAGAAGATCGAAGAAAGGACGAATAAGAAGGTGGGAGAAAGGCAAGCACCCTGTGGGACACCGCAAGTAAGGAGTTTGGCAAGTGACTTAAAGCCACCTGAGGCCAAACAGGCAGAGCGAGGTCTCAAAAAGGAGGCCAGCCATCCTGAGGCACCACTGTAACAGTTAGCAATGGTCCCCAACCCCTCCAACAGCAGAGAATGGTCAACAAGGTCAAACGGTGCAGAGAGGTTGAGCTACATCAACATAGCAACTTGACCAGAGTAAACAACATGGCACAGGTTGGTCTTAAGGTCCAACAGAGCAGTCTCAGTGCCGTGAAGCACTCTAAAGCCAGATTGCAAAGTGCAAAAGAGCCAATTTTCCTCAATATGTTTCTGAATTTTCAAGTAAGCAACCCTGTCCAGAATCTTCAACACAAAAGTAGCATTGGTGATGGGATGGTAGTTCTCTACGGCAGCTGGATCAAGAGAGACTTTCTTGATAACACGGGAAATCCAGACATTTTTGAGAGACACCTGTACTGCAGAGGTGACAAATGAGGAATTAACTAATTTGGTGACAAAAAGGGCTAGACAGTCAAAATATTGTTTAATTTTAGATGGTGGACAGAGATCATCAGGGCAGGAAGATAGCTTTAGATTGTGGATGATTTTAGAGAGTTCAGCTTCCGTTATTTCTTTAAAGTTAAAAACAGGAATAGTGCAATTAAATGTTTCAGTGCACTCAAGTTCCTTGGAATGGACATTGGTCAAGGTGGCATGACCTATGCGTAGGAGAATGATCTTATCCTGATGGACGTTAAGTTTCTTACTAAAGCCCTGTTAGATAGCGAAGCACCATTGATTACTTTTTGTGATAGGAGGAAAAGGGTTATCCTTCCATTCAAATGCCTTAAGAATGGTGAGTTCTTTTTGGGAGGAGTTGGCTGTTTCATCGTATTCTTGATAATAGTTGCGTTTAGCAGCCATGATGGACAGTTTATACTGAGAGGCGGCCCTACGATAAGCTGCCATAGAGTCAGTTGAAGGATTTTTTTGCCAGAACTGCTCTTTTTGTCTTTTACATGTTTGAAGTTAAAGAATCTTATCAGAGAACCATGATGATCCAGGTGTTTCGGTCTCCATGGTTTTAGTAGAAAGAGGTACAAGAGAGTTGTCAATGGCTGCAATAGTCTCATTGTATTGATCAATAAGAGTCACAACATTGTTGGAGGGGCTAAGATTGGCCAGTAAAGTCAAAACCTGTTCACGGAAAGCTGCAGGGGTGATTTTATAGGTATTCCTAACAACCCTCAAAGAGCATGGGTTAGTATTCTGCCTAACAAGCTTGACAGGAAGGTTCACAGTAAAGGATATAAAGCAGTGGTCAGACCAAGGACAGGCTGAGATTTCAAGATCATCAATTTCCAAGCGATGAGTGAGTACCTGACTGCCCTGATGGGTGGGGCTCATAACAAACTATTTCAGACCAGTAGCCTCAAGGGAGTGGAAGAGACCATAGGCAACATGGTTGGTGGGGTGATCGGCCAAATAGTTAGAGTTACCCAGGATAACCACATAGGATGTGCTCTTTATGATGTCACCAAGGACCAGCAGAAGTTGCTCCTCAAATCAAGTCATGGTTGTGGGAGGGCGATAAATATTAACAATTCAAAAAGTAGTGTTATGATTAATGGAGAAAAGTATATTGGCATTCGTCAATCTCAGAAGAGGTACATCTGTGGGTGACAAATGTATCCCTGACAATTATTGCCGTGCCACCACCCCGACCTGTGTCCCGGTTAGTTCGGAACATCTGATATCGACGAGGGAGTGATGTCATGGCAGCGTGATTAGTATGACAGTTAAGCCATGTTTCTGTAAGACAGAGGATGTCAAGATTCTGAGTCAATATCAGGTCGAAAACCTCCTCTGCATGCCTAAGCATGGAGCGAGTGTTAAGTAGAAAAATACAAAATTGAGAAAAACTGGCTACCCCACTCTATGTCCAACCAGTACTGGCAAAATGATCTACAGATTTATTGTGAACATGGCTTTCACCTTCAAGTTTAGTAAGCCAAATTTGTGCAAAACATATCTCGTATTATGTGCAAAAGGCAAGGAACCATTCGACTCAATTAATACACACTACACATAGCAATTTTTGTTTCAATATGTCCATATCAATTTATTAAGTGTTAAGACCACTTTAGAAAAGTTAAAAAAGGAGAGAGAGGAAACAAATCAATAGAACACACATTAATCGTGGTACATCAGCATATCTTCTTGCTCGCTTCTTAAAAAACACAATGTTTCATATGAGGTTTTTGTTGTCTTAGTAAAAAAACACTCTAAACAATTCAGTAGTTTACAGATACAAGACTAAATTTTTTAGCTAGTCTATTGTCAAGTGTCGACATGTTTCGGCCATTTTAGGAGATGAAACACTATCCCTAGTGTCTCTACAACCAATGCTTTTTTAGGCCTTCTTCAGGACAGACAATTTTTTTAGTTGGTGGACATCTCTATTTCAAATCCCCCGTAACAGGATAATCTAAAAACAAACATGAATACATGTATACATTAATCACACAGTAAAACGATGGTTCCCTTCCAAACACACAACTTTTCTTTATTCTTTAGTCTATATAATGCATCGTATTTTCATAATCTCTTACAATTACTTACATTTTTCACAATAATTTTAGATCTATCGATCACTCTCGCCTTTACTTACATCCTGGTTGGACTTGAGCTTTATAGTAGGAGAAACCTAGTTATAGCAGTTCTTAGTTCCTACTTCCCAGATGTCACGGATCAATTCTGGTTTCTGTTATTTCTTGGCTGTGTGGGAAACCTATTTAACATAAGGAACCCAATGTTCTTTTAATACATGTTCATTTGATTTACATTAATCCAGGACACAGCACTCTCAACATGCTCCTGGTATCATACTTATTCAAAATAACACCCGTTACTATATGTCCCATACTTTCTCTATATTACATACATAGGTTAATTAATCTTCTGTGTTACTTGATTGTTTAATACTTTAAATAACTTATACTATTTTCTTGAACTTTTTACTTTTTCTTTTTATTCTTTTTCTTTTTTTCCTATTGTTAGTCCCATTTCCAACGTATTCGAAAGGTCAGACTAGATATACAATCATAGTCCCACAATAGCGTACTTTATTTCTGCTGAATATGGCGGACCCGTAACAGAAGTTGTTTCGTTCGGTGCGCGGGCAGCACTTCAAAGTACTCCACAGCTCAACAGTTTGAAAAAAGCTTGGAAAAAGCCACACGCGTCGAGTCACTCAGTGTGTTTCCCCGATTACCTATGGAAACGTAACAAAGGGGGAGCGGATTGGTCACATGCCTCTCCATACTCTAAAAGGACTATATCTCCCACACAGGCCGCCTGTGTATTAGCAAAACGAGCTAGGAACATTTCCCATACATCGTAATCACACGGCGATGACGGCATTGCCATTGTGATCTGCCGCGTGTAACTTAGTACGCGAAACGGCAGTCTAGCAGGCTTGGTAAAGCTCTTAGAGAATCGGGCTTACCTTAATATTTTCGTACAGGTCTGGCGGAGCATCACGAAACACATCCAGGCTATCGTGTTCGAAAGTATGCAAATGTCTTCTTATTTTATAATTGGCTAACGCGTTCACGTGACATTCACGTGAACGTAGCTCCACTGAGTTTTTAAAGCAGCAGCGTTGTATTACCTTGCTCAAAGCCGTGGGAAGGAAAAACCAAGGCTACTATGTGACGGAAGCATATAGTGGTATAGGATGTGCAACAGAACACCTACTTGACACCTGTGCCTTACTAATTTCCACAGGATGCTTTTCACAAATCAAAGCATGAACAAACAGGGAGGGGTGGGGGGGCCCTATTAAGGCACACTCGAACAAAACGAACGTGTGCCCCGCAGAATCGCTCCGTCATCTAGGGCATTCTCTATCATCAGTACTGAACTAGACTATCTTAGGGTGATGAGAGAAACCCTAGAAACTAAAGTAAAAGGAGACCAACTCATCAAAGACATTAGAGGCATGGTCTAGTAAAACATTTTATTTAAAAAATAGATAGGCAACATTAAAAAAAAATACTAGCATTCTCTTTTTTAAAACTTCCTATGTAAATTTTTGAGCTATTCAAGCTCAAAATTTGCAAAAGCAAGCACATGGGCGCATCCATTTTGTGAAATGGATTCCCTCCTGTGCTGGCTTTTGCTTTTGTGGCACTAATGAAGGAAAAGCCAGCCAGCTGTAGTAAACAAAAGCTACCGCTGGGTGGCTTTCCCTTCATTAGTGCTGTACGCGGAGGACGGGGACCGTAGACCAGAGCAGGAAAGCTGCAGCTGAACCTCGGTAAGTGCTATTTATTTTTTTTAAAAAATAAGCACTAGCTGCGTTTTTTTTCTAAGTTTTCCAGGCTGGAGGAGCCCGGAAAACTTCGAAATAAAACCGCAGCTTTAGAAACGTTGTATTTATGTTTGCGGTCGCTTTTGAAGCGACCGCAAACATAAATACAACGTTATTGTGTTGGAAAACACTGCGGTTTTTCTTTCCACGTTTCTCAGGCTCCTCCGGCTTGCAGGTCCCCGGTGCTCACCGGGGACCCAAAGTGAAAGCCACAGCAGGCAGAAACACAACGCGGTTGTGTTTACATGCCGCGTAGGGTTTCTGCCTCGGAGAGCCCCAAATGGGAAATGCTAAATGTTGCGTTGCTTCTGCCTAAATCTGCTTTCCCATTTGGGGCTCTCGGGCTCCCCGTGGGGAGCCCGAGAGCCCCAAATGGGAAAGCAGATTCATGCAGAAACAACGTGGTTGTTTTCCGCAATGCTGCATTGTTTCTGCCTGAATCTGCTTTCCCATTTGGGGCTCTCGGGCTCTGCCCGAGAGCCCCAAATGGGAAAGCAGATTGAGGCAGAAACAACGCAGTTGTTTTCCGCAATGCCGCGTTGTTTCTGTCTAAATCTGCTTTCCCATTTGGGGCTCTCGGGCTCCCCGTGGGCAGCCCGAGAGCCCCAAATGGGAAAGCAGATTCAGGAAGAAACACAACGCGGTTGTGTTGGAAAACGCTGCGGTTTTTCTTTCCGAGTTTCTCAGGCTCCTCCGAGCCGGAGGAGCCTGAGAAACTTGGAAAGAAAAACCGCAGCATTCTCCAACACAATAACGTTGTATTTATGTTTGCGGTCGCTTCAAAAGCGACCGCAAACATAAATACGTTTTTAAAGCTGCGGTTTTATTTCTAAGTTTTCCAGGCTCCTCGAGCCCGGAAAACTTAGAAAAAAACCCCCAGCTAGTGCTTATTTTTTTTTTAAAATAAATAGCACTTACCGAGATTCAGCTGCAGCTTTCCTGCTCGGGTCTCCGGTCCCCGTCCTCCGCGTACAGCACTAATGAAGGGAAAGCCACCCAGCGGTAGCTTTTGTTTACTACAGCTAGTTGGCTTTTCCTTCATTAGTGCCGCAAAAGCTAAAGCCAGCACAGGAGGGCATCCATTTCACAAAATGGATGCGCCCATGTGCTTGCTTTTGCGAATTTTGAGCTTGAATAGCTCAAAATTTTACATAGGAAGTTTTAAAAAAGAGAATGCTAGTATTTTTTTTATGTTGCCTATCTATTTTTTAAATAACATTTTTTACTAGACCATGGGCCTCATTACAACCTTGGTGCTAAGTGCACCAACTTTACCACCATGGTGTAAACTCCGTTTACACCATGGTGGATGGCGGATTTACCGCCCCATTCCAAGGTGAGTGGGGCGGTAAATCCCCATTTCCCCTTCCCCATTCCCATTTTTGCCCCATAGGGCATAATGGGAGTGGGGAAGGCGCTAATTACGCCGCCGTAAATTACGGCGGCGTAATTAGCACCATGGCAGGTTAGCGCCATGGATTTTAACGCCTGCTAAAAGCAGGCGTTAAAATCAGAATCAGGCGTTAAGGGTTAACGGTGGCGTTAACCCTTAACGCCTGAATTGTAATGAGGCCCCATGCCTTTAAAGAGAAATTAGAGAAAATGGAGGAAGAAGTTGTAAAATTCTAAAAGTTTACGTTGGATAAAAAGATATGCAACTCCTTAAAAAAGGCTTAAGTTTTGTGTCCACGGCAAAAGCGAAGGATTTCGAAACTCAAATAGAATTACAGAAATTATTTTGAGTTATTAGACTCCAATACTTTTTTAAAGATTCACCTACATCGAATAAAAAACAGAGTATAACGGGTCTCAAACCACCCTCTACTTTTACTCCCCTCAATAGCATGGTATCTCCAGCTATATTGGCTTTCGAAAATAAAATCATCGAAGAAAGTAAAAAATGAATATCTTCTAACAACCGACATAAGGACAACTTGAGTCGAGAAGAAAGAAAAGCCCTATTATCATTACAAACGAATCAGACTTTCCACATAAAACCAGCTGATAAGGGTGGAGGGATTGTCCTATGGGATAAATCACTCTATGATAGAGAAATCGAAATACATCTTCAAAATCCCCTTTTCTATCGTAAGCTTGATCGAGATCCTACTATGCGCCTTAAAGACGAAATCAAAAGTTTGATGGACCATGCAATGCAAGAAGGATGGATAGAAAAAGATGAACACACTTTTCTGGTTAAAGACAATCCGACCATTCCAGCATTCTACCTTCTGCCAAAAGTGCATAAAAACGCAGTGACCCCTCCGGGCAGACCTATCGTGTCTGCCATAAACTCGGTTTTAGAACCTCTGTCAATGTACTCAGACTGGTTTCTGAGACCGTTTGTAAGAATTATGAAGTCTTTTGTAAAAGACACTACAAGCATGGTTAACATCATCAATGACTTACCATGTCAGAAAGACAGTCTACTTGTAACACTAGACGTAACGGCTTTATATACAAGCATACCCCAGGGTGAGTGTCTGAAAATTATGGAAGAGGTTCTGAATAGAAGAACATCGACCCTTGATTCAGTCCCCACTCCGTTCATTTTGGAGTGCATTCGCTTAGCACTCACAGAAAATGTCTTCCTCTGTGATGGAGTTTTCTTTCGGCAAATCCATGGAACAAGTATGGGGGCAACCTTTTCCCCAGACTTGGCAAACTTGTACATGGACCATCACGAAACCACGTCTATATACCATGGCAATAATCCATTTAAAGAACAGATGGGACATTGGTATAGGTATATAGACGATGTTTTTATGATTTAGAAGAGTGATGTAGCGATGTTAGAAGATTTTCTGGTGTGGCTCAACAATCAGAGCATGTATATAAAATTCACCATGACATGGAACTCGTCCATCTCTTTCCTTGACCTGCTGATCCTCAAAACCGAAAGTGGTTATTTGTCAACCAAGTTGTTTAGAAAGCCTACAGACAAAAACACCCTTCTGCAATTCGACAGTTTCCACCCGTTAGCCTTACGCGAAAATCTCCATTGGACAATTTCTGCGTATTAGGAGAAACTGCTCAAACATAATTGATTATGTAAAGGAAGGCAAGGACTTGAAAGTAAAACTAAAAGCCAGAGGATACCCTAAGAGAATAGTACATGCTGCGTACAAGCGAGCAAAACATTCAAATAGAGATAGATGCCTCCACCCAGAACCGCAAGTACAACAGGAAAAAATGACATGTGTCACCACATTTAGTCCAATTAGCAACCAGCTCAGACGGACCATTAAAAAGAACTGGCATATCCTAAAAACGCTTGATTTTGAACCAGCTACTCCATGGTTCGCCTTCAAGCAACAAAAGAATGTAAGAGATCTAGTAGTGCACTTGTACCCTAAAAAAGAGAAAATATCCACCCAGACCACCTTGTGGCAGCTGCCACCAGTAGTGGGACATTATAAATGCGGCAAGTGCGTTGCTTGTGCATCTACAACCAATTTGAAGGAAATTGACCTTAATGGAAAGAACTGGGTATTCCGCACTTTTACCAATTGCGGATCATCATGGGTCATTTATGGAATTAAGTGCCCGTGCAATTTGATTTACATTGGTAAAACTAAAAGATGCATTAGACAACGCATTTGCGAACATAAATCTTTTCTGAAGCACAAAGTACCTAACAAACCTTTAGTTGCACATTATGAAACAAAAAAACACAAACATACTGACATCTTATGGTTTGTGTTACAAACTATCCCGACAACTGAAAGAGGAGGTAGTAGGGAAATGTTACTGAGCCTGGGTGAACAAAGGTGGATTTTTTCCCTGAATACAGCAAAGACCGGTTTGAACTCAGCAGTAGAGTGGAATTCTCTCATCACCCTAAGATAGTCTAGTTCAGTACTGATGATAGAGAATGCCCTAGATGACGGAGCGATTCTGCGGGGCACACGTTTGTTTTGTTCGAGTGTGCCTTAATAGGGGCCCCGCCCCCCCACCCCTCCCTGTTTGTTTGTGCTTTGATTTGTGAAAAGCATCCTGCGGAAATTAGTAAGGCACAGGTGTCAAGTATGTGTTGTGTTGCACATCCTATACCACTATATGCTACCGTCACATAGTAGCCTTGGTTTTTCCTTCCCACGGCTTTGAGCAAGGTAATACAACGCTGCTGCTGTAAAAACTCAGTGGAGCTACATTCACGTGAATGTCACGTGAACGCGTTAGCCAATTATAAAATAAGAAGACATTTGCATACATTCGAACACGATAGCCTGGACGCATTTCGTGATGCTCCGCCGGACCTGTACGAAAATAGTAAGGTAAGCCCGATTCTCTAAGAGCTTTACCAAGCCTGCTAGACTGCCGTTTCGCATACTAAGTTACACGCGGCTGATCACAATGGCAATGCCGTCATCGCCGTGTGATTTCGATGTATGGGAAATGTTCCTAGCTCGTTTTGCTAATACACAGGCGGGCTGTGTAGGAGATATATTCCTTTTAGAGTATGGAGAGGCATGTGACCAATCCACTCCCCCTTTGTTACGTTTCCATAGGTAATCGGGGAAACGCACTGAGTGACTCGACGCGTGTGGCTTTTTCCAAGCTTTTTTCAAACTGTTGAGCTGTGGAGTACTTTGAAGTGCTGCCCGCGCACCGAACGGAACAACTTCTGTTACGGGTCCGCCATATTCAGCGGAAATAAAGTAAGCTATTGTGGGACTATGATTGTATATCTAGTCTGACTTTTCGAATACGTTTGAAATGGGGCTAACAATAGGAGAAAAAGAATAAAAAGAAAAAGTAAAAAGTTCAAGAAAACAGTATAAGTTGTTTAAAGTATTAAACAATCAAGTAACACAGAAGATTAATTAACCAATGTATGTAATATAGAGAAAGTATGGGACATATAGTAACGGGTGTTATTTTGAATAAGTATGACACCAGGAGCATGTTGAGAGTGCTGTGTCCTGGATTAATGTAAATCAAATGAACATGTATTAAAAGAACATTGACAGGGTAATTCATAGAATCCAGCGCACAAGTAGCGCACGCGGCTGGCGCACAGCGTGCGCCTGCGATAGTCTGCGCCAGGCACGTGCGCTAAAACAGATTTCCGCGCACAGCGTATTCATGGATTTCAAGCTCCCAAAACAGCCGTGGCGCAGAGAATCGCAGCGAGCCTGCAGCAGCGCCAGTAACGCCCCCAAGAACGCCCTCGCGCACGGAAAAGCCATCAAAAGCGCTAAATCATCGCTAAGGGCTGCGCTAACCCCGGACCACTTCACAGGGCAGGCAAACAAGGAAAGCAAAGCGGGCAATCTCCAAATCAGGAGTACGCGGGAAGTACTACACGCGACTAGGCAGGGAACGTGAATCACAGGGGTACGCGGGAATCATCACACGCGAACAGCCAGGGTGCGTGTATTACAGGGGTAGCGGGAAGTTCAACACGCGATTGGCCAGGGAACGTGAATTACAGGGGGACGCGTGAAGTAGAACACGCGATAGGCCAGGGAACGTGTATTACAGGGGTACGCGGGAATCATCACACGCGAACAGCCAGGGTGCGTGTATTACAGGGGTAGCGGGAAGTTCAACACGCGATGGGCCAGGGAACGTGTATTACAGGGGGACGCGTGAAGTAGAACACGCGATAGGCCAGGGAACGTGCATCACAGGGGTACGCGGGAATTATCACACGCGAACAGCCAGGGTGCGTGTATTACAGGGGTAGCGGGAAGTTCAACACGCGATGGGCCAGGGAACGTGTATTACAGGGGGACGCGTGAAGTAGAACACGCGATAGGCCAGGGAACGTGTATTACAGGGGTACGCGGGAATCATCACACGCGAACAGGCAGGGTGCGTGTATTACAGGGGTAGCGGGAAGTTCAACACGCGATTGGCCAGGGTACGTGTATCACAGGGGTGCGTGGGAATTATCACATGCGAATAGGCTGGGTGGGCCCCCACAGGTGTACCCTGTACACCCTCCCCGGCCCCTGCAGGCAGCCCACAAAACAGTGGACTACCCTGCACACCTGATCATGTCCCCCTGCACCCCCATCCACCAGGGGCACCCTCCACCAGGCCCCCACCCATGTCTCCCACCACCCCCACCCCCCAGCAGTGCAGGGGCACCTGCCATCAGGCCCCCATCCATGTCTCCCACCACCCCCAACCCCCATCCACCAGGGGCACCCTCCACCAGGCCCCCACCCATGTCTCCCACCACCCCCACCCACCAGCACTGTGGGGCACGTGGCCAGCAGGCAGTCAGGCAGCAGCCGATGGCAGGTGGGAGCGTGCTCAGGCTTCTTGGGGACTTAAATTTGGCCTCCTGGCCAGGAGCGTGGTCTTTCGTGTTAGAACGCGTGGACAGCCTGATAGGGAGTGATTTTGCACCTGAAAACCCCACACTCATCGCGCGAAAACCCGTCACCAGCATATGTGCGTCAATAGTTACCTGCACGTGCTGTGTCAAAGCGTGTGATTGGTGAAAAGTGAGCGACACGCAGGAGTGTCGAAGCGCGTGATTGGTGAAAAAGGATCCACATGCAGGAGTGACAAAGCGTGTGATTGGTGAAAAGTGAGCTACACGCAGGAGTGTCGAAGCGCGTGATTGGCGAAAAAGGATCCACATGCAGGAGTGACAAAGCGTGTGATTGGTGAAAAGAGAGCTACACGCAGGAGTGCCAAAGCGTGTGATTGGTGAAAATGGGCCAAGCACGTACACGCCGTAAGTGACGATGTACGTGTGGGCCTGTATAAAAGGTAGTGTTGAACACAATTTCCTTGTACGTGCTTTTCGTGGAGAGCGAGTGGGTGAATTCGGTACTTCTTGTCGTTTCACACGCGATTTACTTCACGGCGTTTCCAGTTCGTACTCCCTGTTACCTCTGACAGCTCTTTTCTCTTTTTCCTCTTGTACTGGTTTTCCTGGGCCTGTTCCCTCAAACAGTGTCCCCTTCTACAGTTGTCCTGTCTCCTCAGACAGCGTACACCTCTTCTTTTGGCGGGGGTGTTGCCAACCAAAAGTGCTATTTTTTCACGCACTTTTACCTGGCAGACGGTGAGTCACGCACGTATCTAACATCTGTGCTTGCCCCGTGTGTAGCCTACCCCTTCAGAGGTCAATCTAGGCCGCGTGTGACACGCATACGTTCATTGTGTTACTGGATGCCACAGCGTAGTGCAGGGTTTTCCATCAGCACACGTGGTCTAGGAGGGGTATTGTGCACGTTCCTTAACTTTTTTGGGGTGCCTGTGCGTTGCGTGACCCGTCATCTTTCCCCAGGGGTGTCATATAGCCTTGCCACTGCACTAGGGTACGAATACCATCTGGTACCCAACCCCTTTGACACCCAATTGCCCAGGACAATTGTGCACACCCACTCCCATACGCACAATACCATCAGTGCCATGGTTGGGAGGCGTGCAAGCCGTAAGGGTGGCAAAGGTGGCCGAGCCACACGTGGTGGCCGTGGAGGATCCAACAGGGGACGTGGTTGTGACTTGCAGGGCGCCCCTGTTCCCCCCAGTCTGGAGGAACAGTCAGGGACACCCATGCCCCCCCCCCCCCCCCCCTCCCAGTTGAGAGTCATGTGGCTGATACCAACCCTGATCAGCCCATGTCGGACCAGGCCATTGTGGCACCAGACCTGTCCGAGGGTGATTCCATCGCTGACATCCAGGTCAGCAGGTCCACTGCACGTGCACCGGTGCACATTGGTGTCATCAGGGCACGCGCATCTATGCCAGATAGGTCATCTGCTGGCCCCCGTAGCCAGGGTGTGGCTCAATCCACCCCACCTCTCATACACCCTGCCAAGACTGTGTCGGTCCTAGTTCATGCACCTCAGATCAGGCCTGACCCCATCCCACTACCCCCAATGCCTGCACCTACTCCCATGCTGAGTGGGCAATCACACACACCCAGTACAGAGTCCACCACGGCTCCTGCCCCTAGTGTCCACAGCGGCGTAGGACACTCTGGATCCCCACCCCCTTCCAAGCGCAAGAGGAAGAGTGCACGTCCGGCACAGGCTGATGCCCCAGACACGGCTGCACAGTCCGGCCCATCAAGGAAGCCAAGCTTCACAGACGCCGAACTTAATGCACTTGTTCAGTATGTGTCAGATCATGATAGGGAAATGGTCATCGTTGCAGGGTCCAAGACCACACATGCCAGACGCCAGGCACACTGGCAGACCATTGCTGACAGAATAAGTGCCCTTGGAGTAGTGAGGCGCACAGCTAGTGATTGCCAGAAGCGCTGGAATGACCTTAAGCGCAGGGCAAAGGATAAGCTGGCCTCAAGTCATGCCGCAACCTTGGTGACTGGAGGTGGGTCCCCAGCACAGGAAATAGAACTCACACCACACGAGTCCGTAGCTGGATCCTACGTCACCGAGGGACAACTCCAAGGTGTGGGAGACCTCCCTGATTACGAGGCATCATCCGGTGAGTGCACATGCATGTGTGTATTATCCATGTGCATGGTGTGTGTGTGAAGCATTCATGTTGGGTGCCTGTCAAGGGGGTGTGTGGCAGAGTTGATAGTGGCACCCATGTGCCTCATCCAGTATGTTCAGTGCAACACCATCTGGCCACAGCACTATCCCTACTGGCAACAGTGCACATATGGGCCAACACCATGGAAGTTGCCCTTGATTAGTAATTTTGTCACTACATTGTTGCTCATACTCCCCTGTCTATTCATCTGATGTCTTACATACCATTCCTCTCCTTTCCCCCAGCCATTCAAGTTTCATCTTCACATGCCTGACATGCAATGATACCACATGCTAATGCGTCCTCTGTATATAAATGCCTACCAACATGCAGTCATACTGTGGATGTAGCCTTGACATCCACCTCCTTCCTGGGTCCTTTGGTACCGTCTGGTTTCGAGCCCCATTCCCTCACACTCCATGCTGCTCTTCATGGTCTATCTTCCATGACTTCTACAGTTCAGACCATCGTGCCCTACGCACGACACCTGCTTGCCAAAAGTCAAATGAGGGCAGCCTGCCCTCCAATGCGACCCACCCTATTGCTGACCAGTGCATCTGAGCCTACTCTAAGCTAACTCTCACTGACATCTGCTCATACATGCCTTTGCCTGTCCCATAGACCCTTCACATGGTCCCTGTCCTCTCTCCTTGCTCCTCTTCCACCATCATAGGTGGGACCCGTTGGGGTGTACTCCTGGCCTCCTTCCAATCCTCAGATACCACTATTGATGTGCATGGTAATGGGAGCGTCTCAGTCCAAGGCCCTTAGGCCAACCTCAATCTCCTTGAGAAATGCTACCCACATCTCATCAACTTCCTTACCTCTCCTGCTGTCCCCCCTCCTCTCTCCTCATCAATCCTGCACTGCCTCCCTGCACCCTCCCATGAACCTTCTCCGCCTCCCACTCCAACTCCTACACATGCGGCACCTCTGATCTCTAGCACTCCCCGTAAGTCCTACAAGGCTGTCAACCTCCTCCACAATTACACTCCTTTCACTGCGGCCGCATCAGGCATTCCTCCGATAACTGTCACTTACATGAGGTTATGCACCTTGACATCCTTGGTCTCATGGAAACATGTCTGACGGCCAGCTCTGTCTGCATCCTTGACCCTCTCCTTGGCCCGCCACTACTGTGCAGGGGGGGTGTGCCCTTGGCTTCCCTGAGGGTATTCCTGCCACTGTCACACCTACTTAGACCTACTCCACTCTGGAATGGCTTGTGTGAGGTTTCTGTCCACCACACCTTGACATTCTCAAACAGTGCGTACTGTGTCTGGGAAAACTGGTCAAATGTACTACTTCCTTTCTGAGTGTCCTCACCTCTCCTCCTCACTCATGTCCCCAGACACAGAATTCCTCATCCTTGGTGCGGTACGCATCCACCTGCATGCCTGTTGACGCCCCCACGTGACCTTTCTGTGACCTCAGCAACTCCCTCTCACCCTCTAGACTCCCGTCTGTCCCTACTCATTCTGCAGGGCACACTCTTGATGCTCTGATCTCATCTGACTTTCCCCTCTCCGTCCATCTCTGCACTCCTCTCTCCTGGAGTGATCACATTCTCCTCTCCTCCCAGCTCACCCTCAACACCCCACAGGCAAAGCCACCCTCACCACTGTCACACACCTTCTTGGTATTCCGACCCATGAAGTGTGTGTCAGTCGAGGCTCATGCTGCCAAAATCTCCCCCCCATCCAGCTCCCCCTTAGGCTCACTCCCATCCTGACAGGGCCCACTCCATGCTCCACTCCATGTCAGGTACACTGGATGTCTTTGCCACGGTCATGACCACCTGTCAGAAGCCCCATGCCAATGCAGAGTCCTGGCATGACTCGGATCTTGGGAACCCAAACCACAGGTGCCGGGTGGCAGAGAGGGAATGTCCTGCATCATGGCCATCCTCTGGCAAACTGGCCTGCCACATGCTCCAAAGGCAATAGCGCCTCACCCTTCTCACCAAGATGAGATCCCCAATCCAAGGGCACATATCTGCGGCATGTGACAACTCTGCAGGACACATAGAAATCTGAAAGGACCTTGCCGAGCCAGAAGCAGTGTGTACCTCCCCTGTCCCCTCCGAGCCCACAGCACAGCATGATTGTCTCTGTACCCCTATAGGCCACCCCCCCAGCACTTGTCTGCGCCTAACACCATCTGCCCTTGACGTCAAGTCCTACTTACCTTGTACAGCACTTCCAGCCGCCACTCCCCCTTGCACTTCATTGTGCCACCCACCCCTGCACTTGCGTGACATGAATGACACCAGCACCAGTAGTATTGTTGACTGGCATCCCCTTCTGCCCCACCACCCCTCAGTGCTCCGCTGCACCTACAAACATTACTTGACCGGTGCTTCACGAATGCAAAATTATTCCGTTACAGGTGTTGGGGAGGTGGAATCACAATGTTTACTGCATTATGTTGATGTAGACAAGGCACTGTGCATCGTTGCCAATTTGGACTAGCAGATCCATGTACAACATGTATACTAATTGATGTGACGATGCAATGTCAGGACCAGAGTGGTTGAAATCCAAAAAAGTAGCCCTCCTCTCCCTCTTCACTTGGTGGCTATGTCACATGCCATGTGTGTGATGGCATGTGCCTTTGACATGGCAATCACCGCCCAATGTGTGATGGCAGTGCTAGGCATCAAGGTGAGCAGGCGTTGCTCTCCAATCAGTACATAGTATGCCCTGAGCCTCCCCTACAGACCCAGTGATGGTGAATGCATAGGAGGACTCCCAGTCATGTAGGACATGTGTCGTAGGACTACTGCCTATGTTGTTCATCAGCCCTTGTTGCATGCCATGGTGCTAATGCCTGTTTCCATTTTTCTCTTTCATGTCTTTGCAGGGGACGAAGCACTTGTTGATGCTGGGGATGTGGTGGTGGAGCCGTCCCAGGAGGGCAACCCGGGCCGACCTACCACAAGTGAGGGACGTGGTGTGTTTGTGGGTGAAAACCCACAAGTGCTGCAGGCCGTGCTGTCGAGGGGTGTCTCTGGGGGTTCCTCCCCCGAGCAGTATTCAGGTGTAGACTCGGAGGATGACACCTATGTGCAGTCGCAGGTGAGTGTTCTTGGGAGAGAATCTCCTCTGTCCGACCCACCTGCAGCCAGGCCATTGGCCTCAATGGGGATGTCAGTGTCGGCAGATCAGCCTCCGGTGGTTACGGATGCAGGGCCACACCACCCAATCTCTGATCCTGTTCCTGGGGCTGCAGATCAGAGAGGGAATGCAGTCCTGCAGCCTGAGGCCTTGCCGGCACAGCAAGGCGCAGTCCGCCTTGCCCCAGGCAGGTGTGGTGCCCGTCAACGTGGTGGCCGTATGCCACCTGGCAATACCGTATGGGAGCAATCCATCTACGGTATGGCCACCCAACAGGCAGCATCATCCGAGATGATTGCACAGGCCATGGATAGGGTGGCCACTTCCATTGTCCCCCCAGAAAGGCTGATGGAGCGACTGGAGCAGGCTACAGAGTCCATCTGCCAGGCACACAGGGAGGATATGTTGGCGTCCAACATGGACAGGCGGGCGGCACTGGCGACTCTGCGGGAATCACTTTCCATGGAGTCCCAGCGCCACAGGGAAGCCCTGAGGGAAGAACTCCGTCACCTCAGGTCGACCCTGTTAGAGCTTGAGGCTTCATCCCATAGAAGGACAGAGGAGCAGCTGGAGCGTCTGACACGGACGCTCTCGGCCGAGATGCAGGCAACTCGTGCGGAGGTCAGGTCATCCCGGGAGTTACTGCATGGGGACCTCCGCATGATTATAACCCAGAACCAGAACTACCAGACCCGCCTGCTTGCAGCCATGGAGGAGCAAACTCGTGCTTTGCGTGGGCTGCCTCCCATTGTCACACCATCTTCTGAGGCAGCTCCCCCACCTCCAGAGTCAGCTGCAGGGTCTGGGCAGAGCCATAGCGACTCATCTCCCACAACAGAGTAGCCGTGTGGGCCACGAGCCTATGGGGTGTTTTCCTTTCCCATGATCCACACAGGTGGATTGTGGCGTGCATCCTGTCCTCGGACCTCATAGGTGCCCCCCCCCCCCCCGCCGGCCCTTTCATGGCCATTTTTTCTCTTTTTCATTTTTATTTTGCAAGAGTGTTGCCTTGTGTGGGTACCTGGGCATACACTGTATTGTGGCTGGGCACATGCAGGCTTGTCCTGAGTTTGGTTTCGATGCTTGGGTAGCAGACATCCACACCCCTCCTGCTTCCGTTTCCATGGGCTTGCAAAGGGTGTGCCCAAGTGACAGCAAATTACACGGTGACATTGGACTCCCATGAGCTGTTGGCCAGTCCATAGTCAATACTGTGTAGACATTCATAGTGTTCATTGTTGTTGCACCTAACTATGCATGATGGTATGACATGTGCCTCTACTTACATATGTTGCTCATGTTTTGCAGGTATTTCACACAGATCTTCACAAGGGCATACTCTCTGGAGTCACACTACATGTCGGTAGATGTGCACTGACACTTTTGCATGGCGCCATCACTGTACATCTGGACGGTGAGGACATACCAGCTGAATCAGGTAATGAGACTACCATTGATTACATGCAATGTGTCTTGTTTGGGTGGGCTTCAGGGTGGGTTGGTGTGTAATTTGATAGAAATTACTCTTACACAGGTGTGTAGTAGTGGCTCCAGGGCGGTTAGCTGCTCAAGTGCGGCTATGTTCCATTTGGGGCACTGCTATTTGTGACACTGGTGTCATGTTGTGATGGCCAGTTTGTTTGCTGTCACATACCATGACATGGTGTCCTCAGTGGCGGGACTGTGAAGGGAGTGGGTGACATGGCAATGTTGTCATGTAGTGAATCGCCTGTGGCAATGCATTTTAGAATGATGGAGTTGTGTCTTTGCGTTGTGATGCATAGCTGGTGTATGTGTAGCTAGGGGTGCACACATATTGACACTTCCATGTTAACAATCTCAGGCTGATGTGTATCTGACAGTTCATTGTCAAGTAATTTTCAGACATTGTCAGGTAGAGTCATCATTGATTGTCAGATGGTATGTGCCAGAGCAGTGTGCACTAGCCAGCACTGTGATTCCTAGGTGAAGAAGTTGGCCACCAGTTGCGTACGGGCTGCCTCCCCCCGTGCCCTTTCCCCTCCCATGCGCAGCGGGCGTGCATGTGGTTGTGGATGTGGGGGCACCACCATGTCCACGGGCAGGCCCCGGCGTGTTGCAACGTTGTGCAGGACACATGCTGCCACTATGATCCTGCACACTATTCGGGGAGCATATAACAGCTGCCCGCCAGAACGGTCAAGGGAGCGAAAGCGTGACTTGAGCACTCCGAATGTGCGCTCCACTATGCCCCGTGTAGCAATGTGGGCTGTGTTGTACCTTACCTGGGGTGGCGTGGTGGGGTTCCGGATTGGGGTCATCATGTGGGGGCTGATAGGGTAGGCACTGTCCCCTGCGGAGGTGGTGATGGGTATCATTAGTGGTGTTGTGTCATGACCCAGTATCTGACATGCATGCATGTGGAGTGGCATTCATGCTCACCAAGCAGCCATGTATCTCCATGCTGGCCAGCCTCTAGGTCCCGGCATAGGGTAGACATTCTGTAGATGAAGCTGTCGTGGGTGGACCCTGGATAGTTGGCATATACTGATGTGATGATTCCCTTGGCATTGCATACAACTTGGACGTTGATGGAATGCCAGTGCTTGCGGTTTCTATAGATGTGCTCTGTTGCCCTGGGTGGACGTAGAGCCACATGTGTGCAGTCAATTGCACCAAGCACTTTGGGGAATTGAGCCACACCATGGAATTCCTGGATGCACGTCCGCCTTTCTGCATGAGTCCTGGGGAGATATATGTGCCTGCGGACTGAAGGCCGTGCAGTGATGATGTTCAAGACCTGGTGTAGGCAGCGTGACTGCGTGGCCTGTGACACACCACCCACTATGGCACTTGTCCGCTGAAAGGATCCAGTGGCCAAGAAGTGCAGTACATTCAGGACCTTCTGCAGGGGGCTGAGTGCTTGGGAGCACAGGGTGGGTGATGTGAGGTCATCCTCCCACTCACTGACCAGGTCCAGTATGATGTGTGCTGGAAACCTGTACCTCCCATACACCTGGTCATCAGGCATCCCGAATAGGCTGGTTCTGGGTGTGAATATTCTGGCCCTGACTCTCCTCCTCATCCTCCTTTGGTAGCCCACTGCCACTGCTGCTAGGAACGGTATGTTCATCCTGGCATCTGGCTTGTTTATTGAAAAGTGCGCAAATTAATGCCTTGCGCGTGTAGTAGGCAGCGTGTGAGCCTCTCACCCCTGGAATCGAGTTCCCACTCCAATCGCGTGTGGAAATTCCCACGCTGCAGGCATACAGGTGCGCTGACGTACTTGCCTGTGTAAGTGGCCGCGCGCCCCTGAAATACACGTACATAGGCCAATGGCGTGTAAGCGCACTTTTGGGCAATTACACGCGATGAAATACACGTACATAGGCCAATGGCGTGTACGCGCACTTTTGGCCAATTACACGCGATGAAATACACGTACATAGGCCAATGGCGTGTACGCGCACTTTTGGCCAATTACACGCGATGACACTCTGACGTGCAGGATTTCCACGTGTGCTCCGTCTTCACGTGCTGAGTGGGGAACGCCCGTGCGGATCACGTCAGACGCGCTTACGCGATGAGGGACTCTGGTCCAATAGAATCGCGTATGCGTGCTGACGCACTTACGCGCTAAGGGCCTTTCCTCGGATTTCACGCTGACGTGCAGGAATTTCACGTGCCAAATCACTCCGTATCAAGCTGGCCACCCGAAAACACACGGAACACCACGCTCCTGCCCCGAAGGCCGAGTTACTGCCCCCCAAGTGCCCTGAGCAGCCTCCCACGTGCTATCTGCTGCTGCCTGCCTGCCTGCCTGCCTGCTGCCACCGTGCCCTGCCATTTGGTGCCTGCACATCAGCCATCTGCAGGGGTCCAGTTGCTGTGCCCACCCCTGCTGGAACTGAAGACTCCCAACTGGGATTACATCGCTCCACAGCCCAGCCCCAGGACCCAGTTGCCCACCCACACCTGCCTCTGGGGTTGCCATGTCGGGCACTTCTACATCTGGCACCAGTGGCAACCCCAGGCCAGAGGGGCAGAGGGGCACCAGCTTCACTGCCACCGAAGTTGGTGTCCTGGTGGAGCATGTCCTGGGGCAGTATGATGCCCTCTTTGGATCGTCCCGCGCCAGCAAGGAAGGACGGGAGAGGATCTGGGCCGACTGTGTGGTTGCCATCAACGCGGAGGGGGTGGCAACCCGCAACGTCTTGAAGATCAAGAAGCGCTGGGAGGACTTGAGGTCCAGGACCCTTGTGAAGGCCCGGCGCCTCGTGGAGGGGGGCCGGGGCCACATGAGTTCCATCCAGAAGAGGGTCCTGGAACGCGTACGCCCAGCGCTCCACGCCCAGATCCTTGAGAGGGAGACCCGTCTGGAGTTGAGCGGTAAGTGTCCAAGCATCACTGTGTGAGACAGGGCATGTTGCGGTGTGCTGGTTCTATGATACTTGCCTGTATGTGTGCCATGTGCCATGTATGCATGTATGTGTGCTGGGACATCATGGTAATGCATGTGCGACCAGTGATGTGTGACCCACATGGTTGTTGCATGTGTAGAAATGCGGCTTGGGGAGCACTATGCAGATTTGGGACATGAGAGCATGCCAGTCTCTGTACCTGGACATGGATGGGGGTGAGGATGGGTGCTGATGCCAGGTACATATATGGTAGCCATGTCTGTGTGCCTGACCTGCATGTCTGTGACTTGTGCATGCCATGGATGCATGACTCATGTGTGTGACAATGCACAGATTCAGTGACGCACCCACCTTACCCTTGTTTTGCCTGTGTTTGGTGTGATTGTGGCCAGATGGATGTGACTGAGGTGTAGTGTGTGCATGTGATATGCATGAGCCATGATGCATGTGAGTTACATTTCATTGAATGTTTCAAGAGTCAATTGGACATGCATGGAAATGTGCATGGCATGCACCATGCCTGTTACTGTGTGTGTTTTGCCTGGACTGACCCATGTGTTGTGGAGGGACATGATGGAAGTGTACTTTGACAGGGGTGCTCATCTGCTATTGCTTCCTGTCTAGGGGACCATTGTACAGTAGCCTGATGCTTGTGTTCTTTGTCTCCCTCTACGCAGCGGCTAGTGAAGAAGAGGGCGGAGACGGCGCTGTGGAGCAAGGCGGCGGGGATGCCCCCACGGCTGCAGCGGAAGGGGTGGGTGAGCCCCCACTGGGGCCTGCTACGGCGGGAGACGGTGAGGAGCCATCCAGGTTGGTGGTTTGCACAGAGGAGGAGGAGGCCGACACTGGTGCACACATGGGCCCTGGTGGGAGCATCCCTGCTGGTGCAAGTGGTGCAGTCCAGGGCCAGGGGCAGGAGGCAGCACAGGTCACCGTGGAGGGGCCTGTGCATGTCGCTGTCCCTGACCCTGTGAGTGCACCACCATGCACCAGCAGGGATGCCCCGTCCCAGGCCCGTCCGCAGGTAGAGGGGATGTCCATGTCAACTGACTCCCCTCCACCTGCGGCCGTGGGAACCCCTGGCCGCGTGGAGCAGGTCCTGATTGGGGTCGCGATGCGCACGGCTGTGATTCGTGATGCCGTGCGTGCTTCCCGGGAGGAGCACGCACGTCATCACGAAGTGCACCGTGCCGACGTGGCCCAATTGGGATCGGCCATGTTCGGGGGGTTCCTGCATGTGTTGGCCAATCTGACGGCCCTCTCCTCCTCTGTGCAGGCTATCCACCAGTCGTTCTCCTTGCCGTCTTTCGGCCCAGATGCCACCATGGCCCCCTGTGGACCTGCCCCGACCAATGCAGCCAGCTCGGTGGGGATCCCATCCCTGCCGCAGTTGGGAGTCGGAGGTCCAGCAGGGGTGGACGACACAGCAAGTGGACCCCAGCAGATGGAAGATGTGCCGGCATCATCGGGCAGGGCACGTGCACGACGGCGTCGGTGGTTACCATCAGCCTGGATGCCGTCGTGCTGGCAGAGGCAGTGGCGTCGCAGGCAGCAGCGGGCTCGACGTGGGAGGCATCATGGCTCAGGGCCATCAAGATCGGAGGGGCAGGCATCGGCCGGAGGGCAGGGCAACCCTGGCATGGCGGTGTGTTCCGTGTGGGAGGAGTTTGGCCAGCGGATAGGTGCGGAGCGGCAGCGGGCGGAAGAGGAGCGGCTCGCCATGGCCAGGGCGGAGATCTCCATGCATCAGGCATTGAGGCGGGCTGAGTGCCTCGAGGAGGCTCGCAGGGAATTTGGAGAGCACATGGGGTTGTCCCTGCGAGACCTCGGGGCCAGGACTGAGTCCCGCCTCCAGGACATTGACATGGAGTTCGAGGATGCCCTGGCCAGCATCACCAAGTGAGCCGCAGGACTAGCCCGCTGCCTTTGTATATAGTTTTTTAGTTAGTTAGTGCTAGGTTTCCTTTATTTAATTATTTTTTTTTTGGACCGCTTGGACAATGGCCACTTCTTTGTACATATTTTTTTAAATAGTTAGTATTAGGTTTAATTTGTGGTGTTGGGCTCATGGACCCTTGAACAATCCTGTAAATATAGTTATTTTTTGTGAGATAAATTTTTTTACTTTCATATTGGTCACACCATGTCGTAATGGTTTATCTTTCATTTCATTCTACATGTGTTTACTTTGGGCAAAATCCATTCATTTTTCTATCCTTTGTTTTTTGGTTTCTCATTTTTGTTCCCGGACATGGACCTTTTATTTGCTTTACCAGATAGTTGTCAGAGTTTACTTTATTTTTATTTTGTAATACATTTTAATATTATCTTACACTTGTGCCATTTTTTCTTTGGTTTCTTACATGCCATGATATGGGTTTTGACATTGACTTGCACCCATTGTGTATGTGTGTGTGGCGGACATGTGTTCTTTTGCTTACTTGCCTTTGGGGTTGTGTCATGTGATTGCATTCACTATGTGGGTGCATGCAATCCTTGCCTGGGTGTTTGTGCTGGGTATGCTGGTCATTACTGCCATTATTGTGTATCGTCAGGACCAGGGGCCAGGGGGACATGGGTGGGGGCCTGGTGGAGAGTGCCCCAGGTGGATGGGGGGTTGGGGGTGGTGGGAGACATGGGTTGGCCATGGGTGGGGGCCTGCTGGCAGGTTGCCCACAGTGCTGGGGGTGGGGGTGGTGGGAGACATGGGTTGGCCATGGGTGGGGGCCTGCTGGCAGGTTGCCCACAGTGCTGGGGGTGGGGGTGGTGGGAGACATGGGTTGGCCATGGGTGGGGGCCTGCTGGCAGGTTGCCCACAGTGCTGGGGGTGGGGGTGGTGGGAGACATGGGTTGGCCATGGGTGGGGGCCTGCTGGCAGGTTGCCCACAGTGCTGGGGGTGGGGGTGGTGGGAGACATGGGTTGGCCATGGGTGGGGGCCTGCTGGCAGGTTGCCCACAGTGCTGGGGGTGGGGGTGGTGGGAGACATGGGTTGGCCATGGGTGGGGGCCTGCTGGCAGGTTGCCCACAGTGCTGGGGGTGGGGGTGGTGGGAGACATGGGTTGGCCATGGGTGGGGGCCTGCTGGCAGGTTGCCCACAGTGCTGGGGGTGGGGGTGGTGGGAGACATGGGTTGGCCATGGGTGGGGGCCTGCTGGCAGGTTGCCCACAGTGCTGGGGGTGGGGGTGGTGGGAGACATGGGTTGGCCATGGGTGGGGGCCTGCTGGCAGGTTGCCCACAGTGCTGGGGGTGGGGGTGGTGGGAGACATGGGTTGGCCATGGGTGGGGGCCTGCTGGCAGGTTGCCCACAGTGCTGGGGGTGGGGGTGGTGGGAGACATGGGTTGGCCATGGGTGGGGGCCTGCTGGCAGGTTGCCCACAGTGCTGGGGGTGGGGGTGGTGGGAGACATGAGCAGGTGTGCAGGGTAGTTCCCTGTGGTGTGTGCTGCCTGCAGGGGCCGTGGAGGGTGTACAGGTAATGCCTGGGAGCACACAGCCAAATCGCGTGTGCAACTTCCCGCTCACCCCTCAAATCCACGTTCCCTGCCAT
This sequence comes from Ambystoma mexicanum, assembly GCF_040938575.1. Taxonomy (NCBI): domain Eukaryota; kingdom Metazoa; phylum Chordata; class Amphibia; order Caudata; family Ambystomatidae; genus Ambystoma; species Ambystoma mexicanum. The sequence continues at coordinate 1,362,454,762 of NC_090930.1, read as the reverse complement.
ATCGCGTGTGCAACTTCCCACTCACCCCTCAAATCCACGTTCCCTGCCATATCGCGTGTGGAACTTCCCGCGCGCCCCAGAAATCCACGTACCCGGCCATATCGCGTGTGGAACTTCCCGCGCGCCCCAGAAATCCACGTTCCCTGCCATATCGCGTGTGGGACTTCCCGCGCGCCCCAGAAATCCACGTACCCGGCCATATCGCGTGTGCAACTTCCCGCGCACTCCTGCAATCCACGTACCCGGCCATTTCGCGTGTGCAACTTCCCGCGCACTCCTGCAATCCACGTACCCGGCCATTTCGCGTGTGCAACTTCCCGCGCACTCCTGCAATCCACGTACCCGGCCATTTCGCGTGTGCAACTTCCCGCGCACCCCTCGAATCCACGTTCCCTGCCATATCGCGTGTGGGACTTCCCGCGCGCCCCTGAAATCCACGTACCCGGCCATTTCGCGTGTGCAACTTCCCGCGCACCCCTCGAATCCACGTTCCCTGCCATATCGCGTGTGGGACTTCCCGCGCGCCCCAGGAATCCACGTACCCGGCCATATCGCGTGTGGAACTTCCCGCGCGCCCCTGATAACCACGTACCCGGCCATTTCGCGTGTGCAACTTCCCGCGCACTCCTGCAATCCACGTACCCGGCCATTTCGCGTGTGCAACTTCCCGCGCACCCCTCGAATCCACGTTCCCTGCCATATCGCGTGTGGGACTTCCCGCGCGCCCCTGAAATCCACGTACCCGGCCATTTCGCGTGTGCAACTTCCCGCGCACCCCTCGAATCCACGTTCCCTGCCATATCGCGTGTGGGACTTCCCGCGCGCCCCTGAAATCCACGTACCCGGCGATTTCGCGTGTGCAACTTCCCGCGCACCCCTCGAATCCACGTTCCCTGCCATATCGCGTGTGGGACTTCCCGCGCGCCCCTGAAATCCACGTACCCGGCCATTTCGCGTGTGCAACTTCCCGCGCACCCCTCGAATCCACGTTCCCTGCCATATCGCGTGTGGAACTTCCCGCGCACCCCTGCAATCCACGTACCCGCCCATATCGCGTGTGGAACTTACCGCGCACCCCGGTATGCACGCACACGTTTATTTTTTCTCTCTGCGCGTGTCTGTGTTTGTGGGTACCCCTTTGTACGTCATTTGTCCAGGAGGGCAACAGTATTGTACATTGGTCATGTCTGTATATAGGTGCTATTTGTTGGCGCGCCTTTTAGCGCACATTTCTTGCAGGCGCAGACACGCTACCGCCTGCTTTCTTGTGGCGGTCGTGTTTGTGCCTGTTTGTGCCTGTGCGCTGCTTTGAGCGTGCGCTTTTTTGCCCTATTCTATTCCATGAATACGTGTTGTATGCGAGCGTGTGGGCGTTCCGCGCACTTGCCTCCTGAACTTTCCCCGTGCCGCCCACATTCTTCCCCATTCCGAGTGTTGTGCCCCATTTTATTCCCCATTCCGAGTGTCCCGCCCTGTGTTCCGCCTACTTTAGAGCTGTGCGCTGCGCTCGGAGTGATGGCGCAGTGGCCGTGGCGCACGACGTTGGTTGACCTGTGCGCCGGCCTGCGCCGCGCGTTTTTTCCGCGCACGTCCTCTGCTTTTCTTGCGCAGGGACTTCCATGAATCGACGTGCGCTGGTTTCCCTGCGCTTTGCGCTGATTTTCGGTGCAGCGCACGCATTGGCCCCTCTGCGCCGGGATTTTCGGCGCACATTTATTCCATGAATCGGCTTTTGTGTTCCTTATGTTAAATAGGTTTCCCACACAGCCAAGAAATAACAGAAACCAGAATTGATCCGTGACATCTGGGAAGTAGGAACTAAGACCTGCTATGACTAGGTTTCTCCTAGTATAAAGCTCAAGTCCAACCAGGATGTAAGTAAAGGCGAGAGTGATAGATAGATCTAAAATTATTGTGAAAAATGTAAGTAATTCTAAGAGATTATGAAAATACGATGCATTATATAGACTAAAGAATAAAGAAAAGTTGTGTGTTTGGAAGGGAACCATCGTTTTACTGTGTGATTAATGTATAAATGTATTCATGTTTGTTTTTAGATTATCCTGTTACGGGGGATTTGAAATAGTGATGTCCACCAACTAAAAAGAAATTGTCTGTCCTGAAGAAGGCCTAAAAAAGCATTGGTTGTAGAGACACTAGGGATAGTGTTTCATCTCGTAAAATGGCTGAAACATGTCGACACTTGACAATAGACTAGCTAAAGAATTTAGTCTTGTATCTGTAAACTACTGAATTGTTTAGAGTGGTTTCTTACTAAGACAACAAAAACCCCATATGAAACATTGTGTTTTTTAAGAAGCGAGCGAGAAGATATGCTGATGTACCATGATTAATGTGTGTTCTATTGATTTGTTACCTCTCTCTCCTTTTTTAACTTTTCTAAAGTGGTCTTAACACTTAATAAATTGATATGGACATATTGGAAAAAAAAATTTGCTATGTGTAGTGTGTATTAATTGAGTCGAATGGTTCCTTGCCTTTTGCACATAATACGAGATATGTTTTGCACAAATTTGGCTTACTAAACTTGAAGGTGAAAGCCATGTTCACAATAAATCTGTAGATCATTTTGCCAGTACTGGTTGGACATAGAGTGGGGTAGCCAGTTTTTCTCAATTTTGTATTTTTCTGATATTGTGTCTCCCGTTACGAGATACTGGCCCCACGAAAACAAAAATTGAGGGAGACTACCTCTGTAGAGATAACGCAAGTGTTAAGTAGGCCACGAGGGCAAAGGACCTGGGTCAGCAACATCAGGGATCACAAGATCATTAAAGTGTCTGAGGTTGCTACTTCTATGTTGTCGAAAGTCTGGATTTTGTACAGAAGGGACGTACGTGATGTTTTTACCAGTTCCGTTACTATCAGCGATTTCCAAGGTAAGCTGTTCTTTACAAGGACTGTGGTATAACTGGTGCAGGCGAGATGGGCTAACTAAACAATTATTGTCAAGGTGTCCATCTGTGCTCTTCGTTCTGACTTTGTCCAATTAATGATGTAGCTTGCCATGGGGCTGAAGTCTTGAAGCAGCTGTCGCAGTCTTGGTAAGGAGGTCTTGTAGTTGCTAACGTAAACCAATAGGTCGTCCGCGAAGAGGGATACCCTATGTTCTGCTATATTCCGAAGAGCGCGGGTCCACCTGGGGTCATCGCAGAGTTTCAGTGCTAGCGGTTCTATGGTGAGAGCATAGAGGAGCGGGGACAGCGGGCACCCATGACGTGTGTCCGAATATAGTGAGAAGGGGTGATGTAACACCATTGGTGAACACAGAAGCTGTAGGGTGTGTATATAGAAGCTTCACCATTTCAATATATTCGACCGGGAACCCAAATGTTTCTAGCACGTGGAACATAAAGTCCCATTGAACCTTGTCAAAGGCCTTTTCGGTGTTGAGCGCTTGTATTCCCTCCTTGGGACCTATCCTGCCTCCAATAACATGCAACAGGCGTTGAACGTTGTCGGCTGAATGCCTACCTCGGATAAATCCTATTTGGTCCCTGTGAATGAGGTGCGGCAATAGCGCTTCAATTCGATGTGCCAGGCATTTTGCCAACATTTTCACATCAGCGTTGATCAGGGATATGGGGTGATAAGACCCACATTCTCCCGGATCGCGCCCTTTCTTGTGAAACACTATAATGTTGGCTGCAAGCATGGAGAGATGGCTGCTGGTTATTGCGCCAGTGAACACTGCCTCTAATGTGGGCGCAAGGCGATCCACCAGAGACAAAGTCAATGGGGAGACCATCCGGGCCTGCCACTTTACCCACCGCCAGTGATCTAATTGCCTCGGTCACTTTTATTGTGGTAGGTGGTGTGGAAATCTCTTCGTCCAGGGAGGTATTCAGTTTAGGCAGGTTAACGTACGCTAGGAAGTCAGTGATATGTTGTGGATCAGTTGGAGTAGTTTTCGCATATAGTGTGCCGTAGAATTGCGCAAATCGCTCATTAATATGTTCATTTCCCTTTTGTACACTCCCATTTCGATCTTGTACGGAGTCAATAATATGCGCCCTTTGTCTGTTCCGCAGGGCAAGCGCCATGAGGTATAGGGTCCTGTCTCCATCACAATAATACGTTTGTGACCAACTAGTGAAAGATTTCTGGGCATGGGCAGCCGCCACGCGTTTCAGGTCTAGCCTGAGTTTAGCAAGTGTTGCGAATGTCTGAGGATCTCGTGTGCGTTTATGTAGTTTTTCAGCTGCAAGTATGCCAGTTCTCAGCTGTACCTCCTGTGTACCCCAGCTTTTCAGTTTGCAAGATGCATTGCCCCCTCATGAATGCCTTATGCGCATCCCAGCAACCGAGCTCTGGGAAATCTGCAGATATATTGTTTTGCCAAAATATGTCTGTATCTTTCTCTAAGTGTTCACAGAAGTCAGGGTAGCCCAGAGCCTAAAGATTTAAACGCCCCTGTGGTCTCCTGTACAGAATTGCTGGTAAATCAATGTGTATTAACACTGGAGCGTGGTCTGAGAGCATAAAGGCTAATATGTTGCATTTGCGCATAAGATTGAGGGCGTTGGAGGGTAAAAAACAATAATCTATCCTTCAATAGCTATTGTGTCTATTGGAGTAAAACGTAGTCTCTCTGGTGTTCATCGTTGGAACCAGGGCCACATTAAAATCTCCCACAATCAGGAGCGTGGCACCCATGTACTGAGTACATTCAGTGAAGACGTGCGTAAAAAAGGATAGTGTATCGGCCGTAAGTGCATATACATTAAGGAGGGTAAGGAGTTGTTACTGTATGCGCCCCAGTATTAGAACATTTATACCAACCCAATCTGTAAGCGCTTGAAGAACTTGCAAGGGCACCCGCTTATGGATTAAAATTGATACCCCCCTCCTCTCTTGACACACAGAGTGTACTGCTACCCCTACCTACCCCCGGCCTAGTATTTCCAATTCACTTGCGTTCAGATACGTTTCTTGTAGGAAGATTATGTCACCTTGCATATTGTGTATATAATTAAGCATTCTTTTCCTTTTGGTTGGGTGACCTAGCCTCTGAACGTTAAGAGTTATGAGTGTGAGAGAGGCAGTCTTAGATTCAGGGGGTGGCCTATATGTTATGTATTCCCTATTCGGATCCCAAGCTTCAGTCCACATCCACAGTAACAATTTATAAACATGCAGAGGATTGTGCCCAGTAACAAACTAACTCCCCAAACCAGTAGCTAACAGTACAACATTGGGTCCGAAGAACTGGGATCCAATACAGAGCAAGTAAAGCCCATGCTTGAGGGTAGCCAGGGCTGATCCGAGGACCCAAACGGTTCTTCATGCATACTAACGCCCTTTCCTGGAGGACCTTAGCCATGTTATGAACACAAACAGAAAACTTGTGATACCAAAACATCAGTGGGGCATCTGGCTGGTGGTGCTTTGTGCGACATCCCGACCACGGGGTTTGAGCTAGTTCTGTCGGGATCATACATGATCGATGCCATGCGGTGGGAGCATGGAGGCCATCCGCTTCGGGGCCTCATCGCTCTCTGGATGACTCGGTGCCGCCCATTCGAGAGCTCTTCCCTTCCCAGGGCTGTCCTTGACTGTCACATTGTCCATAAAGTTCCTTCATGAGAGGTCAAATGTCTGAGCTCAAAATGACAGGCTGTGTGTTCCACGCTATCCCTCGGTTTCTGTGTTGCGTTTAGGCCCTCTGGGGGCCGTCCTGCCCTCTTCCAATGTTTCTGTGATCTATTCTGGTGCTGCGGTCGAGGGGGTCATGACATGTGACCTGCATTGGGGTTCCCATCTTCCGTGGACGGGAATTCATCAGAGACTATGGGGGTTATTACAACCCTGGCGATAGCCGTGCTGGTAAAAACCGCACGGCTGCCAACTGAGTCGTTTTTTTTTCGTTGCCTGGCAATGGGGAATTACCAGGCCGGTGGTCCCGGTAATTCCCCATTGCCAGGCGCCAGGAAAAATTACTCCCCATTCTCATTCGAGTCCCATAGGACTCAATGGGAATGGGGAGGACGGTAGCACCGGCACCATTGGTAATGGTGCCGGTGCTACCGCCAAGGTCTGTGAGCGGGTGCCTTTCCGCCCGCCAGGTGAGACCTGGCAGGCAGAAAGGCACCTGCTCGCAGAACTTGAAGTATGCCGGTCCGGTAACAACGGTGCCGGTAGCTTACCGGCACCATTGTTAACAGACCGGCATACTCATAAAGAGGCCCCATTTCGCACTGTCTCAAAAAAGCCCAAGGCCACCTCTGGATCTTCAAATGAGTGCCACTGTCTATCAAGCTGGATACACCAGATCACCGGGAATTTCAGATAGTGCCTGTGGTCTGTACACTTCAGAGCGTCGGATATGGGGTTAAACCCCTTTCTGCACCTGGAGACCTCGATGGAGAAATCATTAAATATCTTGACCTCCTTTCTGTCCATGCGTACAATGCCCACCACCCAGTATGCCTTCAGTAGAACAAGTTACTTAGCTCTGGTAACGTTTTGCGACTGGATGTTCCTCCCACGTATTCCTCATCTTTGATATATGATATCCAGCTTCAGCTGCATCCGAAATGTTTTTCGGCAGAGGGCGCTGTACGTCGATGCAGTTGACTCGATGTCCCTCGAAGGCCTCCATCTCGAGGGTGATGTCATCGAAGGTATATATAGCACGTGCAGTGCCCGTTGGCTTCAGTTCTGTTTTTTCTTTCAGTAGAAACTACCCGCGTAACAACAGATGTGACCGTAGCAAGCTTTGAAGCAGCGACAACTGTAATAGCATGGAAAATTCTACTGTGGGGTAGGCAATGAGGAATACATTGGAGGAACATCCAGTCGAAAGAACGTTACTAGGGGGAAGTAACTTGTTTTTCGAATGGATTGTGTTCTCCCACATATTTCTCATCTTTGATACACTCCCAAAGCAATGTTTGTTTTGGTGGAGGGAGTAAGAATTTTCTCAATGGTTTTCATGAACCAAATGGAGGACAGCTTTTCCAAAGCTTCCATCCTGACTGAGGGAAGAATCAAGACAGTAATGCTTCATGACCGTGTGCATAGTAGACCAGGTAGCCGCCTCACAAATGGTTTTGATCGGGACACCCCTTTGCAGAGCTGTAGAGGTAGCCATGCCCCTGGTGAAATGGGCCCTTATGCCTTCCGGAGGATCTTTGCCCACCGGCCTGTAGCATTCTAAAATTGCCAGAATTATCTATCTGGATAAGGTCTGCTTTGTCACAGCCTGACCCAGTTTGTGACCTGTATAGCCTTTAAAAAACGGATCATGCATACGAAGTTTGGATAATCTAGATATGTAGAAGCTTAGAACTCTACGTGGATAAAATCTGTGTAACCTCTCCTCCTCTTTGCCAAGATGAGGTGGAGGATAGAAATTGGGCAATACAATTTTCTGTCGTACATGGAAATCTGAAAGGATTTTAGGTAAAAATGAAGGCTTAACCCTCAGGTCAACCCTATCCTTGTGGAAGATAGTAAAGGGTGGTTTAGGTGATACCGCCTGCAATTCACTCACTCTACGGGATGACGTTAATGCTATCAATAAAATGGTTTTAAACGTTAGCAACCTTAATGGACATGAATGTAGAGGTTCAAATAGTGCACACATAGGAAATTTGTATACCAGATTAAGGTCCCAAACTAGAACCTGGAAAGGAGATGGGGGGAACATATTGGTGAGTCCCTTCAGAAATTGTGTTACCAGTGGGATCTTTAAATATGAAGATTCTTCAGACGAGCGCTTAAAGATGGATAGCGCTGCCAAACAGCTCTTAATTGTTCCAAACTGGAGCCCCAGATTGGCCAGGTATAGTAGAAAAGATAATACTTCTGGTGTTTTGCATAGTAAAGGATCTACATTCTTGTCCTTGCACCAGCTGCAAACATTTTTTGAAAGGCAACAGTACAAGGACTTTGTTGCTGGCCTTCTGGCTGAAAGCTAAGTCTCTATTACGTCATCCGGGAGGTCCCAATCCTTGTATCTCAGCCTCTCTGAAACCATGCGTTAAGGCTGACAGTCTTGACCTGTGGATGGAGAACCCAACCCTCCTCTCGCTCAAGAAGTTCATCTCTTTGTGTAAGACGAATTGGAGGACAGATGGACATGTCCAGAAGGTGCGGGTACCACGTCCTCCTGGCCCAATCCGGGGCAATCAGGATCATGGGTTTCCCGAAATTTCCCAACATCCTGATCACATGAGGAATGACAGGGACTGGAGGAAACGCGTGCAAGAGTGGACATTCTCAGTCAACCACAAACGCTCCTCTTGGGGGGAAATTCCCTGGTTTGTGGGTCTGGCTGACTGATCCTTCCGGTTGACAGTGGTCATGAACAGATCCACTGGAGGGGTTCCCCAAAGGGTGAAGATCTCTTAAATGACTTCCTGAACCAGTACCCACTCGTGGGAGACTGTGCTCTGCCTGTTCAGAGCATCCGCCGCCATGTTCTCCTCTCCGGCTAGGTGAACAGCCATCAGGGAGATTCCTTCTTGAATTGCCCAGTACCAGAGCTGCATTGCCTCTCTGCACAGAGGTAGTGACCCTACACCTCCTCTCTTGTTGAGGTAGTACATGGCCACAGTGTTGTCCGTCATTATCAGGACATTCCTTCCCCGTAGGGTAGAAAGGCCTTCAGCGCAAGTCTGATTGCCCTCAACTCCAAAAGATTGATGTGTACTTTGTACTCCAATGGAAACCAACCACCGCTGATTGTCAGATCATTGGAGTGGGCTCCCCACACCGTGAGTGAGGCATGCGTCACTACTGTTATCTATGGCCATGGTTGCCAAAAAGGTTCTCCCTTCAGAATGTTGTCCTTGCAGGCCCACCACAGCAGATACTGTACGACCCTGCTTGGAACGTGAAGTAGGTCTGACATGTTGCCCGAGAATTGAGAGCCTTGTGTTCTTAGAGACCTTTAAAGGGATATCATTCTCAGGCAAGCCTCTGGCACCAGAAAAAAGCAGGATGCTATGAGACCGAGCAACCTCAAAAAGTGAAATGCCGGAAGACGCTGGGCACTCTGAAAATTGGAGACCATCTGCAGAATGTCTTGAGCCCTCACCTCGGGTGGCGAGCTCTTTCCCAAATATGCATCAAGTACAGCCCCAATGAACTGGAGCTTTTGAGAAGGTGTCATATGGGGCTTCTTGTAATTGAGGGAGAAGCCCAGTCTGTGAAGAGAGTTACAGGTGACGTTGAGATGATCCAGGACTTGTTCAGGAGAATGCGGCCTGATCAGCCAATCGTCCAGGTAGGGGTAGATGTCAATCCCCCCTCTCCTGAGACTCGCTGCCGCCACCTCCATCAGTGTGGCTTCCTGCCAAGACAGCGGTACTTTGTTGGCTCTAAGGAGCACGTCAAACAGGTTCCACAGGGCGGGTGCCCATGTATCTGGTTCATCCTTGACTACTTTAGTAGGCAGAAAGTCTAGCCCTAAGGCCTTGCCCCAGTGTTGCAGTAGATTGCATCACAAACCTCTGTATGGGGCTTTCAATGCCCTCTCTACTTTCTTCCCTTGTTCTTAGCCCTTTGTGCTCAGATGAATATACTGCTCCATACAATTTCTGAAAATGGTCCCTCCACACAGATGGGACAATATTATCGGCAGGGCCATTACTATCAGCCTCTTTGCTCCCAATGACTATCCCCCAGAACAGTCTGGAATCCCCCTTACTCGCTGCTTCCTGAAGTTCCACCCACTCTTGTCGAATTGACTCATCCTTTTTGGTTTTTATAATTTGTCTCTAGTGTACTCTGCGGGTTTTCACTTCTACCTGGTCTACTGCTAGGCCACTCTTTAGACAAGTCAAGAGATCAAGCTTGGCTCTTCTACACTCGGCATCATACCAACGAGCCCCTTTGATAACATGTTTTTGATCTTTTTGCATGGTTTGTTTACAAATGCCAGTATGGCCATGGTTAGCCTATCATACGCAAGAGGTACTTCATCATCTAGTGAGTCTGGGGTTAGCAAGTATTCGAGTCCAGTGAGGATTGATTCATAAATCCCAGGTTAATGGAAGGTCTGTCCACTTGATCCTTTTGTTCGCTTGGCCTTGAATTTGTATCAGGTTACTGGGCCTATGCCGAGAAAAGCTCTTGCACGTGCCCATATACATCAATCGCAGGGACAGAGGTCTATGATCACTACCCTGAATGCCACGGACTTTGAAGGCTATGGCAAATGGCCAAAGTCTCATTGATAGATCATAGTCTATATGTGTGACTGTGTCAATTCCTATTGTATGTGGGTCTGGCCAACTGATCCTCCGCAAACCGCCCATTGCATGCCCATCTCGGGAGCATTGTAGCAGAACTCATGGTCTTTGGATGCTCCCTCCTTGGCCTGTGGGCTTCCAGGGCAGGAATATCCCATGACTCATCAAAATCATCCAAAAATCCCTCCATATCCACCAGTGGTTCGATTTGTAAATTCAGATACACCACCATCATAATCCTTGTGGTCGTGCCCACCCTAATTTCCCAGGATTATATAGATTTTTTATTTCGGCAATCATGTTGCCCGAATGGTTATTAGAGACCCGATTATAAATATTGACCAATTTTGACAGTTCGCCGTCCCGTGGTTGGCACTCCAAAATCTGGATATTGGGGAAGTTGGATTCCAACCGTAACATTTTCCAATCGAGATCGGTCTTGATGCATGTTGACGACCCACCCGAAGGTCTCTTTTTTTTCCCCTTGACTGCAGGGATTTCATGTATGTTATATCCCTGGAAAGAGAGCGATAGTATTTCCCAGTTTCCTGGAAACATATTACTTCATAGCCCCGAATCAGACTACAAAAGACCGGATCTATGAGGTGTTTCCTTAGACCGGCTATATTCAAGGAGATTATGTTGACAGCATTCCCACATGGTTGGGGCTCATCATCTGGGCTAGTATGATGCAATTGCACCCAATCCATGTCAGTACCTTCCAGACTATTTCCTACTAATGGTCTGGTTTCAAAGATGCTGCAAGTGATACGTCTATGTAATTGCCTGTGGCCCCGAGTCTATCACTAACCAGACTTGATGTCTAGTGTCATCAGCGGAAAACAACAGGGCTTGTATCACCACAGGCTGTGTGAGACCTAGGGATTGGGTTGGTAATGAGGGTGTCGAGTGTGGGCTCATCCGTGCCCCCATGTCTAGGGACGAGCCTTCGGAAAACCCGAAGGACGCTTTGGACGGCTGGGACATTCCTTGACAAAATGCCTGTTCAGGCTGCACTAAAAACAGGCATTAGTGGACCTACGTCACTCCCTTTAGGTGGCGGTGATAGGACTGCGTATACCCCCTATTTGCATGGGTTCTACTGAAGGTTCAACAGAAGGCGGACCTGAGGCAGAGAAGGGACAGGGGTTCTTTCCCGTTTCAGTCTTGCGTTCCGCCCTCCGAGCATCTACCTGGAGGGTCAGATCTACCAGTTCCGGGTACTGGGCTGATAATGTGGGTATCACAGCTAGGGCGTCTTTCATGGTATCGTTTAATTCCCTGTAGTAGAGAACAGGCTTTTTGTCTTTGAGCCAGGTGGTTTCTACAGACAGTTGGTTAAACTGGTTATGTACTCGATCAATGTGCCCTTTCCCTGAGCTAGATCCAACAGTCTTAGGTCTCTGGTTTGGGCTTTGTGTCATGTGTCAAACACCCTGGTCATCTCTGCCACTAGTAAATCGAAATCATACAACACTGGGCTGTTGTACTCTAACAGCGGGTTGGCCCAGGCGGATACGATACCGCTTAGATGGGATAGTGTGAAAGCCGCCTTGGTGGTGGAGTCAGGAAAGGCTTGTGGATGACACAGGAAGTGCAGCTTACATTGGTCCAGGAACATCCTGAATTTCCGGGGATCCACTTGGAATTTTTCGGGGGCTGCAAGGGGAAAAGGCGCCGGGACATAGACAGGATTCTGTGGTGGGGCAGCATTAGAGGGGGCAGGCTGGACTGGTGGATCCCCGAACTCGGGATCCGACGGGAGGGCGTGCCGTTCACTTTGGATGGCATCTAGTCTTTGATGGATGGTGGCGGTGGCAGCCATCATATCAGCCCTCAATACCATGATTGCTTGAACCAGGGCAGCCACTGAGTCCCCCGCGGCAGTATCCATAGTCTCGGCAGCGGCTTCAGTCTGTCAGTACTGGTCCTTGCGAAGACTATGAATACCTCCTTCCCCATGTACAGGTCAGAGAGAGAGAGCTTACTCACTGACCAGTCATTGAGGCCACAGGTGACTGGAACAAGGCACCGGGTCCCCAGGTAGCTGAAATGGAAACAAGGGTTTGTGAGTTATCACTGTACAATGTGAACAAGCAATATAAATATTGAAACAATGATAATGGCACCTACCATGTGGTTGGCTGGGTAGTGCTTGCAAGTGGTGGAGACAGGCAGGTGACCTGGCTGTACCCACTTATGTGGTGCTAGTGTAGGATGATGGTTGTCCAGCAGTTGGAACACCTGAGATTAGATGGAACCAGATGCAGTGAACTGTGGTACGTAACAGGGGTTTCCCAGGCGTCTCAGAGCGGAGCCCGGGACACAGAGGGAGTCCTGTAGCAGGGAACAAGATGCTGAGCAAAGGCAGTCTAATGGCATAAACCGGAGCCCTGGAAACACAATCCCGCCATAGCGAGGCTTCGGTAAGGCAGGACGCCGTTTCCAAGTAGTCCGAATAGTATTATCAAGTCCGTAGCACGAAAACGCCAAGAGCAAGTCCTTAGTTCAAGAAGTTTTAGTCGTATTCCATGAAAGCAATCACGCCGTAGTTGATAGGAAGCAGGCAAGAGCAGGTCCGTGGTTCAAGAGCCGTGGTCAGGTTCCGTGAAGACAAGGTCCGTGAATACTGTAACAAATGCCGTAAGCTGAGAAGGAGCAGGCAAGAGCAGGTCCGTAGTTAAAGAGCCGTGGTCAGGTTCCGTGAAGACAAGATCCGTGAAAACTGTAACAAACGCTGTAAGCTGGTGATCAAATGCAGCTGTGAAGTACCGTACTGTGATTCCGGCGTTTCTTTATAGGGTCGCCATGGTGACGCGATCACGTGGTCGTGTTCCTCGCACATGTCCTCCTGAGGTGGCCCAGTCTCCAGGGCAACCACCAATCACGGCACAATCAAAGCCGCCTGGAATGGCGTGGCAGCAACAAAGCGGTCCCTTGCAAAACGGGGAAGGCTATGCCCGTTCCGGCCTCCACGCCACGGCCTGGGAAGAATGCCCTGCGCACCACGTGAGTGTGGTGTATTGGGGGTGTCATGTAGTGTGCGGGCAGTATTGGGGTGCGCAAGCTGTCTGGTAAAGAGGCATACGTGATGCGTGACAGATACCATCTGTAACATAACTTACATGCCATTGCCTTAATGATTGTGATTTTGGATGTCTTGTGTGCCCTCCTCCAGATTTGCCCCCATTTCTCCTCTGTGAGTGGTGTTTCTAGGTCTCTTCCACAGTTCTCCTTATATGAAAGCTTGTCTCCCACTTGTGCTCTGTCCAGCAATCTGTATAGACTCGCTAGTGCTCTTGTTGTCAAACCCTCCTGGAGTGACAGTTCTATTCCTATCAGTGTTCTTGTGCTTGCCTCCTTGATCCCCTTCTGTGATATCCAATGCCTAATCTTTATATATTTATATCTTTCCCTTTCCCCTATGACAGATTTCTTTTTGCATTCTTCGAATACTAGGGGGGGTTCCCCCTCGAAAAGTCCCTCAGATGGAGACGCTGTGCCTTCATCCATCTATCCCAGAATTTCTTCTGTCTGCCTGGAGTGAAATCAGCATTGTGCGCCATTGCAGTGAGTAGGCCTAATCCTGGTGCGATTTTCCTTCTTTTAAGAGCTCTGTCCCAACCCCTCAGCGACACTTTGGTGGCCTCCAGCCGTTGCCCTTCTGCCCCTCTGACTCTCACTCTCAGAGCATGTAGCGTTTCTAGAGGAATGTGTGTGACCTTTTGCTCGATTCCCCACCACCCATATTGGCCTATTTTGCCCTGACCATTTCATCATTGGTTCTATGTGTGCAGCTAGGGCATATTGCTGGATATCAGGGACCCCCAGACCCTCCAGAAGTGGTGGGCGCGTCAGGACTTCCCTTTGTATTCTTGGCCTTTTCCTGTGCCACACTAAAGTGATTATTTCTTTCTGTAATGACCTACACATTCAGGGGGGGGGAGGGGTGGTTATATCTACCGGTAGTGCGCTCACCACATATAACAGGCGAGGTAGCAGTGTCATTTTAATTGCTGCAATTCTTGCAAACCACAAGGGTTCCTGGGTGTCCCATCTACACAAGTCTTCCTTCAGTTGTTTCCACGCAGTCCTTTGTATTCCCTCGTTAGGTTTATACCCAGAGTTCATACTCTACCATCAACTTTTCCCATCTCAGAGGAAACCTTGCACTTAGTTTCTCTATTTCCCCCGTCTCTTTGGTTATGTTTAGTGCTTTAGATTTAGTGTAGTTTATGGAGAAGCCCGAGATCATGGCGAACTCCTTGAGCCGTTCCATTACGTTAGGTAATGTGTCTTTTGTGTTTTTTAGAAAGAGCATGATGTCATCGGCATATAGGGCGATTTTATGTGTTTACTCTTCACTGGTCACTTCCACTACCCCTTGGTCTTGTCGGATCACCTCCGCTATTGGCTCCATTGCCAATGGCGAATATTAGGGGGGGAAAGGGGAAAACCCTAGCGTGTGCATCTTTGTATGCTAATCCTTGTCGAGATTTGTCCTTTGACCATGAAGCTTGTGGTCGGTGTTTGAAAATTCGCCAACACCATTCTAATGAATTTTGGTCCACATCCAAATTTTCCCAGGACCAGCCTCAGGTATCCCCAGTCTAGGCGATCAAAGGCGCGCTGCGTGTCTAACCCCACTATGGAAAATCTCTGTCCTGTTCTGGTCCCTAGGTCTATTATGTCCACTGCCCGCCTTATGTTGTCCTGCGTGTGCCTCCCTGTGATGAAACCTGTTTGGTCCTCGTGAATTACCCTCCGTAGTACTTTCATTAGTCTTGCTGCCAGCACTTTAGAGTATATTTTGGCATCACTGTTAAGTAGGGAGATGGGGTGGTAGCTGGTACAATCTGTGGGGTCTTCTTTACGTGGTTTGTGTATTAGAATTGTGATGGATCTTCCCATGTCCTCAGTGATCTTCCCTGTTTCCTTTATGTGACTAAAAAGCCTTGTTAATGGGCCCAGTAGTTGGTGCCGAAACGTTTTATAGTAACAGTTCCCGGGCCCATCTGGGCCCAGGGTCTTGTTATCTGGGCCCAGGGTCTTGTTACCTGGCAAGGTCGTTATTGCATCACGTATCCCTCTCTTCTTCAGTTATCTGGGGTAGATGCAGATTTGACATATAGTTTAATTGGCGCTGTGGGTTCAAGCCTTCCTGTCTTAACAGTGTTTCATGAAATCTCTCCATTATTTCCAGTTTCCCCTCCTCTGATACACATATTTCCCCTTGTTCATTTTTAAGTTGGGTAATGTAATTATGAAATTTTTGTTTCTTTAATTTGGCAGCCAGAAATCTATTAGCCTTCCCTCCTGGGTGTAGTATGTCTGCTTGACATTTAATAAAGTCTTAGCCGTGCGGTCTGCTATGTGTGCTTCTAGCTGGGCTCCAACTTTTCGGAGCTCTCTGTGTTTTTTGCGTTTGCCTAGCTTTGTGTTGTTTTACCGCTTCCTTGATCAATTTCCCGAGTTTCCCTTTAATAAGCCCCCTTTCCCTCGCGTAAGCTGTGGTCTGTGATATGAATTTTCCCCTGACCACTGCTTTCCCTGCATTCCATATCACTCTCCAGTCCGCTTCCCCATTGTCATTCTCTTTAAAATAGTTGTTTATTGCCTTCTCCATATGCTCTCTCAGCGCTGCCTCTCAGTATCATTTAGTTGAACCTCCAATTTTTCTGTTTTCATCTTTCTCGCTACTAACTCAATTTGCACTATTACCGGTGCGTGATCAGAAATATACTTACCCCCTATCTGTACCCCCACTACCTGAGGAATCAGCGTGGCCGAGACTAGGATCATGCTGATTCTTGAATAACCTTTATGTACCGCTGAGTAATGGGTGTATTGCCTTTCTTGTTCATGGAAGAACCTTGACGTCTCTATCACACCCAAGTCCCTGAAGAGTTTTCCCAGTGCTTGCCTCTTTTTCCGGTCCATAGCAGTGGCGGGGAGTGTTTTATCTAAGGCAGGATCCATCACACAATTAAAGTCTGCCCAATCACTATCTGTGCTTCGCACCATCCGCCCAGTTATTGTGCTATCTCCCTGAGGTATAGGTCTTGTTTCTCATTGGGGGCATACTAGTGTGTATAATTGGCCCTCCAGTGTGCCTTTGATCACCAGGTATCTGCCCTCAACATTACTATATAGAGAACGTTTTTGAAATGCCACTGTGGCGGCCACCAGTATCGCCACCCCCTTTGTCTTTTTTCTGCTCGTTTCAAAGTACATTCTAGGAAATGTTTTGTGGGACATTCTCCGTTCATCTGCAGAGAGTAGGTCTGTCTCCTGCAGGAAGACTACTGATGCCTGAAGGTCCTTTTGTCTTCCAATTATGGAGAGAAGTTTCGCTGGTAAATTTGGGCCCTGTACAATCAGGGATATGATGTTCAAATCAGTTAGACCCCTTGGATGTGGTTTTATCGGAGCCTCTGAGTCGTGTCCTCCTCCAACCCTTGTTCTTACCCCTTCTGTACCCAGAACCACACTATTGTATGTACTACGGTTATCTCTCCCCTCCTCCCCCCGCCGCTAACCCTACCCCCAACTCGCTTCAGCCCAAGGCTCCCTAGAACCTACCCCGGCTCCCTTCCGGGGCGTTGGACCCAGTATCTTCCCCGGTCACCCTTATGCCAGGATATCACCATACCCTGAATTGGATTCCAAGTTGCCCCTGCTCCCCTCCCCGCCATGTTCCTCCAACATTCTTCTTTTCCGTTCTTTCCTCTGTTCCCCCTCCTTATTACCCCAACAGTGGTACAAGTTTACTTAGTTATATCATTCATTCATTCCTTCCCTTTAGTCCTTATTTCGCACGGGGGCCTGTTAATGTGACTTCTTTTCCCTGTCTCTTTTTGCTACTGGACATCCACTCCCACGTATGAGGTCCATCGTCCTTGGGGTTTTGTTTTTCTCCTTGCTCTGTTAGTACTTTGTCTTCCTCTATCTACATCAGAGCGAAGCCCTCGTCACACGTGGTTATGCGCTGTTGTTTGCCCTCCCAAGTGAACAGCAGTCCAAAAGGGAATGTCCATTTGTAGGCGACCTGTTTTGCGATCAATACTCTGGTGACTGGTTGCATCAATCTTCTTTTATGTAGAGTAGCTAGTGCCAGATCTTGATACAAGTGGACTTGTGTCCCATTGATTGAGACCGCATGTTGCCTTCTCGCAGCTCTGAGTATCTCTTCCTTCATGGTGTAGGATGTCAGCTCTATTAAGATGTCATGTGGTCTCGCTCACGGATCCCCTTTTTTTGGTCCTACTCTGTTCACTCTGTCTATGAGTATATGATATGATATGATATGGCATCCTCCTGCGTGTCGGCCAGAAGGCTGCTGAAGCATTGCTGCATTGTGTCCTTTAGGTCATTATCCATGATTTTCTCGACTAGGCCTTTGACCCTTATGTTTGACCTACGAGACCTGTTCTCAAGGTCCTCTGCCGGGATCTCCTGGTTGTGCGTTGCTCTGGCCACTTGTTCAGGGAGTATGCTATTCTGTTTTACTTCCTCTGAGACCTCCGATAGGCAGTCTTCTGTTATGTCCACTCTGTTCCCCAACTCAGGGTTCTCCTTTCCGATTGTGGTGATGTTTTAAGCTCCTCTTTCATCTTCCCGAATTGCTCCTGGAAGGATTCCATCATTCTACCTTCCATCCTTTACAGACAGTCCTGTAACTCTTCTTTGCTAAGCACCATCATGGATTCTTCCTCATAAACACCACTCTTCACTCCTTCTTGTATCAAGTCCCCAGTGTGTAACACTTCTTGTTGCTGTTGTCTCCAGCAGTGTTCTAACTATCCCCCTTGTGATCTTGCTCTGCCTTTGACTCTCGCCAGGGTACACATTGGGTTTGGCCCCTGGCATCTGTTGGCTGGTACTGTCAGATCGTGCCCTCACCATGTCTCTCTGTGTGCCTGGGGGGCCTACTTGACACCTCGCCCGCGCTGTTGTTTGCTCTGTGATCTGTGCTTTGCTGGGATATATCTTGCCTCCCGGAGTTCTGCCAAGCTCGCTACCACACAACCTTCCTGGTTGTTTGCTCTTTGCCGTGGGCCCGGGTTGTCCCTGTTCACAGAAGATTCTCTCATTGGGATGATGCTGACTACGCTCCCTGAGTTTAGGGATTGGGTCCCTCTCAGTGGGTTCTCTTTTGCCCCTACTTGTTATTCCGTTGTGTGCCTTCCACAGTTTTGTTGTGGTTTTCCTCCCGCTGTGCGTGTTATGCTTTGTTGCTTCTTTATGCTAGTTCTCCCCTGCTTCATATGGTTCCAGCTCTTGGTGCTCTGATTTTCAGGCTGTTCTTCAGCTATTGTCCCATTGTTATGGAGTATATTCCCTGAATTACTGTCACTTCTCCTCTATTCCTGTTATGGGCTTCCCCCAGCCGTGGTGTATAATTTATGCAGAATTCTCCCGCTTTCCCTTTCCCGGTGTGGATTGCCTTATTTATGGCCCTCCAGCTACTGAGCGTGGCGTATGCTAATGGTACCGGGCCTCCTCAATGCAGATATTAGCAGTGCCGGTGCTCCCTCCTTGCGGGCGTGTAGTGCCGTTCATGTACTGCCTCCTGCACCCCTCTCTATTATTGTGCCCCTTCTCTGGGTCAGCGTTACATACAATCTTCACCCTGTTTCAAATGCGAATGTCTCCTTAATTATCCCGCCCGGACTGAGCACAGGAGTGTGCACCCTCACGGTCCGGCGGCCATCTTGGAATGTACAATACAGTTCTTAATGCAGTTCACAGTATTCTATAATATGATGTAACACAATACAATCCAACTAAAATCCAGACCACAATAAAATCCAGACCACAAATAAGAAGACCTCAACAGAGAGGCCATTAAAAAGCCATATACAAAACCACACAGGGCCTCATGCTTCTATTCAGCTCAGCTCAGTGTAATAACCAGAGCATCTTACACGCAACTTATTGCACAACAATTACGAGCTGTGAGTCGTAGTTAGCCACAAAGAGGTTGAATCTATGGGGCTTCCCCGTAGATCCAGGATAAAAATACAGTCCTCAAAAAGGCAGGGCAGGTTCACCCAACAGCTCAAGGAGCGTGCTTAGTCCGAGGCTCCCCCGTCCCCTCACTGGATCAAATAAGCAAACTACTTGGGCTAAAAGCTCATGCTCCACTGTTTGGCGATGTGTTCACCAGAACATTCCTTTGAAATAGTAGGTAAGTTATTATTACAGTCACTATTATAACGGTCCTCTGCTGTATTTTCACTCAGGGTGGTATGTTGACCCCTGAAGACATCCTCAAGCTCCACTACCCCAGAAGCTTGCAGCGGTAGAACAAAGGATTGGAAAGCTATACAGCCAAAACAGTGATAGCTCCCCCTTTCCTCGTTGCCATCCTTAATCGCTAGTCTTGGTCAGCAGCGGTAAGTGGGGCAACCTCTATATAGGGGCAATGTTGACTTTTCGGTTGCTTTGTGTTTGAGCACTCACACCCTTAATCGCTTAATCATCCACAGGGAAAATTAGCTGCTTATAAGGTTGTAGTTGGCAGGACTTAGTGCAGCGGGGGTACGGCTGCTCACTAGAGACAGTCCCTTCGTGGGAACCCGTTTAAATTATATAGCACTCCCCATGTTCCCCCTCGGCGTCTGCCTTAATCATCCATATGACCTGCATACATTATGCATTCAGAGTGTTTTTCTGCAACCAAACCTCAGGCTTACTACAATAATGCTGTTACGTGAAAGATAGGGACACTTGCTACAACACCAAACATGTCCAATTTGCAAACCATTCACGTATGTAGGTTACCTTGCACAGTCCGTCATGCCCGTGTCTTGTTCACCTGCCCAACAGCCCAGCAGTGCTCCAGCACGCTTTGCAGCAGCGGGCTTCACCGCAAGGGTTGCTGGGTAGTACTTATAAGCTTGGTTTCTTGCTTCCTGGAGGGTGGTCTTCTGCCCTGAGGAAGAGTCTTCTGAAAGTGACAGTGCAAAAATGTGTAGGTGCACGAGTGGCACAGCGTTGGTCAGCTGGAGTGGGAAATCAGCAGCAAAGTAGAATTTCCACGGGGAAAAGCAGACAGCCCACAGTGCAGCCCAACAATACTGCAGCTCCCACCCCACACACTGTCATGGGGCAGGTCAACAGATAATGTATCATGGTTTCACTTGCTGCCCCACACATGGTCACCACCACCCCCTACCCTGTGTCAGACCATGTTTTTGTAAAGGATGCTATTTGAAATATCCCCAACCTCAGGGGTACATACAGAGATTGTTTGTATGGGGAGGGGAATCTTATCCAGATTGTTGTTATACCCAACCGTCGTCCTAAGCATGAGGAACTCTGGCCCCAGTTTTAGAAGTGCTGCATTCACTTCAAGCTGCTCCCTTGATCTTAGTCTTGCATTTGTTTTCAATCTCTTGGCAGCGGGGCCTGTACGGTCCGCTGGGCTGTCCCATAAGCCTCCTCCTACTCCTAAGTCAAAAAGAGAGCTCTTCACGTGTGTACCCCATTTTGAGCTTTTACCCCCATCCAATGACATTATGTGGATCAAAGCATCTTGGTATGTCTCTAAGCCCTCTGTTTTCCGGAGTCTTTCCCAATATAGGGTGAGCTTGAAGCCAACCAGATCTCTGATCAGGGTAACATCTAACAGATAAGAACCAATCTTTTCAAAAACGTATGTTCTAATGTGTCCAGCTTTTCTACGTTAGTGTAGCCCCATACCTCTGAGCCATAAGTAGATGCAGGCAATGCCTTTTTTCCTATATAAGTAAAGCACCAGTGATAAAGCGCCACTGCTATGCCTAGTGAAAAAAGATTGGGTAGCCCCACTGTACTTCCCAAAGTAATGCCTGACTTATGTACCTGCTCTGCCCATCCACGTCACTCTTGGAACCTAATTCTCAGTCAAAATGTTTCACCTGCTCCAGTTTTGTGTTGTACACTTAAGTCTTAGTGGGGATGTGGGGATAGAGCAGCCGGGCTTAAATGTATATTTCCTAGCAACCAAATAGATTTCTGAGAGAAAACAAAATATATATTTAGCGCACATGGTCATTCCCTTAGTGGACTAGGAATTCCGCCAGATCTTTTCAGAATTGTAATCTCTATGCATGAGAATAATCTTGCTGTAGTTCCATTTGGCCCTCATGGGAAGGTTATTCTATCTCTTTCTATTTCTCATGGTGATTGTGTCTTCCTTACAAAACCCTTATAAGTGCTTACACAAGGTCTCACTAGTCATGGCAGGAAGAGAAATACTAGCAAATCAGCAACTGTGACCTTCTCAAGTAGGGGTGAAAAGGTTAGCTTTCATATTAAAACTGGCAAAGATTGGATCATTCAAATTAAAGATTGATTATTTGGGCCTGAGGTTTTTCTCCATATTATCCTATATAGGGCATAGCAATAGGCAATCTGTCCAGCTGAAACAGGCCTTTGGAGGTATTTTTAATTTTAAACAATCTTTTCAAATGCAGGCAGTGAACTAAATGTTACAAGTATTTGCAATTACAGCTTGATCATTAGCTCTACAATGAGCAAGCATTTAGGGGAGGGGTTAAATAGAGTTGTTCTCCAATGAGACCAACATGTTTATTCAGAGATAACTTGGTCTCCCACACTCAGATCCACTTGTCCTCAGGAGCTTGGTTGTAGT
The DNA here is from genome assembly GCF_040938575.1 of Ambystoma mexicanum. Classification (NCBI taxonomy): domain Eukaryota; kingdom Metazoa; phylum Chordata; class Amphibia; order Caudata; family Ambystomatidae; genus Ambystoma; species Ambystoma mexicanum. The sequence continues at coordinate 1,362,432,901 of NC_090930.1, read as the reverse complement.
ATCTAGAATCGACCAATTTTATTTCGCTTTGGTTGATTTGTTAGTGATCCTCATCCCAGAAGCACCCTTTAGATCAAAGATTATAAATTATGTTTGGTCCAGTGGCCATGCAAATCATGTCTCGTGCCTCATGAATTACCCATGTAAACAAAATAATGTTAAGAACTAATTAACTCAGAGAATGTAGTCATTGACAGACTTTGTCTAATCTAACTAAAACATCTATGAAGAGTATTTTGCACACTGGTGCAATAAGTCCAATGGGGGGAGTATCAGGAAATAACAAAGTTATTCAACAGATTTCACCTGAACATTTCTTACTACCCTGTTGACCTAACTTGGTTACCTCATTTGATGCATTAATGGTTAGTCCCTAGGTTACAGTTCGAGATCCTAGGATTGAACGCCAGCGCACGTTAATGGCAAGGTTCCACCATTCATTGAGCATACCTTCCTTTCTGTAGCATCAGAATAGAGAATCTAAAACATGTTCTATTTTACACAGTCTATATTGTTGAAAGACATCATTTTTAAATCCTCTTTTGCAAGACATTAATTTAAGATACGGTCGGCCAGCATTGTTGTTTTTACTTGGAACAAATAACCAATGTAGTACTAGGGCAAGGAAGCATTTTAAACAAAGGACACTTAATGCTAGAAACAGACATTTAACTTCATAAAACCTAAATATTTAAGGGGAATTATTTTATGTTCTCTAGGATCTGATTACTGTCCTGAACTGTATAATCGGTTGTGTATGTTTTTTACTAGTATGAGTCAAGTGGTGAGCAGGTTTAGCCATATTCCTTAATTTCTTTGTATTTTCTTATGTGTAAAATTCGTTTTTATCTGATGGAACATTTGTGGTGTAGTTCATCGGAAACGTGGAAATGGGATACTGAGGGTTGAGACGCAGTAACCCCTTCCCTATAACACCTTTTCCCCATCCTACCCTGTAGGATATTTAGAAGCTCTTACGCCCCCTTTTCCCACACTAACATTTACTTATACTGCAACAAACAAGAGACTAACACCAGAGCCGTTTAACTGACATGTCCCAACACTCGGGTCAGGCAGAGTCAGACAATTGACCATAACCACGCACACCTACTGGCCCTTACCCTTCCCCACACGGATAAAAGGCAGAGAACGACAGCACACTTCGAGCAAGGCCGAATACACTAGGAGACAGCTACACCAAACCGGCAGTACAAATGGAGGAGAAAAGCAGTGAGACCTGGAAGGACAACGAAGGGGGAATTGCCTTTGCCCTTTTCAACTCTGACCCACAAAGCCTCCGAAAGGGAGATCATAAGACCGGGAGTTACAGCTGGTATGCGGAGCAGCAGATGTCAATGGTACACGAGAGCCTGCTGCATTGATAATGCAGGCAGAGCGGCAAGGTGGCTACCGTGGTACTATCCTTGACTCCAGAGAACAAATAGCCAACAGGTACAGCACAGCCGGTGAGTCGGAGAAAACTGATAGAAAACCGAACTGTGTTGAGCCCAAGGTTGCAAGCAGCAATATTTTTGAATGCAAGGAATTTACAAAAAGAAGAACTTGTTTGTGTGTTTGAACTTTAAAGAAAGCCCAATTGAGGTCCAGGTGCAGAGGGGTCTGGCATCACGTGGTTGCTCATTCGAAAGACTCTGACCAGGACCTGTCATGAAACTACAAGAACCAGAAGGCCCTAGGAAAGGGTGGCTTGAAGCGTCAGAGTGGTCCTACAAGGGTCACGTCAAATCCCTTGTACAATCGAAAATCTCTGACCCGTTGCCAGAGGAAAACTTGGGGAAGGTAACCCTGCTTTCCACTACGATTATGAGCTGTGCTAACTGGCGAATTTGAACCCGTCAGAGGGATGCTGAAAGAAAGCTAGGAGAAGCAAACCCTGCTTTCTAATGAAAATGAGCAATATATGAACTGCATTAGGAATACATGAACTGTGTTAAACAACAGCCATAGTGAACCCAATGGAGGTAAGCCCATTATTGCTATGAGAATCTGAGCCTGGCAGAGGGAGATCCTAGGGGCGAAGAGCAATTGCCCAAGGTGCAAGATCACCTAGAGAACTTTTGTTTGTTTGTCATTGGGAAACAGCAGGCCTTCTAAGGCAAGAGACTTTTACAGGAAAGAGACATAGCCTCTGAAGGTTTCTGATATCGTTGAACTGAACTGTGAACCTCGTGCTGCCGAGGCCCAGGAGTGTGCTGTGCTCGAGAGTGCCTCCTTGTCCCTTGCTTCAAACGTGGGGAAGGGAGACCCAGCCATACCACCCTGATTTATCATTTTGTGAACACTTCTTTCTTTTCTGGTGAACATTATCCCACACTCTTTTTGTAATTTAGTAGTAAGGATTGGCAATCGTTTTTTTTTAGTATATGCCCTTTTTATTTGACAAGACACCACTAGGACTGACTTATTATTATTTGATGGTCGTAGCTTGCTCCCATCTTAGATTTAGGTTTAGATTAGGCGTTCATCTCACTATTATAAAGTTCAATAAACACCATTGATATGTGATCACTTGTGTCTGTCTTTACTGTTGCCACCAAATTGGGGAACCCTACAATTTCAAAAACATAGTCATCGAGCTTCTAGCCCTTCTGTTGTCACAAAAGAATAGATAGGTTTTGATATTTGTAGCAGTAAGGAAGCTATCAGTCCCCCTGTGAAAAGAGGAATGATGCCTACCGATTTGGTTCTGATACCCCCTGCAGGATGTTACATCAGGGTAGCCCCAAAATCTGTCCTAGCATGGAAATTCGGTATAGACGTTTTAGCAGGGATCATCAACCCTGACTTCTAAGGACACATAAAGGTTCTCTTACAGAACCATGGGGAAGTTCCATTTGAGGTAGATTGTGGAGAATCAAATTGCTCAGAGTATTTTGGTAAAGGCACTATTTCTTCACTTTCACGAAAGGGAACCAGATGAAATGGAAAGAGGTGCATTAGGCTTTGGGGAAGCTGATACACCTTCTGACATTGAAGGTACGAAGGGAGAGAAGCCCACCATCAATCCGGATCTAGCATTTGCTCAGCGAAACGATCCTGCTTTCACTGAGGCCTTCCTGTAGGCTATTCGGAAGGAGAAGGTATAGGAAAAGGGAGCACCTTTTTATTCTTAAAGCAGGGATTGCTGTATAGGAGGGAAATATTGACTGAAGGGTTTATAAAGACACAGTTGGTGATCCCCAGGACCCACCAAAAGGTCTTAGTGGAGATCGCACCCTTGCATCTTACCGGGGGTCACTTAGGACTAACGAAAACCCAAACACAAATCAGTGGGCAGTTTTACTGGCCAGGCATCTATGCTGATATAAAGACCTTTATCCAGGCGTGTGAAATATGTAAAAACAAACTAGCACTCTTGTCCCCTTGCCTGCCCCTTTGAATCCCTTACCAATCATAGAAGTTCCTTATTCAAGAATTGGAATGGACATTATTGGACCGCTAGAAACATCCAGATTAGGCAACAAGAATGTCCTAGTAATTGTCGATTATGCCACTAGATACCCCAAAGCCTTCCCAATGCGAAACAATACCACACAGCAAATCCTTAAACACCTCCTACTGTATTTTTCCAGGGTTGGTTCTCCCAGGGAAATATTGACCGATCAAGGTTAACATTTTATGAGCAAGCTCATCGCAGAGGTCAAAGAGCTACTCCATATTACCACCTTACGAACTTATGTGTACCACCCCCAAACCGATGGCTTGGTAGCAAGATTCAATAAAACCTTAAAACTAATCCTGCGGAAATTCGTAGATAGACTGGAATGACATGGACCGAATGATCCAGTGGGCACTATTCGCAGTGCGGAAATCTCCACAGGCCTCTACAGGATTTTCTCCTTTTGAATTACTTTATGGCAGAGAGCCCAGAAATGTCCTGGCCATTCTCCGGGAAACCCGGGAGGAACGAGAAGAGGCACCCATTCTCATCTTGCTACCCGAAAGAGAGAACATAAGAGACTTGTCTGAGATCTAGTCAGGGCTAATATGGAAAAGGCCCAAAGTCAACAAAAATCCAACTACTATAAGAAAGTAAGCTTAAGATCAGTTTCTATAGGACAAAAAGTATTGGTCATATTACCCACCTCGGAAAACAAGCTTTTTTCTAAGTGGCATGGACCCTATGAAATAGTAGAACAAACAGGAACCTGCACTTATAAAGTAGCCCAACCGGACCGAAAACAGAAAGTCAATTTTTATCACAGGAATCTCCTAGAGGAGTGGAAGAGAACCCGTCCGCCACCCATGCCAAAGTACTATTTTGTTTGGCTCCAGAAGATAGGGACAATTTTGAATTAATACCACCTGAGTTGTCTACCCAAAAACAAGACGATCTAAAAGATGTAATCACATCCTTCCCCAATGTATTTTCTGATTAACCAGGAAGAATCAAAGGCACTTACCACTATATTAGAACACCTACAGGAAAAGTGGTCCATTTAAAACCCTATAGACTCCCGGAGGCCCGTAAACAGATAGTGGTTGAAGCAGTAAACAAAATGCTGCAAGCTAATATAATCGAGCCGTCGTCAAGCCCATGGTCCTCACCTATCGTGTTGGTCAATAAACCTGTCCATTCCTGGAGGTTCTGCATATACTTCTGTCAAGTCAACGCGATATCCGATTTCGATGCCTATCCCATGCCATGCATCGATGAACTAATTGATAAACTTGGAGCGGGCACCTTTCTATCCACCCTAGACTTAACAAAAGGGTAATGGAAGGTACCAGTGTATGGGCCAGATAAAGAAAAGACAGCATTTTCAACAACCTTAGTACAGTTTCCATTCAAAGTCTACCCTTGTGGCTTACATGGCGCACCAGCCACTTACCAACGCCTCATGGATAAAATCGTACGCCCCTATTTCGACTTCTGCGGAATTTACATTGACAATATCATCATCTATAGTAAAAACATGGGAGACCACCTTTTCCGCCTTCATACTATTATAAGAGTCCTCAGACAGGCCGGCCTAACTGCTAATCCATCTAAATGCAGATTGGCACAATCAGCCGTAAAATATCTGGGTTTTTTTTGTAGGGAACAGGAACGTACAGCCCCGACATGTGAAAGTGAGAGCCGTCCTAGATACACCTACACCAAAAACTAAAAGCCATTGGAGAGCCTTTCTAGGGGTAATAGGATATTACTGTAGGTTTATCCCTAATTTCTGTGACAAAATAGCGAGGCTGACCGATAAGAACGCCGAACTCCAGAAACTTCATTGGTCTGAAGAAGATGATATATGTTATAACACCTTAAAGAAAACTCTGTGCCAAAACCCAATCCGGACGGTAGTAGACTTCTCCAAAGACTTTATTTTGCAGACAGACTCCGCCCTTGCTGGGTTAGGAGCAGTCCTATCTCAAGTCTGCAATGGATTAGAACATCCCATTCTCTTTACGAGCAGCAAACTCTTCCTAGGTGAAAAACATTACTCTGTGCTGGAATTGGAGGCCATGGCCATCAAGTGGGCCATTATCCACCTGAGATACTACTTCTTAGGAAGAAAGTTTACCTTAGTCACTGATCATTCTCCCCTAGTTTGGATTAGCCAATGCAATGATTCAAACTTACGTGCAATGCAATGGTTTCTAGACCTGCAGCCCTACTGCTTCATGGTGGAACACTGGAAAGGAAAATACCAGGCGAATGTAGATTTCCTGTCCCGGTTTCCCTGTGAAGCAGATGCAGCTACATCACATGGAGGAAGGGCATGAGAGAAACCTGAAGGTGTCTCACCCGCTACTCCCCGGAGATCTGTCGTCCAGGTGGCCAGGACACGGCCATCGCTATTGGATCCAGTTCCTGCGGGTAGACCAGTGGGGGAGGATCACCTGGGCGAGGGGTCTTCGGGGAGTGGAAGTGGGACACTGAGGATTGAGACGGAGTATCCCCTTCCCTGTAACACCTTTTCCCCATCCTACCATGTAGGATATTTAGAAGCTCTAGCCCCCTCTTTTCCTGCAAAAACCCTGCAAAAACACTTTTACACTGTAACAAACAACAGACTAACACCAGAGCCATTTTCCTGACATGTCTCACCACTCGGGTTAGGCAGAGTCAGGCAATTGACCATAACCATGCACACCTGAGGGCCCTTTACCTTCCCCACAGGGATAAAAGGCAGAGCACGACAGCACACTTCGAGCAAGGCCGAATGCGCGAGGAGACAGCTACATGAAACCGGAAGTACAAAGGGAGGAGAAAAGTGGTGAGACCTAGAAGGAGGACAAAGGGGGATGTGCCCTTGCCCTTTTCAACTCAGACCCGCAAAGCCTTTGAAAGGGAAATCATAAGAACTGTAGCTACAACTGGCGTGTGGAGCAGCAGATTTTAATGGTACACAGGGGCCTCCCGCATTGATAACGCAGGCATAGAGGTAAGCTGGCTTCCGTGGTACTATCCTTGACTCCAGCGAACAAAGAAGCCAACGGGTTCAGCACAGCCGGTGAGTCGGAGTAAACGATAGAAAACCGAACTGTGTTGAGCCCAAGGTTGCAAGTAGCAACATTTTTGAATGTAAGGAATTTACAAGAAGAACTTGTGTGTGTGTTTGAACTTTAAACAAAGCCCAGTTGAGGTCCAGGTGCAGAGGGGTCTGGCACCATGTGGGTGCTCATTCGAAAGTTCCTGACCAGGACCTGTTTTGAAACTACAAGAACCAGAAGGCCCTAGGAATGGGTGGCATGAGGCGTCAGAGTGATCCTAAAAGGGTCACGTCAAATCCCTTGTACCATCGAAAGTCTCTGACCCCTTGCCAGAGGAAAGCTAGGGGAAGAGAACCCCACTTTCCACTACGATTGTGAACTGTGATAATTGGCAAATGTCAACCCGGCAGAGGAATGCTGAAAGAAAGCTAGGAGAAGGTAACACTGCTTTCTGATGAACATGAGCAATACATGAACTGCATTAGGAATACATGAACTGTATTGAAGAAGGGCCGAAGTGAGTGAACCCAATGGAGGGAAGCCCATTATTGCAAGGAGGACCCGAGCCCGGCAGAGGGAGATCCTAGGGGCGAAGAGCAATCAGCCAAGGTGCAAGATCACAGAGAGAACTTTTGTTTGTCTGTCATTGGTAAACAGCAGGCCTTCTAAGGCAGGAGACCTTTACAGGAAAGAGACTTCGCCTCTGAAGGTTTTTGATATTGTTGAACTCAACTGTGAACCTTGTGCTGCCGAGGCCCAGGAGTGTGCACTCTCTGTGCTCGAGAGTCCTACCTTGACCTGTGCTTCAAACGTGGGGAAGGGAGAACCGGCCCTACCATCCTGACCTCTTTCTTTTCTGGTGAACATTATCCCACACTCTTTTTGTAATTTAGTAGTAAGGATTAGCAATTTTTTTTTTTAGTATAGGTCCTTTTTATTTGACAAGACGGCACTAGGACTGCCTTATTAATTTTTGATGGTCGTAGCTTGCTCCCATTTAAGATTAGGCGTTTATCTCACTTATGATAAAGTTCAATAAACACCCTTGAACTGTGATCACTTGTGTCTGTCTTTACTATTGCCACCATGAGTTCCTTATACTCCTCACTGATCGCCATGCACGCAAACCGTCTCCCAGCCCCACCGGACAACGATTTTGTAGATTTTGTCTTAGAATTTTACCATGACTTCCCATGTGCCTAGTCCCTGCCTCAAGGCTCCTCGGTACTCTCTTTGACTCTTTGCTTTTCATCCTTATCCTCCACTTCCCCTCTCACTCTTCACCTTTCCCTTCAACTCTGTTTGCACCACCTCCTCGTACTACAACTTTAGCTCTTTCTGTACACCTGCCCCCTCTTGTGCCTTTAGCTTTTTCTGCATCACTTTATCCTCTGGTGCCTAAGCTTTTGCTACAGCACCTCCCGCTGCACCTTCAGCACTCTCAGTGCCTCCTCCAGCGCTCCCTGCTTCCTCTGCATCTCTATACCTCCATAGCTCCTCACTCCTCTGCTACAAATGCCTAGAGTCCTCAAAGTTGTCTCCTGGCTCATATCCCTCCTCCTTGGCAGGACTAGGGTCTTTGGCCTGTTTGTGTGTGTGAATCAGTCTGCTTTGGGATTGGCTGTTCGTAAATTATGCCTCTCACAGTCGTGCCACGACCAGTGGACCAAGTCCTCATTAGGCTGGTCCACTATCTCAGAACTGGTGCACAAGCGCAGGAATGGCAGCACACTTTTCTAGCACTCAAGTTGGAGCAGGGCCCCAGAATGCCCCGACACCTGATTGTGGGCAGCAATACCCTTGAGAGCCACTCTCTGCTGAAACCCCAAGTTGGGTTGCCCTATGCCTCCTGGACAAAGTTTTTCCTATCGTGGGTCTGCAAAATCACAGGTCTGTGGCAGTGATTTCATCTTTGAACATGGATTACTCATGGGCTATTGATTTCTAACTCTCCATCCTTTGGGTATGCATCGTTGTGGGGCTTGACTTGTGGTGGTAGTGGACCTGATGTAGCTACCCCACATTCCTGTGCAACAGCTCTAACTAATCAACTAATGTGCATTGGATCCATTCGATAATAAATATGATTCGTAGTAGACCCTTTTGTAGTACTGCCAATTTTAATGGCTTGTCAATCATCATTCTTAAATAACATCCTTACTTTTTTGCTACCCTGTTGACCCCTTTTGTCCTTGTAGCTTGGCCACCTGGGATAGTTTCTGCATCATGTTGTTGAGCCTATTTTAGCCATGCATAATGGGATGGTGGAGTAATCGACCCTGGTAAGTGCAGAATTCCATCATTATTAAATACCTGTAGCAATTATTTTTCAAAACTGGTTTTCAACAAACTAAAAAAATTGATTGAGAATGAAAGCCAGTTCTCTGATCAATGGAGGGCTTTGAGATGGGGTCTATACTGATCTTATCCAGCTCGAACACGGGCAGATACCTTATCCTCTACATGCTTGCTTCAAATAAGCAGTTCACTCTGTAGACAGTAACCAATTTTGGCACAAACTAGCATCTTAGACCATTCCTGTGGCACTTCTCTGAGTCTTTAGGGCCCTTAATGGGAACACCCGAACTGAGGTCAAAGCTAAAAAGATGGGTTAAATACAGAAGGTACTGCAATGAAGGAGTGAAATGGGTGCATTTTAGCACTCACTATGTTGAACCTCTTTGTGCTCTACATTCTTAGAAGCCTGCGCCCCGAAACATCTCTTTCGCCATGTTTATTCCATACACCAATAGGGCCAATCGTTTTAACAGTTGACCTGGTAGTGGTGCATTTAACACTCAAACTATAGATCTTCAACTGGCGCCAAATGCATTCATGACCTAACAAATAACCAAAATGCAAAAACGGATGGTCTTTGACAAACATGTTAACAATTTTAGATAGATTCTGGTACAAGCCCCTATCAACCTTGGGCATCATTACAAGTCTGGCAATAGTGGTAAAGCAGCAGGTATTTTGCAATATCAAATGTTTTACCACTCTGCCGAATTCCTAGTTTCAGAATTACATGCAAGCCGCTGCCTGCTTTTGTGTGGAGGAACATGTGTGCAGGAATCGGCCTGCATTTAGTACCTGCTAAAAGCAGGTGGATTGCATAGGTATCCATTGGAACTGCGGGCTCCAAACAGTTATTTGAAGGCCAGTATTTTGGAATATCGGATGCTTTACCATGCCGCCAAACGTCAAGTTTAAAACTGCATTTCCAGCACCTCGTTTGTGCAATTACCACTACAGAAAAGCATTACCACATTTTTTGATTGACACAATGGTAATTGCCAATCCTAATGGAGTCTTGTAGGAGTCCCAAACGGGGAATAACTGGAGGGTTCACATAACTCGGACCCATGCATATCCCTCAAGTTACTGCATCGTGTGGCAAGCGTTAATGGTATTATCCTTTGGCAGTATTTCCAGAGCTTGTGTTTGCAGCAGGCAATGTATACAAACCTCGCAGCTTTAAGTCCAGGTCCGTCACAAAAAGAAAAATGTTGATGTACGTGGTACTTGAATTAGCTGTAATAAATGATCCTGAGTATGCCATATATAGTTTATTACTATCATTGTAATTGGTGTTTTATAACGTACTTAATACCGAAGAGGTTTCTAAGCGCGGACCCGGGATTACGAACCTGTGTTGCTCTGCGTCGTTTTGCTTCCAAGACGAGCGCGTTGCCACCGAGCCATACCACCTGTGCAGAAGAAAGTGATACTACAGTAATTATGTTTAATGATTTCATGGATATGTTGAAATGATCATGTATGTCAATCTTAGCAAATTGATATTTTAATGTTGGTATGATGGGCAGTTAAAAATGTCATGAAACATCCGAACAATGAAATAAAAAGTAATCATGACATTATTGTGAGCAGCGTTGTAACTTTAGTGGACTACAATATAGCTATCAACATTTAGAAATGAATTCCATGTAAAGGCAAACAAACACATGATACTGCCAACTTTCAAATGCATATCATTTCCCTGCCACATAATGCTATAATGCTTCTGACCAAGGAGAACGTTCGCCATTTCCCCGAGGCCATTGATTAGCTATCTTTTTTTGTTGTTTCAGGATATCTGCATCAGTGCTGTAAAGGAGAAGGACATAGAACAAAAGCTCAAACAGGTGATCTCAGAATGGGACAATAAAACCTTTACTTTTGCGAATTTCAAAGCTCGAGGAGAGTTACTTTTGAGAGGGGACAGCACATCAGAAATTATTTCCAGCATGGAGGATAGCCTGATGATTCTGGGCTCTCTGATGAGTAGCAGGTAATCATTGTAAAGCTGTTTAAATGAATTCTGGATAATGTGCACAGGTTTTGCATGTAGTGCATGCATATGTAGTTTGACAGGAATTATTGCATGATTACATCATGAATATGGTAGGCAACCAGCCATCATTTTGCTGAACAGTTTCATGTACTGTGAAAGAAAACACACTCCAAACTGAAGTTCTTTTCTTGGATTTTATATATGTGGAACACCTTTTGTACATTGGGGAGCAACTTCATTTACTTGCGGTAGCCTTTTGCTTACAAACGCTAAGCCCTCAGTCGAACTGCCTTTCAAATTAAGCATGTCCTGACCACATTTGCATTATTGTTACAATACATTACATTCTTTCATCATTCGCAACCCCTAAAAACAGTAACATCCCTCATTCAGAGTTTCATTTCCCTTGTAAAGGCTTATTAGTCCCCAGCCAAGAATTCCAGCCTCCCTTCCTTTTCATCTGCGTCATTGCATCCTGCATGTTATCAACCTGAACGGTCCTTGTTTCTGGTTTGCCATTTCGCCAGGCCACTGTGTCCTCTTAAAAAGGCGGGCCTGATCTCCTCTCCTCTCACTTCTACTTTCCAGTTGAACAGTTTACTTCAAACTTTTGACATTTTAAGTAAACAAACCCACCCTCCTCCTGGTGCCATTTCCTAGAATCCCCTCATAAACGCCATGAATATCTTGAAACTCAAACTACACAATCCTCATATGCTTGAACCAATTCCACAAAATCAAATGTCCCTGTCAATTGTGAGTGGGTGGGCCTTGCGTCCAATGGCAGCTCTAAACTTACTAAGTACCTCTCACTGTCTTGCTTCTTGCACAGTCCTGCACATCTGACTTAATGTAACCAATCGCCTGCAGGGGAGGCCCATGCAGAAGTGCTGCAGACTGTCACTCCCAGCAGAACCCTGGTTTTAGAGCAGCCCCACCCCAGGGCTACTTTTGTTATAATAAGGACAAAACAGACATATCCACAATCATTTTGGCAACGGTTTGCATATAATTGAGGTGGTCTTCGGTTTACAGATTCCAAATCCTCTATCACCTTACAAACTCACGTAGCCTAAGCAATGTAATAATACTTTCAATTCTTCCAATCGCTGAGATCAGTAACAAACCTTCTTTCTAGGCTTTTGTTGTCATCTCTTACTGATCAGTGTTGTAGTGCTTCCTCAGATCACCAGGACTTGCCAAAAGGCAGGGGGTAATTTTATAAACTACTTTAGATTGCACTAGAGGGGACAGTAAACATTTGCACTAAAGAGCAAAAGTTCCCCTCCATGCAATATTCATCGGACGTGCAAAAGAAAGGTGTAGAAGCAAGCGAAAGTGCCCTTACAACCTTCTTTTACATTTCCAAATCAATACAAATGAGGGTAAAAGGCTGCCACTATTAACGCTTATGGCAGGCATTTAACATAGATTCCAATTTAGCCCGCCTGCTTTTGTCAGGTGGGAAAAAAGGCAGGTTTCAATTGCAATTTCAATTGCAATTCATGAAAGACTCGTACTTGTCGATTTGCCAGGTGGAGCAGAAAAGGAGCGGACACGTAAAGTCGTTTTTACAGATCAGGTGTTTAAAAAATGAGCCTCTTAGACGGGGGTCTCATCTCTATTACCATTACCACCACTTGGTCCCACGGATTTACTGGAAGATTATAAGGGGTGGTAGTGCGGCGTAATTCCTATTTCAATGGATTGCTTTCTACTGCAAATTCATCTTCAGATGGATATCCAATCCAGAGTCAGCAGCTTGGAAAAGATTTAGACAGGGGGCGTAGTGCACCTCGACCCGGTCGTCGATCCCTCTTGACTTGACGTGCAGCTCGTCGACTCCGGACATGACGTTTGTCACCGTACATATACTACTTCACTATGACCCATTCCTTTAATCCTTGCGCTCAGCACGCTGCTCGATAGGAACAACTTTCTCAAAGAATACATTTGATTTAATCGAGTCAATTTCCGTGTGTAAAATTCAACATACTTTGATGCTATGTCCACTTCTAAGGCATCGGGGGTTCAAAAGATGTAGGGACTGTAACACCAAAATGTCAATAACCAACCTACACAGCATTTGCGTGTGGTGTCTGGGAACCGGCCACGTCACTGACGACTGGAGGTTTTGTCTAAAGATTAACCCCAAGTGGGGGGTGGGAGGGGCGCTCGAGAGCCTGAGCAAGATGGCCACAGGGTGATCGTGCTCCGGTGAAGGCAAGCATTTTGTCACTAATTTAAATCGCTTTGCCTGCTCGGATCAAGGAAACAGCGTGACATGCTTTGAGATTGAGGTGTGTGTAAACCGAAAGTCGCCTGCCGTCCACAAAGACCAAGCAGAGAAGGTGAATTGTGTGGTTCTGGTGCAGTGGCCTGTGCTTACAGCGCTCTTCTTGGCTCCATCTGGTTGGCTTCTAAGGCTGATGCGGGGTACGCTCCTACTACAGAAGCCATGCTGATGCAAGAATGCTGCCTCCCTCTGCAGCGTACGATTGCCGACTGATAGTACAATGTGTGCTGCCCACGTTCCTCCGGAAGGTGGGCTGATGATCCGTCGCATCACCAGAAGTAGCCGCTAACGCCATTGCCTGCTAGTTGTTGCCACCACGCGCGATGGGGGGGGCAGCGAGCCTGGCGCACAATAAACACAACAGCACCAACGCGGCCAGAACAAGGAAGGCCGACCATCTGAACGTGAACTGCGGAACAACATAGGGAAACATACCGGTGCTCAAGGCTTGTGCGGACATCTCAGGCCTCTACTGAATGCAGATTACGCAGCAACGGTGGCCCCTGAGGGCTCTTATGAAGACACAGCAGCTTAGCAGCAGGGACGCAGATATCAACAATTGAATGCCACAGTTTAGCCTTGTACCTTTCCTGGGGACCGGTGGTGAGGAGCACTGCGCAGAGGAGATGAATGCCTTTGTAGCAGCGTGACACTTGTTAAATGTTGCCGCTGCTTAGTTGGGGTTCCTTGAAAACCACGCACCGGTTCTGCGCCATCTGTACCATTCCTGCTAAAAGCTACCCCACCTCAGCTGCTACACACCTCTGGGTTCAGGCATCAATATATGGCGCAGGTCCGCTGCTCGAGGACCAGGGCCATCTACCCGGTTTAGTAACAGCCCTTGCAGCTGGGGTGCATCGGGACAAGCTGGTTTATCGGCGATGGACAGCCAATCTGCACCGCCTTTAGGAGTGCGCTGGAGGGGGTTAATTCTACTATGCACTGTTGCATGGAATCCCAGCGCCAATGCGAGTTGGCTGAGGCGTGTTTGAATGTATATCTTGCATTGATGGAGCAGTTTGTGATCCTCACACCATAACAGAAAAGGTGGGTGCTGGGGGCATTGTTTGCACGAAACACCACTGAGGCTACCTGCCTACATTTACACAGAGGCATGCAGATTGGATTGGGCTCCAGACTCCATTAACTTAGGATAGGCGGCTCCCAGGCAAACTCCTGTGCACCGGTCATCACAACCTCCCACTGACGGAGAATGTCAAGACCTGCATCTGACAGTCGCATCAACGTGGACACTGGATTCAATTCAACTGAGGTGCTGCTACGCCGCTCCTCGCATCAACAACCCAAAATGGAGACCCTCAGAGATGAGGGTCAGCTGACACAGGAGACAAACAACACAGTACAGGACATTAAGTGGGATCTACAAGATGTCCAATCCCGACCAAATGCCAAAGCGGACCAACCCGACAGCAAACAACGCATTAGCGCGCTTGAAGACAACCGTGAGGTGGCCACTATGGAACTAGACGGTCTGATTAGGGAGGTGCAGGGCTTAGAGACAAACTGGAGGACCAAGAAAATGATCCTGTTGTAAGTAATAACTCCTGTCTTGTTGGCCTCCATGAACAGGTGGAAGGATTGGACTTAGAGTCATACATATACCCTTCCTCCAAGAACAGCTGCACATTCAGGTTCCGAGGTCCTTTGTGATTGCTTGGGTACATAGGGAACCTGTTCCAAGGCCTGCTGCGGGTGGGTGCCCGCCAACCCCATCACCATGCGCGTCCTCAACTTCCAACACAAGATGCCCATTTTACGCGCATATCAAGCTGAAAGCCCTGTACGCACTGACGGAACAGACATCCAGCTATTTAATGACTATTCTGCTGAGGTATTGCGATGGAGGAAGAGGTTTAGTCCTCTTATTGAAGCACTGAAGGGCTCGAGCCACAGGTTTTACCTGAAATTCCCAGCTGTCTGGTGCATTCAGCTGGACAAACAATGGCACTCTGACGACCCGGAAGAAACATGGCGTTTCTTGCTGACTTCTTTCCCGATGCAGGGGCAGAGGATCAAGCCAGCCGTCCGGAGTCTTCGCAGTGGCATCAGCAGTGACCGAAAGACAAAAGGAAGCAGGCGGACAGACGGCCATCGGTGCCCGGTCGCAAGAACATGGGGCCCCGACCTGAAGGACACCGGAATGCTGATCTGATGGTGATTGTTTTTCTTGGGAGATTCTCCTATGGTATGGTTAATTCCCCTGTTGCAATAATGCGTATCTATGCTACAACCATTGTGCTGACAGCACCATATGCAGTGGATGCCTGCGATAATCTCACGCGTTCTACTGGCAAAATCTGAACAGGCAGTTCTACGCTGCACTGCTCGCCACCCTGGGCGATCTAAGGCCTCCTCAGGTACGAGTTGGTTGGAGTTGGTATTAGTCAGTTCTGGTTTGGTTTGGTTTGATTCTATTTGGTCTACCGGCGCTCCCTCCCAGGATCACCAGCATGCAGGGGACGTGGGAGGGTTATTGGGTTCCCCCCACCCCTCCCCATGCATGGGCCTATTCAGCATGGTATTGGGATTCTGTTCATCTATCCCAATGTGCTATGTTTCTAGAGTTAAGTGTTTTGTTGATTATGTTGCTGATTAATTTTATGCATATGTGTGTCTAATGCTCGATATTAGGGGTATGTCGACAGTTACACTACATGGCACCAGGGCATACTTAATTACCCCCCCTGGCAGGGACATGGCATCTGAGTTGCGACTGATAACTCTTAATGCTCAGGGGATCGGTCACCCTATGAAGAGAAGGTGAGTGCTTAATTATCTGTGGGTCATACAGAGCAACATTATGTTTTTGCAGGAGACGCACCTTGATGCGGTCGAATCGGGAAGCTTTGCTGTGGGTGGGTTGGGGTGGCTGCACACTCCCCATATCAGGGAAAAAGAGGGGTATCGATCCTAATGCACAAACACATCCTATTTTACACTCTCAATACGATTACAGATAGGGGGAGGTATGTTCTGCTTCACGGCCATATTCAGCACCAATCCGTAACCTTTTTTAATGTATACATACCTACAGCGGGCATGTCCTCGTTCTTTGTGTGCACCTTTTCAAACTGCGCACACCTCCTGGGGAACCTTACCTTTATCGGGGGTGACTGGAATACAGTGGCAGACCCTATACTAGACAATCATGGGGCACCATGGATACAAGAACCCACTCCACGCAAGCGAGTCTCCTTGCCAGCTCTCATGACCGATCTTAAACTTGCAGACGAATGGCACGGATTACACCTTTTACTCGAGCTGACATGGATCCTACTCCAGGTTGGACTTTTGTTTGGTACCCGCCACTGCCCTATCAATAGTGCACCAATGTGAAATTCTACCTATAACAGTATCGGATCATGCACGGTACTCCTTCACATCGAGTTGCTGGGGGCACTGTGTAACAGACTAATGTTGTGCTTTAATTTAAGGGCATTGGGTTACCCAGACTTCCTTGAGCATCTCGAAGCAGATACTGTACACTTTCTGGCAAGCCAATCTGACCTGGGGTACTCTACAGCTGCTTGTTGGGACGCATTTAAAGCCTTTCTTGGGGGCAGTGCATCTCTAGATGGGCCCACAAAATAAAGACATCACTGAACGGGAGACACAAATAAGGGCTGAAATCTCACGCAACAAGGGGCAGCACAAACGCACCCACAACCCCAACATTTACACACATCTTGTCAGGCTGCTAGCTGAACTTAAACGCATGTCCACCCAGCGGGTCCAAAAGTCGTTCTCCAGTTGGTCGCAAGCCTACTACATTGATGGGGACTGCCCCCTTCATCTAATGGCATTCCCCCTCCGTAGTAGGCAGGCGTCACAGAGTATAGTCAGTATCCAAGGCCGCACTGGGATGTCCCTCGCCGTGGAGAAAGATATAAATAAACGATTCACAGAACACTGTGTCGATTTGTATGCAAAAACTCAACCCGTTACCACCGCACTGCATATACGACTTTATCGCAGGTGTTCGGCTGCAAAAAATCAGGATAACTCAGAGAGCTGATCTGGACAACCCGATTACTGCCGCAGGGGTTACTTGGGCTATTGGCTCCCTGTCGGTAGGCAATGTGTGCCCGGACCGGACAGACTGCCCATTGACCTCTATAAAGCAATGTCAGATCGCCTGGCTCCACTTCTGGAGACTGTGTTCGGCGAGGCACATGCCGGCGGCCGACTACCACGGTCGATGCTTGTGGCTAACATTGTAATTTTTCATAAAAAGGCCAGGGATCCAGAAGATTGCAGGTCTTATCGCCTGATATCCTTGATTAACGCAGACGTCAAGATACTGACTAAGTGTGTACCGCGAAGGATAGAAAAGATCGCTCCACAACTGGTTCATAAAGATCAAACTGGGTTTATACACGGCCGACATTCAACGGACAATGTATGATGGCTGCTACACGTCATAGCTGGACAAAGAGAGCCGGATGAAGTAGTCTTAACAATCAAAGCTGAAAAAGCATTCTACAATGTCCGATGGGACTTTGTTCCGAGTGCTGGTGGAATATGACTTCCCACCAACCTTCCTAGGCCTAATTAGGCTGCTATTTACAGACCCCACAGCCTCGGTGACCACTAAGGGCATCACCTCTGCCCCGTTTGTACTCCATTCCGGCATCAGACAGAGATGCCTACTCTCCCCCTTCTGTATGCACTCTCTATCGAACCGCTGGCGGAAAAACTCTGCACTGATCCTGATTGGTCATGCATGCTATGGGAGGGGGAGGAACACTGGGTATTACTGTAGGCGGATGACTTTCGGGTCTGTCAGCAACTATGCAACTTCCCTCCCACGATAACAACTACTCTGCAACTTTTTCCCCATGACTGGATATAAGGTCAACTGGTCGAAATCAGAGATCCTCCCGCTCAGAACTGACATCCCATGGGACCTGGGTAGGGTCACCCCCTTCCGTCTCCAATTGCACTATGTTAAGTATCTTGGGGTGAACATTAGCCCTTCATTGAGCAGAATTATGTAGCTGAACTACCCCCGGTCCTTCAGAGGATTAAATCTGATATGGCCAAATGGAATACTGTACCGTTATCCCTAATAGGCCAGGGGACAGCTGGTCGATTTAGATTGGACTCGGAGCTCGCCTTCCTCTCCCAACGTCGCAGTTTGCAACACCTCCATTGTTATACGTGGATTAAGGAAACAAGTCAGAGGGTCAAAGAGTGTTCCTGGGAGTTACAGCCATACCTGCAGTAAAGAGACTCTGCACTTTGCGGTGTCTGAGTCCCGGAAGGTGAACATGTCTGCCTATTGGAACCCTGGATGCAGAATAGCGTCGACCATGCAGTTGCTGCAAAGTGTCAGAGATGATCCCGCTGTACCCTACTAACACACCCGGTAAGTGACTGTGCCGCTTCCCCCTGACGCACACACGGTTGTACGCTGGGAGCCACCCACCACGAAGACCTCAAACATCTGCGCCCAGTGCTCAGCGGCCACTTGCGTTTGAAGAGTAGTGCATTAACGGGGGCTTACTACAATTGCTGCCACCCCAGTAACCAGTAAGTAGAGTGCTGGCCCTACTGCAAACCACATATCAATGAACTCCCTTTGAGCAAAGGGCATTTGCACACAACCCATGCAAGAGGAACTAAAGAAACGATCGAAAGACCTCCCGTTGCCATCAGAGAAACTGGTCTGGGCTGTGAATTTGATTGTCCTGGTGCACTTGTCTTGACCTGAGCAGACAAACAGGTCAGTATGCCCGGCATGTAACTCCAACATAGCCAGGCACACGAGGATTTGGAAATACGTTTTTCTCGCGCGCCGCTAACTACGAACAGACAACACAGAGGAAGACCATACTGGGAACAACGGGGGCAAACAATTGCTTCCAAATACAGCTTGGGCCAGACAATTTCTTTCTGGCGCAACCTAAAAGGGGCAACTGAAAGTGAGGCTACAATTAGATGTGCAACTTTACGATCAGAAAGTTGAAGCACACGGACAGAGTGACAGACAGCAAGCCACCGAGAAGGATGTCATACCTATGTCAAAGAGTAAGCAGAAGGGTAGCATCATGGATTCCTTTGCTGGACTTGGAAAGACACAGGCGCTGACCTTCGGCAGACAGCGATGCAGGAGTGGCAGACAAAGGAGCCCGTGCAGACCTGACCAAAGTACTTGCAGTGATTGCGGCACTCGGGCCCTCCATAGAGCACAAAATAGATGAGGTCAAAATAGATGTCCAATTACTGCGCCAGGATGTGCAGCCTCTAGCCGAGCGAGTTACGAATACTGAAGTACTGCTGAAAGAAACCTCTGTTACCACTAAACCCTTGAGACCAAGAATCGCTTTCTAGAGCAAAGAGCTGAAGACGCGGGAGGCCAATGCCGCAGAAATAACGTTTAGGATCCTAGGCATACCAGAAGACACGGAGGGTAAAGACCCCACGACCTATGTTGAAAACCTGTTTCTGCAAGAGGTCGGCACAGGCAAATTATTGCAGTGGTTTGCAGTCGAAAGAGCTCACTGATCCCTACAAAAGAGACCTCCACCTGGGTCACATCCTTGCCCGATTATAGCCAAAATATTGAACTTTCAAGACTGGGAAGTACTACTACAGTTCTCCAGAGACGGCGGAGTGATACAAAGTGGGGGCACCAATATAGCCATCTAAACTGCTGCATGACCAGGAGAGAGGTGAGACCATGTTGAAAACTATCTTTGCGAACCACAGCAGGAACACTTGGAAAACATGGGAACGTCACTACTCAACGGTCTTTAGTGCTCCCAAGAAGTCAGAGTTCAACAATAATTGCATTGCAAAAATACCATGGGCTATTGAAACAAGACGACCAGAGATCCTAGAGGCCACATGCAACCTGAAAAACTCAAGTGCTGTAGTTCCTGATGGGCTGGCCAAATTAATATTAAAACAGAATAAAGAACAATGGGCAACCTTTATTCAGATCCTGTTCAAACAGATTGGTGCCTCATCAACAATCCCTCCATCTTGGCAATCGGCAGTGGTCGTTCCCATCTTCAAAAAAGGAAATTGGTTAAATCTGAATGACTACCGGCCGATTGCCTTGCTAGATGTTCTCAGCAAAGTTTTTGCAAATGTTCTGCAGATTCGCTTGGCGAAATGAGCCAAAGAGGTGGGAATAGTAGATTGTAGGCACAGGCTTCACTAAAGGTGTGGGGGTTGAGCTTAATCTTGGATTATTAAATCTATCAAAGCTCGAGGTTATGAGAGATGACAAGAAGCTCTTCCTATCCTTCATTGACCTACGTCAAGCCTTTGATAATGTAAATAGAGAAAGGTTGTGGATTAAATTGGAAAAGTGGAACTGCCCACGGGACCCGCTACAAGCAATTAAAGCACTTCACAGCAATACTTCTGTAAGAGTCCATTTAAATGTGGAAGGAGAACTGTCATCGAGCATTCAAACAGAGAAGGGAGTCAAACAAGGCTGCCCTCTTGCTGCCTTATTATTTAAACTCTACATAGCAGACTGTTATGCCACCTTCGAAAAAACTAATTCCTTTACGCCAAGACTAAATGGACATCAAATTGTGGGGGCCGTTTACGCAGATGATATTGTTTTAATGGATACCACACAGATTGGACTCCAAAGACTACTATGTGATTTGGCGATTTATCTGCAAAATAACAACTTTCATATAAACGTGGCCAAATCTAAAGTCATGTCCTTTGGCAACAACTTGGGCCAAAAGGGTCTGCAGTTTAAGTGGCATGTAGCCGGAGAAGCTCTTGAAAGTGTTAACTCAATTAGATATTTAGGTCCCCTGTTCAATAAATCAATATGCGAGCAACAATGGACAGATGACCTAAAACTCTGAATGAAAAACCTTGCCCTTCAAGGAATGAAGATACATGCCGCCTATGGTAAATTGATGATGAAACCAATTATCTTGTTTTATCGCCAAAAAGTAATGGCGACAATGACTTTTGGAAGCGAGGCTGGTTTTAACATCAGAAAAACATTTTGGGAAGTGCTTGAAGGTCAATTTTGGAGGAAGGTGTTGCATTTACCAAATGGGATCCCAGTGACTTCAATAAGATGCAAACTTAGGCTACAATCTTTATATTCCATAGTTTTATGGAAGTCTGTAGCGATGTGGAGGAAAATGCAGCAGTTTCCAACAACAAAACCATACCAAATACTTGCGCCTAATCCAGGTTTATCGTATAGAGGGCTTCTTGGGAGCTAGACAAAGAAAATACAAGTTTAGCTAGGCCATTTAAACATTGACACAGACACCTTTTTAACCAACCCATGTGCCGAGAAGAGAAAGCTGCTAGAAGGGGGCTGTATTGCAACACAAGACAAATGTGGCGAATTTGTAACAGCTCTCAATCATGGTGAAGAAGAAAGAGCACTGAATATTCTCCCTAAGTACATGGTGATGTTTCCCTCCAGATATCACTGTGATCAATTCCTGCATGTTAAGTTAAATCTGTATTCAACAAAGGAAATGCAGTTTTTAAAGCATCCGTCAGATGTAAGGGATAATTTGTGCCGATTTTGTACCAAGGAAGTGGAATCTCTAAAACATCTTGGAGCAAGATGTGAAACCCTGAAATCGAAAAGAACCCTCTTTTTGGGTAACTTTCCCCCGCTGAATGGTGATATGGACACGTGGTGGGCTGCTGTGTTAGCAGGAGGGAGCTCCAGGCAAACAGGTGCTGTAGTGGATTATTTTGACAGCATATTGAAGCTGACCGTTTGGGTAAACGGGGCGTTTTGTGATTAAATCTTCATGATTTTTCTCTTTTAGAGCTGATTAGAATGATGATAATGAATTTATGAATTGATTTGACAAAGGTGAAATGTAAAATGAAGTTTGTGAGAAACTAATATATAGCCATCTATCCAGATTATACCCCCTTAGTACAACAACAACGGAATCGATTCATCTCTGTCAAAGCCAGGTTACAGAAAAAATGTTTCAGATATATGCGCACGTACCCAGCGACACTCAAAGTGATACATGGAGGAAGGTCAAGATTCTTTGAGAGCCCGGAAGCAGTAAAAATGTGGTTGGAACATAACAACTTAGACACGGACGAAGACCCTACGCAACAGGGAACTGAGGCTGAAACTAATTTGACACAGGCACTATAAGAATATTGTTGCACACCATTGGGATGAGCCATCCATACGTCAAGAACTGAACGCGCACTCTGGGTTAGACTATACTAACAATGCTGTTATAAAACTTGACCAGTGGTTTTGTCTACATCTGCATTACAACTCATGATAATATATGAGCAATGCCGTAAATGTAGCAACTAGTATGCCGGAGCTGGAGACCCGGCCCACTGAGCTCAGTTGGAAACCACCCCGATCAGTATGGACAGTCAGCAGGTAACACCTGTCGAGCTCCTTGGCTGGTGCCTGCTTGGTTAAGCAAGCACTGCCGGGCCCGAGCAGAATGTATCTGCTGGGCAAAGTTGGGACCCCATGTTCTGGAGTTGGTTGTTTAAGTTTAGTTTGATTCACCCAACCAATGCAATTCTCAATACCTATCGTTCTCTACATTGCATGACATTCAAGAGTATGCGACAACGGTTACTGTTTGAAATACGTATCGTACCATTTGCAGTTTTTCATTTATGTGTGCCCTGGAATACAGGACGGAGTATAGAGGGCCCCATACTCTAAGTACGCAAGGGGTGTCCTTACATGGGTGTGTTAGGAAAGATTTCTTAATACTGGGTAATTTTCCTTCCATGTGGCAACCCCTAAACATTTTGCTGTTGTTTTCACCATGATCTGGACTTTGCCAGAGAAGTGCACCCTTCTGCCGCACTCCTCTGGGCTTTCGTTCCATTCTTACGGGGAAACTGACATGCCCTTAAGACAGTCAGTACCGGCAAACGTTGTTTTCCGTAGTTTCTTTATCATGTTGCAGCTTTCGCGCAACATGGCACAAGAGGGCACTGTAAGCTAAGCTACTGCTCTCTTGGGTCTCTAGTCTTCTACAGGCCCTAGATAATCTCTTTGGATTGTAAATGAACGGTGCAAGTGAATCATGGACGGGATTGGTGGCAGCTATCGTTTCTTGTGTTTTTGAGCTCCTTTTGGCGTTTTAAGTGCGTTTCTCGCGCTTAGCCCAAAATGGTGGCCTGGCTCCCAAAATGGCCAGACCACGAGGCTCTTTGTCCTGTCCGCTGACCGTCTTGCCCCCTTCACCTCCCCCAGGTTGAGCCGACCCGGGGCCTTCCTTATTTGGGCATGTACTTTCCCACAAAACACAGATGCTTTCGTGGGCTTCTACAGGCCTTGTGTGTGCCTCCAGGATGGGGGCTGGGATGTCTGGTCCCAATACACAGCCCTGGGCGCCAGAGAGTCTAGGGTGGTGTGAATGCCTGGGACCCCCGTGGTCCGTGATAAGGTCCACATATGGTGTGAGTGTTTTATGAGCGGATCTCCCATTGGGTCCCCCCCGTTTTGGCGCGAAGGGAACCGTGGATAAGAGGGGGTTGGAAACGCCACTACCAGGTCGATCTCCTGAGTTCTCACGAACAAAGGAATACAGGAGCTAAGTATCCTGCAACCACAAGGCTGAACCGAGGAATCGCTGGTGACCCGCTGAAGGACTGCTCCTCTGCACTGCTGTCGCCTTGTGAAACCTTTTCTACCCCGGATCGAACGAGAAGGCCTGTACGGGTACTTCGACCCTTGGAATAGTGGGGAGAACTATTCTCGGCATCTTCACCATCTCCTGCACGTAAGCCTTCGGAAGTGTCTCTGGGCCATCCAGCAGACTGACCAGCCTACCCAGGAGTCTTGCTCTGTAACCGCCGTCAGGTTGTGTTGTATTACGAGTCCTTGTCACTCTCACACGATTCGTACACTTGGCATTCCCAGGTCTGAAGTGAGTAGTGTACATTTGGCTGAAATACACACGGCCGCTCCGTTGCCCTGCTGTGGTAACAAACTGTGCGGGTTCACTGCGTTTGGGACATCCTCAACTCAACTTCTGCTGCTGCGGAATCTACACGACGCCGAGACGTCCCCTGCTCGTATCTGAACCTGCCAGCACTGAAACTGACGCGGAGAAGCCTGGGTCTGCTTGCATCGGGGACCGGTGAGTAGCATCGCTAGGAACTGGTCGCCCTCCTGCAGGAGCCCATATCTTTTCCCCGCTGTGTCTAACAGCACGCCTTTCCGTACTCGCGCTCTGCTTCGGCCCACAGTGGAGGCTGCGCTTGAGTCGCGGAGCTCTGTTCATCTTCATTTGTTCACCGAACTAAACTGCCTGATTCCCTCGAAGAGACTCCCCTTTTTGCCCGTTGGCACCAGCGTGTGCAGGTACTTTTGAGCACAGGGCTCCACTCTTCGTAGGGCTTGGACTTCCGATTAATTAGGTGCCTCTGAAGGCGGACTGGGTCTAATTATTATTTGCACTGCCTGTTTTCCTCCCCATCTAGGTGGTCTACACATTTCGTGCGTCTAACTCGTTAGACTCGTTTGTATTTGTATATATATTGTATTGGTTTGGTATATGTTGGTTTACTGGAGTTTTATTGTGATTTCTCGCTACGGTCAATGTTACAAAGGCCTTGTAATAAATGTGTATATATTTTTAATATAACACCTGCTTGGAGTAATTTGTAAGTGTCCTTGCTTTGTCTGCTCATTGCGGGCTTTCAGTCAACCTCACCCCTCTTGAGACCTAGTCTTGACCGCCGCGATCGCTACCCTGATTGGTCTGGCTTGTCCAGAGGTTACCCTGTTCCAAGAAACTAGGCTGCCCTTCTGAACCTCTGCCCCTCCAGGACAGAGTTCAGAAATCCGTCTTAATAGGGTTAATGGCTTGCTTCCATTTCAGTCCCTGAGTTGCGACAGGGACACTGAGGGCCGATAAGTCATTCTTAAGGGGTACGTGGGTAATGTGAAGGTAGTCATAGTTAACTCCAAACCATGCTATACCGGCGCACATTCAAGCATTGACTGCTCGCATGTCCCCCCACAGGGATGCCTTCTTTATATGGGGCGGAGATTTCAATTGTGTTTGTGACACTGCACAAGATAGGTCCATACCGCTTAGATCTCGATCCTCCACAGCCGCAACGGCTCTCAATACTGCTCTGACTCAGTTAGCTTTAGCAGATGTTTGGCGAGAGATTCATCCAGAGCTACAGAAGTACTCTTACTACTCCTCTCCTCATGACTTCCATACAAGGGTAGATTACATCTTTGTGAGCACAGAACACCTACAGAACTTTGCAAGCGCAGAATATATGGGCCGTCTAATATCGGATCACTCTCCTCTTACTGTGATGTGGAACTGCGAGAAGCCACACAACCCTGTGCCAACGTGGCGCTTGCCCACTGGCGCACTGTTAGATCTAGCCTTCAGAGAACAACTTAGAGATGCACTGACCCTTTTCCTCAAAGAAAACATTGGCAGCGTAGAAAGATGAGAAACGGTCTGGGAAACCTTAAAAGTGGTCACTCGGGGAGAAGTTATTGCAAGGGCAGGGGGAGTCCGGAGACAATTTAAGGCGGAATTCAAAACTCTACAAAGTAGAGTGAGGGAATTGGAAATACTACAACCTAAGGAGTGGGCTGCAGAGCAAACCCTCTGAGAAGCCCGGCTCAACCACCAAACCACTTGGGAGCGATTATCAAAGTTTGACTACGCCACCAACACGGCGCACACACATGCAGAAGGGCATAAATCAGGGAGGCTCCTAGCCTGGTAAGGCCACAACGGAACACCCCAGAACACCCATCACGCTCTTGTGAGATGAATGTGGGGAACCCTGGAGGGCGCAAACTACAATTAATGACATATTTGCCACTTATTATGTCACACTATACAGTCACAATACCCACATACTAGCCGAAGACATAACGGAAGCTTTCACTGAAATGAAGCTGCCATCACTAACTGACAGCCAACGTGATCTCTTTGACCAACCCTTCACCTTACCGGGTTTAGAGGAAGCGATTACTGCATCCGCCTCACGTATTACCCTGGGAAGCGATGGCCTCCTGGTGGAGTTTTACAAAGCATATCAAAGTACAGTAGCCCCAACACTCCTGAAGGTCTTTGAGGAGACCTTTGAAACAGGGAAACTCCCGGACACAATGAGAGAAACATGGATAGTTCCCATTCTTAAACCAGGGAAACCAGCAGACATATGCGATTCATACAGACCGTTGCCTATGCTGAATGACGATGTAAAAGTGCTGACGACAATGCTTGCATCACGACTCTGGCAGTGCATAGGGGCGCTAATACACTCAGACTAAACCTGTTACGTGCCGGGTCACAGCACAACCTCCAACATACGCAGGTTACAACACATAATTGAACAGACAAATGGGCGTCCAGAGCAATACATAGCAGCATCATTAGATGCTGCCACAGCTTTTGATTCAGTTTGTTGGGAGTGGATAGAGGCTGCGCTGAAGAGTTTTGGATTTGGAGCATATTTTAGAAGATTTGTTAAAATACTTTACACCTCCCTCACCGCTAGAGTTAGAACGGGGTGACATATATCCAAACTATGGGATATTCAGAAAGGGAACCGTCAAGGGTGTCCTTTCTCCCCAATGCTCTATATACTTGCACTAGAACCTATTGCTGCATACCTCAGACAAGAATACCTCGAGGCTGGGATACCCATAGGAAACACCGCTCACTTACTTGCATTGTACGCAGATGGCGTGCTACTCTACCCATGCCAGCCACACCACAATTTACCCCTGTTAGTGGAAATATTAGACAACTTTGCAAGGTTGTCTGGAACCCCATTCAATAAACCTAAATCATGCCTTTTTCCCCTGGCTGGGTTAAATAATACCAAGTTAACATCTGCACTGGACTGGGGACTGAAATGGGAACATGACTCCTTCAGGTACTTAGGCATAAGAGTTGCAGATGCCCCGGAACAAACACATGCCTTAAACACGTTGAGGGCAGTGTAGGGAATTAAAAAATCAATGGTGTTTTGGTCCTATCTACCTTTTTCGCTTATGGGCAGGGTGGCAATCACAAAGTGGTTTCACAAATGTCACTTATTACATCACAGCCCCTTCCTTCCGAGAATTAGAAGCCACCCTAAGAACCTTTTTATGGGGCACTGGGAGACATAGGGTCTCATTACGAGTCAGTCGGCCCGGAAAGAATGGTGTTGGTAAATCCGCCACCACCGTTCTTTCCGACCGGCTGATCTCGAATTCTGCATGCGGGAGGTGTCACTCCCGCCAGGTCTGACCTGGCGGGTTTAACACCACCCGCCTGCAGGCGGACCTGGAAACACTGGCACCATTACAACATGGTGCCAGTGTTTCCGCTTCCCCATTCCCATGGAGTCCTATAGGACTCCATGGGAATGGGGAATTTAAATGGGGATTTACAGAATTCCGCCTCCGGAATTCCCGGGTCATTATGCCGGTTCGGTTACCGCCGGACTCGTAATGAGGCCCATAGACTATCTACTACAATACTGTAGCTCCCCTTTGAACAAGGCGGAATCCAGCTACCATAATTAAAATATTACTACCTGGCAGCTCAGCTTCATCACTAAATGGCTAGCAGATGAGCCAATATGTAGCATAATCTACTAGAAACCTTGATCCGCCCTGTGCGACTATGAGAAGCCCTTTGGCACCCACTGAGTAAGCATGTAACTCACCCGCTTCTACTGTCAGTGGGCAGACAAGTCTGGTCACGGACAAAAAAAATCCTAAAGCTCACACACCCCTATTCTACCCACAGACCTATCTTAGTTAATACACAGTGGGACCGTGCCCAGTTGAAAGTGGCACAGTGTTGGGAGGAGGTGGGCATTGCAACGTGGGGGGACATGTGCGAGAGTGGCACTTATAGAGAATTCCCAGACCTTACTCAAAAAGAGGAACTCCCGAGAGGGCAGTTTTTGAGATATATGCAGATAACTAAATATGCTAGACGCATCTGGCTAGACTGGCCAGCAGAACCCCAGTCGAATACACTCCTTACACTTACGTGTGATTTAGTCTAGAATGTACAAAGCCCTTATTGAAAGAGCAACCATTGATCACTCAAGCCTTAGGTCAAGATGGGAAGCGGATCTGGGAGCAGATGTCACAGATAAACAGTGGTTGTGGGCACTTAGCCATGGTAAAAATGTCTCGCGCAATGCAAGGTTCCGACTCCTCCAGGTCAATGTCCTTCACCGTACATATTTGACCTCAGCAAGGGTTGCTAAATTTAACAAAGATGCGATATCCAGCTGCCCTCGATGTGGCAGACACCCATTGAATGCACATGTTCTGGGAAGTACTGCAGAGCAGTTTTGGGCTAAAATTAAACACACCTGTGAAAGTGCAGGGATCACCAGATACAAATGGACCCCACAAGAATGCGTACTAGGAATGTATCCAAGAACTAGTAAACACAAACATGTCTCCAGGTTCATGGACTTAGCCTGTATATTGGGTAAAAGGTGTATAGCCATGACTTGGAAATTGAGTAGAGGTCCACAGTATGAAATATGGCTAAAGGAAATGCAGCGCTGGAGTGCAGCTGAAACATGGGGAAACGCTATAAATGTGCATGGTGGAGAGCTGGGGCTCCTTTTTGAAGCATGGACGCATTGGTTAACACTGTCCTTTATCCTTCTGATGACAATCCGCCATGAATTACCCTAGAGGATGACAGGGCTTGAGTTAGCCCATCTGGGAAAGTTTGTCTTCCGTGATGGACATCGTAAACCCCCCCCCCTCCCTCCCCCCCAGGTTGTGTGGACTACAAACTGTTAACAAATTATTCCTTAAATACAAAAAGATGCAACATTGATTGAGAGCTGCACGACTATGTACCATGCTACCATAATTAGTTGGTTTTGTTTTCGGTTTCTTCTTTCTTTGTTTCTCCCCTTTTCTTTAATATTGGTTATCCCCCACTGTTCCATTATTCTACTGTTCAAAGCTTATTGGCCTGTTGTCCTGCATTGTATGATGTTACATTTGTGTAACTTCATTTCATTTAACAACTGTATTTGACAAAATGGCAATACATTTTTTTTTGTATAAAATAACGGCCTGGAGAAACAGTTGTTCTCCTCAAGCAGCATGGTCCTGAAGGCTGTAAATGTGTCACGTGCATTTTCAAAATATTTGCTCTGCCTGTGGAGAACGATAGAAATGACGGCGGAACATATCCCTACTGGGGAAATGTAGGACTGGTTCCTGCGCTTAATGACCAATGGAAAGGAGGTGGCCTGTGAAGCGCTGCAATCGGGCCTGGACACTGCAGACTGCAAGGGCAGGGACATGGGGTCAGCCACAGTGTTTTACGGAGGCAAGTGTACCTCCAGAGTTCAGGGTTTTAACTGAACATCCAGGCAAAGCTGTTGGATATCGCCTTTGATGGTGAACACCTCTTGTGCCCCAGGGTCCATGAGTCCCTTGAGAGGTTCTAGTACTCCAAGATTGAGGCTAAGTCGCTTGGACTTGCTGTGCAGCAACCACCCAAGCCATCCTTCAGTTTTTCCTCTAGAGAAAGGGGATTCAGGCAATACGTTCCGTTGGGGAAAAAGGGCACAGCTCCCTCAAACCAGGCAAGGGCAGAAGCGTTTCCTGCGTCCCGGAAGGGGCAGGGGGGCTTCGAGGGGCCAGCAGACGGTGGCAACAGTGGCAGGGGTGGCTACGCCCACGAAGCCCATTTGAATTCTACCCCCAACCTCCGACTCCGAGGGTACTTTCTGCCCTTTTTAAGAAAACCACCATACAAAGCACCCGCCCCTGCCCAGTCGCTGGAACAGGGGCTCTGGGACAAACTGGGAGCCCTCTTGGCTGGTATTCCTGTTATTTCCTATAAGGGGGGAGGACTCTGCCCAATTTTGGATCTCAGCGCCTTGAACAAGTTTTTGAGAAAGGAAAAATTCAAAATGGCTACGTTACGAGAAAGTCTCCAGGCTCATCAGCTTCAGGACTGGTTGGTGTCATTGGATCTGCAGGACGCATACTTTCATGTGCCCATCCATCGGAGGCACAGGTGTTTTCTGAGATTTCTCATAGGGGACTCCCATTATCAATTCGAGCTGCTCCCTTTTGGACTAACCTACGCACCCAGATTCTTTACCAAGCTGATGACAGTGGTGGTGGCGCACCTTAGGAGATCCGGGATCTAAGTATTTCCCTACCTGGATGACTGTTCACTGCTTCATAGGTGGGGCAACTCCCTCAATTTTCAGAAGTGCCACACAACGCCAACACAGAAACTCCATTTCATTTGGGCAGTCGTGGCCGCTTGTTTGTGGAAGACTTTTCCCCCTGAGGACATATTCACCAGTATCAGGCAAATGGTCAGACTCTTTACGGGCCATGGCAGCTTGGTAGGGGTCTCCTTCCTATGTCTTTTAGGCCTCATGGCTGCCTGTATTTTCTAGTGCCAGGTTGTGAATGCGATCGATGCAGTGGTTACTCAGAAGTCACTGGTCCCAATGCTTTGGCACCATAAGGGACATTCTCAGGGTGTTGAGGTTGGTAGACCTAACTGAGTGAACCAGCAGAGACAACATATTGGCGGGGGAACCCTTCTAGCCTCCGTGGCCTCAAGCCATGGTGGTTACGGGTGTGTCGCTGAAGGGTTGGGAGTGCTCACCGCGAAGATCTGCAGGTGAGCCCCTTTGGTCTTCAATGGAGAGGCAGTGGCAAATCAACAGGCTGGAGCTGCGAGCGATCAGGCTAGCCTTGATGGCCTTTACGCTTTCTCTCAGGGGGAAACATGTCCTGATGATGACGGACAATACGGTAGCTATGCACTACCTGAACAAACAAGGAGGTGTACAGTCCCTGCCCCTTTGCAAGGAGGCACAGCTATAGTTCTGATTGTTGGAGAACCAGATCTCTGCTTCGGCAGTCCATCTGGTGGAAAAAAGAACGGGCTGTCTGATGCTCTGAGCAGGCAGAGCAGGGTCTCACATGAGTGGGAAGTGTGCCAGTATGTTCTGGAGATCTCCACTTAATGGGGTACCCTGACAGCAGACTTGTTTGCCACAATGGTCCAACAGGACATGCAAGCCATTCTGCTCGATATCATTCCTAACGAGGGGCGCACTGGAGGATGCATTCCTGGTGGGGTGGGTCTTCGACCTTGAGGGGAACATGGCACTCGGAACTCCTGGAGTTGACCGTCTGCCCACCTCTCCGGTTGCCTCGGCATCCGGAACTCCTATGCCGGTCAAGTACTTCACCCAAACCCACAGTCCCTCAACCTTCATACATGGTTCAAGAAGTTGAGATATAATGATTGGGACCTCTCAGAAGAGGTTTTTGAGGTGCTAATGGCTACACGCAGACTATCTACAAGATGCTTGCATGCATGCAGGTGGAGAAGATTCGGGGTGTGGTGCAAGGAACGTGAGATTCCTCCTATCTCTTGCCCTACCACTTCAGACTTGGAGTTTCATGTGTCAGAGTATCAACCTGCCAGTTTTCTACCCTTCTCCCCATCCCTTCAAAGATTAGGAGAGGTTGCATAGGTTGGAACCAAAATGGGCCCTCAGTTTTTACCTGGCGAGGACCGCTGAGTTCAGGAGATCGGACCAACTCTTTGTGGCCTTCTCTATTTCTATTTCTAGGAAGGGATTGCCGGTTACCAAGCAGACAATTTCAAGATGGATAACTCTTTGCATTGCAAAGTGTTATCAGGTGGCATGAAAAGATCTACCATCCGGAATAAGAGCACAATCCACCATACCACCAAGAATAAGAGCACATTCCACCAGAGGCATGGCAGCATCTTTTGCCTTGCAAAGGGGCGTTCCGGTCAGGGACATCTGCTAGGCATCGACGCGGTCGTGGTTGCACACATTCAACATGCACTGCTGCATTCATGTGGCATGATGTGCTGAGCCTCATTTGGCAGGGCGGTTCTACCTAACTTCCTTATCTAAGGGCTTTCATCCCACCTCCATCGGCTATACTGTTATGGGAACCAATCTGATGAGGAATCTGCGGGACAAAGCAATCCATTGAAGGAGAAATGACTTACCGGTAATGTTCTTTCTATGGATTATTCTCCTGCAGATTCCTCACCCTCCTATCCGATCCTGCTGTGAGAGTGCCCTACTGTTGCTGTGACTAACGATTTCTACCAAGATGTAGTGTTGACTGTTGTTGGGCGATTAGGCCTCTTCTTCCCTATTCTGTATTACAGCTTTGTTCTAAGCCTGCTCCTCACACAAAAAAGCAAGTTTTTTGGTACAGAGTTTGGATTCTTCCTCTGCGGCTTCTGAGCTCATGGGGGGGGGACTGAGGTATGGGGGTGTAGTGATGTAATATATGTACAGCAACCAACGTCACGTCCGGAGTCGATGAGCTGCACGTCAAGTCAAGAGGGATCGACGACTGATTCGAGGCGCACCTGGTAAACATTTTTAACAGCAGCTGACGCTGGAATGGATATCTATCTGATGGGGAATCTGCGGGAGAAGAATCCATAGAAAGAACATTAGTCGTAAGTAATTTCTCCTTTTAGCATGCACAGGACTGCATGGGGATTTTGGCGGAATTACTGCCAGCTGTATTTCTACTCATATTTTGCCAACTTTTGTCAGTATGATGGAAGATTTACCTCCAGCAAAAGGCACATTTTCCACCTTACCGCCAAACTCGTAGTGCGGCAGTGTGGTAATGCGGCAATGAAGGAATAACCACCTCATTACCACCATTTTTATCTACACCGCCATACTTGTAATGAGGCCCAAAGTTTCAAGCACACAGTAGAGAAACCCTGCACAGAGGATGTTGTTCATAAATAGTCTTTCCACCTCTCCCAGCCCTTTTTATTTGGTTTTAGCTATTAAAACATCATGCTAGACAAAAGTTGATGCCTGGCAGGGTAAGCATATACCTCTAAAATGGGTCAAGCGTGTACTTCGCAGGTTCGAATGCCAGAGTTGCTCACTCAGCTATGTATTCTTCAGCGATTTTACAGTATTTAGAAGCACAATTACCAAGGGTTCATGTGCTTGAAATTATGACACCCCAGACCTGTAGCATGGACCAGGGGTCGCGGGAGACAGTGTCTAACTCCAGGTAGCACTGACTGCATGCAGCACCACTATTGCGAGAGAAGGGATTCCACAGCTGGTCCTGGCATGCTTCATGATGACCACTGCAGCAAAGGAATATAACAACAGAGTGGTGGAGGATGAATCCAGTCTGAGAAGTTATAGAACATGACAAAGCATCTGCCCTTGATCGAACATACCCTTTTAATGTATTGGCCCTGGATGGTGGTACAGAGGATATTATGTTGCTGGTATGTTGTTTCAGTGGATGGATGTGAGTGGCTGCATATTTAAACAATGGGGGAAAGTCTTTGATTGCAATTGCGTCAGCGTTCTGTGGTGTTTGCTCCAGATAACCATACAAGCTGGTTGTTGGTGCTGCAGGCCCCAACCCAGTTGCAATCCTCTGTGGTCCAGAGTGTGCCAAAATGCACAGTGGGCACTTGAGAAGGTAAAAAGTGGTGCCCAGCAATATAGGAACAAGACTCTACATATTTAGATCTTTTGCATCAAGGGCCCAGTAAGAGGCAGTGATCGGTGCAATTCCTTAATGTCAATGTTTTTCAGGAGGCCAATGAAACTAAGCAACTGCCACAAAGCGGATGGCCCTCGAAAGGTGGATCATCTTTTAGCCCTAGGTCAATGAGTGTGAAATATTGAGGGGTCGCAAGAACAGCTGCATAGCTCCACGAGTGTGGTACACAACAAAAGCCCTCTAAGGTTAGTATGGACCAATCTGCCCTCAATAATGCACATCACTTCTCATCCTCGCCATAAATGGTGGAATCAGAGGGATGGTAGATCACACTCTACAAATTCTGATCTTCGCTAAAGAATATCTTATGTTTGTCTGCAAGGCTTCCAGGACATAAGAACACGAAAATGATGAGCCTGCTGTGGGAGGTGGCCAAAAATGTCTTGTAATTGAAGACAGAACTGGCAGCCTTCAGCGACAGTCAATGTTGCCAAGCAAGTGGTTGAGAAATTGGTGAACCAACTCCATATAATTGCGGAAGACTTCACCAGTATGCAATAAACGGTCCCTAAGCTTAGTGCAAAATGCAAAAGACCTCATCTTAAAGAACACATTGAAGGAACCTATCTGCTAGGACTTCTGAACAAACTCTTTACTGAACTTCTTCCATAAGAACTGTCACACAACATGGAAATTGATAGAGTGCACCAGTGGGCCCAACAATTCTGAACACAGACATTAACTACCCAAGATACCCAAGAAATATAGTGTTTACACCACATAGTTACAACTTCAAGAAAAAATGTCTATGGCCAGCAAGAGAGGAAGGTCGATTTCTTTCTTTCTTTTTTTTAAATACAGGAGAAACAATGTTCTTTTGATCTCAAAAGGATGTACAATAGATAATAAATCAGATTTGATGGGAAGCAGTGAGCTTCTTATCAATGGGGTAAGTTTGAGGGACATTCTGACCAGGTTGTGGAGGGGAGTAAATGGAAGTCACCAGGGGCAATACATAAGTAGACATACATAGATGAAGGACAAAAAACATTGGTCATTTTTAAGTGCAAGTAGGTGGTAAGGCCAGCTGTGCTTGGAATGTGACCATGATGGGTGAAGTGGAGGCAGAGGAATTGAGGGACAGAGGAAGGTTAGAGGCAAGGGAAACTTGTTAGCAGGCAGATGAGAAGTAGGCTAAGAGGGTAACGCGGAGGTGAGGAGGTAGGCTTTCAGTTTGTTTTTGAAATAATCCATGTGGACTGTTTCTTGGATGTTTGGGGGAGTGGATTCCATGAAAGGGGAGCAATAGGAGAGAAAGAGTGGAAGCACATAGAGGGTGAGGAGCCACAGGGACATAGCAAAGGAATTCCTCCATATGCAGGCCTGGTGTGTATACTTTGACACAACATACATCACATCCAAGTTAAGTGCAGATTTATAAAAAGCAATGCAGTAAAAACAAAGTTTTGAGATACGTGACTCTAAAGATTTTAAATCCTTCACATATAAGCATGAAGTGCAATGAAGAGTCTTCTACAGCACTGCATATCAGGAAACTAGAACCTGTCCTTTTCACCCACCAGCTATTGAACCTATGTACCTTCAAACAACCAGTCTGAAACTTCAGATAGAGGGCACAAGCAAAAGTAGGAGGTATGAGGTCAAGATAGCCTTCGTATCCGAAGCTGGCTTTATAAGCCAAATAATCTGGACCTTGCACCAGGGTGAGGCAGGAGCTTTCCATGTTGGCCCTCTTATAAGCAAAGAATGCCATCTTTACCCTAGACTTGGAGTCCTTAGTAATAGATTCTGGATAATCCCAATAACAGCTAAAATCCAGAGTCTGAAGACACTTCATGACAGGTGTGAACCAAGGGGTACTCACCCCACCTCTGAGGACATCACTTAGACCATTGCTTCATGATATTTGGACAGGGATGAATAACCCCAAATCCTTAGCAAATAAAACACTGGCCGTAGCCCTAATTTCTCATCAATAGGACTGAGATCACATTACATTCGCACAAGTGCATTTGGTGCGCTTTGCGGCAGCAAAATAATGTTTTTCAAACATTTGTTTTCAATTGTGCATAATGATCAAGTGTTGATGTGTCCCCAGATGTCGGCACTTGTCATGTCTGCACACACATCACCCTCACACCAAACTCCCAGCATTGCCCATTCCCATTCACGTACCCAACGGCGGCAGCGGCTCGCCAGAAAATGGGGTTTCACAGCTGGCAAACCAGGTTCGTTGCGGCCTTTCCTGCATTGGCACCTGCCGTGGTGTCTTTCCCATAGCCACCGGCACTACACGAGTGCATGGAGTTCCCCGCGTCACGTGGTCAGGAAGCAGTCTCTGTTTACATCGCAGGGTCACGTGACGCTCCACGCACAGTCCCGCATTCCGCGTCATGTGACCATGCTCTTGCATTCAAATGGAGCAGGAGAACGCGGGAGAAACGCTTCACAGCTGATTTCTCCGGAGCTCTGTTTGGCGTTGTGTTTTTTGGATTTCCTGATATTTATGACCTCGGAACGTTTCACGGACTATCTTTGTCATTTCCCTTGGATTCATCCGCATCATTTTGTCTTCTGGAATTCGACCTATTGCATTGTTCTTTGGACTGAGACCGGACCCCCTCGGCTTTGTCATTCTTCTGGCTCTCGACCTTGCTTTGTATACTGGACTGCCTAAAGATCAGCCACGCTGCTCTGTACAGCGATTCAGGTGCCTCCCAGAGTGATATTAGAACTTTAACAGCCTGCTGCTGCCGCCGCCCCCTTAGAAGCTTGGCTTCGCTTTCCACTCAGATCACCCTCCACATACATTAGGTAAGCCCTTGGTTATGCCCTAAGTTGTCTTGTGCATTCCATCTAGTCACTGGCCCTCATTACGACCCTGGCGGATTTTTTCCGCCATCGGCGGACTTTTCCGCCATGGCGCAAAGTCCCTTTACGCCATGGC
Source organism: Ambystoma mexicanum (assembly GCF_040938575.1). Classification (NCBI taxonomy): domain Eukaryota; kingdom Metazoa; phylum Chordata; class Amphibia; order Caudata; family Ambystomatidae; genus Ambystoma; species Ambystoma mexicanum. The sequence continues at coordinate 1,362,396,372 of NC_090930.1, read as the reverse complement.
GGATGGCGGACTTACCGCCCCATTCCGAGGTTGGCGGGGCGGTAAGTCCCCATTGACCCATTTACCCTTCCCCATTCCCATTTCGGCCCCATAGGGCTCAATGGGAGTGGGGAAGGTGTTAATTACGCCACCGTACACTACGGTGGCGTAATTAACACCGAGGTCCCATAGCGCCATGGATTTTTACGCCCGCAAAAAGCGGGCGGAAAAGTGACCATGGCGCTCTGGAAACTCGTAGTTGGCGGTAAGGGGTCGGCGCAGCTAACGCTGGCGTAAACCCCTTACCGCCAGGGTCGTAATGAGGGCCACTGTGTGTAACCTAATATTCTGATCTGATCCTGATGTCCACCTTGATGGTCGTGCAGCTATAGAATACCTCCGTCCCCAAGTACCGCTCGAGCAGATAAAATACACTGCCCGAGCAATCTTTGAGGCCACAGGTGATGAGTGATGTCGTCTGTTGGATACCGGGAACACCGGAAGGACCCCTGAGTGCTGTAAGGCAAAGGTTAGGATCAGAATTGCTATGATCAGTTATGGCAGTGTAAGCAATCAAGAATAACCAACACAGCTTACCCGGGGAATGATGGAACAGGTGGGAAACCTGAATGGACGACAAGGGAAGACCAACAGCAGGCTGGGAAATACTGTAGTTCCTCCGACTCACACCTGAAGCCAGAACGTGATAGTCAGTAGTTTGTTGTTCACAAAAGTTCGCCAAAACAGAAGGAGTAAACCAGAGCAAAATCCAAGGTCAGATGGAGGGTCAAGAGTTCAAAAGTTCCAGAAGAATGCGTCGAATCCAAGGGTAATCCAGTACTAATCCAAATAACGTTCCGTGGTCAAAAATCCAAAAGGTAGGTAACAAGAAATACAAGGAGTAAGGCCGAACAGGTCTCTCTGGTTGCAACAGCTGTGAAGCACTGAATGTTCTCCTCGGTTCCTTTTAAAAGGAGTCAAAATCACATGACTGGTCACATGACCGAAAAAAGGCGTCACGTGAGATCGGACGCCATTCATGATTGGTTGACAACACATAGACGCCAGCGTTGGCTATAGCCGTTCCCGTGACTAATCACGTGATCGCTCCCGTACGCGGGAGCAGAGTCGACGACTACAGTGCCGTCGGGCATGCATGAGGCGCCATGGCAGACGCCAACAAGGAAACGGGCGAAAAGAGGTGGAACTGCCCCCTCGTACATCCCGCCTGCTGTGTCTTCCCCGTTGGTGTGGGTGATGGGTATGTCGAGAGGACGTGACACCTAACCCCTCCTTGCCTTACAGTGATCCAAGGGTTTTTCCGGCGTTCCTGGTTCCAGGCTGACGACACTCTACACCTGTGGCCTCAAAGATTGCATGAGTAGTGGTTTCACTTCTGCTTGTGCGGTACGTGGGGACGGAGGTTCCATATATCTGCACGACCATCAAGACATAACAGACTGTTAAGCCTTACTGGTCGTCCAGCTCATGGATACTTCAGCCGGGCACCCCGTGACCACTTTAATGCAAGCAGTCGCGGCCCTTAGGACCGATATGGCTGCTGCCACCACAGCAATCCACCACCGCCTTGACATGTTACAAAGTACCCGCCATCCCTTACCCGCAGATTCCGAGTTCGGGGATGCCCCACCCCAAGAACCGGTTCCTCCCACACCCCCACCTACACCAGCTATGCCTGTGATTCTGCCAACTCTGTTCCCTCTTGCTGCTCCAGAACGGTATCAGGGCGATCCTAGGAAATAGCGCACGTTCCTTAACCAGTGCAAGCTCCATTTTTTGTGCCGGCCCCAGGCATTTCCTGATTCCGTTTTCAAAGCAGCCTTTCTGCTCTCCCATTTGTCTGGTGTGGCAACCACTTGGGCAAACCCTTTTCTACCCTGCCCTTTATAACTCTGATCTCTTAGTAAACGAGATGGCCAAAGTATTCGATACCAGGTACAAGACGCAGTCCCGAGACTTAGAACTATTAGACCTCACCCAGGGCAGGCAGACACTCATTGAGTATATAACCCGATTCAACCAACTGTCCTCCGAGACTTCATGGCCCGAGAACAAAAAGGCTGTTGTGTTTTACAGAGGTCTGTGTAGCGCCTTGAAAGACGCCTTGTCGGTTGTACAAACTTTACCCTCAGTTTACACCGACCTGGTTGATCTGGCCCTACAGGTAGACACCTGGAGAACTGAGTGTAGGGCAGAAATCGGTCTTTCTCATCAGACCTCCTCTCCACCAGAGTCATCCAGTGAGCCCATGCAAATAGGGGGAATCCGTAGCCCAATAACTCATGCCGAACGGGAACGGAGAAGAAACGATAATGCCTGTTTCTACTGCGGTCTCAACAGCCATCATGTCAAGGAGTGTCCCCGCCGTCCAAAGAACAGAAATCCGGGTTTTCAGAAGACTCGCCCTTGAGACCGGGGGTAAGGGCGAGTCCTTCTCAAAATCCCTCTGAGGTAGCTTTCGGTCCTATCAAACCAGTGGTGGCCCATGCCCTGTTGAAGCCCACTGGAGATATCGTACACTCGGTACACATAATAATCGACTCTGGGGCTACTGGTTGCTTCATAGACATCACACTAGCCAAAACACTGAATCTACCTTTGATCAAGAAGAAATACCCAGAACCAGTACAGGCTGTGGATGGCACTTTCCTTGCTTCTGGCCCAATCAAACAACAAACCACCCCTTTGGAGGTTGTGATCCAGTGTAACCACAGGGAGACACTGTCCTTCGATCTCATATCCACACCACAATTTGGGGTCATCCTGGGCATTCCCTGGCTGAGGCAACATAACCCTCTAATCAATTTGGGGTACAGGTCAGGTCTTCTTTGAGTCCGAGGTCTGTCAGCATTTTTTGCCTGGTAGAAACAGACATGTCATCCAATCCTGCATGGTTCCTCGGGGGAATAGCATCCTTAGCTATCAATGAGAACGAATCCACATCTATCCTTCCTCATACGGTGGGAGCTGTCCTAGCTGGTATTCCCTCTGTATATCACGACTTCCAGACTGTATTTGATAAGGCGTCAGCAGAAGACCTTCCGCCGCTCCGACCTTATGACTGCCCCATTGACCTGGTCCCTGATGCCCCGATCCCAAAAGGTCGGATCTATTAACTGACACAGTCAGAAGAACAGGCCCTAAAAGAATACATTCAACAGGCTCTGCGGTTGGGTCATATATGTCCTTCTACCTCACCAGCAGCAAGCCCTATCCTCTTCGTTCCGAAGAAGGAAGGGGACCTACGCCCTTGTGTGAGCTATATATATATGGAGGAGCATATCGCCCATGTTAGAGAGGTATTGTCTCGCCTCAAAAAGAACGCACTGTTCGCAAAACCAGAAAATGTCTGTTCCACACTAAAGAAGTCGACTTCTTGGGTTTTCACATATCACCTGGGGGTTTGTCCATGAACCAATCGAAGATCCGCGCTATCACAGATTGGCCTGCCCCAGTGAATCTGAAACAAGTACAATCGTTTTGGGGTTTCGCAAACTTTTACCAGCGATTCATCGCTGGTTTCTCCCCCATCGCTGCTCGCTCACTGCCCTGACCAGTCCTCTGGTCCCCTTTCATTGGTCTATAGAGCAACAGACAGCCTTTGATACTCTAAAAACAATGTTCACCACAGCCCCAGTCCTCCAACACCCTGATCCAGAACTCCCGTTTGTGTTGGAAGCGGACGCTTCCTCCTTTGCATTGGATGCCGTGCTTTCCCAGCCCTGTCCAACAACCGGTCATCTACACCCTGTAGCGTACCACTCATGTAAATTCACACCAGCAGAAACGCACTATACGGTCACGGAGAAGGAGCTCCTAGCCATTAAGGACGCTCTAGAAACCTGGCAACACCAGCTTCTGGGGGCCAAGCATCAGACCGTAGTGTATTCGGATCATAAGAACCTGCAAGATCTCGCCACACTTAAATGCATGAACAGCCGGCAAGTACGTTGGCATCTGTTCTTTGCAGCATATGACTTTGTGGTCAAGCATAGGCCTGGGGTGGTTCATGGGAAAGCAGATGTCCTATCTTGTTCCCCAGGAGGAGACTCCCCCCCCGTCTTTTCCTGACACTTTATTAGGGAAGGCTCACGTTGTCTGCATCTGTACACCATCACAGACCATGTTGTCCTCCATACTCCAGTGGGTTTCTCAACACCCACATTCCTTGACAGAATGGGATCCGGTTTTTCAGGATGGGTTGCCTTTTGAAGGAAAACATCTGCTACCGTCAAGTGAGATACGCAACCAAGCCCTGGAGTGGTCTCACGACGCGCCCATCAACGGTCACCCAGGACAAAGATGCACCTTAGACCTACTTAAACGTTGGTGCTGGTGGGGGGCGCTGCTGCGCACATCGAAAATGGCCGCTTGATTCTGAGCTCCTGCTCCGACTTAAAATCCTGTGGCTAAATATCCTGGAATACGCCGCCTGGAGAGCTGAAACTCAAGGCACGGACGGCCTGAGTACCCGTCCATACCCTGTGAAAATCCTATACAGCTGCAAGGGCGCTGCTCGGAGTTATCCCCAACTGATCCTTGCCTGGCCCCTGCCGGGGACGCGATCCGCCCCGGGGCTCCACGGTGCGGCAGCTGGAGGCCGCGGATCGGAGGGAGAGTGAGGCCGCGGTGGGTGGGGCTTGCGCTCTGGCGGTTCGCTGAGCCTTCGCCTCGGCGTGGGACGGTGCCGCGGGCCCTTGGGAACCGGGGCGCCGGATCTGTGCCGTGGCCCTGTGGTTGCTGGAGCCCAGGCAGGGCGAACGGCGCGAGGCTGGAGACGCATGGAGCGGAGGGGACGCTCCGAAACAAAGTAAGGAGGCAGCGGTGCAGCAAGTGGGGGGAGGGCGCCCATACATCTAGGCCACATGCGTGATACAGCCTCGGGCCCGCCTCCGCGGTTGTGCAGCAGGTCGCGGTCGGCCAGATTCCTCCATTTGGCCGCTACATCCTGAGGTGTGTCTCTTCCTGTATTGCCGGGCCCCGAGCCGAGTGTTGCGGGCCGTCTTGGCCCGGCGTGACAAACTTGGCTGGGCCCCCCCAGGGCGCCCATCCAGTAAATTCCTGCCTGCTGGGCCCCGGGATCCCACCCCCCACCCCCGAGCGAGGTGATGACACCAATGAGACTACGCTAGAGGGGCTGGTGGGGGTGTGAGGTCATCGGGGAGCTGCTGGCTGTAGAAGTCCTGCCTACAATCCCCCTGCAGGCCTGCTCTTATTGACATCTGTGGGCAGATATACCCTGGAGGACACAGAACTGCTCCTTACTCATTACCTCTGTTGAAATATACGTGGGAGGACACAATCCATTGGAGACGGATACCCCTTGCTCCCCTGAACTACCCCCCCCGTTTCTCCCTCTCTCTTTTTCGCTCCAATACTACACTACCTCTGCCAATACCCGCATCTAAGCACAACAAGTATCGGGGGTGAGAGGGGGTGAAAGACAATATCACAAAGCGATGTAAACCCAAATACAAAATGAGCGACCTGCAGAAATCTGGGAAGACGGGCAAAACCCCCGGCAGAAGGAGGAAGGGCCCTATGGATGCCTACACAGGCGGCCAAACTCAGGCCATGGCTTCAGAGGTTTGTACTAGTGCCAAAGAAACCCTGTGCGCTGAGGGCGAGGAACAAGAGGACAGGCTAACGGCAATAGTGCAAAATGGGTTTCGGGCGGTTAACATCAAGTTGGACGACATAGTGTCCATCATAGGCTCCCTTAAAGCAAGGGTCGAAAAAGAAAGTGCACGTGTCACTGAAACTGAGAACAGAATAAGCACTAATGAGGATTCCATTGCACACCATAGCAGAGAGATCAACCAACTCAAAGAGGCCATGTCCAAAATACAAAACAAGTGTGAGGATCTGGAATCTCGATCAAGACGAAACAACATCCGCGTGGTGGCAGAATCATTTGGCAAGAGACAGATGGAAAAGCAGCTGGAAACACTACTCAAAACCTTATTTGGCCCGGAGGCATTCTCAGAACATTTCCTTGTGGAAAGGGCGCACCGCACATTAGCCCCGCCCCCTAAACCAGGAGCGCCTCCACGCACTATAATAGCGAGGCTCCTCAATTATAGGGACAGAGACACGATACTACGCACTGCGAGAGAGGCTGGAACACTACATCAAGACGGGAACCGTATTCATATTTACCCAGATTTTTCTGCCGGGGTCCAGGCCAGTAGAAGATCCTATGACCCGGTTAAAAGACTTCTTAAAGACCGCCAAGTGCTGTATGCTTTGATGTTTCCGGCCAAGATGAGAATACAACATGCGGGGAGAGCGCACTTCTTCGAGTCCCCGGCTGAAGCCACGCAGTACATTGAGACCTCTATACCTCTTCCTCCCAGAGGGGGCAGGCTGGCACAAAACAACAGGCCCAGACCGGAAGACTCGACGACATGGGGGGGGGGATACTTGAACATGGATATGGCCGCCGTGCCGTATGATAATCTGATGAGTGGGTAAAATGTTCCAGGCGGCTCCATTCCTTCTTTACTTTTTCTTGGAGCGTCGGGGCCAAACAGGCGGTCATGTGTAGCGACATGCCCACCCCTGGAATGCTCCAGCAGTTAATCGGGATATGTCATCAAGTTGGGGGTGATGATGTGGGAGGGAGGGAGGGGGAAGGAGTATGGAGTGTTGTTGCTATTGGGAGAAGTTTAGGTCACCAAAGGATTTGTGACCCTGGTTATAGTTTGGCTATGGTTACCTGTTTGTTGTTTGTTCAAAAAAGTGGCTGCATCGGGAGCGGCACTGTTCTGCTTGCATGGACTGCATAGCCTTGTTGGTCATGACGCTGCAAAGATTTTTTACCATATAATACTGGTGATGGGATGAGAATAAAATTGCTTACATGGAATGTAAGGGGCCTGAATAACCAGGCGAAAGTCAAGAAAATTGCTAATTATATTACCAGACATGGCCCCCAGATACTGATGTTACAAGAGACACATACAATGGGAAGCAGCAATTTACATATGATGCCCAAGTGGGGTACCCAGCGTTTCTATACAGATTATTCTACTCAGGTCAGGGGGGTAATCACTCTTATACACCCTGGCTTGGGATTTCGCCCCGTGGGTCAGAGGGTGGATCAACAAGTTAGATATGTGGTCGTATGGGGCAGGCTTGCTGGTCAACAACTGTTGCTGGTTAATACCTATGGGCCGAATATAGATGACAAATTAGGCAAAACACAACTGTATAAAGGCTACTAGCAACAACCTGAAAACCCAAGGATAGGTCCAGATCGTAAAACCAAACCCTAAAAACCAGGGTTTTATTTATTTTACTTATTTAACTGTGGGATGGACTCAAATCTATTCAAAGAAGAATAGAACAAGATTGTGACTGAAGACAGGAGGATAGAGCGAAAAGAGGGTACTATCCCTACCTAACGTGCACTCTTAGCTAGGTTGCGGTGTTACAACGCCTATCTATTAGTGACAGAATAAGAATAAAATTGCCACTTCTACAGTAAGTAATACATTCAACCTTGAGAGTCTCAGCCCACTCTCTTCTCGTTTGGCTTAAATCGGAAGAGACTAGCAATAAAACCAGGGAAAGGAAACGAGAGTCAGCCCAGGAAAGTGAAGAGTCAATTTTTCTCTTCAAACTAGACCGTGTGGCATCTAATGGGATTGACAATTTTTAATAGCCCATTGATTGTCACACCGCTCCTGGGGTACTCAATTATAAAAATGACACAACTTCGGGAAATGGGATAAGTTCCCAATCCCATAAACACACACAAAGACAATACAATCACCACTTCCCATGTGGAGTCAACTTTTTGCTCATGGAAAGTGGGACAATGTAAACAAGTTTGCCCAAGACTAAAATGGGGGCAACTTGGAGCCCTTTTAGATGATACAAACACCGTCGACCTGTTTCAGTGGCTTAGGTTTAGTAACGCCACATTCTTCAGGACAGTCTAAGCTCCTTGCGAGTTGGTGCATTTTGTTATGCAACAACTAGTTTAATGAGGACAATGGTTAAAAACAATAGATGGCATGGTACATTACCACCCTGCAGTAGGTGTCATGGAACTGGAACAGTCTGGGAAGGAACCTGTGGGATCAACAAAATGAACCACAGTTACTAGGAAGCTGCTAAATTCCACTTATTGGATTTAGGATGGCACAACACTAGTTTGCCAACCACAACAAACACAGCACCATGGCTATCGCATAACACCACCTCAATTCCCAATCTCAATATCAAGGTCTCATCTCTTGGTGTCAAAGAGTGCCACCTTCATTTATTAGCCACAATGTTATTTTAGAAAAAATACCCACAACATAGGTGATAGTTCTAACGATGGTATAGAATGCTCCTAAACAACTCCTGTAATCTTAGTAACAACAGAGGAATCTCAACTCAACTCACCCTTGGTATTCACTCCCTTTTGTTCTGAAAACTGGCATGCCACAGATTAGTGTCCACATTTTTTACTGTCCAGTCCACGTGTAATACATCTGTGAATAATTACAAAGTTTAAAATGATATTTCAACAGACTGGATGTCAGAAGCTCTCAATATGGGGAGGCCACAATTTGTGTCTCATAAGCAAGTATTTTAGGGCAAAGATATAAGGGGGAACAAAAAATCATTCATTTGGTCCCGGCCAACAACGGCAAGTTTACTTGTTTATTTATTTGTAAGATCTGCAGTCAAGGGTAAGGATACAACTACAGAATTGTCCCAAGGGCAAGATTAAAATATCCCTGTCGGCAAGAGTTTGCACATGTACTTACATGAAGATCGCATCACACGAGCGCCCTTTCAGTCAAAAGCGCAGCGCTCTGCATCGGCGCGTCTATCCCCTATGACTCAAATCTCCGTGTGTTAAATAGGATACAGGGGGGCGACGGCCTTTCCTTCATGTATCACGTGACCCGCATTCGCGTGTCACGTGTTCATGCCTCTGACTCCGTATAGGTCCATTCATGTCAAATAATTGTGTCACGTGACATCCACGTGTCACGCGTACACACGCCCGCCTCCTTAGTGGCCGGCCCGTTGGCATAGAAACACCAATGACGCGCATCAATGCATCTTTGGTTATGATGGATATATCACGTTACATTTATGTGTCGCGTGCACTCGCACGCGACTCCGTAGCGGCCAGTCCATTCTTGTGGAGGCGCCAAAGAGGTGCACACGGCAGCCTCCAAAGGTTTATTTACAAAATGAAATTCCATTCTTAGCCCCACTCAGTGCTAGCAAAACCCCCCTACACTGCGCACACAAATCTTCGCTCGCCCAGGTCAGGCAGGGGCCAGGAAAATGCCCCCTTCAATGCACTCGCCACTCCGCATATGCTACAAAGAGGAGGGGGATCCAGTCTGTTGAAATATCATTATAAACTTTGTAATTATTCACAGATGTATTACACATGGACTGGACAGTAAACAATTTGGACACTAATCTGTGGCATGCCAGTTTTCAGAACAAAAGGGAGTGAATACCAAGGGTGAGTTGATTATTTGAGATTCCTCTGTTGTTACTAAGATTACAGGAGTTGTTTAGGAGCATTCTATACCATCGTTAGAACTATCACCTATGTTGTGTTTTTTTTTTCTAAAATAACATTGTGGCTAATAAATGAAGGTGGCACTCTTTGACACCAAGAGATGAGACCTTGATATTGAGATTGGGAATTGAGGTGGTGTTATGCGATAGCCATGGTGCTGTGTTTGTTGTGGTTGGCAAACTAGTGTTGTGCCATCCTAAATCCAATAAGTGGAATTTAGCAGCTTCCTAGTAACTGTGGTTTATTTTGTTGATCCCACAGGTTCCTTCCCAGACTGTTCCAGTTCTATGACACCTACTGCAGGGTGGTAATGTACCATGCCATCTATTGTTTTTAACCATTGTCCTCATTAAACTAGTTGTTTCATAACAAAATGCACCAACTCGCGAGGAGCTTAGACTGTCCTGAAGAATGTGGCGTTACTAAACCTAAGCCACTGAAACCGGTCGACGGTGTTTGTATCATCTAAAAGGGCTCCAATTTGCCCCCATTTTAGTCTTGAGCAAACTTGTTTACATTGTCCCACTTTCCATGAGCAAAAAGTTGACTCCACATGGGAAGTGGTGATTGTATTGTCTTTGTGTGTGTTTATGGGATTGGGAACTTATCCCATTTCCCGAAGTTGTGTCATTTTTATAATTGAGTACCCCAGGAGCGGTGTGACAATCAATGGGCTATTCAAAATTGTCAATCCCATTAGATGCCACACGGTCTAGTTTGAAGAGAAAAATTGACTCTCTTCACTTTCCTGGGCTGACTCTCTTTTCCTTTCCCTGGTTTTATTGCTAGTCTCTTCCGATTTAAGCTAATCGAGAAGAGAGTGGGCTGAGACTCTCAAGGTTGAACGTATTACTTACTGTAGAAGTGGCAATTTTATTCTTATTCTGTCACTAATAGATAGGCGTTGTAACACCGCAACCTAGCTAAGAGCGCACGTTAGGCGGGGATAGTACCCTCTTTTCGCTCTATCCTCCTGTCTTCAGTCACAATCTTGTTCTATTCTTCTTTGAATAGATTTGAGTCCACCCCACAGTTAAATAAGTAAAATAAATAAAACCCTGGTTTTTAGGGTTTGGTTTTACGATCTGGACCTATCCTTGGGTTTTCAGGTTGTTGCTAGTAGCCTTTATACAGTTGTGTTTTGCCTAATTTGTTGTGTTAATAATATCTATCTAAGGGCAATACCCTGTCAACTTATAGAAACTGCCCCATTGTTTGCTAATGCTCCGAATATAGATGACCCTGCTTTCTATGTAAATATGTATCAGATGATTATAACCTTTGGGTTTTCTACTGTGATATGGGGAGGAGATTTCAATGTGGTGCTGGACCCTGTTTTGGATAGGTCCTCCAAGGTTACTAGAACCCCTAGTAAAACTGCCTCTACCGTGGGCAACATCCTGGGTCAATTGTCAATGGTGGACACCTGGCGTACAATGCATCCTGGGGATAGGCGATATAAGTATTACTCCTCGGTCCACGATTCTGAGTCCAGGATAGATTATTGGTTTGTCACATCGGTTATGACCTCTATGTTGCTGAAATGAGAAATCTTGCCCCGTACATTTTCAAACCATTCCCCAGTGCTGATAGAATTAAAGATTCAGAATGCCCCCTGTCCAGCTGCAAGGTGGAGAATGCCGAGTGGAATGCTGGAAGACCCTGGGTTGGTGGAAACATTACATACGGGGATAGCAGAATTGTTTTCCAACAATATGGGAACGGTGGATGAATGCTCCACTGTTTGGGAATCCTTTAAAGTATTGGTCAGATGAGTGCTGTTGTCCAAGTCTGTTGGCATGTTGAGGGCCGTGCGATCTGAACTAGCAGACATCGAAAATAAATTGGGTGTATTGGAGGGAGATTATACCCGGACACAGAACAGGGACCTGTTAGCAGACATACATACGCACCTGCAAAACTTTGATAAACTGGCTATTAGGGAAGTGCAATATGCGGCGGCCCCTATGCGGCACATAGATATGGCGAAGGTAACAAAGCGGGCAGAACACACTCTAATCTGCTTAAGTGTAATAAACCACCTAATCAAATTACCAGTATACAGACAGAACAAGGGGAGGTACTTCTAGGGGAAGATGAGATAAATAAAGAATTTGTCAAGTTTTATACTAAGCTTTACTCTAACCAAGATAAAAAGTCCCCTGCGGACATTAAGGACTATCTTGCAACCCTTAGCCTGCCCCAACTCCCAGAGGCTGAACGCGCAGTGTTAGATCAGCCAATATCAGCAGAAGAGGTCACTGAAGCTATTAAAATGTTGACATCAGGGAAGGCACCGGGATCAGATGGGATAGGGGCAGAATTTTATAAAGAATTCCGAGAAGAGATCGTCCCGGTACTTCTGCAGGTGTGGGAGGAATCCCTTAAACGCAAGCTAATGCCGCCATCTCTGAGGGAAGCAGTGATCACAGTGCTCCCCAAGCCATGACAACCACCACAAGATGTGTCGTCCTATAGACCCCTGTCACTCATAAATACTGACGCCAAAATATTTGCAGAAGTAATGGCCAATAGACTATTGCCGGCAGTTCCCACGCTGGTCCATCCTGATCAGAACGGGTTTATCCCTACCAGGTCCACATCCCTAAATCTCTGTAGACTCTTTGGCTTAATGGCACAAATAGACCCCAAGAGAAGCGCGGCTGCAATCTCCTTAGACGCAGAGAATGCCTTTGATTCGGTGTCCTGGGTCTACCTTATTGCGGTGCTTGAGGCATTTGGGGTCGGCCCTAACTTTATTAGGTATGTGAAACTACTATACACTGAACCCGGGGCGCGAGTTCTGACTAATAAAACCATCTCGAGCCTGTTCTTGTTAGGCAGGGGCACCAGACAGGGCTGTCCGTTCTCGCCCCTGCTGTTTGCACTGACTATAGAACCCATGGCAGTTGCGGTGAGGTTGAGACACACGGACAAGGGCATAAACATAAAGGGGTCCATTCAATTAATCTCATTATACGCCGATGACACACTATTATACATCCGAGAACCCGAAAAAAACATAGCACCCATAATGATGGAAGTACAAAAATATACTGTGAACAGAGCCAAATCTGAGATATTTCCACTCACACCATCCACTGAGTGCCCCGAAATCTTGCATGGACTTAAATGGTTGGATCAACGTATTGCGTATCTGGGGATTCTGGTGTCCAGAGAAAGGAACACGCTATACCAAGACAACTACGAGACTACACTACAGACCATCAGCACGAAACTCCAGATGTGGGGGAGGTTGCCGATATCTCTACATGGCAGGGTGGCGGTTCTCAAAATGATAATCCTTCCTAAGCTTCTTTATCTGTTTGTCAACATTCCCATATGGCCGGGAAGGACCTTTTTCACCAGGCTCCGGTCCATAGTGGTGACGTTCCTCTGGAATGGAAAAACCGCTAGGATTAGCTGGGAGAAGATGGCTGAGTCGTACTCCACAGGCGGTATAGCGGCTCCTGATTTTGAACTATATTTTTACGTGGCCCAAGCTCAATTTGCAAAACACTGGTATGATACCACACATACGACATCCCACACACTGATAGAGGAATACACTACGCACCCCACAAATATACAATCAGTCATCTTTAAAACGCAATACAGAGATACATGTGATTATAACCCTGTCAGCTGTACGGTTAAGGCATGGGAGGCCATATACAGAAGACTACTTATAGAAACACCCTATAATCCAGAAATACCTCTCTGGAACTATCCAGGTATACCCCCCACACATGATACAGGAAGCCTGGGACCCCGACATGGAAATGAAAATTGGTGATATGTTTATAAATGGCAAATTTGCATCCCTGGAGGAAATAGTAAGAGCGTTTGGAGGTGGCCAACTGAACGCTCCAATATTACCGCATGAGATCCGCATTTTAAAAGAAATGGACGCTGTTCCCAGATGAGCCTCAACCACACCCCTGCTTGCAGATGGTGACGGCAGTGGGGGGCTTGGGAATTTCTAAATTATATGCGGCAGTACAGACCCACACCCCCACTAATAATCAAATAAAAGACAAATGGGAAAGGGATTTACAGATGCCCATTGAAGACGAGAAATGGAACAGATATTGTTCACTGACTAAAAATGTATCCCTAAATGCAGGCCTGCGGCTGATTCAATTCAAGATTCTCAATAGATTGCATTACACCCCTATCAAAATAGCAAAATTCACCCCAGGCGTTTCGGATGCATGTCCCAAATGTAATATGCCACAGGCTGGAGACTACCATATGTACTGGGAATGCAGTGTGGTGCAGAACTTTTGGAGGGAGGTTGCCGAAATGTTGGAGGAGATCACACAAATTCCCCCAGACCTGAAACCCCAACAATACCTTTTTGGAGACATAGGCAAATGTTCTGAGAAAATTAGAAGATTGTTCAATGTTGCATGTGCTATTGCTAAAAAATGTATTCTATTGAAATGGAAGAATGTAAACCCACCCGGCATAAATCAATTTCTTCGCGAATTGACCTATGTGAATGAAGCAGAGGAGCAATATGCTATGACCCGACCCACAGCTTGTAGACCTAAGGACATATGAGGCCCATTTAGAACATATCTATGTAACTTGGCCTCTGATGACGATTACTCTACGTGCTGATATATGAATGTCATGATCATGGTGTCAATAATTTGTTTGTATATGTATTGTGCGGGCGGGGGAGTGCCATGTGCCTTTGTGTAGCCACTAATAAAAAGAGTTTAAAAAAAAAAAAGTTGGTGCTGGTGGCCGTCGATGAAACGTATGTGGAGAACTACGTGAACACCTGTTCAGTGTGCGCTCAGTGCAAATCACGCAGGGGGCGTCCATTGGGACTACTCGAACCATAACCCATACCCCCCAGACCCTGAGACACGGTGTTGATGGATCTGATCACCGACCTGCCTCATACGAAGGGGTTTGACACCATCTGGGTGGTGATAGATTCCTATACAAAAATGGCTCGTTTTGTACCATGTACAGGCATACCCTCCGCTCCCATGTTGGCTAGACTCTTCTTTAAGTCAGTTTTCTGTCTCTTCGGGTTACCACGGGTCTTGGTATCGGATCGCGGTACTCGGTTTACGTCCCGTTTCTGGCAGGCCCTCACCAAGTTGCTGGGCATTGATGCTCGCTTCTCCTCCACATACCATCCAGAGACTGACGGGCAGACGAAAGGGTGAACCAGGCCTTAGAACAATACTTGCTCTGTCTGACCCTCCAATTTCAGGGTACTTGGCTCGATTTGCTGCACCTTGCGGAATTTGCATACAACAATACCCTACATACTTCCACCGGTTTTTCACCCTTCTATTCCCTTTATGGACAGCATCCCCGTACCCTTCCTTTCCCGGATTTTGCTTCCTCCAACAGACCTGCTGCCACCGCTTGTGCTCGCGATCTGGTCGCGGTCCATAACCAGACTCTTGTCCATTTACGTGAAGGACAGGCCTCGATGAAGGCTGCCGCTGATAGGATGATAGGAAGCGGACAGCGGCGCCTACTTATCGGGTGGGGGATAGGGTATGGTTGTCATCACACCATTTGCACATTCCAGGTTGCCATAAATTGCTCCCTCGATTTGTGGGTCCTTATCGGGTAACCAAGGTTGTGAATCCTGTGGCCCTGCGCCTTGCGATTCCCTCAACTTGGCGAATACATCCGGTGTTTCATACCTCTTTGATCAAGCCTTGCCCGAGTCCCACTCGTATTGTTTCCCCTCCAGCCTCTGTTTCTGTATCTTCCCCTGAGGTGTATCAGATTGGCGCTATACTGGGTTCCCGCTTTCATAGGGGGAAGCTACAATATCTTGTAGACTGGTTGGGTTACGGTCCTGAGGACCGCTCCTGGGTTCTCTCCCGGGATGTCCAGGCTCCTCGGTTGGTTGCCCGTTTTCATCGCGACCACCCGTCGAGCCCACGGGTTCGTGGCCCCTTGGGGGGGGCTCTGTCATGTCTGCATACACCACCCTTACACCAAACTCCCAGCATTGCCTATTCCCATTCACGTACCCAACGGCGGTGGCAGCGGCTCGCCAGAAAATGGGGTTTCACAGCTGGCAAACCAGGTTTGTTGCGGCCTTTCCTGCATTGGCACCTGCCGTGGCGTCTTTCCCATAGCCACCGGCATTACACGAGCGCACGGAGTTCCCTGCAACACGTGGTCAGGAAGCAGTCTCCGTTTACATCGTGGGTCATGTGACGCTCCACGCACAGTCCCGCGTTCCGCGTCATGTGACCATGCTCTTGCATTCAAATGGAGCAGGAGAACGCAGGAGAAACGCTTCACAGCTGATTTCTTTGGAGCTCTATTTGGCGTTGTTGTGTTTTTTGGATTTCCTGATATTTACGACCTCGGAACGTTTCACGGACTATCTTTGTCATTTCCCTTGGATTCATCTGCATCATTTTGTCTTCTGGAATTCAACCTATTGCATCGTTCTTTGGACTGAGACCGGACCCCCTCGGCTCTGTCATTCTTCTGGCTCTCGACCTTGCTTTGTATACTGGACTGCCTAAGGATCAGCCACACTGCTCTGTACAGCGATTCAGGTGCATCCCAGAGTGATATTAGAACTTTAACAGCCTGCCCCTGCCACCGCCCCCTTAGAAGCTTAGCTTCACTTTCCACTCAGATCGCCCTCCACCTACATTAGGTAAGCCCTTGGTTATACCCTAAGTTGTCTTGTGCATTCCAGCTAGTCACTGTGTGTAACCTAACCCCTCCTTGCCTTACTGTGATCCAGGGGTTTTTCCGGCGTTCCCGGTTCCAGGCTGACAACACTCTACACCTGTGGCCTCAAAGATTGCATGAGTGGTGGTTTCACTTCTGCTCGTGCGGTACTTGGGGACGGAGGTTCCATATATCTGCACGACCATCAAGACATAACAGCACTGTATAAGGCTGACGCCTTTGCCTGCAGCTTATAAACTTGTAGACCCGGTGTAACTGAGCTCCCATCATGATTGTAAAATAGTTTTCGAATGGATTCTGTCCTCCCACTTATTCCTCATCTTTGATTTTCGCTACCCAGCTGTAGCTGCTTCAGAATTATTTTTTTTGGCAGAGGGCGCTGTGTGTCGATAGGATCGATTCGATGTCTCTCGAGGGCCTCCATCTCGTGGATGATGTCATCAAAGGTATATATAGCACGCCCAGTACCCGTTGGCTTCAGTTCTGTTTTTCCACGAATGCCATTGCATTGAGAAATACAGCGTGCTTCTTTACTTCGATAACGACTTCATTACTTCAAGAAATCGAGAATGTCTTCTTCGTCGACACCGACAACCCCGAAGACCGGGTTCAAAAAGTGTTGTGATTGTGGGTCAAAAATGTCATTTAC
Organism: Ambystoma mexicanum; assembly: GCF_040938575.1. Lineage (NCBI taxonomy): Eukaryota > Metazoa > Chordata > Amphibia > Caudata > Ambystomatidae > Ambystoma > Ambystoma mexicanum. Next base: position 1,362,379,480 of record NC_090930.1, on the reverse strand, counting down.
CGATCCTCATCAGATATGTTTATGGGGCCGAGGAGTAGACCATAACACCTCAGACTGCTCCAAGTGCCAGTTGATGACGGGAAAGGCCTTGAAGGAATGAAAGGGGAAATTGACGGTAGGTCGAAACCCCAAATCCTCTACCCGACCAAGAAACCTTCGACCGATGAGTAGAGAGGTGACTCTTGTCAGAAGAAGAAGGTTAAGAGGTCGAGATTGACCACCACTCCTCATCGTTGTCGATGAAGTCCAAGAGGAGGCACCATAGGTTGCCTTCTTTGACTTTATCGTCGGACGCTTCTCCTGAGAGGGTATCTTGCCCCACTAAAAAATCCACCCCGGCCGAGTGGGAGGCTTTCAGAGCAGAGATGCTAAAGACATTTGAAAAACAAAAGCCTCCAGGCCATGCTCCTACCGCACCTTCGAAAGAAGCCGGGAAGGAAAGGGCTCGACCTAAATCCCGTGCACCCTCGAGCCTGCGACGAAAGCCTGATCTTCATCGGGAGCCGTTTAGGCCTCAATCCAGTGACGTGTCATTGAAGGATCCATCGAGCCAAAAGCACAAGCAGAAGTCAAGGTTGTCGACACCATCGGCGCCGGTTGCGCCTTCGACACTAACCAAACCTTCGACATCGACTTTGACATCGAATGCATCGATGCCAGCTGCGCCATCATTGCCAGCTGCGCCATCGCTGCTGAGCGCACCATCAAAGCCTATGGCGCCAGTGAAAACACTTTTGAAGGCTTCTACATTGTCTAATCCATTGTTCATTAACCCCTTGATACCTAATAAGACCTATGTGCCTTTACCAAGAAAGGACTATTTTAAGTCCCTTACCTCTATATATGAGGAGAATGAGCCCTCAGATAACGAGGCACCATTTGGCCTCCAATTTGGTACGCCAAATGTACCCGAATGTTTTATCTCAGAAGAGTCAAGGTTGAGAGACCTTTGACAACCTGCAGACAGCCAGTGGGGTATACACCTCACCTGAGCTAGAGTTTGGAAGACCACAGGCACGGAGCATGCTGATGCATCATACAGGAGTAGGCCTCCATTTCCATTTGAACTGGATGATCTGACAGACATCCTAGATAAGGGTCCTCAGTCAGATGCTATATTACTGTTTCATATTGCACTGCAAAAATGCAAATTGGGAAACACCAGAAACCAATCCAGTTGTAAATAAAAACTTGACGAAAAAGTACCGCCCTTCCACTAGTGAGCCTGACTACCTGTCAAAACACCCCACTCCAGAGAGTCTGGTGGTACAGGCAGCTACAGCAACAGCAACTCCTAAGCAGGCGGCTTACCGACCATCCCTCCAGATAGGGACGATAAAAGAATAGATGGATGGGAAAGGAAGGTATTTTCTGCAGGGAGTATTAGCTCTTAAATCGGCCAACTCCACATGTGCCTTTACAAAATTTACATTCACTCTATGGAACTGCATTTCCATGTTGGCAGAGCTCATTGTTGAGGGGGATGAAATAGACGTGTTCTTAGCCATAATTAGAGACGGCAAAGAAGCCATGTGTGAGTCTCTTCAGTCAAGTCTGGATTCTGCTGACAGCATCAGCAGAGCCATGGCTAATAGCACCGGTATAAGCAGATTTTCCTGGTTGAGGAAGTCTGGCTTTGCAGCGAATGTGCAATCCAGACTCCTCAACATGCCCTCTGACGGGTCTCACCTTTTTGGCAACAAGACTGACGAGAGCCTTGAGAAGTTGCAGAACTCAAAGGTACCAGTTATAGCTCTAGCTGCTGCTATTAGACAACCTCAGCCTTTTCAACCTGGTGCACAACCTTGGAGGGTTAGATCTTTTTGCTACTAGTACTACTCAATTGGAAGAGCAAGGGGAATGGCTGGTCAAAGAAGCCAAAGAAAGTTCCCTCATGATGGATGAGGGAGAGGTGTGAATCCAGCTCGAGCAGGGGTATCTTTACCATCTTCACCATCTGCCACTGCATCAGCCGCCTCAAAACCTCTCTGAGGTCTTGAGTCACAGTTCAACAGTGGGGGGCAGACTGTCTCAGCATCTAGAAGTATGGCGAGTCATTACTTTGGATTCTTGGGCATTAGAAAACATAGCCCATGGGGACTGCCTTCCTGTCATACAGAGACCTGAGAGCAATCGACCGGGGAGCCTCTCTTTGAGGATTCCAGATCCGCTCCTTGTGCAGGAAATTTAAACCCTGCTAGAGAAAGGCGCTATAGAACCAGTGCCTGTAGTGGAGAGGAACAAGGGATGGTATTCCCCTTATTTTCTAATACCTAAGAAAGACGGAGGACTGAGACCCATCTTGAACTTGAGATGCTTGAACAAGTTCCTCAGGAAGGACAAGTTCAAGATGGCTACACTTTCTCAGATCCTTCAGGCCCTCCAACTCCAGGACCGGATGGTGTCATTGGACCTTCAGGATGCTTATTTTCATGTGCCAATCCATCTCAAGCACAGAAAATACCTGAGGTTTGCAGTTGGTGGTTCTCATTATCAATTTCGAGTTCTGTCATTAGGGCTGATCTCCGACCTGAGGGTTTTCACCAGACTGATGGCGGTGATGGCAGCGAGCCTCAGGGGGTCGGGGGGATTCACGTCTACCCCTACCTGGACGATTGGCTGACCAGGGCGCGTTCTCCCAAACAAGTCCTGGATCATCTCAATGTCATCTGCCACTCTCCTCACAGACTGGGTTTCTCTCTCAATTATAAGAAGTCCCATATGACACCTTCTCAAAAGCTCCAGTTCATCAGAGCTGTACTGGATACATCCTTGGGAAAGAGCTTGCCACCCGAGGTGAGGGGTCAAGACATTCTACAGATGGTCACCAAGTTTCAGAGTTTTCTTGAGGTTGCTCGACCTCATGGCATCCTGCATTTTTCTGGTGCCAGAGTCCCGCCTGAGAATGAGATCCCTTCAATGGGCTCTCAGTACTCAATGGTCCCAGTTCTCAGGAAAGATGTCGGACCTACTTCAGGTTCCAAACAGGGTCGCACAAGATCTTCTGTGGTGGGCCTACAAGGACAACATTCTGAAGGGAGAACCTTTTTGGCAACCATGGCCGGAGATAATAGTAGTTACGGGTGCCTCACGCACGGGGTGGGGAGCACACACCAACGATCTGACAGTCAGCGGTTGTTGGTCTCCATCAGAGTCCAAACTACATATCAATCTTCTGGAGCTGAGGTCAATCAGACTAGCTCTGAAGGCCTTTCCTGCCCTCTTTACGGGGAAAGAATGTCCTGATAATGACAGACAATACAGTGGCCATGTACTACCTCAACATGAGAGGAGGCGAAGGGTCACTACCACTGTGCAGAGAGACGATGCAGCTCTGGTACTGGGCAATTCAAGAGGGAATCTCCTTATTGGCAGTTCACCCAGCCGGAGAGGAGAACATAGCGGCGGACGCTCTGAGCAGGCAGAGCACAGTTTCCCACAACTGGAAACTAGCTCAGGAAGTCCTTCAAGAGATATTCACCCTTTGGGGAACCCCTCAAATGGATCTGTTTGTGATCGGTGTCAACTGGAAGTGCGAACTGGACTGCTCCAGGGAATTCTTTTCAAGAATAGCTCTAGGAGATGCGTTTGTGGTGGACTGGCAGTTTCCACTCCTGGACGCGTTCCCTCCAGTTCCTGTCATTCCTCACGTGATCAGGAGGTTGAGAAACACATGATCCTAGTGTCCCCGGATTGGGCCAGGAGGACGTGGTACCCGGATGTTATGGACATGTCCAACTGTCCTCCAATGCGTTTTCCACAAAAGAGAGGACCTTCTCTTGCGAGAGGAGGGTCGGGTTCTCCATCCGGAGTTCAAGAGACTCAACCTTCATGCTTGGTTTTTTAAAGGCTGAGATACAAGGATTGGGACCTCCCGGATGATGTAATGGAGATTTGCTTTCGGCCAGAAGTCCAGCAACAAAGTCTTTGCGCCATTGGAACAAATTCTGCAACTGGTGCAAAGACAAGAATGTATATCCTTTTCTATGTAAAACACCAGATGTCTTATCCTTTCTATTATCCTTAGCCAAACTGGGGCCTACAGATTGGTACTATTTACTATTAAAGGCTATTTGATGGCGCTGTCCATCCTTAAGCGCTTGTCAGAGGAATGTTCATATTTCAAAATTCCGCTGGTGACACAATTTCTAAAGGGGCTCACCAATGTGTTTCCCCATCCCCTTTTCAGGTTCCAACTTGGGACCTTAATTTGGTATTAAAATGTCCTATGTGTGCACCCTTTGAACACTCATGTCCTTTAAGGTTGTTAACCTTTAAAACCATTCTCTTGGTAGCCCTATCTTCAGTAGAGTGAGTTGCAGGCACTTTAATCTAAGCCACCCTTTACTATCTTCATAAGGATAGGGTTGTTCTGAGGGTTAAGCCTTCATTCTTACCCAAGATCATTTCTGACTTTCACATAGGACAGAACATTGTTTTACCTTCTTTCTATCCCCCACCTCATCCTGGCAAGGAAGAGGAGAGATTACATAGGTTGGACTCTTGCAGAGCTTTGAGCTTTTATATATCTAGGCAGCAAAACTTTGCATTGATAATCAGCTTTTCATTGGATACACGGGCCACAAACGGGGTCGGGCTGTTACTAAACCAACATTATCCAGGTGGATCATTTTGGCTATTTCGGAGTGTTAGAGACTGGTAGGCAATGATACTCCTGAAGGGTTAAGGGCCCATTCCACCAGGGGCATGGCTACCTCTACAGCCCTATCAAGGAGTGTACCGATAAAAAGTATTTGTGAGGCAGCAACGTGGTCTACGATTCACACATTCACAAAACATTACTGCCTAGAGTCTTCCCTCAGTCAGGATGGGAGTTTTGGAAAAGCAGTCCTGCATTTGGTTCATGAAAACCAATAAGAAACTGACATTCTTTCTCCCTCCACCAAATCAAACACTGCTTTGGGAGTCTATCAAAGATGAGAAATACATGGGAGGACACAATACATTTGAAGAACAAATTACTTAACCCTGGTAACTTTCTTTCGACTGGATGTTCCTCCAACGTATTCCTCATCACTCTCCCAACCTACCACACAGGAGAATTTCCTATGCTATTACAGCTTTCATTCCTTCAAAGCTGAGTACGGCCATTCCCGTAGTTATGCAGGTATTTCTACTGTAAGAAAAAAAACTGAACTGAAGCCAACGGGCGCTGCACGGGCAATTTATACCTTTGATGACATCGTCCTTGAGACGGAGGCCCTCGAAGGACATTGAGTCAATGCCATCAACACACAATGCCCTCTGCCGGTTTATTTTTTCCAAAGCTGCTAGAGCTGGATATCGAATATCAAAGATGAGGAATACGTGGGAGGAACATCCATTCGAAAGAACGTTAACAGGGCTAAGTAACTTGTTCTTTTCAGTGCACCGCTATATTTCTCAAGGGCGGTGTTGGCCTTCAGTAGCTTTATGCGCCAGCTAGATATTTTGGGCGAAAAGTTTCCAATTAGAGGCGATTACTTTAAAGGCAATTGCTATTTGTGCATCCAATCACTTTACTTGAGTGGGAGAACCATCCAAGTTAGGATTCGCACTGCTGCACATCACAGCGAGATGAGAGTAAGGAACAGATATGCAGCATATGCGCAATATCAACGGCAAGATGAAGGCCCTAAACTTAGATGTGTAATGGCATCTAAAGAGCACATGTTTGAGCGTTCCCTTCTCTGAGCGACAAGAATAGCTTATTGTGCTAGTGGTATATATATATATATATATATATATATATATATATATATATATATATATATATATATATTTTCCATTTTGGCAGGGAGATGTTACATGTACAGTTAACTGTTATATATCATAAAAAAGTGTTTGTGTGGTAGAGGCAGCCATCTGCAACAGATTTTCCTCCAAATGTCCACACTCCTCTGACCACTGTTGCTCGGTCTTTGTGTTAGGGTGTGATGAGTTGTCATTGTTTAATAACTTCTAAATGGCCAACGCTGATGGAGGAATCTTTTGAGATACTGGCACTGAGTGCAGGACTCTCATTGCATCTATGTTCACTGTGTAGGATTGCATGCAGTATCAGTGCCATTTCATTCCAGTCTCAAATGCAGTTAGTGGGTCAGCAGATGCAAAAAAGCTGGTCAATGTAGAGGTAGATGAATTCCCTCAGAAGGATAATCATATAACTGAAGGTCCAACACCAATCGCCACCTTCAGTCTTTAGATGGAGGCGAGGATGCACAGGTTCTCCACCTACCACCGACTGCAGCTCCCCTTGTTGGGGTTATATTAAATGTCTCTGTGTTGCCCAAGGGCAGGTTGGAATGTATAGCTTCTCTGATTAACAAAACCAGCCATTAGGTTAACACGAATTTGATAGGACCTAATATCAATCCACAGGATATTTTAAGGCCCAGAAGGGTTAGTTGGGTTGGGCATACTGACAAGGTGATTAAAGGGAATTGTACTGTGATCAACTTTGCAACCAGTTTTTACACAATCATCTGGTAAATTCTAATCGTTCTAGGGGCTTTAAACCAAATGGCCAAACGCTTTATATTAAACTTGTTTCACTGGCCTTTTTTACCGGCTGTTTGGGGAACATTTTAGATGTGGCTGGTCACTGTCTCTTGTCAGCAGGGTGGTCATAATGGGCTCTGGAAGAGGCAGTTCTGTTTTGTCCTATCCTAAGAATTGTCCTGTTTGAAGACTAGGGTTATGACATTCAGTAGAGAGGACTGTCATTGGTCAAGATGGGAATGAGGGGGTAGCTGTCTCCAATCATTTTGACATTTTATCTACCATTGCGATTGGCTGATGGGTTGATCCCCCATCTCCTTCCTTGACCACCAGTGGTATAGAGGTGGGGGATCATGCACCCCTCTTAGGTACGGCGGCGAGTGGGACACACAATCTAGACTCAACCTCCTATTTATCATGACATTTAGCTGGTGATAGAACAACATGTTTAAATCTGCTAATTTCGACTTTTCTGGAAAATTATGAGGTGACTTTACTTCAAGAAACTAGACAAGTAGAGTCCACCTTATTAGATGGTGCAAGGAACTCATGGTGGCAACAGTAAAGACAGACACAAGTGATCACAGATCAAGGGTGTTTATTAAACTGTAAATGCGGGTTGGAAAAACACCTAATCTAAGCCTAAATCTAAGATGGGAGAAAGCTACGACCATCAAATAATAAGGCAGTCCTAGTGGCGTCATGTCAAATAAAAGGGCCTATACTAATAAAAACCTATTGTCAATCCTTACGCTAAATACAAACAAAGAGTGAGGGATAGGGTTCACAAGAAAGAAAGAAGTGTTCACAAATAATAAGTCAGGATGCGGCTATTGGGTGTCCCTTACGCAAATTTTGAGCACGGGACAAGGTAGGACTCTGGAGAACAGCACACAGTCGAGCTTTCCCAGCATGCGCTAACAGTTCCATTCTCAGTATATCAGTGGTTAAGTCTCCTTTCTCAGCCTTCAGTGCTTAAGTCTCCTTTCTACAAAAAAAGTCTCTTGTCTCTGAGGAACTGATGTCTTCAATAAAATAACAAACAACAGTTCCTTTCAAATTGCACTTTGGGTGATGCCTTAACACCCTTGGACCCCCCTCGTTCGGACTCAGATCCCTCTCCATTGTTAGCCTCCCTCAGCCGGGTTCACTGTGGCTTTCAACACAATCTCCATCTGTAACATTCAAAATCAACATTGATTCCAAGGTTCTTCTTTGATTGTCTTTACTTGTGTTTGGGTGATAGTTCTTTCACTTCTGGGTTCCCCCTCATTCGGGCTCAGATCCCTCTCAATTGTTAGCCTCCCTCAGCCGGGTTCACTATGTCTTTCAACACAATAAATTTCTCTTTTGGCACTCACAAATCTCAATGGGCCTCATTACAACTCTGGCGGTAGCTGTGGCGGTAAAACCAGCAGGCTGCTGCTGACCTGGCGGGTGGGATGTCAGCCACCCACAGAACTGGGAGTGGGCCAGTCCGGTAACAACGGTGCCGGTACGCTTACCAGCACTGTTGTTACCGAACCGGCACACTCGTAAGGAGGCACAATGTCTTTTTAAACAGTTCATCATGGACATCCATCTGTCAGGTTCACGCTAGTCAACACACTGTTAATCAGGACATCAGACTTTGTCCCTGGTGGACATCCCTCGGTCAGGTTCACTCTTGCCACCTTTACGATGTGGGATTCACTTCCTCTTAAGTTTCACAATCATCTGTCGGTCAAAGGGCCTCATTATAATGTAGGCGATAGGGGGTTAACGGTGCCGGTAGAGCTGGCGGCGCCGTTAACCCTCTACCGCCTCATTACGAGGTCCACTCGCGGGTCCAGCTAAGGATGCCTGGTAAAACCAGGCGTCCTCAGCGGGTCCCGCAAGCAGACCAGGATGCTAACAACGGGCCTGTCATTAACATGCCCGTTGTTAGCATCCTCCCCATTCCCATTGAGCCCTATGGGGGCTCAAATGGGAATGTGGATGTACCGGGTCCAGGTTCCTTGAATGGAGAAATACAGGGCCCTCCACGGTGGGATTGGCTTGGTATTTCCCCATTCAGGGAACCCGGACCCGGGACCTGGTATAAGGGTAGTTATGCCGCTAAAAGCGACATGGCTACCTCCATACTTGTAATGAGGCCCAAAGGTTTTCGACTGTACAGTAGATTTGACTAGACCCATGTAGCGCCACTATGACCCCCTTCTTGCCTTTCTCCCTAGACCTTCTGGTTACAGTAGTTCGACAACACGGTAATCGCACAGAGTTTCTCAAGTGAGCACCTACGTGGTGCTTGATTCTGCTATGCTGGGTTTTAACCTTGCGTATCAATAGTTCTTTGTACTTTCTTCAATCAGCCTCTTGCTAATTTTGTTCTAAACAGTTCAGTTTCTTATCGGCTCTCCCCTCGACTCACCGGCTGTGATGAACAACTTGGCTTTCTTGCCTGTGGAGTCAAGGCTGGTACCCCTGGGCCACGTGTCTCTCCCCGGCATGGCTGTCAGCGGAGGAGGCGCCCATGTACCGTTGACACCTGCTGCAACACACGCCCGCTATTGCTCGCGCTCTTACGATTCCTTCTCTGGAGGTTTCACGGGCCTCTGTCGATAAGGGCAAGGTCACTTCTCTCCTTGGTAACCTCTCGATTTGTGTCGTCTTTCTCCTCCACTTGAACTGCCGTGCTGAGTTAGCTCTCTCATTGCGCAGTCAGCCTTGCTCGTATTGTGCTCTCGCGCTCCACCTTTTATACCTGGGGAAAGGAAAAGGGCCTTCAGGTGTGTGTGATTTAGGTTAATTGCCTGACTTTGTCTGACCCCGGCGTTGGTACTTGTCAGGGAAACAGCTTCAGTGTTAGTCAGTTGTGGTGTGTTTGTGTTTGAAAAAAGGAGAGGTAGAGTTTCTGTGTGATAGGATGGGGAGGAGATATTATAAGAAGGGGAAATTGTATTCTTCGTCCTTGGCGGGGGGGGAGGGTTTGGTTTGATAGGGCTTGTGAAATGAATAGGAGGGATTATGAAACAGTAGTTTTTTGTTAACGTTGACTGGGCGTTCGAAACATAATAACCAGAGGAATGTGGAAAAGAATGTCCTGGAGTGTTTGGGTAGGATGTAGGAGTTGATTTTTGTGTGCAACCGGGTTTGAGATCCTAGGCGATTGTATATATATTTCTGAGGCTTGTGGAATCTGCTTAGATCACATGCTGTGCATAGGCCGACATCTAGTGGAAGCTGCGGAGTATTACAGTTTGTTTTTCGAAACTCGAAAATGGGCGTCGACACAGGGCGTGCCAGTAATACTATCCCTACTGTGACGTCCACTGCACCCAAGATCCCTCACGCGTCTAGGATCCTCAGATTGTTCTTTTCCGCCATACTGGTCGGAAGCATTTTGCGGAGTCCCCTGGCCTTAGCCATACTTTTGCTAGAATTTAAAATAATAATCTATTGACATCCTTTCCCACCCCAACGTCGAACTTCGACACTCGACGCCGGCTGGAGAAGAAATCGACCGTCGGCTGCTGCACGACGGATTTGGGCCTCGGAAGGCCGCTGGCCCCGACCCGGGCCTGGTAGGCCGCTGGCCTCGGCCCTGCAAGTAGGGAGAGTGGGGGGTGGTACATACTCTACACTCTTGGTATATAGGTACATCTTATACATTTCCTACACTTAACAGCCCGCTGCCTCAAGGTGCGTATGGAGGGTACCCCTTTTCAATTCTGCCCCAAGTGCAATCGCAAATACCCTTGGGTCGACAGGCACGCCACGTGCAATCTCTGCTTGCCGAGGCACCACCCCGAAGCGAACTGCAGAGCGTGTAGTAGGTTTAAACCTAAGACACTTAAGGACCGTTCGACGAAGCGTTGGGCCCACCACGCCAGGCAGGCGGCCATGGCAGCGGAGGGCGCCTTCAGCGATGGCAGCGACGCCGTACTGTCGGACGGCGAGGGCATCACGGCGTCGAAAGACAGCCGAGCGCAGGTCCCCGACCTCGGAAGGTCGTCCGGCAGGGCGGCTATGGGGAAGAACCCTGGCGACACAAGCGCTTCATATACTACACACACTAAACACACTAAGTCCAACCGAGACTTGACGACGTCGAGTTCTCGGAAAGAGGCACAGACAGAACGGTCCGATTCGGTGTCCTCTGGGCGCTCTCGATCAAGATCGCCGCATGACTCCAGGCAATCATCCACTCTTGCCAAGAGTGCCTCGCTCCCTAGGCTAACAGAAGTTCGATCGTCGGAAGACGAAGACGACTTCCACCCCCAGGCTGCGCTCCAGGAGTCGGAACCCGCAATTAAAGCCAGCGAGGCCCCACGCTCGAAGGACAGGGACACCTCTCCCGATCCTCGACGCCAGGCGTCGAAAAACTCCGGAGCCACTAAGGGACAGGAAAAACATTTTTCTACGCACGGGGAGGGGGGAAAACAGCAGAAGAAACTACCTGTACATTCTTCCACACCTGTGAAACACTCCACCCCCCCTAAACAGACAGACAAAGCCAGGTATGCTGATAGGTCCACAACCAGCAAAGCTACTCAAGATAAATCCCATAGACTTGCTGAGAGAGTCATTCCCAGTTCCAAAAAATGGTCCAGTGAAGACATAGATAGGGTCATGTCAAGAATGTCTTCTTTGGCTGATTTTTATGATAAAAATCCAGAACATTTCCTCTCATATGATCCACAAGGGGCCACACCCTCAGGCTCTACTGATCCTATCCCCCCGAGTAAGAAGGCCCGGTTTGAAACTCCAATGAGGTCCGAACCCTTCGAGGTACAACCTTACGCAAGACCATACTCACGGTATCAAGAAGAGGCTTCTTTTTGTGAAGACCAAGATTTTGGGTTGATAGAAGAGCAAACCGGGACGGCCTACTATGGGGATGATGAGGACCAGGAGGAAGAAGAGGATGACCCGGAAACATATAGAGTAGATTCCCCGGTAGAGAACGAAGCCCCAGTTACCGACTCCCCGGTCGATAACCAACCCCTCCTAAATGAGGTTCTCGCTCGCGCAGCAGAACATTTCCACATTGACACCCACGGTGTACAGGAGGAAAGGGACTTCACAGAAGAGTTAGTGGGAGAAAGGAGGCCTGTTGCCCAGACCATCCCTATCCTTAAATCCATTCAGCGGAGAATAGATCCGTCCCTGGTGAACCCAAACCTCACCAGAGCAGTCAATCCCAGGGTTGAAAAACTTTTCAGGGCAGCTCAGTCTGACCCTCTCTATATAAGAAGACATCTGAAGCCAGACTCCGTAGTTGTCACCAACACTCGTAAGAGTGCTGGGACACCCTTGTCTTCGTCAGAAGCTGCTCCCGACAAGGAGAGCAAAAAACTATACGTTTTCGGCAGGAAGGTAGCCTCAACGTCCGCCTATCAAGCAAGGATTGCTAACTCCACCACCCTGTTGGCCAGCTACAACTGCCATCAGTGGGAAGAAGTCGCGACTCTCATAGCCTCTGCTCCTGAACCGTTAAAGGGCCAATTAGCTCGGATTTCCGCAGAGGGTAGAGCCGTGTCTGGTTGCATTTTGAAAGCAACCTTCGACGCCGCGGACAACGCAGGCAGATTGATAGCAGAAGGTACTGTTATCAAGAGACATGCGTGGTTACGGCAGTCTGGTTTCAAGGCAGAAACACAGGCATCATTGTTAGACAAACCGGTGGAAGCCGATCTGTTGTTTGGTAAGGCGGTCGAAGACGCACTGAAAAATGCCAAGGACGAATACGAGACACTCAAATCCCTTGGTCAGTTAACCAATAAACCCCCTAACCAGAGAGGGAATAGTAATTTTCATCGCCCACGCGGCCAAAATTCCCAGAGAGGATCTAACTATTCCCAAGGGCAGGGTACACAGTGGAACAACAACCAACAGTCTACCCAGGGTTACGGCAGAGGTAATAGGAGAGGTCGTGGTAAAGGCAGAGGCAGCCCCAGCAAGGGAGGCGGCACGCCTCCACCAAAGCAGTGACGCTCAGTTCAGGGTCCTTTCTCACGCAACCCCAGTAGGGGGACGCATTTCAAACTTCACCCAGGCTTGGGAAGGGATCACATCAGACAGATGGGTGCTGTCAACAGTATCCACGGGATATTGTATAGAGCTACTGCAGCGTCCCCGGAACCATCCTCCACGACAAAGAGTACACTCCTTAGAACATCAGAAGATTCTCCTCGAGGAGATCGCCATTCTTCTACAAAAGGACGCGATAGAACTCGTCCCGGGACACCAGGTAAACAAGGGTATTTATTCAACTTACTTCCTTGTGCCAAAGAAAGACTTGACAATGCGCCCAGTATTGGACTTACGGCCTGCCAACAAGTATGTCAAGCCCCAAAAATTTTGTATGACCACGCTACAAGAGGTAATCCCCCTCCTAAAAAAGGGGGATTACATGGCAACCTTGGATATGAAAGATGCTTATTTTCATATTTCCATGTTCCCAGCGCACAGAAAGTACTTGCGCTTCAAGGTGGACAGTCGGCACTACCAATTCAAGGTACTGCCCTTCGGGATAGCTTCAGCATCAAGGGTATTCACCAAGGTACTGGCGGTGGCGGCTGCACACCTACGCAGGGAGGCAATCCCAGTGTACCCTTATCTGGACGACTGGCTCATAACGGGGGAAACCCCAGGAATTTGCAGGACAAACGTTCAAAGGACTATCAACCTTCTCCACGAGTTAGGCTTCTCAATCAATGAGAAGAAGTCAAGCCTGGTGCCAAGCACCTCAAAACAATTCCTAGGAGCAATCCTAGATACCCAGGAGGGGTTGACCTTTCCTTCAGAAGAAAGAATTCGGAATATACTACTGCAAATTCCGCATTATCAGTCCGGTCAACAAATAACGGTACGCAAAGCAATGCGTTGACTGGGCATGATGGCTTCATGCATTTACCTGGTCCCCCACACGTGCCTGCGCATGCGTCCCATGCAAGAATGGTTGGCGAAACAGTGGTCTCAGGCAAGTGGTCAGTGGGACGATCTAGTGGTCGTTTCGCCAACACTGGTACAAAGCCTTCACTGGTGGACAAGAGAGAATCTCGCACAGGGGAAACCCTTTTACGATCCCGAAGTACAGGCAGTAGTCACTACCGATGCATGTCTGACGGGGTGGGGAGCTCACCATCTCCACCACACAGCTCAGGGTCTCTGGTCTCACTCAGTGGCCAAGAACCACATCAACCTGCTAGAGCTTCTGGCAGTATTCAGAGCGCTTCAGGCGTTCGAGCCCCACCTACTAAACCTGTCAGTGCAAATCCGGACGGACAGCACTACAGCCATGTTCTACCTGAACAAGCAAGGAGGGACTCACTCGCCAAATCTGTCCAAGCTTGCCCAGAAAATCTGGATATGGGCACTCAGACGGAACATCTTCCTGTCATCACAACATGTTCCAGGGGAGCTCAATTCCCTAGCGGATGCTCTGAGCAGAGACTCCCTCCCAGAGGAACACGAATGGGTTCTTCACAGAGAGGTCGTAGAAGATCTCTTCTCTCAGTGGGGTTTCCCCACTATAGACTTATTCGCCACAAGCGAAAACAGACAATGCCCAGGATTTGCATCCAGGTTCCCCCAACCAGACTCCTAGGGGAACGCCCTGTGGATGAACTGGTCAGGGATGTTTGCATACGCTTTTCCACCAACTCCTCTCATCAGGAAGGTGGTGAACAAGATGAACAGGGAGTCGATGACGCTCGTCCTAGTTGCTCCCATGTGGGCAAGACAACCGTGGTTCCCACACCTACGCAGGATGGCGGTGTGCGAGCCCATCAAACTTCCAGCCTGGTACAATCTACTGTCCCAGCACCAAGGTCAAACAGTGCACCAGCAACCCAACTCAATGAACCTGGCAGCATGGCTCCTGAGGTCATAGAGTTTGGACACCTCAATTTACCACAGAGGTGTATGGACATCCTAAAGGAATCTAGGAAACCAAACACAAGGCCCTGTTACTTTGACAAGTGGAAGAGGTTCGTTATCTGGTGCCAGAGTAGACAAATCAACCCAGTTGATTGCACTCCTTCCACTATTGTTACATACATGCTCCACCTGCTAGATGCAGGATTGGTTTTTAACTCACTGAAAGTACACCTGGCAGCCCTCTCGGCTTACACCACTTCCCATAGCAAGGTTTCGTGGTGGAAAGTACCAGTAGTTAAAGCCTTCATGGAAGGAGTAAAGAGACTTCACCCTCCTATTTCAAACCCACCACCAGGGTGGGACCTTAATGTGGTGCTAGCCAAGCTCATGGGCCCCCCTTTCAAACCCATGCATAAAAGCAGTCTCAAACACCTGACTTATAAAACGGCCTTCTTAGTAGCTATTACTTCTATAAGAAGGGTCAGTGAAATTCAGGCTCTGTCAGTGCAGGATCCCTTCTTTACTATCCATAAAGACAAACTGGTTTTACGCACACACCCTAGGTTCTCGCCTAAATTTATATCAAAATTCCATGTAAACCAGTCCATCGAGCTTCCGGCTTTCTTCCAGAACCCGCAAAGCTCGGCTGAGGTGAAACTACACACCCTAGATGTGCGTAGGGCGGTCCTCTACTATGTAAATAAAACCAGACCGCTAAGGAAAACAGATCAACTGTTTGTCTCCGTAGCTACAGGCAGAGAGGGGGATCGCGTCTCTAAAGGTGCCATCTCGAAGTGGATTATTAACTGTATCCAGCTGTGTTACTCACTCTCTGAAAAGACTCTGCCTTTTACGCCAAGGGCCCACTCTACTAGAGGCATTGGGGCCACTCTGGCTTTCATTGCAAATGTACCCCTTGACACCATTTGCAAAGCAGCTACTTGGAGCTCTATTCACACTTTTACTCAGCATTACTGCATTGACACCCATTCCAAGGCAGATACACAAGTGGGACAAGCGGTTCTAAGACACTTATTTGCTCAAGACCCTTCTCACATCCCACCTCCTTCTTCTGGTACTGCTCGCTAATCTATGCACAGCATGTGATCTAAGCAGATTCAACAAGCCTCAGAAGGGATACATTACTCACCGTAATCGTATTTCTGATGCTTGTATCTGCTTAGATTCACATGCGACCCACCCTTCCTCCCCTCCGAGAGAAGGCGCATGATTGCTTGTAGTCTTACTTTCTGTCTATCTGCTTGGATTATCTGTACTCACGCTACTCCTCATGCTACCTCATGTCAGAAAAACTACAATCTGAGGATCCTAGACGCGTGAGGGATCTTGGGTACAGTGGACGTCACACTAGGGATAGTATTACTGGCACGCCCTGTGTCGACGGCCATTTTCGAGTTTCGAAAAACAAACTGTAATACTCCGCAGCTTCCACTAGATGTCGGCCTATGCACAGCATGTGAATCTAAGCAGATGCAAGCATCAGAAATACGATTACGGTGAGTAATGTATCATATATATATATATATATATATATATATATATATATATATATATATATATATATATATATATATATATATATATATGAAGAGTCGCTTGGTCTGGGTAGGAGGGATTCAGTGGAAGGAAGAGATGCAAATGTAGTACAGCCTACAAAGATCTCAGGAATCCCTCCTCTCCTTCTTCCTCAATATACTACAGTGTCTCACGTGGGGCATTTCTCCAAGCACCGCCCCGAGTTCCCCTACCCAGGTTATACTTCCCCACTTGTCTACAGCTAGGGTTGGGATAAGCGAGGGCCAGTTATGCTGTCACTGCCAGTAAGAACAATAGGGGAAGATGCTTTGGGGGCTTTTAGGAATCACCCAGGTTCTTCTACCATCAACTTTTTCTGACTTTCTGTTAGACATTGGGATCTGATCCAGGGGTTTCAAGAGATGGAAGATCCCTGTAGTGACCGTTACCCTGAGGCTTAGAGGGCCATTTAGTGTCCACGGAGGAATGATCAACTATCATTTAGATTTTTCTGAAGTCAACCCGGCATGTAAAAGAAGAATACATTTGGCGAGAATTGAAGAGGCTAAATTACATCATTACGTGTTGATGGAGAAGGGATCATTAATTTTGAACATTTTAGAGTGTTGCTCAATCACTTGGGAAGTAGCCTCTAACTCCGAGCTCATGGGGGCCTTCATTGCTTGCTTTCAGTGTAATTTTAAGGACAGAAAGTGCACTTTAATGAAGCATACATGGAGGCCAAGAGACTACTTCCTGAAACTCTGAAATTTAAAATTCCCTTTGAGGTCTAAAAGGGAAATTATTCATGCCAGGGCTCATTATCATGATATTCTGGATGGGCGGAATACTGAGCTTGAAGAGGTATCTTGGGGTAACTTGTTGGAGGTGTCCTCTTCAAACAAATCTAAGAAATATGGGGAATTTGTCTCTGAGGGACCATCTTAAAAGAGAATGAGAAGGGCCTGGGAATCTTATTTAGATGCCAGGGCTTTGGTTAATCACTTTTCTATCTTTTATCAGGGTCCCTTAGATGGGCTTGAGGGGACTGGAACCGCCCCTAGTTTGATCTTCACTCTGAAGGAGGTTCTTAGTGCGATTGGTAAGCAAGCCCATTTTCGTGCGCCAGGCCTAAATGCTATTCCAGCGAACCTTTATCGAGATTTTATCAATCTCTGGCCTCCTTTGCTAATGATTTCCTTTAACACTATCTTGGAGTGCTGGACATTTTCTGCTTTCTTGCAAGCACGCAATAATCTTCCCTATTTTTAAAAAAGAGTTCTTCCAGGCCACTTTGAGGCCTGGATTTCTGACAATTCCATTCTGCCGGATATATAGAGTTTGGATTTAGACCGAGGGTTGGCACAGCTGACCAGGCCCTTAATTTGTATTTGATTGTTGCACAATCAGTTTTTATTAAGGAAGGAACTATCTTCCTGGCCTTTATTGACCTGAGCAGGGCCATTTGATAAAGTAATCAACTTTTGATTCTACTACCTACCCCACCCATTGTCCTTTGAGTCTAGAAATGTCTTTTCCCAAAAGGTGCATTTCCTGGATCAGAGCAATGTGGGTCCTGCACTTCTTCACATGGGACAGAACCCTCTGCCTTGTGATAGGGGACCTCGCCCCCCTGCCATTTCCAGTTATTATATTAAGCATGTATTCTCCCAGGTAGGTTGAAGTATTTATTAGGCTTGAACTCATCAAAAGGTAATAGGGCAGCTAGTAGGCAGAGAGTGGTGTCCACCCCAGGAATCGGATGTGGTGTAATCTAAGAACAGGGTTTCCACCCAGCATCCCCCTCACACACACACATGCCCCTTTAACCACCACACCCGCCAATACCCATAGAACCCTGACTTTTCAAGCTCTCTTCACACTCATCATCAATACACCCAGCCTCCCCTAACTCCCCCAGGAACAGAGACAACAGGCCCACCACTAGAATCCACTCAACTTTCTCTAACCACCTGCCACTACCCTTTTCTGCTTCCTCAAACTCTTCCTCTCAGCAGACGCTTGTTGCCCAGGGGGTCCACCCAGTGGATCTCAGCTCCAGCCCTCGCCTACCCTCTCATCCATCCCACCTTTGCACAGCCACCACCACTCCCCTAGATCTCCCCTTAATACTCCGCTCCTCGTAACATACATCCCACCTTGCAAAAACTAACATGCATCCCAATCAACACTAGATGTCTTGCTAAAAAACAACACAACATCTATGACTTAATATCTTCTGAAAGTCCTGACATTCTCTTCATCACAGAAACCTGGTTCCCCTAGGACTTCCGGCCCATCACGTATGAGGCTTTCCCATCATGCTACACACTTACTGTACATAACAGGACCAGCAGGGTAGGGGGAATCGCTATACAGTTCCAGCCTCTCTGTGGAACAAGCCTGCAACTTGAACTGAAAATCCATCCTAGTGAAATTTCTCATCACCCCAACACACACAGCTTCCTACTCATATACAGACCCCCAGGTTCAAACAGCAATTTAACTGAAAACCTCAGCAATTATCTAGCTGCTATCCTGCTTACTCACCACTCCCTCACAGTGCTAGGGGATTTCAAACATATGGTTCGGCATCCCTCACAACCCCATGAGCCGACCCATCCTGGAATCCATTCACCTGACACAACTAGTATCTGACCCCACACATTCGGCATGCCACACCCTTGTCGCAATCTTCAGCTCTTCTGAACTGATATCCATGCTCCCTCCTCAGGCACATATCTGGGCTGACCATGCAGCAATCTTCTTTAACCTCTCCATTGTTGGCCCTCCATCCTCCCTGTCCACCGCAGGACCCTCCTCCCCCTTATGGAACAAGGTCAGAGTAACCCCAGACTTTGCTGACTTCCTGCTTGCTTCTCGACTCTCCCTCCCTTCCCTTCCTCCCTCCCAGTCCGGTCGGGTCAACTCTCCATCAGCCAATTTTACCAATGGCTCACTGAAGCACTTGGCCCACTCACCTCTGTCCGATCCTTCTCCAACAGACCAGGTCCCTCCCCCAGATGGTACACCCCAGCTCTCTAATCCTTCAAAACCAAAAAATGTGCCCTGGAACTCAGCTGGCGGGCAGACCATATACCTTAGAATAGAACCTCTTATGACCCGCACATCAAAGACTATAGGCCGGAAATGTGCAGTGCCAAAAAATCCTTCTGGAATAGAATCACTAATACACCCTAACCCCCACAGGGAACTCCAGAAGATGCTCTCTGAATTCAAGGTCCCTCTTTGCATCCCACACCCAAATTCTCTGTGACTCTCTCTGTCCACTTTCACAACGTAGCCCTGGAAAGAAACCTCACGATCAGCTCTAAAAGAGCATTGCACAGACCCCACTCCTCTGCATCCACTTCTGGGCTATCAGATCCTCCAGCCGCCCACCCACTCTTCTTTTCCTTCTCCCCTATCTCCCACCCCGAATTTCTAAAGCTACTAGCCAACAGCTGCTGCACAGGATCCCCTGCAGATCCCTGCCCTCCTTATCTTCTTACACCATTTTTTGTATAGGCGCCTTGAAAATCACCAATAACATAAATAAATCAAATAAAGAAAGAAATCCTCTCCTCAACCTGTGCCGGCAGCATAGCAAGATCGATCATCAATTCATCCCACACCTCAGGTTCTTTCCCAGCAGATTTCAAGACATCCCACATAAAACTCCTGCTAAAAAAACCCTCTCCTGACCCAATCTACCAGCCAACTACAGACTTATTGCTAACTTACTTTTCATAGACAAACTAATGGACCGAACAGCCCACACCCGGCTTTGCTTTTTCACAGATCCAACCACCTCCTGGAACCCGCCCAATCTGGAATCAGACTCTCACAAAGAACTGAATCATGCCCAGTCTCCATCTGGGATGATTCTCAAAAGAACCTCAGACTCGGAAGATTGTGCTGCACTTAACCTCACTTATCCTTCTCAACCTCTCAGCGGCCTTCAACACCATTGACCATGGCACCCTCACAGACAGACTCTGCTCCCTCAACATCGGGGATGCTGCATTGAAGTGGATATCCTCCTTCTTCCCCAGTAGATCACAAATAATATATATATGTCTCTCTTCTCCACGATTCTGTGCACAGTCACCAACAGAGTACCACAGGGCACCTCTCTTACTCCTGCTCTTTAACCACTACCCCCTCCCCGCTATCAACCGCTCACACAGTCTGACTTGGTACAACTACGCAGATGACATCCAATCATCTTCAGGATCCCAAAGGACCCCTCCAGCTCCCCCGCTGACCTTGCTTCCTGCCTCACAAAAATTGACAACTGGATGACGGCTAACCACCTCCCTCTCAACCATGGAAAATCTGAAATCCTGATATGCAGCAAGACTACCCTCTTTCCCCCACCGCACTTCCTGGTCGCCTTCTACCTCCACCACAGTAAAGTACCTTAGAAGCACCATGGACACCGATCTTACACTATCACACCACATGAACTCAGTCTCCAAATCCTGCTATCTACACCTTCACATCCTTCCGACACTTCCTCCTCTATCCAACCTTCCTACACAGAGTCGCAGCAATTAACAGCATTATCCTTTCTGGCCTAGACTATGTTAACTCCATATACCTGGGCACCCAAGCATTGCAACTCAGAAAGCTCTGAGGGGTCCAGAACACTGCTGCAAGTCTCCTCTTTGCCCTAGACCCCAGAGACCACATCTCACCTGCCTTCTGCATCCTTCACTGACTACCGATCGTCACTGGTTCACCTTCAAGAGTATGTGTATAATCCACTGAGTTCTGCACAGCATTGGCCGAGAATATCTACAACTCAAGCTCACCCCCTACAGGCCCACCAGAAACCTGAGATCAAACACAGCTCTCCTCCTTGCCATTGCCTTCGCCAAATCGACCAGAATAGGGTGTGATCCTCCTTCTCCGTCCAAGCACCTTCCATTTGGAACTCTATCCCTCTTATCATTTGTCACATTGAGCATCACTTTGCCTTCCGGAAGGCACTGAAGACCTGGCTCATCCCTTCAGCATCCTGACTGACCTAGTCCACCTTAAGGGCTGCAATTTTTTGTTTAAACAAGATTTTATCATTTTTTTTATCACAACCGGCTCAGGACTCAACCGATATTGAACATACAAAACTCATAACTCTTTAGAAAGAAACCCCCCCTCCTTTTCCCACTCCCCTCCTACTCTCCCCAGTGGTGAACATCTACCCCAATACAGGAAGGTTGGGGGTTCCAATGAGTCACGTGAGGTGACAACAAGGCCGTACCGAGCATGTACTCCTTTCAATCTGCATGACATGATCGGCATTCACATATCAAAACGACATGTCTGCCAGGACTCTCTGTTACTCTCTGTATTGCACTCCATATCAATGGAAGATAGCCGTATCCCCCAGGGCATGGCCACCCACCCGCATACATCTGCAATAATCCACTACTCGAACTCACATTGCACATGACCTCTGCCACTAGAAAGCATCTAATTCCCACGAAAAGATTCAGTCTCGCTTGACTTGCATACTCTCCAGACAGTAGATCACAGCGCGCATCTACTAGCCAGATTTACATGAGTCACTAGCAGGGACTTACCCGCCACTACCCACCTTTGTATTGGCCAGAAATGCACATACCCATTTAAAATCCTCTTATCAATTTTCATACCTCAGACTTTGATCCTCCAAGGGCGTTCACCCACAGTGCTTTGAGGCATACCAATGGCACTAGGCGCTACACAAATGCCTTAACACATAACATCATAGAAAAGGTCATGACCACTAGGCCCGACCAGCCTGTGAATGTGTGTATGTGGCTCTAATCCAGCTCCTGTTGAGCAAAGAGGAGGAAGAAAGAGTGGGAAGAAGGGTGGTATGGGGGAATCGAGAAAACATGGGCATGTTTTCCATGAATAACAATAGCATGTTCTCATGCAGGCTGACTGCTAAGTCAACCTTTAGAGGTGACAGTAAACAAACCATAAACAAAAAAATATCTCTATGTACTGGGGACCAATATCTGCCCCAGTAGAGTAGCGGAGGAGCGTAGACACTACAAACACCACTACCATCTCACCCCAGACAATCCCAGCTTTGCCATGCATATTTTTTATTCTTCAAACTTATGTCCAACATCATAGATAACAAACATGAGAACTACCCAGACAACTAAAGTCTGGAATTGGGCCCTGCAACAAGAGACTGCTTGGTTTTCAGCAGGGACCTGGATTTGTCTCTTTCTGCCCTTGTCTCTCATATAGGCATAGTTGTTCCAATGGGAGCAAGATTTTGTGGCCGGGATCCTCTGGAACCTGAATGAAAATAGTCTTCCTTTCTCCTCCGACCCATGTGATTTTGGATTATATAATATTTGTGAAAGTGATGGAACTGCACTTCGACTGGATGGGGTATACAAAGCAGTGCCTTCTGTCAAATTATCCAGGATTCGGTAGAGATCAGCTGGGTCATGAAAGTATTTAGAGAGCCTGAATAGAGTTGTACTTCTCATTCTAACTGGCGTAAGAAGACCATATTGAATGCCCCTGTGCTCCAGCTCCGGGCAGAGTCTAAGAATCAAAGAATCTGTTTCCTGTTGGATATCATGTTGCCAGAGAGGTCCTGCATTATGAGGATGCAGTGGCCCTCAAATATCATCCTTCTACCCTCCTGTTTCATGGCGTCTGTGATCTGGGTAACTTATGGGAATCATAAAAGGCAGGCAATTAAAGGTTTGGTGTCCTGTTTCCAGTGTTTGTTTAAACAAACACTGGATACAGGACACCCATCCAATTGTAGTGGTGGTTTTTCAGGGTTTTTCATTTTGTTCTCCAAAATCTATGTTTAGCAATGTTTACCCATTGTTTTCCTCAAGAAATCATAGACAACTGTTTACCAGTGTAAATAAAAAATGTATCTTTCATTTCGATGTGTATATTATGCATAATTCTTTTGAAGCAAAAAAAGCACAGATTATGCTGATGCAATCCTGGCTATCCCTTTGCCTTCTTGGACGTGTTGGGCCTCATTACGAGTTTGGAGGTAGCCATGGTGCTATTAGCGCCATGGCTGCCTCCAAACCCGGGTCCGGGTCAGGTCTGGTGGAATGGGGACTTACCGGGACATTATGACCTAGGCGGACCCGGTAAGTCCCCATTCCAAATGCCATTCCCCATTCCCATTTGAGCCCCCATAGGGCTCAATGGGAAGGCGCTAATAACGGGCCCACAAATTGCGGGCACGTTATTAGCTCCAAGGTCCCTTAACGGGTCCCGTAAAGAATGTGTGGTCAGAACACACGTCCTTTGCGGGTCCTGCTAAGGGACCTCAGAATTGGGCGGTATGGGTTTAATGGCACCGGTCTCCTTACCAGGGACCGTTAAACCTTACCGCCCAACTCAGAATGAGGCCCGTAGTCTTGAATTTATAAGGAAAACTACACATACAAAAATATAAAGAATCAAATAAGGACTTGATGGGCTCCAGTTGACTGACAATACGCAAGTTAACAACCTGAATTAAATTTGTTGTGAACTCAAAGACATGCACTACCCAAAGATAATATAAATCATGGTTTTCAAAAGAGGAAGGGGAAGGTGCATCAGGGACTGAGGCAGGTTTCTTTGTATATTCATAGTTGCATGCAGGGCCTCAGTATCCACATATATTAGTTGAGCCCTTGGTGAAAATATAAAGTTTGCATATTTATTAAGTGGATTGTTAAGTAGATTCTGGAACATAAAAAACGAGTTGAGTAGTTAATTTGATGAAAATTACGGATTACAACTCACAGACATAACCCTGCTATTCTTTAACTAAACTGTACAATCACATTTTGCTGAAAACTTTGCAATAGGCGAAAAGAAGATACCCTTCTCTGGCCAATTTCCCCAAAAGAACTTGAATGGACTAGTGTGTGATGGGAGAACTTTGGAATGCAAGTCAGCATTTGATCAGGTAGCTAATTCAGATCTCTGACAAGTGGCTAACTGATTTTTGTCAGTCTTCTAGCTTCACGAATCCAATAATGAACTCCATATTGCTACTTAAAAAAAATACTTTTCCCATGCAATAAATAATTATTACGGGGAACATATCAAGTGGCTTATTTCAGTTTAGATCATATTCATTATGAAATGTCTGTAAACGTAACGTCCACTAGTTAACAGCTCTGGCCTTGCTTTTAATTTGAATTTGAATGCAAGAATCCGTATGTAGGCAGGCCTGCACTGCGTTCTAGTGGACATTTTTTGACATGTTCAGATAAACTCCTGGGAAAATGATTTTTTTTTTGCGGGCAGAAATCTGCTTAAATTGGATTTTCTAACATCCAAAAAGCCTAATTATAGGCCTGGGTTTATTTGTGTGGCATATCATCCTTAGGCTGATCGGGTGTGCTCATTGTATGTTCAGTGGAGGGGAAAAGGAGACTTGCAGGAAGGCTGGCAGCCTGTTCCCAAGCCAAGTACAGGTCTGCGACTTCAGTTTTCTCGAACCCCTAGAACCCTAATGTTATTTTGTCTGTTTCTGTCTTCTATCTCTATTACACTAGCTTATACCTCAAAGTGTCTACCTTGGAGGTGTTTCAAACCCTCCAGCCTGTCTTCTGACGTCGATATTCTTTGTTTACCATGGCCAAGCCACCCCGCACACTGGCACATGTCCATACGGATAGACTTAATTTCTTCCTGGACTTGCTGTGCTCGTAGGTCATTTGATTACATGTTCTTAAGGATGGTTGCTAGTTCAGACAGAAGAGTGCTCGGGTCTTAATGTAATGGGCTTTCTTTATGTGAGGAGGCAGAGAGTCCATGGTTCGAGATAATGGGTTACGCTTTCCATTCTCTGTATTGTACGTTTTATTTGCAGATATGGGGCAATTTGAAATAACAATTAGAAATAATAGCAGCAATTGGAATGGTGAAGGGACACTGTCTTAAAGCTTGTGGATGTGACTCCCTTGTGTGGCCATGTTGGGACACCTCATGATCTGCCCCTGCTATGTGCACGATGCTGCTGCAAGAAGGTGTAGAATCTGCCTCTAAGCTCGCTAGTTTCCTTGTCTGCTGAGGTTTCTAGCTTCAGTGTGCAGCCACTTCCAATGCATTGCCACATACTCCCTGGTTTCTGTGGCCCTGGCTGAGGGGGTAGCACCGATTCTCGCATACCAGCATTGTCACTCTAGTTGCCCTGCTGGTCTGCCCTATGCCTACCGAGTGAGGTTCTGAAATAGGCATTGGGGGTGCCTGTACCCAGGATTGGCTGCCTGCCAAGCTGTGCTTTGTTATGCGCTCTTTTGGGACTCCTTTGATCCGGCACAGCCGTGGCATTTGTGTGCGCTGGACTTGAAGTGTAGCCCTGGCCCATTGGTGGTGCAGGCATTGCTGTGTTGTGGTTTGGCCGGCTGCTGCCTTCTAGGTCTTACATGGCTAAAGCTCCTAAACTAGGGAAGCAAGGGGATATCTCCACAATGATTTAGTCTTCAGACAAGCACAAGCGAACTGAGGTTGTTGAGGCCTAGGTTCATGGGGTTGACCCACTCCATCTATTCTCACACAGGCGTTTACCAAGTCTGACCTGCAGGATCTGTTGGCTGAAAATGGCAAAAAAATCCACAAGAGGACGGAGGAACTCTCCCACAAGATCCTGTTACTAGATAAAAGAGTTTCGGAGGCTGAGCACAGGGTGTCGGAGGTGGAGGATACACTCTGTGAGCAGTCCTGTGAGGTGGGTGAGTGCTCCAACCACCTTGAGGCCTTGGATGCCCGCTGTGATGCCCTGGAGGTCAAACAGGAAGATCGGGAGAATCGCTAATGCAGAAGTAACATTTGGATACTTTCTTGGCAGACCTCTTCCGATGCATTCATGATTTGGCCGAGATTTCTGAGATTGAACTTGACAGGATTCATCGAGTCAGAACCCGTGCCACTCTGGCCTAGGACAGGCCTGCTGATGTGTTATCCCAGGTCCACTTCTTTAAACTAAAGGAACTTATAATGGCTGCAGCTAGAGCCTTGGCGTCCATCTCTTTTCGCATCATGTCACTTTCCCTGTACCAGGACCTAGCATCAACAACACTGGCGAAGCGAAAAGTGCTGCGCCCACTGACTGAATGGTTTCATGCCAGGGAAGTGTCTTACAGATGGGGCTTTCTGACTGCATTCTACTTCTCACATTAAGGGAAGCGCTGGGTGGTCTGAACGCTGAAGGACGCAGAGAGCCTGCTGAACTCGGATGGGGAGGGGAGGGAAGCCCGGAGGTTGAGAGGGGTTCGAACTCGGCTCCTGGCCTGATGCCCTCACAGAAGTGGCAGAAAGTGGGCAGGGGGAGGCGGGTGAAGGGACTGGTCAGAAAGGTTTGAATACTATGAGGCCCTGTGATGTAGCCTGGGGACGGGAGTGTGGTTTGCTCCGAAGAAGAGTTAAATGAGTGGTCCTTGAGGGCTGGGTTGTTGTGCTCCTGAAATCTGGGGTGCAGAACCGGGAGAGAGGGTTCCTTTGGGGGTAGTTTGTTTTCTGCCCTCCAAGTCCGGTTCCCGGAGGGTTTCCAGATGACTGGAATTTGCTCATGTTGGGCAATGGTTTGTGGTTGGGTTCGCTGGGGCGTGGGGTGGAGGGGTTTTGTTCATAAATGTTTACTGTGGCACAGCTTTTCAGCATGTGAATCTGGATTGTGGACAGTTCGAGCTGAGGTTATGGGAGGAGGGTACTTTGTCTTGAGGGGAAATGCTGGATAATGTGGTGGGTGACGGGTGGAGGATGATGAGCCTTTGTTAATGGCCATATGATGTACAGGGATTGAATTCTCCAAAGAAAAGGAAATCTGTAATAAGCAAGCTAAGAGATATGTCTCTCTCCATGGTATTCTTACAAGTAAACTCAACTTCTTGCGGAGGATGAGAAGCAAATGAAAGCCAAGGCGGTGCCAAGCCAATTTTTTGCATCTGTGGGGGAGAAAAAGCGGGGGTGGCTATCTTGGTCGGCGAGCAGATCCCGATCTCTAACATTAAGGTTCTTCGTGACTCGCAGGGACGCTATGTTTGTGTCAAATGCCTATTGTGGGATTGCATGTTCACGCTGGTTTTCCTGTATGTGCCTAATGTTGGCCAAGATGTATTTCTGGAAAGCTTTCTTCTTCGGGTGCTCCCTTTCACTGAAGGTCAAATCATGATTGGTGGTGATTTCAATCTGGTTCTGGAACCCAATCCTCTGGTGGACAAGACTTTGCCTCCTACTAAGTTGGATTTTAAGCATGCTACCGCCTTCAGGCGCCTTCTTTGTTAATTGGGGATAGTTGACGCTTGGCCCATGTGGAGGAGAGGGATTTCTCTTTTCACTTGCACGTTCACTGGGGCTTCTCTAGACTAGACCTCATTCTTATGCCTAGTGCATTGTACCCATGTGTTCGCAGGGTGGTTATAGGTATGCGCGCCCTGTCTGATCATGCCCCGGAGTCACTGTCCCAAGCAATTGTAGATAGGCTGAGTGACCCAGACGCCCATGGAAATTATATGACCCAGTGCTTAGAGCCCCGGTGGTGGCTAAAGTGCTGGGCAAGGTTATTTCTAATTAATTTAGGGAAAATAATGACTCGGATCCTCCACAGGACATTGTATGGGATGCCATGAAAGCTGTTGTCAGGGGTGAGCTCGTCAGCAGATCTGCTGCTTACACTCAAGAGTGACAAGTGGTTAGAGTAAGGTTGGAAGGGGACGTTAGTCGTGTGGAACAGGAGCACAAGCGATTGGGGTCTTGTAAGGCACTGTGCAAACTTAGAATAACACAAAAAAAAAACTGGAGGTGCACCTGGCTGATAGGACGATGCTGAAGACCAAACAGTATTATTCTCCAGCATGGGGTCTGGCATGGATTTACATGCTCATGAATATTCCCCACCATCAGGCTGGGAATCCTCGGTAAAGAAAAAATCAGTTTTAGTTTCGTTTCTGAACTGTCTTTCTCGTAGTAACCAATCACTGATCTCTGGGTCATACTGCGCCCAGCCGATGACTGCCCTCTACCTAAGCCCTTCCTCTGGCAGCCATCTTCAGATTTTTACCATATGTTCAAGTGTTGGGAGTCCTCGTGCTATAGATCTACAGCTTTTACTGTGTTTTTCAAAGAGTTTAATCTCATTTTTTCAGTCAACATAGCCTCAAGCTCCACTGTTTCTACTTCCTATTAACGGGGACCCGTTTGATAATTTTCTACGCCCCTCAAGGGCGAAGTTCTTGTCGAGTTTCACTTCTTGGAGGATTCCGGAAGATCTTTGAGGCTTACCCCGCGTGGACATGGCCCAGGACAAAGGAAACACGACGCCCGGATCCAAGCTGTTCAGGAGCTGCCCTGGATGTGGTTTGCAGAATGTCTTCAAGGAGGATGAGCATTCCAGATGCCTCTACTGCCTTCACGAAGACAAAACGCATGTGGAGAAGGACTGTGCATTTTGCAAGAACATGTCGGAGCAGACTATGAGGGATCGGCGTATCCGCCTCACCAACTGGTTGGAAGAGAAGAAAAGAGCCCAGCAGTACGTGAGAAGAAGAAGAAGTCCGAGTGGTCTTCTAAGACCTTTGAGGGTGCTCCGGCGACGGGGGCCCAAAAAAAGCCAAAGCACTGCGAGTCCGAAAATCGAAGAACCCGGGTAAGCTTCGGGAGAAGCCCCGGTCGATCCCGACGGAGACAGCCGAGGGGGAGTGAGGCGGTGACCCATCCCCAAGGTGAAGGCCTCAGGCACGCCCAAGGTCATGAAGGCCTTGATTCAACCGGCTAAGGCCTCTATCGAGGGAGTCACGGTGGCCCTGGCGAAGCCTGTGGAGGCTACCCCAGTGGAGGCGACCTCGGGGCCTAGAGTTTCCCTGCCACCGCAGAGGGAAGCCTCTTTTCAGCCCATCGATAAGACACCCGTGAAAGCCCAGGTGGAAAAAGAGGGGTGGGGGCCCGGTGGCCATCACAGACACAGATACAGCCTCTGAAGAGGAGCTGGCTGGAGTCGCGAAGATCCTGAACAAGAAGTTCAAGGAGGTCCCGTCCCACGGGAGGGATCCCGACGAGACGGACAAAGAAAGCGACGGTGGTGCCGATGAGGAGCCCGTGGAGGCGGAGGATTCCACTCCCCAACCGTTGCGCCCATCGCAGCCAGTACCTGGGCCACAAGACAACTCAGGAGCAATCTTGATTGCGATCCAGGCCTTGTGTACAGAGATAAGGACAAGGTTGCCCTTACCCCCAACGGACGATCCAGCGGAGCCTGGACCGTCGGGAAGCCCTCCAGGCAAGCGGAGGAGAATTCACCCCCCCCCTGCCCTTCGAGCCTTCGCAGCCTCCTTCTTCTCCTGATCCGAGGGATGACACGGGAACAGAGACGGCCAGGACGGGAACGGATGACGACGGTGGGGACGACAGGATGCCTTCCATCACCACCTCCTCGGGCCTCCCCGCCCGATGAAATTGTCTCCTTCCACGCCATGATCGCCAGGGCATCCGAGCTCCTCCAGCTCTGCGCCGAGGAACAGAAGAAGGAAGGTTTCCTCTACCAACGGCGTAGGGCCAAGAGGAAGACGGTCCTCTCGATTCCTTTACTTGATGACATCTGAGACGAGGGACTGTCACTCCTAAAGAACCCGTCCATGACTCCTGCCAAGAGAGACCGGTACGAGAAGAAGTACCGGGTCCCGGATTCTGCCCCCATGTGCCTTAGGGCGCAGCCAACCCTGGATTCGGTCGTCTCTGCGGTGGCCAAGAAGAAAGCGGCAGGGGCGACGGCTTCAATTTCGACCTCCCCGCCGGATGGCGAGGGAAAGAAACTGGACGCCATGGGACAATGGGTCATCTCGTCGGCAGCGACGACGATTAAAGCGGCCAATGCCCTTGCCATTGTGGCCCGCTACGCCAGGGAGCTGTGGTTTAAGATCGCTTCCCCTGCTGGACTTCCTCCCAGATGACAAGAGGGCTGAGGCCCTGGAGTTCCTACAGGAAGGCAAGGTGGCGTCGGACCACACCATAACGGTGGCCACGGACATTGCTGACACCGGTTTTTGCCAGATGGGCAACAGCGTTTGCCTTCGCCGGCGTGGTTGGCTCAAGGCAACCGATTTCCGCCAAGACATGCAGACCAGAGTCCTGGACATGCCTTTCGACGGGAACAATCTGTTTGGCCAGACAGTGGACGAGTCACTGCAGGCCATCAAGGCCGACACGGAGATGGCTCGGGACTTGGGTGT
Organism: Ambystoma mexicanum; assembly: GCF_040938575.1. Taxonomy (NCBI): domain Eukaryota; kingdom Metazoa; phylum Chordata; class Amphibia; order Caudata; family Ambystomatidae; genus Ambystoma; species Ambystoma mexicanum. The sequence continues at coordinate 1,362,349,370 of NC_090930.1, read as the reverse complement.
TCTGCAACAACGACGGCCGCCCTTTCGGAACTCTGCAGGCAAGCAAGGTGCCTCCAAAGGATTCGGCGGCAGCTCCTCGACGTACCGCCAAGCGGCCCACTCCTCGTCGCAGGAGGCCTACAGTGGGTGAGGCAAGGCAGGAGGATCTCGTCGTCATCGCCAAGGAGGCCAAGGCGGCAAGGCCGCGACCAAGCAGGACTGAACCAGCCGTAGCGTTGGGCCCCCACCTGAGCACCCCGGTGGTCGGCCGGCTGGCAAAGTTCGTCAGCTTGTGGGAGTCCATCTCCACCGATGGGTGCTGGATGCCCTGGCCCGCGGGCACACTCTCGAGTTTCTAAGAAGTGCCCCTGCATTCCGCCCGTGGCCAGGAAGGAAAACCATGTCCCTCAACTGCTGCTGGAAGTAAGGGTGATGCTGAAGAAACGAGCCATCGAGCTCGTCCCAAAGAGGCTCCGGGGCTCCGGAGTGTACTCACGATACTTCCTCGTAAGAAAGAAGACAGGCAGCTGGCGACCCATCCTGGACCTTCGTCGTCTAAACAAGTACATCAAGTCCCAAAAGTTCAGGATGTTCACCCTCCAGCACGTCCTGGGACAGCTGGAAGAAGGCGACTTCCTATCGTCGCTGGATTTGGAGGATGCCTACTTCCACGTCCCCATTCTAAAAGGACATTGAAAGTTCCTGAGATTCGTAGTCCAAGGACGACACTATCAGTGCAAGGCCCTTCCCTTCGGATTGAAGTCGGCGCCCAGGGTATTCACCAAGTGCCAAGCACCAGTGGCGGTGTGGCTGCGCCTGCAGGTGATTCACGTCTACCCCTACCGGGACAATTGCCTCATCCGAGCAAAGACAAGAGAACTCGCCATCGGCACACAGCGAAGACCGTCCAACTGCTCACGGATCTGGGATTCTCGATCAACTTTGCGAAATCCCACTTGGTGCTGTCGCAAGTCACCCTGTTCCAGGGAGCCAGGCACGACACAGTGGCGCGATTGGCTTCTCCGTTGAAGGAAAGGACGAAGGCCATCCTTGGCAAGGTGCAACGGCTGTCGACCATGGACGTGGCCAGGGTGAGGTCCATCAAGTCCCTGCTCGGCATTATGTCCTTGTGCATCTACCTCGTGCACCTGTGCAGGTTGCGGATGCGTCCACTGCAAGAGTTCCTTGATGCCCGTTGGATGCAGGCGGTGGGCAGCTTCGAAGACAGGATCTCGCTCAACGAGACTTTCCGCCAAGCGATCCGGTGGTGGGGCACCCGCATGCATCTGGCGGCGGGTATGGACTTCCAGACCCCAGCACATCAGGAGACGGTGATGACGGATGCCTCCCTGGAGGGATGAGGAGCGCATACCGGAGATCTCCACACAAGAGGCCTTTGGCTCCCGCAGGAGAGGTCACTACACATCAATGTCCTGGAGCTCCGAGCCGTGTTCTGGGCCCTCAGGTCGTTCCCCCCGTCCCTCAAGGGCAAGGTGGTAAGGATCTTCACCGACAACACCACCACGATGTTTTACATACGGAAGCAGGGGGGCACCAGATCCCCAGCCCTATCCAAGGAAGCTCAGGATCTGTGGCACTGGGCCATCGCCCAAGGGATGTTTCTGGTACCCTTCCATCTGGCAGGAATAAAGAACACCATTGCTGACTCACTCAGCAGGGAGCTGCACTTGTGCCACGAGTGGCAACTGCATCAGGATCAAGTGGATCTACTTTTCCAACGATCGGGCAATCCCCAGATCGACCTATTCGCGACGGTGATGAACACCAAGTGCCAGAGGTTCGCCAGCAGGTTTCCCCAGCCGGGGAGCATGGGCGATGCCTTCGCATTCCTCTGGGACGGCCTGTTCCTGTATGCGTTCCCACCATTGCCGCTGCGACTCATCAACCAACTCAGACGGTCCCGGTGCAGGATGATCCTCGTCGCACCGGCGTGGCTGCGGCAGATCTGGTTCCCGGACCTTCTGGGCATGTCATCGTCCCACCCCCAGTCAAGCTGTCGACGGACGCGGATCTCCTCACCAGAGAAGGAGGCACCATCCTCCACCACGACCCGGGGTCGCTGAACTTGCAGGCCTGGCTCCTGCAGCACTAGAGTTTGGAAGGTACGATATCCCGGTGAACTGCAAGGAGGTGCTTGCAAGGGCCAGGGCGTCCTCAACTCTCAAGTGCTATGGACCCAAATGGAAGAGGTTCTCTGGTGCAGTGCATGGAAGATTAACCTTCTGCGGATTATGGCCCCTCAAGTGCTGCCGTACCTACTGTCGCTGGCCAAGGCGGGGCTGGCTCATGCCTCCATCAAGATACATCTAGTGGCGATTTCCCACTACACCAGGACTCCGGGGCGATCATCTCTGTGGTCTCATTGCCTGGTGAAGGAGTTTATGAAGGGACTGGGAGCTCAACGTGGTGCTGAGCAGGCTCATGGGGCCGCCATTCGAGCCTCTGCATTCGATACCGTTGAAGTTCCTATCGTGGAGGGCAGCGTTTCTTGTGGCTAACTGTCACAGGGGTCTGAAATATCCTCTCCTTACCAAGAAGATTCCGTCTCACCACCCTCCCCAAGCTCCTCACCTTTGTCCTTCTTCTTGGTTTTCCTCTTCTCGTTGCTTTTGGGTCTCTCCTTTTTTTTTTATGTAGATAGGGACGTCCACGGAAGGATGCCACCGTGCCACCGTAACAGGTGTGATGGGGGTTAAACCTCCGGGAACGTCCAGATAGGGGAAAAAGCCAACGGCATAAAAAAACCCTTGAGAGACTTCCACGCTGTGGTCGAGGAACAGGCTTGAGTGAACCAGCAGACGAAGTGGAACCAACGGTAGGATGAAAGCGGCAGAGGTAATCCGAAAAGGCAGGCAGAGGTCTGATACACGGGCTGGCTGATGAGTACAAGGTACGTGGCTGAGGCAATCTGAAAAGGCAGGCAGAGGTCTGGTACACGGGCTGGCTGAAGAGTACAAGGGAGGTGGCAGAGGCAATCCGAAAAGGCAGGCAGAGGTCTGGTACACGGGCTGACTAATTTAGTACAAGGCGGAAAGCAAGGGTAAAGGAAAGAAGGAGGATGAAGGCAGGGAAAGAGGGAGATACTAGAGAGGGGCAATGACTAAGAGACGAATAGAGAGAAAAGGGAAGATTCGGAACGAAAGAGAGAGTGAGAGAAAAGGAGCGAGTATAGGAGGAGCAAGAGAGTGGAAAAGAAGGTAAGAGGGCTCCCGGAGGAGAACAAGAGAGGAGAGGGTGATAACGGACGCAAGGTCCGAAATGGGAAAAACAAAACACAGCGAGAGCGACGGCAACACGGGTGGGTAACCAGGCAACGTTGCAACGCGCCCATAACCCGGAAGCGGCTGAATAAATACCTCCGGGTACGTGCGCGTGCAAACACTAGACCGATAACACCCGCAAGAAGAAGAACGTAATGGAACTAGCTATGGCGGACCATAGCGCCAGCGGTTCCAAATCCGCCACCCTCGCCGAGACATGACACTATCACCGCTGCACGATGAGTGGGAGAGATCCAGGCCCTCTCCTGCAAACCACCCTACCTGACATTCCACGAGACGAGGGTGGTGCTGTGGACGCACCCCTCCTTCATGCCCAAGGTGCCGTCGGACTTCCATCACAACGAGCCCTTGGTGTTACCTGTTTTCTTCCAGTCGCCTTTGTCGCCGGCCGAGAGGACTTTGCACTCGCTGGATGTGGCTAGAGCGCTGAAGCGAACACCAAGGGCTCGTTGAGATGGAAGTCCGACGGCACCTTGGGCATGAAGGAGGGATGCGTCCTCAGCACCACCCTCGTCTCGTGGAATGTGGACCGCACAAAGTGATTTCGGAAGACATCACAGCTGTTTGTGAACTTTGGACCTGTGAACCAGGGGAAGGCCCTCTCGAAAGCTTCCATTTCCATGTGCAGGCCCATGTGCGCGACCTGATGCTAAAAGCGCTGCAAAGTTCCTAGTAAGGGAAGTGTTCCCGCGTTGGGGAATTTGCGACGTAGCTTCCATTTCCAGATGGCTCTCCGGCTGCATCATGCACTGTCAACGGTTGGCAAACCGACCATTGCCCGGCCGTTCAAGAGCCCATTCAACCAGAGCGATCGCTATTACCACAGCGTTCCTGTCTGGTGTGCCCTTGCTGGACATTTGCAGGGCTGCTACGTGGAGGTCGACACACACCTTCACGAGATTCTACTGCGTCGACCGGGATTCCAGAGAGGAGACAAGAGTCGGCCAAGTAGTGCTGCACAACCTGTTTGCCTGAAGGTGGGCCTGGTGAGGGGGTAAGAGGTGCTTAATGTTGAGTTGTTGTGAATTCTTAATGTTGAGCCTTGCCACCTCCCATGGTCGTGCATGTGTGTACTGCTATGTATTCTTGTATTCGTGAGCATGTGAATCCATGCCAGACCCCATGCTGGAGAAGGAACAAGTTACTTACCTGTAACTGTTGTTCTCTAGCATGGGTCTGGCAGGGATTCACATGCGAACCCTCCCTCCTACCCCTCTGCGGCTCTTCTCTTGGTCCTACTACCACTTTACATGCTACCAAATCTGAAGATGGCTGCCAGAGGAGGGGCTTAGGTAGAGGGCAGTCATTGGCTGGGGGCAGTATGACCCAGAGACCAGTGATTGGTTACTAGGAGAAAGACAGTTCAGAATCAAATATGAAACGGATTTTTTCTTTACCGAGGATTCCCAGCCTGACGACAGGGAATATTCATGAGCATGTGAATCCATGCCAGACCCATGCTGGAGAACAACAGTTACAGGTAAGTAACTTGTTCCTTATGCTAATGCCAATCGAGCCAACCGTCTTCTGGTAGCCAAGCTGCGTAAACTCCAAAACCAGAATAATGTGTTGGCCTTGCACGAGGGGCATGGGATGGTACAATGGGGTGAGGCAGATGAACTAGGGATTTTTTAGGCTCATTTCAAGACGGTACTTAGTGGGGAGACTGTTCGGGCAGAAGCCCAGGCCAACTATCTGCGGGTGCAGATCTGCCTAGTTTATCTATTGGGTATCTGGAATCTCTGGAGACGGCTATCTTGCCGGGGAAAGTGGAATGGGCTCTGGGTCCGAATGGATTCACGGCTCCCTTTTCGCTTTTACCAGAGGTTTCACACACTCTTGGTTTCCCCCTTGGTGGATCTCTTTAATTCTTTTAGGGCCTCTGTTAGGGTGGCTCCCTCTATGGCAAGGATCCAGTATTGTGTGACTCTTATCACCCCATCACCCTCAATAACATGGACTCGAAGATTTGCTCTAAGATTTTAGCCCATCATCTGATGGATGTCCACCCCGGATTCATAGACCGCAATCAGACGGGATTTATAACGGGTCGCAGTACTCTCGACAATGTGAGGCAGGTTCTGAACCTATTGGATGTAGGGTGGCGTTCGGGGGGTGGATACGGGGATTATCGTACTGGATGCCTACAAGGCTTTTGACAGAGTCACCTGGGTGTACCTTCGTGGGGTTCTAGAGCGGTTTGGGTCCGGTCTGGGGTTCATCAGCTGGGTGATGGCTATCTATCAAAATCAATTCACATCCCTCAGAGGAAATGGAACCATGTTGTCCAGCTTGCCAGTCACTAGGGGCACCAGACAGGGTTGCCTGCTGTCTCTGATTTTTGCCCTGAGTATGGAGCCATTTGCTAGCCTAATCAGACCTTTTGGGGCTATAGAAGGGATCTGCGTTGGGGGGATTGTCTATAAGGTGTCTCTTTACGCAGACAATGTGTTGCTCACCCTGGGTAAATCCTGTTCTTCCCTTGCTGAGATGCTGCGGATGGATGGATTTGGCCACGTCTCTGGGATCAAGGTAAATTATTACAAGTCTCATGACTGGATGTTTCTTTGCGCCCCCAAGATAGGAGTGTGATTTGTGCCCTTGCCCTGATGCAGTGGACTTCGGAGGCTATCCACTATTTGAGGGTGATCATCGCTACCAGCTACTCAGAATTCTTTCGGTCCAATTTCTCACCGCTGTTCCAGGAGCTGGAGATTTCATTAGGTGGGGTCTCCACGAGATATCTTGGTTTGGCTGTATTGCATTGGTCAAAATGAACCTTATCCCTTGTCTGCTTTATTTGTGTACAGCATTGCCGGTGAGGATCCCGGACTCTGATCTCAGCACACTTCAGGGGAAAATTCTCACATTTATCGGGGAATAGGCAAGCTTGAATTTCTAGACATGTGCTGCTGAGACCAATGGGGGTGGGTGGCCTGGGAGTCTCCAAAGTCTTTTGCTAAAATCTATCTGCGCAGCACTCTTATGTTTTTACCTGGGGTGACGCCAATCTGCAACCAAAGTTGAAAACAATTGAACAGACCCAGTCAACGGTCAACCTGACTTATCTGCCTTATATGGAAAAGAGATTTCTGACACAGGATCAGGGTTTCTCACTGCTAGCCACAACCAGTGGCACATTGTACTATATGGAGAGGGCCCTCTGTAGGTGGGGTGTGTCTCTGGGTATGGCGCCTCGTTCACCTGTCTGGGATAACCCATGTTTCCAACCTGAATACGATCGGGGCAGTTTTGGGAAGTGGATAACGGGGGGCTTGTTGACCCGACATCAGATATACAAAGACTACCACCCAATAACGTTCAATAAGTGCAAACTCGCTTTCACTGTACCGGAAACAGAACGTTTTTGTTACGCGCAACTGCAGCATTGGGCTTCTCATCCACGCACTAAACTGGGGGCCAGCAGGTCACTGAACCCTCTTGAGCTGACGTTACAGGCGGGATTGTTGCGCGCCGGATCTCAAAGCTGTACAGGTTGCTGGACACTGGGGACCCAGTTGTGCGCCTAATGTACATGGCCAAATGGGAAGCGGATTTAGGAGGACCCATAGAAGACGAGGTGTGGTTGAGAAAAAGGGGAAGGATGCTTAAGCCTTCCAGGTGCGTCACTGATAGGGAATGTTCATATACATTTTGTTAAAGGTGATATTTCACCCCGGAAAGGTTGCCCAATATTGCAGCAGATTATTCTGCTTTCTGCTGGCGGGGATGATATACCGTGGGTTCTCCGTTTCATATGGTTTGGATGTCGAGATAGGTGAGCCTCTTCTGGAAGGAGGTGCACTCCAAAATTAAGTACATCACAGGACTAACACTTCCCATGGACCCATGGGTTTTAGTGCTGGGTGACATGGTCGAGGGCCTGTTTCCTCTGATGGGTCCAATGGCCATTCTAATTGGGCTTCCCCTCCCAGCAGTGAAACTATCTATTGCTTGAAACAGGGAGTCTGAGGATGTGCCGGTGGTCCAGATATGGTGGGTAAAAATATGGGTTATCCTGGTTGCTGACCAAATTACTGCATTATGTGAGTGGAGGTATGCTAAATATATTTGTTAGGAAGCCGTTTATTGACTTTGCTGAGACTTATCCTGCAATAGTTGTTAAGCCACCTCAGATGCAGCACTTTTCATTATTGTAAAGCGATTTGAACTTTGGGGTATTGAATGGATCGACTTGGTTTCTGGGGTTGGGGGTAGTGGAATAGTTGGGTCTTTTTTTTTGCTATGCACCTAATTTATATAATGTGGAACTTTGTCAACTGAAGTCTTTGAACTGCGCCTGTACCCAAAGTATGTCAAATAACGTTTTTTTTTTAAAAAAAGGAACCCCAATAAAAAAAAAAGAGAAAAAAAGAAATAGCTGCAGTTCTGGGCCAAATTAGGTTATGGTTTGAGCTTTATTGCCACCAACTTCAAATGAAAGTAATGGCAGGATTAGTCCGTAACTGTAATCTGAGCGATCGTTTGACCAGCAAAAATTGCTATGAGAGGCTAGAAAGCAGTCCTTAACCCAGTTTATACACCATTCTAAGATGCCCTCTGTTTAAGGAGCACAATCCTATGTGATAAACCTGGAGGTAGATCTATACCTCTGCCGACCTGTTACTGTTTCTCCAGTACATTCTTGGTGACACCACCTGAAATGTTGGAGTCCTGTTACCGGCCCTTGCTTGTCAGAGGTAGTTCTTAGGGCAGTGCTTCTTTAAAAAAAATCACAGGAGCACCGCCATGCCCAGTGACAGCTAGGAGGCCCCTCTGTGGACTGGCCCTCCACTGTAGGCTACACTACCTCGAAGCACGGGGCAACTCACAACTCAAGTACTCAGCTCCAGTGGAGCCTAACGGAATCCAGCCGCAATGACACCAGAGCCCCATAACTTTATGGGCATTCAAGTTTTGGGATGATTATATTTTACAACCCGCTGAGAGGCGGGACACTTTCTCAGTGATGACATATGTGCCATGCCATCTAGCCAGTAACTTGTTCTGGGGAGTGGCAAGTAGCATCATTACTTTGTGCCATACCGGAAACGTGTGTAGTTTGGCGCCTTTATTGCAGGCTTTCTCCTGATAAACTTTGTCTGTTTGAAGATGAGTTCTTACCAGGCTTTGTACCATTTCATATATTCCTGTGTGTTTGAGGGTGGGCACCGGTCTGTGGCTATCACACCCTTCCCACTCTTCGCACCCAACTCAATAGGAGCGAATCCAGTGGATGACTGGGGCGTCTGTTTTACATCAAAAAGAGCTCATGGCTGTCTGTCGGGATTTGATAATGTGCCACAAAATCCAGAAACGTTTTCTTGGTAGATTCAGTATCTGAAATATGTGCAGTAAACACGTGTATAGATTTTAAAATGGGTCGATTAGGGATAGGCGAACACATGTATAAGTTATATCTTATTAAGTGGATTGTTCATTATTCACTTTGAAATCATCTGTCAAATGTAAAATATAAAATACATTTCTATTCATGCATATCTATTTTGAATAGATAAAGGTTTGCCTATTTGAGCCTTCTTTTTACTAGGCTTGGTATAAACTGATATCGGGAGATACTGATTTTGGCCATTTTGCTTAAAATGTGGGAGGGTACATGAAAAAAGGACACAGCACTTGACTACCCGAATATCTGCTGCTAAAACGTTTTTTCTCTATAACTTCTTTTGTGTCAGGTACAACACACCATTCAAGACCAAGATTCAAAACTGGGTGCAGTCCCTTTCCAATACCACAGATATCATTGAGAATTGGATGACCGTGCAAAACCTATGGATTTACTTGGAGGCTGTCTTTGTGGGTGGTGACATTGCAAAACAGTTACCAAAGGTAAATACTAATTTATTTTTGTTTCCAAATGTTGATTTGCAGGCCTTTGTGAAATCATCTTGAGCATTTCGGCAGCCAATCAAAAAATTCAAGCAGGAAACGACTACTGGTATCAAGTCTGCTTTTCAATCATTCTTTGTCTTAGAACACTATCTTGGACATAAGCTACATGCTAAGTAACATATAGGTGATGCATACCCATCACCTTAGGCCTGCTAAGAATAAAAATGCTTGAGCCATGGTTGCGAATAGCAAGATCAGGATGGAATAGAACAAGGCAAAACCTAAGGTCTAACAGCAACCCTGTCCTCTATGCATTCAACTGGGTAAATTCTATCACAGATTCACATCCCAACTAAGATGGCAGATGAATAGCAGTGAGTTACTGCACCTCTGCCGCAAGATATCCTAAAATTAATTGTAAGCCTCACTCAAAACCATTTGTGTGTGATGTGAGTAATACCCTAGAGTTGGGGAGGTATTGTCTGTGAAAAAGCTGTGATGACTGTATGTTTCCTTATGTTCCAGTGGTCTGAGTGTGCCTGTGGCCACTATGATACAATGCTGCGCTGCCAGGAAAAGGGAGCCATTCTTCTGGACGTGGAATTATATAAAGACTGTGTGAATCCCACAAGCCAGCTGAAGTGAGGCGTTCCCCCTGGCATTCTTGGTGCAAGAGAACATTCTTTTAAACACTATTTGAACTTCAGGATAAGGGAAATATTCTCCTGGAGAAGGAACGTTCTGTTACATTATCCTTTAGTTGTAGTGTGATGGATAGAAGTATGTTGTGACACAGGATGGTGGAGTTTGTTTTGATGGACATTCTGATGGATCCTTTAATATTCGTTTTGAGGCAGGGAAACCCCTTTAAGAGGTTAGGGATAGTGAGGGCCTTTTTTATGCACGAATAAGGCTATAACCACCACCATGCCATCTTTGTGTCGGCTTCTTTTTTCGACAGTCGTGCTAGTGAATTTTGGTCATTTGCACGGTGAAGTGAAAAAGTACAGGGCAAAAGGCGGCGTACAAGAGTGTATGCTGCCTTTTTCCCAGCATTTGTGCACTCTGCTGTGCAAATAAAGTAAACGCTGCTTGCCATGTACACATGGCGGGCTACTTTTGCAATAGATCCCTATGGAGTCTGCCTGCTTCTTGCTGGTGCAAAAAGTCTCTTACGTTACGTTCCCTTAAAAAGTAGCCCTATAGTGTTGTTCCATCTTGTCAGACATTGGGCCTCATTACGAGGTCGGCAGTAACCCAAAACACTGAATAAGCTGTCTGACATTCTGGTGCCACCGGGACATTACAAGTCCTGGCGAATCGGGAAGTCAGGCGGCAGATCCGGTAACTCTCCATTACCGTGGAGTCCTGTAGGACTCCATGGGAGTGGGGAGACGGAAGCACTGGCACAGTTGCTAACAGTGTTGTTGCTTCCGTGATGACTCTGCCTATCGGGGATGATGCGCCCGGCAGGGTCAGATCGGAAATGGCCCAAAATGTCGCCCTCACAATTGCGACGGCCGAAATGCCCGACTTATTTTTTTTTTAAAACATCCCCTTTACACCACATATATATGGGGGGGTGTGGGATATTATATTAATACAGGGTGCTGCGGGGGGTCTTCCCCCGCATATCTATGTGGTGTAAAGGGGGTTTAATGGAAAAAAGAAAGAAAACAAAGTCTGCCTTTTCGGCCGTCGCAATTGTGTGTGGTTGCAGTGATCACACAGATCCGGTCAGACCTGCTGGGCGCTAGAGCCTCTGCAGGCAGATTCGGTAAGCTTTCCGAGAACCCTTGTTTCCGACCGCCATACTCGAAATGAGGCCCATTGGCTTTTGCAGCAATTTGCAAACAGATTTATTAGTTAAGTAAAGTGTTGTCAGGGCAACCCTGTGACACTTGGGAGTAGCTCAGAGAATAGCTTCTGGAATAAACAACAAAAGTAAATGCTCTTACATGATGGACATTACCATGTCAGTAATGTTATTGTTTCCCTGGCCCATCATATGATTTCACTATTGCTACCTTTGTTTCCATGCCTCAGGAAGCCAAACGTTTCTCAAACATTGATAAGTCGTGGGTCAGAATTATGACACGGGCTCATGAGATGCCAAATGTGGTGCAATGCTGTGTTGGAGATGAAACCATGGGCCAGCTTCTTCCTCATCTGCTGGATCAACTAGAAATTTGTCAGAAATCACTCACTGGGTAAGAGCAATATAATTAAATAAAAAAATCAATATTTTGTGCTTTTCAAATGTAATTTGAGATTGCATATTTTTACCATTGATAGAGTGAATACAAAAAACGGATGAAACTAGCACACTACTTAAAAACTGAATTTCCAATCACATAACCTGTTGCTCACAATGTGCTGGAGCCACCTCCCTAAGAATAGTGATTCATTAAGTTGGAGGACAGCGCAACAACACCCTTTGTCCCACTCAATCCTACCATCCTGGCTCATTCTAGCAGTGCCCATGGCCAGAACTGGAGCAAAGGTCCCTGTTTAAAAAGGGTGGTCCCTTTATGTGACAAAATGACTACTGCCCTGGAGGAGTATCAGGTTGAGAAGTTGCTAAACCTCCTACTCATCTCTCCCACTAATACATACCAAGAGTGATTCCAATCATAATGTTGAAACTAACCCAGTCAAGAGATACACCTCCCTCGCCTTTTGTGGGATGAGGGCTGGCTATACTTTTAAGTGGTGTCTGAATGTGATCACAGTAGCAACCCAGAAAGCAATTGTACAACAGTCAAAATAAAGGGTCTATAAAAAATATATATATTTTAATTAATCACTTCATTTGGAGTGACTGTTCTATGAAAACACTAAGAAAAACCAATTTCTTCCTATGAAAACAACATAGAATATGCTGCAAAATATGGATGATACAAGCACTCTGGGTGAAGTAGTAAGAGGGGAAAGGCAAATAAATCACAAACAATGTCACCAAAAAGGATATGTCTGTTGGAAAAGGTTAAAATGGGTTGCTTAGCAGTCTGTAGCATCCCAAAATTAGACCAATGGGGCATTGGCCTCTCAACAGTACCTTTTTGAGTTCTTGGTTGTTCGACAGTCGTGCCAAGCTTCTTAACATTGTGTGAGCAGGTTCCAATGCAGTCGCAGCTATCCAGACAGGAACCCGACCTACAGTTGGGCTTGAGTGGAAGCTCTATTCAGTTTGATGTAGCATTCAAATGATGCAGGTCGAAAGGGTACTAGGGTTGGTTTGATGGCTGAGCTTGTGTCGATGAGGAATATGCTGGTGGTTCGAGGAACTGTTTAAGATGTGGTGGTTACAATGCTCCTGCAGCAGTAATCTCCTTGTTCAAACCGAAGCAAGGGAGGGGCTCAGCTGGCACAGTGCAGCAGCAAACTGTTTCAAGGAAAGCATCAACATTGATTCCAAGAGGTTCGAATAAGCAGCAAAAGGTAACGCAATGAGTCCTGGGAATGCGGTCGGCGATGGTTCAGTGGCAGTTCAATCTTACAAAAGAGAGAAGGGACCCTACTCAAGATGGACCTGGGAGCAAACTATCAAACACAAGATTGTCCTTCTTGGAAATCTTTGAAAATCGAACACTTAATACATTCTTATAGTTTGTCAGAGCATATATGGAGTTTCAGGCAAGCAAACATAATCTAATGGTATGATTAGTGGTAACTAATATCTCATAATAGTGACTGATACTAAGTATCATTTTCTTTATTTGAAAATTGCAATATTTATCATTATTTTGTAGTACTTGTTCATACAATATTTCATAGAAACATATCACAAACATGAAAGCAATCAATCACATAGCTAACGTGAACACAAATAGAACGGAATTACACATTTACAATGATACTAAAGAAAGCACACCAATTTGGTAAAAATTAATAAAAAATCAAGAAATAATGACTTGATAAACTTTTTAAACTGCACATTTTGTAAAAGATTGACAATGACCAAAGCAGGCAGAATATCATGTTACAATGTGCAATTACTAAAACGTGCAATTTCTCCACTCCCTTTACAAGTATTTGTATTTATTGTATTTACTTAGCACCTTAATCCAAAGCGCTTTACAGTTTAACAACAAGAATACATCAAACATGGAACAGTAGAAGCAATAACAATAAACATGAATCAAACCAAAAAACAGTATGTAGAACAATTTGCATATGAGAAGGAGGAGGAGAGAAGGGGGATGGGGAAGGAAGGATGAGGGAGAGAGAGTAGGGAGACAAGTGAGTAGAAGGAAGAGAGGTCATAGGAAAGAAGGGGGAAGATAAATAGAACTATGACGGGGGTACTAGAGGGAGAGAGAGAGAGAGAGAAATGGTAAAAAGGGGGAATAGGGTGTCAGGGAGGGGAATGAAGGAGTGATTTCAAGGAGGAACGGAAGGAAGAATAGGTAGGGATGGAGCGTATAGAAAGAGGCAGGGCGTTCCAGTGTATAGGGGCAAGGAGCTGAAAGAGGCGGAACTGAGAAGAGGCACAAAGGGGTTGGGGGACAGAAAGTAAGAAGAGATCAGCTGAACGAAGTACTGTACAAGTACTGCATCCCCACAGTGACTCAGAGTCACAGCAGATATTACGTTTGTACACCGTCCATCCCAATAGTTCTTACTAGGCCAGTTTCATGTCCTAAAACAGGAAGTGTTATTATTTGTGAAGTAAAGTTTGCTTTTTGCAATAGATGATTCTTGTTTCTACAGCATTGGTTTTGCTTGTAAAGTCGTTAACAGTGTCCACCTAAATGCTATACTTTGCTTGGAAAGTTCCACAGAGATTTAAAAAAAACTCTGTTACTTCACGGCCGACGTATGAAAATATTTTGGTGTTAGATTGGCTGAAAATGCCTTCAGCAGAACAAACAGTTTTCAAGACCATGCATATATGGAAAATAATAAAGAGACCAGGAATGAATAGCCATAACAGCTATAGCTTGCCAATTGAGAACATGAATGGGGAAATAAAAACTTACTGTAAGAGGTGGTAAAGATGGGTGCATCAACTACAGTGAAAGGTAGAATTCCAAGCATCAGTTGTAAAAATCACATGTGCAGAGGTCTACAAAGAAATTACTAAACCTAAGAGGATAAGTGTGCTAGCTGTCAGCATGAGCTAATTAGCGGGTGCCTACCTGCCTTGTGGACAGTGGAACATATATCTTGGGGGGAGGGGGGGTTGAAGGTAATGCTCTTAAATCTAAATGCGCCCCTATGGGGAAAGAACCAGACCTTGGTATTAGAGATCCATGAAATGAGAGGGTAATGTAACAAGTAAAAGCACCCTAATGTAGAGGGGCCTAAAGGCAAAGATAAGGTGGCCTGGATCATAGGCAATTAAGCTTACCTGAGCACAAAATTCTCTCGATTCATTTCACTCATAGGAGCTGAATAATCGCTAAACGCACCATGAGAAGTGTGCGGGTAAATATGTCAGCCCACTCGCGAGTGATGACGTCATCACGCAGGAACGTGATTACGTCACCGCGACAGAGTGTCATGGAATGCATCTTGGAATGCATTATACTGGATCCTACTGGTTCTTCCGCAAAGCATTAAAAACTCTACTATTCACCTAAATCTCAATTCCCCCCATCGCACCTCTTGTCAGGAACTTCTCTATCCCACCACCCGACTGCATGATTTTAGGATAATTTCCACTTGATTTTGCTTCTATGTAATGTATGATTTGTTATGCTTTCTATGATAACTGCCACCTGGTTATAACAGGTTATACTCTGTCTTCACCATATGCCTGTACGAAACTATGCCTGTATTACAATAAGTCTGACTAGTACGCTGAACTTGTAACAGCGCCTCAATGCTTACGGGTTGTATGTGCGCTTTATAAATGAAATAAATAAATAAATGCATTTTATTTTTCAAATTTAAAAACTGCTGTCTCTTTAGTGCTCTATCAGAGTCATTTTGGGTAATATTGCCCACAGCCAATTGACTGGTCTGCCTTAGCACCACCCCCATCTTCAGATTTTGGCACGCGCACTCGAATTTGGCAATATGAACCAAGAACCACCATAAGAGGGGCAGGCGGGAGGGCTGCATGTGAATCGATGAAAGTTACCAATGGTGGAGAACAGGAGCTACAGGTAAGTAAGTTATTCCTTCTCTCGCATTGGATCTTTCATAGATTCACATGCTGTTTGAATATATTACAAAGCAGTATATACACATTAACAACTATATGCAGAGATAAAGCTCATCTGAAAAAACACTCACCTCAGAAAAACACTCACCTCATTCATACAGGCTGCGTAGCACTGGTTGGCCGACCCTGTACCCCTCTGTGGAATCCCCATCAATACATGGAAAACTTGTTCCATCTCATTCTAGGCCTGATAGCCTACTGCATGCTCACTGTAAAGCACGCTCACCTCAAGATGAGGCACCTCCAGCTCCACCTAGCGGCTAATTGGGATCAGGAGACAGGGTCTCACTCAGAGAGGATCCCAGTACCACTGCTTCTGCTGCCCGATCTTCGCTGGTGGCTGATGGAGGGCAATGTCTAAGTGGCAGCCCCTTTCACCCATCCGGAGCCTACCCTGGTGAAGACTGACTCTTCCGTGTTGGGTAAGTGGGCTACTCTGGAGGGCTATGAGATTCATGGAGCATGGTCCAGAATGGAAGCCAGCCTGCATATCAATCTGCTCGGGGCAGTGGGCCTGGCCCTCAAGGGACAGGTCTGTTCTGATCCGGATGAACAATTCAACTACGATGTTTTACCTGAACAAGCAGGGTGCCACTCGTTCCCCACACCTCACAAGGAGGTGGTTTCGGTCTGGGAATGGGCCCAGATTTACATGATTTGGATTTCAGCAGTTCACCTCCCTGGGTACAGCAATGCAGTACCGGACTGTTAGGCAGAATCCTGTGCAGTTCCCTTAGGAAGCACTACAGAAGATTAAGACTACAGGTAAGAGCAATAAATCCCCTTTGGTATCAATCTGTACCACAAAGATTTAGTTGGTAGCTGTGGCTGAGCAGTCAGACTTATCTCAAGAGGGAGATGAGCAGTATTCAGGGTTTACACATTAGGCCTAAAAGTAGATATATATTTATTTTATACCCTTCTAATAAAACAAATTTATCACAGTCATCAAGCAAGTTAAAATTAAGTCAAGGAAAAATATACACACTCCCTATATAAATTGTAGAGCAAGTGAACCAGAGTGAAAACTGAGCAAAACGGCACAGTGAAAACTACACACAAGGGTTGCACTAACAATTTCTCACAAGGGAGGGAAAGCACAAGTTATATCGAAATGACTTCTTATACACCCTATCAACACTTCCCCTAGGTTTGTGCACCAGTTTAAATCAGACAGTGCATTAGTATAGCATATACTTAAATGAAAACTGAGCAAAATGGCATTTCACAAGGTTTAGCAATGGGAAGGAAAGGGTAGTTATAAGAAGCAGAAGCACCAACACAGTTCGAGTTGAAAATCAATCTAAAGAGGGCAACTCTAACAAATGTAGCCAGAGTCAATAGGCCCGTGCCAGAGTCAGTGGTACAGGCCAAGGGCCCAGGAGCGAAATGTTCTTGTAGCTGCAGTCAGTTCTTTGGTTAACGATTTTGAAAAGGTGGATGCAGAAAGCGAAAGACAATGTTCAGAGAGAGGGGCGGCCGACCCAACAGGTAGTTAAAGGATTTAAAACACCTTTAGTGCTACCGCGAAGAAAGGGCGGCTTTGCGGAACAATGTACCTTTAAAATGAAGCTGTGGCTCCTGCGGTGGCGGTTGTTCCTGGTAGTTCCTGCAGTTCAGGGGATCCAGTAGAGGAAGAGAGGCTCTCGTTGTCGAGGAAGGTTCGAGTTACTGCACTACCCAGGGATGAGACCAGCCGCGGTGCTGCCCGACGAATAAAAGGTACACTCCTTTAAATCGCGGTCCGGGTGGACTGGTGCCTGGCTATCCGGCCACCGAGTACTGGGTACTGGCAATTCGACCAAGGCAGGTCCGAGAAGGCAATTGGCAAACTGGTTGGTCCCACCAGCTCAAGGGAAGAAGGCTCTTGCCGATGAAGATCTCCTCTCGTCATGTGAAGAAAAGTGGTGAGACGCTGCAGCAGGGCCTTTGGCTTCTATCCTCTTCGGCTTCTTAGTTCCAGTGGAGACTTCTTGCTCTTCCAGTCCTCAGGACCCTGCTTTTATGCAAAAAGAATCCCATTCATACAGCCTAGCTGTCACTCACACAGTGAAGTGGTCATCTTGGCGGGAGACCCTCCAGCCTATCAGGATAGAATGCGACATGGGTTGCGGAGGCAACCCTGTTTAGGGGTCCTACTCCCCCTCCCACACAACGGACCCACCCCAGACTCAGAAGCCCGCCAAAAGGACGAACAAAGGATCCCCGACCTGGGTTAGGAGTTTAGAGAAAGACACGAGAAAGAATTTATATTAAAGTTCTGGCAAATAAAACCTACCGGAGTAAAGTTAATAATAAAATAAACCGGCGGTATGTTAGAGGCTGTCAGAAAAAGTGGTAGCCTCGAACAATGGGAAAATCCCATAGGAAAATATTTGCGGTCGAATATTTATGGTAGTAACCACTGCCACCAGCCAGAAACTTTAGAGAGAGGGACTGTACGGTACCCTCTTGACAATGAACATAAGGGGAAAACAATTAACCCTTCCCAGTACCTCCATAGTAAGATTAGTTGTGCTGGTTAAGTTCATAAAATGTGACTAGTAAAGTCAATGGGGACTTTACATGCCCTGGGAGACAGTCAGTCCCAGGGTATGGAGTCTATGTTTGGGGGTCGCTACGACACCCCTGTGTCACTGCACTGAGGGTGCTGTGTAACACATGTGAATAAAGATGGTTCCTATGGGGGTGAGAAAATCCCATAGACATTAAACACAAAAATAGCCTAGAACACACCTAGCAAAAATGCCTAAGAGTGGGAAAAAGTGTCTCACTCTTAGCAGGTAAAAAGAAACAAACCCTTCAAATCCAGCAAAGCTGCTGGGGGACTCTATAGGTAATGGAAATTAGCCGTAGAATGAGAATTCTCCCTAACACGGACCAGTTGAGTCGCTTGGGGTTCAACAACTACGAGTGGGAGTTGCACAACGACTCCTTGTTGCACCTGTTCCAGCATTTGGGTTTAGCAGACCTGGATTTGTTTGCATCCCTTGAAATGCCAAGTGCCTCCAGTTTGCTTCTTGGGCAGGTCAGGGTTCCGGGCCTCTGTGGGTTGCAGCCTCATCCTGGTTGCCCCCCACTGGCCCTCGAGACCCTGGTTTTCAGATCTGCTGCAGTTATGCTCTCAGGGTTCCGTCCATCTTCCAAACTCCAGCAGGGGCTTCCTGATGCAGCAGGTCGGGGCAGTGGAACATCCAGACCCAGCAAACCTGGCCCTGGCGGCCTGCGTCCTGATCAGCAGAGGATTCAGCACGCTCAGTTTTTAGTTGACAACTGGGACATCATTCAGCAGGCCAGGAGGCCCTCGACTCCATCCCAGTATAAGAGCAAAATAACTGGGTTCTGCATTGGGCTCGCAACAAGGGGCTGGACCCTGTAACCTGTCCTCTGGATGACGTACTGGCCTTTTCAGCACATCTGGTTCGTTCTGGAGTTCAGGTGGTTACTTGATGCACGTATTTGGCAGCCATCAGGGCTTACAAAAACTCCCCTGTGCATGTGTTTTCGGCAGCCAACCCGGTGGTTAATGCCCACCTTAAGGGGCTGCCTAGGCTATTTCCTCCAGTGCATAGACCGCATCCGGTCTGGGACCTCAATGTGGTGCTTGCGGCTTTGCAACAATGGCTTCTGTGGACATCTGCTTGGTGACGCTAAAGACTGTTTTATTCGTGGCTCTCACCGCAGCGTGCAGGATTAGTGAGCTGCAGGTGTTGTCTTCGTGCAAGCCCTTCACCATGTTTCACAATGACAAGCCCATCTTGCGCACTCACCCGAATTTCTTGCCCAAGGTGGTCTTTCCATTTCATCTGCATCAAGAGATCTGCCTGCTGGTGTTCTTCCCACAGTCAGAGGCAGAGAGGGCTCTACGTTTCTTGGACCTCAAGAGGGTCCTCAAGTTGTATCTCTTTCAGAGGAAATCCCTCAGGAAGTCTGAGGCATTGTTTGTGACTTTTGGGTGCTCCTGCCCCTGCTCTAGGGCTTCTAATGCTTCCATCGCCTGTTGGAAGGTTCAGGCCATTTCAGAGGCGTAAACAGCCATGTGCAAACCAAACCTGTTCCCGAGGGGCTTCATGCTCATGCAGTCAGAGCCAAGACATGCTTCTTGGGATGTCATTAGCATGTTGGCTACTTGGGCCGCTCCGTCGGCCTTCTGTAAGCACTACTCACTGGACACCAGCTCCAGGCGCGATGCAGAGTTTGACTTGGCAGTTTCTGTTTCATCCTAGATATGATGCAGGTTATCACAACTCCACCCTATTTATTTATTATTACATTTATTGCGCGCCTATAATAATTAGGCTTTTATATAGCGCTACAAACCCTCAGGTATCCGAGCGCTGCTTATTATTACCCACGGTGTGTGGTGCTCATTTATCGACCTCGGAAGGATGAAAGGCTGAGTTTGGCCCCGCCGGGATTCGAACCTGCGTTAACAGGCTCTGCACGGGTGTCAAAGCAAGCGCTCTACTCGCTGTGCCACTTGACCGGCTTATCCCTCAGGCATTTCGGTGCATGGTTTACGAATATGGTTACAGGTTATGCAAGCTTAAGAGTTTGGTTACAGGTTATGCAGACTTAAGATTGTGGTTACAGGACATACAGGCTTACCAATTTGGTTAGAGATCATGCAAGCTTAAGAATATAGTTGCAGGTCATACAGGCTTAAGAATATTATTACAAATTGTGCTTAGAAGTACAGGTTGATTAGAGTGTTATGCAGTACAGTGTGAAAGGCAATTGCATTTTCGTACCGCAATGAATAATACCTAGTAGTACGATGACAGAGTATGGTGTCGAGTAGCTAAGGTCCGTCCACTAAGCAAGTCAAGTTACTTATGGGTGATGAAGGTACAGCTTAGTGTCCTTTGTAAAGAGCCATGTTTTTAGTTTTTTAAGCGAAAGGATAGTAGAGAGGGATCCATCCTTGGATCCATCGGCGAGGCGTTCCAGTAGTTGGCTGCCATGGCGGGGAAGCTAGAGCCGCCTGCTCTTTGTCTTTTTTATCTAGGCTTAGTCAGTTGCCCAAGATACACTGAGCGGGTGGGTCTGGCAGTTTGGTTTTTGGTTATCAGACTGGACAAGTAGCGTGGGGCAGTGTTAGATCGACATTTGTGCGTGGCGTGAGAACTTTAAATTTAATGCAGTCTCTCACTGGTAGCCAGTGAATGTTTCTTCTGAAAGTGGTAATGTGTTCTGATTTGGGGATGTTAAGTGCTGGTCTGATGGCATTGTTCTGCACAATTTGGAGTTTCTTAATGGTTTTAGACGAGGGGCCTGCATAGATGGCGGGGAAGCTAGAGCCGCCTGCACTTTGTCTTTTGTATCTAGGCTTAGTCAGTTGCCCAAGATACACTCAGCGGGTGGGTCTGGCAGTTTGGTTTTTGGTTATCAGACTGGACAAGTAGCGTGGGGCAGTGTTAGATCGACATTTGTGCGTGGCGTGAGAACTTTAAATTTAATGCGGTCTCTCACTGGTAGCCAGTGAATGTTTCTTCTGAAAGTGGTAATGTGTTCTGATTTGGGGATGTTAAGTGCTGGTCTGATGGCATTGTTCTGCACAATTTGGAGTTTCTTAATGGTTTTAGACGAGGGGCCTGCATAGATGGCATTGCAATAGTCAATCCTGGAGAGTATTAATGCTCTTGCCAGAGTGATACGGTTCTCTTCTGTAAGATATGGTCTACAAGCCGTGATGAGTTTGGCTGTATAGGAAGATGCTGAGGTGATGGCATTGACTTGCCGAGAGAGGGTGAGTGAAGACTCCTGAGATCTTAACCTCTTTGGCGGTCATGATGAGGTTTCCATCTATGTTGAAGGATTGGTACATAGGTGAAAGGTACGTAGGTGAAATATTCTTAAGTTTTGCTTGGCTGCCCAAGATCAGAATCTCAGTCTTATCATCATTAAGACACAGCTTGTTCTGAGACATCCAGGTGATATATAGCATTTAGTGCTTTACCGCCAGTATTGTAGTCCCCCGTGATATGAATTAGTATTTGGGTGTCGTCAACATAGTTTGTGTTTGTGACACCCAAATTGTCTAATTTGTCAAAGAGAGGTTTTGTGAATGCGTTATACATGTTGGGTTATACGCATGATCCCTGGGGCACTCCACAGGTGACTGTGGTAGGGCTAGCTGCTGCAGATGATAAGACTCTCATCGTCCAGTTCGACAAGAATGATTTCATCCATGCTATTGTTAGCTAATCCTATGTTTCTTGTTCAGTGGAATCACCCACAAGGATGGAGGAAAGGGGACGGGACGTATGAGTAATTAAAGTTACTCACCGTAGTGACTACAGTACTCATAGTCCCCTTTCCTCAATATGCCCAACCCACCTTCCCCCGCTGGGATGCCATGACCTAATATGTATGGGTAGCCAGGTATTTAAGGGTCCGATGTGTTCAAAGGGGACTGAGGTGAGGCGCCTGAGGGCAGGCCTCGGTGGGGTGTTCCCACGCCCAAGTCCACGCCCCATGCGCTATTCTAAATTTAAAGGGGAAGCTCAATGTTTCGCTGCCAAAGTCTCCGGTGCTGTCCCCATGTTTGGGGGATGCCCACAAGGATGGAGGAAAGGGGACTATGGACTATGAGTACTCTAGTTACTACAGTGAGTAATTTTAATTTCTTCATCAACAAGATAAGCTTGATCCGCGAACCCATAGACACCAACACCACAACTGACAGCACACTACACATGCCATCGCTCAAAACCACAACTATATGGACAACCTTCAAAACACTCACTATGGAAGACCTCACTTCCACCCTAGCATCCCTCATGCCACATCGTACGTGGACGATATACTTCCTGCCTACGTATGCAAGAGCCTTCTGACTGAAGCACTTTTCCCTTACCTGACAATCATCAACAGCTCCCTAAGTCAAACCACCTTCTGCTCGACGCTCATGTCTGTACAAATACTCCAGCTTCTCAAGAAACAACCACTTTACTCTGACAACCTTAGCAACTAACTCTCCATCACCTATCTGCCCTTCCTAGGTAAGGTCCTTGAGACAGCAGTAGCCTTGCAACTCCTCCAACACATTGTAGCCAAAAACCTCCTTCAGTACTACAAATCAGGCTACAGACCCAGATGTAGGACAGAACATCTGGGTCTGAAGCACTATCATCAAGGTGATTGACAATGCCCTTAAAATCTTCGATGATGGCCACCTTTGCCTCTTGTTCTTCTTGACCTCTCAGCAGCATTTGGCACAATATGATCACCAGACATGCACCAACAATCTACATCGCCAAATGGGGATCAGCAAGAACTTCCTCTGCTGTTTCACATCCTACCTTGCTAATCTCCACCAGTTTGTACAAATGGATTTCTCCACATCACTAACTCTACCCATCACCTGTGGAATCCTGCAAAGATTCATCCTCCCACTGTGATCTTCAATCTTTAAATGGAACCGCTCTGAACCCGCCTTGCTCCACACAGCATCCACATCCGCAAATACACGATGGCACATAGCTCTACCTCAAGATATCCTCTGTCTAAGACTTCCACAGACTCAAGGCTTGCCTCACATTGATCCAGTCATGAATGTCTAGTGCTTACCCGAAACTCAACCCTTCTTGCTGCTGACCAACAAAAATGAACGCCCTGACATTCAGACCTGGCTCTCTGCTATTGTCAAGTTACACTGAATCCTACTCCCCTTCCTCCTCACCTGTGTCTTCTGTGTGACTCTCTTGTAGTAAAGTCTTCTTTATTCTTCTTGATTCTTTCTTGATGGTGTGTTTCTTCTTAGGCTTCTTTTCGTGTAAGTAAGGGCGAGCTCCGTCGGAGGCCACGCTGCCTGAAGGATTGGACACCTGACAGTGGGGCTCTCCAGTAGCTAGCCCACATAGGTAGGGAAAATGCCTCCTGGCTGGAAAAACCCTAGACCTTCTGGAATCCATGAAGAATTGGTAAATCCTTCTCTCGTGTACCCGTGGTGTAGAGGAATATGTGCGTTGTATGGCTGAATACAAGTCTCCTCCGTAAGGTAGTAAGCCAAGCAAGCAGTCCTTGATTGGAACAGTGAGATCACCCAGGCCCACAGGAGAGGTAGGGAATTGTCCGGAGCAGGATGGATCCAGAGAGCAGTTATAGATGTGTGCGGCTCGGAGCAGGATACAGGGGAGCCGTACACGGAACAGAAGGAAAGAGAAGAGAAAGACCTCGAAGGCCTGCAAGAACACAGAGCAGGTGGAGAATGAATGAACGAAGGAAGAAGGAAAGGCAGAGCAAACCCCAAAAACAGGAGAGCACCGGAAAACAGAAAGTACGAGAGAAAAGCAAGAGAATACATGGGAGACACCGAAAAGGCGAATACCGAGACACAAGACACTCACAGAGAGTGGAGTTGGGAACTGAAACAGCAAGACACGGCACGAGACTCGGAACGGACAGAGCCACAGGACGTGGTAAGCTGAGCACAGCTCAGAAAGGGAAATATTACACAAGCGCAAAGGTGCAACGCACTGGACCACTGGAACTGCGGTGGTTTAAAGGAGGCCGCCATCTTGTTATTGAACAACTAGACCGTGCAAGCAGCTAGTGAAGCTAATGTGGCGGAACTCCTCTGAGTTTCCATGATTACCATAGTTTCCAAGGGCGGCGCATGACAGCTATGAACCTCGAAAGCTTCACACTACAGCTAGCCACTTGTGCCAAGTCCCTTGGGTTTGGCATCGACGGACAACACTCCTTCAAACAACCCAGAGGAAGGAAGACACAAAAGGCTTGGAATCAAATTTCTCTCCCCAGTAAAATCAAGTCCTTCATCCCAGAAAACAGCTTTAGATCTACTGTCCAAGCCTTGGTCCTCTCCCATCTGGATGGTGCAGTGTCTTTTTAGGTCTTCCAGCGACTACTCTGGCACCCCTGAGAGGTATCCTGCATGCTGCAGCACGACTCATCAAAGGACCCTGCAAATTCGGCCACATCACCCCGACCCTCATCAAACCACCCTTGTTCCCGCTGCAAGCCTGTATCATCTTCAAATCCTACTGCATCATCTACAAGTCTGTTACCCTGATGTAACCAAGTGACCTCACTGATGAACTCAGCATTTAAGTTGGCCTACGACCTACCAAAAGTAAGGACATATGCAGACTTGAAGTCTGCCGATGCAGGGAGGAAAGAACAAGAAGTCAGGCCTTCTCTTTCCATGCCCCAAGAATATGGAACCTCCTCCCAGTCAACATTAGACTCACCCCCTCGTTTTTAAAGTTCAGGAAAGAGCTCAAGTCTCTCCTCTTCAAGGAATGTCTCCACACCCCCCCCCCCTACCTGAGACTGGGTGATATGCTCCCCACAGTTTTCTCCCCTGGTTGCTTATAGATCACTTGCTACCAAATTGCTTGCCCTCCCCCTTATCTGTTGTTAGCTCCCTGCTTCCTGTGCTTCCTTCACCATGTTCTTCCCCTATGATTGTAAAGCACTCTGTTGCTTCCCAAAGCTAGGTTCACGTTTAATAAATATCCTAATAATAATAATAATTATAGTAATAGTCTGACACCCCTTTACCACATATACATACCACTCTTAGGTGTTTCTCGCTTAGGGCATTCGAGCTAACAGTGCCAGCAAAGGGTAATTCCTGCTTTACCTGTTTGCTATAAATGGTTGGACAAAGGGCGCGCCCCCACTTTTCTCTTTGTTC
Source organism: Ambystoma mexicanum (assembly GCF_040938575.1). Classification (NCBI taxonomy): domain Eukaryota; kingdom Metazoa; phylum Chordata; class Amphibia; order Caudata; family Ambystomatidae; genus Ambystoma; species Ambystoma mexicanum. The sequence continues at coordinate 1,362,324,400 of NC_090930.1, read as the reverse complement.
CTTAGACCATGCTCTATCTTCACCACCATTCCAGTCACAAGTCTCTATCTGCTATATCTGCTATTGTGCGTACCACCTGAAACCTTCACCCCACATAGATTGCCATGAATTCACATTTCTCTCAACTGCCCACACATCCATACGAGTATCTCACTTCTTGCCCCACCCTCTGCTCTTGAAATTAAGTCCTCCTCTCCCTGCATGCCTTGCACACGTAGTTACACCAAAACTCTTTGGAGACCAGAGTATAAAATATCTCTACACCCCTCAGCTCTACCATTTGCCATACCAGAGTCACCAAGAGAACTGAGCCACAGCTACCCAATATTGGCCTGCCCCTCCCCCTTCTTGTCCTGAATACTGCATGTCAGCAATTGTTAACTATCACTAGCAATAGCGACAGCGGGTATAACCCCAAATTTGGCCCATAACGTCTAATAACTTTCCGACCCTTAAAGGCAAACTTAGTCCATATCATTCTATATGCCTCCATCTGGAATGCTTGAGAGAGGCTTTTTCAACCCTGCTTTTATGGATACCCCAATAATATTAGTCACATCTAAAAAGTTGTTTTTTATTTCTTTTAAAAACCTAAACTAATTTTCCAGAAGCACTTATTATAGATACATGTGCTTGCCTTGAAACTAAAATAATGACCATTGACCAACTTTTCTTCACACATAAGACTGAAACATGGAGATCAATACTATTCGCAAACCACCCAAACTCTCTACTTTTCCAATACTATGCATTAAGAAATTGATCTTTACACTCAAATACAAAAGCAACCATAAATGCATAATTTCTAACAGTAATTGCTTAGTGATGTTTCAAGCAAGCACCAAAGCATTAAACTAATTTTCAGTAACTTCAACCTACTGCATAGGGTTAAATCCATCCTGTCAGAAAACCACCCTTCATACCCCACCTTACCAGCGGTTCTGCCTAGAAAACTGTTGCATCTTCCTTTAAGCCTGTTCTCCCCACCATTGTCTCTGTTTTGCCATTCCCTGTGCAACATCGTGCTACCTGGCCCGGCCCATTTCCTTTCAATTCCCAGTTTACAGTTGTGACATCAGAGACACTGTCACCTGCTACATCGGGTGTTCTGGATCACAGTTTATTAATGGAGGATGGTGCAGGAGCACTCCGGTCAGTGCTGCTGCTGTATGTCTATGTTCTTGAATAAAGTAACATTAACCATTTGGGCTGTGCTGTGATTTAATTCCGCCTGCATCCTAACTCTGGTGACAAGGGCCCAGCAGCAGCCATACCTGTGCGCGCAAAGTGAAGATATGGAAAGGGAACATCAAGCTGCCTCATTACTCTGCTAATACATAATGATGAGGGTGGTGCACACTAACCTGCACCTTCCTTATCCTGTGTTAAGTACCCACCGGTACTTGTCTTCTTCGATCTGAGCCCTGGTAGCATCTGAAGATGATAAGCTTTCCTTGTCAAGCTGATTGATATGCACACATCCCTCTATATGCCATAACGCTGTTTAGGCATTGAACAATGCAACTTGAAAACAAGACGCTCGTCCCTATATGCCTCCAAACAAACCTCCAGTATGTAAGTACAAACCTCAGCCAGCAATCCTGGTATACACCACAAGACGGAGCAAACTGTAATGAAAAATAAAGCCTATTGATTAACACAAACACAACTTTACATGAAGTGGACAGACACCTTGCATTCAAGTATCTAAGAGTCAAACTTCAGCACCCAGAACATGGAGTAGAGGGTACAGAGATTTGATTTTGAATTTATAATGCACAAGTTCCGCGAGGAGCAAAGCAGAGACTGCATCTCGGCGCAGATGTTGAAACAAACATGAGCGAAAGGAAGGAGACAGATTCATCGGGAGGAAGGAGTTATTGAAAAAGATATGTTTTCAGCTTCTTCCTGAATAAATACAGAGTCTAAATTTCCAGAACTCGGCAGACAGCCGATTCCAAGCTCGGGGGATAGGAGGTGGACAGGGGATGGGGCGCTGATAGAAGTGAACGAGTTGGGTAATGGAGAGCAATGTTTGAGGCAAGGTGGCTTGGAGCGGTGCCATGAATGCATTTAAAGATCAGACAGAGGATCTTAAAAAGAATCTTCTGCTGAACTGGCAGCCAATGAAGGTTCCTGCGAAACAGTAAGAATGACCCAGATCTGGAATAGCTGTAGAGGAGTCTGACTACAGCATTCTGAGCACCCTGGAGGCAGTGCATCTGGCTAGTTGGAATGCCCAATAAGAGGGCATTGCAGTAATCCAGTCTAGAGTTAACCATGGACCCTACAACAGCTGGGATGTCTGATTCTGCAATAAGGGGCAAAACAGGTCTCAAAAGTTTGAGTTGATAGTGAATTGTAGCTTAGGTTCGCCTTTCAAATACAGCCTATGTTTTTAACTTTAGCAGAAAAAGTGGTCGGAACTTCAAAAAGAGCTGCAGTAGGGATGCCGTATTGAAACTCAGTCAGCCATCTTTTTGGGCCAAACACAATGACCATGGTATTAGAGGGGTTGAGTTGCAGCCTATTTTCAAGCATCCAGCTTTTTATTTTTTGAGTGCAGACTATCACTCGATGAATACCTTCCGGTAGAGATTAAATTCAGAAAAAAATATTTAAAAATGGCTGGCTATCAATGTTGAATAATAAAGGGGAAAGAGAACACCCCATTGGATCACCACAAGGAGCAGGTAAAGAGTTGGAGTGGTAGGTTCCCATTTTAACTTATTGGGGCCGATTTGATGAAAAGGAGAACCACTTCAGGAATTCCTCAGATATCCTAGTCACCTTAGACAATCTAGAGATAAGAATGTTAAAATCGACTTTGTCAGATGCTGCCGATAGATCAAGCATGACTAGCATGCTCATGCCCCCTTCATCAGCAGCCCTTAGGATGTCATCCCAGACAGCCACGAGAGCAGATTCAGTGCCATGACCAGGTCTGAAACCAGAAGATTGGTAGGTATCAAGAATTCCATTCGCTTCAAAAAAGTTCTGAAGTTGCACGGTCACTATTTTCTCAAGAATCTTGAAAGGTTAAACCAGATCCGCAATAGGTCGATAGTTGAAGAGCAAGCTATGGTCATTGATGGTTTTTTAAGTAACACGGTCAAATAAGATTTTTTACGGTCTGGCGGCACACAACCTTGAGCCAAAGACAGTGATAAAATCACTCACCACAAGAGAAGCATGCTGTTCAGCAAGGCAAGCCGGGATTGGATCATAATTGTAATTTGTGGTTTTTAATTTTAAAATCAGTATATTAAATTCCTCTGAGGTAGCCGGAATAAATGTGAAAGTGGAATAAGTTGATAAAGAAGGTATCGCAACATCAATATCTGACGTGGAGATTTGAAGATTTGTGAGCTGAGAATCAATATTCTGTTCAATGAGGTTGACTTTTTTCATAAACAATTAGTTAAATTTGTTCGTCAATTTAGGCAAAGGAGGTAGACTATGCATGCAGGGGAGGCTAGATCTTTTATTACAGCAAAATGTTATTTAGATCTATTAGCAAGGTCAATCTGGTTTTGAAGAAACCGGAATTTAGCTGAGAGAATTCCTCTTTTGTATATGTTCAGCCCTGGTGTGTCTGCTTTGAAGTGGAAGGACTGGAAGGAAGGATTTCCTAAGTACATGTTGGCAGCACATGGACCCAAATAATCAATGAAGAGAAAAGACACCATATCATTCCACTGTTTGGGGCATGAGAGTCAAACAATCTTTCAAACACTACCTGAACCCCCTGAGCCTGTAGCTGTAGGACCCTCAACATGTTTGAAAAGGTTCTTGCCAAACTTTGCAAGAAAAGATTGTACCCCAATATAAATTCACCCCATGTAAACAAAAAGGGGGGAACATTTAGGAGTTTATTAGAGCTATTACAGGCCTTATGATGGAGTGCAACTTTGAGCACTGCAGGAAGAACATATGAGAGATCAACTGATGATCAAGTACCACAACGACAAGAACAGAGAAGCATTTTGGAAGAAGAAAGATCTGTCAGTAGAAGAAGCCATTGAAATAGTCAAGGGAGTAGTGCACACTGAGTTAAGCATCTAAGAGCTACAATCTGCAAAGACTCAAGACCACTCTGAGAGAGGTGCCGTGCAGATCGTTGGGACCGTGTTTGTTGGAAAAACTGACTGTGCTTTTAATTTGGAAGCATCTCCTTTAAAAACCCCTAACAGGCGCGCAGCGCCACACTTGTGTCCAAGAAGGAGTCCAGTCTTACTCCAGTCATATTCCAGGCTTGACGGCGATGACGGACACCATGGACCCACACAACGCTACAAATTGTCGGCCAAACACAAGAGCCAAGCTGCACCTCGTTGGAGGAACTGGGACACTGGTGATTGATCCAGCGATGGCAGGGAGTGCGAGGAAAAAATCGAAAGCAGGACTGTATGCCGCGTGTCAAGCCACATGTCAAGTAAGTGAAAGCATTGACAGTGCGAGTCACGCTGCAAATGTTGAGAACGCAGCAAATGTTGAGACCGCAGAGAATGCAGTGGGACTGTGTGCGAGTATGTGCACAGCTGAGAGGCTTGGAACGCGTGCACATCTGAGCTCTCAAGCCGTGAACCTAGACGTTACGATGCAGAGCTGCTAGAGGCTGGGTTTTCCATCGACCCTCTCTACAGAAAGACTGCATCGGATAAAAAAACGGATGGAATAGTGGATGAACACGTACAAACGTCAGTACAGCGACAATGGACATTACAACCATTGCAGGCAGTGAGTGGAACAGTGCGCGGTATCTAGAGACAGGAGGCGTGAATGCCCAAAACAAAATAAACAATGGGCTAAATATCATACTAGCCACGGCTGACACATCAACGCATAATGCTGCGACAATAAAACAGAGCATCAGCAGTAATAGAACACCATGTCCGCTCATGGCCACAAATACAAACACGAATGAAAGAAACGATGCAAGTGTAGTGGAAGAAACATCCACAAAAGAATGCAACAACGGAAATTACATCAGTGACATCAGTGATAAAAGCACAATGGGAATAAATGCTGTAGGGATAGAGCATGTGAAATACACTGTGGAAATGGTGCAAAAAAGCAATGACAACATCAACGAAGGAATGGAACTGGAAGATTTGAATGACCCCATATACACACACAACAGGGAGGAAAAAAACAAATGAACTACAATTATGAAGACGCATCGGTCACAGAAGGGGTTACTGCAAGACATGATGAAGAGCATAGTGTTCAAAAGACGCAGCTCGTACAGCCAAGGACACTGGAAACATCTGGGCAGAATAACTATCGACTAAGAAACCAAATGTCAATGCCACTGACCAGTAAAGAGAGGCAATCACGGTGTGCAAGTCTTCAGGAAATATTAATAGCGGCCGAAATAAGAGAAATAGAATGACGATCTAACTTCATAGCTAAGATGAAAACCAGAGACGCTTGGATACCCAGAAAACATTCCCATAAAAGTGCTTTCAAAATACAAGACCAGCAGAATACACTGGAGAAATCACAAAGAACATCAAATACCATAAGCAACTAGGCTCTAATAGAAGTCAGGCAATCAGTGGAAACAGGATCAAAATACTCGAGTGAGTCAAGGACGACGAACAACGAGCAAGATGAAAACAAGGGATCACCAATGACTTTCAGCAACAAAGCAAAGAACCTGAGGGAAAGGTGACGAAATAAGGACAAGAACACGAGATGACCCAAGCGATACAATAACAATTTTGAACAACGGCACTCAAAGCACAGAACAACTGAAAGTTGTAAATCAAAAGGCAGAAACACAAGAGGAAACCAAAATGACAAGCGTCAATAACGAGAAAAACGACCACAAAACCCAAATAATGGATAGCACTCAACTAGTCATTGCAGCAGGGATACAGATACATAACAATGTCATGGCTGCAATGATGATCTTGTTAGCACCCTACACCAAACTATACGAGATGATAAACAAAAACATAAAAGACAACTCGACGATGGTCACCATGATGCACACCAAACTGGTATACTTGGAAACATTTACATCAAAAGCTGAGGACCGATTAAACCAAGAGGCGGAGCCTCAGCTTCATGGCAGAGAAGACTATGCGATCTGGCCAGCGGCGATCAAGGAGAAAAAGCAACCACAATGTCTGCGCTCATTGATTCCATTAAATGGATGAGAACATTAGTAGACAAAAAAGATAGAGAGCGACTGAGAGGCCTAGACAATAAAAGAAGAAAAGATACAACGAACAATAATAAAATGACATCAGACGCCGAAAGTAATATTCCTCAAATAATTATAACATCATGCTCTACTCAAACACAGATAATAAATGCAGAAGAGGAAGAGCAGGAAAGCCAGATAAGAACTCACACAGAGGAAAATGCAAATCAAATGAGGGACAACAAGACTGGAAAGGAACCTAGTCCACACAGTCAAACGATAAGGCAAATCCACCAAACAGTTGTAAATGAAGACAGCCATACCAAAAAAAAGGGGGCAATGCGACATGGTCAAAATAATTGTGAAAGAGAACCTGAGTCAAACAGTAATAACATCGGAAGCAAGAATACAAACAATGACGATGCTGGAAACGAGATCCTCTACTCAGTCGTTCATACAAACCAAACACAGTCGAATAAAAGAAAAGATCTAGATCAGAATGGTGAATGACAGCTGAGAAGTAAATGCAATAACATGGAAGACAAAAATAGAGGAAAGAAAACGAAAAACATACACAATCGAACAAAGAATAGAGTGAATGGTGTTATGGCCGGCTCTTGGTCATAGGGTTCACTCCAAGAGACACTCAGGATACACAGGCCAGGTACGCATAGTGGTTACTTTATTAGGGTTCTTCTGTTACAAGGATCAGATGTCCTCAGAGTTATTAGGAGATAAAGAGGAAAGGTACAGGAGCCCACTGGCACCCACCACCCAGGCTCACTTAATCTAACTGCCTGGGTTAGAACCCATTCAACTCCAAAAATTCTAATCTCACACTCCAGACTCAGAGCCTACATTCTGATGGTGACATCAATCCTGACTTAGCACACATGCAAGTATAAGAGCCAACCCTAACACCTCCTTTCCTACAACAAACAAACACACCTCAAACACACACTTAGAGGAAGCAACCCTAACACCTCCTCCTCTTGCATAACACACTCTTTCACAACAGCAAGACACACCTCACTCTCAGCAGAGTTCCGCTAACCCCAGAGATTGAACAAACAGGCATAACTAACTTCCTACGACAGTCCCAGCCGCCACAACTAACAGTCCTAACCAATCAAAACATTACAAATCACCTTCTGTTCCCCCCTGCCACAAAGGAACCTCGAACTGCCACTTTCGAGCACTAACCACACACCTCGGCAAACAAACCACAACACTACCAAGACCCACCAAGCACAAAGCTCCTTCCGTTCCTCTCTGCCACAAAGGAACCTCGAACTGCCACTTCCGAGCACTAACTCCCAAAACCGGGAAAAACCAGGTACTGTCGTAACTGCGCAGGCTTCTGAAATTAATCAAGAGCGGACTCGAGAACAATTCCAAAAGTCACCTAAAGTTAAAAGAAAACACTAAATGCAATGTCACTTGCATCTTCAGAATTCCAAGAAATCCCTGGACCTTAACAAATCCAAGGTCACCAAAAACATCAAAGCCTAACACAGCTTCAAGTAAACTCTGCAGAGCTACACACCATCAAAAACAACATATAAGCTTCACACAGCTTCAGGCACTAGTCCTTGCTAGATGCCTCTGGACTGCTCCGCAGAGCCACAACCCAAAACAACATAATAACTTCACCAAGCTTCACATGAACTCCTCAGAGCCACCAATCATCACAACAACACAGCTTCGCAAAGCTTATGGTACTAGTCTCCTACTAGATACCTCTGGACCCCTCTGAGTCACTAACCAATTAATCAAAGCTCCAACAAGCTTCTATATTAGCCTACCACCAGTAACATCACTGACCCCACAGGGCCTCAAAACACCAAACACCTCCAAATCCGCAGAGTCCCCTGACCAACCCTGGTCATGTGCATCACTTAAAACACATTCCAAAAAGCCCCAAAAGATTTCAAAACCAAACACTGGCCATGCACCAACACTAAGACATTCACATACTACTCCAACACATACATGAAATACAGGATGCTCAAAATACAGACAACCCCCACATAGAATGTTAACTGCTAAGGAGCGCTGCAGTTACTCTAGCAGTCATCATGGGTTGCGCATCCATACACGCACAAACAAAACATCACACCTACAATGCCTCAAAAATGGTTATAGTAAGCATTGCAATGACATATCAATAATCACATTATAAATTGCAGATCTCATTTCCTAAAAGTCCATGTTGCCAAAGCATGGGCAACTCTAAATGCTGAAATGCCTCAAAGATTGTGGTAACCATTAATGAACAACATCACTCTTATTGTGCTTTAAGATCACAAATCTCACACCACACACACACAAGCAAAACATAGTGTTAGGATGATCAGAACAGTGAAACATAGTACATCCAAGTCACATTTTCTAAAAGTCCATGTCGCCATTAAACAGGCAACCTAATATGCTAAAATGCCTCAAAACGTTATACTAAGCATAATAGGATCAACACCCTTTGATTGTCCGCCTCAACCAACCTCATATGTGCCACTCACACACAACCCCTGTCACAACACAAATGTGGAAACCGACTTTAAATGAGACCTAAACGTCCATGTTGCCAACTCTAAAACCAACCTGCAATGCCTCAAAATGGTTACATCTAAAATAAAATGCATCTCCTATTCTCAGTGCAACATCATTCTCACTAATACTTCTCATGTTAATTCACTACTAATGCTCAACAGCACTCTTCAGTCACAACTTGTCACATCGTTGCTCAATCCATTATGACATTTTACTTTTGAATGAAACTCCAAAATGCATCTCCTATTCTCAGTGCAACATCATTCTCACTAATACTTCTCATGTTAATTAATTACTAATGCACAACTTCACTTTTTAAATGAAACTTCCAAATTTCTTCTGCAAGTGTAAACTAATCATCCACAAAAACTACTATCATACCCAAACCCAAACAGTAACCGTTTTCTCATTGCGTGGTCCCCACTTCAGACCAAATCAGCATAGCGTCTATACTCATTAAAACCTTTAGCCTTACAGGTGCATAAAAAGGCACAATTACCCTTACTTAGCATGGAAATTACACTTCCCCTTTTTAAATAATGCTGGCATAGTCACTCAGGAAATGGTGGCACACTTGGGCAGCTTCATGCAACCCTGCCAATGTCTCCTCATGTACCAGGGGGCCTACTCCTGGCAGACTCCAACAGGCCATCCTTGCCCCAGGCTCCATGGGGCAGGTTGCTTCTGACACCCCTGGGTGGCCGCCTCCAACAGCCCTGGGGGCTGACTAAAGCAGTACTGGGTGGCTGACTCAAACAGTCATGGGTGTTTTCCATTTCTCCAGACTCTTGGACAGCCTCTAATGACTCCTGGTCTCAAACAGGGCACTCTCCCTTCTTCCCAGGGGTCTCCTCTGACAGGCTGTCCCTTCCAGCCCTGGTGGACTGGCTCAAACAGCCCCAGGTGGTGGGCACAAACAGTCTATGGGGGGCAGTGGGCTCTCCCTCTCTCCTTGCATTCACTTGTCCTCTTGCTTGCACCCCCCGCAGCAGAGTCTCTTCTCCTCTCTCACATGACATCACACAGGTATCTGTATCTCCTTTTGCGTCACTTGGTGTCCACTCCATGGTCCTCCTTCACCATACCTTGGATCATCCTCGTCGCCAATTGTTATGACCGGTTCTTGGTCATAGGGTTCACTCCAAGGGACACACAGGATACACAGGCCAAGTACGCATAGTGGTTACTTTATTAGGGTTCTTCTGTTACAAGGATCAGATGTCATCATAGTTATTAGGAGATAAAGAGGAAAGGGACAGGAGCCCACTGGCTCCCACCACCCAGGCTCACTTAATCTAACTGCCTGGGTTAGAACCCATTCAATTCCAAACATTCTAATCTCACACTCCAGACTCACAGCCTACATTCTGATGGTAACATCAATCCTGGCTCAGCACACATGCAAGTATAAGAGCCAACCCTAACAAATGGGTCTCAGGCATTTTTAAGAAATATCCAAACAATGCCATGCCAAAAACAAGTAAAGAGTAATGAACAACAAGAGGCAAGGGAGCTAGGAGATAAAAGACCAAAACCAATGAAAGCTGTATGAAAATTAGACTCAACATCTGAGGAGAGTGAAATTGACTCAGACGTCGAAGAGCACGAGGGCACACATAATCTGATAGATGATGCATCATTCTATATTGATGAGGATGAAGCTATTTCTGACATGGAAGTAGTCGAAGAGAAGCAGAAGGAGCAAGCTGCACTGAGTGAAACGATCAGAGAACAAGAAGCCAGCTCCCTAGAAAACAGTCAGGAGACCAAAAATGAATATGAAGAATCTATGGAGGAAACACAATTCCTAACGTTGTCTCAAAAACGAAGGGTGATCAGACACAAAAAAAAGGAAATCTCGAGAGACTGGTCAACTAAAGAGAACATAAAATCTTCTAACTGGAACCTTTAAGACCGGCAGAAAGAATACAAGACAGAAAAAAAATAAGTCAGACAAAATATTCAACCAGAGCTTGTATTGAGAAGATAATAAAAGTTAGGTTAGAAAAAAGAATTCTGGAAAGGAACGACACAAACCTAAACCTCAAAAATGTTATCCACGTGTTGCATTGTGTGTCATCAGAGGACATTTCCATCGTCGATATATTGACAAAAAAAGGGCGGACAGAGTGCTTTTACACCTAAAATTGCACAAAGCGAAGGACCTACTGATTAAAGGGAGCTCAGAGTTGCTTCGACTGGTATTCGACGTGATTGAACAGCACTCGAGAAATTCAGGAATGTCAACACCAGAAAATCAAAAAACACAATACACAAAAAGACAAGCGACAGTGATCGATCAAATGGACGTCTGAAGCAAAATAGAACTTTTGAGAAGGAAACCAATAAAAGTGACATTTGACAATAAAAGGAACGAAGATCAGAACACCAAATTTAAGGGTGCCAAAAAAGAACAACAATAAAAAGTCAATGACTGGTCCTGGATGGCAACAGCTTTAAACAATACAAAAAAAGACTAGCAAAAATGGAACACAAGAGGATTCAGGCCTTTGTTCAATCAACTTGAATGTCATTTGAAGGGGGAAAAAATCATCTTCTTGCAAGAAACATGGCTACAGGAAACACTGGCTTGCGAGAGCCATGAAGTATTAATAAACTCAGCAAAAAAAGGAGTTAACGGAAGACCATATAACGGGCTAATGATTCTGATAAAGTTAACAACAGACTTAATGCTAATTAAACACGGAAATCCAAACTCCTATGTCCAGTGGGTTCTAATACAAGTAAAAGAACATGAAACACAAACAGTATGACCGATAGTGCTGATAAACATTTATTGGAACCCGGCAAAAGTAAACACAACAAAGTTGTTGAGTATAATTGTCAAAACAATAAGGAAAGTGCAGAAATTGGGAGCTACCCAGCAATTGTAATTTGTGGTGGTTTACACATAAAATGCCTGAACAAACATCACATTCCAATACTTGATCAATTAAGGGGAGGCGACAAAGATGTCTCAAGGTGTATGCAGATGGCAGAATCCACAACTTATATATGCTGAATGGGCAAATTGAGGGAGACACCCCATGAAAGAAAACCTGGATGAATGGAAACCAAGAGTCCACAATTGACTTTATTTGGATCTCCAAGAATTATCTGTACAAGTTCAAACATCTTGAAGTGCTTCCCCAAAGTGCAAGTGATCACAACATACTGAGGCTAACATGGACTGGGGAGAAGGATAAAAACTCAGGCGACAAATCAGATCCACTACAACTAAATCATGGAGGAAACCGACTGAGGTTAAGAAAAACAGATATCTCAGCAATAACAAATACTGTGATCAAATAAGGAGTGGAACAACCAATACCTCCTATGACTCCCTATTAAAGGCCTACAAAGTTACAAAAACAGGAATGAAGCTGCCACTGTTAGAGCCAAAACATCAATATAGTAACGTGGTGGTTAAAAGAAGGAAGCAGCTAACACGGGAAATAAATCAAATAAGAAAAACAAACGGGAATAGCTTAGAACAAACATGCCTAATTAAAACAAAGAAGCAATACTATAAAAATTTCCTGATTGGATTCAGACAACAAGGAGATCAAGAACAAGAGGAAATGATGTTGAAACAAATGGCTAAAGCGACAAGAAGAGATATGTGGACAATTATAAATAATCTAACTCTAAATCAACATTGTCGCCTAAACAGTGGAGTGTCTGAAATGAAATGGATCAACCACTATTCTGAAGTTTTTGGCAGTATGGATAAGTTAACAATTGAACCAAATAACAACACAAAAGATCAATGGGCCTTGAATGTAGAGGATGGACAAATCGAAAGAATGATAAAGAAGCTCAAAAACTCATCCGTGGATGGGCCCGATGGGCTAACAAATCTGGAACTAAAAAAATATCTGAAAACTTAATTCTCAAGAACATTGAGGAATGTAGATCAATACCAGCATCTTGGACATCAATTATCACTGTCCCTATCTTTAAAAAAGGTCAACGAGAAGATACATCAAACTATCTGCCGATAGCGTTACTTGATGTAATTGGAAAATTGTTTGCATCAATACTGCAGACTTTTCTTACAAAGTGGGCAGAAAAAACAATGGTCATCGACCCACGACAAACCGAATTTACAAAGGTTAGAGGGACAGAGCTAAATTTCTTAATCCTATCAATGCTGAAGCTGAATTCCATACGAGCAAAAGGCAAATTACATCCAGCCTTTATATACTTAAAGCAAGCTTTTGATGGGGTGAACCGACAAAAACTATGGCTGAAACTACAGAAATGGAACTGTCCTGAAGAGATCATGCAATCTATTAAAGCCCTAAATGAGAATACAATAACGCGAGTAAGAATAAATCATTAAGGGGCTTTAACTGCAGCAATTACACTAGAAGAGGTGTAAAGCAAGGATGCCCACTTGCAGCAACCATTTTTAAGCTATATATTGCAGATCTGCCAGACCCATTGAGACAAACAAAGCATTACCCACCGACAATTAACAACAGAGAGATATCAGTGTTATCTTACGCCGATGACCTGGTCCTGCTAGACCAGACACAAATTGGTTTACAACATCTGCTGGATAAACTTCAAGAATATATGCAGAACAACGACTTTGTCATAAATACCAATAAATCTAAAATTATGACGATTGGAGACAATCATAAGGCAAAAGCAAAGGTTTTCAGGTGGCAAATTAGGCAAGATAAGCTAGAAAAGGTGAAAGAGATCCACTATCTGGGTGTAAAATTGAACTCATCAATTGCTGAACAGAATTGAGGAAAAGACCTTCATTCAAAAGTAAAAATGCTGCATTCACAAGGAGCGATATTAAATGGACGATTTGGAAAGTTCTCATTAACGGAATTGCGGTCCTTTTACATCCAGAAAGTCATACCCATCCAGACGTATGGAGGGGAAGCAGGCCTCAACATGGACAACGCTGGAAAGTACGTTTTGGAAACCAATTCTAAAACTTCCAAGGTGTTTCCCAATGACCGCAATAAGAGCTGAATTAGGCCTGCAGTCTCTGTACTCAGTAATAAGATGAAGTCACTTGCCTTACTGAGGAAAATCACACTGACCGAGCCAGTGATCGGTTATAAAATAATAACAACAACTGGGAAAGGAAAGAGCGCTGTGTTATTAAATAGCTAGAAGGAAAAATGGGCACAACATCTGGAACACCTGGACTCATCAATAGAAGAACTAATCACAAATCCGTAGAAAGTAAAAGAAAAGTTAAAAGGGGAAGATTGGATTAACACCAGAGCAACAAAGCTAGCCTACAAATCACAACAAAACGCGGCAAATGAACATCGAAAAAGATACATGTTAGGGAGAATTCTCTTATAAGGCTAATTTCCCAAACCTAGTGAGTCCCCCAGCAGCTTTGCTGGATTTTTGGGGTTTGTTTTTTTCTCCTGCTAAGAGTGTGACTCTTTTCTTCCCACTCTTAGGCATGATTTGAGGTATGTCTTTGGCTTTTTGTGTGCTTATGGGCTATGGGTACTTTTACTCCATAGGGTATCATCTGTTTTTGTGTATGTGTTACACAGCACCCTCAGTGCAGTAACACAGGGGTGTCATAGTGACCCCCAAACATAGACTCCATACCCTGTCTGTCTCCCAGGGCATGTAAAGTCACCATTGACTTTACTAGTCCAAAATTATGAACAGAACCAGTACAAACTATCGTATTGTGGAAGTACTGGAAGGAGTTAATTCGATTGCCCCTGGGTCTGTTTTCAAGGGGGCACTGTCCAGTCCCCCCTTGTCGAGTTTCTGGCTGGTGGCAGTGGTTACCACGCAAAATATTCTACCGGAATATTTCCTATGGGATTTTCCCATTGATTTTAAACACACCACTTTTTGGTGCAATGTTGAAGATACCGCCGGTTTATTTATTTAATATTAAATCAACGGTTGGGTCTTTTTGCCAGAACTCTTTTCTAAAATGGTGTTCGTGTCCATCTCTGTAACTCTAACCAAGGTCGAGTCCTTTGTTCCACTTTTTGCCGGGCTCCTCCACAGAAGCCCTCCAAATGGTGACACTCTGTCTGTGTTCCTCAGGATGTGTGGGGAGGGGAATTGGCACCCTGAACTGCGCTGCCTTAGCAACCCAAGTCGCACTCTGTTCTGATTGGCCCAGTGGTGAGCCGCCCGGCTCACCACTTAGCATGTTTGAGTGACAGCTAGGCTGTTGAATGGGGGTTTTTCTGCATAAAAGCAGGGCCTTTGGGACTGGAACTTCAGAAGTCGCCACAGGACCTAAGATTCCGAAGAGGGAAGAAGCTGAGCCATCTGCAACAACGACACCACCAGTGGAGCCCTGCTGCAATGACCTCACCACTTTCTCGACAACAAGAGATCTTCTGCGGAAGAGTCTTCTCCCTCTGAGCTGGTAGGATCAACCAGTTCGCCACTTCGCCTTCCAAAGACGTCTCTTGGTCGAATCGCCCGTGCCAAGCACCCCAGCGGCCGGATAGCCAAACTTCACCACTTTGACCACGAATAAAAGGAACGCACCTTTTAACCGACGTACTCTGTGGATGGTTTCATCCCTGGGCAATGCAACGGCTCCAAGTTTCCTCCTCAACGAGATCCTCTCTTACCCTGGTCGAAATAACGAACTCCAACCACTGCCAGGAACAACTGCCACCGCTGGAGCATCCGCTCTCTTTAAAGTACTATGTTCTGCCTGGCCCCCCTTTCTTCGGTTTGCCCAAGGTGACCCTTAAATCCTTGGCTTTCCAACTGGGTTGGCCCCAGACCTTCTAACTTTACTTCTCGAATCACCCCAACCTCTTTTGAACATTCTGCAAAGACTTTTAGTGCATTTTAAACTTTGTGATCTTGGGCACATTTCGCTCTGCTCCATTTAAAGTGGGCCTGGCCTATGAAGTTTGGCTCTACAGTGTATACTGCCTTTACTCCCTTGCTGTGAACTTCTAAAAGTGTTGGGAACTGTTTTATTTTTATGCGCTGCCTTTTTCTCTCCCGTTAACTTAACTATTGGAGTGCCATCTAGGTTACGCGCTCACATCTGTTTTAACAAATAGTGGTGTTTGAAATCTGACAGTTATCAAGGGAGGTGACTATACTTTACCTGATTGTGTTTTAACTTGCTTTTGATTTAGAGTGCTAGTGTCTTGCCTAAAGTGTGTTTTAAATAAATAATTATATACTTTTGATACAAAGCTCTGGTCAGTGTTTGTTTGCTCTACTGTGTTTTTAGCCCTATTGTGTATACTCTATATACTGCCCTACTCTTCTTGAGAGAAGTCTGACTGCTCAGCCACAGCTACCAGGTAAATCTGGGTGGTGCAGACTGCTACCAATTGGGTTTACTGCTTACTCCTGTAGTCTTAATCTTTTTGCAGTGTTCCCCAAGGGAACTGCACAGGATTCTGCCTAACAGCAGATTCTGTAACACTCAGGGAAACCTGGAATCTGTAAAACATGCTTTACTAGAGTGCACAGCAGTAACAGCAGACTGAGCGCGCTTTTTAAACAGATATCTAGACGAATTCAAGTAAAAAACGAATGAAGATTGGTGGAGTGAATTCCTACAAGGAAGAAATCCAAAATGTGTATGTGCAGGAATAAACCTGCTAGATAAACTGATGACAGATCAAGAAATGACAACATAAACAAACATCTGGCAGGAATCATACCTCAAGGTATCAGCAAGAGATCAACCTAAAGGAAATCATAACACTGGCAAAGAAGGATCAGCTGGATTTCTCTCCGAACTGTAAGCTCGACCAATAATTAACCTGAGAGACAGCAGACGAGTGATTGATTTGAAGTGGGTCTAGTACTCTAATGTGTAAAAGTTTTTTTAATTAAACTAAATCACAATTTAAAAAAAGGTAGGTGCCGTCACGAATGCTGTCAAGCAATTTAAAGTGAAAGGGTTATCTCCTTTCCCCAAGAAGAGGGAAGACATACCAGGCTGCGATATAGTCAAAAAGATTCTCAATGCTTAACATCCAGAAAATGTTTCCACTGTGTTAGTGTGGGACATTTATCCAATGACAAGGACTGCTTTGCCATTAACATCATTTACAGAGAATGTGGGAAGAAGGGACATCTTGCAGATACTGCAGATGGCCTAGTAATACAGTCAGTTCCATACATGAAATATCTTTTACCATTCCAGGCCTTGAACAAAGAGTTGATGGGGATTAAATATATTCATAAGCGCTGTAGTGGGTAGGCAAAGAAGGAAGAAGCTTCATGCCATCATCAACATGAGACTGACACAGAATTGCTGGTGGATAGTGAAGCAGATTTTACCCTGGTAACTAATCAAATTCAGAAGGACAAGTTTAAACCCTGCATTCCGAGGGAGCAGATATACACGCCAACGCTTACTGGGAACTTCCCATTGACATTTAGGGGGAATTCAAGGACATTTTAGCATTGAGAGGGAGCAGGGCAAGTAGCATTCTCCATGTGATGAAGAAAGGTGGCAACTTGCTCTCCTGGAACGATCAGGCAAGTCTAGGTTGACCAATCACATTGACCATGTGTCAATGGTGAACCCATTGAAGGACACGTTATAATCTCAAGATATGATTTCTTGGTATTAAGGGTTATTTAGGAGTGAGACAAAATGTCTGAAGGATTGTATGCACTTAATTAAACTTCAGGAGTAATTCTGTTCAGAGCATTGCCAAAATTCAAAATAAAAACGATGCTGTTAGCCTTCAGAAATGAGGTGAAGTTGGAACTAAAAAAGGCTACAGATAAAAGACATTATTGTACACACATGCACCTCAGAATGGATCAGACCCAGCGATGTAGTGTTGAAGAGCAATGGGGTAATGAGAATCTGCATAGACCGGAGAGGCTTCAACAAAAACTTAGTTTCACAGACATTTCCCATTCTGAAGATTTCTGACTTGACCACAGAAATATCAAGTGTAAGACTGTTGCTGCTTTTCAACCTAAATTCAGCCTACCATCAAGTGTGCCTTCATTCAAAGTCTCAAGATCTTACCACATTTATTACACCCATTGGCTTGTTTAGATGCAAGCAAATGCCCTTTGGGTTGACTTTGGCGACAATTGTATTCCAGAAAATAATTCACAAACTCTTAGTGAATGCTCCATGAGTAAAGTGCTACCAGGATGGTGATTATATTATGGGGCAGCGATATATAGGCATGAGCAGGATAACTTGCTGTTACAAATCTTAGGAATTCCAGAAGTTGTTGGCCTCACAATCAGCCCTGAAAAGTGCAAGTTCAGGAAAAGCAAAGTAGACGCTTTAGATCTCAAATTGACACCAAAAGGGGTCAGGTCCAAGCATGACACAATTAAGGCCATCACATCTGCGCCTGAGCTGACCAACAGCGCAGTATTTGCATCCTACTAAGGCTTAGTGGAATTTTACTCCTTCATAAATATTCAATAAATATTCTGGCAGACAAAACCAGGAAGATGAGAAAACTCAAAAAGAAAAATGTTCAATTCAAGTTGTTATCTAAGTGTAGTGAGTTATTTCTTCGGATCAAAAAAAAGAGATTCCAAAGGCTCCAGTACTCCCTAAGTTTGATGTTGAACAAGAAACCATAGTTACACTGATGCTAGCGAGAGCAGACTAGGGGCTGTACTCATGCAGGGTGACACACATGGTGAATATTTGTTAGATTTTGCATCCATGGCTTTGAGCTGAGCTGAATTCAGGTAATCCATCATTGAGAGGGATGACCTTTCTTGTTCGCGAGCCATCGCTAAGTTAAATACTGTGGGGGAGGGAGTTTACTGCACAAACAGATCAAAAGCCGTTAATGGCTATCTTCAACAACAAGGGGACTGGTGAAGTCTCAAGAAGGATTGGGGAAGGGGTCTCATTCTGCAAGGAACGGACTTTATCATAGAGCACATTGTGGGAGAAAGGAATGGAGTGGACAGGTTTTCCACAAACACCTACTGCCAATGAGTCTCAAACAAGAATATATGAAATGCAAATGTTCCTTAATAATATCTTGCACAGTACCCTGTCCCTTTATCATCTAAAAGGAATGGGTGTGCATGATTATTGAATAGAGTGCGTATGGATGTCGTAAGTATCTTGATTAACACTGGGGGGGATTGTGGTCCTCATTACGAGTTTGGCAGTAGCCGTGCCCTTAGTACCTGCATCTGCTGGTTGGTGTGTGCCTACTGTCACCGCGACACTGGGCTGGGGTGCCCATTTTCACCCACGCTGTTGCCCTTGGAGGCAAGACTGTGAGACATCTGATCTAGCACCAGGTGCGTGCCTAGGCTGTGCGGTACGGCCCACTGGCTCAGGGGATTACCAGCTCCAGGACACACACACAACAGTCTCGTTACTGCTACCTATGCACTCCCGGTACCCTGGCGTCTTCGGAGCTGATTGACTACCCTGATTGGTGGCAGGACGGTGAGTGACTGTGTGCTGCAATATCCTAATCCCCTCACTCCCTGTGGCATCTATTGGGGCACAGTGTTGGGGAGAATTCTCCAGAATGGCTAATTTCCCTTACCTACTGAGTCCCTCAGCAGCTTTGCTGGCATTCTAGGATTTATTTTTTTCACCTGGTAAGAGTGTGAGCCTTTTTTCCCACTCTTACATGTGTTTTGCTGTGTGTTTTACATTTTTGTGTTCATAAACTGTGGAGCTTCGCCTACTCCATAGGTGTCATCTTTTTACTGTGCGTCACACAGTGCCCACTCTAAACTCCATTTTCTGAGGCTGACTACTGTCCAACAGAACATGTAAAGTTGCAATTGACTTTATTAGTCTTTTTAAATTCACAGACCCATTACAAACTATCTTACATAGAGTACTGCAAAGGGTTAATAGTTATCCCTTTTTGTCTGTTTCTCATGGAACATTATTTAGTTCCCCTTTCTTTAGGATTTAGCTGGTGGCAGTGGTATCTACCCTATTTTTCCTACTGCGGTCTATGCAAATAGTCTTGGTACTGTTTTAGGCTAAGATAGTAGCCTCAAACTTAAATCCGCTGGACCCCATTTACTTTTATTTGGTTCCGGCTAGGTTTATTCGCCATTTCTTTTTGTAAAGGTCTTTCTCGTGTTTTACTCTGCATGCCAAACCAGGTTTGGTTCCTTTGTTTGCCGTCCTTTGGCAGGCTTCTGCACAGAGGCCCTCCTTAGGCGCCTGAATGTCTGAGGGGGACAGGATGTGAGGGAGGGGTTTGAGACTCCCTGCACAGGGTCTCATTGGAGACCCATGTCGCACTCTGTTTGATTGGCTAGGTGACTGTTTCGCCAGGACAGCCACCCTGCTGTGTGATTGACAGCCAGGCTGGGTGAATGGGGGGAAAACTTCATAAAAAGCAGGTCTCTGGGACTGGAAGGCAGAGTCGCCACTGGATCAAGAGAACCGAAGAGAAGCTGAAAGAAGAGGACCACTACCACGACTGAACCTCCCGGTGAAGCCCTGCTGCGAGTCCTAATCTCCAAACTTCGACGACAGAGAAGATCTGCAAGGAATTTTCTTCTCTTGAGCTCATGGGACCAACCAGTTCGCCAAACGCCAAGCCAGGCCTCCCTCCTCTGGTTGAATTTACTGTGCACAGCTACAGTTAACCCCGATAGCCAGGAGGACCGTACCCTGCTTGGGTTTTAAGGAGCGCACCTTTTATTCGTCGCTTTGCTCTGCTGCTGGTTTCTTCCCTGGGCAGTGCAGGACCCTCCAGTCTTCCTCCTTCATATCAGTCCGTCAGTCGCTTCAGGAACCGTGAGCCTGCAGGATCTACCAGCAACTTCTGTCTCAGCTACAGCATTCTTCTTCTATTGAGGTACTGTTCAATCCCGGTCGTTCGTTCCCTCTGACCCCGGTGAAAGTGTTTTAAATCTTTCGCCAATCCGAGGGCTTGCCCTTCTCTGCTCTTTTAAGTAACTTTTCTTCTGACCAACTTTGTTTCAAACTCTTGGCAAAGACTTAACCGCAAACTACTCTGAACTGTGTGATAATCTGCAAAGACTCTGAACCATAGACATTGATGCGGGCCTATTGATTTGAATCCTCATTGTAGTAAGCCTTTTCTAGATTGCCCAGCCTACTTACTTGTTGGTGCTGCTTAATTGTGAATAACCTTGTCTTTCCCTCCTTTTTAAATTGCTGGAGTGCCATTTTGCTGACACTTTATTTTGAGCTTAACTTGTCCAGAATTAATTGGTTGTTGTGTAGTATATTAAGATTGTGATTTTCTGCTGCTTTACTTTAGTGAACTGTTTTACAAATGTTGTGTAAATAAATGTATATTATTTTACTCAGAAACCTTGAGTCAGTGTTTGCTTGAACCGTAGTAATTACTGTCCGTTGTGTAACTTCTGATACTGCTCACTTTACTCTTGAGATAAGTCTGGCTGCTCAGCCTTCGCTACCACTTTACTGTGTAGTACAGGCTTGTACCAAAGGTGAATTTGTACTGTCACTTGTAGTCTTAATTGTGTGTGGTGTCCCCAAAGGGTACTACATATGATTCTGCCTAACACACCCATCCGCTTCCTCCCTGTGTGAGGTGGCCGCCCCTATCTTTGCTGCAGCACTATACTACCCTGCACAGTATCAGCGCTCTTCCTGCCCTAAAGGTCCACTCAGTCACATCTTCGACATAACCGGTACATCCCGGTCTAAACCGGCACTCTTGCGGAGCAGACCTGCTCTCTACACAACAAAGGCTGTGGATCTCTTGTGACCTGCCTCGGCTGACCTCTGTGCTGTGGACTGGCTGCCGCGGCTCTCCCGGGTTCTGCAGCTACGGCCTACCTTTTAGGAACCCCATGTAGGGTGATGCACCGGACATTGCACCTTCCATACCCGCAGCCCCCCATCCTTTTACTGGCAACTGCTACTTCATCTACTTGCCTACCCGCCCCTCCACCCAAGGCAGCTGACATGACAAAAGGCGGGGGGAAAAAAGCAAAGCTCCTTAAACATGTTCGCTAAAACTATCCCCAGCGAGCCTGTGGGAGCGGGAGAGGCTGCGCTGGTCCCCTCCCCCACTTCTACCGAGGAGCCCACAGAGCTGCAACGGATGATGGACTATATGCGTGAGGGGTTCATGACCCTCAACACCAAACTTGATAACATGAGCGCCACGATTAGCGCCAGTAAGGCCTGCATGGGGAAGACGACATACGTGTTACTGAGGTTGAAACCAGGGTCGGGCTTGCAGAAGACGACATCAATGTTCTCAGGACAGACTTGACTGTACTCACCAAACAGTTGCAGATTGTCACCAAGAAAAACAAGGATTTGGAATCCTGATCACGGCAAAATAATATGCGTATTATTGGGGTTCCTGAGGATAACATCACTGGCTCCATGGTGGATTCTCGTTGAGCGCACCCTCCTCTCCCTGCTTGAGGGCCCCAAGTTCTCGCCTCAATTTGCTATTGAACGCGCCCACTGCTCACTGACCACAAAGCCTAAACCTGGAGCCCCTCCCTGCCCAATTACCGCCAGAGTTCTGAACTATCGTGACAAGGATGCTCTGCTGCGGGCTGCCAGGGTCAGGGGGGAGCTCCTGCTCGGATCTAATAGGATTCACCTTTGCCCGGATTTCTCCATCGCAGTGCAGCAAAAACGCAAATCCTTTATGGCAGTGGAAAAGAGGCTCTATTACCTCGGGGTCAAATATGCTATTCACTGCCAAGCTGAGAATTGAGCACTCTGACAAGGTCTACCTCTTTATGATCCCCGAGGAAGCAATGAAATTCCTAGACCAACACTTCCACAGAGGTAACTCAGGTTACTCTTCATTACGCTAGTGGCCGATTCTGCACGCTGAAGTTGGGGTACCAGCTCAGAACTCACTGTAATTGAACCAATGCTGGGTTCCCAGCACCAATCACCTTGCTTCCCCTGCGTGGGCCCTAACTGTATACTGTTGTGCATTCTATACTCGCCATACTCTACTCTGCTGTGTTGTGGACTGGACTGTATGACGAGAACAGTCCCCCTATGCTAAGTTGCAAATATTGTTGTTATTTTTGTTATGGGGTATTCACCCCACTGATTGGGAGGATGGTGTTAGTGGGAGGGAGGACGTGGTATTTTATTCGTAAAATGCTTGGCAGGGCTGTCGGTGGTCGACCACTCCCAAAATTTCATCAGATGAGGTGTTTCTTACTTGCCTGTATTGGCCCCATGACTCGTCACTTACTATGGCCAGATTGCGGCTGACACACGGAGGTGCATGAGTTGGAACGTGAGGGGGCTGGGTAACCACACAAAGATGTGCAAGCCGCAGCTTTACGCTGAACAACACAAGGCTTGCATCCTTTTCATTCAAGAAACACACGCACACATGCCAGGCTGTATAAGATTTGCTAGAAGCTCGGGCACTCAGCGTTATTACACACAATACTCTACGCAGAGCCGGGGTGTCATGATTCTTTTCCACAAATCATTGCATTACGTACCTATGGCTACTCACATGGACCCCCTGGGGTGCTACGTACTGACGCACAGCTTGCTATCCAGCCTTGAGGTGGTGCTGCTCAATATATATATGGGCCCAATATAGACGAGCCCGATTTCTACACACTGATTACCAATTTACTGGCGCGGTATCCCTTGGTTCCTATCTTGTGGGGCGGGGACTTCAACACCATTATGGACCTTGACCTGGACATGTCCGGAAATAGGGCCCGACAATAACCAGAACCGCCCAAAACATACTCGAAAGACAGACCGAACTTGGGGTTGAGGACATCTGGAGACTCTTGCACCCCCAGTCCTGGGGGTACACATTTTACTCATCTGTACATGGCTCACACTCTAGAATCGATCGTTGGCTTGTATCTGGTACATTTATAAATCAGACTGTTGAGGCAGATATTCTCCCCAGGACAGACTCGGACCACTCCCCAATCACCCTAACCCTGACCTGGGATGATCGAAAGACCCCCAGCGCCTTTGGAGACCTAAACCTTACGCACTACTAGACCCTGTATTCAAGGCCGAGCTTGGCGATTGTGTGAGTGTCTATTTCAAGATGAACATAGGTACAGTGGACCCTCAAGCTGTTTTATGGGAGGCTTTCAAAGTCTACATTCGCGGAAATGGCCCTGGCCAAAGAGTCAGGGATCCTTAGGGCGATCCGTCGAAACATTCAAAAGAGCGAGGCCCTCCTCAAGCAACTTGAAATGCAATATCCTATCGACCCACTCTCCACCACTTTGGGTGAAACTAAGGAGACACTACACGGTTTTAGAGAGCATGCCGATAGGGAGCAGAGGTTTCTCAACTATCCAGGAATCGCAAGACAGTACGGGGAGGGTGAATGCCCGGGTAGACTACTGGCAAGGTTGGTGCGCCAGGAAGTAGGCAGACGCCACATCCCGCTAAACAATTATGACACCAGGGAACAGACCTACATGGATATAGAGGTGAACGAAGCCTTTCGCTCTTTCTACGCAACACTCTATGCCAATAACGAAGCAACTGACTCAGAAATAGACACGTTCCTAGATGGACTCCCATTGTCAGTTCTCTCTGATGAGACTAGGGAGGCTCTCGATAGCCCAATGGAGGCTGGGGAGATACTGCGAGTTATGGAGGCACTGCCCTCCGGTAGGGCTCCGGGCCCGGACGGCCTCACTATGGACTTTTACAAATGTTATAAATCTCTTCTAGTGCCTCGTTTATCTGCCTTATGGGACAAAACGTGTGCGGCGGGGGTGCTACCCCCCACACTCAAGGAGGCAGTTAATACTGTGCTCCTCAAGCCTGGTAAACCTGCTATCCATTGTGGTTCATACCGGCCTCTATCACTCACTAACAGTGATGTCCAAATATTTGCAATGGTACTGGCCATCCGACTCGCTCCCTATATGACCCACCTGTTGCACCCTGACCAGTCTGAATTTGTCCCCGGCCGCTCCACGGCTCTCAATTTGAGGCGCCTATTTAATATAATTGCCTAAATTGACCCAGATACCAGAGCAGTCGCTGCTACGCTCGATGTACAGAAGGCCTTTGATTCTATGTGCTCGCGGTTCCTCTGGTCTGTGCTCGAAAAATGCAACTTTGGTCCACACTTCATCTCATGGGTACGGCTACTCTATACATTGCCTGCAGCTAGGGTCTGCACCAATGGCCGGCTCTCCCTGCAGAGGAACCAGACAAGGCTGCCCGCTCTCTTCACTTATTTTTGCAGTCGTCATGGAGCCCCTGGCTGACCTGATGCGACAGAAACATGCGCGCAGAGGGATGAGACTTTCAGGTCCCCCCTAGATCACCTCTCTGTATGCAGATGACGCATTAGTCTACATCAGGGACCCCGACCAGAACCTTTCCCCCATCATGCAGGATGTCCTCCTTTTTAGGCACCTGTCCGGACTCCGGTTGAATTGCCCCAAGTCAGAACTTTTCCCTTTGACTGACGCTACAACACCCCTGTCTAATCTCATGGGGTTCACGTGGGCTCCTACTGAAATCAAATACCTCGGGTTGTGGTGGTGAGGCGATTCTAAGTGATCCGACCGCGGCTGATTTTGCAGTGGCCGGAATGTTCGCATGAGAAAGGTGCGAACTACCAAAAGTTTGCATTTTTCTCATGCAAACACACTTACATAGTACGGGGGTTGCAGGGGTGTCCCCCGCAACCCCCGCTCACTGTACCATAAAGTATTTTTTAATTTTTTCGGGTGTCCCCCGCAACACCCCGCTCACTACGCCACACCCCTGCAGCCCTGCAGTATTTTTTTTTTATTACCTGCAATGCTACCACCAAAGTTTTGAACTTTTGGTGTTCGAACTTTTGGTGGTAGCATTTTACAGTCGTTTTGTATGGTCAGACTTTTTTTTCGATCATACAAAACCAGTGAGGCACCAGGTTTCGCTACACAACCAGAACTTTGGATCCTATTTACAACAACTAAGACCGAAGCTGCTCACCTGGCCCTAACTACCAATAACACTCGCTGGCCGGTTGTCACTTCTCAAAATGATAGTTCTACCACACCTACTGTACCGCTTTCTGAATGTCCCAATATGGCCCGGCACTCTGATGTTCACTGAACTAATATCCGTGGCACTTCGGAGTGGTAAGACTAAAATGGACCACACTTACGAGACCCTATAGTCAGGCTGGCCTAGCTGCACCCGATTTTGAGAAATACATGGTTAGCGGCCCAGGCTCAATGTGCAGCATACTGGTTGGCTAATGGCCCACCTCTCACCCATTTTAAAATTGAAAAACTGGCGATGGGACACAGGGATCTTCGCTCCTTGACACTACCCCCTTTGTGGAAAGATCCAGGGGCGCCCAGCCCAGCAGCCATCCCTGCGCTAGCTTGGGAAAAATAAGGAAGCTGACAAATAACCCTCACCCATTCGATAGGTACCTATCTCTAAGGAACCCCTACCCGGAGTTCCCCAAAATAGGCAAATCCACTGAGAACAAATGGGTAACCGACGGCTACTCCACTATGGGTGATATGTTTGAAATGGGCTCCCTTGTCGCATGTTCTGACCTTCCCAAACACCCGGAAGAGCAGTCCTCCTGTTGGCTGGAGTATGCCGAGTTCCGCCATGCATTTAAGAAAACATGGAGGGAGTTCCTGTGTTACCCCAGACGAACCACTATTAGCATTCATTTCGGGGCGCGTCATACCCACAGGGGTGGTGTCTAAACTCTATAGACTGCTTTATGTCCGGATTAACAAACCACTCTCTAATCTGTGTGAGACATGGGGCAGGGAACTAGGCACCGACATCTCTGAAGAACGCTGGGCAGATATGTGCAAACAGACTTGTGATGTTTCACTTAATGCTAGGTTCCGCCTGATTCAGTTCAAGGTACTGCACAGATTTCACTATACCCCAGTTAGACTACACACTATGTCACAGGATTGTTCTCCCCATTGCCCCAGATGCCACACAGGCGATTAGGCTACCTCCATATGAGTTGGTCTTGTCCCAGAATCGTTGAGTATTGGGCAGGGGTTTGCTCCACAGTGTCTAAGATGCTCGACTGCACCATTGACCCAAATCCAATGAACTGTTTGTTCCATGAGTTCTTGCCACACCGCAGAGCCTACTGCAAACTTGCCAGCTTGTGTATGATCCTTGCCGTGCGCCGCATATTGTTGCTGTGGCTGAGACCTCCTAGCCCCACCACTGAACAATGGCTCTGCGAGGTTACCTCGGCATCAGACATCGAGGAGAGATGGATCGCCCTACAACCAACCTGTTGCAAGCCTGTGGACATCTGGCCTCCTTTCCGAATTTACCTTCAAACAATCACTGCCAAGTGAGAAAGGGACACAGCCCCCCCAATCCCCTGGATCCTTGCTTAACTTGAATAACAAACTGTGATATGTATAGACTCACTACTTAGCCCTAGTTGTGCTAAAATGGTAATGCACTGTATATAACCGGGAGATGTGGTCACTGTTTAACTCATACGCCCATGTAATGCTATTGATACGCTTACCCTTGTTACCTTGTCTATCAACCAATAAATAAAGTTTTTTAAAAAATGTATTATATCAAATACAAGCTCTAATAGGCACAAAATCAATCTCATAACAGACTAATTCAAGGGCGGGCTATTATATCAACATGGCCAAACATGATATTAAAGAGGGTTATTGGACACAAGCAATGCACGTGTTGTTAGTTTGGGAAGTTTTCTCCTGGTTACTTTGCTTATTCCATGCCCTTGTTAGAAAATGAGACCCATCAAAATCGACAATGATGGAGTCCATTTATTTACACAATATGTCTGCTGAAGTCATAACTTTAATCTGTGGTTATTGAGATGTGGTTTTAGATTTGTCATATAATGTTCTCATATGCCGGCAGATGACCAAAGAGTGTAAGGGTGTCATGATGCATACTCCCGGAGAGCCAGTCCAAGACCGGCAGCCCCGGAAGCACACATCAGGTACCCAAGGAAGGTCCAGCAACCCCAAATAGGGGCCCTTTGGACACAGTCCTGGCGCCTTTGGCGCCAGGCTCATTTTGGACATCAGTCCTGGCGCCATAGGCGCCAGGCTCATAAAGGGAGTGCTTTTGGTGGACTTACCTGATGCAGACCATGCTGCCAGATCCAGACCTCTTTGAGGCCTGAAAGGAACTACTTTACCTGTGGGACTATTTTGCCACTCTGGCGTGGTCAGGGAAGGATACATACCTGATTGGGGAAGGATACATACCTGGGACTTCTTTGGAGGCTATTTAAGCCATGCCCAGACAGCAGCTCACGCTTCGCGTTGCTCTGCTCCTAGCAGCTGGACGCTCACCGTGTCTGCTCTTGCATCCTGACTCCAGCCACGCCTGCTTCAGTCCTGGAACACCTAAAAGGAAGAAGAGAGGAAGAGAAGGTGAATAAAGGACATTACCTGATATTGCATGGGATCCGGAGCCAACACGCCGACGATCCTAAAGGAAAAGACATTATTTTTGGATTCCTTGCGTTGCTCGTTGCAGCGCTGCGCTCAACTCACCTGTTCAGAAGGAATTCCGTACTCCTACGACAATCCACACGTTCCGCTGCATTCCAGCACCTAGGAAGGAAAAGAGAAGAACAAAAGGTGAGCCAGAGAAAACATTGGGAAAAAACTGATTTGCCAGAAGGCTTACCTGGCGATTGGTGGGGGAGAATCCTTCCTCATCTTGGGTCGGCACGCCTTTTGGCAGTACCGCGCCCCGGCCCCTATGGGGAAAAAAGAACACGTGCATTAGTGGGTGAACATACAGACATTAGAAAAACCACCCCAACATAAGCTCACCTGAATTATCCACAGCGAATTGTCTTCTCTACGTGGAATCTTCGCTCTGCACCTGCGCTAAAAGACTAAAAGCAGTCCATTGAAAATAAAGGCCAAAAAGGAAGGGAGAACAACCCTTGAACTTGATAAGTCATATACTTAAGAAAGCGCCTTATTCATCCAAAAAACCAGTGAAGCAACTGGACCTGAATGCCCGTCCGATAACCAGTGAAGTAACTGGATTCTACCGCACCCCTGCACCAGAAGCAGGATGGAGAGCTCGTCATTTCAAATCTTAAGGTGAGAATTAACGGGAAGGTTCAGAGGTGGTTTGAAGAGAGAGTAAAAGGGGAAAGGAGGGGTTCGACTCGTCACTCCGCAGGTGATTAAAATCCTTTTCCCCATCTACAGAAAGATCTTCCTACGCATCAGACAGGCGAGGTTTGGGGGTCCGGCCCAGTCGGTGTTCCGAGTCCTGCGCATCACCTTTGAAGAGGCCGCAGCAGCCCAGGCCCTGGTCAGCGTCTCCGTGGGAGTCAGGTGAGCGTTACAAAGGGTTTCCTGCTGTGCTAGACAATAGGGACATCTGTCTGAGCCATCCTCCTTCCAGTTAGATGGAAAGGTACCTATAGGTAGGATTCCTGCCCTTAAGCTGAATAAAAGGGCACAAGCAAATTGGTTTTTAACTGAATTTAGGTATCTCTCAGTTTGGACTTTGTCTTTTATGGCTAAATAGCCAATAAGAAGTCAATTACTTCCTAGTTTGTTCAACAAAAGACGGAGGTTCAACTCATCTATCTCAGATTTCAATATGACTCTTGCATTGGCTTTGATTGCACCAGGCGCAGTCCACCAACTTCCCCTACCCAGAGTCTCACAGAGTATTTTCATATGTGACAACCACTGCAGAGACCCACTATTATGTATCTTCAGCAAATCTAATGTGGCCTCCCTTTATTTGGAAAGAGCTGCTGATGTACAAAGATGCAGACAATAGAAGAGGGTCCTAGTCTTCAGTATTAGGTCAATTCCCATCCATTTGAGATCTACAAGTAAAATTGAGTTTGGTGTTGATTTAGGTACACAGAGAACTTTTTTTAAGAAACCATTTTTGCTCAAGCTAAATTGAGCATTTGCTGATTTCTGCACCCTATATGGCTGCCTGTCTCGCCTTAGCTTTTAAAACTGTCTCCTGTTCTCTAACCATGCTGTCGGCAGAAATTCAATGTTACTGCCATGAGTCATTTGAAGCTGCTGGCAGTTTATCTCTTATGCTCCTTCCATAGACAGTCACTGGAGAAACGCATCCCAGGATAGTCAAAACAATGTACCTCCTCAACACTTTCACCATTAATAACTAGATTGATTTTCCTGGAGTGTGACGATTAACTATTTTTTGTCACCATGGTTTTAGTTTTAGTCCTATTGAGTTCAAGTCCTTTTTCTTGGCACCTCAGGGGGAACTCATCTACCAGTTTTTTCAGGCCACTTTTGGTGTTTTAAACGAATACAGCATCGTCTGCGAATATGAAAATGGGTATCATCTCATCATCTAGGGTCGGGTATCTACCAGTACGGTCAAAAGGTGAGTAGCAATGTCATTTATGTAGATTGAAAATAATGTCGGGCCAGCACGCATCCTTGTCTGACCCCTTTTTCGACATTGAATAGGTTAGTGCATTCGCCTTGTTTGCCACATCTCACAATTGCGGTATTATTAGAGTATAGCAAAATTATAGCTTTTATGAGCTCAATTGGGATTTTATACTGGTGGAGGGATTTAAATAATTCACTCTTGGCCACCCTGACAAATGCTGTCTTTATAGGTTAAGTTTCATTAAGTTTGCATATTTTTATATTAATAAGAAAAGTCTATATGTTTGATCTATAATGCTAATTCCCTTACCAAATCCAGCTCGTAGATGTGTGATAATGTTTGTGATGAGATTTGTGCTCTCAAGACAATTTTCTATTTTAGTTAGGATTAATTTCCCAAACAATTCCTATGATCTCTAATTCTATGGCTTTTATCTCCCTCCTTTTTTGTGTACATGGACAATTAGTGGCTTTTGTCCAGGACTTGGGGAATGTCCCCACTGCACAGAAAAAATTAAAAGAGAATGTTAAGTATGGAGCCCAAACCCTATTTTATGCATGATCAGATCTATTGGGACTGTATCCAGGCCTGGAGCTTTCTCCGATTTAAATGACTTAACCACAAGGGTGACTTCATTTTGGGCAAAATTTAGGGGATGTTCATTATCTACATGTGTAAGGCTCTGTGTTAGATCATTGTCATATGACTGAAAAGGTGGCCTATATTCTGTGTATAGATTTTTAAAATGGTTAAACCATGCCTCATTTGATTTTTTTGATTTATTTGTGTTTTGCTTTTAACGCGCCACAGCCCGCAGGCATCAGGGCGCACATAGAACATAAAGAACAAAGACAACTCACAACACTGACAGACAGTTGGTTAGGAGATCGGCAGAGGGGACATCAAATCTAATTGGATAATAAGTTCTTAAGCCATTTGCGAAACAGTAACTAATTGAATAATAAGGTCTTAAGCCATTTGCAAAACATGGGGAGACTTTTCTCTATACGCATCTCAGCTGGGAGACTATTCCAGGCAAGTGTGGCTGTGACCGGCAATGACCGTCCCTTACCACGGGTCCTTTTGACCTTTGGACAAACAAGCTGATGGGTGTTGGTAGATCTTGTTGATCCCACCTGTGTTTGCAGGGTGAAGCTATTTTTTAGATAGATTGGTGCATGACCGTGCAGATATTTGTTCATCAGGGTAAGGATTCTAAAGGTGATGCTGGATGCAACGGGCAGCCAGTGAAGTTCCTTCCTGGTGGGAGTTATATGATCCCTTTTGGAGACATTTTTAATGATTTGAACAGCATCATTTTGGAGAGTTCGATGTCTTTGTGTGCTGTTCTTGCTTGCTCCGCCAAGAAGGGCATTGCAATAGTTTATGCAGGGCATTATAATTACTCTAACCAGGGTTTCGCATTTCTTACTGGTGACATAGAGTTTCACCAGTCTAAGTAACCTAAGATGATATTGGGATTTTTAATACAATTTTCCACATGTGCATCAGCTCCTAGTAACTGATCTACTATCACTCATAAGGTTTTAATCCTATTCAAGGTTTTCATACAATGGCCATCAATTAACAACTCTGAATATCCTGTGTCCAATTTCATTCTTGCTTGAGAAGATCCAAAGACCAATAACTCGGTCTTCGCACTGTTAAGGCAAAGCCAGTTAGCTGTCATCTAGTTTTTTACTATTTGATAGATGCTCTGAACATTACTTACATCCTCAGCATAGTCCCCACTCAGTTCAATCAGTAACTGAGTGTCATCAGCATAATTTGTAAATCTGGCCCCTACTTTGTCCAGAATATTGCACACAGGGTGCAGGTAGACATTAAATAGTGCGGGAGATAAGCACGCTCCCTGCAGGACTCCACAATTAGACGATATTTGGGCAGAAGATGCCTGTCCCCAACAAACTCTCCACATCCTACCAGACAGAAAAGACTTCATCCACTCAACGGCTGATGGTGAGCATTGGCCCACAGAGGATAGGGTGATCCATAGTTTCTTATGATCCAGGAGGTCAACTGCTGCCGATAAACGAAGCAGCATCACCAAGCTTGCCTTACTCCTGTCCATGCAGTCTAACATCTGGGTTTGGATGTCAACTAATGCACTCTCTGTACCATAATGTTCTCTAAATCCAGACTGTCTCGGATGTAAAATATTAGCCTTGTCCCGATGTTTTTGCAGCTGCATGGTAGCCACCCGATCTACAACCTTCAAAAAAGAAACGGGACATTAGTAATGGGTCAAAATTGTTTGGGTCTAGACCCGTCTTTTTCAGAAGTCGTGTGACTACAACCTTCTTAACATCTTCCGGAATGATTCCATGACGGAAGGTAACATTAGTAAAGCGTGTGAGGAATGGTGCAAAGGTACTAGTGTTATTCAGAATAATGTTAGCCGCAAAGATATCGCCATTACAGGAAATGGGGCATATTTTCCTAAGAACTTCCTCCATGGCATGTACTGATATAGCAGAAAAACTGAAAAGTTGGGACTTCTCATTCATGGGTACATCAATATTGTCAGGCGGTATTGCTGAAAAAGGGTCTGCCGTAGTTTTTGCATGTGCCCCTGCAATTTTGTCTATAAAAGCTTGTTGTATGTTAGAACAGCCATCCATTGTAGCGGAG
This sequence comes from Ambystoma mexicanum, assembly GCF_040938575.1. Classification (NCBI taxonomy): domain Eukaryota; kingdom Metazoa; phylum Chordata; class Amphibia; order Caudata; family Ambystomatidae; genus Ambystoma; species Ambystoma mexicanum. The sequence goes on along the minus strand of NC_090930.1, from coordinate 1,362,291,734 downwards.
AACAGGTCTGACTTCAAGTGGGATTTATCAAAAAAATTCACATTTCGAACAATTTTCTAGTGCTGTTCGTGGAGCCCTCAGTTTCAACGTTAAAGAAACGTTTCTTAGCTTTAAATATATTATCCCTGTACTGCTTTTCTTTATTCTTCCAAATTATTTTATTTTCTTCCATCTTATTTTTATTCCAGTGACATTCTGCTGTCCTCTTCTCCTGTTTCCACTTAATGAGTTCAGAGGAGAACCAACTACAATTTTTCTGCTTGTCCCTAACCATCTTGGTCTTAACAGGCGCTATATTATTAAGCTTTTCCGTCATAACTAGATCATATTTTAAGGTCAGAGCATCTGGTGAATCAAGATCTGATGTACTTGTCATGATATTACATAGGCAATTATTAAGATCGTCCAGCCCAATTTTACTTAGGTTCCTACTGGTCAATCTTTTAAGTGGGTTTCCTTGTGGAACCTGTTTCCGAGGCAAAATTATTTTTAAAAGGATAGTTGAATGGTCGGACCAGACACAGGGAGTGGTGCAAATGGAATCGACCTGCATGTTCCTAGACGCTACCCAGTCCAGGTCATTGCCCTTAACATGTGTCCCTTTATTATGAAGTTACATCAATATTTTTTTAAATTTTGCTCCAAGGAGATTGGTTCTTTATCTACAGTATTTCCCTTCCAACTATTAATATGGCAGAGGGGAAAGGAAGTAGTACATTTGGTTCCATACCTGATGTCAAACATGTACTTAGGGTACAAAACTCTAACCCCGAACTGCTAAGGTTTGTGGCCGACTACGATGAGCATGGAAGCGCGGACTACCTCAGACTCGCTAGACTCAGACGTGCTGATGCTGACGCACCTGACTGAGGGATAAAAGCATGCAAACTATAAGAACGATGGGAATTGTAGTTCGGAGCGCGAAGCGTGTGAAGCATGAAAGTGAAAGGTGCTTAGTACAGAAGGGTTTAAATAAAGATATAAAACTAGTGAGGCAGGAAGGATCCTGACTAAACATACAATACTATAAATAGCTGCGCAATTAATAAAATAACACAATTTCTGGAGTAGTTAAAATTCGAATATAGCTGTTGCAGTATTCTGGTTTTCCGAATAAGCTTTTCAGCAATTCAGTCTATTGTCAATCTAAAAGTTTTGCAATGCTATGCATACACGCAATGCTATATGCAGCATTGTAAAGGTTTTTGGTGGAAGTTAGAACCTGTCTGAATGATTCTCCAAAAGGATATATTGTATCCAACTTCAACTGCTTTTGGGAGGTTTCCCGATTTCTGTTATGAGAATTCTTGTTTTTTTCCGACTATGAGGGTTTTATAGTTTAGTCTAGGTTTTCTGAGATCCTCTATGTTAGTAGAACATTTCATTTTTTAGTAAAGACAAGATTTCCCATTTTGCCTACGGCATTCACTGTTTTACCGCCCTTCCTTACGGGGGATGTTGGTCATTTTCTGTTGACATTACCTTGTGAGTTCAGTGCCTATGATTACAATTATCTTTTCTTATGATGGTTCTTCCAATTATTAGTATTCCATTCTAATTGGGTAGATTCAGTCATTGGTATTATTTCATAATATAGCGTGGAGATAGATTCAGGTTTTACTCTATGCCATTTAATACACATTTTAGGGCCCAGACCAAAGCCGTCTGCAGTTAAACCACAAAAATCACCTTCTTTTGGATGTAAATATTGAATCTAAGTGATTTGCCCACGGCTGAAAGTACTGCGGGCAAATCGTTCGCATGAGAAAGGTGCGAACTACCAAAAGTGTGCACCTTTCTCATGCGAACACACATACATTCTCACGCACACACAACACATAACACACTCATAACACCCCCCCACCGACACCATCAGCACACCCCCACCCACACCCCCAACATAAACAAACCCCACTTACCAAAAGTTCTACAAATGCTACCACCAAAGGTTTGAACACCAAAAGTTTGAACCTTTGGTGGTAGCATTGTAAAAAAAAGAACAGGGGCTGCGGGGGTGTCCCCCGCAACCCCCGCTCACTATACTTTATGGAGGACATCTCTGCAGCCCCTGTTTTTTTGTTGTTGTAACAGAAGGCTGCAGGGGTGTTCCCCCGCAGCTCCCGCTCACTATACCATAAAGTATAGTGAGCGGAGGTTGCGGGGGACACCCCCGCAACCCCCGTATTTTTATTTATTTTTTTAAACGGAGGGCTGCGGGAGTGTCCCCCGCAACCCCCGCTCACTATAGCATGAAGTATAGTGAGCAGGGCAATGCGGGGGACACCCCCGCAGCCCCTGTTTTTTTTTTTTTTACAATGCTACCACCAAAGGTTCGAACTTTTGGTGTTTGAACCTTTGGTGGTAGCATTGTAGAACCTTTGGTCAATGCGACCATTTATTTTCGGTAATTTCTTCAATACTTTTCGTTTAATACTTCAAAGTTGACGGCTTTATGCCAAAATTCGAGATTTAGCAGGACGTAGTCATTTAATGATCTGATGAAACCCTTGTTATGTGTGTGTTTTTCCGGTTGATTGCCTTTTAGTCTCCCGTTGCATCCGCAGAGACCAAGCTTCGCTAGCACTTCTGCTATTGGAACCGAATATTTCTGTTCTTATTTGGGTCGAGCTGATACTAATTATGGTATGTCCCAGGCTTGCTCCTCTTCCCGGATTATCTCGTACATAATATGTAGGGGCTCAAACTTCGCATTATAATCACCCACCAATATTATAATACAATCCTCATTGATATCACTTTCAACTGATCCCCATGGTCATAAATGGTTTGGGCAGAGGAGGTTTCCATAGTTCCATCAAGGCGATTATAAAGATTAATGAATGGAATCAGAGAATGTTGGCTAGTACACATTTTTAGTGTCAAAACATCTAGAGGATTGCACATTATTTCTGAATAAGAATTAAAGAAACTTACTATGAGCCAGGTCGCAAGACCCACACTAGGGCGACCCTTTCTACCTTTACTTGTCAGAATTGAGAAAACATACATAACCATTGATGAAAAGGTCTTTCTGAAAACAGCCTACATCCTTCTGATCTATGAACTGGATCCAGTTGTCATCAGTTAAGTTTTTCTTCAAACCCGCAATGTTCCAGGAAACTATTGTGGAATGATCGGGGCAGTGTCTGTTACTAGATACATTTAAAGGTGTACTAAGAGAATGGGTTGAGGTGAGGGGGTCCCATAAATCATTCTGGTCCAAAGTACCCCCACAATCATCTTCCTCAGTTGTGAGTTAGGCTTTCTTTATCCGAGGCCTCGTCTCGCTCTGTTGATTGAGGTGGTCTCAGATTATCATTTCTTAACTTTGTCCCTAAACTTTTCCTTTGGATTAGGCCTTCAAGCTGATCCAGTGGTTTGATACTTATGGGGTACAATCTTAATTTGAATATTTGTAGAAGGGGGGGTTCAAAGCCATTTGCTGAATAATCTTTAAAACAAGAGGCATAGGCAATGTCACCCCTAGTTATCGAGTAATAGTCTTTTGTTTTATGGAACCAATGTATTATTTTATTCAGCAGGGGATCTCCATTTTCCCATGAACCTGGATTCAAAACAGGGACATTAACTTTAGTATATTGATTTCCTTACAAAATACAAATTGCTCCTGTTGCTCTTTTAGTGGAGTTGTCTCACTCCTGGTTAAACACCCACTTTTGCTTCTATTGTTGGGATTATAGTTTGATCTGGGTGAGTTGTTTTCTGTTTAAGCATCAGTTATGGACAGTATTTTTCCTTTTGGATCCTGGGAAGATTTGGACGATTGAGCATTATATTTTGCCACCATTGAGTACAGGCATTGTAGGATATTATCTTGCCTAATGTTAGCAATACAAGCCTTCACTATGTCCAATGTGGGGTCAGGATGTGGCTCCCCCTGAGAACTCAATTTGATATGAAGGTCTTTCAATTGCTGAAGTTCTGCTAGCACTGAGCCCATCCTGCTTACTATCATGTTTACTTCCCTGCTTAACTGATCACTCTGATGGAAAATTGATGTGGCAAATGGCAGAGCTTGTGGTTGAATATTTTGCTTTTAGCTGTGTTTCTTTGTTCTAGGTTTGCTTTTGGAGATAGTCAACTTATTTTTCATACAATATTTATTGGTCTTTAGTGCTTTCATATTGACTTCTGATCCAAATTTAAACACATCCGGGACCTGGACTAAAGGCAATGTTTGGTTGGAGTTGTCATCACTTAATATTTTGAACTGGTTTGACAGTGAGTGTCAGTATACGATTCTCGTTGGGATATAATGGAGCGCCTTACAGGAGCTATTATATTTGTCTTTGGTGAATGACTGGTTGGCACTGCTGGGTGTATTTTGTGAGGTATCTGAGAGCGTCCTCACTTTATTCTCCCCGATATCCTCGAAGGTGGCCGAAGGGCCATCGCTTTTGGATTCCGACCCAGAGGGTGGATATGCGACAGAGGATCACCTGGGTAGAGGAGACTTGGGGAATGGAAGGGAGTTGTCCTTGGGTGAGACGCGGTATCCCCCATTTCCATTCCATGATGAACCCTAAATCCCAGCTGCCTTTATGTGATATTGTTGCCCTTTTCTCTTTTCTTCTTTGCAGGATAGTCCTAGAAAATGCCACCAATATAGGGATGCTAGTAAATGGGTGAAGAAGAGGATGTTGAAAGGTGAGGCATGGTGTTCCCCTTTTCCTTGTGAAACCAATCTTACCCTCCCCCTACCTTTATAGGCTGTTGCCAGTCACTGCCCTTCATCTCCCCTCATTCATACCATGATATGATTTGATATCGCATTCATAACGCGCCTGTACACCTTCATAGTACTGAGACGAGGACGAGGCCTACAGACCATTGTGAGGGTCAGGCTTGTCCAAAGAACTCTCATTATTATTGTCAGGTGATTGAGCTTGAGGCCTCACACCGGCAACCTGTTAAATGGTTGAAGGTTCATAAAAGTAGGGGCGACAATCAGAGTAGGGAGACCAGCCGGACAGAAGCCGGGCCGAGCGTTTCGGGCCTGAACTGAGAGAAATCCTGTGGAGGAGGAGGCTGCAGAGGAGGGTCTCTCCTGGAGGTCAGGACGCCAGCAACTATCCCAAAGAGACTGTGGCGCTTTAGGGCCGGGCAGGCTGTGTGAGGGGCATAGGAGTGGGAGCCTCCCTGGTCGGGTGCCTGCAACAGGAGATGCGGGGGACGGGAGACATCCAATTGCTTGTCATGATTCCTGCCCCTCATGTCCCCAGCCCTCCAAGATGTCAGGCTGTAGCCAGGCCACGATCACCTACATGGCCCTCAAGGGCCTCTCCATCCCTCCAAAGACCCACTTGGAGTCAGACTTGGCGCTTGTGGCACCAGACTCACTCACTCCCATAGGATAACATTGGGGATTGGACTTGTAGTGCATTGATGGGGAAAAGATGGATGCCCCCACATATTCCGGTTCCCAGAACTGCATGTGCAGTCTAGTATTTTGGGTGTGGTTCAGCCCAGAGACACCTGGGATACCCAGAGACTATTTAAGCCACGCCCAGGCTGAGACACATGCTTTGTGTTTTCTGCAACTGCAGCGTGACACTCACCGTGTTCGGATCGGTCTCCAGTAGGCCTGCATCTTTCTTCTGCGCTCAGCTCCTGCAAGAACAAGAACACCGTTAGGGACAGCCTTACCTTGCAGCGCTTCTGCCCAACATTCATCACTCCTTCTGTTCTGTGGCCATCTTCGGCGGTGTCATTCCCATCCCGGCACGCCACTTCCTAAGGGAAAAGGAAAAGGGAAAAGAACAGAAAAAAGGCATTAGTAAGCATTCAGCAAATCTTCGCTTATTTATAAAGACTGTACGAGCTTCAAACGCTTACCTGAATCCCAGCCGCTCTGGGGGAACTCTGTCTCCGGAACTTCTCATCCATCTGCAAGAGGGAAAAGACACTCCAGGTTAGCGAGGAACCATCTAGAGGCGCTGCATACCGCGCTTACTCACTGCATTTCTTCTTCATAACCGGCATCCACGCTGAAAACGTAGCGGCACCTAAAAGCCACAGAAAAAGAACTCAGTTCAATACAAATACGAAAGGGTCGCATCGCGCATCGTGCACTCACTCACCTTCAGCGCTACTCATCTCAGCAGCACATCGCCATCCCCGGACGCCGGCCATCATCTAAGGAAGGAAAGGAACGAAGTTAGAGAACTGTTCAAAAGACTCATTATACTTACCTGTCAGACTCTTGCCAGTGAAGTAACTTGGCAGCAACGAGCCCGCATCAATCAACGTGCCCCTGCGCTGAAACAGGACGGAGAGCACACTTTCCAAGAAAACAAGGTGAGCTGTGGAACAAAGGGAAGGGTTGGACCCCGGGGAAGAAGGGGTTCAAGCACACAGAGACAATAGAGAGTTAAACGCTACCAATCCTGTGTTTCAGGCCCAGTCTCCAGTTGAGTAGACTCCAGGGAAGGGTTTGAGGTCGTAAGAGGTCAGAACAGGCTGAGTGATGTCCCTGTGGATACCAGGTGAGCGTTACAGAACACAAAGCCTCACATCAAAATCCACGTGGGCGTCATGGAAACGTCAGAAACCGACCAGTTAGCCCACAAGTTGCGGCAGCTAAGTTCCGAAGCACATGCAGCCAGGCAGGAGACCAACACCCTGAGGAGAGAGCTGATAGTAGCCAAAGAACGCACTGATGATTTAAGCCGGCAACTTCTCCAGTCACAAGCAGGGCATGCACCATTGCCGGGAAGCGTGCCCTCGATGCCAGCACCATCAGCCAATCCCGTTCAGATAACCCTTCCTGGGGCATTTCCCTTGGCCCCGCCCGAACGATTTACAGGGGATCCCAAGAGGTTTGCAACGTTCATGAACCAGTGCCGCCTGCACTTCCTTTGTAGACCACGGGCCTTTCCGAATGACCAATCACGGGTCGCTTTTGTGCTATCCTACCTGAGTGGTAGCGCTGCGGACTGGTCTGTACCCTTTGTGGCCCAAGACGATCCTTTGCTGCATGACTTCAGGGGCTTGCAGCAGGAGATGGAAAAGCTGTTTGCCCGTTGTACTCATGGGTAGGCATTAGACAACGAACTTCTGTCCCTACGCCAAGGGAATCGAGACCTATTAACATGCATAGCCACGTTCAATAGACTCTTAGTTGAAGCAGAATGGCCAGTGGAGAAGAGAACCACGTTATTTCATCGGTGGTTGCGGGGGGAGCTCAAGGATGTTCTCGCACAAGTAGTGAACCCCCCGAAAGACTGCTCAGAATTCATTGACCTTGTTGTTCAACTGGATCATAGGTTGCAGGACCGAAGAGCAGATCGAACCAGACCGGACCCTCGCCCTATGTATGTGCGTTCAAAGGACAATATTGTCCGCACAACGGAAGGTTTAAGGAGAACCAATGCAAATCAGGGGGGTCAGATCCCCCTTGACTAAAGCGGAAAGGGATAAAAGGAGACAGCAGCAGTTATGTCTGTACTATGGAAGGTCATGCCATTTCCTTAGAGTGCCCTGTGAAGCCACCGAGGAGGACGGTAGGGGCCACAGACAAGGAAGATACCATCAAGGAATCGGAAAACTCCCCAACCCGGCAAGTGTAGGGGTCCACTTGTCGAGCGAAGAAAGTGAACTACAGACCTCCCATTTTGTACTATCTGTGGTCTTGATCAATCACCAACAACCATCTCGGATGCACGCAGTAAGAGCGTACATTGACAGTGGAGCCGTTGGGAATTACATCGACCAGGATCTTGCGGCAAAGATGGGGTTCTGTTACGCCCTAAATCAACCACTGACACTGTTACCACTGTCGACGGCACGGAAATATATTCTGGTCCAGTATTCCAATGCACTGCAGCTTTAACCCTTCTGTGCCAGGATGGACACCAAGAATCTATCGTTTTCGACCTCATTAAGGCACCACAGTTCCGGTTGATTTTGGGAATGCCATGGTTGGTCGCTCACAATCCTTGAATCGATTAGCGAGCAAAATAATTGGCCTTTCCCGAGACCTGCGCCCACACATGTTATCGCCAAGAGAAACAACCAATAGACACCAGAACCTCCACGCTTGCGACTGTGGCAATCGGCACCCTACCAAGTGAATACCAGGACTTTCAAAATGTCTTTCAGAAAGAACAGGCTAATACCCTGCCACTGCATAGACCATATAATTGCCAAATCGACCTGATACCAGGTACACAAATCCCTTGTGGGCGAATTTACGCACTCACAAAACCAGAAAACCAGCACCTGAAGGCCTATCTTGACCAATACCTGGCCAACGGATTCATCCGTCCCTCGAAGTCTCCAGCAGCCAGTCCTCTATTCTTCGTACCGAAAAAGGAGGGGGACTTGAGAATGTGCATCGACTATCGCGCACTGAACCAGATTATTGTAAAAAACCGCTACCCCCTGCCACTGATCCTTGAATTGCTTGATCAAGTCAAAGATGCCCAAATCTACACAAAACTAGACCTGAGGGGGGCATATCACCTTGTTCGCGTAAAAAAGGGGGACAATTGGAAAACTGCTTTTCACACCAAATACGGCTTGTACGAATATCAAGTAATGCCCTTTGGCCTTTGCAACGCGCCTGCAGCATTTCAATAATTCATGAACGATGTTCTACGGGAATTGATTGATGTCTGTGCTCTAGTGTACATCGACGATATTCTAGTATATTCCGCATCAAAGCAGGACCACGTTAAACAAGTCCGATCCGTATTGGAGAAACTCTGTCAACACCAGCTCTACGCCAAGCTCGAAAAGTACTCATTCCACGTCTCCGAGGTAGAATTCCTGGGCTTTATTCTCAGCCCGAATGGAATCCGAATGTATCTACACAAGGTAGATGCTATCCTGAACTGGCCATCCCCAAATTCATTCAAGGGGGTTCAAAGTATGCTGGGTTTTGCAAACTTCTACCGCCGGTTCATCCCAGGATTTTCGCAAATTGTGCATCCTATCACGTCATTGCTAAGGAAAAGCAACAAAAAGTTCCAGTGGACAACAGAAGTCGAGGAAGCTTTCCAGGAACTCAAAGCAAGATTCACATCTGCCCCAATCTTACGCCATCCTCGCCCTGATCCCCCCATACCTGGTGGAAACGGACGCCTCAAGCATGGCTATGGGAGCCGTCCTCTCACAAAAGGACCCCGAAACGGGCTAGTTACACCCTGTTGCCTTCTGGTTGCGTAAATTTACACCCCCTGAACTCAATCACGTTATCAGAGACAAAGAACTCCTGGCCATTAAGTCAGCCTTTAAGGCATGGCGGCACTACCTCTTGGGTGCCAGACACACAATCACTCTAATAACTGACCACTAGACCCTCCAGTACCTAAAAATGGCAAAGGCCCAATCCTCACAACAACTACGTGGGCTCTTTTTTTTGCTGAATATGACTACGTGATTACATTTCGACCAGGGGTGAAAAAAGGGAAGGCCGATGCCCTTTCCCGTATGGGGGTGGAAGAGCAAGGGTATCAGACCACTGACCCAATAGCAATCATCCCGAGTGACAAGCTCCTAGGAATCACAGCAACCATAACTCAGAAAGAATTACATGAAGAAATCCAAAACCTGATGAGTCCGGAGAAATTACAAGCGTGGCGTGCACAAGGAGAACATTACATGATAAAAGATCAGTTGCCCTACTTAAGGAATCGTTTATTCTTACCAAACCAAGAACTACGAGAACAAGTCATGTCCGGTTATCATGATTCCTTGATCGAGGGCCACCCCTGGAATCGCTAAAACCCCAGCCAAGGTAAAACGAAATTATTGGTGGCCCACGTGGCGTAAAGACATTATCCAATTCATCCTATCTTGTGGAGTGTGTGCTCAAAACAAGTCATCCAAGCAGAAACCGACTGGGCTATTACAACCATTGGAAATCCCACCAGCACCCTGGCACACGTTGTCCCTCGATTTTATTACTGACTTACCGCCAAGTCAATGGTTTAACACTATTCTTGTGGTCGTGGACCTATTTTCAAAAATTGCATATTTCATTTCTCTTAAGGGGCTCCCAAATGCTTCCACTCTGCCAAAGGTATTTCTTGAAGGCATCGTACAGCTCCATGGGTTTCCTTCAGTTTTGGTCTCAGACCGAGGTACTCAATTCGTATATAACTTCTGGAGAAAATGCTGCTCTATGGCCCAGATCGTCATCCGGCTATCCACCAGTCACCATCCCCAAATGGATGGTCAAACTAAGAGGACAAATCAGACGCTCGAGCAGTATCTGCGTTGCATGTTACACCAAGCTGAAGGAAGCTGGTTTGACCTATTATGGATAGCTGAATATGCTTATAATAGTTCCCTACACACCAGCACTGGGCAGACACCCTTTTATACCATGTATGGCAGGCACCCATGTACTTCTGAGTTGGACATTCGTACAACCCTGGAAATGCCAGCAGTCAAAACCTTGCACACAACCATTTCTCAAACCTTTAAAAGGGCAGCTGAACACCTACTTCAAGCTAAGAATCGCCAAAAGAAGTTTGCTGATCAACACTGAGCAAAGGCCCCCAACTACCAAGTGGGAGACAAAGTCTGGCTGGAGTCTAAACACGTGTCCATTAAATGAACCCGAACTTTCCGTCCAAGATACCTGGGTCCATTCACTGTCACCTCTGTGATAAATCCTGTGGCGGTCAGACTAGCTCTGCTGTCAAACATGCAGATTCATCCTGTGTTCCAGGTGTCTCTCCTTAAACCTGTTCAACCTGGGACCCAGGTAGCAACGCCACCGCAGCCAGTAGTAGTCGCCGAGGAGCCAGAATTCAAAGTCAAGGACATCCTGGATTCAAAGTACGTCAGATCCAAATTATACTACTTAGTAGACTGGAAGGGGTATGGTCCACAAGACAGGACATGGGAGCCTTGTGAGTACATCCATGCACCTCGCCTGCTTAGACGATTTCATCAACACCATCTAAACAAACCAGGACCAGACAGAAGAGCCACCTTGAGAGGGGCCTCGGGGTGCTGTCATGATTCCTGCCCCTCATGTCCCCAGCCCTCCAAGATGTCAGGCTGGAGCCAGGCCACGATCACCTACATGGCCTCAAGGGCCTCTCCATCCCTCCAAAGACTCACTTGGAGTCAGACTTGGTGATTGTGGCACCAGACTCACTCACTCCCATAGGATAACATTGGAGATTGGACTTGTAGTGCATTGATGGGGACAAGATGGATGCCCCCACATATTTCGGTTCCCAGAACTGCATGTGCAGTCTAGTCTTTTGGGTGTGGTTCAGCCCAGAAGCACCTGGGATACCCAGAGACTATTTAAGCCACGCCCAGGCTGAGAAACATGCTTTGTGTTTTCTGCACCTGCAGCGCGACACTCACCGTGTTTGGATCGGTCTCCAGTAGGCCTGCATCTTTCTTCTGCGTTCAGCTCCTGCAAGAACAAGAACACTGTTAGGAACAGCCTTACCTTGCGGCGCTTCCATCATTCATCGCTCCTTCTGTTCTGTGGGCATCTTCGGCGGTGTAATTCCCATCCCGGCACGCCACTTCCTAAGGAAAAAGGAAAAGGGAAAAGAACAGAAAAAAGGCATTAGTAAGCATTCAGCAAATCTTCGCTTATTTTTAAAGACTGTACGAGCTTTAAGCGCTTACCTGAATCCCAGCCGCTCTGGGGGAACTCTGTCTTCAGAACTTCTTATCCATCTGCAAGAGGGAAAAGACACTGCAGGTTAGCGTGGAAACATCTAGAGGCGCCGCATACCGCGCTTATTCACCGCATTTCTTCTTCATAACTGGCATCCACGCTGAAAACGTCGCAGCACCTATAAGACACAGAAAAAGAACTCAGATCAATATAAATACAAAAGGGTCGCATCGCGCATCGTGCTCTCACTCACCTTCAGCGCTACTCATCTCAGCAGCACGTCGCCATCCCCGAACTGTTCAAAAGACTCATTATACTTACCTGTCAGACTCTTGCCAGTGAAGTAACTAGGCAGCAACGAGCCTGCATCAATCAACGTGCCCCTGCGCTGAAAGCAGGATGGAGAGCACACTTTCCAAGAAAACAAGGTGAGTTGTGGATGAAAGGGATGGGTTGGACCCCGGGGAAACAGGGGTTCAAGCACACAGAGACAATAGGGAGTTAAACTCTACTGATCCTGTGTTTCAGGCCCAGTCTCCAGTCGAGTAGACTCCAGGGAAGGGTTCGAGGTTGTAAGAGGTCAGAACAGGTTGAGTGGCATCCCCGTGGATACCAGGTGAGCGTTACATTGCTATAAGCTACCGGCAGCATCCGTAAGAGGCGAGCAGTGCTGCCGGCTACCCATAGAAAGAAGACTGGAGTGTGAGCGGGGCTCGCAATACTACGAAGACGTGTATGCGGAGCAGAAGAAGAGGAAAGCAGCCACCCGGAGGAGCCGCCAAGGACCAGTGAGTGAAAACAAGGAAACACTCGTACCAGGGCGCTCCTGGGGGCTGTTAAAGGGAAAAAGTGATTGCCAAATAAACAAAATGTGATGTGCTAGATAAAGTTAACCCAAAGAGAAGAGTTGTGGTGAACAATACGAACAAGATGAACTGTGAATAGAAGAATCAGAATTAAGAACTATTGAATACCAAACTAAAGGAAAGCCTTTTGATAAGCCTATGAGGAGAGGGCAAGCTTGTTTGAAATACATGGAAAATATATTAAAAAGCAAAGAACGAACCATATGAAATACAATGAAAAGCAAGTAGTGAATATTACTTGAATATTACTGAAGAGTGTGACTGTCATGTGGTAAAGTAAAGAGAGCACCACAGAGTGAACGGTATGACAGAACACATTGTGGCAAAGTCAAGAGACTGGCAAAGAGGAAAACACATTGTGGCAAAGCCAAGGCTGGCGAGGACGAAGCCAAGTGAATGTGAACCAGAACACAGGTTCAGTTACAAAGAAACGTGTGTGGGCAAGAAAGCCTGGGGTTACTGGTTGCGTGACCTGTAATGGGTGGACTGTGTGGTCCAACAATTGCACCTAGACTGGGGGAAACCTTATCTGTGCAAGCCAAGGAAACATACAGTGAACAAAACCAAATGTATCAAAGAGATTGCTGAAGTGAAGCAGAAGAAATCAATCTGTATAAACTGTCAAGAAAGTAGAAGGAGTTTAAAGTTGACCTGGAACTGGTTTTGAATATTAAGAGACTGAAACTAAGTATAAGTTGGCAAGTTGGAAAAGCTGACGTCTTGGAGAAGGGACCCCTAAGACCTTATGAACTTTGTTGTTGCCTTGAGGGAGGGAACCTTGAGGCCCCCTTTTTAGAAGTGTGTTGTTTTCTTGAGGAAGGGAACCCAGAGACTTTGTGCAACTGTCTTGAACTTGGGGAAGGGGAGCTGGAAAGCAAGGCAAGAACCGGAAGAATCTCAGAGCTTTATTTGGTACACTGTTTCATATTTTGCTGACATCCCTACACATTGTTTAGCTTCAGTTGTGAGGGCAAGTATAGATTTTGGACACAGACAGACTTTTAAGTTGAACTTACTGACTTTGACTTTCTTAAGGTAGGGAAATCCCACCTTAGCATCGGGCAAGTTAGGCCTTCAACCATCCTGACATTTAAGTTAATAAACGTCTTTTGTTTGAACTTTGAATCTGTTGTCTGTGTCTTGCTTCATGATGCCTTCACAAATGGTGTCAGCGGTGGGATGCCGCTCAACCAATACAAGTTGGGCAACCCTTATTTTGGATAATTTAAATCAGAGATTGTTAAGACCACCAGTTGCTATCGTTAAGACATTGGGGAAAGAGTGGAGTAACATCATCTCTCCCACCGATTAATCCTACACCCCAGAGATCAAGATAGGTGCTGATCCCCTACCCTTTGTACCAAGAGTTAGATATAGACAGGTTGTGTTTACTACCAGTGGGCTGGGACCTATAGAAGGAAACTAGGAATCCTTCCCTCAGTCACATTCCAGGATTGGGTGGTTTTCCAACTATTAACACCTCAAGCTATTCTGCCTGTTAGGAAGGTCGTTGAGGGCAATGTCTATCACCTCTTCGCCCAGAAGATTATCTAGTGCAGGAAAGAGACAAGGTGATAGTATCTTTGAAATTGCAAATAAACTACCCCACCACCTGATCCCTCTATATCCTACCGTGCAGAGAGGGAATGTTAAAAATGTTACCCCTTCTCTCCTGCAGAGATTAACTGAAATTTGTTTTCTTAAATTTCTTTTTAACCCCAATGAAGATCAATAGGTGCAAGAAAGTGGGAAATCCTATATACGAGATCCTATAGAAGCCACCCACTGAGGAGATTAAGGGAGAGCATGGAGGGGGAACAATGCCCCATAACAGATTTCCTATCCCTTGACAGAGAAAATGAACTATAAACAGGCCAAGGATGCACTTTTGTGGGATAGAAATTAAACCTTCCAACACTTTAACCTCTATAGAATGTTCCTCTTCTCAGGAAGTAAAACCTGAGACCAACAAGAATCGTGTTGAATACTCTGAGGAGGTTATAATTCCTGAGGAAAATCTCAATCATCATATTCCCTTGGTTTCCTTAGTACCTTTTATCAGGAAACACCTAAATGACTAAGAGCCTAAGGTTGAGTGCAAAGAAATAAGAGAGATCTCAGCCATAAGGGAACCTCTTTGCCGGGACCCCAATAAATCACAATCTAATTTACTACCTCCTTCAACAGAATTGGTGGCTATCCCCCTTGTCCAACAAGCACCAACGATAGATCAGGAGAGCCTACAGGACAGCCCAACATCTGATCCCATGCTGAAGCAGGTACAGAGAAAATTGTTCCCTGGGTTTCCTATCATCCCCTTAGATGCGTTAGATCCCTTATGCTCAGAACGTTGTTTCTTCTGCGGGAATTGGGGGCATACTATGGAGTTCTGTCCCGAGAATTTAGAGGAGTTAATGGAGATACAAGAGAAGGAAAAGAAGATAATCCACATATTATAACCCCACCTCTTAACCACAACCAAAAGTGCTATAGATGCAATGGACACCCCATAAAATACTGCCCCTTAAATCAGTCAATTTCCCTACCATTCCATCAGTACCATCATTCAGTGGGGATAAACAAAGTAAGACGGAAAGGATTGAACCATCTTATTCCAGTATTCTTTACACTCAATCTAGCACAATAAAAACTATCTGAAGGGAACCCAGAAAACCACCACCATAAAAAGAAAAGAAGTGAGAATGAGAACCCACTGAACACCTTCTTATACACAGGAAATAAAACCTCCTATCAAATCTCTATATTCAAATGGATTGTGTCCTCCCACGTATACTTCATCTTTAGATATTTGTATCCCAGCTATGCTGCTTCGGAACATTTTTTCACCAGAGGGCGATGTGTTTGAGGCCGCGGAGTCGTAGTCCCTCGAGTATAAAGGGCTCGAGCAGCGCCCGTTACCTCAGTTCTGTTTTTCCGACGCAACTGCTTTGTGTTACGAACGGCGCATCAGATTTTTCCTCGACGATGTCCTCGTCATCTACTCCCACCACACCCAAGACAGGGTTAAAAAAATGTCAGAAGTGTGGTAGGAAAATGTCAGTAACCGACCCCCATCGGAATTGCCTATGGTGCCACAGCCCAGACCATCGGGTTGACGAGTGCGGTTCCTGCCAGGACATGTCCAATAAGGCTCTTAGGGAACATAGAGGTAAGCTGGCGGTGGGGGAGAAAACTTACAAGTCTTCTAAAAGACAAAATGATATTGATGAATCTAGTCGAAAATCTCGACATGGGTCGAGGAGGTCGAGATCAAAGAGTCGCTCAGGGAAATCCTCCTCGTCTTCGACTAAGA
Source organism: Ambystoma mexicanum (assembly GCF_040938575.1). NCBI lineage: Eukaryota > Metazoa > Chordata > Amphibia > Caudata > Ambystomatidae > Ambystoma > Ambystoma mexicanum. Next base: position 1,362,275,938 of record NC_090930.1, on the reverse strand, counting down.
AGTCAAAAAAGCGACGTCATAGGTCTTCTTCCTCCTCTTCCTCTTCCTCTTCTGAGAGGAGAGTAATTTATCAGTCAGTCAGTCAAACAACTTTATTCGGCCGGAAAGGCCATTAAAGTACATCCTAAAAAACAGTTCTATTACATGATTACATTCAACATTTCAGAGAAAAAAAAAAAGGAAAAGGAACAGCAAAGCCATACTCTGGGCCACACCCTCCATGAGTACCCCCAGACAGGGCTGAAATCCAAGAAATCAAGAACCACCGACCCCTTGCCTCTGGAAACTCCCAAGGCGCCTCGGTCCCAAGGCAGTCAAGTTTGCCCCAGAGAGTGGGCTGTTACTAGAAGTGTCTCCTGCGGGACACAGAGGGGCACATATAGGGAGTAGGCTGACTGTAATACCACTTTGCCGTGGCCATTACATTTTTCCCAGACGTCCCTTGCCATACGGGCGTCCCCAAAGCCCACTTGGACAGTGTCCATATTGGCTGAAGGTTTAGACAGTCTCGTGCACTCCAACAAAGAGCACCAGGACACAAACCCACAATCCCCTACAACCTGCAGCCAGTGAAGGCATTTGTTCCAGAGGGCGTCCCTTGGTTCTCTAGAAGAAATTGACAGTTTTGGGACACCATGAAGGAACACCAGAGAGCCGCTACAGCCTTTGGGTTTGTGGAACCCAGACAGAAGCCTCCCCTGCCTGGGGGTTAAGGCACCTTCTCCTCTCCCCCTGAACTCAAATTACCTTGGGCTCTCCCGGAGGGGCACTGCAAAGGTGGGGGATTGACCCCCGGTGCTAGGGGCCCTGAGGTTTCTCTCTGTGGGGGTGACACTGGGGGAAGAACCAACTCTGGTCGGCTCCTCACGGCTGGGTTAATCCTGACCACGGCAGCAGGGGACGGACTAGGGTGCGAGGGATAAGACCCATTATCAGAGTCTGGGTTCGGCTCCCCTGCCCCTGCTGAGCCCCTTCCTCTCCTCCTCCCACATTCTTCCCCCCTGCCCACCAACACTCCCTTAATCAAGACAAAGAGGAGATTTAAAACCAACTCAGAGAAAAGCGGCCCAGACCCCCTCGAAGTTGCCGCGTGGTGATCAAGCCTCTACCCACTCTAAAAGTGACAGAGGGAAATCAAAATCTAAACACGCGAGAGCCAAAAAAGAGTTAAGAGTGTCATAAAGGGAAAGTTCCTTCATGCCTCGTACTAAGTCAAAACCTCTGGTGCATAAATCGGTGGTAGTGGAATCGACATCGACGTCGAAGTCGAAAGTCGACTCGAAACAGTCGACAACAATGCCGTCGAAACTGCCGACGAAAATGGCGTCGACACCTTTGGCTTTATGGAAGCCTTCTTCGACAGCATTGAAACATCCTTCGTCGAAGCCAGCGTCGTCTTTATCGCTGCCTTCGCCGCCTTCAACGCCTTTATCGAGGCATTCTTTGATTTCTATACCCAAGTCGACGCCATTGCCCATACCTAAGTCGATACCACCCTCTTTACCTGAAAAAGCATTCCATCCTCAACCCAGACAGGAATTTCTAAGATCCATGTCATCCATTTTTGAAGAACACTCCTCTGAAGAGGATGTCACTTCAGCTGGAGTTAGGTTTGGAGCCAGAGAGGTCCCTGAAGAGCTAGTGGACCTGAATTCCAAAATAACAGATCTTTATGACTGTCTCCAAAATGCCAGTGGCCTAGACACTTCACCTGAAGTGGATTTTGAAAGACCAGACCCTACAGATCATGCTGATCCTAGTTATTGGAATCTTATGGGAAGGGTCATTGATTTTATGGGTTTGAAGGCAGCTTCCCCAGATTTCAACCAGGATGGCATGACGGCCATCCTTAGTGAAGGTCCTCTAAAAGATCCTCTTCTTCCATTCCATAAAGCACTTCAAAAGAGGGTGATGGTAAATTGGAATACTCCTGATTCTATTTCAGCAGTAATCAAGAAACTTGTACCAAAATGCAGGCCAACTTTATCAGATCCAGAATATTTATCTAAATATCCCTCCCCTGAAAGTCTAGTGGTTCAAGCTGCAACCTCCACTAGGCAATCAGCTTACCCAGCAATACAACCGGACAGGGATGATAAAAAAAGTTGATGCTTGGGCCCGGAAAGTTTTTTCTTCGGGCAGCATGGCCCTTAAATCGACTAATGTCACTTGCACTTTAGCAAAATTTACATACACCTTGTGGGACTGCATGACATCAGCGGCTGAACGCATCCCGGAAGGTGAGGAACGGGATGGTTTCCTGGCTATAGTAAAAGATGGTAAAGAGGCTATGGAGGAATGCCTTCAGTCAAGACTGGACACTGCAGATAGTGTAAGCAGGTCCGTGGCATCTAGCATGGTCCTACACAGGTTTGCATGGCTAAGGAAATCTGGCTTTGCACCTGATGTGCAGTCTAGATTACTTAATATGCCCTTTGACGGCTTGAGGTTGTTTGGCAGCAAGGCGGATGAGAGCTTGGAGAAGCTGCAGACCTCAATAGCGGCAGCAAAATCACTTAGTGCCGCTATAAGGCAGCCTCAACAACACTCTTACGCAGGCTCATCTTGCTGGAAGAGTCACCCTTTTCACTTCTACTCCTCTTTTGGAAAAGGGAGGGGGCAGGCCATTTAGAGAGGCCAACAGAGAAAACCCTTTCGTGGTGGAAAAGGGAGAGGTGCGAGATCAGCCAGAGCAGCGGCTAATACCTCTTCAGCCACTGCTGCAGCTGCTGCAAAGCCACTTTGAGGTCTTCACCCACAAGTCCCTGGTGGGAGGCAGAATCACTCTGTATCTAGACGAATGTCGGGGCATTACATCAGATGTCTGGGCACTAGAGATAGTGACCAATGGTTACTGCCTTCCTTTTCATCAAAGACCTCAAGATCATACACCGGGAGCCAACTCTGTAAAAATTCCAGACCCGCTCCTTGTGCAGGAGATTTTAACCCTGCTAGAGAAAGGTGCAATAGAACATGTACCTGTAGCGGAGAGGGACAAGGGTTGGTACTTCCCTTATTTTCTCATCCCCAAAAAGGACAGAGGATTGAGACCCATCTTGGACTTAAGAAACTTGAGTTCCTCAGGAAGGACAAGTTCAAGATGGTGACCCTTTCTCAGATCCTTCAGGCTCTTCAGCTTCAGGACTGGCTGGTTTCATTGGACCTTCAGGATGCTTACTTTCAGGTGCCAATCCATCTCAAGCACAGGAAGTACCTGAGGTTCGCAATTGGTGGTTCTCATTATCAGTTTCGGGTTCTACCTTTTGGGCTGACCTCCGCCCTGAGGGTTTTCACCAAACTGATGGCGGTGGTGGCAGCGAGTATCAGAAGAAGGGGGATTCACGTCTACCCTTATCTGGATGATTGGCTAATCAGGGCAAGTTCACTCGAACAAGCCCAGGAACATCTGGCCTTGACCTGCCACTTATTATACAGTCTGGGCTTCTCCCTCAATTACCAGAAGTTACAAATGATTCCAAGCCAAAGACTCCAATTCATCGGAGCAGTCCTGGATTGTCAAGACTTGATAGTCGTGTAGATTATAAAGGCCTCCGTCCCCATGTACCGCACAGGGAGATCTAAAAATGACTCCCTGTGCAATCTTTGAGGCCACAGGTGATAGGTACTGGAACACCGGAACCACGGAACACTGGAAAACCCAAGACCGCTGTAAGGCAAACAAGTAATTAGCACAAACACCAATATGGAACTGCCAGTTTTTTTGGGACAGCTGATTAATATCAAATAAATAGTTTACCTATTGTGTGGAAGGATTGTCACTTTAATCAAACTAGGACCTCAGGACCAAGGAACGTGGTGGGCGTTAGATGTATGGTAGGGGCGACAGCAGTAGAATAGCATGGGTTTGTCACCACTTCGGACTTGTATATACCAATCACTGGAAGTACCTGTAGATGCTTTGAAATGGCACTCGGGACTGAATGGAGGAAGGAGCCTGAAGAGTTGCAGCAAAGGGGAAAGCCACTAGAAGTCTGTGCGGCTAATTCGTAATCCATGTAAGTTCAGGAAGAACAACAGAGAACAACAAATCCAAGGGCTTCAGCAGAAGGAGTCCCAATAAGCAGTCCGTAGGTCGAGGCAACAAAAAGATCAGTTTGAGAGGCTCCAATACAAAAATATGAGACAAAAGGAGTCCATTAGTCGTAGTCCGTGATGAAGAGTGAGCCAGAAATCAAGGTCTTGAGAACGCCAAACAGTGCTGGTAAGAACAGCTGTGAAGCACTGTGGAGCGCGGGATCCAGGCTTTTATCCCGTTGCCATGGAAGCAAGATCACGTGAGCAGAGCTTCCGTGCCACGTGATCCGTGGATGTGTCACGTGAGCGGGCTTTTCTTATCACGTGATCCAGATACGAACGTGACTGCTTGGTATCAGGACGCCTGACCCTGCCTGTCCCAATGCGCCAAGGAAGCTGCCAGTATAGAAATGGGTGTAGACATCCCAAATGATGTGAAAATGGCTTCCCCATACTATGGTTGCCACCAGTCCAAGCACAAGGTAAACGGACCCCCAAGCTGCTGCCGTCCTGCATGTGGTCCGGAGGTGGAGGTGGGTGTGCGTGCAGTAGTGGCAGTGGTAGGTGTAGGGACGTGATGCATGACATGGATACTTCCTCAGGGAAAACCTTGCCTCCCGATGAGAGAGCTCATCACATTCTGCAGATAGTAACGAAGTTTAAAAATGCCCAACATCTACCGGCATTCGACTTTCTAAGGTTGCTAGGCCTCATGGCATCCTGCATTTTTCTGGTGCCAGAGGCCAGATTGAGGATGAGATCCCTTCAATGGGCCCTCTTCTGCAAGTATCGACCAAAGTGGCTCAAGATCTCCTATGGTGGGCTTGCAAGGAGAATATCCTCAAGGGGGAACCTTTTTGGCAACCATGGCCAGAGATAACGGTAGTGACGGATGCCTCACTCACAGGGTGGGGAGCCCACACCAACGATCTGACAATTAGCGGTCGTTGGTCTCCATCGGAGTCCAACTTACACATCAACCTTTTGGAGCTGAGGGCAAATCAGACTAGCGCTGAAGACCTTTCTGCCCTCTGTGCAGGGAACGAATGGCCTTAATAATGACGGACAACACAGTGGCTAAATACCTCAACAAAAGAGGAGGCGACGCTCTGAGCAGGCACAGCACAGTCTCCCACGAATGGGAACTAGCTCAGGAAGTCCTTCAAGAGATCTTTGCCCTTTTATGAACCCCTCAAGTGGATCTGTTTCCGACCGGTGCCCACCGGAAGTGCGAACTGTACTGCTCAAGTGAATTTCACCCAAGGGGAGCTCTAGGGGACGCTTCGTAGTGGACTGGGTATTTCCACTCCTTTACACATTTCCTCCGGTCCCCATGATTCCTCAAGTGATCAGGAGGTTGAGAAAGTTCAGGAAAACCATGATTCTAATTGCCCCGGATTGGGCCAGGAGAATGTGGTACCCGGACCTTCTGGACATGTCCATCTGCCCTCCAATACATCTTCCACAAAGAGAGGATCTTCTCTTGCAAGAGGAAGGTCGGGTTCTCCATCCAGAGGTCAAGACACTCAGCCTTCACGCATGGTTTCTGAGAGGCTGATATAAGGATTGGGACCTCCCGGATGACGTAATGGAGATTTTGCTTTCGGCCAGAAGGCCAGCAACAAAATCCCTGTACCGGTGTCGTTGGAACAAGTTCAGTAACTGGTGCAGAGATAAGAATGTGGATCCATTCCTTTGTAATACTCCAACAGTACTTTCTTTTCTCTTACACTTAGCCAATTTGGGGCTCCAAGTTGGCAGTATAAAAGGATATCTAGCAGCGCTATCTATCTTTAAGCGTTCCTCGTAAGAGGTGTCCTATTTTAAAATGCCCTTAGTCATTCAATTCTTGAAAGGGCTGACACATGTGTACCCTCTGACACATTTTCAGGTGCCTATTTGGGATTTGAATTTAGTCTCAATTTCTCATGTGTGCCCCTTTCAAACCTTTACATTCTTGCCCATTAAGACTTCTCACTCTTAAAACAATTCTGTCGGTGGCTATAACATCAGCCCGCATGGTAAGTGAGTTGCAGACACTTTCTTGTAAGCCACCTCACACCATTTTCCATAGGGACAAAGTTATTTTAAAAGTCAAACCATCTTTCTTGCCTAAAATAATTTCTGATTTCCACACGTCACAGAAAATTACCTTACCTTCTTTTTATCCTCCTCCTCATGCTAGTAAGGAAGAGTAGAGGTTGCATAGACTGGACCCAAAAAGGGCTCTCAGTTTTTACATTTCCAGATTGGCAAATCTTCGACAATGTGACCAACTATTTGTCGAAGACACAATTGGGCCTTGGAGTGTCTAAACAAACTCTATCCAGTTGAATAATTCTAGCTATCTCGGAGTGCTATAAATTGGCTGGAAAAGAGCCTCCAGATGGATTAAGGGCTCATTCAATCAGAGGCATGGCAACTTCCACGGCTCTTCAAAGGGGTGTCCCGGTGCAGGATATTTGTGCAGCAGCCACCTGGTCGTCAATGCACACCTTTGTAAAGCATTACTGCTTGGACTCCACTTCATATCAAGGAGGACTCTTTTCGAAAGCTGGCCTTCATTCAGTCCATAATTGAAATCTCTGGTACTCCCTCCTCCAAATTCTTACTGCTTTGGGAGCCTATCTAAAGATGAGGAATACCTGGGAGGATACAATCCATTCGAAGAACAAGTTACTTACCAACTGTAACGTTCTTTCGATTGGATGTTCCTCCCACGTATTCCTCATCGACCCTCCCAACCTACCCCTCCGTACAGTTTACGCCAGTTGCACTTGAACTTCCTTAAGAGCCTGAGGACTTAAAGCCTGATCAGCTGATGCGACCGTCAATACCATAAAAACAGAACTGAGGTAACGGGCGCTGCTCGAGCCCTTTATACAGCGGATGACGTCGACGCTCGGCGGCGACCCTGAGGGACTACGACTGTGTGGCCTCGAACACAGCGCCTTCTGGTGAACATTTTTTCCAAAGCAGCAGAGCTGGGATACGAATATCTAAAGAGGAGGAATACGTGGGAGGAATATCCAATCGAAAGAACGTTACAGTTGGTAAGTAACTTGTTCTTCTCACCCGCTGTTCCAGCCACCAGATTGGCTAATGGCCCTTCCCTGGGTGTGAATACCCCATATACGCTGATAAATATTCTAGATGAAACAATAGATGAATGGAAAAATAGGGAAGTGAAGTGGGGTCAGTGCTTATTATTAAACTATCCAATGCCAGGGACAAAGAAAACATATCAAAAGTGGCTAACAAGAAAGCAAATCTGAAATATCAATAGAGTAAGATTCTTCCTTTCCTGGATTTGGCACTTGAGACTGTAAACAGGACAAAACCGGAGTGTGGGCTGTGGGAGACTGAGTCTGAAAAAGAAGTTGCTCCAGTCCGATGGTTTCAGACACGTTAAAGATTATTGTGGTTTTGCCTTTACTTTTAGTTTTTTTTAAATAGTTTATTTTATTTTCTGTAAAATACAAATCAACTGCAGAACAAGCATATTCAACAAATAATCTTCCCCAAATATAAAACTCCATTGTGCTATGGTTTACCTATTTACCATTCTTTTTAAAAATGAGGGGAGAGAAAGGTGAAGCTCACTTAAGCAAAACAAAAACCTGCACACATATAATTCGTTATAGGTGCCCCACATTTTGATATAGTCACTGTTCATCCCTTTTGCTTGAAAAGAAACTCTCTCTCATAAAGGGTCATCAAACTTTGCCTTTAGTTTTGACTACACTTTTTGGCGCTCCTTATTAAGGCGCTGACTATTTCTGAATCTAGGGGTGGCTGCTTGAGGGGCAGAGGGAGCATGCTGGGTGGGGTGGTAGCAAATTAATGCATGACATTTTAACTGTTTTCTCTTGATACTGTTTTAAGGAACAAAAACTTGTCTGTGATAGCTCTGTATAGCACACCGATCAATTAATTGGTTCTTTGAAGTCTAAAGTTGACGCGTTACAAAGCTATAAAGAGGACTTTCAAGAGTGCCTTAGGTTGTATTGAAAATGTTTTTTTTTAAGTATTTCTATATATGAAGTACAATAAACCTTCACATTGTGGGTGCAGATCATGTTTTGCTATGTTAATAATGTTCAATTATAAACAAACTAATACTTTTTTATATACTTTATAAACTGGTTGGCTGAACATTACAATGCGTCATAGTAATTCTAGGATGACATAATCAAAACGAATTACAAAAAATAGAAAAGCTTAATGAGTACATAGCTTATGGTTAATGTATTCACACCGTATCACAATGTAGATCATCTATATAGATTTTGTACAATGAAAATGCATTGCATTTACATTAAGGGTGTACTATCATTTAAAATCCACGTGTTTAAGAATACAGGTGCAACGACCTATCCTGCAGCTTAGAACAGTAAGCAATTTCAACAATCCATCCATATATCCTTGGGTCTAGAGACTGATGGCAGCATAGTAATGTGGAACTCTTCGTTGTTATTAGCCCATTTTATCACTTAGTCAAATTACAATAGTAGGGGGTGTTTTACGAGCCCAGTTTATGAGTATACACCTTTTTGCAGGTAGACAGCCCAGACTGATAAGTCCTCTTTTCAACTCTGATACCTTGTCTAACATACAAAATCTACAAAATTGCCAGCAGCAAGTACATAGACCAAGCCCTCGTCAAATGCCTAGCATACCATGGCTTACGGAAATGGGCACTAGTCGAGACGCCTCCAAATTGGTTCAAAATCTTAAAATGAGCTAACACTGGAGCCTTAAGTTAATGACGTACTAAAAAAATGCTTCTTCCACCTACAATCTATCAGATGGATTTGACCCTTTCTCACTTTTTTCATGCAGCACACTCGCCATTATCTCACTTGTCATGTCAAGAATATACTATGCCAAAAGAATCTACCTTGGCCTGCTTACCTCACCAAAAAAAAAAACAAATCCAGAACACAGCAGAAAGACTCCTTGTAAAACACAACTAGAAAGAACACATCACACAAGCACTAAGATCACTGCGCTGGCTATCAATGAAGAAAAGGATCTATTTCAAAACACTATGGCCCTCATTAGGACCTTGGCGGAGGACCATGGCGCTATTAGCACCATGGTCCATGGCGCTAAGCTGCCAACTCCGCCATGGGGGTTGGCGGACTTACCGCCCCATTCCGAGGTTGGCGGGGCGGTAAGTCCCCAATCCCCATTTACCCTTCCCCATTCCCATTTCTGGCCCCATAGGGCATAATGGGAGTGGGGAAGGCGTTAATTACGCCACCGTAAATTACGGTGGCGTAATTAACAACAAGGTCCCTTAGCGCCATGGATTTTAACGCCTGCTAAAGCAGGCGTTAAAATCACCATGGCGCTAAGGGAACTCATACTCAGGCGGTAAGGGGCGCCATGGTTTACGCCGGCGTAAACCCCTTACCGCCTGGGTCCTAATGAGGCCCAATGTATTCTAGACAGAGTAATTCATGACTAAGGAGTAGAATTCCTGCAAGAAGAAATCTCTATCTACAGACCAAACAGAACCCTGAGGTCTAGCAACAACATACATCTTAAACCCAAATATTGTTAAAAAATTAAAAATGGTGGATCAGCATTTTCAGCTCAAAGAATCTTTGGAACTCACTCCTCAATGGAATATGTACAAAGGAGGAATACCTAACTTTCAGTAAAGCAGTAAAGACCTGGCTGTTTAATATGCCAAGCTAACTCACAAGCCATAGGCCATTGTCAAAGTAATACCAAACATGGCAGACAACAGCTCACTGGCATTCAGTTACCCAACAAGCTACCTGTGCTACTGCAACTTCATCCGATGCCATGAGGACTGCACTCTCTTTCCCCCACTAACCCATATTCAAAATCCTCCATACATACCGCGAGCAAATCAACTATGTCTCTCTCTCTCTCTCTCTCTCTCTCTCTCTCTCTCTCTCTCTCTCTCTCTCTCTCTCTCTCTCTCTCTCTCTCTCTCTCTCTCTCTCTCTCTCTCTCTCTCTCTCTCTCTCACACACACACACAGACACACACACATTCACACACACACACACAGTTTTCCCCCCACATATAATGCCTTCACACACTGACAACAAACAGCAGAAGTCCACACTTTCTCCAATAACTCACACAACCTCGAAACTGCACCCTTATGCTATTGGCACATAAGGCCTTCCATATCCCACTAACAAACCAACCCCTCTTTTACTTTCAGATCCACCAGAGCCGGCTGGAGCCCATGCAGATGGTAGCAGTGCGCAGTATAAATCCCACTGACATAACATACCAAAGAAGCACTTTTTGGGATCAGTTGTAAATGATACTTTAGAAATCTCCCAACTTCTCACAAACATGCAGCCAAGATGTTTTATAAGTGTAGGCAATTCTATAAAATATGCAGATAATCTGTGATATCCCTTTTGCATATATGGCCAGCCCTGCAACCTTTGGCGCTCCAAATGTTTTGGACTACAACTATTGTGAGCCCTAGCCAGGATAGGTAATGGAGATGGATCACAGGTGTCAAAGTTGAAAACCTGTGGAGAGCCACATGTTCCAGACCACTGAGGGCAATGACCAGTACTGTCATGATTGAAAAATGTAATTCTACCTTATGTGTAATGTAATCGCTGCAGAATTTTAAACTGGATCCACTTGAACGTAGAGTTCAACATGACTTGGCTGGTTAAGGTAAACCTTTTTTGCCACTTATCATCTGAGATGCCTACTGCTATATCTAGAGAGCATTTGTCATATATTTTGACAGATATTATTGATGACAGGTTCTGTATTAATTTATACAGTGTGGCAAAACCAAAATAATAATTGGAATATTGGAGGCATTTTAAATAAGGGACTTGCAAACAAACGGAAGCACCTATTTGAAAAGCTGTAGTGTTCCTTTTGTGTGGCTTGCACTGTGTAAAATGTACAATCAATTTACTCCAACATACACTTTTAAATTATTGAGGTTCTCTTTGTAATAGTGCCTATTGAGTTTTAAAAGGATATCTGTGTATACAGACCAGTTCTTTTTAGGGCATGCATTATTTCTTCTGACATAGTGAAAGTACACTGGTCTTAAAATTATGCGTTTTTAAAGTAGAACTCTCCTCTCATTCTGTTTAACCTCAGGTACCTGGAGAAAAAACGTCTGTTGTTTCCTCGCTTCTTCTTTGTGTCGGATCCTGCTCTGCTTGAGATCCTTGGTCAGGCCTCAGATTCTCACACCATCCAGGCTCATTTATTAAATGTGTTTGACAACATTAAGACTGTTAAGTTTCATGAAAAGGTAAGACATGTAATTGCTATATTCACGTCTACATGACCGGTAACACAATCAACAGTCTTTCATCGCCACTGTTTTCAGACCTGTAAGGAAGGGAAGGTATCAACAGTAGACACAGACACAATAGATGCACATTTTGAAAACCTTTATTTTGTAGTTTACTAGGGTTGGTGAAATTCCTAACTGGCTCTAACTTTAAAATGGGAGTAATCTCGACCATAAAATAAAAAACAAATAAGTCCAAGTCAGTCTAGTCAAAATAAAAAGGCCTATACTAAGAAAACCTAGCCTTGCCCTCCTTCTCAAATTTGTATTTGTATTTATTGAATTTTATATAGCGCTTTTAACCAAAGCGCTTTACAGAGAAAAATATGCAATGCATAACATAAGCAATGTGGGTTCATTTTTAGAATCATGTAGCAAAGAACAATTTGCAGAAACAATTTACAAAGCCCAGTCAGTAATACATAACTTGCGCAGTGTGGGGCGGTGTTCAGAATCAGCCGTTAACAGTCAGGCAGGTGACTGAAGTAGGTGTGTTTTTAAAGAAGAGCGGAAGGAGGAGTAGGAAGTAGTGGAGTGGAAGAGGAGCAAGAAGTTGCAAGGATCGAAAACGGGATTGTGCACAAGGGGCACGCGGTACAGTGAGTCGGGAGTGATCGGCAGAGCGGAGAGAACGAGAGGGAGACTAAAAGGAGAGGAGGGATGTAAGATAGGAGGGGGCGAGACCATAGCGACATTTGAAGACAAGACAGAGGAAGTTGAACTTGAGTTGAGAGTGAAAGGAGAGCCATCCCAGTGAGGTAAGGGATGAAGAGATAGAGTCCTGATGGGAAAGGAGACATAGAGAATGGATGGAAGAATGGTAGATTGATATAAGAGGGGCAAGACATGAGGAAGGAAGGCCAAAGAAGAGAATGGATATTAGAAGTTTTGTGGCATGGAAAGTGAGGAAGGGGTGTATTCAGGGCTTTAAGTGGGCCGTGGCCTGCCGGGGCCGGGCCCCGGCAGTCTCCAAAAAGTGGGACTGAGCCGGGGCCCTACCGGGGCCCCCGTCCCACTGCACGCAACATTGGCGGGATGCATTATCCCGTCGCAGCGGCAGCCGCGACGGGAGATGCGCCTGCCATGAAGTCAGGCGATCTGACAGAAGTGGCAGCCAACCACAGCGATGCTGTGCCTGGCTGCCACTTCTGTAAGTCATAGTAACTGCATCTGGTGACCTCTCGCGCGAGGGGTCACCAGAGGCAGTTACTGTCCCTTTGTTTCCCCAGGTCGCCGAGGCGTCTTTAACCCTCGGCGAACCTGGGGATTCTTGACATTTTTCGAGGTTTATGAAAGATGGCTTGAAAAGTACACAATTCAAGCCATCTTTTATAAAGCTTTGCCGACGGACAATTTTGTCCGTAGTCAAAGCTTTATAAAAGATGGCTTGAATTGTGTACTTTCAAAGCCATCTTTTATAAAACCGAAATGTTTAAAAAAAAAAAAATGGCCTGAAATCTAGGCAAACCGTAAGGTATGCACACACACATATATATGCATGTTATATATCTGTGTGCGTACCTTACTATGGTTTGTGTACTTTGCAAGCCATCTTTTCTAAACATAGAAATACATATTTCTATGTTTATAAAAGATAGCTTACAAAGTACACAAACCATAGTAAGGTACGCACACAGATATATAACATGCATATATATATGTGTGCATACCTTACGATTTGCGTACGTTTTAGGCCACGCCCCCCACAAGCCACGCCCCCAAATGAGGGCCCCCCCTCGATTTCTTACCCCACTTAAAGCCCTGGGTGTATTTTGCATATGTTGTACAGATGGAAGTGACAGGCCCGGAGGTAAAAGAGATGTGGTGAGCAAAGGAGAGATTGGTGTCAAAGTGGAGACCAAGAGTGCGGGCTGAGGGGGAGATAGGGAGAAGGGAGGGAGGAAAGAGAATGGAAGGAGGAGGAGAAGGAGTGGGGAGGACATTAGCGGGAAAAAATAGAACTTCAGTTTTCTCTGCGTTCAGGGTAATAAAGTGGGAGGTCATCCAGGATTTGATGGCAGTGAGGCAGGATGAGAGTTTGGATGAGAAAGAGAGAAAAAACAGAGTGTTTTCAGCATAGAAGTGGTGAGATACTCCAAAGGAAGAGATGATAGGAGCAAGAAGGGAAGTGTACAAAGAGAAGAGAAAAGGGTCAAGTACGGAGCCTTGGGGGACGCCGGGGTTAAGAGGAAAGGAAGGGGAGGTGCAGCCGCCTCAAGAAATGGCAAAGGTGCAGTTAGATAGATAGGATGAGAACCAGGCAAGGACAGAACCACTGAAGCCAAAGAGAGAGTCAAGAAGTAAAGAGTGATCTACTGTGTCAAAGGCAGCAGATAGGTCAAGAAGAATAAAGACAGAGAATAGAATAGAGTAGCGGGCTGTGAGGAGGGAGTTAAGTACGGAGGTAAGAGCTGTTTCAGTGGAGTGGTGGGGCGGAACCCTGATTGAGTAGAAGGGAGAAGAGATAGATTAGAGACGTGTGCTGAGTGTTAGGAGTAAACAAGGCGTTCAAGGAGCTTGGATAGAAAGGGTAAGAGGGAAATGGGGTGAACGTTTGATACCAGGAGGGGGTTTGCAGTGGGTCTTTTCAAGATGGGAATGATGATTGTGTGCTTGAAGGTAGGTGGAAAGGTAGAGGTAGCAAGCCAGATGTTGAAAAAGGAGGTAAGGAAAGTTACCAGGAGCAGGTAGACTTTAGGAATGAGAGAGGTGGGAAGAGGATCGCCAGGGGCAACGGTAGGATGAGTTTTTGACAGGAGAAGGGAGACTTCAGAGTCTGAGACAGGAGCAAAGTTAGAAACTGTGGTGGAGGGGGGTTGGGAAGGATAGAGAGGAGGGAATATATGAGGGGGATTGTAGAATATCTCGACGTAGAGTGTGTACCTTAGAGGAGAAGTTGTTAGCGAGATCAGTAGCTGATAGAGGTGAAGCAATAGAAGGGTCAGGAGTGGGAGGAGAGAGAAGGCGAGTCAGGGTTTGGAAGATGCAACGAGGGTGAGTAGATTGAGTGTGGAGAAGGTCTGAAAAGTAAGTTTGTTTGGCAGATTTGATGCAGTTGTCGTAGAGAGTGTGGTGGGAGAAGTAAGTGGCCTGATTGGCTGGAGAGCGGTGCTTGTGCCAGTGTCATTCAAGGCGGCGGAGGAGGTGGTGCATAGATGAGAGATGAGGAGAGAGCCAGTGTTGGGCGGGTTTGCGGGTGGGGCGGAAGGTGGTGAGAGTGTAGAGTTGGTCAAGACTGGAAGTGAGGGATGAGGAAAGAGTGGATGTAGCCTCATTCCCAGTGAGAGTGGGAAAATGAGTAAGAGGGGGGAGGGAGTTGGTGCAGGTGTTGTAGAAAAGAGAAGAATTAAAGTTGCGTAGGTCGCGTCAGGAGAAGGAGGTGGAGGGAGGGGCGAATGGGAGTGGAAGAAGGGGGTAAGAGAGTCAGAGGGTAAGGAATGGTCCGACAAGTAGCTAGGGAGGTCAGATACAGAGGAAGCAGTGAAGGAAGAAATAAAGATTACATCAAGAGTGTAGCCGGAAGTGTGAGTTGATGGAGTAGGGAGAGGGGTAAGTAGGTAGGAGTCAAGTATTGAGAGGAAGGGGGAAGTTAGGTGAGTGGTAGAGAGATGGAGATTAAAGTCGGCAAGCATGATCAGAGGTGTGGGACTAGGTGAGATGTGACCTAGGAGGTGGTCAATGTATTCACAGAAAACCCTGAGCGGGCCAGGTTGATGGTAGTTGATGAGAAAGGATATAGCTTGTGGTGAGGTGAAGATTTTGTACATGCATTCGAAGGAGGGAATGTCTGATAGAGGTACTGGCCAGGGAACAGATAGGTAATTAGGGTGATATAGTAGGCTAATGCCGTTACAAATGTCCAATGGTACGGGGAACATGGGCGAAAGAGGAAAAGGAAGAAGTAAGTGATGCAGGAACTGTAGTATTGTGGGTGGAATCCATGTTTTAGTAACGCAGAGGAAGTGACGATTTAGACATAAGAATAGGTCCAAAACAGCAGCGGCCTTGTTGCATAGAGACCATGCGTTCCATAAGGCAAGGCCAATGATGCTGGAAGTGTCAACAAGATGGGGATAGATGAGGTTTTTGTGACGAGTTGGAGCGGGGGGGTGGACTGTCAGGGGGTTGGGTGTGAAGGACTGAAGAGTGTGGAGATGGTCATGGTGATTAAGCACAGTACCTTGAGGGAAGGCCAGGTGGTGGGACGGTTGCTGTGGAGGAAAACGGAAGGTAGGACGCAGCATGCCTGAGAGCCCTTTAGGCACGGAACTGCTGTGGACAGCTACGGCTTCACCTGGAGGCGGATCTTACAAGCCACGGCGAGCAGGATGACGGCGTGGCTAGTGGGCGTGGCCTCCAACTGTCAGGCATTGTCTGGTGATCTGGTGCTGCTCCTGGTGCTGGGCGGGTAGAAGGGCATCAGGTGGTGTGGGGGCCTGGATTGAAATGGCCCAAGGGCAGCTAGGGAGGAGCTGGAAACACTCCCAAGCTGCCGGCTGGTATCTCCACACTTGTTTCCCCTTTGCCGCGGTTTCACCTGGTTCACCCCTACTCTTCACAGGATCGATGGATTTTATCCCCTTTACCACGGAATCACCAGCTCATTGTGGTCATCGTGGGTCGGGATGTTGGAGAACTTTGCGCCTTGCGATCTGGGTCCCCTTCGGTCCCTTGACTTACTTCTCTTTGTGTGATCAAAATGCGATGTGGCACTAGGTGACAGGGTCTTAGGTCAGCCGGCATGCTTGTCTTGTATTCGGATCCTCATCTCCTTATGTGTGAGTTTGTGCTTCACAATGAGACAGGGATGGACCTCTTGCTTGTTAGCAGGTGTTTTTTATGTTTGGGGTATGGTGGGTGTATCTAGTCCTCTAAATGGGTGTGTGTCTCGTAGGTAGGAGAACACACCTCTATATTGTGCTAAGGTTTACTGTATGCATTGCGTGTGCCTCCACTTGGTCACATATGCCGTTCTTCCTTAGTGTACCATGCTTCCAGTGTGATGTCTTCACAGCGAGGTATATTCAGGCATTATGCTGCGCTGTAATCATATGGTGGATCTGATGACTGTTTGTTTCACCCGGCAAGAGTGTGTGGTTTGTCGAGAAAATCTCCTCAATGAAAGGCCAGGTAGGCGGGTTGTTGTCCCCTCACAAAGACCTCTATCTCAGTACCTTGTCAGATCCAGCACATCCGTGTCCTGAGTTGGGCTTCTTTCGATCTTCTGTGTGTGCTGTCGTTGCAGCGCGTGGTGCCTCCTGTCTTACGGACTGCAGCCGCAAATGTGTGAAATGACTGCTAAGTGGTGTTGGCTGGGCCAAGTGTTTCGCCCTCTTTCCCTGCAAACATAAATTCACTGTTCCCAGTCAGAGATGGGTCAGTACATCCCACTGGAGCTTGAAGTGCAGGGGGGCTGCAGTGCGGACCTGGGATGGCGGCGACACACCAGGAGTTGGGGGGGGGGTGTCTGTAGATACGGGCGTTTGCTGGGCCGTATTAGTTCTTTGCGTGCCCCTAGATTTAGCTGCCCTTTTAATTTATGTAGAGTGTTCCCCCCTTCCCATTGCGTGTGTGGCTGCCGAAATGCTTTACCGCCTGTCAGGGGGTCTGCGCCTACCTTCACATGTACTTCAGGTCCGCAATCAGGTGGCCGCGGCAAGGGACCGCTGCAGCGGGAATGGGCTTGGGGCTGTTGGGAGCCGCAGCCCATGAGTCCAAGGTTGTAGCACCCACAAGGGGTGGGTCACTGTGATTGTATGGGTTCCGCTGGGGTGCCTTAGCTCTGGAAGTATTATCCGTGGGTCACGCGATCTATAGTGGGTCATCCGCGGCTCCTGTGCCAAATTGAGGGGTCAGGGACACAGAGGAGTTCTATCTTGCTTCCTCCGTCCGTCCACCCCCTGGTGGTTTAGACAATTGTCTAAAGGGAATACATAAAGGAAAAATAGTATCTTAAAAGACATTTCAGAATGACTTAGGTAACAACTCCCTGCCCGACGTTCATAAGCACAGGAGCTTGAGAGTTTCTTAAAAAGGATAGGTGGATGACACAATTCTATCAGTCTTGCACACTCTGGCTTGCTGGTACAATTCAACAGTTCAGGCTTGAGCTTCAAGCTTTTGACAGTCTCAGCAATTATTTAGGCGTTTTCCGCCTTACCACAAATAAATAGTTCTTCTATTGGCTTTCACTTTCAACACAGGCTTGCCTCTTCAGGGCTCGAGCCTGCCTCTTTTTTCACATTCCACTCTTCACTTCATCACAGTTCTGCACAGGCTTCCATCCACCGGGCTTGAGCCTGTCTTTCTCTTTGTGGGGGTTCTCTTCCCCACATTCTGTCCTTCAGACTTAACTTTACCACAGTTCAGCACAGGCTTCCCTCTGCCGGGCTCAAGCTTGTCTTTCTCTTTCACTGTCGGAGACTGAAGAAAATGCAAAGATTTAACGTAGACCTCTGCATGAACACTTCAGCCTCCTTTTAAACAATTTGACAATTAACAATCTTCACAACACCAATTCTCCTTTACTTGTAGTTTTACTTTTGCCCTCTTGGCCTCTTTCAAATTTCACATGCAACACCAATGCCTCTTGGTACTTGTAGTTTTACTTTTGTTCTCTTAGCATCTTTCAAAATGCATGTCCTCTTTAATTTTGCCCTGTTGGTAGTTTTCAAAGTTCATATAGATTGCTTTTCACTCAATCAACTCTGTTTCGCGATTGTGGTTATGTTTTTGCCTTCGTTTCCCACTTTCCATTACTCAGAAAATTTCACAGAGACTTTCGAATGTGCGATTCCGCTATACAGAACCACTCTTACTTTGTATACTTTTCTCAGCATTCAATCATTGTTCTCTTCATTACGCGTTGTATCGGCACACGGGCATCCTTCAACACTTGTAACATGCCTCTTTTGCTCTTAACACAAACCAGACTTTTGTTTGGCTTCGATAACTCACCGATCGTGTTAATTGGGCTTCTATCTCCAATGCTTTTCCCGTAGCAGTCAAGGCCATTACCAACTCCTCCTCTGCTCCTGACAGGATTATTTTCTTCACTGATATCGTCACTCAATTCAGATAGCTCCCACTCTTCCTTACCTAATTCACTGGAGTGAGGCTGAATGTCCTTACCCCTCTTCTTATTCTTGAACTTCGCTTTTTGTGTAAGAATTATGTTCTCCCTCAGAGGGAAGCCACTATGCCTGCCTGAGTAAAAAGGGCAGGCAAGTGGCCTCTTCCCTGAGGAAGCCAACAAGAGGAAAATGCTCAGGTCAGCTAAAAAACCTTCTTTAGAGTGGAGAATCCAATGTTCCATGTGAAGCGGATAGACTGATACCAGGTCCTGCTAGCTGCGGTATCTAGGCAGTCGAAACTCCGGGAGATCTGCAAGTAAACAAATCCAGCGCAGGGATGGACATATAGTCGAAGCGGAAGGTCCGATGCAGAACTCAGGGAGATGCCACAGAAAGGAGGAAGAAAGGAGGGAGCCGTGCAGAGAGAAGAGCGCGGTAGCTGGAGCGACCAGGTAAAAGAGCGGGAGACCCGCTGGAAGCAGCAAAGCTGGCCGGGGCCTGGAGCGAGAGAGCATGTGTCAGGAGCAGAGTGGAAATCCAACGCAAAGGGAAGAAAGGAGCGCCGTACAAGGGCGGCATACGAAGGGAGATCTAGAGAGGCAGCAAGAAGCCACAGGGCTCAAAGTCAAAGAGACAGAAGGAAAACTAAGTGTCTCATCCAAAGGGGATCCAGGGGTTGCAACACGCCGACCGCCGGGTGCCGACTGGCTAAGGCAGCCCAGCGGCAGCCATGTTTAGAAAAAGACTAGAGCGCGACTGAAAGAACGGCAATGAACGTGGCGTTGTATCTTCCATCGGCTCCACAATCACCACTCTCACGGGCGCATGACAGTTCCTCCCCAACTCTGTCGTTCACCCGAGAGGGTAGTGGGCTGCCTGAAGCACTTTGAAGGTTTCCCTTTTCTGCTCACTCTTTTTTGATCGTGGAACGTTTCCATCTTCCAAAAGGATGGAATTCTTGCCTGGCTCTCTCTCTCATTCTCTGCAGCAGCTGCTCAGCCCCTTGGCCTTCCAAATTCCATAGCATGGTTTGCATCAGCCCCGAAAGAGCTGTTCCTTCTTGCACCCAGCCTCGCTCAGAGAGCGCATGTGCGCGCCTCCTCTTATCCTGCCAGGGAGTGTTAACAAGTGGCAGGTGTATGTAATTCGGATAACGTGCCAGACTCTGCCTGGTCTCATTAGAGGCACAGAGCTAGTGCAAGTCAGTAGAGGTAATCCTCATGGCCTCATTCCTCACCTTCCTCTGCTCAGTAGTGTTGTCAATGTGAAGTAGGCTGGAATTGTAGTTGTAGTTTCTGAAAAAATAAGCAGGGATAGGGGTAAAATGGGTTAAGGAAAAAGGGGGATACCATGTCTCACCATTAGTTGCTTCACACCCACTCCCCGAGAAGCTCCTACTCAGGTGATCCTCCCTCGCAAGTCCACCCCCAGTATCGGGATCCAAAAGCGATTGCCTTTCCCTCTGGTTTTTCACAGACCACAGAAGACTTATTCATTTGTCAGGAAATTCGGTCCTTTCCAATATTTCCATATCAAAAACTTCTCTTGTGCTCATGAAAGATTGCTGGCATTCTCAGTAATATGAAGTGTAAAGAGAAATAGCAACCCAAAACCCAAACTTTAAAAATAATCCAAAAGGCCAAATAAACAGTTCACCTCTTTGCAAAGTAAAACAATGTTTATTACATGCAAAAAGGTCTCAGAAGGTCCAGTAGAACCGAACAGACAGGGAGCCCGTCACACCCTAAGGGGTTACAGGTTTTATAGCAGAAAACCACAAAATCTTCATACATAGGTTACAATGTTATCCCACCACCTTCAATGGCTACCACCTATGAAGTGCTAAAACCCCTGATAGTCCCTGGACCGATTGGCCACACTTTATCTAAACCCATTCCCCTGACCACATGGCCCACTACATCACCCCTACTGAATCCAGGTACGGGATTGGTTTGTCATTTATTGATACATTAATAAATTGTGACCGTCATGTGATGTGCACCTCTCCCCGCCCCGATCCAGACACGTTCAAAGTGAATTGGCAAACCCCAGGTGCTCTGTAATGACATGACCAGGGCACCATTTTTGAGTATGAATTTCAGGGATTTATTTGCTTTGGTTCTGCATGTGCTTGTAATTCATATGGGATGCTGGGTGAGGGTGGTAGCGCTCTAAATCTTTGCCGGACCTATTGGCATCACAAAACCCCATGCCCTCTTCTCAGTGCTTAATTTGTGGGGGTGTTTGCCAGGGCTTAGCCCCAGGACTTATTTCTGAGCCCTGGAATTTATTTTCTCAGACTCATTCTGATTATGATGTTGTGTTTTGGCAACTTTATTATTAAATCTCATTCAGCAGTTGTCACACAACAAGCAACAACAGTGTGCACTGGCCACATTCTCTTCTCCCTGTGTCAACACAGTGTTATTCATGAACTTGATGACCCATGTAGACAGCAGGGTGGTATGTGATGAATCATACACCTCCCTCACTAAACCCCTGCCTAAAGTCTCCTCCCAGGTGGCCAGGGAAAGACAGACGCTTCCTGATCCTGATCTTGGGGTGGTGTACTGCAGGAGGATCACCTGGGTGGAGACAGGGCCCAGAGTGGCGAGGAGATCCTATGGGGTGATTCGCAGTATCTATTCTTTAGAAGGGAGAACCTTTTAAAGATTATGATGTATCTGAACCACAAATAAAATCTGTGGCTATGGGCACAAGTGACATAAAATCTGAACAAACCCTAAGAACAGAAATTCATTCGAGGCACTTAAGGATAAAAATCCTACCAAAGGTAATATGGAAGCACATTTAAATGTGTTGCCTTAAATACATTGTCTTCCTCTTTAACAGTGAATTTTGATGGTTCATCCCTGAATACCTTTAAGGGAAATAAATATACCCTTAAAAATAAGAAGTTACCAAAAAGACTTTATTTTGTTGTTGAGGATTACATGTCCCACAATCCTATAGGTACTGGGACGAGGAAGAGGGCCAAAGAGGCATGTGGCAGCAGTCGTCGGGCAATTCAACCTGATTGCCCACACCTGAGGGTAGCTGAGCAGCTTAAAAGGCCCCTTCAGGTTCAGGCCATTAGCAGGAGCTGGAACTGTGGTTGGAGTGTATGCAGTAGAAGCAGAAGCAGAAAGAAGAAGGCACAGTGTTGGCAATCCAGGCAGAAATGGGATAACTGAATGGACTCTGGGACTCTGCTTGTCCTGTGAGGGTCCTGTTCCCTCGAACTCTGATGTGTAGAGGCAGTGCAGCTGAAGGTGTGCAGGAAGATTGCCTTTCCCCATGTGCGCCTAATTGCAGAGGTTTCGCAGCAGGATGCGTTTAGGAGACCATGGTCAGAGGTTGCTGTGTAACCGAGAGTCTAAGGAGCAAGAGGGGCTACTTAATTGAATGGCCGGACCAGTGACGCCTTCAGCGTGGAAGGGTGTAGGTCCAAAATGAAGCCAGAAGTCGTAGAGGTTATGCAGAACGAGGAAAAAGGAACACAGAAGCCGGTGCGTTGAACCGGGCATTCTGATTCCTTGCTCGAACACTGCCAGCAACAGTATCCAGCTAAATAATCACTTGCGTATGGATAGAAGTGATGCAAAGTTGATCATTACGTATTTGACAATGGAACACTTTAGTTGTTGCACTCAGTTGTGACCAAGCATTCTCCCTTTCACTCGGGTGAAGAGAAAACACAGTGAAACTGCATTGTTGAACTTAGAAACTTGGAAAGCACACAAAGAAATGGTTGTGTGCGCCTAATAACGATTCTAGGAGGCAGAGTAATCTCTGAATCTTTATTAAAGCAGTTAACAATTTATAACAAGAGATGCCAAGTGTTAAAACATTGTTATTACAAGTCGGAAAGAGCAAGCATTGCCCAAGCCAAGAGCGTACCAGGTATTTCCCCGATTAAGACTGAAACCAGCCTTTCCCAGAGCCAAAGTCTGGATTGAATATTACTGTGACCCATATAGAATATCAACATTGCCTAAGATAAGTGTGCAAGCCTTACCTGAAGCCAAGAGAGGGGCAGCAAGGCTTCTGGGTAACTATTCTGGCTAACAGTAGGGAGAGGGATAAAGGTAAGGTTGGCGAAGATAAGCTTGCTATTTGTGATTATTCTTTTTAAATTGATCCAACCTACATTGCCAAAGCCAATAGGAAGAGGAGAGAAGAGTGTCCTAAAGGCAATTCTGGGTTGTCGTTGTGGCAGACAGACGAGAGGCAAAGAGGCTCCTGTAAGGAAGGCATGGTATCAAAGTAAGACAGACACAAGTGACAACAGTTCAAGGGTGTTTATTGAACTTTATCAAGGGTGTGATAAACACCTATCTAAAGCTAAATCTAAAGATAGGAGCAAGCTATGACCATCAAATAATGATAATGCAGTTCTAAGGGTCTATACTAAAAAACCTATTGCCAATCCTTATCGCTAATTTACAAATAGTGTGGGGGAATGTCCATGAGAAAGAAAGAAGTGTTCATAAAATGATAAGTCAGGATGTTCAGGCCGTTGGCCTCCCTTCCCCACGTTTTCAGCACGAGACAAGGCGGTTCACTCAAGCGTAGCACACTCTTGGGCTTCTTCGGCACAAGGACACAGTTCCATTGCCAAGATCAGAGCCTTCGGTGCCCAAGTCTCTTAAGTTATCAAAGTCTCTTGGTTCAGGGGGCCTGATGCACCAAAACAACGAAAAGTTCCTTCAAGTCTTCAAGTCAAGCGATTCACTCTTTACCCTGGATCTCCCTCAGCCGGGCTCAGATCCCTTTTCTACCACAATCTTTAGTTTGGCTCCCCCCTCTTCCGGGCCCAGATCCTGTTCTCCAATGCTTATAGAATATCTTTTCTTGGGTGACTCACGGTCCACCCCGGATCCCTGTCAGCCGGGCTCAGATCCCTTTTACATGATTAGTTTCCCTCAGCTGGGCTCGGGCCAATTACCGTTTGTGTTAGCTATTGTAGACTTTTGAATGTGCAGGGGATTTGGCTTCTGCTGGTTCAGGACTACTTCGATTTCACAGTTAACAATTTTACATTCTCAGTTGGATACCTAACAGATACCTTTGAATGAGCACCCACGTTGCGCCAGACCACTCTGTAAATGACATCTACCTATCCGGTAAGATAGCTCAGCGGGTTGAGCGCTCGCTGCTGCGATCTGAGCGTGATCTGCAGGTCGCAGGTTCGAATCCTGGCAAGGGCAACTCAGCCTTTCATCCTTCTGAGGTCGATAAATGAGTACCAATTTCGGTTGGGTGATATTATATGTAAATATGTGCTCTGTAAAGCGCTTTGGATTAAGGCGCTATATAAATAACACATCATTATCATTATCATTACCTTGGTTTGAAAAGTTCAGTCTCTGCTTGGATATTCTATTGGATCAGAACTGGATCCAAAAGCGATGGCTGTGTCCTGGCCAACTGGATGACAGATCCCCCGGGACTGGCGGGTGAGACACCCTCAGGATTCTCACACTCCCCCCCCCCCCCCCGGCACCCCCCCCAGAAATGTGTGATGCTGGAAATGCCTTATGGAAGGACAGGTGCTCCTAGTCCTTGTCCTACCACTTCTATGTATGCGTTTTCTCTTTTTTCTGCCACTGAGGTCCAGTCTGGACTTCTGGCAGTGCAGCTCTTCATATTTTCCTTTTGGTGTATAACACCCATGGGATACCCTAATGGCACCCACCGGTGGGGGTATACCCTTGTACCTCTTATGTGTGTTTCTGGGCACCTGTGTGTTGACCAGAGAGTAGGGTATGTGCTGGTGGCAGCTACATGCTGACTTGGCAATGGCTCTGAGTGTCCTCCATTTTTGGGACGCCCAGGCACTGCCATAGGCATCAATGGATTCCTGATAGAAAGCAAGATGGCCACTGTGACCTCTTGGTTTCTATTGCCTTTTACCTTGTTTCCCAAATTCTGGTGAAGCCCTGACTCTGTCCCTTCCTGCTGACAGGCTGTCCGGCGGAAATACCATATATGGCTCTGCGGCTGCCTCCTGTCAGACTGACTGGAGCCCTCCCACGGGCTGTGTGCTGTGGGTATACCCTTGGGGTGGGACCTGCGTGAATGGAGTCTGAAGTGAACTCACATTCTGTGTTATGGGTGTCTGGTTTCTGTGTGTGACACAATGCCTGACATGAATGCTGTGTAGTGTCTGGAAGACTGAGTGCTTACCACAATACATATTCTTTGTTATGGGTGTCTGGGTGGAGTGAATGGCCTGAATGCCTGCGAGTCTGATTGGCTGCCTTCCTGCATGAATGCCTTTCTGCGTGATTGGTTGACTGGGCCTGGCTCAGCCCGAGTGAATGGGGACCAAATGTGCATAACAGGACACTTCTCACTCACCAATTTGTTCAGAAGCTGAAGTAGAAGCTGAAGCAAGAAGAAGCTGTTCCTTGAAGCTCAGCTGAAGGAGAAGTCTGCTGATGCATTTTATTTGTGTAATCCAAAAGCTGTTGTGTTCCTGCTAGGACTGATCCAGAGAGGACTTGCAAAGGAGACCTCTCCCCCCGAGCTACGAGGGACCATCCTGCAATCAGCTACTCTTCATCCGAAGTGCCCTGGAAACCAGTCTTTTGTTCCTGCCGTCCGGAGAAGGGATCTTTGTGTGTCCTGAAAAAGGAGTGCCCGGACATGTCGAGTCGACAAAGTCCATTCGGGTCACCCAGGATCCGGAGGAGCGTTTCGTGACTGCTGGAAGCCATTGCTGTCTACCGGCCAGAAGAGTGGGTACCCTGGCATAGTGCTCCTGGACACCCAGAGCTGTGAATGTTCCAGACTGCCTAAGAATACTTCAAGGGACATCCTTGCCATCATCACTGACCACTTTTTCCCACCAGAGAAGGTTGTGGGTCGCTGAGTGCTGAGGAAGGTACGCCGGTGGGTTTCCCGCTACCAGAATCGAACAAAGGCGTCCCGAGAGTCCAGACTTGTTGAGGGTCCATGGTCTACTGAGTGGTCAAGTCCATGTTGCCAAAAGCCATCCAGAGGTCCGTGCTGCGGCTGCAGCATCAAAGAACCCGAAAGGCGGAAAACCACGATATTCCGAAACCCGACACCAAAAGTGACCTATGCACCCGTCGTCGCCAAACGTCATTGAGGGTCCCTGGGGTGTAATTCTCGTCTGCCAAGCCTTTAAGGAGCCCCAATCAAGTTTCATCTTCACAGAACTTCTACAGTCGGAAAAATCATCGACGAACAGAGAGCACCGCGAAGAGCAAAACTGCTGCACTTCAGAAAGACTTTGGTTGGGGGCGTTGCTGAGCAGCAAGAGAAATGGCAGCCTGAGTGTGAGCTCTGGGCCCCGGGAACATCCTCATTCAAAACATATAATTCTGTGAGCCAGCTAACTACCTCTACTGAAGAAATTGCAGCAGCGGAGGGTCTGGAGCACATGCGGACCAAAGATCTCTTTAATCTGGTGTGCAGCAGTGAAGTCTGAATCCATTGAAGGGGAAGTGGACTGACGGGGAAGCTCGGCCCGGCAGACTTCGCTGCGGGACTCGGAGCGGCGGCTAATTTTATGACTGGGGAGGAGCTGGAGGCACATGCGGCACACGCTGGGCTTCTCTCGCCGCGGCCCAGTCCCTAGGCAGGTGGTGAGGTCTGCGGAGCAGAGGACCCAAGAGGGGGACGCATGGCTGGGTAGATCCATGTGGGTGATGGTGAAGAGATGGATCAGACATCTCTTTTGGTGAGACTACCTGCTGGTAACAGAGCACAACACCGAGCTGAGAATGTAACATGCCCATGTGGGAGGCCAGGCAGCAGACATTAGATCCGGCAGCCTGCCCCCTCCTCCCACGCCGCTCTCCGCTGTAGTGACGCATCATCCATGTAGAGTTTCGGTGCCCTGAATGCACTCCGGGCCCCGGACACTGGCCAGCACAATAGGACAATGGTGCTGCAGGGTTCTGTGTGCTTGGAGGACTGGGACCACAGGGGGACAAAGCTGGCTGTGGAGGTGAGAGGGGTGAGGCTCCCCCAGGAAATATTGAAGGGCAGTGACAGAGAAGTGGCTGCAGAGGTGCATTAGCTCGACTACTGGCTGACCCCAGGTTGTGAATGTCTGTTTCACAGCATTAATGTTGTGGACTGGCCTGGGATCAGCGACTGGAGCTGAGTTGCTTGACCACCACAGGAGACTGAGAAGTGAGATTATTCGTATAGTAGGCACCGTCCCATGGGGGCCCGAGGTCACCAAGTTCAAGATGAGCAGGTGGATGCCCATACTGGTTAACAATTTATGGAAGCTATTGCACTGTGCAACTTCATCCTCTAAGGCTCGCAATAACAAGTGGAGTGTGAGGCGGCCAGGGTCTGGTGGCCCAATTGAACTAAAATCACAGCACTCTGCTCTGCACTCTGAAATCCTTATTTCTGGGATGCCTGAGGGACTGGCCTTTTGGCACATGACCAGAGCTCGTTGGAGGCAGCCGGAGACCGGTTTGAAAGAGAAAAACCACTGGAGAAACCCATCTTCGGGATGCAGAGCGGGAGGCGGAGAGACTGTCGAACCCCCATGTGGCTGGAACCATAGCCTTGACTGTACATGGATAATTAAATTCAACTAAGAAGGGGTCACACAGCTCCCGACACTCCGGGCATATCGGAGTGCGGAAGTGGCTTGGACCTAAACTGGGCACATCCTTTGGCTGGTAAACCGGAGACAGGAATGGGGAGACACTACCGCTGATAGAAACATGACAAAGGTAATGGGAAAGAAATGGGCCCCATGGATTTCTTCACTAACAACCCAGCAAGGACCCCTAGATCGGATGACCCAGGGCAGAGCGAGGCCCTAGGAGTTCGTCGACACCCTTGAAGATCAGCTGATGGCGGCTATGCAGAATGGCTTTATGTCTGTCTGTGTCAAACTCGACGACATAGTGGCAAGCATAGGATCGCTGAAATCCAGAGTGGAGAAGGAGAGTGGCCGTATCAAAGAGGCTGAGACCAGGAACGGAAAGCTGGAAGATAGAGTGGGCCAACACGATCGTGCTATAGCGATTATAACGTCGGAGTTGACAAATATCCAGGGTAAATGCGAAAACCTTGAGTCGCGTTCGCAACGCAATAGTGTTCGCATAGTGGAGTGCCAGAGGCAGCATGCAAAGGGCCTATGGAACCATTTGTAGAAAATGTGTTAAAAAACCTTGTTTGGAGCGGAGAAGTTCTCCCTGCATTTATAGGTTGAACGTGCACACCACGCCTTCGCTCCAATCCCCAAACCAGGGGGCCCTCCGTGCACAATTATTGCAAAGATGCTCAACTATAGGGACAGAGACCTCATACTGAAACTATGCAGGGAGCAGGGCGCACTTTGCTCTGAAGCCAGCAATGCCCATATTTATCCAGACTTCGCTGCCGGGGTCCAGATACAGCATAGATCATATGATCCGGTGAAAAGACTACTTAGGGCAAGACATGTCCCATATGCCCTTATGTTTCCAGCCAAGCTGCGGATACAACACAGAGGTCGCACACACTTATTTGGCAACTCATCGTACGCCATTGCTTATGTGGAAACGTCCACCCATCAAATGCCATTGCTTATGTGGAAACGTCCATTCCACTCCCACCAAGGACCACAGGTACAACAAGAACCAGATTTAGGAGATGGTGGAGCACTGGATGATCCAGGAGACTGAGGTCACAATCCTTATGGCCGAACTCTTTTAGTAAGCTGCGTCAAATGCTTTCACGCATATGTAATTGCTGTTCGCAACGCACCCCAGGAGATTTCCACTAGTGTTATAGGTACACATCCTCAGGTTGGGGGAGATAATGAGGGAGGAATGGGCGGACGTTATCAAGTTGAGGGACATAATGGGGGGGGGCAGAATGAGCATGATGCAATGAAGTTCTGGTATACAGGATGGTGATTGGGGGAGAGTGGTAGGGGGGAGTTATGTTTAAAAAGTTGACAGATGTGCTACTAGGCGAGCACAAGCGGAATGGCCTGCACACATCGGTGGGGATGACGAGTGCATATTAAAAGATTGTTGGGAAGGTACGGGTGAGGATGTGAAATTATTGACCTGGCACGCCTGTGGCCTTAATAATCCTATCAAGGCGAGAAAGGTTCTCGCATACTTGAACCGTCACCGGCCCATAGTAGTAATGCTACAGGAAACACATGTTCAAGGGCCGCTGAATAGGGGGTTTGCACCCAGGTGGGGTGACCAGCGATACTACACCTAATACTCATCACAAGCCCTTGGGGGTGCTCACATTAATACACTGGGCACTATGTTTCCTCAAAGAAAAAAAGAGCATTGACCTGCAGGGGCGCTATATGATAGTGTGGGGGAGGGTCACCGGTATGAGAGTGGTATTGGCCAACACACTTTCTCACGGACAGCTTGGTATGAGAGAAAACGGACCAACACCCGAGCTGTGTACCTGACATGTCCCAATACAATGCTCAGGCAGGGTCAGGCAATTACTGACCATCACATACAACTGACTTCCACTACACTTCGCCACTCTGAGCAAAGCAAAACACACGAGAAAGCAGCAGTTCCAAGATGGCAGTTTAACACCAGGAGAAAGATGGCAAAACTGAAGGGGATCGCAAGGAGGGAAGCACCCTTGACCTTTTCGTGGAGGAACCGTTACTTTCACCAATCCTCGAGAATAGAAAGCGTAAAGACTAGGAAACCAGGCAGAAGAATCCTATATTGTGTGTTGTCGGTACCCGTGGCCCTCCCGAGTCGATAATCAAGGCAGGGAAAATCACTTGATGCTGTGGTAGTCCTTGGCTCCTACAACAAAGCAGCAGCAGTGAAATCAACAAAGCCGGTGAGTTGGGGAGACCGATACCAGACTGGTCTGTGTTGAAACCAAGGTTGCAAATGGCAACATTGTATGGTGAACTCTGAAGCGAACAGTGTGATAACCAAAGCAAGTAAAAATTGAACTACATATGAGCGATTAAACTTTGAAACCAAGATATGATACCCTTGACAGAGTGGTACGGCACCGCGTGCATGCTCATTCGAAGGAATATGTAAGGTATCCAACTGAGACCATCCCATAGAACAGTCCATTTTTGCTGTGTTCGTTCTCATAGAGGGGCGCCCAGGACTCATTTTTGTAATTTTTTCAAGGGCCTTAGGTTTAGTCACCCTAAGTGTCCTAGGGTCAAGCAGACGTGGACCCCTTGCTCACTGTGCTCAGAGAGGCACAGCTCCACCTCACTGATGATGCCCAAGATGGCTGAAATACGTGTATGGGGTTGCTGTTGGTACTCTTGTTCAGAAGGGTTTTGCCATAGCATTTCGGTTGTGGACAGCCCATGTGGGCAGGACAAAGACTGATATGCAAATGGACATTTCCCATCTGTGAAAGGTACAGTGAGCTGAAATGTGGCTGCGGACTGTAGAGTGGGTACCATCCCATAGAATAGGCAGTTTTTGCCATGTTCGTTCTCATAGACGGGCACCCATGAATCATTTTTCGATTTTTTTCAAGGGCCTTAGGTTTAGTCACCCTAAGTGTCCTGGGGTCATCCAGACGTGGACCTCTTGCATACTGTGCTCAGAGAGGCACAGCTCCACCTCACTGATGATGCCCAACAAGGCTGAAACACATGTATGGGGTTGCTGTTGGTACTCTTTTTCAGAAGGATTTGCCATAGCGTTTTGGTGCTGGATTGCCCATGTGGGCGGGACAAAGACTGATATGAAGTGGATAATGTGGCCGCAGACAATAGAGTGGCTACCATCCCATAGAACAGGCCATTTTTGCTGTGTTCGTTCTCATAGAGGGGCTTCCATGACTCATTTTTTGATTTCACCACTAGGAGGTCCATTTGACTTGGTCTTTGATTTTTAACCACCAATATGAATGGCACGGGAGTTGCCAACACCACCTGCGCACTCTCCAAGTGTGTTTTAACCAATATACACAATCCACCATAGCTTCTACCTCTCTTATTTTTCCCTGCCCTCCACTGATATGAGGCAAAGCCATCCATGCTAATTTCATCCCTGGACAATGTTTCTTGGAATAACACAATATCTATCTTGTTGAGTACCCTCTGTTTCTCTGAGCACTCTAACCTAATTTTTATTCCCACCACGTTCCATGACAGTAATGATATGGAATTCGGATTGGGAATACCCTGGGTGGCAATCACTACCACCGCATGTAACTGCCCTTGGGCAACCCCCGGACCAAAAAATTGGCTATGTCGGTGAGACAGGCGAACTGGTTCCTGGACAGCACCAAATCTGGTATTCTGCCGGCCCAGCCAATCACAGCCCTTTCACTATGCGACACACCAGATAAGGATTTGGCTCTTTGGGAAGAAATCCTACCCGACCCCATGGACCTATTTAATATACTTCTATGTGCTAACCCTAACTTTGCCCTATCTTGGGGATAAAATAAGTTTAACGATACTAACCAGGCCTTACGATTTTGGCTAGGGGTACCCAGGTTATATTCAACCAAATAGTTGGTTACTTGAGCATTTTTGAAAGTCACTACCACACAATCACCTGCTACTGACTTATCCTTGATGCTCACCAAGATGTTCTTCGGGCCATTAGGATCATGAGTTCTCCCTCCACATGTGAGTTGACCCACTGGGCTGACTTGTTAGTCAAGGCCCCACAATCTTCACTACATCCTGCTCCCAGGGTGGGTACATTTAATATTACTCCCACCAGCAGAAATCCTTACAGTGGCAGCTGTAAAAGATATTGCCCAAGATCTACCTTGTCCTGTTCCTGTGGAGCAGTTCTTCTCATTATAACTCGATCTTAGGTTGGAGAACTTTAGGATTTCGAACCTACGGGTGGTGGGCAGGGACGTTCTAGCCGCTGAGTCATTGACTGAGTACATTGACAGGGAAGGTGACGTGGCGGGGGATGTATCTCCTCTGGTACAGGGGGACGCTTATCCATGTCATGTACCTCATTTGTTCCCACATTCCCCTTCCCTACTTGGGGGCTTTGGAATTCCGTTAGCCCTGGGGGGGGGGAGTTTATTACACATGCCCTCCTGCATGATATTAAGCTGAATGGCCTGTCCCTTGATACTTGCGGCTGTGATTGGTGGTTGCGCCACAGGTACTCCGTCCGGCACAGGTAGCCGACAGGTGGCCATTAATGTGCTTAAATTACCCTCTCCCCCTGGTCCCTACTCATTGGCTCCTGTGTTCCTGGTGGTGGGCTTGCGCAAGGTGGCCGTCTACCCGTGGAGATTATTGCTAACTTTGCCACCCTAATCTCCTCATCTAGACGGATCACCTTTTGCAGATGGGAATCTAAAGTCCCTCCCCCTTTTGAACCATGCGAAACCCCAGATGCGCCCTCCAGGCCGACAGCCTTCTGCAGTGGGGTAGGATTGGCCTTTCTGACTTTCTTAGAGCCCTTGGATGCAAGGAGGCTAGTGGTTGCCTTACATTTTACCATGTTTAGTACTCCTTTTACCAAACAGACAGTTAATCAACCCCTCACTCTTATATTGGGCTAATAATCAAACACCAATTCAATAGACAAAAGAAAAGAGAAATCCATACTAGGGACTTGTTAGTACATATTAAGAAATGTAGGGTCCAAGTTCATAAACTCCATGTTTAAAAGTATAAAACTGAAATGAAAAGCAAGGAAACACCATGTATGAAGTTCAGAAGGCTATACCATTAAATGGCCACCTAATTTGGGTTAGGGTAGGGTGAATTGTTGCAATTTCTCCAGGTGTTCCCCAGTGATGCAAGCCCCTAGATCTCAGAAAATACCAAGTAGAGCAGCGGACCAACCTAATTCAAGGGACCCTTTTGTACCTTTTATTGTCCACCGGGTCACTATGAGGAAGAGCAAGCTCGTAGCCCTCTAGAGAGCCCCCATGGTCAAATAAGCCCAGCAGTAACCTCTCGGTAATGAGGGTAATAGTAATAGTAAAGATAATGAGGGAATTATGATTTGATGCAAAAAAGGGCCATATTGTCGTAGTTCGTCATAATTCACCACAGTTTATTGTGTCACACTCGGGGCACACCTTATCTCCAGCCCTCGTTGCTCAATAGGCAGGCAGGGAATGCCTGACAGCTTAAGAAGCTGCCTTAGTCCGTCTCTCCCCTCCTTTAGAAGAAACAGTTGGACAGATCTGAAGGGACTGCCTCAGGTTCTCCAAGATCGACAATTCGAAGCTCCAAAGTTAATTAATTACAGGGAGATTAACAGGTAGTTTTGGTCTTTTTGAGCCCAAGGGCCAGAGCCAGATAGTACCTGGAGCCGCAACACTTCCTGCCAGAATGGTTAGCCACCATTGCTAATATAGGAGAACCATAGAGAGGAATTAAGGAAGGGGGAATAGACCTCCTCTCAATTGTATGTAGAAATATGTGGGATTACAAATGAGGTTACGAGAGCCCTATTTCTCAGCTGTGCCCCTAGTAATTGGTGGAGCATGAAAGGTCAGTGACATTTAGGGCAATGGGGCTGCCAGGATCCAACTTCCCCTGGTTCTCCCACCTTCTTTGCCACAAACTGCAAGGATGAAGTGAAAAAGTCACGTTACTGCAGCTATGAGACACATACACATGCAGAACGCAACTGCAGCGACTCACCAGTCGAAAGAAAATCAGATGGTCCAATAAAGCCAATTGTCCGAGACCAGACTTACCCCAAGTTCAGCCCAATCCACTAGGTCTGCGGCATGTTGGAATATTCAGCAACAAGGTTGCAAGCCTCAGCCGGCAGCCTGCGCAGGCTGTTCCGACTGCAGATGGACTCTGCCCCGGACTCCGCCACGCTCTGCTCTGGCTCACAGTCTTTGAGTGAGGAGTCCTGCCTTCCCAAAGTAAACACTGCAGGCAGACTGCGAGGGACACACTGTGCCGACTGCAGATGGACTCTGCCCCGGACTCATCGTTATCATTTGGCCTTGGACATCTGCATTCACAGTAATTTGGTAATATGGGGCTATAAACACTGATATTAACGGTACATATGGTGATCCATTCTTGTATGACATGTATATCACTTTACTATGATGTTGTGACCATATTTTCCATAGTGTACTTAGGAACAATGCTATGTGATGCCACTTCCTCAAGGGGTGAAAGGTTGTGTTACATTGCTTCCCGTGATGTCACTTTGGGGTGGGATCAAATTACATCACTTCCTGTGATGTCATCAGAGGTCAAGGGTCATGTGATGTCTCTTCCGCTAACCCTGACATTTTGGTGAAATTAATCCCTGGGGGCCCCCTATTGGGAGCGCAATGCAAGTAACTACTCCCCCCTGCTGCCCCACCAGGTTTTCTGGACTCTCTCGAGCACCCCATTTCCCTTGAGGAGGTAGCAGCCGCAATTAAGTTCCTGAAGCAAGCAGCCCCAGGGCCTGACAGCTTTATAACATCAATTCTACAAAGTATATGCCCAAATCTTACCGCCCCGCCTCACTGCCCTCTGTAACTCTACCTAGTCACAGGGTGCATCTCACCATCCATGCAGGAATCTCTTAACGGTGCTCATACCCAAATCTGGGAAAGACCCAGAGGACTGCAGTTCCTGCAGGCCCATAACACTGATGAACAATGATGCAAAGATCTTCTCCAAGATCTTGGCGTCAAGACTCTCCAGGGTTCTGCGTCATTTGGTGCATCCTGACCAGACAGGGTTCATTGCGGGCCACACCACCCACAACAATATCAGGCAGATTCTCAACCTCATTGAGAGCACCTGCAGGGCAGGTGTGGAACTGGGCGTCATCTCACTAGATGCTCACAAAGCGTTTGATCTGGTGGACTGGGGATATATAAGCAGGGTCCTCGCCCACTATGGGTTTGGCCCAAACATTAAAAAATGGGTCTTCGATAACTATCAGCAACCCACTACCTCACTGACAGTCAACGGGTGTAGATCCCTGAAATTAGAAATCTCACTGGGCACCCACCAGGGTTGCCCCCTATCGATTCTAATCTTGCATTTGCCACCATGATACGGGCCAACCTGTGGATACGGGGTCTGCAGATAGGGGAGCCCTTCTACAAAATCTCCCTACATGCTGATGACGTGCTACTGTCCCTCACACAATTGAACTCCTCCCTCGAAACGCTATGGCAAGTGCGATGGGTGTAAACATTCCCCAGAGACAGCGGGAGGAGGTGGCTAGAAGGAGGCCAGTCACATGAGGTAAGGCCCATATCACCTACCTAGGGATGTGGATTCCGAATAAGGTGCTGCACGTTTATCAGACCAATTTTCTGCATTTACTAATTAACCTGATGGACGTCCTAGACCATTGGCACAAGCAACAGTTGTCATGGATCAGGATAATTGATGCACTTAAAATGAATATAGTCCAGAGGCTCATTTACCACTGCCTCACACTGCCTGTCACGATCCCTGAGAGGGAGCTGGGGAAACTGCAAAGGGGGGTGATGAAGTCCATATGGAGCAGGAAAAAAAAGTGGGTTGCCAAAAGGGTTATGCTCAGGGGGGGGGTCCCTAGTGGGGGCCTTGGTGTCCCAGACATCTCCAGGTACTGCCTGGCGGCTCAACAATCCTTCTCCTTTGCATGGCAAGAGGCTAACGATCCACCTAGATGGAAACACATTGAGGATTCATGGGCTCCAGCCCCTCTTTTAGCCCTGCCCCACCTCAGTCCGACGTGGCAAGCCCCGGCAATGGGCCCACTGGCTCCACCTGAAACACTATCCACTGTTGGAGGATAGTTGTTAACCGATGGGACGTCAGCACTATCTTAGGCCCTCTCCCCCCAGTTTGGGGTAACCCAGAGTTCACACCGGGGTGCAATCTTGCAGGGTTTCGCAGATGGTGGGAGGGTGGCTTATCCCAATTGAAAGACTTTTTCCGCGACTGGGTCCCCCTATCCTTTGAGGAATGCAAAGCCAAGTTTCAAATCCAATGAGGAAGAGAGCTTTAGGTACGCCCATCTTCGGCAGTGGATGTCACAACATAACAAGAGAGCGCAGGGTGGGAGGAAGCTTAATGCACTAGAACACACCCTGACTGCTGCAGCGCCCAGGGGCAAGATCTCAACCCTCTACAAGCTCCTAGACAGATTGGACCCCGCTAAAAAGGAGATCTATATGTCCAGATGGGAGAGGGAGATAGAGATGGAGCTTGGGGTGGAGGAGTGGAACCAGATCTGGGTGAGCACATTTAAAAGCTCCAAGTGCATCAAAAACAGCGAGGGGGCAGTGAAGGTGTGCTACAGGTGATACGTCACAGCAGAAACCCTGCACAAGAGTAACCCCTCGCTGTCACCAGTGTGCTGGAGGGGATGCGCAACCACATGCTCGCTTTTGCACCTCCTGTGGTCTTGCGAGAAGTCTGCGCGATTCTGGAAGGAGGTACTAGCACAGATCAAACATATAATTGGGTTAACAATCCCCTTGGATCCGGGGGTAGTACTGCTGGGTGACACAGGAAACGGGGTGTTTCCCCTGATAGGCCCCATGGCAGAACTAATCACACACCTACTCACGGCAGCAAAGTACATGACCCCTGTGGAACACCACAATGTACTGATTTAATCTCAGCGGCCACATCACCCCAGCAAACTCAAGATTTCCTATTACTCTGGAAGGAGCCAATCAATTTTCGAGCCATTCGAGAACACTCTCTAATGGTGCCCAGAGCGCCCAATACGTGCTTGTGGTTAGGTAGAACACAGCTGACAGATCTAAAAGAATCAGCAACCCAGACCCGCTTTGATCCAAAACCTCAAGCATGTCTGTCTGGAGATTGAGTAAGGCAGTTTCCGTTCTGTGACTGGCTCGGAAGCCTGATTGCTTAGGATGGAAGATTTCCAAGCTTTCGTAATGTTGTTGGAGCTGGGAAGTTGCTACCTTGTCAACAACTTTCAATAGAAAGAGGGTATTAGTGATAGGGCGCAGGTTGTTCGGGTCACTTGGATTCAGCCTGTTCTTTTTTTAGCTGGGGCGTAACAGCTACCTGCTTGATAGTGTCAGGGACAGGATAATGGCTAAAGGAGGTGTTCATGAAACATGTCAAGAAAGGGGCGAAAACTCCAGGATAACGCAAGATTTTAGTGGGGAGAATCTCACCAGGGTATGAAGTGGGACACATAGATCTGAAAAAAGCCAGGGTTTCTATTTCAGTTATTGGTTTAAAGAAAAAACCAAAGTCTTCGAAATTTCCCAATATCTGGGTGTCATTTTGAGTGTTGTTAGTCAGGGAGTTAGAAATTCTGTTGTGGGCAGAAATGATTTTATTTGCAAAAACAGATTGTACCTGATGGCAGTTATCATTAGATGGAGTGAAGAGCTGGGTCCGTGTTAGGAAATATTTCCATTTTATGTGTAATTTTCCCTCCAGTTGTGTAACCCCCAACTTTTTGCTTTGCTTAAACACCAGTCTGACTTTGGCCTAGGAGCACAGCCTTCTGCTTCACTCCCCTGGGCTTTTCGCTCACTTTATCATGGAGAAACTGCCATGCCCTTACAGACTGTCAGTACTGGGACACTTTGTTTCCCTTAGTCCTTGTTAATGTTTCAACTTTTCTGCAACATGTTGCAAGGGCACACTGTACCTTCCAGTATAGTGCACTTGGGTCTTCCTGTCATTTCTAAAGGCCCTAGATACTCTCAAAGAATTTTTTAGGAGAAGTGCAGGTGTGCTTTGGACAGGGCTGGTGGCAGCTTATAATTTCATGTATTTTTAACCATTTCCTTCCAGGTAAACCACGATTACTGCGGTGGCACAAATAGGTGGCCTGGCTCCAAAATGGCCATGCCAGGAGGTTTTTTGTGCTGTCCTTTGGCCATCTAGCACCTTCACCTTCCCCATGTTGAGCCGACCCGGGTCAGTTCTTATTTGGGCATGTATTCTCCTGTGAAACGCCAAGCTTTCGCGGGCTTCTGCATCCCTGTGTGTGTGCTTGCAAGATGTGGGCTGGACTGTCTGGTTCCAATACACATCCTGGTTGCCAGAGTCCGGTGTGCTGTGAATGCCTGGGACCACCGTGGTCCCTGATTGGTCCACGTATGGTATGTCTGTATGTGAGCAGATCTCCCATTGGGTCCTCTTTGTTTTGGCACAAAGGAGATTTTGGATAGGAGAAGGCTCCAAACACCCATACCAGGTCGATCTCTGGAGTTCTCACTGAACGAAGAATAGGATCCAAGTATCCTGAAACTAAGAAGCTGAGTCGAGGAAGCGCTGGTGACCCGCTGGAAGGTCTGGCACCTTGAGCCTGCTGTCGTGCCGCTGGACCCGTCTGCATCTGGTTGTCCTAGAAGGTCTGCGAAAATGCTTCGACCCATTGCAATAGTGGGACCAACTATTCTCGGCACCTTCATCAAACCCTGCAAGTAAGCCTTCTCGGAAGTGTCCCGTGGCCAACCAGTGGGCTAACCAGCTTGCGCAGGACCTTTCCTCTGAAGCCACCACCATTTCAAGGAGGCCCTTGGAACTTGGTACATCACAAGCTCTGTGTTCACAGCACTCTCACACCGAATTTCGTACACTTGGCATTCCCAGGTCTGGAGTAATGAGAGAGTGCCCGAACCAGAGTACATGCCGTTACCGTGTCACCCCGCCGTGGTGACAAACTTTGAAAACTCATTGCAGCTGTGCTCTTCTGTGCCCTGAAGCCTGCTACAGTGGAACTGGCCTGATCCATCCACCAGGGACGGAGAAATCGCTAGTGTCCCGTTTGGGAATCAACGATGTAACTTCATCGCTGAAAGCCACAGATTCGAGAGCCGCAAGATTGCTGCATTTGAACCTGCAACCGAAGTGGACTCCACTGCCGAAGTTTGGTCTGGACTATGCCGAGGGTCAGTGAGTAATTGCAACCCTAACCGGTGGCCCCTAATTCATCCATCCATTTTTACGCATTAGTGGCCCCTGAGGGCCCCTCTCTTTTCCACTGCTAGTGCGAACTAGCAAACTATTCCCAAGTCTTGGAACCTGCTCTGCCCTGTTGGAGAGACCTTCCACGAATAGTGGGAACTTATTCTGCATCACCTCACCCACCTTCCTGAGCTGCTAAAGACCCTTCAAGAGACCCCGTTTTGGCCATCTGCGTTACCGCGTGCGCCAGCATTGCAAGTACATTTGAGCAATAGGCTCCCCTCTTCTTAGGGACTGGACTGCCTTTCAGTTAGGATTGTATTTGATGCCGAATTGCCTAAAGACTATTTGCACACCTGCTTCCTTCCCTTTTCTAGGTTGTGGACCCATTTTGTGCATTAACCTTTTAGGCCATTTTGGTCTTGTATATATGTATGTTAGTAGGATTGTGTTCGTTTAAAAGTGTTACTGTGATTATACTGTGTGTTGAACCTCAAAGGCTTGGAATAAATGTATTTGTATTTTTAATATATATACACCTGACTGGAAGTGATTCGTAAGTGTCCTTTACTCTGAGTGCTCATTGAGGTCTTTCAGTCATGGTCACCCCTCCTGAGACTTAGTCTTGACTGCTGCCAATGCTACCTCGATTGGTCTGGCTTGTCCAGAAGGTTATCCTGTTCCAAGAAACTAGGCTGGCCTTCTGAACCTCTGCCCACCAGGTCAGAGTTCAGAAATCTGTCTTAACACTCTGTGACATAGGTTTCTCAAGATATCAGTAGATCTCAAAGATCTTTTTACCGTTATTTCCTGCCGACTCAATTTTGTTGTTGTAAACATTGCTTTTTGCCTCTTAAATGTGAGTTTTATAGATTGTTTGTAGCGAGTTCCAATTTGCCTTGGTCTCAACTGTTTGGTTTGTGACCCAAGCTCGTTCTGCCTGTCTTTTTATTGGGGTGTAACAGAGCTGGAGTTAACCAGGACTGTTGACATGTCGGATTGCGGATCTACTTTGATTTCAAAGGAGCCACTCTGTCTAAAAGGCAGTTTAATTGGGTGTTGTAGGTGGTCACCAGTGTCTCAAGAGAATCCAAGTCTGAGGTGTTTTACATGATTGTTTTAACACATGGTTCCAACTCCACTTGTAATTATAATTGGTTATTTATAACTCGCTTTAATAGCCAGAGGTTTCTAAGCTTGGACCCGGGATCTAAACTGTGTTGCTCTGCATTTTCTTGCTTCCAAGGAGAGCGTTTTGCCCCTCAGCAATCCTCTGGAGTTGCTGATCCTTTTCAAATTTCTACTAACAATTATTTTGGGTGGATTGTGTACCTTGAGAGGTTTATTAGGGAGCTGAAGGAAAACTCCACACATTATCAGACCAGGTACAAGCCATGGTATTAGCAGTCTTCATGGAAATATTTCTGGCAGCAATCCAGTGTAGAGGAGGAGCCAAGTACCCCCACTCCACCTGGCCGGCCTACATTACCTGAGACGTGTGAACCAAAGTATGTGACGTATACTGAACAGTTAAACCAGCAAAGAGAAAAGCGTGGGCTCTACGCAGTACCTATAAGAATACCTATACCTAAGAGAATATGGGAGG
Organism: Ambystoma mexicanum; assembly: GCF_040938575.1. NCBI lineage: Eukaryota > Metazoa > Chordata > Amphibia > Caudata > Ambystomatidae > Ambystoma > Ambystoma mexicanum. The sequence goes on along the minus strand of NC_090930.1, from coordinate 1,362,236,078 downwards.
TAAAGTACCCATTGAGGAAACCATACTTGCATCCAAGACAATATAATGGCCATTTGAATGAGATTCCTCAAGAAACAAAGAAACTGAATGACCAGGATGAATGGTGACATCATGCAAAGCTGAATCGACACCCAGATAGAAAGATAACCAGACCAGAGAGGCAGACGATTTATAAAGAACAAAGAAGTACCAAGGATAAGTGACATCTTGGGATCAAGATGAAGAGACTTATGCCATAAACTTGATACAGATATTTAGTTAGTTTAAACGTGTAGAGATGCAATGAAACGCAAGCAGCAAAGCAATCATGAAGCTAGCCACGTGCTTAAATAGATTAGACCGCGCCAAGCACCAACATATACCTATATACTTCATAGATACATATGGACAAGTAAAGGATGAATGTTTCCACTACGTATAAAGCAGTACTGAACAATGCAAGAAGGCCTCAGTTCAGTGTCGCAGTTGAGAAAAGCAATTGAATTAAACAAAATACATTTCAGCTAAGGAGGTCACTGAGCCAAGAAAGACAAGGTTTTATCAAACTAGGAGTTGGCTGAAATTAGATACAATTAACGTGAAAGAACAGAAGCTCCTGTTCAGAGAGGAAAGACATCAGAGGACTATTGAAGAATAAAATCAAATACACAAAAAGGCTCAATTCATGGTGTCCAGTTACGTGATGGAAGAAAGTTGGACGGATGAGAAGATCACACCTACGCACGGAAGCCGGATAGTACCCATACCGCTTAAAAATTCTCAGAGAACAGTACAGACTGAAGGCCAACTTCAAAGTACTAATTGAGACTGGACCATCGAGGAGATGATGGATCACATTTTTAATTGGTGGGAAGCTGGTATCAAGACAAGCTCACCCGCACCTGGTTGTTCGGTCTGCGTGCTGCTCACGTAGGTGGAAAATTACTGATGGGGTTAGTAGCCAACCAATTGTAGGGGCTCTCATAGTTAGGGGTCCTATAGTTTCTGTAGCCAATGGGTCGTTGTACATTTAATGATGTTCATAGTGGCAATTTTGAAGGGAGGGCTTAGTTGCCCCACCTGATGTTAACTATCCTATTACCGCTCTCTGTTAATCCATACAGATATAGAACCTATGCTTAGTTATTCACTTAGAACCAATCCCGCCTCCTGATTAGTTTCTGTAGTTTGCCACGTAGGATGGTGTTGGTAATGACGCAGGTCAACACGTCAGCTATGACCAATTATGGGTATAAAAACCCAACTTTTCAATGAAGTAGTTAGAGTCAGAGTATCGAGCGATTGCTGATGTTCGTTGTACTCCCTGTTTTAAATACTTGCATTAAAATAGACAAACTTTTGCCAAACTATTTGTGTCATCTTGATTATTGATGTTTGATCAAAATCTGCATCCCCTTCTATCTCAAGGGTACCGCTACTCATCTTAAAGGGCTTGGAGCCTCCAGTTCACAGTCTAGGCTCAGTGTTAAGGATTTTAAAATCAAGAGTTTCCAAAAGTCTTTCCAGTTCTAAAGCATCCTTATCCACAGTTTCTCCTAACCAACGGTTAAGGTCTCAGAGTAGAATAGTCAAGCAGAATAGTCAAGCAATTAGATTTGTCTAAAGGGGCTAGGAGAAGTGCCAGATCTTTGTAAAATGTAGGCATATTTTCAGGTAGCCGACAAATCTAAATAAAGTGTATGCAACTGTTTCCACTGGGTAGAAAATGTAGGTGGATAATCTCACAACCCACACATTCAATGGTAGATTCAAAAAGATGTAGGTTGGTTTTGCCAAGAACAGTGACCCTGCCTCCCTTTCCCTGAAGACGATTTTTCCCAAAGAAAGTGTAACCTGGAGTAGTAGCCAAACTTATCATAGGATCACTGGAGTCCATAAATCAAGTTTCAGTGATGCACATTAAGCCCAAGTCTTCATCCTGGATATAGTTTTGAATGCTAATAGCATGTTTACTTAGTGAGCTGGTATTCCACAGAGATACCTTCATGTTCAGGACATTTGTAACAGAAGTGGGATTCCCTCTCTTGATCGGATCAGTAGTAACAGGACTGTTAATCACAGTTGTAAGACACTCAACCAACTGAACAAATGGGGTCGGTGAGGCTGATGTGGCTGGACAGTTTATAACTTGCATGTCTTTAGATCCAGTTGATAACAAGGCCTCAATCCGCAGATTTTAAAAGAATTGGCCTATCTGGAACTTCTAAGTGATTATTTAACCTTGTGGAGAGAGTTTCTCTAGAATGCAAACTTAACTAAATCACTGTTGGTTGATTGTAGTTATGGTCGTTGTTGTGGAGACAATTGCAGGGGACGGCCCTAAGAGATGGAAAGAGCAGAGGGAACGGTGGAAGGAAGGGGAGGGGCTACTAGAGCCTGTGAAGACAGAACTGGAATGGAAATAAAGACGGAAGTTCAACAAGACTGTGTCTCACTATGGCTGTGTGTGCAGAATGGAATGGAGTGAGCTTGGTCCTGCACCCTCTGGGGTTTTATGGCACAACAAATAGCGACGAGTAAGAGGAAAGATCCCACGTGTCCCCATAGAGAAAAGAGAAACTTCTCTCTCAGCTCCAGATTTTCTGCCCACCACCTCCATGAAGAGGAAATAACCGTCACCCTGACGGTTCAGTTCAGCAGGTACTGCGCAGGACCACTTACAGCAGAAGCGGGAGACGTCGGGTAAGGTGCCACTACCCCATTACTGCACATGCACAAGTAGAGGACATTGCGGCCTAGCACCCGCACCTGTCCCCAGGATCCAGCAGCGCTGGCATGTGCTCAGCAGCAATGAATAGATGAGGAGAAGCAGACAGGGCATGACGCATATGAAAGGGCAATCCCTCCATAGCAAAGGAAAGAATTTGCCTCTTCATAGTGCGCCACGTGAGGGACATCAGGGCAATCTGCCTGTGTGAAGAGGGCACTCTGCCCCACCTTGAAAATGATCCCAGCCACGGGAAAAAGGAAGAGCAATCCACCCACAGATCAGAAGGAGGAAAATCCACCCAAAGTAAGGGAAAAGGGCAATCTACCTACAGACAGCCCATGGAAATGGCAATCCACCCATTTGAAGAGGGCACTCTGCCCCACCTTGAGGCTGATCCCAGCCACAGAAAAAAGGAAGGGCAGTCTGGCCACAGACCAGAAGAAGGGCAATCCACCCAAAGTAAGGGATAAGGGCAATCAGCAAACAGACAGGATAAAGGGCAATCTGCCAATGGAAAGAAGTAGGGTCATCCGCCCAAGTGAAGAGGCCATTCTGCCCCACCCTGCAGCTGGTCCCAGGAAGGACAATACAGTAAGGGATAAGGGCAATCTGCCCGTGAGGACTGGGCACTCAGTCCCACTTGGTGTAGAAGTAATTCCGCCCACCCAGTGCATATCGGGGCTGCCACCCTGTGGAAGGAGGGTCATCTGCCCTAGAGTGTTGAGGACGGTTAGTGGAAAGCCTACCTGAAAGGGGCCCCAGGGGTCCCTTACGTCTATGGAAACAAGGCGGGTCACCACACACGATAGATACGCCAGACACGAGGTTGTATTCCCAAAGCTAAGGTTTATTGCAAAGCAAAAGTCTCATTTGGCCAACTCGGACTCACGCCCCGCAACGTGTATCTCTAGACCTCGAGGGACGCAAGAGAGTGAATTACGTACATCAGTTACATATATACAAAATGCATATCAAACAATCAGCTATGACATGTTTAACACCCCCCCTTTTATTGGGTTTCTTTGAACTTGTTGTGATGATGGACATCTCGGACAACTATGACACCTTCAAACATCTATTCTAGTAACAATTTGCAATTTGTGGGTGCGGAGGCATCTTTCTGTTGTTGAATAGAACACAGCGCTTCTGTTCTTGGAAGTGAGCTACATACGGGAGGGAAGAGTTGCATTCCGGACCTTGCTATCTATTAGGTGCTATTCGTGTCCTGGGAGCCGACACGCTCTAGCGGGCTCAGCAAAGAGGGGCCATAAGAAAAGCATAATTCAAGCCTTTAGCTATATTATTCTAACATATTCTACCATATAACGAGACTGGCTGGCAGCTGCGAAATGATTAAATGCCCTGCAGCTCTGCTTCAAGGCTACATTCGGGAGGGAGCCGGGCATTCTTCCTGGCGCCACCTACGTTTGTGTTTCAACTAACTCTTGTTATCCTCTCGACCATGCGGCCTTGTCCTTTTTACGTACAGACAACAATGTTTTACAGTTGAGCAGTGTAAGCGGAAAATATACTGTGAAGCAATAGGAACAGAAAGCAATGAGCAATGGTTAGAAAACAAAATGGCGATTCTTGTTACGTCAAAATGGCCGTTCATTGGCAAACTCGAAAACCTATATTCTGTCATATCGTGCATGAGACGGTTGGCCCACGGCCACCAAAATACGTTTGCGGTCACAAAGTAGAGGTATCCATTTTTCTAGACTGACATACCCACTGCCAGGGATGCTGCAAGACAGCAAAGAGGCTGGCAAGAGACCTCCACGCACGGCCACCGGAGGGGGTGTCATAGGCAAGAAAAGGAGCGCAGGTCAGTGGGCAACTGTGACACTACCAGCTCAACACACTACGAGGGAGCAGGGAACAAAGGGAATAGAATGTGCACTGTCAAGGCCAAAGTGGAGAAGACTACAGAGACAGCACCCGGGGGTGATCAAGAGCAAAAAGGGGAAGTAAAACAGTGGGGTCACAGTGCAGACAAGGCAGTCAGCCACTGGTACAGAATAGTGGAAGAACAGGTAATCCCAAGAATAGGCAGCACAGCAAGTACAGCATTTCTCAGACGACCACAACCATTTCAATTTCAGCCACAGCAGGACCAAGAGCGGAGATGGGAGGAGTGGCTGGAAGAATTCACTGACTATGTGAGAGCGCTGGGGTATGATGATCCAACAACCCTCTTGGCAGTATTCACAAACATCGTAGGGAGAGCGGACAAGGGGATTCTTAAGACTATCCCAGCACAAGAGAGAGCGATGTACGGGGTGGCCATCACTGCACCCAACAAGAAGTTACTCACCGAACTGAACAACAATTTTGAAAAGTACCTTTTTAATAAGTTTTGGCTGCTGCCTCAAGAAACAATAGGTGATTTTGTCATCAAATTGCAAAAGAGGAGTTTGCATTGAGACTTTGCAAACTTCACTGACGATGAGGCAATACGTCTTTGGATAATAGAAGGGTGCACCCCACTTATATTTCGGAAGCAGCTCCTGAAGGAGCTCCTCCCACTTGCAGAGATCTTGGAGCTGGCCCGGGTCTACGAGAGTGTTGATAGAGATGCCACGGACATGCTCCTGCCTCTCGCCGCTCTCTTCAAGATTTACATCTTGCCGCTCATGGAGCTTCTTGACGACCTGGGCGTCCTTTATACTAACTACCCCAATGATACCCAGGTCGTCCTAAAGCTTTCAGGCACCCACTCTCTAGACACACTGGCCATTAACATAATCTATTCTACCATCCAGTCTTGGATGGTAACCAACTCCTTGGCCCTCAACTCTGATAAAAACAGAGCTCCTGGTCATTGCCTCCAGCCACATGCTTAAAAAACTTGCCCCGAGTATAAAAGCTTTGTCATCGCCAATATCACTATCCCAGGGGCCAAGAGTGTGAACATTCTGGGCAGTATCTTAAATGCCGAACTGAAAATGAGACATGATCCGAGCATCTTGCAGCTTCATTAACAAGCTGCTTAATCACATCCGCCCCTTTCTCTCACATTGAAATATTTCTCTTCTAGCCTCAGCCCTTGTAAACTTGCGACTGGATTACTGTTGCAGTCTACTGTCCGGTACCTCCCAATCCAACCTCTCAGCATTGCAAGTGACCCGGGCTGTGCAAGCAACCTTGATTCTCTCTAGACGAGATCATACTACCCAGGCAAGGAGGGAGCAACACTGGTTGCCCGGAAAGCATCATGTCTCCCACAAGATCGTGACTCTGACCCACAAATGTCTGACCCTTGAGGCCCCAGCATTACTTGTTGAGTGCCTGAAGTCCTACCAGCCATCCCGCACTCTCAGGTCCCAGGATCAAGCCAGACTCCCAGCCTAGATTTAGTCTGGTTAGATTTGGAGGCACAGGTTTTGACATCCAAGCCCCACTAATTTGGAACTCCCACCCACCTGATCGCAGAAAAATCCAAACCACAACTGAGTTCAAAAAAAGTCTGAAGACATTCCTCATCAACCGCCCTCTAGCTGAGCACTGATGTCCCCTGCCCTCCACCGCCACTGACTGCCCCTCTTGTTGTTTGTTTTGTATTGTTTTATGTGCGCCCTGAGGCCTTCAGGAGAGCTGGCGTGTTTTAAAAGTTAAAATAAATAAATACATAGAAATGGAAAAGCCGAAGGAGAGTGAGCAGGTAGCTGCCATATACACACATTGTGGAAGGTGGCAACAGGGGCAAAACAGCTGCAGTAGAACCACGCAAACTCCCACGCCTTATCTGGTAGGGAAGAGAGTATGTGCTATAGGTGCGGGATGCGGTTTCCCCACAGCAGACCATGCCCAGTGATAGGGAATCAGTGTGCCAGATGCGGGAGAAGACATCTTTTATGAGCGGGTGTGCAGGGAAGGAATTCCTTTCCCAGCAAATGAGATGACGGGCCAGCAGAGAAGCATGAGTAGAGTGAGAGGAGACTTTCATCAGTGGGAGGAAGGAAGGAAGGAAGATCCACTGAACAAAGGCTACAGAGAGCAGCCATGGCCACTGAGCGAGCAAGCAGGAGACGGGAGAGAATGGCACTAAAGAAACAAACTTTGGTCAGCAGGATAAGTTGTCAGCACCACAAGATGACCGCCCGTACCCGAGCAGAAGGGAGTGGAAGCAGTTTGACGATAAGTAAGGGGGAAATTTTGTGGAGACAATTACAGGGGACGACCTTAAGAGAGGAAAAGAGCGGAGGGGACGGAGGGAGGAAGAGGAGGGTCTACTAGAGCCTGGGAAGACAGAACTGGAAAGGGAAATAAAGACAGAGTTTCAACAAAACCGCGGCTCTGTGTCTCACTACAGCTGTGTGTGCTGAATGGAAGGGAGTGAGCTTGGTCCTGTGTCCTCCGGTGTTTTGGGGCACAACAGTCATTAACGAAAATTAGGCTAAATTGATCTGCCAGGATTGCATAATGTGGCAAACTGGGCTTTAGCCCTAGATTTCCTGCTTCTATAGATAGCAGAGCAGACTTTATCTTCTCTTATTCCATCTTCATTTCTCAAATGTGTTGTGCGCAGCTGTTGTCTGTCAATGGCTACACTTGTACATTGTATAATACGTCTAAATTTGTTTACTCTATGATAAATTTGAAATGCAGAGCAATAACTCGCATGGTAAATTAACCTGACAATGTTTAGGACATCTTTATAGAAACAGTTTTGCGAAAAAACACATTAAAAAAAAAGAAAGGCAGCAGTGGCCTCACAAACATGTCCAGTGCCATTCAGGTTGGGCACAGATCTCAGTAACAATCACTCTACCTGGAGAGGCACCTTTCTAGCTTTATGCCTCACATGATGTATCACTTAACTTCAGATGCAGACTGATCGCCAGACACTGGACAATATCTCACCAGTACAACAGTTAGAATTAGCATTGGCGCTTCATGGCCTTTGCAACCACTTAAATGCACAATATCCAATCAGATCTAAACGCAGTGTATTGAGAGCTTAATTGCAAGATAGAAGGGATGAAGAAAAAGCCAAACAAACTATCATAGAGAGCAAAGGGGGAAAGCTGAGAAGAGGGCTAAAGAGGGAGGAAGCAGAGGGCGCAGTGGGAACTGGGGGTGGAGGGGCCTCTGGGAGCCAATGGTTGCTGCTTGTATGAAATAGAATGAATGAAATAACCAACGTTGTTGGGTGAGAGACTCACACACACTGGTGAAAGGTGTAACTGTGTGACAAGCACTGCTGCCTCCTGTGTCAGTGGGAAAGGGCTACAGCAAATCTTCATATGGGAGGAGGAAGGCAAGGAAGGATAATATTCAACAGTGAGGTGGTTGGATCACAGCCAAGAGAGAGGTAAAATCATCAGCCCCTGCTGATCCTCCTCACATATGCCTAAGCCTCCTTCACACAACCAACCCATCCCACAAAGCTCCCACAATTATGCATTCAGTAGTGCTTAAGGCGTGTGCCTGCTATACTTTTAACAGTGGCGTGCCATGGGGAGGGGTCTGTGTGGTGCCACAGCTTTGTGCGCAAAAGTAGTCCGCTGAGGCATTACCTGAGTTGGGGTCTTGCGGTAGCGAGACTTGCAGGATGCCTTAATCTGCCACTGTCCTCTGCAGTGTAATGTTTGCTGCTCTTGACTTATTTTCATGTTTTCCAGTTTGTCATGTTGACAGTTATGTTCTGGGGCACGGGGACAGGATAGGAGGTGGGGAGGGAAGTGACAGAGTTCGGGGAAGGAGAAGAGTTAGTACGTTTGAGAAGAGTGAGGAATAAAGACGTGTTGAAGAGCACTGGGGCGCCGTCTATGTATTCCATGCTCAGCGTGGCGTGTGCTCATACCGGGTCGTCCGTTAGGCCAAGGACGGATATATTACACTGGCAACGAGGCGCGAGTGAGGTGCAGACGGACCCAGGCGGCAACGGCACACGACGAGGGTGCGCAGGACAGCAGGCAGTGCAGTCGCCTGGGCCGCGGTTGTGAAAGCAGTGTCTCGCTCTCATTAAGAAGGCAGCAGGAGGTCAGAAAATGGACCGGGCTGAGGCAGTGTCACGACATTGACAGGCGGTGAATGGGGAAAGAGGAGCAGGAGGAAGGGAGGTGCTCGTGCCTCAAGGAAGCCTCCCCTCCACAACATCTTCTCATAGCAGCCCTCGGATGGCAGAGAGGGATTTCCACGGCGCTCGCGCCTCATCAGGCGGCCGTGTGGAGAACTTGGGCAGATAACAGTAATTTAAAGGGCCAGTACATGAGGATTACATATAAAGGAACATGTCTGATCAAGAGGGCCCCCAGGCAGCCAACCAGGACATACAGGCGCAGGGTCAGAATACTCAACAGGCTGCTACTACATACAGGCTTCCTGATTCATTGGTAGTGCAGCTACCAGGAGCTTTCAATGTGTCTGACACAAGTAATATGGGCCTGAGATGGGCCAAATGGATCAGGGACTTGATCTATACATAGGGGCACTTGGGCCAGTGGATGAAGAGGGACAGAAATGCTTACTCAATCTGGCAGTGGGGCCTGCGACGAGAGAAATCATTGATGAGATTCCAGCAATCTCTATAGACTCCATGCAGGATCTAAAGGGTGCACTGTCAGCTTACTTTACTCCGTATACAAATGTAGAATATGAACGCCATCTGTTTCATAGTACGAAGCAGGCCAAAGGCGAAACCATGGACGCATATGTCATGCGCCTGCATATCAAAATGAAGCACTGTGATTTCGCCAAATATTCCAACACATAAGCGCTGCGCTCCCAAATCATTGTGTACTGCGAATCCCAGACATTCAGGTGAAAACTACTTCAGAAAGCTCAGACTCTTGATGAGATCCTAATATTGGCCAGGGCTGAACTGGTAGTTAACACGCAGGTTGAAAGTTTCAACATAAACACACAGGGAGAGTCCATAAATAGGCTGCAGAACAACAGGAAGCAGGAGGAACCCTTTTGCTATAGGTGTGGTTACGAGTATCCGCACGACGGAACCTGTTCAGACATAGGACAGAGGTGCTCTGCTTGTGGTGAGGAAGGACATTTCAAGGCGGTTTGTTGTCTAGCCAGAGAAAGAGGGTGAGACAGAGGGAGAGAAGCAGCAACTCGATACAGGCCAAGGCCTCTTCCCACAACATCACAGGCATTGCTGGCGACAGCTCCATCACAGCACAGACCAAGAGATCTTGAAACCAAAGAGCAAGAATCGGGAGATGATAAATACCGGAAAGACAAAGGAGAGAGAAGGAGGTATGTCACACGCCCTCGTCCAGACCGGACATCAAGACGACACGTAAGATACCTCATAGAACAGTCACTGTCAAACACAGAGATCAGTTAATCGGATGGTAGGCAAAGGAAAAAGGCTATGTATATGCTTTGGGCAACTGCAACGTGACGGAACAAAGCCAAACACTGCCGATGGAGCTGAATAAATGGCCAACAGAGTTCCTGATAGACACCTGTGCCACAGTAAATGTGATAAGTGAGCAGGCGTACAGGGAACTACAGCGCCCTCTGAAGCTCAGACCAGCCACAGTCGACATTTATCCTTACGGAGCAACGTCTCCCCTGAAATGCCTGGGACAGTCCAAAGGCACCTGTCGCTACAAGTCATAGGAGAAGAGAATACTTATACATGTACTGGCTACAGAAATAGAAAGCGGATGCATAATCAGCTTCAAGACAGCTGTCAACATGGGCCTGATACATGTACTGTACAAGTTAATGGTGCACAAACACATTGACCCAGTACAAATGATCAAAAAACTCCATCCAACCTTGTTTAAAGGGATAGGCAAGTTGCACAACAAACGAATCCAATTGCACATAGATGAAGATGTTCCACATGTAGCGCAACACTACAGTGGAAAACCAGTAAATACCCAACAGAAAGTGGAAGACGAGTTGCATAAGTTACAGGAACAGGACATAATTGAACCAGCCACGGGACCCACTACATGGGTATCACCCATCGTCCTCCGGAAGAAGGGATCAGACACCACCAGATTGTGCGTAGACATAAGAAGGCCCAACCAAGCCATCAGGAGAGAGAGACAAATGGCTCTGAATATCACAGATATGGTACACTTGTTAAACGGCGCCAAGGTGTTCTCAAAACTGGACTTGCAAAAAGACTACCATCAGCTAGTACTAAGCCCAGAAAGCCGGAATATCACAACTTTCGTCACCCACCTTGTGCTTTATAGATATAAAAGGTTGAGCTTCGGTGTATCCTTCGCCGCTGAAATCTTTCAGGCAGAGTCATTCATGTCATTAAACACATACCTAACTGTATAAACTACAGTGATGACATTCTGGTATTTGGGACCGATGTTGGAAAACATGATGACTCTATCTAGGGTGTGCATGGCCTTGGAGGCTGCCAATCTCGCGCTCAACCCAGAAAAATGTGCGTTCTGGAAAGGTATGTTGAAGTTCTTCAGGCAAATTTTCTCAGAGATAGACATGATTCCTGATCCAGAAAAGGTCACAGCGCTCAACGAGACACCACCACCGACAAATGTTTCTGAGCTATGATCATTTTTGGGTCTCGCCAGTTATTGTACGCGGTACATTAAGGACTTTGCCACAGTCAGTGAACCCCTGAGAGCACTGACCAAACAGAATGCCGTGTTCAGCTGGTCCGAAGAGTGTCAACATGCCTTCACAACAATACGTGATAGAGTGGCTCACGTTTTCTAGCTCAAATCGACCCAGATGATCTCAGTTGCACCCACATTGTTGCCTACGCCAGCCGAAGCCTCTCGACCACAGAACGGGCATATTCTCAGGCTGAGATGGAAAGTCTAGCAGTAGTGTAGGCATGCAAACACTTTCATCTTTTTCTCTATAGCATGCCATTTAAAGTAGTGACAGGTCATCAAGCCTTGCTTTTCTTCTACGGCAATCCCCAAGCCAAGATGCCACCCCGAATTGCCAGGTGGGGTCTCAGGTTACAGGACTATTCTTTCGAAATCGTGCACTGACCAGGCAATGAAGAAAACCCAGCTGACTTCTTGTCCCGTCACCCAAAAAGTGGAAGCACCCCAGAATCTTCCATGGCAGATCGTTATCTTCGCTTTCTCCTCCAGCAAGCGATACTGCAAGATATGAACCCGGTTCACCTAGCCCATGAAGTAGAGGCAGACACTTCGTGCCAGATAGTGTCCGAGGGGCTCTGATCTGGAAAGTGGAGAAGAGCCAAAAGGATGGGTCGACTCGAGTCAGAGGACATACAGAAGGAGGTAGAGAGACTGATACAAGTAAGGGAGGAATTATCCCTCTCGAGCACAAAATGGTGATCCCAGCCTCGTTAAGAAGGAAAGTGGTGGAACTCGCTCATGAAGGGCACCAAGGAGTTGTCTCCACGAAATGCTTTCTAAGACAAAAGGTGTGGTTTCCACTCCTGTACTCCCTAGTGGAGGAAATCCTGGGGGAGTGTCCGACATGCTGTCTCATCACTCCAAATCGACATCCTGAACCATTGCGCATGTCAGAACTCCCAGAAGGAGTATGGCAAGCCGTGGCAGCCTACTTCTTTCAGCCTATCGATGGGGGGAAATACATCCTAGCCATCATGGACGAATACTCCCGAGACCCAGAAGTCCAGCTAGTGTCCTCAACAGCGGTCCATCATGTCATACCCATCATGGACTGCATTTTCACGGCATACAGTATCACTGGCCAGGACTTTGCACGATTCAGTGAGAACATGGGCTTCCATCAGCAAAAGGTTACACCACTGACCGGAGGCGAACAGCATGATCTGAAGATTTGTGGCCAACCTAAAACAGGCTATGTAAGTGACCTGGCTCACGGGTTAGCCTCACGAGCAAGTTCTGCACCGATTGCTAAGAGATTATAGGAGCACTTCAAACAGCTCTACTGGAAAGAGTCCTGCCGAGATCATGTTTGGAAGGGATGTGCGTACATGGCTACCCCAGCTGGGACCCCAGGATGAAAATTGGCCTGCTGACACTGAGCTGAGAGACCAAGATAGATTTGCAAAACAACGAATGAAGGAATACGCCGATGTGAGACGGAAAGCTAGAGAGTTCAACCTGGAGGTAGGAGAGGTAGTGACAGTAAAGCACCCTGAGACGCACAAGAGCACTTCGCTATTCAAAGAGCAACCCCTGATCATTACGGACAATAAGGGCTTGATGATCACGGCTCAAGGAGACCATGGACTCACCGCTCGAAACTCCTCATCATTTACAACATTTGCCTTAACCAGCCCCCAGAGAATGAGCCATCGAGAGGAGCGGATGGATGAATATGTGTCGGACAAGTCTTATCAAGGAGATCTCGAAGATGTCGACACACCTGGTGCAGAACACAGAGGACGATCAGGGGAAAGGGGTCCCCCAGAGACCGCAAACCCCAGACCTCAGAGAGCGAAGGAATAGACCTTGTCGACTCATTGAAGAAATGGCTTGATCAGTCCCCGTTTCAGATCATGTTGAATCCCTGAGGGGCAACTGTTTAATTTGGGGGGGATGTCAAGTTGACAGTTATGTTTCAGGGCACTGGCGGGATGGGAGGCGGGGAGGGAAGTGACGGGGTGCGGGGCGGGGGAAGAGTTAGTACATTCGAGAAGAGTGAGAAATAAATACATGTTGAAGAGCACTGGGGCTCCGTCTATTTGTTCCATGCGCAGCGTGGCTCACACTCATACGGGTCGTCCCTCAGGCCAGGGACAGATATATTACACAGTTCATTCAACATTTATGTATTATTTCTTCACTATGGTTTTACTCCTTGCAAATCTCAGTGATCTTCTCCGGTCAGACTCCCTTCCTGCAGATTCAGAATAGTTTTGTCACCTTGCTAAACTTGTGCAGCCATAAGGTACCCACCAACATCCAGGGAACCTCAATTAAAGGCACTGTGCTTGTGATCCAGAGCATCAACACTGCGCACATCTGCAACTGGAACACCATAGAAAGGATATTTGTGCATCCTCAAGAACTCGTTTGGGAGTCTGCATACAGCAAGGGGTGCCCTCCTGTTCCCACCTGATAGGTAGTGCCATATTGCAGTCATGTGATGGATACCACACATCAAAACTATACAATGCATAAGCTCCTGCCACTCCAGGAAAAGGGTTGACTACAGCTGTGATGACCAGCATGCACAGAACTTGTAAATAGGGTCTTTGATTGTATCACTTTTGACAGACTTCCCTGTCTGTCTCTGAGGATGTTGGATTGGCGTGGTCACACGGGCTGGGTGCCACCACCTGCAGCGTGATGCTGTACTTTGGAGGCAGTTTATGCGGGACCATAGTGGCACAGGAATGCCACTTGAAGTGTGGCCATGCTAGTCCTGTCCCCTTAAGGGGTGCCCCAGGGTGTTTCGCACAGTGCTGCTTTGATGCCCACTTTCATAATTCCTAGTTCTCCTGATAGCTCGCCAGACAGAGAAGCAGCATAAGATTCATTTCAGAAATTACTGTTTAACTTAAGGTGCACAGTCCAGCATTATCAGAGCTGGTCTGTGTCACCCTCAACCCTCGTGGATCTGCATTAGTGACCTGTGCTCAGAGCCCTAAAGATTTAGTATATATATCCCAACCCAAAACCAATTACTGTTCACAGGTGCAATTGCAAGTAAGCACAGCAACTGGGACAGGTAGGTGGAAAACATGGCAAAGTGGAGACGGCAAGGATATTGGATGCCTGGTGGAAGATCTGGGGTAGCCATGCTCCACCAAGTCCCTCACCAGCCCTGTTGTGAGGCCTAGCATACAGGTGCACGTGGGCCTGGAAATCAGTGGGTGGCACCTCTTGCTGCATCCAGGACCAGAAGCGGACGACCACAGCCTGCACACCTAGGAGGCAAGAAACGTTAGCGACACTTAAAAAAACAGGACTGTGAGTTACTGAGATGTTTGCAAAACTGACCATCCAAGCAAATGCCATCCTTTTGTTGTGGTTAAAGCATTTTAGGTTGGCAGATTCCTTATCTTTAAAATGAAATGCCAGGCCTACAGGCTTGTGACCTCCAAAATTATGTATCATGCTTGCTTGACAATGGTGCAGCTTGTGGCCTTCACCGGAAGTGACAGTGCCAGAGGAATAGGTGGTGCCGCCCACCCAAATCATAACAGTTCCTTTTCCAAAGCCACAGTGGACACTTGGGGCATTTGGCTCCAATAGTCAAGCAATTTAAAACTTAATTGGCTATTGCTAAATTCTTTTAAAAATGAGCCCGACACTTTGAGAGGTTAAGGCCTGCGGCAAGTGTCAGAAGACATGTGCTTTATGGAAATCCATGATTGCTGCATGTTGCATCTTGGCACCTACGATGGCAATAAAGAGTGTGAGGTGCATCAAGACAGGACAAACAAGGCAAGGTGTCAGTGGGGAACAACATCTGTTGATGTCCCAGGAGAAGAGTTTGCCTCTAGAGGATAGCATGGGCCCTTTGGAACCGAGACAAACGTGTGTGATGTCCACGTGGTACACACCATGTAAATAAATGCGAGCGACCACCACCACCACATCACACCATACTGGCCCCAAGCCAATGGGGATGCAGAGAGGTTCATGGCGTCGATCAACAAATCGGTAAGGATTGCAAAAGACAAAGGATGTCCATGGCTGCCCGAACTATACAGGTTTCTCCGGGCGTACCGGCAAATCCCTCATTCAGCCATTCATCAGCCCCGTCGCTTTAATTTTCGGGGTGCCCATACAAGCGGGACTGCCCCGCCACCACTCGTGGCAGCCAGCACTCGTGGCAACCCCCACAAGTGGACCTGAAACAAGTAGAACCCTGAAGACAAGAACACAACACGAAAGAAGACAGAGTGAAGAGAGCCACACCCAATGGCCTCCAAGTAAGGGACACTGCATTAGTGAAGAACAGAGCGCCAAGGGGAAAGATGGTCCTCCCCTACGAGTCTCTTCCCTGGAAAATCACCCACAGAGAACACGGGCTGGCCAAACCTGCGAGAGGACCCGAAACGGTGACCCAAAATGTGTCACACTTCAAGTGAACACCACCCACCCTATGGGAGGAGTCCGGAGAGAGCCAAGACCCGGCAGAGACCGCTCCCCAGCGACCAAGGGAATACCACCAGCGAAAGAACAAAAAGACCAACCCGGAAGACCTGATGTCAGAAAGTGATGACAGGAGTCCGCTCAAGCCCATCACCCCACACCGGGAGCGGGGAGAACATTACTCCCTCCGGAGGCGACTAGTACCCTCCACTCGACTCCATTGGTACATTCTGAGTGGCATCTATAAACGTGTGTGAGATCGAACGCACAAGACTGCTGAGTGCGAGGCCACCAAAGGACACCACTGTAACAGGAGAAATGTTCACATGTTTGTTTTAGTTGTTGGTTTGTTTGTTCATCTCAAGTTGGAGAGGGGTGTGATGTCCATGTGGTACACACCACGTGGACAAGTAAATAAATGCGAGCGAGAAAGTCCGCGAAGGGCAGTCTACGCTCTGAAACCAGAGTAACATTGTCTGTGTCCTCCTTGGGCACCTGCCTGCTGAGCGTCCCGCTTTCATGGCCCGGCCCAGCCTCCAAGCACCGAGGCCTGGGCGCTCACACCACAACATGTACACAGCACTAACGATGCAGGGACTAGTAATATAAAATGCACATGCTAAACCATGTTGTGATTGAGTGTGCTTGAATTTTGTTGCCCAGGCACAAATTCAAACTCTGTTCAGGCAGGTGTTGTGTTGCCTCAAACTCTCAGACACAACACCACTTTGCCACTGCCCGGTTCAAGAGAACACCGTTTTTCCAGCATGCCCCAAATGCTTTTCCTCAAAGTGATGCTAATTTAATTAAATCAGTGTATGTACTTATGTCAGCTGTTGTACTAAACCATGTTATGAGTGAGTTTGGAGTGTAACATCTTGTAAAATGTCATCTATTTATTTCATTTAAATAGTTTTTTTATAACTGTACCTGAGTACGGTTTGAGCGCGTATCAGGGATTCGAACTTGCTCCCAAGACCAGCATGTTGCCCCTGTGCTATCCTCTGTTCACCATCTGTCATGGAACACTAACAATGTATAATGCTACTGTCCCTACCAGTCATCGAGAGGAGGGGTTAGTAGTTTTTCACTCTCCCATTCTATGGCCTGCGCATTTACTTTCTTTTTTTCCCTTTCCCAAACTATTAGTGCCTGGCTGGATGGCCATAGGGTGCTAAGAGCAATAATCCCTCTCCTCGGGCCATTACCGGTTGATAATGGTCCTTTGCTCTGGTTAACTCGGGCAGGGTTTGTAACCAACTTTCCTCAGCAGGCCATACCTGCACTTCAAGCTGATCTGGTCTGTTTGTGACCCAGTCTGGTCCGTTTTGCCACTTTTGCAATTTTTTTAAGTTGTTTGTTGTACTTGCATTGATTTTAGTGGATGTGTCAAAGAAACACTCCCACAGGGCCCCAACTATAAATTATATTGGATGATTTGCTTAATTGTCAATGGGCCTCATTACGAGTTTGCCGGTAAAATCTCAAAATTACTGGCATGCCGTAGCCACCGATACCGGCATGCACCATATGCGGATACAACGGCTGATTCAGAGCATGCAATGCCATACAATCGGCATGGCGGTAACGGTAGCACCGGCATATCAGTACAGTAAAGCAGCCCTAAACCCACATAATTGCACCTTGATGCCGTTAACAACAACTCCGGCACCACCAATCCATAAAGAACAGTACCGGTAATACTGCCACTGGAAGTAACGTCATCACGCCGGAACGGGAAATGCACCGGCGGCCATCTTGAAAAGCACCATTGCAATCCTCCAAACACAGGAGTTGGCCACAGGAGCTGCAAGTGAAGGAGCATCAAGGAACATGTCTGCAACACGGGGCAACGTCTGATGCCGCAAACCAAGGTTCAGTGAGCCAGAACTTAACATGCTCGCTGACACCCTTGTGGAAAATGTGGACAAAGTCTTTGCAGGTGACCTGCGCAGGCCCGCACAGCTGCGCAAGAAGGAAATGTGGACTGAAGTTGCCAACAAAGTGTCAGCAGTGGGCACGACACAGAGGACTGTAAGGGTCTGTCGGAAACGATGGGATGACCTGCGTCTCAGAGTCCGCAACCTATTATCATCCGAGCGCAGCCAGGAGCAGGCCACTGGAGGCGGACAATGTTCACCCCTGAAACTACACGCATGGGAGGAAAAATGTGCCTCCATCATGAACATGGACAGCATAGAGGGTGTTGGAGATGCTGAGCATGGTGCAACTACGTCTGGAGATGTTGGTGAGTGACCATGACTAACATCCGATAACCATTATTTGTCCCCTAATTGCCAATAGTGCTTTGTGCATGACTGTCACCAGATACCTGCCGCCCTGCAAGACACCAACCAGACTCTTCAACAGAAACATAATCCTACCATGAAGAATGTCAACAAGCACCACAGGCACACACCACATATCCCATGCAATGCAGACAGACACACCGTCAGCATTTTCAACACACATCACTGAGGCCAACATGGCCCCTGTGCCATGTGTCCGCATGGCATGACCAACCCCAGTCCAAAATGCATGCACCATTGCCACCATACACAAAGGCCCGCCCTCCCCCCTTCCCGCTGACAACACACCAATGACCCCACCTACACAAGCATACCACTTCCCCCTCACAGGCAGATCACACACGTCCACAATCCAGGGTTGCATATACATGACACCCTTCGCAGAACCCAACAGCAACCCAACCAACATTCCAAACCGTGCACACACATCAGGATGTACCAACACTGCTCCCCCCCACACAAGTGTGCTGCAGAATACGGGCCCCACCATGAGCACAAAGATGTACATGACAGCAAATTGTACAAAGTGTGATGGCTGTCACATGAATGATGACACAACAATAATGGACCTCTGCATTGTCGCCCACAGGCACCTCATCAGACAGCGAGGGCGAGCTTGCTACTACACCGACCACCGCTGCACGTCGCCACAGTCAGAAGAAGACCCCCAGCAGCCAGGAACCTGGACGCAGCAACGGCAGACATGGGTCCACGGCCTCCACTTCACATCCCCCCCATCCACCCCCGCACACCAGCCAGCCTCAAGAAGAAGGCGATAACACCCGCAGGCAGATGGAAGAAGCAGCACGGCCCAACATCAGTGGCAGACCCGCCATGCCGCCCTAGTGCACCAGGCATGAGGTGAGCGCTACAAGAAGCTGAAGCGGCATCACCGCAAATGGACATCGCGAATCAGCCTCAGTCACCATCACTGAGCATGCCTCCGAATCCCCGTTTCACCAATACGAAGCATGCCCGAACTGGAGGATTCTGGTACACCCACAAATACTCCAGACATGCAGAGTACACGGCATGCTTTAGCTGCACACGGCACTGCAGAGGCCACTGTTCCCGGAGATGATGCAAATGACCACCAGGAACCGGACCCTGTGTTCAGCCCATCAGGCCCCTGCAGCCCACCACCCATGCCCCTTACCGGAATACGCCACATCCGCAACATTGAGGTCCGCCTCACCCAGACCGAGCAGCACCAGGAGGCGACGCATGCCCTACTGAACCGGTACATCACTGTGGCAGAACTAACAAGGCAGACCATGCAGATCAGCAACAGGAACACATCACGGATGCTAGGCCGGGCAACTGCGGTGGTGTATCAACTGGCCAGAAGGGTGCGTGAGGGCAACAAGGTAATGTCCTCCATGGCCAAATCAATAAACCTCCTTGTAAGTGCTATCGCAGAACAAAGGCACATCATTACGCCTCCAGTAGATTCCGCCAGCACCACACCTAACCCATCCACACATGGGAGCCCTGTGCAGCGCTCAGTGAGGATAACATGTCAGATGGGGGTTCAACCACCTGCACCAAAGAGGGGGCGGAAGTAGGCCTTGGTCTACAGTGCGTGGTACGGGAAATCTGTTCGGGGGAAAGGGATGTTGGGGCAATGTTTGTTTTGAAATTGGACTTTGCGGTGGTGTCTGTGGGGTGGGTGGGTGCAAATGTGTGTCACGGGAATGGTGTGTTGGGCATTGTTTTAGGGGCTTTTGGTGTTGGTAGTTCAACCTATCACGATTGGACAGATGTGCATGTTCAATCCGTCTCATAATGTACATTGTTCACTTTACAATAATACACTTGTGTTGCAAAAAAATCAGTTGTCTGGCCATTTTTTCAGGAGTGTTTCAATATTCAATGTAACAAAGTGCACATCACTCAGTGTGACCCACATCCATTCCCATGTGTGATGAATACATCAGAAATAATTTGCAACCAATGCTTGTCGTGTAGCCTGTCCATCAAGGCCATGGTGATGCAGAGGGATCCGGGCATCCTCATCATCATCATCATCATCATCCTGTGGCATCATGTCCATGTCCGGGGGCAGGGATACATTATGACGGATGCACTTGTTGTGCAACTTTGCACAGACCTCACAATATGCCCCACCCTCTCGGGACCATAGATGAGGGCACCCCCAGACCTGCTCAAGCAGCGAATCCGACTCTTCAGTAGTCCAAATGTTCGTTCAATAGTCACGCGAGTCTTTGCATGTGACCGATTGTATGCCTCTTCATGTCGGTTACGTGGACGCCTGATTGGGGTCAGCAGCCAGTGGATACCCAGCATCACCTTCATGTTGGCATGAGGGTAGCTGTGATATTTTTCATCTTTTGACCAACATGGTTGTGACTTTTGTGTTTTGCCAGGATTCACAGGGATTCCATTCGTGCAGTGTGCACCTGTACCCCAGGATGGTGCAATGATGCGATATGTAGACACGCCCAACATGGCCCACCCAGCAGGCAGGTTCCCAGTGCTGGCAACAAACCCCCCCCCCATCAATGTGTGTGCCACTGTGGTCAGACTCACCCAACAGCCATGTATGGGGTCCAGCATGTCGATCCATGTAGCGGGTCAGCGTTGAGTTCCGCAGGACCATTGCGTCGTGTGTGGAGCCTGGGTACCTGGCACAGCAGTGTGTTATTATTTGGCTGGCATCACACACCATCTGGACGTTTAGGGAATGGTACTGCTTCCTATTGCTGTATACCACCTCAATGGCATGCCACACCACCAGCTCACCATGTGTGCAGTCTATCGCACCAATTACGTTCGGCATGCCTGCTATCGCATGGAATGCGACTTTGGTAGCGTTTACCTCTGCTGTAGTCTGTGGCATGCTGATGTGGTCATGTACATGTTTGAGGAGTGCCTCAAGTACCTGCATCAGCAAACGGGAGAAGCAGGGTTGTGATATCCCGTGCAGTTGGCCCACTGTATGCTGATTGGTTCCTGTCGCCAAAAAGTGTAGCACACACACTACCTTCAGCAGGGGGGGATGGCTGTATGTATGTTGATGACAAGCACAAGGTCGTCGTGTATGAGGTCCACTATTGCCGTGATGGTGTCCCTGTCCATCCGGTACAGGGTGTGGATTTGTGCTGGGGTTAGGGTAAATGGGCTCACACATTGACGGGGGATTGTTGGGAGCCTGCGGGGCACAATGGCCTGCACATTGGGTATGTGCTGTCCCCTTCTCGCCCTCCTTCTCCTCCTGCGCATTTGTTGCATGGCCTGGCTCACTGCCTCCTCATAGAGTAGCTGTTCCTGCATGTACTCCTGCTCCAGCAGAGCTAGTGCTAGTGGGAGCATTTTTGCTTTGGGAGGGGTGTGGGTGGGAAGCCTTTATGCTGTGCCTGGGGTTCAATGGTGTCCACCTGTGCTGATTTTGTACACCTGTGGCAGGTTCCTGCTCACCTGATCCCTGTTAACGACAGTCTAGCGATGCCGGTATTTACAGTATCATTTTTGGCCTTATTACCGGCATGTTCATGCCGGTATTTGCATGTCCGTCCACATCAGAATGTGCACTGGTCTGCGGCATGCCAGTGTCGAAGGCACGGCAGGCGTCTGTCAGGGTTGCTACCGGCATCGGGGATGCCGGTCACGGAGGGGTCAGTGCCGGTGCCACCGCCCTCACGGGTCGTAATGATCCGGTCCGGTAAACGATGCCGGTATTTACGTATCGGTATCGATTTTACTGTACCGGCAGGCTTGTGATGAGGCCCAATGTGTACATCTGTACATCTTTCTTTATTTAATGTTTGGCTTAGTGTTTCTTACATACCTTAGTACTCATACCCGGAATAAGCCTTGAGGTCTTCAGTAAGACAAAAGGGAAAGCCAAGGGTGTCATAAAGAGTTTTTTGTGCTCCTCTATTTGGGAATGGCTTACATTTAGTGTTGTGGAACGATGGTCAAGAAACATCGTCATTATTTTCAATTTTCTCTTATACTCATACAATGCCAGTGATTTTCTCGCACAGAAAATGTAATATTCAAACTAATAGGTAGGAAATTAATGAACATTTGCTTGTTAAGGCTGTTTTCTGGATTAATAGCCCTTTATTAACCAATTGTGTTCTTTTTCAAATAGATGTACGACCGCATTGTGTCCATCTCCTCTCGTGAGGGTGAAACTATTGAGCTTGATAAACCTGTCATGGCTGAGGGCAATGTTGAGGTGTGGCTCAATGCACTGCTTAAAGAGTCACAGTCATCGCTGCATATTGTGATCCGGCAGGCAACACTGAGTATCCAAGATAGTGCTTTCCAGTTAATTGAATTTCTTTCTTCGTTTCCAGCCCAGGTGAGATTTTAAAGTGTAACATTTCTGTGTGGTGTCTATATTTTTACAAAATTAGCACCAGAAAGAAAGGAACACTTTGGATTAAGTAAACATTTCTGAAAATGATTTTATTCAATTTTGCAGTG
This sequence comes from Ambystoma mexicanum, assembly GCF_040938575.1. Taxonomy (NCBI): domain Eukaryota; kingdom Metazoa; phylum Chordata; class Amphibia; order Caudata; family Ambystomatidae; genus Ambystoma; species Ambystoma mexicanum. Next base: position 1,362,213,627 of record NC_090930.1, on the reverse strand, counting down.
CAATTCCTGAACAGTTAACTTTCCATAAATGCGTGCTCTTTATATCAAAGCAGGTTAACTCTGGTCATGCTATCAACTCTTATTGTGTATATAGTGAATTTTGCAATTAACGAAGAATGAATTGTAATGTTTGTGGTCTGGGGACTAAAGTCAGTTAAAGGAAACCAAATGCTAAGCATACCACAAGATTGCAGCTTGGGCTCCAGCTCTCTGATTCACTTGCAATCATTCCCCCCTCTCATAAAAGTAATACAAAGAAAGAAGAGTGTTCTAGCATGGGGATGCTAGCCCTGTATGGCGAGGTTCCTTTTTTGAATTTGTGTGTTGATCCTTAAAGAATGTTTGATGTGTCATTTGTCGAAAAGTTGTCAGCTTGTGCATTGGTGGCGGCAGTGTGGGGAACTGTTCTAATTTGTACCCTGTTTTAGGGTTGTGACTGTGTCTCCATCCTGGCGTGTTGAAAGCCTCCGAAATGTCAGATGGTCTTCTCTTGTCTGGCTTTCTTTGGGGATTGAGGTCCACAGATTTGCTATGAGGATAGAGAAGGCAGTACCTCTGTACTTATTTTGATCTTCGTGCCTTGATTATGTGAGTAAGTCAAAAGTTGATCTTAGTGTCCTTTGTGGACAGTAACAGGGGATTTTTGATTGGAGGAATTCCGGTCTCTGTCCAAGCATTGCTCTGTAAGTGATGCAGAGTGCTTTGAAGTGGATTCATTTCTTCACTGGATTTCCAAGCCTGCTATGTGTTTCCTCCTGTTTATTTCTATTAAAAGTTTTGCTGCTGTGTTTTGGTTGTGTTGTAGTTTTTTGGTGAGATAGTTGGGCATTCCAAGGTATATATAGGCTGCTTGTGTAGTCTATTTTAGACAAAGAAAAAAACATTTGGACAACCATTGCGCCACTGAATGTTTAAAAAAAGTGTTTATTTATATGCAGAGATTTCCAAAGGAAGGAATCTTTTTCAAAATCAACCATTATTGGTCATATACATAATTTCATTATTTTTTATCAGGTATAATACTGGTTATCTTATCCTCTGGTTAGTTTCAATATTGCTCATCACACATGATGTTGGTAATCTTGTCCTTTATTTTCAATTTCTTATTATGAATTGGGGGTTTGCTCTTGTCTTTATGAATATTTTTAAATGCTTTGGTCCGAAAAGATATTGAACAGTCTTGTTTCTTTCTGTTCAGAAAGTTCCCCATAACAAAATGTGTTTTAAACCCATCCGTCATTAATCTAATCAATTGTATATTATGTGCTCGATTCATGGAATTAGTTGCACGGCTCAAAGTGACTTTGCACTGACGACACAAACTCTGATTCATGGAACTGTGCAAAGTGTATTTCTGCAGTGCAAAGTCAGTGCAAAGTTCATTTTGCACAGCAAAAAGGACTTTGCATGTACTTTGCACTGCAGAAATACCATGGGAACAAGCAACCTTATAAAAAACACTACTAGGGCTCCACTGAGATGAGATTATTTCCTTGAATGTATGAGCTCTGTTTCCCTAAGTTTCTGCAGTACCATTTGGGTGCCCATTCCTTTACTGGGGGAAGTAGAGTCACACCCTATAATCCTTCCCCTGGTGGCACTTCAATATTACTGCATTCTCATCAACCTGTGTCCTTCGCCTCCTAGGTTGCTGGCTATGGGTTTGAAACATGAATTCTTATATCAGCCTCGTTCAAAACCTAGGAACTTACTTCGCCCTGCACCCTCAACTAATCACTGAGTGACATTTCAAACCACCTGCAAGGATGCTGGCCCTGTCTGTGCACCTGCTAAAGTAAACAAGAATGAAGCCTAATTCTCAGTAGAAAGCTCTGAGTACTTTCTGTGGCCTAGTCATCTGCAATCCCCAACATGACCAATTCCATGTTAGCAAGACCCTCTGCTTGCTGTTAACACATGTCTATAGGTTTCCTTATACATTCTTTTAGCAATCTACACCTACTTGTCTGTCAGACTACATGCAAGCTTTCAACTACCCGAGGTTCCTCTTGCACTTCTCCCCACCTGTGAAATCTACATTAATTCTAATCAGTTGCTACTTAGCCGCAAAACTGTCCCATGATATGACGCGCCTGTACACAAGTTTTTCTAGGCATAACTAGACAAGGAGGGGGAAACAAAATAACGATTTTACTAGGCCTTGTGTCATTCAGATTGCACAAGTGTGGGGAAGAGGGAAGGAGAGAAGTGCCAGGGGGAAGGGGGAAGTACAGTTAACTCACAAGTGCAGCCAGAGGGTGGCTCATAAGTGCAGAGAAGGGACTGTAAGGTTACACCATATGTAGAGGGCATGATCCCACTTGGCCTGCCCTCTACATATGGTGCATACTGCATGTCGCTGCCCTATATTTCGTCATAGAATTGTTCTAAAAAATGCATGTGCACCTGGCACAGCTAATATGTAGCAGATTAGCCACTCACAAAGACAGAATCGCCAACCCTATAAATGGCCCACTCTCCTTACTATAGGAACTTCCTTAACCAGTACTTTCTCTCGCGTTGGGGCATTGGACCTGCATCCCAACATTGGGAAGCGGATGAAATGAATTACAGTGAACCATCAGACAGAAATAGGAAAGCACCAGGCAGGACTTGAATCAATGGCTGACTAGTCGGAAATAACCTTGTTCTTTATTAGGCAGTCCTATTGGGAATTTGAGGAAAAAGATGGTACGTTACTATTCTGTAGACTTAAAAGGATTGAGGAGAATAAGTGTATCCTTTCCATTGTCACAGAGGATGGGGTTGTCTTAACTAAAAATGCGTACATTGTAGATGCCTCTAGATATTTCTATGAAGTCTTATATAAATCTGAGGATTTGGATACTAAAGATGACAAAATAAAATTTTAAAAGGGGCTTTTGCCGGGATTCCGATGTTGCATTGTGGCATTGTTAGCCACGCAAAGCAAAGATCACCAAACATAAAAATACCTGGTCCACCTCCCAGATCCACACTCTACGAGCTGAAAAACTAGCTGCTGAAGCGTACTGGCAGAAGGTTCCCAATACGACTAATAAGGCTCTCTTCTCAGCCCTCTGCTTGGAATACAAACAGGCCATCCTAGCGACTAAATCAGCTTCTTACAACAGTAGGATAACGGAAGCCTCCTCAAGCTCACGAGAATTGTTCACCATCCTGCGTTAACTAGAATCTGTAGTTGCTCCACCATCAACTGTCACCAAAATTAATACTAGGTGTAACAGCATCCAAGATGCCCTTACAGGAAAAATCTCTCAACTACAATGTAAAATCAAAGCCAAATCAGACACCATTGCCAATAACCTGCCAGACAGCCACCCAAATATATCCCCTACTGTTAGGCAGAAACCTGTGCAGTTCCCTCTGGGACCGCTGCAAAAGATTTAAGACTACAGGTGTTTGGCAGTAAACCCACTTGGTAGCAGTCTGTACCACACAGATTCACTTGGTAGCTGTGGCTGAGCAGTCAGACTTCCCTCAAGAAGAGTTAAGCAGTATACAGAGTATTCACAATAGATCAAACGAACACAGTAGAACAAGCAAACACTGACCAGAGCTTGGTGTAAAAGAGATATAATTATTTATTTAAAACCACATCTAGTAAAACACACAGGCACTAATGTTAAGCAGTTCAAAAACACGGTCACTAAAAGATATACACTCCCTTAAAAGAATATTAGACAAGTCTTAAGTAAAGCCCCAAATATTTTCAGACAGCGGTGAGCGCTTAACACAGATGGCACTCTAATAATTCAGTTTAAAAGGGAGAGAAAGGCAGAGCATAATTTGAAACAGATCCCAACACTTTCACAAGAACACAACAAGAGAGGAAGGCAAAGTAAAACTGTGAAGTTAGAGTTCAGAAGGCCGGATCCACTTTAAGAGGATCAGAACGAAATGTGTCCAAGGTCACACGGTTGAAGTGCACAAAAGTCTCGAAAAGGTTCAGAAAGAGTTGGACCAAAGAAAGGGACCAGTTAGAGGGTCAAGGCGGCCAGCCCAGTCCAGAAGGTTAAGGGATTATTATTACCTTGTAGCAATCTTTAGAAAGGGAGGCCTGGCGGACACGGTACCTTAAAGTGGTGAGAATGCTCCAGCGGGGGCAGTTGTTCCTGGCAGCGGATGCAAGTCAGTGCTTCGTCCGGGGTAAGAGAGGATCTTGTCGGGGAGGAAGACAGGAGTCCGTTGCACTGCCAGGGAAGAAACCAGCCGCGGAGTTCTCAGGTAAAAGGAGCGGTCCTTTGGTTTGCAGTCCAGTGGTAAGTGGCTATCCAGTTGCCGGGGTGCTTGGCACGGGCAATACGACCACAAGACTTCCTGTGATGCGAGGAATAGAAGGTAAACTGGTTGTGCCCACCAGTCAGGGGAAGAAGATTCTCCAGCAGGGAGATCTTCTCTGTCGTCGGGAAGTGGTGAGTCGGTTCCGCAGGGCTCCACCGGTGGTGTCGTCGTAGCAGGTCGGCTCAGCTTCTCCCTCGTCGGATTCTCAGGTCCTGTGGCGACTTCTGAAGTTCCAGTCCCCAAAGCCCTGCTTTTATGCAGCACACCCCCATTCACTCAGCCTAGCTGTCAATCAAACATGCTAAGTGGTGAGCCGGCCGGCTCACCACTTGGGCCAATCACACCAGAGTGCGACTTGAGTTACCAAGGTAACTCAGTCCAGGGTGCCTAAACCCCCTCCCACACCCCCTGTGTTACCCAGTCAGAGTGGCACCACTTTTGGAGGCTTCTGTGGAGAAGCCTGCCAAAATGTGGAACAAAGGGCTCGACTTGGGTTGGAGTCACAGAAGAGAACACAAACGCCATTTTAGAATCGAGTCCTGGCAAAAAATACCAACCGGCGAATTAATATTAAATAAATAAACCGGCAGTATGTTCGAGGCTATGAGAATTAAATAATTAAAGTTAGTAGCCTCGAACAATGGGAAAAGCCCATAGGGATATATTCGCGGTCGAATATAAAAAGTAGTATCCACTGCCACCAGCCAAAACTTGATCAGGGGGGACGGAGACGTGCCCCCTCGACTAACAGACCCCAGGGCAATCGAAGTGCCCCGACCAGTACGTCCACAAGATGATGGTTTATACTGGTTTCTGTTCATAATTTGAGATTAGTAAAGCCAATGGTGACTTTACATGCCCTGGGAGACAGTAGTCAGTCCCAGGGTATGGAGTCTATGGTGGGGTGTCACTGCACGGAGGGTGCTGTGTAACACACATACTAAAAACAGATGAGACCCTATGGAGTAAAGGACCCCATAGCCCATAAAACACATTAACAGTCAAAGGAACACCACAAATCATGTCCAAGAGTGGGAGAAAAAGAGTCTCACTCTTGGCAGGAGAAAAAAAACAAACACCAGAAATCCAGCAAAGCGGCTGGGGGACTCACTAGGTTAGGAAGTTCAGCCTAAAGAGAGAATTCTCCCTAACACCTACCCACATGCACCTCTTTCGCTTCAATCCCATCTCTGAGCCTGACTTGGCCACTATCGTGAAGTGGCTCAAACCTTCCTGATGCAAAGGCAATATCTGCCCTGCAACCCTGGTCAAACAATGCATAGAACCTCTCATTCCACTCATTACCGCCATTGTCAATGCCTCCTTCTCTGCTAGCACCGTCCCCTTTTCCCTCAAAGAATCTTGCATAACCCCCTGCTAAAAAAGCTTCACTGGACCCAACCATCTACACAAACTACCGACCAATTACCAGTGTCCATTCCTCCTGAAATTCCTTGACAGAGTTGCTTACACCCAAATCCAGGAATTTCTGGAAGCAGACCTCATCGTCAGCCCCTGGCAATCTGGCTTCCGCCACAGACATGGAACAGAAACAGCCCTTCTTGACCTAAAGAACCAGCTTGATGACACCAGTGATGCAGGCAAGCTTTCCCTCCTGCTACTCCTTGACCTCTCAGCAGCGTTCGATCTCGGGACCACAAAATCCTATGCTACCATCTGAGCTCAGCCTCCTTCTCACCGGAAGCTGCCAGCTGGGTCTCCTCCTTCCTCAACGTCAGAACATAGAGAGTCTTCGCAGGTGAGGCTACAGACCCCCCAGCATCTAACACATGTGAAGTCCAACAAGGCTCTTGTGTATCCCCCTCCCTCTATAACAGTTATACAAAACCGCTATTCGACCACCTCAACTCATCCTCAACCAATCTCCTTCATGAGCTAAGCAGACGACAGACAAATTCTTAATTCCTCTAAAAGGTGTCCTTGCCCAGCACTGCACCAATGTGAACAATGTGTATGAAATAATCCAAACTTGGATGGCCCAGCATAGCCTATGCCTGAACGCGGAGAAGGCGGAGGTCCTTCTAGTTGACTCCCAAGCCCGTCTCGCAAACCTTGGCCCCGCATACTGCCTCTTCAACATAGACGGCCACAAGATCCCCATCTCAACCTCAGTAAAAACACTGAGCATCTACTTTGATGCTGCGCTCAATATGACCCGCCAAATTAACAACATTACTTCTACAATGGCCTATGCCACTGCCAATTGACTCACTGTGGCCCGCGCTCTTGTTGGGTTGATTCTGGATAACTCTAATGTCCTACTTTGTGGCAGCTCTGAAAAGAACTTGAACAGGCTACAAGATGTCCAAAACAATGGAGCAGCTTGTCAGTACTCAGTAAGATTTAGGGTACGGGAAAGGCGGACTCAGGACTGCTGCGTAACTTGTACCAAGGTGGTCCAAGTCTCCTCACTGAGGTGACCTTTCTAATGAGGTGCCCCTCTGTTTGTTTAGTTACACAAAAAATAGAGGAGTAGATCAATCGAAAGAGCGAGTAAAGAACAGACACCACCAGGTGTACGCCAAGCTGTAAAAGAAGGGAAGGTCTTAGTCTTGGTTCCCAGACTTGAATATCAGGAATTTGTATTGTATGAGAGGACTAACCTTGCTATGCTAGGCGCTGGGACTCCAACTATCTTCTGGTGGTGTTAAGGTGCGTCCCTGAGTTTGTGCACTCTGTAGAATACAAGACAGATCTATTACCTAAGTGTGCTATGAGGATGGCAATCAGTGAAGGAGGGTCCCGAGGAAAATCCAATAATCCAAAGAGAAAATGAAAGGGGAACGGATGTTAGAGTGTGTTAGGAAGGACCTATAACCCCAGGCGACACGAGGATGCACTAATGACGGGGTGGTGCACAGTTGAGTAAGAGCAAGGCATTCTTAGTTCTGTGCACTTTGTGAGATCCAATATTTTAGAAAGATTCCCCTTTTGAAACGAAGGAAGCACAATAAGGAAATTCCAGAGTCACTCCAAAAGAAAGCAATGCAATACGTTGAACTAGGGGAAAGCAAGAGGGCAGAACAGAAATCAATCTGAGGGACAAAGCAGTTCAGGTCAATTACTGTGCGGGCAGCGAAGGAAACAAATCACAAAGCAAAGGCAGTCCGGGAATGAAACAATGCTCGGTCGTGGAACTGGATACAAAGTATACTTCAAGCGGCACTAACTTCAATGAGAAGTGCCGATGCGTGCGGCTTGTTAATCTTTATGGGACCGGAGCAGGCGGGCCGTACGTGTGGGTGTAACACGGCCGGTTGTGTGATTAATCGAGGCCGTATTCAACGCTGAAGTGGAATGTGCTGCTCTTGCGTGAGGTCTGCGTGCTTTGCGAGTGGCCAGTCACCACGGCAACCTCCAACGCCGTAAGAAGGGGGAGGCCCCTGAATGGGAAAGCCGGCTGAGCGCCCTCGCCGGGTGGAACCCACGAGAAGCGGGCTGCGCCGCTTCATTCTCGTGCATGCCCATGGTGGGAGCTCGTTTTTAATGTATTGATTAGTGTATTCGTATACGCGTGAGCGGGCTAGACCGCTAACTTCTCGCGCATGCGTGTAGATAGGAGCTAAGTGGCATCTCGTAGGGCATGCGTGGGTGAACAGTGTGAAACCTCCACCGCGCAGACACTGTCAGCGTCCAGTCGCAACTCGGTTCAGGCACACTGTGCCTCCACGCATGCGTGTATGCATTCCTGATGTTCCCCTGCAGGGGACTACACCCTATCCTGACTTGCAGCTTCGGGAGCTGACGGTTTCAAAGTAAGACCACTTATCTCATCCATTGGGAGTGATAAGATGAATTATTTTAGTCGATCTGGTTGTGTTGAAAAATTGACATTTAAAAGTCCTGACAAGGATATGTGTCGTAGGGCCACAGCATGAATGAGTGGGGAGTAACGCAGACAACTAGTCTGCTTGGGTCCCCTTCTATTCCATGTTGCGGCTGAAATGTGGCATGATTATATGTGATTCCACTGCAGTTATAGAAATAGGCTACAAAAATGTTCAAAAGTATTGCCTGGTTTCATTCCTGGTTTGTGTCGTGCTTTGATCTAGTGAGAGTCTTTCTTGTCTCGCTCCTGCCTCTCTGCTACCTGAAAGCTCTGCCGTTTAACATTTAAAACATTGATCTCTGCCAATTTGATGGCTCACATTTTAGAGTGGCAGCTTGTATGCCTTAATCTCCCAGTCTCTTTCCTTTAAACAAAGATGATCTATTGCAACTAGCATCAAGACATTTTAGACATATGCATCAGTCAGTCACCATGTGGCTTCAGGTTAAGGTACATTTATACTGCCAAGTCCGGTATCGGGAGATAAGCTGAGATATGTTAAGGAGAGGATACACCTTCACATATTTCTTGCTTTGAACCGAATTTTGCTTTTACATATAATTAAACATAACTGGCATCAAGACATTTTGGGCATGTGCATTAATCAGTCTATACTACCGAATCAGGTATCGGGAGATAAGGTAGAGTATATTTAACAGAAGAGACAGCAGCACATTTTCTTGCTTTAACCCGAACTTTGCTCATACATACATTCAAACATAACACATTAGATCGAACTCTACGTTCATGCCTCTAGGGCTAAGGCAGTCAAGGGTATCGATCCATATTATCTCCCTCTGATGGAGAGTTCTTACAATGTCTCTGCCTCTAGGGCCAAGTTGTACATGTTCAAGTATCACACATTTTATTTGTGCTACCGAATGTCTAGCTTCTGAGAAATGTATTGCAACGGGTGATTTTTGACTCTTTGTTCTGATGTTAGATTTGTGCTCCGACCATCGGATTTTAACTTTTCTGGTGGTCATGCCCACATAAAATAGGCCACAAGGACACTTAAGTCCATAAATGACGTTTGATGTATCACACGTGAAAGAGTGTTTCAGGGGGATAGGTTCTCCTGTGTATGGGTGGCTCATAGTGTTGCCCTTTAGTATGTTGCCCCAATGCTGGCAGTTGTGGCAGGGGACAGTACCCTTGAATGTAGTTTTCCAGGTTCCCATGGTAGTTATGTCTGCTCTAATCAAGCTGTTACGTAAGGATTTATTGTTCCTGTAAGCGAACGTTGGAATCTCTGAAAAGAGTTGTAGCAGTTTCGGATCCATTTGCAGCAGGTGCCAATGTTTCTGAAAAATCCTTTTAATCCTCTTACTCTGGGTGGAGTATGTCGTAACGTATACCAGTTTTTGTTGATCTCGGTTGGTTCTGGGGGTAAGTAGAGTATCTCTTTGGGTCAAATTTACTTTCTCTTTGATTTCAGAAATTAGATTTCTGTCATAACCCCTCTCAATGAACTTCATTTGTAAGGTTGATGATTGTCTGGAGAATTCTGTCATTTCCGAGATGTTTCGCCTGTACCGTAAGAATTGGCTCAACGGTACACTATCCAGTGTTCTTTGTGGATGAAAACTTGTCGCTAGTAGTAAGCTGTTCCTGTCCGTCTCCTTTGTGAAGATCCGTGTTTCTAGTTTTCCTTCTTTCGCAGGAGTTCAGGATTAGGGTGCTGCAGAACGGGGGCAGAAGTAAAGGCTGACTTAAGAGAGTCAAAGGCCACCTGGGCAAGGGTACTACTTTGCCATTGGAAGAAATGTTTTAGTACTGGTGAGGGCAGCAACAGAAAAATATGTATGCATGAATCTGCGATAAAAGTTGGTTACAGAGACCAAAAGGCATCACAAGATACTCATATAGGCCATAGCATTTTCTGAAAGCTGTTTTCCACTCATTCCCGTCTCGAATACGAGCCAGGTTATAAGCCCTACGTAGGTCCAATTTTATAAATATAACTGAGGATCCCAGTTGGTCTAGATGGACAGAGATGAATGGCAAGGGGTACTGATTCTTGATGGTTATTGCATTGAGAGTCCTGTAATCGATGCACAGCCTAAGTTCCCCCTCCTTTTCTGGCATGAAAAACAAGGGAGAGGCCGCCGGAGCCCTGGAAGGACGAATGAATAGGGCTTTGTCTATATAGTCCTTCAGCACTTTGTCTTCTTTGATGGTGAGAGAATAAACCGACCAGAGCGGATCTTGGAGCCAGGAAGCAGATCAATGGAACAATCGTAGGGCCGATGGGGTGCCAGCTGTTCTGTCCTACTTTTGTCATAGACATCCATAAAGGAGCTATATTCACTGGGAATATCAGGAAACAGATTCAATCAAAGGGGCTGTATCAAGAATTGCTTTGCACGGGGTGTTCTCTGAGAGTAGGTCTGATTGATGACAACGGGTATTGAAGAAGGTCGAGGGAAATTGCACATCCTGTTTCTCCCAATCGATTAAGGGGTTGTGTAACTGCAGCCAGGGTAGACCAAGGGTCATTCGGAAATTGGGGTCATGCTATTAGATCAAATAACAGATATTCACTATGTCCATTGTTTGTGGTCATTCGAAGCTTTGTGGTTGTTCGGCTACTAAACCAGAGGCAAGAGCTGTGCAATCTACGGCCTTGACAACTTCAGGTTTTGACTTTGCAACAATAGGGAACGCGGAATCGCGGGCATACTGGATAACCATATAATTACCAGTGGCACCTGAGTAGATGATGGCATGGGTTTGTAATGAAAAATCAGAAGCCAAGAAAAGCAGGATTGACGAACACAAGGGAGAGAAAACATCAGCAATCTGGGAGTCCAACAGAACACTACCCGGCAAAGGGACTCCTTCTATTGCCGGGCCCTGGAGTTTCTTATTTTTCATATTGGTCTTTTGGGAAAATTGTGCAGGAAATGGTTGGGGGATCTACTGTATATGCAGAGATTATCTCTGCGGCAACGTTCCCTTTCAGCGGTGGTCAATGGACCATGGACCATGAACAGCCACAATCTGCATATGCTCAGACTCCGTATGAGAGTGCTATGACATGTGAGGGCGTGAGGTAACCAGGTGCGGTGACCTCTCAATTTGTCAATTTGTAATGCTACATCTAGTAATTCTGAAAACCCTACAGGTACTACTGGGACGGTGGCCAGTGTATCTTTGAAGCCATCTGAGAGTCCCCTGTAAAACACTGCTTCCTTCTTGTCTTCGGGCCAGCCGGTCTTGGCTGCTAGTTGGTTGAATTTTGCGAGATATGAAAGCAATAGGGTATATCCTTGCTGGAGATTTAAGAATTCCAGATCTGTAGCGTGTGTTTTGTAACTAGTATCAAAAACCCAATTCATTGCAGTGAATAAGGCATCACAATCATAGAGAACGTAACTGTTAGTTTCCAATAAAGGATTGGCCGAAGCAGCAGCACTACCTCCAAGATATGAAAGAACAAAAGCTGCTTTGTTTGTGGAATTGGGTAAAGAAGCAGGGCGACACAAGAAATGCAGCTTGGATTGATTTATGAAAGTACGATATGTTTTAGGGTCACCATTAAATCTCTCAGGTGGTGCCAGTGGAAACTGAGTGGACAAAAAGACCGCCACCGGATCTTGTCTGGGTAAAGGGTATTGCAGACCCGCAGCAGCGGCATCAGCTTGGTCATCCACCCGTGGCGGACTGTGCGAGGTCTTGCAGTGATTCAATACGGTGACGCATAGCCTTGTGAGCCAAGGTAATGTTGTTCCAGAGATCTGAGACCAACTGCATGAGAGCAGTGAGCGTGTCAGAGGCGTCAATTATGAGGCTTCTGATTCTGTCAGTACTCACCAAGACTTAGGGTACAGGATAGGTGGACTCAGGACAGCTGCGTAACTTGGACCAAGGTGGTCCAAGTCTCCTCACTGAGGGTGACCTTTCTAATGATGTGCCCCTCTGTTTGTTTAGTTACACAACAAATAGAGGTGTAGATCAATTGAAAGAGCGAGTAAAGAACAGACACCACCAGGTGTACGCCAAGCTGTAAAAGAAGTGAAGGTCTTAGTATTGGTTCCCAGACTTGAATATCAGGAATTTGTAGTATACGAGAGGACTTACCTTGCTATGCTAGGCGCTGGTACTTTAACTATCTTCTTGTGGTGTTAAATTGCTTCCCCGGGTTTGTTCACTCTATAGAATACAAGACATGGAATACATGTAATAACACCCATTGTAAACTAAGGAAAAGATATGATGTGAAGCTAGATCTCTTACCTAAGTATGCTATGAGGATGGCAATACTCCAGAGAGCAAACGAAAGTGAAGAGAGTGGAAGGGATGTTGGAGTGTGTTAGTAATGACCTATAATCCCGGGTGGCACGAGGACACACTAACGATGGGGTGGTGCACAATTGGGTAACAGCAGGGCATCCTTAATTCTGTGCACTTTGTGAGATCCAATATTTTTGAACGATTCCCCTTTTGAAACCAAGGAAGCACAATAAGGAAATTCCAGAGTCACTCCAAAAGAAAGCAATGCAATACGTTGAACTAGGGGAAAGCAAGAGGGCAGAACCAACATCAATACGAGGGACAAAGCAGTTCAGGTCAATTACCGTGCTGACAGCGAAGGAACCAATTCACAAGGCAAAGGCAGTCTGGGAATGGAACGCGGATCAGGTCAATTGCTGTGCGGGTAATGAAGGAACCAAATCACAAAGCAAAGGCAGTCTGGGAATGAAAGAATGCTGGGTCATTGAACTGGATACAAAGTATACTTCAAGCGGCAATAACTTCAATCAGAAGCGCTGATGCATGCGACTGGTTGAGCTTTATTGGACTGTAGTAGGCGGGCCGGACGTGAGGGAGTAACGCGGCCGGTCATGTGATTAATGAAGGCCGTATTCATCGCTGAAGTGGAATGAGCTGCTGCTGCGTGAGGTCTGCATGCTTTGCGAGTGGCCAGTCGTCACTGCAACCTCCAGTGCCATAAGAAGGGGAAGGCCCCTGAATGGGAAAGACGGGCCGTGCACCCTCGCCGGGGGGAACTAACGAGAAGAGACCAATCGCATTGGGGCGGGACTGTGACACAGCTCTGGACCTGAGTAAGTCTGACCATATCTCGGAAGTTAGAAGATCAGTCCACTGGCTCCCTGTCCAGGAAAAAATCAAGTTCAAAACCCTATCAATTGCCCATCTATGCCTGGCCAACAACACCCCTTCCTACCTAGCCCAGAGGATAAAAAGGTACACGCCAGCTACATCTCTTAGACCCACCCATAGTTACCTCCTGCGCATCCCGAAATTTAGACGGCAATGAGCCAGGGGAGCCAGCTTCCCGGGGGTGGCAGCCAACCTCTGGAGCAATTTGCCACTTCACCTCTGAAATGAGCCTTCCTACCAGCTGTTCAGGAAAAGGATGAAGACACACCTGTTTAACTAACCTTTACATGTACCTACTTGCTGTGTTATCCTGTCTGTAACCAGCACCTAGATGCCCTAGGATGTTGTGCGCTTTTATAAATGAAAAAGAAAAAAAATAAATAGATGCCACACTCACCAGTGATGATTTGTTGGCTTTGCGAAAATCCCACCCCCACATTGACTGGCCCTTACGATCTCTAGTAATGCCCCAATCATTCTTCAGTTCTGCAAAACACTAAAAACCTGGCACTTTTAACAAAACATACTGCACACATACAAATCCAACCCTCCATCCACCAACGGTCTACTGTATAAAATTCCAAGCCCAATGCTGGTAACCTGTTGTAAAGCGACCTGCCTATCTTCGGATAGGTTTGCTCTATAAGCAATAAAATAAATACATACATTTAATATATATTAAAAAAATAAATAGATGCCACACTCACCAGTGATGATTAGTTGAATGCATGCTATGCAGTGTATGTACTGTCCATGGACACCATAGCAGCCATGTTGTGAAGTGCTGATTCTATCCCTTTTACAGAAAATCCTCCACACTGAAAAGTAGAGTATATTCTTTTGAAAAGTAATATGTCCTGCTGAATAATGGTGCATTGTCTATAGAGATGGGTGTGACACCTCACTTTAGTGTAACATGGTGTAATGGTGATTCCAACTTGCAGTGAAATCGCACCAACCAAAAATGCACATAGCCCATTTGTCCCAGCTAACTTAATTGGACGAAACTTCTACTAATGACTGATAAATGTGTTTGACTAAAACTGCCATTGATAGCCCACCTAAGTCCTAACCTGGCAAAAATGCACACAAGCATCTTTTCATTTAAACTGTTAGAACCTCCTACACATGGACTATGGTCACTGAGGGCGTTCCAACCACAAAGCGTATAGAGGCCATACAAATGGGAAAAGGGCGTTATATAAATAACGAATACAATAAAATACAATGTAATTATTTCTGAAACATGTTGTTGCTGAGTTGTTTAGCAACCCTGCTACGAAGTAACACGTCTGTACTATAAGAATTATATTAGCCCTAATAGAAGACATGGGTACTCAGCCATTTAGGGCTACCCTAAAATTGCTGGTAGATCCTTATAATGCCTATGAAAGATCAATGTTGTGCATGCCCAGACATTCCTTGCCAGCTTTGTTGACAGTACCATAGTGATTTTCACATAGAGGGCTCTTCTCTTTTAAATTCGTGGCAGGCACACCTCAATCCTGAACATAACCAAAACATTAAGTCATTAAATGAGTTTGTGAAACAAGGTGAAAGTAGCGCATGTTGAAATTCCCATACAAAGTCACTCAACATTGTGCTGTAAATAAACAAACAGGTTTTGATGGCCTTTACAGCAACATGGTAATGCTCAGTCTCAACATCAAGCTAGTATGTGACATTTTTGTGAGCTATTGTGGGACACTGATGATTTGTAACATATTAGGCGTAATGTGCTCTAAAAGGCACCATTTGCAACAACATTTCCCACTATATCAAAAGTATGGACCATGGTTTTTGGGTGCATTGGCCTATGTTTGTCCAATTGCAACCAGTACTCCAAAACGTGCAGGTTGACTACCTTTATTGGTGGACAGAGAAAAAAATAAAATGGCAAACCAGAATGTAACCTCAACCATTTTTTCAAAACACTACCATATTTTCACACATTGCACTCAATGAGAACAAAAATGTAGAACACTATTTCACAATATTAAGCTGCAACAAGTGATGTGCTGGAAATGTACAGAAAGCTAGCGTTGGCAAGCGAATTAAGATAGCTGATAGCAATCTACTAGCCTTTTAAATGACACAGCAGCAGACAAAAAATACCTAACAGTGTCTGGAATTACCTTCTTCATTGTCGAGGCACGGGTTAACAAAACAGGCTTTGGACCTTATCTGCCACCTCCTGTTAAGCAATCTGAGCTTCTGCCTCTTTTACGCATTGAAAGAAATTGTGCACCCTAGAAGCGTTGATGACTGTCCTGTCAGCAGTCAACTTCTTTGATGTATGGGGGTGCTGCAGCACCTCCAGCACCCCTACTTCCAGTGCCACTGCGGAGAGTGTGCTGAGGCAAGCGCTAAGGGTAGACAGTAGGTGGGGCTATTGGGCGTGGGAGGTAAGGGGCCCGAGGATGCATAAGGGGCAAGGACACCAATCAAAGCAACTGTGGGATTAGCATAGGAGAGAAGAAAGGGAAGGAGAAGCTAAAGAGGAAAGTACTGAGGAGTTTCCAGAATTTAAGAAAATCCTGCTCAAGGCGTGGAGGGAGGGGAAACTGTTTCATAGGAGGGAGCCAGCTGAAGAAAGCGACCGACGCCCACCGTCTGTTAAGCAAAACGCTTTACACACACAGAGTTGGCACCAGAGGAACATAGTGGTCTAGAGGGAGAGCATTTAGAAAGATAAAGATAGCCTTGTGGATGATGCAGAGGAATTTGAATTTAATCCGTGCAACAACCGGTAGCCAGTGAAGACTTTATAGGGCAGGTGAGATGCAGTCCCTGGGCTTAAGGCCAAGGATAAGTCTTGCTGCCCTATTCTGCATTAGCTGGGGTGATCGCAGAGTGGAAGAAGGTAGATTCAGGAGGAGGTTATTGCAATAGTCAAGCCTAGAGAGAACCAATGATCTGGTAACATTGAGCCTCTGAGGAAGGTGAGAAAAGGGAGAAACAGCTGAAAATGTGACTTCTTGGCAATGTCCCGAGTGTGAGGGAGAAAGGAGAGAGAGGAATCAAGATGACTCCAAGGTTTCTTGCTTCAGAAGTAGGAGCAGGGGGAGAGCCCAATGAGGAAGGTGAGAGTGAAGGGAAGAAGGAGGGAGCATGGGTCGTTGAAAGTGCACCAGGACTCGATGGCAGATAGGCAGTCAGGGATGATGATAGGTGCAAGAGTGTCAGAAGCTCCTTTTTTTCTCACCTTTTTCTCCTTGCTGGTGTTCTTCTGGGATGAGGCTTCTTTCTTTTTCACCGACCGTGACTTGTACAAGCCAGAACGCGAGTCCTCGGGTTCCAGCGTGGAAGCCGGCTGGCAAGCCGGTAGCGTTTGATATCCAGGAACAATGTCAATAAATCCAGGAAGGAAGATATCGAAAGGGTAAGGAATTAGGGGGAAGGTTCCAGGAGCAAGGGAAGATAGAATGCACGAAGCACAGAGAGTGAACTCGAACAACGCCTAGTAACTCGTAGGGGTAGAGTTGAGACACACGGAGCCGCGGGGGTGTGCTGGTTTTCTAGGAAGCTGGCGAGTGCACACAAAGGCTAGACCGCAACAGTTCTGACTCGGCGGCCATTTTGGATGGGTTGCAGAGCTTACACCGTGGTGCATCATGGACCATGAAGTCCAGAAGGGTCGAAACCTTCATGACAAAGAGGGTCAGCAGGAAGTTTTAAAAAGATTTCTGTATCGTCTGCATAACACTGGAAGTTGGAGGAAAAAGAGGAAATGAAGCATGCAAGCTGAGCAAGGTAGATGTCAAAGAGCCAAGGGGAGAGGATGGAACCCTGGGGGACACCACAGGTAGAGAAGGAAGTAGGAGAGGAAAAGGTGCCCAGGATGACTTGGGAAGAGCGGTGGGTAAGGAAGGATGTCAGCCAGTCCAGTGCCCGTTCCGAGATACCAAGGGTATTGTGGGGCCTTTGTATGAGGATGGAATGGTTGCCTGGGTCAAAGGCAGATGAGAGGTTGTGAAGAATGAGGACAGCTGCGGAGTTGGAGTCCAGAGACGCAAGCAGTTATTCACGGGTGTTCAGAAGAGCTGTTCCCGTGCCTCTGGATGCTCTGAATCCCGATTGATGGTCATGGAGACCACCAACAAGTTCTGTGGGCAAGTTGAGTTGGGGCAATGCTAGCTTCTCCAAGAAGGGGGTGATAGACATAGGGTGGACATTGGCAGGACAAGTAGTGTCTGCTGAAGGTTTTCTCAGTAGGGGTCACACAAGAGAGTGCTTAAGGGAGGGGAAAGATCCAGTGGTAAAAGGATGATTGCAGAAATCAGTGAGAGCGGGGGCAATAGAGCCAATCTTATCCTTAATGGTTCTGGATGAGCAAGGGGAAACCTGTTTAGAAGAGAGCTTCTTGGAGTGGACAACTCTGGTAACTTCTTCAGGTGTGACAGGTGAAAAGAAGAAGATGGGGGAAGGAGGAGGGAGAGGGGCCAACGGAGGCAAGGGGGTATGTGATGGGTTGGGAGGGTGAGTAACAAGGGTGTTCAGAATGTCCTGAGTTTTGGTGGCAAAGTGAGTGGCTGTGCTTTGCAATGGCCTGGGAAGGAGAAGGGGAGGAGGACACTGCAGAACGGTTGACTAATTCCCGCAGATTTTGAAATGTTCAGCCATGTTGGTGGTAGAACCGGAAACCCGTGCCTGTATATGGGCTCTTTTCTTGGCACGGATGGAGAGTCTGTATTGCCTTTGGAGAAGGTGGCAGGCCAGTTTGTCAGAGGGTGAGCCTGAGGTTTGCCACTTCCATTCCGCCTCCCTGCACTTTTGTTTCAGGGCCACAAGTTCGGAGTGTTAAGTTTGAAGGCAGGTTTCAGGCGGATCCTCATGAAAGGAGCAAGAATGTAAAGAGTATTGGTGATGGACAACTGGAGGTTGTTGTGAGCAGAGTCAGAGGTAGAGTCTGAGGAAGCAGGGCGAGGGGGGATGAAGGTGGAAGAGAAGGCAGCAGCTGACACTCGTTTCATCGGGCAGATGCTAGTGAATTGGGTTGGCAGGGCTTTTGGGGGAGCGGTTAGCGGGCCAAAGGAACCCAGGTGGGAGGAGAGGAGAGAATGGTCTGATCAGGAGAGAGGGATGACTAGTGGGAGGGTGATAGAGAGGTCAGAGTGTATGAGGGTGTCCAGAGTGTGTCCAGCTCAGTAGCTTGGTCCAGAAGGCAGAATGGAGAGGGATATAGAGGTGCAGAGATCGATGAAGACAGTGGATGCTGAGCCAGGGGAGTCCAGTTGGATGTTGAAGTCACCCAAGAGGAGGAGGTTGGAGGTGGATGAAAGTAGGGAAGAACAGAAAAATGCCCATTCAGAGAGTAACATGCTGGTGGCGCCTGGAGGCCGGCAAATGGTAGCAATGATCAGGACGGGGATGGGAGAGAGGACCAACTTGCATATCAGGCTCTCAAAAGAAGAGTAGAGCTTGGGGGGCAGGATGGAAGCAGGAACCCACTCGGGGAAGATTAAGGCAACCCCACCACCAGTGCAGTGAGGTTGAGGCTTGGAGATGGTCTTGAAGCCATCAGAGAGGAGGGAGTCAAAAGCAGTGACTGAGCTGGCATTGAACCATGTCTCGGCAAGAGCGAGAATGTCGAGGCCAAGGTGTTCAAGAAGTAGGCAGATGTGAGTGGAGTGTTTGTTGCTGAGCAGGCGTTAAGAGTTGCCAGATGGAGGAAGTCTCTGCCTTTGAAGGTTTTCTATGGTGGGGTACAGCAGCGTGGTACCCCAGTTAGAGGAGGCGGGAGAGCGAGTAGTAGGCAGAGATGCAGGAGAAGGAAGGAAGTTAATGAGAGATGGCAGGATACGGTCAAAGAGAAGGAGGTTGGTTTGAGGACCCTGAACCAGGATAGTGCCTGTGTGATCGACATTAACGAGAAGATGAGAAGCCGGCCAAGAGTTCTTGCCACTTGGTGCCACCATTAATGGGAGAGAATGTGGAAGGAGAGCGAGTGGAGATGAAATGGGGGTCCATAAATCTAGAGAGGGGACAGAGAAGAGGATATCTGTAAAGAACTCTCTGAAGGAAGTGCTGACATAGGTGTCTGCGATGGGAAGGCCAGGGTTTGCACTCAATATATCTCTTTTGCGCTTTTTCCTGCCAGATTTCGTGAGAGAGGGAACATAGTTGATATAGTAGCAGTTAGAGAAGATGGGTGAGATGGAGAGAGCCATAGGGGCGGCAGAGGTTAGTCGAGGAATGACAGAGTGGCTGCGCAGCACAGTTCTAGCTAAACTCACCAGGAGGTCTGGTAGAGGCAGTCACAAAGGCATACATGCAATCCAGGAAAGGAAATCGAATTTCAAGAGACAAGTGGTGCACAGATGAAAAGTACACACAGCTAAAATCCTTTTTTTAAAAGGAGGCACAAATGTTAATGCAAGAGGTGCAAGGATGAAAAGTACACACAGCTAAAATCGTTATTTTAAAAAAGGAGGCACAAATGCAATGCAAGAGGTGCACAGATGAAAAGTACACCCAGCTAAAATCTTTTTTTTTTTTTAAAAGCACAAATGCAATGCAAGAGGTGCACAGATGAAAGGTACACACAGCTAAATTTGTTATTAAAAAAGGAGGCACAAATGCAATGCAAGAGGTGCACAGATGAAAGGTAAACACAGCTAAAATCGTTTTTTGTTTTAAATGGAGGCACAAATGCAGTGAGAGATTATGTAGGATAGTTGAGGCAAAAAAGGCAGAGTACATAGGCACAGTAAATGGCTCAGGAAGATTAGTGGAGGAGGCAATGGAGGAATGCTGCCATCACTCACTAGCAGATCCTCAGGGAGTGTAGATGTCCAAGGATCCTAAAGCATGGGGTAGTAGTACCTGGTAAGGAGGGGTGTCTTAATTATGTGTGGGGGGTGGGAGGGTTAGAAAGGCCCTCTTTGCCCTGGCCAGGCACTGACAAGCACAGACAGGGTGTTCGATATGGGCCTTAGCTATGGGCCTTGGATGGAGGGGGCTGGCTAAAGCCTGACAGTGTCATCATTGGCTGTTTCAAGGCAGCCCTGGCCAATGCTGTAGCAGGATGCAGCTGGGTGGAGAAAGGGTGTGTTTGCCTACTACGGGCCGATGCAAGCGACCATCTTGGAAGGGCCTCAAGGTAGTGGGCAGCCAGATGCCTTGTGAGGACCAAACATCTTGATCCTGTGCGAGGAGTGCTTCTGGAACACATAAACTGTGTTCAATGCAGTGGTTTAATTCTGCAGGAAAAATCGCACAGGTGATAAGTTCTGAAAGAAATTAATTAAATGTCTCTCATAAGTGTGAGATGTGGGGTGCTTCCAACACCGATCGTGTGCCCAGGTCTCGGTGTTGTGTGCGGGCAGGAGGAGCCTGTTCCTCAGTGGCTGTTGCAATTTATCAGCTTCACAAGGCTACTTTCCGGTCTGGGCTATTAGGCTTAATTGCTTGACTATTACTACAGCCTGACTCTATAGCACTCTTTCTCATACCAGTACTTCTGGGATCATGGGACTCTTAGTCCCCAACAACACATTTAGGTTTTCTGACTTCTGCTGGTTGTCAAACAGACATTGAAAGTGTGAGATTACAAGAAAAGTTAAACTGGGGGGTTCCCAGTCTTCCTGGCCTGTCCCCCCTACTTCCCTGTGTGATGCTGCCGCAGTACACCACGCGCAGGGTCGGCATCAGGAAGCACCTGTCTTTCTCTGGTGACAAGAGAAGAGTCCCAGGCCAGGTTTCTGGGAGGAATCATTACTGATTCTTCACATCTCTCTTACGAGTACACCCTAAATTGGTACACTCCGGCTGAAATATTGTGCTATTTCTCTCCTCTATAGATTCTGTAAAGGCAATGGAGGGTTTTAGGGGTCAGAAGTGCAAGGTGGACAGCTTGATAAAGGTTTTTCACAAGTAGACATTTTATTAACTTATAAGGGTGTGATAAATGCCTCACTGTCCCTAACCTGAAGATGATTTCCCTGCCTGTCAAACTAAGACTAAAGGAAAACACTCTAATACAAGGAATATGTCCCTCACACTTATGCATACATCAAACTCATAAAGGTATTTCATGTAAATACAGGTTCAACAAAATAACAGTTATGCTCAAACTTAAATTTGGTAACCATGTATCCTTGTAACTAGTGTCGGATCCCCTTCCCCAGGTTTAAAGCAGGATTTTCCAAATCAAATTTCTAAATAAGAAAGTTTAATTTCATAGCCAAGCTCTGTTCTGAATATAACACAAAGTTTTCCTCAATCCACCAGTCGTTCACTTGGCATATGGCAAAGTTCCACAAAACGAAAAAGGTATTTGTCTCCACAGTTATAGTCAGTATTCTAACTTAACTTCTCCTCCTTGAAAAACAAACACTTCCACAATTCTTCTTGATCAATAACAATGTTTTGTCAGGATGGTTTTACCACAGTTCATCAAACAAATCAGTGGCCTTGCCATTTTCTTTCTTTCACAACCTCCAACAACAATGCAGTACTTCAATATCTTCTTCTTGATCCACTAACCTGCCAGGACTACCACTAATAATCTTTCTTTCTTTTTGCTTTATTCAACAAATTTGTCTTCAGCAGTACTTAAGCAATAAGCCCTGAGCAGCGGGGGCATTACTGAATCAGGTCCAAAAGACCGGGGTACTAATAGCATTCTATTTCTGTGCCGAAAAACTGTGTCTGTTTTCCCTTTCCATGGCGGCCATCGGGAGCGGATGCGCTGGGAACAGAAGTGTTCACAGCACGCCCGCTCCCGAAAAAGGAGAAAAAAGAAAGTAAGTGGGGTTGGAAGGATGGGTAGGGGATTGTTTGCAGGGGAGGGAGGAGGAAGAAAGAAAACACTTACCTGAATCCCTGGCAGGGGAGAATGGCAGCCTCCAGCCGCATGGAGGCTCGGAGCAGGGATTGCCCTGTTTCGAGCCTCCTCATTGGCTGAGGGGCTGCCACGCCCCCCCACTGGGAACAAAGGAAAGGAAAGGAATCCTGGGCGAGGGATTCCTGGTCAGATAAAGCCCCAGCGAGGGCCAATCAGATTGTTTGTAACATTCTGATTGACCCTCGCCAGGTACTAAAATTCATTACATCAACGTTCAAACTATATTATTATGTGACATCCAGGATAATATTTCATACATTAAAACAAGACAATATTCAAGTACATAAAATGTGTGCAACTTACGTCAATAAGAGTTTAAAAAGATCAGTACAATTGGACTTAATACATATGCCTGGTCAAATATTTCCTGCTTGACCAAGCTCGATATACAAATCTTGCCACAAAATATACATCAGTTGCAATTACAGCGGACTGACATAGGGTTACAACTTCCATAGCACGAGTAACATGGGCTTTCCTAAACAAAGGCAATAAATACAAGCTTCTCCAATACCTATAGCTCTCACAGAATAACAAAACATGCTTAATTGACTCAGAACCAATGGACAAAGATCTGAAATATGTCCTTTCCAGCCACTAGTGAATTTCAGTCTTGAGGGTGCCAGTTCTGAGCTCCATAAATAATGTGTGTGCGTAGGCTGGTGTTATTAAATCTAGATATTGTTCTGCTCCCTCTTCAATTTTCAAATGCAAATAATCCAATCCTAGCTTTAAATTTAGACAGGCGCGTATAAGACATTCATAACTGGCCTGTCTGACAGCCGATTTTACCTCTTCTTTAGTGCAAGTAGATTCTCGGGATCCTGTCAGACGTCACTTAATCCCAGTCCACTCAGCTGGTGTCTTACATGTTTCACCCATGGCAATGTACGCCCTCCTGGGTGGCTGAGTACACTGTTTAGCGCCTCTCTGCATATTACAAGCTCGGTTTACATACTAGTTGCGATGCAATCGGCGCAAGGCTGCACTGCCTGAACAAAAGGGCATTGGGAAAACATCTTGGGAGTCGCAGTAGTATTTTAAGAAATGTGTTCTCCACTGTCCCCAGTTTGTAACAATTACTGTGTCCCCATAGTTCTGCTCCATACAGGGCAGCAGATTGTGAGAAACCTGAAGGTGTCTCCCTGACTAGTCTCTGGGGGTCTGTCATCCATGTGGCCAGGACACAGTCATCACTGTAGCATCCAGTTCCTGGGGGTGGGCCAGTGAGGGAGGATCACCTGGATGGGGGTTCTCTGGGGGTGGAAGTGGAACACTGACGGGTGAGACGCGGTATTGCCCTTCTTATGACAACTTTTCCCCAACCTAACAAGTAGGATACACAAACAATGTACCCCCTCCCCTCTTTTCCGACACAAACAATTTCAGATATTAAAAAGGACGATGGACTAACACTCGAGCAATTTACCTGACATGTCCCAACACCAAGGTCAGGCAAAGTCAGGCAATTGACCAGAACCGCACACACCCAATGCCCCTTTCCCTTCCCCAGGGATAAAAGGTGGAGAACACAAGCGCAATACGAGCAAGGCAGACTGCATGACATGAGAGCTAACTCAGCACAGCAGTTCAAGAGGAGAAAGACGGTGCATGACAAGGAAAGAAACAACCCTGCCCTTTCCGACCAAGACCCGTGAAACCTCAGCAGAAGGAATCGTAAGACCGCGAACAATAGCCAGCATGTGTTGCAGCAGATGTCAACGGTACACAAGACCCTCCTCCACTGATAACCAAGCCGGGGAGAGACGCTCGTCTCCGGGGTACCAACCTTGACTCCAAAGAGAAAGAAAGACAAGCGATTCATCACAGCCGGTGAGTCGAGGGGAGAGTCAATAAGAAACCGAACTGTGAAAGGCTAAAAGAAAGGCTAAAAGAACTATTGATGCAAAAAGGGGGAAATCCAGAAATAAAGGAGTCCGGCACCATGTGGGTGCTCACTCAGGAAACTCTGGGCGATTACCCAATTGTTGAAACTAACATAACGAGAAGGCCTTGGGAAAGGCGATAAAGGGGGTCAAAGTGGTCACACAGGGGTCTTGTAAAATCCTCTCTGCAGTGGAAAGTCTTTGGCCGACAGATGAGTGTGAGGATAAGGGAAATTCATCCTGCATCGTAAGAGTTGAATGAGAAAGGCACGATTGACAAGATTGGCAAGAGTGGACCTGAAAGAGGGATGTCGATAAAAGTTGTTGTAGTCTAAAGTCCTGAAATGCAGTGTGTTGACAAGAGTCATCCCGGCCAAGGGATGTCTACAGTGAACTGTTTAAAAAACATTAAGATTCGTGAATGACACAAAGAAGACTGTATTGATAGCCATAGTGAACCCGGTGGGGGGAGGTTAACGATAGAGAAGGGCCTGAGCCCGGAAGAGGGTGATCCAGGTGTAAAAAAGGCATCACCCCAGGTATATGTGAAAACAGAACTCTTTGTTTATTATTTTTGTACATCAGGTCTATGGAGGCAAGAGACTTTTTTGTAGAAAAGAGACATAACCACCGATGGTACTGATTGCTTAAGGTGTAACTGTTAGCTCGGGCTGGGAAAACTCGAACGTGTGTTGTGCTCCAAAGTCCTACCTTGTCCCGTGCTGAAAACAAGGGAGAGCTGACTACCACATCCTGACTTATTATTTAACAACACTTCCTTCTTTCTTATGGACATTATCCCACACTTCTTTTTGTATTTAGCGCGAGGATTGGCAATAGTTTTTTTTAGTATAGGCCCTTTTATCTGACAAAGACACCTCTAGGACTGCTTTATAATTGTTTGATGGTCAAAGCTTTCTCCGATCTTAGATTTAGGTTTAGATTAGGTGTTTTTCGAACATACCTGTACTGTTTAATAAACATCCTTGAACTGTGATCACTTGTTTCTGTCTTTACTGTTGCCACCATGAGTTCCTTACATGAGGCAGACTGGATCGTATAAATGTTAATTGCTGGAGATACTGCTCTTTCTCCATGATCTAAAAAGAACTTTCTAAGGCCACCACTATTTCTTTCCAATATTTCCTCTTATTTTCCCAACTGTGCAGACTATACCCCAGTGTCAGTAATTCTTACACCCTAGTACTCATAGAAGGTTACTTACTCAAGAATGTTCTCATCTGCTTCCTTTGAACTTGAACATATACAAAAATAAATTTTCCTTGGCCTAAATACCATTATATTGGTCTTGTTCTTGTTTAAGGTCAAGCACAACTGGGAGCATGTGATGGTAAAGCACCCCAGGCAGTGCCTGATCCCCATAGGTGATGTTGCCAGCAACACAGCATCATTGGCAAAGAAACATGCCGGAATGATGTCAGTGCCAGGTCTTGGGGAATCAAGCCTGCCACCTAGGAACTCATTCATTAATTCCAGCATGACCTCAATAATATAAAGGCAGAACAGGAGTGGAGCAAGCACACAGCCTTGCTGCATGCCCCTGTCCACCCTAAACCCATCTGTAGTCTCACCCAATAATCCCTTATCTGGTATACTCGCCTGCCAGGATAAAAACTCCTAACACTGCTACAAGTACTTGGTGGTGAGGCTTACTTTAAACATTTAGAAAAGTGTTTGACTTTAAACAACATTGAGACTTACAATGATTTACAACATCTTATATGAAGATACAATACACATTGGTGTTGTTTGGTCCACTGATTTATCTGCCACATGAACTGCAGGCTATATTCCTCTCCTCCTTGATACCTTCACAAGAAGGGCTCCTTTCCTGCCTCTTTTTGATTTCCTACTTCCACACAAAGGGACTGCTGACAATGTCTCTTTGTTATACTTGCCCTTCTTTGGCTAAAGGCAGTGTTTGTTGGTGTCTGGCTCAACTATTGCCTCTTCTTCACTCTGGGAATAATGGTCACAGTCTTTCTGCAATATTGTTCGCTCTTTACTTTGCCAATGTTGGTTATATTCCTTCTGAAGCATTGCCCCCTCTTTACTTTGGCAATGATGGTTGTAGGTTTTCTTCAGTATTGCCCCCTCTTTACTTTGACTATGCAGATTCTTATCTTGGTTCAAAATTGCCCCCTCTTTGCTTTGGCAATGATAGTTATAACCTTTCTGTCTTACCTTCTTTCTAAGAGAGTATAACGCAAACATGACTTTCTTGCATTAGTCTGGTATTCAAAACCTGTTTTAGCAATCACCGGTCGACTATGGAGTGTCCCAGGGTTATCTAATGAAGGCCAACTCCCTGGTCTCTCTCTAGGCGTCTGCTCGATCCGCTGCCACTGCCACTTGCGCTACTTCAGTTGATTACTGAACGTCTGGCTGCTTTGGTCATATTCCCATGGCCCGTGCTGTTCGGTAAAGGAGCATCTCTTGCTCCTCGTGCGCTCCGGTGCTCACCAGCCACTGGAACCAGGCACGAAATAAGGAAAGTTTCATTCTTCCATGGGACAGATTGCCAAAACACTGCTTCCCGCTGTGCGAGCTCTGCACTTCAGGTTTTCAACTTCCAAGACCCTCTCAGGACCAACATGTGCTTCAAACAAAGCAGCGGCTCTGGCGTTTTCTTTTCTCTGCTGCTGCTGCAACTGTGGCTGGCAACTTCTACTGCTGCACCTTCTTGTTCTAATGGCCTGCACCTGAAGGGGCTTTAAATATTCAAAGTCCCACTCAGGAGTGGATCGTTAGAGCCACTAGACTGCATACTGCAGTTCTGTGCCTCTGAGCCCCTCTCCCTCGTCTTAGTATTTAGGGCATGGTGGGACTGGAAGTCCCCAATATTCTGGTTACTTTTTATATCACGAATTTCAAGTCCATCCTATTTAATTCACTACAGAGTGGGCAAGAGGCTGTACAGGCTGCGGGTTGTGAAAAGGCAGAAGAGAAGGTGAGCAGGGCACCTTATTCCTAGACAAGAAATACAGAGGCTGTCCCCGGGCAGGCAGTGGCTCGTGAAAGGTCAGAGGGGGAGGAGGTGAGTGGGACACCTTATCCCCAGTGAAAAAAGACAGAGGCATTGGGCCATGAAAAGGCGGATGCTGTGGCCACAGAGAAGGTGGAGGGAGAAAAGGCTGAACGCCAGGCCAGACAGAGACTGTGGCCAGGGAAAAGGCACAGAGAAAATAGGAAGGGGCTCTCTTCCAGGAATAGGCACACAAAGAAAAAAGCCCATGCTTTAGCCAAGAAAAAGCCACAGAAAGGAAAATACGAAGCTCCAGCCTATGAAAACATTGTGACGAGAAAAATTGATACCAAGGAAAATTGAGAGAATTCAGAAGCAGAGGCTCCCCCCAAGGAAAAAAAACAGACGTGTTCCCTGGGCACGAATTCAGGTAAAAAGACTGGCTGGGGCCCTAACTGATGGAGAACATAAGAACCTCGTAGAGACTACTGTACAGTGTGGGGGACACATTAAACCTCCTGAGAAAAGGTAAACCTTCCTGACAAAGCAAATAAATAACCTTGAACCAGAATTCATTGTATCTTGTCACATCCAAGTTCCTCTATGTCAACCTCTTCTTTTCCTGTGGTTGGAGATGTCTTTTTCAGAATAGGCTCTGTCACTATCATTGTCTAGAGACTCCTCGTTTCCTCTGCTAAAGTGGACTAGTACTAAGCTTAGAAGGTGGTTTTACCTCTGTCACATCAGACCTCCCATTTGAATCCACCCTTCTATCCTGCTTATTCTCCCTTGGTTCTTTCTTTGCTCCTTCATCTGGTGATATCTGCATAGAGATTTGCAGGTGATTGACAATGCATCACCAAATTTAGTTAACATTTCTTGTTCATTTTTTTATTGCGTTTTTCGTACACATAGTAAGTACACTACACAAATTTTAAAATTGATTAATTCTGTTACGCACACACATAAAAAACAAATAACTCATCAACTCCCTAATACAATAAAGTAAAATGCAGTATAATAAAGTAAAATAAAAAATGAAAATAAGGATAAACCAACACGAAAGAAGAAAGGATGTACGGAGACTTCATTCTAATCGTCATACTGTGGCGCCTTACACTAATTTGTACCCTTGGCAAACACACCACGCAGTTGGGAGTTCACAAACAAAGGACAGTAATCTACCCTCCAGCCTTCTACATAGAGATTATTTGCAAAAATGTCCAACTCCTTCACTACGTTGTTGCATTACCGCATCTAATTTTGAAAAAACTACTTGGAGAAATGTTTTTAGTGCCAGAGTCAATGCCAGTTGCTGAGTCTGCATAACCGCCCCCAGACACTCTACGTGACGACCCATTCTGTACCCCAACCTCAGAGACTTTTCCTTGACAAATTCAGGACATTCCATTTTCAGATGAAATAGCGACTCAAGTGGAGCCCTGACACACATCCAACATCTTCGTATTTCTCTGGGAAAGCCCAATTTGTGACCTATAACCTCCTACGACATAACCAGTTTAGTCAGAATTTATAATACACATCCCACAACACCTGGGAGGGTAATTTTCTTATGTACAGTGTTTGTTCTAATGGAGGACTATAAAAGAGCTCTTTGTCCTTAGATAGGGTGAATCTCCCCAAATCTTGGATGTCCGCGATTGTGTCTTATCTCTTTATTTTATTCTTTATGACTAAGGGCTTCATCACGAGCTTGGCGGTAACCCTTAAATCCAGCGGTAGCGCTATTACCGCCGGATTTAAGGGTCTGCCAAATCAGGGCTTAGGCAGATTTCTCCCCAGCTCTGAGCTTGGGGGAAATCCGCCGAAAATTCGCGGGAAATCCGCCGGCGGTATGAGTGCGAAAATTTCCCATTGAGCCCAATGGGGAATGGGGCATTCCCGAAAGGGCTCAGTGGGGAATGGTGACTTCCATTACCGCCAAACTCGTGATCCGGCGCTAATAGCGCCGGAGGGTTTGGCGGTAGAGCAGATAGCGCCAGCGCTATTAGCGCCGGCGTTACTGCCCAACTCGTGATGAGGCCCTAAGTCTGACTCAGAACCGTCTATATCCACCATCATCACAAATTGCTCATACCGCTTTTAGAATTTCGTCAAATATGGATTGGAGTGAATTAATGCAAGTTCTTTTAAGTTAGAACCCAGACTTCCCTCTTCCGCCTTCATTAAGGCGGTAGCATTTGGGGTCCTCTCTGTTAACTTTCTTAAATATG
The DNA here is from genome assembly GCF_040938575.1 of Ambystoma mexicanum. Classification (NCBI taxonomy): domain Eukaryota; kingdom Metazoa; phylum Chordata; class Amphibia; order Caudata; family Ambystomatidae; genus Ambystoma; species Ambystoma mexicanum. Next base: position 1,362,184,412 of record NC_090930.1, on the reverse strand, counting down.
GGAACTAGGGTCTCATTTAACCACGACTCTGGACACTGCCCCTCCTCGGCTATGCGTGAGAATGGGGATTGTTTATATAGATAACATTCACGACTCCATCCGGCACACAGGCACATGAGTTCTTCAGCTTGCTAATAATCATCTCTATGTCCACTCTCTAATATTTAAAGTCCCATGCCCTAGTCATAATACTAATTGTTATCATTGGTGTGAGCATGCTTCCATTACTTTACTTTATTACTTTACTTTAACAAATGTTGTCTCTTGAATTTATTTTCAAAGAAATTCACCCATGGTTCTTACGCCACACAACACGATTGTAGCGTTGGTTGGGATTCGTTCTTGCGATTGAGAATCCACCAAAGCCCCCTTATGTCTTTTTTAATAATTTTCCCGAAAATATCCTGATTCTGATTAAAGTAGTCACGGTAGGTTTGGATCTTCTGCCACATTTTGTATTTATTTGTCGCATTCTTCTTCCTAACCCGTCTCTCTTCCCACGAAAGGCACAAACAGGTGTTCAGTGCTTTAATCGCTTTACGCAAAGCACTTTTTTTTGGTCTTTCACTGTGTTCCTGCCCTTGAATGTATGAGTGGTAAACGGTCTCTGTTTAGTGTCAGATTTCTCAATACTCGACTGTCTCAGTCTGTCCAGTAATCCTGGAAATGTTTCAGGCCTGTTTCTTTCTTCCACTGACAAATTAAACCACCACTCCTCTAAACCCTCATTGAATTGGAAGCATGTTAAACTTAGCAATACTGCTCTGTACTAGGGCTGTTGCCATGCATGTGGACTCTAGATGCCAAGATTACATTGGTCAGTCACTAGTACCTATCCTAGACTCTAGCCTGCTAACACCTACAAATATTGCTCAATCTAATCTATCCATACACTGCAGGGCCCAGGAGACAATATCTTACGCCTCTCTACCATGCGCCACGTCCAGTAGAAATGACAGACTCCGCGCTAGACTAGCCAAATTATATGAACCTTTGAGAAGAGCCCTTCCGGCTACTAACCTCAAAACTAACTATAAACTCAACCTTAGACCTAGCCACTTAAAGTTGTCTCCACCACTGTCCATCTTGAACACGAATACCCTTCAGCTCAATAACCATAAGCCTAAAGTTTGTAACAACTCTCACAAACCTAGCCAAGTCAACAAAGCAGCTGAGGCCCCCTCCCTCAAAGGAGCGCTTCTCAACGCAAGATCACTAGTCGCACATGCTACCGATATTGCCGACTTAATCGCTGAAGGGAACTTGGATTTCCTCACAATTACAGAAACATGGCTCCATAATGCAGCAGGACCTGCTCTTATGATAGCTGTCCCTGATGGCTATACTATAGTCAGACAAGACCGAGATAATGCCTTAGACTTGCCCCTACCCATCTATCACAATCATGTGAAGTCCTCACCGCCAAAATTCAGATAAACAACTCGTAATCCCTTAATATACACCTAATATATAGACCACTTGGCCCTCTTGGTACCTTTGAGGAAGATTTGCATAATATAATTATGAATAAGGTTATGAATAACCTTAAACCTACCTCGCAACTACTCCTATTAGGAGACTTTAACCTAGGTTTTAATGGCCAAATGGATAGAAACGCAACTGATATAGTCAACACTATCAACGCATTAGGCCTCACCCAAAAAGTCAATAAACCTACCCACCTTAAAGGGAGAATACTGGACTGGATAGTGGACCTTAACTGTTCAGTTACCATTTCATCAATTTTGCCATTATCGTGGACAGACCACTTTCTGGTCTCCTTCCACCTATCCACTATACGACCCACTCCACTGGCTCAACCATTAGCGCCACCATGCTCAACTAGAAGTAAAAAAAGCATCACTGTAGAGAAAGTTATCCCTGCCATTTTGCCCGCACTCAATGCACTGCCAGAAAGTCTTGATCCTAGCATCCTAGTTCAGGAATTTAAAAACATTATGCTCACCACACTGGATAAAATTGCCCCTGTCAAACTTAGACCTAGCAAACCAATAGCCCATTTAAACAAATGGTTCACTCCACAATTTAAAGACCTTCTCACCTTAAAGAATAAAAGTGAAACTAATTGGAGATTTTTCCCCTCTAGTGAGAACAAAGCTAAATTAACCTCACTTTCCTCACACTACAAGAAGGAATTTTGCTGGGCAAAACGTAATTCCTACGAGGAGCGTATTGATAACTCTAACTCGAGCATGAAAAAACTCTTTTCTATACTCAAAGAACTAAAGTGCCCAATTGCTATACCTGATGTCTGTACTAAGGTCAAAACCTGGTGTACAGACATCCAACATGCCTTAGATAATAAAATTAATATACTCCAGAATAAAATTCAACAAAAAAAAAAGTACTGAACTTGCAGCACTCGCCCAACCCCCTCTTGCCCAACGATTCACCATCGACACACAATACTACCTTCCATTTTTCTAAAATGTCTATCCTGGAGGTAGAAAAAATGATCCTATCACTGAAGCCCTCGAACTGCAAAGGCGATATTTTTTCCCAGCACAATTAATAAAAGATGCTGCCAGAGAACTCTCCCCATTCATAACTAAACTGATAAATGCCTCATTTGCCACAGGTACCATACCTGCTAACCTCAACAATCTTGGGTGCTACCCCTCCTCAAGAAACCAACTACTGGCCCATCACCACGGTCCCATTTCTACTAATAATATTGGATAAAGCTGCATACATCCAAATTCAAAAACACCTGGAACTGCACAAACCTTTAGGCAATAGACAATCTGGTTTCCGTCCACTACACGGAACAGAGACAGCCTTAATTGACCTAAAGTCCCAATTAGACAAACAGAGAGACAAAGGAAGGACAGTACTCCTGCTCCTACTTGATCTTTCTGCCGCATTTGATTTGGTCAATCACAAGGTCTTATGCCGGCACCTTGACTCTGCAGCCCACTTCTCCACGGGTGCCATCAAATGGATTGAGTCCTTCCTGAGTGAGAGAACTATGAGTCTTCTCCCTTTCAGCAGCTTCTGACCCAATACCCATCCTATGTGGTGTTCCCCAAGGGTCTTGTGTCTCGCCTACCCTCTACAATATCTTCACTAAGCCACTGTTCGATGATCTGGACCAGCTGGGTATCACCTACACTAATTATGCAGATGATACTCCGATTCTCCTCCCACTTTCTTGGGATTACAGTATGGACATGGGTTTAGTGAACAAAGTTTACTTTATCATCCAAGCATGGATGGCCACTCATGGCCTGTGTTTGAACGATGATAAGACTGAACTTATAATTCTGGGTTCGCAGGCTAATATTAAAAAAACTAGGCCAAGAATTCTCCTCATTTAATATTGACGGGAACACCATCAAAGTCTCCAAGGAAGTAAAAACCTTTGGATTCTACCTGGACTCTACACTGTCCTTCGATAAACAGGTAAAATCCCTCACCTCTGCCACGGCTTACACCTGCAAGCTACTTAGAGCTGGTAAGCCGTTCCTCTCTGACAATAGTTGCCTGATCCTGGCTAGAGCTCTAATACTCTCTAGAATTGACTATTGTAATGCCCTATACAGTGGTGCCAATAAATCTACCATCCAAAAGCTCCAAACACTACAGAATAATGCGCTAAAAGCAGCCCTAGGCATAAACAAGAAAACTCACATCTGTTCCCTGAGACGCCAACATAAATGGTTATCCACATCCAACTAAATACAACTAAAAACGCTTTCCTTGACCTACAAAGCCCTTAATAACGCAGCCCCCAGTTACCTTATAGATAAACTCCAGAGAAGAACCTCTTGCAGACCCACCAGAACTGGGAATGCTAACTGTCTGACTATACCCAAATATAAGCTCACCACTATTGGGGGCAATAGCTGTTAGGCAGAAACCTGTGGAGTTCCCTCTGGGACCACTGCAAAAGATTTAGGACTGCAGGTGTTTGGCAGTAAACCCACTTGGTAGCAGTCTGTACCACACAGATTCACTTGGTAGCTGTGGCTGAGCAGTCAGACTTCCCTCAAGAAGAGTTAGGCAGTATACAGAGTATTCACAATAGGTCAAGAGAACACAATAGAACAAGTAAACACTGACCAGGGCTTGGTGTAAAAGAGATATAATTATTTATTTAAAACCACATCTAGAAAAACACACGGGCACTAATAGTAAGCATTTCAAAAACACGGTCACTAAAAGATATACACTCCCTTAAAAGAATTTTAGACAAGTCTTAAGCAAAGCCCCACTTATTTTCAGACAGCGGTGAGCGCTTAACGTAGATGGCACTCTAATAATTAGTTTTAAAAAGGGAGAGAAAAGCAGAGAATAAATTGGAACGGATCCCAACACTTTTTCACAAACACAACAAGAGAGGAAGGCAAAGTAACACCGTGAATTCAGAGTCAGTAGGCCAGATCTGCTTTCAGAGGATCGAAACGAAATGTGTCCAAGGTCACACGGTTGCAGTGCACAAAAGTCTTGTAACGTTTCAAAAAGGAGTTGGACCAAAGAGAGGGACCAGTTAGAGGGTCAAGGCGGCCAGCCCAGTCCAGAAGGTTAAGGGGTTATTATTACCTTGTAGTAATCTTTAGAAAGGGAGGCCTGGCGGACACGGTACCTTAAAGTGGTGAGAACACTCCAGTGGGGGCAGTTGTTCCTGGCAGCGGATGCAAGTTGGTGCTTTGTCTGGGAGAAGAGAGGATCTCGTCGGGGAGGAAGACAGGAGTCCGTTGCACTGCCAGGGAAGAAACCAGCCGAGGAGTTTCTCAGGTACAAGGAGCGGTCCGTTTATTCGCGGTTCAGTGGTAAGTGGCTATCCGGCTGCCGGGGTGCTTGGCACGGGCAGTTTGACCACAAACCGGTCTGGGGTGCGAAGAAAGAAGGTAAACTGGTTGTGCCCACCAGTCAGGGGAAGAAGCCTCTCCAGCCGGAAGATCTTCTCTGTCGTCGGGAAGTGGTGAGTCGGTTCCGCAGGGCTCCACCTGTGGTGTTGTCGTGGTAGGTCGGCTCAGCTTCTCCCTCGTCGGATTCTCAGGTCCTGTGGTGACTTCTGAAGTTCCAGTCCCCAAAGCCCTGCTTTTATGCAGCATACCCCCACTCACTCAGCCTAGCTGTCAATCAAACATGCTAAGTGGTGAGCCGGCCGGCCGGCTCACCACTTGGGCCAATCACACAAGAGTGTGACTTGAGTTACCAAGGTAACTCAGTCCAGGGTGCCTAAACCCCTCCCACAACCCCTGTGGTACCCAGACAGAGTGGCACCACTTTTGGAGGCTTCTGTGGAGAAGCCCGCCAAAAAGTGGAACAAAGGGCTCAACTTGGGTTGGAGTCACAGAAGAGAACACAAACGCCATTTTAGAATCGAGTCCTGGCAAAAAATACCAACCAGCGAATTAATATTAATTAAATAAACCGGCGGTATGTTCGAGGCTATGAGAATTAAATAATTAAAGTTGGTAGCCTTGAACAATGGGAAAATCCCATAGGGATATATTCGCAGTCGAATATAAAAAGTAGTATCCACTGCCACCAGCCAAAACTCGATCAGGGGGGACGGAGACGTGCCCCCTCGACTAACAGTCCCCGGGGCAATCGAATTGGCCCGACCAGTACGTCCACAATATGATGGTTTGTACTGGTTTCTGTTAATAATTTGGGACTAGTAAAGCCAATGGTGACTTTACATGCCCTGGGAGACAGTAGTCAGTCCCAAGGTATGGAGTTTATGGGGGGGTGTCACTATGACACCCCTGTGTCACTGCACGGAGGGTGCTGTGTAACACACATAGTAAAAACACATGAGACCCTATGGAGTAAAGGACCCCCTAGCCCATAAAAAACATTAACAGTCAAAGGAACACCATAAATCATGTCCAAGAGTGGGAGAAAGAGTCTCACTCTTGGCAGGAGAAAAAAACAAACTCCAGAAATCCAGCAAAGCCTATTCTATTTAGTTTAGGTTATGCCTTTTGCAAATAGTATGACATTTGACATTTTCTCCATATTAGCAGGTATTCTCATGTAAGTGAACAATATTTCCCATATCAAACCACATTGTTGTCCCGCATACACTGGAATGTGTATTGGGTTCAAATACCCCCACCACCAGGTTACTGCTCAGAGGCAGTACTCGGGTATTGGAAGTTCATGGTGGGGCAGGGGATGTGTATTCCTGTAGTTTATGCCATTAAGCCTGTACACCTGTTCAGACCCTTTCTAGGGATCATCAAGGGAAATAGTTGTATTTGTATGCTTAAAGCTATATAGTAGAGCCCCACGTTGGGTGTCACGTGACACATATTTTTTTTTTCTTAAATCCTGCCTGCTAGTGCCCTACTTGCTTCCCACAGCAGCCAAAATACCCGACTGGGGTCACGGCAGGTTTTGCCTCGGGTATGAACACTATTGTCTATTGCAAACATGCCAAAGCCCCAGGTGGCAATTGTGACGGCCTGTAGGAGCTGAGCCCATGCAAGTAGGGTATGATTAAAAACCATGAGGGCCAATTGACACAATTTGGAAATTGCACTGAAGAGAGTGTTACGACATACAAAAGGGCCAGCCCACCTTAAGAGAAGTTCCACCTTAAGGGAAGAGGAGGGAAACCACGGACAAGGGGAGGGGGGAGGAGGAGGAGGGGCTAGTAGAGCCCGGGAAGGCAGAACTCTGTAGAGGGAATAAAGACAAGTTGAATTCCTCCCTGTCTCCGTGTGTGTCTGTGGATGGCGTATGGGGTCTAGAGCCTCGGGCTCACCAGAATCGATCACATCAACTGGCGACGATGAGGAAGACCCACGCGTGACCGAGGTGAACAACATACTGTCATCTGCCGAAAGAAGGGCCGGACCGGCGTTGTGCACGCCGTGTGAAAGGAAAAGGCCTCAGCACAGCACACATAGCCAGCAGCGGGCGTTGTGCAGAGGAGGACCAGCGGAGAACCCGGGATAAACCTCAACGCGAACAGAGTGCCCAAGACCCCACCGGCACCCCACCAGTGCCTGCAACGGAAGCGGACACAAGCACCCGACGCTTGCAGAAAGGTACGCGAAACACCCCAGCGAGCATTCGCTACACTAAGAGAAGCCCTCCCATGGTACGCACCCGCACAAGAGCGGCCCACATAGCACGTATCCTCCTCATGAACCGAGATGCTCGTCATTGCAACACCATAGGTGAACGTGGAAAATGCATGGACAGTGAACTAGCGAAGTGTGTAAGTAAAGGCCCAAGAACATGATAAAGTGTTGGGGCGCCGGACTATAAGCGGGCCAAACAGAAGCACATCGCGCATGCGACAACGGCGCAAGGAGAGTCGGCCAGGGCACCAGTACAAAGACAGCTTCCCCAGAGAACTTTAGGGACGCCAGGCGAGCACAACACCGGCGGACACGCCCGCAAAGCCGCCAAAGAACACACGGGCAAAGGAAAGACTGGGAGAGTCACGCACGTCCTCCAAGATGGGAGAAGACTGCCAGCCTTAAGGGAAGATGATCGTGCGAGTGGCCCGCTGATCAGGGGACGAAGAGGACGAGTGCAGCGGGAGGGGACTGCCCCACCGCAACGGGGTGGAAACCCACCACAAGACAGCGCGAAGGGAGCAGACTCAGGCGGGTGAGGAAGGAGAGTATGCACACCTGGGGCGCCACGTGCACCCAACATAGGCCACAAGACTGAAAGAGCTCTGACCAAATCAGAAACCCTGGGACAGGGACCACCCACTAAACAACCAAGGAAGTGACCCCACAATACACCAGAGGGCAACCGGCACACCAGACCCTCCCAGCAGGCCAACAAGAGGCTCAACCAAATGCGCAACATGCAAAGAACACGGCCAAACAAGGCGCACGCCTGCCGATCAGCACCACAGGAGGATACCCAGAGTGAGGACAGCCAGGAGAACATACAATGAATGCGGAAGCAACAAAGGACACAACGCGAAAGGAGAACATAGATGAAGGGGAACACAATCACCCTGAAAGATCGGAAGGAGAACATAGATGAAGGGGAACACAATCACCCTGAAAGATCAGAAAATAAACATACAGCAGCAAAATAGTGTTACAGAGGAAACTAAATCATGACGCTAAGGAGACAAATGTGCACCGCAGAGAGAAACTGGCCAAGGAAGGGGGCCACAGAACAATACTGCCCAAGGAGGGGGGCCAACAAAGAATACTGCCAAGGAGGGAGCCAAAGAAGAACGCCAAGGAAGAACGCTGCCAAGGAGGGGGCCAAAGATGAACACTAAGGAAGGATACTGCCCAAGAAGGGGGTCAAGGAAGAATACTGCCGAAGGAGGGGGCCAAGAAAGAATACTGCCCAAGGAGGGGGCTACAGGAGAAATTGCCCAAAGAGAAGGCCACAGGAGAGACCACCCAAGAAGAGAGCCAGATGGAACACCCTGCCCAAAGAGAGGGACATGGCTGAGATTACCCAAGGAGAGGGCAAGATGAAGACACAAACATAGGGAGAGACGATAACCCCTAGGGTGCAGAAGGAGACTGACCGAGGCTGGAGCGGTGAACTGAGGTCGCTTGGGAAACACACCAGGGCAAGGAAGACCCAACGCAGTTGGAAAAGAAGCAGCGCCAACCGGCAAGCAAAGGAAGTGAAGTGTACCCACAGCTGACAGTGAGCTGTACCCACCAAAGGGAACAGACTACGCAGCTACAAAGAGAGGAACAGTGATGGCAATAGATATGCAACGCCGTCAGGATGCATATCATAACAAAGAGGGTCACCACAGGAGGAACAAGAGCACAGGCTAGGAATGACAATTAACAGTATACAAACATGCCTGCCCAGAAAGTCAACCGGAGATGGGACACTCGGAAATCACCAACAAAGGCCCTGGTCAAGTCGTCAAGACCACAAGGACAAGGGAGTTTAAGGAAACCCTGCATAGGCACACCCAACATATGACACAACCAGCTACCAATCAAACATGCCCAGTCGAGGGAGTGGACAAATGGGGCACCACACTTAAACCCAGATCCTCCACCGCCTGGAGGAGCACCACCATTACCAGGTGATGTCGAAGCAACAAGACCCAAGACAAAAGTGGAAGCACATCAAGAGAAGCTCACCACCACACGCACTGGCACACCCAATCCACTGGGGGTGGGGGGAGGAGGATGTGACGATAAGTGTCCCCCACACACCTCTGGGAGAAAGAGGGGATGGAGAGGCAACACTCCTAAATCGGACCGTGACCAAGACCAATATTTCGGAGTGCAAGAGTCAAGGCTACTAAGGGCACCTCACTACGTGACCATCACAATGCTGAACATAGCACTGCGCACAACAATAGCATGCATCACAACCAGAGCTGCTCGCAGACGACCCCGCCAAGAGTACCACCCTGCCCACCAAGGATAAGCAACCACCACAGAAGTGAGGGCTGGCAGGGAGGGAGTACGCCACAGCACTGGAGGCCCCCCTCCAAACAATGCAAAGGGGGAGCAGGAGACATTCACTGCTCGAGATAACAGCCGACAAGTGAGCAAAGTGCACACAAACACCTAGTCCTCCCAGTGGGAAACTAGACCACAGCGCCATCTGTAGCCAGCACAGCCACTGCCGCTGACCAGTGATTCCCCAAGCAGTAGCAAGAGGCAAGAGCAGTGTCCAGCTGCCGAGAATGCCGCGGGCAATCAGGGTAACAGCGACACCATCAGGCTAAAGAAGATGCCAGCATATCTACCGGGATAGCAGCCCGAAGGACGAGGCAACCTAGGACTACACCAAATACACACCGCAGCGCGGACATGAGCACGAAGGCTGTGGGAAAAGGCCTTAACCCAGGCAGCTGCGCCAGGACATCACACAGGCCCTGTAGTGGTTGCAGAGAGGAAGAACAGCGAAAGGGGACAAGATCAAGGCGCATACCAAGACGGCCCCCAGAACGCAGGAGAAGAGATACCAACCCCTACAAAGCTGATAAGCAAGGGGGGGGTGTTACGACATACAAAAGGGCCAGCCCACCTCAAGAGAAGTTCCACCTTAAGGGAAGAGGAGGGAAACCACGGACAAGGGGAGGGGGGAGGAGGAGGAGGGGCTAGTAGAGCCCGGGAAGGCAGAACTCTGTAGAGGGAATAAAGACAAGTTGAATTCCTCCCTGTCTCCGTGTGTGTCTGTGGATGGCGTATGGGGTCTAGAGCCTCGGGCTCACCAGAATCGATCACAACAGAGAGCTGTATATATTTCCAGATGATTTCACGATTACTGTTTAATTTTCCACTCTTTTGGAAAAAGTGTAAATGCCTCTTACAATACACAGTTGCAGGAGGCATTCACAATGGATTCGTATGGAATTCGCCTCTTTTGCCACGGCGAAAATTCAGGAGGAATCGATTCCTTTTTCGCCTGCATTAAAATCATATGCTTGCGGTAATGCAAAATGAATCCATAACGCTAACAGTCATGCTAACTCTGCTACACCTTAACAATCGGCCTAGCACATCCATGAACCCGTGACCCTCCCAATCAGGAAAATTGGCAGTTGCCATTACTGCTACTTTTCCCACTATTTATTACTGATCCACGGTAGTTCAGCACTCTTCGACTAGGCGTGCTGGTTTCTTTATGGCGCGTTGGGGCCGGGTGCTGGTACCTTCTTGAGGATCTTCTTCAGGTCTCTCTGTCCTCTTGATTCCTGGCCGGGGGGAGAACCTTGGAGGCGTCCACAATGTGTCTCGCCCATCCACTGTCATCGTCTCAGGGTCTGGGGTTTGGAGTCCCTCGGAGTCTGTGGTTGTTGCCAACTTGAACTTTGAGCAGTTCCTTGTGATTTCTCTTTCTTCGTTTTCGGCGGTCACCATTGTTCCTCTCACGGCCGTGACCTGTAGTGTCTGCGGGGAGAATCGAGGGTCGCTCTTCTTCACCGTTGGCTGGTGGACAAAGACCTCATCTCCTACTTGAAAGTCTTTCGGATGTGCTCGCCGCTTTTCATCGGTTTGGGTGCGGGCTCGTTCTTTTCTCTGCGTGTCTCTTTCTATGAGTTGTGTGTCAGTGTCTGGTCTGTTCAACGGGTGTTGAATGATCCTTGTGCGAACTTGCTACTTTACCATAAGGGTGTCAGGGGCGGCCGGTTGGTGATCTGATTGAATTCCTTCTCACCCATTATGTTAACGGTGGCTCCCGAGTCTACAAGGAAACAGAATTGTTGCCCTGCTATGTCAACGGGTATCTTGGGTGCTTCAAGTGCTTCGCCTTCATCCATGATGAGATTCACGTATTCGTCGTGTGGATACTGATTGTATTGGTCGAATTCCTGTTGGCCCCCTTGTGAGCCTCCCTCATATTGTGAAAATTGTTCCGGGGGCCCGTCATATTCGTCTCTGATGTGGGACACTTGCTCTTCACCATCGGGCTCTTGACTGTCATCCATGGGGTACACCTCTTCGACTACTCTGACGTACCTCCGTGGATTCTGGGCGTATGGGCGTGGTTGATAGGCCTGGGTTAGGGGGTTCCTGACAGGCGTTTTGAATTGGGGGGCGATTGGGAACTTTTGTGTCGGGAATGGTCTGCCTTCTCTGCAGACTGATTGGAAGTGTCCCTCTCTGCCGCAGTTGCCGCATCTCTGTGATATGGCGGGGCAGGTCCCTGCCTGAGGGAAAGACATTCCACAGCGGTAGCATTGGCGTTGTGCCCTCGGCGTCGTGGAATAGTTGGGGTTGACGCCCTTGTCCCCTTGTCTTGCGTGGCTGGCCTGTATCGCTGCAACGGTTTCAGCTCTCTCTTGTCTCGTCGAGGCTTTCGTGTTCGAGATTTGGGACACTTGCTTTTCGACTCTCTCTAGAATCCTGGCCATCTGGTTCACTTCCACTATGGTGATAGGTTTTTTGAGGAGTTGTTTCTTTAAGGTTTGAGACAAACAGCCTTCAATAATCCTCAACCGTATGGCTTCGTCGAGTGAGAAGGCTTCAAATTGACAGTTGGCCCCTTTTATTCGTAGGCGGGTTATGAACTCATCAATGGTTTCATCGACTCTCTGTGTGCATAGGTTGAATATGTATCTTTCATAGTCTCTGTTGGGTTCAATAACTAATCTTGCTTATGGCCGCTATTAGTGTTGGAAAGTCAGCTTGTTCTGCTGGGGGAATGGTCTTGGTAAGGACTTTGATGTCATTGCCTGCCAGATTTAGGAACATGCTTCGTAGCCGAGGGGACTTGTCTTCCCCTGCAGCATCAATGAAGGTGTTAAAGTCCTCTAGCCAATCAATCCATCTTGGACCCTTGTCTGCTTGTGGCATTATTGAAAATGGGGGAGGCATGCGCCATGCTGTCGTTGCTGAGTTTCTTGCAGGGGCAGGGGCATTTGGTGGTTGTTGGGCCTGAGGTGAGCTCATGCTGGTCCGCGTGTGTCTGGGTATGTGTGGTGGCAGTGTTGTCTGACCCACCTTTGATGACTTCCAGGCTTCCGTTGCACCTGCTGGTGGGTCGTCGTGTGATCGGCGTAGGGCGCCCCGAAAGAACACTCCTGGGCGATGGAGCCTGGTGGTGGGGTTGCTGCGTCACGCGACGCGGGCGTGGGGCACCCGCTTTTCAACTCTTCATATAATTCTCTTTTCCAGGAAAACGGGCTTGGGATCAGGCAACGTCGCTGGGACCACACGGGTGGAGGAGGCGGACCTGTCCGCAGCGCGGATGAGCTGTCTGCTCGGTGAGGAGAAGTCGGGCCTGGGATCAGGCATGTGCGCCGGGCTGGAAGGTGCCCGCGGCGCGGATTGGAGCGGGATCGCTGCACGCAAAGGAGGAGGACTCGGTGGTCTGGTAGGTCAACTCGTCGCCAGATGTTAGGCCCGGACTGGGCCCTTGAAAGGAAGACAGACACACCGATGGAGAATATACGTCTTTCTTTAATCGTGTACATGCATGAACTGAACTCAAACTCCCTTCCCCCATTCTGACGTACTTCCTCACGTGATGTCTCCCACGTGGCAGGGTTGCAGTCTCTTAAGGAGACAGGAGCCCTGCAATAGTATAGCCCCTTAACACACGGGAATGGAAAAGGACCCCCACGTCACAACAGTACCTCCCTCGGCCCCCAAAAATCGAAGACATGTTGCAAAAAGTGACGATGTGAAGGCCCCCGGGGTAAGGGGTTCTATGGAATGCGAGTGAAAAACGTGAGTTGTTGTACGACAAAGATAGGCAAAACTGAAGCTTATACATAGTTCCCATTGGAGTGGGAACCAGGGGGCCACGTCACAGTGCGACACCAGAAAGCAAACCTTCAGAGGCGGGCACTTGCAGTGCGGCGCATAGGAGCATAATATAATATCCCGCCTGGCAGACTCACTGTCCGGCATCTGTCAAGTCGTACACATTTTGTACGTAAACTGTCACATGTCATGCCTTTTTCGCTGAAAGTTATATCTTCGGCTGTACAAGTTAAGCGCTGGTCTGTGGTATGGGGCCAGTGTGCACTTTGCATGGCTGAATCCTGTGGCAGGGCTGATTCAGCCATTCATTTTTCACGTTCCATTAATTGAGTACCATTACATTGGATTAAAAGAACATCTCATAGCGGCAGTAATCCGGCAGCAGCCATATATAAGAACACGTATTATTATTATTATTATTATTATTATTATTATTATTATTATTATTATTATTATTATTATTATTATGTCAGTTAAAAGAATTTCCAAATAACATTGAATAAAAATGATTTAGCATTCAGTATAGTGAGTAATGAAATGAATGTATGTTTATTTTAACTGTATTTGTAGTCAGTTTCTATCTATTTGCAATAGAAATAGGCACCCGTTCTTGATGCTTCTTCGGGTGAAAAAGTCCTGGGGGAAACGGTTTGGGTGCCCAGATAATTCTGCGTCCCAGTGGCATTACCACCGATGAAGTGCCCAGAATGGGTGCTTACTGCTTTTAGCAACCCGAGGCTAACCCTTGGGTTGCAAACATAAAGACATTTGTGTAAATCGACAGGTCACAGCGAGGGCGCGACCCTTTGATTCATACAGAGGCATCCGCACCTACCATGGCTAGTATGGAAATGGAGGGTGGGGCTGCGTGCAGAGCCCTTCTGGCATTTCCAAAGCGACCCTGGGTGGAGGGTGAGTTATGGCGCAGTGCCTGGGCTCTATCGGTCTGTCGCCGCATCTGATGAATCGAGGCTGGCGGAGGATAGGGTGGAGGCTGGCCGATGGAGAGAGCAGGGAGGGAAGATGCCCAGTAGTAGCTCCGAATCCAGGCTTGCATGAGAAGATGCAATTTGCGTTTGGCGCAATGTGATTGCTGGACGCACCACTGATTGTGCTGATTAGTTATTTATGTTCTTAGTACATTAATAAAACAATCTTGTATTTGTAAAAAAAAGTATGGATAGCGTTTCTTTATTTTCAGAAAAGCCAGCCCTGGCAGCCACAAATGGTTAGCTACATTATGAAGCGCCTTGTCTGCATATGATGCAACAAAACACCAAATAATTAAGTACAAGCTGATCTGTGTGCTATGTCTCCTCTGTTTTGAAAGGTTGGCTTACTGGGAATTCAAATGATTTGGACAAGAGATGCAGAAGATGCCCTGGCCAATGCCAAGTATGACAAAAAGATCATGCAGAAGACTAACCAGAGTTTTTTGGACCTGTTGAACATGCTGATTGACATGACAACGAAGGACCTCAGCTCCATCGAACGCATCAAATATGAGACATTGATCACTATTCACGTACATCAGAGGGATATATTTGATGACCTGGTATGATTTACTTATATTAGACCAATAACCATTCATCTTTACATTTACATTTGACCAACGAGATTTTGTGGCAGTATTTTTTTTAAGTAACCATGTGTATAAACTGTTGAGTGAGCCTGTGGGGCGCGCAGCAAGCATTTGTGCTTTCAAATTCTGCCCACGTAAGATGATGGTAAACAGCGTTTGCCCCAGAATAGTACTGTCACATGAACTACTGAAATAACAATTTGTACTGACGCACTTCCTCATTGTATAAACATGGAAAGCAACCCTTTTATGACAGGTCAGGTTTTCTGCTTGACCAACCAGTGTCTGCCAAGTACTGGACTGCACATTCAGAGGAACCTAGCAATGATGGGATGACGCCAATGTATTGTATAGTGAAAAGATCTCAACAGTGTTATAGGGAAAGACACATATATATGTGCTTTGTGAACTATTGTATACATGTATTCATTCATTTGGGAATGAAGACATTACTCTCCAAAATTGTACAAAGAATTGTGTTTAAGCAAATTGAGCCAGCTGAGGGAACAGAACATGCGTTCTGTAATCTGGTAGAAGAGGTCCCTGCTCTGCCCTGCATTGCATAATATGTATGCAAGTTGCCCATATTTCACACTGATTGTGTTAAACAATAATTTAGATTAACTATATTTTTAGTGTTGGGGGAAAGGGGAATTATTACATTGAGCTAAAATATGTCTGATTTTTAGACGGGTGGAGTTCCTTTGTGGTGCAGCCGAAAAAAGTAAGTAGAATTTTGATTGTAAACATAAATACACGTTTTCCTCCCACACACCAATCGACTTAACTTTTATCCGTGAAAACAAAAAATGAAAGTGAAGATCAATGTCCATGGGCCATGGACAAATTATGGTCAAATTACATGTAACGTAATCATTGCAGGCCATGTATGACAATGGACACAGACCATGGAAAAGTATACCTTTGTTTCATCGAAGTGAATTACCTAGTGGTAATTCACTTTGACAAATAGCTTCGTCGGGAAGTAAAAAAATAAATAAATAAATATATATATATATATATATATATATATATATATATATATATATATATATATATGTTGAAGGATAAGGGGCATTGAGTTTTTGGGCACAGTGGGGTGGGGGCAGGTGTAGGATTGTGAAAGGTAGGTATGGGCAGCACCCCTCCCCCCAATTAAAGAAAACCAACTAAAACGAAAACAATTGTCTAATTCACTTCGATAAAACAATATAGAACTCACGGAAGTAATGTCTGTGATTTATGAATGGACAATCTTTATGTTTATACCAAGGACAACCAAAGAACGGGAGGCTGCACAGATAACACATTAGTAGAATCGCTATCCCCACCAAGATGCATTGACACTGAAAAATCAGTTCGTTTGCGTAGGATTTAAAATATGTTCTATGAAACTGTCGATGAAAGTTACTAAACATGAGCACCAAGCTGCCATTGCAGGGATTTGTGGTATTCTAGTACACATTGGCCAAACAGAGAATGATGGCTGCAACTACAAAATCTGCAGAGGGGCCCCTGCGTTTCCTGACT
This sequence comes from Ambystoma mexicanum, assembly GCF_040938575.1. Lineage (NCBI taxonomy): Eukaryota > Metazoa > Chordata > Amphibia > Caudata > Ambystomatidae > Ambystoma > Ambystoma mexicanum. The sequence continues at coordinate 1,362,168,143 of NC_090930.1, read as the reverse complement.
CCAAGAGACGGACCAGAAGCCTTAGGTTGTGAGGAAAGCTCCCTGAATAGTGAGGCCCCACCGTTCCCCTCGGGGTGTCATGGTGCATGTAACGTCCCCTCACTAATCTGCAGAGGGGCCCCTGCGTTTCCTGACTCCAAGAGACGGACCAGAAGCCTTAGGTTGTGAGGAAAGCTCCCTGAATAGTGAGGCCCCACCGTTCCCCTCGGGGTGTCATGGTGCATGTAACGTCCCCTCACTAATCTGCAGAGGGGCCCCTGCGTTTCCTGACTCCAAGAGACGAACCAGAAGCCTTAGGTTGTGAGGAAAGCTCCCTGAATAGTGAGGCCCCACCGTCCCCCTCGGGGTGTCATGGTGCATGTAACGTCCCCTCACTACTTAATTCAATATGAGATGAAGGTAGTCTTTTGAACAAGGTTACTGGTGCCTTCTAATTATTAATGTCCACATGCTTTTCCATAATAACTGTCTGGGTGTGGCACATACTGCTTTGACGAGTATGCACCATAGTGTTTTGTCCAGTTCTATACTTGTTTCTGTTCCTATGGTAACAGCAATGAGGGTGGGGCTGATATCGGGACATTTTCGACAACTGATAGGATAAGCAGGAGCTGTGTGGTGGATATTATATAACTTTCCCCGCCCTAGTATATTGGCAAATGTCCCCGTTTTGGTTACTAAATTGATATCTCTCCTGCTTGGCCTGGGCTATCTCTGTGTGATATAGCAGTGCACCCTCTATATTTTGACATAGCACAACTTCGCCTCTGAAAATTAATGTAGCTGTGATCTCTACCCTTCATTTAGATGAGATGTATTAGCTCTGTGTGTTGGCTACTGAAGTGATATCACTGCTATTTTAAACATAACAGTGATGTTACTCCTGCATTAGGCAGAGGAGGTGTCCCTCATGCACCTTTACCGCGGTCTCATACATGTTATTTAGTAGCGCTGTTTTAGAGGAGTGCTTTCTCTCCACACATGGCATCTTTTTGAATTTTTGGTGCAGCAGGGGTATCTCTAACTGTCGCCTCTATTTGGTACAGCTGTGCTTTCTCTATTGCACTTTACTAGTCTTACTGTCATTGTTTGGTAAATCAGTGATTTGTTTCTAAGTGCTGAGTAAGATGGGCTAGAGGTGGGGCATGGTGGGTGGGAAGAGAGGTTGAGAAAAACAAGAAGAGATTCTGGTAATAACACCTATTAATACCTAAGTAATACCTATTACCTAATCCTTTACTGTGTTTGGTGCACCATTGCTAACTCTAGTCCATGTTGTAAAGCGTTTTTTTTATTGGGAGACAGATACTAAAAACCTCGCTATTTCTCCTTTGTTTGGTGCAATAGTGCTATTTCTCCCTCTGTTTGTTAGAGTTCAGTGACCGCTCCTCTTTTTGGTATGTAGGTGTTATTACTACTGCACACTACCCGGTGTCAACATGTTAAGCATAGCAATGCCGTGTCTCCTGTACAGAGGTGTAGGAGACACAAAAGCTGGGGGTACAGGGGACATTTTGGGGCAATCCAAGCTGCCGTAGGGAAGAGTGCTAAATGGTTAAAACTGCTATAAACATATGTTAGAACTATTTTAAAAAAGAACACCAAATAAGGGCAGTTTTAAAAACATAGTAATACTTCAAATAATTTGTAGATTTCTCATCTATGGCACAATATTTAAAGCTGATGGTAAGGGAGTAGTTTCTTACCTGTAACTCCATTTCTCCAGCATTGGTATCTTTCATGGATTCACATGCTGTGAATATTTCCCGTCCTCAGGCTGGGAACATCTCAGTAACTTTAACATAGCGTTTTCCTATGAAAAACTTCGACACTGAGTGTCCTATCAACGTCTTTTTGGGTGTTTTAGGTTGCACTAATAGGATGTCTAGTATAAATAGCCCACCCCCGCGGCTTTACTTCAGATTTCAACCTCCCAAAGCACAGGAAACCCGAACCAAGTTTTGCCTGCAGGGGCGGCCAGTGGTCGCATGTGAATTCATGAAAGATACCAACGCTGGAGAAATGGAGTTACAGGTAAGAAACTACTCCCTTCTCCAGCATTGGATCTTTCATGGATTCACTTGCTGTGAATAGATTACATAGCAATATGACAACTTGGTGGTGCATGACAGACAAACAAAAAACGCATGCCCCCAGGCCATAGTAACCAAATAATGAAAACAATCCAACAATAGGCATGAGAAACAAACCAAACCCCGGAAGCTGCGGGGCTTACCTTATTGGAACAGGCGTTGGAGGACCGCACGTCCCACCTGCACATCCTCCACATGTTGTTGCCCTAGACAGTAGTGTCTGGTGAAGGTGTGCGGCACGGCCCAAGATACTGCTTGGCAAATGTCACTGAGCGGTATACCCGCCCACAGCGTCGCCGCCAATGCTGTGGATCTTGTGGAATGAGCCTTAGGAGTGCCCCGCAAAGGCTTGCCAGCCTTCCCATGGCAAAAGGAGATCGTAGAGGAGACCCAACAGGAAAGGCCTTGCTTAGAGATTGGCTGCCCCCTGTTGGAGGGACTAAAAGACACAAACAGCTGCCTCAACTTCCTGAAGATTCGAGTTTGGTCGAGATAAAACTTCAAAACCCCCTTAACGTCCAAGGAGTGCATCGCTCTCTCTGCAGGAGTGGTAGATGTAGAGAAGAAAGTAGGCAAGGCAATTGTAGAGTTCTTGTGAAACTCTGACAGCACTTTAGGGATAAAGTGTGGATTACTAGACAGGAGAACCTTGTCCTTAATGAACCGCAGACACGGCAGGTCGATGACCAGACCTTGCAACTCAGAGACCCTCCTGGCCAATGTAATAGCCACCAGAAAAGCCACTTTCTACGTGAGGAACTTCAACGTCGCCTTCGGCATCGGCTCAAACAGTGGCTTCATGAGAGCTGAGAGAACCACATTGAGACTCCATACCGGAGCAAACTTCTTCTCCAGGGGAAACATCCTGAAAAGACCCTTGAGGTAGTGTTTGACCAACCTGTCACTGAATAGAGGCATGGAGTTGCTCCGTCTCATGAACCTGGAGATGGCCACCAGATGGACCTTGATCGAAGACAACAACAGCCCAACCTTTGCCTGCAGTAGAAGATACGGCAGAAGCTGAGCTGGTGACACCTGTAATGGCTGCACGTCTGGTTGCTCTGCGCACCAGGCGCAGAATCTGGTTCATTTTTGACTATACGACACGTTGGTAGATGGCGCCCTTGCCGCAGCCAAGATCCGACGGCAATCCAGCGGGATTTCTAGATGTCCAAATTCGGAGTGGTCAGGAGCCACGCTACAAGCCGTAGAGAACCTGAGTCGTGATGCCACACCTTTCCGTCATCCTGTGATAGCAGATCTGGCTCCGACCCCAGATGAAGCGGGTCGTCCACCGCAAGGTGCAGCAGATCCGAGAACCACGTTTGCCGGGCCTAAAATGGGGCCACCACGATCACCCAGCACTGGACCGTGCAGATCATGTGGATCATGTTCCGGATCAGAGGAAATGTAGGAAACGCGTATGCGAACAAACCCGTCCACGGGAATGGGAACGCGTCCCCCCTCGAGTCTGAATGAGCCACCCTGCTGGCAAAAAAGAGGCACTGCTTGTTTGTCTGGCTGGCGAACAAGTCCAGAGGGGGAGACCCACATTTCCTGAAAATATTCGACACCTGGGTGTCCTTCAGCATCCATTCGTGCAGCTGACCACCGTCCCTGCTGAGAGCGTCCGCCTGAACATTCTGCACTCCCGGTAGATGGAAAGCAGTAATGTGAATCCCGTGAGCAACGGCCCAATGCCAGACCACCTGAGCCTCCTGTTACAGGAGCCGTGAGTGTGTGCCTCCCTGCTCGTGCAGGTAAAACATTGTGGTGGTGTTGTCTGTCAGAATGCGGACCACTGTACCTTGAATGAGCAGCAGAAAAGACTTAAGAGCCCAGTGCGCTAACTTTAATTCCAGTACGTTGATGTGGCAGGACGCCTCCTTGAGAGTCCACACGCCCTGAACCTGAAGCTGGTCGAGGTGTGCACCCCAACCCACCTGGGACGCGACCGTCACAATCGTGTATCGAAAGTTCGGCTCCATCAGGGGCATGCCCCTCACAATGTTATCGGAGTGAGTCCATCACCACAGGTCCTCCGCCAAAGCCCGGGAGACGACAACACCTTGTCAGACCAGGAACGAGACTCTGCGACCACCTGGAGGTGAGAAACTCAATGGAGGTCCTTACGACCCAGGCGTTAAGGGGTTAACGGCGCCGTAAAAGGTTGCAGCGCCGTTAACGCCTTACTACGAAGTCCCTTTGCGGCTCCCGACCTTAACGGCTGGTCTGGACCAGCCGTTAAGGTCGGGAGCCGCAAAGGGACTTTGAAGGTAATTATGATACCGCAATTTGCGGTACCATAATTACCGCCTTCCCCATTCCCATTGAGCCCTATGGGGCAAAAATGGGAATGGTGAAGGGCCAATGGTAAATGGGGAATTACCGCCCCGCCAACCTTGGAATGGGGTGGTAATTCCCCATTTCACCATGGCGGAATCGGTAAGTTACCGGCGTTAACCATGGCGCTAATGGCGCCATTGGTTAACGCCGGAGTCGTAATGAGGGCCAATGCCTCATAAACAGACGGCAATTGGGGATGAGAGTGATCCAGGAAGCCATGGATCCGAGAAGAGACATGTACCACGGATTGTGATCGACGTTCCTGACCCCCATGAGGCTGCCCTAGAGATCAGCTTCTGTATCCTGTCGACCAATGGCTTCACGAGATTGAGCTGTGTGTGAAACTGGGCCCCTAGGAAAACCAAGTCCCTGGATGGCATCAGACAAGATTTTGCAAAGTTGACTGCAATGCCCAGCCGCTGTAACAGGAGCACTGCTGCCTGGAGAGACTCTGGCATCCTCTGACGAGACACACCCCTGACCAACCAATAATCCAGGTACGGGTAAACATGATGCCCTTCCCTGCGGAGGAAGGCCGCCACTAGAGCCAGGCACTTGGTGGAGGTTCTGGGAGCCAACTTGAGGCCAAATGGGAGAACTTGAAACTGGTAATGCTCGTCGCCAACCACGACCCTTAGGAACTTGCGATGGCTGGAAAGCATCGGGATGTGGAAGTAGGCGCCCTCGAGGTCCAACAACACCAAGAATTCCCCTGGCTGAACCAAGCGTATGACATCTTGCAACGTCAGCATCTTGAACTGGCTGCAGATTCTTGTTCAACAGGCAAAGGTCCAGAATAGGGTGCCACTTTCTATTCGGCTTTTTGATTACAAAATACCGGGAGTACACCCCCTGTCCTTGTTCCGACAACGAGACCGGTTCGATAGCCCCTTTTTCCAACATCAGACGCACCTCCTGCCACAAGATAGACAGATTCGGCTGCGTCACCTTCACTGGTGGGATAGGGAGTTGCGGGCGCCGAAACTCCGAGTGACCATAACGTCCTGCATCCAGCACCCATCTGTCTGTTGTAATTAAATGCCACTCGTCGACATGGTGTGCTACCTTGCCCACTAGTTGACTGCCTAAATGGCAGTCACTGCTGAGGCTTGGACTGCCGGCTTTTACCAGGCGAGGCCGCCGGACCCCTCTTCTGCTGCGCTTGAAAGTCATTGGTCCTTTGTGCAGACTGGAAAGTACGTCTGAACCCTTGGGAGGAATAACCGAGGCGACCGTAGCCCCTGTCGCGAGAATCTGCAAATCTGGCATTCCTGAGGCTCCTCGAAAGGCACGAAAAGGGCGAAAAGAGCATCCATTCTGCAGCATGCCCAATGACCTTGCTGTATCCGAGTCCTCCTTCATCCCTTTCAACGCCTCATCAATCTTAGCCCCAAACAGCTGCTCCCCTTCACATGGCATGTCTACCACTTTGGGATGCACCTCAAGCCGGAAATCAGTGCAGCACAGCCAGGTGTGTCTATGGAGAAGCACACCATTGTTGATTTACATGAACCCTGACTCCGCCAGGTCCACTGCGATGTTTTTTTTTCTTTTATGTTAATCTATTTTATTGGTTTTTAACAAACAACAAACAGTGCACCTCAACATGGTGCATAAAAACTACAAACCCCCCTCCCACCACTCCCCCCTCCCAATTCCTCGTTCAACAAGCACGGTATGTTAGTCCACAACTGTCTCTCCTGTATCACCACCCGTTGAATTGTCTGCGTCCAGGATTTCAGGCTCCGTACTCGTCAAAGATGCCACCAAGTGCTGCCACTCTGTTAATGTTCCTGATTCCTCTTCACCCCCTCTGCAAGCCGCCTCCCTCCAAACCACCGTTTCTGCATCAGCCCACATTAGGAGGTCCCTCCACCAGGTTTCTATGTTGGGTCTCTCCCGTGCCTTCCACCCCATGGCAATCCTGCACTTAGCCAAAATGTAAGCTAGGTCTCTAAACTTGCTCACATGCTTAAGTTTACGCGATCTAGGGAAGCCCCCCATCATACACGCCCACAAAGAGTCCACCACCAGTCTAATCCATTTGTCCAGCAGTCGGCCTGCTATCTCCTCTCAATATGTTGTGATTTCAGGGCAAGCCCAAAACATGTGTACCATCCCTACGTTTTCTGCCCCGCATTTTGGGCAGTGTTGCTTAACCGCCTTCGCAAAATTGGCGATTTTCTTTGGGGTCATGTATGCTCCGTGGGTGATGTACAGCTGAATCTGCTGCAACCTAGCATTCCTCTGGACTTTCTTATGATATCCTTGCATCTTTTCCCATAGTCCATCGTCTATGGTCTCCCCACTCTCCTCTTCCCATCCCTGCCTGACCTGGACCACCTCTTTACCCACCTTGGACATCAGTATCTCATAAATTCTGGAGACTTTGTGACCTCCCTCTGACACCGCTTGGAAAGTTTCTATAGCTGCGTCTGGCTGTTGGGCCAGTTCTGTTTCTGACCACATCTTCGTTAATAACTTCATCAGCCTAGCATATGTGATGTACTGTCCACTGTGTAAGCCTGTGTCCTCTATCAATATGTCGAACTCCATCTTTTCCCTGTCCCGCCACACATCTCCCACTGTTGTCACTCCCACTGGTTCCCAGTAATCTCGAATAGCGCGCCTCAGTTGTTCGTCTATGCCCCTTAGTGTTACATGGGGGATATGTGGGGAGCACGGCAGAGGGTTCCCCATTACAGCACAGGCTCTGTGCCAGATCTTTCTGCCCAGGGCCAGCATTGCCGATCTATTTTCTTTCGGGGGGTCTGTCACCCACATCCACTCGTTTAGGAAGTAAGGTGCGCATTCCGCCCTCAATAGCCTTGACTCAGGGTTGGTGTCATCAGATAACCATCTAGCTACATACTGGAGCTGGCCCTCTAGATAATACACCTCGAAGTTGGGCAGCCTTATTCATGCCTGATCATGTGGGTTCTGTAATTTTCAGAGGGTTATCCGATTTCTGGTTTTGTGCCAAATAAACCCCCTGCACATACTGTATAACTTGGAGAAAAATCGTTTAGGTATTAAGTATGGGACATTTGCAAAGTTGTGCAGCAACCTAGGTAGTACTATCATCTTGAGCAAAGCTGTCCTCCCCATCATGTTCAGAGGCAACCTCGTCCAAAATGTCATACTTCGTTGGATTCCTTTCACTGCCTTTACTGTGTTGTCTTCATGTTAATCTTCTATTTTATGGTATACATCAATGCCCAAATATCGAAAAAAGTGTCCACCACTTACTCGATCTGTAACACAGGTAACGCGCGTTTTGGCACACCTATATATCTGCCCAGAGGAAATATACTAGATTTCCGTGGGTTTATTGTTATACCTGACAACTGTGCAAACCGTTCTAGTACCTCAAGTATGTATTGCAGATTTTCTTCCGGGTATTGCAAATACAGCAGCATGTCATCTGTGTACAGCGATATCAAGTGCTGCTCTCCATGCGTCTTAATGCCCGCCTCTCTGTAATAGTACCTGAGGTATGCTGCTATTGGTTCCAAAGCCAGGATAAATGGCATTGGGGACTAGGGGCATCCCCGTCTAGTACCTCTGCTCAGCGTCCATCGCTCAGAAACCACAGATCCCATCAGGAGTCTGAAGATTGGTTCATTGTACACTAATTTCACCCATTGCAAGTACCCAGGTCCCATTCCAGATTTCTCTAAGACTGCCAGCAGCCATTGCCACTTAACTGAGTCAAAAGCCTTGACTGCATTCATGTTACGCTCACCTGGTATCCACAGGGACGCCACCCAGCCGGGTTACTCGCTGGTATGCTTCTCAGCTTTGCCCTGATGTGGTCTGTGGGGAAGGTTCTGCCTGAAAATACAGGAGGACTGTGTTCAAGACTGACCGACTGGGGTAAGTATCCTCCCTCTACCCCCGTATGATTTCAGTCCCTCTGGCGCCCTCTCCTCACCTTGTGGTAGAATTAGGTGTGCTCTCCGTCCTGCCTTCTTTGCAGGGGCACGTTGTCTTTCATGGGCGAGTGCGGTCCAGTTACTTCACTGACGCCGGCCCGTTTGATATTGTTCAGGTAGGTCTTATTGCTGTTCTTTAGTTTTGTTGCTATCCTGAATGCCTTTCTTTGTTTAAAATGTCTCTTTTTTTCTCCCTTAGGTATGCGGAGCTTCAGCGCGGCGAACTGGCTTGGTTGAGCCCCGCTGGTAAATGATGGCGCATTAAGAGCGCTATGATGCGGTAAGTAAGCGCTATGCGCAGCGCTGCAAAGTCTTGCCTTTGCTAACCTGTGTTTTCCTTCCTTGTAGGTCACAGTGTTCTTCAGCGCGAGTGGAATGTCCGGAGTGGTGCCAGCCGAGAGGCGACCAGCCAGGTAAGCCTTTTGAGCAGTTCTTAATTTGTAAATGTCTCTACTGCTTTCTTTAAGGTTGCCTCTATCTTCCTCTTTCAGGTCGTTCTGTCCGGGAGGCGTGCAGATTCGAGGAAGCTGTTCTCAGTAGCTGCAAGTGTTTAAAGATGAAGACTGCAGGTAAGATGCTGCTGCTAATGATGTTCCTTTTGTCTCCTTGCAGGTTCTGCTTCTCCGAGGTTCGAGGGAATAGCTGGACACGGTGAGCGTCACGTTGCAAGCTGCAAAGTAACGCGAAACGTGTTGTCTTGCTCGGGTGTGGTTTAAATAGTCCCAACAAAATAGTCCAGGTAAAGTAGTCCCTAGGCTACCACACCCAAAACTCTAGACCGCATAGCTTGGTTCTTAGGAACCAAGCTATGTGGATGCCTCCATGTTGGCTGACAATACAATAAAGTAGTTCCCAAGCACATTGCTTTTCATGGTGTATGAGCCTGGCGCCATAGGCGCCAGGACTGCCCCCAAGAGGGCTTTTGAAGAGGATGCCAGGCTCTAGAGGCCCGAGTCCTGACTCCACCTGGCCAATGGGTTTGCCAGAGTGGGTTTTGGGCGAGGGTCGTGACAGCACTCCCCCCTAAGGCCCCTCCCATGTTGTTCCTTCTGTCTGGCCCAGGTTTGGTTGGGAAATACCGATGGAATTTCCTGATTAGACGTGGTGTGTGGATATTCTCACTGGGCTCCCAGGATCTATCTTGTGGTCCAAATCCTTTCCAATTGACGAGATAATATAGCTTGGTCCTAGAGTATTTAGAGTCCAAGATATCTTTGACTTCGAATTCTGGTTCTCCGTCAACAAGAATGGGCTTAGGTGGTATCCCAATACGTGTGCCAGGTTGCATTGGTTTCAGGAGGGACACATGGAATACCGGGTGGATGTGTAGATCAGGTGGTAAATCCAGTTTCACGGCTGCTGGGTTGATAATTGCCTTAATGGTATAGGGTCCTAAGAATCTGGGATGAAAGGTCCGGGTTCCCTTGATGGGCACGAATTTAGCGGCTAACCAAACTTTGTCTCCTACTTGATAATCAGGGGCCTTTTTCCGGTGTTGGTTGGCAAATTTCTTTTGTTTTTCTTTGGCATGAATAAGGTGTTTTTTTGCCCTTTTGAAAGCCTGAGTAATGGTTGTGTGTAGAGTCTTTACCGCTGGCATTTCCAAGCTGGCTGGAAGGTCTAGTTCAGAGGTACGTGGATGTCTGCCATAAAGGGTATAGGAGGGCGTTTGTCCCATGCTTGAATGCAAAGAATTGTTATATGCATATTCGGCTATCCATAGTATGTCTTTCCAATTCCTTTGTTCGTAGTGCAGCATGCACCGTAAATATTGCTCGAGTGTCTGATTGGTTCTCTCGGTTTGGCCGTCCGTTTGGGGATGGTGACTGGTAGATAGCCGAACGTCGATCTGCGCCATTGCACAACATTTTTTCCAGAAGTTTGAAACAAACTTGCTGCCTCGATCAGAGACCAGAACCGAAGGGAAGCCATGTAGCTTAACCACGCCCTCCAGGAACACTTTTGCTAAAGTGGCTGCGTCTGGGAGGCCTTTGAGAGGAATAAAAGGGGTCATCATCGAGAATAAGTCCAAACTACAAGGATGGTGTTGAACCCTTGGCTTGGAGGTAGATCAGTGATGAAGTCAAGGGAAATAATGTGCCATGGAACTGGAGGCATGTCCAATGGTTGTAGGAGACCAGATGGTTTTTGTTTCTGTGATTTATTCTGTGCGCAGACACCGCAAGACTGAATATACTGTATGATGTCCTTACGCCAGGTAGGCCACCAAAATTTCTCTTTCACCTTAGCTAGGGTTTTGGCTATCCCAGGATGCCCTTCGATCAGTGAATCGTGATAGTTTGAAATAATATGCTGTTGTAATTCCTTCTTGGGTACATATAGGCGATCCCTAAAAAAGGGTAGATGGTACTTGATGGTATATTGTTCTCCTTGAGTTTGCCATGCGAGGTAGGCATCAGGATTCATTGTCCGTTGGATTTCTTTTCGTAGTTCTGCTTGTTTTAAGGCTGTCGTGATACCCAAGAGTTTGTCTTCAGGTATAATAGGTACTGAGTCTGGAGTTGTATATACTATTTCATCTATGCCCATGCCAGATAAGGAATCCGCCTTTCCGTTTATGACTCCTGGTTGAAATGTGATTACATAATCATATTCGGCGAAGAAAAGGGCCCACCGTAATTGGTGTGAGGACTGGGCCTTGGCTGTTTTGAGATATTGCAGGTTTGTTACGCTCACCTGGCTCCCACAGGGGTGTCGAGTGGAACTGGACAGCCACGGTCTCCACCAACGTGATGCGTAGTGCAGAGATGACTGACTGGACTGGCCCATCTAGCTTCATCTGCTTGACCCGTAGAAGTAGTCTCCTAAAGACGGGGAAAAGGAATTAGCCACCCGTGGATTTGAGTATTAACACCTCACTGCGTCCCCACTTATCACTTCTGACATTCCCTTTCACAAAGCTCACCTTATAGTTTTGTATGATGAGCTCTCCATCCTGCGAAGAATGCAGGGGCGCGTTGATGGCCAGTTACTTCACTGGCTTGACGATATTGGAAGAGTTCTGGACAAATCTTGACTCCAAACCTCCGGGCGATAGGCCGTAAGTATATAGTTCCAATGAGTTCAAAATGTCTGATTAATCACTCTTGCCCAATTCCTTGTTTCTTTTGCAGTTTAGACCCAAAAGATGATCGTCTTGTGGCAGCTGAAAAAGTTCAGGTAAGAGTCTGTGTTTTGTAACACTGTCCGGTAAATGATGCCAAGGTTTAAGTCGCTGCTTTCTCTTTTCTTGCAGGTGCAGCGTAGGAAAATTTGGCCTGCTGGTGGATAAAACCTCCTGCGGTAAAGTCAGGTAAGCATATGGTGGGAAGAGATTGTCCTTGTTTGTTCCCTTGGCTCACCTTGTTGTTTTCTTGTCCCCCTTAGGCGCTGGAATGCGGCAACCAGGTGATGGAGACAGCACCGGATCGTAGAGATGCTGCGAGGAACGGTGAGTATGGCGCGGCGCTGCTGCTGGCGATGCGACGCGTTTAAAATGAAGTCTGTTTCTGGTTCGAAGATGCGCTGAATCCGAAATCAGGTAAGAAATCCAGTAAAGTTCTTGTTGTAACCTTTCTTCTTCTTTCCCTTCTTTCTAGGCGCTCTGGACTCGAGGCAGGCGTGGCAGGATGCTGGATGCTGACAGCAGACACGGTGAGCGTTACGCTGCTGGATGCAGAATAACACAAAGCATGTGCTGCTCTTCGGGCGTGGTTTAAATAGCCTTCAAAGTAGTCCCAGGTAAGTATTCCTCCACAGCCACAACCGAGTAACAAACTAGTCCCTAAGATAAAATAGTCCCTTCAAGCCTCACATGGGTTGGATGCTTGGATCCCTTGCAGCATGGTCTGCATCAGGTAAGTTTTAACATATGAGCCTGGCGCCTATGGCGCCAGGACTGATGTCCCATATGAGCCTGGTGCCATAGGCGCCAGGACTGTACCCATATAGCCCCTAACAGGGGTTGCTGGGTTTGATCCAGGTAACATGATGCCTGCTTCCGGGGTTGATGGACTTGGTCTGGATACCCGGGGGTAGGCATCATGACAGCACTCCCCCCCAAGGCCCCTCCTAAAGTCGTTCCTCCCCTTGGCCTTGGTTTGTCTGGGAAATTCCAGTGGAATCTTCTCACCAACCTCGGTGCATGAACGTGGTCACTAGGTTCCCATGACCGTTCTTGTGGTCCGTAACCTTTCCAGTCGATTAAATAAAAAAGTCTTGACTTAACCATTTTGGTGTCCAGGATACTTTTCACTTAAAATTTGGGTTCCCCGTCTACAAGGACGTGGTCGGGTGGCTTGGTTAGTCTTGTCCCAGGTTGTACTGGCTTCAGAAGTGACACATGGACGACGGGGTGAATTTACATACTAGCAGGTAATTCCAATTTGACGGCCACCGGGTTGATAATGGCCTTAACAAGGTAAGGTCCCAAATATCTAGGGTTAAAGGTCTGCTTTCCTTTTAGAGGTATGTGTTTTGTGGCCAACCAAACTTGATCCCCAATTTGGTATTGTGGAGCATCACTTCGATGCTGATCAGCATTTTTCTTGTACTTTTCTTTTGCATGTTTCAAATGTTCAGTTGCTTCCTTAAAGGCTTGTGTAATAGTAGTGTGCAGATGGTTCACTGCTGTTATTTCTGTGTTTCGAGGCGAGTCAAGTTCTGAGGTTCGATGGTGGTGCCCGCATATTTGATCTAAAAGGGGCTTTGTCCAGTTCCAGAATGTACAGAGTTATTGTATGCATATTCGGAGATCCATAGAATGTCCTTCCAATTACTTTCAGTCTGGTGTAACATACAACGCATGTACTGTTCAAGAGTCTGGTTGGTCCTCTCCGTTTGACCATCGGTCCCATCGGTCTAGGGATGGTGACTGGTCGATAACCTCACGTCGATTTGCGCCAATTGACAACATTTCTTCCAAAAATGTGAAATGAATTGACTACCTCGGTCAGAGACCAATATGGAGGGAAATCCATGTATTCGAACAATGTTTTCGAGAAACTCCTTGGCCATTGAAGCAGAAGGTAATCCCTTTAAAGGAATAAAGTGGGCCATTTTGGAAAAAAGATCCACAATAACGAGAATGGTGTTAAATCCATTACATGGAGGTAGTTCTTTAATAAAGTCTAATGATAAGGTGTGCCATGGTGTAGGTGGAATATCCAAGGGTTGTAAAAGGCCAGCCGTTTTTTTCTTCTGACTTTTGTTTTGGGCGCAAATGCCACAGGACATTACAAATTACTTTACGTCTTTTCGCCAGGTGGGCCACCAGAATTGTCTCTTAATTTTAGCTTTAGTTTTTGCGATACCTGGGTGCCCTTCCATGAGGGTGTCATGATAATTGGAGATGACTAGTTCTTGTAGTTCCTTATGTGGTAGAAATAGACGCCCTTGATAATAAGGTAGGTCATTGATGACAGAGTAGTCTGAGCCTTTCTTTACCCAGTCCTGCAGGGCTGTTGAATCGAAGAGTTGTTGGATCTTTACCTGAATATCTTCTAGGGTTTGTAAAGTAGTTATGCCAAGAATTCTTTGTGGGTTCGCATATGCTTCTTCCATTCCTATTCGGGATAAGGCATCTGCCTTGCCATTTTTACAGCCTGGTCGATAAGTGATCACGAAATCGAACTCGGCAAAGAACAATGCCCATCGAAGTTGGCGTGATGATTGGGCTTTGGATTCTTTAAATACTGCAAGTTCCGGTGATCAGTGATTACAGTAATGGTATGCCTGGCACCGAGAAGATAATGCCGCCAATCCTTGACGGCGGATTTGATAGCTAATAGCTCCTTATCGGTAACCGCATAGTTTAACTCGGGTGCCGAGAACCTTCTGGACCAAAATGCTACTGGTTGAAGTTGACCGGTTTCAGGATCCTTCTGGGACAGGACAGCTCCCATGGCTAAACTGGACGCGTCGGTTTCAACTATGTATGGGAGTTCAGGACGAGAATGTTTTAATACAGGTGCACAGGTGCAGACGTGAATTTCGCTTTTATTTCTTGGAAGGCATTCTCAGCTTCTTCAGTCCACAGGATGCGTTTATTTTTTTGCAAGAGCGCTGTAGTAGGGTGACAAAGTGCGAGAAATCCGGAATGAATCTGCGATAGAAATTAGCAAATCCGAGCATGCTTTGTACTCCTTTAACTGAACTGGGTGATGGCCATTTGAGAATTGCGTCCACTTTTCGAGAGTCCATTCGAACTCCTTTTGGAGTCAGGATAAATCCAAGAAATTCAACTTCTGTAGTATGGAAAACGCATTTTTCCAATTTTGCATATAACTTGTGCTGGCATAGTTTCTCAAGGACTGCACGAACATGCCTCACATGGTCAGATTCTGAAGAGGAGTACACTAGAATATCATCTATGTATACGACAACACAGGCGTCAATGAGTTCACGCAGGACATCATTCATAAAATACTGGAAGGCTGCTGGTGCATTGCACAACCCGAAGAGCATCACCTGGTATTCGAATAACCCGTACTTAGTGCGAAAAGCAGTCTTCCATTAGTTGCCTTTCTTTACACGTACCAGATGGTATGCCCCTCGAAGATCTAATTTAGTGTAGATGCAAGCGTCCTTTACTTGGTCTAGTAATTCTGGGATCAGAGGCAATGGGTATCGGTTCTTAACCGTGATCTGATTTAAGGCGCGGTAGTCTATGCACGTTCTGAGGTCACCTTCCTTTTTTGGCACGAAGAACAAAGCTGAAGATGCAGGGGACTTGGATGGACGAATGAAGCCATTGGCAAGGTATTTGTCCAAGTATTGTCGTAGGTGAAGGTTCTCGGGTTCCGTAAGTGCGTAGATCCTACTACATGGAGGTTGTGCACCAGGTATGAGATCAATTTGACAATCGTATGATCTGTGAGGTGGTAATGTGTTTGCCTGTTCTTTTTGGAAAACATCCTGGAATTCTTGATATTCGTGCGGTAACTGCACAACTGGAGTAGCGACTGTGGCGAGGTCCTTGTTCAAGGTTTTTATTGGGTAACAAGTATGTGCACAATCTGGGAAGGTTATTCTCTTCTCTCGCCAATCAATACAAGGATTATGTGTTTCCAACCAAGGTATCCCCAGTATTATTTGGAACTGCGGGGCTTTGATTAAATCAAACACAATAGTCTCTCGATGCCCATTCTGACCCAATAATGTCATCTCTGCGGTGGAATGAGTTACAGGCCCAGAGGCAATTTCAGTTCCATCGACTGTGGTGATGACATCCAAAGTGGTCTTTCTGCAGAGAGGTAGATTCATCCTAGAAGCAAATTCGTGGTCCACATAGTTTCCTATGGCCCCGCTATCAATGTATGCCCTAACTGCGTGCAAACGTGATGGCTGCCTTGGATCTATAAGGAACATTGTTATGATGAAATGCGAGGTCTGAGTATCCTTCTTCAAGCTCGGCAAGCGGAACTCTACGCTTGTCGGGCGTGGTCGTTTCCCGAGTCAGGCTCCATATGGCTTTTATCAGCAGCTCCTACCACCTTCTTGGGTGGTTTTACAGTGCAATCCCGTAGAAAATGTCCCAAAGTTCCACAGTATAGACATAATTGCATTTGCCGCCTTTCTTCTCTTTCCTTCTGTGTCAAGGGTCCTTTAACTCCTCCGATTTGCATGGGTTCTGAGGCATCTGTTCCTTTGGGGGTAGCGTTGGGTGTAACCAACACACGGTTCTCAAACTTGGCTCGATCAGCCTTTCGATTCTGAAGTCTGTGATCTAACTGGACCACTAAGTCTATATATTCAGCACAGTCTTGAGGTGGGTTCACAACTTGAGCCAAAACATCTTTGATTTCTCCTCGAAGTCCCCTTTGAAATAACGTAATCCGTTTTTCTCGGGCCATCCAGTTTCCACCACCAACCTATTAAAGGTTGCTATGTAGGTTAGAAGGCCTTGGTTACCCTGTCGTAGGGACAAAAGTTCGTTATCCAGGGCCTGTCCTTGAGAGTGCCGGGCAAATAGTCTTTCCATGCTCATTTGAAAACCCTGAAAATCCCGAAGAATAGGGTCATCCTGATTGACTAGTGGGATTGACTAATCCGCTGCACTGCCGCTGAGATATGATAATACGAAGGCTACTTAGGCTTGATCGTTTGGAAAAGCTCCAGGTCTGCATAAAAAGTGCAAACGGCATTGGTTCATGAACACGGCGAATCTTTTCGGTTCCCCCGCAAAGTGTTCTGGCTGGGCTAAAGGGATACTGCCTGGTAAAATCACTTGCACAGGGTTGCTTGGTGAAACAGGGTTTGGAATCCCCCCCGAGTCCCGGTAGGGGTGTTTGCCCCGCTTGGTTTCGCAGTAATTGTCTAGCAAGATCATCAGTGCGTTCCTTCGAAACAATCAACTCTCTCCTGAGTGTATTAGTTTCTTGGCGAGCGGCATGTAATTCAGCCCTAAGTTCCCCTAATAATTGGGCCAGTTGGTCAGTTTCTGAGGTCTCCATGACACCCGGGTGAGAATTTGTAGGAAGGCTTCGCATTCTGTTACGCTCACCTGGCTCCCACAGGGGTTTCAAGCAGAACTGGACAGCCACGGTCTCCACCAACGTGATGCATAGTGCAGAGATGACTGACTGGACTGGCCCACCTAGCTTAGTCTGCTTGACCCATAGAAGTAGTCTCCTAAAGACGGGGAAAAGGAATTAGCCACCCGTGGATTTGAGTATTAACACCTCACTGCATCCCCACTTATCACTTCTGACATTCCCTTTCACAAAGCTCACCTTATAGTTTTGTATGATGAGCTCTCCATCCTGCAAAGAATGCAGGGGTGCCTTGATGGACAGTTACTTCACTGGCTTGAGGATATTGGAAGAGTTCTGGACAAATCTTGGCTCCAAACCTCCAGGCGAAAGGCCGTAAGTATATAGTTCTAATGAGTTGAAAATGTCTGATTAATCACTCTTGTCCAATTCCTTGTTTCTTTTGCAGCTTCGACCCAAAAGATGATCGTCTTGTGGCAGCTGAAAGCGTTCAGGTAAGAGTCTGTGTTTTGTAGCACTGTCCGGTAAATGATGCCAAGGTTTAACTCGCTGCTTTCTCTTTTCTTGCAGGTGCAGCGTAGGAAGATTTGGCGTCCTGGTGGATAATACCTCCTGCGGTAAAATCAGGTAAGCATATGGTGGGAAGAGATTGTCCTTGTTTGTTCCCTTGGCTCACCTTGTTGTTTTCTTGTCCCCCTCAGGCGCTGGAATGCGGCAACCAGATGATGGAGAGAGCACCGGATCGTAGAGATGCTGCGAGGAACGGTGAGTATGGCACGGCGCTGCTGCTGGCGATGCGACGCATTCAAAATTAAGTGTGTTTCTGGTTCGAAGATGCGCTGAATCCGAAATCAGGCAAGAAATCCAGTAAAGTTCTTGTTCTAACCTTTCTTCTTCTTTCCCTTCTTTCTAGGCGCTCTGGACTCTCAGTGGGCGTGGTAGGATGCTGGATGCTGACTGCAGACACGGTGAGCGTTACGCTGCTGGATGCAGAATAACGCGAAGCATGTGCTGCTCTTCGGGCGTGGTTTAAATAGCCTTCAAAGTAGTCCCAGGTAAGTATTCCTCCACAGCCACAACCGAGTAACAAACTAGTCCCTAAGATAAAATAGTCCCTTCAAGCCTCACATGGGCTTGGATGCTTGGATCCCTTGCAGCATGGTCTGCATCAGGTAAGTTTTAACATATGAGCCTGGCGCCTATGGCGCCAGGACTGATGTCCCATATGAGCCTGGCGCCAGGACTGTACCCAGATAGCCCCTAACAGGGGTTGCTGGTTTTGCTCCAGGTAACATGATGCCTGCTTCCGGGGTTGATGGACTTGGTCTGGATGCCCGGGGGTAGGCATCATGACGGGTTTCGGTGGTCTGTGATGACTGTAATGGTGTGTCTGGCCCCCAGAAGGTAGTGCCTCCGGCTTTTAAAGGCAGATTTGATAGCCAGGAGTTCCTTGTCCGTGATGGCATAATTAATCTCTGGAGGTGAGAACTTTTTCAACTAGAAGGCCACAGGATGTAGCTGGCCGGTTTCCGGGTCTCTCTGTGAAAGGACAGCCCCCATTCCGAGACTGGACGCATCAGTTTCGACGACATAAGGGAGGTCTGGACGAGGATGTCGCAGGATTGGAGCAGAGGTAAACCTTTGTTTAAGTTCCTGAAAGGCTTCTTCTGCTTCTTCGGTCCAAGCAAACTTGTTATTGTTTTATCCGTAATAGTACTGTGATTGGGTGCACAACCTGAGAGAAGTCTGGGGTCAACCGGCGGTAGAAGTTTGCGAAGCCCAGCATGCTTTGTACCCCTTTCAGAGACGTCGGTGAAGGCCATTTCAGAATGGCATCTACCTTGTGGGCATCCATTCTGATGCCTCCTGGAGTAAGGATAAAACCAAGAAGTTCTACTTCGGTGACGTGAAAAAAGAATTTTTCAAGCTTTGCAAACAAGCGATGTTGACGGAGCTTGGTGAGGACTGTACGAACGTGCCTGACATGATCTTGGTCCGAGGCTGAGTATACTAAGATATCGTCTATGTACACTAAGGCGCACACATCAATTAACTCTGTTAAGACGTCATTCATGAAATATTGGAATGCCGCAGGAGCGTTGCATAACCCGAAGGGCATGACTTGATATTCAAACAAGCCGTACTTAGTACGGAAGGTGGTTTTCCATTCATCTCCTTTTCTGACTCGGACCAGGTAGTACGCTCCTCGAAGGTCCAATTTGGTATAAATCTGGTCATCTTTAACTTGGTCTAGCATCTCAGGGATAAGTGTCAAGGGGTAGTGGTTCTTCATGGTGATCTGGTTCAGTGCGTGGTAGTCAATACAGGTTCTCAAGTCTCCTTCCTTTTTTGGTACGAAGAACAAAGGACTGGCTGCGCGGGACTTCGAAGGACGGATAAATCCGTTTGCAAGGTGCTGGTCTAAATAGGATTTCAAATGAAGGTTTTCTGGTTCTGTGAGAGCGTAGATCCTGCCGCAAGGGATTTGTGCACCAGGAACAAGGTTGATCTGACAGTCATAGGGCCTGTGCGGCGGCAATGTATGGGCTTGGTCCTTTTGGAAAACATCCTGGAAATCATAATATTAACTTGGCAAGGTATTATTTGCTACCAGAGTTGATACTGTCGCTCCGGGAATCATGGGGATACAGACGTCGCGTTTCTCCTCTTGGTAATAGCAGGCAGGTCAGCAGTCACCGGGGCAGGTTAATTTTCGTGCCCGCCAGTCTATCAAAGGGTTGTGAGCAACCAACCATGGCATCCCTAGTATTAGCCTGAACTGAGGTGCCTTGATGAGATCGAATGAAATAGACTCCCAATGTCCGTCCTGGCACAGCAAGGTTACCCTGGCTGTGCACTGGGTTACTGGTCCGGAAGCGATTTCTGTCCCATCCACGGTGGTTACCTTGTCCATAGTTGGCTTAGAACACAAAGGAAGCCCCATCTCTGCTGCCAGTTCTTGATCAATATAATTTCCAACTGCTCCGCTATCGATGTATGCTTCAACGGCAAGCATTATTGATGACTGTTGGTGGTTAATTAAGATCACTGGTATTGCAAAGTGCGAGGTCAGCAACTCTTTCTTCTCACTCGACAAACTGACCTCTACATTTGCTGAGCTTGGTAGTTTTCCGATTCCTTAGCTTCATCTTTCTCTGTGGCCCAGACTGTTCTTCTTGGGGGTTTTACTGGACAGTCCTTCAGGAAATGTCCTGGTTTCCCACAATACAAACAAAGCTGTTGTCTTCTTTTGTCCCACTCTTGTTTTCTTAATGGAGGCCGTATCCCTCCAACCTGCATGGGTTCTAAAGCATATTCAGGTACCCAGGGTGTGTTTTCCCTTGGTCGAACATACACGGTCCGAGGGTCTGTCTTAGACCGGTCTGCCTTTCGGTCCTGCCATCGGTGGTCTAGCTGCACGACCAGATTTATGAATTCTGCACAGTCTCTGGGTGGATCAACCACCTGGGCTAAGACGTCCTTTAATTCGCCTCATAAGCCTCGATGGAATAACGTGGTTCTTTTGTTTTCTGGCCACCTAGCTCCAGCAACCAGTCTGTTGAAGGTAGCAATGTACGTTAACAAGTCCTGATTCCCCTGTCGGAGGGACAAGAGTTCATTGTCTACTGCTTGTTCCTGGGTATGGCGAGCAACAAGTTTTTCCATTTCTCTCTGGAACCCCCCAAAGTCATGTAATAGAGGATCGTCATCGGTTACCAACGGCACCGACCAATCTGCTGCACTACCACTCAGGTATGATAAGACAAAAGCTACCCGAGCTTGGTCATTTGGAAATGCTCCAGGCCTACAAAGAAAATGAAGGCGGCACTGATTGATGAATGCTGCATACTTCCGTGGGTCGCCTGAGAACCTTTCTGGTGGTGCCAGGGGCACTGTTCCAGGTAACATGATCTGTACCGGAGTGGGTGGTATGGCAGGGTTTTGCATCGTTGGATTGCTTCCAGGTAGTGTTAATAATTGCGTCTTTCCTGCCTGTGATTGCAAGGATTGCCTGCTAATCTCTTCAGTGCGTTCTTTGGTCACTATTAGGTCTCTCCGGAGGGCATTAGTCTCTTGTCAGGCAGAATAAACCTCAGCACGAAGCTCTCCTAGTAATTGGGCCAATTAGTCAATTTCTGATGTCTCCATGGTGCCCAGGTGGATTGTTATGGCAGGCTTCGCGTTCTGTTACGCTCACCTGGTATCCAAAGGGACGCCACTCAGCCGGGTTACTCGCTGATATGCTTCTCAGCTTTGCCCTGATGTGGTCTGTGGAGAAGGTTCTGCCTGAAAATACAGGAGGACTGTGTTCAAGACTGACCGACTGGGGTAATTATCCTCATCCACCCCCGCATGACTTCAGTCCCTCTGGCACCCTCTCCTCACCTTGTGGTAGAATTAGGCGTGCTCTCCGTCCAGCCTTCTTTGCAGGGGCGCGTTGACTTTCATGGTCGAGTGCGGTCCAGTTACTTCACTGACGCCGGCCCGTTTGATATTGTTCAGGTAGGTCTTATTGCTGTTCTTTAGTTTTGTTGCTATCCTTCATGCCTTTATTTGTTTAAAATGTCTCTTTTTTTCTCCCTTAGGTATGCGGAGCTTCAGCGCGGCGAACTGGCTTGGTTGAGCCCCGCTGGTAAATGATGGTGCATTAAGAGCGCTATGATGCGGTGAGCTCTATGCACAGCGCTGCAAAGGCTTCCCTCAAGAAGATTGTTGGAGATGCACCGCTGGGGGACATATCCTGTTTGATCATGGCGTATTAGGGAACCGATCAGTGGTCTCGGCCTCTTTGCCATAGCCGCAGTGAGGATCTTGCTATCCTGATTCAATATCGATAGCGGTCTGTATGATCCACAGTCCGTGTTTGTTTTGCCCGGTTTGAGGAGTGGGACGATGGCCGCCTCCCTCAGGGTCTCTGGTAGCCTACCCTTTTCGAAGGCCTCATTCAGCATAGCTAAGAGGGTAGGGTACGAATTACATGTTCCAGTCCTCTAGGTCAAGTGGAGCCTCCAGCCTATCTCTGTCTGCGTCCCCTAACCTGGGCAGGATTTTCTCGTGTAATGCTTCATTCATGTTGAGCCCTTCACTTTCTGTCATGTCCGTGTACAGTTTGTGGTAGTATCTTCGAAAGCACTCGATCACCCCCTCTTTGGTGTCTGCGAGTGTGCTGGGTTTGCGGCTCATCTCTCATATCACTTGCATTGGGGTTTTCGCTTTTGCACAACCAGGCTAGCAGTCTGCATGGATTATGCCCTTCTGCATGTTGCCTTTCTATGTATTTCCTGTAGTTTAGGTTGCACAGTCTCTCCCAGTGGGCCTTGCACTTCTCAGTTAGACGTTGCACGGTCTCCATCCTCTCTGGGGCCCCCCGCCCTGCATGCATTATGTCTTCGATCTCCCTTTCTGTAGTTTGCAAGTCTGCCACTATAACCCCCTGTAGGCTAGCCACTTTGGAGATCGCCTCCCCCCTCACTACCACCTTAAATGCTTCCCACAGCGTTCCAGCCAACTCAAAACCTCCTGTATTTATTTCAAAATATTCTTGTATGGTTTTCCTTAAGTCTTCCCTAAAGATGGTGTCCTTGAGCATCTCCGCTCGAAGCTTCCATGACAGAATCCTCTGTCTGGGCGGCGAGATCTGCCATGTCACATCCAAGGGTGCATGGTCCGACAGGACTGCTGCTTTGTACTTTGCCTCTCTGATCTCCACTAAGGAATCAGTCACAAATATATAATCCAACCAGTCACAAATATATAATCGAACCTGGTATGTAGGTCGTGTGGAGCTGAATAATGTGAATACTCTCGGCGTTGCGGGTGCAGCTCCCTCCATATCTCGGTCATCTGGAAATCTTGTTTAAAGGAAGCTAGGGCCTTCCCCGCTGGATTCTGTCTGGTCATCTTGTCATCAGACCTGCCCATCACGGGGTCTAGTGTGCAATTAAATTCTCCTCCGATTATGACAGTTCCAACCATTTATGGGCTAACAGTGGTGTATATATTTCTGAAATATTGCGTGGTGTCATTGTTCGGGGCGTAAATATTATGTTAACTATTTTATTACCCAGCACCCCGTTGATTAGCACTATTCTCCCATCCGCTCCCACTTCCTGCTGTAACAATTTAAAGGGAACATGAGGTGCTATCCATGTGAGGACTCCCCTAGCATACACCGAGTACGTGGCCCCAATAGTGGTCCCCTTCCATTTCCTCTTCATCAACTCTAGTTTTTCTTTTGTCAAGGGGGTTTCCTGTAACATCGCTATGTCTATCTTTTGCCACCTCAAGTACATCATGATGTAGGTATTTAGTCCCCGCACATTCCAGGTCACAATTCTCAGGTCCCCCATTTTATCCATATCCCACACTGCCCCCCCTCCCCTCCCTTTTCCTGTGTGGATTTAGTTGTGTTTGTAGACACACCGTGTTGTTACCTTGCATTATCACCAATACTAGCACCCGCCCTCCCTTCCCTCCCCCAAACCAAACTCTGCTCCCAACTAACACGCTCCCACACTCCCCCCCCAACTGTTGCCCAGCTCCATCCCTGGATCTCAGGCTCCCCCGCTTCTCGACCTCTTCCCTGCTGATGCCGGTATGAGGTCGCTACAAGTGGATACTATGCTACAATATCCTACCTAATCTACCCTATGGGGGTGAAGTTGTGCTCTACGGTATTGCTCCCTTGTTATATTCTCAGTGCACCCTTGCAGTTACCGCCAACTGCCCGCCGCCATTTCTGCTTCGAGTCACTGTGCTGCGCCTCCCATCCCCTCTCTTTATATAGCCTCTCAGTATCAACCCATCAATCTCGACCCCACTTTGAATGAGAAACAGCAGTTCCTCTCAGACTCCCGGTCAGCTGCTCCATCTGGACAGTTCATCCCATCCAACCACTTAGCTGCATCCTCTGGAGTCTCGAAGAAGAACGCTTTGCCACCATGTAGAACCATGAGCCTCGCTGGATAGAGCAGCCTGTACTTCAGGTTGGGGTCCCGCAGCCTTCTCTTAACAGCCACAAAGTTCAGGTGTCGCTTTTGCACCAGGAATGTATAATCCGGGTACGCCTTGATGGTTGCTGAGGCTCTAGAGATTGTTCCACCTTTCCTGAAGTATTCAAGGATCTTCTCTCTGTCTCTGTAACCCAGGATCTTGGCTATGATCGGTGGGGCAGGGCTCCTGGCGGTGGTTTCCTTGTCTGGGCCCTATGAGCCCTCTACTGCGAAACCCTGGGATAATGAATCCGCTCCTATCTCTTGTAAGATCATGGCCTCGATATACTCTGTGGGGTCAAGATTCTCTTGCCCTTCCAGTAATCCCACAATGCGAATGTTGTTCCTTCTTGCCCTTCCTGCCGCTTCTTCAACTCTGTTTTCTAAGTTGTCCACCTTCTGTTGCAGGATATGCATGTCCCTGCTGTTTACCTTGCTGGTTTCTGTGGTTGCCTTCATGTCTTTTCCAGCATACCAGTGTTAGGGAGAATTCTCTCTTTAGGCTGAATTTCCTAACCTAGTGAGTCCCACAGCAGCTTTGCTGGATCTCTGGAGTTGTTTTTCTTTCCTCCTGCCAAGAGTGATACTCTTTTTCTTTCACTCTTGGACATGATTTATGGTATTCCTTTGACTGGTAATGTGTTTTATGGGCTATGGGGTCCTTTACTCCATAGGGTCTCGTGTGTTTTTCCTATGTGTGTTACACAGCACCCTCCGTGCAGTAACACAGGGGTGTCATAGTGACACCCCACCATAGACTCCATACCCTGGGACTGACTACTGTCTCCGAGGGCATGTAAAGTCACCATTGGCTTTACTAGTCTTACTAGTCCCAAATTATTAACAGAAATCAATACATACCATCATATTGTGGACGTACTGGTCGGGGCAAGTCGATTGCCCCAGGGTCTGTTAGTCGAGGGGGCACGTCTCCGTCCCCCCTGATCAGGTTTTGGCTGGTGGCAGTGGAAACGACTTTTTATATTCGACCGCGAATATTTTCCTATGGGATTTTCCCATTGTTCGAGGCTACCAACTTTAATGATTTAATTCTCATAGCCTCGAACAGACCGCCGGTTTATTTAATTAATATTAATTCGCCGGTTGGTATTTTTCTGCCAGGACTCGATTCTAAAATGGCGTTTGTGTTCTCTTCTGTGACTCCAACCCAAGTCGAGCCCTTTGTTCCACTTTTTGGCGGGCTTCTCCACAGAATCCTCCAAAAGTGGTGCCACTCTGTCTGGGTACCACAGGGGGTGTGGGAGGGGGTTTAGGCACCCTGGACTGAGTTACCTTGGTAACTCAAGTCGCACTCTTGTGTGATTGGCCCAAGTGGTGAGCCGGCCGGCTCACCACTTAGCATGTTTGAGTGACAGCTAGGCTGAGTGAATGGGGGTTTTCTGCATAAAAGCAGGGCTTTGGGGACTGGAACTTCAGAAGTCGCCACAGGACCTGAGAATCCGACGAGGGAGAAGCTGAGCCGACCTACCACGACGACACCACCGGTGGAGCCCTGCAGAACCGACTCACCACTTCCCGACGACAGAGATCATCTCCCGGCTGGAGAGGCTTCTTCCCCTGACTGGTGGGCACAACCAGTTTACCTTCCTTTCTTCGCACCCCAGCCCGGTTTGTGGTCGAACTGCCCGTGCCAAGCACCCCGGCGGCCGGATAGCCACTCACCACTGAACCGCGAATCACTGGACCGCTCCTTGTACCTGAGAAACTGCGCAGCTGGTTTCTTCCCTGGCAGTGCAACGGGCTCCTGTCTTCCTCCAGGACGAGATCCCCTCTTCCCCTGGACGAAGCACCGACTTGCACCCGCTGCCAGGAACAACTGCCCCCGCTGGAGCGTTCTCACCACTCTAAGGTAACGTGTCCGCCAGGCCTCCCTTTCTAAAGATTGCTACAAGGTAATAATAATCCCTTAACCTTCTGGACTGGGCTGGCCGCCTTGACCCTCTAACTGGTCCCTTTCTTTGGTCCAACTCCTTTTTGAATCTTTACAAGACTTTTGTGCACTGCAACCGTGTGACCTTGGACACATTTCGTTTGGATCCTCTGAAAGTGGATCCGGCCGCTTGAACTCTAACTTCACGGTTTTACTTTGCCTTTCCCTCTTGTTATGTTCTGATAAAAGTGTTGGGATCTGTTTCAACTTGTTCTCTGCTCTTCTCTCCCTTTTTAAAACAAACTATTAGAGTGCCATCTACGTTAAGCGCTCAACGCTGTCTGAAAATAAGTGGGGCTTTACTTAAGACTTGTCTAATATTCTTTTAAGGGAGTGTATATCTTTTAGTGACCGTGTTTTTGAATTGCTTAGTATTAGTGCCTGTGTGTTTTTCTAGATGTGGTTTTAAATAAATAATTATATCTCTTTTACACCAAGCCCTGGTCAGTGTTTACTTGTTCTACTGTGTTCTCTTGACCTATTGTGAATACTCTGTATACTGTCCAACTCTTCTTGAGGGAAGTCTGACTGCTCAGCCACAGCTACCAAGTGAATCTGTGTGGTACAGACTGCTACCAAGTGGGTTTACTGCCAAACACCTGTAGTCCTAAATCTTTTGCAGTGGTCCCAGAGGGAACTGCACAGGTTTCTGCCAACAACCAGTTCGTTCGGCTATGGCTCTGACGTCTTGCCTTAAAAGATTGATGTCCACACTAACCGCGTCTATCTTGGCCACCAGGGAGATTTTCACTTTATCCAGTTTGGATTCCCAAGCAGTCGACAATGCTGCGATGGCTTCCAGAATCCTTTGGTCTTCTCTTGGTGGTTCTCCTTTCCCGGGCGTGGTGTGCACCTGCGGGCCTGCTGCTTCCCCAGCTTGGTTTGGCTTGGTGAAGATGTCAAGAGAGGACTGTTTCGCTTTGGGCTTGGCCCCCTTGGATGACATCCTGCTCCAGTGGTTAGAGAGAGAATAGAACTTGAGAGAATAAAATTTGAAAATGACACAGTAAAATCAGTTATTGGAATAAAATCATGAGAAATATATGAAATAAATATATTTATATTTTGAAAAAGACATGAAGTGTGAAGGAAATTTATTTTGGCACTCAAGAAAATATAAAAATTGAAAACTGGAAAGTCGCAAGTGGAAATGTATTTTATTTGGAAAATGATTTAACTGTACCCATGGCAATCTGGGCATCGATACAACACCATAGCTGACTAATCCAAACAACATATAAGAAAGCAAAAAATCAGAATTCGCTGGGAACATAGTCCAGTGAAGGTTGCCGAGAAAGTGTTTACAGCCTGCTCCTGTGGTTAGCCTGTGTATCCTGTGGGTTTTTAATTCTCCTCTATGTATTGCTGCCGGGGCGTCCTGGGATGGTGTGCCTGTCTGGTCAGGTGACCTGACGTATGTCTTCTCAAGTTAATGAGACCCTTTGTATGGCCTAGGATTGTTGCCTGTTGCCTTTGTATTCCTTCTGTGAATTGTATGCTGGTCGGATTGTCGATGTCTCCTTGCTCGCATTCCCAATGCCCTGGTGTCCTGATCCCAGTGAGGTGCTATGCCTCAGGGCGAACCGCGTTCTTCTCTGTGTCTCTCACTCCTTGCTGATTGATCGGGTCACTGCTTGAGGGCCACCGCCCTCTTCCTTGTGTGCATGGCAACCCTCGTTGTATGAGAATGCTGGGCTTTACAGAAGTCGTGATGAGTGACACCAGCTGTGGCACTTTCGGTATGTCTCAGCACATGTGGCGGCTGCGCCAGCGTCTAACAGTCCCTACTTGAGGTCAAGAGGCTTGGTATACTCACCCTCCTTGGGTGTTGGTCTGTCCTCACGTCACCCAATATGGTTGGGCCGTGTTTCCCTTTGGCAGTCAGTGTTATTTGTTAGCATCATGTGCGGTGTCTGGGTCCTCCTTCCTGGTCATACAGCCGATGCACCCCACTGCCTCCCTGCCCTGTGTCTCCGCCGCGGCCCGCTCAGTACAGTGTCTTCCGTTCGGCTTCTCCTGCCTATGGGCGTTGTTGAGAGGGCGCTTGGGGTCCTTTGTCTGTCCCTCAGTCCGCCATTTTCGGGCTTCCAAGCACTCCTGGCCCTATTCCGCGGGCGTATATTACTTTATATCCAGCCTGTTCCTCTGAAGTGCCCCCCCCCCGCATTTGTGCCATGGCCTGTTCCCAGCTAAATCTTTGGATTCTGTCTCTGGAGGTAGTATGGGGGTCTCCTAGGGCTCTGTGGGGCCGGCAATTATGGTATTGTTGTCCGTCAGGGCTTCCTCATCGTCTGTCCTCGCCCAGGGATCGAGTGGTGGACCTGGATTCTTCCCCGGTGTCTATTTGACTGTCGCTCTGATATGGAAGTGAGAGGGGTCGGGCCCTCCATTCCGGTTGATGCAGACTGTCTGTCGCTCTAGATCAGGACCCAGCAGGTGGCGGCCATGTCAGGCTCCACTGATCTCACCTCTCGGGCTCCCAGTGGGTTCAGTTGCTGGATATCCCAGCCGTTGAGTGTGGGGTGGAGGGGCAGGCACTCCGCAGGGTTCCTCTCGCTAGTGTCTGAGCGCTCCCTTGCCCACTGTCCTGGGGTGCTCGCTGCAACCCCCGGC
Source organism: Ambystoma mexicanum (assembly GCF_040938575.1). Taxonomy (NCBI): domain Eukaryota; kingdom Metazoa; phylum Chordata; class Amphibia; order Caudata; family Ambystomatidae; genus Ambystoma; species Ambystoma mexicanum. Next base: position 1,362,139,721 of record NC_090930.1, on the reverse strand, counting down.
CCTTTGCGTGTGCTGTTCCCGGTGGGGGGGGAGGGCCGCCAAGGAAAGTTCCGGGTGGGTCGGGTGCCCTTATGACTTTTGCCTTCTGAGTCTGAGGACTCGCGCTGGGTGAGTAGGTTCAACGGGGAGGCTGGGTGGACTGTGACAGACTGTCACGCTGGTTAGGCTGGAGGGCCCACCTCGCCTCGGGCTGCTCAGCTTAAGGCTGACGCTTTCCTCAGGGGCCGAGCACCCCTCCGCAATCTGGTGTGGCCGGCTGCTTGTGAACACTGCAGGCCTGCCTGGCTTTGGTTACTTCAATGGGCAGCTTGTGTGTAACATCCTCTGCGAGGTTCCTCGAGTGCGTGACAATGTAACTCACGCCGCGTTGCTCGGGATTTACTTGCTACAGTTGCTTTTTCGCTCCTCCCGGGCGTGGGAGACTTTCCTTGTGTTTCGCAGCTTGATGCTGCTCTCCTTAGAACCCGCAATGAGGGGTCCGGCGGCGCTCTTCCACGGCTATTGTCCGTGGTTTGTGGGCATCCTGCTGTCCTTCCACTTTAGGCTCCTGCCCTTGATCGCCAGTCTGGGGGTGTTCCAGAGTTTCAGCTCATACCTCGGCGCGCATCCGAATTCAGGTGCCGTCTGCTGCGTAGCTTAGTAGTGTCGGGGCTGTCCGAGTCCCTTTGTCTCTGCCGCATCCGCCATCTTGTTTCACTGTGGCGCGACCCTCCTCACTTTTACTGTGTTCAAGCTTCTTCTCCCTCGCGCATCACAGCTATATGGTGCTTCCGCGTTGGTCCGCTTAGGTTCACATGCATGAGCCTGCTTTTCTGTCCACCACAGGTGCATGTAAGTGCACTTTATTCTACGATCGATGTCGGATGGACGGGAGCTCCTCCAGGAACACGTCCGTTCACATGGCGTTGTAGCCACGCCCCCCAGGTCCACTGCAATGTTAATGCTGTGTTTGGAGGCTTGCTCCCCCTCTCGAACAAGCATCATTGCCTCCTTCCTTTGTTGCTCCGGCAGATCATCCAAGAGTGGAGCCAACCGGTGCCACATCTCCCTGTCATATCGAGCCATAATGGCCAAAGAGTTGGCCGCCTTGACTGTTGTGGCACCCACGGTAAGCACCTTCTTGCCGAATGCATCCTGCTTTCGGACCTCATTGTCCGGGGGCATTGCACACTTGTGCTGACTGGGCGCCTTCTGATCAGCCGCCGTCGACACCACTGACTCCGGCGTGGGTTGGGACGTCAGGCACTTGGGGGAGGACTCCGGTGCCTTAAACTTCTTCTCCAATCGGCCCTTGACCGCAGGATCCGAGAACGGATGGTGCATCGTGCGCAGCCCCTCTTGCCAGACGTGGTCCAAAATGGGGACAGAGAAGACCGCCTTCCGCCTCTTTCCCATGTGATCGCACAGAAAACAGTCCTTTCACACCTCCTCCGGAGTAAGGACAAACTCCTGACACGCCTTGGCCATCATCGCATGAAAAGTGCCAACATCATCTGGTGGAGAGGGCTGAGGGCTGCTCGGGGGATCCACTTCTGGGTCCGTATCCCAGGTATCCACCCGCCTGGGCGATGACGATGCAGTCGACAGAGTGTCATGTGGAACACTCTCAGGATCCGAATCCACCAGCTCCCCTTCCTCTGGATGCCTCTCCTTTGCCTCAGGATCCTTCCCCTCCTCTCTGAAGCACCCCCTTGTGCATCCTCTCTTCAAGAAACCCATAGCTGCCCAATTTCCATGACTCCCTTTTTGGGTAAACTCCTGGAAAAGCTGGCCATCTCTCAGCTTAAGCTTCACTTCGATTCTGTTGGCTTTATCCATGACCACCAGTCTGGCTTTAGGGCTGCCAGAAGCACGGAAACTGCTCTCCTGAACATCTGTGAAGATCTGCTCTCCAACCTTGACTCTAACATTCCCTCTGTCCTCATCTTACTCGATCTCTCCTCTCCCTTTGACACGGTCAACCATATCACCCTGCTCAACCGTCTCCGTGATAACCTGGGCATCACCGATCAGACTCTGGCCTGGCTGACCTCTTTCCTCTCCGATCAACCCTCTCAGGTCCAACTTGGGTCCTTCCTTTTATCTATCTCCCTCTCTACCCGTGGTGTCCCCCACAGGTCTAACCTCTCACCCTGGCTTTTCAACCAATACCTTGCAACTGTCGCCCACTGCATGGCTATTTTCTGCTCAAATTTCTATTGCTACGCTGACGACACTCAACTCATTTTCAGGCTGCCCTCTGCCACTTCTTCTTATTCTCTCATCTCTAATTGCCTAATTGCCATTCAAGATTGGTCTGCTGCCAACAATCTTTGTCTAAATGCCAACAAGGCTGAGAGCCTCCTCATCGGTACACCTTCACCATCCTTTCCCCTCACTCTCTGTCTGGCCTCCCTTAGCCCTCCTTCTACCCCCTACATGCGAGGCTAAGAAACTTGGGATCATCTTTGACTCCACACTTTCCTATTCCGCCCACCTCTCTGACGTCTCTAAAAAGTCAAACTTCCTATTGCACCTCCTCAGAGGTACGCTGCCTTTCCTCTCCTTCCCCCAGTAGCTCACTGTCTCCCAAGCTCTGGTTCTCTCTAAGTTGGACTAGTGTAACGGCCTGTTCCTAAATCTACCTGCCTCCACTCTTACAACTTATCCTCAAGCCCTGGCACAGTATCTCTCCAGCTCTGAAATCCCTTTATTGGCTTCCGGTGGATGCAAGGATTACATTTAAAACCCTCTGCATCATCCACAAGGCTTTCTAGGACCTGGGTCCAAATACCTTCAACTATTACTCTGTAAATACCTCCCCTCTCGAGCTGTTCGGTCTTCTACATCCAATTCCCTCAGGGTCAGTAGTTTTTCAAACAAATAAGCTGGGGGTAGATCTCTGTCTTCGGCTGGGGCCTCCCTTTGGAACAGCCTCCCTGACTCTCTGAAACTTGAGGGGAACCATCTCTGGTTCAGGAAGCACCTCAAGACCTTCCTCTTTGCTTCTGCCTTTTTCTCCCTTCTCCCCTGCTGCTCTGTTTTTCTCTCTCGGCACGGTGCACCTGACAACCCTCTGTCCTCCGGGCCCAGGTACCTGCTCACCCTGCCTCCCGCCTTCACTGCCTCCGGGCCACCCCTTCCACTGGGGTCTCTATCTATATCCATACAGTCCCCAACCTGCTTTTCATCTGCTTTTTATCTGCACTTATCAGACATGCCCTGACTGCTAATCCCTGCACTATCACTGTTTATTGACTTTATTTATTTATTTATTTATTTATTTATTTTATTATTATTATTATTATTATTCGTCTGTTTCTGCTCTGTTCCGCACTTTCCACTTCTCCCTCTTTCCTTGCACTTTGCCCCTTTAGCCCTTTGCATGCACTTGCCCATTCTCAATGTCACTGGGCCTAGTAAAATTGTTGTTTTTATTTCTCCTCTCTTCCCCTCCCTTGCCTTGTTGCGCTCTGAAACACTTGTGTACGAGCACAATATAAATAAAATATCATATCATATCATTAATAGCCACAATATGTGGTAATGATGTAACCCTGGATCAAAAGATATGGAGGCTCTGGTCCTGTTCATCATGAACTTTGCTATGATCTTTAATGATTTTAGAGGGATGGATTTCAACAATGTTGCCAGAGGTACCTCTAGGGATATTAGGACCAGTCATTTCTGAAAAAAAAAGGAAGGTTCTCCCCTGCTGGTGTTCGCTCAAAAAAAGCTAAAAAAAAAGGGTGGCCAGAGCCAAGAAAAATAATGGTACTGGTGATGGTCACCTGACCAGCTGGTTGTTAACTGAACAAGATAAGAGGAAAGAGTTCCCAGAAGAGGTGGAACAATCAGTGATCGAAGAGCAGGAGGAAGAGGAAAGGTCGCCGACCTCAGAAAAGATGGAAGTACATGTAGAAGAGTGGGAACGATTAGAGATTGAAGATCATTTGGAGGATGAAAGACGATTCTTGAGCCCGGATAAATCTCCCCAACTCCTACAAGATACTGCCAAAGCAAATAATCTACCAATAAAGTCGGGAAAGGTTCAGATGGATGTGTCAGCCAACAGGATCTGTCTGATTAAGAATCTATATAAAAATGGTGAACACAGGTGGCTGACCCCATCTGAGTTTTTGATCCGACTGTACTCAGTGCCGGAGCTACGTGTTTTGAAATACAACGATTTTCAGTTTGTGGAGCCATTGAAAGGTCCATACCCTTGTGTCTCCGCCTTACACTGTAAATTCATCACTACTGCACAGATGATTAGGAAATATTGTGAAGAGTTGTGGGCAGTAGATGTAGAGATTGATGCTGATTTGGATGAAATTGACCCTAGTTTCAAATATGAGGAAGTAGTTGGTCCTGCAAAGACAATGGACTGCCCCATTGTACCGAAAGGCAAGAAGGTGGAAGTTGCATATGTCCAACTAGTCCTAAAATGGCTGGTGGAATCCTTACCCGAGGTGTTAATAAAAGCACTGAAATTTAACCTAATTGTCTTGGAATTGTAGAGGTTTTGTGCACTTACTGTCTTCAGAGGGTTCAGTGGACTTTGTTGCAAAACATAGCTGCATATGTCTACAAGAGACTTGGGCGATGGTCACGTCACCTTGATATTAGATGGTTATGTGAATTATCAATCTTTTGCCAAAAGGGGTGAAAAAGGGAGACCGTTTGGTGGCCTGCTTATAGGGGTTGTCAGTTCTCTGGCCTCTAGGTGGATCATTTGTAATCAAGAGAACAATCTGATGGCTGTGGAGGTTGAGTATGGGCGGAAGGGAAAAGGGGAAAAATTACTGCTGGTAAATTTATATAATCCTCCCCATGCTGTGATTTGAGACCTACTACAAGAAGCCCTCCATGAGTTATTAGCTTCCTGGTCGGTAATACCTGGAAATACAGCAGCAATTGTAGTGGACGATTTTAACTGTCATATGCCTGTGGAGGGAGTGAGACCCCCCCTCCCCCAGAACACCAAGTTGAGGGAGAAACGTTTATTGGCTGGTACTAAAATTGATCTTGAGGGGTCAGGATGGCCCCAATTGTTTGACCATTGGGACCTAGAAATGCTGAATGGTTATACCTTGAGTGACCATCCTGGGAAGCATACTTGGTCCAATGGGCCATCTTATATTACACTTGATTACATATTCTTGTGCCCTAAAATGTTGTTGAGTGTAGAAGATATGGTAGTCATTTCAAACAAATGGAGTGATCATGCAGCACTCCGGTGTGTACTAAATGTCCTGCAAGGGAGCCCTGAGAAAAGCAATATGGGTAAAGTATGCATAGATAAAGCAGGTACAAGAATAAGGTGGTCTACTAAGAACATATATATCAGGCTACAGAAGCCCTTGAGATTGAGATATGGTCGAATTTGCCAGATTTTAATGGTATGTCCATTGACTCAATCGAAGATTGGATCTCTGACTTTTCTGGTATCCATGCAACTGCCCCCATACGGCAGATGATTATATTGGAGGGTAGTACACTTTAACATGAGGATAAGAGATGCTAAAAGAGATTTAAGAAGGGACTTGCGTATCTGCAAGAAAAATATGGGCTTTGCAGAAGAACTCTGGATTGTGGTAAGGAAAATGAAAAATATATATAGAACCATCATTAAGAGCATAAGATCTGTCGAAAGAACTCAGGCACACCAGAAATTAGTACAGACCTTCTGCTCTAAAAACTCACAAAGTATTTGGTCATTTTAGGTGAAGCAAGGGTGGCTGTAAAGGGACAATTGGCAAACCCAATAAGTGGTGCTGAATGGGAAAAATTCCTGGAGAACCGTAATTCCATCATACAGGTAGAGGAGACCTGCCCACTGAAACCCCCAATGCCGATTGTACCTTTTGATATATCTTATACAGCCATAATCAGTAAGATAAAGACTCTAAAATCATCTAGAGCACCGTTACCCAACGGACTGGCTAATATGGTCCTCAAAAGTCAGCCCGTGTTTTGGGCTAATTTGTTGGCTATATTATTTGAGAAGATAATGGTGCAGGGCAGGATACCTAGCTCTTGGCATGCTGGACCTGAACAACTACAGACTACTTTCTATGTTGGATACAACAGGCAAACTGTTTGTGTCTTTATTACTTAAAAGTTGCAGGTATGGGTTGATGAGGCAAATATTTTGCCTAAATTCCAATGTGGATTTAGAAGAGGCTATTCTACTAGCCATAATCTTATGGTTATGGATTTGTTGCGATCTAGGGCCCATAGAAGGGGAGATCCACCTTTATATGCACTCTATATAGATTTCAAAGCCGCCTTTGGTTCGGTCCCTAGAGAACGGTTATGGTTAAAATTAGCTGCCCTAAGCTGCCCCGCTGGTATGCTGTACTACCTCAGATTGCTGCACCATAATACCTCAGTCAGGTTGAAATTAGATCAAGAGGGGCATCTGACTGAAAAAGTGTAGCAAAAAGGGGAGGTAAAACAGGGCTGTGTCACTGGCCCACTTCTGTATAACCTCTATGTTCATGATATCCTGGTGGCTATAACTGCTGCTAGAAACTGCCCTCCAAAGATCGGGGATGCTGCCTGCCCTGTTCTGGCGTATTCTGACGATTTAGTTGTCTTCGATCATACCATCAGTGGACTGCGTAGATCCGCTAAAGCACTCTGGGAGTAATGGATTCACCATCAACCTTGACAAAACCAAGGTTTTGAGATTTACCAGTAAAAGAGTCTCGCGTGTCAATCTCATTGTGGAAAAAGTCCAAGATCTTATATGCGCCGCAATACCACTATCTTGGAATTGACTTTGAGCCCAGTGGTGACTATGTGGCATGCAAACAATCCCGCATTACTCGAGCAGCACAAGTAACCGCTCTAATTGCCAGTTTTACCAAGAAAAAGGGAGGCTTCACGCTATGGGGTACGCACCATCTTTATTTGCAAGTATTTATCCCTATGATGGCCTATGGTCTAGAAGCTCTTTTTGATTTAGATCTCAATTGGCTTCAGGTCATCAAAGGGAAATTCTGGTGGCGTATCCTTGGCTTAGCACCAGGAGTACTTATGGCCCTTATACGATTGGAATTGGGAGTGTCCTCGCTTAAAATCATTGTCAGGAAATATGTAAGAAGCAAAATCCCTGCTCATCACTGGTAAGGATGACAAAATATTTAACTGAAATTGTCTGGACTTGGCGAGAAGTGGTGTACTCAAAGCTGGTGCAGAATGCGCTCGATAAGCGCGTTGAGTTGTGGGATTTGTTGGAGAACTTTGCCCACCTCAACAGGCTGAAAAGCTACCAATTTGTCCAATATAGGCTATACTCTTTCATGAAACCACAGGCTTATCTTAATCTCTGCCCTTCTAAAAGGCTTCAACGCTTTATACTTCTACTCAGAATGGAACAGCTCCCGACCTTGATGGTCATGGTTAGAAGAGAGCATATCCCAATGGAACAACGCATCTGCCGAGCATGTACAGCGAGTAATGCATTAGAGACAGCAAGACATCTGCTGACACAATGGGGGGTAGTATGACAAATATAATTTACTATCACATTGGCAAGTATTTCCATGACCAGGCAACAATTAATGATCCATCCTTTTGGCACCATTGCATGAATTCCGAAAGCTTGCGGTTGTGACTGCCCTCTATAATATTTGGCTAAAGATTGAAGAAATACTGGGTATTAAGATCTGAATAGCAAGTGGAGTTTAGTGATTGAAATATCATGTGAAAGATTCTGTTGGTGCTGATCTGTAGTGGCAGATTGAGTATTACATATATTTGATGGTCTGAAGGTAGGGCAGACAATTGATCTGATCCTGCTTGCTGTGCCATTATCGCATTATCTTGAGGTTCTTAGTGATTCTGTTGGTTGACCGTCTAATCTGTGCCCATTTGTATAAATGAGGCTGAAGGCTAGTTTGAGTTTTTTGCTTTCTTTCTCTCTTCTCTTTAAAAAAGAAAAGTATTATGAACATTTCTTTTTTATGTATTTTATAGGTATTGATTATTATATAGTATATGTATAAGCTTAGAACATGTGTAAAATGTATTATATAAACCATATCACATTAAATAAATTATTATTAATACCACTAGCACAAACCCCGCTAGTCCTCCCTTAGCAGCCCAGGCTTCACCACTACAGGCTGCAGGGTGAGGTTATGTAGATAGAAGAGGGCGCAGCCACAAGGAGCCCGTGCTCTGAATCACCACTGCCACCTGCAGCGCCAAACACTGCTAGCCCACCATTAGCAGTCAGGCTTTTATACTTTAATGCTTGCCTGTGTCTCACAAACTGTCAAAAAAAAGAAAAGTTAATGTTTATTTATAATAAAAATATAACATTTTTTAAAGTAAATGCAATTAGTACATTGGTAGTTACTGTCTGAGTTATCTATGCTTTTAAATTTACGAATGTACCATACATAATGTTACACGCAACCCAAACAGTATATAATACATTGTTATACATTAACCTTGCCTCTTTAAGAACATCTGCAAAGGGTGAAAAGAAAAGACATATGCCCTGATTCATTGTTTTTTTTCCGCGGAAAAAAAATGGGATTTGTGCGCCATTCTGGCCGCAAATCCCTGTTTAACAAATGGGGATTTGCAGGCAGAATGGCGCACAAATCCCGTTTTTTTCGGCGCAATTAATCCATGACTCAGGCCCATAAATTTTCTCCAGCATGGGGTCTGGCATGGATTCACATGCTCATGAATATTCCCCGTCGTCAGGCTGGGAATCCTCGGTAAAGAAAAATCAGTATCAGTTTCGTTTCTGATCTGTCTTTCGTAGTAGTAACCAATCACTGATCTCTGCGTCATACTGACCACAGCCAATGACTGCCATCTCCCTAAGCCCCGCTTCTGGCAGCCATCTTCAGATTTTTACCGCACGTTCAAGTGTTGTGATCCTCGTGCTATTGCTCTCGAGCTTTAGTGCTTTTTTCGCGTTTTTTCTTAGGAAAATGTTCTCTTTTTCGGTTAAAAGAGCCCCAAGCTCCACCGTTTCTTTATCCGATCAACGGGGACCTGTATCGGATTCGTCTACGCCCCTCAAGGGTGAAGATTTCGTCGAGCCACGCTTTTGGAGGACTCCAGAAGTTTCTCAGGCCCATCTCGATCATGGCCCAGGAGAAGGGAAGCTCGACGCCCGGAAAGCTGTTCAGGGTCTGCCCTGGATGCCAGCTTCAGAATGTCTTTAAGGAGGACGCACACTCACTCTGCCTCTACTGCCTGCATTGAGGACAAGACGCACGTGGAGAAGGACTGTGCGTTTTGCGGCAATATGTCGGAGCGGACCATGAAGGACCGCCATCTGCGTCTCGCCAACTGGCTGGAAGGGAAGAGCCCGTCAGGCGAGAAGAAGAAGAAGAAGTCCGAGCGGTCTTCTAAGACCTTTGAGGGCTCCGCGGCGACGGCGGTCCAACAGAAGGCCAAGCACCGCGAGTCCGCTGGCACCGGGAGCGCCGAACGGTCGGGCTCTACGGGCGCCAGGCAGGGCGCATCCTCCCCGGCGCCATCAACCACGAGCCAACGCTCTGGCTCGGGTAAGAGGAAGGCCGAGCACCCGGCGAAGCTCCTGGAGAGACTCCGGTCGAGCTCGAAGGCCCCATTGGAGGGGGAGCGAGGCGGTGACCCTCCCCCCAAGGAGAAGGCGGTGAGAGCACCTAAGGTGGTGAAAGCCTTAATCCATCCGGCCAAGGCCTCTATCAAGACAGTCGCGGCGGCCCTGGCTCAGCCTGTGGAGGCTACACCGGTGGTGGCGACCTTGGGGCCCAGAGTCTCCCTACCACCGCGGAGGGAGTCCTCTTTCATGCCCATCGACAGGACCCCCGTGAAACCTCCGACGGAGAAGAAAAAGGGGGGGCAGGAGGTAGTCGTGGATTCGGCCTCAACCTCTGAGGAGGAGCTGATCGAAGTCTTAAGCCACTGCGTTGGCGTGGAAGAAGACCAGCCCGTCGGGAGGGACCCCGACGTAGGAGACGACGAGAACGTCGAGGGTGCCGACGTGTCATGATGCCTACCTCCATGGAGCCAGGTCCGACCCAGCAACCCCAGAGGCAGGCATCATTTCCCCCAGGGGAGTACCAGCGGGCCCAAGCTGGGGCCCTTTGGACGCAGTCCTGGCACCTTAGGCGCCGGGCTCATGTTGGACCTCTGTCCTGGCGCCTTAGGCGCCAGGCTCATAAAGCTAGACATGTGTTCAAGTGTTTTGATGTGCACTTAACTGATGCAGACCATGCTGCCACATCCAGGCCCTCTTGAGGCCTGAATGGAACTACTTTACCTGTGGGACTACTTTCCACCCGGGTGTGGTCGGGGAAGGATACATACTTGATCGGAGGAAGGATACACACTTCGAACTTCTTCCAAAGCTATTTAAACCACACCCGATCAGCAACTCACGCTTCGCGTTGTTCTGCTCCTCGCAGCTGGACGCTCACCGTGTCAGCTCCTGCATCTGGACCTCAGCCACGCCTGTCAGTATCCTGGGTCACCTGCAAAGGGAGACAAAAGACCTTACCTGCTAAATCAGCACCACGGAGACATCACACCGACGATCCTGAAAAGGAAGACATCATTTTAAAAGCATTTCGCTACGATCGTTGCAGCGCTGCATTTCACTCACCTATCCTGGACGCCACCATCTTCAGCAGCGATCATCCGGATCCACAGCCACTTCCCAGAGCCTAGAGAGAAAAAGACAAGAACAAGGTGAGAGAAGGAAGGGAATAGGAAAAGTTCAGTTTCCCTCTAAGTCTTACCTGTTGGGTCATTCCCATTTCATTTCGGGTCTTGCCGCTTCCAGGCATTTTCCGGACCCCGGCCCCTATGGGGAAAAAAGACAAAGACATTGAATGAGCGAATGCAAAGACTTTACCCGAGCGTTCATCCAGAACTTACCTGTCATTTACTGGAACTGCACGTTTCACTTCGGGTCGGCGCCATATCTCCGGCATTCCGAACCCCGGCCCCTAAGGGGAAAAAGACAATGAACATTATTATTAAGCTTGGACTTTTGAACTTGCAACAGAACTTTTACAGAGCCTTACCTGAATAGTCAAGCTTACCTGAACTCCCATCAATCCTCAATCCAGTGAAGTAACTGGGTTTCAACGCGCCCCTGCATCAGAAGCAGGATGGAGAGCTCATCCTTCCTGACCCTAAGGTGAGACTTCACGGGGAATCGTGGAAGGGTATCGTGGAGGGTTGGAAGAGAGTGGGAGGCTTCAGCATAACTCAGTCAGTAGGTAGTACTCCCTTTTCACGCACAGGGAAATATTCCTGCGAGCCGGAGAAGCCAGAGTAGAGGGGCCCTTCCTGTCCATCTTCAGAGTCCTGCGCTTCACCATTGTAGAAGCATCAGCACTCGAAGCCAGACCTGCGCCTCTGTGGGAATCAGGTGAGCGTTACAGAACGCAAAGCCTACCCACAATTTCCCACCCGGGCGCTATGGAGACTTCCGAGACTGACCAGCTGGCCCAGCTTTTGGGGGAATTACGGGCAGAGGTGCACTCAGCCCGCCAGGAGACTAACGCTCTCAAAAGAGAACTAATCTTATCCAAGGAAAGAACAGATGACCTAGCCAAAAGGTTATTACAGGCCCAGGCAGGGCACACTCCTTTACCTAATTCCGGAGACATTTCCACATCAATGGGTTTGAATTACCCGGTACAAATTAATCTACCTGGACACATGCTTTTGGCCCCGCCTGAACGTTTTGCGGGGGATCCCAAGAAATATGCCGTCTTTATGAACCAATGTCGTTTACACTTTCTATGCAGACCCGGAGCCTTCCCTAACGACCAGACCAAGGTAGCCTTTATACTATCTTACCTCAGTGGTAGTGCTGCCGATTGGTCTATTCCATTGGTAAATCAGGATGATCCCATTCTCCAGAATTTTCAGGGCTTCCAGGCCAGCATGGAAAGATTGTTCGCTCGACACTCTCAGGGACATGCCCTTGATAACGAACTGCTATCCTTACGACAAGGTAATCAGGATCTTCTGTCCTACATTGCCACCTTTAACAGACTGGTTGTGGAAACTGGATGGCCAGAAAACAAAAGGATCACATTGTTTCATCGAGGCCTGCACGGAGAGCTTAAGGATGTTCTAGCTCAGATTGTAAACCCACCCCAGGTCTGCGCAGACTACATAGACTTGGTGGTTCAACTTGATCACAGACTTCAAAATAGAAAAGCAGATCGGTTCAAGTATGAAAACCGAGTACCGATCAAAACCCACGCTAACTCCAAGAGTACCGACGTATCTGAACCTATGCAAATCGGTGGTGTTAAAGGACCATTACCACAGAATGAACGAGAGAGAAGGCGGCAAATGCAACTTTGTCTGTATTGCGGGACTTCCGGTCACTTTCTTCGAAATTGTCCAGTTAAACCATTTAAGAAGGTGGTTGTAGCTACTGATAACGAATTATTGACACCTGATTCGGGAAACGACCTAGCCCGACAAGCGTAGGGGTCCGCTTGCCGAGCTTGAAAACCAACTCTTTGACCTCGCATTTTGTCATGCCAATGGTGCTCGTGGACCCAAAACAGCCTCAGCAGTTGCATGCTATAAAAGCATACATCGACAGTGGGGCTATTGGAAATTACATAGACCGTGAATTGGCTTCCAGGATTAAGCTTCCTCTCCGCCCGAAAGTAACCCAAGATGTCATTACTACAGTAGATGGAACCGAAATAGCCTCAGGGCCTGTAACGCATTCCACTGTTGAAGTGACACTGGTGGGTCAGGATGGACATCGGGAAGCAATCGTGTTTGCTGTGATCAAGGCCCCACAATTTCAAGTAATTCTTGGAATTCCTTGGTTAGAAACACATAATCCCAGAATTGACTGGCGAGCAAAGAAGATAAGTTTTCCTGATTGTGAACCAACTTGTTATCCAAGAAATCCAGCTATGGGTCTAGCCTCAGCAACTTCCACCCATGTACAGCTACCGTCAGAATACCAAGAATTCCAAGACGTTTTTCAGAAAGAACAGGCTAACACGTTACCTCCCCATCGGTCTTATGATTGCCAAATCGATCTGGTACCCAATGCTCAACTACCTTGTAGTAGGATTTATGCTCTTACGGAACCTGAGAACCTGCATTTGCGTCAGTATTTAGATCAGTACCTAGCCAATGGTTTTATTCTCCCGTCCAAGTCTCCTGTCTCTTCAGCTCTGTTCTTCGTGCCGAAAAAAGAAGGCGACCTTGGAACGTGTATAGACTATAGCGCCCTAAATTAAATAACGATTAAGAATCGTTATCCTCTGCCCTTGATCCCTGAGCTTATCGACCAGGTGAAAGACGTTTGTGTGTACACCAAGTTAGATCTCCGAGGAGCTTATCACCTGGTGCGCATAAAAGAAGGCGACGAATGGAAGACTGCATTCCGAACCAAATTTGGGCTCTTCGAATATCAGGTGATGCCCTTCGGTTTGTGCAATGCACCTGCCGCCTTTCAGTACTTTATGAATGATGTTCTTCGGGAACTTATCAATGTCTGCGTCATTGTTTACATTGACGACATCCTGGTGTACTCTTCTTCAGAATCTGATCACAGAAAACATGTTAGGGCAGTTCTTGAGAAATTGCGCCAGCACAGACTATTTGCAAAACTCGAAAAATGCGTTTTTCATACCACAGAAGTTGAGTTTCTCGGATTCATCCTGACACCTCACGGAGTCCGAATGGACTCGCGAAAGGTGGACGCCATCCTCAAATGGCCATCTCCTAGCTCGGTGAAGGGAGTTCAGAGCATGCTCCGCTTTGCCAATTTCTATCGAAGATTCATCCCGGAATTTTCCCGAACAGTCCAACCCATCACCGCTCTCCTAAAGAAAAACAAACGCTTCGAATGGACTCTTGAGGCCGAACAAGCCTTCCAGGACCTGAAAACCAAATTCACATCTGCACCTGTATTGAAGCACCCGCACCCAGATCTCCCGTACATAGTGGAAACCGATGCATTTAGTTCGGCCATGGGAGCTGTCCTGTCGCAAAGAGACCCAAAAACTAACCCACTACACCCAGTGGCCTTTTGGTCCAGAAAATGTTCTCCTCCTGAAATCAACTACGCAATTACCGATAAAGAGTTACTGGCCATCAAATCTGCTTTCAAGGCTTGGCGTCACTACCTTCTCGGGACAAAACACACCATCACCGTAATTACGGACCACAGAAACTTACAGTATTTAAAGACGGCCAAAGCTCAATCTTCACGACAACTCTGATGGGCTCTATTCTTTGCGGAATTTGATTTTGTAATTACCTATCGCTCTGGCTGCAAGAATGGAAAAGCGGACGCCTTATCCCGGATTGGCATGGAAGAACCTAATTCGAGCTTAGAACCTGTGCCCATCATACCTGAGCAAAGAATCTTAGGTTTAACTTCATTGCAAACTATTGAGGACATCCAAACGCAAGTAAAACAACTTCTAGACTCTTCAACCTTACTGGAATGGAGTCAAAAGGGTCCTCATTACACCGTTAAGGATGACTTGCCCTACTTCCAAGAGCGGTTGTTTCTGCCAAGTAAAGAATTGCAAGAACTTGTTATTGCCCATCATCATGAATCTTTAATGGAAGGACACCCTGGTATCGCTAAAACGGAGGAAAAAATCAAACGCCACTTCTGGTGGCCTTCTTGGAGAAAAGACATAATGTCTTTTGTTCTGTCTTGCGGAATTTGCGCCCAAAACAAGGCTCAAAAGAAAAGGCCAGCCGGCCTACTTGAACCCTTGGATATTCCACCGGCACCATGGCACACCATGTCAATGGACTTTATAACCGACCTGCCTCCTTGTGCTGGTTACAACACAATCCTTGTAATTGTGGACCTATTCTCCAAAATGGCCCACTTTATCCCTTTAAAGGGTTTGCCTTCAGCTTCCACCTTGGCCAAGGAATTCCTGGAGAATATAGTTCGCATACATGGTTTCCCTTCCATATTAGTCTCGGATCGTGGAAGTCAATTTATCTCCCATTTTTGGAAGAAGTGTTGCCAACTAGCACAAATAGATGTGCGGTTATCCACCAGCCACCACCCCCAGACCGACGGACAAACCGAGAGAACCAATCAGACTCTCGAGCAATATCTTCGGTGCATGTTACACCAATCCGAGTTAAATTGGAAAGACATCCTTTGGATCGCAGAATATGCATACAACAATTCAGTGCATTCTGGAACCGGACAAACCCCCTTTTATACTTTGTATGGTCACCATCCTCGGACCTCTGACCTAGATCCACCTCTGACCCTGGAAATGCCTGCAGTTAATCATCCGCATTCCACAATAACCCGGGCCTTCAAAGAAGCTGCAACTCATTTACAGCAAGCCAAGAAAAAGTATAAAGAAAACGCTGATTTGCACCGAAGTAAAACTCCTCCTTACCAAATAGGAGACCAGGTATGGCTAGCAACTAAACATTTATCCCTCAAGGGCCCGCAAACCTTCAATCCCAGATTCATAGGACCTTATCCCAACAAGGCTATAATCAACCCAGTGGCCTTTAAACTGGATCTACCGTCCAACATGCGTATTCATCCAGTTTTTCATGCATCACTTTTGAAGCCAGTACAACCAGGAACCCGATTGTCCAAGCCTCCAGATCCAGTTCAAATTGAAGGGGAATTAGAATTCGAAGTTAAAGACATTTTAGACTCCAAGGTGGTAAAGTCGAAACTCTTCTATCTTGTTGACTGGAAGGGATATGGACCTCAGGAGAGATCGTGGGAGCCTAGTAACCATGTCCATGCACCTCGATTAGGACAAAGGTTTCACCGGAGATTTCCGAACAAGCCAAAACCCCCGGAGGGAAGAACCTTGGGAGGGGCCTTGAGGGGGGGTACTGTCATGATGCCTACCTCCATGGAGCCAGGTCCGACCCAGCAACCCCAGAGGCAGGCATCATTTCCCCCAGGGGAGTGCCAGCGGGCCCAAGCTGGGGCCCTTTGGACGCAGTCCTGGCGCCTTAGGCGCCAGGCTCATGTTGGACCTCTGTCCTGGCGCCTTAGGCGCCAGGCTCATAAAGCTAGACATGTGTTCAAGTGTTTTGATGTGCACTTACCTGATGCAGACCATGCTGCCACATCCAGGCCCTCTTGAGGCCTGAATGGAACTACTTTACCTGTGGGACTACTTTCCACCCGGGTGTGGTCGGGGAAGGATACATACCTGATCGGAGGAAGGATACACACTTGGAACCTCTTCCAAAGCTATTTAAACCACACCCGATCAGCAACTCACGCTTCGCGTTGTTCTGCTCCTCGCAGCTGGACGCTCACCGTGTCAGCTCCTGCATCTGGACCTCAGCCACGCCTCTCAGTATCCTGGGTCACCTGCAAAGGGAGACAAAAGACCTTATCTGCTAAATCAGCACCACGGACACATCACACCGACGATCCTGAAAAGGAAGACATCATTTTAAAAGCATTTCGCTACGATCGCTGCAGCGCTGTATTTCACTCACCTATCCTGGACGCCACCATCTTCAGCAGCGATCATCCGGATCCACAGCCACTTCCCAGAGCCTAGAGAGAAAAAGACAAGAACAAGGTGAGAGAAGGAAGGGAATAGGAAAAGCTCAGTTTCCCTCTAAGTCTTACCTGTTGGGTCATTCCCATTTCATTTCGGGTCTTGCCGCTTCCAGGCATTTTCCGGACCCCGGCCCCTATGGGGAAAAAAGACAAAGACATTGAATGAGCGAATGCAAAGACTTTACCCGAGCGCTCATCCAGAACTTACCTGTCATTTACTGGAACTGCATGTTTCACTTCGGGTCAGCGCCATATCTCCGGCATTCCGAACCCCGGCCCCTAAGGGGAAAAAGACAATGAACATTATTATTAAGCTTGGACTTTTGAACTTGCAACAGAACTTTTACAGATCTTTACCTGAATAGTCAAGCTTACCTGAACTCCCATCAATCCTCAATCCAGTGAAGTAACTGGGTTTCAACGCGCCCCTGCATCAGAAGCAGGATGGAGAGCTCATCCTTCCTGACCCTAAGGTGAGACTTCACGGGGAATCGTGGAAGGGTATCGTGGAGGGTTGGAAGAGAGTGGGAGGCTTGAGCATAACTCAGTCAGTAGGTAATACTCCCTTTTCACGCACAGGGGAATATTCCTGCGAGCCGGAGAAGCCAGAGTAGAGGGGCCCTTCCTGTCCATCTTCAGAGTCCTGCGCTTCACCATTGAAGAAGCATCAGCACTCGAAGCCAGACCTGCGCCTCCGTGGGAATCAGGTGAGCGTTACACGACGGGGCTCCTGACCGCCCGTTGGACTCCCCTCAACCAGTGCCGCAAGACAACTCGGCGGCCATTTTGTTGGCTATACAGTCTTTATGCTCGGAGATAAGGACGAGATTGCCGTTACCACCAACGGAGGAACCTCTCCCGACGGGGGAACCGGAGCCAGGCCCTTCTGGGAGCCCTCCTCCTAAGAGAAGAAGGATTCATCCTCCACCTCCTTTCAACCATCGCGCCCTACTCAGCCCTCCTCCCCGTCCACGACCCGTGGGGATGATACGGGGACTGACACGGCCGCGACGGGCACAGACGACGAGGTTTACGATGAGGATCTCCCGTCGTCACCTCCTCCCCGAGCTTCCCCGCCCGACGAGATTGGATCGTTTCATGCCATGATCGCCAGGGCATCCGAGCTTTTCCAGCTCTGCCCGAAAGAGAAGAAGAAGGAAGGTTTCCTTTATCAACGGCGCGAGACCAAGAGGAAGAAGGCCCTCGCTGTACCTCTACTGGACGATATCTGGGATGAGGGTCTCGCCCTCCTCAAGAACCCATCCACAACGCCTGCGAGAAGGGACCGGTACGAGAAGAAGTACCGGGCCCCGGACGCGGCCCCCTTGTGCCTTCGGGCACAGCCGACCCCGGACTCGGTAGAAAGCGGGGGGGCCTCGGCCTCTACGTCAACCTCTCCGCCGGACGGCGAGGGAAAGAAATTGGACACGATGGGACGCAGAGTCATCTCATCGGCTGAGACGACGATTAAGGCTGCCAACGCCTTGGCTATCGTAGCCCGCTACGACAGGGAGTTGTGGTAAAAAATCACCCTCCTGCTGGACTTCTTACCAGACGACAAGAGGGCGGAGGTCCTAGAGATCTTGCAGGAAGGAGAAGTGGCGTCGGACCACGCCATTATGATAGCGACGGACATCGCTGACACTGGATTTCGCCAGTTGGGCAACGGGGTGTGCCTTAGACGGCGTGGATGGCTCAAGGCAACTGACTTCCGTCTGGACGTGCAGACCAGAGTCTTGGACATGCCGTTCGACGGGAACAACCTGTTTGGGAAAAAAGTGGACGATTCCCTACAAGCCATCAAGACGGAGACGGCCCGGGCTCTTGGTGTTCTGCAGCAACGACGGCCGCTCTTTCGGAGCGGCGGAGGCAAGCAGGGTGCCTCCAAAGGTTCCGGCGGCGGATTCACCACCTATCGTCAAGCGGCCCGTTCGTCGTCGCAAGAAGCCTACAGGGGACGAGGCAAGTCGGGCGGACCCCGCCGTCGTCGCCAAGGAGGGCAAGGCGGCAAAGCCTCATCGAAGCAGGACTGAACCGGCCATGGGGTCGGGCCCCACCGAAGCACCCCGGTGGGAGGCCGGCTGGCGAACTTCATCAGCGTGTGGGAGTCCATCTCGACCGACCGTTGGATGCTGGACGCCCTGGCCCAGGGTCACGCGCTCGAGTTTCTAAAGAAGTGCCCGCGCGTCCCCCCCGTGGCCAGGAAGGAACACCACGTCCCTCAACTTCTCTTGGAGGTGAAGGCGATGCTCAAGAAAGGCGCCATCGAGCTCGTCCCAAAGAGGCTTCGGGGCTCCGGAGTTTACTCAAGATACTTCCTCGTGAAGAAGAAGACGAGAGGATGGCGTCCCATCCTGGACCTACGACGACTGAACAAATTCATCAAGGCACAGAAGTTCCGGATGGTCACCCTCCAGCACGTCCTGGGTCAACTGGAGGAGGGCGATTTCCTGTCGTCGTTGGATTTGGGGGATGCCTACTTCCATATCCCCATCCTAAAGGGACACCGAAAGTTTCTCAGATTCGTGGTCCAAGGGCATCACTACCAGTTCAGAGCCCTTCCCTTCGGATTGAGGTCGGCACCCAGGGTGTTCCCCAAGTGCCTCGCACCAGTGGCGGCGCGGCTGCGCCTGCAGGGGATCCACATCTACCCCTACCTGGACGACTGGCTCATCCGAGCAAAGACAAAGGAGCTCGCCGCGGAGCACACGGCGAGGACCGTCCAACTACTCACGGACCTGGGATTCTCCATAAACTACGCCAAGTCCCACCTGGTGCCCGCACAAGACGCACTGTTTCTGGGAGCGAAACTCGACACAGTGGAGCTTCTGGCCTCTCGGAGGAAAGAACGAGGGCCATCTTGGGCAAGGTGCAGCGGATGCTGGTTGCGGACGCGGCCAGGGTGAGGTCCATCAAATCCCTCCTCGGAATGATGTCTTCTTGAATTTATCTCATCCGCCTGTGCAGGCTTTGGATGCGCCCGTTGCAGGAGTTCCTGGACGCTCGCTGGATCCAGACGACGGGCAGCTTCGAGGACAGGATCACACTTGACGCTTCCGACGAGCGATCCGGTGGTGGGGCACCCGCGCGCATCTGACGGCGGGCATGGACTTCCAGACCCCGGGCCACCAGAAGACAGTTACCACGGATGCCTCCCTGGAAGGGTGGGGAGCGCACACCGAAAATCTGCACCCGAGAGGCCTTTGGCTGCCGACGGAGAAGTCCCTCCATATCAACGTCCTGGAACTCCGGGCAGTGTTTTGACCCCTTGGGTCCTTTCTTCCGTCCCTCAAGGGCAAGGTGGTGAGGATCTTCACCGACAACACCACCACCATGTTCTACATCAGGAAGCAGGGCGGTACCAGATCCCCAGCCCTGTCCAAGGAGGCTCAGGATCTGTGGCATTGGGCCGTCGCCCAAGGGATGTTTCTGGTGCCGTTTCATCTGGCAGGGATAAAAAACAGCGCTCGTGCCACGAGTGGGAACTACGACAGGATCTAGTGGACCGCCTCTCCCGACGGTGGGGCACACCCCAGATCGATCTGTTCGTGACGGCGACGAACTCCAAGTGCCAGAGGTTCGCCAGCAGGTTTCCCCAGCCGAGGAGCATGGGCGATGCTTTCTCGTTCCCCTGGGAGGGCCTGTTCCTATATGCGTTCCCTCCATTGCCGCTGCTGATCCGGCTCATCAACCAGCTCAAGAGGTCACGGTGCAGGATGATGCTCGTCGCACCTGCGTGGCTGAGGCAGATATGGTTCCCGGACCTTCTGGACTTGTCAGCGTCCCCGTCAATCAAGCGGCCAGTGGACGCGGATCTTCTCTCCAGGGAAGGAGGCGCCATCCTCCATCACGACCCGAAGTCGCTGAACTTGCAGGCCTGGCTCCTGCAGCGTTAGAGTTTGGAGGTTACGACATACCGGCCGACTGCAGAGAGGTTCTTGCAAAGGCCAGGGCGTCCTCAACTCTTAAATGCTACGGACGCAAATGGAAGAGGTTCTCTGTCTGGTGCCACGCACAGAAGATTAAACCTCTACGGATTACGGCTCCTCAAGTACTGCCGTACCTGCTGACGCTGGCCAAGGCTGGACTGGCGCACGCTTCCATCAAGATTCATCTTGCTGCGATCTCCCGATACACCAGAACCACGGGACGGACGTCTTTGTGGTCTCATCGTCTGGTGAAAGAATTCATGAAGGGACTGTTCAGATCGTTCCCGCCGGTGAAGGCCCCGGCCCCGGCGTGGGAGCTCAACGTGGTGCTGACCAAGCTCATGGGACCTCCGTTCGAGCCTCTGCACTCAGCTCCGTTGAAGTTCTTGTCGTTGAAAACTGCGTTTCTTGTGGCCATCACCTCCGCACGATGGGTGGGAGAGATCCAGGCCCTTTCCTGCAAGCCCCCGTACTTGACTTTTCACGACACGAGGGTAGTGCTCAGGACGCACCCCTCCTTCATGCCCAAGGTGCCGTCGGACTTCCACCTCAACGAACCCTTGGTGTTGCCTGTTTTCTTCCCGTCGCCTTCGTCGCCGGCTGAAAGGACTTTGCACTCGCTGGATGTGGCTAGAGCGCTGAAGTTCTACGTGGACCGCACGAAGAGTTTTCGGAAGACGTCACAACTTTTTGTGAACTTTGGACCTGTCAATCAGGGGAAGGCTCTCTCGAAGGCTTCCATTTCCAGATGGCTCTCCGGCTGTATCATGTACTGTCATCGGTTGGCAAACCGACCGCTGCCTGGCTGTCCGAGAGCCCATTCCACCAGAGCGATCGCAACTACCACGGCGTTCCTATCTGGTGTGCCCTTGCTGGAAATCTGCAGGGCTGCTACGTGGAGGTCGACGCACACCTTCACGAAATTATACTGCGTCGATCGGGATTCCAGGGAGGAGTCCAGGGTCGGCCAAGCAGTGCGGCGCAACCTGTTCGCCTAAGGTGAGCCTGGTGAGGAGGTAAGAATTGCTTAATGTTGAGTTTTGGATGTAATGCTTAATGTTGAGCCTTTGCCACCTCCCGTGGTTGTGCATGTGTGTACTGCTATGTATTCTTTTATTCATGAGCATGTGAATCCATGCCAGACCCCATGCTGGAGAAGGAACAAGTTACTTACCTGTAACTGTTGTTCTCCCGCATGGGTCTGGCATGGATTCACATGCGAACCCTCCCGCCTACCCCTCTGCGGCTCTTCACTTGGTCATACTGCCACTTCACGTGCTACCAAATCTGAAGATGGCTGCCAGAGGCGGGGCTTAGGGAGATGGCAGTCATTGGCTGTGGTCAGTATGACGCAGAGATCAGTGATTGGTTACTACTACGAAAGACAGATCAGAAACGAAACTGATACTGATTTGTCTTTACCGAGGATTCCCAGCCTGACGACGTGGAATATTCATGAGCATGTGAATCCATGCCAGACCCATGCTGGAGAACAACAGTTACAGGTAAGTAACTTGTTCCATACCATATATTTTCAGTTTTCCAAGCATGACATAAATCTTGTCTTAAAGATTCCCAGCAATTTTACAACACTGAGAAGTCATCATGACAAAAGCAAAAGTCAATTTCTTGGTCAATCACAAACTGTAGACCACTCTAAAACAACAAAAATATTTTTCAGGATAGCCGGCTTATAAATGGCCCACCACCCTAACAAACATACCTTCATCATGGTTCTGCGTGGTTTCATCAAACACACTTACCTCATTGACTTTACATCAACTCTTCTTGGTCATACAACTTAATCTCTCTCTCTCTCTCTCTCTCTCTCTCTCTCTCTCTCTCCCTACCTGCCTACCTACACCTATATTGGTTCTACGACCAACAGGGGATGAAATAAATGTAAAATAGATCATTGGAGTTGGTGAGACCACAGATTGCCCTTTAATATGAACAACCTCATCAATGGTGTGTCAGAATCAGTAAACTGCCCCCGTGAAGCGGGGATTGGGTCCCCTCTTAGCCTGTTGTGGGAGACCTATCAAGGGGGAGGCCAGAGCCAGTCCTACCCTAGAGGTAGAAGGTGGCAGTTTGGTGTGCCTCCATTCCTGTCTCTTCTTACAGTGCCAGCATTCTTTCATACAGTGCCAGTGCCAATTACCCCATACCTGTCTCACACGATGCTGGCCAGTGTTTATCTGTTTGTTCATGAAAACTACGCATCCCAGCATACCCAGTGATGAAGAACCATGTGACCAGTCGAAACAAAGCTCCAGCAAAACACCAGGAACCTGCAAGCACAACCAGGCAATATCCTGAAGGAAGTCTCTGCTGCACGACGTGGAACCTGAGTCAGCAACAGAGGCCACTGCATATGCGGGCCACTTCGCAGACATTACACTTAACTGGGAGGGAGCCACGGAATGGCTCCCCAATCAAACGAATAAACTGACAAGCCTGTGATGTACTCACTGGAACAGGAACAGCATCACCACGGGCTTCCATTGTGAAGCCCCAGTGCACCCAGACACAATAAACAGGCGAGGCTTAGACCCCCTTTTGTATCTTTTAATAATTGTGGCACCTCCTGGGGGTGAGAATAGTAGACGATTGGCCTAGGGAACCAGTGGTAAAGGATAGCCAATGAGGAGGAGAGGGGGAGGATAAAAGGAGCCAGAGGATGCAGGAAGTTGTGGGTTGTTCAGGTGAAGTCAGTGGAGGTGGAGGCAGGACAAGAGAACAGGTTGAGGAAGGACAATGCAGAGAAGCATGGAGACAGATTATTCAGGCTGTGTGCAAGGTGAGGTATTGGTTGGTGAGAGGAAGTGATACTGGAAGTGAATGATTGTATGAGTGTGTGGTGCGACAGAAGATAATATGGGTTGAATGAGAATGTAAGAGTGAAAGGAGGGGGTGACAGATGTTATGGGAAGAGTAATGGTGGTATGGAGAGAGGAGAGAAGTATAAGTGAGAGGGACGAATAGTAGTGTGTGGAGAGGTGAGAATGTGAGAGGTCTGGAGCATGGAGGGAAAGATAGAGTAGCAGAAACTAAGATCACAGGTTGGAGATAGCTACAGAGAAGGACATCTGGGAGACAGGAGGAATTATCAGGGAGAGTGAACAGCGGATGGAGAACAGGGTGAATGGTAGATAGATTTAGGGAGAGGAATACAAGGATGTGAAAGGGTGAAGATCTGAGTGCCGGAAGGCACAACTCTTAAGTTACTACCTTGATGAAATCATTGCATGGGAATCCCTAGATTGTTCAGTGAGAAGGCTTAGTTAGATGATGCATTTGCCTTTAGGTCGTCAAAGAAGGAGAGATAGACTATAGATAGTACGGGTTATTGCGCCAGTCCAGAGTCAAGGGACATCTGGTTTAGGGGGGGGGGTGCTCTTTCCTAGGTTACAGAGAGAGGTATGGCTCTTTACTAAATTTGAAATAAAAACCCATGAACTGGCACTGGGGGTTGCTGTATTCTTGAGGCAATCTGTGACAATGGATACAAATGCAATATCCTGGTCTCACAAAATCCATACTACATAAGAACTCTGCTATTGTTCTTGACAATGACAACATCTTCCCACTGAGATTCACAGTTATCCATTAAAACAGAATATGACGTAAAAACAGTGGAGTAATGGTAGTGTGTTCAAGAGGTACCCCTCCAAGACCAAATTCCTACTCCTCACCAGCAACACCGAACACCCAGACTTACAGACCTGGCTATCAATCATGAGCTCTGAGGTCTTCACACCCAAGCTCACCTCCTGCGTCAAGTTCCTCGGGTTCCACATCGACAAGCACCTCTCCTTCAAGACACACATAGCGAAGAAAACTCAGACAGCTTGGTATCCGCTCTCCCTCCTTCGAAAAAAGTCAAGCCCTTCCTCCGTACGGACAGCTTTAGATGCACCGGTCAAGCACTGGTCCTATCCCACCTGGATGGGGGCAATGCACTCCTCCAAGACCTCCTGTCATCCTTCCTTGTGTCTCTGAGAAGTGTCCTATATGCGGCAGCTCGCCTCATCAAGGGTCTATGCCCACATCACCCAGCCCTCATCGACCTTCACTGGCTCCCACTGCATGCACAAATCACCTTCAAGTCTTGTTGCAACATCTATAAGGTAGTCACCGTCGAGTCACCCAGCTACCTCACAGAGAAACTCAGCATGTTCGGCAGACAGCGCACCACCAGAAGCCAAGACATGTGCCGACTTGAAATCCGCTGCTGCAAAACGGAAAGGACCAAAAAACAAGCCTTCTCTGCCTACACCCCAGGACATTGGAACCTCCTTCCCGTCGGCAATAGACTCGCCCCTACGCCCCTACAATTCAGAAAAGAACTCAAGAGCCACCTCTTCAAGGAGCTCTCCTCCTTAACACTTAGGCCATCACACCGCCCCTCGTGCCACGTGACTTGCTAGACACTTCCAACCCCTCTCCTCCCTGCCACCCGGTACAGCTGTACCCCTCCTCTGTGCCCCTCTGTATTGTGAGAAACCTGAAGGTATTCTCCCAAGTAGACCTCGGGAATCCCTTATTCAGGTGGCCAGGGGAGGGCTGTCACTCTCAGATCCCAACCCTGGGGTGGACGAGTGAGGGAGGATCACCTGAGTAGGGGATCCCGGGGTTGTGCTCGGGGGGAAAAGCCCCAGGTGAGATGCGGTTTTATGCAGAGGAAGCTTCCTTATTAGAATCCCACCACCCATACACCTCTGGTAAACCAATTAAAAACCTAAACCCTGTTACAGTAGAAAATAACCTCTCTCTGAATCACTGCTTTCATGTTGCCCACCAGAATATCTCCAAACATTCTTCTCCACGTCCCTCTGATAATTCATTTCAGAAAACCCAATCTTCCTGAACAAAACACTACTGCTCTCACAATTGCCTCTGTTCAGTTCACAATCCCGGCTATCGATGTTTGTTTCATAAGCCATACCAATCCTGTACCTCTTATTGTCATTTTCGAACTTCCCAGTTGAATGTGACCAACAACTACAGTTCCCACAGACCCTCTTGCTCATTGCACAAACCATACAAAAACCACCCTTCCGAGATCACCACATATCCACCTAGTATGAGGTTTATAATCCCATACAACACCTCTTCCTTTCCATATCTGTAGGATATTCCAAAACACTGCCCCCCACCTTTTCTTACACAAACACTTTTGCCCAACACAAAAGACAATGGACTAACACCAGAGCCATTTACCTGACATGTCCCAATACAAGGGTCAGGCAAAGTCAGGTAATTTACCAGACTCAAACACACACACACCTAACGGCCCTTTACCTTCCCCACGGGGATAAAATGTGGAGCACAAGAGCACACGATGAGCAAGGAAGACCGCATGACAAGAGAGCTATCCAAGCATGGCAGTTCAAGAGGAGGAGAAAGGCGTTGAGAATCGAAGGGGCGATAAGGAGAGAAGCGACCTTGTTCTTTTGGACCCAGGACAGCGAAACCTCAGTGGAAGAAAACATAAGACCACGTACAATAAACAGCGTGTTTTTCAGCAGATGTCAACGGAACACAGAGCCCTCCTCCACTGATAACCAAGCCAGAGTGAGAGAGAGAGAGACGAGAGAGAGAGAGAGAGAGAGAGACGAGAGAGAGAGAGAGAGAGAGAGAGACGCTTGCTACCGTAGTACTGTCAAAGAACTGTTAACATTAAGGGAAAACCAGCTGCAGAAGGGTTAAGCACCATGTGGGTGCTCTTTCAAGAGACTCTGGTTGATCCCACATTTGTTGAAAATGTCGATACCAGAAGGCCCTATGAGAGCCGCAAGAGAAAGGTCAAAGTGGTCATACAGGGGTCAAGCAAAATCCTCTGTACAGTCGAAAGCCTTTGACCGGCACATCATTGAAAACCCAACATACGTTAATCCTGCATCATAAGAAAGTAGAAGGAACTGGAAAGTCGGCAAGAGTGAACCCGACAGAGGGATGCCGATTGAAAGAGACAAAGCCTAAAGTCCCAATGAGCAGTGTGTTGACAAAAGTGAAACCGACAGAGGGATGTCCATGGTGAACTGTTTAAAAAGACATTAAGATTTGTGAATGCCATAAGTGAAATTGATTTGGAAAGCCGTAGTGAACCCAACTGAGGGAGGC
Organism: Ambystoma mexicanum; assembly: GCF_040938575.1. Taxonomy (NCBI): domain Eukaryota; kingdom Metazoa; phylum Chordata; class Amphibia; order Caudata; family Ambystomatidae; genus Ambystoma; species Ambystoma mexicanum. Next base: position 1,362,113,141 of record NC_090930.1, on the reverse strand, counting down.
TAACATTTGAGAAAGGTCTGAACCCGGAAGAGGGGGATCCAGGGGTGAAAAACCATCACCCCACCGTCATGTGAATGCAACAGAAAAATCTTTTGAATACAAGCCAGAGTGAATACAACGGAGGGAGGCTGATATTCGAGAGGGATCTGAGCCCGGAAGAGAAGGACCCAGGGATGAAGAATCAGCACACAAGTACAATCGGAAAGGAACTTTAGTTTATGATTTTGAACATACCAGGTCCTCGTAAGCAAGGGATATAGCTACCGAAGGTCCTGATAGCTAAGAACTTTTTGTGGATCTAAACCCCGGAAGAGGGGGATCACAGGGTGAAAGGTCATCACCCAACATAAAAGCAAAAAGGAACTTTTGGTTATTATTTTGGACACATCAGGTCCTCGTAGGAAAGAGACTTTTTGTAGAAAAGAGACTTAACCACCAACAGTCCTGAGAGCGGCACTGTAGCCTTGTGTTGGGAAAGTTCAGGCGTGTGCTGTGCTCAGGAGTCCCTCCTTGTACTGTGCTCAAAACATGGGGAAGGGAGAACCCCAGCCAGTGCATCTTGACTTATCATTTTTGAACACTTCTTTCATTCTTTTTTGTGAACACTATCCCACACTCTTTTTGGTATTAGCTGTAAGGATTGGCAATAGCTTTTTTTTTTAGTATAGGCTCTTTTATTTGACAACGCGCCACTAGGGCTGGCTTATTATTATTTGATGGTAGTAGCTTGCTCCTATCTTAGATTTAGGTTCAGAATTAGGTGTTTTTCCAACCTGCATAAACACCCTTGAACTGTGATAATTTGTGGCTGTCATTACTGTTGCCACCATCAGTTCCATAGAGTACTCAGAGGCACAGGTTGGGGTAGGCAGTCCTTCGAACCGGATACCAACGTCGTTATCCCACAGAAGCACCAGGAAGGATCCACAGCAGATAAACAGCACAGGATCCCATGCTTGGCACGCTTCTCATGTACTGGGAGGATGTCAGTCCTGGGCCAACTGCACAGACCCCCAGAACACAGGGCCGCCGGCCGTGGCACCTCATTCACCTTGTGTCAGCCTCCACTCCATGCTGCCAGTTACTTGCCTGGGTTGTGGTACTTGCCGGCCAAAGTAATGGAAAGTGCTGTGCATACCACCTCTGCCTCACCAGCCGCTGCCCTGTACCTAAGCAGGGTCACCTCCTCCAGCCCTCGTAGGAGACCGCTCCTTCAGGACTTAGCTGTGGCTTGCTCGGGGGCTCCTCCTCCCATCTGCCGCCGACCACAATGCTGTTTACATGGCCCAATAGCGCTGCAGGCCGTTGCGCTCATGTGGATGCTTTTGCTGGGTATCTCCGCTGGGTATACCTTGGCTGCCGGCCGCAGCGCCAGAAAAACGGCACGCAGTCCTTCCTGCACCTTTCAATGCTGGACACAGGATTCTCCCGGCTCAATATCACCCTAGGCAGCAGAAGGGTTGTAGCCCAGACACTCCACCAGGTGCGTTTCTGTGGGAGCAGCTCAGGCAGCGGGACGATTGCCCGCCTGCCGTGAGCTTATCTTCTGAAGTTCTTTTGCTCACCGGCTGCAGCACCGGGAACATTTCGGGCAGTCCTACCTGCACCTTCAGATGCAGACCTTCAGGTCTTCCTGGCTCCGTTTCACCCTGGGCTGAAGAAGGGTTGTAGCCAAGACACTCTGCCACTGGACCAGCACAACAGTATAGAAAAGCAGAAGGTTTAGACAGGGTATATCTTCAGGATATTGGCAGCCCCGGCAGAGCTAATGAGACTCACGTCTCCATACCCCGGCTGCCCAACAGTGAACCCCCCCCCCCCCAAGGAGAGATTATTGTTGAATGAGGATGTATACTGTTGCATGGGTGGCCCCAGGAAATCACAGAGGTTCTATTGGAGAATCTGGAGCCAATGTTTAACATATTCTCTGACCGGAAGGCGGGAGCTAAAGTTGCTGTAGCAGGTAAAAAACCTAAAAACAAAGGTCGCTAACTAGATATTCTATGTTTGGCTAATGAAAATTCTTGACCAACTATGATATGATATGAGGATAATATGATATGTTATTTATAACGCACTTAATACCCAGAGGTTTCTAAGCGCGGACCCGGGGATCGAACCTGTGTTGCTTTGTGTCGTCTTGCTTCCAAGGCGAGCATGTTGCCCCTGAGCTATACTCCCCCGTTGCCAGTACAAATAATGGCCAAAACTAAGTCATAAAGAAATCCAGCAGAAAAAGAAGCAGAAGTCTGTAAAGATTATTGAGGAGGTCACCATTAATAATTGATCAGTGACACATGATCAATGTGAGTTGATGGAGATGTCAGCAAATGAAGTCGGTCTCCTCAATCTTACAACACATTCATTGATGGATGACACAATTAATGATGACCTTACCAGCAAAGGCTGACAAGGCTTGAACTGTAGCCACCAGCTTGGGGAGTTCTCAAAAACAGGGAAAAACCAATTTAAAGCAAAATCTCAGTTTCCCTAGACATTTGCCACATTGGAACAAAGAAGACTCCTTTCTTGTAGCCATCAACTACACTCCAGGCTGGAGGAAAGGGAATCTACTCAGACGGGTCGAGACAAAATCCCTTTAAAGCTTCCTGGGCGGAGAGTGGTGGGAGATTCTTTGGAGGCTAAGCCTCATATAAATCATCAACCCCCAAAGAGAAGGGGGGACTCAACCTCTTCAGGAAGATATCCAGCAGCACCCTTGACTCAGTCTTCGAATAAGATCTCAAACCATAGCCAGTGTTTATATTTGGAAAGTCTGGGAAGACTTCCAGAGGCAATGGTTCTAAATAGAACTAACATGCTAAAATTAATAGCGGGTATACCAGGATTGGGGGCTATCCAATCGTGTGAAATTGCTCAGGTCGAGCCACTAATGAATACGATCTAGCCAGACTGAGGATGTATGTTCCTTCTCAATTGGTGCGTGATATCCTTTTGGGGCAAGGAAGCATTTCAACTATTCTGGGTACACAATAGGAGAAGTCAATAAACCTCTCCCCCTAGCTACAAAGGGGTAAATGCCAGCATCACCAATACAGAACATGAAGAGGCTATCCTTTCTTCTATTGAGATTTACGTGCCCCGAGGGGCAACAGAAGATGGGACTGAATATTGAGGTTTAGGTGGTCCCTCCACAACATGAAGAAGTAGATTGGACTTGGCAGGTGAGGTTCAACATCTTGAAAATTAACTACCTGCCAAGGATGACACTCGGACTCTGAGGATGGGCTCCTGGAACACCTGTGGCTTTAAACATTTGTTATCACATAAGAATAATCTTTGGGGCTCTGTGTACATTGTGATGCTCCAGGAAAAATGGCTCCTTCGGGCTCCCGTATTGGATGGTTATGCTCTCTGTCTAATAGAGGCAGTCAAGGCTGTGAAAGGGAGGCTTTCATTAGGGTTGTTAACAGCCTGTGAAACTGGGATGGGTCTGTCCTTGGAGGCTTGGGAATCACCTAATTCATTTTGTCAGTTACCAAAGCTTCACTGTCCTCCGGTTAACAATAGACCTAGAGGTCAATATGCCATTTTGAATTTATACTGGAATCATACTGGAATTTCAGATGATGTTTTTTTGGAGGGGGTTGAAGCAATGCTTGATCTAAGTTTGGGTGATCCAAACACTATAGCAGTTTTTATTGCAAGAGACTTAAACATTCAGTGTCTCCAACCTAAGGATCACTTATGTACCGGTAGAGCAAAGAAATAGCTGATTTTAATGAAAGAGAGAGGGTTTCTTATGTTGAACAGAGCTTTAAGGGGAGATATCCCCCACCCAACATGGAGACGAACCACACAGAGTGTCATCATTGACTATATTACTGTTTCAAGAAATATATTTATGAGTGTACAAAATGTTGAGGTAAGAACACCTGTTAGTAGTGATCATAACATTGTGCTTGCCATCTGGGAATCGGGCTTGCCGGTGGCCAGTGGAGGTGATTACCACGTTAATTTGGAGGTGATGGGGGGTAGAAATCGGTTTAAATGGTTTAAACATTTTGCGAGAAATGATATAGCTGTATAAAAGAGAGTGCTTTTACATTTAGTAGTCATAACCCCAGAAGCGGTGGTGATTATGTGGCTTTTCCTCAGCTTATTCACATAGAAACATCTTCCGGGGATTGAACCATTCTTTAGATACAAGCCTGTTTTTGACTTTGGGGTCCAGAACAAGAAAAAAACAAGAAAAAACAATTAAAGCAGGACTGAAGAGCATTACTGCATGCCAGTATCTCCTCTAGATTTGCAAAGACAAAGAAGCTAAAATTGGTTGTCTCAACAGGTCGGGGAAAACATGCTCTGGATGATAGCTTCAAAGAATAGTGCCCAAATGTGGTCTTTACAAAAAACTGGGAATGGGGATTTACAGATGCCTTTGCAGATAAATCCTATACAAGAGCAATTATGGGTATGCTATTTCGCAAACTTGTATGTGGCTTCAGGGTCGATAGAGTCTCCAGTGAGGCAAGACTGGGATAATAATGAGACTGTGGTGTTTGACCTGGAGGATATTCTAATGTAAATAAAAATATCCAAGTACCTTCTGGGAACCAGGACCAGATGTCCTCACCAACTTGATGCTAAAAACATATCCAGAGGTATGGTCCAAGATCTTGTCAATTATTTTCAAACAAGTTCTCGAGACTAAACAAATTCCTCAAACGTGGAAAAAAACAGTTGATACTGAAATTTAAGAAGGGTGATAGAGAAGTCCCATGGAATTATCGGCCAATAGCCTTTCTAGACATGCTGGCAAAATATTTGCCCAACTAATGCTCAGGGACCTAATGGCCTAGTTGAAGAAGACTGCACGTTTTGATATTCACTAATCGGCTTTGTCCCGGGGATAGGTACAGCGATAAATGTATTAGCATTAAGCTTGGTAAAAAGAAGGGTAATTCAATCAGGCAAGCCAGTTTATATGGCTTTTATTAATTTCAAACTTGAAGTTTATTCCATAACCTAGGGATAGATTATTTCAAAAAATGAAGGAGGGGGCTTGTCAGGGTTATATTATGGCGATAATCTACCAGTTGTACTTGCAAGCATCTATTCAAGTTAGGTTGAACTTACAGGGGCTTCTTTCTGAACCAATTTGTACATACAGAGGTTCGAAGCAGGGGTACATTTTGGCCCCTGCTCTCTTTAACTTGTTCATTGCTGACACTGGAGATCAATTGGTGAAGGTCAATCCTTATCCACCAAAATTAGGGAAGACTCCCATATTGTGTCTCCTTTATGCGAATGATCTGGTCCTTTTAGACCAGATGACCGTAGGCTTAAATAGGCAATTATTGGCCTTGGAGCACTACGCAAATAAGAATTAACTAAAGAGCAATATGGACAAGTCAAATGTTTTGATTTTAACTGCGAAGAGGGTTCTTAAGAGAATTTCTGTAAATTGGTTTCTATATAAACTACCACTGTCTGTAGTAAAAGAATATAGATATCTGGGAGTTAATATGAATAGTAACAATCAAGAAGCCCCATATAGAGCTGACATCAGACCAAAAAACAGACTGCGGCCGCACACGCCCTTATGATCCATACGAAATATGGCAAATGGTCTTGTCTCCCCATTATTACATTTTACAAACAAAAGGTTGTACCCACGCTGATTTATGGGGCAGAGACAAAAATGGTAGAGGTTACACCAGATTGGAATAGACTAGAAGGATGGTTCTGGAAGAGGGTTTTGTCCCTCCCAGCAAGCCTGCGGATTCATATTATTTGATTTGACCTGGGGTTATTATCACGAGGAGTGATAATTAAGTGGCAAGCTTTGGCATTATTTAGAAAATGTATTTTAAGCCAGCATAATACACATTCAATAATCCCTTTGATTTTTCAGTTGCTGCAAGATCAGATAGTTCGGTCACTTCATTAATGGAAGATAGATTGTTTGTAAATAATGTCTTTAGCAGAAATGTCACAAGATTTATTGTTGGGCGATCCTAATCGTGCAAAATAGAAATTGTGTTTTTAGGATTGGAGAATAACGAGGGAGGAATACAACTCTTGCAACTTATTTAAAAATTGTTAATTTGAAATGAAGTCTATGAATTCAACTCCTTTATATTTAATGACATTTCCATCCCCTAAATATCGCTCCTGGTTTTTAAGATTTTGTTTTAACCCATGGCCTACCAAGAAGTTTCTACATACAAGGTTCGACCGGCCACAGGACCAGACAGCGTGCCGTTTTTGCCAAAAACAAAATAAAATATAAATATTGAGGCACATTGTTGTATCTTGTCCTGATCTTTTAAATCAGAGGAAACTGTTTTTACAACAATATTTTAGGGATTAAAGACTTTTAACAGAGGATCATTTATGGGTGATGATTTTTAGCGGACAGCACATCTCATTAATTTTAGCAACTGTTCGATTTGTATTATCTATAGAAAATGTATTAACTGATGTATGAAGTAAGATAACTATTATTGCACTGTGTTTTTAGCGGCACAAATCATTAATTAGTGCATTATTGCATGTTTAATAGGCCCTCCAGTGAGGAAAAAGGTTCAACTAAAATGTATTCAGGGATGTTTTGCTTGTTTTTGTTTTGTTTTGCTTTTGGGTGTAATTTTCTTTTTAAGTTGAGAACTGTATTTGTGTATTGTAAATCTGAAGTGTTTTAATTGTATCGAAAGGTTGACATTTTATTCAGCCATATCAATAAAAAATAAATAAAGCTCAATAACTTGTTAAGGATTTTTGCAAAGGCTATGATGGAGGGCAACCTAAAGTATACTATACTGCATATTATGTGATCCTATCCGAATCATTTTATCTGAATAACACCAAGACAATTGTCAAAATGCTCCCCATCCATTTATCCCAACCCCCTCCAATACCAAACACTGAATATTAGCAAACTAAAAACTGCCGTTGAGAATGAGGATGCCAGGGATGTCAGTTTAACAAAGAAGGAGCCAAGATATTTTGTAGATCCCCCAGAAGACATTTATTAGACAATAATCCCTTCACTGGAGGGCCATAGGCATGTAAGAGCCCACTGACCAAGTTATTATGATTGAGTGAAGTGACAGCCTTTAACAGGGACAGAGGGCAGTTACCAACCCGGTACAGCTTCCATTTAAGAGCTATTGCAATTAGCACCCTGGCAAAAGGTCCAGATGCTAATGTTTATTTTTTTGGACAAATGAATGGGCTATGTGTCCAATGCTTTTTTTCTTGAACAAAAAAATAACGATCTATATGGCTACAACAAGTAAATGGGAAAGGGAGCCCTTTCAACAGTCCTTTTCCATTTCCATGATACTGGTCCAACTGGAGAAAGGGTCATGTACCTGAAGAAAAGCAGTAGGTAAGCAAATAATGTCACTTGTTATAGGAGTTTTAAGGGTTTGGCAGTGGGTGTGGATACAGCGTGGCAGAGCAGAGATCCGCTTGCTCAGAATGTAGGCGTGTACCACTATTTAAAGCTTTATATCCAAGCAACTTGATTGCAGTTGCTAATTCATATGGAGCCAAGAGGGCCAACACTGAACCAGTCACATGAACAAAGCAGCCACCAAACTGATGGACATGTTTAATATGTTTATTATGCTGACCAACCCAGATGTTGTAAAACAAAACCACTGTGCTACCGACACACTTTTATTTCCATTCCAAATTAGAGGAAATCCAAGAGAGCAGCCCTGAGCAGTTTATCTAACTCTCAAAAAGTAACTTTATTTATAATTATTCATAATCTTTTTTTTTGTGGGTATTTATAATGTGCCTATACAGCTCAACGGTGTTTCAAGGCGCAACAAGCGCCTGGGGGGGTGGGGGGATGGGTGGGAGGTACATGGGAGAAAAACAAAATAATAAGGTTCCTATTAGGTCTTGAGACATTTGGATTGTGCAAGTTTGGTGCAAGAATGCAGGGGACAGTGGAGACGGGGAAGTGAATGATATGAAAGGATATGAGTAGGAGGAACAGGGAAGAAGACAGACAATAATGCTCTTACAAGGTCATGAGACAATTCGGAGCGTGCAACTGCAGTAACAGAAATGAGGGGAGAGGGCAAGGAGGGGAAGAACAGGATGGAGAGGACAGAGAATGCTCAGGAGGAGGGAGGGAAGGGAAGGGAAGGGTAGAATAAGTGCAATTGACAAGGTTCAACACAGCACAAGGCTGGAATGAAGAAACAACATGGGAGTCAGTGCACAAAAATGGAAAGCTTCACCCTATGGTCCAGGGGGCTACATCACATATGCATTTTGGACCAGAAAATCCACGAAGCTGGGAGCTGCAGGGAGGAGGATCATGAGCAGAGCGGCATGCTGCAATGCTTGCCCGGTGTGTGAGAAGGGCTGCAGCGTGTCTGGGGAGCCGTGTCTCCTGTGAGCTGGAGCAAGGCAGCTGCGACCCTGCTGGCAGAGTCCATGTGAGTGCTTGTTCCCTTGGGCCATGTGCCGGGCTCAAGGGTGTCGAAGGGTAGGTTGAGAGACCCTGACCTCGAACCAAAGCGTCACAGAGAGACTGTTCTCCAGCACTACGCTACCCGGTGAGTTTTGCATGTAGAGAGAGAAACTCGGGAGCATGTGGGTGGCTGGAACAAGAAAGGGAAAAGAAAGGCAAGATTGGGAAAATGGCACGAAGCGGAAAGCATTAGCATTAGAAAGAAAGCAAGTAAATAGTGCGTGAGAGCAGGGCAGAAATAAGAGGACAGTAAGAAAACGATTTAAACGAAAGGGCAAGCAGGCAAAAGTAAAGTTAATAGCAAACACAAGCAAAATGACAGTATTAAGGTGCGAGTGAGCACAGAGGAGGAACGTGACAATATTAAAGATGCAAAGACAAAGGTGAAGGAAAAGAAGTGAAGATGTGCACAGCCAAAGACAGAAGAATAAAACAGAAGGGCAGAAGTAGCCCACTAACACAGGAAGTTGCAAGAGTCACAGGAGTACACAGTGGAAAAAAACAGTGCAAGTGTGCACCCCAAAGTGAAAGCAGTAAAAAGGCAATACAATTGTGCATAAAGGAAAACCTGAGGATTAAATGTCTCAAGGAAAGTGCAAGAAACACAGCGAGTGGCAAAGAGTCAGAGTGGTCGCGCTGAGAAAAAGCAAAGAGCCTGGCATTTTTTGAAAGCTTCTGATTCTACCCTCTGAGAAAATGGTATGTGAGAAAAGCTGTAAACAAGAAAAGGGCACATCCGGATCAACTGACTTTTGTGTTTGGAATTAAAGGGGCCTAAACCTGGGGAAGGGCACCTTCAGAAACTGGAAGAGGAACTGTGATATATTTTGTTTTGTGTTTAAAGTTGGAAGAGGCTTGTACTTGGGGAAGGGAACCCTGAGAGGCCCAGCTAAGGTGGAAACCTACTGGTTTGTTTTATAGTACTGAAGAGATTGAAGCTTGGGGAAAGGAACCCCAAGGAACTTAAAGACACTGAAGGTATTGGAGTTCATTGTAAGGACCCTGTGGTGAAGGTCTTGCCAGCAGCCCTATTTGATTGAACTCATTTTGATAAAATTAAAACCACGCCTGGCAAAGAAACCGCCAGAAACCAACCCTGGTTTCCTTATTTTTCTGTTGAACCACTATTTTTTCGTTTTTTACAAAATATCCCCAAACACATTTTTTTGTATATAGTGAGGGCAAGAATAGGTTTATATATAGACAGACTTTTTATTTGGAGTTTCAGACACCGGTGGCCCTTAGAAGCATCATTTCAGGGAAATGCCTCTTTAGAGCTAGGGCTACTTAGGTGTCACCCTGAAACTTTAAATAAAGGTTTTGGAATCTTACTTTCTGAATCTCTGTGTCTCTCTTGTCACCATGCCTGTCTCACACCTGTAGGTTTGTAAGGGCGAGTAGGTAAGGATCAAGGGAGGAGGGAGCAGGAGGCCAGCCAGTTTAGCACATAGCTTCTAATGTGTGCCAATTGGTGATCATCAAGGGCTTCATGTGCGACCAAAATCGTGCACCAACACAGACCGGTTAGGTCAGACAAGGGGTGACGGAAGGAGTGCAGAGCGGAGTAGTGAGAGCGAGCAAGATAGGATTAGCGCACTTACCCATGCCGAAGTTTCGGGGCCCAATGCCACAATCCTCATTGGAAGGCAAGGGATGTTTCAGTGCTTGAATGGAAGACATAAGACCAAATGCCATGTGTAAAGATTAATGGGACCAGCACAAGGGCAGGGCGGCAATCCGGCACCCCGGCCACAGCTGGACAGGACAGACAGATGAACACATGGACCTTAAGAGTGGGCCTTGGGCAGGGGGCCTGAATTGATAGATGTCTAGTGGCCTGTGGTGGGAAATTGAGAGATACATAAGTAATATGACATGGAGATGTGCATGGTGGACTATGGAGTGTTCCTATTCTTACACAGTGTAGCCTTGAACTAATTTTTAAGTGGTGTGAGATGTTAGTACCTATTTAGAAACATGTATCAATCAAAGGGATTAGAACATATGAAATATCAGGATGAAATTATTTCCATTCCTACTTATGGTGGATTTCTTTTTTATTATGAGTGGGAAACGATTGTTAATGTGCATTCGTGAGTGATATTGGCTGCAATATTGTACTGATTTGAATGAACAAAAGTTCATATTATCATGATCATTATACAAATAATTAAAAAAGTGTTGATTATTTTGAATTGTGCTCAGACCTCTTTTTTTCGAGCCCTGACTAAAGCGGGCACAAGGAAAAGAAGTGAGCCAGTGGTTTTACCTCCCTTAAAAGTCCCAGAGACCTGTCAGGGATTTCATTTACTTCAAAATATTGTATTCAGGAACAATAGGATACAGAAACCCCAGCAAAGTAATACATGATTGAGTGCTTCACAAAAGGTGTGGCAGCTTTTCAATCTTAGAATGAGACACATACCGGGTAGCGCAAACAGAGGGGTGCAAACTGAGAAAACAGGATGGTGGAGTAAGGGCGGAAGTTGAGCAGGCAGAAAATGATATGAGCATCAGGATAATCAAGCCCACCACCACAGACAGTGACTGAGGCTGACTGACCAATCCCTTGCATTTAATCCACAATTTAATTGGATGAATTACCCCCAAATCAAGTCATACCCATCCACATCATTCCTTCTCCGCACAAGAAGTCTTTAAAAACACTTTCCACTTTGACTTCATCCCTTTTGAGAAGAGGCAAGAAAGGGGCCTGTAAGACAAATAATTTTGGTGGGAAGGCGCATCTTTAGAATTGATCCTCCCTCAGAAGGTCAGTGAATCTTCTCTCCCATCTCACTATATGACTCTTAACCTCATTCAGTACTGCCAGCAATTTAACATAAATCAACTGCCTACTATCATGCACCAACATTATTCCCAAGTATGTGAGGTCCTCCTTTGATCATTTCAGGGCCCAGCCCTCAACATTTCTTTTAAACACATCTTCAAAATTGGGAAATTCTCAGGCTCCCAACAATTTATGCAAGAGCTTGAAATAGCAGAGTTCTTATGGTCAAGTATGGGGAGTCCTTGCATTGATGACATTTTCCAAGTGAACAAAATCCTATCACCTGCATAAAGCAGCATTTTAAATTCCTCCACAACACACAACCCTTTAATCTCTGGCTAATGGCTGCGTATGGTGGATCCATAGCAACATTAAACAAGAGAGGCAACAGCAAACAACCCTGTTGAGTACCCCTCTTCAACATACAACATCACTAAAGAAGGTCTTGCCTTCGGTTTAACATAAGCAATCTGAAAACCATATATATATATATATATATATATATATATATATATATACCAGTCACCCAAACCACATTCCTTAGTACATACCTCAGCTATGACCTCCCCACGTTCTTTCTGAGCATCCACACTCACTGCTGCAGTGGGAGATGGATGCTCTCTGTAGACACTCAGTAGCATCACCCGGGACCCAATCTTGGCATTGCTATGTCTGCCAAACATGAAGCCAGTTTGCAACCTATTTATTAAAGCCCGCTGTATCAAGGGCGCAGGAGTGCACTACCGCTGGGAGTTTCACAACAGTAGGGAGGTCTGCAACTCAATTTGCAGTTTGCAGTCACTCCGGCCCAGAAGCTTTCACACCAGTGCTGATAATCTCTGGAGGGATGTCATGATTCCTGCCCCTCATGTCCCCAGCCCTCCAAGATGTCAGGCTGGAGCCAGCCCACGATCCCCTACATGGCCCTCAAGGGCCTCTCCATCCATCCCTCCAAAGACCCACTTGGAGTCAGACTTGGCGCTTGTGGCACCAGACTCACTCACTCCCATAGGATAACATTGGGGATTGGACTTGTAGTGCTTTGATGGGGACAAGATGGATGCCCCAACATATTTCGGTTCCCAGAACTGCATGTGCAGTCTAGTCTTTTGGGTGTGGTTCAGCCCAGAGACACATGGGATACCCAGAGACTATTTAAGCTACGCCCAGGCTGAGAAACATGCTTTGTGTTTTCTACACCTGCAGCGTGACACTCACCGTGTTCGGATTGGTATCCAGTAGGCCTGCATCTTTCTTCTGTGCTCAGCTCCTGCAAGAACAAGAACACTGTTAGGAACAGCCTTACCTTGCGGCGCTTCTGCCCATCATTCATCGCTTCTTCTGTTCTGCTGGCATCTTCGGCAGTGTCATTCCCATCCCGGCACGCCGCTTCCTAAGGAAAAGGGAAAAGAACAGAAAAAAGGCATTAGTAAGCATTCAGCAAATCTTCGCTTATATTTTAAAGACTGTGCAAGCTTCAAACGCTTACCTGAATCCCAGCCACTCTGGGGGAACTCTGTCTTCTCATCCATCTGCAAGAGGGAAAAGACACTCCAGGTTAGCGTGGAAATATCTAGAGGCGCCGTATACCGCGCTTACTCACCGCATTTCTTCTTCATAACCGGCATCCACGCTGAAAACGTCGCAGCACCTAAAAGACACAGAAAAAGAACTCAGTTCAATACAAATACAAAAGGGTCGCATCACGCATTGCGCTCTCACTCACCTTCAGCGCTACTCTTCTCAGCAGCACGTCGCCAACCCCGGATGCCGGCCATCATCTAAGGAAGGAAAGGAACGAAGTTAGAGAACTGTTCAAAAGACTCATTATACTTACCTGTCGGACTCTTGCCAGTCAAGTAACAGGGCAGCAACGAGCCCGCATCAATCAACACGCCCCTGCGCTGAAAGCAGAATGGAGAGCACACCTTCCAAGAAAACAAGGCCCAGTCTGCAGTCGAGTAGTCGAGGTCGTAAGAGGTCACAACAGGCTGAGTGACGTCCCCGTGGATACCAGGTGAGCGTTACAGAACACAAAGCCTCACATCAAAATCCACCTGGGCGTCATGGAAACGTCAGAAACTGACCAGTTAGCCCACATGTTGGGGCAGCTACGTTCCGAAGTACATGCAGCCAGGCAGGAGACCAACACCCTGAGGAGAGAGCTGATAGTAGCCAAAGAACGCACTGATGATTTAAGCCGGCAACTTCTCCAGTCACAAGCAGGGCATGCACCATTGCCGGGAAGCTTGCCCTCGATGCCAGCAACATCAGCCAGTCCTGTTCAGATAACCCTTCCTGGGGCAGTTCCCTTGGCCCCGCCCGCCGAACGATTTATGGGGGATCCCAAGAGGTTTGCAACGTCCATGAACCAGTGCCGCCTGCACTTCCTTTGTAGACCAGGGGCCTTCCCGAATGACCAATCACGGGTCGCTTTTGTGCTATCCTACCTGAGTGGTAGCGTCGCGGACTGGTCTGTACCCTTTGTGGCCCAAGACAATCCTTTGCTGCATGACTTCAGGGGCTTTCAACAGGAGATCGAAAAGCTGTTCGCCCGTCGTACTCATGGGCAGGCATTAGACAACAAACTTCTGTCCCTATGTCAAGGGAATCAAGACCTATTAACATACATAGCCACGTTCAATAGAATTGAAGTTGAAGCAGAATGGCCAGTGGAGAAGAGAACCACGTTATTTCATCGGGAGTTGCGGGGGGAGCTCAAGGATGTTCTCGCACAAGTAGTGAACCCCCCGAAAGACTGCTCAGAATTCATTGACCTTGTTGTTCAACTGGATCTTAGGTTGCAGGACCATAGAGGAGATCGAACCAGACCGGACCCTCGCCCTATGTATGTGCGTTCAAAGGACAATATTGCCCGCACAACGGAAGGTTCAGGAGAACCAATGCAAATCGGGGGGGGTCAGATCCCCCTTGACTAAAACGGAAAGGGATAAAAGGAGACAGCAGCAGTTATGTCTGTACTGTTGAAGGTCAGGTCATTTCCTTAAAGAGTGCCCTGTGAAGCCACCGAGGAGGAGGGTAGGGGCCATGGACAAGGAAGATGCCATCAGGGAATCGGAAAACTCCCCAGCCCGGCAAGTGTAGGGGTCCACTTGTCGAGCAAAGAAAGTGAACTACAGACCTCCCATTTTGCACTATCTTTGGTCTTGATTTATCACCAACAACCATCTGGGATGCACGCAGTAAGAGCGTACATTGACAGTGGAGCCGTTGGGAATTACATCGACCAGGATCTTGTGGCAAAGATGGGGCTTCCGTTACGCCCTAAATCAACCACCGACATTGTTACCACTGTCGACGGCACGGAAATCGCTTCTGGTCCAGTATCCCAAGCACTGCAGTTTTAACTCTTCTGTGCCAGGTGGACACCAATAATCTATCGTTTTCGACCTCATTAAGGCACCACAGTTCCGGCTGATTTTGGGAATGCCATGGTTGGTAGCTCACAATCCTCGAATCGATTGGCGAGCAAAAGAATTGGCCTTTCCCGAGACTTGTGCCCACACATGTTATCGCCAAGAGAAACAACCAATAGACACCAGAACCTCCAAGCTTGCGACTTTGGCAATCGGCACCCTACCAAGTGAATACCAGGATTTTCAAGATGTCTTTCAGAAAGAACAGGCTAATACCCTGCCACCGCATAGACTATACGATTGCCAAAACGACCTGATACCCGGCGCACAAATCCCTTGTGGGCGAATTTACGCACTCACAGAACCAGAAAACCAGCACCTGAAGGCCTACCTTGACCAATACCTGGCCAACGGGTTCATCCGTCCCTCAAAGTCTCCGGCAGCCAGTCCTCTATTCTTCGTACCGAAAAAGGAGGGGGACTTGAGAACGTGCATCGACTATCGCGCACTGAACCAGATTACCGTAAAAAAAAGCTACCCCCTGCCACTGATCCATGAATTGCTTGATCAAGTCAAAGAAGCTCAAATCTACACAAAACTAGACCTGTGGGGTGCATATTTCCTTGTTAGCGTAAAACAGGGGGACGAATGGAAAACCGCTTTTCGCACCAAATATGGCTTGTACGAATATCAAGTAATGCACTTTGGCCTTTGCAACACGCCTGCAGCATTTCAATACTTCATGAACGATGTCCGACGGGAATTGATTGATGTCTGTGCTCTAGTGTACATCGACAATATTCTAGTATATTCCGCATCAAAGCAGGATACGTTAAATACGTCCGATCCGTATTGGAGAAACTCTGTCAACACCAGCTCTACGCCAAGCTCAAAAAGTGCTAATTCCACGTCTCTGAGGTGGAATTCCTGGGATTTATTCTCAGCCCGAATGGAATCCGAATGGTTGTACACAAGGTAGATGCTATCCTGAACTGGCCATCCCCAAATTCATTCAAGGGGATTCAAAGTATGCTGGGTTTTGCAAACTTCTACCGCCGGTTCATCCCAGGATTTTCGCAAATCGTGCATCCCATCACGTCATTGTGAAGGAAAAGCAACAAAAAGTTCCAGTGGACAACAGAAGCCGAGGAAGCTTTCCTGGAACTCAAAGCAAGATTCACATCTACCCCAATCTTACGCCACCCTCGCCCTGATCTCCCATACCTGGTGGAAACGGACGCCTCAAGCATGGCTATGGGAGCCGTCCTCTCACAAAAGGACCCGGAAACGGGCCAGTTACACCCTGTTGCATTCTGGTCGCGTAAATTCACACCCCCTGAACTCAATTACGCTATCACAGACAAAGAACTCCTGGCCATTAAGTCCGCCTTTAAGGCTTGGCGGCACTACCTCTTGGGCGCCAGACACACAATCACTGTAATAACTGACCACCGGAACCTCCAGTACCTAAAAACAGCAAAGGCCCAATCCTCACGACAACTACGTTGGGCTCTTTTTTTTGCTGAATATGACTACGTGATTACATTTCGACCAGGAGTGAAAAACCGGAAGGCCGATGCCCTTTCCCGTATGGGGGTGGAAGAGCAAGGGTATCAGACCCCTGACCCAATAGCAATCATCCTGAGTGACAAGCTCCTAGGAATCACAGCAACCATAACTCAGAAAGAATTACATGAAGAAATCCAAAACCTGATCAGTCTGGAGCAATTATAAGCGTGGAGTGTACAAGGAGAACATTACATGATAAAAGATCAGTTGCCCTACTTCAGGAATCGTTTATTCTTGCCAAACCAAGAACTATGAGAACAAGTCATGTCCGGTTACCATGATTCCTTGATCGAGGGCCACCCAGGAATCGCTAAAACCCTAGCCAAGGTAAAACTAAATTATTGGTGGCCCACGTGGCGTAAAGACATTATCCAATTCATCCTATCTTGTGGAGTGTGTGCTCAAAACAAGTCATCCAAGCAGAAACCGGCTGGGCTGTTACAACCATTGGAAATCCCACCAGCACCCTGGCACACGTTGTCCCTCGATTTTATTACTGACTTACCACCCAGTCAAGGGTTTAACACTATTCTTGTGGTCGTGGACCTATTTTTAAAAATGGCACATTTCATTCCTCTTAAGGGGCTCCCAAATGCTTCCACTCTGGCAAAGGTATTTCTTGAAGGCATTGTATGGCTCCATGGGTTTCCTTCAGTTTTGGTCTCAGACCGAGGTACTCAATTTGTATCTAACTTCTGGAGAAAATCCTGCTCTATGGCCCAGATCGACATCCGGCTATCCACCAGTCACCATCCCCAAACGGATGGTCAAACTGAGAGGATAAATCAGATGCTCGAGCAGTATCTGCGTTTCATGATACACCAAGCTGAAGGAAGCTGGTTCGACCTATTATGGATAGCTGAATATGCTTATAATAATTCCCTACACACCAGCACTGGGCAGACACCCTTTTATACCATGTATGGTACGCACCCACGTACTTCGAGTTGGACGTTCCTACAACCCTGGAAATGCCAGCAGTCAAAACCTTGCACACAACCATTTCTCAAACCTTTAAAAGGGCAGCTCAACACCTACTTCAAGCTAAGAATCTCCAAAAGAAGTTTGCTGATCAACACCGTGCAAAGGCCCCCAACTACCAAGTGGGAGACAAAGTCTGGCTGGCATCTAAACACGTGTCCATTAAAGGAGCCCGAACTTTCCGTCCAAGATACCTGGGTCTGTTCACCGTCACCTCTGTGATAAATCCTGTGGCGGTCAGACTAGCTTTGCCGTCAAACATGCAGATTCATCCTGTGTTCCACGTGTCTCTCCTTAAACCTGTTCAACCTGGGACCCGGGTAGCAACACCACCGCAGCCAGTAGTAGTCGCCAGGGAGCCAGAATTCGAAGTCAAGGACATCCTGGATTTAAAGTATGTCAAATGCAAATTATACTACTTTGTAGACTGGAAGGGGTATGGTCCACAAGACAGGACATGGGAGTCTTGTGAGTACATCCATGCACCTTGCTTGCTTAGACGATTTCATCAAAACCATCCAAACATACCAGACAGAAGAGCCACCTTGAGAGGGGCCTTGGTGGGGAGTGCTGTCATGATTCCTGCCCCTCATGTCCCCAGCCCTCCAAGATGTCAGGCTGGAGCCAGGCCACAATCACCTACATTGCCCTCAAGGGCCTCTCCATCACTCCAAAGACCCACTTGGAGTCAGACTTGGCGCTTGTGGCACCAGACTCACTCACTCCCATAGGATAACATTGGGGATTGGACTTGTAGTGCTTTGATGGGGACAAGATAGATGCCCCCACATATTTCGGTTCCCAGAACTGCATGTGCAGTCTAGACTTTTGAGTGTGGTTCAGCCCAGAGACACCTGGGATACCCAGAGACTATTTAAGCAAGGCCCAGGCTGAGCTTTGTGTTTTCTGCACCTGCAGCGTGACACTCACTGTGTTCGGATTGGTCTCCAGTAGGCCTGCATCTTTCTTCTGCGCTCAGCTCCTGCAAGAACAAGAACACCGTTAGGAACAGCCTTAGCTTGCAGCGCTTCTGCCCATCATTCATCGCTTCTTCTGTTCTGCTGGCATCTTCGGCGGTGTCATTCCCATCCCGGTACGCCGCTTCCTAAGGAAAAGGGAAAAGAACAGAAAAAAGGCATGAGTAAGCATTCAGCAAATCTTATTTTTTAAAGACTGTACGAGCTTCAAACGCTTACCTGAATCCGAGCAGCTCTGGGGGAACTCTGTCTCCGGAACTTCTCAACCTTCTGCAAGAGGGAAAAAGACACTCCAGGTTAGCGTGGAAACATCTAGAGGCGCCGCATACCGTGCTTACTCACCGCATTTCTTCTTCATAACCGGCATCCACGCTGAAAACGTTGCGGCACCTGAAAGACACAGAAAATTAACTCAATTCAATACAAATACAAAAGGGTGGCATTGCGCTCTCACTCACCTTCAACGCTATTCATCTCAGCTGCACGTCGCCATCCCCGGACGCCGGCCATCATCTAAGGAAGGAAAGGAACGAAGTTAGAGAACTGTTCAAAAGACTCATTATACTTACCTGTCAGACTCTTGCCAGTGAAGTAACTAGCCAGCAACAAGCCTGCATCAATCAACGCGCCCCTGCGCTGAAAGCAGGACGGAGAGCACACCTTCCAAGAAAACAAGGCCCAGTCTCCAGTCGAGTAGACACCAGGGAAGGGTTTGAGATCGTAAGAGGTAAGGACAGGCTGAGTGACGTCCCCGTGGATACCAGGTGAGCGTTACAAGGGAGTAGCCTGAACGGAAAACCCAGTCGATTCCAGGAGCTGGGAGCTTGTGGCGTTGGCAGTGAATTGAGGAACGGGGGTTTAGGATTCTGTTAGCCCCTTGATGTTGTCCCCTTTCCAGCTGCCAAGTACAGATTACAGCGTGGGCCAGCCTGTCGACCTGCACAGCTCTAGGTTGGAGCAGGTCGGAAGACATTTTCCACATGGTCTGTAGCCCATATGATGTTAGCCAGCACAATGTGGTGGTGACATAACCTAAGTCGGATGTTTCTCCCCTCCACCCCCCTACTGTGTTTTTTATTCTGTATTGACATTGGCTAAAAGGAAAGCAGAAGGTGCTGCACCTGCTGGGGCAAGTCAACATAATATGTCAAGACTATTTAGACCTATTAAAGATGTTCATAACTTGATCATTGAGATCAAGGACCTGATATCAGACATTGATGGAATTGACACAAGGGACCTTTCAGAATCACGGTTGAGCGCTTCTACATCCGCTCAAGGATCTAATCATTTACTACCCAGAGATACAATATCGGTTCTAAATTATCCCCCAATGGTTCATTTGATCTCAAGATCAAATTATGTGGTTTTGGATGATAACGTGGTTTTAATATCCTTCTGTGACATCGAAGATCTTAACTTCATGCCCATCAAACCACATAAACGGCTAGGTCTCTACATCACCAAAGAAGATACCTTGAGCCTTTTGGAAATTGCAGTTAAACCTGGTGAAATTGGAGGCAGACTTTTTCATTTGGCACCTCAAGTGATTACCTGGAGAGAGGGACTCCTGACCCCATTATAATGGAATCTCATCCGCAGAATAATTCTCTATCTTCTTTGATAGGTAGGGTCACTACTGCATTCATCTCCAATTTGACTTATTTCCCAGAGCCTCCCTTGCAAGCCGTTGCTCCAGTATCGCGAAGTACTCGGCCTACAGAGGTGGTGTGCCAACTCCATGCTCTGTCTCCACAACATCCATCTATGTCACCATCACTTCCTCTGGCTAATCGGTTTACTCCTATTTTTGATGAGAACGCTTCAGTAGCCTGTTCATCCATTTCTTTGCCCGACCCTAAAGCAGGTCGTCAATGGAAGATAGCAAGCTGAAAGAAAAGGGGCCAAGCAGCCAAGGCATCCTCCGCGGCCAGCAGAAAATTGGCTGTGGGCCAAACAGGGTGTTAAGAAAGTCGGTGAGCCGCAATCAGGTTCTGCTAAGGTCTATCACGTAACAGAAACCCAGACCTGCTCTCTTGATATTGGGTCATATAACTTTGGTCTGAATGAAAGTAAAGGGTGTAATGCGTCCATCATGAAAATCGAGGAGACTGTTGTTGATTTGAAAGTATCTATTGCCCACAATACAAATACATGGACGAGAGAGCTGTTGGGCGAAACCAAGATAATCAAGCAAAAGGTGTACTTAATGACTCTATCAATGCCGGCTCCAGCCCAATCAGTATTTGATCCATCTTACTTACACTTGGGTGCTGTTAACCCCCGCAGAGGAAATGTTAAGCCAGTTCTGAATATGACCACTTTCAGACCACCCAGCGAGCCAGTGAATTCTGGCAGAGGGGGTGCGTAAATTACCACTACGGTCAGATCTCACCCCAATTTTGTCCATTGGAGGAAACTCGTAACCTGATGGCACACTGCTGCAGTGGCCGCGTTCCACCATTAATGGGCCCTAATGCCCGCCTTTGAGAGGTCGCGCCCCCATAACCACAGTAGTAGCAGAGCCTTCTTTAACTCATTGGTGGGCGATCCCAGACCATCTGTGTTCATGACAAATGTACCCAAATTACCCTTTTGTTCGTTTGAGGATCCTGAGTCATTGAAGAATAAATGTATTTATTGGATCCGTCATACTAAGGGCTGCTTATCTGACTTAAGGGTAGCACATCCCTTATTGCACTAGGGGTTTCTACTCCTGGAGCTAATTTGTACTATATAAAGGTCTTTCTCTCCTCATGGTCGTTGGTCGAGGGTCTCTTTATTATTGACCATCGATCTTTCCCCACTAATTATTAAGATGATGAGGCAGCACACGTGTTGGCTCTTAACATAACGATTTATTAAGCAGTATCATCAGAGTCCCCCAGCACAGCCTCTGCCTCCCAGCTCTTTCTCCAACTGCTGAGCCAGGAACTCGGAACACAGAAGAGTACATTCATTCTATATGCAGTGTGCAGCAATGAACAGACTCTATCTAACTAGAATACATTGCAACACATCTCCCTTTTTTTAACCAAACAAACCTCGCTTTACCACTGCGATCCGGTTCTTACTCCACACTTGACCCCCACTCACTCTGGCCGCACCTCTCAACACAGCCACCACCTGTACGGGGTCAGAATATAACATATCACCCTTCTTTCTAACAACACCCTTCTTTATTCTCACCCAATCACCACACTCCACTCTTAGCACTTTCTTACCATGTCTCATATTCTCTCTCTCATAACCCATATCTCCTTATACCTTTTCAATCTCCTACTCTACTCATCCAATATACAATCTGATTCTCTCAGTCTCCCAAGCCATGGGGGACTCACTTGTGTGTTCGCCTTCCGACCCATCATCAATTCGAACGGACTTACCCGTGTCATAGCATGCGGCAACATTCGCAAAGCATTCAACCTCTCCTGAATAGCCAGTTTCCTGTCCTTTCCGCATGCACCTGCCATACAAATCGCATCCATGACACACCTATTTACCCTCTGAACCATGCCATTTCTTTGCGGGTTATACAAAGCAGGTAATTTGGGTTTTATCCCACACCTTTTTACATACTCCACAAAGTAGCCACTGGTAAACTGGGCACCATTATCCATAAGGATGCTTCCTGGAACACCTTCTCTTGCAAACACATCTTGGATAAACTCTACAATACTCCCCCCACTGCCATTGCAAACAATGTTATACTCTGTCCATCTTGATAACAAATCCACCATAACTATCGCATAATTACCATGTCCACCTCCCAAATTTACAGGACCGAGAATGTCAATTGCGAGATCATCCCAAGCTCTACTCGGAATGCTAACCTCCACTACAGGTTGTTCTTTGGCAACTTCACCCTTACCGACTTTCTTTCTACATCTCTGTCAAAACCCGGCCACCAATATTCACTCCTCAGAATTCCTTTCGTCTGCGACACTCCCATGTAACCAACATGTGCTAAATCCACAACTTTGTCTCTAATTAACACTGGCACTATAGCTCGTTCCCACCGAAATAAAGCATCACCAACAACACTTAACTCACCATGTATTTCCCAATACAGCCTTTCTCCTCGTTGTGATTCACTCTTAGTAGGCCAAACTGGCTCACATATCCTTTGATCCGCGGTAACACCTCATCATTATTCATATCCTCCAGCCATTCCTCCTTGGTCACAATGCCCTTGTGATTTACAAAAACCATCTCTGACACATCCACTGCATTCCATCCTCCATATGACTACCCATCCTTGATAGATAATCGACCATTACATTTCAAATGTATGTCCTTGCATCCTAGTTACCCAACTTGCCACATGTTGAGATACTTTATCTAACCCCTTACTCTCAAAGATGCATTTTAAAATGTTGTGGTCTGTCCTTATGACAAACTCAGTCCCCCATACAAATTTCTGAATTTTCTGCACAGCCCAATGACATGCCTCTGTCTCCTTTTCCAAAACAGAGTCGTTCTTGTCTGCACCCGTTTACGCTCTTGAAGCATGAGCGATAACCTCTTCAACTCCAACATTCCCCACTTGCGATAATACAGCTCCAATACCACAATCACTTGCATCCACAGTAATTACACTCCTTCTATGCATTTAAAACTTCTCAAAGATTGCGCTAAATCTATTTCCTCTTTTATCATGTATAACTCTCTTTCACAATTCTCACTCCAGGTATATTCTTCTCTTTTCATCAACAATTTCCTCATCTCACATACCTTATCAGCAACGTTTTTCACAAACTTGGTGACCATGTTCCTTTTGGCCTCACCCGGCCGCAGACACTTCAAGTCCCAGGTACTCTACCTTACTTTCTTTAAAAACACATTTTTCCTCCCTCAGCGTCACACCTCTCAATTCCAAAATGTTCAATACCTGTACCAAAATCTTATCATGGTCACTTTCTGACTCTCCACATACCAACACATCATCCTGGAAACAAAACACAACTCTCATTCCTCTCAATAGTGTATCCATAACCTCCTGGAAAACCAAAGATGCCAATAATAAACTAAATGGCATTCTTAAAAATTGGAAAATCCCTTCATGCGTTATGAACGCTGTTAGATTTCTACATCCCTCCTTAAGCTCTATTTGATGGTATGCGGAGGCCATACCCAATTTAGAAAAGACTCTCCCATGACCAATCCTGGCCAACATCTCACCCATATTCGGCAATGGATGCCTATCCACCACCACGCATTTATTTCAGGTCACGAAGCTCCACACATAGTCTCAAATTACTTGATGCCTTCTTTACAACTACTAACAGTAAAATCCATTGAACTCCTCCAGCCCTTTCGATAATACCCATCCTGAACAATTTTTCAATGTCACTTTTTACACCTTCCCTTAACACATCGGATCAGGACGTAACCTGGCAGACACCGGCATGCTCCCTTTCTTCAGAATTATTTGGTGTCTCCTGCCATTCACTTTGCCTACACCTTTCTTAAATACATTTTAAAATGTTTCACACATCAATGAACCCACATGTAACACTTGATCAGCTGTGTTCGGATCCAACCTTATTTGCAATCTGTTCTGATCGCGCCACCCCAACAATGTTGCCCCTTTCTTGGTTACATAAAGCTTTCCTTGTGAATCCCTTCCTTTGAATTCAAATTCTGCCATTAAGTACCCAAGAAGCTCAATCTGATCTTGATTGTAACCTCCTGGCTTGCTATCTGGTGCCACCAAATTCCTCACATCGCCCCAATTTCTTGTTCAAATACACAAGAGAAATTTTCAAACTAGAATCTGCCATCATAGATACCTCCTTCCCATTTACACACACCACAGCATAAGGGCGCTAACATTCTTCTTCATCCACCCCTTGAATAACATTGACATTAATATTCTCAACATGACCATTAACTTCCTCCTCAGAGGATCCTCCCTGGCCTTCCTGCCTTCAGACAACGAAGATTCCATGATTCACCAATACTCTCACCAAAATGTTGGACAGAATGTCCCCTATATCAACGAAAAAGGTTAGAGATATTCCAAGGCATCAAAGTTGGTACACACCAGAGTTGGATGCTATAAAAAAAGAAAAAAAGGGCACTGGAATTAACATGGATGACACATCCCAGCAACTCCGCACGGACTGAATACATTACAACAATACCATTGTTAGAATTCAACTTAGATCAGCCAATACCTTTTCTGGGTCATTGGGCTTTCATGGCTGTCTGGTTCGTAACAGGAAGCAGGTCCCATGTTCCCAGGAACCACAAGGTGTGCTAATAGCAGGGGGCTCTGTCAATAGTGGTAGGATCGAAAACCCCTCAGACCTAGAGGAACTGGACTGACTGGCTGCGGCAGATAATTGTAATGTGAGATCTAAAGGCACCATCAAGCTATTATCCTGGAACATCGCCGGAGTCAATAGACTATTAGACATTCCAGATTGGTGTGATTATGTGCACAACTTCCAAATCATAATGCTGCAGAAGACATGGGCATTTCATCCCCCATTATTGCAGGGCTAGCAGACCTTTACCAATCCAGCAAATAAAAGACCAAAGGGACGGCGTAGTGGTAGCCATTTGGTATGGTTTGATTTCTCAGTTGACTGGAGGATTGGGCAGCTTCCATCTGTCTCCCCAGACCTCCAAGCATTATTTAAACGGCTTGGTGATAAGGGAACGTTGCGATTTTATAACATTTATAATAGACCTTCAGCCCCGTGGGGAACAGCCATTTAGCCTCTCTTTTAGAACATTTGTCCTCATTACGTTTCCAACCTGCCATTAATAATCATATAGTTTTAGCTGGGGATTTTATTCTCCAGATCAAACCCCTCAAAGAGCTATTAGAATTATGGGATGACCAGGACCTGACATGGGATATCCCATATTTGATTGCTGCATGCCCGCCGAGACAACATCACCAGGCACTCGAATCGGCATGCATGATTTCTAATTTAAACTTTAGGGCTTGCAATGGACGGTTATCTAGTGATCAACCAGCAAGCATAACGTTTGCGGATTATAAAGGGAGCTCTCTCATTGATTACATTTTTATTTCTAAACCGAATTGGGCTTGAGTTGTTGACTTTGAGGTGGCAGATAGGAGGGAAATCGACAATTTCCCTCTTACTGCCAGCCTTACTAGGAACATCACTCGACTGTAAAGTTTCTCTGTCCCTCCTAATTTACAATCTGTGGAAATCTGAGGTCATGCACGGAAATCGGTGAAGTGGTCCAATTTAATGAGACCTGACTCGAAGCCAAACATTTATCTATCTATACTTGAAAATCTGCAGGTTATTTGCAATTAATTCACTGACGATTTACAAATTCTCATTGTATATGAGTCTTTAACCACTAGTCTTACTCCCTTTATCTCGGTCCCAGTTAAGACCATAAAAATGTAGCCATAGCTAGACCAGGTTGGTATGTTCAGGGTTGCCATATTGCAAAAAACTAAATTGTGAAATGTATAAAATTTACCTTGGGGATCTAGAAGCCTAAACTCAGTGCATTTCGTGCGGAATACAAGAGTTAGCTCCTCTCACAGAAAAAAGAGTTTGTTGCAGGGCGATGCCCTTCAGTCTGGGGATTATGTACTATTTTGGAAATGAGTGTCTCATAGAGATTTGAGTGGTGATCAAGCAATGCAGTGCTGCATTAGTGAGGGTGATTGGTGGTCGCATTTTTCCAATATTTACTGCAACCCATCTGTTCGGTACATCTCGCATTACTCTGCCCCTATTTCTGTTGTTGGCACCCTGTCGGTGTTCATCGAGGAGGTGGCTGTAGCCGTGAACTCACTTAAGAGTGTCAAGACTGCAGGCCGGATCTTATTCCTATTGATTTGCTAAAGGAAGAGTTGGTGAAATGGGCACTGGTTCTCTGTAGGAAATTATAGGCAGGTTACTTGGAGATTGCCATGATTGTCCCAAATTGGCTCTAAAGAAATACACAGCCCTATTTTATGCAGACGATGCTGTCCTCATTTCCACAACCCCCTCAAGAAATCCCTCTCAATTTTTGTGAGTAAATGTGGGGATTTGGGCCTTACGTTAAACGCTGATAAATCAAAGGTCAAAGTGTTTAAACCTCCCCACTCAACTCATAAACTATTGAGATTAGAAGCAAATGGGTTGAGACTCGAGCAAGTTAAATAATATGACTATCAAGGTCTGAGATTTCAGGTTACAGGTGGCTGGGCATCACAAATCCATCACTCTGGAGAAAGTGGGCAGTGCTTTATTGTTTGTCTATATAAAACATGGAGGTGCAGCCAATGCTCCAGCCCTCCCTGCTGCACTATATGGTTCTGAGCTTTGAGGACATGGCGACACCTCTAAGGTTAATGTTTATGAGCATACTTCTTTAAAGAAACTATTGCTGTTGCCTGTCAGTGCACCCACAGCACTGGTTTATTTGGAACTCAATATGGTCCCGGATGTGTCCTTGATTCAGATCTGAATGATGTAACGATGCAGCTCGATGTGTTTCTAAACCGTGTTGCTTACAAAGTCGGCCCAGAAAAAAGCTAGCCGAGTGCGAATCAAGGACACATCTGGGAACATCACTTGACTGTAAAGTTTCTCTGTCCCTCCTAATTTACAATCTGTGGAAATCTGAGGCCATGCACGGAAATCGGTGAAGTGGTCCAATTTAATGAGACCTGACTCGAAGCCAAACATTTATCTATCTATACTTGAAAATCTGCAGGTTATTTGCAATTAATTCACTGACGATTTACAAATTCTCATTGTATATGAGTCTTTAACCACTAGTCTTACTCCCCATCACAAATCCATCACTCTGGAGAAAGTGGGCAGTGCTTTATTGTTTGTCTATATAAAACATGGAGGTTCACCATGTTAAGACTACTCTTCAAGACTTGGATGTTTTTGGTTTATGGGAAAACCCACTCAAACTCACAACCTCCCAGCTAACGGTTATGAAATCTAACCTAAAACTATGGAGTAGTGAAGCTCTTGTACGTGATGCTGCCAACCTGAAGTTGGGTTTGGAATATCCTGAGGTTAGAATGTTGCCTGGCTTTAAACAATACCTTGATATTGTCTCTCCCCCATTTGAAAGGTCATTATATCCAAGGTTATGATTAGGTATGCTACCTATTGCTTTGTTAACTAAAAAATGGAGGTCCTCTAATTCAAATGGGGCCACCAATGAGTCAGTTATTCATTTATTGTTGATCTGCGCTGGATCTATTAATCTGAGGAAAAAGTATTTAAAACTGATCTTGAGGGATGCAGCGGTCTGCCAAACAGCACTGGCTGTGAAGTTCTTGAGGCAGTGCATTGATTTGCATGTAATCTTTGCAACCGCTCATTATATATATATATATATATATATATAGCCTGGTTACTCAGAAGTAAGAGATTTCTCTCCTTGGTCCACATTGGTCATATTTTTATATATATATATATATATATATATATATATATATATATATAATTTTTTTTTGTTTATTGTAACCAAATTGTTGCTACACTTAGTATGTTCCAATGTGTTTAACCGTATTTTTATGATTCAATCATTTTCCTTCTTCTATGTGCAATTTTTATGATCAATTGTTCTTATTTTTTACTGTACTTTTATGGCTCTACAGCCAAAATAAAGTTTTAGAAGAAGAAGGAACATTAATGTTCCCAACACTCAGTTCAGGATGTCTTCAAAGACACTTGCCACTTTGAACTAATAGCTTTTTAGAAGAAGGGCTTTAACACTCTTGAAAGCCAATACCTTAGCAAAGATCTTCTCATATAGCTACAGCACCTGACACTATGCTTCGGTCTTAAGAATCAACATTGCAAGTGCCTCCTGCATACCATCCATACCATCCTGCTCAACCGTCTCCGTGAGAACCTGGGTATCACTGATCAGGCTCTGGCCTGGCTGACTTCCTTCCTCTCAGATCGACCCTCCCAGGTCCAACTTGGGTCCTTCCTTTCATCTATCTTCCTCTCTACCTGTGGTGCTCCCCAGGGGTCTAACCTCTCGCCCTGGCTTTTCAACCAATACCTGGCAACTCTTGCTCCCTCTGTCCTCATCCTCCTCCCTTCTGCCTTCGACATGGTCAACCATACCATCCTGCTCAACCGTCTCCGTGAAAACCTGGGTATCACTGATCAGGCTCTGGCCTGGCTGACCTCTTTCCTCTCAGATCGACCCTCCCAGGTCCAACTTTGGTCCTTCCTTTCATCTATCTTCCTCTCTACCTGTAGTGTTCCCCAGGTGTCTAACCTCTCGCCCTGGCTTTTCAACCAATACTCTGCAACTTCTGCCCACTGCATTGCCATTTTTTGCTCAAATTTCCAGTGCTACGCTGACGACACTCAACTCATTTTCAGGCTGCCCTCTGCCACCTCCTCTTCCTCTCTCATCTCTGATTGCCTAACTGCCATTCAAGATCGGTGTGCTGCCAGTGATCTTTATCTGAATGCCAGCAAGACGGAGATCCTCCTCATCGGCACACCTTCACCATCCTTTCCCCTCACTCTCTGGCTAGCCTCCCTTGACCCTCCTCCTACCCCCACCTGCGAGGCTAAGAACCTTGGGGTCATCTTTGTCTCCACCCTTTCCTTCTCCGCCCACATCTCTGAGGTCTCTAAAATGTCAAATTTCCGACTGTACCTCCTCAGAGGTACTCTGCCTTTCCTCTCCTTCCCCCAGAAGCTCATGGTATCTCAAGCTCTGGTTCTTTCTAGCTTGGACTATTGTAGCAGCCTCTTTCTAAATCTACCTGCCTCTACTCTCCGCCCTCTGCAACTAATCCAGACTAGGACTGCGAGACTTGTCCTTGGCCTCAAGCCCTGGGATCGTATCTCTCCAGCTCTGAAATCTCTCCACTGGCTCCCAGTGGATGCAAGGATTAAATTCAAAACCCTCTGCATTGTCCACAAGGCTTTCCGGGGCCTGGGTCCAAAATACCTTCAGGTATCCCTCCGCAAATACCTCCCCTCTCAAGCTCTTCGCTCCTCTACCTCCAACTCACTCCGGGTCAGTCGTTTTTCTAAGAAACGAGCTGGGGGTAGATCTCTGTCTTCGACTGGGGCCTCCCTCTGGAACAGCCTCCCTGCCACTCTAAAACTTGAGGAGAACCATCTCCGGTTCCGGAAGCACCTCAAGACCTTCCTCTTTTCTTCTGCCTTCGCTCCCCCTCTCCCCTGCTGATCTGTTCTCTCTTGGTACCGTGCACCTGGCCACCCTCTGTCTTTTGGGCCCAGGTACCTGCTCACCTGGTCACCTTCCCGCACTGCCTCCGGGCCACCCCTTGCACTGGGGTCTGTATCTGTACCCATACAGCCCCCCCTTTTTCTTCCTGCACTTATCGGACCTTCCCTGTCTGCTGCCTTAAACCTAGCACTTGCAAATTGCTGGCTGCATTACCACTGTTTGTTGCTTTTATTATTTATTTATTGTTATTTATCTGTTTCTCCTCTGCTTCGCACTTTCCACCTCTCCCCCTTCCATGCACTTTTCCCCTCTCCCATGCACTTGCGCGTTCTCAATGTCACTGGGCCTAGTAAGATCGCTGTTTTGTTCTCCCGGTTCCCCTCCCTTTCCTTGTCACGCTCTGAAATACTTGTGTACGAGCGCGATAGAAATAAAATATCAATCAATCAATCAACAGTCTCTCATACCATACACAGCTATTGAGGAGCTTAGCTAAAACAGGGCAAGTAGGAAAGTGTAACCTATGTTAGAGAATATCCCAGCCTCACATTGTCCACTGCTGCAAAGATCTCTTCCATTTGTAAGAGCCTTTCCATACTGCATCTATCCTTATGATTGAGGCAAAGAAGGTGGATTCCAGCAAAGAAAACTTTGAGAGGTCATAGTTCCTGATCCCTTACAATTTGACCTGACATTGATTTTAATAGTAGCTACCTGTATCACAATCATGCAACAGTGACGAGAACTCAATTTCCTCAGCTCTAAGAGATATTTTTCCAATCTCTAGACCTCCATCTCATCAACGAAAATAATACAGAATGAGACCAGTGCTGTTTTGAAGTGAAGTTTAGAATGCACCTACTCAAAATACTTGGTGTTGATTACTGGATTTTCTCTGATGTCCATAAACACTGGGTTGTTGAGAACATTAGATAACGGAAAAACATCCAAAGGAAACAATTCAAGAAATGTGGTATCAAGGATTTTATTAAACCTGATACTAATTTAATGTATGAAACAAATCATGATTAAATCTGCACTTGTAAAAACAATTTACATAGCAGGTAACAATTTTTATTTAAAAAGAACACATCTATATAGTAAAAATCAACCTATTCAGTCATCCAAGAATTCAACCTCATCCATCCATTAGACAAACCACTCATACCAAACACCAATAAATGTACAATATAAAATCTATAAGAAAATTCATCACAATTGATTCATCTGAAAAGTTTATAGAAAGAATATGAAATCAGTTTGACGGGCCACAATAGGTAACATCAGTGTTCTAGGCAATTAAGATGGGTCCCAGAAGTTTCTGACCACGACCTCATCTTAGTCCAAACTCAACCGGTTTCGACGTATATACTTTAGTGTAGTGACGTCTTCATCAGGAGTAAGTATATTCTAACATAAAAAAGAAAGGAAAGAAAAAACAAAATGGGAAACATCAATGTATGAACCCCCTTTGCTTGGAAAGATAACATATAACAACATATGGGTTCTAGTTTACAAACCACTAAACAGCACTAATAAAAATTATGTATATAATTAAAAAGTTAAACAATGG
The DNA here is from genome assembly GCF_040938575.1 of Ambystoma mexicanum. Classification (NCBI taxonomy): domain Eukaryota; kingdom Metazoa; phylum Chordata; class Amphibia; order Caudata; family Ambystomatidae; genus Ambystoma; species Ambystoma mexicanum. The sequence goes on along the minus strand of NC_090930.1, from coordinate 1,362,082,234 downwards.
GTAATCATATACAGGAACCAGCCTTCCATTGTGTGCATGAAGGTCAGTGAATATTCTTTGCGGTCACGGTCTTACACCCGCGGGCGCATTTTTGTGGTCCTGATGAAGACGTCACTACACTAAAGTATATACATCGAAACCGGTTGAGTTTGGACTAAGATGAGGTCGTGGTCAGAAACTTCTGGGACCCATCTTAATTGCCTAGGCCACTGATGTTACCTATTGTGGCCCGTCAAACTGATTTCATATTCTTTCTATAAACTTTTCAGATGAATCAATTGTGATGAATTTTCTTATAGATTTTATATTGTACATTTATTGGTGTTTGGTATGAGTGGTTTGTCTAATGGATGGATGAGGTTGAATGCTTGGATGACTGAATAAGTTGATTTTTACTATATAGATGTGTTCTTTTTAAATAAAAATTGTTTCCTGCTATGTAAATTGTTTTTACAAGTGCAGATTTAATCATGATTTGTTTCATACATTAAATTAGTATCAGGTTTAATAAAATCCTTGATACCACATTTCTTGAATTGTTTCCTTTGGATGTTTTTCCGTTATCTAATTTCAAAGTAATACTCCCATCCAAAGTGTGGGGTTCCCTGTGTCTTTCAGAGAACACATTGTCGGGAACATTGCCAGAATTATATTATGAAGGGGGAGATTTTACTCTTTTTTTACGCTTCTTTATGAAATAAAATGTGTATATTATTCCACAAATTATACTCACCTTTTATTATATTGTTACAGGATGTATACTAGTTTTGATTGATGTTTTTCTGAATGCAATGTAACCAATTTCTTTTTTAACACGTCTGCATATCTTCTCTGTTACATACAACTGTTGTTCATTACCTAGCAAACATACACATGTATTTTACTGTTCAAATTGTAATAAAACTAATTAAGATAAAACAAAAGAAGAATTTTGCCAAGTTTATATTGTGAAGGGTAGTTTTTGCAAAGTTGAGCCGTCGGATAGCTCCTGGCCTAAACAAATGGAGTTCATCCCAAAGGTCATCAATGTACAGCTCCCTGCTGTATTTTTCCACTACTGCCCCCATAGAGAAAGGGTCCCCCAGGAAATTGTGACCTCTGATGAGCGACGCCCAGATCTGTTCTTATTGAGATCACCTGAGCTCCCCTAGAGACACTCAACATGCTCCAGATGAAGATACCTTTCAGACTGCACACATTTCCAGCAAGAAAAAGCAGGGCATATTGCAGAATTGCACTAACTGCATTGCATCTATAAATTAAAAGTTAATAAAAAAGTTATGTCCCAAAGGAAATGTAGTAAAATGTTGTGTGACATGAAATTGTCTTTTCTTTTCTTGCTATAATTATTGTTATTATGTGTATTATTACTATTAGATGCATTATTTGTTTTTATGAACACTATAGTGTTGACATTGCATATTGAACTGTCTATGGCCTATCAATGTATAATGTCCTTTAATTGATAATGTACTGAGGTGACTTGCAATATCCTTCACACACTCTCATCTCCTTTACTACCTGACCTCTAGCTCAATCTAAAATAAACAATTTTTCCATTTGCTGATGCATATAACCAATGTAGAATCTTTTTGGATTTAAAAAAGATAAGATGGTGGTGGGGAGGATGCTCGAGGGCCAAAACAAGATGGTGACTCAACTGCGGAGCTCCCGACCGTGAAAGGAGGCCGACACTGCAAGGGGTTGTATGCCTACACTGTGGATCGGCGTGGCAGACAAGGGTTATTGAGTGTCCCATTGTGCGGTTGTAGATGAAAGAGCAGAGAGATCGTCACCTCCGGAGCCAAGATCTAGCCGGCAGTGGTTGAAGCCGGGAGCTGTGGGGGCAAAGCGGCAGGGCGGCGAGGGTGCATCCTGGGTGCGTGCCTGGAGAGCCACGTCGGGTGCGACTCGAGGTGGGGTACCCCACCTCTTGGCACACGCTCCGCTGATTCCAAGCTAGATGTACAGCCTGACCGAAGCAAAAGGAAAGTGGCTGCAGGACAGCACGACAGAAGCAGGGGGGCGCAGGCTGGGTGAGCGCTGACATGCACCCAGCGAGTGGCAGCGCCGCGGTGAATCCTAGTGGGATAGGAGTCGCAAGGAACAAGGAGCCAGCGGTGTGCTGAGGAGACCGAGCAGGGAGGATTAAGATAACTAGCAGGAGTGTGGAGACATAGTGAGCTTTGCATGGCCTGTCACTGTCTGTTCCGCTGGTTTCCTCGAGCCCCACAATGTGGTTGCTGAGAAGTGATTTACTTTGGTGGTGCGCCCGGAAACCTGGGTCTAATTAAAAACAGCAAGCAAAATGGACGCTGGGAAAACAAAGAAAAAAAATATCCCTGAGGACACTGACTTTTTTGCACCCCGCAGTGGACAGTGCAGCCAGGAAAAGCCGGCTTTAAAGGGCCCTGTCATGGCTGCACTAGTCTGGATTGAACAATCGATGTCCAGACTAGAGGGCAAGTTTGACAAACTGGTAGAGATAGTGGCCCAGCTGGAGGTGAGATCTTCCAAGCTGAAGCAAAGGACCAGCGAGTTAGACAAACAGTACTCTCAGACTTTACCTTTTAGTGCAGAAGTCAGTCGGGAAATGGAGGCCGTCTGAAGGGGCACCAAGCCAATGGAGAACAAAATTGAAAATCTTGAGAATATGGTGCATGCCCCACAGTTGCGGATTATTGGTCGCCAAACGGGCGTGGAGGGGACTGATCCGGTGAACTTTGTTACTACTTGGCCGCCAGAGTTGTTGGACCACGAGGTGGAAGAAGACCCTATATATGCAGACAAATGCTATAGGCGCAAATCATCCACTTCTGCCGGGTGAGGTTGTCGTCGACAGGGGGCCCCACGTTCCTAGTCAGGCTTAGTGATTCGTCTGACAGGGACACAGTTCTGAAGGCGGCGGCAGCAAAGAAAACATTGGAATATCACGGTCACAGGGTCCACCTTTTCCCGGAACTCTCTGCTATCTCCAAAAAGAGGAGGAGGTTGTTGAATGCAATAAAGAAAGTATTTCTGGTGCATAGCGTTAAAGCAGAAGCAGGCCTGCTCTGACCCGCCAAACTCAGAGTTTCCTGGAATGGTAATGACTACCTTTTTTGGGACACAGAAGCTGCGGACAAGTTGCTGAAATCCATCCCCACAGGGAAGTGCACTTGTAGGGGTACCGGAGAAGGGTTTTGGGGCAGGAGAGAACTGCCTCTTTTCTCTGTTTCTTCACACTGTATGGTTGTGGTTGAGCGCCATGTCCGCTCCTGTTAGTTCACTGCTGTTGGCGACTGGATTTCTGTTTCTTTTATTTTATGACCCGTTGTTAAAGTTTGAACAGACTGTCCCATTGGGCCTTCTGAATTTTGTGCTATTCTGTTTCACCCCCCTGGTCGTGCCCGGGGTGCTTCCTTAGGAGGGCATTGTCTTCATTATTTTTACCACATAGAACCCCCCCAGCCCCATCAATTAATGTGGACTCTCAAGGTTGTCTCCTGCAATGAACAACTGTCTTCTTGTGTTTGTGGTTACACGATTTTGGTGCTTCCTATTTTTGTTCCCTGTCAATTCATGGTTGTAAAGTGTCGCACAAAACAACTTTACAAGTAAGGAATTTGTATAGCTTGTCACGGCTTTAATTAAGTGCTGCAGTTCCACACTAGAATTCTGCTCTGTGCTGGCTAAAATATCAGGTATTGTGACCTCACAACTGAAGCATAATAACTGATTACAGAGCAGTTTTGATGCCATTTTTTTATTACCGGTCAGCTGTGATGGCACAACTAGTCTGTAATATATGGAATAAAGTATCCTTTATCGTACACTGTAAGAATATTGCAAGTCACATAGGAGTTTGTGACCAAATAAGGGAACGAGGACGAAGAACAAGTTCCTTTATAAGGTAACGGAACTCCAAGGTGACTTGCAATATCCTTTTTATGTATGGTAGTGGGTATTTTATTCCTTATAATACATGGCCAAACACTGTCGTTAAATACTGTGTATCTTGCATAATATAACATAAGAGATTTTCCATTTGCTGATTTATAATCAGTATGGAATCTGTTTGGAATTTTAAAAAAGCTGAAACGCAGCTCCTAGTGTGTTGCAGAAAAATAGTTCAAGCAGTTTAATAAAATGTATCAAAACAATGTTTTCATTTTGTGCTTTAAAATAAGTAATAACATGCAGATTCTTGCTCCCATTTGTTAAACTCTGGCAGTGCATAAATTAAACATTCTACTGTGGGTTTTTTTTTTTTTTAAACTTTCTTTTTGATTTTTGATATAAAACAAAAACAGCTCTGCACCAATCGGGTGCAGCCTAGAAAGAAACGTTCATGACTAACAAAATTCCGTGCAAGACCCCCATTCTTCTCGTAGTGTCTGATTTAAGTTTCGTTCTGTAGACTTGTTCAATGTGCTTCACTCCACCGCTGGGGAAATCAGAGATGCGGATGCATTGCCTCTCTGTATTTGCGAGGGTTGTGATTAAGAGTCTGAGGCATCAGAGTTGGAAAGTAGTTAGGCGATGAATGGGCTTCAGATGTCGGGCGGATGTGCAAGGACAGGTAAAGTTCTTATAAATTCGGTGTCCATGTCTTGGCAATATGTGCTATCTTTTTTCCAAGCTGTTAGTGTGGGGAGAGGACCACGTCCCCAAGTCATAGCAATCCTTCTGCGTGCCAGTACCAGAAGAAGGGCTGCCAGTCTTCTCGCCAGAGGTTGTAAGTATTTGGTCAAGCTTAGAAGTGCAATCGTCGGGAGAGGGGCTAGTTCCTCCCCCACTATATTGGCAGTTGTTTGTAGGACCGAAGACCAGAACCGGGATATCCCGGGACAGTTCCAGACGAGATGGAGAAAGTCTGCGGACCCTGCGCCGCATCTTTCACATTGTGCTGTTAGTTCAGGATGTTGTCGCTGTTTTTTCACCGGGGTATAGTAGGTTTGATGCACAAAGTTAAAGTGAATTTGTTTAAAGCGAGTATTTATAGCAACTTTCTAGGTTTGGCGAAGGATGTATGTCCAGTCATCTTCTGGGATAATAGTCTGCATAGCTGTCTCCCATCGTTGTTTCGTGCGGGTGTCGATAGTTGCCGTGTCTATTAGAAGGGATTTGTATATCATGGACACTAGTCTTCCCTCTCCTTTTGCCTGGATCACATTGTGTAGCAGATCCCATGTTTCCGGCTGCTTAGGGAATGAAGGGAACTGGGCTTGTAGGGTGTAATGTAGTCTAAAATAGATGAATATCTCGAGAGAAGTGTTGCCTCCTCTCTCTTTGGCTAACTGTGGGGTTATGAACGTGCCCTCGGGGAAGAGGTCACCAAGGGATTGGACATTTACTTTATTGAGCCATAGGTGAAATACTTTTTCGCTTGTCAGAGATATGCCGGGGATGAACTTGATTGGTAATAGGGGAGAGTATCTCGTGTGCTTTTTGTATTTTTCGGCATTTCTTTTTCCAGATAGCATAGGTGGAGAGGACCGTGTTCATTGTATTGTATGGTACTGGGATGTTGCTGAGAATGAAAGCTCTCAGTAGGTTTGAAGATGCGAGAGCCCGTTCAACCTGCACATGTGGGCGTATAAAATGTATGGTGTACCAGTGACTCAGGAATTGTGCTGTGCTGCCCAATAATATTTTTCCATGTCTGGGAGTGCAAGACCACCCTGTGATATTGGTAGTGTCAGCACCGCATGAGCGACTCTTGCTGGTTTTCCCGCCCATATTAGTTCGAGGAAGAGGCTTTTAATATTTTGGAAAAAGGAGCGTGGAAGTATCAGAGGTATGTTCGTAAATAGATAAAGAAGTTTGGGGAGGATCACCATTTTGGTCAGAGAGGCCTGCCCCCATAGTGTTAGCGGAAGGGAGTTCATTGTCGTTGCGTTGTCTTTGAATATTTTGTTATCAGTAAGTGACATGTAGATGCCGAGGTATCGAACTTTGGAGCTTTCCCATTTAAACCCGTGATCATCAGGGAACCTTGGGGTGTTCGGCATTAGCGGGAATATAACCGATTTGGAGTGATTGGTCTTGAGGCACGAGATATGGCTAAATTTGATCACTTCCCGCATTATCAGGTTGAGGTTTGTTTGTGGATCATTGACAAATAACATAACATCATTAGCGTACATGGAGACCACTAGTTTATGCGGACCTAAGGTGAGGCCTCTGTGGAGTTGGTGGGATCTTAGTCTTGAAGCTAAGGGTTCCATCATTAAGACAAAGATGAGGGCAGATAGGGGGCAGCCATTCTAGTGCCACGTTCTATCCGGATGCTGGGGGATTTCGAGTTGCCTAGGGTAATGTAGGATCCGGGGTCATTATAGAGCAATGAAATCATTTTGATGAAGAGATTCCCCAGTCCCATTTGTTTGAGAGTCGCAAAAAGGTATGGTCACTCTAGGGAATCAAAGGCCTTTTTGGCACCCAGCAGGACGGCGATTGCTTGTTGTGTTGGGTCAAGTGCCGCAATGACACCAAATAGCCGTCGGATGCCATATGTTGTACTGCGCCCTGGGATAAAGCAGGCCTGGTCACCCAATACCAGTGCGGGCATAAGGGGGAGAGTCGTGTCGCTAGAATTTTAGCCAAAATCTTGATATGGAGGTTGTTTAAGGAAATCGGTCTGTACGAGGCGCAGTCTTCCTGGGGTTTGCCTTCTTTATGTATTAGAAACACATTGGCTTTGTGTAGTGTGGGTGGGAGGATCCCCTGCTCTAGGGCTTCTTCATATACGTGGAGAAGTAATCGGGCTATGGTGGCTGCGTGGAATTTATAGAATTTGCCTATGAGTCCGTCAGGTCCGGGTGCTTTGGCATTTGGAAGAGTTTTTATTGTTTCTAATATTTCTTCTAATGAAATGGGTGTGTTTAGTGGTTCTCACAGATCCTGGGCTACCCAGTATAGCTCGGTGTCTTTAAGGAAGTCTCAGAGTATCTTGGGGCTCGTGGTGTTTTTGGAGCTATATAGGTCTTGATAAAATTTACAGAATGTGTTAACTATTTCCTCCTCCGTGTAGACCAGGGTTCTCTGTGAGTCTCGGATATATTCAACATGGGCAGGTGTTTTGTCTATTTTTAATAAATGGGCTAGAAGTGCCCCAGGTTTTTGGCCCTCACCATATTGCCAGATCTGGTGTCTGCGTCCGAGTAACTTTAGCTCGCGTTCAGCTAATTCTTGGAATTTCAACAGTTCTTCTTTCAGGTCGGCCTGGACCTGTGGTTCCTTGGATGTGGTACACTTTAGTTCGAGCTCTTTCAGACGTCATTCACTGTCCGTCAATTTGCGTCGTATTATTTTTAGCATTCCATTCTCTTTTGCCATGCATACTCCTCGTACATAACATTTCAGAGTTTGCCACAAGGTGCCAACAGAATCAATTGAGTCCTGGTTTATTTCCAGAAAGCATGTGATCTCTTGGTGTAGTTCAGTTGCGAATACCGAGTCTGATAGTGAGCCAGCTTTGAATCTCCAGTTGGGGGCTTTCGTCCCGGTGCTGGCTAGAGTGAACTCCAGTGTCACCATTGAGTGGTCGGAAAAAGATTGTGGGTGGATTTGACTGGATTCCCAGCAGAATGGGCTGTTGGTCGATACCATAATATAGTCAATGCGAGAGCTGGTATTGTGGACTGCTGAATGTAATGTGTAATCTCGCTCTTCTCGGTGGGTGTATCTCCAGATATCGGTTAATTCGAATGCTTGACAGATCTCCCTAACCTGAAGGCTCGCTCTGGAGGGTTTGCTGGCTGTGTTGTTAGATTTATAGGTTTTGGGGTCTAGTGGAGTGTTGAGGTCCGCGTCCCAGATGATTGTTGCTGAGGTGATTTTTCCCCGTTGGGACAAAACCCAATTGAAATTGTTTGGTCCGTCTGTGTTGGGGGCATACGAGTTTACCAAAAAACTGTCTTTCCCTGCAAGGATTCCTCTCACCAGTAGAGCTCTTCCCTCTGTATCTTTCTTTGACTCGATTAAGCTGAAGTTGGCCTTTTTGTCAAACAAGATTGCAACCCCGCTTGCAAATGATGAATACGATGAAAAGTAACTGTAGCATCCCCAGGAACGGGCCCAGTGCTTTTCTGCGGTTGGGATGAGATGGGTCTCCTGTAGCATGGCAATACTGATTTTGTGCCTCCTAAGGTATTGGAGGATCTTCCTGATTTTGACAGGTTGGTTTCCACCATGGATATTCCGATTGGCTATTTTGAACGGATCCATAGGAGGAGAGTTGGGTGATCAATGCCGGGCACAGTGTGGTCCGTCGTTTTCGGTTGGCTCGTGTGCGTGGGTGAGAAGCTGAAGGTATTCATAGTCATCATGATGGGGGTGTATGGAGGCTTTGCATTAGAATGTTGAACAGTCAATAATAACTTTGTGAGATTAACATCCCTCCCCTGCGTGGGCAACCCCCAACTGGCCCACGGTGTGCCCTCCCTTAACATTGCTGTGCCTGGGGCGCTAGTAGCCTTCTAAGAGGGAGAGAGGCTCCCTGCAGTTGTAGGATTGTGACTCTGTAGTGACTGTCTTAGGTGGTGGCGGAGGTGACTCCGTTGTTTATGGCTTGAGCTCTCTGTTATGGCGGATCCCTTTGCATTTGCTCGCCGCATTGTGGCGCCGGGTTGTTTGAGGCAGGTCTGCACCCAGCGCGATCTAGGAAGTCGTTGGCTTCTTCTGGTGTATTGAAAAATTGGGTTTTCCCTTCGTGTTGGATTCTGAGTTTAGCAGGGAAAAACATTGAATAGAGTATTTGATTGTCCTGCAACCTCTGTTTGACAGCTGTGTATGAGCGCCTTTGCGCCTGTACTGTAGGGGAGAAATCTGGAAAGAACTGGATTGGGTCCCCGTCGAATTGAAGTTTCCCTTTCTCTCTGGCAGCTTTAAGTATTGCGTTGCGGTCTTTATAATTTAGGAGCTTTGCTATGATAGGGTGTGGGTTTGCCCCTGGGATCGGTCTAGAGTTGGGGATTCTGTGTGCACGCTCTATAACGAATAATTGGCAGAGAGAATCTTTTCCAAATAGCTCTACGCAGATCTGTTCAACATGGTCTTCCATTTTAGTGTGAAGTTGTTGCTCTCTGACCCCGATGATTCTGATATTATTTCTACGGGAGCAGCCCTCCAAATCTTCGTTCTTGACTGTCTTCATTTGGGATTCTAGCATGGAGACTCTGGCGATCATGTCCATAGTGCCGTCGTCTAGGTCCAATACTCGTTGTTCCACTGTATCCAGTCTATCTGCGTGTTTGTTTAGACGGTGTTGGAGTTGGTCAACCTTCGACGATGAAGTATCTAATTTGCTCCCTAGCCCTCCAATTCTGGCTTTTAGGTTCATTAGTATTACTCTAATGTCAAAATTCTGGGCCTGCTCCTCAACTGGAGATGTGTCCGGCGTGGGCGACGCCGGTCTGCTGCCGAGGTTGGATGGTTTAGTTGAAGAACAGGCTTCGAAGTTTAGTTTCTTTTGGGACAAGCTTGTGGGGGGTGGTATTGGTTGCTGCATGGTTTAGATACCTTGGACCCAGTCTGAGAGTCCAGCCGGGACTTTTTTTCTGGTGGACGTGGGCCTGAGACCCCCGGCGCACCCGGCTGCAGCGAGAGGTCTCCACAGGGTCTTGGGGGGATTACTCGAAGCATGGCAGCTGTAGTTGGTTGTGCTGTGCGGTCGTCGTTGTGGTATACTTGGTGCGGGTTAGGTAGCGTAGCGTGTGGCCAGCTGCTTGCACTGTTTTGTCACTCCTGCACGCTGGGCGGGTCACATGAAGGGTTTTACAAGTCGTGCTGGTTTGGCTGAGTTGCACAATGCCGCCTTCAGGTTCTATAAATGTGTGACCAAGCTGCTTGTGATGATTGCGGCGCTATTTGGCGCTAAGGGGCCTTTATTGATGAGATCCGATGGGGCCTAGTGGCTTGAACGAATCAAGCGATTGCTCCCCTGTTGTTGGTGTGATGAGTGGGCCCATCCAGGAGGGCGCCTTCTCGCCGCTCCCCTGGCCTTGCGGTGCGGGCGTGCCACCTCCGGCTACTTTGTGCGTAGCGCTGGTGGGGGTTGTCGGTGGAGGCGCTTGCCTCTGCGTCTTTAGCTGACACTGCTTGTTACCCGGGTGGGCCGGGGGTCTCCTGCGGGCACGTTTGGGGCACTAATACGAGGCTGCGCACGCAGCGGCTGGCTCCTACCTGGGCGCCGGTCTGGATCTGCTTGTGCGGGCCAGCGGGGCTTCAACATCTTGCTCCGAGCCGGGGGGACGGAGACTTTCGCGTCTCTCACAGCACCGAGGTGTGCACGTCCACCCGCCTTCTCTGAGCGGCTCGGGTCCTCCAGCAGGGCCGGTGCAGCTTTCGTTGATGGTGGTTCGGGCCTCCGCTGGGCTCCTCCTTCCCCGTCCACCAGTCACGCCCGCAGCTTGGGATCACGGCTGTCGCCGGCCGCCAGGCTTGTGATGTGTGGGCCGTAACTCTGCAGAGATTTAGCCGCCAGGAGCGAAAATGATATCAAAATGTTCAGAAGGGTACCATAAATCTTCTCAGTGTTAGCTGCAGGTGCTCAGGACACCACAGAAGCTTCGATATTGCAGGATTAATTAGGAGCTACAGAGAGCTCTCTAGGAAGCCGCCATCTTGGCTGGATCAATAGCGCCCTCTCTGTGGGGTGCATTTAAGGCCCTAAGCAGAAATCCCCTTCACCTAAAACCGCATTTAAACAGTGCCACCAAAACGGCAGTGCGTTTGTCTTCCTGGCACATGTGTGGCAAGCAGTTGAACACTGCATTGAAAAACGGCCCTGCGTTTGCTTCATTTTCGTCTGCATAACTAGAAGTTATGCCCTGCATCCAGAACAACGCTGTGTCTGTTTTTCTTACATCTGGAGAACAAAATGTATGCACAACATCCAAAACATCCCTGTTTTAGTGATAAATCTCATGAGGGGCAAGGGTTTCTACATTACAGCCCGACAGCTTTTGTTTCCCTTTGATGTGAACCATTGTGCTCAAATTACTGCAAATGAAAGAAATGATGTGGCTTTTTCTCTTTTCTGTGTCAAAATCAAAGAAATCATGTGCAGTATCCCTCTGTGTCCATGTACCTACAGTGCATGCAAAACCCCTCCAAAGGACTAACTGAAAGACAATCCCGTAACCTGCAGAACCGCATTTTGAAAGTTTAAATGAAAGGCCTACACACTTGTGAATCTGTTCTTTGGGAAATAAGGAAACATGTTGTTTAAAAGTCAACGTCGAATGACAGCTTTTGCTTGCACAGAAATATCTGTGAATATGTGTGGGTGGGGGTTTAGCTACAGAATGTAGATCATATTTGTCCCCACAAGATTTGGTTGCCTTGGAAAAAGCATCAGAAACCAGTAAAGCTGGTTTTTGACTCTGGCACAGAATTCAATTTCAAGCCTTGCCTCCCACTGAAAAGTCACACCAATAAGTGACCCGGTCCACAGTGGCATGTGAGGTGGCCAAGAGTGTGAGGATTCTCTGCTCTGCCTGGTTAGCAGACAGGATTGGAAGAGGGGACAAAGGAATCCATTGTAGCTAGTGCGTGACCAAGAAGTGCGATTTCCTCCAGCACCCACTCTGAAGGAGGAACTGTCAAACTTCAAAGGGCATCCAAAAAGTCCTTTGTTGCAAGCCCGAGCCAGGAGGAGACAGTTTGCTGTGAGGGTCTGCAGCAACGCCCCATATGTGACAAATCCTCCCCATTGACATTAAAGGACTTCTTCATTTTAAGACATTTCTCCCAGCACTCTGAATAATTAATAATTTTGTATTATGCTAGTTTTACACGTGATTTTTAGACAAATGTAAAGAGATCAAGTGCATGTTGCTAGCACTTTTTGAACTGAAATGGCCAGGAAAGACGCATTTCTGGCTGATTTATAAATGGGACAAATAGTAAACTTAAGGGAAAGATGCAAGATGTAATTATGAACATGTGTAATCATTGGAAGAATTTTTATTATCATGCATTTCGTGAAATGGGCCAAAATGTGCCAAAGGGCGATGCTACCTCGCACAGAGCCAGCTATATGTTTGTCCAATTCCCTGTGACCCATTGAATCCGCATATCTACCACTTATGGTGGTGGCTAGTATAAGTTTGAAGTTTTGATCCATGGCTCATTTTTGTTAAAAAGTAAGCTTGAGAGACCATGAAAGGTCATAAATGCAAACACATAAATGATGCCCTTTCCCCTGAACCAATAGGCCCAGAGGGAGGAGAGAGGACTGGTAGGCTGTCCTGTCCCAGGATAGGAGTAATTCCACAGTACTTCCCCAGATATTGTAAAATAGATTAGTTCATTTGGGCTATATAAGGGGGACAAAGAGAGACACAAGAGATCCATCCACAGTAAGACACACAGATTCCAGATCGAGACACGCACAAGAATCTGGGGAAACAGGAGAGGAGGCAGCTGATCCCATCCAAGAGAGTGCAGAGACCAAACCTTGCCTAGCTGACCCCATCTAGGAGAGCGCAGTGACTAGACCATGGCCTAGCTGTCCAGAATCCCAACCAGGAGAGAGCAGTGACCAGATCCCTTGGCCTAGCTGTCCAGAGTGACCAGAGACCTCGCTGACTTTCCAGAATCCCAAACTCAAGCTTACATTGTAACTAGCAAATAACCTCAGTCCCAAACTACATATCCTGCTCTTTTGACTCTTGCATCCCATTGAAGATCCCATTCAAAGTCCCAAATTGCCAGAATAATCAATTCACCTTTCCATAGACGAATCTGTATTAACCTGTGTATGTTAGTGTATTCCTTTTATAAGTCTTTCAGTTGTCTGTATAAGTCCCTAGTATAATTTTGAAGTAAATCAATGAATTCCCCTATAAAGAGATTCACGGTGTGAGTTGGTTGAAATTCGAAATTAACCACCTCGTGCCAAGTGCCTTTCTCTAATAACTATAGTCATTAAAATATAGCCTCAATAGAATTTGCCTCTGAGTAACAAACACCGAATTTGCCCATGTACTGTGTGCGTTCCCAAGAATTCTGAATTTGCATCTGTCCCATAGAAAAACCCAAACAGTAGTGGCATTGCGAACCATCCCTTTCTATCAGAATCCTACCCATTATGCGTTTTGTCCTTCTCCTTGAAACCGATTTCCGATTTTGACAGCTAAGCCCGTTTCTCGGCTGCCTGTCATCACCCATTCCGGGTGAACACGGAATTCCCAGTTGCTGTGTGTGTTTTCTTTTGCATTTGTCTTCTTTACCAAAATCGACTTTCTTACCTTGTGTTCATTTTGCCTCGGTGCCCTGATTATTAGTCTGTAAGCTTCCTTATCTCTCGAGTGTAGCAACATGAATTTCCTTTGTAGTTGTCCCACCGCGTTTGTAAACTGCCATGCGAGTAACAAGTAAAATCCGATTATGCTGTTTTGCTCATTAATCAGGTTTTCATTTTCTTTTCTGGCCTCCCATCTTGGGGTGGTGGACTGAATTCCAAATACGATTGTTTCCTCTTTATCCTAACTCCTTGCACTGCCTTTCACCCAAAAAGAATTAAGTTAGCAGATGTTTGGGGGTGAGTGTTGCAACATTGGCGGCTGCTGTCCAATTGTATGATTTTGCTTTTCTTTTCATTAAACCATAAAATCAATAAATATCATATTGACACGGGGTGTTTGTAAAGGTTGGGTGCAAGACGGGTTGGGGGCCTACTCAAATAAAAGAACCTGTGGTTGATTAAAGTATGTGTGCTTCTGGGTATTAGCACCCCGGGTTTGCAATCCGGAGACCTAGGGTGCTGATAGTTATGCTTTTTGTATGCATTAACGGGACGCCTCATGCATACAAAAACAGACTCAAGATAGCCACCTTAGAGCTGGAAGACAGGGCTAGAAGTGGAGCCACTGTTCCATTTCCATGGCAGCCAGAAGGAAGACAGAGCGGCAGCCGCTGAAGGAATCGGGTAAGTGGGTGTGGTAGAAACGGGAAACTAAGGGGAAGGGATGGTTGGGGGGAAGATGGCAGTGCAGGGGAAGCAGCCGACCGGTTGCTCGGAATGCAGGCTTGGATTGTGTGATTCAGACCGTGATCCAAGCAAACCGATTGGTTGCTTCCCCCACCCAGGGTGCTAATAATACAATTATTTCCAGGCTTTTTATACGGATATTGCAGGGTGCCATGTATTACAACAAGATTACTCTGTAGTACACAGCAGTATGCTGTCTATTTATTGACATAAACTTCATCAGCGGAATTTATGGCTTGTTTCCCTTTGTGATGAAAGTATTTTTATTTTTAGTGCCACATGCATATAAAAAGCTCTACGGATTTTGAGTGGCTGAAACAATGCAGATTTTATTTCAATGAAGACTCTGAAAGAATGATGATCCACATCACTGATGTCGCTTTCATCTACCAGAATGAATTCTTGGGGTGCACTGACAGACTGGTTATAACTCCTCTGACTGACAGGTAAGAATCTCAGGTTTGGAGTTTTTTCTGAATCTCTGATGTATATTGTGCAAAGTTGTCTCTAACCGTGTCATGCCTCTAGCCTTACAACATGATTACTATAAGATTTACCTTTTAGTTCTAGACAGCTGAGGCTATTTTTCCAGCTTACAACTGTATCGCCGAAGTACCTTTCTACAGCAACGAGAAAAGGAGCATGTTTTCCAAGTTCTCTTAAATTGCACATAGCGAACTGCCTATGTTTGCAGTTACATGGAAACAGATCCCCTCCATGCACTTTTTGTAGTTTACATTGCAGAGTGCATAAGAGGTTCATGCTAAATTGCCTGTACTGTATGTAGTCTGCGGTGCAAATTGAGTAAATGCCAGCTGGCTTTTGAACATGCCAGGCAGCGCTTACAATAGACTCCTATGGAAGATGTAAAACGCAGGTAGATTCTATAGGAAATAACATGCTGGTATAAATGCTGGAGTATTTGTATGGCAGAAAGAAAGGGTGAGGCAGTATAATATATTACATTCCGTACCCTCTCCCCACAATGCAAATCAGTGATGATGTGGCATAGCATGAAATGCATGCTTAAACTATTCACGCATGCATTTTACTCTACGCCACCAGGAAAATGAGCTCCACTCTCTAGTCATGCTGTTGTACGTTGTTATGCAGTATGAGCTCAGTGAATGCATATGCTTTTGCTACTGTATAAGTATTCAATACCATATTGTGGTCAGTTTCACAACTTCTGGTGGCCTGCGTATATTTGTGGGTCTCATGGGGATCCCGAAACCCACCACAAACATGTGATGAGCTACAGGTGCCATCTACTACCCATGCCTATAACTAGCGATTTCTTTTAATTTTTGGTGGGTTAGTAAACTAGAAAACAGGCTTTACGCAACTTTCAAGAGATATAGCTGGCCACCGTTTAGCAATGGAGACCATTTTCTTTACAGCCCCCTGCTAGTGATTGTAGATTTTCTGTGCTTAGTGTAAGTCAGATAATGGCCTTGTCCAATTTGTACAGGTCGAGTCATCAACATTTTAACTGATTTGGTGAATTTCGAATCAACTGCACATTTTTGTACTTTGGAGTTTCACTGATTCCCCAGACCTAATTTAGATTACTGTTTAAGCCCAGATGCTCAACAAAGCAGGGTTTAGAATCCACACACCTTACATTTGAAAATGTCCACCTTTTACTAATTAAGTCATTTTTTGTCATTTTGTTTGTTTTCATTCCGGAAACAAATGTTCTTTATCTCAGTGTATTCAGCTGAATGAAACACAATAGAAAAACAATTTCCAGGTGTTTTTTAGAATACCTCTCAAGCAAAGCCAGCTAAACAGACTATGAAAAACAAAGGACTGATAAATGAAATTCTGTACAGAATAGCAATGTTCATCCTATTATAACTTAAAGGATAACAAATTAGTTGAGTGATTATAATGGATCAAGCTGTTTCTTTGATTAGTGACAAAAGATCCATTGTTTCTGTATGGTCAACCATAAAATGGCAAAAGTTTATCCATGATATTTGCAGTGTTTCTCAAGTAGGGGTAGGATATTGTGTGAAAATAAATACCAACAATGGTAGATTGTGTAATGATATAATTCACTGATGTGCACTGCTAATTTATTATTATTATTATTGTATGTATTTATTAGTTTTTGATTCTAAAAGAACCTTTACACATTTTAAACAATTATTTCAACAGTGTGATACAATACAATCAATCAATCAATTTGTGCTTTAACACTTTAACAATACTAATACAAATACAAATAATCTAATCTAAAATCCCATTTCATTTCAGAGTTGCCATTTGGTATCTTATCTAAAAAGAAATCTTCACTAAAAGCATGTATGTTTAAAATGCAGATAAGAAATCACTTTTATATATTATAAAACCAATGAAGCATAACGTATAGTAATTGAAGATGAGATTTTTAAAATTCTAAAATTACTACAAGTTGTTTTAATCACCAAGGTAAACAAATCCCTACTGTAGATCATCTTGTTTTAGCATTTAAAAGCTTGACAAAATAGCGCCATACCCAATACAAGGTTATGTGTACCTCCTCAGACTCAGTATTTAGACAATAATCCCAAAACTCATCACTTTTATAGAGTCATAGTGGTTCACTAACCTGTGGGGTTCCTCATGGTTCTGCTCTATCCCCCTTCTCTTTAATATCTACATCCCACCTCTGATCACTTTGATACACTCTTTCGGCATTCAGTGTTATTCTTACGCTGACGATAGCCAGATCCTTATGCGCTTAGATCTGGCGCTCCCTGATGAGGCTCAGCACTGTTGTCGCTGCCTGTCTGCAATCTCTGCCTGGATGGGTCAAAATTGGGTCTGGCTTAACAGCGACAAGACTGAGGTCTTGGTCATCAGGGACCCCTTTTCGTGCCTTGAAACACTTGTGTATAGGCGCGTTACAAATGCCTTATCATATCATATCATATATCATATCACTGTGGTTCACCACTTTTTGGCCAGATGATTTAGGCCCACTCCTGCAACCCTCTGCAGTAGTAAAAAACCTGGGGGTCAAGTCCCTTTCTCTGCTCCCCCAAGTCAACACTGTCTGTCAAGGGGGTTATTTTAGACTCCACACTTTGCGGAAAGGTCTTCCTTTTCTTCCAGTGGGACTCGGTCCTACTGTCGTACCCACGCTGGTTGCTGGTTCGCTTGATTATTGCAACTCCCTCTATTTGGCCCAGCCGTCGTCTGCAGCTTTTGCACAACTCAGCTGCCCAGCTGGCCATGGGTGCCTTTCGCTACACCTCTGCCTCTGGCATTCTCCAGTTGCTTCACTGACTCCTGGTGGCCAGTCGAGTCAAATTTAAGGCACTGTGTATTGTGCACTGTGCCTTTTATAAAACTGGTCCGGAGTATCTGCAGGAGAAATTCTGCCAGTATGTTCCCCCACACCCTTTAAATCAGCCAACACGGCCTGTATTGTGGTGCCTCGCGTCAGGCGGGTTCCTATGGGCGTCGCTCTTTCTCGGTGGCAGCGGCCCGGCTGTGGAACTCTCTTTCCCTGTCTCTCCGTCTTACTGAGGATCACCTCCTCTTTTGGCGTGCCATTTAAACCTGGCTTTTCGCAACTTAATCTTTCTGCACACCTTTGTGGTTCCACTTGTCAGCCTGTATCTTTTGGCTTAGCGCCATGATGCTTTCCGGGGATTAAGTTTGCGCTTTATAAGTGTTTGATAACATAACATAACATCAGTGTCCGTTTTGTGCATCAGGAACCGCGCTTATGGAAGGTGCTTTGAATCAATAATGCAAACAGATAATGTATAGATCGACAGAACTTGCGGGCGGGGGGCACTACCTTTACAGAGAAACTCTAGCAGGGCATTGGTAGTTCCAAACCTCCTGCTATAGTCCAATGGGGATGACGTCCTAGAGAAGTATCTGCCTTATTTTGTAGGAATTTTCAAAGGCTTCTACTTCCAGTGGACTAAATACTGGACAGTGCAAAGCAAATTAGGATAATCACATTGTAATCAATTATGGTACAATCAATATTTCCTTAGCCAGAGCTCCTTTACTACTGTAGCTATGCTCATGTCCTGTCCCCTCCAATTGGCTTCTCCTGCCTAACGACTCGATGCATTGAAGGCTTCAAGTAGCGCATCCTTTAGAAATCAGCCTGTCCACATTTGGATGAGGTTTGAAAGTCTCACTTGAGGCTACCAATGGGTTTCCTCTGTGCCACCAAAACCATCAGCTATCAGTTCCCGAAGGAGACAACGTTCTCATCAGATCTTGTTTTCATCTAGTGAAATTATGGAAGAGACAGAGTTGTCATATCCTCATTTTAGAAAAGGATTTTTATTGGCTATAGCTATTTCTGTTCACACCACACATTTCTTCTTTGGCAGAATGATGTTTTATATCTAGATTATCAAGCATCCAATCTGTAGAGTGCTAAAGTACTGCCACATGGGGTGAGAGAATACTGGAAATATCAAAGACTTTTGACATAGACTTTATGCATAGAACTAAACACCCAATTGCTGCCAGGTGAAATCAAGCTATAGTTGGCTTTTCCCCATGCATACCACATTTTCCATGAACTGCATCTTTCGGTAGTGATGGATTAAGAGGTGCCAGTATACATCTGTATGATATTAATCTGTACTCCTAGCATGGGGCCTTTGGGCTCTCAAATCGTTAACATGAATTGTTGTCAAAACATTTGTAGTATCTGAAATGTGGTCAATTCAACTTTAGCCTAATGTTGTGTCATTTGGCTGTGCTCAGTAGAAGTGTACATGAACCTGTATATGAATGGCAGGGATTCTTTTATGCACACAGTAAGCATGAAATCAGCTCATTATCACTCACACCACTTCCTAGCTAAAGAGCAAATGTAAAAGTGGTGTGTGTTCAACCGAGCTAACTTTTTTGAAGAAAAACCACCTTCACTTTGTTCACAAATCTCAGGAGCCTTTCACATAACATTCTGTTCCCGCATGCGACTAAAGAGATATTCTGATCCTAATTTAGAATGCTTGGTTTCCATATTCTGGTAGGTTCATAACATTGGAGCAGTGCATTATGTGTTGTGTGTGCTATATTTACCATTATGACCTTGTTAACAGATGCTATATCACGCTAGCTCAGGCTCTGGGAATGAGCATGGGTGGCGCACCTGCAGGACCAGCAGGAACAGGAAAAACAGAAACAACCAAGGATATGGGAAGGTGTCTTGGAAAATATGTGGTTGTCTTCAACTGTTCAGACCAGATGGATTTCCGGGGACTAGGGCGTATTTTTAAAGGTGAGCTGTGTGTTGGTTATTTGAAATAATATTAAGTGAAATGCCTTGATCTCAGAAACAATTGGGTATTCATTGTTATTAGTTTTGTGTCCTAGTGAAAGCTGTTTATTTTTCCAAGCCCTTGGAAGGTTAACATTTGTACCACCAAAGGTAACACTTCCTAATACACACCAGTGAGATTAAAGCAGCGTTATGTCTTAGTCATGTCTTTATCCACATTTACAATTCTTGCAATTTGTCTTGCACTTTTGTGTTCGCTGCAGGTTTTCCACCATGATGAATACTCTCCCTATCCATGGTGGACAACTGTGCCTAAACCTCAAATGAAATGTCAACCAGGTGACTGCTGGGACTATTGTGACATTAACATGTGCTTATAAGTCTCTGCATATTGACTCTTAATAAATCATCTTTTCACTTCAAGTTATGTGGTAGCTGGGACAAGTAAAAGTAGTTTTCTTTCAAAAATTGTTCTTTTGACCCAGGTTTGTATTGTTACCTTTTTACTTGCATTGGTGTGGTTTCTCCCTAATGGTCTAAAAAACGTATTCCTCCATTAAAATTAGGAAATCATCCCTCCAAAACATTGCTCTCATTCCAAGACATCTATGATGATATTCTGTGGGATTGATGTCTTTCATTCCAACCTTGGCAATGGTAAGTGGTATATTCCCATTGTGATCGATCAAAAGAATCAGGTGACTCAAGAAACGCCTATAGGGAATCCACCATAATGAATAAAGACTTATTCTGCATCCCCTGCAACCAGCTGGGCACATCAACACGGTTTCTATGTCTGAGCCAGCTTGCCTGCAGCACACAGGGTGGGGGGGATCTGTCCTGTGTGGGTGTGTCTGTTCTTCTGTAATCAGAACGGATCATGGGTGACGAGCAGAGAAGCCAAGCAACTGCACAGTCTGCCATCTTGGCCACAGCCCTTTGAAACTACTTTTGCGTACAGACACAGATCCCTAAGAGTGTTGCCCCACTGAAGTTATAATACTACTACGTGCACCTACCAGATAAACATCAGATTTTAAGGAGGAGCACACATATGTCAGCAATTGGTGGAACACAGACTGCAATCCAGTGCATTCATGTGAAAAGATAATTGCCAGTTTCCTCGCCCTTTAACAGGTGTCCAGACTGGTACATCGTAACATTGTTGAACAACATGAGTCTGAACACAATTTGTGTACACAGAGATGGCATTTGAACCAAATGCAAGTGTGACAACTTGTATACTGAGCCATGTCAGGGTGGTTTGTGGAGAAGAAAGGAGGGCTAGGGCGATGATGTCATGAGGCATTCAGTTCATCCTGCACCTCATGCATTGCTGATCCAAACTAATCCGCGTGTCCATGGCATCACGTGTCATGGTAGTCCTGCTCAGTGAGCTTAATGTACCCACCCTTTCGCAAATCACATAAACATATCCTGCTACTTTGGAACATTTCCTGAGGTGCACCCATGCCCACCCTTGACATCTTACAGACTGACTGAGGCATAGATCATAAATGGCTTGTTGCTGTTGTAAGGCCATTGCCTTCTAGCTGATATGCTCCTTGTTTGAGAAGTACAGTAGGCCTTAAACCATAAAGACAGCCCTTTACAACTCTTCCCTTCATTTCCACCCATTTCAAATCTATGTCCACAGTTACTCGTTGCAGAGAACAAATGCCTATGATGTCCCAGAGGGAAATGGACATCAGATTGGATGCAGCAAGCAGCACCAGAGAAATGACAAGTTGTACTGGAACATGTGTCCAAAATTACAGGTGCAACTTGGACCAGGACACTGGGCCTGCATCTCTGATGGGGATTGGGTCAGAAAGGGCGGACAGAGGAATGTACCATTATTAGATCTCTACCTTCGACAACAGGCACATACAACACAGTTCATGCGATGGGTAACAAAAACAGACATCACAATGAACCAAGGAGAGCAGGAAGCCACAGATTTAGATGACGTAGCTGATGGGGTGGGAGGCAATTATGGTGATGCCATGAGGTCATGGGTCTCTGTCAGGAGCAGGAGGCATATAACAGGAGAGTTGTAGAGACTACTGAGTGCATTAAGTGAGACACAGGTGGAGTTTAAGAGACTTGTGACACTGTCTAAAAGGGCAACAGATCACAACAGGGCAGACTAATGAAGGGCCCATTGGGAAATCGGGATCAAACTGACCTGGACCAGACAGATCATGGCTACTGTGAGAAACCTTTATGGTATTCTTCCACCTTCTCCATCGGGATCTTCCATTCAGGTGGCCAGGGATCGCTTTTGGATCCCGTCCCTGGGGGTGCACAATCGTGGGCTCATCACCTAAGTGGAGGATCACGAGGGGTCGGGAGAAGGATACCCAAGGGTGAGACATGGTACTCCCCCATTCCCAATAATACCCCATCCTACTCTCCCTCAGCCTTGGGGTATTTTCAATCACACCCCATCTCCCCCTCCCCATTTGTAGCAAATTCTGAGACGAGGAAGATGCTACTAGGAGCACTGAAGATTTCCCATAGAAACAACATGGGGAAAGTAAGGGAAACCTACTATAGAAAGAAGTTGTTCCACTAATAGAGTCAGGCATTTAATAATGACCACTCTCACCTGACTCCACTGGACTATTTTTTCATCTCTAAAAGGTGTCGTTTTTCACAAGGGGGAGAGCGAGCTGGGGATGGTGTCTGGACCAGAGAAGCCAAGGAGCAGAGAGCAGCAAGAGTTGAAACCTGAAGGAGAACGGTGTACTGAGACGCTGCCCAGTGTTTGTGAGGGACTGCAGCGCCGCCAGGGAAATGTGCCTCTAAGGAGCCAGAGTAAGGCAACCTGCATCCCGCTGCATCCCGCTGGTGGTGTTCGGAAGGGTTCTTGTTCCCTTGGGATGTGTGCTGGTCTCAAAGGTGCCTGAGGGGCAGGAGGTGATTCCCTGACCTTAAACACGTGTATCCAGAGTGGCCGCTTGTCTGGTGAGTAAGAGACAGAAACTCAGGAGCATGTATTTGACTGGAGCGCAAGAAAGACAGTTTTAGAGTGGCATGGAGAGGAAAGTGAGATAAAATGTACCAAGGACAGAAAGTGTAAAAAATAATTGCAATAGGAGAAATAGAAAGAGGGGAGTTGTGTTAGTGGCACAGAAGAAAATTTAAAGTGAAAGAAAAGCATTTGAAGAGTGACAAGAAGTAGAAGTGGAATAAAGACTTTTGAAGAGTGTAAGGCGTGCATGTTAAAGAGAGGACAGTGTGTCAAGTGTGCTGGAAGCACGAGAAAGAAACGGACAAGTGCAAGGGTGCACGTTAAGAGAAAGGATGCGTGTATAGTACGCACAAGGCATGATAAGAAAGCAAAGGAATGTTCAAGTGTGCACGGTGGAAAAAAAGGCAGCAGAAAAAGGATGGTGCAAGTGTGCACAAGAAAGAAGCAAAGAAATACAAGAAGCGGTGCAGGAAGCACCTGAAAGTGAAAAGTTAAAAAGGAAGAGCAAGGAATAGAGAGGGGTTACAGATCAGAGTGGTCATACCTAGGAGGAGCAAAGAACATGGCGTTTTCAAAAGTCTCTGATTGTACCTCACAAGTGAAGTATGTGTGAAAGAACATATGTAAAAGGAAAGGTACATCCTGACAAGCTGACTTGTGTTTGAAACCAAAAGGGGCCTAAACCTGGGGAAGGGAAACCTGAGAGGCCTAACAAAGTGGAATGCCTAATATTTTATGGTACTGAAGGAGTTGAAGCTTGGGTAAGGTAACCCCAAGAATGTGAAAGAACTGTGCATGAAAAGAAACGTGCATCCAGACAAAACTGAATTGAACTGAAAGGGGCCTGAGCTTGGAGGTGAGGGGGGTAACCCTGAGAAGCTTCAAAAGGAACCTGGACAATTTAAAGCTTGGGGCAGGGAATCCCAAGGAGCCAAAGACTTTGAAAATATTTGAGAATATTACAAGGGCCCTGTGGAGATAGTCTTACGAACAGTCCTTTTTGATTTAACTCATTTTTGTGACATTGACCAAACTACACTTGGTGAGAAGACCACCTGAAATCAACCTTGGTTTCCTATTTTCTGTTGAACTACTATTTTTCCTTTTTAAAGACTTCCTAACACGTTTTTGTAAAGAGTGGGGGCAACCATAGTTTTAGACGCAGACAGACTTGTATTTTGGACTATCAGAATGTCGGCCCTTAGAAACATCAGTTAAGGGAACCATCCCTTTAGAGTTAAGACCAGTTAGGCTTCACACCAACCCAGGAACCTTAGTAAATACAGGTTTTGCAGGAAAGTGTTTGACAAGTGTTAGGTCATCTGCCGTACACCACGCTGCTTTTCTGCTGTGAAAGTTTCCATCTACGTTCAGCCGGTGAAAAAATCTACACTGCTTCTTAAATTACCCGGACCTAAGTGAAAGTGTAGCAGAAGTGTTTGGAAAGTGTTCGGCTGGGTGGCGGCTGTGGAACCACGTGTGAGCAGGATTATGGAAGTTTACACAGGATTTCGTCTTTGCAAGTAAGCTAACGTATGACTCTGTTCTACTGTCGTGAATCTCCCCCCGTCTCACCTGAGATGGCTTCTTGCAGGGATCCGTGGGAAGATTCTTCTTGTGAGCGGATCGGGTTTTGTACAGACCGGCACAAGTCTCTTCCGACTCCAGCGTGCGTTCAGCGTTCCAGGATACTCGCTGGTTTAGGACGTCCAAGAAGGAAGAAGCGGTTGCAAGGATACGTGGATTCCAGGAACAGGGTGGAAAGGAGAGGGTAGAAGGAGTGGGAATAAGGGTCCTGGAACTTGGATAACAGAAGGGTTCGCCAAGCTGCGAAGTACACGTCTAGTCACTACCTGTTGATAGCGTTGAGACGTGCGGGGCGTGGCATATTTATGGGACCTACTAGGTCCGCCGTGAAGGCTGGTGCGAGGCCTGTCACGTGATACGGCCATGTTGGGAGAAACAATGAATGCAAGCGCTGCAGCGATAAGGACCAGGAAGTCCAGAAGGGGCGTGTTCTGTGGGTCATGACATCTACAAGTCGATGACTTTATTCCTGTAAGTTGTTAATTCTGACCGTACATAAACCGGGTCCTTAAGTACACAGTGACACTCTGTGCTACGATCAGTGCTGGTGACGGGTCCGCCATGTGCTTGGTAACTGGTATCGGGCATTTAGCTGATCTTACTTCTTTAACTCAGCCATAGTAATTGAAAGCTCAGTTGAGGCGCAGCAGGCGTTTATGCCCAACAACAACAAAAATGATGAACTATTTTACTGACATAGGTGCCACAGTAGAAATCCATGAAGAACCACACAAAACGGCTGAATGTGCTGATGAAAGAGCGTGTACCACGGCAGAACTAAACAATAACGATTCTTTGTTGAACCTGTGTTATAGTCTGGAGCGGCAAATCACAGATTTAGAAAAGGCTGCTATTGCTAAAACTCCTCACTTAGATGATAGAAATGGTGATACTGTCAGAATTCCCCAAACAAACAACCGTATGGATTGTCAGACGATTTCTACAAGGCTCTCGTTTGCCTCGACTTGATGAAACTCCCGCCAGCATGAATGAGGACCAGGTGATCGACGTGTAACAAAATAATCAAGCTAAGGAAGAACGTCTGCATGATGATAAATTTAAAGAAATTGAGGCACATAATGTAGCAAAAAGCTTTGCCCTAAAACTATTGTTAAAGTTAATGCATAATATTGCGGGCCAGGCTCAAATAAATGCCAAGTTGCTAGCGCACCTGGGAGATCCTGATAATAAAGTGGGATGTCAGGTCATAGCAAGCCCCAATCCACAAAAACAACTACAAGGATCCCAGCAAATGAAAGAGAGTACAGACAAAGGCCATGGGAATCTGCAATCAACAAAAGTTGAGATCTTGGTGGCTAGTGAGGATGAAGAAGAAGAAGTAATTCAATTTACACAGAGAGAAAAGAGACGAAAAGGCAAGAGGGCAAGAAACATAATTAAGTCATCACAAACAAAGCCTGATCAGATGGAAAAGGAAATTGCTAATCAGAACATTAAAGGTCCTGGCTGCTCAAAATGCGCCAGAAAGAAGGCACCGCATAGAGCAAAAAGGAAGGAGCTGCAATTAGGGAATCTTACTGAGTGGTTACTAAGATCGACCAAGGCAAAAACGAAAATAGCAACGGCTCCAGAAGTTGTTGAAGAAGTTTCCTCTGAAAGTTCGATGGAATCCACTAGAATATATCTTGATAGTAGCAGCAGGAGTCCAGAGCCAATGAGTCCTTGAATAGCCTGAGACCAAGTTTGAGGCTGTTTAAGTCCAGTGTGAATGGAGTAGGAACGTTCATGAAGATCCCTATACCACTACAAAAGAAAAACAATGCTCCCAAGAAAACATTTACCATTAGGGAAACGTCTAAAGGGAAAAAGGACCTATAAACCGAAGCCAGCTGATGGAGATACTTGGATGTCTTTTGCCCTTAAGGTTAATTAAGAGCAAGGACTTTAAATTTGTTGAACAATGTCCAGGATTGATTACCAAAGTTCATTGCTACTCTGGGGAGGAGGTTAGTCTAATTCGTTCATACTCTGTTGAATTAAGCATGCAAGGGTATGAGTTAGATGGTGAATGTACGGCAGAACTAATAGAAAAGGGCGAACCATCTAATATGACCAGAGTTGACTTAAAGAAGCTTGAAAAACATATCCTAAAGGAAAGAACTAACTCTGGAGATAATAGTGATCCAAGTGTAAGATCTCATTGGGAATGGCTATGCTCATTCTTACCACCTATGCATAATAACAATAACTGAGATGATATTAAAATCATCTCATTGAATACTAGAGGTCATGGCCATCTCTTTCAGAGTGTAGGCTCTATGGGTTTGATAAAAATCTGCCTCTATTGTGTTTTTGCAGGAAACGTGGCTTATGCCTCAGGCCTACTTTGATGGATTCACTACATATGGTCGGGAAGCAGGCATGAGGCTGAAAGGACGCCCGTAAAGAGGATTCTAAGGAATGACTCAAAGCTGTCCCTAATCCTAATGTGCTGGGGTGTAAATCTAATTGGGTGTGGAACAAGAAATATTATTATTTAACATCTATGACCCTCCAGGAGATGAAAATACATTGGAGATCCAGCTTAGTGTGCGTGAATATGCTGCGTGTGTGACTTCGCCGTTGATGGGACTGTGGACATGATACTAGTCGGTTACCTAAATACCAAGATTGGGCGAGATAGTGATAGTCCCAAACCTGACCACATGATAAAAGGCAAAAATAACTTGAAAGATCGAAGGTGGACAACCTGTTTAGATGTGATTGATTTAAAAATTATCAATGGTATGGGAAATGATAAATCGCTGACATATACGTGGTCTAACGGTTGATATTTCTCTACAGTGGACTATGTATTTGCCAATACTGATATCTACACAAGGGTTCAATCTTTCAAAACCAGCTTTAATGAATTTAGTGACCATGCTATTGTTAGTATAAATATGAACCTGGCTACTATCAAAAACTGTTGTAGTGATAGGGTCGGGTCAGTTGATGTTAATGCTGCAGGCAATAGACTGGGTGGTCGGATAAAAACTTAGACAAGGTAGCAAAATGGAGTAGATGACTTAGAACGGAGTATACATTTATGGAGACAGCTGAGGAGATAGTAGGATGGATTACCTCTTGTATGCATGGATTTATGCCAATGGGAAGAAGGTTTATGAAAACTGGGCCTAAAAGGAGTAAACCATAAGATTGAATTGTTGCATTTGAGAAAAAAAAGAAGGCACAAGCTAATGGAGCCATAGAGCATATGAACCTGAGCTTTGAGGAAACATAGATTTGAAAGGTTAGAATAAGAAATGGGTACCAAAATTGCAGAAAGCTATATTATGCTACTGAAAGTAATATAATATGTCAAAGTATGGCAAGAATCCTACTTGATGGGGACTCTAAGAAAATGTGGGCAAAATATAAATCTGTGACTGGAGGTACCCAGGAGAAACTTATCTGCAATATAGATGAGAAGATCTGGGCAACCTTTCTTCATAATAAATTTGAAGGGAAGGATTTCCCCCTGGAAGTAAGATCTTTGGCTGAAATAAATCCCATGTTAGAGGATATAATTGACATCATTAAAAGAATGAAATCATCCAGAGCGCCAGGACCTCATGGTCTCTGTAACCTGATTATTAAGGACAATCCTGGATTTTGGGCGGACATGTTTTTGACATTATTCTGTAAAGTAATGTCCACTGGGGTGGCTCCCGAGTCTTGGATGACATTCCATATCATCCCATTATATAAGAAGGGATCCCGACTCGTCCCTGAGAATTATCGTTTACTTGCATTGACTGATGTTACTAGCTAGATTTTCTCTACCATGATTCTTAAAGAAATTAACTTATGGATATCCAATAAAAATATATATAGTCTATTTCAAACCAGATTTAGAAAAAAGGGTGCTCGACAAATGCGAATATTCTAACTACTAGTCTGTTGATTGAGCTTATGCTACCATAGAAAGAGATCTGTTATGGAATAAACTGCCGAAATTGGGCACACCAGACCATCTAATCTATGCATGTCAAATGATCTATAAAAACAACACAGCAAGAGTAAGATTTAACAATTGTGATTGCCTTAACAAACCTATCCCTATCAGGAGGGGAGTGAGACGGGGATGCGCACTTGCGCCTACCTCCAATTTATTTTTATCTGATTTTGCGATGATATTTGTTGACAAATCTAATGCCTTTCCCAAAATAGGTGATAATAAAATAAGGTTGGATCGGATATGCTGACGATCTTATTATTATGGATAATACATATATAGGAATTGTCAAAAGTGGCCAAGAGGTTTGTAAGTATGCAGTAAGCAATGGTTTGAAGATCAGTCTAACTAAGACTCAGTTTATGACGGTGGGGAATAAGTGCTCAGGGATAAAGTCTATTGAGAGTCAGCTAGGATTGATTAGTCGTACTGAGTACTACAGATACCTGGGGTTCAATCTGTTTTCTGGTAAAAAGAAAAATATTAGAGCACAAGAAAATAACAAAATGAAGGCTCTGTCCATTATGGCAGCCATTAGGACTTTCTCAAAATGTACCGCAGGATACTCTTTATGTGACATTCTGAGCATCTACAAACAGAAACTTGCGACTGCTTTTCTGTATGGATTGGAAGCCTCAGGGGATGAGTGGGGAGAATGGGCCGATCAGTTGGAAGGTGTGATATGGAGGAAAGTCTTGGGGTTAACCAACTACACCCCTATGGCAGCTATTCGCCTTGAATTAGGTTTATCTCCCTTTCAACCCTGATTGAGATAAACAGAGAAAAAATTGACATAAGGATCAGATATGCTAAAGCTCTGTCTGTAATCTCTATTATGAAAAATGCTTTGGATGAAAGGATGTGATGCCTTACAGAGATTTAAAAAGCGATGTGTGAAATTCTTTGAAAACATTGGATGGTGTCCTCACTGGGAAGAAGGAGAAGGTGCTCTCCTCAAATCTTTCAAGAATGCTGGTGATAAATGGGACTGGATCTCTAATCATGAGAAGGTCGGGGGGATGAAATCGTTGAGGACCTTTGCAAATTTACATTTTTGCTATGAAGAGCCTCAGAAGTACGTTAAGATACTAGCCTCACCAGTGACTCGTAGCATGTTCTTAAATTTAAGACTGAATAGATTGAAGGTTTTTGAAATAACAGGAGCCGGGCTGGGTTTACCTGAGGAAAAAAGACTTTGTAGACTCTTGTAATAATAAGAAAAGTATTGAAACAGCTAGACATGTTCTCACTTCATGTATAGAGATGAAAGATACATATATATGTTATTTTAAGAAATATGTTAATGACTTGGAGGATATCACCACTGAATCATTTTGGATGAGAATCATATCTGGATATAAACAAAGGTGTGATTATCGCAATTACCCAGATCTGGAAGGTTGTGGAAAAATATCTGCTACTTTTTTGAGGCTGACATGAAATTGCTTATAAATCTTTAGGCTATATTCCATTTCACCCAATGTCAATATACTAGGAGCATATCTGATGCAATACGTAATAGGCCTAAACTTATGGCGTATGCTATATGGGTGTTGGTTGAAATGTACATCGGCCATAGGTTGATCAGGCTAATAACAGGTGGATACTTAATGTTATTTTTAATATTTTATCTTTGAGTATTACGTTTTAGTAATCAGTTGCCAATAAGTCGTATTGTATAGGTTTATATTTTTTTATATGTTTTATATGTTTAATGTCAACACATCTGTTTATTTTTCGGATGTGTAAAAGTTTATGTTTGAACTATATACACAATTAGAACATTTAAAAAAAAAATACAGGTTTTGAAACCAACATCTTTGAGTCTGTGTCTCTCTTGATACCATGCCTGTCTCACATTACCAAGACACTGCTCATGTTCTGCCTCATATATGTGCAGATGGAAATGCAAGGATCATATTGTGTCCCCAGCAGTTGTGTATGTGTACATGAGGAGGGTGTAATACATGTACGTAGGTACCATTTAGATCATCAGATTAGTGAGGATAAAGGTCTGCCGTCTGTAGCAAGGGAGTCCAGCACTCAATGCATTATATATGTTACTCAAAGAACACGCTGTCTTTACTGCATGCATACAACAGTCACAGCTGCCCTTTAGTGTACTATTGTCACATTGGTCAGAGGACTTGTTTTTCAAGGTATTGCTCACAATACTGGTCCAGGGGACCAAGTAGCCTAAGCATATCAGTAAAAGGAATACAGTCACATGCTGGCCAGATCACCCAACTGATAGTACCTAGTGAAGACAGACACAGTTTTTGAGTTGTCATCTGCATGGGTGGAATAGTTTTGCTGTGACATGGAGGCACTGATAGGCCTACATCATCACCAGCCACACGGCTAGCCAGGGTGTCCACTATTCCCAGTAGAGAAATAGCTGCAAGTGTGCATATACTTTGAAAGTAGCTATACTGTAATTTATTGCGCACATCATGAAACTGTCTGCATTGTAGGTACCACATATACACTAGAATCAGATGCATTGTAGATGTTGCATATATTTTAAATGAACCACATTGTAGGTATGGTGGCACATCTTGACTCTAGCTGCATTGTAAGTACTGCATACATTCAAGAAAGAGCTGCAATGTAGATACTGCATATATTTTAAATTGGCTGTGTTCTAGGTACTGCATACATCTTAAAACTAGCAGCACTGTACGTACTGAATACATCTTGAATCTATTAGCACTGTACAAACTGCACACATGAATATAGCGCACAGATGTTTTATGTTGATGTCGGCCACAATCAAGGTTTGAATCTTGCTGCACCCAGACTGCACACATGACTGCTCTGATTTCCACTGAGCCCAAAGCTTTAGCAGGTTGTCGATTCCTCTTGCTGTTTAATCTAACTGCATTCAGAAATACACACTGTGACTGTTGGATTCCCGTTAGCCCCAGTCACTGTTTGAACATTGCTACACGGCCGGACAACACAACATGACCGCTCTAAACACAGCTACGGCCAAAGTTTAACAGGGTGTTGATTCCTCTCGCTGTTTAACCTCACTGCACTCAGAAGTACATTGTAACTGGTTATTCCTTGCCGTGCACTGTAAGGAACTCATGGTGGCAACAGTAAAGACAGACACAAGTGATCACAGTTCAAGGGTGTTTATTGTACTAGTGGATTCTTGTCAAATAAAAGGGGTCTATACTAAAAAAACTATTGCCAATCCTTACTAATAGTTAGAAAAAAGAGTGTGGGATAATGTTCACCAGAAAAGAAAGAAATGTTCACCAAATAATAAGTCAGGATGGTATGGCTGGATCTCCCTTCCCCATGTTTGAAGCACGGTGTTAGGCAGAAACCTGTGCAGTTCGCTTAAGGACCACTGCAAAAGATTTAAGACTACAGGTGTTTGGCAGTAAACCCACTTGGTAGCAGTCTTTACCACACAGATTCACTTGGTAGCTGTGGCTGAGCAGTCAGACTTCCCTCAAGAAGAGTTAGGCAGTATGCAGAGTATACACAATAGGTACAGAGACACAGTAGCACAAACAAACACTGACCAGAGCTTTGGTGTAAAAGTATATAATTATTTATTTAAAAACACACTTGTAATGTACACTAGCAAAAACGAGGTAAGTAAATTCAGCACACAGTCACTATCATATATATACAACCCTATTCACTTATTAGACAAGTCTTAGTGAGAAACACCACTTATTTTCAGACGGAGGTGAGCGCTTAACATAAGATGACACTCTAATAAGTTGTAAAGAAAGGGAGGAAAAAGGCAGGGTTAAGGAAGCACACAAGTTTCAATACTTTTACAAAGAACCACGGTAAGGCAAGATAGGCAGAGTTCTACTGGAGAGCAAGGAAGTCAATTGCAAGGCCCACTCTTGGAGAGAGCAAGCAGAAGGGGTCCAGGTTCACACAGTGGGGTTATGCCCAAAGGGTCTTGTAGATAGTTTGTACAAAAAGGATGAAATTAAAGTCAGGCAAAGTTAGCTAGGTTGTCCCAGGCTTCTGTGGAGAAGCCTGCCAAAAAGTGGAACAAAGGGCTCGACTTGGGTTGGAGTCGCAGAAGAGAACACAAATGCCATTTTAGAATCGAGTTCTGGCAAAAAATACAAACCGGTGAATTAATATTAAATAAATAAACCGGCAGTATGTTCGAGGCTATAAGAATTAAATAATTAAAGTTGGTAGCCTCGAACAATGTGACAATCCCATAGAGGTATATTCGCGGTCGAATATAAAAAGTAGTATCCACTGCCACCAGCCAAAACTCGATCAGGGGGGACGGAGACGTGCCCCCTCGAACAACAGACCCCGGGGCAATCAAATTGCCCCGACCAGTACGTCCACAATATGATGGTTTGTACTGGTTTCTGTTCATAATTTGGGACTAGTAAAGCCAATGGTGACTTTACATGCCCTGGGGGGACAGTAGTCAGTCCCAGGGTATGGAGTCTATGTTGGGGGGTCGATACGACACCCCTGGGTTACGGCACGGAGGGTGCTGTGTAACGCACATCAAAAACACATGAGACCCTATGGAGTAAAAAACCCCATAGCCCATAAAACACATGGAAAGACAAAGGAACACCTCAAATCATGTCTAAGAGTGGGAGTAAAAGAGTCTCACTCTTAGCAGGAGAAATAAATAAACCCCCAAAATCCAGCAAAGCTGCTGGGAGACTCACTAGGTTTGGGAAATTAGCCTTTACAGAGAATTCTCCCTAACACACGGGACAATGCGGGACTCTCGAGCACAGCACACTCCTGGTCCTCAACAGCACGAGTATCACAGTTCAAATTATATCAAAGCCCCTTTAGGGGCTGAGTCTCTTTCCTGCAACGTCTCTTGTCTTAGAAGGTTTGCTGATTAGAAGTTACAAACAAACAAAATTTCTCTCTGTGTTCTTCGTCCCGATTCCACACTGAAAAACATACAAAGGTTCTCTCTGTTCTTGCACCGTGGGTGATTGCTCTTCACTTCACCCTTAGGATCTCCCTCCGCCGGGCATGGATCCTCCTTGTAAAAAGTGTCCCCCCTCCGTTGGGTTCACTACAGCCTCTCAAATATCGCTCGTAATCTTTAGGAGCCTTAATGTCCGTTTATACAAACAACAAGGTGACACGTTTGTTGGTACACTGTTCTCGGGTGTACTATTCTTCACCCCTTTTCGTATAAATGACAAATAAACAAACAACAGTTCTTTGAGCAATTGCTCTTCGCTTCTGGGATCTCCCTCTGCTGCCCTCAGATCTCTTCTTGCAGTCTTTGGATGATTGCTCTGCCCCCTGGGATCTCCCTCTGCTGGGCTTAGATTGTTGCAAAAATGGGCTTCCCTCTGTCAGGTTCCCTACGGCCCTTCTTCTACACAGTTCATGTATTGCTCATTCTGATCAGAAAGCAGGGTTTCTTTCTCTTCAGCTTTCTTTCGGCATCCCTCCTTCGGGTTCACATTTGCCACTTATCACAGTTCACAATCATAGCGGAACGTGGGGTTCCCTTCCCCTAGCTTTCCTCTGGCAATGGTTCAGAGACTTTTGATTGTACAAGGGATTTGACGTGAACCTTGTAGGACCACTCTGACGCCTCACGCCACCCTTTACTAAGGCCTTCTGGTTGTTGTAGTTTTTAAAAAAAACAGGTACTGGTCAGAGCCTTTCGAATAAGAGCCCACGTTGCGCCGGACCGCTCTTCACCTGGACCTCAACTGGGCTTTCTTTAATGTTCAAACATACACACAAGTCAGTTCTTCTTGCGTTCAAAATATTGCTACACAAAACCTTGAGCTTAACACAGTTCGGTTTGATATCAGCTTCCTCCAACTCCCCGGCTGTTCTGAACCCGTTGGCTTCTTTGTTTTTTGGAGTCAAGGATAGTATCACGGTAGCCAGCTTGCCTCTCCGCCTGAGTTATCAACGCGGGAGGTCCCTCTGTACCAATTACATCTGTTACTCCGCACGTGTTCTGACTTGAGTGTCGTGTAGACCGTTGAGACCTCCGTCCCCAAGTGACACACAGAGAAACCAAAAGAAACCCGCTGTGCGACCTTTGGGGCCACAGGTGGGAGATGTTACTTCCCGGATCCACCGAACTTCTGGAACACCGATGCTGCTGCAAAAAGAACGAGGTTAAGTACCAGGCAATTACAATATATCACAAGAATCAAAGGATCTGAATAGTCTTACCTATCCGGTGTTTGGAAAACCCAGGAAACCTAGGAGGGAGGTTCGAGACTCAGATGAGGCGGTCCCTAGAACAAGAGGAATGCAGGCAAGCGTGGATACAGGATAAGCCACCTGTATAGCTAAGGGCGTAACTTGAATCCCCAAAGGGAAATGGCATAGAAGTTCAACAAGTACCAAGGGATGATCCGAAGACAAGTGAGGGTCGTGTCGAAATCCAACAATAGGTAAGCAGTTCCAAGCAAAGGTACAAAAGGATAATCCGAAGGAGTCCAAGTGAGAGTTCCAAGATCAAGGTAAACCAATAGTGTTATCAAACGTAGCGCCAAACAGGGTCTGAAGACAGCTGAGAAGCGATGAGTGCTCCGTGCATCAGGCTTTATATACTGTGCGTTTCGGGGTCATGTGACGTCCACCAAGGTCACGTGGGAAACGCCGCTCTGAATCACGTGAGCAAGTGAACGATCGGCGTGGAGGTGTTCCGCCGCCCCTTCTACTGTATGTTCTCCATGGCAACTGCCAATGCAGGAAGGGCTGCAACCGGGCCCGTACATTGTACCTGGTACGGAACTTTCGGTCCTTTGGGTAAACCGAATCATATGAGCCTCGAACCCAGGAGGGAGTCGTGTGGGAACCCGAGGAAGGTGTTGGGGAGATGTGAGCAGTGTTCTGGTGTGCAGAGGATCGTCTAACAACACGTCAGCTGTAACTCCCAGTCTTACAATTTCCCTTCTGGAGGCTTTGCGGTTCTGAGTTGTATTCTATTGTATTGTATTGTATTGTACTGAAACTTACAGAGCATGGACAAGACCAAAAAAGGCATCAAGGCGGTGAGAGGGTAGAGAGGAAGGGAGCAGCAAGGGATTACAACAGAATAGTCTAAAGACATTTATGGAAGGGGAAAACATCTGGAACATTACAGATGTTAAGGGGAAGGGCATTCCACAGAGTGGGACAGAGCACAGAGAAAGACCTTCCTCTGTCTCAAGTCTGTTGGAAACGGGGAATACTGAGCAGAGATTGATTTGACGAGCGAAAATCTTTGCCTGGTCTATAAGGTGTCAGTCTAGATTGCAAAAACTCAACTCCTGAACCATGAGTGACTTGATAAACGAGACAGAGAGCTTTAAACTTAATACTGCTTTTCTCCGGGAGCCAATGGAGTTGGCAAAGAAGATCTTGGGAATGGGCCAATCGAAGGCCATTAAGAGCAAGGCGTGCTTGAGAGTTTTGAAGAATTTGCAGTCGCTGAAGCAGAAATTCAGGTTGGCCCAAGTAAATGCCATTACAATAGATGATTGACCCCATGATAGAAGCAGTAACAGTTTTTGATTTGGAATCAGGCAGCAAGAAGGGGAGAACCTTGTTCAGTAGTTTGAGTTTTGCAAATCCAGTTTGGCAGATTGCTGAGATTTGGGCTGGAGCCTGAGGACATCATTTTAATACCTGAGCCTTTTGTAATAGAGGAGGGTTCAGGGCAGGGGCCAAGAGATGGGGCCAGTAGTCGGTGGTCCAAGATGGTCCCGAACAAGAAGAGCCAACCAACAAAATCTCGGTTTTATCACCATTAAGTTGGAGCCAATTCTTGGATATCCAGTCAGCAACTGCTGAGAGACAATCCTTCAACTTTTGAGGAGGGATTAGTAGAGGGGGCATTCAGTTTGAAAAGAATCTGTGTCTCATCGGAATTGGAAAAAAAATGTATGCCATTAATGAAAATTAATTTTGCAAGAGCCAACATATACAAATTAAACAAAAGGGGAAAAGGGCCGACCCTTGAGGGAGCCTGCAGTCCAGGCTGGTAGAAGAGGAAGTAAAAGGAGAAAGAGAGACAGTCTGAGTTTGGTTGGAAAGAAATGATGAAATCACTTCAGGGGGGGAGGGGGTTCCAGCTTCCTTCAGACAATGGAATAGTCTATGATGGTCAACATTATCAAAGGCCGCGGAGAGATCGAGAAGGATAAGGGTACCAGTCTCTCTGTGGTCCTGAAGTAATGCAATGTCATCAAGAAGAGCCATCAGGATGGATTCAGTGCCCATACCAGGGCGGAATCCTGCCTGGAAAGGGTGGAGGAAATGGTTGGTTTCAGGGAAAGCAGAGAGTTGTGGGGGTGACAATCGATTCAAACCGTTTCGGGCAAGGGTGATATCCCTCTTCGTCGTCCTTCCAGGTCTCACCGCTTTTCTTCTCTCTTTGTACTGCCGGTTTTGTGTAGCTCTCCCCTTGTGTGTTCAGCCTTGCTGTAAGTGTGTTTTCATGCTCCGTCTTTTAGCCCTGTGGGTAAAGTAAAGGGTTGTCAGGTGTGTGTGATTATTGTCAATTGCCTTATTCTGCCTGGCCCTTGAGTTAGGACATGTCAGGTAAACAGTTTTGATATTAGTCTATATTTTGTCACAATGTAAAAAAGAGATTGTGTACGAAAAGGAAGGGGGTAGAGTCTGTAGACATCCTACTGGTTAGGTGAATTCGGAAGGGTGGGTTTGGAAGGGTTTGTGATATGAATACGGGGGCCATTGGCGATTTGTTAAAGTAGACTCGGAATTCGTGAAATAATAATCAGAGGGACGTGGAGAAAAATTATTTGGATTGTAGATGTTACATTTCGGAGGGGGACATGATTTGGATGAGGTTGAGGTGAAATGACAGCGTTCTTAACAAACCCAAGGAGACATTGGGAGAGGAAATTATAATAGAGGAAGGGGAATACCCTCTCTCACCTAATGGTGGTGTTCTCTCTGGGCATTCTACCCTGATCTTTCCACTCAACTCGCAGCAGAGAGGAGGAACACCCTTGGGTTTTTTACAGCACAAAGGTTTAGTTGCAGACTGTCCCAAACACCGATCCAATATTGCTATACTCAAATGCCACACCGTAACTGCTTTACACTCTACTGCACGCAAACGTTTAAGGTGCAGTTGTATTGTATAGTATTGTATTTATATATAACATTTGTAGTGCGCACAAAGACCGTAAGGTATCGAGGCGCTGAGTGATGAGAGAGAGAGAGAGAGAGAGAGAGACTGAGTAAGAATTAAGTAAGAATTAAGCTGAAAACAGGTGGGTTTTAGTGCCTTGTGGAATGGGAAAAACTATTGAAGTTTGCGAAGGACAAGAGGCAAAGCGTTCCAGAGCATGGGGTTGAGGACAGAGAAGAATCTCCCTCCAGCTATGGCCCGAGAGAATCTAGGAACGAGTAACAAAAACTTGTGTGTAGAACGCAATAGGCGATTGGGGATTTATGGCTGAATCCTGAAACATAAACAATCTGCTCCAACATTGTGGATAGCACGATGTACCATGCAGAGAACCTTAAACTTAACTCGGCTCCTAATGGAAAGCCAATTTAAGTGAAGCAGAAGTTCTCGGGAGTGAGCAAGTCTGGGAGCTCCGAGGGCAAGACGTGCTACAGCATTCTGGAAAATTTGGAGGCGTTCGAGTAGCCTCTCAGGTTGCCCAAGGTAAATAGCGTTACAGGAGTCTAAGGAACTCATAATAGAGGCTGTAACAATTTTTGATCTAAGAGAAGCTGGGAGAGGGAGAACTTTTTTTTAAACCTTAAGTTTTATAAAGCCCATCTGACAAACTGTGGAAACCTGAGCTTCCCAGGATTCAGAGGACATGAGTTTAATCCCAAGACCTTTCACCACAGGAGTAGGCTCAGGGCAAGGGCCAAAAGAAGAAGGCCAGTAGTCGCTGGTCCACAGCTGACCATCTGCATTGGAACCAACAAGGAGAACCTCAGTTTTCTCACTGTTCAACTTCAGCCATCTATTGGCCATCCAGTCACTGACTGCAATAAGGCTATTGGTCAGCTTATTAGGTGGATCAGTGGAGGGCGTGTTTAGGCAAAATAGAATCTGGGTATCGTCAGAATAGGAGAAAAAATGTACTCCGTGGCTGCCGATAAGTTTGGCCAGTGTCTGCATATAAAGGTTGAAAAGTAATGGGAACAGGGCAGAGCCCTGTGGGACTCCACACTGAAACACATTGGGCCTCATTACGACTCAGGCGGTAAGGGTTTTACGGCGGCGTAAACAGTGCCGACCCTTACCGCCTGAGTACGAGGTCCCTTAGCGCCATGGAGGTTTTAACACCTGCTTTTAGCAGGTGTTAAAATCCATGGCGCTAAGGGACCATGGAGTTAATTACGCCACCGTAATTTACGGTGGCGTAATTAACACCTTCCCCACTCCCATTATGCCCTATGGGGCAAAATGGGAATGGGGAAGGGAAAATGGGGATTTACCGCCCCGCCAAGGTTGGAATGGGGCGGTAAATCCGCCAACCACCATGGCGTAAACGTAGTTTACGCCATGGTGGTAAAGTCACGGCCCAGGCTGTAACTTACCGCCTGGGTCGTAATGAGGCCCATTGGGCGAGGAAGTAAAAGGCGTAAGAGAAACCGCTTGGACCCATTCTGACAAAAAATAAGAGAACCATTTAAGCGAAATGCCTGCAATTTCCGCCTCATGGAGGCACCAAAGCAGCTTCTGGTGGTCAACCGTATCAAAGGCCTTTGAGAGGTCAAGGAGAATCGAGGCTCCCACCTCTCTGCGGTCCTGAAGTAGAGCAGTGTCGTCCATCAGTGTCACCGGCACAGATTCTGTTTCAATACCAGGACGAAATCCAGATTGAAAAAGGTAGAGGAGTTAGCTAGCCTCCAAAAATACAGAAAGTTGAGGAGTCACGATTGATTCCATTGGTTTCATCAGTACTGGGATAAGGGAGATGGGGCGATAGTTTTCAGCTCCGCTCCTTGTCCAAATCTTAACACACTCAGAAGCTGGTGACTGTTGGTACTCCCACTCCCTATTTTCTAGAACACAGATGTAACCGCCTGCTGTGCCACTTGGACAAACCTTTGCCTCAATGGTACAATTACAATATTGCTAATTCTGCATTTGCCCACAGCTCAACTCCTACCATGACTTCAGACCCAAACCCTACAGGTCTTTACTTTGCCCCAACTACACTGCAGTGCACATATCTCCATAAGGTGGACCAGACTGAAGTTGACTACAACTCACAAGCTAGCACTGGGCAACAATTGAGTGGTACTCAACCCAGTGCACCCAACTCTAGCAAAAAACCTGTCTGCCTCACAGAGACCTTCTCCAACACATGGCAGCCCCGGGCGAGTACAATGAACCTTTGCATCTGTGAACCGACAACAGCACACAAACCAACTACCACAGAGAGACCTTTGCCACGGTGAAGCAATACTGGGACACCACAGGGAGGCTCTTGCCACTGTGAACCCGACTCAAACACAAAACCAAACAAATACAGAGAGACCCTAATCACAGGGAAGCAGAGCTCTACACAGCACTGCATACTCTGACCACACCCACCCAAAAGGAAACCGGGAAAGCATGGAAATATTACTGGAGACCAGGAAATAAACTAACCATGAGGGCACATGCCGCCGGTAAATAATAAACAACAAACATACACCACAAACCTAAAAGAAAACCACCTAAGCGAGGAAATATAACTGGGGACCAGGAAGTTGCTAATCCAAGGGGACACCCGCCCTGGGTAACTTACATTACAAACTCAACACAAGTTATATACCCATACCCCCGACATGCCTCGATACAAGAAAGACAACGAAGCAAAAAAGGAAAATGGAAACAGGCGGGACACCATAACCCAACAGGATGGAACCTACCCTCCAGAATTCACAACACCTAGGAACCCTGTGGGGACACCACTAAACGGACTAAGGATACAGACCAAGAAAATAGCAAACAGAGAATACTTCTCACACTACCTCACCACCTACAAATCCAACTCCATGGATAATAGACAAAGGGAATATAACCCACAAGCAAGAACTAAAACAAAAGTGGACCCCACCAGGACGCCAAACCAAATATACCAAAAAGCAAAAGACATAAACTTGAATAACACCTTTGGAAAAACCACAAAAAGAATCAGGGGCAAACTCAAGTCCATAAACATTAACTCACCCTACATTACTAAAGACTGGAATAAAACACCCAAGCTCAAACAACCTACCAACCTGCATGAACCAAATCTAAGCAACCCAGCCATCAACCTAATTAGACTACTCAATGAAGAGATAGAACACCCAAGAGCAATCTCAACAAGCAGCCCCACCCAGGAGAGAATTCCTAGTAATGAGAACCCGACAAATACAACACCAGTTGGGACACACGAAAGAACAAACAACAACCCACAAGGTAAAATAGGAAAACTACACTACAGCTTACACAACTTAAGATCTATGGCTAACCACAGAAATATATTATCTCCTCAGCGAGGGAGGCACAGACATGCTTTTCCTCACAGAAACATGGCTATCATACAACTACACAACTATTCTGCACAAAGCCATACCGGACAATTTCAAACTAATACACGCCAACTAAGAAAACAAAAGAGGAGGCAGAATCTCAATGGCGCACAAACAGAACATCTGCACCACTCCCTTCAACTAACATGGAAGATTGTGAATCCCTCCTCGTGAAGATCAAACGCAACAACCAAATAGTGTTCCTTCTCATCTACAGGCCACCATCCTACAACCCGAACTATGCAACGAAACTCGCTGACTCCATCGCCAATCTTTCCACCTACCATGAAAGCCTAATTGTCCTGGGGGACTTCAACATCTGGTTTGAAAGAGAGAAAGAAATCACAGCAAAGTCAGTCTGCGCCCTCCTGGAGACACTCCACTTCAAGCAGATAGTAAACAGATCCGCCCACAATGCCGGACACATTTTGGACGCAATCTAATTCAGAGAAGGACTCTGTGCATCTGGCACATCGATAACATTAGTATGCAGCATACTGCCTGGAAATGCAATATTGCATGCCACAAGGAAAAGAAACTGGAAGTTCTCCAGCATCGGGTCTGGCATGGATTCACATGCTCATGAATATTCCCTGTTGTCTGACTGGGAATCCTCTGTAAAAGAAAAAACAGTTCCACTTTCACTTACAAACTGTATTTCTCCTTTAAACCAATCAATGTCCTCTGGGTCATGCTGCCCCCTTCCAGTGACAGTGCTCTCCCAAACCCCCTCCTCTGGCAGCCATCTTCAGATTTGTACTGCACACTTCAGTGTTAGGAGTCCTCAAGTTTACTCTGCAAGCTACTTCTACGTTTATTTCGTATTTTTGACAGAAAAGGGTTCTATTTTTGTTCCGAAACAGCCCCTGTGCTCTCTGCTCCATCTGCCGACAGCGGGGATCCGTTGTCAGTGAATTTTAGCTCCCCTCAAGGGCAAAGTTTCCAGCAGGCCATTGGGCCTACTACGCACCTTCCGACCATGAAGGAGGAGAAGGAGGAAGAAAGAGCCCTCTTGAAGTCCTTCACCAAGTGCGGGCTAAGGAATGTGTTTGTTGAAGACAAGCACCTGCAATGCCTCTGCTGCCTGCATCTAGACCACAAGGAAGGAAAATGCCAGATATTCCTCGGTTTCTCCAAGAAGATGATGAAGGATAGGCACAGTAGATTGGCGGGTTGGCTGAATGCCAAGGCGTCTGCCCGTGCTCCGAACAGGGTCATGCCTCACCCAGGACTGGCCGGTCCCAGGACCGGTCTTCTAAGTCCTTTGAAGGGGCCTCATCTTTGGGGCCCAAGACAAGGCCAAGAACTGCAAGTCTCGGTTCACCGGAGTCACCTTGGAAGCAGGTCCCACAGTAGACTGGGCACGATCGACATCACCCTCTATCTCCATTGCCAGCCTGCAATTGAGCTCCTCCTCGAAAAGAAAATCAGCCAACCCAGCTAAACTGCGGGAGAAGCCAGAGAAGCCGCGGACTGAGGAGAAGAAGGCTGCCTGCCCAAGAAGGCCCAATCGGCACACGATATGTCTTCTGCGAGAATAGAGTTGATGGCGGCTGCTCTCACAAAGGCTAAGGGGGCTGACCCTGTGAAGGTAGCCCCGTCAGTGCAGAAGGTATCCCTGCCCGAGGCACGAAACCGCCACAGTGACTTTGGCAAAGTCTGCTAGGCACACCGGAGTAGGTGACACCATCTCAGAACCCATTTCTGACACCTCAGGGTGGAAAAAAGGGGGGGGGCAAGGAGGCCCCAGATCAGTCCCAGGCCGTGGCTAAACCATGGAAATCTTTTCCACAGATGACGAGGACCTGGAGTCCTTATACACGGTCCACAAGGATGTGGAAGAGGAGGACGGCAACGATGGCGCAGGGTCTAGTGTTCTGATCATGCCTGTTCAGCTGAGGGATGTGTCTCTGGACATCTTGTCGACCCGCCACACCTTGGTGTGGGAGATCCAGAAGAGGATGCCACGGGACTCGGTTTCCATGGTCCACCAGGCACCCAATCAGCTGCCAGCGAAGGAGAGGAAGCATCATCCGATGCACCCATTTCAGCCTCCACATTCACGTCGGGCCCCCTCACTGCCAGCAGACCCACACACGGAGACAGATACATCCACAACAAGGATGGACGACGACTATGATATTGTTGCAGTGGCCGGTGGCTCTTTGCAGCCTAGGGCATCCCCACCGGATGTGGTTGTTCCATTTCATGATCGCCAGAGCCTCCGAGCTATTCCAGCTTGTGCCTGAAAAAAACAGGAATGAGGGTTTCTTGTACCAGAGGCATGAGGCCAAGAAGAAGACAATCATGGCAGTGCCCCTTCTGGACGACGTGTGGGAGGAGGACCTGGCCCTCTTGTAGAACCCTTGCATGGCTCCGGCCAAACGGATAGGCTGGAGAAGAATTACTGAG
Organism: Ambystoma mexicanum; assembly: GCF_040938575.1. Classification (NCBI taxonomy): domain Eukaryota; kingdom Metazoa; phylum Chordata; class Amphibia; order Caudata; family Ambystomatidae; genus Ambystoma; species Ambystoma mexicanum. The sequence goes on along the minus strand of NC_090930.1, from coordinate 1,362,039,570 downwards.
TGCCGGATTCCGCACCCAAGTGCCTGAGCTCGCAACCATTGCCAGATTTGGTGGTTTCGGCAGACGCGAGGAAACGGTCGCTAACCCAACCTCATCATCTTCAGTCCCTCTGAACAGCGAGGGTAAGAAAATGATTTACACTGCGGCGTCCACCACCAAGGCAGCCAACACGCTGTCATGATGCCTACCCCCGGGGAGCCAGACCAGGTCCAGCAACCCCGGACGCAGGCATCAAGTTATTTTGAGCAAGCCCAAAAAACCCTGCTAGGGGCTGTTTGGGTGCGGTCCTGGCGCCTATGGTGCCAGGCTCATATGGAGAGTCAGTCCTGGCACCATAGGCGCCAGGCTCATAGAGTAGAACTTACCTGATGCAGACCATGCTGCAAGCTTACCTGATGCAGACCATGCTGCAAGAGCTCCAAGCCAAATGAGGCTTGGAAGGGACTATTTTACCTAGGGACTATTTTTTACTCGGGCGGGGCTGGGGAGGAATACTTACCTGGGACTACTTTGGAGGCTATTTAAACCACGCCCGAAGAGCAGCACACGCTTCGCGTTATTCTGCATCCAGCAGCGTAACGCTCACCGTGCCTGCAAGTCTGCATCCAGTCTTCTGCCACGCCCGCCTCGAGTTTGGAGCTCCTAGAAAAAGGGAGAAAGAAGGAGAAAAGGTTAGAACAAGAGCAATACCTTTTGATCCTTACCTGAATCCCCGATCCATCGCGCCTTCGAGCTGGAAGAAAGAAGTTATTTTATGCGCGTCGCCTCGCCTGCTGCAGCACCGCGCTGAACTCACCGACCTTCGCAGCATCTTCACATTCCACCGCATCCTCCTGCATGTTCCCGCCGCATTCCGGCACCTAAGGAGTAGACAAGAACAGCAAGGTGAGCCAAGGGAATACACAGAGGAATATTAGTTACCCCCCCATAGACTTAGCTGATTTTACCACCGGGGGTACTATTCCTCTTCATGGGTCGGCGCAGCTTCCACTGCATCTTCGCCGAACCCCAGCCCCTAAGGGGAAACAAAAAGACAGCAAGGTGAAACAAAGGGACTATCAAGGGGAACCCTCCTCACCACAATAGACTTACCTGATTTCACCGCCGGAGGTATTATCCCTGAGACTTCATACTTTCTCTAGGTGCCTGAATAAGGGAGAAAGCAACAGGTTACATATTGACATTATTTATCGAACTGTGTTGGAAATATAAATCCTTACCAGAATATTACCGGTTGCCACGAGGAACTCTTCACTAGGGTCAAGCTGCAATCTGCAAGGAATCGGACAAGAGTGAAAGTCAGGCATTTGAACTCTTACGAACTACATACTTTTCGGAGTCAATATTGTTCTGGAACTCACCAATTCCTTCGAGCCAGTGAAGCAACTGGTTATCAACACGTCCCTGCGCTCAATGCAGGATAGAGAGCTCACCTTTTCAAACCATAAGGTGAGACTATAAGAGCCGACATCAAAGGTGATCCATGGGGAGAACAGCAAGGGTGGGGGGATTTACACTCAACTCCACGGGTGGTTAATTCCCTTTCTCCATTTGCAGAAGAATATTCCTACGGGCCAAGCAAACGAAGCTAGGTGGGCCAGTCCAGTCCGTCATCTTGGCCCTACGCGTCACATTGGTGGAGACCGCAGCTGTCCAGTTCAGATCGATGCCTCTGTGGGAGCCAGGTGAGCGTAACAGAACGCGAAGCCTTCCCACAAATTCCCACCCGGCGTTATGGATACCTCAGAGACTGACCAATTGGCCCAGTTACTAGGGGAACTGAGGGCTGAAGTGCATTCCGCCCGTCAAGAAACCAATAATCTTAGGAGAGAACTGATTTTGTCAAAGGAGCGAACTGATGACCTTGCTAGGCAACTATTGCAAAGCCAGGCTGGACAAGCACCCCTACCTGGTTCCTGGAGAAATCCAGCTCCTGTGTTATCGAGTAACCCTGTGCAAATAAACCTACCAGGAAACATTCCATTAGCTCCACCCGAACGCTTTGCCGGAGATCCCAAAAGGTTTGCCGTGTTTATGAACCAATGCCGCTTGCACTTTTTATGCAGACCTGGAACCTTCCCAAACGATCATGCCAAGGTAGCCTTTGTATTGTCATATCTCAGCGGCAGTGCAGCTGATTGGTCAATTCCACTAGTTACTCAGGATGACCCAATTCTTCGGGATTTTCAGGGCTTTCAAACGAGCATGGAAAGACTATTTGCCTGGCACTCCCAAGGACAGGCCCTGGATAACGAACTTTTGTCCCTACGATAGGGTAACCAGGACCTTCTATTCTACATCGCAACCTTTAATAGGTTGATAGTGGAAACTGGATGGCCTGAGGTAAAACGAATCACGTTATTTCATCGAGGGCTTCGAGGACAACTCAAGGATGTCTTGGCTCAAGTCGTGAACCCACCTCAAGACTGCGCTGAATATATAGACTTAGTGGTCCAGTTAGATCACAGACTTTAGAACAGAAAGGCTGATCGAGCCAAGTTTGAGAATCGGGTGTTGGTTAAAACCCACTCTAACCCCAAAGGAGCAGATGCTTCAGAACCCATGCAAATTGGAGGGGTTAAAGGACCCTTAACCCAGAAGGAAAGAGAAAGGAGACGTCAAATGCAATTGTGTCTATATTGTGGAACTTCTGGGCATTTTCTATGGGATTGCCATGTAAAACCACCCAAGAAGGTGGTAGGAGCTGCTGATAAAAGCTATATGGAGTCGTCAGACTCGGGAAACGACCACGCCCGACAAGCGTAGAGGTCCGCTTGCCGAGCTTGAAGAAGGATACTCAAACCTCGCATTTCATCATACCAATGGTCCTCGTAGATCCAGGGCAGCCATCGCGTATGCACGCAGTAAGGGCATACATTGATAGCGGGGCCATAGGAAACTATGTGGACTATGAATTGGCTTTCAGGATGAATCTACCTCTCTGCCGAAAAACCACCTCAGATGTCATCATCACAGTCGATGGAACTGAAATTGCCGTTGGGCCTGTAACTCATCCCACCGCAGAGATGACACTATAGGGTCAGGATGGGCATCGAGAGACTATTGTGTTTGATCTAATCAAAGCCCCACAGTTCCAAATAATACTGGGGATACCTTGGTTGGAAACACATAATCCTTGTATTGATTGGGGAGAGAACAGAATAACCTTCCCGGATTGTAAACAAACCTGTTACCCAAAGAAAAATCAGAACGCAGGCCTGGCCACAGTAACCACAGCAGTCATGCAACTACCTCCAGAATACCAAGAATTCCAGGATGTCTTCCAAAAACAACAGGCAAACTCCTTACCTCCTCACAGAAAGTACGATTGTCAAATCGATCTCATACCCGGTGCACAACCCCCTTGTAGCAGGATCTATGCCCTTACGGAACCTGAGAACCTTCAACTACGACAATACTTAGACCAGTACCTTGCCAATGGCTTTATTCGCCTATCCAAGTCCCCTGCATCTTCAGCTTTGTTCTTTGTGCCCAAAAAGGAAGGTGACCTCAGAACGTGCATAGACTACCGTGCATTGAACCTGATAGCTTTAAGAACCGATACCCATTGCCTCTGATCCCTGAACTAGTAGACCAAGTGAAGGACGCTTGTATATACACTAAATTAGATCTCCGGGGGGCATACCATCTGGTACGTGTAAAAGAGGGCGACGAATAGAAGACTGCTTTTCGCACTAAGTATGGGTTATTCGAATACCAGGTGATGCCTTTCGGGTTGTGCAATGCACCAGCAGCCTTCCAATAATTCATGAACGATGTCCTTCCTGAACTCATTGACGTTTGTGTTGTCGTATGTATCGATGATATTCTAGTATCCTCCTCTTCAAAATCTGACCATGTGAAGCACGTCCGAGCAGTCCTTGAGAAATTGCGCCAGCACAAACTATATACAAAACTAGAAAAACGTGTTTTTCATGCCACAGAAGTTGAAATCCTTGGGTTTATCCTGACCCCAAAGAGAGTCCGAATGGACTCACGAAAGGTGGACGCAATCCTTAAGTGGCCATCACCAAGTCCAGTTAAAGGAGTACAAAGCATGCTCAGCGTTGCCAATTTCTACCGCAGATTCATCCCAGATTTTTCACATGTCGTACATCCCATCACAGCACTCTTGCGAAAAAATAAATACTTTGTGTGGACTGAAGAAGCTGAAAATTCCTTCTAAGAGCTGAAAGCGAAATTCACGTCTGCACCTGTATTAAAGCACCCGCGCCCTGACCTTCCATACATAGCGGAAACTGATGCATCCAGTCTAGCCATGGGAGCTGTCCTGTCTCAAAAGGACCCTGAAACTGGCCAGCTTCACCCATTAGCATTTTGGTCCAGAAAGTTCTCAGCACCCGAGTTAAACTATGTGGTTACTGACAAGGGGTTATTAGCCATTAAATCTGCCTTTAAGGCTTGGCGGCACTATCTTCTCGGTGCCAGGCATACCATTACTGTGATCACCGATCACCAGAACTTACAGTATTTAAAAACAGCCAAGGCCCAATCGTCATGTCAACTCCGATGGGCATTGTTCTTTGCAGAGTTCGATTTTGTGATAACCTATCGACCAGGTTGTAAGAATGGTAAAGCAGACACCTTATCCCGAATAGGGATGGGAGAGGCAGAAGTGAACCCAGAACCAGTACCTATAATTTCCGAACAAAGGATTCTTGGCATGACTACTCTACAGACACTAGAGGACATTCAGGTAAAGATCCAGCAACTCTTTGATCCTACAGCCCTGCAGGACTGGGTAAAGAAAGGCCCAGACTACTCTGTCACCAATGATCTGCCTTATTACCAAGGACGGCTATTTCTGCCACACAAGGAACTACAAGAGCTAGTAATTTCCTGTTATCATGATACCCTAACGGAGGGCACCCAGGTATTGCAAAAACTGAAGCTAAAATTAAAAGGCAATTCTGGTGGCCCACCTGGCGAAAGGATATTAAATCATTTGTGATGTCTTGTGGCATTTGCGCCCAAACAAAAGTCAAAAGAAAAAACCAGCTGGACTCTTACAACCTTTAGACAATCCGCCTACACCATGGCACACCTTATCGTTAGACTTTATTACTGATCTACCTCCTTGTAATGGATTTAACACCATCCTAGTTATTGTGGATCTTTTTTCCAAGATGGCCCACTTTATTCCTTTAAAAGGATTACCTTCAGCCTCAATCCTGGCCAAAGAATTCCTCGAAAACATTGTTCGCATACATGGATTTCTGTCCGTGTTGGTCTCTGACCAGGGCAGTCAATTCATTTCACATTTTTTGAAGAAATGTTGTCAATTTGGCGCAAATTGACGTGAGATTATCGACCAGTCACCACCCCCAGACCGATGGTCAAACGGAGAGGACCAATCAGACTCTTGAACAATATCTGCGTTGTATGTTACATCAGACTGAGTGTAATTGGAAGGACATTCTTTGGATTGCCGAATATGCATACAATAATTCAGTACATTCTGGAACTGGACAAAGCCCCTTTTATACCCTATATGGGCACCATCCTCGAACCTCAGACCTTGACTCACCCCAACACTTAGAAATGCCCGCAGTGGACCATCTACACGCTACGATTACACAAGCCTTTAAGGAGGCAACTGCACATTTAAAACAAGCGAAGGAGAAATATAAGAAAGATGCTGATCGGCATAGAAGTGATACTCCACAGTACCAGATAGGGGATCAAGTATGGTTGGCCACAAAACACATACCTCTCAGGGGAACGCGGACCTTTAACCCTATATATTTGGGACCTTACTATATTAAGGCCATTATCAACCCGGTGGCCGTCAAGTTGGACTTACCTGCTAATATGCAAATTCACCCCGTCTTTCATGTGTCACTTTTGAAGCCAGTGCAACCAGGGACAAGACTAACCAAGCCACCAGACCCCATCCTTATAGACGGGGAACCCGAATTTGAGGTTAAAAACATCCTGGACTCCAAGATGGTGAAGTCAAAACTTTTTTATTCAGTCGACTGGAAAGGTTACGGACCACAGGAAAGGTCTTGGGAACCTAGTGACCATGTGGATGCACCTCGATTGGTGAAAAGATTCCACCGAAATTTCCCAGACAAACCAAAACCACGGGGAAGAACGACTTTAGGAGGGGCCTTGGGGGGAGTGCAGTCATGATGCCTACCCCCGGGGACCCAGACCAGGTCCAGCAACCTGTTTGGGTGCGGTCCTGGCGCCTATTGTGCCAGGTTCATATGGAGAGTCAGTCCTGGCGCCATAGGTGCCAGGCTCATAGAGTAGAATTTACCTGATGTAGACCATGCTGCAAGCTTACCTGATGCAGACCATGCTGCAAGAGCTCCAAGCCAAATGAGGCTTGGAAGGGACTATTTTACCTAGGACTATTTTTTACTCGGGCGGGACTGGGGAGGAATCCTTACCTGGGACTACTTTGGAGGCTATTTAAACCACGCCCGAAGAGCAGCACACGCTTCGCGTTTTTCTGCATCCAGCAGCATAACGCTCACCGTGCCTGCAAGTCTGCATCCAGTCTTCTGCCATGCCCGCCTCGAGTTTGGAGCTCCTAGAAAAAGGGAGAAAGAAGGAGAAAAGGTTAGAACAAGAGCTATACCTTTTGATCCTTACCTGAATTCCCGATCCATCGCACCTTCGAGCTGGAAGAAAGAAGTTATTTAATGCACGTCGTCTCGCCTGCTGCAGCGCCGCGCTGAACTCACCGGCCTTTGCAGCATCTTCACATTCCACTGCATCCTCCTGCATGTTCCCTCCGCATTCCGGCACCTAAGGAGTAGACAAGAACAGCAAGGTGAGCCAAGGGAATACACAGAGGAATATTACTTACCCCTCCCATAGACTTACCTGATTTTACCACCGGGGGTACTATTCCTCTTCACGGGTCGGCGCAGCTTCCACTGCATCTTCGCCGAACCCCAGCCCCTAAGGGGAAACAAAAGCACAGCAAGATGAAACAAAGGGACTATCAAGGGGAACCCTCCTCACCACAATAGACTTAACTGATTTTACCGCCAGAGGTTTTATCCCCGAGACTTCATACTTTCTCTCAGCGCCTGAATAAGGGAGAAAGCAACAGGTTACATATTGACATTATTTATCGAACTGTGTTGGAAATACAAATCCTTACCAGAATATTACCGGTTGCCACGAGGAACTCTTCACTAGGGTCAAGCTGCAATCTGCAAGGAATCGGACAAGAGTGAAAGTCAGGCATTTGAACTCTTACGAACTACATACTTTTCGGAGTCAATATTGTCTGGAACTCACCAATTCCTTTGAGCCAGTGAAGCAACTGGTTATCAACGCGCCCCTGCGCTCAGTGCAGGATGGAGAGCTCACCTTTTCAAACCATCAGGTGAGACTATAAGAGGGGACATCAAAGGTGATCTGTGGGGAGAACAGTGAGGGTGGGGGGATTTTCACTCAACTCCACGGGTGGTTAATTCCCTTTCTCCATTTGCAGAAGAATATTCCTACGGGCCAAGAAAACGAAGCTTGGTGGGCCAGTCCAGTCCGTCATCTCGGCCCTATGCGTCACATTGGTGGAGACCGCAGCTGTCCAGTTCAGATCGACGCCTCTGTTGGAGCCAGGTGAGCGTAACAGACACTGGCTATCCAGGTATGACAGGGAGCTGTAGTACAAGCTGAGTCCGATTTTGAGTTCCTCCCCGATGACAAGAAGATGGAGGCAATCGCTCTCTTCCAGGAAGGGGAGGTAGCGTTGGCTAATGCCATCACAGTGGTGCTGGACATTGCCGACACAGGGTACCGGCAGGTGGGGAACGGTGTCTGCCTTTGTCGCAAAGGCTGGATGAAGGCCTCAAATTTCTGCCAAGAGGTCCGGGCGAAGGTACTGGACATGCCTTTCAGTGGAGATAACCTTTTCGGGAAGGTCGTCGGTGAGTCCCTACAGGCCATCAAGGCGGGTACAGAGATGGCCCGTTCCATTGGCACCCTCCAGCAGCACCGCTCTTCTTTTCGCTCCTCCAGAAGAAAGTCGACTAGGTCTTCCAAAGGTTTCTCCTCATTGTACCGTCAGCCTTCCAGATCCATAACTCAGGAAGCCTACAGAGGCTGTTCCCAGGCCTACAGTGGCAAAGGACAGCATCACCATCGTCCGCAGGGCAGGACACTGATGCCAAAAGAAAGCGTGAACCTACCAGGACGTCGGACCCCCACACGTGACGCGGGCGGGAGGCCGGCTGACGAGGCTCGTCAGCGAGTGGAAAATGATCACCACCGACAGATGGGTGCTGGACGCTGTCACCCAATGACATACCCTGGAGTTTCAGCGCAAGTGTTCGTGGCTCCATCCGGTAGCCCATCAGGAGCAGCAAGTCCCTCAGCTCTTGGAGGAGGTACGTGCCATGCTGCGAAAAGGGGTGATAGAGCTAGTTTCCCAACGACTCTGCGGCTCCGGAGTCTATTCCAGATACTTTTTGGTCAAAAAGAAGACAGGGGGCTGGAGGCCCATTCCTTTTTTTAATTAAAGCTTATGGTTATAAAACAAACCTTTTGCCAAATAGATACATCAAATATCTCTAATGCACTCAAAATAATTATATAAAAAAAGCATTACCTATATTCATATAGATACAGTCAAAATTAATAATAACGCTTACAGATTTGAGGAATTAAAATCTGCATTATTACATGGAGGGTTTATAAATAGATACCCTGTACTGTTAATATTACATTTAAAAATTCATTAGCTAGCAAGCCAAAATCCAAACAAAATAGGACGCCGCCATCATAACAACACTTTCTACACAATATAGTGTGTTACAGAATTGATCTCCTTCTATGGATAAGATATTGTGTATTTGATCACTATAGCTGCCCCTATAACAATATGTGAGGGCCGGACATTGAGTTAAAAGATGGCGAATCGTTTCAATATGTACCTTGCATATTCTACAAAGTCTTTCACCATGAGGTATATTCTGCCATCTACCCGTATGCTTGGGGGTCGGGAGAATGTTAAAACGTAGGTACACTATAAATATGCGGATTTTAGGAGACAATAATTTAGTTAAGTAGTTCTGGAGAGAATCACAACGAAAACCTTGGGTACTGTATGCCTGGTATATCATTTTACCACTTAAATGCCTAATATTTGCCATACAATCACAGTAACTGTTCTTCTTTTTTAATATGCACGAGGAATTGTGATCTTCCAATAACTCAGACAAATCAATGTCCAGGTGGGATAGATATTCAAGGGCAGACTTTTTGAGTAAGTCAATAAATGGGTAAATGGTGCCCCCTTTGTATACTCTAACCAGGTAATTATACACATTCTCTATCTCCATATGGTCGGTGAGATATTGCAAGAAACTATTTACACCACTATACTAACCAACGAGAACAAATGGGTTGTACACCAATTTCACAACTGAGGGCCTCTACAGGGACAGAAGAGGGGTGCACCAATATGGATCTTCATAGGTTGGCTTCTAGGATGTCCATCCATTTCATCATACTATTTGAGAAATTGGCAGAGCCATATAAAATCATGGGAACAATACTAAAACAATACATTTCAACCATTCCCTCCTCATTGTTCCCCCCCTTTGTAACGTGTAAATCTACTGATTTTGAGCCATTTCTTCATAGTTTTGGTGTGCATGTAATTGCTATACATTTTTTGTGACTGCGTATTACTAATATAGGGACCCCGAGATAGAGATAGTTATCAACTATTTCCAGCACATCTTCCTTATCGTGCCATGGAAAATTTGTATCTAGGTTTTCTTCTATTACCAAATACCATTATCTTTGTTTTAATATTGTTAACACAAAGATCATTAGTCAGGGCATAGACCGGCAAAGCATCCACTGATCTCTGTAGACCAATAGGATTTCTATATAATATAAAACCGTATCGCCGGCATATCTATTCCAAGACATTGGTATTGTGCCCAGGTGTGGTGGAAAATTAGGTGCAGCTTCAATGCATGTGCCCATATCAGCAATGTACAGGTTATATAAAATAGGGGATAACCCACAGCCCTGTTTCAAGTCTGTATTTGTGGAAATATTCTCAGTAACTTCACCATTCTGGTTAACTTGTAGCAAGACCGTAGTATCAGAATATAAGGCAATAAGAAAGTATAGAAGAGAGCAATCGATATCCCATATCAGACAATTTAGCCCAAAGTCGATTGCAGGATACTGAATCAAAAGCCTTCGAGAAATCTATGAAACAAACATAGATGTTCCCATATGATTCCTCATGGCAGTTGCTAATGATGGTTTGTAAGGTACTAGGATTATGATGAGAGCCATATGATTTACGAAAGTCCATTTGAAAGAGGGACAGCAGATTGTTAGTTATAGCCCATTTTCACCATTTTTTTTTTGCAGAAACATACCGAATATTTTTGAACTAACGTCAAGCATAGATAATAGCCTATAATTTTCCGTGTTATTATGGTCACCCTTTTTAAATATAGGGATTAAAATGGATTTGCGCCAACTAGGGGGTATAAAACCGGTAATGAGAATTTGTTGATAGAGCTTCGATAGCACCATTGCCCAGAATTCTGGATTAGCTTTAAATATAACTTTAGCGATCATGTCCGGAACTGGAGCTCTTGAGCCATTTAAGGCTTTGATAATAATCTCAATATAATCTATTGCAAACCCCTCAAAGAACTCCTTGTTGTATTTATAAGGAATAGGCTATTGGTTGGGGAGTGGTTTATTATATAATGCCATAATAGCTTCCTTCCTACAGAGGACATTAATGGAATTATTCTCACTTACACTCGTCCCGTTAGCAAAAGATCTAAACAGTTACCAACATTTTTGGTCATCATTGCTACGGAGGAGTTGGAAGAGACCTTTCCAATCAACATTGTTCTTCGAGTATTTATGGTCCTTACGCAAGTTCCTATATCTAGTTGATAAGTGGGCAAGTAATCTCCTTTTTTCTCGCGGGCTGTGATTTTGCAGATTTCATGATGCTATTGACAATTTTTCGATAGATTAATTTTTTTCTTGTGTGGACTACTATGATGTCAAAGTTTTAGGAGACACATAACCTTAGAAACATCACAGCCTTGTCTACAGAGCCAGTTTGTGAGACAAACGCGGTTATCTTTAACTAAATTACTCACTGCCTCGACATTATGACTATTCAGCGTTATATGGTTACCCTGAGGATTGACCAAAATCGAGGCCTGATAATACTTAGGGTGACGGGTAAAAGGTATACTATAGGCCCATCCCAGTGTTGCGTGGTCACTAAACATATTAAATGTAGAAGTAAAGGCACCGCAGAAGTCAGCATGATGGCCCTTATTACAACACCGGCGCTAAACCATGGCGCTATTAGCACCATGGTTGGTGCTGGTGTTGTAACGGGTCCGCCATGGTTCAATGAGGAATTACCACCCCATTCCAAGGTTGGCGGGGCGGTAATTCCCCATTGAACCATGACCATGGCCCTTCCCCATTCCCATAGGGCTCAATGGGACTGGGGAAGGCGCTATGTACGGTACCGCAAATTGCGGGACCGTACTTGGCACCAAGGTCCCTTTGCGGGTCCCTACTTTAATGGCTGGTGTAGACCAGCCGTTAAGGTCGGGTCCCGCAAAGGGACCTCGTAATCAGGCGTTAAGAGTTTAACAGCACCGACACCTTTTACGGCACCGTTAAACCCTTAACGCCAGGGTCGTTATGACCCCCGATGTCTTTCTACAAATAGATAGTCCAAATTGGAAAAGCTGGTACCATCGGACCAAGTGCCCTTCATGCTCTCATCATAGGGCTCTTTTGTATTGAGACAGACGAGATCATGAGTCAAAGCCCTTCAGTCTCATACTGGTCACTGAACATTTTCGGTAACAAGCTGGGCGCATTCAAATCCCCAGTTATAATAATCCCACCCATGGGGTTGGAATCTTGCCAAAGTACTAGAGGGTCTTTGATTTTGGCAATAATATCCTTTGTCGCAGCACCACCCGGGGGTCATACATGTTTATAATAAGCAGAATGCGCTCCGTATTTATCAGCATAGCTGCCATGACATAAGAAGGCCTAGCCATTGTATATTAGCCAAGTCACCAATGGCAAACCCACCACTGCGTCTGCCCTTAGCACCACCTTTAGCTGCTGTGTGCAATATATTATAACCATCAATATAGAAGGCTTTCCTCGCCCAGGTTTCCTGCTATACAAAGATGTGACAATCTTCTATATGTATTTTAGCCACTGGGTGCACAAGAAAGGATCGAAAGCCACGAGTGTTCCAGCTAAGCCGTTTAGTTACCACATCATATTGCCAAAGTCAATTGGTATACTGGGCACTCGTGGCTTTTCCTTGATGGCAACCAGCCCGAAGTGTGGTATATTGCTGGCAAGTATCTTGTTTCAGAGAATTGTACATCAATTTCACTACTGGTGACGGGCCCCCTCCCAAAGTCATATGGGTATTATCTGCCTGTATAACACGTTGGTACTTTTTTCCATCCTCTAAATTACAAATGGTGAGTTTAAAGCCCCTTCCATACAGTACATGCGCATAGGTCCACAATAACGATGCAACTACTGGGGAACGATATTCTATAAATACCCAGTTAGATGCACTATCCCATTTAGACAGTTCAAGCCTCAAAATGTCATGATTAGTAATACTGGCTAAACAAGCAATAGATCCAAACAAATTAAGGACATAGTGCGGAAGCCATCTTATTGTGCCAAAATATGAATGTGATGATTGTAGAAAGCAGAGGAGCCACGGAATCAGGGCTCCACGAGGCATAAAGAGCTCAAAGGGCTCAGTTGGTGAGAATAGCTGCAGAGGGGTTATTTTGCAACAGTTTAACTCCGGATGCAGAAGGAGGGCACGTCAGTCTTCACGGCAGCTCGGGGTGGAGAATCTCATCTCTCGAATGCAGTCACCACAGCAGAACCGCTCCAGCAGCTGCCAGGAATTTAGGGTTCCAGGCCTTTGGATGGTCTCTGCAGCAATTGGAGCAGTCAAATTCTGAAGAAGCTGAAGATGGCGAAACAGGTAGAGGGGTTGAGCAAGAAACAAAGAGTTGCAATAGTCCAGCCGGCTCAAAATGAGAGAAGCCACCACGAGAGAATGTAAGTGAACACGAAGAAAAGGCAGCTTATTAAGGACCCTAAGTTGGAAAAATCTGGACTTGTATATGATACTGACCTCCGCTGAGGTAGATAGAGATGATGAAAATCTAAACCCTAGGTTCTTTACCTCAGACACAGGTGAAGGACAAGCTCTGAAGGCCAGAACACCAAAGACCAAGCAGGAGAAGAGAGACTAGGGTGCAGAACATGAGAGGGGCCAACCACCAGTACCTCTATCTTGTCCCCATTTAACTTCAGCCAGTTGCAGCCCATCCAACTACCCACTGCCGCCATGCAACCCCTAAACTGAGACCCTGTATCTGGCTGAGCAGAGTCCAGTCAGACGATGACTTGGGTGTGTTGTAGCTAAAAATATAAGCTTTTCACACATTTTTAAAAGAAAAAGTCACAACTATTTGTTACAAATTACTAAAACAAACATCTTCAACACCTTTAAAACGTTCATAGTTAAATGAACAGAATGACCCAATGTCATTCTCTCCCAAAAGGACTCAGAGGGTAACATCTTACATTGTCTACAAAACGAGAAAATAGTTCAACTCTCACTTCCCAAGTTCCAACACAATTAATGAAGAGATGTTTCAAAGTCTGTGGTTCCAATTTTATACACAAGTCGCACAAATTGTCCTTGTAGGCCTCTTTGTGACAGATGAATTGGATCTCTTGTATTGGCAGCAAAATCAATCACAATCTCACGAGCTAAAGGCGCCACCCAGCATTGGGCAATTGCCTCAAGTATGTTGACAGATGACCTCTAGGTTTATCAAAGTGGGACAATAAAACTGCAATTTTTCGACTACGCCTATCCTCTATCGTTCAAATCCAGTCGTGTCTTTTCAAGGACTCCTTGACATTCATTGGATTTTGTTTACGGTCTTCTTCAGAGCGTTCACACATCTGTAAGATAGATAGGGCTTCTTTCTAGAGGCATTTGAGGCATTGCTTAGCAGTACTCCTATTTCCTCGTATAGCAAGTTGATATGTGGTAAAATTATTTGTCACTACAATGAAATTATCCTCCAGTCCAATCGAACCCTCAGTGATGACAAGTTCAACTCATAGCCTATAATGGCATCGAGAGACTTTACGAAAGATTAAAAACACCTTTCCAAATTTCCCCTTCTAATTTCACCCATTCTATTGATCTTGTTAAGGGATTCAAATCCATTCCATATAGCAAAGCAAATATCACCTTGCCTGTATAGAACTTCAACAATGGAACTAGCGAGATTTTGCAATAAATGTGTAAAAATGTTTTCTTCTGACATAACAATTGTGTCAGATGAACTTCCATGTCCAGAACTAGCTTAGAAAGCGACGGAGAGGACCTTAATTTAAAACCCAGATACTTAACCTTGTTAGTCACTGGGATCTCTTTGTCTTTCAATGTCCATCTAAAAGCTGGTGATTTTTTTTAATGGTCCCTTGCACTTTACAACTTGAGATTTGGCAGGGTTTATCTCGAGATCGTTAATGATTGCATGCTTCTAAAGCTTCTAAGAGACGCTGAAGGCCGATTGGAGTGTAGACTAACAACACTATGTCATCAGCATATGCTATCCATTTCATTTTTTTAATTCCGATTCTTGGACTTGCCATAGCTGCCTGATCTAATAATTCTGCCAAATCAACTAAATAAATGTTGAAAAGGCAGGAAGCAACTATGCATCCTTACCTCACCCCTCTATATGTCGAAATAGAATCAGATAAATTGCCCTGCTTATCAAGTCTAATTTTCATAGAGGGCACTAGAGAGCCGTCCAAGATGGCGGCCTCCCTGTGAGCTCGGCGGAGCTCCCACGAATATCCTGAAAAATCACTGCATCCGTGTGGTGTATTCCGACAGAAGCTGCCTCCCCCTTGTAGAGAAAGCGATTCCTCACAGGGGGATATACTCATTTCATCGAGCCGGTGGACGTGTGTGGCGAATCTCCCACAAGAAGGTGCCGCCCCCTCCTCTCCGCGGACACAAGGTGCGGCCTACGTGGGCGACCCGGAAGGAGTCGGCATCATCCAACAGGTGCCCCGAGCGGCGAGAGGACTGGCGGCCGCTGAGCCAACACGAAACCTGTGGAGCCTGATCGAACTGACAGGAGAGGGGAAAAAGAAGGCAGGTCAGGTACGAGCGCTCCGCGTACCCCCCTGGCCTACGTGGCCGCGACAGCTGCCGCACAAATCCCTGGGTCCCCTCGAGTGACAATCATACGATCAGAGGCCGTCGGAGCATTGGACGGCTCCCGACCCGGGTCTGCCCGCAAATTGACACTCCAGGAGCGCTGTCGCACGGCCACAGGAGTCAACGCCAGGTAGCATAGGAGGCCCAGGCAGCTGCAAAGCCCGGTCTCGGGGTTCGAGGGGGAGCACATACGAGCGGCAGCGGAGACAGAGCCGCGGTCCGTAAAACGTCAGACTCCGGCGGCACCCCGCTGAAAAAGTCCACCACCGCCTCAAACAACCCAGTCTCTCATAGGCACGACAAATCCTTAGCACTGCTCACCAAAGGTGGCACAGGAGCTTCCACAACAACAGCAACTATGGGGAAGACGGACAGACTCCAGAAAAAACTCAACTTCGAGGGCAGCTCTTCAAACAAGGCACCTGCGGCCGATAGTCGCTCTCAATCCCCTAATCCCAGCGCAATCCAAGATGAGACTGTGGCGCAGGATCTTGATATCAGAGAAATCCTGCTCGACCTGAAAGCCGGTATAGGCAGCCTTGGGAGCAAGCTCGACACCCTCTCATCCAAAGTAGACATGCTTCAGCACAGACTTGACAAGCACGCAGACAGATTAGACACGGTGGAGCAAAGGGGATCGGACCTTGAGGACGGCTCGACCTCCCTAACATGCAGAGTGTCCACATTAGAATCACAAATGAAAGCGGTATGTGCCAAAAATGAGGACTTGGAAGGCCGCTCCAGGCGTAATAACATCAGGATAGTAGGCGTTAGAGAGCACCAATTGGCTACCAGGATGGAAGATCATGTGGAAAAAAATCTGCGTTGAGCTGTTCGGTGAAGAGGTCCTTTCCAAGATGTTCGTCGTCGAAAGAGCGCACAGAGTACCCAATTCAAGGCCAATCCCAGGAGCGAACCCTCGTCCGATCATAGCAAAGTTGCTTAATTACAAAGATCATGACACAATTCTGAGAGCCGCCAGAGACAAAGGTGACCTCCAATTCGAGGGGGACAAAATTCAGTTTTTCCCAAACTTCTCTCAAGCGGTACAGGCGCAAAGACGATCGTTCACAGCAGTGAAACGCAGGCTGCAGGAAAATCAAATTCAATACTCGATGCTGTTCCCAGCCAAGCTCCGCATCCAACACGAGGGCAGAACCCAATTTTTTAATACACCTGAAGAAACAAGTGACTACCTAGACCGCTTCGGATGCAGACCCGTCACGAATAACAGCAGACCACAAAGAGGCAACGGACCCAGAAGAGACCCTCCGTAACTTTCGCCAGACGGTTTCACACTATTAAGGCAAAGTATCACCTAGGCGCAACTACTTTCACCACCACGGAACAAATCTAGTAACAGACGTGGGGAACCAGCCCCTCTTGGAGGGCCACCAGCGCCCCATGCACAGCAACGTTGGCTGTTTTGCCAACCAGAGTTAGTTCAATTTGGGCCAGTTGGGGGTTGCCCACTCAAGGGAGAGATCCCAGTTCCAAGACGTCACCAAGTGTCTCGTACCCTCATCTCTCGCCAACCTCACCACGGAAATCAAGCAAGCAGAAGCCAAGACCTCAGATTCCCCCTGAATGCTTTGACTCCACGCCTACCGTTGAACCTCGGCCCAGCATGCCCTTGAAATTTCCCTCACGAGACAATGACGACATATAGGATTGCCACATGGAATATACGTGGGGGCAACCACCCAGCGAAAATGATGAAAATCCTCCAATACTTGCGAAGACACAAAATTAATATCGCCTTTCTACAAGAAACACATCTCACAAAGTCCTCGGAATCTCATTGGGCCATATCATGGGGCTGCCAACGATACTTCTCATCCTATTCGTCATATGCCAGGGGAGTCGCGATACTGATAGAGAGGAGAACAAACTTCAGTCTGATCGACTCAAGAAGAGATACCGAAGGGAGAGCTCTGCTGGTGAGAGGAATACTAGCTGGAAAAGAGGTGGTCCTGGTTAACTCCTATGCTCCCAACACAGATGGACCAGATAACTTCAACTGGGTGCTGTCCGAACTGGGAGAGACGAACGCAACGACCATTATATGGGGAGCAGACCTCAATACCCCACTCGACCCCAAGCTTGACAAATCACACAACACGTCAGGGCCGCCCTCGAAAGCCAGTGCCCAGGTCCAAGAGATCTGTCATACATTTGGTCTAACGGACACATGGAGCAAAAACTCAGTCGACTCAGCTAGTACAGTGTGGGAAACACTCAAATGCTATGTGAGAGGAATATGTCTGGCAAAAGAAAACAGCATGCTAAAGCAAATCCGCAGAGAACTCACGGATAGTGAGCACCGATTGAAAGACCTAGAGCTCAAATCCTCCGTCTCCCCAGACCCACGACTCCAAGCCAAGATGAAAGTGGAACTCAAGAACTTTAGAGAAACGGCCGAAAGAGAACTAAAATTCCTGGGCCGCAGGCATCAGATTAGACAATATGGAGAAGGTCAGAAGCCTGGAGCCCTGCTAGCCCGCCTTCTCTCGATCGACAAAACTCCACCTTGCATCGAACGTATAAAGAATGCACAAGGCCAACTGGTATATACCGAAGAAAACATCTGCGAGGCATTCTACGACTTCTACCGCACCCTGTACAGCTCAAAGGGTGCCGCAGATCCAGGAGCAATACAAGAGTTTCTTAATGACACTGAACTTTACTGGGTCAGCGCAGAACTACGAGAACCCCTGAACGCTCCGATCTCACTGGAAGAAACCCAGGAAGCAATAAAGGCCCTCCCAAACACGAAAGCTCCGGGTCCAGATGGACTAACCGGAGAATTTTACAAAGCACACGCTTCAATAGTGGCCCCCCATCTAGGTCAGGTCTTCGAGGAGTCGATAGAACGAGGTTCACTCCCACCCACGATGTTCGAAGCCAACGTGATGGAACTTTATAAGTCCGGCAAACCTGCAGAGGATTGTGCCTCATACAGGCCGATCTCTTTAATAAATCTGGACAATAAAATCCTAGTGAAGATTCTAGCAACGAGGTTGCTCCCTCTGATGCCGGCCCTGGTGCTTGGCGACCAGGCCGGCTTCATCCCAGGTCGTAGCACAACCTATGGCATCAGGAGGCTGTTCGGCGTTATTGAGGCCCTTGAAACAGGCAATTGCAGTTCTCTTAGACGCAGAGAAAGTGTTTGATTCTGTCGAGTGGCCCTTTATGTTTGCAATGCTCAGGCAGATGGGCCTAGGCAACTTCTTCCTTAAACTAGTGTCACTGTTGTACAACAAACCACGCTCATACATCACAGTTGGTAACACTAGGTCCCCAGGCATCACACTGGAACGCGGAACAAGACAGGGCTGCCCGCTTTCAGCCCTCATCTTCGCCCTGGTGATGGAGCCCTTGGCGTCGAGGCTACGGGCCGAACATAGTCACCGCGGTTTGAAACTAGGGCCCCATAAATTGATAGTTTATCTCTAGGCCGACGATGTCATGCTATTCGTCAGCGATCCCCAAAACAATCTGAACCCTGTAATAAGGGAAGTGATAAAATTCGGGAGAATATCAGGCCTCAAAACAAATCACTCTAAATCAGTAGTGTTTCCTTTAACCCCTCACACGACAGAATTCAGGGATGATCATGGGTTCAAATGGGAAAAGTCCAAAGTGCGCTACCTGGGCATCTACATGTCCCGCAATCATCACGAGGTATTTAGAGATAACTACCAAACAGTGTTACACTCCATACAAGAACGTGTCCAGAGATGGAAGTCTCTTCCGCTGACGCTCTGGGGCAAGACCTCCCTGACGAAAATGGTTATCCTCCCCAAATTGCTCTACCTCTTTACGAACATCCCACTACTCATACCCAAATCCTACTTTCAAAAAGTCAAGAGTTTGATTTTAGAAATACTCTGGGCCGGGAAACCGGCACGAGTGGCCTACAACACCCTAACGTTGCCAACAGCGAAGGGAGGCTTGGCTCTCCCGGATGTTGAAAAATACTATTGGGCAGCCCAGGCACAGTTTCTGAGTCATTGGTACTCGGCTCACTACATCCGTCCGCATGTACAAGTGGAAAGAGCCCTAGCGTCCCCGGACCTGCTTAGCGCGGTCATTATTAGCAATCTCCCCGTCCCACACAAGACACTAAACACAGTACTATCCACATATGCTATCTGGAAAAAGATGGCCAAAGAATATGGCATAACCATACGGTATTCCCCCCTACTTCCCATTAAATTCATCCCCGGAATACCCCTCACAAATGAAAAAGTGTTTCTCATATGGATTGACAAATTGAACCTTCAATCTCTGGGCGATCTGTTCCCGGAGGGCACCTTTCTAACCCTACAAATGGCCAAAGACAGAGGAGCTAACTCCTCCCTAGATGTATTCCTCTATTTTAGACTACGCCACACCCTTCAAGGGGTATTCCCCACGTTCCCTCAGCAGCCTCCCACGTGGACCCTGCTACACAGTGTGATCCAAGCTCAGGGAGAGGGAAGACTGGTGTCAACCTTGTACAGATCTCTTACACAAGAAACTCGAAAGCCCAACCCCCGAGCCCAACAGAAGTGGGAAACAGCCATTCTGGAGCCAATACCCACAGAGGACTGGACATACATCCTCCGACAAACCCAGAAAATCGCATTAAATACGAGATATAAATTGATCCACTTTAACTTTATTTACCAAACGTATTATACACCAGCCAAGAAAAAGATTCACCACCCAGAAACTTCGGCCCAATGCGAAAGATGGTCATCCGATAACGCAGATTTCTTCCACCTGGCATGGAGCTGCCCAGGCGTGCACCGCTTCTGGTCCGCCGTCATTCAGAAAACTTCCAAAATTGTGGGAGAGCAGATAACCCCGCTCCCCCTGGGAGCCCTCCTGGGACTTACCAGACACATGCAACCAGCATCACGCAGATTGACAGCATTCCTTATGGTTCTGGCCCTGAGAAGAGTAGCAATGACATGGGGCAAAGGCCCGCTCCCCAAGATCGATGACTGGGAAAAAGACATCATATATTGTCAAGACTTAGACACAGAATTCATTAGAACGCTTCCATTATATGCGCGTCCCCCGGATATATGGGGTCCATACGTGTCATACCTGATAAACAGTACAGAATCCTTAGACTCAGAAACCCCGAACTCTCAATTAGGACAGACCGGGATAAATGGTCCTTAAAAGAAGAATACTCAGGAGTGAAAGCACCGAACATAGTGTCAACAAGGCATCTGCACAGTAAACGAGAGACACGAGGGGGGAGTGACTGGGAAGGGATGGGTATGAGGGATATTGTTTAATGTGCACCCTGTTGGTGCATGGTTTGTTCTTTCCTTCTGTTGTGTATGGAAAATACTAAAAAGAAAGTTTTTTTTTTAAAAAAAGGCTAATTTTCATAAGGGAGTGTTCATGAAGAGCTACAATAATGGCTAAGAAGGGTCTGGAAGTCCCAATTTGTTATATTTGAGCGAGAGGTGTTGCTGATTATGGTGTCAAAGGCATTTGTTAAGTCGATTCACGCACCATATAAAATTGGGTCTCCAACCGAGAAGGATTTATTACATGCTATATTCAATACAAGACTATTCAATGATGTCGAGAGACCCTTTTCGAAAGTCTACTTTGGGCTTTGATAAAATACCTTTGCTTAAAGGCCAGGCCTACAATTGCCTCAGAAATGCCACAGCAAAGATTTTACTGTCAGCATCAACAAGGATGATCGGGTGATAATTTGCTGGATTCTCACGATCACCGTTCTTGAAAAGAATTGGGACAGTAATTGCTAGACGCCAGGAGTCAGGAAGATGCCTCGTCCTCATCACCTCTTCAAATAAAGCCAACAAGAGTTTAGACCAACGATCTATGTTTGATTTAAGTATCTGATTGGTAAGGCCATTAGGGCCAGCGGCCCTAGAGGAGGAGGAGTGAGCAATCAGTTCCATTATGTTTTAACTGCTTAAATTAAGTAGCCAAGGAGAATCTGTTAATAATGCAGGATCCAGCGCT
This sequence comes from Ambystoma mexicanum, assembly GCF_040938575.1. Taxonomy (NCBI): domain Eukaryota; kingdom Metazoa; phylum Chordata; class Amphibia; order Caudata; family Ambystomatidae; genus Ambystoma; species Ambystoma mexicanum. The sequence goes on along the minus strand of NC_090930.1, from coordinate 1,362,018,263 downwards.
AAGGGCTTTCCTGTACAGATTCTCAAAGAAATTACACCAGGAGGTTTCCGCCACCCCGGTAGTTTGGAGGCAGTTCTGGAAAATTCTGTAAGTGACTAATAAGAGACCAGAAGGTCAGAGAATTTGCATTATTCACTGCACTCAACATCACTTCCCCATCTCTCTGTTGTCACATTAACATCTGGGACCTAGACCGATTTCTATATTCCCTGCATAGTTTCCCCAATCCCTGTATGTCTTATTCTTTCCAAGGATCTAATGAACCTCCTCAGTTCTCTTTTCCTCACCCTTGTTTCATTGTCAAATAAGTGAGTATGATGTAAAATCATAGTTCTGTTAGCTTGTCTAAGGTAATTGGAATTCCAGATGAATTCCACAAAACTGGAAGGATTGCACAGGAGTATCAACTTGGAGTCGGAGAGGGGTTTGAGAGTGGTTTGGAGAGAATTAACACCACCCCTTACAAACTTTACAACTCTGTTCCTGCCTTTATTAACATATAGAGGATCAGACAAATCTCGATCTTGTATCGTTATGTGGCAAGAAAAGGTCCCAATCAGCATGTTGTGATCACTACTTCCACAATCACAAACGTGAAAATGTATACATCTCTCAAACAAATCCTTTGTAAGGAAGCGATAATCAATGGTGAAGTTAGAAGAGTCCCTCGTCCACGTACATGCTGATGGAACATCTCTTTCGATGTTCCCATTCGCCATTGCAAGATCCCACTCTGTAAGAAAGAAGTTCCATAGCCTGCCATTCTGAGACAGCTCTTTAACTTGAGAGCCTGCTTCTCTAGCAGACGAAATGCATTGAGAATTAAAATCGCCCATTAGTGGGGACGTGGCCAGCAGCGCCACCGATGTGGCAGCTCTGCTAATGACCTCCGTGTGATGCCTGTTGTAATGCATTAAATAAGCGGTTCTTCCGTGACGCTGAGGAAGGGAAAAAAGATCATCAGCCTCCGGAATGTGTGGAGAGGTTGCCCTTGGCTCGCATGGGCTTTAGCCTCCTCGCGATTGCCTGGATTCTGGAGGTGGCAGTGCGGCGGAGCTCAGAGTCACTTTCCCAAGATGGCGCAGAGTCCGGAAAGAATGTCGGAGAGAGAAGCCTCCAACACCTAGAAGATGTGGATTGCCTTGCCTGGCTTTCTCGGATGTGTCCTGTCCCCCCGGGTAAAGAAGGAAAAGATGATTCACAATAGGAACCCTCACGTCCCCTGCACAGATACTGTGTAATACAGTTAAGAGTTTTAGTATAAATATACATGCATTGCTCAAATTATTCATAGAAAGACAACATATCGCAGTGATGGTTGTAAAAAGAAATGGTATTTTTGCATTTCAAACAAGAAAAGTGATCTATACAACAAGGTGAGATTAGTGGTCCGTTTTCTGTGGCTGACGTGTTTCGAGGACAACTTCCTCTTCTTCTAGAGCCTTAACGGACTGCAAAATTAATATCATATATAAAAATGAATGTCAAGATTCAGTACCAATAATGTAAAATCAAGTAGCTACAAATTGTAAATCGAAAATTATTCATCTGAGGAGAATACACTAGCACCATTGACTGTTCAACATGAGCTGTTGACGTTCCACATGCTAGTCACAATCTAAGTCAATTGGATTGCTAAGGGAACACAGGGTTAGATTCATGATGTCTGCAGATTCTGATATAGATTTTTCTTACACACCAATGGAATCATGGGTGCAGTTATTCAAGGTTCAAGAGTTGCATAATCCTTGTCAAATCATTCACCTCCCCTACGCGCTACCATCATTACCCCGTTTAGCCATCTTGACTATAACCAAAGCTACGTTAAGAGAGAATTCATTAGAAAATGGTTGCCCGATTCCCAATTGGGTTTTCATTTGCTTATGTGTACAAATAAGGTTCCAGTACAGTGATATTAGTGCAGATTCATATGTTCATGGTCATCTAGTGCTAACAATTTTAATGATCAAAGTAAAAGAAATGGTACCTTATTTCAAATGTTGATTGGGTTCACTCGTGCTCAAAGATTTCTGTGCAGACTATTTTCAAGGTTAACCATCACCTGGCCTTCCCTTGGTCATTCAAAAGCAATATTACCTATGAACAAAATGTGTTCATTAGGTATGTCCAGACATAGCCACTGCATGGTCTATATGGATACCCAAGGCATAATTATCCAAGTTATGGATCGGCTATGATATAAACAGACATTTAACACATCGACAGAATATGCAACTAATTACAAAGAGCGCACGCCTACCTGGAGGCAAATACTTTCAATGAGTAATTTGAGAAATATATGTATATTTATACTAAGACTCTTAACTGTATTACACAGTATCTTGATAGTGTGCAGGGGACAAGAGGTTTCATATTGTGAATAGGAATATACAGATCCTCCTCAGCACCTTTAAATTTGGTTGAACAATTAATCAGAGCATTGTGTAAACAATTCTGGTCTCCGAATAGTGGTGTGCACCAATATTTCTCCTTCTCCCCCCCCGGGTAAAGAGCCAACAGTTTTGAGGTGGAGATCCTCCTCCCCTCAGGGACCCAACAACCGAGCAAGTGAAGGATGGGCTGTGCGGCCAGCCGGAGGAGTCCGCCTTGAGGAGTCGGGCTAGGTTCCAGCTTCACGCTGATTGCCGGTGCAACACTATCGGATGAGAGGCACCCGCTCCCTATTCTCCCCTTCCTCACTCCCAGCTCCCGGCCATAAAATCAGCAGCATTCTGGGCCCCCGGCATCCCACGTGACATCAGGCAGCATTTCGGGGCAGCGCTCTCCTCCACACGTCCGCAGCATTCCAGGCGGGTCGCAGCGGCTCTCCATGGGCTGGCAGCATCTGCAGCACTCTCCTGGGACCTGTGGTGCCCCCCCAGGAGGAACGGTAGGGATGGCAAAGGGAGCACTAGTCTAGCCCTATCTTCCACATCAGGACACGGGTTACAGGGCCCGGCCCGACATTGAATGAAGCTCCTGGACTTCTAGACAGTGGTGGAGCTGAGTGAAAGCTCCTCAAAAGCACAGAACTCCTGTAGGGTGAACTATTCGGGGCCTGGAGGACAGCTCTTGATGGCTCAGCTTGCCCCCAGACCCTAGGTGCTCCATTTTACGGAACAAGCCCCCCTCCTGCTGTCTAACCTGGACCCGGACTGTCCCTCAGAGAGGGTGTGGGGGAAAAGGAGCATCCCTCCTGCGCTTCTGGAGCTGTGATGCATGTCAAACCAATTAGGAGGGACTGGGCTCCTCGCAGATCTATAAACTCGCTTTCACTTACTCCCTAACCCTAGAATTCAGGGCTTTGACTGGGTGTCACCCGTTTAAACCTCAGCGATTACCATTTGGGACCCCCAGAACTGAAAACATCATACAAAGGGCCTTTGAATCCCCCCATCATCATGGCCAAACACACCAAGGTCCCGAAAAGTGGGGACATCACAACTATGCTGCTTCCGGTGGATAAAACGAAGAAGTCTGAAATGATAAAGTCCCCCCTTCAAGCCTCTCCTGGCCCTACTGGACAATTAGCTACCAAAGAGGACATCCAGGCATTCATGCTCGACATCAAAACTGAATTTCGTAGCTGCATGATGGAGCTGACCTCCAAAATTGAGCACACAGACCAGAGAGTGACGGAACTGGAACAGAGACTGGGGGAAATCGAGGAGCAATCCTGAGAGCAGGTAGCCACCTTGGTGGACGTACACCAGAACATCTGGACCCTAGCTGACAAGAATGAGATATTGTACTACAAATAGGAGGACTTGGAAAACAGGGCTCTGAGAAATAACCTCTGGATCAGGGGGGTCCCCTTGACAGTTCAAGATCAAGACCTGGGTGGATACATAGGGACCTATTCCAATTCCTCCTGCCACACCTGGCGAAATCTCAGCTGCTTTTGTACGTACCCATGGGATACGCACCCGCAGGGGTCTGGACTCTGATTATCCACCGGATGTCATTACCCGAGTCCATTTCTATACGACGAAGCAGGAGATCCTGACGGTCGGCTGCAGTCTGGATGAACTATCGTTCCAGGGTTCTCCCCTTCAGAATTTTCAGGACCTGACAACGGCAACGATGCAGAAACCGAGATCCCTCCGCCCTCTAACCCTATTTTTACAGGACCAAAATATTAAATATCGGTGGCTATTTCCCACGGCGGTGCAATTCTCCCACAAAGGGGTCTCACACCTGCAGGATGCAGAGGAAATTATGAACAGGTCCTCACCAGAGAAACAAGACAATCACACCAGGGACACGCTCGCTGGGGCAGGCAGCCTTCCACCGAGAGAGAGGCACCCAGTATGGTTGAAGATCCAGAAAGGCCAGAGGGCTAATAAACCACCTTCACATACCTGAAACACAAGTTCCACTCAACGCCGAAATGTCCTTGGTGGCTGATCCCAAGTTTATAATATGGGCATCTGGGGAACACTGATCACTAATAGGCAGTTGAATGGACATGCTTCACACTGCCCAAACCCAGCCTCAAGGCGGGTAACACCTATGTTCCCTTGGGGTACAATGCCGACAGTTTTTGGCACCTGGACTGTTCAGAGTCCATGGTTCGGACTCAGTTGGTCAACATTTTTGAGTTGTGTTGTTAACAATTTGGTTGGCGCACAAAGGATAACATCTTCAGGTCTGATATGACGGCTGGCACCCCCCTGAATCCACCCCCACCGCCCCGGGGGGGAAGATGATTTGGGGACCCCCGTTCAAGCGCTAAACTTTATCTCACTAAATGTCAGAAGCCTGAATTCTCCCATGAAGCGAAAGTCCATCTTGAAACGTCTGAAGGATCTGGAGGGTACAGTGACTTTTCTTCAAGGAACCCACGTTCTCCCGGAAGATTTCACCTGCCTCCGGAACAAAGACTTTCCCAAACAATTTCTGACTTCAGGAGGCACCAAAAGCAGGGGGTCAGCAATTCTAATAGCAACAGGCATCTAATTCGAGGAACTGGACACATTTAGGTACACAGGGGGCCGATTCATGGGTGTAAAAGGGATGCTAATGGGCCAGCTTTACTCCTTGTTCTCGATCCATGCCCCGAATGAGGGTCAAGAACTTTTCTTTGAGGGACTGGAAGCCTCTCTGCTCCCTTTCCTGGAAGGCCAAATTGTCATAGGGGCGGGGGGGACTTTAATGGCGTCCCGGATCCAGAAAGAGAGAAAACCAACACCCCTTCCTCCAAAGATTTGAGCATTGCTGGGAGTGGTGGATACCTGCAGGGTCCTACATCCTAAGGAAATAGATTTCACTTTCTTTTCACAAGTCAACTGCTCTTCTTCTCGGATTGACCTAATATTGGCTTCACCCCAACTGCTGTCATTCACAAATAAGGTAGAGATTGCCCTGATGGTCCTCTCGGACCATGCCCAGGTACTGCTACAGATCAGGGCCTGGAACCCAGCCCTGTGCGCCAGGTCAATATGGCACCTATACGATACAATCCTGAACGATATGGCCCTGAGGGACGAAGTAGCAGAAGCAATCAAAAACTATTTCTGGGAAAATCCCACAGAACTCACTTCTCCTGCCATTACTTGGGAAGCCATGAAATCAGTCATACAAGGGTATCTTGATTGCGCACTCTGCAGCTTATTATAAACGGAAAAAACAGGCTAGGGCTCTCTTAGAACAGGAAATCTCGGAGATCGAAGAGAAATATAAACAGGGATGGCCCCCCCAAAACACACTCTGCCCTCCGCATTGCAGGAAATAAGCTGGAGGCCCTGTATGCTTCGGAGACAGCGGGCAATCAGGTAGCGGCGAAACAAGGGTACTATGCCAAAAGCAATATGGCATATCGGTTTTTAGCCAAGAAACTGGCACAGGCCAGTAAACATAATTTTATCATTGGTCTTAAAGACCAGCATGGAGTAACTCAATATGGGGAACAAAATAAACCCCTCTTGGCACAAGCACACCTACTAGAGACCATGTCCAACTCCACGAGATCGGTCTCGGCCCAAAGGGAATACATCACGGGGGAGGCCTTGACTGGCCGGGGAAGCGGTGGAGGCCCAAGAGGCCCCTATCCATCAGGAGGAAGTAGAAGCAGTAATTAAAGAATTATAGCCAGGCCCCCTGGCCTGGAAGGGTTTTCACCTACATTTTATAAGCTCTTTAGCAATTAGCTCATCTCCCCCTTAACGGCCCTCTTTAATTCATTAAGTAGGTGGGCAGTGTAACCCCCTCTATGCAGGCTTACACTACAATCCTATTATTGAAACCGGGTAATGATCCTAGAGAGTGTGCCTCGTATAGGCCGATCACCCTTCTGAATATTGATGCTAACATCTACACAAAGGTATTGGCTAATCGTCTGACCCCACTTCTTCCTACACTAATTAACGCAGACCAAACAGGTTTTATTCAGGGGAGAAAGACAGGAGATAATATTAGACAGGCACTTAATCTAATCGAATCCACTACTTTGAGTGAGGGAAAGGAGGCCCTACTAGCTTTGGACGCGACTAAAGCGTTCGATAAGGTGGACTGGTCCTTCCTCCACCTGACCTTGGAGGCTTTCGATTTTGGGCCCCAATTCAGGAAGAGGATAGAGGCGAATTACTTCGCCCCGAACACCCTATTACAAGTTAACCGGGAACGCTCGCCCCCAAACTCCCTGACATGCGGGACTCGCCAAGGATGCCCCTTATCCCCCCTCTTATTTTCTGTCATTAGGGAACCTATGGCGCAGCATGTACGGGGGAATCACTCAATCCAGAGAGTGGGGATTGCAGGCTCAGCACACAAGGTTTCTCTGTACGCCGAGGATGTACTTCTTACTATTATTGATATTCGCTCCTCTCGCCAAGCAGCGTTACAGGAACTCAGGGACTTTGGTAGTGTCTCCGGGTTTGAGATAAACTATGAGAAGTGATAGTGAGGTGAAGAGGTGTACTCGGTTTACTTTAGTCTTTGTCCATTTTTACAATGTTAACATACTAGCTAGGATAACTTACAGTGCTCCTTGTTAAATCCGTGCTACCGGATTCGGTAAATGATAAAATTGGTACCCCGAGAAGAAACGAGGAACAAACAAGGGCACACACTTAAACAATGCAATTGTTGTGATTCTTTAAGTACTTTCACCAAACTTGATGATATTTTTCAAAGAAAGGTTTTATATTGAGAATTCAAATTCAGAATAAAAATTTTTCTCATACATAAATTGTTCATACAAGGCAATTATTGGCATTACTCTGTATATGATTCAAAGTGTATTCTCTCTGTTACATCAACAAGTTTTACATACATGGTAAAGCAACTTTCTTCATAATGCATACAAATTTACAAACTGTAAGTGATTTAGGTATTGTTAATCCTGATATCTTGATATGAGTTTGTTTGTTTTTTTGGACAGATGTCCCCTATCTGCTACTACGCGTTTCAGGCTCCCTAGCCCTTCTTCAGGTATAGATATCTCGAGTGAAACTATTCTGTAAATATAAATAAATGAAAGCACTGTTTGAGTATATTAAGTTGAGGTTCACTTTTATGTTGCTTTATTGAAAGGATCACCAGTAGCTTCCGCACTAACGTGGGGTAACGGGCCAATCAGGCGTCGATGCCCTTCACTTTTGTGACTGTACTCAAATGCCAATTCTATGGGTAAAAGCATTCCATTACTACGTTATAAATATTTACAACACAATGGTCTCCAGTGGGACAAGTCACTGGTAAAAGTACTGTGTCCCATAGGAGGCCAACTACATTTAGATAAGAACTGATTGTCTTCATTCTTCGAGTTGTATTGACTCACCTAGATTTCACCTACTGTGTTGTGTGTGATCAATTTTCTGTTCCCATGTCGCATTGGGTAGATTATTCACGTGTGAAATCGTTCAGTTCAGATTACTGAAAGGGTATATCTTTCATTAGACACTGTGTGTGATTGTTAGATATACCATATTCATATACCTCTGATTGTAAACTGAATATCTAATATGTCATACCTCTTAGTAGGGGGTAGCTCGGACATAAGTTCTTGATATTGATTGCCGCAAAGTTTCTCCATGCAATCGTAGTTGTCCTTGTTACTATGCTTTGCCTTGTGACAGATTACATTTGTGTGTGTATAAGTGTTGAAGCTTAAGTTAGTGATCTACGTGGCGCAGAACATATCTTGTGTTCTAACATATTTATAATGTATCAATACGCCAGTTTCTTTTCCATACTCTCTTGCTCTTACATCTGCCCATACGGTTGCGCCGATACTAAAATTCCTAAGCGGTTGTATCTGGTGTGTTCTTAGTTTCACAGCGTTACAGTGTCTTCTCTAGTGCTGTGTCATAAAACCGATCGATGTATATGCGATGGCCAACAATCTGTGTTTAGATATGGATCGTTGTTAGCAATATAGCGGATCACGCAGTGGCTTTCTAAGCTTAAATATAGTAGAATTTTTCAGTCGATTCAGTTATCTACTTACATGAATTCGTAAAGGAAGCGTCCGTCCACCGGGCAGCTCTGCAGGTCACGTGCCTTTCCTGCGTCGGCAGGTTGCTAAGCAACCCTGCCGCTTGTGTCTAGATATAAAGTCACTGTATTGGTCCTGCCATCTATGGCCGCCATCTTGGATGTGTATTTGATGTAATTATACATATTATTCGGTGTGGATTTGCCTCCTTGGAACATAGGTTTTAATGATTTCATGTACTGCTCTGCTTTAACTATGAAATTAAAGGCATTAATGGAATAAAGAATACAGGCTCCATTTGTGTTACGAGTAGTAATGTTACGCATATTTAGTGGCAACACATGGATATTACTTCGCTATAGCCGAACACTATTTTGAAAGCTATTGTTGCATGACCATCTCATATGTTGTTCAATAGGGTATTTGGGGATGTATGCTGCGTGCAAACAGAGGTAAATTTCAAGTCTTTATCACAGTGAGTTCCAGTTATGCATATTACATTATCATCATGAAGAGGGAAGCATAGACCGTCTCAAACAATCAATAAATTACATCTAGGATCTCTAAATGAATTTACAAAATATTCACTTAATATATGTATAGGTACATGAACAGTTGAGAACTCTGAACATTTCTTGTCAATGAATATGACAGTTGTATGTGAGCTCTAAGTGATGTCTGGATTTGTCTATTGATTTAGCCAATACTTCAATTTACATGTAGCAGTTCAGATCCTAGTCCAAGTTCATCCCTCGTGGAGTCATGGAATCAACTAAACTGTGGGAAATCAGTGGCTCTGGGGGTGGGCCTATCACCACAGGGCATTTGCTCACTCCAAACACTATGCTCGATTCACTGGGACACCAAAGCCATTGAACACTTAGGGGTCCGGCTCACAGCTTCTCCAACAGATCTCTATGCGGCCAATTTTCCCCCTCTTATTAAAATGCTTGAAAAGAACCTAGAAAGGTGGACAAGCCAAGAGATCTCCCTGACAGGCCGTATTATGCCAGTATGTGGAGGCAGCCCAGCTAACGCATTTGCTGACATGGACAAACGAGGCTCCGGCTCCCAAGTGGATGGAAATTGAGCCCCCTCCACTTCCTTTTTCATACCATTCATTTCCCCCACAGTACGATAATAGGGTCCGCGCCTACTTTCCTCAACATTGGTTACTCTAAAATCATGCGACGAGACACCAAAAAGGAAAAAGGTCAACAGGGGTTTGGGCCCACTCTCGCCAGTCTTCGGGAACCCAGCCTTTTCCCCGGGAATTCTCACAGGGGGCCTTTGGGAATTGGGGGAGGGGGGCCTTCTCACTCTAGCTTAGTTATTCAAGGGGGGCCAACACCGCTCATTTGAGGAGTGTAAGAAGGAATTCCACCTTGGGGAATCAGATAGGTTCCCGTACATTCAACTACGCCACTGGATTACACACCCAGAGGTGAGGCAGAAAGCCACCCATACTTTGAGCCCTCTTGAACTAACTATCTGGGAACGCACAGGCAAAGGTGGGATATCAAAATTATATAAACTGTTAAGGGATGATTTGCTAACCCCCTGTAGACCGGACTATATGTCTCAATGGGAAACAGACCTAGGCCTTCAGTTGGATGACAGTTTGGCAAGACATTTGGGACAGGGGTCTTTCCTCATCCAAATGTGTGACAAATAAGGAATTAGCCCTAAAACTATTGTTTCGATGGTCTTACCCAACGGCGCAGATGCATCACTTTCAGCTTCCAACTCCCCCTACGTGTTGGTGAAACTGTGGGGCGCTTGGCACATATTTCCCCATGTGGTGGGACTGTCCCCGGGTCCACCGGTTTTGGGAAACTGTTGCGGAAACCATAGCTGCGATGACAGGTGCCAAACTCCCGGTCTCTCCAAAGACCTTACTACTAGGCGCCCCACTTGAGGACGCGTATCTGAAAACCGGGACACGCGGCAAGTTGGTAACGCAATTGTTACTGGCGACCCGCATCACCATTGCTCGATGCTGGAAATCAGAGGAAGGCCCGGACTTGGTCCTATGGTGGATCAAGGTCTGGGATGTGCTAATGGCCGAAAAAGTGACTGCAGCAAAGGAGGGAAAACTCCACCAGTACCAATTGATCTGGGAGCCATTATTGAAATTTGACCTCAACTACCCAGCTGTAACCCACAAACCCTGTCTGGCGTAGCTATGCCTAAACCCGGGAGGGAACAGTTGACACAGACAACTCTGGGGAGGTGAACCATTGAGGGAATGAGACGATGGGGGCGGGGGGAGTATATTGACATGAACCAGGGGAGGTATATGGACTAAGGTCTTTGACCCATTGATGATGATGGCTACCAAATGTTGAATGTATAATTTGGTTTGCTCCAAATGTTTAATAAAAATAATAAAAATATGCTTAAAAAAAAAGAATCGCCCATTAGGATGATGCCCATTGAGCCATGGAGGATAGAACGTCTGATAGGGCACTAGGCGAGGGATTCCAATAAATGGCAATCACAACCATCAAAAGGGGCAATGATTTTACTCTTAAGTCTACTTTAACTGCTAATATCCCTTGAACTTCACAAATTATGGGCTCAATATTTAGAAATGTTAAGTTCCTGATCATGAACAGGAGGCTGCCAGATAGTCGGCCCTCCCTGTGACTGGAGTAATTACTGAGAGATAGAGAATTCATCTACACAAAAGCCATCTGTCAACCATGTTTCTTGAAACATGATCAAATTGAATTTATCAAATATTTCCTCTATTACTGGGCGTTTTTTAAATGAACTGCAGCCCCTCATGTTCCATTCCATCATTCTACATTTTGGTGATACTGGAGGCAGTCCTCGGCAATCCCCGGTTTCTGGATGACCTGTGATATAATCTCTGGCTGCAGGGACCAAACTTTAGTTTTACTGTTGTTGTAATGGACGCTTTACTGTGCAGAGTCGGCCTTGGAGGACCTTTTATAATTAAAATCACTTTTATGGCTTGAAATACTTCCTTTCACATCTTTTTCACTCACCCCATGAATACTTTGATTATTATCTTTCCAACTCTTGGCTAGCTGCTAAAATAGCATTTGCGCCTAGTCGAGTCTTCATTCCAATTTCTATAATTTGGGTACTCTTAGGATGGGGAAGCCGACATACTCAATATATGAGGATGAGAACAAATACAAATCCACCACTGTTTTAAAAATTGACAGAATTGCACTATGATTCAGTGATTTGTAAGTCTTTCTATTTTTGAATCCGCACAACCACACCCTAGGAATGGAAAACAGATGCTTTGGTGTGTAAACTGGGGCTAAGCCCGACATGATCTTCTACGTCATTTCCTGCAACTGTAGATTCTTGCTTCCAGTCTGAGAAGAAGATGATTCCTGCATGAAGCATCCACGGTTAGGGGAGTGTCTCCATCGGATCTATCCTCCTCTGAATTAGTGCTTTGTTTTCCAGTGCTATCTTGGTTCCTAGATGATAAATCGGTTTTCGATAGTAGTTCATAGATGTTTCTTCCCTCGATAGAATATCGGTTGCCACTTGGAGAGGGGTTGAGTTGTTTGATATATGTCTTCAGGCCAATGGTAATATTCTTAATCAGGACTGGCGACTGGTGCACAACTCTGACGCTACTTGACTACTTGACTCTACCTCAGTTAATTGGAAATTATAAGTCTGTTATTTTGCGTCCTAATACTTCAAACACTGGGGAGCTTTGGGAGCTCTAGAGACCTTCCACTTGTCACCCAGCCATCCTTTGCGGGCAGATTTATTGCTCGCACTAATTGAGTTTTTATTGCATTTTTTATCCTGCATGACTTCAGATTCTTTGGCTCTGGGTCTTGAAGACGCGCTGAACTCAGGGAGCCTGCTTTGCTTGCTTGATGTTGCTTTTTCTTTTTATTCTTGTTGGTTTTAGTCTTCGACTTAATATGCCTTGGTGCAGGCTCATCATTGTGTATGGCAATCAGTTCAATAGACTTGTCAGCTAACTCTGGAGATTCAGAGGGGAGCTCATGAGGGAGCTGGGAAAACCTGAGGAATTCCTCCAGGATGGATTCAGACAAGGGAGTGTCATAAAAGTCCTGAATGTCTACTACTGAAGTGGCTGGCTTTCGAGGAATCGCTCCTTCATAGTGACTATCTACCTTTGACAAAAGAATCATGAGATAAGCATTTGTTATCTCAACTAGCCGATTAGTGGTGTCCTATTACACAGATCTATTAGACCGGATTCATATTGCTTCATTTCAACTTTCAAATCTTTCATGCACCCAAGCACAGTTGAGTTCAAAACTGTATTTCAGCCCACCAGGGAGGAGTCACAGTTGACAGTTTCTTTTGTCAGTTCCAGGAGAATGCCAGTATGAACCTGTACTTCAGATTTCAAAAACTCAAAAAATGTACTAATGTGTTAAGAACAAAGTTGAAACTGGCAGGGTGTTATTATTAGCTTCTTTAAGGCCCCCTCCTAAAAAATGGGAGCTAGCTGGTTGCCTATTGGGGATGGGTGACTGTTCCACTTGATCACTTCTACATGAGGAAATAACTTGGACTGAGTGTACAGGATCGAGCCACGGGACAAGCCGAACAAGTAATTGTTGTATTCGCAAGCGTCTCATTCCTTTGAACATTTGTTAAGCCCCCACCCCCAAGTCAATGTGTCAGAATCATCGTCTAGTTAAGAGACTCAACGTCCCCCAGACTCAGACATTTTCGCTAGATGAAAAAGTCAGTAATTTTCCATTTTATGCAGGTGTCTGATAACGCATATTCAAGACCATTGTTGAAGACTGCTTCTGAGTCCTGAATAGTAACATCAGATAATACGAATTTCCTCAAGGCAGCCGTAGCATTGACTCTGGAAGACAAAGGGATCTGATCATCTGATATTAACAATGAGGGCGGAGCAAAAGATTGTTGCTTGTGAAGTGACGGGTGATTCATTTGTTGGATCAGTTCCCCACTTTGAATTAACCTGGACTTCCCATTCGGGTGCCCTTAAGTCATCCAGTAACAAGCCACTTCTGAGATTATAAATACGGGACATCTTTCCTTTTCCTCAAGGAATATGGAGAAGTGTGGCCATGAGCAAGTGGCAGCCTTACAGGGACAGAAACAAATAGTCATGGCACCCACTCAAATCCACACAATTCTGGTGCTTTCCTTACCGTGAGTGAGGAGAAGGCGTTTATTTCGCAACTTTGCACATCTACAGGTTTGGAGAACACCGAACACCAAACACTTGGATATACTCTGTTTTTTTAGGCAGGCCGCAGTATTGAAGGAGTGAAGATAGATGAACGACTTCAATATTCTGCTGTAACAATGTTGCTTGCCGATAGTCTCGTGCTCACCGTGCTCACCAAACAATCTTGTACACTGCGCTACGCTACGCTCAGCCAGATGGTTTTGTAGGTGGGCTGCAGTAGTGAAGGAGTGAAGATAGATGACAGACTTCAATATACCACTGTAACAATGTTGCTCGCCGATAGTCTTGTGCTCACTGTGCTCACGAAACACTTGGATACACGTGGGTGTCATCAGCATAGGATTAGCAGCGGAAGCCGTGGGAGTGGATGAGCAAAATAAGAGGCTGAATGTAGGCATTAAACAATGCAGGGCACAAGGCGGAGCACTAGGGCACCCCACAGGAAAGAGAAGTAGAGGTAGAGGAAAGAGTCAATGTCTGACTCTGGTCCGTCAGGAAGGATGTAAACCAGGATAGGACTTATCCTGAGAAGCCTGCCAGGGAGAGGCGACTCAGCAGCACCGAATGGTCCACTGTATCAAATGCCGCTGACAGATCTAAAAGAATCAGCGCCCCAACACCCCTGCCCCCACCCCCATGTCAGCTAGACACGTCAAGTTGTCAAAGACCGAGACAAATTAATCTCAATTTGAATATCCAACTCTGTGCCTTTTTTCTGTGACAAGCTGAATTGGCTCACAATCACATCATGTGTTCTTATTTAAAACACACAATAAAGGATTTACTTTAATGTAGATTAAACATTGTGTTCACACTATATATATATAAATAAGCAGGATTCTTTTGTCAACTAATACACAGACCAGACACTTCTTTCACAGTATATTTTGCCGAGTGTCTAGCCTTGAAAGTACATTGGCAAAACCTAAAGTTCATTGATACATTATAAAGAAAGGATATTCTTGAAATACAATTCCTTTACACATACTCTACAACTAGTCCATGTGGTAAAGTGCTTAAGTTGCAAGCTGATCATAAACCCACTAAAGTGTGTGATCCTGGGCAAATAATGTTATCTCACTTTACACCATACACAGAGTCCTGCTTTACACTATTGAGGGGGGTATATGCTTTTCTCACACGAAATCTGCTGGCAAAAGCTAATGACACAGGAGGAGCGTAAATGGTGAGGGCTATATGTACCTCTCAGTGGGAGGGGGCCACCTCATGTTGTCAGGACTGCGAAGAGGAAGGTTGGGACTCAAAGCTGTGGAGGTTACCTGTAAGTAATTGAGGCATTTAATTCTATTTATTTTATACAAAACGTATATTATTTTGTTTCTTTTATTGTAAATCCAAACAGTTTTTAAGTGTGGAAAAGTGTTTAACTATCAGTAAATCATAGATGTGTTGGGCACTGCTGTTCTTTGGAAGGTCATGGTCATAAATATATTATTTATCTTGCCATAGGTCTTGCCCAATCCGGCTCTTGGGGCTGCTTTGATGAGTTCAACCGCATTGACTTACCTGTGTTGTCAGTAGCCGCACAGCAGATTGCAATTGTGCTGACCTGTAAGAAGGAACGCAAAAAGAACTTTATTTTCACAGATGGAGATAACGTCGACATGAATACAGAGTTTGGTTTATTTTTAACTATGGTGAGTATGAACATACACATTATATACCTTTTTTACGTCTGGCTTGAAAACTCGACTTTGTTTCTTCAAACGTGTTCCAATGCTCTGCCTCACTGAAAATTTGCATATCCACAGTTCATCATCTAAAGGGATGTTTATGTTTAGAATAGCCTTACTGACTTCTTTGAGACAGTTCTTACGTGAATAGAGCGTGCCTCTATCCAATAAAGTCATCCCATTCTACTCACTGCTTTTCCAAAAAAAAGAATAGAAGTGAAGCATAAGACTCAAATCTCTCTTTTATTATATTACATTATTACATATCATAAAGTTATGTTTGCTATATTACCTCCACTGCCCCACCATCTAGTCTACATCTCCTGTGGACAAAAACAGCCAAAAGCAAACACTGCTCCGGGCTATATCATAGAGATAGCGGGTTTTGTTCAGCAGGCAAACTTGATGCATGTCCTTGCTTTAGTGTTTAAAGGATGGTGTTGGACACTGTTGAAGTGCCAGGCTCGTGAAGGAAAGGGCCTGAAGAGGAAAGGGAGGAGTTAGTGGGAAGCCGCTGTGCACAGTGACATGGAGGGAGGAGAAAACAAATTGTGGCTGATGTGTTGTCCTTACAAATTCCATTTCACCTTAGTACAAGTTAGATCAGCCGCCTGATTGGTCCACAATGTAGTATACTGCGGCTACAGAGAGGTCAGTGCTGCACACACTGCTCTTCTGTGGTAGCGCTTCTTAACGGTAAGTGTCAGGGCTGCAGTTGTCGTTAGATGCTAGGTTTGGAAATGCAGTCTCCTAGCAAACTGACTGTGGGTAATTTTATGTTATTTGATAGCGCCTACTGCCATTCTTACGGTTTCGAAATGCTGTGGTGGATGAAGGCCCTTTGGAAGACCATAGTCAGCGGTCTGAACATGAAAATAAAAAGAGCATTACATTGCACGCAAATAGTAATTAGAATTCAGTGACTATTCAAGTACTAGCAGAGATGACTAGTTTAAACCATTACAAAACTCATGATGTGCATTGTGCTCAGGTGCAGAGATGACCTCTATGTCAGTGACTATTTGAGAGCTGGACCGAATTTTTAGTGGGACTCACTTGTATTCTATGAGTTGCAGCGCAAGTGGAGGAGTGGGTATTATAAATGGTCTACCGCTAGGGCAACTGTCTACAGTTGAGGGCTCTGCTATACTCTACGTACCGAAAATATGCATGCTGAATAACATGCAGTCACATGCAAATCAACATGCACAATTGTCAGATATGTCAAAGATACCTCCAACGCATGCCCACTTGTCTGTACCATTGGGTTATTGCAGTGCAAATGTAGTATATTGGATACAAACGTTATGGCGGTAATAAATAGCATTCATAGAGAAAAATTCTGCCTTGTTCTCCATGACCTCACCAATCTCCAAGACTGCAAGATTTCCACGAAATATCACTGTCCCGTTTCCCCCACCCTCAATCGGAGTCCCTGAATATCCTTTTCCCTGCCCTTGGTTGTGCGCCTGATCTTCAGTTAGTGGGAGTTCTAGTGGTGTATTTTGCTATTGCTGGAACCTTGCAATCCCCCTTACACCACCACAAGCCTATCGCTAAACCATAAGCCCAATGACAACACAAAATCAGCATGCACGCTTGGCAGTAAAATCTGGAACACATTGCCACGCACATCCACCCATCGGGTGGACCCTCAGGTATACTCAATAGACAAATCACAATTTCATATGAGGATATGTATAAATGGCAATATATCCCTGGGAATGACAAGGTAACAATATCCTGAAATATCATGTATTTATTTATTTATTATTTTCTCGTTACAGGAAATAAATAATGTTTCAAAGTGCCCAATTTAAATACATGCAAAATATTAAATACAGTGGGTGGTGGGGGGACAAACCTATTATGCCTTGTGAGTGTTCAGAACATGCAAGTGCAGAAGGGAGAGCGGATGGGATAGGTACTGTGGTGCTCATGGGTGAGCAACAAGTAAAGTGCAATGCAAGGTAAGTGCGAGCCTCGAGGGTGGAGGGTGAGCCGAGGCAAGTGCTGAGGACAGACAGAAACTGGGGGCGATTCGATGTGGGAGGTCATGGTCCCGAGGATGCATAAGGGCTGTGAACACCAAACAAGCAACTGTGAGATTAGTAGAGGAGAGTGGGGGGGCGGGGGAAGAGGAAAAGAGGAAAGTCTTGAGGAGCTTCCATCATTTAAGAAAGTCCTGCTCAAGACGAAGAGGGGCGAGGAGACCATTCCAAAGAAGGGAGCCACCTGAGGAAAGCGATCGACCTCCAGCCCTCTTTTTACCGAAACAATTTACACACAAAGAGTTGGTGCCAGAGGGGCGCAGGGGTATAGAGGGGGAATATTTAGTAAGAGAGAGTGGCAGATAGTGTGGTTCCCAGTCCCAGACAGCCTTGTGGATGATACAGAGGGATTTTAAATTAATCAGCGAAGCAACCGGGAGCCAGTGAATACTTTTTAGGGCAGGAGAGATGCGGTCCCTGAGCTTGAGGCCAAGGATAAGTCTTCCTGCCCTATTCTGGATTAGCTGGAGAGGTTGCAGAGTGGAAGAAGGAAGATTCAGGAGGAGGCTATTGCAATAGTCAAGCCTAGAGAGAACCAGGGCTCGGGTAACATTGAGCTTCAGGGGAAGCTGAGAAAACGTAGAATTCCTTTGAGAAGGAAGAGCCGAAAGTTGGACTTCTTGGCAATGTCCTGAGTGTGAGGGAGGAAGGAGAGAGAGGAGTTGAATATGACTCCAAGTTTTCTGGCTTCAGAAGAGGGAGCAGGGGGAAAGCCCATGGAGGAAGGCCAGAGTTCTCCGTTTTGCTGGAATTGAGGCAGAGATCATTGGAAGTGTACCAGGCATGGATGGCAGAAAGGCAGTCAGGGATGATGCAAGGTGCAAGAGGTTCAGCAGGAAGTTTGAAGAAGAGTTGTGTGTCGCCAGCATAACACTGGAAGTTGGGAGAGAAGGAGGAGATGCGGCGTGCCAGCTGAGTAACGTAGATGTTGTAGAGCCAAGGTGAGAGGATAGAGCCCTGGGGGACACCACAAGTGGAGAAGGAAGTAGGAGAGGAGAAGGTGCCCAGGATGACTTGAGAGGAGCGGTCAGTAAGGAAGGATGTCAGCCAGTCCAGTGCCCGCTCCAAGATACCAAGGGAGTCGTGGAGCGTTTGTATGAGGATGGAGTGGTTGACCGTGTCAAATGCAGCAGAGAGATCCAGAGGATGAGGACAGCTGGGGAGTTGGAATCCAGGGATGCAAGCAGTTATTCACAGGTGCTCAGAGGAGCAGTTTTCATGCTTCTGGATGCTCGGAATCCAGATTGATGGTCATGGAGACCACCAACAGGTTCAGTGTTAGAGTTGATTTTGGACAGGGCCAACTTCTCCAGCATTTTCCCCAGGAAGGGGGTGATGGAGATAGGGCGGTAGTTGACTGGACAGGTAGGGTCTGCTGATGGTTTTTTAAGGAGAGGGCACACAAGGCAGTGCTTGAGGGAGGAGGGGAAAGAACCAGTAGCAAAGGAGTGGTTACAGAGATCAGCAAGTGCTTGGACTAGAGAGCCAGTGTTGTCCTTGATGGTTCTGGAAGAGCAATGGAAACATGTTTGGAAGAGGCCTTCATGGAGTGGACATCTCTGGTGACTTCATCAGGTGAGACAAGGATGAAGGAGGGAGGGTGAGTGGCCAAGGGAGGCAAGGGTTTGAGGGATGGGCTGGGAGTGTGCAACAAGGCTGTAAAGGATGTCCTGAGTTTTGGTGGTAAATTGAGTGGCAAATGCGTTGCAGAGGGCCTGAGAAGGGAGTAGGATACCGCGGAAGGGTTGGTTAGTTCCTTGCAGATTTTGAAAAGTTCTGCTGTGTTGATGGATGCACCAGATACACGTGCCTGAATGTGGGCCCTTTTCTTGGCACGGATAGAGTCTGAATTGCCTTTGGAGCATGCGGCTGACTCGTTTGTCAGAGGTTTGCCACTTTCGTTTCAGGGCTGCAAGTTCGAAGTCGTACCAGTTATTGCACTTAGAGGCGGGTTTCAAGCGGATCCTCATGACTACGGCAAGAATGTCAAGGGTGTTGGTGATGTACAGGTGGAAGTTGCTGAGAGCAGTGTTGGTGGTAGAGTCTGGGTTGGGAGAGCAAGGGGGGATACAGGTAGAAGTGCAGGCAGCAGCTGACACCTGTTTCATCAGGTGGATGTTCTGAACAAGATTGGCAGGGCTTTTGGAGGTGAAGTCACAGGGCCATCGGGACCCAGGTAGAAGGGTAGAAGGGAGTAGTCTGACAAAGGTAGAGGGGTGACCATGGGAGATGAGAGAGGGAGGTCGGAATGGATGAGGGCGTCCAAAGTGTGTCCAGCAGAGTGGGTTGGACCAGAAGGGAGAATGGATAGAGAGGTGCAGAGGTCAATGAAACGAGTGGATGCTGCGTCAGGGGAGTCCAATTGGATGTTGAAGTCACCCAGGAGGAGCAGGTTGGAAGAGGTAGAAAGTAAGGAGGAACAGAAATCAGCCCATTCAGATAGGAACAGGGAGGTAGCACCAGGAGGACAGTAAATGGTGACTATGGTCAGGATGGAGTAGGGAGACATAGCCAACTTGCATACCAGGCTCTCAAAGAAAGAGTATGGCTGAGTGGGTAAGATGGAAGTGGTACTCCAGTCAGAGGGGGGGGGGCAGAGGGGGAAGAAGGAGGAGAGGCAGGAGATGGAAGAAAGTTCATGAGGGATGGTAGAATCCGGTCAAAGAGAAGTAGGTTGGCCTGAGGACCCTGAACCAGAATAGTGCCAGTGTGGTAGACATTAATGATGCAGCGTGATGAGAAGAATCCCACCAAGAGGACTTCCCACTTGGTGCCACCATTAATGGGAGAGGATGTGAAAGGGGAGAGAGTGGAGATGAGATGAGGAGTCCATAGGTCTGGAGAGGGGACAGAGAAGAGGATATCAGTGAAGACCTCTCTGGAGGATACACTGATATAGGTGTCTGCGACGGAAAGGCCATGATTTGCCCCCAGAGTGTCTTCTTTGTGCTTTTTCCATCCAGATTTCATAAGAGGGGGATGATAGGTTATAGTGAAGCAATTAGAGAAGTTTGGAGAGATTGTGAGTGCCATCTCAGTGCCAGAGGATAGAATGCAAGGAGGAGTAACGCAGGGGGGAGGGGCTGCACTGCACAGTCCTGGTCACTTACTCACAGGTGGTCTAGTAGTTAAGGAGGGCACAATACAATGCAGAGCAATATGTGAAGTGCAGAAAAAGGAATACAATGCAGTACACAACAACACAAGAATGTAGGATGTCAAGCAAAAATACAATGCAGTGCACAAAATGGAAGGAAGGTGAAAGTACATACACATAGATTCAATTTTCAAAACCAGAATACAATGGAATGCAGTGCATAGATATGGGTGCAAGATGGAAGCACACCCTCCTTGATTCAACTTTTAAAAACACAATAAAATGCAATGCACACAAAGGAAGGAAGATGGAAAGCACACCCACCTAGATTTGTTTCTCAAAAACAGAATACAATGCAATGCAGTGCATAGATATGGGTGGAAGATGAAAGCACACCCACCCAGATTCGACTTTTAAAAACACAACACAATGCAATGCAGTGCATAGATATGGGTGGACGATGGAAAGCAAAGACACAATGCGGTGCACACAGGGATGTGAGTGTCGTGACTAAAGGAGGAGGTCCAGGGAGAAAAAGGCAGAATGTGAATGGCACAGATACAGTTCACAGTGATAGCTGGAGGAGGCAACAGGACAGTTCAGTCATCACTCAAGTGTGCGCAGAAAGGGGGGACTGGGGTGCTGAGGATCGGGTTCATGAAGCACCAGGACGTGCACAGGAGGCTGCAGTATTGTTTGTGGAGCAGCAATAGAGGGGCACAACCAAGCCCAATCAGGCCCGGGAGGCGGGCCGACATTTGCTTGCCGGCTAGCCCGATTGGGCCTTTTGCACAGGGCGGGTCCAATCACAGTGATCCTCCTGCCAGCCGGCCAGGTACTCCAGTAACTAGCAGTCAGCGGCGGCCATGATGGAATGGAGGCCAAAAGCAGCCCTGCAATGAATGTCGGGGCACAAGCACAAAACAAAACATTGTGCCAGCGTTTTTTAAAGATGATTCTTTAAAAAGAATTAAATTAATAATGTACACATCACTTTCAGCTGAGAGATGCAGCATTCTCCGCTTGCGCAGGAGGGCAGATTAAGAAGCCATAATTCCAATGGGCCTTACCTTTCATGTCGGAGTACGGGGCGGGAGTCCCTTGCCTCGTGGTGGTCATAAGTGAGGCCTGTGATAGCTGGTTGGCTTCCTGAAGTAACTACACATGGAGGGGGAGGGCTCAAAGATTGATATTCAAGGAGGGTGCCAGGAGGCGGGCCGGCATTCGCCTGCTGCTAGCCTGATTGGGCCTTTTGCACAGATTATGAAACATAATATGGTGGGTGACTTTGGCATTCAGGTTTCATCATGGATCAATTTTCCGGAAAATCATTGCTGACTTGCATTATGTTGAAGAGCCTGGTTAGTAATACGGTTTATGATTTACCAAAGCACATTAACTATGGTTTAGGAGTACTTGCAGCAAAACATCTGTGATTGAAGCTTCTACTTTTAAGGAAAATGGGATCAGAAGATAGTTGTAACAAAGAATGTGGTCTTGTTGCTCGAATTGAGGTTTTGCACTCAGAACCTCATAGAAATGTCATATTTGTGCAGAGCAAGAAATTGGCTGAAGTGCTCCAGCTTATCAACAGAAAAATTGAAACTGCCAGGGTCCTTTTAAAATTGGTTGACATGGAGGACTTATTTCAACTATTTGACACTGCAGAACCTAAAGGGCTGTCGATTCATGAGTCAGCTGTTAATAAACACCTTATGTGAGACTCGAAGCATATATATATATATATATATATATATATATATATATGCTTGTTCTTCTATGTTTTTAATTGTGCATTAACTAATGAAGGGTTTCGAGTTGAAATTCTCACCAGTAGAGAAGGTGGATTATCTGTCATATAGCATGTCTGTGAAAATCTTATTGCCCCGAGAGAACTTTTCACCTGGCTAGTTCTAACACACTCTCAGGGGCTAGTGTCAGGCCACCTGTACCAGATGTGCTGCACAGCTTAAGCTTTTCCCTCAACTTCAAAGGGTTCCAAGTCATACCCTCTGACACTCCAGTTTATCGGGCAATACTGAACACATGCTCAAGGAAAGCTTTTTCTCTTGAGGACTGTAAAGCACCTGAGGGGGGCATCTGTACTCCTGCTCTCTATATGGCAGAGGAGAGGCACAGAGCACCGCAGCCAAGATTCTCTATTGTTGGTAGCAATGGACGAGCAATCAAGGCTTAGCTCTCAGGAGGTGATGCGGGCTGGTTCTTAAGTACAGTGTAGTCCCCAAGCACCCACACAGGAATGTCCAAACTCTGTTAGTGAAAACACAGTCTTTCTATAAATAAGGTTCACGTTATATACACAATTACAATAACACACTTTGTACTCTGGCAATACTATAATGGCAAATATATACAGGTCTACGTGCTACCACTCTTAACTATCGACTCCTTTAAAATGCGTCCACGGCTAACAGCCCCACAATAGCATATGAATCAGATTGTAAGATGAATCAACGATAGACCACAGAAAGAAGGCATGTTGAATCGAGCAATGGCAGAATACTGACTCCCGTTACCTAGAGACAGTTCTGTGCGAGGATCCCCCCCACCTGGGCAACCCGTAAATAAAGCGCATTGACAAGCCCAGTCCAATTATGCTCAATACATTTTTGAGTCCTTCTAAAAGGTTGCACGACCCCAAAGTACATGGTTTTGTAGAGTTCTTCGATGAGTCGTCGACGGGCCCTTCTTGAGTGCACTCCCTTTAAGGCGGGAGCCACGGGTCGTCGAGAGTCGGGGAAGAAAAAGGGTGAATAGTGAACACTGTTGTTGCGGCAGCAGCTTCGGTTCTTGCGTTGCTCATTGACTATCGGTCGAAAACGTCCTGCAAGCTGAGGCGTGTGGAGCACCTCGACGACGAGTGTTTGTTGCCGCAAGGTGTCAATAAGGAACTTTGGCCCAGCAAGGGCGTTGAGTCATCAGCATCTCTGCGGTCTTCGGGTGGCGGGATACCCACCGGTGGATTCTCCTCGGTCGTCAGCGGCCTTGACTTGCTCCGGCAGGACGAAAGCGGTCGACATGGATGAGCAAGGGAGTCCTTGTTTCAATGTACTGCAGCTCCGGTCGGCGACGGCGGTCGTCGACGGTGAAGGACTTCAATGTCCGGGCGCTTCTTTTCGTGATTCCGCAGTGGTCCCCGTCTCAGGTTGGCAGCCTTTCGAGGTTTTGATGTCCATGGAGCTTTGGCAAAGATCAGCTGGTGCACGATGGTCCCTTCGTAGCTCGGGAAGAGGTCTCCTAGCCAGGTCCTCTCTTGGATAAGTTCCTTGAAGGCACAGCAGCTTTCAGATTAGCGAAGGACAGCAGCAGCAGTTCTTCTTCTTCCAGTGGGTTTCGACTTCAGCTTCGGATCGATTTCTAGCAGTAAGAGGCCCCCAGATATACTGTTGATGTCCCATTCACTCTGCTGGGTCATACTCAGGCAACCAGTCATTCAGAAGGGCATTCAGGCAGTCAATCAGGCTCACAGTGCATTCCGGCCATTCTTCTCCATCCAGACACTCACAACACGGAATGTGGATTTGGACAAGCACTCTGCCATTCAGCACTACACTCTGCATTCATACCAGTTTCGGGCAGGGCTGTCTCAGTCATTGTGTCACACACCAGACACTAGACACCCATAACACGGAATGCGTATTCGTCACTCACTCCATTCATCCAGGTACCACCGCACGGGCGTACCCACAACATACAGTCATACCCACAACATACAGTCATTGGGAAGGCTCAAGCCAGTCTTGCCTGGACTTCCCCACACTACCATACATGGAACTTCCACCCAACAGCCAGTCAGGGGGAAGGGACAGAGTGAGTGCTTCCCGGGACTTCGGAAATACAAGGCAACAGGCAATAGAAAGCAAGAGGCCACAGGGGTGTACAAGGATACGGATGCCCTGTCCATCCAATGCATTTCCAGCATCACAAGGACCATGTGACAACATCATTCCGATAGTGCAGACTTTCCGTAAGGGTCCTGGACTCTGTCTTTCTCCGCATTCTGGTCTTTTGGAATCCTAAGTCTTCCTACTCCCACCAACCTGGTTACATATGATTTTCTGCCAGTGGCTCACAATCAGAGCAGCATGATGGACATTTTGGTGGTCTCCAGCAATTTGTAACACAATCTCCTGTGGCGGACCCTCACCGACTGTAGTCACAGATCTCTCTTTGAAGGGCTATGTAACTCACCTGGATGATCTGACGGTTAGTGATCTGTTGTCCCCCGAAGATGGAGGCTTTTCCTGGTTGCTTTTCTTCCACCAAGGCAGGGTAAGTGTGTCCGAATTTAGATAGACAACACCATTACCCTGTTTTACATCAGTGAGAGAGATATTGTGGGGTTGCTCCGTCCGTGCTGGGAAGCAATGTGACTGTGGTCTGGGCTCTGGAGAATGACCTCCACCTATTGCAGCCCATCTGGCCTGGCTGAGCATATTGTTGCTGATGCTCCGAGAAGGTGTTTGTCAGTCTCCAATGAGTGTGAACTGTGACAGGAAGTCATGGGTGAGTTATCTGTCTCTTGGGCAACCCTCAGGTGGATGTTGCTTCCTCCACTGTCAACAAGGGAGTGAAGGTTGTTCTGTTCTAGGGATGTTGTAGGAACTCCCACTGCAGGGAATGTTTGATCCAGCATGGATTGTAAAATCTAACTCCACTTTCCTCTATGCATTCCCCCAAATGTTTTAATCCCACTGGTCTTTAGGAGGCAGAGGCGGTTTGTATCCATCCTCATGCTGATTGCTCCAGACTAAGCTCGGATAACGTGGTACCTGGAATGTCTGTAATATGTTCATCTGTCCTCCCCAATGCTTCCCAGCGAGTGATGACCTGCTCTTCCAACAGAAGGCAGAGTCTTCCATCCAAGTCTGCGCTATCCCAGCCTTTATGCTTGGCTGCTAAGAGGCTGGGATGCAAGGAGCAGGTTCTATATGATGAGGTCCTTGTTGTGCGACTTTCAACAGAAGGGTGGTTGGTAAGACAATTGGCCGCATTACAAGTTGCCGGTCCGGTAACAACAGTACCGGTAAGCTTGCTGGTATTGTTGTTACCCGACCCGCAAACTACGACGTCTGCCCGTGGGTGCCAGTCAGCCCGGGCAGAAGGCACCCGCGAGCAGACCTAACCGGTAGCGCATTCACCGTTATTAACGGTGCCGGCGGTACCGGCCTCCCCATTCCCATTGAGCCCTGTGGGGCTCCAATGGGAATGGGGAGTAATAAATACTGGCACCCGGCAATGGGCAATTACCGGGTCCGGCGGGTCCGGAAAGCCCCGGTAATTGCCCGGTGCCGGTAACAAAATGACTCCAGCGGCAGCTGTGCCGGTATTTACCACCACGGCTACCGCCTCAATCATAATGAGGACCAATGTATGCCAGAAGATGGTGTAAATTCTTTGGCTGGTGTCATGGGAAGGTTCTTGATCCTTAGATTTGTCCTCTCTTTTCTGTTCTATATTTTTTGCTTCTGTGGCTCAAAGAGACCTTCTGGTTGGCACTGTAATAAGGTTTAGTCCCACTCTTTTGGTCCTTAACTGCACACCCGAACAGGGCTCCTTCTTCACTAGCTCTACAGTTATTCTGTTTTTTTGAAGGGGTTAACTAACCAGTTTTCGCCACACCAGTTTTTTTCTCCTTAGTAGAGATTTAACCTTGTTCTAATATTTTGTAAGGCAGCTCTGGTTGAGCCTTTATATTCATGAATTTCAGGTTGGTAACCCTTAAGGTGATTTTGCTATTTGTTTCTGCATGTCTGGTGGGTGAGCTGCAGGGTATTTTTGTCTTAAGAAAAGGTGACTTTGTGGCTGAGACTTTACTTCTTTCCCAAGGCTGTGTCAGATTTGTTTACCTGCTAGGCCTAGAGACCCAAGCTACTCCTCACTGATAATGCCCATTGAGGCCGAAACCTGTCTGCGGATGCTTGAGGCCTTGTGCAAAAGGGGTGTGACCTAGCAGTTTGGGATAGATTGCCCCTTTGCGGGTGGGACCAATCCTGATTTGCATATGGTATTTCCGTTTCTGTAATGGCTTGGCAGGTGAAGAACAATGTTCTGGAGGGTTGCCCAGAACAATAGCCATAGTTTCAAGATTAATTCAAAACCTTCCAGCCATCACCTCTTTGTTTTGCTCAGATTTGTTTACCTGGCACAGAAGATCCATATTCTGGTCTTCCACCCTTCACCTCAACAATCTAAGAGAACGGTATGTTTAATTGTTTCTGAATGCTGCTCCCAGGGATCCTTCTGTAAGAGGTGTGGCAGCTGTGTCTGCTTTGTAAATGATGTTCTGGTCATCTGTCAAGTGTCTACGTGGGCTTTGTTGGATACATTCCCCAAACATTAATGTCTGAATTCCTTATCAGGTCAGGGTACCCACTTTGTTCATGCTCTGCTCCAGAGTTAACTGATGTAGCGGATGTTTGCCGACTCTCCTCCCTCCTCTAGGTAATGTACTGCTTTGGAATTATTTCCAAAATTAGTAATCTGTTGTCAAGAGTAATCTGTCAGAAAACCAAATATCTTACCTTCGCCAACGATCCTTTTGATGGATTAGTCCTTCAGATTCCCAGACAAACATTGTATCATTTTCCTCATGTGAGATGTTGGTGTGGAGAAACCTGGAACAAACATTGCAAGAAGCAGTAAACGTATTGATAGTTGTGTGAAGTGGACACAATTCCTGGAAAGTTACTCAACCAGGAAAGAAACAAGTTATATGAAGTAGAAGTTAATCCCGGCAGGCGAATAAACCAGGAAGGGAACAGTTGTTTTAAAGAAGAAAACTTTGTTGTTATAACAAGTGTTGTGGAAAGAGACCTTTACCATACCAATTTGAAAGGCGTGTTGGATGAAAGACAGTTTTCATTGAACAGACATTTTTCATTGAACTGAATAGAAAGTTTTTGAAGCAGAACTCTTTCAAAAGTCTTCCTGAATCGATTCAGAGAAAGGGAATCAAACCCTGGTCGCAAGCATTGCTTTGTGGGACTTATGAGTTTTAACTTTTGCACATTTTTTTGTTGAACTGAAAACAGATACATTTACCTTATGCATTTTGGTTGTATATGTTAGTGTGAGGGTCAGATACCTTTGGACACAGGGTCACTTTTCTTAAGTTTTAGTTTGTTAGGTAAGAACATTTTTGTTAGGATAGGAACAGATAGGCGTTTATCCCATCCCCTTTTTATTTTAATAAATATGGCAATAATAAATAAATAGGGTCTTTGATTCTAAAGACCTATTTAAACAGAAGCTCAAGACCCATATGCTCCAATAATGTTCTCCGGCTCTTCTAATGTCTTGCGGTGTGTCCCGCCCTGCTTGTGCTCGCTGTGTTTGTTGGATACGCAGCCTCATGCCTTAGGGCCGTTGGTTGCGTGCTATAAATAATTTAACATAAAATACCAAATGTTGATGGGTCTCTCATTTCTGACCCCTCACATAATGTTGGCTGAATATTGTTCCTAGAATTATGACTTTACAGAGAGGGCGCTAGAAAGCCGACCAAGATAACGGCTCCCTTGTGAGCTCTGACTGCGCACCCCAAATTAATCCTGTAAAATCACAGATTCCAGGCGACATCCAGACATGCCTTTGTGCTATTTGCACCTCCGTGCATCGAGCACCAATGAGATACCAGACACTGGTGCCAGCGGTCCTGCCGGGCGGCCCGGACTGAGCAGAGTCTTGCCGAGCACAGTCTGCGTAGCAGGCCCCAAACGCGAGTGGATACCAGCGCTCTACCACCCAGGCAGGGACCAGCGAGGACCCCGCGTATCCCGCACCGACTCCGGAGAACAGGCTGACCAGCCCAGTGTTAGGGGGCAAATAAACAATCACTCCAGAGACCGACCTGAGTGCCATTCGAGGGAGGCCAGGGGGGAAGCCCACCTTACCAATCGCCTCTGCAGAACTCGAGCCCCAACTCTGAGGCCGCAGGAGGGGACCTCTTCCAGTGACATGCTCCACACCGGCACTCGCTGGAACACCAACCGGGGCAGACGCCGACAAAGGACGCATTAGGCGTCCCATAGGACGGCCCAAATCCGCTGCGTTCGCTTTGCAGCAGAGTGCCACAGTGGCCAGCGGTCCGGTGTGGGGAGCAACCAACGCCGGGCACAGACTCTGAGGAAGCGCCCAGAAAGGCTTCAGTCCGGCGGCGTAGACTCACTGAGACAGCTAAGCGTGGAGAGCACCAGAAGAAGGACCAGCCAAGCTGAGTCGCGATTGCCGCGGGAAAACAACCCACATATTCAGAGGTGAGACGGATCACCACTATCTCCACCGATTCTCTGACAGAGGGTGCGCTGCGGACCCCTGTGTGGGGACAGGGGCGCAGACCCCCCTGCCAGTAGACTTCCACCGCCTAAACAGTCTCAACAAGGCACTGGCCCACAGCAACCTCTAGGCTGTCCCAACCAATGCAGGCACAAACTCGAACGGGCCCATACACGGCAAGCTCCAGGTCCCTGTATCCAATCAACTCCTCCAGGCGACATATACCTCGAGGAGCCAGGTGGGATTACGCCGCTGGGCTGCGACAGGCGCTGACCCTGGCTGGAGTGAGAGATAGCACTGCGTACGTGGGACTGGGAGTGTCCGAGCCCCCCAGGCCACCACAAGCTGCCATCCACTCCTACATAAAAGACGTGGTGCAGGAGTCCTCCCAGCGTCAGACTTGTGGCCTCGGGCGGCCCCTCTGGCCGTAGCCGACGCACCCAGGGGCGAACCCCCCATCTCCTCCGACTACTAAAAAAGAGGCGCTCTCATAGTAGACCTGGTCAGTTCGCAACGGCACCTCCCAGTGCCGAATAAACACCTGCGATTCCCGAAGCCACTGATATCCTTCAGTCACTCCCCAACTGACCACCATTCAAGACCAGAGGAGATTGAGCAGTGGGTCACACCAAAGCAACAAACAGGCCTAATGAGACGGGGAAATCAGATAAATCACAGAGGAAACTGACTTTCGAACCGGGAACTGTGGTCAAAACCCCCAAATCAAACGACAGACCAGACGACCCTGAGGAGACAATGTCCCACGACAGCGACGCTGATCAAACCATAGACATCAGAGGGATCCTCCTCGAGCTTAAAACCGGTTTTGGCAACATTGATAGCAAACTCGATACTCTATCCAGCAAATCGACCAGATTCAACATCGCTTAGACAAACATGGCGACCGACTGGACACAGCCGAGCAGCAGATCTCCGACCTTGATGACAACACACACGCCCTGGCGACAAGGATGGCAACACTTGAAACCCAAATGAAGGCCGCCGCGGCTAAAAATGAGGATCTCGAAGGGCGCTCTCGCTGCAATAACATCAGGATCATAGGGGTAAGAGAACATCAACCCGCAATGAAAATGGAGGACTTTGTCTAATCCGTCTGCAAAGCGTTATTCGGAAGCTCCGCACTATCAAGTTTGTTCGTGATGGAGCGTGCCCACAGAGTCCCTGCCATTTGTCCTATCGTGGGGGCAGCCCCACGCCCGATCATAGCTAAACTCCTCAATTTCAAAGATCGCGACACGATCCTGCGCCTGGCTAGGGAGAAAGGAGACCTGAATTACGAAGGCAACAACATACAATTCTTTCCAGACTTCTCCACGTCAGTCCAGGCACAAAGCAGAACATTTACTGAAGTGAAACGCCAACTACAAGATAACCAAATGCTCTACTCAATGTTAGATCCAGCCAAACTACGTATTCAACATGACGGAAAGTCTCAATTCTTGAGTAAACCTGATGGGGCAAACTCCTTTCTCGACAAACTTGGTTTGCATGCCAGCTGTTAATAACCCGAAACCCCCGAGGCGCGACCGGCCTGAAAGAGTCCCACTGTGACGCGTCCTCCCACTCGCAAGCGACTAACTTCATACTATGCAATTGACCACCTGGATTCCACAAATAACAACTGAGATCAGGGTGCACAGGCCCTTGGAAGGTCACTAGCGCCCCAAGCGCAGTATCGTTATGTTATGGGATTTAGAAATGGGAATTTCGACAGGCGAGTTGGGGGTTGCCTGGGCTGGGGAGGGAAGTTGTTTATTGTTTAAGAAAACACGGCTACCAGGGGTCCGCGCCCCGCCGCCTACCTTCACTGACTCCTGTCGGTTGCACCGAGGTTCACTCGCAGCCAAAGAACATATGCACCCACTCATCAACCCACCAAACAGTGGGCTACTACAATCAAAGTCAATATGGCTTCAAAACTGGTTAAACAAGTCACCAATCCGCCACATTCAAGCTAGCCACTTCGAACATTAGAGGGGGCAACCACCCGACCAAAATAAGGAATATCTACAGAGGCACAAAGTGGATGTTGCATTGATCCAAGAAACCCACCTTCTCCCAGGGAAAGAGAACTGCTGGGCCCGAGAGTGGGGCTGCCATAGATACTTCTCCTCGTACTCCTTTTATTCCAGAGGGGTAGCCATCTTGATCAACAAAAACCTGAAATTCAAGCTGCTATCGTCCAGCAAAGACACAGGAGGTAGAGCACTCCTAGTACGTGGGATCCTGGAAGGGTCAGAGCTCATCATTGTGAATTCCTATGGCCCCAATGTAGACAGAACAAATAACTATGATTGGGTAATGGCACACCTGGAGGGAGATGGGTCACTAACAATTATTTGGGGCGGCGACCTGAATACCACACTCAACCCCAGGAGAGACAAATCACATACAACATCTACCCCGACCCCTAAGGCAGCACTCCAAATTCTTGAAATCTGCAAAGCATACGGCCTGGAAGATGCATGGAGATGCCACCACGGGTCCATCCGAGACTGCACGTTTCATTCCTGGGTTCATGAAACGAGCTTGCGCCTAGACTACTTCCTGGTGTCCGCGCACAGTGATCTACAGTGGAGCCAATGTCATATTCTCCCAAGGACAATATCGGACCATTCGGCAGTCACACTCGAATGCACCCCCCTGATCCATCGGAGGGGAACCGTCATTGGAGATTCAAACCTGGAGCATTACAGGATCAAGTTTTTGCAGTAGAACTTTGCACAGAGATTGTCTCCTTCCTTGAAATAAACCAGGGTTCGGTGTCGTCGGCCGGAACGTTATGGGAATCCCTAAAATGCTATATAAGAGTGATGTGCATAACTAAGGAACATGGTATACTGAAACTCATAAGACAAGAACTTGCCTCAAGCGAAGCTCGCCTTAAAGAACTTGAACGTCAACACCCCACACCAACCGATCCACACATAATTGCATTGTTGAAAAAAGAACTAGAGAAATTTAAAGATTTGGCCGACCGCAAAATAATATTTCTTACACAAGGCCACTGCATCCGTCAATATGGCGAGGGGCAGAAACCAGGGGCCCTTCTTGCAAGACTGATAGCAGCAGACAGAAAACCCTCTCAGATAGAACAGATACGAGACTCCCATGGCACCCTTGTACATACCGACAAAGAAATTGCGGAAACCTTCCGTGCCTTTTATCAAAATCTATACAAATCTAACTACAGCGCTAGCCCGGAGGAGCTCGTCTGATACCTGAATGAAATCAAACTCTACTGGGTGAACACCACGCTAAGAGAGCCGCTAAATCAATCCATCACATCAGAGGAAATCCTCCTAGCAATAAAAGAACTCCCAAACACCAAACGCTCCCGGCCCAGACGGATTGATCAGTGAGTTCTATAAAGCATTCGCCCCCCTCCTTGCCCCCCTCCTTGCCCCCCTGTTGCTGCAGGTCTTTCAGGAAGCTCTCGAAACAGGATCCCTTCCCCCAACTGTCCGCAAAGCAAATGTGATCCTACTACATTAAACAGGAAAACCTCCAGAATAATGCAGCTCCTATAGGCCAATCTCATTGATCAATCTCGACAACAAGATCCTAGCCAAGATCCTCGCCACAAGACTGCTCCCCCTGATGCCTGCTCTGGTACTGGCAGACCAGGCAGGATTTATCCCTGGCCGAAACACAACATTTGGTATAAGGTGAATGTTTGGAGTCATGGAGGCACTAGACCCATCACACCAAGCGGTGGCGACTCTCCTAGATGCCGAAAAGGCCTTTGATTCCATCGAATGGCCTTTACTTTTCGAGGTCCTGAAATGAATGGGCCTCAGTAACTACTGTATCAGGCTCATCACACTTCTGTACAATCAACCCCGTTCACACATAATTTTGGGTAGAACCAGATCGACACCCATAGAGCTACTGAGAGGAACCAGGCAGGGTTGCCCCTTGACGCCATCCTGTTCACGTTAGTAATGGAACCCCTCGCCTCTGACCTCCGTGCCCGACATATACACAGAGGCCTGTCATTTGGCCCCCACAAATTAATGATATCTCTTTATGCAGATGAACTCGCCCTCTACATTCATGACCCTATCGAGAACCTAAACCCAATAATGCGAGACATTATTGCATTCAGCACTTTCTCTGGCCTAAGAATAAACCACAATAAGTCAGTAATATTCCTGCTGACTTCAGAGACCCGGGAATTCCCAGATGACTATGGTTTTAAATGGGAACATACCAATGCCAGGTACTTAGGCATCCAGCTATCCAGATCCTATCAAAATCTCTTCGAAGACAATTATGGCAAAGTAACTGAAAATCTTCAAGAGAAAATCAATAGATGGAAAACGTTACCACTCACCCTCTGGAGCCGGGTATCATTTGTCAAAATGGTGATCCTCCCCAAATTGCCATATCTCTTTGCGAATCTCCCTTTACTGGTGTCCCAAAAGTACCTCCAACACATACGAAGCCTGGTACTGGAACTACTGTGGGCAGGCAAACTAGCCAAAATAGCATACAAAGCACTGATTCAGTCAGGGACAAAAGGAGGCATGGCACTCCCCAACCTGGAGCGATACTATTGGGCAGCACAAGCCCAATTTCTGGGCCACTGGTACGCCATCCACTTTATCCGACCCCACGTCCAGCTCAAGTGAGCCCTGGCGTCACCTAACTTGCTGAGAGCAGTCATCATCGGTCAAACAAACATACCACACACAACTCTAAACACGGTACTCTCCACTATTGCAATCTGGAAAAAAATAGCACAGAAATGTGGCATCCAGGTCAGGTTCTCCCCCCTCCTACCGATAAGATTCATTCCTGGACTCCCTCCGTCCTCAGAGAAAATCTGTCTGAATTGGACCAACAAGCTTCAGTTACACACCATGGGGGACCTATTTAGCGCCGAAAAGTTCCTTACACCTGCACAAGCCAGAGCCTGTGGAGCCACCACCGCCCTGGACACATTTATCTATTTCCGCTCCAGGGTCACTCTCCAGGCCCTCCTTCCATTGTTTCCTCAACAACCACCAACATGGCAACTGCTACACGGGGTAATCCAGTCGCAAGGGGAGGGTAGGCTAGTGTTGTTAATCTACAAAACCCTGCTATCCGACACGACCCTGCCACTTACAGCACCGAAAGCCAGATGGGAGAAATCCCTACATATGATAATTCCAGAGGACTGGGACTATATCCTGGTCCAAACCCAGAAGGTATCGCTAAACAAACGATATAAACTAATACACCTGAAATACGTACATCAGGCATACCACACCCCTGCCAGGCTACACTCCCATTACCCCACCATCCCTCCGTCATGTAACCGTTGCAACGCCCCACTAGCAGATTTTCTCCATCTCGCAATGTCATGCCCGGCCATACACAAATTCTGGAAGGCAGTGCTGGAGAAGACAGCTGCAATCATAGATACTCCCCTCGAACCTGACCCCAAGATCACACTTCTTGGGTCTACCACCCTCAGTGCGTAAACTTTCCGGGCTGCAGCTGTTACTAGCTCGGAGAAGGATTGCAATGTCCTGGGGGAAAGGGACAGTACCGACGTTACAGCAATGGCTGATGGACATAACATATTGTCAAGACACAGAAGCGAACTTCATCAGACTTTTGCCCCTGCATGCACGCCCCCCCCGATATCTGGGGCCCCTATATCATGTATCTAATGTCCATCCCGAACAGTGACTCCTCACGAGACTCATCCCCAGGACCCAACATCCTTTTTTGTTTATTACTGTATGTTCTTTTGAAAATACAAAAAATAAAGTAAAAAAAAAATAATTATGACTTTACTTGCTTAAGTGTTGCGTGTTTTTTGTAATGTGTATGCAGTGGGGGTTGAGTGTATTTTTGTAATTTGTACGCAGTGGAGGTTAGTATGTATTTCATTGCTTGAGTGTATGTTGTGATGCATATGCAGTGCGGGTACGTTTGTATGCTTTGTGTGGTTATGGTAATGTTGACTGAATATTGTTTCTGGAATTATGTATTTATTTCATTAATAGTATATCTGGAATGTGTACACCGTGGGGATGAGTGTGTATTCTGTGTGTGGTATTTTGTAATGTTTATGCAGTGGGGTGATTGCGTATGTTATGTAGCTATGATATTGTGGTGAGCGTATGTGCTGTGTATGGTCATGATAATAGGGTGACTGTGTATACTATGTGGTGAGTGTGTGTCATAATTTGTTGTGTGCATATGTTATGGGGTGAGTGTGTATGTTGTGTGTGGTCATGATGTTGGCTGCATTATATTGCTGAAATTATGTATTTTTTGATCGAGTGTATGTTGGAATGTGTACACATTGGGGGTGAGTGTGCATTTGCTGGGTGGGGTTATAGCTGCTATGCATATGGGTGGCGTGGTTGCTTAACGTACTGTTCCGGTGTATTTTTAACTTATTGAGTATATGTTCGTAATGAGTACTTAGTGGGGGTGTTTGCATGTTTTGTGGTCATGATAATGATGGCTGCATGTTGTTGCTTGAATTGTATTTTATTGTGAGTGTGTTTGTAATGTGTAAACAGTGGGGGTGAGCATGTATGCTTAGTGTGGTTATAGCAGCTGTGTGCATGGGTGGTGTGCTTGCTGAGTGTATACTTGGTGTGTATTTTTAACTTATTTCATATTAGTTTTCGTGAAAAACCTAGTTGTCATTGCGCATGCTTCATATATAGATACATTTTAAATGGTTAATAGCTAAAAATTGGCCAAGTCAATTTTTTGCAGTGCACCGTTTCTAGCTAAAATCTAGACGCCTGCAAAAAATGAGGAACATCGAAGTGGCCATTTTTGAGATATTTTGGCTGAAATTATGATTTTCTTTTTCCTATGGGAAGACCCAATTTTAAAGCTGTTCAAAACACAATCAAAGTTAAAATGTTTAAAACTGTAATGAACAAGCCATTCATATAGAAATCTGAAATTGTGCATGCATAGGCAATAGGCACTGGCTCAAAAATATTATTCTTGATTATTTTCAGATTTTTTTTCATGCATGTACTGGAAAGTTCTTAAAAGCCATTTTCTGAAATGCCATAGAGACTTTGTCTTAAACTTAACTATGCCTTGATCTTGCGCAGTATATATATATATATATATATCAGTTAAATTTAAAAAACTTTGTTAAAGGCACGTTATGGTTAAGTTGCCTTACTAAAAACCCATAAAATTCACTAAAAAAAAACTTTGTTAAGGGGACGTTATGGTTAAATTGCCCTACCAAAAACCTGTGCACTTCACTAAAAAAACTTTTCAAACGTGCCATTATGGTTCATAGTAAAACCGAAAAACCCCTGAAATTTGCCAGTTATGGTAGGCTAAGCGACCATAACTGCCCGCACCACTGTCCTCTGCTAACACTAACACCCAGGACATGAAAGATGGCATCACAAATGTCATTAATGACATCACTGATGACATCACATGTTATGGTAAGCTAAGCTACCATAACTCGCGCCACCACCATTCACTGCTAAGACTAACACCCAGGAAATCAAAGATGACATCACAAATGAATAGCACACTCATAGGGAAAAATTAATTTAATTACAGCATGTACTCAATTTCAATGTTCGCTAACACCACACGTGTCCTTAGAACAGTTTCAAGTTGCCTGCGCACAGCACGGACTGATATACTACCCTTATGAGACCCCTCATTTTCTGTACTTACAAACATCCCAAACAAGGCGGGCATAGGGAATACATCATTAACACCTACCGCCTGAACAAATACAGTTTTTCACCCATCTCCTACTGTCTGAACCTCCCCAAGCACTCAGCAAAATAGTTTTCAAAATAGCATGTTGCCGTTGGTGGCCGCTGCACTGTCGGCGGATCCAAGATGTTGGGCGCATCCAAACAATCTGACGCTGAACACGTCTCACTGCAGCCAATCAGCAGAGACGTTGCGTGTCCGCGGTCATGGCGGCAGCCCCTTAGCCAATCGGTATCTTGTCCACGGAGCGAACAGGGAAGTGTGTCCGCAGAGCGGACATAGATATCACTAATGTTTTTGCTTTATGTTTTGGTCATTTTAAAAAAAACTACTGGACGGATTTACACCAAATTAACAAAAGCACGCTTTCAGGACCAAGCCGCTGCTCCTGCTGCAAATTTGGTGAAAATGTGTCCAGCGGTTTGGGCTGTAGGCGTGCGCAAAGTATTTTCCCAATATGTCTATGGGAAAAAAAGACATTTTGGGACCCCCCGCTCATGCCCCGTGTGTCTCTCCCCTCCCCCCACCCCGCTCATGCCCTGTGTGTCTCTCCCCTTCCCCTCCACCCCCCGCTCATGCCCTGTATGTCTCTCCCCTCCCCCCACCCCCGCTCATGCCCCGTGTGTCTCTCCCCCTCCCCCCACCCCCGCTCATGCCCCGTGTGTCTCTCCCCCTCCCCTCACCCCCACTCAGGCCCTGTGTGTCTCTCCCCTGTTCCCCCCACCCCCTGCTCATGCCCCATGTCTGCCCTGTTCCCCCACCCCCTGCTCATGCCCCGTGTCTGCCCTGTTCCCCCCACCCCTGCTCATGCCCCGTGTCTCCCCTGTTCGCCCCCCAGCCCCCGCTCATGCCCCGTGTGTCTAAATCTTCCCACCCCACCCCGCGCTCATGCCCCGTGTCACCCCTTCCCCCCACCGCCCGCTCATGCCCCGTGTGTCTCTCCTCTCCCCCCCACCCCCCGCTCATGCCCCGTGTGTCTCTCCCCTTCCCCCCGCTCATGCCCCGTGTCTCTCTCCCCTTCCCCCCACCCCCCGCTCATGCCCCGTGTGTCTCTCCCCTCCCCCCACCCCCCGCTCATGCCCCGTGTGTCCCTCCCCTCCCCCCACACCCCACTCATGCCCCGTGTGTCTCTCCCACCCCACCCCCCGCTCATGCCCCGTGTGTCTCTCCGCTCCCCCCACCCCCGCTCATGCCCCGTGTGTCTCTCCCCCTCCCCACGCTCATGCCCCGTGTGTCTCTCCCCTTTCCCCCACCCCCGCTCATGCCCTGTGTCTCCTCTGTTCCACCCCCACCCCGCTAATGCCCGGTGTCTCCCTCCTTTCCCCCACTCCCCCTCATACCCCGTGTGTGCCCTGTTTCCCCCCACCCCCCCGCTCATGCCCTTTGTCTCCCCTGTTCCCCCCCACCCCCCGCTGATGCTCCGTGTGTTCCTCCTGTTCCCCCCACCCCCTGCTCATGCCCCGTGTGGACCCTGTTCCCCCCCACCCCCGCTCATGCTCCGTGTATGCCCTGTTCCCCCACCCCCCGCTCATGCCCCATGTGTGCCCTGTTTTCCCCCCACCCCCCGCTCATGCCCCGTGTCTCCCTTGTATTCCCCCCACACCGGGTCATGCCCCGTGTCTCCCTCCTTTCCCCCCCACCCCCCACTCATGCCCCGTGTCTCCCATCTTTCCCCCCACCCCCCGCTCATGCCCCGTGTCTCCCTTCTCCCCCCCACCCCCCGCTCATGCCCTGTCTCCTTTCTTCCCCCCGACCCCTCGCTCATGCCCCTTGTCTTCCTTCTCCCCGCCCACCCCCGCTCATGCCCCGCGTCTCCCTTCTTCCCCCACCCCCTGTTCATGCCCCGTGTCTCCCTTCTTCCCCCCCACCCCCCGCTCATGCCCCGTGTCTCCCATCTTCCCCCCACCCCTTGCTCATGCCCCGTGTCTCCCTTTTTCCCCCCCCACCCCCCGCTCATGCCCCGTGTCTCCCTTCTTTCCACCCCACCCCTTGCTCATGCGGCGTGTCTCCCTGCTTCCTCCCCCACCCCCCCGTTCATGCCCCGTGTCTCCCTTCTTTCCCCCCCACCCCCGCTCTTGCCCCGTGTATCCCATCTTTCCCCTCCACCCCCCGCTCATGCCCTGTGTCTCCCTTCTTTCCCCCCCACCCCCCGCTCATGCCCCGTGTCTCCCTCCTGTACCTCTCCACCCCCTGTTCATGCCCCGTGTCTCCCTTCTTCCCCCCACCCCCCGCTCATGCCCCGTGTCTCCCTTCTTCACCCCCACCCCCCGCTCATGCCCCATGTCTCCCTTCTTTCCCCCCACCCCGCTCATGTCCTGTGTCTCCCTTCCTTTCCCCCACCCCCCCTCATGCACCGTGTCTCCCTTCTCCCCCCCACCCCCCGCTCATGCCCCGTGTCTCCCTTTTTCCCCCCCACCCCCCGCTCATGCCCCGTGTCTCCCTTCTTTCCCCCCCACCCCCGCTCATGCCCCGTGTATCCCATCTTTCCCCCACACCCCCCGCTCATGCCCTGTGTCTCCCTTCTTTCCCCCCACCCCCCGCTCTTGCCCCGTGTCTCCCTCCTGTACCCCCCACCCTCCGCTCATGCCCCGTGTCTTCCTTCTTTCCCCCCCGCTCATGCCCCGTGTCTCCCCTCTTCTCCCCCACCCCCCGCTCATGCCCCGTGTCTCCCTTCTTCCTCCCCCACCCCCCGCTCAATCCCTGTGTCTGCCCTGTTCCCACACCCCCTGCTCATGCCTGTGTCTCCCTCCTGTACCCCCCACCCCCCGCTCTTGCCCCGTGTCTCCCTCCTGTACCCCCCACCCCCCGCTCATGCATGTGTCTCCCTTCTCCCCCCCACCCCCCCGCTCATGCCCCGTGTCTTCCTTCTTCCCCTCCACCCCCCGCTCATGCACCATGTCTCCCTTCTGCCCTCCACCCCCCGCTCATGCCCTGTGTCTCCCTTCACCCCCCCACCCCCCGCTCATGCCCCGTGTCTTCCTTCTTTCCCCCCACCCCCCGCTCATGCCCTGTGTCTCCCTTCTTTCCCCCCACCCCCCGCTCATGCCTCGCCTTGCGTCTCCCTTCTTCCTACCCCACCCCGCTCATGCCCCGTGTCTCCCTTCTTCCCCCCACCCCTTGCTCATGCCCCATGTCTCCCTTCTCCCCCCACCCCCTGCTCGTGCCGCGTGTCTCCCTTCTTCCCCCCACCCCCGTTCATGCCCCGTGTCTCTCCCTTCTCCCCCCACCCCCGCTCATGCCCCGTGTCTCCCTTCTTTCCACCCCCCTCCCCCCGCTCATGCCCCGTGTCTTCCTTCTCCCCCCACCCCCGCTCATGCCCCGTGTCTCCCTTCTTCCCCCCCACCCCGCTCATTCCCCCGTGTCTCCCTCCTTCCCCCACCCCCGCTCATGCCCCGTGTCTCCCTTCTTCCCCTCCCACCCCCCGCCCATGGCCCGTGTCTCCCTTCTTCCTCCCCCACCCCCCGCTCATGCCCCGTGTCTCCCTCCTGTACCTCTCCACCCCCCGCTCATGCCCCATGTCTCCCTCCTGTACCCCCCACCCCCCGCTCATGCCCCGTGTCTCCCTTC
The DNA here is from genome assembly GCF_040938575.1 of Ambystoma mexicanum. Classification (NCBI taxonomy): domain Eukaryota; kingdom Metazoa; phylum Chordata; class Amphibia; order Caudata; family Ambystomatidae; genus Ambystoma; species Ambystoma mexicanum. Next base: position 1,361,978,173 of record NC_090930.1, on the reverse strand, counting down.
TTCCCCCCACCCCCCGCTCATGCCCCGTGTCTCCCTTCTTCACCCCCACCCCCCGCTCATGCCCCGTGTCTTCCTTCTTTCCCCCCACCCCCGCTCATGCCCTGTGTCTCCCTTCCTTTCCCCCCACCCCCCCTCATGCACCGTGTCTCCCTTCTTCCCCCCACCCCCTGCTCATGCCCTGTCTCCCTTCTCCCCCCCACCCCCCGCTCATGCCCCGTGTCTCCCTTCTTTCCACCCCCACCCCCCGCTCATGCCCCATGTGTGCCCTGTTTTCCCCCCACCCCCCGCTCATGCCCCGTGTCTCCCTTGTGTTCCCCCCACACCGGGTCATGCCCCGTGTCTCCCTCCTTTCCCCCCCACCCCCCGCTCATGCCCCGTGTCTCCCATCTTTCCCCCCACCCCCCCGCTCATGCCCCGTGTCTCCCTTCTCCCCCCCGACCCCCCGCTCATGCCCCGTGTCTCCCTTCTTCACCCCCACCCCCCCGCTCATGCCCTGTCTCCCTTCTTCCCCCCCGACCCCCCGCTCATGCCCCGTGTCTCCCTTCTTCACCCCCACCCCCGCTCATGCCCCGTGTCTTCCTTCTTGCCCCCCACCCCCGCTCATGCCCTGTGTCTCCCTTCCTTTCCCCCCACCCCCCCTCATGCACCGTGTCTCCCTTCTTCCCCCCACCCCCCGCTCATGCCCTGTCTCCCTTCTCCCCCCCACCCCCCGCTCATGCCCCGTGTCTCCCTTCTTTCCACCCCCACCCCCGCTCATGCCCCGTGTCTTCCTTCTCCCCCCCACCCCCGTTCATGCCCCGTGTCTCCCTTCTTTCCCCCATTCCCCCATACCCCCCGCTCATGCCCTGTGTCTCCCTTCTTTTCCCCCCACCCCCCGCTCATGCCCCATGTCTTCCTTCTTTCCCCCCACCCCCCGCTCATGCCCTGTGTCTCCCTTCTTCCCCCACCACCCGCTCATGCCCCGTGTCTCCCTTCTTCCCCCCACCCGCACTCATGCCCTGTGTCTCCCTTCTTTGCCCCCCACCCCCCGCTCATGCCTCGTGCCTCCCTTCTTCCTACCCCACCCCCGCTCATGCCCCGTGTCTCCCATCTTCACCCCCCACCCCCCACTCATGCCCCGTGTCTCCCTTCTTCCCCCCCACCCCCCGCTCATGCCCAGTGTCTCCCTTCTTTCTCCCCCACCCCTCGCTCATGCTCTGTGTCTCCCTTGTTCCCCCCCACCCCCGCTCATGCCCCGTATCTGCCTTCTTCCTCCCCCACCCCCCGCTCATACCCCGTGTCTCCCTCCTGTACCCCCCAACCCCCACTCATGCCCCGTGTCTCCCTCCTTTACCCCCACCCCCTCTCATGCCCCGTGTCTCCCTTCTTCCCCCCATCCCCCGCTCATGCCCTGTGTCTCCCTTCTCCCCCCGCTCATGCCCCGTGTCTCCCTTCTTCCCCCCCCAACCCTCGCTCATGTCCCGTGTCTCCCTCGTGTTACCCCCCCACTCATGCCCTGTGTCTCTCTCCTGGTCTTCCCGACCCCCCGCCGATGCCCTGTTGTGTTCTCTTTATACACCCCGCCTTCCCTTTCCCTGGTGTCCATCTTGGTAAAAGATTTTCCTTCCTACACCGGGACGCCTGCCTGTGGTGTCCCGGATTGGGAAGAAAAATCTTTTTTTTACCACCCCGGGTTCCCACTTTGAGAACCTAGGATGCTATTGTTCTTCCTCCATTGAAAAGGACGTTATGGTTACGTTGCACTAATAAAAAACTATGAAATTCAGTAAAAAAACTTTGTTAAAGGGACGTTATGGTTAAGTTGCGCTTCTAAAAACCTATGAAATTCAGTGAAAAAACATTGTTAAAGGGACGTTATAGTTAAGTTGCGCTACTAAAATCCTATGAAATCCAGTAAAGAAACTTTGTTAAAAGGACGTTATGGTTAAGTTACGCTACTAAAAACCTATGAAATTCCGTGAAAAAACGTTGTTAAAGGGACGTTATGGTTCCAAGTAAAACCGAAAAAACCTTGAAATTCGCCAGTAATGGTAAGGTAAGCAACCATAACTCGCGCCACCACCGTGCACTGCTAAGCCTAACACCCAGGACATCAAAGATGACATCACAAATGTCATTGATTACATCACTCATGACATCACATGTCTGTCTCCCCCTTTTTTCCTTTCCTGACATATCTAGGCCACATGATTTTCTTCAGTAACAGTCAGGAACTAAAAATTGTAAATGTACTATATTCGTAGACTTATCCTTCAAGTATGTTCTTACAATAATTCCCTTAGTGTCCAGTCATATCATATGAAATATATACATAGGGGAAGACAGAACCTTGAACAACAGCAATCCTTTTTGTGCATTAAAATTATCAGTAGATTTATCAGCACTTTCTGATACTTTTGATGTTTTTATATTACTGTACTTTCCTGTATATGCTCATATTTGTATATGTTTTTTTTTTTAACAACTTTATTTTCTTCTCATGGAGTCTTAGTTACAAACATTCAGGTAAGGAACAGCATACTTAAATCTCAGTATTGTTCTCATCCCTCTCCCCCCCCCCGTCCGTTTTCAAGTTTGTAGTGCGTCCATGAGTTTTAACTTTTATAACTCCCCTGCTCCCTCTTCCTTCGGATTCTGGTGTGTTTCCCCTTTCGCTCCTCGCTCCCCCCTAAAAGAAAAACAAACACAAAAACAAATTCAACAACAATAGAGCTGGGATCGTTCCGCTTCCGTCAACCGTTAAGCAGTTTTGTTACAGTCCGGGCCTTGGCCGCGTATGTTGGCTGGAGGTGTGGGCCTCCTCATGTTTCCTCTTGGTCCAGAGCCTTAGTTCATGATTGATCTCAGCAGGTTGGGTCTGTGGAAGTAAGCTTCCCTGTCTGTAACATAGTCTATGAATGGGTCCCATACTGCCCTGAATTTCAGATATTTGTTATCCTTTAGGGCCCCTATTTTCTCCATCGCTAGAATGTGCCATACTTTGACCCACCAGCACGCGACTATTGGGCCTTGTACTCACCCTATTTTCCTTAGGGTCCAGACACATCATGTGATATATATAGATAGGGTAAGTAACAGCTTTGAAACAGAGCAATCATTTCTCTGCATAAAGGTAATCAGTTAGGTTATGAACACTTTCTGCTACTATTGCTGTTTTTTTTTCTTACTTCAATTCCCTTGTATATATTCATATTTGTATGTGGTGTTGTCTCTTTGTGATTTGTCTATAATAATTCAATTATGTAGTAAGTGGGTTTTATTACCTACTTATCACAAGTTTCACTGTACGCAAAACTCTAATATGAAAACAGTTATTTCACTATTCAACATGGCAAGCTTATGAATATTGCACCTCCATCATGTATGCTGCACACAATGCCTATGTTTCTACATGAGTACCTTAGTATACTGGATTGAAGATCATAAAAGAATGTTATTTATATCAATGCATAGCTTAATGCACTGATTAGCAATTGATATTTATTCCAATAATCTTTGACACTTTTTTTATTAACATTACACTAAGAATCCCTTGTACAGACTTTTCATGAAAGGTAAATGCACATGTGATGTCATTAGTGATGTCATCAATTACATTTGTGATGTCATCTTTGATGTCCTGGGTGTTAGGCTTAGCAGTGCACGGTGGTGGCGCGAGTTATGGTTGCTTAGCTTACCATAACTGGTGAATTTCAAGGGTTTTTCGGTTTTACTTGGCACCATAACATCCCTTTAACAAAGTTTTTTCACTGAATATATATATATATATATATTTCTGTTTGCTTTGTTTGTTTTACTCTCTGGTATATGTCACAATTTTTCATACCCTCATAAAGTGGCTCACCGTTTGTTCTTATCTTTGTGGTATTGTACAGGAACACTTCATTGGAATGCCTCTGCCATTTTTAAATGTGTTATTGTAAGTCATTTCTGATCGAAAATGACACCCCTGTTCTTCGAATAAATACAAAATCTAAAGCTCTCATATGAGGCCTCTGGCTAGCACCCATCCTAATGACTTCCTTTTTCTAGCCCAAATGACTTCCATGCCAGCAAGGGGAGCCGAAGAAACCGCACACAGCTAGGTTTCATCCCTGAGTTTCTCTCTCCTACATGAAATGCCGGTCACAACCATTTCACATCTGCAGTTACAGTCTTAGCAGAGGACGCCATCATGGTGTCAGGCGTTTCAGGAAAAGCAGTGAGCGCGGCCGTAGTAACGGAGTGGCAGGTGAAGCGGAGGAAAAAGTGAGTTCCCACTGACGGAGGAAGTCAAAGACTCAGCTTCATCCTCCCCCTCGCCCATTTCACAGCCAGCCCACTCAGAAATATCCTCCTAGATCTTCCACTGCATTTCATCTCCAATAGCTAGGCCAGAGCCTGTGCACAGAAGTGATATTAGAAGTGGAGTACAGCACTCTGTGCCCCAAGACATCTAGGCAATTTTCACTGGCAAGATCAGGGGATGGGGATACATCTTCTTTCAGTTCTGCAATTTAGGATCAATTCACTCAACAAATCCCCTAGCAGAAGAGCCAGCAGAGAAAATCACCTATATTCTTCCCTACCACACCTTGCCCCTTTCTAGTTCTTAGTTTATTTTATTTTTATTTTGACATTTATATAGTGCACTAAACCCTGAGGCATCTGGGCTCTTTAAGCTTAAGAGTGTGGTTACAACTATTACATAGTGCAGTATGTCCATGTATGCGCATTGGAAAAGCCTAACCTCATGTTGCAAGGTGGCTACATCAAAGGCATGCAATTACAAACGGTAAAGTCCAGGTACATGAAATGGGAAATCCTGACCTCATGTTGCAAGGCGGCTACATCAGATCATATGGTGATAATATGCATGGTTTGAGAAGATATGAGAAGCAGAAAGTGCCGTGGGTGAGGTAGAGCAAGGGGGTAGCAGGGGAGGAGGATTAAGTAAGAAATAGCAGTGTAGAGTAGCACAATACAGTCACTGGGCTAACCAAGTTTGTGAAAATAAGCAAACAGTACAGCCAGAAGGGAGCACCGTAAGTTTGCATTGGCAACCGTAGTTCACAGCAAGCTGAATTCAAGATGGCAATAGCAACTGAAAAATAGGCTAAGTTCGAATTTGCAGCAGCAATTGAAAACAAGCCAAAATCGAGATGGCAGCAGCAGCTGAGAATAGGCTAATTTTGAACTGGCAACAGTGATTCAAAATTTGCTGAACTCGCACTAACAACAGAAGGTGTAAGATGCAGTACAGTCACACGGTGTGGAGTGAGAGATCAGATAGGATGGAGAGGGGGAGGGAACAGTCAGAAGGAACTGGCCTAGTTCAGGCTTCACTGCAGTGTAAGGCATCAACACCTTAGAGCATTCGACAGGGTGAGCAAGAAGTCCTTGTAACAAAGTAGCAGCGGACAGGGAGGAGACCGGGCCTTTAGGTGTGGGCCTTCAGGCTGGGGACCGGCTTCTCGCCTGCCGACGACTGATTGGCAGTATGAGCTGTGCAGCAGCCATTCGGGAGTCATGTTTACATGGTTGTTATGGCTACCCTCTGAGGCCCTCTGGTGCCGAGGAAGAGGGCGGCCATTAGTAAATAAAAGAAATCAGTTGTGCAATTCTCTTTATCTGATATATTCTCTTCACCAACTGTCCCTTCTTCGTTCATTACCTTTGGTTTTTATGTCCTATTTATTTTATACAATAGCCTTATAAATCCTCATCTAGGAGTAACAGGCCGGATGGCTATACACTTTTGAAGGAGCCCTCCTGCAACGTACAGGGCGACACATTGATTTCTTAACCACCTTGAAGGGCCATCCTTTTTCCTTGTCCCCTAATTTCCTAACAATCCATTAGTTTTCTCCAAATATCAAGGAACAGGATGCTTCATTCAGCTACACGGGTGGTCAAATGATATGTCAAGGGCCATTCTCATGTCTCAGATGTATATTAGATGGTAGGCAGGGGTACCCAATCTGGTGACGAAAAATGTTATGTTTGATGCTGCCCCTAGGGGAATGGAAAGCAGGGTCCTATGTGCTGGTTGAATATACTATAGGGGTGGGCTTACCCCTTAAAAATGTATCTGATCTGGCCACAGCCACCACAAGATTGAGCGTTTTCCTCATAAGTGATGAATGACTGAGCCAGATCTCAGGCTAAGTAAACATGAATATAAGGATGACAATGAGATATATGTATTTGGGATCTGTTCTTGAATACAACAGTCTTTTCTTGATTGTGATCATTAGCCATCTTGATGGACAATGGTGGTTGTAAAGGATAGGTGGGAGGTTGGATGGCAGATGGGGCACGCCTGTCTGTTCACTCTTATCAGTTTAATTATCATACTATAACTATTTCAATTAAATAAGTATGACAATATTGCAGGGTGCTAGTTCTTCATATTATCACAAGCTCTCAATTTGAGGATGGAATTTTCTATGTTTTAATATATCGTTTGTACTTTGTTTTCACATGAACAATGTCAAAAACTGGGAGTAGATTTGGAGTGTTCCTATATCCCCTGCCTGACCGTGCTGGTGGATGGCGGGGTCACCAAGGGAGCCAGGTGCCTCCACAGACCAGATGATGGTTTGCCTGTGGGCGATGTGGGTAGGATCCCCTGGCTACCACAACTATGTCACATCCGAGAGGCAGGACACATCATTTTGCTATCATAGATACTGGCCCTTTAAGGGAATTGAAGCACAGTGATCCTATGGATCCAGCTGCTCATGCGCGCGAGGCTCTGCTAGTACAGAAATCTGACATAAAAACATGGGGGAAACGAGTGTGACCTGAACAAGTAGATTGAATGCAACCAATCTATCAGTCATCTCCCAAGGGCTTCACTTCCTTAAAGTTAAGACCGGATAGGCTAATGGACTACCACCACTTTCTGCGATGGTCTTCTTGCGGTCTCTCTCCAATTGGCTCTCTGTATCTGTTTTAAGCTGCTCCAATAAACTTCTTCTGGGTTTTCTGAGGGAGAGCCTCCTTGTTAGTCTCAGCTACAGGCTATTTTTCATTCAAAATTGTATTGTTTTGCTTTTTCTCTTTGTGTATGTTTTATCTAGACAGCCCGAAATAAACAAATTTAATTTACATTAACTAAATGCAAAGCCAGCATCAACACTAAATATGGTTGCATACTTTTGGATGCATGCTTTTATATTCATGTCTATTGTCTCATGCCTGTTCATACAAGCTGCATAACAGTAACTCATAAACATATCTTACTAATTGTTTAGAACCCTGGCTATGCTGGACGGCAGGAGCTACCTGAGAACCTGAAGATAAACTTCCGCTCTGTTGCCATGATGGTTCCTGATCGACAGATCATCATCCGTGTGAAGCTTGCTAGCTGTGGTTTCATTGATAATATTACACTTGCCAGGAAGTTCTTTACCCTATATAAGCTATGTGAAGAACAACTCTCCAAACAGGTTTGTCTTTCACAGCGATCCGTTTTTTTATACAGAACATACTATGGAAAGAAAATGCAAAGCCTCTCATTTCCGTTTATCTATTTCTGTATTTTCATTGAATGTTTTACCAACCTAGGCATAATTCCTAAACCTAGGCATAAATCTGGCGCTAATACAGCCTAAAACACGGCACAGTCACCTCCAGCTTCCAGCTGGAGGTAAATGAACACAGGTGCCTGAAATTAAGCCATAGGTGATCCCAATTCACCACAGATTGCTACATAAGGCACACCCCTACCCCAAACACTGTTTCCAACACCATGCTGCCACTGAGAGCTGGGACAGTTAGCTGCTCATGCTTCGCCTGGAAGTAGAGAGGCAGGAAGTACAGGGGAGGATTGGGGGGAGGGGAGGAGAGCCCAGGCAAGGCGTGCACCGATCCCCAGGGTTAGGCCCTCACCCCGGACCCTCACCGACAGCCAGTTTGTCACCCTGTACCGCCTCAACAGGGAGACCATAACAGAGCTGCTCACCACAATACAGGAGGACCTAGGGCGCTGGATTAACATCCTGACAGCTGTTCCCCCGCTGCTGAAGCTAGTGGCTGTCTGCCCTGAGGGCTTCGGCCATGTGGCGCGTTATAAGAATTAAAATAAATACATACAATTCCTTGGAACTGGCTCCTTCCAGCATGCAGTGGCCATGATTCATGGCATGGCACAACCCACATTCTGTGTAGTGTTGGGCCAGGTGCTTGAAGCCCTCCTGCGACAAGTGCAATTCCACATCTCACTCCCTACCACCCAAGCCCAGGTCAATGCCATGAAAGCACACTTCTATGCTGTTGCCTAAATGCCAAATGTGATTGCTGCCCTGCACTTTACCGATATCACTGGTAGCCCCCCAGGCCTACAAAGCAGTGTACCATAACAGCAAGCACTACCACTCCCTGAATGTGCAGGTGTCCTGCGAACCCAACCAGTACATCACCCGCTACCCTGGTTCCACCCACAATGCCATGGTCCTACGGAACAGCCCACTGCCAGGATACCTGGAGAGGCACAGAGGACAATGGACCAGGATAGTGGGTGAGTAGAAAAGCCAGCACAGATGTGAAGCACATGCCCAAAGGGGTGAAGGGTACGAATAACTACACAAAGGATGGCATGACAAATGAGTGTGAAATCCGTACTTGACCGCATCCCGCACCAACGTCACAGTACAGGGCAAGGAGCATGCACATGTCGGACCTACCTGCATGGAGAATCTGACGTACACATACAGTAGCGACTGTAAACACCAACATGACTATAGTTACCAGAATGCAACATGCACTTACCAAAGCAATGCTGACAAATGGCCACATCGCCTCACTCAACAATACCCTGCACCCATGTGCGCCCAGCCTACTATAGCGACCCAGTGGCGCTAGATGCTTAGGGAGGGCCCATGGGAAACCCAGCATGCCACACGCACAGTAAAAATACACTGCCACATGATAGCCACCATGTCAGCAATACATGTCACTGACATATACCTTAGATAACTTATGCTGCAAGGGGACAGGGTGCATATGAAGCTGAAACAATAAATGAAACAAGAGACACAGCATGCACAGACATAGAATCAACACATGACTTGAAATGAAGGCCCATTTGCATACACAAGTTGGCCGTTGCCCTGATATTGTGTTAGCCCACATCCACATCCACACCTTACACCGTGACTAATGGCTGTGCCTCCCCCCATGCAGGTGATTCTGGATACCCACAGCTGCTCTGGCTAATGACCTTTATGCGTGATCCACAAACATTGCAGGATAATGCCCACAACCATGCTCACATCAGGACCTGTGTGTGCATTGAGCATACCTGCGGCCTCCTAAAGGCACGTTTCCGCTGCCTCGACTGTACCGGTGGATCCCTGATGTACGCTTTAGAGAAAGTGGGCAAAATTGTGCTTGTGTGTGCAATGGTGCTGTCCCCTGATGTGCACATGCCACCCCCAGAGGATGAGGATGCAGTGCCTGTGGCAGAGGCAAATACACGCATTGCCAGAGGTGAAGTGAGGGATGGGAGATTGGCCCGCCAGGGACTGATAGACAATTTCTTCTGACACTTTCATATGGCACAAGCCATGCACAGCTGTGTGACACCACCTCAATCAATAAACACGACAATGGCACAATCAGTAATGTCCACGTCTTGATGAAGTTCAATGGTTTCCCCCACAAACTCCCACCACACTATCCTCCCTCCCCCCTCCTACCACCAACTCCCATCACACTATCCCCCCTCCCACCACCTTCTCCCCATCACACTATACCCCATCCCCTCTCCCACCACCAACTCCACAGCATGGCCACTCATGCCAATCAGTGTCCCAGAGTCCTTCACAATCATGGCCTCCGCCTGGCCCCCTGCCAGCCACCAGTGATTTTGGGCACAGAAGACGCTGTGACTGATGCCTCGGTGTGCCCTGCTGTGACCCCTCTGTGGCTGTGTTGAAGTGGAAGGGACTGAGCCTGTCCCCAGGTTCTGTTGACATTGCACCTCCGTGCTCTGACAGATGGCCTGTGCCAATGCAGAGATGCCTTCAGTCAACTTCCTGACCCTCTGGGCATACAGTGTCAGGGCGGCTGTGCTGGTAGTTGTCTCGGTCGACCCTCTTGGTGTACGGTGTCAGGGCGGCTGTGCTGGCAGTTGTCTTGGCCCTGTTCCACACGATGACTCGCACAATCCTGCGGGTGGCCCCTTGAATGCTGTCCCTGATGGCCTGCAGGTGTACAGAGGGCATGTGGCCAATTGATTCCATCTCCTGCTGTCCGTGCTCCATTTCCTCAAGCCTCCGCAACAGCATGCTGCGTGTCTGTATGTGCTGTGTGGGATAGAGGCTCTGCACTGGCCCTGGGCTGAGTTCAGGGGAGCCATATGAGGGAGTCTCAACATCCGGCTCAGGTGACTGTGCACGCCGATGACGTGGAGGGCTGCCTTGTGCCTGTGGATGCTGGCGGCACGGAGGGCTCTCCAGGCAGTGTGGATGCTGGCGGCGTGGAGAGCTCTCCGGGGAGTGTGGACACTGGCAGCGTGGAAGGATCTCTGGGGAATGTGGCCCTCCGGCAGGCAGTCACACCGGGCTGGTGTCCCCCTGAAAGTCCTCAGTCAGCCCTGCCAGCAGGTGTGGCCTCAGTGTCTGTGCCTCGAGGTGTGGGTGTAGTGGCCATTGCACTGCTCCTGGTAGCCTGTGGTGTGGGCGTTGACTTAACCTTGCTGTGTTGCAGAGTTACACAGCAGGACATTGTATTGCGTCTATTTGGCTATAAGGGAAGAACACCAACACTTACGTCTCCCCATCTCCTTCTCGCAATAACTAATAATTGGACTCAGACTAGCAGAACACACACACACACACACTATATAAGGTTATAAAAAGTGGCTCATTATAGGCCGTTTATTAGTATCAAACAACTGATAATAAACAAATAAAACACTAATACATACAAACATGTATACATAGATAGATAGATTAGAATATTAATGTCATCACTGTGAGCCATATAGCAGAGGAAAACTGCTTAGCCCCTCAGCAGGTAGGCAAAGAGATAGCTATGATCCACAGGGTCTGAAGCGGAGCGTCCTCCCTATCAGCGATACTGCAACAACCGGGGTTCAACATCCAACAACCACCTTTCCATGATGCCCTCTCTTTTATGGATCATCTCCCCCTCCCTCCCAAATTGCACTCTGCCCTCGGGCCGAAAGGCAGACCACAAGTCGAAGAGACAAAGGGTGGAAAAATCCAGTTGAAGATGGAAAAACGCAGCGCTCCTCTACTTGCATGCATTCCCAGACCCCTTATTGTGTTAATGTTAATGTTAAAGAACATTTGTACCGCGCACTATCACCACCGGAGTGGTCCCCTGGCGCTCTGGCGGCTCTGAAAGAGGAGGGGAGGTTGAGTTAGTGGGAGGAAGCAGGAAAAGTGCAAGAGAGCAGTGATGTGCTGTTGGCGGCCTCAGCCCGGTGGGTCCGTTGGCTGGGCCTGGGGTGTTTGCGGCCGGTAGTCGTCGTGTACTGTTGTGCAAGGCTATGTGTGTTTTTGTTTTGTTGTTGCGAAGTAGTGAAGTTTGTGCGGTTTGTTGTGCTGTAGGTTTTGGTTGTGTTTGGTTTGGAGTTTGAGAGGTGTATGCAGAAAGGGAAATTGTTAGTAGGGTTGGTTAGTTTGATTCTCTATCCTGAATTGATGCGCTCGGCTTGCGTAGTCTCCCCTGATGCGGTTCTGTCCTGATCTGGGTCCGTTTGGCATACAGGTTCCTTACTCCTCTGGCCCCCACCTCTAACATGCTCTCTCATAGCTTCCCTTATCCTCCCTCCATACTCCTTTGGCCAGTGCACCTGCCAATGACAGCCTCTCAGGTAGTGGGGTGATTGCCAATATCTCGATGATTCCACACCACTGTGGTACCTGGCGGTAATTAAGGGGCGGGCGAAAGTGTTGGTGGGATTGTCTGGGGCAGGTGCCGTGGGAGTTACTCTCTCGGGTCGGGGATGTCTGTGTCTTTTCGGTTTATTCATCATTTTTGCAGTTTTGGTTTCCAGGTTTAGTCTGTGGTGTTGTAGAGCCAGGTTTTTAGTGATTTCCTGAATTTTAGGTGATCTTCAGTGTTCCTTATTTCTTTAGGGATGTTGTTCCAGGTGGTTTTTGCGGCTAAGTGGTAGAAGGAGGTGCCTCAGTTTTTTTCTTAAGGTATGGCTTGAGTTCCAGGCAGATTTCGTTGCTTGATCGGAGGGGTCTCGTTGGTTTGTAGACTGTTCTTTTCTTTTGTAGGAATTCTGCTCCTTGTCCGCTGATTGCCCTGTGTGTTATGGACATTGTTTGAAGGTTATGCAATGTTTTACTGGGAGCCAGTGTAGTGTTTTTAGAGCTGGAGTGATGTGGTCTCTTCTGGATAGTTTGAGGAGTAGTCTTGCTGCTGCATTTTGTATCCGTTGCAGTTTCTTCAGGAGGTATTCTGGTATTGCGAGGTAGAGGCTGTTTGCATAGTCGATTTTTGACATGATTAGGGTGACGATAGTGTTTTGTGCGTGAAGGAGAGGAAAGGTAGAATTCTTCTTGCCGTGTGGATGAGGAAAAAGCATTTCTTCACTGTTGCATTTATTTGTGGTTCCAGGATTAGGTTGTTGTTCATTAGGACTCCCAGATTTTGTACTACCTTCGATGGTGTTGGTGCGTTTCCCATTTCCATAGGCCATGGGATGGTGGTTTCATTCTCTTGGTCTTTGGATACGATCATGATTTCTGTCTTTCCTGGGTTGATTTTCAAGCTGTTGGCATCCATCCAGTTGAAGACTTCTTTTAGACAGTCGGTTAGGGTTGAATGGTCGGCATCGGTGTCTTTGATTTTGTAGATGATCTGAGTGTCATCTGCGTAGTTGTAACATGTAATGTTGTATTTTTTGAAGATTCTGATGACCAGAGTCTGATAGATGTTGAAATATAGTGGAGATAGTTGTCATGATGCCTACCCCCGGGGACCCAGACCAAGTCCAGCAACCCCGGAAGCAGGCATCAAGTTACCCCAAGCAAGCCCAACAACCCTTGCTAGGGGCTATTTGGGTGCAGTCTCATATGGAGAGTCAGTCCTGGCGCCCTAGGCACCAGGCTCATAGATTAAAACTTACCTGATGCAGACCATGCTGCAAACTTACCTGATGCAGACCATGCTGCAAGAGCTCCAAGCCAAACGAGGCTTGGAAGGGACTATTTTACCTAGGGACTATTTTTTTACTCGGGTGGGGCTGGGGAGGAATACTTACCTGGGACTACTTTGGAAGCTATTTAAACCACGCCCGAAGAGCAGCACACGCTTCGCGTTATTCTGCATCCAGCAGCGTAACGCTCACCGTGCCTGCAAGTCTGCATCCAGTCTTCTGCCACGCCCGCCTTGTATTTGGAGCTCCTAGAAAAAGGGAGAAAGAAGGAGAAAAGGTTAGAACAGAGCAATACCTTTGATCCTTACCTGAATTCCCGATCCATCGCGCCTTCGAGCTGGAAGAAAGAAGTTATTTTATGCGCCTCCCCTTCTGCAGCGCTGCGCTGAACTCACCGGCCTTCGCAGCTTCTTCACATTTCACCGCATCCTCCTGCATGTTCCCGCCGCACTCCGGCACCTAAGGAGAAGACAAGAACAGCAAGGTGAGCCAAGGGAATACACAGAGGAATACCCCCCATAGACTTACCTGATTTTACCACCAGGGGTACTATTCTCCTTCACGGGTCGGCGCAGCTTCCACTGCATCCTAGCCGAACCCCGGCCCCTAAGGGGAAACAAAAGGACAGCAAGGTGAAACAAGGGACTAACAAGGGGAACCCTCCTCACCACAAAAGACTTAACTGATTTTACCGCCGGAGGCATTATTCCCCGAGACTTCATACTTTCTCTCAGCGCCTGAATAAGGGAGAAAGCAACAGGTTACTTATGGACATTATTTTATCGAACTGTGTTGGGTAATACAAATCCTTACCAGAACATTACCGGTTGCCACGAGGAACTCTTCAGTAGGGTAAAGCTGCAACCTGCAAGGAATCGGACAAGAGTGGAAGTCAAGCATTTGAACTCTTACGAACTATATACTTACGGCGTCTTGCCGGGAATATCGGAGCCAATATTGTCCTGGAACTCACCAATTCCTTCGAGCCAGTGAAGTAACTGGTTATCTATGCGCCCCTGCGCTCAATGCAGGATGGAGAGCTCATCTTTTCAAATCATCAGGTGAGACTATAAGAGAGGACATCCAAGGTGATCAGTGGGGAGAACAGCAGGGTGGGGGGATTTACGCTCAACTCCACAGGTGGTTAATTCCCTTTCTCCATTTGCAGAAGAATATTCCTACGGGCCAAGCAAAGGAAGCTAGGTGGGCCAGTCCAGTCCATCATCTCGGTCCTACGCGTCACATTGGTGGAGACCGCAGCAGTCCAGTCCAGTTCGACGCCTCTGCGGGAGCCAGGTGAGCATAACAGAATGCGAAGCTACCTACAAATTCCCACCCGGGCGTTATGGATACCTCAGAGACTGACCAATTGGCCCAATTACTGGAATATTTCCAGGTAGGTTTATTTGCTGGAGATCCCAAAAGGTTTGCCCTGTTTATGAACCAATGCCGCTTGCACTTTTTATGCAGACCTGGAGCCTTCCCAAACGACCAAGCCAAGGTAGCCTTTGTATTGTCATATCTCAGCGGCAGTGCAGCTGATTGGTCAATTCCACTAGTTACTCAGGATGACCCAATTCATCGGGATTTTCAGGGCTTTCAAATGAGCATGGAAAGACTATTTGGCACTCCCAAGGACAGGCCCGGGATAACGAAATGTTGTCCCTACGACAGGGTAACCAGGACCTTCTATCTTACATCACGACCTTTAATAGGTTGATAGTGGAAACTGGATGGCCTGAGGTAAAACGAATCACGTTATTTCATCGAGGGCTTCGAGGAGAACTCAAGGATGTCTTGGCTCAAGTCATGAACCCACCTCAAGACTGTGCTGAATATATAGACTTAGTGGTCCAGTTAGATCACAGACTTCAGAACAGAAAGGCTGATCGAGGCAAGTTTGAGAACAGGGTGTTGGTCAAAACCCACGCTGACCCCAAAGGAGCAGAGGCTTCAGAACCCATGCAAATCGGAGGGGTTAAAGGACCCTTAACCCAGAAGGTAAGCGAAAGGAGACGGCAAATGCAGTTGTGTCTATATTGTGGAACCTCTGGTCATTTTCTACAGGATTGCCCTGTAAAACCACCCAAGAAGGTGGTAGGAGCTGCTGATAAAAGCCATATGGAGTCAGACCCGGGAAACGACCACGCCCGACAAGCGTAGAGGTCCGCTTACTGAGCTTGAAGAAGGATACTCAGACCTCGCATTTCATCATACCAATGGTCCTCGTAGATCCAGGGCAGCCATCGCGTATGCACGCTGTAAGGGCATACTTTGATAGCGGGGCCATAGGAAACTGTGTGGACTACGAATTGGCTTCCAGGATGAATCTGCCTCTCTGCCGAAAAACCACCTGAGATGTCATCACCACAGTTGATGGAACTGAAATTGCCTCTGGGCCTGTAACTTATTCCACCGCAGAGATGACATTATTGGGTCCGGATGGACATCGAGAGGCTATTGTGTTTGATCTAATCAAGGCCCCACAGTTCCAAATAATACTGGGGATACCTTGGTTGGAAACACATAATCCTTGTATTGATTGGCGAGAGAAGAGAATAACCTTCCGGGATTGTGCGCAAACCTGTTGCCCAAAAAGGAAGGTGACCTCAGAACATGTATAGACTTCGCGCATTGAACCAGATAATTGTTAAGAACCGCTACCCATTGCCTCTGATCCCTGAACTACTAGACCAAGTGAAGGACACTTGCATATACACTAAATTAGATCTCCGGGGGGCATATCATCTGGTACGTGTAAAAGAGGGCGACGAATGGAAGACTGCTTTCCGCACTAAGTATGGGTTATTCGAATACCAGGTGATGCCTTTCGGGTTGTGCAATGCACCTGCAGCCTTCCAATACTTCATGAACGATGTCCTTCGTGAACTCATTGACGTTTGTGTTGTCGTATATATCGATGATATTCTAGTATACTCCTCTTCAGAATCTGACCATGTGAAGCACGTCCGAGCAGTCCTTGAGAAATTGCGCCAGCACAAACTATATGCAAAACTGGAAAAATGCGTTTTTCATGCCACAGAAGTTGAATTCCTTGGGTTTATCCTGACCCTAAAGGGAGTCCGAATGGACTCACGAAAGGTGGACGCAATCCTTAAGTGGCCATCACCAAGTTCAGTTAAAGGAGTACAAAGTATGCTCGGCTTTGCCAATTTCTACCGCAGATTCATCCCGAATTTTTCACATGTTGTACATCCCATCACAGCACTCTTGCGAAAAATTAAACGCTTTATGTGGACTGAAGAAGCTGAAAATGTCTTCCAAGAGCTGAAAGCGAAATTCACGTCTGCACCTGTATTAAAGCACCCGCACCCTGAACTTCCATACATAGTGGAAACTGATGCATCCAGTCTAGCCATGTGAGCTGTCCTGTCTCAAAGGGACCCTGAAACTGGCCAGCCTCACCCAGTAGCATTTTGGTCCAGAAAGTTCTCGGCACCTGAGTTAAACTATGCGGTTACCAATAAGGAGTTATTAGCCATTAAATCCGCCTTCAAGGCTTGGCGGCACTATCTTCTCGGTGCCAGGCATACCATTACTGTGATCACTGATCACCGGAACTTACAGTATTTAAAGACAGCCAAGGCCCAATCATCACGTGAACTCCGATGGGCATTGTTCTTTGCCGAGTTCGATTTCGTGATAACCTATCGACCAGGTTGTAAGAATGGTAAAGCAGACGCCTTATCCCGAATAGGGATGGGAGAGGCAGAAGTGAACCCTGAACCAGTACCTATAATTCCCGAACAAAGGATTCTTGGCATGACTACTCTACAGGCTCTAGAGGACATTCAGGTAAAGATCCAGCAACTCTTTGATTCTACAGCCTTGCAGGACTGGGTAAAGAAAGGCCCGGACTACTCTGTCACCAATGATCTGCCTTATTACCAAGGACGGCTATTTCTGCCACACAAGGAACTACAAGAGCTAGTAATTTCCCGTTATCATGATACCCTAATGGAGGGGCACCCAGGTATTGCAAAAACTGAAGCTAAAATTAAAAGACAATTCTGGTGGCCCACCTGGCGAAAGGATATTAAATCATTTGTGATGTCTTGTGGCATGTGCGCCCAAAACAAAATTCAAAAGGAAAAACCAGCTGGACTCTTACAACCTTTAGACATTCCGCCTACACCATGGCACACCTTATCGTTAGACTTTATTACTGATCTACTCCCATGCAATGGATTTAACACCATTCTAGTTATTGTGAATCTTTTTTCCAAGATGACCCACTTTATTCCTTTAAAGGGATTACCTTCTGCTTCAATCCTGGCCAAGGAGTTCCTCGAAAACATTGTTCGCATACACAGATTTCCGTCCGTATTGGTCTCTGACCGGGGCAGTCGAATCCTTTCACATTTTTGGAAAAAATGCTGTCAATTGGCGCAAATCGATGTGAGGTTATCGACCAGTCACCACCCCCAGACCGATGGTCAAACGGAGAGGACCAACCAGACTCTCGAACAATACCTGCGTTGTATGTTACATCAGACGGAGAGTAATTGGAAAGACATTCTTTGGATCGCCGAATATGCATACAATAATTCAGTACACTCTGGAACTGGACAAAGCCCCTTTTTATACCTTATATGGGCACCATCCTCAAACCTCAGACCTTGACTCACCCCAAGACTTAGAAATGCCTGCAGTGGATCATCTGCACGCTATGATTACACAAGCCTTGAAGGAAGCAACTACACATTTAAAACAGGCGAAAGAAAAATGCAAGAAAGAAGCAGATCGGCATAGAAGTGATTCTCCACAATACCAAATAGGCGACCAAGTATGGTTAGCCACAAAACATATACCTCTAAAGGGAACACGGACCTTTAACCCCAGATATTTGGGACCTTACTCTATTAAGGCCATTATCAACCCGGTGGCTGTCAAGTTGGACTTACCTGCTAATATGCAAATTCATCCCGTCTTTCATGTGTCACTTTTGAAGCCCGTACAACCAGGGACAAGACTAAACAAGCCACCAGACCCCGTCCTTGTAGACGGAGAACCCGAATTTGAAGTTAAGAACATCCTGGACTCCAAGCCAATAAAGTAAAAACTTTTTTATTTAATCGACTGGGAAGGTTACGGGCCACAGGAAAGGTCATGGGAACCTAGTGACCATGTTCATGCACCCCGATTGGTGAAAAAATTCCACTGAAATTTCCCAGACAAACCGAAACCACAGGGAAGAACGACTTTAGGAGGGGCCTTGGGGGGGGGGGAGTGCTGTCATGATGCCTACCCCCGGGACCAAGAGCAAGTCCAGCAACCCCGGAAGCAGGCATCAAGTTACCCCAAGCAAGCCCAACAACCCCCGCTAGGGGCTATTTGGGTGAAGTCCTGGCGCCTGTGCCGCCAGGCTCATATGGAGAGTCAGTCCTGGCGCCATAGGCGCCATGCTCATAGATTAAAACTTACCTGATGCAGACCATGCTGCAAACTTACCTGATGCAGACCATGCTGCAAGAGTTCCAAGCCAAACGAGCCTTGCAAGGGGCTATTTTACCTAGGGACTATTTTTTTTACTCGGGTGGGGCTGGGGAGGAATACTTACCTGGGACTACTTTGGAGGCTATTTAAACCACGCCCGAAGAGCAGCGCACGCTTCGCGTTATTCTGCATCCAGCAGCGTAACACTCACCGTGCCTGCAAGTCTGCATCCAGTCTTCTGCCACGCCCGCCTCGAGTTTGGAGCTCCTACAAAAAGGGAGAAAGAAGGAGAAAGGTTTAGAACAAGAGCAATAGCTTTGATTCTTACCTGAATTCCCGATCCATCGCGCCTACGAGCTGGAAGCAAGAAGTTATTTTATGCGCGTCGCCTCGCCTGCTGCAGCGCCACGCTGAACTCACCGGCCTTCGCAGCATCTTCACATTTCACCGCATCCTCCTGCATGTTCCCGCCGCACTCTGGCACCTAAGGAGAAGAAAAGAACAGCAAGGTGAGCCAAGGGAATACACAGAGGAATACCCCCCATAGACTTACCTGATTTTACCACCGGGGGTACTATTCTTCTTCACGGGTCGGCGCAGCTTCCACTGCATCCTAGCCAAACCCCGGCCCCTAAGGGGAAACAAAAGGACAGCAAGGTGAAACAAGGGACTAACAAGGGGAACCCTCCTCACCACAAAAGACTTACCTGATTTTACCGCCGGAGGCATTATTCCCCGAGACTTCATACATTCTCTCAGCGCCTGAATAAGGGAGAAAGCAACAGGTTACATATGGACATTATTTTATCGAACTGTGTTGGTTAATACAAATCCTTACCAGAACATTACCGGTTGCCACGAGGAACTCTTCAGTAGGGTCAAGCTGCAACCTGCAAGGAATGGGACCAAGAGTAAAAGTCAGGCATTTGAACTCTTACAAACTACATACTTATGGCGTCTTGCCGGGAATATCGGAGTCAATATTGTCCTGGAACTGTAAGATTAATTAGCGGGTTTTGGGAACACAGAGCACAGCACCACTGCACAGGATCAATGTATAGCATGTTTTTTTATACAGCACCACTGCATGGGTTTGGTGCATTGCTATGATGCAATTGTTTTAAGCTATGTGTTGCCAGTGCAACCTACGGACATGTAAATGAAAACAGGCTATGCAGTCAACAACGATTTCTACATATAAAATGCAAATATTTTTTTTCACAGTTAAAAGCATATATTTTTTTTTACCTGAAATTCCTCTGTTGCAGGAGACACATTTGAGGATTAATGAACTAACCACATTAACAAAAAACTAACATGCTAACTCATTAATAAAATAATGTGTTCTCCAGTGCAAAATGTATGGAAAAGACAGGCTCTGAATGTCATTTTAAACGCGCATCCAGATTTTCTTTCTTTTTGCTGCTCTGTGCTGCTCTGTCCACAGTATTTGCAGGAAGCAAAGACTCGAATAGCAGGAAATCAGTTTTGTTACAGTTGCTTACTGTAAAAGATTTCTATTGTGTGCAGGAGGAGGATAGAACATGAGGGATTCTTATTGGACAAGCATCATATTAGAGGCTGTAACCAAGTTTTCTTGTAGAATCTGGGGGAAGGAGAGAGGGAGAATACATTTTAGACAGCTCGGAGAAAGACCTGACCGGTAGCTGTGGAGTTCCTGATTGAAAAAGCAGATCCCAGCTGCACTGCTGCAGAGACTGGGGATCCCAGACAATAATCCCTGGTTTGAGTAACAGCTGATGCCTGTTCTCACTGGGGGTGCTTGAAGAGGGAATTGCCACATCCAGAAGCCGACCAGCCGAAGAAGTTCACATGCTGAACAGATTAGGTAATTATACATTGCAAAGTACGGGGGCAGTGTGCGTGAATGTGAAACTATTCAGTCAGTGTAGAAGAAAGAATTCCAGTGTCTTATCAGCAGGTTTAATGTTGCGACTTCTCGTCGCCCTCTTCTCATTTTGTTACAGATAATGTTGACTGTGCTATTTCATTTATTTCTGTAAAAAGAGTGAGATCGTGTTTAAATGCAACTTTTATAATACACAAAAATATCTGAAAGCAGACGGGTATTGTGTTTTATTTTCTCTTTCCTTTGTGCATTTACCATTACAGTGCTGATGATGTGGGGAGATGTTTAGACAGTGCAATTGTCATTTTTAAGGTAGCTAAAAATAAGACTTGGCTGCAGCTGTGTGCACGATTTCATTCAGTATGAGCAATTATAAATAACTGTGTGTGTTATACCCTGCTGGAGGTACATGAGTCAGCAGAAAGAGAGGCCCTGGACATAGTTCACCGATGTAGATAAGTTGGTGATAAATACCGCATGTTAGCTCGCTGCCGTAGATAAGACAGCGAGGACAGCCCATGGTGGCACTCCAATTGAAAATGTGGTGTTCCTGAAATGTAAGCCTGAGGCCTCCCTAGTGATCACACGAACAATCTAAACAAAAATAAGGGGTTCTGGATATTGGGGCCACAAATAAAACAAAGGAATTATGCTCACCAAAAATACCACCAACCACGCATACCAACAAATGTACACCATTTAAATATGTTTGTATACTGAAATAATGCATATCCACTGTATTATTATTATACATAACCCAATCTGAGTACAAGGAGTGATTGTTGCTAAATTATTTTTTTGGTGGTAAGAAAATACCGCCAGGCCCCAAATCTACACAAAATACCCAACAGAACTCACCAATTCCTTCAAGCCAGTGAAGCAACTGGTTATCTACGCGCCCCTGCACTCAATGCAGGATGGAGAGCTCATCTTTTCAAATCATCAGGTGAGACTATAAGAGGGGACATCCAAGGTGATCAGTGGGGAGAACAGCGGGGTGGGGGGATTTACGTTCAACTCCACGGGTGGTTAATTCCCTTTCTCCATTTGCAGAAGAATATTCCTAAAGGCCAAGCAAACGAAGCTAGGTGGGCCAGTCCAGTCCGTCATCTTGGCCCTACGTGTCACATTGGTGGAGACCGCAGCAGTCCAGTCCAGATCGACGCCTCTGTGGGAGCCAGGTTAGCGTAACAGAAGTGAGGATCCTTGTGGTACTCCACAGTCGTTAACTTGTGGGGTGGATTTGAAAGGTTTTATCCATACGGTTTCCGTTCTGTCTGCTAGGAATGATTTGGTCCAGCGTAGTGATGTGTCTGTTATGCCTATGTCTTTGAGTCTTTTGGTCAGGGTGTCGTGGCTAACTGTGTCAAAGGCTGCGGAGAGGTCGAGCAGAATAAGGGCTGAGTGTTCGAGCCTGCGTTAGTTTTCAGGTCGTCCCAGATGGATAGTAGTGCTGTTTCCGTTCCTCTCGCTGCTCTGAAACCGATTTGAGCTTGGTCCAGCAGGTGTTGTTTTTCTATGTGTTCTTGCGTTAGTTTATATACGTAGGTTTGTAGAAGTTTTGCTGGGTAGCGGATGTTAGAGATCGGCCTGTAGTTGGAAAGGTCATCTACATCAACACTTGTGTTTTTCAGGAGTGGCTTGATGTATGCTGATTTGAAGATCTTCGGTACAGTCCCTGTTGATAGTGATAGATTTAGAAGGTTTCTGTAGTGTTCTTCTGGCGATTAACTTGTAGATGTCTGGGGGACATGGGTCCATGGGTGATCCCGCTTTCTTGCTTCGTTTTACCAGCATTGCGAATGCCTCTGCTGATATTTCAGGAAAACCACAGAGTTTGTGTTGTGGTTCCGTGTTAGGTTCGTTGGGTTGTATTTTGTGGTTGGTTGGTCGGATTTGTATGGTTTGACGGATGCCGTTGATTTTTTTTTTAAGTGATCTGCCAGGTCGTTGCATACTTTTTCTGAGAGGGTTGGGGTGTTATCGCAGCCTGGTGGGTTTCTCATTTCTTCAATGATGCTAAACATTTCTTTTTGTGTGTTGGCGGCATTGTTGATTTTGTCGTCATAATGTCTTCTCTTTGCCTTTTGAATTTCCTTCGTGTATGCACGGATTTGTTTCTGGTACAGTGTTTTTTCCCTGGGTTGTATTCTTTCTTCCATTCCAATTCCATCTTTTTGTTTTCCTTTTTCATGCCGTTTAATAGTGGGGTGAACCATTTTGCCATTGCTCTCTTTTTTGATGGGGTGAACGTTTTTTCTGGGGCGATCTTGTCTATTCTATCTGCGATCCATTTGTGCAGTATCTCTGCTTTCCCGTCTAGGTCAGCTAGTTCCAGTTCTGTAGTTGAGGGTTTGGTTAATTCCAGTTGTTCGAATAGGTTGCTTTCTTTGACGTGTTTCCAGTTTCTCTTGGTGGTGGTTGTGAGTTTCGGATGTTGGATGTAGGCTTGGGTAGGCAGAGTGATAACGAATGGGATGATGAGATGGTCGCTCCATAGTAATAGTATCGGGGGTGCCGTGGTGATGAGTTTTTCTTTGGCGAAAATTGCGTGTAGGGTGTGTCCTGCCAAGTGCGTTGCTCCTTTGAGTAGTTGTCATAGTTTCATGGTGCTGAGTTGTTCAATTAGTGAGTTTTGGGAGTTGGCATGGCTGTCTTCAAACCAGATGTTGAAGTCCCCCAGGATGATTAGGTGTTCGTGGTAGATGCCTAAATTGGTGATGGCTTCGATGAAGTTATCGACGAATGTTGCATCATATGTTGGTGGTCTGTATACCAGGATGAATGTGATGTTGGTTTTTGGGCTCGCTGTTTGGTGTATTACCATGGTTTCGCAGTTAAGGATGTTGAGTGGTTCGTCAGTTTTCATTTTCAGGTGTTCTTTGAACGCTATAGTGATGCCTACTCCTTTTTTGTTTTTTCTGTGTATTTGCAGGCATTTGAAGTCGGCCAGAAGGCAGCTTTGGAGTGTGATTTTGTAGTTGTCATCAAGCCATGTTTATTGTGATGAACAGGATGTCAATGCCGTAGGTCGAAGATCTCTGTTGAGTGTTTTGACATGGATCTTGCGTTTATCAGGTTGCAGTGAAGTATGGAGGCGTTGTTCGGTTTGGGCTTTGTCGAGGTTATCTTCCGCTCAGTGTTCAGGTTTCCTTCCTGGCCGGTCACTTTTTGGGCTGTGGGATTCGGGGTGTCAGAGTCTTCAAAGAGTTCTTCTAGGTTTCGTCTTGGGTTTTTTGTGTTTTCATCGGGTTCGTCTTCCGGGAGTTGTGGTTGTTGATTGGAAGTTCCTTTTGCTTTCGTGATGTGGGGGTTTATTGGGTTGGTCGTCTGTTTGTTGTTTGTGTTGGTCATTCTTCCTCTACTTGCTTGTGTTGCTTGCTTGCTTGTGGAGCTGCAGCGCACTCCAACTCCCGTTCTGTATTCGCCCTTCACTGGACAATACAATAACTATTCTCCGTAGTCAGTTCATTTGCAAAATATCTATGTGACCTTGCTCCGTTTTCCCTGCTACTTGGTCATTCTGTGAGGCCCCCGGAGGCGCAGACTTTATTACTGAAATGGTAGATGAGTGTTCAAAATGGCTGCGCATTGACGCCATGCTATTCTTGCTTGCGTTTTTTTTTTAACTTGTCTTTATTGATTTTCACATATCAATGTACATCAAACAAAATAACACCCTCCCCCCAATTCCCGCCACCCTCCCTCAGGGGGCACCAGTTATCAACGTTCGGGGATTACATTATGCACTGAATATGTCCGTTCCTTTAATGTTGTGTGGGCACCATTGTTCCATAAAATCTGACTGGAGGTACTCTAGGATTCCTCCCCATTCCTCTGCGAACCTGTCCCTCGTTCCTTGTATTGTATGGGTGACTTTCTCTATTGCCAGATATCTCCACACTTTTTGTAGCCACGTGAAAGTCAGTGGGGTGTCTTTTTTTTTCCAACTCTGGGCTATTGTTGACCATGCCGCTATGAGAAGACCTATGAAGCCTCTCCATTGTGTTTTTTTGTATTTTCGAGCAGTTTGGTCTCTTATTCCACACATCCATACTCCCACCCCCATTTGTTCCACATTTGGAAACATTTTCCCCATCTCTGCCTTCACTTCTTCCCAAAACGGCACTATCCACTTACAATCCCACCAGGTGTGTTTCCACGTTCCCACCTCTCCGCATTCCCTCCAACATTTGTCTGTCGTTTTGGGGAACATTATATGTAGTCTTTCGGGGGTATAGTGCCATTGTGTTACTATTTTGGTCCACATTTCTCTTGCCTGTGCTGCTCTAGTCATTTTGGGGATCAGTGTCCATTGGTCCACCCACTGCTTTCTTGTTGGTTCCTCCCCCAGTGTTATGCTCCATTTGAGCATGTATGTCCACTTGACCTCTTCCTCCTGAGAGTTAATGAAAGAGTAAAGATTGGAGACCCATTTCTTTTCCCCTGAGTTGGATATGACATATTTCTCAAATGGAGTGACGGTTCTCGTCGCTGCCTCAGTTATTTCTGGGGTTTTTAACCAGTGTTCCAGTTGTTCGTATCTGAATTTGTCCCGTTTGCAGCGTGATGTGCGACGGTAGCACGATTCGTGAGTCCTGACTTCATTGACAATGAACATTTCCCCAATTTTCGTTATTCCTGCCTCCTCCCAACTTTCGTAGGCCCCCTGTTCCAACCCCGGTGGGAACTGTGGATTTCGTGAAATGGGAGTGAAAGGGCCCAGTGCGGTGGTCATTATCCCTTTTCATGATTGGGTGTCCCACGCCTCCATTGTTGTCTTCATTATTTCACTAATACCCATGTTGGGGTGTCTATGTTGTTTCTGTTTCCAGAGTAGTTCTACCAGCGGGGTTCTTGCCACTGCTTTGTCTTGTTTCGCCCAGATCGGTTGTGGGTTGTCGCCCATCCATTCCCTAAGCACCTTTAGCTGAGCTGCCTGGAAGTATTTCTGGAAGTGGGGGAGCACCAAACCCCCCTCCCTGGTTGGTGCGCTTAGGATTGCACTGGCCAGTCTCGGGGGTCTTCCCTTTCCACACAAAGGATGAGCTCACTTTGGATAAGGTTTTAAAGAAAGTTCTGGGAACCCCCACCGGGAGCGCTCGAAAGTAGTACAATAGTTTCGGGAGGATGGTCATCTTGACCGCTTGAATTCTACTCCACCAAGAAATCATCAGAGGATTCCATCTTTCCAGATCTCTGCGTATGCTTGCAATGAGCTGCGGATATTTTTTCCCATAGATTAGCCCTACCTTGTGAGTTAATGTTATACCCAGGTATTTTATGCCTTCCTTTGCGATCTTGAGTTTCAGTACTTTAGCTTCCCTTTCTATTCTCCCCCGGTCCCCCGCCAGTATTAAAATTTCCAATTTATTTCTGTTATTTTTTAGGCCAGAGATGGCCCCAAAGTCTTCCAGCTCCCCCACCACTGCTGCTAGTGTTCGGCCCGGGTCTTCTAGTGTGATTAACATGTCATCTGCTTATGCTATCACCTTGTGTTGCATGCCTGCCATGTCTATCCCTTTGAAGTGAGTGGACTCTCTTAATTTCATTAGTATGGGTTCTAGGAAGATAGCATAAAGTAACAGGGACAGCGGGCAGCCTTGTTTTGTACCTCTTGATATTATTACCTTCTCCATCACCTCCCCGTTGATGGCCACTCTACTGGATGGGGAGTTATAGTACGCTCTTATTCTTGCTATAAATTGTTCCCCAAATCCCATACATTTCAGGGTTTTAAATAGCATGGACCATTCTACCCAGTCGAACGCCTTCTCGGCATCGACTGCTAGGTGAACTGCCAGGGTTTGCTTTATGGCTATTTTTTCCACTAGGTGAATGATCCTTCTCAGGTTGTCATGGGTTTGTCTTCCCGGGATGAAGCCTGATTGGTCTGGATTAATTAGCCTTGGAAGGAGCGGGGATAGTCTTGCTGCTAGTATTTTTGTGTACATTTTTGCATCTATATTTATTAGGGAGATTGGTCTGTATGATGCTGGGAGGGACAGGTTTTTCCCTGGTTTGTGGAAAACTAGGACCTTCGCTTCGTTCATTGTGGGGGTTACATTGCTGCTATCTTTGAATGAATTTAGGAGCTTGGTTAGGGCTGGGATCAGCATGTCTGCATATTTTTTATAGAATGGGGCCATAAAGCCATCTGGGCCGGGTGCTTTATTTACCGGGAGGTCCCTTATTGCTTTTCTCACTTCCTCTTCCCGTATTGGATTCTCTAGAGCCTGTCTGTCTTCTTCTGAAATTTGTGGGATGTGGAGGGAGTTAAGATAATTATCCTGTGCCTCTGCATCCGGGTGCTCTGTGGAGTATAGTTTCTAGTAGAACTTTCTAAATGTCTCCCCAATATCTTGTGTGCGCGTCAGCTGATCCCCTTTCGTATCACTAATGGTCTTGACTGTAGTTTCTTTCCGTTTTGCATGGAGTTGTCTAGCAAGTAACCTGCCTGCTTTGTTTGCTTTTATGTAGTATCTTTGTCTTAGATATAATAGGATCCTTTCTGCTCCTTTTGTGCGAAGCATCTCTAGCTGACCCTGTGTGTGTTTTAGCATTTTCTTTAAAGCTCTAGTGGGATGGGCTGTTATTATTCCTGTAGGTCTGTTATTGCACTTTCTAGTTCCTTTTCCCACATATACCTCTGTTTGTCCCTCGATATCTTCAGCGCCATTATCTTCCCGCGGATAACAGCTTTGAACGCCTCCCAGACTGTGCACATCGATACTTCCCCAGTGTCATTTTGCGTGAAGTATTCCTCTTATCATTTCCCTTACCGTTTCCCCCGCTACCGGGTCCTGAATTAAATCCCCTGGTAATCTCCACCTCCAGAGCCCGTTGGTCTTCCCCGGGAGATTCAGTTCAAGCCATAGGGGTGCATGATCGGATAGGGCAGTCGTTCCCAGTTCCAGCCCTTGAATCTTGCCCATAAGTCCCACAGATACCCAGAAGTAGTCTATTCTTGACATGGAGCTATGGACATGTGAGAAGTAGGTATACCCTCGTTGTTCCCCCTTCAGTTCCCTCCACACATCATTTAGGGCAAGCTGGTCCATCTGCTGCTTGAGACGTTTTGAGGGCACCCATTGGCCTTGTGCACCCCCTGAGCTTCTATCCACCTGTGGATTCCATGCTATATTAAGGTCTCCCCCCAAAATCACCTCCCCCCTTGCGAAGGTTTCCAATTTTCCCAAAACATCTCTGAGGAAGCCATCTTGCCCCATATTGGGCGCATAAACTGACGCCAGTGTGATGCGCTGGCCTTCTATCATTACATTTGCAAAAGCATACCTTCCTTCTTTATCTGCGGTTACATCCTCCAGTTTGGCATCCCACCCTTCCCTAATTGCTATAAGGACTCACAATCTTTTTTCTGTTGAGTTTGCTTGTACCCAAATCTTGTATCCTCTTATTAGAGTTTTCTGTTTGTCCCTTGCTCTGATATGAGTTTCTTGGAGCATTGATAGGTCCGCCCTTTCCCTTTTGAGTTGCTTCTCCAATTTAACCCGCTTTGTGGGGTGATTCAACCCCCTGATGTTATATGTTACAATGCGCAATCGCCCCATTTTGTGAGGTACTTGCTCTTTGACTTTGGATTCCCCTGCTTAGCCACTGCATATGCATTCCTGTCCCCCTCCCCTTTTCCCCTTCCCCAAACTCCTCCCCAACCTTGAACATAAACCAAACAACTTGCCACCGAGTAGGGCGAGGGTTCCTACTGATACTAGGGTATTGTGTCCTTAGCTCCCTGCTCTCTGTACACTCAGGGGACATTTTTGTAGGGAATCCTAAACCCCACATTACGTCTGTCCTTACCGGATTCCAAGCTGGTGCGTCCCGCCCGGGCCGCCTGGTCTGCCATACATGTAGCTATTCATTCTCCTCCTTCTCCTTCACCCCCCCCAGCGGGGCCTTGTTTAGCAGCCATTACCTTGTCTGTGACACATCTTTTCCTTTTATCTGTTCATGGCTTCTTCCTGCGGTTTTCCCTTCCCATGCTTGTCTTTCTTTGTTTAATAGTGTCCCAGCCCGATGGTTTGCTCATTTGGTCTCCCCTTGATTCTGGTTGGTCTGTTTCCTGTTCGTCTTCCTGAAGACCCAGTATGTTAAGGCCTTCTTCCCATGTGGTCGCTCTTCTCTGTTTCCCCCCCAAGTGACGGTCAGACCAAACGGGAAGGTCCATTTGTATCGGATTTGTTTCGCCACTTATGCCTTGACCAATGGGGCCATCGCTCTTCTTTTCTGCAGTGTGACCAGGGCTAAGTCCTGAAATAGTTGTATTTCTTGTCCATTCATCTTGATATGTTCCATCTCTCTAGCCCTTCTCAGGATCTGTTCTTTTTGAGTGTATGAGGAGAGAGCAACCAGGACATCCCGCGGTCTCTCCCCCGGTGCTCCAGATCTTTTTGGTCCGACCCTGTGTACCCGGTCCACTCCAATTGTGTCCGTCTCTGGTGCGTGTAGAATATCCCTGAAAAGTTCCTTCACTGCGGTCTTAAGGTCTTTGTCCAGGACTGATTCCGCCATGTTTTTGATACGTATGTTGGACCTTCTGGAGCATGTCCTCTCTCGAGGGTGGTTGTTGGTGGTGCATTGGTGCCATACTCTCCCCTTGCAGTTCTTCCTGGGACTTTCCCTTAGCTTGCGCCGTGGAGTCAGTCGAATCAATCGACCACATCTGAAGGATATTTGCGTCTTGGTTTGAGGTCTGTGGGGTCTGCTGGGTGGCACTACTCTTCCCTTTCGCCCTTGACCTGTTCGAGGAGTGTAGCTGGATTGCACGTTGGCCTTCTGTGATCACCTCACGGCTAAGTATTGCGCCTCTGCCACCCCCCCCCCCGTCGGGCTCTCTCCCCGATCCGGGCTGTGACCATGCCTGGATGCCCTTCGTTTGTAGGGACTGTACTTAATGTTTCCTTTTTATCTCGGCCCCTTCCGTGCTTGCTGGAATTTCCCCAGTGCAGGGTTTCTCTCTTCAAGTGCTCTTGCTTGGGCTAGTACCTTCTGGCCCCACCAGTCTCCTCCGCAACTGGGCTCCCCGTCATGGGATTTATCAAGGCGATGGATTCTTCCCCCCTCTCCTTATGGCCTTAATCTGTGCGCGTATCATGCAGTCCTGGCTTACTTGTTTCTGCTCGGGGGGGTCTCCTTCCCCTCGCCCCCCGCCTATCGGTCTCGCTCACCTCTGGGAGTTTACTGTGTTGGTGCCCCTCTCCCTGCAGGTCGCTCCTTGTGGTTCAACCGGAGCAGATGTAGGGCCCACGCGGGAGGGGCCGCCTCTCCCAGGCCGTCGGCAGACCTCCTCCTGCGGCCGTCTCCTTGTTACTTTATTTTGTCTCCCACAGGGGGGGAGAACTCGCCAGGTGTTTTCGCCTCACCTCACTGCCGCAAAAAGGAGCAAGGCCGCTGACGCGGCTCCCTCTGTGTCGCGGCTCCACTGCTTCGCGACTCCCGCTGTCCTCAGCGGGGGGGTGGGCAGTGCCTCTGCTGCGTCCTTGGGGGCTCGCCGTGCCGTAGTTTGATCTCCATGGGGAGGGGGTTGGGGGGGACCCCGCCCGGGCCCCCGCTCGGTTATTTTTCGTTTTCCGCCTCGCAGGGCGCCTCCAACCAGGATCACCCGGCAGAGGAGCCAGGCCAGCCCATGTTACCTCCCAGTGGGAGATGGGCGGGCTCTGCCCCCCGCGCCGAGCCCGACCCTCACAGGGTCCGATGATCACTCCTGGGGGCTCGGGAGAGTGGGGAGGAGCTTGCCGCGTCTGTTTCGCTGCGTTATGGTGCTTTATTCAGCGGCCCGGGCGGAGCGCATTTTAATTGCGTCCCAGCGCCCCGACTGCCATCTTGGAATCCCCATTCTTGCTTGCATTTTACACATTAGCATTACGCTCCACCCCTTGAATACTCAACTACTATAACCGCTATGTTGTTCAGAAGAAGACCAAAATGTATAAATCATTCTCCATATACTAACAATAAATGAATTACAACAATAAAGACCAATCAAAACGATAATAATACCAAAAACACAAACTAAAGCAGAGCGCAATGATTCAGGAATCCAGGATAATAAATATTCCCACCAGTTTTCATATCGATCTTGTGTCACCTTTGCAACAAGACCCTTAATGTTTTGAATATGCTTTTCAATAGAGCGGTAATGATCACCTAAACTAAAGCAACACATGCCTTCCATTGCCTCACAACCTAAGTTATGTTTCAAGAACAAATAATCAATAGCAGCCCTATTCTGAAGAATAGCTTTTCTAAAATGTCAATTATCTAATAATAATTCAGTTAACTCCTGTGAGGTTTCATTAAGCCCCTTAATCACTAAACAAGCAAGCTTAATCATGGTTTTATAAGTACCAGCAGCCAAACCAAAAATACCAATAAGGGAAACAGTAAGAGCAAGCACTTCAGCCTCCGAGAGTAAATGTATATCAGAATTACAATCAGGAGTTAAGGTATGATAAGAATCAGCACAAACAGAACGTGTAATTGCAGGTGTTAATGGGTACATCATCAAAACAAGCCGCGTCAAGGCACAGGGCCCACTAGAAATGCTAGCAGGAATGTAGGAATAAGAAAAATTGCCACAAGAAAATAACCAACCAGGTGGAAGCTTAACATGTTTCACGTGGCTAGCAGTGATGATAGTAAAATTACAGCAAGACTGGCCGACACATGGAGGAAACCCCCGACCATGGACCCTCCCAACTGGGTCACGTTGGCACACAGCTCTTTGTGATGACGTGTGTGGTCCCCCCAGGAAGCATGCACGTCATCATGAATGTCACGTGTGCGCAACGTGACACCAATCGGGACGGACTCCATCCGGTCACATGTCCCCTCGTCCGCAGGTAGAGGAGTGCCAGATGACGTGGACCTCCCTCCTACCTGAGGACAGGCCTGGGACAGGGCATCCCTGCTGGTGCATGGTGATGCAGTCACAGTGTCAGGGACAGAGACATGCACAGGCACCTCCGCGGCGACCTGTGCTGCCTCCTGCCCCTGCCCCTGGACTGCACCACTTGCACCAGTGGTACCACCCCCACCAGGCCTCATGTGCGGCTCTGTAGCTGCCTCCTCCTCCTCTATGGACACCACCAACCTGGATGGCTACACACCGTCTTTCGCTATTGTAAGCCCCTGTGGGGGCTCATCCGCCCCTTCCGCTGCAGCCGTAGTGGCAAACCTGGTACCAGTCCCCTCTCTCCCGGATGATGGAATTTCCTGGGAGGGTGACTGGGACTTGCGTCGCCGGCCGGTGGAGGCATCCTTGCCGCTTTCCTCCACAGCGCCGTCTCGCCCTCTTCTTCACTCGCCCCTGTGTAAAGGGAGACATTGAACACAAGCATCAGGGTACTGTACAATAGTCCCCTAGACAGGAAGCAATAGCACGAGTGGCACTGTCAAACGTCACTTCCATCATGTCTCCAACAACACTTGGGTCAGTGCAGGCAACACACATGCATGGCACATGCAACAAACATTTGCATCCATGTCCACCGCACCGTAGAAACATCCAATGGTGGGCTGAAACTCACATGCATCATGGGACATGCTGATCACATGCACACCCATCTGGCCCCGTATGCCCACAGACACAGTGGATACAAGGATGAGTAGGCTGTATCACTGATTCAACAAATCGTCACAGACATGTGTCATGCATCCATGGTGCACACACTACTCAGACACACAGACATGTACATCATGCATGTCCATGACAGCAGCACACATCTGTCCCACCCCAAACATGTCAAAGTACAGACACAGGCATGCATATATGTCTGTATTCCGCATGCTGCGCCGCATGATGCATTGTAACACATACACCATCCATGTGGATCACACCTGACTGGACTCACATGCAGCACCATCATGTCCCTGCACACACACATCCATACATGACCCATGTCACACATGCAGCCAAGTAGCCAACTACCAGCACACTGCAACATGCATTGTTTTAAACGTGAATGCATGGGCACTTACAGCTCGGCTCCAGACGGGCCTGCATCCTGAGGATCTGGTGGTGAAGCACTGGGTGAATGCGCTCCAGGACCCTCATCTGCTGGGTGGTAAGCGGGGCCCAGCGCCCCACTGCATCCGCTGCCTCCAAGAGGCGCCGGGCCTTCTTGAGGATTCTGGACTTGTAGTCCTCCCAGCGCTTCTGGACGTGTTTCATGTCGCGGGGTGCTATCCCCTCCGCGTTGATGGCACACACTATATCCTTCCAGATCCTCTTCCGTCCTTCATTGTCGGCACGCAATGGTTTTAAGAAGGCATCATAATGCCCCAGAACCTGCTCCACCAGGATACCAACTTCCTTTTCACTGAAGCTGGTAGCCCTCTGCCTCTGTGCTGGTGGGTTGCCACTGGTGCCGGAAGGTGTTGTGTCGGACATGGCAACCCCTGAGGCAGGTGTGGGTGGGCAACTGGGTCCTGGGGCTGGGCTGTGGAGTGATGGAACACCAGTCGGGAGTCTTCTGTTCCAGCAGGGGTGGTCACAGCAACTGCAGATGGCAGATGTGCAGGCACCAAATGGCAGGGCATGGTGGCAGCAGGCAGCAGCAGTAGGCTCGTGGGAGGCTGCTGGGGGCTCTGGGGGGGCAGTAATTCGGCTTTCTAGGCAGGAGCGTGGTCTTCCGTGTCTTGTTGCGTGGCCAGCTTGATATAGAGTGATTTGGCATGTGAAAAAACTGCACATCAGCGTGTAATTCGAGGAAAGGCCCTTAGCACGTAAGCACGTCTGTGACGTGACACGCATGGGTGTTCCCCTGGAACGGTTTGAAGGTCCCATGTGGGTTTCCATCGCTCTGTACGTGCTTTTCGTGGAAAGCGGTGCGTGTGTTTTCCAGGCGTTGGGGTTCACATGCGATTACTTCACAGCGGCTACAGTGTGTACTTCTTCTTTTGGCGTGGGTGTTGACTATGGGTTATTCTTCTACACGCAAGGCAGACGTTGAGTCGCACACACTATTTTTCCCACTGCGGGTGTCCCTGTTTGTCGCGTACCCCTTTTTTTCCGGACATACTAGCCTGCATGTTGATCACGTACGTAGTTTTTGGGTTCCTGGCTGCCACAGCGTACTGCGTGTGTTTTTTTACACGCACGTGGGCTACAGGGGCCACTTATCTCTTTTTCTTACTTTTATGGGATGACTGTGCGTTGCGTGACACGTCATTTCTCCTAGGGGGACACAGAATGGGACATTCATCGTAGCTGTATATAGGTGTTTGTTGTTTGCACACACTTTTGTAATGCGCAGGGACGCTACTGCCTGCCTTCGTGTGGCGGACGTGTTTAGGCCTGTGCGTGTATTTTGCTGTGTACAGGTTTCCCGTATTCGATTCCGTGAATGGGTGTTGTTTTTGTGCATGTGGGCTTTCCCTGTATTTCCCTGCAGTACTTCCCCAGTTACGCCTTCTTTTTCACGCGTTGTTCCCCATTCCGCGTGTACCGCCCTGTGTTCCGCCCCCTTTTTGGTGTGTGCGCTAACGTTGTGCGCTTTTGCTGTGCGCATCACGCATGGCGTTCTGGATGTTGCAATGACGTGTGCGCCCGTGTGCACCGCACACGGATTTGGCGCACATCGCAGGGAAAACGCGCACGGGCCCTTCCATGAATCGCGCGCATGTGTGTGCGCTTGCTTTTTCACACTTGCGCCAGCTTGCACCACGATTTTCGGCGCACATTTGTTCCATGAATCAGCCTCTAAAAGTGTATTGTCTCCCATTCCAAGAAAATGCAAATTGTTCTTGGCACTCAGTTGCAATCGTTCTAGTGAAAAAGGTGTTAGCCAAATCCATAACCGCATACCATGTGCCCTCAAATTTTTGTATATTTTCAATTAATTTCACTGCATCAGGTGCCGCAGGCACCAATAGAGGAGTATGTTTGTTCAATTTGCGGTAGTCAATTGTCATTATGTCGCTACCATCAGGTTTTTTCGCAGGCCAAATGAGATTGTTCCAGGCAGTAGTTATGGAACGTAATACGCCCGCATCAATATAGTCTTTGATAGTGTTTGAAATCTCCTTTTGCCCACCCAGAATCCGATATTGTTTCATGGACACTTGTTTAGTCGCAATCGGAACCTGCACAGGGGGTATTTTTAATTGACCAACAACAACTGGAGAACAAGTAAAAGCATTTACACCGAATTGATACTTTTTGTCTTCCAGGTTTAAAGTCAGACCCTCCAAAATATCAAAACCAATAATATATTCTGTTGAAGGAACAATTAGTACTTGATAAGTGCCTCTCTTTAATTGCCCTATTTTCATATCAATTTTAGTTTGTACAGCATAGGTTTCTTTACCACTCAATCCGGTAATCATAAAATGTTTACCTTTAAATTTGGAAGGGTTTCCTTGAATTAAAGAGGCCTCCGCTCCAGTATCAATCAAAGCACGAACCTCTTGTATATTGCCAGCATGCCAAAATAATTATACCTTAACATGAGGTCGCCTGTCAATTGTAACATGGGACGCTGACACTGAAGCTTGACCAATATCCTATTCATCTTTAAAATGAGTGCTTCTCGCTTCTCGCTCTACTAATGTACTCACCATTTTCCGTAAATCAGCATACGTTGGCTGGGAGGGTATCGAGATGTGAGAGAGGTCATTGTCACCCCCCTCTTCTGATGAACCAAAAGGATCTGAATCATCTTTCGGCATCTGTAAATCCTGTTGTTTTACTCGTTTGTAGCGTTCCTTTTCATCCAAACCATGTTTTTTTATCTAATACATGTCACATGTTGGAATTCCATCTATTTCTTCTCTAGGGACACCATCCTTCAGTAAAACGAAAAAAAATATCTTTTCTGCGTGAGCCTCTGCTATCAAACCTTTTGCCAGGAGTACGTTTTTCTGATCTAATCTCCCTTTCACGTGCATATTCCTGGGGTTTATCCCATTCACTTAAATCGGACAGTTTCAAATGGCATCGACCACTTCATCAGTGTCTTTTCCATTCATTCCCACTAATAATGTCATTATAACATTTTTGTATGCTGGAGGGGCAGTACGTATAAGAGAATTTCTAGCCGAGACAGACACATGTATCATTCCCATATGTTCAGGAGTATCATAGCATGTTCCTTTATTATTTGAATAGCCTCCTTCAATGTATACCAGTTTTTATCATTAGTCGGCCAGTCCGACGTGATTGGATATTTGTGATTACATCCTTGTGCAGCCAATTGCAAAAGAGACAATTGTCCATCATCACCATTATGATCGCGAGGAGGACCTGCACGCAGGGTCTCCTGAATTTGAACATCATTAGACAAAGGCATAAATCTAGCAGAATCAGTCGTATCGACTAGCAGGCCCTCCATTGAACATTCTAACCATCCAAGCCAACAAAGATTCGCCTGATTCTGTTTCAATCTATTGATAATTTCACCAATTTCTTGTTGCAAATAATTTCAAGGGCGGTCATATCTACAACACCGGCCCCTGCATGCAATGGATGGCGACCCATTTTCCTGCGAATTATGAGATTAACAGTCACTTTTTTACAAATTGGTTTCGCTTTTGGTATAGGATCTGATATATCAGAATCGCTACTTGTAGTAGTACTATCAAAAATGTCACCATCCCCTTTATCAGGATCCCAATCCACATCCGCGGCAGCAATTACTGTTGCTACCTTACGTGAATTAACCCTGCCTCTTCTTTTCCGATATTTATATCGTGCAACTCTAACCGCAGCACGTTCAGCTACAGCTTAATATTTATCTGCTTTGTCGTGATATCATTTTAATTGAAACTGTTGCATTAAAGCAATTTGTTTTTCAGCAGCCAATTCTTTTTCAAAATGTTCAACCTACTCTTGTAGTTCTACATTTAATTGGTGCATTTTTCTGAAAGCATGCATTAAAATCCATCCCCTTCTCCCAAGAGATGAACACTCCTTCCCCTTCTCCACAGGGACCAATTGTAAACATTTAATTATTTCATCTGGACTTGCATTTCCTATGCTAGTTTCCCATGTTTCACTCAATCCCGCACCACATGCCCAAGCCTGTGCTATTTTATCATAAGGGCTGTTTGACCATCCCGTGATCGTTATTTCGAAGGGATTGTGTCCTCCGACGTATTCCTTATCTTGATAGATCATCTCCAGCTTGCTGGCCTCGGAATTCTTTTTTCAGTAGAGAGCGCTGCGCGTCGATGTCCCTCGCGCCGATGTCCCTCGACAGCCTCTGTAACGGCGCCGACGTCATCATGCGTATAAATAGACTTGTGTAGCGTCCGTTGCTCAGTTCCGTTTTGACGTTAGCAGTTGTTTTACATGAATTGGTCAGTGACCCAGAAAGAGCGTAAGCTGTAACCACAAGGGAAGTTTTACTGAGGGGATGGATGGGAGGGGCGATAAGGAATAAGTCGGAGGAACATCCCTTCGAAAGAACGTTACCAGGTAAGAAGTAACTTGTTCTTCAAAGGGATTGTGTCCTCCGACGTATTCCTTATCTTGATAGACTCCCATAGCAGTGGTGTGTAACTGGAGGTGGGAGTAAAATTGCCATGTTTCCCTTCAAGAGTGAACAGAGTGCAACACAGCTTTGCCAAACCTAGTCTCTTGGCCAGAGGAGGAATCCAGGTTGTAAAATCTTGTGAAGGTATGTGCAGACGACCATGTGACAGCCGCACATATGTCTCGAATCGGTACCCCTCTTTGGAGGGCCGAAGAGGCTGCAATACCCCTGGTTGAATGAGCCCTAAGATTTTGAGGAGGCTCTTTCCCTGCCAGTTTGTAACATTCCAGAATGGCTAAAATAATCCATCTGGAAATGGTTTGTTGTGTTATCGGTAATCCCAATTTGTGCCCTGAGTAACCTACGAACTGTTGGTCTGCTTGCCTAATCCTAGCAAGTCTGCTGATGTAAAAGCTCAAAGCCCGCCTTGGGTCCAGCCTATGCAGCCTTTCTTCCTCTTTCCCCGGATGGGGAGGGGGATAAAATGAAGGCAAGGTAATGTTCTGAGTGATGTGGAATTCAGAAACCACCTTTGGGAGAAAATTAGGCTTCACTTGTAGGACAACTTTATCTTTATGAAAAATTGTATGTGGGGGTTTACAAGATAGAGCCTGTAATTCGCTCACCCTCCTAGCAGATGTCAATGCCACTAATAAGACAGTTTTAAGGGTGAGAAAGCTTAGTGAACAAGAGTGGAGTGGTTCAAAAGGAGTGCCCATCAGGAAATTTAAGACTAAATTTAAGTTCCATAAGGGAACTTGGAATGGTCTTGGAGGATAGACATTGGTTAATCCCTTCAGAAATTGTATTACTAAGGGTAACTTCAAATACGATGGTTCCTCTGCAGTGCGCTTGAAGATCGATAGTGCTGCGAGATAGCCCTTGATAGTGCCAACCTGAAGGCCCGAATTTGCCAAATAGAGTGAATTTGCCCTCTGCTGTGACGCTTAAGGATGCCCTTTGTATCCTGCCCATGGCTGCTGTGGAGGGTGACTGATGTGCCACCCCCTCACTCCACCCTGTTGGCATGCCCAGCTTCTGGGTCTGCCGACATGTATCCCTGTCCACTGGGGCTTGTTATGCTGGACCGTCATTTGTGCATGAACTTGTGTTGGGGGGTGGGTTTGACTCACCTCCTGGCTGCTGGCATCCGCCATCGCATTGTCGATTCCCTCTATCCCTTCGTGTCCAGCACTGTACTGCATTTCTCCTCCCAGGCGGTGAGGACCAGTGGCTCCACAGTGCCTCCTCCAGTCGCCAGGGACTCCTGGTGGTGTTGAGACAGCAGTCCCCACACCTTGACCCTCAGGTTGTTCCACAGCTTGTGGCAGTCCTATCCATCACAGGGTACATTTGCCACTGCTGTCACCTTCTGGCAGATGGCATTCCTGATGGCTGTCCTGCGCTGCCCAGTGGTCTTCCTCTGCCGACTGCCATACAATGGGCAGTTACCTCATCTGTGAGGACCACCAACTCCCCCTTAATAAATTTGGGTTTGCGCTGGCGATATTCAGCCACTTTGCTTCATCCTCTCCCGGGACATTCTTGCTTCTTTACAGGGCTGGATGGCTTCAGGAAGTGGAGATGAATGGATTGTGTTTTTAAAAATGGCAGCTGCTATGTTATGTTATGTTATCTGCACTTATAAAGTGCATGGTCGCCCAAGGGCATCATGGCGCTGAAGAGGAAGACTACTCAGGTAGGAGAAGAAACCACGGGGTAGAGAGCTAGAAAAGAACAGTCTTAAGTGCTCTTCTAAAACCAAGATGATTGGGGATTATCCTCATGGCTTGAGGGAGACTGTTCCAAAGGTTAGCTGCTGCTATGCTTCCCATTCCTTGGATGACGCAATTTCTGTTGGCGCTATTAGCGCCTGGATATCTGGCGGTAGCGCTATTAGTGCCGGTTTCTCAGCGGTAACCCTTATTTCGGCACAATTCCCACCAGGTGCTTATAGGGTTACCGCCGGAGGCGGGGGCGCGGCATGCCTGGTTTGATGCAGCGCTAATTCCGCCGCATGACCTGGCAGTACAGCTGTTTCTGCTTGTTGTAAATTGCACCGGATTACTACCCAACTTGTGATGAGACCCTTAGCAGCTTGTTCAGAGCTTTCCCTCCTGCACAGTGAAACATCTCAAATTGACTCATAGGTAATATAATTTGTCATAAATGATTTCAATGATAACTTATTATTATGCAATTATGCAATCTCCACCTGAACATCTTGAAAAGGTAAATGTTTATGTTCTGTACATGTTATTTTGATGACACCATTGGTTAATGTTGAAAGATTATAGCTATATTGACATCTGTTCTGTGCTCTTTCTACACAAATATGAATTTTAGAACTGTCTTTCCTTGTTAATTTGAGAATTGTTGCAATCGTCTTTGCATAATAGGGTTCTTTTAAATAAGGATACCACTCATCTCTTTTACAGTAAAACATGTTCAGTATCTGATATGCAGAGGTGAGAGAACAGATTCAGCTGAACTGAATCTTTAATACTTATTTCAGTTGTGAGGTTAATTTTGTAGAGTGACCTGTGAAAAGTTCTTTCCAGTTAATATCAGCAACTGTTATGGCAAAGTTTAATTTGGAATGTAATGCAAAGGGTTGGGGGTGTCAGATTACGACCACAGGGTCTTTGCTCAAAGCAGGCCGGCAACATGCGAGGCTTTGCTTTCTTCATCTTCCACTTTGAAGCATATTGTTCATGTTCTATAGAGTTCTATTGGTGTAACTTACCACATCCTTTGAAAATCTCAATATTTCGATGAGCACCCCAGAACATCATTCATGCATTTCAACAGAGACAATAACACGCTCATGACAAGCATGAACAAGCCAAGATATCAATATGAACATTTAAAAATAGCACAACTTTTTAGTTGTACTACATGATCCCTGTTATAAAATATTCTTACTTTGTACAATGTTCCCCAATATGTATCGTATTCCCTATTTGCCAGTTCTAGTAGAAGCTCTTAGTTTTACAATCCTTCAGGATATATTTCCAGTGCCAGTGCATTCCCAGATACCAACTCACAGTGAGCAAAATCTGGCATTTTTTTCCATTGGAAAGGTTAATTCAGAAATTAACACATAACAGTGGAACCAATACAATCAAGGTGTGTACAGAAATGGGCAAAGTACGTTAAATCAGTAAACAATAAAGACAGCTAGATGTTATCATCAGTACAACCTTCCTGAAATTTGGTTTTATGTGGCGAGGACAAATAAAGAGGGGGGAGAAAGACAATACACGGATGCATCCACCCAACCACCCAGCAAAAGTCACCAACCTACATAGGTTTCAAAAGGTTCAATTAGCCCTAAGGATCATTGAAAGAGCCCCACACAGAGTCATAGGAGCTCATACTCCTATGCCCTTTCCACCATCCTGTATGCGCGATCCCGTACGGGGATGCCCATACATGATGGAGGAAACAGGTCTATGGACTAGAAGTAGTCTAGTCACTACAGTGAATAACATTTTATTTTTAATAAAAAAGCATACTTGACCGGAGAGGACCGATTACACTTATGTACAAACAGGTCTCCTCAAAGCAATTTTCATCATTTGGTCTGCAGAGTGCAAATGAGAAGTGTAAATAGGTGGCGGAAGCCTCTTCACACTTTTCTATTTGCACTCAGCAGTGGAAATAGAGTAAACTCTGCCTGTTATGATCGAACGGCATGCAGCGTTCACAATGATTTCCTATGGAAACCACTTGCTTTTTGCAAAAAGCAGGTGATTTTCATAGGAAATCATTGGTTTCACTCCAATCTCCTACTGGCGTAAAATCAATTTGTCAAACAGGAGATGGTAGTGTAACGGCCATTCCACCCTCAAAAGCAACGAAAATCCTCTGTAGCATGAATGGAGGAGTTAAGACAGGCGTAACACTATTACGCTTCTCTTTAGTACACCCATTTGCGCTTCGTGGAAATGGAAAGTGAGCTCCAATGGTCTTCTACGTTAACACACCATTCAAATTATATTTTTCCCATCCTGGACTGTTGTAGCAAGGCCTTTACCAACATCTGGGTCGTTGGCCCTTAACCACACTTAGAGTATTTTAGAATCTCAATCTTTGCAGTCACTGCAGCCATCACAGACCAGAACATCTGGGCCCTGCTCAGCTTATTTCCTCCATCACGAAGGTGTAAAATGGCCATAACCAGACTTTGGGGCAGAACACTATTAAGTTGATTCTTTACAAACGATCTAACCAGAAATGGTTCTGATCTCCAGCTAGACCACAACACGTGGTGCAGAGGCCCTCATACGCACTTACAATGGCAGCATGTACCATTAAGCATGGGAACGAGAAGATGCATCCAAACCAGATACTGATAGCTCCTACACGCTATTTGCTGATCGCCATATTGGTGGAGCAACACATAATTCCCCATTGTGCATCTGTCAAGGGTGCATCTAGCATTACCAATCATCCCTCCATCCTCTTCTTTATTCCAACAGATTCTGACCTCCCCCCCCCACCCAATTGGACTTAACAGTGTAGTCGCAGAAACAGGCTTGGCCTTAAGGTGCCAAGGTGCCTAAGATTTGTTGGTCCAATGCAGCCCAAACTGTAATATAGCTAATCTATTCTTGAGCATCTGTTGCAGCCTCTCATACTTCAGTGTTTCCCTCTATAGCAGCTTATACTTTTATTTGAGGTATTCAAAATCAACCGTACGCTGTGTGAGACAGGCATGGTATCGAGAGAGACACAGGGCCTCATTCCGAGTCTAGCGGTAACCCTGCCGGTTCTACCGGCGGGTTGCCGCTGGACTCGGGATGAATTACAGGAGCCTGACTTCCCGGTGCCAACAGGTTATTCTAAGTCCGGCGGCCGGGAAGTCAGGGGCCGGCAATTTCATTACTCCCCATTCCCATAGAGACTATGGGAATGGGGACACAGGAGCAAAGGCACTGTTAACAACGGTAACGGTTCTCTCGTGACAAGTCTGCTCTGGCAGGCAGACTTGTAGTTTGCCGGTCCGGAAAAAACAGTGCTGGTACGCTTACCGGCACCATTGTTTCCAGACTGGCAAACTTATAATGAGGCCCACAGACTCAAAAATAACAGTTTAAAAACCTTTATTATTAAACTTTGTGGGGTTGGTGACATCCAACCTGGCCTTACCTCTAAGGGGTTTATTCCCTCAACTGATGCTTCTAAGGGCTGTCGATGTGCGTAAAATCCAAAACCAAAGTTTAACTGCGTCCAAACATATGATTGCCCTCACTCTTAAACCAAATGTGATAAGGGGATTTTCTTTAAGGAAACATTGTGACTCAAAAAAAGGAAATGTAAACCAAAGCTGGTTTCAGGTAGTCTTACCAGTAAGTGTAGTTCTGGCAGTTAAAAATAGTTCAACTCAAAAGGGTTGCCCTTGGAACCTGCCACGCAG
Organism: Ambystoma mexicanum; assembly: GCF_040938575.1. Taxonomy (NCBI): domain Eukaryota; kingdom Metazoa; phylum Chordata; class Amphibia; order Caudata; family Ambystomatidae; genus Ambystoma; species Ambystoma mexicanum. The sequence continues at coordinate 1,361,935,802 of NC_090930.1, read as the reverse complement.
GGCTCTTGCTGTAAGTCAATAGAGTTCACAATGTCTCTGGGTCTCTCGAGGTTCCCTTCCCCAAGCGTTGATCGTTCCAGTTCCAAACAAAAAGACACAGTTCCTGTTAGGCCTCTCAGGGATCCCTTCCCCAAGTCTAGGCCTCTCGTCACAAAGTTCAGCAATGTCTTTAGTGGGCCTCTTAGGGTTTGTTTGTTTGGTTTGTTTGTTTATTAATTTGTAGGGCACACCGAACCCTTAGGTAACTGGCTTAGTTACACAAGAATGGAGGATACAGTGAGGTACATATATACATAACACAATAAGGAAGATGTAATGAGGTTCATGCATACGTGGAGGCAGTTACAGTACGGGCCAGTGCCAGGTACAGAGTGCGGGATAACTTTCGATAGCTAGTGCAGTGGTACATATAGGTTAATCATGGGGGTCGTTGGAACGTAGCCAGTTAAGGGTGTTACGTCTAAAGCTATAGTAGGACTGGTCCATTCTAAGCTCAAGTGGGATTGCATTCCAAGATTGGGCAGCTTTTACCGGGAAGCTGTTCCCGCCTGTTTATTTTTAGTCTGAATCTAGGTATTTGTAAGCAATGGGAGTTAGCCGCTCTAGCGGGGCGAGTTCAGGTTCTTCTGACTATTCTCTCAGTAAGATAGGGGGGAGCTTACGTTGTTGAGGCACTTGAATGTGAGCAAGACTGTTTTAAGTAGAATTCTGTCAATATTTTTAGCCAGTGCGGTTCTCTTCTCATATTGGATACATGTTCTCTAATAGATAAATTCAGGGCAGTTCTAAGGGCGTTATTTTGCAGAATCTGAATTTTGTCAGTAATGTATTTGTTAGCTCCCAGATAAAGGGCGTTGCAATAATCTATTTGTTACATTATTAAGACATTGGCCAGTATCATGCAGCTAGCTTGTGTTAAAAAAGGTCTACAAGCTCTAACCAGTTTGCATGTATAGGCAGTGGATGATGCCAGTGAGTTGACCTGTTTCCTTAACGTATGGGTGGAGTCGAGGTAAAAATCTAGCGTTTTCACTTCTTTAGCTACAGTGATTATGTTTCCATCAATGTTGAAGGCAGAGTAGTTCAAGTTGAGTTTTTTTAAATTGGCCGCCGACCCGAGAATCAAAATCTCGGTTTTGTCGTCATTCAGGCAGAGGCCATGGGTTGCCATCCATGCCTGAATGTATATTTCATTTACCAAGGCCATATCGGAGACAAAGTTGCCCGAAAGGGGAATGAGGATCTGGGTGTCATCTGCATAATTTGTGTAGGTGACACCCAGTCTGTCCAATTTGTAAAATAAGGGCATGGTAAATATTTTATACATGGTTGGCGAGACACAAGAACCTTGTGGAACACCTCAAGTTGTCTGGATCGGGTCCGTTCTATTATCTAAAAATGACTCCACCCAGGCTATAGCATCACTTGAGAAGTGGGTGGCTGAGGCTAGGTGTTTGCACAAAACTGCATGGTCCACCAGGTCAAAGGCCGCTGACAGGTGAAGGAGGAGCAGCATGGTGGTATTTCCCCTGTCGTTGAGCTTGTCAATTTGTGCCTTGAGATCGATTAGGGCCGTCTCTGTGCCATGTTGTGGTCTAAATCCGGATTGGCGGGATCCTAAAAGCTGGTTAACTTCAAGATAGTTCTGGATTTGAAGATAGGCTGCTCTATCTATTATCTTGAGACGGAAGGGTACTGTGGTGATGGGTCTGTAGTTAGTAGGGATAGAGGGGTCAAGAGTTTGTTTCTTGAGGAGAGGTAAAACCCAGGAGTCTTTTAAATTACTTGATACAGTACTTGTTGAGAAGGAGGCATTAATTAGCTTAGAGATAAAAGGAGCTAAGTCTCTCGCTGCATCTTTGATTAGTTGGGCAGGGCAGTTGTCACCCTTGCAGTTAGATGGCTTCAACTATGCAATCATTTTTTCAGTTTCCTAGATGGAAACTTTGGTGAATTTAAATAATGCTGGACCCGGTGTGTCTGAGGTAGGGCTGGTGTGTTGCGTCTCGGTAAGGGGCAAGGAGGCTTATTTTTTTCCGTCCCCAAGCTGAGGCCCCTCTTTACGAAGTTCAACAAACAAACAAAAAGTTTCTCTTGTCAGGATGTACATTTCACTGTACAGTTCTTTCATGGGGGTAGCATCAGAGACTTTCGAGAACACCGGGTTCTTTGCTCCTCCCAGGCGTGACCACCCTAACATCTAACCCCTCTCCTTATTCTCTGGCACATTTTCAACTTCTGGGCCTCTTTTCTTACTGTGCTTCCTGCACACCTTTTTCTGTTGTGCACACTTGCACCTTCTGTCCACCTTTCTGTGCCTCTTGAACACGTCGCCTGACTTTTCACTGTGCTCTCTTGCCCCTTCAGTTTCTCACTGTGCTCTCTTGCACCTTCATTTGCCCTTTAACGTGCCTCTTGCATTCTCTATATTTCTTTTGGATTGCTTGCACCCTCCCTTGATTGCTTGTTTTCATTCACACTGTCTCTTTGCTTTCTCTCTCGGTTTCGGGTCACTTGCACCCCTCTCCCTACTTTTGGGTCTCTCTTCCACCCACTCTTGGCTGTTTCTGTGCCACCAGCGCACATTGCTATCTTTCATTAATTCCGCGCATCTAGCGCACCTTTTCTGTCATTCTGCTTAGATTTCTTTCATCGCTTTCCAGCTTTCGCTTGCTTCACTTTTGCCTTTTTCTTGCTTCGCTTTGCTTTCTTGGACTGCTTTCCAGCTTACGCTTGCTTCGCTTTCTTTCACCGTGTCGCTCACCAGGCTCTTCTTTCAACAACGCTTCGGCTCTCGCTCCAGCCACCCGCACAATATTGAGTTTCTCTCTGTCTCATGAAACTCACTAACAGTAGCGTGACGCCGGTGAGCAGGTCAAATCGGTTTGGGTCAAGGTCAGGGTCTCACCCCCTGCCCCTCAGACACCCTTGGGACCGGCACACGTCCCAAGGGAACAAGCATTTTTCTGAACACTGCCGGCAAGATACAGGTTGCCTCACTCCGGCTCCCTGGAGACACAGCTCCCTGGCCATGCTGCAGCCCCTCAAGAACACCAGGCTAGTGTCTTGGCATGCCGTTCTCTGGATCCTCCAGGCTTCTCTTCCTGCAGCTCCCTACTCCTTGGCTCCTCTGGTCCAGTGAGCTTCCCCAGCTTGCTCTCTGATTCTGGCAGAACCACCCTTTCTATACTGCGGCTCAGTCAGTTGGAGTCAGGTGTGCACAGTTGGGGAAAAGTGACTGACCTCGCCTGACTATTAGTGGGACAATTCAAAGGTGTTAGATGGTGGCCTCACTTTGTATCCCTATGTTGGTTCTAGGGGTAATCCTCATTGCTCCCGATCACCTCTTCCTCGTACTAGTACTTATTGGAAATGGGGAGGGGGAGATGGGATGCGATTGAAAATACCCCATTAAGACTGAGGGAGAGTGTCTTGTTGTATAATTGTGAAAGGGGAATACCATGTTTCACCCTTTGGCATTCTCCTCCCAGTCCCCCGTGACACTCCACTCTGGTGAGTCTCCCTCACTTGGCCACCCCCAGGGTCGGGGTCCAAAAGCGATGGCCCTTCCTATGCCACTTTAATGGAAGATCCCGGGGGAGTAGGTGGGAGAATACTGGCAGGTTTCTCACACCTGTCATTTCCATTCAATGTGCACCCTCAGAATTCCTATCTGCATCAAGCAACATCAGTAGAGTTTTTAGTTTTTTGTGTTAAGGTTGGATTATCCTATTGGGATGCCTCTTCATGTCATCATTTTAGCCTATAAAACAATTCTTCCATACTTTAACTGTAGAAAACACTATTGGTAAAGCAGATTCTACCTGCCACTTTAACCACAGACAGTAACATGTCTATTAAGTTGGGGGCACAGGACCACTTCTTAAGAGGCAAGCATCACAGGGTGCAAGTCCCCTCCTAGCATAACAAGTATCTGGAGTCTCTCACGACAAAAGCCGCATAGTTTCTACATAGGTTGGGGTATGAAAATCCTCCTTCTTATACTTTTTTGTGGAGTATCCAGTTAGAGAGCCTGGGACACTTCCCTTCGCACTCCACAAAAAAACCTTTGAATTCCTTTTCTATTCTACCTTCATCCTTTTTTTAGTTGATGCCAGGAAGACCTTCATAACATAATGGTCCATTGGGAGGAGGCACATTTTAATAGTATGAATAGTTTATCATAATATCAGGTTAATCCTTTCCAATCTTGTATGCCATTTTTGGTCTTGTCAAGTACAGTCGCCAGAGTTATGCAAAGCAGCTTCTTAACATCACGTCCCATTTTCACACATAAATAAGAAAACTCTGTCCCTCAACATTTCAATGTAGAAAAGGATGTGCAAACCAAATGAGCAAATATTTATAGTAAATGATTCATCTTATTCAAAGGTGTTCTGGGTGCAGGCGAGAAAACCACAGCTCTGGCACTGAAAGCTGTTGCAATAACAATACTGCACAAAAATGTCCTTAGGTAATGGACTCTCCAGTCCCCTGCACACCTTCCAAACTGAACTACGCATAGCAACACAGGTTTGAATCCCAGTCATGCGCTTAGAAACCGGCCTCTGGTATTAAACGCATTATGAAACAACAATTATAATTATATAATGGCCTCTTGTGTGCCCCTGAAGCAACTGCCCCTAAAATTGCTTTCCAGATTCGTGTGTAATATTAACTCTATAAGCTAGGGAGCTTTTTGGAAGTACTGCCTTAATTCCAATAATGTTGAGCTAATAATCACACTTTATAATGTATGGGAATCATTGAGCACCAAACTGGATGTACTAAATGTACTAAAAAAGAAATTACAGGTTTTAATGTCTGTATACATTATGAGTACTATAAGTAATGTGATTCTTTTAATTGTTGAATAGCTTTAATATGTTTTGTTGCATAATTAGCAGTCATTTCAAATAATGAAATGGCTTGATTAGTTTAATGTGGATGTTGATGTATTTATTGTAAAATGTGAATAGTTCTTGGGAACTAATAACACATTACATTTAAATAAAGTATACACTTTATGTTGTGGTTCTTGGTGAAGCACTTTGCATTTTCAATAAATAACTACAAAATCAATTCTTTTAAATATGATATACTTTAATAAGGGTGTTATCAACACCAATAAAGGAATGATATGCTGTATTGTTTCCTAAAAGTTATAGGGCCTCATTAGGACCCTGGCGGAGAGGGTGTTACGCCAGCGTAGTGCATGGCGTACCTCTCCGCCATACTACGAGTTCCCGTAGCGCCATGGCGGCCTTTTCCGCCTGGTTTTACCAGGCGGAGAAAACCATGGCGCTACGGGACCTCGTTGTTAATTACGCCACCGTATTTTACGGTGGCGTAATTAACTCCTTCCCCACTCCCATTATACCCTATGGGGCAAAAATGGGAATGGGGAAGGGCAGAATGGGGATTGGGGATTTACCGCTCCGCCGAGGTCGGAATGGGGCGGTAAATCCGCCAACCCCCATGGCGCTATCGGCGGCTTTCCGCCATGCTTCGCGGTGCATTTAGCACCGCGAAGTCCGCCTGGGTCCTAATGAGGCCCATAGTCACCAGTCAAAGGGATCATAAATGTTTTATTATTCAGAACTCCTGCAAGTGAACATTCATGTACCATCCACAATGCCTGTGGTATCTGCTTTACCAGACAGAATCTGGAGACTCAATTTTCTTCATAAACAGAAATGTTATTCCGACCATTTTATTGACTGCATTAATTTGGACAATTCCTAGTATTCATCCACTTCTCATCTCATTTAGCGCTTTTAAGTGGTCCCAAGCCACATGTGGCATGGTACAACACTCAAAGAAAAGTTCAGCCTCACCCCATTTGTCCAATAGTGAAATCCTACTTCCTCAAATGGGGTGGATTTCTTTTCGTTCTGATTGGATGCTTATCCCCCTTCAAATTCATAGAATTATTCTAAAATGCACATTTGCATTCTAATCAGCTGGGCAATGTATCAGCATTGTTGGAATATGTAGTAGCAACCCATTTGATATTCAGAAAGCAAGAGTACTCAGTTTTCTTCTTCCGTAAACGTTTGTCTATGCAAATTGTCCTCTCACTATTTCTGTCTTGAGAAACTTCACTACTGTTTGTGGCCTCAGAAACATGAAAGAGAGTGACATACGAGATGCATATAAAGCAACAAGACATAAGCAACTCACAAAAAAAGAACAAAAAACGAAAAAAATGCTGGAAGCTTTTATGATAGCAGTATTTTGCACCAAATGTTCCTTCACATGTGGTGGTGGTTTTGTAAAATTGTTTCTGCCATTACCTTTCAGCATGAAGGCCTCTTATCTTTTTCAGTGTCATCCTCTGTCCTTCATTTACTTAGCCACCCCATTTCCCAATTTCTCTTAAATGTGTCGTATGTTTTTCTTCATTTTCTTTGGTTCGTTTGCTCTATGGATTGTTCTTTCATTCTTACTTTTTTTTGTTCTTCCTTACTTTTTCTTTGTTTCATCTTTCTTTCCACATTTCCAGTTTCTCTGTTTTTCCTCTTTATTTCTTCCCTTCTCTCGTCTACTTCCTCCATGTTCCCTCCATCTTATTTTCAATCCTTATTTCCTTCACTCCTTTCTTGTTCACTATCTCTTATTTTCTTCCTTTATTTCTTCTTTGTTTGTTTTTTATTGTCGTAACCCCTATCCATTTTAAGACAATTTTTTCTTATTTTCCGTAGGTGCATTATGATTTTGGTTTGCGTAATATTTTATCGGTCTTGCGGACACTAGGTGCTGCCAAAAGAGCCAACCCAACAGACACAGAATCTACCATTGTCATGCGTGTACTCAGAGATATGAATCTATCAAAATTGGTAAGCGCAACCATAGAGAATATTATGCCATTTCTGAGAAACTGTGATAAAGTGATGTTTGTAAAAGGGGAAATGATCTTTTGAACATCAAATTAGGACGTTTTTCTACGGTTAAATAGATTCTTTACTCAATGTCAAGAAACCAAATTGACATACATAGATTTGTAATCAAACTACTTTAAAAATTATGAAAATCGAGTAAGCTAATTAAATGTAATGAAAAGCATTAATCCATAATGAATATGCAGTAGCCATTTCAAACACTATTTAAGGTACTTTGGACATAGAGTCAGACTGCTTTAATATAACCTTTAATAATCATCAGGACTCCATCACTGTAGATTATTTCTGTCTCTCGTTAGAAATCTGGGATAGGATAAAGGGTTTTGAAGTGCTGTTGGACCCCAGTGGTGACCATTACCCTATTAGCCAGAAACTGAGTGGTGTTCTGGGAGGGATTTTCATTCGAGACAGTTTTGTATGCATGGTAAAAACCAAGGATGTCTCCAAAAGGAGAATTAAGTGGGAGAGAATCTGGGATTCTAATCTACACATAGTCACTTTGGCAAAGAACATATGCCTTATCCATGGTATCATAGATTCCAATGCGAACTTGGGGCAGAAAGTGGACCAGTTCTCAGTTACTGAGGGCATTGACCAAGTACTTCATCGTTCAGAGCAGCGGGAATTCGAACACCTGTAAAATGGGTGGTTTGATGAGTCATGTACCTCTGCAAACAAAGCGCTTTTGAGGGTTCTGAAATCCCCAACTAGTTTGAGGGTGGAGATTGTCTATGCTAGAGCAATTTATCACCTGGCGCAAAAGAAAAGGAAAGGCGAGCTTGAAGAAGAAGCTTGGGAAGGTTTCCTAGAAGCATCAAAGCGTAACGATTAAAAAGCTTTTGGAGAATTTGTCAAAGGGGGCCCTATTCACAATGTATTGGAGCGACCTAGAGGTACACATGTGAAAGATGCCGCTTGGGTGGGGTATTTTGGTAATTTGTTAGGAGGAGGTGTACTAGTGAAAAGGCTTGGGAGATGCTGTACCCCATTGCATTTCAGGTTGGAGGAAGTTTCTCGAGCCATCGTTCACCAGGCCCGTTACCTAGCTACGGGTCCGGATGCAATCCCTTTGGATTTCTTTCAGGATCAGTTAGACCTTTGGGCCCCTTTGCTGACCGTAGCAGTTAATGCCTGTATGGGAATGGGTTCATTTCCGTCTTCATGGAAATAGGCCGTCATCTTTCCTATTTTTAAGAAGGTGGACCCTGCTAGTCCCATCTCTTATAGATCTATTTCCCTTCTTGATATCACATTTACAATCTTTGGGAGGGTACTGCTGGGGCACAGTCTTGGCTGTCAGAGAAGGTGGTTCTCACTGATATCCAGTTTGGCTTTCGCCACCGGGATGGGAACTATAGAGCAGAGTTTAAATCTGTATTTAGTTGTCTCCAAATCTGTTTTTTTGTAGGGGTAGGTGGTATACCTTGCATTTATGGGCCTGAGCAGAGCTTATGGCAAAGAGAATAGATCAAAGTTGTGGGCCGTGCTCGGGTCCATGGGTTGCCCGACCGCAATCTTAGCTGTATTACAAGAACTCCACAGTAAGAACCAGGCCTGTGTGTGCAGTGGTACAGGGAGACAGTGCACTAGGTGCTTCAAGGCGGGATGTGTGGTGCGTCAAGGCTGTGTTTTGGCCCCAATCCTTTTTACCCTCTACATGAATGGGATTTTAAGGGCATTGGTGGATACGGGGGGGCGATTATCCATATCTGGGGGCAGGCTTCTTCCTGCCCTGGCATATGCAGATGACACTGTGTTAATAGCCAAGACTCTTGAGTGGCTTCCAGATTCTGATTTCTGCCTATGCCGCCTTTATGCATCATTTGGAGCTCAAAATAAATACTATGAAATCAGCAGTAATGGTTTGTGTGGGAAGAACGAGGGCGGTGAAGATACGCCCTATGATCTGTAACGGGGAGATAGTCCCGAGAATCAAGGAATTCGATTATTTGGGGGTAAAATTCTGGGAGACAGTTACAGGCGATGCCCATATCAAAAAACAATTGGTGAAGTTAAGCCAACAAGTAGGAGGGATTTCGCGCTTTCTGTCCCGCTGTCATGGTCAACCGCTCGATGCAGTGCTAAAAGTCTATAAAGCACAGACTAGGGCCGTGACTTTGTACGGAGCACCATTATGGGGCTTCTCAAAAGCTCCTGCGATCCAGGTCAAGGAGAAGTTTTTTAGAAAGTTATTGGGACTCCCTGAATCCGCTCCCTATATATCAATTCATAGGGAACTTGGAATGGATTTCTGGGAGGCCCAATGGGCCTTGGCCCCGATCACTTTTTGGCTCCGTCTTTGGGTGAACACACATGCTACCCTATGTCATTTTATTATCAGGGCATTAATGTCAAGGTACAATTGGAAGAAAATCCCATGGCTGGTCTTCATAGACGAGGGTCTGTCCCGAAGTAACATTCGGGTTCTTTCCCCCCCGATAATCTGTTGACTAACAGCCAATTGAGATCCTACAAACTCATTCTGGGTCAGGATATAAAGGAAAAAAGAGATTTTATGGAATTTGCTACCAACTCGGATAGAGGACACACAGTGATCAGTAGTGTAATGGAGATTCAGCCTTATCTATTCTGCAGCGCAAAAATAAGAGCTGTTGGTTTATCAGGCGACTCAAATTCTGTTGTCTACAGCGGAGGGGAACCACATCTAAACGGATTGGGTATTCAGATGTTTCAGTATGCCCGGCATGCGGGGCAGATAGAGATCTATTGTTCTGCCCAGCGTACAATTCTGTCACATGGTCCATGCTACTGCCGGTCTTTAGGTCAGCCAATATTCATTCTTACGGGCCGGCAGTGCTGTTTCTAATGGCTGCCGACTCCATGTTGACAGCGTCGGCTCCCTTATCCTTTTTGAAGAGAGCAAAGAATGTACCAAAGAATGGGGATCTTGACCCACCTAATCTAAAAGGATTGTTTAAATTCAGGGATAATGAATTATGTACTTTAAATTATTGATTATGTACAGGATAACATGAATTGGGCGTATTTTGATGCTCTCTTCCTCTTTTGGTACTTCTTTGAATGGCCCAATCCTAAGCTTATGCACTACACACTTTAAACTAGTGATCATGTATTGGATACTATGAATTGGCTGTTATTTACGCTGTTCGCCTCTTCTTAAATGAAGTCATGTTTTTAATATTCTGTTTTTATAGAATTGGACACTGCATATTGTGAATAAGAAGCAATGGTCAATTTTGTCATGTAATGTGTTTTGTACTTTTATTTGTTTGATGGAGTATTTGATTCGAATAAACCTATTGACCGATTTATATAATCACTAGAAGATAGATGTTAATTAACAAAGTTCATCGGGTAGTAGCCTGATATAACACAGGATAATTTCAGCGTTTACCCAAGAATTAGGGGCAAGGTTAAATCCTGTGATGGCGTTAAAAAGATGTGCCAAATGTGGAACGTAAATAAGAGCTTCAGGTAAAAATAGATTCCTGGGGGCGGTGTGGCCTTGTTATGTTTCTGGGCTTTGATAGCTATGTGAATATTCTCATTACTAAATACTAAACACGAGAAAGCTAAATCATCAAGATAACCGGACATAGCTTTTTGCTGTAATTGAAGTCTGGATTCACAGTATATTCATACCACACACTCTTGGGTATGTTTCCAGCCTGAATATTCGTTTCCTCAGCTAGGTCAGAGCTTATCATACGTGAAAAATTGTGCGCTATCCTTATTATTTATGGCATCTATTAAGGTCTCCCATGTTGATTCTATGAATTCTCCCTTTTCTTCTTCATTAGGTCTTTGTATTGAGTTCTAGCGGTATGCAATGATGGCCTACCTGTGAAGTTTACACTCTTTGCACATTGGGCGAGAAATTCTTTTGTGGCCCAACATTGTTTATCATACCAAGGATATTTTGTAATGCTCCTTTTAGTTACCTCATTAGATGTTCTATTGAAAAAGGGATGAATATTGTCGATGGTCATGATGTAGAAATTCACAATTACTTCATTCGGGGTATCAGGATTCCTGAATTCCCCTTCAAAGGACAGTAACAGCCTTGAATATATAAGGGGCAAAGCTCTTGTTTTATCAACACAATCCCACTTTATTTAAGGCCTTGCCTGGCATGTAATAGATATGGGAGTTTCATTGCTTCGGGTCCCAATGGGTGTAATGTTAGGGGTCTTCAGAGATAAGGATAGTGAGCGAGGAAAATGGTCATTCTCATAACGTGGCAACACATCAAAGTTCTTAATTGATGCCCACAGTTCTGGGCTTAGAAGTATATAGTCTATATGGCTTGAACTAACCCCACTAGCAACGGTGGCCTTGGCCGGGCAATCCCCATTTGCCCTCCCGCTGTATTTTCTTAGGTGAAGTGCAAACCATATACAAGCAATTTCAAGGGCATTTTTATATTTTATTTTTGGTTTAACCGCATTTGAATCAGGTATTTCAAAAACCCCATCTTCTATGTCTAATACACCTGCCATCATATCCATGGGTTCATATTAAACTCATATCCACTGCATATTAAAATCCACTGCTAAAATGATGTTTTCCCCTGTTGGATGTTTTCTTCTGCATATTTACATCATATCCTTTATAAGGTAGATGACATTCAGCTTGCTTGTCGCCTGTTGTCTTTTATAACAGTCAATTGAATTAACACTGTACCATCAATAAACCGAACATGTAGCATTGGGATGTTTCTTCTGTCACAGTTAATTTTGTCAACTGTGGCATTGATGGATGAATGTTAGCTCGTTACTTGGTCCACCCCCATTACCTTTATGAGTCAGATTTTATAAGTGGCGTAGCCCTGCGTGTTTATTCAAGACAAGGCCCAGGTCTCTTGGAAGCATACTATCTGAAATTATCTCATAAAAGTGCACCAATGGTCATTGAGTATATTCTTGGCCAAAGCATGTGTGTTCCATGACAGGAGCAGCACCTCAAATGTGGGGTGGTGTTCCCCCACTGCGATATAAATGCTCGGGTTCCTGCACTAGTGGTGCATACCTTGGTATTGATATGATATATGATATGATATGATATTAGCATAATTGACCTAAAAACATTGGACCTAAAACATTTGATTGTATTTTTTTGACCTTTTTACGGTCAAATTTAATTAAATATATATATGGTGGTGGGTAACGGTATAGGGGAAGTGTGAGGAGGATTGCGGGGCGTCTCCCCCCGCATTTTTGACAGAAAAAAAAGTAAAATAAATTAGATCAAATGTGATTAGGTCCAATGTTTTAGGTCAAATAGACCCAAACCCATACCCCATCATTCCATGTCCTCCAAACCGGATTCTAGTGAGATACTTGGGAGGAGGGGTTATGATAGCATTATCACCTGATGTGTGCATGTGTTCTTTCGTGCCTGCCTTTGAAAGGTTTGCCCCCTATCATCGTGAGGTAATTAGTGGTGTTATTAGTAATTGTGACTGATGGAGGGAAAGATTTTATGATGTTTGTATCCTTTGGATGGTATGATCTATAATAAATTTAGAGTAATCCCTCAAATAACCTTTCCTCCCTGAGCTCTATACTAATAGAATATTTTCAGCTACTGTCCAATGCCAGGAGAGGCAAGCATCCTTTAATGTCCTCTCTGATATTTGAGCAACAACCCTTTTTAGATTGGATCCAGTGCATTACTTCGTTCGTCCTGGACTCACTTGGTGCTTGTTGCCTCAAGTTTGGGGACGCTCACAAGATATACAAAACTATTCTTTTCATTTCTATGATTTACGTGATACTACTCATGCGCCTTCTGCTTTTGGGTGCCCTCACTGCGCATACTGTTTGCATGGGTTTCCAAGATTGTTTATTGGTCTCTTACATTCAACAAGATCTCCTCCCTTTTGTGGGCATGCTCCTGCAACTGAACCCTCCTCCTAGGAGGATTTTTTGAAGCAATGGTGGAACAGCCTTACTTCATTGTAATCTTCTTCCTTGATGTAAGAGGTCACTTTTTTTTCTTTAGTATCCTTGAGATCAGTGATATCTTTCCGCAGTGCAATGATCCGGTCCTGTAAATTCTGTAGAATGTGTAAGATTTTAGCACAACAGGCACACATATCAGTCTTCTTTGGCCCCCCACTTCACCCCAGAGACACCTCAATCTGAACTAAAACTTCCCTATCACCCCGATTGGTGCTTGATCCCTGCATAGGCAGAGTACCTGACTTTGTATCCATTGATGGTGTAGAATCTGGGCTATTATTCCGAACTATAACAGGCTCACAAAGTACCTCATATCTATTAGATGTGATGATTTCAGGGGAGTATCCAATATGTTCAACACCTCTGTGCACAGCATCACCCTGGATACAGGTGTTATATGCTGCACATTTACTTCTGCCGGAACATTATAGTTTTTCCCTCCCAATTGACTGGTGCTTTTAGGGACCTCGAAGTCCACTACATTTTCGCCCTTATTGGGCTGGACTAGTGTGGATGATTTATCTTCCTGGGCAAGGCTTGTCTGTTTATTCTCTGATCCAGTGGATGTGGCATCTTTGTTCATCCCTCTTTATATATTGTAGTGACATCTTGTGTGTTAAAGGGAACAATCACATTGAACTCTTTAGATGCTAAAACACTACAATTGGAGGGCGTAGGCTTCTTGCCTTGTTCTGCTCTCGTTAATTAGGTAATTAGACTCCTCAATGGGTTTACTGAAATGATTGATCTCTTGACAGACTTTGTCGTAGAAAAATATTTGGTGGCTTCCCTTTTAGCCATCTCAAAAGATTATAATATGGTTGTAGATCCTACAGTGTGCAAAACCTGCAGAAAGTATGCAAACTTTGTATACATTAAATAAACGCACAATGTTAGATTAGAAATACCACGGATTATGAATCAAAACACCCTCAGCACCCTTGCTAATATATGGCAGTGATGTCTTTTGGCAATGCTGGGAACCCCCAACAGCTTGGAAGGCAACTCGGTCCAACCCCCCCAGCACTGAAATAAAGACACGTAGGGACCAATTTTTCCTTGTGGGACTTCAATCCCGTCCACTAGGACTCTCTCCACCCTAGTAAGAGAGTAGCGGGAATGTCTTTTAGCAAGTGATAGGAACGCAATACAGCCTGAGGGGCACCTCTAGTCTAACTACCCCCTCAGCACTATTTTGAAGATAGATATGTACCACCGGTATCCAAATATCACACTACTTAAATTATGTTTGTAAGGATGACCCGCTCAAGATGCTATTCGGCTACATGGTAAAATCCAATGATTTCACTGCCAAGAGCAACAACTTCCAAGTGTCATTCTCATGTGGAGGGAAGAATCCTACTTAATCTGACTGGACAAAGCTATAACGATTTTCAAGCAAACAGCTGCTCACCATTCGTAGTGGTTCCATGGCTCACCATGTCCTTCTGATTACGCTTAAGTCATACCCTGCTGGATACTTTACCAATACAGAGCTTGTTTAGGAGTAACATGGCACGGAACTCACTCACCCCTCCAGACCCAAACAGTGGTGCCCTTTTCTTGAAATCTTCACCACCAAGGCGCACCACCTTTCTTTTCATTCCTGGTGCTACAGTGCTTTGGCGTCGCAAGGGGGAGGAGTCACCAATAGCAGCAGTTTTGGGCAGGGAGCAGACCAAACAGCGGTGCCAATAAGAAAACAAGAGGAAATATGAGTGATAAAGGGTGAGAGTGAGAGGGTACGAAATGAAGCAAGGGTGTAAGAGGAAGGATGAGAGGGGATAGGGAGAGGGGTAAGATGGTGGGTGGGGAATAGAAAGGTATGATGAGGTATGGTGGGTGGGGGAAAAGGGTGTAGGGTGGTTGGTGGGGGTAAAGAGAGAGGTGGTAGGGTTGAGTAAGGAAAGAGGGGATGGGGGGTGATGATAGAGGGACAGGGAGGGCTGGGAGAGAAAGGGGGTAGTATGTGTGGATGGGGTAGAGATGGTGAGGGTAGGGTGGGGTAGAATGGGTGGGTGTGGGTAGAGAGAGTGGGGGTAGGGTAGGAGGAGGGGGTAGAGAGTGGGAGTAAGGTGGGTGGATGGGTGGGGGCAGAGAGAGTGGGAGTAAGGTGGGTGGGGGTAGAGAAAGTGGGGGTAGGGTGGTGGGGAAGAGAGAGTGGGGGTAGGGTGGGTGGGGGCAGGTGTGGTAGACGGTGGGTGGGGCTTTTAGGGTGTCATGGTGAAGGGCTAGAGAAAGTAGGTGTAGGGTGTGTGGGCGGGGTAGAGAGAGTGAGGGTAGGGTGGGTGGGTGGGTGGGGGTAGAGAGAGTTGGTGGGAGTGGGCTGTTTGGATGGGTAAAGAGAGTGGAGCTAGGGTGGGTGGGGGTAGAAAGTTGGTAGGCTGGATGGATGAGGTAGTGAGAGTTGGTAGCGTGGGAGGTGGTAGAGAGAGTTGGGTAAGGTGGATGAGTGGGGGTAGAGAGAGTTGGGGTTGGGTTAGTGGGGATAGAGAGAGTGGGACTAGGGTGAGTGGGGGTAGAGAGAGTGGGGGTAGGGTGGGTGGGAGTCAGTAGAGAGAGTGGGTGTAAGATGGGTGGGTGGGGGTAGAGAGAGTGGGGGTAGAATGGGTTGGTGGGAGTAGAGAGAGTGGGGGTAAGGTCGGTGGGTGGGGGTAGAGAAGTTGGGTGAGGGTAGAGAGAGTTGGAGGTAGGGTGGATGCGGATGAGTGGGTCAGTAGGCTGGGTGGCTGTAGATAGAGTAGGTGTAGGGTTTGTGGGTGGGGGTAGAGAGATTGGGGTAGCGTCGGTTGGTGGGGGTAGAGAGAGTGGGGGTAGGGTGGGTGGGGGCTTAGAGAGATTGGGTGGGTGTAGGCTGGGTGGGTGTAGAGAGAGTGGGTGGGGGTTGGATGAGAGGGTTTGGGGGTAGGGTCGGTGATTGTAGAGAGAGAGTGGGGGTAGGGTGGATGGGGGGTAGAGAGAGTGGGGGTAAAGTCAGTGGGTGGGGGTAGAGAGAGTGGGGCTAAGGTGGGTGGGGGTAGAGAGAGTGGGGGTATGTAGGGTCGATGGGGTAGAGAGAGTGGGGGTAGGGTAGGTGGGTGGGTGGCAGTAGAGAGAGTGGGGGTAAGGTGTGTGGATGGGTGGGGGTAGAGAAAGTTGGGGTATGGAGAAATGCCCTGAAAGGTTGGCAGCTATTTCACACCAGGATTTGCATTCATTTATTGGGGTAGGGCTGATGGAGTCAATCGGTCAGGGGCTTGCTTCTACAGACACTTCAGGAAACCTACAGGCACTGTTTTCAAACGTGCCAAAAGGTTGCAGATATTCACACCCACCCAACGGTGCACTTCGGGGGTAACATGCAGGTTTCAGGTGGCAAGATAGGCAGCAAAGGGTTAATGAGGTGTGCCCTGGCACTAATACGCCTCTGAAAGGAATTGCAGACTCTCTTGCACTTTTTAGCAACAGGTGACTGTCCACCCGTGAGAGGGCTCAAACCCCTGCCTTTGCTGTTTGCATGTCCTGCGCCTTCCCGGCTAGGCTAGCGAGGCCATCCCAAAGCCGGCACCGCCTCGCACTACAGACCCATCAGGCGCTTAATTCCCACTCTGCTTTTTCAGACGGGAGGGAAGGGAGCTCTTTGCCTGCAACTCGAGCACCACTAGCCAGGGCTCGTACCTGCTTTGTCACAAGATTTTGCTGTCTGCTGTGGGGGCCAGGGCTCTGAGTCCCCCTCCCAACACCTACCCGAGCTGCTGTCTGCAGCGCTCACACGCCTCTCAGTGCCTGTGTGCAACACCCTTCACACTTCTGCCTGTCGCACCCTGAATGCTGGTGGTAGAGACAGGTGGGGCTGGAGGGCAGAGTTTAGTGGGGGTATTGGGGACACGAGAGAGCCTGGGATGGACAGCCAGCGCTCCACCCAGTGCTTCCAAAACCGACTCTCTCTTGCCCTATTCCTATCTCTCTCTTCCCCAGGTCCTCCTGCCTCAGGCTTCTACCTCTGGCACAACACCAAGGAACAAAGGCTAATTTTCCTCTGCAAAGGTGGATCGGCAGCAGGAAAGAAAGAGATCAGTCCGCTGCTTAAACATAGTCGGAAAGGATTTGAACTTTAAAAAACCATTGGTTCATAGAAATGAAAATCTAGACGGCATATAGTAAAATACATTCATTTTACTTTTACTTTGATAGCGTGCAGATCTCCCCGGCAACAGCAGCAGGCCAGCAGGCGCGGGTGAGGGGGTGAAGGCCCAGCTGGTGCTTTGGCCATTTCATTGCCAACGTTGACATGTTGCATTGCCAACACCATACCCTGCTCCCAAACTCCCCTTAACAGTTGATTTATAGTACCGATGTTTTGGCAAAATGTTGGTGGTTACACCACCAAAATGAGCCAAAACCAAAAATAACCTAGATAGTCTTAAAAACACACTAACTTCCAAAGAGAGTTAAAGGATTTGTATTTGATTTTTAATGAAGGGGGCTTCCTAAGGGCAATCCCTCCCCATCTAATCGTATCCACAGGTTACAATATTTACATGATAGCAAAATATACAGTTTTTTACATGAATACAGGATATATACAATGTACAAACTAGGACGAAGAAAAGAATAGCCAATGAAATTAAATAAATGAACAATAGGCACTGTACAAAGGATGAATGTGCCACGTGGGGCCCTTTGTAAGATACTAGGCTCCCGAATGGATCACAATGCACAAGGTCTTTAGAGATTAATGCAAAAATCAAAAGTAATACGGTAGTCTGCTGTTACTGCAAGATGACCAAGTCTCTGTGGGAGTGGGCAAGTCCTCTGAAGGTCATGGGAGACTAAGGATCCCTAGCAGTGATATGTTTTGTTAAATTTTTCCTGAAATGTAAGTAGGGTTGGTCTGCTCTCAGCTCCTGAGGCAATGAGTTCCAGCTTTTAGCTGCCTTAACAGTAAAGCTATTACCCCCAATGGTAGTGAGCTTATATTTGGGAATAGTCAGGCAATTAGTATTCCCAGTTCTGGCAGGTCTGAGAGAAGTTCTTCTCTGGAGTTTGAGGTAGCTGGGGGCTGCGTTGTTAAGGGCTTTATGTGTCAAGGAGAGCGTTTTTAGTAGTATTTTGTTAGATGTAGATAACCATTTAAGTTGACGTCTAATAGTGATCTAACATATGGTAGTGTCCTAAAGGCAAATACCTTATCTCTCTAACATCCTCTGGGAACAATCAAGGTGGTCCTAACTAAGTGCCCCTAAAGGGAATTTTCAATTATAAGTGCCTTGCAGACCCTCAGGTCTCAATTGGTCTCTAACTTCCGCACCCTCCTTCTTCTCCTCTCACTATACCTTTGTTTCTCTCCCTGTTCTCCTGGTCCCTTCTTCTCCAGCCACTGTGTTTCCTTTTCTCCCTCTCCCAATCCCTACTCTCTCCCTCTGATTATCTTCTCTCCTTTCCTCCCTACTGTCTACCTCCACTCTGCAATCTTATTCTCTCCTACTACTCCCCACAACCCTGCTTCTCTCCCACACTCCATTGCTACTACCTCTCTTCACACTACTACTTCCCCTATCCCCAAAATACTGCGACCCCTCTCTCCTCTCTAATATCCATCTCTCCACTTTACTAACCCTCTCTCAACTCTACTACAACCCTTCGTTTAACTCTACTTCAATTCTACCCACACCTTCTTCCACAGTTACCCTCCTTTCACTCTTCCACTCAACTTACCATACACTCCCTATTCTATCAGTCTCACTGTCACACCCTCCACACACACTTAACACCCTAGCACCCCTTTCTCTCACTAAGCAATACCTCACCTTGCACACACCTTCAGCAATTCTGACCCATGCCTTTCTCCACCTCCCTTGCTCTGGTTGGTCTCTTGTCTTCCTCCTCTCCTTCTCCTTCCTGGACCTCACCCAACTAGCCTAAACTTTCCTGCTTCCTTTTCCTCCTTTCATCCTCCTCTTTCCCACTCCATTGGCTACATCTCACAACTGGTTACACAGTCCAACTGCAGGCTTCCTTTCCCCCATGGGAGCTGTTACAGGTAACAAAATATATACATGGGGGTTTAAGCCCAGCCCCTTTCTGATGCACGGTTTCAGTAATGGTGGCTTCAGTATTCATCAGTCTGTGTTGCAATTCAAAATGCTTCCCGGTGTGTACAGAATGCCGGATCCCCAACCAGATGCGTACACAGCCCAGTGGCAGATAATAGTCATGGGTGTCCGTGTCGCTCTGTAGTACGGAGCGTTCGAAGCAAGGCTCTTGGGTGCAGTCGCCGGTGGAGCTCTGTGTGTGTAGGCAGCGTGGATCGTTCTGCTTGCTAAGGTCTTCCGCCGCATGTATGTCTGTCGATCTCTTTCTCCTGCTGGGGTCAGCTGCTCGCCCTTCTCCCGCCATTTCGTGCATTTTCCTAGCAACACAGCGAGAGACTTGTGAGCATTGTGCAACTGTGGCATTGGGGAAGATAACGGTGTACTAGTGTCAAGCGTAGGTACAAAAAGAAAGGGCAGGGGCTGGTGCCCTCCCAACTGCCACCCTCCCCTAATGAGGTAGGGCTTGCTCTTGCTTCGACCCTGGTAGGCCTTCAACCACAGGCTGAGAGGGGCCCTATTTCCTCCTAACAAGATCAGTGTACTATCCCTGTCACAATGCCTGGTATTATACAAGCATTTACCTTTGCATAATAAAATGCATACCTATGACTAGAACCTCCAATGTTTGGAAAATATTTCTGCATATGCGTTTACACAAAACAAAATATTAAGGATCCAAGATCTCACAATCTTTGTATTGGGTTTGAATCACAAATCCTTTCATTTTTGTATATGAAAATATCAATTTTTCATACACTTAGTTCTTGGGTGTTCCTAGTACTTGCATTTTAGGCTTCACATCAAGAATCACTTTAGAAATTTGAGTATGAAACAATATTCATGCTTTGCAAAGTGTGTGATGACTCAGCAACTTTAGGACCACGCATAAAAAAGGCTGTTAATAGTGTAATATTTTGTTATTTTGTATTGGTGCTTGTTGTAACTCCAAAGACTCCTTTTTCCCTGTCAGATTGACGAAGATGAACCCTTGTTTTTAAGTCTGATTGAAGATCTGTTCCCTGGAATACAGCTGGACAAAGCTGGTTATCCTGAGTTAGAGGCTGCCATCTTGAAACAGGTAACATTGTTATATTTATTCTCCTTATACCAGTTTAAAGAGTCATTATGAAGACTACTTATCTGTCAAAAGATTGATGCAATTAACACTTTTAAAGGGGAAAAAGAATCTTTGGAAAGGGACGAGCAAATTATAATCATCCTATAATATAAAATCATAAGTGACGATTTTGTGTAATGTTTTTATGTAACGATGTTTGTAATCCTTAGAAATGGGGTCATTGTATGTCCTACAGGCATGGTTCTGGTGTTATTCTGTTCCACATTTCTCCCACTGCACTAGTATGCTGTCCAAGTCTGGAATTCCTAAAGCGTTTGTTGAAGTTTATTCACTGATGAAGTTGTGTATATGTGACGATTTTGTGTAACTTTTTTTGTTTTTTTGTAACTGTTTAAATTAAGGTCATTGTATAGCCTACAGACATGGGTCTAGTGTCATTCCGTTCCACATTTCTCCCACTTCACTAGTATACTGTCCAAACTGCATTTCCTAAGGCATTGGAAGTCCATTCACTGGTGTTCATTCACTGATGAAGTTGTGTATAAGTGACAATTTCGTGTAACATTTCATAAGAGTCCGATGGCATTCCGTTCCACATGCACCCAACTTTGATGGTATACTGTCCAAATCTACAATTCCTAAGGCATTTGAAGTTTATTAACTAACATTAACCGATTAACTTGTGTAAGTGATAAGTGACGGCGGTAGTGAAATGGTTTGAATTGGGGTAATTGTATGCCCTAAAAATATGGGTCTGCTGGTATACTGTCCAACTTTCCAATTCCCCAAAGGTGGGGGGGGGGGTGCGAACGAAGTGAGCCCTTGGTGGAGTATCCCTACAAGCAACCAAGCCGCTAAATTCAATGCGCAGCAGTCACCAGGGTGGGGGCGAGCGAGCCGAAGGCACCAGGGAGCCAGAGCCCCCCTAGTTTTTTCTATGATGTAATGCTATTGGTAGTAAGTTAGGCAATTTGTTTCTCTTTTTTTGTTATGGTACACCAAGTTTTCCACTCCGTAAAAGGGAGGCTGTTTTGAGTTGTAGACTGCTATCTATGATTATGTTCTAACAGCCTTTGACCCTGGCAAGTCAAGCTTAAGAATTAGTTGACTGCACAGCATTGAGCATAATTAGCAAGAAGCATCATTTATACTTTGCTTTAATCTCTCTCAGGTTGAACCAATTTACTTTTGGCATATGCCAGGCTCCTTATCCAAGAAAAATGCTGCTGTTCACAGAATCAATTGATTAAATTCCAAATATTTTTTGAAAACGCAGAGTATTTATCTGCGCCAGTTCAGAGCAGGTGAACATTTTCTTATCCTTCAGTATGACTGGTGGAAAGACTTGGAAATTATCATAACACAAAATCCAACTTCGATACTTTCATTAGACTAACTGAAAATGTCTCATAGACTTCTTCATCCAAAGGCTGTTCACGTGATAAAATGAGCAACAAAAATAACAAAGTGTTGGACTTATCTTTCACGTAGAAAAAAATAGGAGAGAATCTTTCACTTTAAACTCAATTCACATCAGGAAAAAGTATGCAAGAAATTCATTCCTCAGATGCCCCCTTTTTTTTACAGAGCAATACAATTTGGATAAGAACAGACACATGTGGGCCTCATTACATGTTTGCCCGTGCAGAAATAACAAGTCGGTATTTCCGTTTACCGGCATGTTTCTGCACCAGCATATTACAAGTTTGCGGGTGGTGAGCCTGACTTACCTCTAGCCAAAAGCTGTAGGTAAATCAGGTATCCCCCCTGGCAAAAATAGCCAGTATTACTGGCAGTGTTGTTACTGGGGCCGTTAATACTGTCAATCCCCCTAGGGAGTCCTGTTGGACTCCATGGAATGGGGATTAACCACCCTTCCCAGCACTTGGAATCTGTCAGTAATTCCGGCAGACCAAGTGCCGGTAATTTTAGTTCTGTTTGGTGGTATCCCGCCGGATATACCGGCAGGATACCAGCAAGCATGTAATTAGGCCAACATACTTGCACCCATTTGAAAAAATTCTCAACTCCAGTAGTGCTGGCAAATTAAATTATTAGCAGTATCAAATTATTCACCAAATGTTTTGCATGTAACATGTAATGTTTAATGCATCCAAAGAATTAAGGACAGCTGGTCAAATACATAGGGCCCATTAAGTAGGAGAAAATGAATTGATGGTATTGGAGAGAAACTGCAAAAAAGCAAGATTATAAGAAAATTGAAAATATTATGTTTTGTTTGACACTTCCCCACATGGTCTAAAGTTGTTCACTGGTACAGTAGTCTTACAATTCCATTGCTTAAACCAGCCTCTGTTTTCCCTAAATACAATGTTTGTCTGCATCTCCTTGGCATCCACTCTTATAGCACTTCCTGCAGTGATTGTTAAATATTGAATGTAGGTTGTATTCTGTTGTTTTAGCACTGGAAGATCATTTCTGTGTATTTTCAGTGCTTAATCAAAAGCACTGTCTGTTTGGCTGGCTGAGGGACCCCTTTGCTAGAAGGATGTACAGAGTGTGGCAAGATGATTGTCCCTTGTGTTCCTGCTGGAGCATATATATTGGTATCGGATGGCATGGCGGTAGATAATAGATGGTTTATGTGGATCGGATGGAAATCTGTCTGGTTCAGGTATTATTTCCTGTCTGCTGGTTTTCTGTGTACAGCCATTTTCGATTGTATGTGCCATCCAACAGAAATAGTGATGTCCAAGAAATGTATTAACTTTTTGGGGTATTCCATGGTAAAGCTAATGTGGTGGTAGAAGCCATTTGTGGATTCATTGAATTGTCCAAGGGAATCTTTGCCTTCTGTCCAAATCACAACAATATCATCAAGGTATAACATGTTTGTTGTTCCCAGGAATTGTTGTTCCAAAAAATGCTTCTCATGTCTGCCATGAAAATGTTTACGAAATTAGGAGCTATTTTTGTGCCAATGGCCGTTCTGGTCTTTTTATAGGAAATGTCTTCTATTGAAGCCAAAATTATTGTGTTTGAGCATAAGTGTCATGAGATTTTGTGATGACCCTGATTGGGGTTTATATCTGGCTAGTGAGACATTTCTGGCATGCAGTTACTTCATTTTCACCTGGAAGGTTGAATTAAAGTGAGGTGACATCCAACGTGGCCAGGAGTGCACTAGGTGGTCCACCTTCTGCCTCTGACTCTTCATGAGATAATGGGCCTCATTACGAATCCGGCGGTAACCAAGGCGGTAAAACCGCCTGGTTACCGCCGGACTCGTATTACCATTCCGCCTCCGTGATTCCCGGAATTACCGGGGCATTACAACCCCGGTTTTCCGGGAATCACAGAGGCGGAATGGTGTTAATCCCCATTCCCATTGAGTCCTATGGGACTCAGTGGGAATGGGGATCATGGAAACATCGGCAGCATCTCGTAATGCTGCCGGTGTTTCCTCGTCCGCCTGCAGGCGGGCGGTGTTAAACCCACCAGGTCAAACCTGGTGGGAACATCACCTCCCGCCTGCAGGAGTCAGGAGCAGGCGGTCCGGAAACAACGGTGGCGGCGGGTTTACCGCCACCGTTATTTCCGGACCGCCTGATTTGTAATGTGGCCCAATGTGCTGTGTCCTGTACAACGCTTTTTGTGTCCATCACCAAAGGTTTGAGAATGTATTAAATATGTTCAGATATTGCTTTGGCTAAGGTATTGACCTCAGATATGACTGTGTGGCCAGAATGTACTGTTTTGTGGATATTTGTCAGCATATAGAACATCACAGGAGTCAGATTGCTTAGACTCATATGTTGAAGTTGTACCTCATTATTGCTTGACATCTACTTGATTCATTCCAGAGTTTTGATTATGCCATTGTAGGGTCATCACCGGTGATGCTATGTATCAAGAATTTGTCTGTATGCCTCCCTTTTGTATTGCTGGATATCCATGACCACAACAGTGCCACCCGAGCCTGCTGGATTTGTTATGATTTCCTTGCTTGTCTGGAGTGTTCTTATTTCCCTTCTCTCTTGGGAGGTATCTATCTATTGTTAGTCAGGCATGTCAGATCTTACATGTTTTCTAAGACAGTTGTTTAAGTTTCAAATGTAGGGCTATGGCCATATTGATGTAACAACATTTAGTGTATTTGTGCCATTATAATCTGGGGCAACACTTTGTTGATTGTTCAGTCCATGGAAATATTCTTTGAGATACAAGACTTGTAAATATCCTTCATTTTGTCCTGTAAAGTGGAATTTTGTCTAGTGTCCAGTTGGGCAGAATCTCAGTCCCTAGAAGATTACAGATTGTTCAGCGTTAATAGTTAGGTCCCGGACATTGATAAATGATAATTGATTGTTGGTGGGGTTGTCTATTGGGTTCTCAGTGTTAGTCTTATTTCGTGTGTGGATCAATATTTCAGGGAATGCCATGAGCCTTCTGTGATGAATCCTGCCGAGTCATCACTGATCCCCAGCCTAAAGTGTCACAGCTCTGGATTCCAGGCGAAGGAGTGGCACGAACCAACTACCCCCACTACGGTCTGGGCGCCTGCAAGACAGTGCTTACGCAGGCCTCAGAGACCCCAGCATGGAAAGAGGGTTAGGATCTCGTTGGTTGGATAGGTCTCGAACAGAGGGTAACCGGAATGAGGGTTAGGAAAGGGGAAGTGGACAGGCAAGGGAACACATAGGAAAACAACAACAGTACAAAAACACTATTGCCCCCAAACATACACACAGTGTTTTACAGCAACTTTTGATACAAAAGAGGCACTTAGCTCTGGGGGTGAGTGCTGGCCTCCTGCCTGCGCACTCTCGGGCCCGGAGCTCGGAGCAGTTCAAATGCTCCAAGAGAGTTTAGCATTAGTGACCTGTGTTACCTCACATAGGTACAATACAAGTAAACAGACATACAACATTGTGGCACTCCACCCCTGGGTTTGGTTAGTGCAGGCACATGCACGTTAAATGTTAATCTGCTCGTGCAGCCTAGTAATGCCAAACAGAAGTTGTGCAGCGGTGCCCGCCGCACACAGCTATAGTAGGAGATTCAGAACCTGTGGCCCAAGTTTGCCGCATGTGGCTTAAAAAGGAATAAGACCCATCATGCTGCCAAAGTTTTGCCGCACGTGGCTTAAAATCTAAAAGCGCCACGTGCTGTCAAAGTTTGCCGCACGTGGCTGTGATCAGAAAAGCACTCCGTGCTGCCAAAGTTTGCTGCACGTGTCTGAAAATATGTTTGTAAACAAGGCACTGCATGCATTAGTCTTAATACAGAATGCAGGCCGAAATGGCTGTTGATTTAAATGCAGCGAAACGCGGTTAGGCACTTAGCTTTGCCCTCAGCAGGGGACGTGATGTGGCTGGGCTGTGCCCCCTGCGCGTGCCCCTCTTAGGATTGGGAACCCCACTGCTTTCCCCTTGCTTCCACGCTTTCGCCCTGCTGCTGCGCGTCTAAATCCAGCGTGGGTTCAATCGCTGGGGTTTTGCTGTACTTATCTGGCATGGGCGAGGGGCCGGAATGCTTGTTCCTTGGGGCGTGGCCCTTCGTGTCATCCCCATCAGCTGGAGCTCCGGAAGATGTGTCCGTTCTGGTCGGGTGCTTAAGCACAAGCCCTGTGCCTTTGTCCTGCGCGCATACGTGTGTGCAAGCCCCTCCCAACCTGGGAGTGAAAAAGTAGTTCCGGGCCCAGAGGCTGCTGGGAATTGTGGTCCGCAGGCCTTTCTTCCTGCAAAAGGGACAGAGAAGCCTCTGATAAGGCTGGAGGCTGTTCCTTTGGGTCTGTTTTGCTTTGGGTTCTGTTGTCCTGCGCCTGGGGCCCTTCCCAGAGCCCTAACCACCCCTGATAACACCCTGCCAGTACTCCTCCCCGCAAGGAAGGACTGGGTCTTGGGTTTCCCAGGATGATTTACATGGAATGCTTTCACCAATCTAGGAGCATGCACATTGTGTGCAGGCTCCCAGGAACGTTTCTCGGGACCATATCCCACCGAGTCTACCAAGTAGTACAGCCCATCTGTGCGACGTTGTGAATTCAGAATGGCTTGGAACTCATACTCAGGATGCCCCTGTACAATTATGAGTGGTGGCTTCTCAGTGCGAATGGATGGTAGGGCTGGTTTCAACAGAGATACATGGAAAGTGGGTTGAATCTTCATTTGGTGGGGTAACGCCAGCCTCACTGCCACTGGATTAATCACATCCGAAATAGTAAAGGGACCTAAAAACCTTGGTTGTAATTTGTGAGGTCCAGATAGTTTTATCCAGCAATACTGGGATTAAAGGTAAGGGATACCAGTTTTTAACCGTAATACGATTAATTCCTCTGTAGTGTATGCAGGTTCTCAAGTCACCCGTTTTCTTCGGTACGAAGAAAAGTGGCGACGAGACTGGCGAGTTGGAGTGTCGGATAAAACCGCTTTTCAGGTTTGTTTCGATGTAATCTTTGAGATGTTCTGTCTCGGCCTCGGTTAGGGCATACAGACGACTACAGGGCAGTACTGCTCCTGGTTCAAGATCTATGCAGCAATCAAATTGCCGGTGGGGTGGTAATGTTTCAGCTGCCTTTTTGCTGAATACATCCTTGAACCCTTGGTACTCTGGCGGTAAGTCACACAGATCTAATGCCTCTAGAGTTGTGACAATAGGTTCCAACATGGCTCCCTGAACCAAGGACATGGTCTGTACCACTGCTGTACAATGTGAGCGACAGTGTGGAGAGGACATGGATACTGTACCCTTGGACCAATCCACGAGGGGATTGTGTTTTGAAAACCATGGTAATCCCAGGATTATGCCGAACTGCGGCGCTGCTATAAGATCAAACCTGATTTCTTCTCTGTGGTTCTGCTGACAACATAGTGTCAAGGTTTGAGTGCAGTGGGTTATGGGGCCTGAACATAAAGCAGTTCTGTCCACAGCCCTTACTGGTTCTGGTGCCCTTTTTTTACACAAAGGCACTCCTAGTTTAGCAGCGTACGAAACGTCCATAAAGTTACCCGTGGCACTGGTATCTAAGAGTAGGGCCACCCTAACCTCCCGTCCCAGGAATTGCAAGGATCCAGGCAGAGTGACGTGAGGGGCATAATTTACAAAGTCTATAACTGGAGTAACTTTCTTGCCTTGGCTCGGCTGTAGTACTCCTACAACCGCCGAGCCGAGGCGTTTCCCTGCGCTTTGGGTTTCGTAGGGCAGTCTTTAATGAAATGCCCTGTGGTTCCGCAGTACAAACACATGCCCTCTTTACGCCACCGTTCTTTTTCGTCCTTGGTGAGTGTACCCCGGACTGACCCGATCTGCATAGGCTCGTCCCCGCCTGACTTTTCCGAGGCACGAGTCATGTGTTTTTGATCTAACCTGGCTATTGGAAGAGAGCCCCCTCGTTTTTTGTCTCCCTGTCGTTCCGCCTGACGATGGTCAAGGCGTAGTGCCAGGGCTATCATAGCAGGGCAATCTTGGGTTTGAGGTTCGCCCTGTGCAATTAGGTCCTTTAGCTTGTCACGTAGGCCTTGATAAAAGAGAGACATCCTTTTATCCCGGGGCCACTCTGTCTCTGGAACCAGCCTATTAAATTGAGTCACATATGTGACCAACTCCTTATTACCCTGGCGTAGGGTAAGCAGCTCCTTATCTTTACACATAGTGGCAGCTCAGCGATTAAATATCTTACCAAACTCGGATTGTAATTCATCCCAACTGTACAATACCCCATCGTCCCTTTGTACCAAGGGATTTGCCCAACCCGCTGCATCCCCTTTGAGATAAGAAATGACAAAGCCCGTCCTAGCCTGGGTTGATCGAAATGCCGTGGGTTTGGTGAGGAAATGAAGCTGACATTGGGTCAGAAAGTTCTGATCCTTCTGCGCGTCACCTGAATACCTTTCTGGGGGGGCTAGCAGGACCACAGACTCTGGGGAAACATGCACTTGGACAGGAGTGGAAGCGGCGGCACCTCCCGGAAGGGGTGCAGTCTGTGCTGTTAAGGAGCACACTTGGGCTTGGGTGGCCAGGGTAACATAGTCTTTTCTGGTGGCATTGAGCTCGGCTTGCAAGTCCTGTAGGACCTTAGTTAGTTCCTCCATGGCCTAGCTGAGTCGTGCCACTCAGGCGCCTGATATACTTGGGCTTGTGCTTCTGTCACAGCTCTGGATTCCAGATGCAGGAGTGGCACGAACCAACTACCCCCACTACGGTCTGGGCACCTGCAAGACAGTGCTTACGCTGCCATGGTCCATCAATCACGCCCCTTTTGGTCCTCCTGGTCCCTGGCACGTCGGGGGTTACTCGCTGTGGTACACCCAACATGGCCGTATTCGCAGAACGTGGTCTATCGAACTTTACGTCCATGTAGCATGTTCCATAAATTAACCACGCCCCTGCAGCTCCACGTGTCTCAATGCTATCGTTAGCTGAGGCTAGACATGCGTCGCGTTGTGCTCCTGGAACTGAGTTGCTGCTCTAATTCCCGGACCCTCTCCTTCTCCTTCCCTTTCCTTGTACCTGTTCTTTCCGCGCACACCTCCCCCGTGTGCACTCTTCCTACCTGGTCTTCCTGGAGTTTCCTTGATCCCGGACGAAGAAGCTGAACGAATCCTGAAATCCGACGACGGCCGAGCGGGCTTATACAAGACCCGAACAGCACGGAAGAAAACCCTGGCGAAGGATCCCGCAAGACAACATAAACAGGTGAGAAAACACGAAACCTGTGACATACGCAGGCCTCAGAGACCCCAGCAGGGAAAGAGGGTTAGGATCTCGTTGGTTGGATAGGTCTCGAACAGAGGGTAACCGAAATGAGGGTTAGGAAAGGGGAAGTGGACAGGCAAGGGAACAAATGGGAAAAGAACAACAGTACAAAAACACTATTGCCCCCAAACATACACAGTGCTTTACAGCAACTTTTGATACAAAAGAGGCACTTAGTTCTTGGGGTGAGTGTTGGCCTCCTGCCTGCGCACTCTCAGGTCCAGAGCTCGGAGCAGTTCAAATGCTGCAAGAGAGTTTAGCATTAGTGACCTGTGTTAGCTCACATACGTACAATACAAGTAAACAGACATACAACATTGTGGCACTCCACCCCTGGGTTTGGTTAGTGCAGGCACATGCACGTTAAATGTTAATCTGCTCGTGCAGCCTAGTAATGCCAAACATAAGTTGTGCAGTGGTGCCCGCTGCACACATCTATAGTAGGAGATTCAGAACCTGTGGCCCAAGTTCGCCGCACCTGGCTTAAAAAGGAATAAGACCCATCATGCTGCCAAAGTTTTGCCGCACGTGGCTTAAAATCTAAAAGCGCCACGTGCTGTCAAAGTTTGCCGCACGTGGCTGTGATCAGAAAAGCACTCCGTGCTGCCAAAGTTTGCTGCACGTGTCTGAAAATATGTTTGTAAACAAGGCACTGCATGCATTAGTCTTAATACAGAATGCAGGCCGAAATGGCTGTTGATTTAAATGCAGCGAAACGCGGTTAGGCACTTAGCTTTCCCCTCAGCAGGGGACGTGATGTGGCTGGGCTGTGCCCCCTGCGCGTGCCCCTCTTAGGATTGGGAACCCCACTGCTTTCCCCTTGCTTCCACGCTTTCGCCCTGCTGCTGCGCGTCTAAATCCAGCGTGGGTTCAATCGCTGGGGTTTTGCTGTACTTATCTGGCATGGGCGAGGGGCCGGAATGCTTGTTCCTTGGGGCGTGGCCCTTCGTGTCATCCCCATCAGCTGGAGCTCCGGAAGATGTGTCCGTTCTGGTCGGGTGCTTAAGCACAAGCCCTGTGCCTTTGTCCTGCGCGCATACGTGTGTGCGAGCCCCTCCCAACCTGGGAGTGAAAAAGTAGTTCCGGGCCCAGAGGCTGCTGGGAATTGTGGTCCGCAGGCCTTTCTTCCTGCAAAAGGGACAGAGAAGCCTCTGATAAGGCTGGAGGCTGTTCCTTTGGGTCTGTTTTGCTTTGGGTTCTGTTGTCCTGCGCCTGGGGCCCTTCCCAGAGCCCTAACCACCCCTGATAACACCCTGCACCCTGCCAGTACTCCTCCCCGCAAGGAAGGACTGGGTCTTGGGTTTCCCAGGATGATTTACATGGAATGCTTTCACCAATCTAGGAGCATGCACATTGTGTGCAGGCTCCCAGGAACGTTTCTCGGGACCATATCCCACCGAGTCTACCAAGTAGTACAGCCCATCTGTGCGACGTTGTGAATTCAGAATGGCTTGGAACTCATACTCAGGATGCCCCTGTACAATTATGAGTGGTGGCTTCTCAGTGCGAATGGATGGTAGGGCTGGTTTCAACAGAGATACATGGAAAGTGGGTTGAATCTTCATTTGGTGGGGTAACGCCAGCCTCACTGCCACTGGATTAATCACATCCGAAATAGTAAAGGGACCTAAAAACCTTGGTTGTAATTTGTGAGGTCCAGATAGTTTTATCCAGCAATACTGGGATTAAAGGTAAGGGATACCAGTTTTTAACCGTAATACGATTAATTCCTCTGTAGTGTATGCAGGTTCTCAAGTCACCCGTTTTCTTCGGTACGAAGAAAAGTGGCGACGAGACTGGCGAGTTGGAGTGTCGGATAAAACCGCTTTTCAGGTTTGTTTCGATGTAATCTTTGAGATGTTCTGTCTCGGCCTCGGTTAGGGCATACAGACGACTACAGGGCAGTACTGCTCCTGGTTCAAGATCTATGCAGCAATCAAATTGCCGGTGGGGTGGTAATGTTTCAGCTGCCTTTTTGCTGAATACATCCTTGAACCCTTGGTACTCTGGCGGTAAGTCACACAGATCTAATGCCTCTAGAGTTGTGACAATAGGTTCCAACATGGCTCCCTGAACCAAGGACATGGTCTGTACCACTGCTGTACAATGTGAGCGACAGTGTGGAGAGGACATGGATACTGTACCCTTGGACCAATCCACGAGGGGATTGTGTTTTGAAAACCATGGTAATCCCAGGATTATGCCGAACTGCGGCGCTGCTATAAGATCAAACCTGATTTCTTCTCTGTGGTTCTGCTGACAACATAGTGTCAAGGTTTGAGTGCAGTGGGTTATGGGGCCTGAACATAAAGCAGTTCTGTCCACAGCCCTTACTGGTTCTGGTGCCCTTTTTTTACACAAAGGCACTCCTAGTTTAGCAGCGTACGAAACGTCCATAAAGTTACCCGTGGCACTGGTATCTAAGAGTAGGGCCACCCTAACCTCCCGTCCCAGGAATTGCAAGGATCCAGGCAGAGTGACGTGAGGGGCATAATTTACAAAGTCTATAACTGGAGTAACTTTCTTGCCTTGGCTCGGCTGTAGTACTCCTACAACCGCCGAGCCGAGGCGTTTCCCTGCGCTTTGGGTTTCGTAGGGCAGTCTTTAATGAAATGCCCTGTGGTTCCGCAGTACAAACACATGCCCTCTTTACGCCACTGTTCTTTTTCGTCCTTGGTGAGTGTACCCCGGACTGACCCGATCTGCATAGGCTCGTCCCCGCCTGACTTTTCCGAGGCACGAGTCATGTGTTTTTGATCTAACCTGGCTATTGGAAGAGAGCCCCCTCGTTTTTTGTCTCCCTGTCGTTCCGCCTGACGATGGTCAAGGCGTAGTGCCAGGGCTATCATAGCAGGGCAATCTTGGGTTTGAGGTTCGCCCTGTGCAATTAGGTCCTTTAGCTCGTCACGTAGGCCTTGATAAAAGAGAGACATCCTTTTATCCCGGGGCCACTCTGTCTCTGGAACCAGCCTATTAAATTGAGTCACATATGTGACCAACTCCTTATTACCCTGGCGTAGGGTAAGCAGCTCCTTATCTTTACACATAGTGGCAGCTCAGCGATTAAATATCTTACCAAACTCGGATTGTAATTCATCCCAACTGTACAATACCCCATCGTCCCTTTGTACCAAGGGATTTGCCCAACCCGCTGCATCCCCTTTGAGATAAGAAATGACAAAGCCCGTCCTAGCCTGGGTTGATCGAAATGCCATGGGTTTGGTGAGGGAAATGAAGCTGACATTGGGTCAGAAAGTTCTGATCCTTCTGCGCGTCACCTGAATACCTTTCTGGGGGGGCTAGCAGGACCACAGACTCTGGGGAAACATGCACTTGGACAGGAGTGGAAGCGGCGGCACCTCCCGGAAGGGGTGCAGTCTGTGCTGTTAAGGAGCGCACTTGGGCTTGGGTGGCCAGGGTAACATAGTCTTTTCTGGTGGCATTGAGCTCGGCTTGCAAGTCCTGTAGGACCTTAGTTAGTTCCTCCATGGCCTAGCTGAGTCGTGCCACTCAGGCGCCTGATATACTTGGGCTTGTGCTTCTGTCACAGCTCCGGATTCCAGGTGCAGGAGTGGCACGAACCAACTACCCCCACTACGGTCTGGGCACCTGCAAGACAGTGCTTACGCTGCCATGGTCCATCAATCACGCCCCTATTGGTCCTCCTGGTCCCTGGCACGTCGGGGGTTACTCGCTGTGGTACACCCAACATGGCCGTATTCGCAGAACGTGGTCTATCGAACTTTACGTCCATGTAGCATGTTCCATAAATTAACCACGCCCCTGCAGCTCCACGTGTCTCAATGCTATCGTTAGCTGAGGCTAGACATGCGTCGCGTTGTGCTCCTGGAACTGAGTTGCTGCTCTAATTCCCGGACCCTCTCCTTCTCCTTCCCTTTCCTTGTACCTGTTCTTTCCGCGTTCCGCGCACACCTCCCCCGTGTGCACTCTTCCTACCTGGTCTTCCTGGAGTTTCCTTGATCCCGGACGAAGAAGCTGAACGAATCCTGAAATCCGACGACGGCCGAGCGGGCTTATACAAGACCCGAACAGCACGGAAGAAAACCCTGGCGAAGGATCCCGCAAGGCAACATAAACAGGTGAGAAAACACGAAACCTGTGACATACGCAGGCCTCAGAGACCCCAGCAGGGAAAGAGGGTTAGGATCTCGTTGGTTGGATAGGTCTCGAACAGAGGGTAACCGAAATGAGGGTTAGGAAAGGGGAAGTGGACAGGCAAGGGAACAAATGGGAAAAGAACAACAGTACAAAAACACTATTGCCCCCAAACATACACAGTGCTTTACAGCAACTTTTGATACAAAAGAGGCACTTAGTTCTTGGGGTGAGTGTTGGCCTCCTGCCTGCGCACTCTCAGGTCCAGAGCTCGGAGCAGTTCAAATGCTGCAAGAGAGTTTAGCATTAGTGACCTGTGTTACCTCACATACGTACAATACAAGTAAACAGACATACAACATTGTGGCACTCCACCCCTGGGTTTGGTTAGTGCAGGCACATGCACGTTAAATGTTAATCTGCTCGTGCAGCCTAGTAATGCCAAACATAAGTTGTGCAGTGGTGCCCGCTGCACACATCTATAGTAGGAGATTCAGAACCTGTGGCCCAAGTTCGCCGCACCTGGCTTAAAAAGGAATAAGACCCATCATGCTGCCAAAGTTTTGCTGCACGTGGCTTAAAATCTAAAAGCGATACATGCTGCCAAAGTTTGCCGCATGTGGCTGTGATCAGAAAAGCACTCCGTGCTGCCAAAGTTTGCTGCACGTGGCTGAAAGTATGTTTGTAAACAAGGCGCTGCGCACATTAGTCTTAATACAGCATGCAGGCCGAAATCGCCGTTGATTTAAATGCAGCGAAACGCGGTTAGGCACTTAGCTTTGCCCTCAGCAGGGGACGTGATGTGGCTGGGCTGTGCCCCCTTCTCGTGCCCCTCTGAGGATTGGGACCCCCAATGCTTTCCCCTTGCTTCCGCGCTTTCTCCCTGCTGCTGCCTGTCTAAATCTAGCGTGGGTTCGATCGCTGGGGTTTTGCTATACTTATCTGGCATGGCCTAGGGGCCGGAATGCTTGTTCCTTGGGGCGTGGCCCCCGCGTGATCCCCATCAGCTGGAGCTCTGGAAGATGTGTCCGTTCTGGTCGCGTGCTTAAGCACAAGCCCGTGCCTTTGTCCTGCGCGCATGCACGTGCGCGAGCCCCTCCCAACCTCGGAGTGAAAAAGTAGTTCCCGGACGGGAGGCTGCTGGGAGTTGTGGACCGCAGGCCTTTCTTCCTGCAAAAGTGACAGAGAAGCCTCCGATAAGGTTGGAGGCTGTTCCTTTGGGTCTGTTTTGCTTTGGGTTCTGTTGTCCTGCGCCTGGGGCCCTTCCCAGAGCCCTGACCACCCCTGATAACACCCTGCATTCTGACATAAAGTCGCCTCCCATGTAGCCAGGGGAAGGCAGCCGCTACCTGATCCTGACCCTGAGGGTGGCATTATGGGGGAGGATCACATGGGAGGAGATAGCTGTTACAGAAAAGTGATGACTCACTTGGGAGGGATGCAGTATTCGTCCTTTTGTGGAGATGAGGATCATATAATTCCCAGATATCTGATGGCATGCTGTCACTATGCAAAACCTATAATATAGGCGCCTGGCTATGTCCTGATATGCCCAAGGGGGTGATCAGTAATAAAGAAAAAACCAGGATGGGAGATCAAAACAGTGAGAATTTTGGATTCATGTATTTAATCTCAAAGTTGTAGCATGGAGTTAGGTATTGCTTAATTGCAAGGAAACAGATAACGGACAGATTTTACAATTTGACAGTTGGGTACTGCTGCGTACCAACCTCTTACATATTGAGGGTATTTGCCTCATATTCATGCACAATCTCTAAAGGACAATTTGACATGACAGTATAAACAAGAGTGAGTGCTTCCCAGGACTGCTAATGGTCCATGGGTGTCATAGAACAAAACACACAACAACAAGTGTAAAACAAAAAAATAGGAGAAGGCGTTTTGTCGCAGATCGACACTGTAGTGTTTCGGCCACCTGTAGCAGTAGATGGGAGTTAGTTGATGGTGTGGCCTTCTTCAGGATGGGGGTGAAGGGTAACTCTGTCCATGTGGCATCGTCAAAGGAACGATGTGGCGGTGAAGCTACTACACAGTTTCCCTCAGCGTTGTGTGATGTCCTTGACATTGATCCGGTGATCCTGAGATTCCTCGCAATCCATCCAAAACTGGGGATCTAATACGCCAATTACGGGCGCCGCCACATCCGGGCCAATCCAATTGGACCCATAACTTGCAGAGTGAGCACTCCCAAAGCAGTGTATTTCCTACACCGGCCCACTAGTCTTCTTCAAACAACGCTGATGGAAACTGTGTAGTAGCTTCACCGCCACATCGTTCCTTTGACGATACCACACGGACAGAGTTACCCTTCACCCCCATCCTGAAGAAGGCCACACCATCAACTAGCTCCCATCTACTGCTACAGGTGGCCGAAGCACTACAGTGTCGATCTGCGACACAACGCCTTCTCCTATTTTTTTGTTTTACACTTGTTGTTGTGTGTTTTGTTCTATGACACGCATGGACCAGTAGCAGTCCTGGGCAGCACTCACTCTTGTTTATACTGTAATGTCAAATTGTCCTTAAGAGATTGTGCAAGAATATGAGACAAATACCCTCAATATGTAAGAGGCTGGTACGCAGCAGTGCCCCCAACTGTCAAATTGTAAAATCTGTCCATTATCTGTTTCCTTGCAATTAAGCAATACCTAACACCATGCTACAACTTTTAGATTAAATAAATGAATCCAAAATTCTCGCTGTTTTAATCTCCACTCCTGATTTTTTCTTTATTACTATGCAAAACCTGCCCAGGTTAAAGCCCAAAAGATAATATATGAGAACACCTAAACAGAATATGTTTTCCATTTTGGGACTGTATGGGTCACATGTGGTACCCGCTGACTGCAAAGGTTCTGTCTTGGGTACAGATCCTAAACTTAATGTTATTGCACACAATGTTCATATGATAACTTCTGTTTCGTCTAACCATCAGTTGAAACAAAATAACTTTGGGAAGTCTAAACACATTATAGACTTCAATGCCCAGAATGCCTGTGGTACTGGGACGAGATGGAGGAGTGAAGAATGAATAAGGATCAATAGTAATGTCAAACAGACCGTGCGGTGTAGTTGTTTTATTCCAATCAGCTGAGCGGGACATTTAAATCGAAAACCTAGCCGCAGTTGAGGAAGGCGGCAGGAGCAGCATATGCCGAAGTGAAGACCATGGCAGAGGGGTCAGTCGAAGAAGACACGGGGTGCTGCAGAGTGACAGAGGACCGCTCCGGCAGACCAGACTACCGAATACCCGGTGGAACTTGGCAAGCTCCTGGGAAGTGACTTGTAAGTAGCGGCAGCCGCAGGAAAGCTGTCAACGGTGCTCGCGGACCAGAGAGTGTCTGACAGTGCACCAAGGTCCTGCCTGCATCAATATCACACTGCAGCACCGTGAGACAACTCAGAGATGCCAAAATAAGCCGGTGCATCAAACAAGAGAGAGAGGTAACCCTAGGGAGGGTCTATATGGGACAATTACAATTCAGAGACCGTTGTGGAGACTGGCCAAGTAGAAAAAGAAGGGCAAAATAGATACAATTCTCTAATGGGACATCAGTTTGGGGAAACCTTGAACCTGCATTGCCACCAGCTAGGAGCCTATAAAGAAGAGATAGAAGGGCAAAACGGGTGCAATTCCTCTCACATGCGACATCAGTTTGGGGAAACCTGGAACCCGCATTGCCATCAGCCAAAAGACTGTAAAGAAGAGAAAGAAGGGCAGAAAGGGTGCAATTTTCCTCACATGGCATACCAGTTTGGGGAAACCTGGAACCCATATTGCCAGAAGCAAACAAACAGGCACAATTTGTGCAGTTCTCCTCATATGAGATGTAGGTGGGGAGAAACCTGAAATGAACATTGGTACAAGCAGAGAAACCATTGATAGTTGTGTGAAGTTAAAACGTTTCCTGGCAAGCAAGTAAACCAGGAGAGAAACAAGTGGTATGAAGTTGACATCCATTCCTAGCAGGCGAGTAAACCAGGAAAGGAACAGTTACAGTTGCTTTCAAGCAGAAAACTTTGTGCTTATAAAGAAAGGTGTGTATGAAGTTGAAACCATTCCTGGCAGGTAAATGAACCCGGAACGGAGTAGTAGCCTTCAAGGAGAAGTCTTTGTTGCTATAAAGAGTACAGTGGAAAGAAGAAACGTATCTTATCATTACTTTACCCTTCTGACAAACTATTGTGTGACAAAATATATTTTCTGTGCCAGTGGCAGAGCAGGTTTTGGTACCAGGGGGGGTGAAGTGCCACTCAGGGAGGTGCCGCTGCCGCGCCATTTTGGTCAGAGAGGGTTCATGATCAGGCCGGGCGTCACTACCATTTACTTAATTTTGCGGGTATAACTAGGTACTGCTGATGCTTAATATTCAAGGGAAAACTGGCACAGTTTTTACCTGATATATATTTCATTTGGAAAAACTTACACTACAGGCCACATCTATTATCAATTACACACCACACATTTGTTATGAAGGGAACGTCCAATTAAAATATAATTTCAATGTGACAATGAAATCTAGAGATCTGAATCAGATCCATCCATCAGCAAGGCAAACAAGACCAATTCAATAAGCATTCACAAGCAAGCAATATACCATATCATGCGGGTGGAAACCAGGTCAAACCATTCAAAACCACAGACTGCAATGGAAAACATTTTAAATAATTTTCCTACATTCGCTGACACATTACATAAGGGTGTCTGCCTGGCTCAAACAAGCCATTTGTCCAGACATCTGAGTTTAAAATAAAATACCCTGATAATATCAAAATAACCTTGTATCCCAGCAACAGACATATGGATGCTCCTGAAACAAATCTAAACATTAGCAAACAACTTAAGTACAATTGTATACATCGTTCAATGTAATTGTCATTATTCTCTGAGTGCATCAGTGCAATATCTTTTGTTAACATTTCTTAGTACCAAAAAGCCAATATGAGGCCAAGCATTTGAGCTGAAAATAAATATCCCTAATATCAAATGCTTGTTGCATAACAATGACTCAATAAATACACACAAACATATACAATACATGTAATTAGGATGAGACTGTTCCTTCAAATGCAAGATTAGAATGAGATTGTGTCCCATGCGGTAGGCAATGAAAGACTAAATGTGCTTGAAGATGTTTTGCTGTGACAGATTAGGACCAAGAAGCCCTCTGCTGCTGCAAAAAACCTATAGATCATCTGTGCTACAAACCCTTTCTGCGTGGTTTAATTGAATCAAATGTTTGAATTACTTTATCAAAGTCCACAGAGTCAGTCAGGTCTCTTTCAATACTTGGGAAGGCTACATTTGAAAGTCTTTCTTCACCCATTGTTGACCCTAAGTAACTTTTGATCAACTTCAGCCTGCTAAAACTTTATTCTGCGGTGGGACTATTTACAGGTAAAGTAAGAAATATTCTGTACAAATTAGAAAGGTTGGGTAAACACTGCATATCATTGTCTATAAAAGAAAGGCAGCACATTGTTTGTTTGTTTGTTTATTTGATAGAGCGCAAACCAAAACCCTTAGGTAGCTGGGCACAAGCATTACAAGGATACATAAAAGCTTAGTTACATGGTAGTTATAAACATGCGTGCAAAGATAAACATAGTTACATACAATGATAACATAGTTACTTTGGCATCGTTTGCAATAAAACCAAGAAGGTCCTAATAGGATATACCAAAAATAGTCAGGTGGTACAAAGGAGCATATACAGTTGAAGAAGGACAGCCTAGCGGTCATGGTAGAATATACAGTTGAGGTGTAAGTGCGGGGGATCAGTTAGGAGTAGAAGAGGTCGGCGAGGTTAGGCATTATTGGTCCGTAACCAGGATAGAACTTTTCGCCTAAATCTGGAGTAGGGTTGGTCTGTTCTAAGCTCTAAAGGGAGTTGGTTCCAAGATTGAGCAGCTATGCTGTAGATGATGCTAGTGAGTTAACATGCTTCTTGAAGGTAAGCGCATAGTCAAGGTAGAAGCCAAGGGTTTTAACTGAAGGCATAATTTTGATGACATTGTTGTCAATGTTGAAGGAGGCATAGCTGGGGTTGAGTTTTTTAATGGCAGTCTCTGATCCTAGGATCAGTAGCTCCGTTTTATCGTCGTTCAAGCATAGGCCATGGGATGCCATCCATGCCTGAATGAGGAGGTATATCTTATTTACTAAGGCCGAGTCTTCCAAGAAGTTGCCCGAAAGGGGAATGAGGATCTGGGTGTCATCTGTGTAGTTAGTATAGGTGACACCCAATCTGTCCAACTTGTCGAAAAAGGGCTTAGTAAAGATGTTGTACATGGTGAGGAGATACACATGATCCATGCGGTACGCCGCAGGGGACTTGTATGGGATCAGCAGCTGCTAAGGGGAGAAGACTCTCCTTGTGCGGTTCGCTAGGAAGGATTGAATCCAGGTAATGGCATCACTTGAGAAATGGGCAGCTGACCTAAGGTGGTTACATAAGACTGCGTGATCCACCAAGTCAAAGGCTGCCGATAAATCAAGGAGGAGTAGCATAGCTAATTTCCCATTGTCCTTCAACTCGTCAATTTGAGTCTTGAGGTCAATCAAGGCTGTTTCTGTGCCATGGAGGGGGCGGATCCAGACTGTTGTGATCCTAGTAAGTTGTTTGCTTCTAGGTAGTCCTGTATTTGTAGGTAAGCTACTTTGTCGATGATTTTGAGTAGGAAGGGGACTGTAGTGATAGGTCTATAATTAGTCGGAATAGCAGGGTCTACAGTTTGTTTTTTAAGCAGTGGGAGCACCCGGGATTGTTTAAGATTATTGGGCACTAGGTTCGTCATGAACGAAGCATTAATGAGTTTCGAGATGAAAGGGGAAAGGTCTCTAGCTGCATTCTTTATAATTTGTGCTGGGAAATTATTTCCTTTGCAATTAGAGGGTTTAAGTGAGAGAATAATTTTTTCTGTTTCAGTGATGGAAGTTTTCCTGAAACTAAAGGGTGGGGTCGTGCTATCCTGTGTGATGAGGGGTGGTGCTGTTGAGGTAGGGATTCTGCAGGTAAGAGCAGAGAGGCTTTCTTTTCAGCTATTTTAATTTGGAGGGATGTGATTTTGTTTGATAAAGCATTTTGTATGTCGGTGCACCAAGGCTTGTCCTTAGGAATGTTATCAACCTGTGGTATTGGTGATTCCATTTCACGAAGGATAGAGAATAGTTCTTTGTGTCCTATTTTGCCTTAGATATTCTGTCATTGAATGTATTCTTTTTAGTGCTATTTATTTCCTTCTTGTACAGTTTGGAAAGGTTAGTTAACTTAGCTTTGTTCTCCTCCGTGGGCAAGTGGCGCCAGATTGATTGCAATTTTCTTTTTTGAGTCCTTAGTTCTTTCAGTTGGGGTGTGAACCATGCGTTAAGGTGAGATTTCTGTCTACCTTTGCGAATTATTTTTTTTATAAATGTATTTATTGTTTTCACATAAAAACATAATATTCAACATTGCATAAACTCCCCCAACTTCCTCCCCTCCCCCACCCCTGAAGATCCTCATAAAGTCTTCCTGTTGGTGAACCCCTTATACACTGAACATTTCTGTGATTGTGATATTATGGGGGCACCATTGCTCCATATAGTCGGATTGCAGGTAGTCTTGGACTGTTCCCCATTCCTTTGTGAAAGAGCACTCGTGCTTGAATAGCGTGGGTCAGTTTTTCCATAGCCATTTGTGCCCACACCTTCTGGAGCCATGTGTATATCAATGGGGGATTGCGCTTTTTCCAACTTTGGGCTATTGCTGACCAGGCCGCTATTAGCAGTCCCATAAAGCTTCTCCACTGTGACTTTGTGTATTTCCTAGCCACCATGTCTTTCATTCCACAAAGCCATACCTTTTCACCCAGCTGTGCCACTTCTGGAAACATTTTCCCCATCTCTGTCTGTACCTCCAACCAAAAACTTTTGATCCCCTTGCATTCCCACCATATATGTCTCCACGTTCCCACTTCTGCACACCCTCTCCAGCAAAGATTAGAAGTTTGGGGATACATTGCGTGCAGCCTTTCTGGGGTGTAATGCCATTGGCATCTTGATAGTTCCTCCCCCAGTGTGTTACCTCACTTGGTCATATATGCCCACTTTATTTCTTCGTCTTGGGATTTTCTAAAGGAGTATAGCTTTGGGACCCATTTCTTAGCCCCAGAGTTCGTAGTAACATACATTTCAAACGGAGTGAGGTTTCTTGTAGCCGCCCTAGTAATTTCCGGTCTCGCCAACCAGTGTCTGAGCTGATCGTACTAATACTTGTCACCTGCAGAGAGGTTCAGAAGAGATGTACATGCCTCGGTTGGTCTTATTTCCTTGTCTAGAAACATTTCCCCTATTTTCGTGTACCCCACTACCTTCCATTTCTCAAAGGCCCCTTGTTCTATTCCGGGTGGGAATTGGAGGTTCTGACAGATTGACGTAAAGGGGCTGTCCACTGTAGACATTGTACCCTTTCATGTTTGATTGTCCAAGGCCTCTAATGTGGTTTTCATGATTTCGCTAATGTGCAGGTTGCAGTGCCTATACTATTTTGCTTTCCACAGTAGTTCCACCAGTGGGGTTCTTCCGACTGCCCTGTCTTGTGTCACCCAGATCGGATGCAGGCCATCCCCCATCCATTCCCGCAGCACCCTAAGTTTCGCTGCCTGAAAGTATTTTTGAAAGTGGGGAAGGGCCACCCCCCCCTGCCGGATAGGTGCAGTGAGGACTGCCATGGCAGCCCTCGGGGGTTTCCTTTTCCAAATGAAGGATGCCACCACTTTTAAGAGTGTCGTAAAGATTGAAAGGGGACCCTAATTGGGAGTGCCTGGAAGTAGTATAACAGTTTCTGGAGGGTGTTCATTTTGACCGTTTGTATTCTGCCCCACCACAATACCGTCAACGGGTTCCATCTCTCCAAGTCCCCCTTTATGTGCTCTAGGAGTGGGGGATAATTCCTTTCGTACAGTAGCCCTACCCGGTGTGTCAGTGTTATCCCCAGTTTCTTGATCCCATTTTCTGCGATCTTGAGGTCTAACGCTGCTGCTTCCCTTTCCACCTCACCTTGTTCACCTGCCAGAATCAGAATTTCTGATTTTCTCCTATTTATCTTTAGTCCAGTTCAGTTCTCCTACAATTGCCGCCAATGACCCCCCCTGGGTTTTCTATGGCTATTAACATGTCCTCGGCATAGGCTATTACTTTGTGTTGCATACCTGCCATTTCAATCCCTTTGATGTGAATGGATTCCATTATTTTAATTAAGAGCGGCTCCAGGAATATGGCATATAAGAGTGGGGAGAGTGGGCATCCCTGCTTTGTTCCCCTAGAGATGACTACCCTTCCGGTGACGTCACCATTTATGGCGGTCCGAATTGTCGGGGAATTATGGTTGGCTCTTATCATTGCTATATACTGGTCCCCGAATCCCATATGTTTTAGGGTTTTAAATAGAAGTGACCACTCGACCCAGGTCAAATGCTTTCTCGGCATCGACCGATAGGAGCAATGCCGGAGTGTGTGTGATGCCCGTCTTTTCCACAAGATGTACGATCCGTCTGATGTTATCATGTGTTTGTCTACCTGGAATAAAGCCTGATTGGTCTAGGTTTATCAGATTGGGCAGAAGCGGAGATAGACTTGCTGCCAGGACCTTAGTGTAGATCTTGGAGTCAAGGTTTATCAGGGCTGTAGGACGGTAGGAAGTGGGATATGATGGGTCTTTCCCTGCTTTGTGGAAAACCAGTACCTTTGCTTTGTTCATTGTAGGGGCGGCATTTCCGCTATCTTTGAAGGAATTTAGGAGCATGGTTAGGAATTGGATTACATTTTCAGCGTATTTCTTATAGAAGGAGGCTGTGAAGCCGTCCGGGCCGGGTGCTTTGCTGATTGGGAGATCTGCTATTGCCTTTTTCACTTCCTCTTCCCTTATTGGGCTCTCCAATGTTAACCTATCTTCTTCCGAAATTTGTGGGATGGAGAGGGTCTGTAAGAAGGCGTCTTGTGCGTCACCATCCGGAGAGTCCGAAGTATATAGCAATTGGTAAAATTCCCTAAAGGCCTCTCCCATGTCGTGTGTGCGTGTCAGTAGCTCGCCCTGTGCGTTCCGGATGTTTTTGATCGCCATTCCCTTCTGTTTTTCACAGAGCTGTCTAGCTAAGAATCTGTCCGCTTTGTTAGCCTTGATATAATATCGTTGCTTGAGGAATAATAGTGATGTCTCTGCGTTTTTAGAGCGAAGTATTTCTAACTGACCTTGTGTATGCCT
The DNA here is from genome assembly GCF_040938575.1 of Ambystoma mexicanum. Lineage (NCBI taxonomy): Eukaryota > Metazoa > Chordata > Amphibia > Caudata > Ambystomatidae > Ambystoma > Ambystoma mexicanum. Next base: position 1,361,892,704 of record NC_090930.1, on the reverse strand, counting down.
TAGGGCCTTTTTTAAGCTACAGGTGGGCTGTGTTCGAATATTCTCGTGGATGTCCGCTGTCACGTTTTCTAGTTGTTTCTCCCATCTGTGCCTCAGTTGATCCCTCGAAACCTTTAGTGCAATCATCTTCCCGCGGATCACCGCTTTGAACGCCTCCCAGGCCGTTCCCAGTGGGACCTCCCCTGTGTCGTTTTGCTCAAAGTATTCCTCCACCATACCCCAATCGCCTCTCCCGCTACGGGATCCTGGAGCAGGTCCTGAGGGAGCCGCCAGAGGCCACTTTCCTTTCCTGGTAATTTCAGCTCCACCCATAGTGGAGCGTGGTCTAACAATGTGATTGAGCCTTTTTCCATTCCCTGTACTTTACCCATTAGCCCCACTGATGTCCAGAAATAGTCTATTCTCGACATTGTGTTGTGGACATGCGAGAAGTACGTATATCCCCTCTGGTTTCCATTGAGTTCCCTCCACACATCGCAAAGGGCTAAGTGTTGCATCATTTGTCTAAGACGCTTCGAGGCTGCCCCCTGACCATGGGAGCCCCGCGAACTTCTGTCTATTTGTGGGTTCCATGCCAGATTAAGATCACCCCCCCAGGATCACCTCTCCTTTCGCAAAGTCTTCGAGTTTCCCTTTCGTGTCCCTCATAAAGCCATCCTGTCCTACATTGGGAGCGTACATTGAGGCTAGTGTAAGGCAGTGTCCATTAATCACAGCGTTAACAAAAGCATATCTCCCATTTTTATCTATGTGTTTGTCTATTAGGCTGGCGTCTCCCCCATCTTTTATAGCAATAAGCACTCCTGCTTTTTTCTCTGTGGCGTTTGCCTGGGCCCAGAACTTGTATCCCCTTATGTGTGTTTTCTGCTTGTCCTGGACTATGATATGCGTCTCTTGGAGTAATAATATATCGGCCTTGTCCCTCTTAAGCAGTTTCTCCAGCTTTATCCTCTTCACTGGGGAGTTAAGACCCCTGAGGTTATACGTTAGGATTCAAATCTTCCTCATGGGATCGTGGCCCGAGTCCAGTGTCTTGGGTTCCCCCTACATGTTGTGCTACCCATCTTCATTTCCCCCCCTTCCTCCCCCACTCTCAACAACTCCCCCCCCAACAATTAACATCAAACCCAACAACTTTCCCCCGAGTAGGGCCCGGGTTCCTATGGATGCTACGGCGTTACGCCTATCGCCACCTGCCCTCCTTGAACTCGGGGAGATATTCGCGGGGAGTCATAAACCCCACATATCTCACTGTCCTTACCAGATTCCAAGACCAGAGGTTCGCCACGGGCCGCCGTACAGACCGTCTCTAGTTGCCTCTGAATTCCCACTCCATCCCTACCCCTGGCGAACTTAGCTGGGGTCCCACGGAGTGACCTCAGGTTCAGGCCTCGACCGTGTTAGTCGTTCAGGGACGACATCCTGTGGCGCTCTTTCCCCTTGATCTTCCGTTGCCGCACCGTTTCCCATCCTCTCGGCTTTCTTTGGAGCTCTCCCCTTGCTTTGGTGGCTCTTTCCTCTCCTCCATCCACCTGTATCCCCATCATACTGAGGCCTTCCTCCCACATGGTTGCTCTTCTCTGTTTGCCCTCCCAGGTGAACAGCAGCCCAAACGGGAACGTCCACCTGTATCGGATTTGCATTCTTTGACCAGTGGGGCTATCTCCCTTCTTTTTTGCAACGTTACTAGGGCCAGATCTTGATACTGCTGAATGTCCTCTCCATTCATTCTTATGTGGTCCAACCCTCTTGCCCTCCTTAAAATTTGCTTCTTTTGTGGGTACGAGGAGAGAGCCACCAGAATGTCTCGCGGTCTCTCCCCTGGCGCTCCCGATCTCTTCGGGCCCACCCTATGCACCCTGTCGATCCCAATGTTATCCAACTTTTGAGCCTCCAGAATGTCTCTGAACACCTCCTTGACTGCCGTCTTGAGATCCTTGTCTTGAACTGTCTCTGCCATGTTTTTTATGCGTATGTTGGATCTACGTGAGCGGTTCTCAAGGTCCTCACATTGAATCTCTAAATTGTGTGGTAGCCTCACCAGTTGTTCCTGTGTCTCGCTAATTTGTTGAGATTCTTCTTCCATATTTTGGAGGGTTCTCTCGAGGATATCCGTTCGCTCCTCCAGCTTGGCCACATCAAGTTTCAAGTCATGGACCACTTGTTTCATGTCATTCTTCATCATGGCAAACTATTCCTGTACTGTTGTCATGAACTTCTCTTGTAATTTCATGAACCATGCTTGCATATCTTCCCTTGAAGGTGGTTGGTGTTGGGTCAAAGTGGCAATGCCTTCGCTTGGGGGATCTTCCTGTGTTTTCCCTCTGATATGTGTAGGGGTATCTGCAGACCACAATTGAAGGCGGTTGGCATCCTGTTTGCTGTTCTGAGTTTGTGGTTGTGCCGTACTCCCTTTTCCCTTGGCCTTTACCATGGTCCCCTTAGGCTTGCGGCGCTGTCTCTGGGTTTGCCAGGGATGTCACACCGTGTCTATACCCTCTGCTGGCCCCACTCCGCCCAGTATCGTATTGGGGGGAGCTGCGATGTTTCCGGTAATGGCAGCTATTAGCGCCGTCTTGCAGCCCTGCTGGGTCGATCACTCCTCCATCAATCCTGGGAGAGTAGCTCTTCTCCCCCACCCCTCTTCTTGACCCTCCCCCCTGCCTGATCCGCCGCGAGGATGGGAGACCTATCTTCTTGGCCCCCTTCTCACTTACCCGACTCGGGGACATCGGGTGTGCTGGTGGAGGTTGAGTTGTCTCATGTGGCATGCCTATTGCTGCGGATGAGGAGATATGTCTCGACTAGAGGGGAGTCCCGTACCCATCTGTACATGGGGCGGCAGGTCACTCACCCTCTGTATTGTCCTCTGTTAGCCGCCTTCCTCGGTTCCGGTCTGGGCCCATCTCCCTCCTCCGCCAGAGCGTTCCCCCTTTTTCACCACTCTTCCCCTGTGGCTTTGGAAGAGGAGGCACAGCCCCTCAGTGCTTCTCGAGGGTAAATCCCCCCGGGTCGGCACTCCCATGCGGTCTGGATCTTCTTGAGCCGCCCGTGCCCCCTCCGGTGAGTGTTCTTATGTGCTTTGGCGGGGGGCAATGTGTCCCCACCCCTCCACTCCAGGCCCCCATGTGGGCTTGTCCACTGGGTAGAGGTCCCTATGCTCCTTGCAGCCTCGAAGGGCCTCCACAGTCAAAGTTTTTCCTGCGTTCCACCCCTCCTTCCTGGCTGCGGGGAGGAGGCTGGGAGGGCTCACTGCTTTTTACTGATGTACCGGTGTGTCCCCGTCTGACTACACACCGCTGCCGGCCGTTACTTCCGGGCCTTCCGCAATCTCCCCTCCTCTCAGAGCCCCTCCTCAGCCCATCCGCGGGATCGGGGTGCCTGTGGTCATTACGTCAGGGGTTGCTCACTGAGTAGGGCCTCCACTGTCAGGCTGTTCTCCCCTGCGACCTGCACCACCCCCTCCGCCTCAGGGCGGAGGCAGGGAAGCTCTCTGCTTCACACAGGATATTGCTGTGTCCCCACCTGGTGGCTCTCCGATGGCGGCCACTTCTGCCAGGCCGCTCGCGCCTTCCCCGACGAATGCTTCTAGTGTTCCCCGGTGGGGGATGGGCAGTCTCCCCTTCACCCCATCCAGGGCAATGCGGTCGCGCCCCCGGGATCCTGGTCCCTCTGCCACAGGCGCTGGTGGTCCGCAGGTAAGTGGGGCTCCATCTGACCTTATTTTATTTGTTTTAGCTTAGTTTTGTGCTTCTTCAGGGTGGCCCGGGCAGAGAGAGCTTCACGCACGTCTCACTCCCCCGGTGGCCATCTTGGAATTCCTACCTTTGCGAATTTTGACAGGTGCAATCGTGTCTAGTGCCTTGGTCATGGCGCTGTTGAAGACTTCCACTAGTAGGGTGGGGTCTGTGCTGATAACTAGATTGTTGAGATCAGGGAGAATTTGTGGTAGTATCTTTCCTGCAGTAATGTCCTTTTTGCTTCTAGTAGGGAGTGGTGGTGCCACAAGTATCGTTTTAGGGTGGATAGGCAGCCTCATCACGACTTTGGTGGTAACCCTTAAATCCGTCGGTAGTGCTATTACTGCCGGATTTAAGGGTCTGCCGAAGCTCTGAGCTGGGGTCAATCCGCCGAAAATTTGCGCTATTACCGCCGGCGCTATTAGCGCGAAGATTCCCCATTGAGCCCAATGGGGAATGGGGCATTCCCGAATGGGCTCAGTGGGGAATGGGGACTTACATTACCGCTGAACTCGTGATCCGGCGCTATTAGCGCCAGGGAGTTCGGCGGTAGGGCTAATACCGCCCGCGCTAATAGCGTTACTGTTACCTCTCAAGTCGTGATGAGGCCCAAAGGTCAAGAGAGGCAGAAAAGGTAATTAGATAGTGGTCAGTCCAAGATTGCGGTGTGATATTGGTGATGGTAATGTTACAGTTCAGGTCGGCAACCCAATCTAGAGTCCTTCCTTTGATATGTGTAGGGGTAATAACTTTTTGCGTCAGCCCATAATCCTTCAGTAGTGTAGCTACTGAATGGGCATGTATGTCATCACTATCGGTAAAGCCGAGATTAAAGTCTCCCAGGAGCAGAACTTGCACATGATCTTTGGTGTTGTTGGCTAGGATACAATTTAGGTCGTCTTCGAAGGAACCTAATGGGCCAGGCAGTCTGTAGACCACATGAATGGTTAGGGTACGGTTGTTAGAGAGGAGACGTTTGGTTGTGAGTCTCTCACAGGATTGGTATGATAGGGCAGTGGCAAGTCTTATAGATAGGTTAGTTTTGTGGATGATGGCTAGACCACCACCTCTGGCAATAGGTCTGTCGGCTCTAAGTATGTGGTAACCATCCGGTACAGCTATCATAAGGGCGGGGCCTGCAGCCTAATGGAGCCATGTTTCAGTTATGGCCAGTATGTCTAGGTTCTCGTTAGATAGAGTATCAGCGATATCAGTGACGTGAGCCACCATAGATCTGGCATTGATAAGCGACCCAGATAGTAATAGGGTACTTGTGTGTTTCATGGTATGAGGAATTTTAGTTGTGGGTGGGTGTACAACGGACAGATTATTTGAATTGTGCTGCTGTGTACTTTTATTAGATAATTCTATAGGTTGGACAGCTTTGCGTATGGAACTTCTGCTGGTCAAATTTATTTTGGGTTCGTAGAGGCGTGGCAGTCTTGATCTCAATCTCATGTTTCTGTCCTTAGGTGGGCATGAGGCCAGGACGACAGTAGTCATTGTGGCAAGGAGACCTAATATAAGTTGGATTATCAGGGTCCTTAGGATTTTACTAAAGAGCAAGGCCTGGTAAGTTGTAAGTAGTCACAGGGTAAGCTAAGGTAGTTAGAGGTAGGGCAGATATGGGCTGAGTGCAACAATCAAATGGCAGGGCACATATGGGATAAATGCAACGAGCAAATGGCAGGGCACATATGTGCTATTGCAACAAGCAAATGGCAGGGCACATGGTCTAAATGCAACAATCAAATGGCGGGGCACATATGGGCTAAATGCAACAAGCAAATGCATATGGGCAAATGCATATGGGCTAAATGCGACAAACAATGGCAAGGCACATATGGGCTAAATGCAACAAGCAAATGGCCGGGCGCATATGGGCTAAATGCGACAAACAATGGCAAGGCACATATGGGCTAAATGCAGCTATCAAATGGCAGGGCACATATGGGCTAAATGCAGCTATCAGGTGGCAAGGCACATATGGGCTAAATGCAACAACCAATGGCAAGGCACATATAAGCTAAATGCAGCTATCAAATGGCAGGGCACATATGGGCTAAAAGCAGCTATCAGATGGCAAGGCACATATGGGCTAAAATGCAACAACCAATGGCAAGGCACATATGAGCTAAATGCAGCTATCAAATGGCAGGGCACATATGGGATAAATGCAGCTATCAGATGGCAGGGCACATATGGGCTAAATGCAACAAACAAATGGCCGGGTGCATATGGGCTAAATGCGACAATCAATGGCAAGGCACATATGGGCTAAATGCAGCTATCAAATGGCAAGGCACATATGGGCTAGGTAAATAATGGCAGTATGTCCGGATGGTTACAGATGGCAATGGTTCACATAGAGCATCAACATGAGTACTAGGGTTGCTAGGATTCATTTCGGAGAAGGGACAAGCCCGGCATTGGGTAATGACTTGTACATAGACTATGACCAGGCAGAGTATAACTTGCCTAGGGGGTTAGCCAAAGGTAACGGTAGATGGTCACATATCATTCCTTAGCATGTTTTAGCGCGCAATACGTAGGATGGGCGAGATAGGAATGTTAGAGGCGATGATACTGATACATTGTTATTAACTGCTTGTCAGAGAATATTTCCCCACACAGTGGACAAAAAGAAGAATTCTCTTCCACAGCGCCGGGCACAAAGACATCACCTGCAAAAAATGTAGCTAACTCTTTCAGTACGTCAGAATTATCTGACCTAGTCAGATGTTTACTATCCAGTGTGGGAATGTGTGCACAGTATTTCTAAAATCTTGAAATCTCACTGTCATCTGAGCAGGGACGTCATTTCACCAAAATGCCAGGGCTAGCGGAAGTGACATCATACGCCCTTGACCTCTGATGACATCACAGGAAGTGATGTCATTTGACCCCACGCCGAAGTAATATCATTGAAAGTGATGGAACACGACCTTTCACCCCTTGACAAAACAGGAAGTGGTATCACATAGCATTGTTCCTAAGTACAGTATGAAAAATATGGTTACAATATCACTATAATATGATATACATTTCATACTATAATCGATCACCATATGTATCATTAAGATCAGTGTATATAGGCCCATATTACCAAATGACTGTAAATGCAAGCAGATGTCCATGGCCAAATGATAATGATGTGTTATTATATAGCACTTACGCTTAAGCTCTTTACATAGAACAAATATATTTACAATATCACCCAGCCTGTGTTGGTACTCATTTATCAACCTCAGAAGGATAAAAGGCTGAGTTAAGGTGTTTAAGAACAGACTAAATCAGTGACTCACCCCCTGATGTGTGCCTGAAATAAACCTTTAATGAGTCTAGCAATTATTGTATAGAATTCTAGAAAGACAAATTATTTGGTATCCTATTCTTTCTTATTTAGGGGCACTGCTGAAAGTGTTAGACTTGTGGAACCCCTGTCTGTTTTTTGATTTCTTTTTTTTAAGAGGCCTGAACAAGAAAGCCAGCTGGTCCAGAAGCAAAGAGCCACATGGTGCTAGCCACAGCCCAGGAGCTTGGATAAAAATAATATCATTTTAAAAAACATGTATTTCTTTTTCTTTTTAGAGTTAGCAAGGGAGAATTCATCTGAGCAACAAAGGTATCAACAACAACATAGAAAGTTTCTACTGTGAATGCCTGCCACCCACTCTCTAAAGGATTATTATCCGCTACTTCATCATGAAAGCTTTTCTTAGCCCTCTTCCTTTTTTCTTGAAAATGTGTTGATGTCCCACACTCCATGTTCCTATCATCTGCTTCAGACTGATAAAATATATAATCTGACTGAAGCTTATCTAGTTCCTTACAGCATGCCACAACCATGCGTTATGCAGGTACTACTTTGCAAATATGTTGACAGTGTATGCACATTTTGCAGTACGTTGTGTCAAAACATATTAGGAATTTAAACTCTAAGGCTTAAATTATGTTCCACAGCCCCTGTGCATCCCAAAGTGCTTTTCCATTTACATTTGGGATGCATCCAATGGATATTCGCTGCAAGGCTGTGCTAATTGGTACATTGTTTTGTTTCACAGAGTCTGCTGCCCTTTTACGACTAGTCCATCCAAGTGTCAGATGGCTTTTTTTAATGTCAGGTCTGTTTCCTGTAGGTCATGCTCATGTTGCTCTTCCTGCAGAACTTATAAGTGAAGCAGACTGCCAGTAAGGAAAGTTTACAGTGCCTCAAGTGTACCAGAAAATGACTTTTCTTTTATACATGACTGTCACTAAAAGAGGAAAGACCCTCATTGGACATTCGGAGGGCACGACAACCTTGGAGTAAGGTTGTCCTTCCTTTTGAAGTTTATTTGTTGTACCATTTTGGAACTTTGTTTTTTGAGTTGGAAAGGAACTTTGAGACTAAAGAAGATCCCCTTTTCACATTAATTTAAGTTCTTAGTGTGAGGGCTGGAAATATGATTTTTGACACAATGGTGTACTTCTTCCTTTGGACTATCCTGATAGACTCCTAGAATATTATTTTGAGGCAGGGAAGCCCCTCTTAGTATTAGGTTCAGGAATGTATTACCCCACCCCTCATTTGTTTAATTAAAGTCTCTACCAACAATCATGTCACCTGTGTGTCGATCTCCTTCCACTCCCTTACCGCCCATACAGCCCAGAAGTAAAAATGGGCGAGTCAGATATGCAGATTGCAAAGTTTGCAAAGTTTGCACAAGTTGTGTCTCAACAAGCTTGGCTACCTTACTTGCTAAATTATTTAATTTTGAACATTTACATTTTTAATAGTGTTTAATAGGAATTAGATATTTCCAGTTGATCCATAGCTGTTGCTTTAATCAGGTGCAATGTATATTGTTGCAGGTTGAAACAATGGGTTTGATAAGCCACCCTCCATGGAAGCTGAAAATGATTCAGCTGTATGAAACTCAAAGAGTGAGGCATGGCATGATGGCACTGGGACCTAGCGGTGCTGGTAAAACAACCTGTATCCAGACACTGATGAAAGCTATGACAGGTACTACAATGTTTTTCTTCCTTTTGATAACTGGAATCATGTGTTTAAATGTTTTTGTATCTGAAAGCCCTCCCCTCCTCGGCCAAGAGCAAAGTGTATATAACGATATTTATGTTTTTATTTACAGCATTGACAATGTAAGCACCAGTATTTTGACAACGATCCGGGCAACAGTGTGTAGAGTTGCCTTTAAAGTACATTTGTGCAAACCTTTTAGGAGCTGCTAGACACAGTCAGTATGAGAGAGCAGAAGAAATTGCACAACTGTGCCTAACTTACTTTAAGGAAGTTAAGGTTCATCCGGCGATTAAGAACTTGCTGGCACTTATCAGCTTTTGCTTTTTTGGTCCTGTGAATTCCAAATGAAAACTGGGTCTCTCATTAAGCCATTAATTCTTAGACCATAATTTGAAGGAAGATAAATTTGCATCCCTGCATGGACAGCCAAGATTTAGGAATTGTAGTGGAAATGCCAACCTGACCAAAAGAAGGGCAAACATTGTGTCTTGACCAAGTTAGTTTTAAGGCTGACTGCAGTCATAAAGCTTCAGTAATACAGCGGCAGGTGGACACACACTTATACAACACAGAAAGGCAGGTGTGTGCCATTGCTGATAAGAGACCATTTAGCTGGCCTCTAGATATCTCAAATGCGTCATATAAAAGTGAATAACAATGCATATCCTAGGAGTAACACACAGCCCACATGGAGAGGAGTGGCACTCCCTGAGAGGACACACAGAGATATAGTGGTGTGTCGTTGCTGATAACTGGGAGACCTACTAGCAGGCCATTAGATCTCCCAGCAGATCCATTTAAAGCTAAAATGACTAATGGGTGGAACACCATGCATCCAAAGTGGAGAGGGGCAGATTAGAGGATCCCTATCTGGAAGGACTGAGTATGTCCAGAGAGAAATTATGATAAATATTTCAGAGTCATCTCTCCGAGCCCCCAAACAGGCTGCTAAATTGCAAAGAAGTGTACCCCAGGATACGCAGTTTCAAAAGCTGGTGAGAGTCCAGGAAACCATCAAATTGGGATCCCCCAATTAGTCCAATGTAGAAAATTGTCCACCACTTGAAGGGTGGCTGTTTCAGTACTATAACACAACAGAAAATCTTATTGATATGGCATGAGAAGTTTTCAAAGATTTATTTGTTTTTGAAGCTGGGTGGCGCGGCGCCCTGTCCAAGTATGAAGAGACGAGCGAGGAGTGGTGATACCTCTCTAGATGCCAGAAATAAAGGGGAAAGCGACCCTGGCAAAACAAGGCAGAGCCCGAGAAGTCAAGGAAGGTCAATTAGACAGGTTTTGGAAACAGCAATCGCAGAAAAGAGTCAGAAGAAGAAGGGGGAGATATTGCAATGAGTAAAGAAGACCTGACTGCTTGTCTCAGGGGAATGGATGACAGGCTGACCGGGGCTATGCAGGCACAGATTGCAGACCTAAAGGAAGACCTTAAAAACTCTCTTAAGGAAATCAGAGAGGAAGTTGTGGCGCTGGCGGGCAGAGTGGACACCACAGAACATGGGCTATCGGAAGACTCTGCAGAGGTAAGGCAGAATTCAGAAGCGTTGGAACAAATTTCAAGGGCCATTCATAACATGGAATTGCAAATCGAAGATTTAGAAAACAGATCCTGTAGATGTAATATAAGGATAAAGGGTTTGGCGGAAACAACAAAGGATGCTGAACTGAAGGGAGTAATGCAACAGTGTTTTGTGAACCTGATACTGCAAAAAGAGCCGAAAGACATCTGTATAGACTAGATTCATTGGATGGGCCCCAGGGTGACAGATCCTAAGATGTTTTGGTAGGTTTTGCATCATACCAGGTTAAAGAAGGAATACTAAAGGTGACCCAAGGTCAGGGAAACATCACAGTGAATAGTTGAAAAATTTTACTCTGCCAGGATTTGGCAGTGGTGACACTACGGAAGAGGAGAGCTATGGGTCCAGTGACTAGAGATTTGGCGGATAAACAAGTTCCTTACAAGTGGCCTTTCCTATTTGGTTTGTGCTTCCCATGGGATGGAAAACAATACAGAGATACTACGTGTGCAGAGGGTCTTTCTCTCCTTGGGCTGGAGGGGGAAAATGAAGGGACTGGAGGAGGACCAAGAGGTCCAGCTGGACAATGTAGGAGATTATGAGAGTGATCCGGTTCGACAGGAGGAAGAGGGGGGAGGTTGAGAGGCCATCCTAATCTACGAGGTGGAAAGGGGACTTGCTGAGGATTTTCCTGGAGGACTGCCCTGGTATGATTTGCTTCTACTGAGAACAAACACAAAAGGGGAACTGTGGGTGGGTAGCTGACCTGTCACGTACCCTCAATTTCTCACACATAGAACACACAGGTCTCAAAATCCATTAATTTACATTTTACTGTCATCAATGTGTACAACCCATCTTCCCCCCAACCATCCTAACTCTTCCCTCCTGAGGTGTAAGACCCTAGTACGCGCTGGTGTGCCGCTTATCCAGGGTTAGGGGACAGACAGAAGATGCTTGCCCTATCTAATTCAGGCAATGGGTACGTTTCTCAGTACCAAAATCAAGATTCCATTTTTCGAGGGGGAGTAGGGCCCCATGACAGGGTTGCCTCAGCAACCCATGTCGCACTCTATCCTGATAGGCTGGAGGGTCTCCCGCCAAGATGACCACTCCACTGTGTGAGTGACAGCTAGGCTGTATGAACGGGGATCTTTTTGCATAAAAGCAGGGTCCTGAGGACTGGAAGAGCAAGACGTCGCCACTGGAACTAAGAAGCAGAAGAGGAGAGAAGCCAAAGACATCTGCAACGACTGAACCACCGGTGAAGCCCTGCTGCAGCGTCTCACCACTTTTCTCCACACGACGAGAGAAGATCTTCATCTGAAAGAGCCTTCTTCCCTTGAGCTGGTGGAGCCAACCAGTTTGCCAATCGCCTTCCTGGACCTGCCTTGGTCGAATCGCCAGTACCCTGTACTCGGAGGCCGGATAGCCAGGCACCAGTCCAACCGGACCGCGATTTAAAGGAGCGTACCTTTTATTCATTGGGCAGCACCGCGGCTGGTTTCATCCCTGGGTAGTGCAGTAACTCGAACCTTCCTCCACGACGAGAGCCTCTCTTCCTCTGCTGGATCCCCCGAACTGCAGGAACTACCAGAGACAACCGCCACTGCAGGAGCCACCTCTTCATTTTAAAGATACATTGTTCCGCCAGGCCGCCCTTTTTTGCTTGGTAGAGCTTAAGGTGTTTTAAATCCTTTACCTATCTGTTGGGTTGGCCGCCCCTCTCTCTTAACATTGTCTTTCACCTTCTGCATCCACCTTCTCAAAATCGTTACCCAAAGACTTGACTGCAGCGACAAGAACATTTTGCTCCTGGGCCCTTGCTCTTCACTCTTGCTCAAACGTGTCTACAATTTAACTAGGGAGTTGTGTATACTTTCTTTGACCAAATTTAACTTGGTTAAGAACTGTGATAAATGTGTTTAGAAGTGTATAAAATAAAGATATATATATTCTTTTTACTACAAAGCTTTGGTCAGTGTTTCCTTGTTCCATAGTACTGAATCCCTATTGTGTAAACCCTGAATACGGCTCATCTCCCTCTTGAGATAAGTCTGACTGCTCAGCCACAGCTACCAAGTAAATCTTTGTGGTACAGACTGATACCAAAGGGGATTTATTGCTCTCACTTGTAGTCCTAATCTGCTGTAGTGCTCCCTAAGGGAACTGCAGAGGATTCTGCCTAACACTCTGCACCAGTATAGGCGCCGACAAAATGCATGCTTTGGATGATAAAAATCACGGCATCTGTGAATGGCGAGAACAGGGCCGTAAGGTGGGGGAGAGAGACCGAGGAAAAAGATTGGGCGAGGCAGAGAGGCACAGCATGTTCATCAATAACCCTTAGTGCATATTCCCCAACTGTTTGTTATTTCGTTTAAACTCTCCAGTACATTCTACAGTCTCTCCTTACCACAGTCTGCACTGACCAAGCCACAGCGTGGGGCGAAATTTTGCCTTTTCAAGGTATGGGTCTTGCAAATAGACCCAGTCACCTACAAAGCAAAAATCAAAGTCAATGTAGGTGTGCACGCTAGGAGGAATTATTTCTTCAGTACTTTTTGGTTGTACAAAGCACACTATTGCTGTGCTAGTTTTCTATTGAGCGGCATGAATGAGGGCGGAACTTCCCAATATTCAGCTGGACGGTCTGGATCTTGCCTTTGGTTTCCAATGTGAAATCACAACAGGTGCGCAGCGAGATGTCACTCAAACCTTGCTGCGCTGTGAACAGGCCTGTTTATGTTCTTCAGTCAGGTCTGATTCTATTGTGCTTGCACGGGTGTGCCGCGCCCGAAATACTGGTGCCTCCATGTTGGACTGTCTCCAGTCTAACAGGTGTCAAATGTGGGCTTACAACTTCCCCATCTGGTGGGGTGTCTCCAGTGCCTCGTTTGTCACTCCTATTCATAATGTGCACTTGCTGTAATACACAATGGGCCTCATTACAAATCGCCCGGTATGGAAACAACGGTGGCGGTAAACCCACCGCCACCGTTGTTTCCATGCCGGGCGATCACAACTCCTGCAGGCGGAGGCGTCAAACCCGCCAGGTCTGACCTGGCGGGTTTAACACCGCCCGCCTGCAGGCGGACGTGGAAACACCAGCACCATCACGAGGTGGTGCCGGTGTTTCCATCATCCCCGTTCCCATTGAGTCCTATGGGACTCAATGGGAATGGGGATTAACACCATTCCGCCTCCGGAATTCCCGGGACACCAGGGTTGTAATGCCCTGGTATTTCCGGGAGTCACGGAGGTGGAATGGTAATACGAGTCCAGCAGTAACCAGGCGGTTTTACCTACCGCCAGACTCGTAATGAGGCCCAATGTGTTTGTTAGAAGGCGTGTGCACGCTCTCCCGTATCCATGAGGAAGCAATCAAGTGAACTAAGTTTCCAGAGGCAGTAGTGGTACCTTGTCTGTGTTTATTAATTAATCACAGGACATGTGTATGTGCTTATGGATTGCCTGCCTCAAGATGTGTTAGGGCACTGCCTCTACACTGGACTTGGACAGCAGACGGTCTCTATTCCTATTTTCTCTGTGCTGTAGGTAGGTATCCCACCAGGTTTACAGACCCACGAGAAGGGCCCCAAGCCGTCATGCATCAGGGTTTCACCTTTTATAGAGTTAATAGCGTCTGCCAGCTTGCATGCTTATTTAAACCCACTTTGTTGGTGCCCAGTTGGAAAATCCATAGCTGCTCTCTCTTAAAGAGTAGCGCTTGCTCTTTCCCTCCTCTTCGGGGCACATACATTTTTTCTATTATGGTCCTGGTAAAGTCTGATGGACCGTGGTTTTCCTCATACAATGTGATCAACCAAGGGTGCTGTCATCTTCTTGGTTCTAATACTGAAACGATGTTCCCCCAGGTGAATTTACAATGGCCGAGTAGTCATTCCTATATATTTCAGGTCACATGGGCATTTGATCAAGTAAATCACATTGCTGCTGTTGCAGTTAGTAAAGTATTTCTGTGTCCAATGGTACTTCCACGCTATATCTATACAGGTGGATCTTTTGGTAAGTGAACAGACACTACACTGTCCACATGGTGTTTGGCCGACTAAACCCAGTTGGTTCCACAGAGTATTATGTGCTTGCTTAATCGGCTCTTTGTATCTCTGGATTGGAGAGTCTCGCAAATTACGTCTCCCTTTTATCATGAATCGAGGAATATCGATGTTGGATTTGCCTCACAGTATGTTTTGGGTAGCCACGATTCATTAGTTTATCTGCTAGATTGGTAGATTGTCGATCATAGTGACTCAGGGTCGTGCAATTTCTTCTATATCTGAGGAATTGTCCGAATGGGAGATTCTTTCTCAGGCTCATAGGTTCGTAACTGTTGAACAGCAGAAGGGAGTTTTGGTCCGTGGGTTTGTTAAAGACTAGACTGTGCTCTTGATTTTCCCATCTGTAGCACTAAAGATCAAGTCAAGAAAGTTTACATTCACAGTTTGTTGGAAGAGGTTTGGCTGGCGTTTCTTATTACGTAGATTAAAAAGATATCATGTAAAATGGTTGAATGGCAGAAATGAAAATATTCCATAATGTTAGAGGTTTAAACACCCCCGCAAAGAGAAAAAAACTGGAGTTACAATTGAAGAGGGGATTCATTGATATTGCTATGCTTCAAGAACCCCATATTCAGAAGGCAGACAAATCGAAATTTCAGTTGAGCCATTTCTCGCAGATTTATCAGGCAAATGGAAAGGGGTAAACGGCGGGTTTATGATCGGGTTTAGGGACACATTGGGAGTTAAGATAAGCAGCAAATTTGATAGACCCCAATGGGAGGTGCCTTTTTATAAAACTTATTATGGAAGGCAGGGCTATGACTCTAGCTGCAGTGTATGTTCCAAGTCAGGGACAGGAAGTGTTTTTGCATGTAATATTGGAGAAGCGAGAACGATATACAGAGGGGGAAATATAGTTGACGGGGGATTTCAACTAAGCGTGAGATCCTGGGGGGACACGAGAGCGCACAAGTTGAGTAAGGGGGTAGGCCCTTTATTTGCTTTGAGAGAGAGATTTGGCGGTATGGCTCTACAAGACTTATGGAGGGTTAAGAAACCGAATGAAAACAGATATATGTGCTTTTTGCAAGTGTATCATACCATATCAAGGATTGACTATGTGTGGGGGCTACTCCGGGAATAACAGGGGCACTTGCAAATATGGAAATAGGTCTGATATCTATGTCTGATCACACTCCCATTAGAGTTTTTCTGCAGTGTTGGAAATCGGGTAATAGGCTATGGTCTTGGTCGCTCCCTTTGGAAGTGGTGCAGGGTGCGGTCTCACAGGAAACTTTGAGAGGGAAAATTAGGGAATATTTTCAAGTTAATACCACAGAGGAGGTGACATTGAATAATGTATGGGATGCCTTCAAAGCTATGATAAGAGGCAAATTGATTCAGATTCAAGTGACAAGATCTAAACAAAGGAATGCCCTGGGAAGAGAATAGGAGGGCATTTTAATTAATGCTCAAGAGGAGGTGGAGGTGAAACAATGTAGGGAGGGGTATAACAAATTGAAGGAGGCCAGGAAACAGTTGGAGTTACTTCAGACAAAGAGGGTGGTGAAATCTCTACTTAATATAAAGTAATTCTATTATGTTAAAGCTAATAAAGCTGATAAAATATTAGCAAGGCAGTTGAAACAACAAAATATGAACCACCATGTTAACGGGATAAAACAGAGTGATGGCTCTATAGCTACAGGAACAGATGATATTGTGAGATACTTTGTGTTATTTTACAAACGGTTATATTCATCATTAAGTCCCAAATTGTAGGCAAGTAAGACATTTTTACAGAACCAGCAGATGCCAAAAGTAAATATAAAGGATAGGGAATGTTTGGAAGAAGATGTAACTAAGGAAGAATTAAGAAAAATGATAAGGAGCGTCCCCTTAAATAAGGCGCCTGATCCAGACGGTTTCTCAGCAGTTTTTTTGTAAGATCTTTAGGAAGGAATTAACGCCAATACTAACAAAAGTGTTTAACTCGTTCCAGCAAAGCAGAAATATAACTAGATCTATGACAGAGGCGAAGGTAGTTTTACTTGGGAAGCCTAATAAAGATTTCACACTTTGTAGTTCCTATCGGCCTATAGGGATCTGGCCGCAAGAATGAAACAAACCCTCCCCTCGTTGATAGGGCTAGATCAATCTGGATTTATAACAGGGAAGCAAACGTGGGTAAAACGAGAAGGGTGATGCACTTGTTAGAGAAAGTGGAGATTAAAAAGGTCCCTGCAACGCTGATATCGTTAGATGCTGAGAAAGCATTCGATAGAGTCGAATGGCCTTCTCTCTTCGAGACATTTGGGTTTTGGCCCCAAATGTATACAGAAGGTGGAGGTCAATTATAAAAATCCTCTAATGCATCTCTCAATTAATTTAAAATTATCAAAAATTATATATATTGAAAGGGGGACGAGGCAGGGTTGCCCTCTTTCCCCTATACTATAGGCGATATACTTAGAACCTGTGTTATTCACAATTAAACAAAATACTGATATAAAGGGGATTACCTTTGGGGGAGAAGTTCACAAGACAGTGGCATATGCAGACGATATGCTGATGACGTTGATGGAGTTAGAGACCTCAATCCCGGAACTAATTAAAACCTTGGATGAACAGGAGAAAATGTTGGGCCTAAAAATCAACATGACAAAATCCAAACTTATGGGGCTGGGTCTCTCAAAGGAAC
Source organism: Ambystoma mexicanum (assembly GCF_040938575.1). Classification (NCBI taxonomy): domain Eukaryota; kingdom Metazoa; phylum Chordata; class Amphibia; order Caudata; family Ambystomatidae; genus Ambystoma; species Ambystoma mexicanum. The sequence continues at coordinate 1,361,875,677 of NC_090930.1, read as the reverse complement.
AGACGCTAAATATGCACATGTTCTCCCCATTCCTAGTGGCAGGGAAGGAAATAATGTACTTGGGGGTGAAACTGACAAAAACAATTGGCCAGCAAATTATTTGGAGTCTTTGCAAAAAATGAAAAAGGTTTTTATCAATGGACCCCATATTAGGGTGTCCTGGTTGGGGCGCATAAACGTGATCAAAATGGTGCTATTACCTAGGTTGCTTTATTTGTTTCAGACCCTCCCAATTCCAATCCCTAAGGCTTTCTTTAAAATAGTTAACTGTCTACATTTATTTGGCTAAACAAACGACCAAGGGTTTCCTTTGAGGTGTTGGTATCCCCTAGTAACAAAGGCGGGTTAGGCCTACCAAACCTGGTGAAGTACTACGTAGCAGCTCAGTTGAGGGTGATTTGTGAATGGTTTCTAATAATGGTGAAAAAAGTTTGGACACTTATAGATACTTATAGATAGGGCAGTGGCAGGGGTATCACTTCCAATTAAGGACAGGCCGCCTAGGACTTACAGAATTGTAGTCCTGAGAACTGAGAACGACATGTGACATTTGGCATCGGATTCTGATGAAAGGTCACTTTTCATCCCACCCCTCACCTTTCACTCCTATATTCAAAAATCCCCAATTCTCGCCGGGATTGATTAAGGTGCCATTAGTCGATTGAAGAGTGAGGGCTGTGTAAAATTAGTAGATATGACTAGTGAAGGAGATATAATGAATCTAAATGATTTGATGCGGCTGAAACGTTCACATGAGAAAGGTGCGAACTACCAAAGGTTTGCACCTTTCTCATGCAAACACACGTACATACTCACACCCACAGACACAACACACCCGTAACACCCCCCACCCACACCCTCAGCACACCCCCAACATAAACAAACCCCACTTACCTTCATCTTCATGCTTGGTTCCTGCAGCGCCAGTTCCCTTTCACTTCCGTGATCGGAAAGAAAGGTCACTTGTCATCCCACCCCTCACCTTTCACTCCTATATTCGAAAATCCCCAATTCTCGCTGGGATTGATTAAGGGGCCTTTAGTCGATGGAAGAGTCAGGGCTGTGTAAAATTAGTAGATATGACTAGTGAAGGAGATATAATGAATCTAAATGATTTGATGCGGCTGAAACGTTCACATGAGAAAGGTGCGAAGTACCAAAAGTTTGCACCTTTCTCATGCAAACACACATACATACTCACACCCACAGACACAACACACCCGTAACACCCCCCCACCCACACCCCAACATAAACAAACCCCACTTACCTTCATCTTCATGCTGGGTTCCTGCAGCGCCAGTTCCCTTTCACTTCCGTGATCGGGAACCGGCGCCACAGGGTCCTTTTCTTTTCTTTTTTTTTTTTTAACGGAAGGCTGCAGGGGTTTTCCCCGCAGCCCCCGCTCACTATACCATAAAGTATAGTGAGCGGGGCGATGCGGGGGACACCCCCGCAGCCCCCTTTTTTAATTTTTTTTTTTTTTAAACGGAAGTCTGCGGGGGTGTCCCCCGCAACTGGGGTTCATACCATGAAGTATAGTGAGCGGGGCGATGCGGGGGACACCCCCGCACACACCATTCTTTTTTTTACAATGCTACCACCAAAGGTTCATACTTTAGGTGTTCGAACCTTTGGTGGTAGCATTTTTAGAACTTTTGGTCATTGCGACCATTTTTTGTCGGTAACATCGTCCTATACCGATATAATGACTTTTGAACTTTGTAACAGTAATTTAAACCTAAAAGAGACAGAGAGATTTGAATATAGTCAGTTGAGGCATTGGTTAATGCACCCAGAAAATAGACACATTGCATGTAGATCGTTGACACAGTTTGAGATTTATATTACTACCCACACGGGAGATAGATATTTGGTGTCTCAGTTATACCAAATATTATTAGCTTGAAACCCTGATGCTATATGACCATATCAAATATCCGTGGAGAGATGTTCCAAAGCAAACTCACTCACTACAATCAAGGGAAATGTGGTACAAAGTAATGATGCAATGGCATTATAGTCCTCAAAGGTTGCACAGAATGTACAAAACTTTCCAAATTAAGTGTTAGAGAGGTTGTGAGGAGGAGGGTAACTGGAATCCCGTTTGGTGGGGATGTCCTAAAATTAAAGGATTTTGGGACAAGGTCTAGAAACAAATGGGGAGTATGTATCCGGGGGCCGGTTCTATGTCAACGGGGGAAATTATGTGTGGATGGTTGTGCCCCGATCTAAACCAAAGCCTGAAACCAACAAAGAAGGCAATATTGTGCATGATGATAGCGGCATGGTTGGTGCTGGCAAAAAATTGGAAAAATGCAGATCCCCCTGTGGATATTGCTTTGGGTGCACAAACTGTGGGACATACTCTCAATGGAATGGCTAACATACAGGAAAGATTGGGGGGGAATGTTGGAATATCTAAAAGGAGACTTTATGCTACAACGGTGCCCACAGAATATTTGTTTGCTGGACATTATGTGAATATCAGAGAATAATTTCACTGTCAAATGTAAATGTGAAATTGAAGTTGATGTCTATGTGCAAGATGTATAAAAGAAACTGTGTTTCTTTGGGAGGGCAGGGAGGTCGGGGGAAGCGGAGAAGGTCCAAATGTTGTTTGTATGTAATAATGGAAAAGTAAATACAAATATTATTTTTTTAAATCACCATTTAATGCTTTGCCTGGCACAGCCGGCGAGGGTAATGTAAGGAACACATGGTGTCAACAGTAAAGACAGACACAAGTGATCACAGTTCAAGGCTGTTTATTAAACTGTATACAGGTTGGAAAAACACCTAATCTGAACCTAAATCTAAGATGGGAGCAGTCGTCGATCATCAAATGAAAATAAGGCAGTCCAAGTGGCGTCATGTCAAATCAAGAGGGCTTATACTAAGAAACCTATTGCCAAAGCTTACAACTAATTCAACAATAGTGTGAGATAGTTTTCAAGAAAAGAAAGAATTGTTCATGAATAATATGTCAGGACGTGGTAGCTCGGATCTCCCTTCGCCACGTTTTGAGCATGGGGTAAAATGGGATCTTGGAGCAGAGTACTCTCTCGAGCTTCCCCAGCACGAGATAACAGTTCTGCTTGCAGCTCTCAGGGCCGTAGATGACCAAGTCTCGTTTCACTTGAAAGTCTCTTGCCTTCGAGGAACTGACGTATTCAATACCAAACCAAAAAGTTCCTTCAACAAAATGAAAGTTTGTTTCCTAGTTTTTCTTTGGATGAGGATCCTTCACCCCTGGATGCCCTTTCTCCGGGTGCTGACCCCTCTTTATTTTCACCCTCCCTCCTCCAGGTTCACTATGGCTTTTCCTTTAGTCACAAATCTTAATGTCTTTTTAAACAGTTCCAGTGGACATCTCTCGGCCGGCTTCACCTTTGTCAACACATTGTTTCTTGGGACTTCAGACTTTGCCCCCTTTCTCCCCCTATTTACTTTCAATGTTTAGGGGATTCACTTCCCTTGCTTTCTCGTGTGGCAGAATTCACTTCCCTTGCTTTCATTAAAGTACTTGCATCAAAGGCTTTCGACTGTACAGGGATTTTGCTTGACCTCCTGTATGAACACTTTGACCTATCTTGGCGGCTCCCCTACAGCATTCTGGTATCTGTAGTTTCACTCAGATGGGGGCTTGACCAGGGTTTCTCGGAACAGCACCCACATGGTGCTGGTCCCTTTCTGGTCCCTTTCTGCATCTGGTCTTCCCTTCACAATTTCACAGTTCTTTGAATTTCTCTCACTTTGCCATTCTGTGACTTTCATTCACCACAGCCCGGTTCTTATCGGTTCCTCCTTTGGTTCACGGGCTCTGATGAACCGTCTGGCTTTTCTCGTAGCTGGAGTCAAGGCTGGTACCACGGTAGCAGGAGTTTCCCTCGCTCCCACTTATCAGCGTCGACACGCTCTATGCACCGTTGATATCTGCTGCAACACACTTGGGCTATTGTCCTCAGTCTTACGATTCCCTGTGCTTTGGTTTCACGGGTCTGCATCGAAAAGGGCAAGGTCATGTCCCTCCTTGTCTGCCTCTCAATATTCACCGCCTTTCTCCAACTCTTGAACTGCTGGGCCTGGATAGCTGTCTTGTCTTGCGGTCTGCCTTACTCGTACTGTGCCCTCTTGCTCTACCTTTTATCCCTGTGGGGAAGGGAAAGGGCCGTCAGGTGTGTGTGATTCTGATCAATTGCCTGACTTTACCTGACCCTTGTATTAGGACATGTCAGGTTCTGGTGTTAGTCCGTTCTCTGGTGTGTTGTGCAAAAGAGTTTGTCAGAAAAGTGAAGGGGCATTGGATTTGGATATCCTATGTGGTAGGATGGGGAAAGGGTGTTGAAAGATACTGCGTCTCACCCGTTGGTGTCCCACTCTCACTCCCCGAGGACCCCGCATCCAGATGATCCTCCCTCCCTGGTCCACCCCCTTGAACTGGATCCAATAGCGATGGCAATGTCCTGGCCACCTGGATGACGGATCCCGGGGACTAGCTAGGGAGACACCTTGAGGTTTCTCACAGTAACCAGTGAGCTTGCCACCCCAGGCTGGCCAGCATCCTCCCTAGAGCACAGGCACCTGGGTTTGCAGCAAACTGGACTGTGATGATTCTCGCTTCGCTTGAGGATACCCAGGCTGGTAATCTTCTCCCAGTCCACAGCACTGACAAATAGATAGTCAATCCTGGAGATACCCATCAGGCCTTTAAAGGTAAGGCTAGCAGGCTGGTCTGAGCCAAACCGGACATTGCAGGCTTGTAGATTGGCACTGTATATCAAACGAGTGGGTTCAATGCCCAATCAATGCAGTCTAGTGGGTTTCTGACACACCACAGTTGGGCTACTCAGCGCAGCATCAAGCTCATCCCAGAGACCCACCAGTTCATCGATTGGCTGTATTTGCATGTTTATTTCCGCCATAGCCAACACCAAAAGGGCTTATTCCCTCTAGTGATTCGCAATCAATAATAATCTGCCACATTTTGTTTAGGTCTACAAAGGGGTACTTTTGTAAATATTGAAAAGAAGCGATTGTCTGCCCTCCCCAGTAACTGATGCCAGACACAGTAAATCATCAGAGTCAACAGATCTTTCCACAAAATTGGGGCCAGCCGAGGGCCCACTAAAGTTAGTAGGCCCCCCTTTGGCCCCCCTTGCAAGCCCCTTGTAGCTGGTTTCACAAAGGAAGCAAAACTCTGAAATAACACAGTGGTCATATCCCATGTTCCCTGCATACAAACCACATCAAACCCCTGCACAAAAATAATCCAATCAGGGTCCTCAAAATGCCTATGAAGCCCTCCCATATTCCAGGAGAGGATCTTCCTGGATAATAGATCGGCAATAGATCGGCAGCCCCTCACATGTGGGAGCCAGTGGATTGCTTTATTCACGAGGGCTTACTCTCATAAGGTTCCGGCCAATAGCGTAGGTACGTTCACCAAGAAGATGTTGATAGTTGAACTCTGTATGCCCCCAGGTTTTGGGGGCCAAGGGTACTAGGGTGGAGGCAAACTTTGTTAGGGCAGCGTGTTGGGTCTAGTATCCACAGAGACAGTTGCACGATTTGAAGGCCTCGCTGGTGGATTTATATTCGAAAATCTGTTGATGGTTTCTGTCAAAGAATATCACTTTTCTGTCTGGTCCTTAGCTGACCAAGTGGATATGACTGAGGAGGATAAGATCTTTGGCCGCCTCTCATCAACTCTACTTGTTGGTACCCATATTTTCAAGTCTTTTGACTTGTCATGGATGGGTGCAAAAATTCCACTGGGCCATAGGTCCGCTAAGGCACAATTTTTGTTGCATATGTTATAGTATGGCTTGAGATACCCTGGTTGCCAGGTGCACTAGATCGTTGCGTGGCAGAAGATTTGCCATTTGTTTGGGTATATTCAGTATGTTGGATCAAACACGAGTGAGCCTGTGTTATGCGGGAATTTGCAAGGGATGTAAGCTTTATCACCTTGTGTTACGCTCACCTGGTTTCTGCGGGGGTGTTGGGGCACGGTTGCAGCCTTCCCTGGAAATTGGTCGCCCTTGTCTGGCTTCTTCCCCTGCACATATGCTGTGGGCTGCAGCGATTGGTGACACTGCTCCTGCGTGGAGATGAGAAATCGTGAGAATGCTGCTATGCGACTGTTCTCCCTCTCAATCCCTTCTTCCCAAAGTGTGGTGAGCATGCGCCGATGCATATAAGCTCACCTGTTGAACAATGATGAGCTCTCCATCCTGCTTCTCACTGCAGGGGCGCTCTTGATGGACCGAGTTCCTTCACTGGTCCATTGTAGGTGGCAGCCCACTCCAGCTGTGGCTACTCCACTCCTGATGGTAAGTGTCTTAAGGCTTTCAAATATTGTGATGTTGATTCCTGATTATTGTCCTTGTCTTTTAATGATGTCTTTCTTCTGCTTTCTCCCCACAGGCGAAGTTGCGGCCCTGCGGTAGTTGCGGTGCATGAAGTGAGGCCAAAATGCAAGAGAATGGCTCCCACGATGCTCCGACAGCAGGTGAGTGTTAACGCAATGTCTTTGTGAGTTCTAACCTTGTCTTTATCTTTTCTCTTGCAGGATTGCTCACTGTGCCTGAGTCCAGCTGGGTCCTTTATGCCGTATTGTCCCAAAGGGACAATGAAAAGTTATGTTACCCCTTGACCTCATCCCCTGATGGTGCAAGGTCTGTGTTTCTGGGCCAGTGGCCATGACAGCACTCCCCAACAAGGCCCCTCTCATGGGTGTTCTTTCTCCTGGTCCTGGCTTGGTGGGATTGTCACGATGGAATTGTTTGATCAGTCGTGGTACTTGGATAAATTCACTGGGTTCCCAGGTACGGTCTTGAGGTCCATAGCCCTTACAGTCTATAAGGTAGTACAATTTTGATCTTGAAATCCAGAATAGCCTTGACCTCGTATTCCGGTTCTCCTTCTATGAGATCGGGTTCGGGTGGCACTTCAATCCGAGTACCGGGTTTCATTGATTTCAGGAGTGAAACATGGAATACCGGATGGATTTGCATATTAGATGGTAGTTCCAATTTCATGGCAGCAGGGTTTATCACGACTTTGATGGGATAAGGCCCCAGGTACCAGGGACGGAAGGGTTGTGGTCCTGTCAGGGGAATGTTTTTGGATGCTAACCAGACCTTGTCTCTGACCTGATAATATGGGGCCTCTCTTCGGTGTCAGTCTGCAAACTTTTTTTGCTTCTCTTCAGCTCTAGTGAAATGTTCAACTGCTTCTTTAAGAATCCGGATGATGGTTTTATGTAAGTTTGTCACCACTGGCATTTCCAATTAGTCAAGTGAATCAAAAACGGACGTTCGAGGATGTCGACCATGCATCGTGTGTCATGATCCATAGAATGCATCCCTTTTGGACTTCCTGGTCCATGACACAACGGGGCTTGCACTCCTTAGTACTTCCAACATGGCCATCTAAAGTGGAACGCTCTCCACCAGCCTCAATGTCAGACGTAGCACATTCTATAAAGAGACCACGCCCCGCGGCCCCGTGCGTCTCAACGCTACCGCTTGTAGTGGCTAGACGTGTGCTCCGTAGTTTGCTGTAACTAATCTCTTGTTTCCTGGTTCCCGGACCCTCGATTCCCCTTCTACCTTTCCTTCCTCCTTATTCTGAGTACACCTCCCTCATTTCCTGGACTTCCCAGAGATTCCAAGTACCCCTGGACGTTGAACGCTGAACGCACGCTGGAACCAGAAGACGCTCGTTCGGGGTTGTACAAAACCCGATCCGTACGCAAGAAGACTCCTTCCAAGAATTCCAGCAAACATCGAAGTCAGGTGAGAAAGGGGGAATTCTGTGACAGATTGAGACGCCAAACGACCTGCAAGCCAAGCGGCATGCAAGAATTAACGACCGAGGTGCAGAATCTGAAAGCGGAGAAAGCAGCATTAAAACAATTAGTTTTGTCCCGTGATTCCGCTACAAAGGAAGGCGTACTACTGGGCGGCATAGTTGATAAATACGATGGGTCTGCGAAAACCCCTTTGTGTATTCCTTGACTCCTGTTTAGTCCATTTTACCTTTAAGCCCTACTATTTTTCTACCCCCAGGGCTAAGGTGGGCTTTATAATTACGCACCTTTCCGGGAATGCACTAACCTGGGTCACACCTTTAGTCAATTCTGAAGATGCCCTCCTGGATGACTACGACGGATTTATACAGGCTCTTAAGACCATGTGTGACCGCCCAGAACAGGTCTATAGCGCCCAGTACGTCCACTTAATGTCCACTTTACCTTTAAGCCCTACTATTTTTCTACCCCCAGGGCTAAGGTGGGCTTTATAATTTTGCACCTTTACGGGAATGCACTGACCTGGGTCACACCTTTAGTCAATTCTGGAGATGCCCTCCTGGATGATTACGACGGATTTATATAGGCTCTTAAGACCATGTGTGACCGCCCAGAACAGGTCAATAGCGCCCAGGTATGTCTACTTAATGTCCAACAAAGTTCCCAGGACATGCTTACATATGTAACACATTTTAAACATTTGGCTAAAGAAGCGGATTGGTCCTCAGAAGCATGCTTTACTCTTTTTCGAAGAGGCTAAATGAAGACATCAAAGATGAACTAGCCAGAGTGGCTCGCCCAGGTTCATTCCAGGCCCTTATGGATCTTGCTATGCAGATAGACTTTCGTATCCAGGAAAGGAAGGCAGAGAAGAAGAAAACCAAGATGCCCTTCCAGAAAATTCCCATAGAGACCTCCTCGAAGTCTGACCCTAGTCCTGCTTCTGTAAATGACCCACAACCCATGCAAATAGGGGCTTTCCGTGGACCCATATCCCCGCAAGAAAGGATGCGAAGGATCCACACAGGGTTACGTATGTATTGTGCCTCGGATAAACATCTAGTTAGAGAGTGTCCTCTAGCCCCTCCACGGCGTTCAGGAAATGCCAGCTCCCGATCCTAGATGGAGCAAGGCTTCGGGAGAGAGATGTTTGCTCCACATCTATTCCATCCTTGAACTCTCCTGGACAGAACAATCTAGTGATATTACAGGCCTTTCTATCGCCATCCAAGAATGAGACCTACCCCATTTTGGCTTTGGTGGATTGTGGAGCCATGGGGATTTTCATAGATCAAGATTGGGTCTTTAACCACCACATTCCATATGAAACTCGAGGCATCATGCAACCTGTGGAGGCTATCGACAGAAGGCCTCTTTCCTCAGGACCCATAACCCTACAGACCAAAGAGATCCTGCTCTCGATAAACCATCATCGAGAGGTGATCAAATTTGACATCATAAAGTCAGCTCATTACCCAATGGTACTGGGTATGCCCTGGTTACAGAAGCACAATCCATACATCAACTGGGCAGCAGGATCCTTGTTTCTTGGTTCAGAGTATTGCATGTCTCACTGTCTATTCCTGGATTCCCCGTCGACATTTTCCGAAAGCACGCCAACAGACCAGCAAGGCCCATTCATGGTTTCAAATATTATCCAGGTTCCTAGGGCCTATCAGGATTACACTGACGTGTTTTCAACTGCTTTAGTTCAGGCCCTACCCCCTCACAGACCTGAAGACTGCGCTATTCATACCGAACCCTCAGCAGTGATTCCTTTTGGAAAGATGTTCATTTTATCCGAACCAGAAAAGAGGGCCCTCCGAGAATACTTGGATACCAACCTTGAAAATGGCACCATACGACCATCCAAATCTCCAGCTGGAGCTTCGTTGTTTTTTGTTCCCAAGAAAGACACTAAAGAGCTTAGGCCTTGTCTTGATTATCGTGGGTTAAATCAATGCACCCTCAAGGACCGCTACCCATTGCCCTTGATCTCAGATATCCTGGAAGCGGTGAGAGGAGCCGTAGTTTTCACAAAATTGGATCTCAGGGGTGCCTACCATCTGATCCGTATTAGGGAAGGAGACAAATGGAAAACAGCCTTTAGAACACCCTTTGGTCACTTTGAATACCTGGTCAGGCCCTCCGGACTTGCTAATGCCCCAGCGGTCTTCCAACGTTTCATGGACAGGGTGTTTTCTGACATGCTGTTCCTCTTCGTCATAGTTTACCTGGACGATATCTTGATATACTGCAAGGACCATCTATGGCATGAAGAACATGTTAAGGCAGTCTTACAATGGCTACATGAACACAAGCTCCTAGCTAAACCCGAGAAATGCCTTTTTCATGTCTCTACTGTTAACTATCTAGGATTTGTCCTTAGTCCAGAAGGAATTGGAATGGACCACTCAAAGGTAAAAGCCATACTATCTTGGCCTGTTCCCACTACTGTGAAACAGATTCAATCCTTCCTGGGACTCGCCAACTTTTAACAGAAATTCATACCTTTCTTTTCTGAGATAGTCCAACCGATCATTACATTGTTGAAGAAAGATACTCCCTTTCTCTGGACATCAGCCCACGATGAAGCATTCCAACGATTGAAAGCAGAGTTTACCCAAGCCCCCATCCTGGCTCAACCTGATATTAATCGACCTTTCCTAGTGGAGACGGATGCCTCTAACTATGCCATAGGAGCAGTGCTAAAACAGAAATTCGAGGACAATTTAGGACATCCCATTGCTTATCTTTCACGAACCCTGACTCCCAGCGAGACTCATTATTCCGTCTTGGGAAAGGAGCTGTTAACCATCCATCAAGCCTTCACAGAATGGCGTCATCTACTTCTGGGAGCAAAACATCCTGTTCAGGTCCGTACAGACCATCGAAATCTTCAAGTTCTACAATCTCTGGAATGTAGGAATAGCCGTTAAGCCCGTTAGGACTTCTTTGCCCAGTACCAGTTTCACATCCATCATGTCCCCGGATCACAGAACATAATTGCTGATGCCTTCTCCCGACGTCCCGACTACGAAACTCTTGAAGATCGGTCCTTCCCGAAGATGTTTCCCGACACAATTTTTGTAGCCCAAGCAATCAGCCTCCTGGAAGACATTCGGATGCAAACCCAGTCCTCTGAGATCTGGAAGGACTTTACGGGGAAAAATCAATGGAATCTTAGAATGCCTGGTCATTCCCACACAGAAACTACAACAACGGATAATAAACCTCTGTCACAATACCCTTCACTTAGGACATTGTGGCATCACCAACACCCTCCGTCTAATACAAAGACAATTTTGGTGGCCAAAAATGAAAATTGACGTTCAACTGTACATTCAAGCATGTGCAGTCTGCAATCAAAACAAGCATGATAACAAGAAACCGGCGGGTCTCCTACTTCAACCTACGCTACCGACAAGGCCCTGGGAATTCATCGCTACGGACTTTATTGTGGAATTACCACCTTCCACAGGTTACACGACTATCATGGTCACCATTGATTTATTCACCCATATGGCTCATTTTACACCATTGTACAAGTTACCATCTTCTTCAGAACTCGCTGGCATCTTCCTGGAACACATATTTCGACTTCATGGGCTCCCTTCCAAGATCATATCAGACAGAGGACCTCTATACATCTCTCAATTCTGGAAACACTTATGCCGTATACTAGGAATCCAACGTGCCCTCTCTTCAGGTTATCATCCACAGACTAACGGGGCTACCGAATGTGTGAACCAGACCCTGGAGCAATATCTTTGTTGTTTTGCCACCAAGGTACAGGACGATTGGTCACTGTTAATACCTGTGGCTGAAATCGCCTACAACAAATCTGATCACTCGGCGATCAAGACCAGCCCTTTTTTTTGCAGCCAAGGATTCCACCCTTCGGTTCTACCTTCTTACCTTCTATTCTCCCACATCCCACACCAGTACCAACAGTCAACTCCTGGATTGAAACTCTCATCAACCTACACAAGGAAGCCAAAGAACACTTAGAAAGGGCCCGAACTCACACCAAACATTATGCGGACTCCAAGAGAACTGCATAAGAAGGTCCTGTCTTATGCAGTGGGCGATAAGGTCTGGCTGTCCTCGAAACTACTGCCTCGACATCTACAACCAAACAAATTGGCTCCCCGGTACTATGGCCCCTTTTCCATAAAGGAAATCATAAATCCAGTGACCTTCTGGCTCAATTTGCCAGACTCCTGGAAGAAGATTCATCCAGTTTTTCACACTTCTTTATTAAAGCCTTACATCCAGTCCTCCCGGAAGTCCTTAAGACCCAACCCGTGGACGACCAACTGGAATATGAAGTATCAAGAATATGCGACTCTAGGTATAAACGGGGTCAACTTCAATACCTGGTTTAGTGGAAAGGATATCCTCCTAGTGAACGCACCTGGGAACCATTCTCAAATCTGAATACCCCCCGATTACTCACAAGGTATCATCTCATACACCCGGGCAAACCTGGTGGGACAGGTTTTCAGAGTAGGCATGCTGTCATGATCCATAGAATGCGTCCCTTTTGGACTTCCTGGTCCCTGACACCACGGGGCTTCCACTCCTTAGTCCTTCCAACATGGCCGTCTAACGTGGAACGCTCTCCACCAGCCTCCACGTCAGACATAGCACCTTCTATAAAGAGACCACGCCTCCGCGGCCCTGCGCGTCTCACCGCTACCGCTTGTAGGGGCTAGACGTGTGCTCCGTAGTTCGCTGTAACTAATCTCTTGTTTCCTGGTTCCCCGGCCCTCGATTCCCCTTCTACCTTTCCTTCCTCCTTATTCAGCCTTGATTCCGGATCCCATGTACCGCCTCCGAGTACATCTCCCTCGTTTCGTGGACTTCCCGGAGATTCCAAGTACCCCTGGACGTTGAACGCTGAACGCATGCTGGAACCAGAAGACGCTCGCTCGGGGTTGTACAAAACCCGATCCGTACGCAAGAAGACGCCTTCCAAGAATTCCAGCAAACATCGAAGTCAGGTTAGAAAGGGGGAATTCCGTGACACCGTGTAGAATGGAGTCTGTCCGGTGGTAGTGTGGATGGAATTGTTGTAGGCATATTCAGTCAACCAAAGTATGTCCTTCTAGGATTCCTCAGTTTGTTGCAACATACACCTTAGATATTGCTCCAAGGTCTGGTTGGTCCGTTCCGTTTGGCTGTCGGGTTGAGGATGATGACTAGTGGATAACCGAAGGTCGATTTTGGCTATTTTGCGGCATCTCCTCCAGAGTGCTGAGACAAACTGAGTTGCACGATCTGATATTAGTACTGATGGGAACCTGTGTAGTCTGACAATGTGTTCCAGAAAAACAGTGGCGAGGGCAGAAGCACTGGGGAGTCCTTTTAATGGGATACAATGGGCCATTTTGAAGAACAAATCGACGATAACTAAGGTGGTGTTATATCCATTGCAGGGAGGAAGGTCTGTGATAAAGTCCATTGACAACGTATGCCATGGTGCTGGCAGTACCATCAAAGGACGCAATAAACGGTCCGGGTTTAGTTTTTGAGATTTGTGTTGTGCGCAGCTACCACAGGTTGCGATAAATTGGGCAATGTCTTTTCTCCAAGTTGGCCACCAATCGTTTTTTTTGTATTTTAGCTTGTCTTGGCAATCCCTGGATGTCATTACACTAGTGAATTATGATAGTTTGCTATTATTTGGTTTTGTAGTTTCTTGTCCGGAATGTACAGTCTCCCTTGGAAGTACGGTAGGTCATTTGCAATGTTGAATTTGTCTCCTCTATATAGCCATTCCTGTTGTGTTGCTTGATTCATCTTAGATCAGAAATCCGTTTTCAAGTCGTCCAAACAGGTGGTTGCAACAATCTTGTTCTGGATTTGTTCTGCAGGAATGATGGCCACAGGTTCAGATGTGGTAAAAGCTTCTTTGTCCTCACTCATGCGTGAAAGAGCGTCTGCCTTCCCATTTCAAACTCCGGGTCTGTAGGTGATGGTAAAATCATATTCCGCAAAGATAGCCCAATGAAGTTGGCGTGAGGATTGGGCCTTGGCGCTCTTCATGTATTGCAGATTGCGGCGATCCGTGATGACAGTGACTGTATGTCTCGCTCCAAGAAAGTGGTGTCTCCATGCTTTGAAGGCTGCTTTAATCACTAGCAGTTCTTTGTCTGTGATCGCATAGTTCAACTCTGGTGCAGAAAACCTACGGGGACCAGAATGCTATAGGATGTAATTGTCCTGTTTCAGGGTCCCTTCGCGACAATACTGCCCCCATGGCTACTTTGGAGGCATCTCTTTCGACCACGTATGGCAGGTCCGGTCGAGGGTGTCGAAGAAATGGGGCTTTGGTGAAGGCAAGTTTCAGCTCCTGGAATGCTTTCTCTGCTTCTGGAGACCAAAGGAATTTCTTGTTTTTTCTAAACAGGGAGGTAATTGGATGTACTATCTGCGAAAACCTTGGAATAAACCAACGATAAAAATTGGCAAATCCGAGCACACTTTGTACTCCTTTTATGGATGTCGCTGATGGCCATTGGAGGATAGCATCCACCTGGCGTGTGTCCATGTGTACTCCTCGTGGTGTGAGCATAAAGCCCAAAAATTCGACCTCTTTTACATGGAAGAAACACTTCTCTAACTTGGCAAACAGCCGATGTTGTGGGAGCTTTTTCAACACTGCTCGTACATGGCCGACCTGGTCCTCCTTGGAAGCTTAGTAAATGAGAATGTCATCAATGTAGACAAGCGCGCAAACGTCCAATAATTCACAAAGAACGTCCTTCATAAAAAATTGGAACGCCGCTGCGGCATTACATAACCCAAAGGGCATAACCTGGCATTCGAAGAGACCATACTTTGTGCTGAAAGCCGTCTTCCACTCATCCCCCTTTTTAACTCTTACAAGATGATAGGCTCCTCATAGATCTAGTTTTGTGTAAATTTGAGCATACGTTACCTGATCCAAGAGCTCCGGGATACGTGGCAGTGGATATCTGTTTTTTACCGTGATCAGGTTAAGTGCTCTATAGTCAATACAAGTTCTTAAGTCACCCTCCTTTTTAGGTACAAAAAAGAGAGCCGAGGAGGCAGGGGACTTGGACGGACAGATAAAGCCGTTAGCTAGATGATGATCCAGGTAAGAGTTTAGGTGCTGGTTTTCCTGCTCCGTTAGGGCGTAAATCCGACTGTAGGGGATTTGGGCCCCAGGCACCAGATCGATTTGGGAATCGGAAAGGCCTGTGTGGAGGCAGGATGTTCACTTTCTCTTTCTGAAAAACATCCTGGTAATCCAGATATTCAGGTGGTAAGGAACCAGTGAGTCCCATAATGGTTCTTGTCTTTGGTTTTGGGTTACCAACATTTTTATTGTAACAGTTGTTAACACACTCTTGAGGAAAGGTCAAAACACGTTTTCGCCAGTCGATCCTAGGGTTGTGGGTTTCCAGTCAAGGCATTCCTAATATCATGTGGAACTGAGGAGCACCAATGAGATCAAAGGTAATGGGCCTCATTACGACCCTGGCGGAACGGGTTAAACGGCGCCGTAAAAGGCTGCAGCGCCGTTCAACCCGTTCCGCCACATTACGAGGTCCCCTTGCGGGACACGTTAAGCACGCCTGGGAAAACCAGGCGTGCATACCGGGTCCCGCGAGGGGAAGAGGGAGCAAACAACGGGCCATCTCGTAATGGCCCGTTGTTTACTCCCTCTCCCATTCCCATTCAGCCCTATGGGGGTTGAAATGGGAATGGGGATGAACCGTGTCCGTGTCCTCGAGTGAGGAATTACCGGGCCATCCGAACTCGGAATGGTCCGGTAAGTCCTCATTCCGAGGACACGGATGCGGTTTTGCCGGCAGCCATGCCGCCAATAGCGGCATGGCTACCGGCATACCTCGTAATGAGGCCCAACGTCTTCTTGATGACCATCCTGACACAAAAGCATGACTTTTTCGGTATACTGGGTCACTGGCCCGGACGATAGCTGAGAACCATCCACTGCTGTGACGTTTTCCGATTTCAGCTTTTGTCGGAGAGGAAGACCTAATCGTGCAGCCAGATCTTGGTCAATATAATTTCCCACGGCTCCACTATCAATGTATGCCTCCAAGGCATGTATCTTTGACGGTTGTTTGTGGTTAACCAAAAGTCCCGGGATGACTAGATGTGAGTGTTAGGCAGAAACCTGTGCAGTTCCCTCTAGGACCACTGCAAAAGATTTAAGACTACAGCTGTTTGGCAGTAAACCCACTTGGTAGCAGTCTGTACCACACAGATTCACTTGGTAGCTGTGGCTGAGCAGTCAGACTTCCCTCAAGAAGAGTTAGGCAGTATACAGAGTATTCACAATTGGTCAAAAGAACACAGTAGAACAAGCAAACACTGACCAGAGCTTGGTGTAAAAGAGATATAATTATTTATTTAAAACCACATCTAATAAAACACACAGGCACTAATATTAAGCAGTTCAAAAACACGGTCACTAAAAGATATACACTCCCTTAAAAGAATATTAGACAAGTCTTAAGTAAAGCGCCACTTATTTTCAGACAGCGGTGAGCGCTTAAAGCAGATGGCACTCTAATAATTCGTTTAAAAGGCAGAGCATAAATTGAAACAGATCCCAACACTTTCAAAAGAACACAGCAAGAGAGGAAGGCAGATTCAAACCGTGAAGTTAGAGTTCAGAAAGCCGGGTCCACTTTAAGAGGATCAGAACGAAATGTGTCCAAGGTCACACGGTTGAAAAGTGCACAAAAGTCCCGAAAAGGTTCAGAAAGAGTTGGACCAAAAGAAAGGGACCAGTTAGATGGTCAAGGCGGCCAGCCCAGTCCAGAAGGTTAAGGGATTATTATTACCTTGTAGCAATCTTTAGAAAGGGAGGCCTGGCGGACACGGTACCTTAAAGTGGTGAGAATACTCCAGCGGGGGCAGTTGTTCCTGGCAGCGGATGCAAGTTGGTGCTTCGTCCGGGGGAAGAGAGGATCTCGTCGTGGAGGAAGACAGGAGTCCGTTGCACTGCCAGGGAAGAAACCAGCCGCGGAGTTCTCAGTTAAAAGGAGCGGTCCTTTTATTCGCGGTCCAGTGGTAAGTGGCTATCCGGTTGCCGGGGTGCTTGGCACGGGCAATTCGACCACAAGACGTCCTGGGATGCGAGGAAAAGAAGGTAAACTGGTTGTGCCCACCAGTCAGGGTAAGAAGACTCTCCAGCCGGGAGATCTTCTCTGTCGTCGGGAAGTTGTGAGTCGGTTCCGCAGGGCTCCACCGGTGGTGTCGTCATAGCAGGTCTGCTCAGCTTCTCTCTCGTCGGATTCTCAGGTCCTGTGGCGACTTCTGAAGTTCCAGTCCCAAAAGCCCTGCTTTTATGCAGCACACCCGCATTCACTCAGCCTAGCTGTCAATCAAACATGCTAAGTGGTGAGCCGGCCAGCTCACCACTTGGGCCAATCACACAAGAGTGTGACTTGAGTTACCAAGGTAACTCAGTCCAGGGTGCCTAAACCCCCTCCCACACCCCCTGTGGTACCCAGACAGAGTGGCACCACTTTTGGAGGCTTCTGTGGAGAAGCCCGCCAAAAAGTGGAACAAAGGGCTCGACTTGGGTTGGAGTCACAGAAGAGAACACAAACACCATTTTAGAATCGAGGTCTGGCAAAAAATACCAACCGGCGAATTAATATTAAATAAATAAACCAGCGGTATGTTCGAGGCTATGAGAATTAAATAATTAAAGTTGGTAGCCTCGAACAATGGGAAAATCCCATAGAGATATATTTGCGGTCGAATATAAAAAGTAGTATCCACTGCCACCAGCCAAAACTCGATTAGGGGGGACGGAGACGTGCCCCCTCGACTAACAGACCCCGGGGCAATCGAATTTCCCCGACCAGTACGTCCACAATATGATGGTTTGTACAGATTTCTGTTCATAATTTGGGACTAGTAAAGCCAATGGTGACTTTACATGCCCTGGGAGACAGTAGTCAGTCCCAGGGTATGGAGTCTATGGTGGGGTGTCACTATGACACCCCTGTGTCACTGCACAGAGGGTGCAGTGTAACACACATAGTAAAAACACATGAGACCCTATGGAGTAAAGGACCCCATAGCCCATAAAACACATTCACAGTCAAAGGAACACCACAAATCATGTCCAAGAGTGGGAGAAAAGAGTCTCACTCTTGGCAGGAGAATAAAACAAACTCCAGAAATCCAGCAAAGCTGCTGGGGGACTCACTAGGTTAGGAAATTCAGCCTGAACAGAGAATTCTCCCTAACAGTGAGGTCTGTATTGATTCCTTCTTTTCACTCGACAAGTGGACCCCTACGCTTGCCAGGCGTTGGAGTTTCCCAGATCTTGTTCCTTTTCCTCGTCGTCTTTGTCCATTGCTCCAACTAATTTCTTGGGTGGTTTCACCGGGCATTCTCGGAGGAAGTGCCCTGCTTTCCCACAGTATAAGCAGAGCTGTTGTTGCCTCCTTTTCTCCCTTTCAGCTTTGGTGATAGGGCTCCGTAATCCACCAATATGCATTGGTTCAGTTTGTTTGTGGTATTTGGCTTGATGGTCACGGGTTCGCACATAGACCGACCTCCCTTCAGCTCTTGTTCGGTCTATTTTTCGATTCTGCAATCTGTGATCAAGCTGCACAGTCAAGTTGATGTATTCCACACATCCCTCGGGGGTATTTACTGCCTCCGAATATGAGAGTACAAATGCGACTCTGGCTTGATCGTTAGAAAAAGCCCCAGGCTGGCACAAAAAATGAAGGCGACATTAGTTCATGAATATAGCATACTTATTAGGGTAACCAATAAAGCGTCCGGGCGGGGCCAGTGCCGTAGCACCTGGAAGAACCACTTGAACTGGTGTTGAAGGCTGCGGCGTGGGAGGCTGGACAAATCCAGGTAGTGGAAGCTGACCTGCGTGGGCCTGAAGCATTTGTCTTGCCAAGTTGTCAGTTCATTCTCGATCTACAATAAGATCCCTCCTTAAGGCATTGGTTTCCTGTCAGGAGGCATGGACTTCAGCATGTAATTCCCCCAATAGTTGGGCCAACTGATTTGTTTCCGAAGTTTCCATGATGCCCAGGCAGAGATTCGTAGAGGCTTCGCGTTCTGTTATGCTCACTTGGTCTCTGCGGGGACATTGGGGCACGGTTGCAGCCCTCCCTGGAAATGGGTCACCCTTGTCCGGCTTCTTCCCCTGCACATATGCTGTGGGCTGCAGCGATTGGTGACACTGCTCCTGCGTGGAGATGAGAGATCGTGAGAATACTGCTATGCAACTGTTTTCCCTCTCAAACCCTTCTTCCTAAAGTGTGGCGAGCATGCTCCGACCCATATAAGCTCACCTGTTGAATAATGATGATGAGCTCTCTGTCCTGCTTCTGACTGCAGGGGCGCTCTTGAAGGACCGAGTTCCTTCATTGGTCCATTGTAGGTGGCAGCCCAGTCCAGCTGTGGCTACGCCACTCCTTATGGTAAGTGTCTTAAGGCTTTAAAATATTGTGATGTTGATTCCTGATTATTGTCCATGTCTTTTAATGATGTCTTTCTTCTGCTTTCTCCCCACAGGTGAAGTTGCGGCCCTTCGGTAGTTGCGGTGCATGAAGTGAGGCCAAAATGGAAGAGAATGGCTCCCACGATGCTCCGACAGCAGGTGAGTGTTGGTTTTAGGTTGAGCGTGAAGATGTGTTAAAAGCGTGACCTTAAACGCAATGTCTTTGTGAGTTCTAACCTTGTCTTTATCTTTTCTCTTGCAGATTGCTCGCCGTGCCGCAATGTCTGGTTTTGAGTGCTGCCTTCCAGAGGTCTGGAGATGACTGATGAATGCCGGAGTCCCCGATGATGCGTGCCGACGAAAGCAGGTTCCAAGGTAAGTGTTGAGGCTGGAAACAAAGATAAGATGCTGATGCTGGTTGCTGGTAACAAAGGTAAGATGCTGAAGCTGGTAGCTGGAAACAAGGTAAGATGCTGAGGCTGGTAGCTAGAACCAAAGGTAAGATGCTGAGGCTGATAGCTGGAACAGAAAGGTAAGATGTGCTCAAGCAGCAGTGAGCGTTGCGCTGCCATCAGTGCAGAATAACGCAAAGCGATTGCATGAAGACTGGGCGTGCTTATATAGTCTAGCTCTGGCCACGACCATTAGCCTTGGCTCACCGGCCCCACCCTGCCACTCCTAAGGTTGCTGCACGTGCAATACAGCTTTCCCAAACAGCCACTCCCGAACAAATGCATGTGGAGATTCCTGCATGAAAAATAAAGCACTTTGCACCAAACCAAGTGTGTCAGTTTACACCTTTTAATGAGCCTGGTGCCAAAGGCGCCAGGACTGAGTCCAGCTGGGTCCTTTATGCCGTATTGTCCCAAAGGGACAATCAAAAGTTATGTTACCCCTTGCCCTCGTCCCCTGATGGTGCAAGGTATTTGTTTCTGGGCCAGTGGCCATGACACCTTGCTCTTTAGATGAAAGGTAACTTCCTTGAGCTTATCAAGTTCCAATATAATGGCACTCAAGATTTTGGTGCTGCAGGAGCACAGGTTGCTTTTACAGGTGGCGTCCAAAAGGTTCTGCTCAATGGTCGAGTTAGAAATGATGACTGCATCCCTATGGGTTTGAGATTCCCCTTAGAGATGTTCCCTGGTATTGTGGTATTTGTAGCAATTGGTTCGTTGGGGTTTTTACCCATGCTCTGATCACGTTCACCCAGGGAATCACAATCATCTAGGAGAATATTGTGACTGCTGAGGGCAATACCAGGTGCAACTACCACCACCACCACCTCCTCGGACTCATTAACACACTTGGGAGTTTGCACATGGGATGCCGGTATCGTACTGCTCTCTTTTGGGGGGCTCCTGCTTCCCCCTTTCCACATCATCCACAGTGTCTCCTTTGGGAGAGGCGGTCACTGGCATGCTCTCCTTTACAGTGGCTGATCCTGGGGCTAACCTTGAGGTGTTGCCTCCCCACACTCCTCCTCCTGCTATTTCCTCACCATGAAACCCATACCTATCCTTGTCCCGGGCAGCCTGCATAGGGCATTTATCCCTCGATTATGGGTGACATTCAATTGCCCCCCCCGCCTCTGAGCCCAGTGCTGCATAAAGGAAGCCACCATCTCTGAGGGACGCCACTCTGCCGAGCGAGGGTGCTGGATATCAGCTGGCTCAAAGAAATGTTCCCCTATCATATCCCAGAGTACGGGTTTCCCCTCCAAAGTGTCCTTCTTTTTAACCTTCTTCCTCTTAGGAGGAGAATCTGAATCTGAATCTGTGGAAGAAGAGGAGGATTTTGTAGAAGAGGGGAACCCTTATCCATGCTTCTACGCCTCTTTTGGGAAGGGGACCCTAACTCACATGCTCAGTTTTAGCTGCACATTTCCGAGGCCTAGCCTCCTCTGACCAAGGGACCGCCTCAAAAGCTGAAGCGAGGGTATTGTTCACATCTCACAAAGCATTATTTACAGACTCTTGGACCATCCTACGAAGGTTTTTGTCCCCGGCCTATGAACTATGACTTGTTTAACTGGGACCCCATTACCCTTAGAGGAACTTCCCTGGCTGATTAAAATGCCCCCTTCATTCCCCTGAAGCTCCTCACTCCTAGGATCTGACATGGTTTTATTGAAAACTTGTGACAGAAAACACCAACACACCTTTAAATAAAGGGACTTTAGGAAGCAATTGCCTAAAACTGCAACTAAATGGCAACGAAATAGCACGCCACGAGCAGAGGCTGCCCCTCGCCCCAGCAGGCCAATGCCAAGTCACACAGATGAGGGAAGAGAGGCCGAGCAGGCAGGGGCCCACAGCAACCCTGCAGGAACTTCAGAACACTCTGAAGCTGAGCAGGCTTCTCTTTGGCTATAAGCCTAGAAAGTGTGGCACTGGCACAAAGTAACCTTTTGCTGTTAAAAGAACTGCGGAAACAATGGCGGCAAGCGTGTGATGTGCAGAGAAAAATGGCACCAAGATGGCGCTGGAGAGCTCTTCCGTGATGTACACACGGCATGAGCCCCAACCCCAGGGATTTGCGCCAAGGGAAGCAGATCTGGCCTGCGTGTCGCTGTGACGCGAGCACAGCATACCCCAAAATTCCTAGGGCACAATCGCCTGTACCACGGACGCTGCCTGGCCCAATGACTGAAGCAAAAGCACCCGACTCAAGAGAACGCTGTTAGGCAGAATCCAGTGCAGTTCCCTTAGGGAGCACTACACCAGATTAGGACTACAGGTGAGAGCAATAAATCCCCTTTGGTATCAGTCTGTACCACAAAGATTTAGTTGGTAGCTGTGGCTGAGCAGTCAGACTTACCTTAAGAGGGAGATGAGCAGTATTCAGGGTTTACACAATAGGTATCACAGTACTATGGAACAAGGAAACACTGACCAAAGCTTTGTATCAAAAAGAGAATATATTTATTCTAAACACATTTAGTTCAACACATAAATCACAGTTGATAAAGTAAGTCAAGTTTATTCAAGGAAAAGTATATACAACTCCCTATTCAATTGTAGACAAGTTTGCAGTAGAGTGAAAACTGAGCAAAACGGCACAGTGAAAACCACCTACAAGTGGCACTCTACAATTTACCGAAAGGGAGGGAAAGCACAAGTTAAACCGAAATATCTTCAGACACCCCCTAGCAACACTTCCCTGAAGTTTTGTGAACAAGTAATGCACAGTGACACTTTAGCAGAAAGATAAGTGAATGAAAACTGAGCAAAATGGCACTCCACAAGTTAAAACAGTAGGAAGGAAGGGGGGTTTAGAAGATTTAGGTGTATCAACACATTTCTCATTGAAAACCAATCTAGTGAGAGCAGATCTAACAAATCAGCCAGAGTCAATAGTCTGAGCCAGAGTCAGTGGTACAGGACCAAGAGCTTAGGAGCAAAAATGTTCTTGTAGCTGCAGTCAAGTCTTTAGTAGAAAAATATTGAAGAGGTGGATGCGAGGCGAAAGACAATGTTAAGAGAGAGGGCAGCCAACCCAACAGGTAGATAAAGGATTTAAAACCCTTTAGGGCTACCACGGGAAAAGGGAGGCCTGGCGGAACAATGTACCTTAAACGTGAAGAAGTGGCTCCTGCGGTGGCGGTTGTTCCTGGTAGTTCCTGCAGTTCAAGGGGTCCAGCAGAGGAAGATAGGCTCTTGTCGTGGAGGAAGGTTCGAGTCACTGCACTACCCAGGGATGAAACCAGCCGCGGTGCTGCCAATCGAAGTTTAAAAGGTACGCTCCTTTTCATCGCGGTCCGGGTCGATAGCTGCCTGGCTATCCGGTCTCCAATTGCGGGGCACTGTCGATTCGACCAAGGCAGGTCCGGAGAAGCGATGGGTAAACTGGTTGTTCCAACCAGCTCAAGGGAAGAAGGCTCTTTCGATGAAGATCTCCTCTCGTTGTGTGGAAGAAAAGTGGTGAGACGATCCGGCAGGGCTTCACCGGTGGTGTAGATGCTGAAGATGTCTGTGGCTTCACTCCTTTTCGGTTCCGTAGTTCCAGTGGCGACGTCTTGCTCTTCTAGTCCTCAGGACCCTGCTTTTATGCAGAAAGAGACCCATTCATACAGCCTACCTGTCACTCACACAGTGGAGTTGTCTTATTGGCGGGAGACCCTCCAGCCTATCAGGTTAGAGCGCGACCTGAGTTGCTGTGGCAACTCTGTCCAGGGGTTCTACCCCCCCTCCCAAACAACAGACCCACCGAAGACTCAGAGGCGACGAAAGGAGGACTTCTTGGCACAAAGGATCCCCAACCTGGGTTAGGAGTATGGAGTAAGACTCGAGAAAGAAGTTATATTAAAGTTCTGGCAAATAAAACCTACCGGAGTAAAGTTAATAATGATATAAACCGGCGGTATGTTAGAGGCTGTCAGGAAAAGTATTAGCCTCGAACAATGGGAAAATCCCATAGGAAAATATTTGCGGTTGAATATTTTTGATAGTAACCACTGCCACCAGCCAGAAACTTTAGAGAGCGGGACTTTAAGGTACCCCCTCGAAAATGAAC
The DNA here is from genome assembly GCF_040938575.1 of Ambystoma mexicanum. Lineage (NCBI taxonomy): Eukaryota > Metazoa > Chordata > Amphibia > Caudata > Ambystomatidae > Ambystoma > Ambystoma mexicanum. The sequence goes on along the minus strand of NC_090930.1, from coordinate 1,361,851,863 downwards.
CCAAGGGAAAAGCTATTAACCCTTTCCAGTATCTCCATAGTAAGATGGGTTGTACTGGTTAAGTTCGTAAGATTTGACTAGTAAAGTCATTGGCGACTTTACATGCTCTGGGAGACAGTAGTCAGTCCCAGGAATGGAGTCTATGTTTGGGGGTCGCTACGACACCCCTGTGTCACTGAATGGAGGGTGCTGTGTAACACATGTGCAAAAAGATGGTTCCTATGGGTGAGAGAAAATTCCATGGGCATTATCCACAAAAAATAGCCTAGAACACACATAGAAAAAATGCCTAAGAGTGGGAAAAAGAGTCTCACTCTTAGCAGGTAAAAAGAAACAAACCCTTCAAATCCAGCAAAGCTGCTAGGGGACTCTATAGGTAAGGGAAATTAGCCATAAAATGAGAATTCTCCCTAACAAACGCAAATCGCGAACCGCGCACATACACAAGCTGTAAACAAACAGCAGTTACGAAATATGCAATACACTGCCATATCTATAACCTAATGCAATATCATTCAATACAATTCAATATACATTATAATTCAATATGCATTGTGCACGATGTACAGACCTCCCCCTATGACCCTCCTCCTAGAGCAGTGGTCTTCAAAATGTTTGGCCGGGGCCCCCCTGAGCAAAATTTGAGCAGGCCGGGACCCCCCAGAAATGCCAAATGGACAGTATTTATTGCGCACCGTCACCTGCTCCCATCACAGTCCCTGGTCTCTCCCCACCCCATCACACACCCTGGGCTCTCCCCACTCTGCTCCCACCACTATGCCATGGTTCCCGCCCATTGTGCTCCCACCATAGTCCCTGGGTTCCCCCCATCCCGTGCCCAACACAGTCTGTGGGCCAGTGGCGGTTGGTGCTTTTTTTAAGTGGAGGGGCATAACTATTTCCCCCAAAAATGCCATAGCGACCGAGCATAGTGAGGGAGCCCGAACCAATAAAGGGAGGTTTGTGGGGGGTTTGTCCCTGTGAATTTTTTTAAATAATGGGTTAAAATGTTGCATTGTAGAGCATACTTTTAACAAAAAAATGGGTAAATAGCCAAACAGTTTGCAATTGGCGCTGGGGGGCCCCGGGGTCAGGCATGACATTTTTAACAGACATCTATTATAGATTTCCAGTAAAAAGATGTCATCCATGTCCCCTGGGCCCCACTGGGCCTAACACAATCAACATGATTATGTGTGTATGCAAGGCACTGCACATTCATACAGCAATCACTCTATCATTCACACAAGCATCCATCACCATACACTCACTCATAACATAAGCATACACGCATCCATACACATGTTTAAATAAAAAAAATGAACATAAACATACCTTCTGCATTGACCTGCGTGTGGGTGCTGAAACGCCCTGCTCCAGGCTGCTCTGTCTGTATGTGCGAGGAAGCGCAGGAGCTCCCCCTCGGACATACAGACATGCAGTGCCTAGCCAGCATTTCCCATGAGCTATGCAATGCTGGCGAAGCAAAACACCCCAGCACTTGCATGGCTCAGTGAGCATGTGCGGCTGGGGAACTAAACTGAACTGTCAAAGGGAAACATTGTTTCCCTTTGACAGTTCAGCTAGCCCTGGAGCACTCCATCAGCTGGAAAAAGCAGCTTAGGGAGTGCTCACTGTTTCACTGGACTGACTCCTTAGCTCCTCCACAATGGGTGAGGGGCCACTGGGTGGGCGCCGTCTCACCATTATGGATGAGCCGCCAGGCTCGGACTGGCCTATAGGGCAATGCCTGTACCAGAAATGTAAAATGCTAGTGTGGGCCAGTCAAAATGGGCCACCATTTTGGCCAATGTGGACCAGTTTGATGAGTTACTTTACTATGCAGTTAGTATTTTTGACCATTGTTGCTGAATGTATCACAATTTACTTACATTTTAACACAAAGCACCCCCTTGGGTACTATTGAAACAGTTGACCTCATTACAACCCTGGCGGTAGCTGTGCCAGTAAAACCGGCACGGCTTGCGCCATAGTTGCATCCTGGTTCGGCACCCGCGAATGGGCAATTACCGGGTCATGCTGAGTTAGGCGGACCTGATAATTGCCCTTTCGCGGGTGCCGGTACCGGTAGATCCCCATTCCCATTTGAGCCCCATAGGGCTCAGTGGGAATGGGGAGCTCCGATGCACCGGCACCGGTGCATCCGATGAGCTGTGCTCGTGGGTGCCGCACGGCCTGCCAGGTCAGACCTGGCGGGCTGTCAGACACCCGCGAGCACAACTCGTACTATGGCGGTATGGTAGCAACGGTGCCGGTAGCTTACCGGCACCGTTGTTACTGTACCGCCATAGTTGTAATGAGGCCCAGTCTGTGACTAAAGGAATGAATATCCATTTACAACTGCGGGCCACTTTTACATTGTTGCCTACGACAGTTTCATGCTTCAGCCCGACCATGGAAGCCACCCCTGCCCATTTCTTCCAATCTAAAAAAAAGGGTTTTTTTTTACATTTCATGCTGAGCTCCCAGGGCCCCACAGGGATGCACCCACGGACGCCTGGGGGGTCGCGCCCCACAGTTTGAATACCGCTGTCCTAGAGTTATGACAGTGCTCGAGCATGAGTGGGCTCTGGAAATGATGCAGGTGAAGGAATTCTTCTGGATGCGGCAGGCCTGTTAAGCTGATTGTTACATTGTGTGATGGAGCTCCCCGTGAGGGACGGGAGCTCCGGCACCTTGTAGAAGACATGCCATGCCACTGTAACTGGTGGCTCGGGACTTACCAAAGCCCTAGCTCTATATTCGCGCACCACGTCCTGCTGTGCGCAATGATGTGGCGCGTACATAACATTCCTCTTTTTCTTCAATGTAAAATATGCGTCAACAATTCAACCTTCGCATAGACTATAACTTTACTAAGTCAAGTGCTCATCAGCACACATAGTCTCTCAGCTTACCCAGGGGCCTCGAGCCACCCTCAGATTGTATCTGATATGTCACTGCAGTGGTCTGATGTCTACGCCCTCATTGTCTTCATTGTCATTGACAGGACTGGTTGGCGCCTCGCCCATCTCTGCTTAGACCATGGGCTTGGGGGCCATTTCCGCCTCTCCCAACGGGTTTTGCACCAGTGTAGTTGTCACCTCGCCGTTTTCCACTTGTGGCTTATCTTTGCCTTTCTTCCACATCTCGTCTGCGACCCGCTTGAACCATGACACATTCCTTGAGATTGTTTCATGGCCTCCGGTGGCTGTTATCATGGTCCCTTCTCTCCTGGTCACCCTCCATGGTGTGAGGGCATATTGGGTCGACAGCTTCGACTTTGATGCCTTTCTCAATACCAACACCTGATCCCCCACCTGGTGCCACGATTTTCTTGCTTGTCGCTTGATGCTCATGTTTTGGTTTGCTGCAACCCGCCTGGAGTGAGTATGCTCTTTGTCCAGGGTCTTCACCTGTTGGCTGGGGTGATGCAGTATTGATGAGTTCAGAATTGTTCCGTACATCAGATCAACCGGGGGGTGTATGTTGAGCTGTGTGGTGTCACCAGGTAGTTGCGCAGGAACCAGATTAGAACTACTTTCCATGGGCTGTTCTGGGACTTCGCTATGCACAGTACTTTGTTTTTTGTCCTCATGAATCGTTCAGCATCCCATTAGCTTGTGAGCATCTTGGGGTGATTTGGTGGTGGTGGATGTGCAGGTCGTCTAGATATTTGGTTAGCTGTTTCCCTTGAAAAGGGTGGCCATTGTCACTCTTGATGTATTTCGGTAGGCCATGTATTGCGAAGATCTTTTCCAGGGCGGGAATCACTGCCTCCGCCGCTGTTGATTGTATGATCTCCACCTAGGGGTATCGTGAGTAATCATCTATGGTGACTCAAAGGTATGTCCCCTCCTGTACCGAGCAGAAGTAGACACTGATAGCCTCCCACCGTGCTGTGCTCCTTGCGACAGATCATATTGGTTCAGGAATCGGTGGTGCGCTGGTCACTTGACATGGGTGACATGACGAAATCACACTCTCTACTCTCGCATCTATCTGGGGAATCCACACTCTGTGTCGTTTTCTTGTCTTGGTTCTGACCATCTCCTGGTATCCCTCTTGTGCCTGGGTGATGGTCCTGTCCTGTTGGCTGGTAGGAATGAGGATGCATGTGCATCTTAGTATCAAACCATCGCTTCTTATAGACAGCTCCTGGCGCACTACAAATATCCCTGTCAGAAAGTCTCTCACAGCTGCTGTGCAATTGTGGGTGTTTCAAAGGAATGATTTCCACTCGTAACCGAGTATTGCATTCTTCACAATGTCGCAGAATGGGTCAGCGCGGGTTGCCTCCAGGATGCCTGTGTTGCTGATGGCTCTGAGCTTCATCGTGCTCACAATATGGCAGATTGCTCCTCTGTCTCTCTGGACTCCTTCACTTTGACTGGCGTCACTGCTTTTGGGAGCCTGGACAAGAAGTCTGCGGGTTGTCTGTTCCCACTTCGTACAGTAGGTCAATCTCATATTACTGGAGGTGCAGTAGCCATTTTCCATATCTAGCTGGAGGGTGTGGTGACGAGCCTGTGAATATTGGCAATAATGGCTTGTGATCAGTGTATGTCTTGAACTCATTCATATGCAATTGGCTTTACTTCTCCAGTGTGCAACGGTTGTACCAGAATCGCCCGCATCCGAACGGGGCTTGCATCCACATAGAGTTCAGTCTGCAGGGGTGCGTCATAGTAGACCATAGTTGTATCCACTGACAATGATTCTTTGATCTGTTCGAATGCCTCTTGGCAACGAGTGTTCCAATCCCATTTAGTGCTGGACTTGATCAGCTCCCTCAGGGGCTTTGATATGGTAGCCAGGTTTGGTATGAACCTAACGCAGTATGTAGCCATACCGAAAAACCTGCACACCTCTGTAGGATTAGTCAGTGGCGTTGCTCCTTTAATGTCCGCAACCATGAGGGGGTCAGCCGATGCTCCCTTGCTATTAAATACGTAGCCAAAGAAGGTCAATTCCTCTTTCAGGAACTTGCATTTTTCTTTATGAATTGTATGTCCAGTATTCTAAAATCTGTCGAGGACCATTTCTAATCTGCGTGGTTGCTCCTCTCTGCTGCTGGTATGTACGAAGATGCCATCGCTGACATTGAGTACCCCTGGTATCCCCTGGATGACCTTCTGGATTGCCTGTTGGAACACTTCTGCCACGGAAGATATCCCGAAGCTTGGCCTCTTGAAACGTCTAAGGCCAAGGTACGTCGAGAAGGTTGTGATGTACCGTGAATCTCTGTGCAATTTCAATTGGTGGTGCCCAGTATTGAGATCCATTTTGGGGAAGAAGCGGGATCCAGTGAGGTCCGTCACGATTTTGTTCAGGGTCGGGGTAATGTAGATGCTGGGATTGAGTGTCCACTTTCTGCACCTGGTACCCACTTGGTAGTTGATGTGGGCTCTGTGTGCTCCAATCTTGCGTTATTTTTCTTTTTTTCCCCTGGATGATGATATGCTGCTTGCTGCTGTGTGAAACAACATGTGTTCCAAAATAAAAATAAAAATCCACCAGAGAAAGTTATATGCCGCGGGCTGTTCACATCGTGTCCTCATCGCCAGTGTTACACACAGTGCATAACGCTGATGTGGATGCATGGCGGAAGAAGACCCCGACACTGGTATGCAGAGACTGGGCTGGAATGGGGTGAATGGGAGGTATGGATGTATGGGGGTGTGGTTCTGTTGTTGGTTTTGTTGTATGTTTTGGAAATGTAATAAACAGATCTAAAAAAAATTATAATTGAATATCCATAATGCTTGAACAGTAGAGAAAGAGAAACACTTATCTGCTGGTCGAGCAGCAAAGAAGAGGATAAGGGACTAGCTGCATGGCCTTTTCTAGTAAGGGGAAGACCCTGATTGTCTGTTATGCCCTGGACTGCCATCTTGGATTGGGGTATTTTGCGTTCTTTTTTCAAGTTGGTGTGTTGTTTTAAAATGTTTGAAAACATGTTTAAAATGTTGCTGCTGGTTTTCAGTAAAGGAGAGTACTGCATAAAAGGAAGCCTCTGGTCTCGACATAGAATCTGAGGGCACATTCCCAGAACCCTGACGCACTAAACACTGCGTCATGTTGCGTGCCGCTCAGTGTATCAGGTTTATGAGTAAGCGGGTGTTAGGGAGAATTATCATAAATGGCTAATTTCCCTTACCTAATGAGTCCCTCAGCAGCTTTGCTGGATTTCTAGGGTTTATTTTTTTCACCTGGTAAGAGTGTGAGCCCTTTTCCCACACTTACATGTGTTTTGCTGTGTAGGTTTTTTACCATTTGTGTGTTCTTGGGCTCTGGAGACTCATCTACTCCATGAGCATCATTTTTGTGTGTGTTACACAGCAGCTTCAGTGCAGTGACACAGGGTTGTCTTTTAGACTTCCCACTGACTCCATTTTTCGGGGACTGACTACTACCTCCCGAAAACATGTGAAGTTACAATTAACTATATGTAGTCTCTTTAAACCACAGACCCAGTACACCGCATCTTACATGGAGTATTGGAAAGGATTAATTCTTATCCCTTTTTGTCTGTTTCTCTTGGAGCACTGTTTCGCTCCCTTTACATCAAGACTTGTCTGGTGGCAGTGGTAACTACCCTTTTTTTCGTAGCGCGATTATCTTATATAAACGTGGTATTGTTTTAGGCTATTATATTAGCCTCAAACATAAACCCGCTTGACCAAATATATTTTATTTTGGCTCCGGCTGGGTTTAGTCGCCATTTCTTTTTGTTAAAGTCTTTCTCATGTTTTACTCTGCGCGCCAAACCAGGTTTGGTCCCTTTGTTTGGTGTCTTTTCGCGGGCTTCTGCCTGAAAGTCTTGGTAGGCAGGATGTGAGGGAGGGGTCTTAGGACCCCTGCCATGGGTTCCCTTGGTAACCCAAGTCGCAATCCTGTTTGATTGGCTGGGTGACTGTCCTTGCCAGGACAGCCACCCTGCTGTGTGATTGACAGCCAGGCTATATGAATGGGGGAAAACTGCATAAAAAGCAGGTCTCTGGGACTGGAAAGGCAGAGTCGCCACTGTAACGAAAGAACCAACAAAGAGCTGTTGGAAGAGGACCCCTACAACGACTGAACTGCCCGGTGAAGCCCTGCTGCAGGTCTGAATCTTCAGAATCTGACGACAGAGAAGATCCTCCTGGAAACTTCTTCCCTTGAGCTGGTGGGACCAACCAGTTCACCAAACTTCAAGGCAGGACCCCTCCTCTAGTTGAATTCGCTGTACAGAGCTACAGTGGGCCGTATAGCCAGGAAGGTCGGACCCTGCTTGGGTTTTAAGGAGCGCACCTTTTATTTGTTGCTTTGCTCTGCTGCTGGTTTCTTCCCTGGTTAGTGCAGGACCTTCCAGTCTTCCTACTTCTTGTCAGTCCGACAGTCGCTTCAGGAACTGTGAGACTGCAGGAACTACCAGGAACATACGCCTCAGCTACAGCTTCCTCTCCGTTTTAAGGTACTGTGCAAATCCGGTTGTTTGTTTCGTTCAGCCGCAGTGGAAGTGTTTGAAATCTTTCTCCAAACCGAGGGCTTGTCCTTCCCTTCTCTTTGAACTAACTTTTCTACCAACCAACCTCGTCCGGAGTCCGTGGCACGAACTTTACTGCGAACTACCCTGAACTGTGTGATCTTGAGCAAAAGACTTTTGACCCATTGACTTTGGCCCTAAGCCTTTTCTACTGGATTCTATCACTGTAGCTTCTTTTATTCAATTGCCCTGAGTACTTACCTGTTGGTGTGGTTCAATTTCTATTATCTTTGTTTTTCCCTCCTTTTTAAAGTGCTGGAGTGCCATTTTGCTCCCACTTCATTGTGTGAGCTTAACTTGTCTAGAACTTATTGGGAGTGGTGTGGTGTATTAAGAGTGTGATTTTTAAACTGCTTATAATAGTGTAATGTTATACAACTGAAGAGTGAAAAAATGTATATTCTTTTACTTGAAAACCTTGAGTCAGTGTTTGCCTGAATCATAGTAATTGCTGTCCTTTGTGTAACTATCTGATACTGCTCACTTACTCTTGAGATAAGTCTGGCTGCTCAGCCATCTCTACGACTTTAACTGTGTAGTACAGGCTTGTACCAAAAGTGAATTTGTACTGTGACTTGTAGTCTTAATTGTGGGTGGTGTTCCCAAAGGGTACTGCATATAATTCTGCCTAACACTGGTGTACAGCGCTGAGGATCAAAGTATAGTAATTACACTTAGAGTGCTGCTATTACCTTGGATCAACTAACCACAAGGCTAACAACACTAAAAGCTAAATCAATCATGTCTGATATGGAAAGCCACAGTCAGGAGACCCTCCTGAGTTACACTGCTGATTATTTAAGAAACATGTGTAAAGAAAGGAAACTCTCTGCCAAAGGCAAAAAGACTGAATTAATTGAAAAGTTGTTGAACCAAAGTCTGGGGAGTGGGTCTGAAATACCTAACTGTCTAGCAAATGTGGAAAGTATTGAGGATGATAATATGTCTGTTAATTATATGATGTGATATTATATGATATGATATTGCATTTATAACGCGCCTATACACAAGTGTTTCGAGGCGCGACGAGGCAAGGGAGGGGTAAACAAGGGCAAGACAGACAACGATCTTACCAGGCCAGGTGTCATTCAGATCATGCAAGTGCATGGGAAGGGGGAAAGAGAAAAGTGCGCGTGGGAAGGGAGGGGGAAAAGTGCAGTACATGGGATAGTAGAATAATAAGATAAATAAAACGGCCAGCTGGTGGCAAGTGCAAGGTAAGAGTAGACATAAGTGCTGGTAGAAGGACTATAGGGATACAGAATAACAGTCCCCAGGTGCGGGAGTTGCCTGGGAGGCAGTGCAGGTGTGCAATTGGCCGGGCCTAGGGCCGAGATCAGAAGGGTGACCAGGTAGCCAGTGCAGTTTCAGCCAGGAATTCAACAGGTGAGAGGGGGAGAGAAGGCAGAAGCAAAGAGGAGGGTTTTGAGGTGCTTCCGGAACCGGAGATGGTTCGCCTCAAGTTTCAGGGAGGCAGGAAGGCTGTTCCAGAGGGAGGCCCCTGCCGAAGAGAGAGATCTACCACCAACTTGTTGCTTGGGGAAGCGACTGACCCTGAGGGAGTTGGAGGAGGATGAGCGAAGAGCTGGAGAAGCGTGATATTTGGGAAGAGAGAGCTGAAGGTATTGCGGCCCCAGGCCTCACAAGGCCTTGTGGACAATGCAGAGGGTTTTGAACTTCATCCTCGCAGCCACTGGGAGCCAGTGCAGAAATTTCAGTCCTGGAGAGATACGATCCCTGGGCTTGAGGCCAAGGACAAGTCTCGCAGTCCTGTTCTGGATAAGTTGAAGAGGGCGGAGAGTAGAGGCAGGCAGATTTAGATACAGGCTGTTAAAATAGTCCAGCTCAGAGAGAACCAGGGCTCTGGAGACGGTGAGCTTCTGGGGGAAGGAGAGGAAAGGAAGAATACCTATGAGGAGGTGTAGCTGGTAGTGTGACTTCTTAGAGACGTCAGAGATGTGAGGGGAGAAGGAGAGTGTGGAGTCGAAGATACCCCAAGGTTTTTAGCCTTGCAGGTGGGAGCAGGAAGAGGGCCAAGAGGGGCCGGCCAAAGAGCTGCAGGCAAGGAGGGAGTGGGCGTGCCAATGAGTGAAATATCTCTGTCTTACTGGCATTAAGGTAGAGGTCGTTTGCGGTACACCACTCCTGCATAGCAGGCAGACAGTCAGAGATGAGGGAAGGCGAGGAGGAGACCAAGAGAAGCCTGAAAATGAGCTGGGTATCATCCGCATAGCATTGAAAATTGGGGCAGAGAGCCGCGATGCAGTGGGCAACGAGTGCCAGGTATTGGTTGAACAGCCAGGGAGAGAGGTTAGATCCCTGGGGGACACCACAGGTAGAGAAAAAGATATCAGATTAGAAGGACCCAAGTTGGACCTGGGAGGGTCGGTCGGAGATGAAAGAGGTCAGCCACGCCAGAGCCTGACCAGTGATACCCAGGTTATCACTGAGACGATTGAGCAGGATGGCAGGGTTGACAGTATCAAAGGCAGAAGAGAGATCAAGCAAGATGAGGACACACAGGGTATTGGAGTCAAGGTTGGAGAGCAGGTCTTCACAGATGTTCAGGAGAGCAGTTTCCGTGCTTCCGGCAGCTCTGAAGCCAGACCGATGGTCATGAAGACAACCAACAGATTCAGTGTGGAGATTGAGCTGGGATATGGCCAGTTTCTCCAGGAGCTTTCCCAGGAATGGAGTAATGTAGATTGGGCGATAGTTAGCTGGGCAAGAGGGGTCGGCAGAGGGTTTCTTGAGAAGAGGGTGCACAAGGGAGTGCTTCAGGGGGGATGGGAAGACTCCAGTGGCGAAGGAGTGATTGCAGAAATCAGCCAAGGCTGGAGCCAGGGAGTCGATGTGGTCCTTGATAGTTTGGTAGGAACAGGGGTGAACCTGTTTCGATTAGACTTTCATAGATCGGACTTGTCTAGAAACCTCGTCCGTAGAGAAAAGGGGAAAGGCAGAGAAGGAGGGAGGAAGGGTGGCTGCAAAGGGGCCAGATAAAGAGCAGGCAATGGAGGGAGGGAGGGAGGCGATAGGAGAAGAGTGAGGACAGGATGTCCTGAGTTTTTGAGATGAAGTGAGAAGCCAGTGCCGTGCAGAGGGCCTGGGAAGGTACAGGAGAGGTATAGACTGCGGCAGGATTGGCTAGTTCCTGGCAGATTTTAAAGAGTTCAGCCAAGTTGTTAGATGCCGCAGAGATGCAGGCTTGGATATGAACTCTCTTCTTGGTGAGGACAGAGCGCCGGTATGGCCTTTGAAGCAGGCGCAGGCCAGTTTGTCAGAGGATGAACATGAAGCACGCCATTTCCTCTCGGCCACTCTGCACTTGCGTTTAAGGGTGACGAGATCTAAGTCATACCAGGAGTTACACTTGGCTTTGGGCTTCAGGCGGATTCTCATGACAGGGGCAAGAATATCAAAAGTATCAGATATAGAGGAGTGGAGCATGGTGAGGGCTGTGTCAGGGTGAGAGGCAGCCAAAGGGGGAGGAGGGTGTGAGAAGGTGGTGGCGAAAGCCTCAACTGACATGCGCTTCATGTGTCGGATGACCGAGAAGGTGGGTGGCAGTGATGGCAGTGGCTTGGCCTGAGGGGTAGGGAGGGAGAGGTGGGAGGATAGGAGAAAGTGATCACTCTTGGAGAAAGGAGTGGAGAGAGAGAGACAGAGTGGGGAAGGTCAGAGGAGATCAGAACATCGAGAGTGTGCCCTGCACAATTAGTCGGGCCAGAGGGGAGAGGTCAGAGGAGAGCAGAACATCGAGAGTGGTCCTTCCATGAATTGGAAGAGGTAGATGTGTCTCTTAATGTAAGTATCACTTCCCCCTTGCCTGCTCAGCAACCTCAACCCTTGTCCACTGGGAACCCCACCGGTCCTACACTCAGTCCTGAATTCATTGCTCTAGAGAAAATGAGGCTTGAACTGGAATTCAAACGTTTAAATGCTCAAACTGAACACAAACACCAAGAACTTAAGCTCAGAGAAATGGAGTTGAATCATGAACTAGAAATGAAAAGATTGTCTCTTGAAAATGCTTCTCTCCCAGAGTCTTCTAGGTCTTCCAGTCCTAAGAGACCCTGTATGCCTAAAGAAATTGTGCGTATGTATGAGGTTAAGCTTGATATTTTGGATTGGTTGGCGATGTTTGAATATAACCATGTTATTCAAGGTTTTACAGGGAATCAATTGCTTCCCTGGCTCTTCTCTAGGCTACCCACTGTTGCATCTGATGTTGTAATGGACTTTGGGGAGGTGGATAGGATGGATTATGAGTGTGTGAAGCTAGCTTTAATTGCTAGATTTGGGAAGACCCCTTCCCAGTACCTTAAGAGGTTTAGGACCCTCAAAAAGCATGATGGTACCCCTTGGGCTGCCTTGGTATGTTAGTGTTTGAAAAACCTAGATGGTTGGATTAAGGGTTACAGAGTAAACACTTATGAAGGAATGAGAAATCTTGTTATGTTGGAGTCTATTTTTGATTTCTGCTCTCCTAAGCTCAGACAGCACTTGGCTGAATCTAAGGAGATAGATCCAAAGTAGCTAGCTAAGGCTGCTGACTTGTGGGTTGCCAACAGGGCTACTCACAAGGATTCTGGGGCTACTCAGAAAAAGGATGAGGGGAAACAGTCAAAAAAGGATAACAAAGAGAATTCTAATACCTCCAATCCAAAAGAGGGCCACAAACAACAACATAAGGGTAAACCACGAGCGAAACCAAATCAGGCTAGTGCACCATCTGGACCCAAACCAGATGGCGGTCAGAACAAACCTGCATTCATCAAGACAGTTGGGAAATGTTATGTTTGTGGGTCAACTGACCATGTGAAAGGGGATCCCAGATGTAAGGGTAAACCTTCAGGGGTCCACACTGTGTCCTTAGCCTTCTCCCCAGAGGAAGAAGTACCTATGGCAAGTGGAAACTTTCACCGATTTGCTGATGAACCCATGAGAGTCTCAGTTAGTGTTTCATTAGTGTCCTTGGCTTGTGGGAACAACAGAATTTAAATGTCTATAATTCTATCCCAGATAATACTAAAGAGTATTATAAAGATAGTGTTCTTGTGAATGGTTAGAAAACCCCTGCCATCAGAGACACTGGAGCCAGCATAACTGTGGTGGATGAATCATTTTTCAAGGTGGAGGATGTTGCTAAGGCACCCAAATGCCTCACCAAGTTAGCTGGAGGCCCTGTGCAAATGCTTCCCCAGTTACCAGCTCTCATCCAGTGTAATGATATGACTGTCAAGATACCCGTTAGTGTGCAGAGTGAAGTGCCTGGGAGAGTCCTGTTGGGTAATGACCTGAAAACTCTTGGAGTTGTGTCAAGCACCCCCAGGCCTCCCAGTAAAAGGAAACAGGAGCTCACTAGGTCTGCAAGAGAGAGAACCTTGAGAGGCTCTCCTGAGGAGTTGATAGAGGAAACTATCACTCCCACTCCACAGGAATTGCTCACTGCCATTTCTAAGAAAACAGAGGCAAAGGGGAAACCCAAGTCCTCCAGGAAAAAGTCAGACAGCACCCCTGTGCTACCAACAAGGACATCCCCAAGATTGTCCAAAGTCACACGTGTGACTCCTACACCTGCTGAGGCAGAGTGTGAGGTGCAACCTTGTGTGGTTGAGCCGGTATCTGAAGAATCAGATCTGGAAAAAGACACTGTTTTAGTTGGGGATCTTGACCGTGTTGACCATCCTGAGCTGCAGTCTTTACTGGCAGAAGGTGGACCCAACAGGGCAGACTTTAGTAAAGGACAAAGAGAGTGTCCTACTCTTGAAGGTCTTCGACAACAGGCTGCTAACCAACTTGATGGGCAAGTAGTTTGGATGCACAGATTTAGCTGGGAAGATGGCCTCTTCTACGGTGAACCAACTGAGTCTATCCCTCGGGACTGCAAAAGAATTGTAGTGCCCCTTGTCAACAAACTCCAGTTCCTACAGTTTGCCCATGAGATACCTTTGGCTGGTCACTTGAGTTTCAAGAAGACCAAGGAAAGGCTCTCTCTCTACTTCTACTGGCCTAAGATCGGTTCTGAAGTTGACAAATTCTGTAGGAGCTGTCACACTTGCCAAACCTCTGGCAAGAGAGGAGCCAAGAATGTGGCACCCCTGGTGCCTCTCCCAGTGGTGGGAGTTTCTTTTGAGAGGGTGGGCATTGACATTGTCGGTCCCCTTGACCCTCCCACATCTTCAGGGAACAGGTTTATCCTGGTTGTAGTGGACCATGCTACAAGATACCCAGAAGCCATACCTATGAGAACTGTTACGGCTCAGGCTTTGGCTAAGGCTCTTTTAAGGCTGGTATTTTTTACCAAAGTAGGGTTTCCTAAGGAAGTGATATCTGACAGGGGATCCAACTTTATGTCCCACTATATGCAAGCCATGTGGAGAAACGGTGGTATCACTTACAGGTTCTCTACAGCCTACCATCCACAGACAAATGGACTGGTAGAGAGGTTTAATCGTACTATGAAGAGCAAGATAGGTGCTTTAGAAGAACCCCTTAAAAGAAAGTGTAGAGAAGTCCCTCAGGAGGGAGTTGGATACAGTCCTTTTGAACTTCTCTATGGCCATCCAGTCAGAGGTTCATTGGCCCTGATAAGGAGGGGTTGGAGAGTGCTTCTTCCCCCAAGCCAGTCAGAGTGACTGACTATGTGATAGGTCTCCGGAGGAGAATGTCACACATGATGGCAGAAGCAAGTGATAACTTGAAAGCAGGTCAGGCTCTGGTCAAATATTGACATGACCAAAAGGCCAGCATGGTGGAGTTTACTCAAGACCAGCTTGTACTAGTTATGGTGCCAACAAGGCAGCGGGCCTTGCAGGACAAATGGATAGGACCCTTCAAGGCTGTGGGCAAACCTGGAGAGGTGAACTATTTGGTGGCCTTAGGCAGACCTAAGGAGGCTCCCAGAGTCTTTCACACCAACCTTTTAAAGGCTTATGTCTCGAGACCAGAGGTAGGAGCTTTGCTTCTAGCTTCAGCTCAAGAGGAAGAGGAGAGTGAACCTCTACCTGACCTCCTCAGATGCCAACCTTTAGATGAAAACATAGAAGGAGTTAATCTCTCTTCTCAGCTGACTTCTGAACAACAGGAGTGCAAAGTTATGTTAAATCAGTTTGTCTCCCTGTTCTCACTATCACCAGGCTTGACCCCTTGGAGTCAGCATGATATTCTCACTGATGACTGTTTACCTGTACAAAGCAGGGGTTACAGAATGTCAGAACATGTGAGATCTCACATGAAAGGAGAGGTCAACAAGATGCTTGATCTTGGGGTAATAGAGCTATCTACAAGTCCATGGTCTAGTCCAGTTGTTCTAGTACCAAAGGCAGGATCCAAGGAGTTGAGATTATGTGTGGACTATAGAGCTCTAAATGCAGGTACTAAGACTGATGCCCATCCTTTGCCAAGGACAGATGAACTGGTGGATAGACTTGGTTCAGCCAAGTACCTCAGTACATTTGACCTAACCTCAGGCTATTGGCAAATAGCACTGACAGACCATGCCAAGGAGAAAACTGCCTTTGCCTTATGCCTTTTGGACTAAAGAATGCACCTGCTACATTTCAAAGGATGGTTAATCATGTTCTGAATGGGATGGAGGATTTGTGCATGGCATACTTGGATGACTTTGCAGTGTTCAGCCCTACATGGAAAGAACATATTGATCACCTGGGATATGTTTTGCAGGCTCACGAGCAGGCCCATCTGACCATAAAGGCAAGCAAATGTCAAATTGGTCAGAGTAAAGTGGTCTACCTTGGTCAAGAGGTAGGAGGTGGTGAGATAAGGCCATTGCCCAGCAAAGTACAATCTGTGAAAAACTGGGCCACCCCTACTACTCTGACCGAAGTGAGAGCTTTCCTAGGTCTCACTTGGTACTACAGGAATTTCATAGTGAACTATGGGTCCATAGCTTCTCCCTTGAATGTGATCTCCTCTCCAAAATTCCCCAAAAAGGTTAGATGGAATGAGGAGTGCACTCAAGCCTTTGAAAACCTGAAGGAAGCCCTTTGTCAAGCTCCAGTCCTAAGAGCTCCTGATTATCACAAACTATATTGTGCAGACAGATGCCTCCAATATAGGTATAAGTGCAGTGCAGTCCTTAGTCAACTGGATGAGAAAGGTAGGGAGCACCCCATTTGCTTCATCAGTAGGAAACTGAAGGAACCAGAAACAAGGTGGGCAACCATAGAGCGTGAATGTTTTGCTATTGTGTGGGCTTTGAAGAGGTTTAGACCTTACTTGTATGGCTCTACCTTTGTGATTCAGACAGACCACAAACCCTTGAGATGGTTAATGCAAATGAAAGGGGAAAACCTAAAACTTCTAAAATGGTCAATCTGCCTGCAAGGGTTTGATTTCACCATTGAGCACAGAGCAGGATGTCACCACCAAAATGCTGATGGTCTCTCAAGGATGTTTTTAACCGACTAGAGGTGGAGATTCATCAAGGAGTGGATTAACTCCTCCTGTCCCTTAGTCTGGGGGGGGCGAGTGTTAGGGAGAATTCTCATAAATGGCTAATTTCCCTTACCTAATGAGTCCTTCAGCAGCTTTGCTGGATTTCTAGGGTTTCTTTTTTCCACCTGGTAAGAGTGTGAGCCTTTTTACTACTCTTACATGTGTTTTGCTGTGTGTGTTTTTACCATTTGTGTGTTCTTGGGCTCTGGAGCCTCACCTACTCCATGAGCATCATTTTTATGTGTGTTACACAGCAGCTTCAGTGCAGTGACACAGGGTTGTCTTTTAGACTTCCCACTGACTCCGTTTTTCTGGGACTGATTACTGTCTCCCAGAAACATGTAAAGTTGCCATTAACTTTATGTAGTTTCTTTAAACCACAGACCCAGTACACCCCATCTTACATGGAGTATTGGAAAGGGTTAATTCTTATCTCTTTTTGTCTGTTTCTCTTGGAGCACTGTTTTGCTCCCTTTGCATCAAGACTTGGCTGGTGGCAGTGGTAACTACCCTATTTTTCGTAGCACGATTATCTTATATAAACGTGGTATTGTTTTAGGCTATTATATTTGCCTCAAACATAATTCTGCTTGACCAAATATATTTTATTTTGGCTCCGGCTGGGTTTAGTCGCCATTTCTTTTTGTTAAAGTCTTTCTCGTGTTTTACTCTGCGCACCAAACCAGGTTTGATCCCTTTGTTTGCCATCTTTTTGCATGCTTCTGCACCGAAGCCCTCCTTAATGCACCTGAAAGTCTGGGTAGGCAGGATGTGAGGGAGGGGTCTTAGGACCACTGCCATGGGTTCCCGTGGTAACCCAAGTCGCTATCCTGTTTGATTGGCTGGGTGACTGTCCTTGCCAGGACAGCCACCCTGCTGTGTGATTGACAGCCAGGCTGTATGAATGGGGGAAAACTGCATAAAAACCAGGTCTCTGGGACTGGAAAGGCAGAGTCGCCACTGGAACAAATGAACCAACGAGGAGCTGATGGAAGAGGACCCCTACCACGACTGAACCGCCTGGTGAAGCCCTGCTGCAGGTCTTAATCTTCAGAATCTGACGGCAGAGAAGATCCTCGAGGAAACTTCTTCCCTTTAGCTGGTGGGACCAACCAGTTCGCCCAAACTTCAAGCCAGGACCCCTCCTCTGGTCGAATTCGCTGTACAGAGTTACAGTGGGCCGGATAGCCAAGAAGGTCGGAAGCTGCTTGGGTTTTAAGGAGCGCACCTTTTATACGTTGCTTTGCTCTGCTGCTGGTTTCTTCCCTGGGTAGTGCAGGACCCTCCAGTCTTCCTACTTCTTGTGAGTCCGACAGTCGCTTCAGGAACCGTGAGCCTGCAGGAACTACCAGGAACTTCCGCCTCAACTACAGCTTCCTCTCTGTTTTAAGGTACTGTGCAAATCCTGTTGTTCGTTTCGTTCAGCTGCGGTGAAAGTGTTTGAAATCTTTCTCCAAACCGAGGGCTTGTCCTTCTCTTCTCTTTGAACAAACTTTTCTACCAACCAACCTCGTCCGGAATCCGTGGCACAAACTTTACCGCAAACTACCCTGAACTGTGTGATCTTGAGCAAAAGACTTTTGACCCATTGACTCTGGCCCTAAGCCTTTTCTATCGGATTCTATCACTGTAGCTTCTCTTGTTCAATTGCCCTGAGTACTTACCTGTTGGTGTGGTTCAATTTCTATTAACTTTGTTTTTCCCTTCCTTTTAAATTGCTGGAGTGCCATTTTGCTCCCACTTCATTTTGTGAGCTTAACTTGTCTGGAACTTATTGGGAGTGGTGTGGTGTATTAAGAGTGTGATTTTTAAACTGCTTCTAATAGTGTAATGTTATCCAACTGAAGAGTGAAATAAATGTATATTCTTTTACTTGAAAACCTTGAGTCAGTGTTTGCCTGAATCATAGTAATTGCTGCTCTTTTTATAACTATCTGATACTCCTCACTTTCTCTTGAGATAAGTCTGTCTGCTCAGCCATCGCTACCACTTTAACTGTGTAGTACAGCCTTGTACCAAATGTGAATTTGTACTGTCACTTGTAGTCTTAATTGTGTGTGGTGTTCCCAAAGGGTACTGCATATAATTCTGCCTAACAACGGGATAAAGATTTTTGGGAAAGGCTACCTGAGCCTTTGAAGGTAAATCGTGGGGGAGTATGGTGGTGGGGCCAAATAGTGGGAGGGAGGTGCAAAACAGAGTGGCGAAAGGATGGGGGAGGCAAAAGACTGACCTTGTAGAGGGCAGCCTTCACGTTTTCCTTCTGCAAAGTTGGTCTTTTGTTTGCAGGTTTAGCCACCAAATCGGTTTACTCTGTTTCTTCTACTTCTGACTGATCTGAATGTATTAATGTGTTCATCTATACACTGTGATGGCATTATTTCAGCAGAATAAATGATGTTGCATGGGTCTGAGGGAAATATTTTCCAGTCCTGGAGGGTTCAATTTATCGAACTGTGATGGGAGTTCCAAGAGCTGTGCCTATTTCGGCAATTAGATATGAACTAGGTGTTAGTTCACTAAAAGTGAAAGGTCAGTGTTGAATCCTGTCAATACTTTATATGCTGACCTACTTGGTATAGTACAAAAGGTAACGGTTGCTCCCGTAATGGAGTTTGTGGAGCGCAGCACAGCTTTGCTGCAGTCAGTGGGTCTGTCTGTTTCTGATCTTATAGAGGAGCCTGAAAAGGCATAGAAATCCATGCTTGACCTCGATTGGAGCTTATATTTGGAATGGTTGCATGTTTATACCAGTCTGAATCATCTATACTGTGAGCACAAAAGGAAGAGCAGTATGGCTCACTATCTAGAAAAATTCCCATGTGCTAGGATGAGGATGGATTTTTGTGTTTTTGCAAAAACCTGTATTATACAGGTGAAATTTGGCTCAGACCTAATCTGATCAAGGGGAACGCAGCTGCTTCCAGATTTTGTAAGCAAGTTAACCAGGCTGAAACACTTCAACATCTATTAGTTGCATGCCCAACCCTAAGCTCATTGGGATACGTGCATTTTAAAAAGTTTTTCGATGTGCACAATAATGTGGAAATTGACTCTTTCTGGGAAATGTGCGTGCTTGGATCGCGTGTTTCTACTGTTGTTTCAGTTGTGAATTATTTTAATGGTTTGCAACTGAACGAATAATACGGGGGCTTAAAAGTAAGAAAGGTTTAACAGAATTAGTTTACAACTACATAATGATTCTAGTGATTGGAAATAATAAATTTGATGTTTTTTATGTTTGAACAATGTGGCTTCAAGAGACATAGGCGGACTTGGAATTGCCTTTCAATATGTATTGGATTAATTAACTTGAAATAATTTGTTTATTGCTTCAACGATTTGTAAATGCATGTGTTTTGTAATTCTTTTTACCTATGTTTCATATTGTTAAGGTTGATATTTTTTAACCAGTATACAATTAAAAAATGTTTAAAAATTATAATGTTCTCATTGCAGATTGTGGGGAGCCACACCGTGAAATGAAAATGAATCCCAAATCTATCACTGCACCTCAAATGTTTGGTCGACTTGATGTTGCAACCAATGACTGGACAGATGGGATATTTTCCACGCTATGGAGAAAAACACTGCGAGCAAAGAGAGGTAGACTTGTATTTATTTTCACAGATTCCGAAGGTACGGTAAGGCAACATATTTTTAGCACCATCAAGTCTGAACCAACACTAACACAATGGGCCTCATTCCGAGTACGGCGCTAACCAATGGCGCTATTAACGCCTTGGTTGACGCCGTACCCGGACCGGCAGCGCCTTGGTGGATGGCGGAATCACCGCCCCATTCCAAGGTTGGCGGGGCGGTAATTCCCCATTCACCAAGGCTCTTCCCCATTCCCGAATGAGCCCCCATAGGGCTCAATGGGAATGGGGAAGATGCAAATAACGGTGACCGTTCATTACGGTCACCGTTATTGGCTTGGAGGCCCCTTTGCGCCCTCGACTTTAACACCTGCTCAAAGCAGGCGTTAAGGGCGAGGGCGCAGAGGGAACTCGGAGTATGGCGGTAAGGGATTACCGCCATCGGTCTCGTTACCGGTGGCCGCTATCCCTTACCGCCATACTCGGAATGAGGCCCAATGAGTGTATAGAGTGAAGGATGGCAGTCACAACATGCTTTGCACATGTTTCCCCCTAGTGCTCCCATGTAGTCCATGTATTGGGGGCTAATGTGACAACAGAATGTGGGCTGTGTTACAGGTTTGCCCTGCTCCCCCACGCCACCTCAGGCACAGCAGACACTAGGCACTTGGACACAAATCATACACAGGAGACCAGAATTAGAGAGAATTTGGCTCTAATGCAAACACACACCAGTGCATAGGAGGGCTGCATTCTGCTCTACCCCTCGTAGGCCTGGCTCAACCTTGGGTATAATAGAGTGGCTAAATCTATTCTCCACCCATTAACCAGCACGTATAATGCACGTATGATAAGAAACAGGTTGTAGAAGTAGTACAAGGCTGTGGTCAGCGATCCATAGCTAAAATGAGAAGAGAGGGAAAAAACTGGGCAAATGTTACCTTTCTGATTGTGCACTTTCTTTTGGTTTCTTTGAGATTCATA
This sequence comes from Ambystoma mexicanum, assembly GCF_040938575.1. NCBI lineage: Eukaryota > Metazoa > Chordata > Amphibia > Caudata > Ambystomatidae > Ambystoma > Ambystoma mexicanum. The sequence continues at coordinate 1,361,831,292 of NC_090930.1, read as the reverse complement.
GAACGCGAAGGGACTGGCCTAAAGAGTTGCCTAAGAGACTGGCCTAACAGCTGAATACCCATGCCAAGCGATGTCGCACAGCACAGCACAGCATAGCACAGCACAGCTGAGCTGTGGAATGCTGTGATGCCTCAGACTGCGTGGCATGAAGAGCCCCTCCTGAAAGTACACAGTGATGAAGTTTCTGGCTCAAATCCCAAGGCTGCCAGAGCATGCCTCGCAGAAACAGCCTGCAGTTGCGAAATGTACTTTCTTTCCCCTGTTTGGTGAAATGACCTGTTTGTTATCATACGTGCATTAGACATGCTGGTTTATGGGTGGAGAATAGTTTTAGCTATTCCACGCACTGCATGTCTATAGGCATCTGAACTAATGTTACCATTTACACATTGAAACTTGGGAGATGAACAAAAAATGTTTTGCCTTTCAAACTCTGTTTACAATCTTGAACTTGTGAGACCCTGAATGACAGCTGATTAAGTCCAATGGCAGAAGCAGCCTGTTACCTTTATGTCAAAATGTTTTTCATTGTCCTCAAGAGTTCATTGTGTTTTTTTGGTTTTGGTAAATTGGTGAAAAAAATGCCAACACGATAGAGAGAGAGAGAGAGAGAGAGAGGGTTAGGGTTAGGGAGGGAAAGAGGGAGTGGGAATGGGGGGTTTTGAACTGAGAATATTTGGTTGGTATAGCAACAGGCAATGACCATGCAAATGAAGGAACCCTGGGGAAAGTGCTCCCCAAATGCTTGGGGCACCAACCTCAACCCCCTACCACACCCCCCAGACTCAAATGCAAATTTAACTGTATCTAATAGTAGCGGTTGTCTCGATTCGAACAGTTTGGGATAGGACCAGACCACCACCACAAACTCAACACAGTAGTGAATATAAAAAACAAGACTTTTGTGGAATTCTAATTTATAAATTCTCATAAAAAACATATCATACCAGTTTAGTACATTAAACACTATTAAACACAGTTCACAACAACCAATGCGTGTGACCCATACCACTGACTTCCTCAATTATATATAATTTTACAGTCATATTGAAACTTTCAAATTTGCATTCTCCCTATTTATAGGGTATTCCATATCATTGATTATGTTAAGGGCAAGTAGACTCTCCAAGCCCCATTGTTCGACATGCCATGTTTCTGTTTATAAGGCTAAAAGGTGCTTCACATTCTTCAGGAGCACAACCGTTGTCACGCTAAAGGTGAATATGCACGTCTCATACAAAGGTTCTGAATCTTCCTCTCTGTCGTAGTGTAGCCCTTTTGTGTGCCAGGTTCACCACCCAAACTGCAAAGAACTGAAAGAACAGCTTTAACTACTGTACTGAACTGTAATGTCTTACTGACACATAATATCCCCAAGGACAAAAACATGTTTTTTTTACCTTAAGCCGTGTTGTGGATACCTCCCACATTAGTGACGCACCCCTGGGTGTCTATAAGGTGCAAGAAATCCACCCTGTAGAGATGCAGAAAAGTGTGCCATCAACCCATTTGTCCAAGACACACATGCAAAAGTATAACATATCACAGGATACGGTAACAAGAATTATTATACTCACTCTACTGTGTTAGTCCTGGGCCCTAGTCTTCCTCTCTAGTTATCATGACCCTTGCCCCTGGCCCTCACTGGCAAGTCAGCCTCCCAGTTAGGGCCAGGTCAAAGGCCTTAAAACCTCATCCAAGACTCTCTTGGAGTCAGTCCTGGCGCCTTTGGCGCCAGGCTCAAAACCATCATGAAGACCAACATTAGAATGGGACTATTTACTTGGGACTATTTAACTTGGGGGGGGGGTTCAGCCAACATGGAGGCACACACATAGCTTAGTTACAAGGAACTGAGCTATGCGGTCTAGTCTTTTGGGTGTGGTAGGCCTGGGACTACTTTACCTGGACTACTTTGGGTGTGGCAGGCTTGGACTATTTTACCTGGACTACTTACCTGAGACTATTTAAACCACACCCAAACAGCAGAACATGCTTTGCGTTATTCTGCTGTGGGCAGCGTAACGCTCACTGTGTCCAGTTCTTTGATGCCAGCTTACCTGAAACCAAGGATCTGCAGAGAGAGAAAGAACACTACGAAACTTACCTGGAACAGTATCCTGTCTTCAATCCATCGCTGACTTTAGTTCCACTCACCTGAAGGTACGAACTCCATCATCTGGCACTGTATGCATCCTGGAATACCATAACCTGGAAAGAGGAGAAAGAAAGACAGCATTAGTAAGCGTTTTCTCACGTTTCCTCCTGAATGAAGAAAGCCACACAATTCTTACCTGGGTAGTCATCTCCTGGTCAGTATCATTGCTGGAACATTGCAGCCCTCGGCGAGGAACATCGCAACCTGCAAGGAGAGAAAAGACACAGGTTAGCAATATAAAAGGCGAAACAGCACCGCGCTTTCGCCTACCAGCCCCTGCTCATCTTCAAACTGCATGACAACACCAAAATACCTTTCCATACCTAAAAGGAAAGAAGCAAGACATTATTATTCGAACTAAGAGGAACATAAGAACTGCATATAAAGACTGTAAAGCAGCAAACCTACGGAGTCGCAGCAGGCCTGGATTCCCACAGGGGGGCTTGCACCAGTGAAGTAACTTGGTCGCTGCTCGCCCCCCACATCTACGCGCCCCCGGCACGAGGAGCAGGACAGAGAATCTACCTCTTACAATATTAAGCTGAGGAGAAGGCCCAAGGGGGAGGAAGGAGTTGAGGCCAAGGGAGGTGGGAAAACATAAAGACAATCTGGTATTGAATCCAACTCTCCTATATTGCAGATCCATCTTTAACCAGAGGCCTTACCAAGGGACCGTGAGAGGGTTCGAGAGTGCAAATCATCCAACCAGGGCTGGGTGGCGTCCCTGTGGATACCAGGTGAGCGTAACAGAACGCAAAGCCTCAATAATATTATCCACCAGGGCATCATGGAGACTTCAGAGACTGACCAGTTAGTTCAGTTGTTGGGACAATTACGCGCTGAAGTACATTCAGCCAGGCAAGAAACAAGCGCTTTTAGGAGGGATTTGATTGTTACTAAGGATCGTACCAACGATATAAGTAGACAGTTGCTCCAATCGCAGGCAGGACAGACCCCATTGCCTGGCAACATTCCGCCAGCACCTGTACCAACTTCTTTCAGCAATCCAGTACAAATAACCCGTCCTGGAACAATTCCTTTAGCTCCACCTGAACGATTTACAGGGGATCCCAAGAAGTACGCAACGCTCATGAACCTGTGTCGTCTTCATTTCCTTTGCAGACCTGGGGCTTTTCCTAACGACCACGCGCAGGTTGCTTTTGTCTTGTCTTATCTGAGTGGCAGTGCTGCGGATTGGTCGGTACCATTGGTAAATCAGGATAACCCGTTCTTACATGACTTTGGGGGTTTCCAGATGGAAATGGAAAAACTCTTTGCTCGTCATACCCAAGACCAAGTATTAGACAACAAACTTTTGTCACTCCGTCAAGGAAGTCAGGACTTGCTTACATATTTAGCAACATTTAACAGACTAGTCGTTGAATCTGGGTGGCCTGAGGAAAAAAGGACCACACTATTTCATGGGGGTCTACGAGGGGAACTAAAGGATGTCCTTGCTCAAGTGGTTAACCCACCTAAAGACTGTGGAGAATTCATCAACCTTGTGGTGCAATTAGTTCACAGATTACAAGACCGAAAAGCAGACCGGATACGGTTAGACACTCGAGCTGTATATGTCCGGTCAAAGGATAATGTTCCACGTACATTGGAAAACACGATAGAACCTGTGAAAATCGGAGGTGTGCGGCCCCCTTTAACTAAAAGAGAAAGCAACAGCAATTATGCTTATATTGAGGAAAATCAGGCCACGTCCTCAAAGAATGTCCAGTGAAACCACCAAGGAGAACTGTTGGAGCCACATAGATGGAAGATAATAACAAGGAGTCGGAAAACTACCAAGCCCGGCAAGCGTGGAGGTCCGCTTGTCGAGCGAGAAAGATGAGCCACAAGCCTCACACTTTGCATTACCAGTAATTTTGATCAATCACCAACAACAGTCTCGGATGCATGCTGTCGAAGCATACATAGACAACGGAGCAGTTGGGAATTATGTAGACCAAGATCTGACAGCAGAGATGGAGCTTCCCTTATGCTCTAAGTCAACTACTGAAAAAGTTACTACTGTTGATGGGACAGAAATAGCTTCCGGACCAGAAACCCAATGTACAGCAACACTAACCCTACTGTGCCAGGATGGACACAGAGAATCTGTTGCATTCGATCTCATCAAAGCTCCTCAGTTTCGACTAATCTTAGGGATGCCATGGTTGGTAGCTCACAACCCTCCAATAGATTGGCGTGCCAAGATGTTGGCCTTTTCCGATGATTGTGCTCGCACCTGTTATTACCAAGAAAAGGGGAAAACAGACTTATGTACATCTGCTACTCTCAGTATGGCGGCGATTGTACTAGGTGTGACTAGTACTCTACCAAATGAATACCAAGATTTTCAAGACGTGTTCCAGAAAGAACAAGCCAATACTCTACCACCGCACACGCCCTACGATTGTCAGATCGACCTCATACCTGGTGCGCAAATTCCTTGTGGTCGAATCTATGCACTTACTGAACCAGAAAACCTCCATTTGAAATCTTATCTTGATCAGTACCTGGCAAATGGATTTATCCGCCCATCTAAATCACTGGCAGCAGTCCCTTATTCTTCGTACCAAAGAAGGAAGGAGATTTGAGGACTTGCATCGACTATCGCGCATTAAACCAGATCACAGTAAAAAAACGTTATCCACTGCCCCTTATTCCCGAATTATTGGATCAAGTTAAAGACGGCCAAATCTATACCAAACTGGACCTTAGGGTTAGCGTACCATCTTGTACGAGTGAAGAAAGGAGACAAATGGAAAACCGCCTTTTGTACCAAATATGGCTTGTATGAATACCTGGTAATGCCTTTTGGACTTTGCAACTCTCCTGCTGCATTCCAGTACTTTATGAATGTTCTTTTGCGGGAATTAATCAACGTTTGCGCCCTGTTTTACATTGATGACATCTTAGTGTATTCTACTACAAAAGAAGACCATGTCAGGCATGTCTGCTCCGTCCTTACTAAACTCTGCCAACATAAACTGTATGATAAACTCGAAAAATGCTCTTTTCATGTCACTAAAGTGGAGTTCCTCGGTTTTATCCTCACACCAAAAGGTATTAGAATGGATAGGCACAAGGTAGATGCCATTCTTAACTGGCCGTCACCAACTTCATTTAAAGGAATCCAGAGTATGTTGGGCTTTGCAAACTTTTACCGCCAATTCATCCCAGATTTTTCCAAAATAGTGCATCCAATTACATCACTATTGAGAGAAATCAATAAAAAGTTCCATTGGACCGAAGAAGCAGAGAAGGCCTTTCAAGAACTTAAGAAAAAATTCACTTCTACTCCAGTTCTACGGCATCCTCGCCCAGACTTCTCTTATATAGTTGAAACAGATGCCTCTAGCATGGCTAAGGGAGCTGTTCTCTCACAAAGGGACCCAGGAACTGGCCCGTTACACCCTGCGGCCTTCTGGTCACGAAAATTCTCACCTCCCGAACTCAACTATGCTATCACAGACAAAGAACTCTTGGCTATAAAATCTGCTTTCAAGGCATGGCGACACTATCTCCTTGGTGCTAGACATACTGTCACGGTCATAACTGATCATCGAAACCTGCAATACCTAATAACAGCAAAGGCTCAATCATCCCGTCAACTCCGGTAGGCTCTTTTCTTCGCTGAATATGACTATGTGATCACTTACCGGCCAGGAGTCCGAAATGGAAAGGCTGATGCCTTGTCCCGCATGGGTGTTGATGGAAAGGTATACATAACTCCAGATCCAGTAGCCATCATTCCAGAAGACAAACTCCTGGGTCTTACAACAACATTGACACAGGGTGAACTCCAAAACAAGATCCAACTCTTAATGGATCCCACTTTCTCACAAGAGTGGTGTACTCAAGGAGAACATTACACCATTAAAGACCAGTTACCATATTTTAGGAACCGTCTATGCTTGCCAAGTAAAGATTTACAAGAGCAGGTTATTTCAGGTTATCACGACTCCCTGATTGAAGGTCATCCTGGAATTGCCAAAACTCTAGCTAAAGTAAAACGAAACTATTGGTGGCCCACATGGCGTAAAGACATCATACAATTTATCCAATCTTGCTGTGTTTGTGCACAAAACAAGTCTCAAAAGCAGAAACCAGCTGGTCTTCTCCAACCATTCGAAATCCCTCCCACACCATGGCACACACTGTCCCTTGATTTCATTACAGATCTACCTCCCAGTCAAGGATTCAACACCATCTTAGTAGTTGCAGACTTGTTCTCTAAAATGGCACACTTAATTCCTTTTAAGGGTCTTCCAAATGCATCCAATTTAGCAAAAGTATTCCTGGAGGAAATCGTACGGCTACATGGCTTTCCATCAGTCTTGATCTCAGATCGAGGTAGTCGGTTCGTATCCAACTTCTGGAGGAAATGCTGTTCAATGGCGCAAATTGACATTCGACTATCCACAAGTCACCATCCTCAAACAGATGGCCAAACAGAAAGAACAAACCAAAGTTACATCAAGTGGAAAGAAATTGGAAGGACTTGTTATGGATAGCTGAATATGCCTATAATAATTAATTACACACCAGCACTAGACAAACCCCTTTCTACACTATATATGGTAGACATCTACGTACTTCAGGATTGGATCTCCCAACCCCTTTGGAAATGCCAGTGGTTAAAACCCTACATACGACTATTTCCCAGGCCTTCAAAGAAGCAGCAGAACATTTACTCCAAGCCAAGAACAGACAAAACAAATTTGCTGACCAACATCGTAGTAAAGCCCCCGACTATCAAATTGGAAACAAGGTCTGGTTAGCATCAAAATATGTGCCCAAAAAAGGGACTCAGACCTTTCGTCCCCGATATCTGGGACCTTATTCTATTGAATCCATAATAAATCCAGTGGAAGTTAAATTAGCCCTACCACCCACTATGCAGATTCCTCCTGTGTTTCACGTATCACTCCTGAAACCGGTACAACCCGGTACTCGGGTTACAACACCACCAAAACCAGTACAAGGGACGGGGAGAAGGTTCGAGAGTGCAAATCATCCAACCAGGGCTGGGTGGCGTCCCCGTGGATACCAGGTGACCGTAACAGATTCTGCCAGCAATGTCCATTATCCACTGATGATCAACCACTTGAACCTGTGTATCTAACACAAGGCCCTTTAAGATGAGGTAACAATACTCTGAGATAGATGGTGATGCAGAGTATAATCAAACATCAAAAATAAGACCGACTCAGGAAGTTGGCAAAGTAAATCTGTTTTATTTTCAATTGTCTAAAACAGGGAGTATAACGAACATCAACGAAAATGCTCAATCTTCTCTTTAATTGGTTGGCACCCTCGTGCCCCTCTGTAATATTCCACACACACTAGCAGCACGTAGGTTGGCTCCAAGGTGCTGGTGCACTGGTCTTGACCATAGCTTCCCACCTAATTAGCCTGCCATCTATCATCACTCTTGCCACCTGCCAATCAATTAGTCTTTGAACATTGGCCTTGTGGATGTTCTCTTTGCCTGGGAATAGAAGGGAGTATGGGCACACTTGTCTCGTGGTTTCGATACAGCTGAACTTCAGTATCTATTTTCATCTGACCATATGACTGGAGACCATGTTTCAGAGCCTTTTGCTGAATTAAACAAAACCCCTCTAACATCTTAAATGTTCTTGCACCTCACTTCAAACAGGAGTTTGTTCTTTTCACACATTTTGTAGCTTCTGCATGAACATCCAGGCTCACGGTGGCCTTGACCTCCTGGTGCTGGGCCAGCCAAGCCTTTCTTGAATTCACCATAGCTCATTAGCTAATTTCCAACTGTGCCACACTGAAAAAGCCTTCCTGTTCATGGGGTCCAGACTCTGCTAAAGTGCGCTTGTGGAATATCCATAATCCATGCATTCCTAAACATATACATTGACGCATCGCCGCAATCTATTTACTACGTAGCCCACCTCAAGAATACTTTGTCTGCTTGCGCTCCTGCGTCTGTACAATTGTAAAATGGCTTGATATTGTCTTCATTATTTCTGTAGCATGAGCATCTTCATCTCGAGCCCGAAATGTTGCTCATCTTCTATACTTCATCTTCAGTTTCTATAGAATATTTATACTTGTCAACTTCTTCTAGGCGTGTCAGCTTTGCTCCGTATGACATTCCCACTCTTCTTCCTTGCTCGCTTTTCCCACTTCCTCTGGGATTGTATTCAAATAAATGGTTTTCTCAATGGGAACCTTGCTTCCATTATTCTTTGAGGTATTGGTAAATTCACTGGCACTGCACATGTTTCACACTCTGGCTCCCAACATATAGGCAGCATGGGGGCGGAACTTTGAGTGGGGGTACTTGGCTCCACCTCAAACTCTCCCCTCTGGGCGATTCATCGACCACTCTCCCATCAACCGTCACATCTAGACATCCTCGTATGAAGAAATGCTTCTTCGGAACCCACATCGTTATGACTCCTTTCAGACATCCTGCTGACTTCACATGTTCATCTTTATTCCAAGACATAAGCATGCATGGTCCACTCAGACTACAATGGTTCCATTTCTCCACATATTTCTTGTGGTTCTTCAGGTATAGGAACTTTGTTCCTTCAGTTGCATGAATGCTGGCCTTCACGTAGTCTCTGATTTCTTCATCTGTCAGCTCCTTAGATTTCCATCAGGATTTGAAATCAATCTTAAATTTAATTCCTACAGCTTTCTTTGCAGTCTTCTTGCATTGTGAGATTATCATTCTGATCACGCAAAATCCAAGCAGAACCATCACTATCAGGGCTCCAGGAAACTTGAAAATGTCAGCGATCCATTGTGGGACCCATGAAAAGATTGATCCAAACCAACTGTCATCAGCAATGTCTTATACTTCGTCTGTCATCAGGACGTGAAGGAAGAAGTCAACAGAAGGAAAAGGATAAGAGATGAGTAAAAAAGAAAGAAAGAAACCAGAGAAGACTGGTGTGAGCGGAGGGAGAAAAAAAGGTAAGTAGAGCAGAACAAGAACCGACCCGTAAAGGAGCTGCAGAGGACCGCGCTGGTGGAAGAACAGGGCAAGACCCGAAGCGGAGCGGCAGATGACCGCGGCAGCGGGAAACGGGGCGAGACCCGTAGGCAGCTGCAACGGACAGGTATAAAGATAAAGTAGGCAAGTTAAGTGCAGAAGGAGAAAGGCTGGGAAAGTAGTCAAGAGAAAATATGCAAGAGAAGGCACACAACTAGCGTGTAAACCCGAATGCAGGAAGTGAAAGGGTTGCCACGCACCAAGGCTGGGAAGAGGCGCGGCAATAAAGGAAACCGGCAGGTAAACAGAAGGAAGACTAGAACGATACACCAGGAAGAGGAAGTAACGTGATGGCAAGCTCTAATGGCGGTGGAATCGCCAAGCATTCCATAAGCGCCAGGAGGGCAGGTGCGTGACACATTTGACGAATTTGCACAAAGGTTTGAAAAACAATTTTAAATCTAGATATAAATATTTGTGTAAAGTTTGGTGTGATTTTCTCAAGAGGGGGCTAAATAAGAGAGGGGTCTCAATATTTTTAGATGATTTATAACTTTCTTGCCGTTTGACAAATGTGGACAAAGGTTTTCAGAAAGTTTATAGGCCGATCCTTGAATGTTTGTGTAAAGACTGAATGGATTTTGTCAAGTGGGGGCTAAGTTATATGATTATTGTATGAACATACATTTTGACACTTTAGAAAAAATAAAACATGGGCGGATTTAAAGCAAACCTGTGTAAGGAGCGTTAGCATGGACCTTAAAGCATGGTTTGCAAATGTGCCACAGCAGGCGATCTAAATTCAATAAGTACCCAGCTCAACATACTGTTCACTAAGGCAATTCAATACGTAAAATATCATAGTTTTAATACAGCCAGGCAAGGAATAGTTTTCCAAAGAGAAAGAATATTAGTGAGATTAAAAAAGGGGCTCTCTCTTTAGGGTACATTTCCTCCAGTTTTACTAGTTTACCCATCGAAGAAGAAAAATTCACATCAAATTGAACTGTATAGAGGTCCTTTAATTGATCAGGGCCAGGCATGACTTGAGAACAAAGTGGTGCTTGTAGCGCCATACAAGTAAATCTGGTGTGCACAGTGCTTGTACTGGCATTTTCGGGCATCCTTCTCAGAGCCAACGGAACCATTGGAATCGGATGGGTCTCAGAAGAGTCAACAGAATGGTTAGGAGCATTTGTCTGGGCCAAGCGTACCCATTTATCCATCGGTCCATGCAATCACACTTGACAAGTAGTGTCATCGTCCTGATCTTTTGTAAATACCTGGTTGCCGGCAGTGGATGATGACATAATTGGAGTGTCATGCCTACCAGATGGGCAGCTTGCAGATGAATTCAAAAACACAACCAGTTTCCTATTTATATCACCTTTGTTAGTATTTGCACTCTTAAATTGTTTTTTGCTCAATTGAACAGGAGGGCTATGACTCATTGATATTTCATTACACAGTGCGTCAATGGCGTCGCTCTTAGACGCTGGCACAATATTAAGTTTGTCAAAATGTATAATCGCATTCTTAGTTATGACACAATCCACAGAGTGCTCAGCTTCATTTTTCAAGCGCCAGCTTTCACAACTGGTGATTTTGTGGTGCTGGGTTCAACGACAGTTTCATTAGAGACGCCTAATGCACGTTGTTAAGAATTACTCTCACCACTAAGTTTGAGCTCCCATTGCTCCGCTGCAATGTTCGCACATATTGCGAATATGGTCTCCATTTTTTCGCAAGGGATGCATTGGTTGATAGCTGAGAGATTCCCTCCTATTAGCGGATATTTGATCTATGGCCATTGACATTGCCTCGTCCCCACTGCATTCGTAAACCGACTTCAACGGGGATACCAACACTGCCAGATTAAGAATGGCAGAAATATTATAGTCGTCATTACAATTTACGGCAACCGGTGCCGGGCCTGGTGCATTACATTTAAGACTTCTACACAGTTTGAGCAGTGTACCATTATTGTCCATAGACACCAAACAATGAGAAAGGCTACTATTACCATTCTCCATAGGTTCCGTAAGTGAACACTGGATCTCAGTCAGTTGAATGGTCTGGACAATCTGGACTGTCAGGGTAATGGCTTGTGTTGTTCCCGCCACAGGCACTCCAGATAACAATGCAATGTCCCAAAACCCAGTTAACTTCTGTTATGAGTTGGTGGTAGTGCTATGTACAATATCCAGTTTGCCTTTTTTTCCTGAGGCGAATTGGCTACGGCCCTTGAGAGATCTTACCGGGCTCTGAGTATGTTTCCGGGTCTTCAGTATTTCACTGCGCAGAGTGTATTTCTTCTTTGTGGGCATGATTGGCAAGACAAACACTTAGCTCCAGGTATGTAGATAATAAGAGAGCACTATTACCGCCAAAATAGAATACAAAGCAGCAAACTGAACAGGGCAAGGTGGAGGAGGGCGAGTTGGCGGGCAGCACGGGCAGAGGAGAGTCTCACAGGCAAACGGTCCTGGAGGATTACCTCAGTTTAGGTAAGGTCATCAACCCCCACAAATCGAGAAGAGGTAGGAGCCGAATGTCACATGTGGCACATGCCACAGCGTGCCACAGCATGCCACAGCATGCCACCAATCTCTGCACTGGCTGATGTAAAATGTACAGTTTAAGTGATTTCAAACACATTCAACAAGTGAAAAATAACCTCTCAATTATTTTGGGATTGTTTTATATTAAAACACTTTCAGCAAATGCATAGTTTAAAGCACTTATCATGCCGCAGCATGAAACCACTCTCGGGACTAGCTGATGTCAAACTTATTGTTTAAATGACTTCAAATACATTAAACAAGTGAGCATAAAGCCTCACAACCATTGTGAGATGATATAAATAAAATTTAAAAAAAAGATGTACTAAATTCTGATAGCTCCCTTAAGCTCACAACCTCATGGACTGTAGTCGGAAGTTCTACCATTGCACCAGTGCTTTTGATGGGAAATTTCTGGTGCTAGTTCTTATGACCTAATCAGAAAGCAGGGCCTGCAAGTCCCTTTTCAGTGTCAATTCTAACATGGCATGCCACCTAGATATTTCTTTATATCTGCTTAAAATCCGTTTTTTCATTGCTTCAAAATTACTTCAGGCATCTCACCTCTTAGGCTCTTGTCTTATATTTCATAATTTACAGCAATTGAATGGTTGAAAGCACTTGGACCTCCAGCATGCCACCAATCTCGGGACTAGCTGATGTAAAATGTGCATTTTAAATTACTTCAAAGACATTAAACAAGTGAAGAAATAGCTTCAGAACCATTGTGAGATGTTATAAATCAAATTTAATAATAAAAAGCCTGTGCGTCACCTTGCGGCTGCTAGCTGTCTGTCTCCTGTGCATTACACAATATGGCCTGGGTAGAAGTAGAATCCTCTGACAGCAAGTAAAGCGGAGAAGGGCCTTCAAACATTCTGCAGGACCCTTCTCTGGGACAGCTGATGAAGAAAGCAGCATGGGCAGGTGTAGGGCCGTTATCCCATAAGCTGGACTTTCTCCTGGGCTGAGTCGCCTTTTCGCAAGGGCTGACAACTGTGAGGCCCAGAGCCTGCAAGAGACAATAGCAGGAGGAACATAAGGCCAGTGGCAAACCACTGTCCGAATCATGCAAAGGACACACAAAATAGTGGCATGCTAAGGGAAAGGCGTGATGGAAGGGACCAAGTGACATAGCTCTCAACTCACACGCTTTTGGCGGGTGTCACCCGCCTTGTAAGGGGCTGACTCACCCACCAAGCCTCCTGCACGCCCATTCATTCCAATGGGCGTCTCACCCGCCAAAAACAAAATCGGGTGATTTCATCCGCCTTTGCAAAACAAATGGTTTCAGAGCTATGCATACCCCTTAGCCCACAGAAAGACCAAGAGGGCACTGAATGGGATTCCAGCAGCACTGAGAGTTCTCACCTTTCTGTGAGCTTGGCCACTCCTCAGGAAGGAGAACCGTGCAAAAGGCACAATAAGAGCGGTTAGAAATGCAGAGATAGTTCCCTGGTCGACCCCTTTCATCCAGACCTGCTACTCCACCCGAGATCCTTGGAGGGGAAGCCCCCACTTAAGGCCAAAAGGTACTTGAGCAAGCGACTGCGTGCGCCTCTAAATAGGGAGGTGAGAGTCTAATTGAAGGCACAATATTCCAGACCTTCTCTGCCGGATAAAGTAGCGGACACTCTGGAGGTGGACTCATTCATGGTGAAGCACACCAAGGACCTGAATAGGGCATTGACCGCTCATGGATAGCATGCCAGGACACGCTCCCTGATTCCATAGGTCCATTAGCCAAGATCATTAAAATGGTGGAAGAGACCAAAGAGGCCCTGCCTATGGATGTGCATATTCTGGCTAATTTGGCACAAAGAGCAGTTTGTTTAATAAGTAATACCAACTGTACGATAGCAGCAGAGTGCAGACGATCGATTTTAGTAAAGATCGACCTGAAACTCAGGAAGTTGGCATCCTCTGAGGCCGCTGCAGCAGCTAAAGGCCTTTTGTTTGGAGAAGCTTTTGTCAAAGACATGTCCAGATTTGTTAGCACCTTTGCTGCTCTGGACAAAGGTCAGACATCATTTAAAAGAGTGTTTGTGCCCTGTGTATCCGCCAGGGCGGCAGAAGCAGAGGCGTCTCCGCCAGCCGCTGAGGAGGCCAGAGGCCCCATAGAGGAAACAGCTGGTGACAGCAGGAAGAAACAAGGCTGAATCCTTCCTCCCCTTCTGTGGAAGAGGCAGGCGTCAGGGCTGGCACTGCAGCAGCAGATGAGAGTACAGTCGTATGCACACAGCGCAGCAGCAAGCAAAGAATTCCCGCGATAGGTGGTAAGCTAGCGATGCACCAAAGCGCTTGGGAAGAGTTTACCGTGGACTCTTGGGTCGCAGAGACTGTGCAGGGGTGTTGTCTGTAATTTTTAAAGAGCACAGACAAACGAAACTACAGCAACCTTTCGCAATTTCAGAATGTTAGGCAGAATCACATGCAGTACCCTTTGGGAACACTACATGCAATTAAGACTACAAGTGTCAGTACAATTTCACCTTTGGTACAAGCCTGTACTACACAGTTATGTAGTAGCATTGGCTGAGCAGCCAGACTTATCTCAAGAGTTTAAGTGAGCAGTAGAACAAGTTACACAAAGGGACCAACAAATACAGTTGTTCAAACAAACACTTACTCAAGGTTTCTTGGTAAAAGAATATACATTTAATTACACAGTCAATTAGAAAACATTACACTAGCAAAAGCAGCTTAATATCATACACTAATACACCACAATACACAACCAATAAGTTACTGAACAAGTTCAGCTCCCCTGAAGTGGGAGCAAAATGGCACTTCAGTTGCTTTAAAAAGGGGTAAAAAGACAAGGTTATAAGAAATGCAGCCCAAATACATTCATAGGTAGGGTAAAGGGTTTCAGTTAACTACAACCAGCAATTCAATTCGATAGGCCTGGGCCAAAGTCAATGGTTCTGAGTCTTTGTATAGGATAGCACAGTTCTTGTAGATAACGGTTAAGTCTTTGCCACGGTTTTTAGAAGAATTTGGCTAGGCGAAAAGTTAGACAAATGTTTAGGGAAGGACCAGACTTCAAAGAGGGGAAAGTTTCACAAACTTTCTATGTGATCGAAAAGATTTCCGGACCGCGTTTGCACAGTACCTTTAAAGTGAAGAAGAGCTGTAGCGGAGCCAGTTGTTCCTTGCAGTTCGAGCAGACCTTGCTGTTCCTGTGCTTCAGTCGTGGGGACAAGAAGGAGGACGTCTGGAGGTTCCTGCCCTGCCCAGGGAAGAGGCCACAAGCTTGGATAAATGTCGGTTTAAGGTGCGAGTGTCTTAAAGACCACAAACTGGTATCCTTCCCACTGGCTATCCGGTTTTCAATAGCACTCGACAAATTCGACCAGGAGGGGACGATTTCCAGGCGGCTTGTGAGTTGGTTGGTCCTACCAAACTCAAGGGAAGAAGTTAACCTTGAAGGGCTTCTCTGTCGATGGAGTTTCAGGCAATTCGGACCTGCAGCAGGGCTTCACCGGTCGTCCAGGAGTTGCAGCAGCCCTCTTCCTACAGCTCAACTTCGGTTCTTAAGTTCCAGTGTTCGACTCTGCTTTCCCAGAGCCCTGCTTTGAAACAGTTTTCCCCCATTCATTCCAGCCTGCCTGTCACTCACACAGCAGGATGACCAAGCAGAGGGAGTTTCGGGCACCTCCCTCACATCCTGTCCACCCCAGGCACTCAGGTGCCAGAGGAGGGCTTCAGCACTGAAACCCGCCAAAGGCCAATGAACAAAGGAACCAAACCTAGCTTGTCGGGCAGAGTTAAACACAAGAAGGATCTTTCCTAAAAGAAACAGCGAAAAAAGTCAACCAGAGTCTGTTTTTACAGATAGGTCTTGGGCGCCATCTTGAAAAAAAATTGGCTGACCCGATTTTTTGCTACCGTTGTTCGCGGTCGGGTAAAATCATGGTAGTTTGAGCTAAACCACTGCCACCAGCCATTTAAAGTAGGAAAGGGTAACATTTGACTGTTACATGAGTGTTTTGACTCAGGGGATGCTAGACAACCCCTACAGCACTCTATAGGAAGATAGTGTGTACTGGGTCAGTAAATATAAAGAGACTAGAAAAGTCAATTTAACTTTACATGCTCTGGGAGACATTAGTCAGTCCCAGAGAAAGTGTTTAAACCTTGGGGAATGTGAAAGACACCCCTGTGCCACTGCACTGAAGGTGCTGTGTGACACAAAGAAAATGATGATGCCTATGGAGTTGTTTTAAAACACCATAACCAAAGAACACAAAAGTAAAACACACACAAAAATACATGGAAGAGTGGGAATAAAGGCTCACAATCTTCCCAGGTAGAAAAATAAAATCTTAGAAATCCAGCAAAGTTGCTGGGGGTCTCAAAAGCTAAGGGGAATCAGCACATTTTGAGAATTCTCCCTAACACAGAGGAGGAACAAATCCTCATGGACAAGGAAGTAGGAGAGTTTCTAAAGAAAAGGGCGATAAGGCCAGCATAGCAGGTGGCGCAACGCTTCCTAAGCAATGCCTTACTGGTGAAACAGAAGCAAAAGGTCAGGCCGGTGATAATCTCAGATAATTTAACGACTTTCTTCTGTACCGACACTGCAAGATGGAGGAAATCCATCTCTTCAGGGACATTTTTCAGAAAGGGCACTGGCTAACCTGCATAGATTTGAGGGATGCCTATCTAGCAGTACCCATTCCTGAGAGGCACCAGCAATTTTTAGAATTCCTCTGGTGATGGCAAAGGTGGGAGTTTATGTCCCTCCCTTTTCAGACTAACTTCAGCACTGTGGTGCTTGACAAAGCTACTCAGGAGTGAGACTGATTTTATACATCGAGGATATTTGTCTCATGGCGCAGGATGTGATGCTGAACCTCTAAGGGAACCTGACAGCAGGTGCGGACACTAAACAGGCAGACAACACAGGGCGGATCCCTACCGGATTTGGAGGCGGTTCATTACAGGTTTTGTTCTTCGCTATACCCTGTTCGAGATGGAGTCATTCATTAGGAAGCTACAGCGATACAGTGAAAGAACGAGGAATTGGGGATGAGGAATTGTGAGGTGATAGGACCATAACGTTGTGATTCATGGACTAGGACAAGTGTCATGCCTGAGGGCAATAGAGTTTCAAACTTCAAAGACTACATTGACACCGAAAATGTTTTTTTTCTTTGATTTTTGTTTAATGTTTTTTTTTTCTTTTTTAAGATTGCTGCTTGAGTTTTAATAAAGAATAGTATGCATAATATGAGCCTCTGTGTCTTTAATAGAATCATGACTTTCCTGAAAGAAAGTATGGACAATCTGGACTCTTCCACAGTACTTACTGCCTCAATGGAGTTTATCATCAGACAGCATTTCTGGCTAGTCCCTTTTTTCTGGCAATGTATTCCATATCGTGTCATGGAGTGCCCCCTACATTTCTCTGTCAACAGTGCTGCCGAGTCTCCCTATAATCGTGGGAGTCTCTAGCAAAAGGAGACAGACACCTGCACTCTCGTATTTGAGCAGGATTTTCTTTCTACATCTGCAAAGATCTTCAGCTGTGCCTCACAGTCCCTTTGTTTGTGGCAACACTGGGTTGAAGTAAGTAACACACTGCTGAACAAAGCACTCAACAGCACATGCTGGTCTGACTGGGGCTAAGCTGTGTCCTGTTCACCTCGACTGCTGAATTTCCAGCTGATCTCAGTGGCAACATTGGCTAAAGAGGCATAAATGGGATAGATAAGATGATCATGTGTGTAATGTCAGCACAGGTGGTGTGCGAGAGGCTACACAGCCCATGTGATAGTCTGACATGCATATTCTGGCACACAAACATGACTGTAGTGTCTGACAGGACATATTCTTGCTTTGCTTCTAAATTTGATTAGAAACCACATCCTGCAGTCTCATATGAAGCACAGTTTAGGGTTTCTAAGCCAGACCTTTCGTTTTTTAATGTTACATCATTAAAGGAGAGGACCTTGCAATTCTCTTATTGATTTCATGTGCAAGTTCATCACTACCAGGTCGGTGCTGCGGAGCCCGGTCAACATCAAGGGATAGGCTTCACGGAGGGACTACTTCACCTTAATATGTACTTTTCTTAAGCCTCAGCCCGAGAAAATCCAGACACTTCCCAACAGACTGGTCCCTCTGAATGTCGCTGTGGCTCATATGTCTCACACTCTGCCCGACCTCTAATGTCCTTCAAAGGCATGCATGAAATGGACAACTGCCCTGAGGGCCACAGCTTTATGGAAGAAATGGCATCAATTATATGGCTTTTCCCCTAGTCCATTGTGGCAAGCGAGTAACAATATTCTTATACTGCAGGCCCATGTGAAATATAGCTTTGTCTTAAAATCTATGTAGCATATGTTTGTCCTTCTGTAGGCTGTTGATTTCTTGGAGTAATAGATGTGTGTGATGTGTTGCATTTTGATAAGTCGTTAATTTTGTGAGGCCCATAGCTTCCGAGTCACATTTTTACATGTTACTGTGTGGGATCTCAGCAGTGGGTCAAAGAATAGAAGAAAAGCATGACAGGGTTTAGTTAAAAACAATATTTCCAGAGACACATGGGCTAGATGGAGCCTGGGGTCCCCTGGTATATTAAACAGGCCAGGCATTTCAGGAGCTACATAAGGAAAGAAGGAAGGCCCTTTACCCTGGAATAGGGGGTGCAGAGATTGGGGGCTCCCAAAGCATTGATACAAACAGAAATGCGACATTTACAAATAGAGTGTGAGGTGTTCCTTAGTCTGTTATGTTGTCATGTCCACCTTTACATTTTTCATCATCCTCTCATGATGGACCCAAAACCCCTATTGCCAATTTTCCAAGGGTCATTTCTTCGCACACCACTCCCATTAGAGCACTTGATTGCAACTGTCAGATTACATGGTCACTGTCCATTTCGATGCATTGGCTGGCAACCCCATGGACTGCCTGCTGGGTTATCCAGGTCTTCGGGCGTCAACATTGGAGGCAGTGGAAGTTGAGGCGAAAGCTTTGGTTAGCATGGTCAGATCGATGACTCGTCCTGCTGCTGTTTAAATCGTTTTTAGCTGTGTGCACATCTTGATTGTCCTCATGCTTTTTAAATTCGTTTTCAGCTGTATGCACATCTTGATTGTCCTGCTCCTGTTTACATTTGTTTTTAGCTGTGTGCATAACCTGCTTTTTATGAGAATGTGTTAACAAGTCCACCCCTCTGTACTCTGTCTAGTCTGCTACTGGTTCCCTCACCCTTCATCAGTCCCATTGTCCCTCTGTGCTGTTATTCCCCTGAGCCCTACACCCGTTACCCCCCCTTCCTCTGCGTGTTCACTGTTTTTCTGTGCATATTACCTCCCCCAGCTCCCATTGTTTTTCTCCCAGTCTTGTTCTCTGTCTCCCCCCCTCTACCTTCTGCTCTCGCTGCGCCTCTGTGGCCTCAGCCTGGTTAAGTGTACCTCACTCTCTGCAGTCTGCTATGGTGCTATCTATCTCTCCTATCTTCTCAAACTGCTTCTCTATCTCTTATCCTTCACCCCTTACTAAGTCTGTCAGGAAGAACCTCAAGAAGGACATACTGAGCTCTAACCCAGGCCTTCCAATTGCAGGCACCTACGGCATTGCCTCTGCCAGAGAGACTCTCACAAACATACTCTGTCGTTCCCTCACCCGTCCTATGGACTCTCCATATGATTGCTCTTCTCTCTCCTTTCTCTTGTTCGGCCATCAATGGTGGCACCTGCTGGGAGGTCTTTATTGCCCTATCCACCTCCAGGGTCATCATCAATGTCTAATGCAATGGTACTATCATGGTCCAGGGTCCTCAACCCTTCTACCTCTGTCCCTTAGGCACTATCGTCACTTAGGGGTGCCCAATGTCCCCTGCTCCCCCCGTAAGTCTTTCACTGATTGCAATCTGCTCCACATTGCCATGGTAAGCACTCGCTCAGCTGTCAAACACTCTGACATCTGCAACCTCCTTGAACTCCTGGATTGTGATGTTCTTGCCATCACTGAAACCTGGTTCAAGGATTGCTCTGTCACAAGTTTTGACACACCTCTCCCAGAAGGCTACACAGTACTCTCTTCCTAGACCAAACAGACCAGGTGGGGGAGTAGCATTGATCTTCCCTGAGTGTATCCCTGTGTCTGTCATTCCCACTCAGGCCTACTCATCCTTTGAGTGCCTGATCTGCAGGCTGTCCCTCTCTCCAAGCTCTTCACTGCTGCTGTCCACCTTCTATCGGCCACCTGGTCAGCCCTCCCTCTTCCTTTCGTAATGGGCAGATCTGGCCTCCTCTCTCCTTTCATCCTCTTCTCATCTCCTCCTACTGGGTGATCCCAACATCCATCTCGACTCACCTGATTCCTTAAGACCTTTATGCAACCTTTGCGACTCTCCCTTTCTTTCCATCTTACCGTCTGGCCCAACACACAGCGCTGGCCACACCTTGGATGTTCTCTTCTCAACTGACATTCCGCTATCTATCCCTCTCACTACTTCTCTATCCTGGACTGATCATTTTCTCCTCTCTTCTCACTTGAAGCTCTCTTCTCCCCTTGCATAGGTAAGCCCGGCACTGCCTCCCATTTACAGGGTTATCCGACCCATGAAAAGAGTCTCAGTAGCTGCCTTTGCCTCCACCTATTAGGCTCCTTCCACTCCTGCGACTGACTCCCACCCAGCCACAGCCCTCTCAAACTTTAACCTCTGTTTCCAAAACTCTTTATATTCTTGCCTCTGTCATGAGGGTACGACTGAAGCCTACCAAAAAGTGAAACTCTGAGTATGACTCCAAATCAGCTTCCGTTAAACACAAGAGCAGGGCAGCCAAATGGAAATGGGATTCCTCTGGCGCACCCTCTGACAAACTGGCCTGCCGCCTCCTACAAAGGCAGTATAGACTCTGCATCTGCTCCCAGAAAAGAGTCTTTATTCAAGCCTGCATCTCTGCGGTATCCAATAACACGGACACACTTTTCAAAGTCTGCAAGGAATTAGCCAACCTTACCGCAGCCTCCTCCACCATTGCACCCACCCAGGCAATTTGCTCGGCCCTGGCTGCACACTCACCTCAAAAACAGTGGATATCCTATCCTCCCTCTCTTCCTCACCACCTCCTGTAGCAACATATCTTATAACATCCTTGGCCACCTCCACCCCTCCCCTTCTTCTCCCTTCTGTCTCCCCTGTCACACCTGAGGAGGTTACTAGACAAGTCTGGTCTATGAAAGCCTCCTCCAAACAGGTGGACCCCTGTACCTCCAATATCATCAAGGACAACATTGACTCTCACGCTCCAGCCTTGGCTGACCTCTGCAACCTCTCCTTCGCCACTGGAGTTTTCCCCACCACTGCTCTTAAGCACTCCCTTGTGCACCCTCTCCTGGAAAACTATCGCCTGTTCTCTATCACTCCTTTCCTGGGCAAACTCCTGGAGAAGTTTGCTATTTCCCAGCTTACCCTCCGCACTGAATCTGTTGGCTCCTCCGATGACCACAAGTCTGGTTTTAGAGCATCCAGAGGCATGGAAACTGCTCTTCTGAACACCCGTGAAGATATGCTCTCAAATCTTGGTTCTAAGTCTCCCTCTGTCCTCATTCTACTTGACCTCTCCTCTGCCTTCGATACGGTGAACCACAACACACTCATCGCACGTCTCTGTGATACCCTGATCATCATTGATCAGGCCCTGGCATGGCTAACCTCCTTTCACTCTGACAGCCCATCCCAGGTGGAACTGGGGTCTTTCCTCTCCCCTATCACTCCCTCTACTTCCGTTTTCCCCCAGGGATCTGACCTACCCCCCTAGATTTTCAATGGCTACATGGCCCTCCTGCCCCATATGATCGCCACCTTCACCTCCAACGTTCAGTGTTACACGGATGACACACAGCTCTCCTTCAGGCTACCCTCAGCCTCTTCCTTTTCCTCACTAATACCTGACTGTCTGGCTGCAATTCAGTCGTGGTGTGCTCCAAACGACCTCTGAACAGCATCCACAGTAGAATCACTCACCTGCGACAGAAATTAGGGTTTCATGTCCGTTTCAGCACCAGAGGCTTAGGCTTCCTCAGAGGTGTACTCAGAGACACCCCTGGCCAGGATGGTCTGTAGCACCAATGGATTCTCATGGGCTACCACACCACATCCTCCTCCATTGCATCCAGTGCCACCTGCGCAAATAAAAACAAAAACATGAATACACATGTTAATAGCGTAGGCCACACACATAGGTATTACAATGATGTCAGCCAACACATGAACCTGCTATGTCACACATGTCACAAAGTCAGGCACGCATGCAGTGTCAATGAAAGGGAAGGGGAGCCTGAAAGCAGACATGGATGCGTGTCAAAGGGCAAAATAACACATATACTGTATAGGACCTGCATCACACACAAGCATGTGACTGGCATAGTCCTTCCACAAACATGACTGATGTCAGTACACAGATGGCACGTAGCATAGCCATGCCAGAATTGTCAACCAGCCTCAGAGTGAAGTTGAATACTACTGACCATGAGCCATGTACAATGCATGTCAGATGACATTTCATGGAATTCACTATTAGAAAACACACACATATGTCACAGGGTGCACCAACGCTAGGGTGTTGTAATACAGTGAGGGCAGGCATACGGATTCAATAATGCTAGGTCACATTGACATCACGCAGGTGAATAGACAGGTTGAAGGGCATAACAGGGTTTAGAAGTGTGTGCGTGCAGTGCAGTACATGGGTACGGCCTCAACTATGAATAAAAACACAGATCCAGTAATGTCAATGTCGTGGCCTGATGGCAGTGTAAGGGTAAGTGCCGTCATTATGTGTAAAGTGTTGGTAGTGGGTTGTAGGGACACAGTAAACCCCACCCATAAGGGCGGAGGGTGGCTGGGAGGCAGTGCATGGGTTAAAATGGTTGCTCAGAGGACCGTGTCGTAGCAGACAGTGTGGGCAGCGGCAAGTGCATTCTCTCAGTCATCTGGGACTACAGCAGGGGAGAGGAGGACAGAAAGCACAACACATGAGGAAGCATCAGAAGTGCCTGCAGACCCGGAGAAGCTATACCTCCAGTTACTTAGAGGCAGGGAGGCTGTACCAGAGGGAGGCCCCAGCTCAACACAGACGTGAACCACAAACTAATTTCCATGAGGAGCAACTGACCCTGAGGGAGTAAGAAAGGGATGATCAAAGACCATGATAATGAAGTAAATACTGGAGGTGGAGTTGAAGGAATTGCTGGTCCAGGACACATAGGGACTTGCTAAGAATGCACAGGGTTCAGGAATGAACACTCATAGCCACTGTGAGCCTGTGCCATCATCACAGTCCTAGAGAGATACCTAGCACCAAGCCTAAAGGACTTTTCACACAGTCCAGGACTGGCAGAGTTGCAGAGGGAAGAGTGTAGAATCACAGAAATCCTGGTAAAGCCCGTTGCAGTATTCCAACATAGGAATTACCAGTCCTCTGGAGACAGTGAGCTGCTGGGGGATGGAGATGAAAGGAAGAATGCCTCTGAAGACGAGTAACTTGCAGGGTGACTGTCATGATCTCTGCTTCCAAAAGGTCAGGGTTTTCCCAACTCCCTTGGAAGCAGATCCATAACCCAGGTTCCGAGTGCCAACCAGTCCCAATTGGGACCTTTTGGACCCAGTCGTGGCGCCAGTGGCACCAGGCTCATAAATATGCCCAGTCCCAGCGCTGGAAGCGCCGGGCTCATAATGCTTGGGTGGACTTACCTTCAGCAGACCATGCTGCTTACTTGCCTGCCAGTTGAGCCTCTGATCCTCTTCTGTTTGGAACTACTTTTCCTGTTGGGTGGGGCTGGAGCCACTCCCTAGATTCAGAACACTGGAACTCTTCTGGAAGGCAGGAACTCTTTTCTTACCAGGAACTCTTTTCTTTCTTAGGCGTGGCTGTGGAAGGAGACACCTAAGCACTACAGGAGGCTATTTAAACCACACCCGGTGGATGAATCTTGCTTTGCGTTATTCTGCAACCTCTGCAGCAGAACGCTCATCGTGTCTTCTGCATCCGGTCCTGGGCCTAAGGAAAAAGGCTTACCATCCTGAATCCAGTCTTCAGCAACACCTATAAAGACAAGAAAGAACAGGTTAGCATTCCGGCATCTGAAAGGCAAAGGCTTACCATCCTGAATCCAGTCTTCAGCAACACCTATAAAGACAAGAAAGAACAGGTTAGCATTCCGGCATCTGAAAGGCAAAGGCTTACCTACTCTTCGTGCGCTCCGGAGGTCTTCACACTGCATTCCGGCATCTGAAAGACAAAAGTTTACCAACTCTTCGCACGCTCCGGAGGCCTTCGGCGCTGCATCCCGCATCTGAAAGACAAAACAAGGTGCGTTTAAAGACATTGGGGAACTTTAATACTCACGTGCCATTACTCCTTCCCACATCTAATCCAGTTGGTATTCCGGCATCCTGCAGCAGCTCCGAACTCGTACCTGCAAAATAAAAAGACAGTTAGAGCGCATAGTGAAGCAGGCAACAAGCGCTTACTTACGTGCTTCCAGGCGCTTCTATTCATCACACGGGCTCCATCTTCAACTCACTTCAGCCCGTCATCCGCCATCGCCGGAACCCTGCAAAACAAGAGACATCATTACTAAAGACTTTAAAGACATTTGAATGACTCGAAACTTACCGTTCGTGCAGTAAACGACGACAGCAGTCCTCTGAAGTCAAGAGGCCTGCGCTACCTATCCAGTGAAGAAACTGGTTACAGCACCCTGCCCCGATGCAGATGGAGAGCTCGGCATTCACTTACCTAAGGTGAGAGCGTTAACCTTTGGGGGTCTACAGGAGAGGAGAAGAGGAAAGAGATAGGGACACCCCAATAACCCCAGTTCATTAACCCCATATTTTCTATCTGCAGACATCTTACTCTACACGTCAGGCATACAGTGCACAGAGGTCCAGCCCAAAGAGCCAACCGGGTGCTACACATCACCTTTGAAGATACGGTAGTCGCCCAGTCAAGACCGGCGCCTCTGCGAGAATCAGGTGAGCGTTACAGTGACCTCACAGAGACGTCAGTCATGTGACGATAGAAGACGACTGTTGAGTGGAAGATCATCACAGGCTATCCGCGACCACAGGTTGGAGCAAGAATAGGGCCAAGAGAGGCTGGACAGAGAGTGTCATGGAAGGAGGGAGCAGGTGTGGTGATGAGGATTGCCTCTGTGTGCAGCACATGGTTTGTATACAGTCTGCATGACAACAAACACACATCAGTCCAACATCACATGGGTCACACATGGCAGTCATGACAATGTAGCCTGAACTGGCAGACAATCATAACACATCACCCAAGCAACATACACATGGCCTGTACACACACGCATCACCACTCACCGGACATTCCAAATTCCCTCATACATTGGCAGGTCTCCCGCGCCTTGGATCTGCTCCACTGCAATGAAATCACTAGTGATCTCCTCATGTCCAGTGAGTTCATAGTCCTCTGGTGGTGACCCACTGCAAGTCACCAGAGTAGAGGCAAACTTTGCAGCCAGCTTGTCTTTTGCTCGGTGTCGGAGGTAATTCCAATGCTTCACAACATCACCAGCTGTGCGCCTCTCATAGCCCAAGGCGCTAACATGGTCCACAAGGCACTGCCAGAGTGTCATACGCTGAGCAGCTGTATGTGTGCTCCCTGCCTGCACCAGCATGTCACAACTGTATTCCAACATGTAGTCCACGAGCATGTCCAGTTCCTCATCACAGAAACTGCTCTTTCTTGACTTGTGGGGCCCCTGTGCCATGTCTGGGGTCTTAGGCTGTACCGCTGGAGCATGCTTCTGCTTTTTGTGAGGTGGTGCAGACCCTGAGTGGCCTGTACCGCTCTGGTCAGTAGGGGCTGGAGTACAGGTGGACTGCCCTATGGAATCAGCCACCAATGTAACTACAGAAGGTCAGCTTCTGCGCCACACGTGTCTTGGCCTTAGTGACAAGGGACTTGGCTCCTGAGTCACACTGGGCCGTGACCAATCCAGTCCTGGCTGGGTGACCCTGAGCTAGGGTGCCGGTTGCTACAGCTGCCCCTGCAGCTTCCAGACCCTGGCCGGTGTGAACAGCAGAGGACACTGCTGCTCCAGATCCCCGGGTGCCAGTGCCTGGAACTTGCACCAAATGTCTCTTGGCCTTCGGGACATAGAAATCGGCTATTGAGTCACCCTGTCCCTGTGCCGGGACCACTACAGTCCGGGCTGGCTGATCCTGACCCTGGGTAGTGGTAGCCGCAACTGCCCTGCAGCTTCCACACCCTGGCTGCTCTGGACAGCAGATGGCACTGCTTGTACGGAACCACGGGTGCTGGATATGTCAGCAGCTACTGCATCTCCCTGCCCCGGTTGGGTGGGGGCATAGTTCTCCCTGCATGGTCCTGGACACCTTGCCCATGTGGACCACCTTGGCCACCCTGGCCACGTCGCCCACCTTGGCCAATTCGCCCACCTTGGCCACCTCTGGCAAGTCGCCCACCTTTGCCTCCCTTCCCACTTGTTGCCCTCCCAGTCATGGCACTGATGGACTAGCGCAATGGGAGGTGCAGCCAACAATTGTCCTGGGCAATTGGAGTTAGGGGGCAGGCTACGTGCTGGAAAATGTACCACTGTGCTCGAGAAAGCCTCTATGTGACCCCTGGTGAAAATATAACGGGTTGCACAATGCCCAGGCACCCCAAAAACACAAATCAATGTGTAAGCGACCGCTCAGTAGCCTACGTGTGAGTAAAAAATATCCTGCAATACGCTGTGTTACCCAGCAACACAAAAAATGCATATGCAAGGAACACGTAAGCTACTATGAACTCGAAAATGGGGTACGCGACACAAAGGGGCAACCACAGTAAGAAAAATGCATGCACGACTCACCATCTGTATCGTAGAATGAAAGAAATCACACGCGCGTAGGCAACTCCCCTCCCAAAACAAGAAGTATGTACTGCCATAGTAGTGAACTATTCGTGTGTGAACCCACAAATATATGAAGTTCACCCGTCCGTCCCCACGAAAAGCACATACAGTGTACTGTTGTCCTATGCAGATCTTTAACCCGATACTGAACTGCAACGCCCAACGTCCAGCAAGTGTCTCGTAACTTATGCACTTAGGGCCTTTCCTCTGATTACACGCTAACGTGCTGTTTCCGTACGTGCAGGGTCACTCTGTTTCCAGCCGACCACGCAAAAGAACACGGAAAACCCACGCTCCTGCCTACAAGGCAATTTACATGCCTCCAACTTCCCGAGCTGCCTCCTACGAGCCATCTGCTGCTGCCAGCCCACTCTGTGTGCCTGCTGCCCACATGCCCTGCAGTTTGGTGCCTGCTCATCAGCCATTGCCAGTGATCCTGTTGTTGTGACCACCTCTGCTGATCCTGAAGATTCCTGACTACCATACCACCACTCCACAGCCCAGCCCCAGGACCACCTTGCCCACCCACACCTGCCTCGGGTGTTGCCATGTCTGACACCACACCATCTGAGGCAAGTGGCAACCCCCCAGCAGAGAGGCAGAGGGCTGTCAGCTTCTCATCCAGGGAAGTAGGCATCCTGGTGGAGCAAGTCCTGGGGCATCATGATGCCCTCTTGCACAGCCCATCGCAAGTCGGCAATGAAGGACGGAAGAAGATCTGGGGGGACATCGTGGTGCCATAAACTTGGAGGGGGTGTCAACCCGCGACTACCATCATGTCCACAAGCTCTGGGAAGACTTCAAGTCCAGGACCCACAACAAGGCCCGACGCCTCTTCAAGGCAGTTGATGATCGAGCGAGGCGCCGGGGCCAGTTGACCACCGATGTGATGAGGACCCTGGAGCGCTTCTACCCAGCGCTGTACCCCCAGGTCTTGGAGTTGCTGCTCAGTCTGGCGTTGACTGGTAAGTGTTCATGTGTTCTTGTCCACCATAGTGCATGTGCATGTTGACGTGTCGCTGGAGTGTGCACGTTGGCCTTATGTCTGGCATGCCTCCTGTACAGATGTCTGTGTGCATGTCCCTGACAGTGCTGCATGTGAGTCCATTCAAGCGTGTCCCACATCGATGGTGTCTCTGTTGCAATTTGTGAAGCGCACCGGCATGTAATGACGCGCACATGTTTGCATACCTGTGTCTGGTCTGGGGCATACGAGAGGTCTGACACATGGGTGCTTATGTCACCATCATGGACATGCATGGTGTACATGTGCGTGTGTCTGAGTAGTGAGTGTGTGTGACTGCCCAACACTCCGCACGTATGTTACTTGAGTTCTTGATTTGTGATTGCCTCCCACTGCCAATTTGCCCTCGAGTGCACTGTGATGTGATAGCTCCATGGCCTGCCTCATGACTGTCAGGTGATGTGTGTGAATGAGATGTGTATGTCCCATGATGTGTGTGATCTGAATACACAATTATGATTTTGTGTCAGTGCCTTGTCCATGGATGTGAATGCCTGTTGTGAATGACAGACATGTTTGTGAATGTGTGTGAATGGCACTGCCCTGTGTGTATTGGAGGGTGATAATGGTTGTGACCTTTGACAGTGCCACTGATGTACATTTGCATTGTGACAAACAAACATACCCACATATGTTCAGTAGCCTGATGTTTGTGTTCTATGTTTCCCTATCCACAGCAACGATGGAAGAAGAGGGCGGAGAAGGCGCTGTGGAGCACCGCAGCAGTGATGCCTCCATCAGGCACAGATGCAGGGCCCAGTCCTCCTACCAGGTACCGTTATCTTCCCAGTAGCGAGGAGACTGGTGCCGCGTCCACGACAACGGCTGCAGCTACTGAGGGGAGGCCCAAGAGGGTGAAGTTGGTTGTGGGCACCCCTGCAGTGGGATGGACAGGTGAGCCCACACAGGGACAGTCCAATGCGGAAGACAGTGGGGAGTCATCCAGGTTGGTGGTGGTGGAGGAGAAGGAGGCCACATCAGCCCAGCACATGGGGCCCGGCAGGGGTGATGAGGTAGGTGTGACTGGTGCAGTCCAGGATCAATGGCCGGAGGCAGTGCAGGTCACCGGGGAGGGGCCTGTGACTGATCTTGTCCCTGGAACTGCGACTGCACCAGTATGCACCTGCGGGCATGCCTCAGGCCGGACCTATCCGCATGTGGCGGATGTATCCACGCAAATGGATTTTCCGCTAGCTGCGGATGAAGCGATAAGTGACAGGGTGGAACCGTTGCTAGCCGGTATTGCGAGGCATACAGCCAGCATTCGTGATGATGTGCAGGCTTCCAATCGGGGGCCTGCACATCATCAAGATGAGGTCTGTTGCCTCATTAACTGGCTAGCTCAGTTCCTGATCACGAATCTGGTACGTGTGCTGGCCACTGCTGCAACCCCCCCTCCTCCATTTCCTCCTCTGTGCGTCAGTCGGCATCCTTGCCGTCTTCTCCCCCAGATATCTCCAGGGCCTCCTGTATTCCTGTCCCAACCCCGGCAGCCCGTCTGGTGGAGATCACATCCCTGCCACTGTCGGGAGTCGAAAGAGGATCAGCAGAGGTTGTCACCGCAGTGACAAGAGCTATGGCAATGGAGGAAGTGCAGGCTCCAAGCAACAGGGCACGTGTACGACGGCCCCGGGTGGTGTCATCATCCTGGAGGCTGTCCTTGTGGCGCAGGCACCAGGCATTTTGGCAGCAACAGGCTCAGGGTAGGATGCAACAGGACTCGGGCGTTCATCATCAGAGGGGCAGGTATGGGCCATCGGGCAGGTGGCAAACGTGGACCTTACGACAAGGATGTCTTCCGTGTTGGAGTGTTTGGGCCAGCAAATCGGGGCAGAGCGGCAGCAGGCACAGGAGGCGCACCTCACCATGGCCAGGGCGGAGAATTCACTGCGTCGGGCAGTGAGGCGGGCAGAGGTCCTCGAGGAGACTAGCAGGGAGTTCGAGAGGAGCATGAAGGAGTCCCTGCAAGCCCTCGTGGGGGAAGCCGAGGCACGCCTACTGGAAGTGGACGCAGTGTTCGATGATGCTATTAGGCAGAATCCAGTGCAGTTCCCTTAGGGAGCACTACACCAGATTAGGACTACAGGTGAGAGCAATAAATCCCCTTTGGTATCAGTCTGTACCACAAAGATTTAGTTGGTAGCTGTGGCTAAGCAGTCAGATTTATCTCAAGAGGGAGATGAGCAGTATTCAGGGTTTACACAATAAGTATCACAGTACTATGGAACAAGGAAACACTGACCAAAGCTTTGTATCAAAAAGAGAATGTATTTATTTTATACACATCTAGTTCAACACATAATTCACAGTTGATGAAGTAAGTTAAGTTCAGTCAAGGAAAAGTATATACGACTCCCTATTCAATTGTAGACAAGTTTGCGGTAGAGTGAAAACTGAGCAAAACGGCACAGTGAAAACCACCTACAAATGGCACTCTAACAATTTACCGAAAGGGAGGGAAAGCACAAGTTCAACCGAAATATCTTCGGACACCCCATAGCAACACTTCCCTGAAGTTTTGTGAACAAGTAATGCACAGTGACACTTTAGCAGAAAGATAAGTGAATGAAAACTGAGCAAAATGGCACTCCACAAGTTAAAACAGTAGGAAGGAAGAGGGGTTTGGAAGATTCAGGTGCACCAACACATTTCTTATTGAAAATCAATCTAGTGAGAGCAGATCTAACAAATCAGCCAGAGTCAATGGCCTGAGGCAGAGTCAGTGGTACAGGACCAAGAGCTTAGGAGCAAAAATGTTCTTGTAGCTGCAGTCAAGTCTTTGGTAAACAAATATTGAAAAGGTAGATGCGGGGTGAAAGACAATGTTAAGAGAGAGGGCGGCCAACCCAACAAGTAGATAAAGGATTTAAAACACCTTTAGGGCTACCACGGGGAAAGGGAGGCCTGGCGGAACAATGTACCTTAAACGTGAAGAAGTGGCTCCTGCGGTGGCGGTTGTTCCTGGTAGTTCCTGCAGTTCGAGGGGTCCAGCAGAGGAAGAGAGGCTCTCGTCGTGGAGGAAGGTTCGAGTCACTGCACTACCCAGGGATGAAACCAGCCACGGTGCTGCAAAACGAAGTTTAAAAGGTATGCTCCTTTTAATTGTGGTCCGGGTCGATAGCTGCCTGGCTATCCGGTCTCCAAGAGCTGGGCACTGTCGATTCGACCAAGGCAGGTCCGGGGAAGCGATGAGTGAACTGGTTGTTCCCACCAGCTCAAGGGAAGAAGGCTCTTTCGATGAAGATCTCCTCTCGTCGTGTGGAAGAAAAGTGGTGAGACGATCCGGCAGGGCTTCACCGGTGGTGTAGATGCTGAAGATGTGTGTGGCTTCTCTCCCCTTCGGTTCCGTAGTTCCTGTGGTGACGTCTTGTTCTTCCAGTCCTCAGGACCCTGCTTTTATGCAGAAAGAGACCCATTCATACAGCCTAGCTGTCACTCACACAGTGGAGTGGTCTTATTGGCGGGAGACCCTCCAGCCTATCAGGTTAGAGTGCGACCTGAGTTGCTGCGGCAACTCTGTCCAGGGGTCCTACTCCCCCTCCCACACAATGGACCCACCCCAGACTTAGTGGCGCCGGAAGGAGGGCTTCTGGGCAGAAGCCCGCCAAACGGACGAACAAAGGATCCCCGACCTGGGTTAGGATCGTAGAGAAAGACACGAGAAAGAAGTTATATTAAAGTTCTGGCAAATAAAACCTACCGGAGCAAAGTTAATATTAAAATGCACCGGCGGTATGTTAGAGGCTGTCAGAAAAAGTGTTAGCCTCGAGCAATGGGAAAATCCAATAGGAAAATATTTGCGGTCGAATATTTATGGTAGTAAACACTGCCATCAGCCAGAAACTTTAGAGAGAAGGACTTTAAGGTAGGTACCCCCTCGAAAATGAACATAAGGGAAAAACTATTAACCCCTTCCAGTACCTCCATAGTAAGATCGGTTGTACTGGTTATGTTCATAAAAATCGACTAGTAAAGTCAATGGGGAATTTACATGCCATGGGAGACAGTAGTCAGTCCCAGGGTATGGAGTCTATGTTTGGGGGTTGCTACGACACCCCTGTGTCACTGCACGGAGGGTGCTGTGTAACACATGTGAATAAAGATGGTTCCTATGGGGGAGAGAAAATCCCATAGGCATTAAACACAAAAATAGCCTAGAACACACATAGCAGAAATGCCTAAGAGTGGGAAAAAGAGTCTCACTCTCAGCAGGTAAAAAGAAACAAACCCTTCAAATCCAGCAAAGCTGCTAGGGGACTCTATAGGTAAGGGAAATTAGCCATAGAATGAGAATTCTCCCTAACAGATGCCCTTGCAGAGACTATGAGAGAGCATGGTGAGGAGATGGACTAGCCCGCTGCCTTTGTATACAGGTCTTTAGGAGTAGGTTTCATTTGTTTTTTCTTTTTATTCGGAGTTCCTGGACTTTGCTCCGCATCTTGTATATAGTTATTTTTGTATTGTATTTTTAGGATTTTTCTACATGTTTTGGGACCATGGACCCTGGATCTTTGTAAATATTTGGATTTTAATTTGAACATTTTTTTTAAACATGAAGGAATGGTTTTCACATGATATGTGATTTCATTTGCACATACGTTAATAGACAAGGACCACATTTTTGACTCTTTCATTTTTTTACATTACATTGATTTTGGTTTTCACCTTCTTTAGGTTTTTGATTTGGTTCATGCATGTTTAATTTGTTGTTTTTACTGTGTGTGACTTATATACATGTTTTTTAATATCATTTTTGACATTGAAATCGAAGTGGTATCTGGTATCAATGGTTTAGTGCATGTTTCACTCCTCCATGACTCATTTGCGTGTCTCTGCTGTTCACCAATGTTGTTCATGTGTGTGCACATGCATGCATGTGTGATGTTAGGATTCACATGACATAGGGAGCATGACTAATGGATGGGTGTTGAGGTGCACCAGGGGGATGCAGCCGTGTGGTGGCATTTTAGTTGGCATGTGCTGCGTGATTGCATGTTGGTTCAATGTGTTTTGGGGTTCGGGCCAGGGACATGTGGCGGGGCCTGCCTGCAGGTTTCCGTCACTGGTGGGGGGTGGGGACATGAGGCGGGGCCTGCCTGCAGGTTGCCGTCAGAGGTGGGGACATGTGGCGGGGCCTGCCTGCAGGTTGCTGTCTCTGGTGGAGACATGAGGCGGGGCCTGTCTGCAGGTTGCCGTCACTGGTGGGGGGTGGGGACATGAGGCGGGCCTGCCTGCAGGTTGCCATCACAGGTGCGGAAATGTGGCGGGGCCTGCCTGCAGGTTGCTGTTTCTGGTGGGGGGGTGGGGACATGAGGCGGGGCCTGCCTTCGGGGTATGGTCACGGGTGATGGGGTGGTCATGTGGTGTGGGCTGCCTGCGGGGTATGTTCACAGGTGATAGTGGGGGTCCCATGTGGTGTGGGCTGCCTGCGGGGTATGTTCACAGGTGATGGTGGGGGCCCCATGTGATGTGGGCTGCCTGCGGGGTATGTTCACAGGTGATGGTGGGGGTGCCATGTGGTGTGGGCTGCCTGCGGGGTATGTTCACACGTGATAGTGGTGGTCCCATGTGGTGTGGGCTGCCTGCGGGGTATGTTCACAGGTGATGGTGGGGCCCCCATGTGATGTGGGCTGCCTGCGGGGTATGTTCACAGGTGATGGTGGGGGTGCCATGTGGTGTGGGCTGCATGCGGGGTATGGTCATGGGTGTTGGGGGGACCATGTTCTGTGGGCTGCCTGTGTGGTATGTTCACAGGTGATGGTGGGGGTCCCATGTGATGTGGGCTGCTGCGGGGTATGTTTAAAGGTAATGGTGGGGGTCCCATGTGGTGTGGGCTGCCTGCAGGGTATGGTCACGGGTGATGGTGGGGGTCCCATATGGTGTGGGATGCCTGCGGGGTGTGGTCATGGTGATGGGGTGGCCATGTGGTGTGGGCTGCCTGCAGGGTATGTTCACGGGTGATGGTGGAGATCCCATGTCGTGTGGGCTGCCTGCGGGGTATGTTCACGGGTGACGGGGGGGGCATGTGGTATGGGCTGCCTGCGGGGTATGGTCCACTGTTGGGGTCTGGCTGTCCCGTGAGGAGGTGTCTGCTTCCAGGGGAGTTGTGTGTGTATCACAGGATGCACGCGGGCCTTCCCACGTGATTTGACTGGTGCGAGCGGGGTACGTGATTTCTCTGGGGTGCGGATGGGGTACGCGTGGGCCTTCCCACACGATTTTGCTAATGCGTTTGGGATACATGATTTTGCTGGGGTGCAGAGAGGGTACGCACGGCCCTTCCCATGCGATTTGGCTGGTCCGTGCAGGGTATGTGAGTTCAATGGGGTGCGGATGGGGTACGCACGGGCCTTCCCACGCGATTTGGCTGGTGCGAGCGGGTACGTGATTTGTCTGGGGCGCGGACAGATTACGCACAGGCCTTTTCAAGCGATTTGGCTGGTGCGAGCAGGTTACGCTCTGATTTTTCACGCGATCACAATGGGGAGGGGGCTGTGTACTGGGTCACGGGTGGCGCGGGCCTTGTGCCGTATTGGGCATTTCACTGGCTTTTGCCTGCGCAAGGGGGTGTGTTGGGGGCTTTACTGGCGCTGCTTGGTGTTCATTGCGCCACGACTACTGATGCCTCGGAAAATCCATGAAGACACGTGCCGCTTAATTGCTGGTTTGCGCCATAGCTGGTGCACGCGTGGCACATGCTCCTTTTCGGCGCACTGCACTTGCTCTGCTTCTGCGCTGGATTCTATGAATTGGGCCCTAAATCGGAAGATTTAGCAACATTTGTAAATTATGTTTTCATGATCGTGCATATACTCTGATATATAAGTTATAAATATTATCAGTAGGATATGGTTGTACTGTATTTATCACAGTTTGTACAGTCAAGTGTGAAACGCATGAATTAATGTACAAACACACACACTTTAATATTGCGTCCATACTGTTTTGGAAAACATGTACACAATACATGTTTGACATTTAAAGCATTACACAGTAATAGTTTTGGATTGAACTGTTTTTTTAAATTTAGTATTATGCAAGAAAAGCACAAGATGCAAATACTTCAGTAAATTGTTTCTATCCTACAAACTTTCAGAATCGCACATGTAGTTAATTTTAAGATGTAACTTAAAATAAAAAAGAGAGCATTGTTGAACCATGCGACAGTTCACATTAGAGATAGAATTTGACCATTCCATGGCATGAGACATAGTGGCGTAGTGCTTAATGGTGCTAGGCCCGAAAGCATGAGGTCTTGAGTTCGAATCCTCCATGGTGCCTCTCAATTTTATTTTTAAAGAAGGATTATAATTGGCGCTTCGTATTTTTATTTTTAAAAAGGAGGATTATAATTTGAAAAAGGAAGAGACAGACTTACCGTGACTCGTGAAACCATTTTTGGGGCATGGCATGTGACACCTGCCAGTGGGACGTATCACTTGTAGTGGTGACATGCAGTGGCACGTGTCACTGGCATATGACACATGCCATATTCGGCTCCTACCCCTACTGCACAAATCCGCACACCCAAACACCACAACACTCCTCGCCCTCCGCTTGATCTGCTGGGACTGGAGTACTTATGGGAAAATGTCTGACTCGGCAGGTCCAAAGATAGACAGTGTAGAAATACTTGCGTTTTGTGCAGCTTTCCAGAATTCAGAGCCAAACACCACAACACTCCTCGCACACCTTCTTTATTTGGCCAAAAGCCCCACAGTATTGTGTCAGGAGTGCAATGCACAGCAAAGCCCCTCTGTCCTGGTGTCACTGGGATCAGAGATGTCCTTGTCAGAGAACGTTGTTTCCGATTCTTCACCCTCCCCTAGCTCCTCACCTTCTTCTTTCCTTTCTGTACCCTTCTCTCCTTTTCTTCTTGGTCGCTCCTTTTTTTGTGTAGATAAGGACGGCCACGGAAGGAAGCCACCGTGCTACCCGAAAAGGGTGCCCGGGGCCCCCCTTCGGGAACGCCAAAAAGGGGAAAAAGCCCTAAGGCACAAAAAAACCCTGAGCGACCCCTGAGATACTGGATTTGAGTAATAGGTAGTCTAGAGACGGGGCCGGGCAGAAGAGATGGTCAGCGGTGATATTCTGGAGGAGCTCCGGAGGAAGGCAGTCCAAGAGGTAAAGGGTGATCACTGGGAGAAACTCAGTTCAAGGATAAAGAACCAGGAGAAGTCGACAGTCCAATAGCAGGCCAAGATCCGGTACACAGGGAAGCAACAGAAGAAGGTGTCCAAGCGGTAGAGTAGACAATCCGAAAATAACAGGCCAGGGTCCGGTACACAGGGAATCCAGCAGGAAGATGAGAGGAAGCAAAGGAGGAGACGAGTACTGGAAGACAGAACGGAGAAAAGGTAAGGAACGCAGAGTGAAGGAAAGATGGGACGGGGTGGGCCAGAAGACTGGAAGGAGAGCAAGGGGGAATGAGAGGAACGGAAAAAACACGGGGGAAAAAAAGCTCAGAGCAAAGAGGAGCAGACAAGCAAGAGAGGAGGAACGGGACCCTATAGGGATCGGGGACCGACAGAGAAAATACACGAGTGTGAAGGCTGCGAAAAGCACAGAGCGAAGCGCACTCTCGGAAAAGGAAACCGGAAGCGTTGCAACGCGTCCGCGATCCGGAAGCGGAAGGCTTTAAGCTTCCGAGTCGCTTCAGCGCGCAAAACTAGAACGGTGCTAAAGGAGAACGAACGTGACGGGTGAGCGGAGCGTGTGACGGGTTAGTATCTGCGTCGCCAGCGGCTCCACAGGCTCCACCCGCCTCGCGGCATGACACCTGGCTTTCTTAGAGCACACCTTTGCCTGCCAGGCTAGATTACAATAAGGAGAGATACAATGACATACACTACACCCAGGGGTCCAGATAGTATACATGATGCTCTGCACTATTGTGACAAACTTCCTCATGGCTCCTTCTGATTTATTCTGCTAATAATCAAGATAGGAAAAGTACAAGGCACGCAGCTCCCTCAGAGTCAGTCCCCCAACATTGCCTTTTTCTTTTCTTGGTCATAATATTTTTCCTAGCACTTTGACTTATGTCTGAGACAATGGGAGCCATTGATTCTAAAAAAAATATTTTTCCCCATACTCTCTAAAGAAGGGGAGTACGCCCCTTTCCAAAATAATGCATTTGTGTTGCCTGACCTGTGGAACTGTAAGGACTGCGCTTTTTGTTTGTCCAGCACGCATGAAAGATGATTTGTATTGCATTGTTTATTAATAGGGGATACAAAATCCCTTTTATCTCATGGAATAACTGAGAGAAATCTGTATTGTGTTAAACAGCACCTTTTCTTCACATTGCTTCTATCAGTATGACCATCAGTAGATCGCCAAGTGGGATCCTGAAACTCTGGGGGATAGAGAGCAGGTGTGGCGCTGCCCCTTGAAGGGCCGTGTGCAGTATAAATAAAGGGGGCGTTCCCGGCCGTGTTAGTGCCACCGGGAAGCTCGAGCAGTACGGACGTGTCTGTGTGTGTCTGTATGTGCTTGGGGGCTTACGGGCATCGCGAGTGGGGGTTATGGGACACCCACAACAGTGGCGACGAGGTCGGTGGAATGCCTGGGCCCGGCGGTGAAAGTCACGTCAATTTTTCTTTTTGAAGCGGAGATTGTTGGGGTTTTTGTTTCATGCCGTAGGCCGTGCATTTACCATGCGGCAGGCAGCCCTTTTTAATTTCGGCTGTGGAAACTCACCGGGCTCCAGTTTGCACGGTGAGAAGCATCCAGGCCAAATCTTTGAACAAACTGTTAGCAGGCAGTTATACCTGCACACGCATGCCCGATTTTCAAATTCTTTTTGATTTTTGGGCCTCCTACGTCGAGTGAAAGCGAGGTGAAGGGCTACAGTGGCTGGGCCTGCTTAGCCCAAAATCTCCTTGGCTCAATTTTTGGAGCATCCGTGCCTACACACAGCGCTGCGGCAGCTGGGGATTCATTCTTCATCATCCTCTTCATCATCATTGCAAGCTGCTGCAGCTGGGGACTTCCATATTCTTCATTCTTTTGATCATCATGTCCAGCTGCTGTGTCTGTGCATGAGACATTCTGTGGGAGTGGATTCTCTGCCATCATCATCGTCACTGCCAGGTTGGACATTTCATTTGCCTGGGTGTGTGTCAGAACTGTGCTGTGGTGGTGGGAGTGAGTTGCGGCCCCCAAGATTCACGCTGGGGGTGCCGGTGCGCTCAAGCCCATGAACGGGCCTGGTGTTCAAGACGGTGGCCAGCCAGCTGATCAACAGCAGCCTCCTCAGGACGGTGGGCAACCAGGAGTTCAACAGCAGCCTCCCCAGGACGCTGGGCAACCAGCAGCTCAACAGTAGCCTCCTCAGGCTCTAGCAGGAGGTCAGGCTCCATTACCTCAGGCGCCACCAGCGGCACAACCGGTTGTTCAGCTACCACCTCCCGTCATGGCCCAAGCACAAGCCCCAGCGGCTCTACAGCCGATTCCTGAGTTCGATGTCTCTGGTCCACCATCCAGCCTTGGGCCCAGATGGAAGAGGTGGGTAGACCGCCTCGACATGTATTTCAGGGCCGCACAGGTGACGGATGATGACAGCACGCTGGCGACCATGCTATATTCGGTAGGACCTTCGGTACAGGAGATCTCTCGAGTCGCTACAAACAGCAGATGGCACCTATGCGGCGGCAAAGACAGCCCTCCAGGCTCATTTTCTGCCCCTTGCCAATGCGGACTACGAAAGATTTGTAATGCTGTCTGCAAGGCAAAAGGAAGATGAGACTATGGAAGATATTTATGGCCGCCTCAGGCGCCTGTCGCTGGCGTGTGCATGGGGCGATTCAGAGGACGTGATAAGAACAATGCTCATCCAGGCATGCTCCTCCGGCAAACTGAGACGGCAGGTGTTAAGAGAACCGAGCACCACGTTGCCTCGCATCCTTGAGCTGGGATGTTGCCATGATGTGTCCGAGGCTCGGGCAGCCAGGATGGAGGCTGGATCCCGTCCAGTCAAGACAGAGGAAGTATGTGCCATGTGGCGAGTTGGAAGAGGCATCAGAAGACCTGGTTCTGGACTCCGTGACAGAGCTGGAAGAGCTGGTGAGTCGTGCCAGAAGTGTGGGTATGACCTTCCCCACCCAGCGGAGTGTCCAGCGGCTGGAAGGACATGTGGAAGGTGTGGGCTGCCAGATCACTTTTCCCTGGTGTGCAAGGCAGCCCTGCCTGTGATGGTGCCAAGAGGCCCGGTTTTGTCCGGATTCCTTCACCAGAATCGCCCGCCGAACGTTGCCTAGGTGGACCAGGGCGAGGAGGGTGGCCCGGTGGAAGAAGTGGAGGAAGAAGAGGAAGAGAACATTTTCTTCGTCTCCAGTGTGGGGGCCCTCAGAAACGAAGAACAGGCGACAACCGAGGTGTGTGGTGGAGGTCAACAAGTCACCAGTCCCGGTCCTCGTGGACACAGGAGCGTCAGTCAATGTGATGGCCCGTGGGCACTACGACGCCATGGACATGCCTCCCAAGCTGGTCACACCAAAAGCCTGCACCTTTGCATTCGGAGGCTTGGAACCCATCCCGCTGGACGGTGCCTTCGTAGCGAAGGTGGAGCATGATGGCTCACAGATCACTGCACGCTTCTATGTGACGCCGGTAAGCACGAACACTCTCTTGAGCTGCGCTGCAGCCGATGCCCTCAGCATAGTCAGTTTTGCTTACTCAGTGTATCTGGAGGACATTAGCGACCTACTAGACAAGTACTCCGTCCTGTTCAGTGGAATTGGACAGGTGGCTGGTGACCCGGTGAGGCTGCACATAGACAAGTCCGTGCAGCCCATTGCCCTGAAACATCGCAG
This sequence comes from Ambystoma mexicanum, assembly GCF_040938575.1. Lineage (NCBI taxonomy): Eukaryota > Metazoa > Chordata > Amphibia > Caudata > Ambystomatidae > Ambystoma > Ambystoma mexicanum. The sequence goes on along the minus strand of NC_090930.1, from coordinate 1,361,791,841 downwards.
GGTACCCTTGCATCTTCGTGAGCAGGTGGACAAAGAGCTGGACAATCTTGTTAACCTCGACATCATAGAGAAGGTGGAAGGTCCAACTCCCTGAGTGTCCCCGATTGTCATGGCGAGGAAACCTAAGCAACCTAACTCTGTCTGCATCTGTGTCGATATGAGGCTGCCGAACAAAGCCATCAAAAGGGAGAGACACCTTACCCCAACGATTGACGACATAATTGCAGAAGTGCAGGGTGCTTGATTCTTTTCCAAGCTGGATCTTCGGGCGGGTTACCATCAGGTGGTCCTACACACTGAATCAAGATACATCACGACGTTCACCACCCACCGGGGACTCTACCGCTACAAGAGACTTAGTTTTGGCGTATCCTCGGCAGCGGAGGTATTCCAGAATATCATCTGGGGTGCCCTCGCAGACTTAGAGGGCGTCTTGAACATCAGTGATGATATCCTGGTGTTCGCCAGAACTGAGGTGGACCACCTGCGGAGGCTGCAAAGACATTCGAGAGACTGCAGTCGCTGGGCCTCACCCTTCACAGGGAGAAATGTGAATTTCTGCACCCGTCCATTGAGTTCTTTGGCTTTGTTTTCAAAGAGGGAGGTGTGTTGCCGGATCCTAAGAAGGTCCAGGACATCAAAAAGGCACAGCCACCCGAGTCAGTATCCGATGTATGGAGTTTCTTCGGCATGGTTATTTACTGTGGACGGTTTATCCAGAACCTCGTCTAGAGATCTGAACCTCTCAGGGCGCTGACGATGAAGGAGTCCACCTGGCACTGGGGCCCGTTCGAGCAGGCGGCGTTCGAGGACATTTAGGGTGCACTTGCGGCTGAAGATACCATGGCGTTCTTCGACCCTGCCTTACCATCGGAAGTCATTGTGGACACCAGCCCATTTGGCCTGGGGGCCGTACTGACACAAATAGATCGGGATGGGGGTGTCCGCCCGGTGGCCTACGCCAGTAAGTCGCTGTCCGAGACTGAGCAGCGGTACTCACAAATTGAGCGTGAGGCGCTGGCGGTTCTCTGGGGCCGAGGCACTTCAGACTCTATATCCTGGGACGCCCGGTGACGGTCGTGACAGACCACAAACCGCTGCTTCCCATCCTTGCAGGGTCATCATCCAAACCACTGGCGAGGATCGAGCGATGAATGCCCGCCCTCCTGGAGTATGGGGTTACTTTGGTATATCGGCTGCGGCCGAATAATGCGGCAGACTACCTATCCAGACAGCCGGGTGCATATGGCACCTGTGCCGAAGAAGCTGATGATCATGTCCGCATGGTGGTGGAGACGGCCACGCCTAATACGATGCCCCTCGAGGAACTAGAGGCGGCAGCTGCAGGAGACGAGTGTTTCCAGATTTTAGGATACTCCATGCAGCGGGCTTCTTGGAAGTCTGTGCAGGAATCCCTTGCCGTATGTACTCAAGAGGCCAAGATGGGATTAGAGCATCTTTGGAAGGTCAGGGAAGAATTATCATTCTCGGCGTCCGGCCTCCTGCTCAGAGGTGACCGGATAGTCGTCCCCCAGTCTAAGGTGAACGAAGTGATCACCCTTGCTCACCAAGGCCACCAGGGCGCTGCGAAGACCAAGGCCTGGCTAAGGCTAAAGGTGTGGTTCCCTGAGCTAGAGCGGAAAGTGGACGATTTTGTGGCAGCCTGTGTCTGGTGTCAGACGGCGTCTCCTCTGCAGAGAGAACCGGCCATAGAGGCGATGCCTCGGGGGATGCGACCCTGGGACACGCAGACTTTGGACCTATGACGCTGGGTACCCACTTCCTGGTGATCGTGGATGAACACTCGAGATACCCAGAGGTTGAGTTTGTGGACTCTGTGGCCTTTGAGCACGTGGTGGTGGCCGTGGAGAAGGTGTTTGCGGCCCATGGGTTCCCCCATACATTGTGCTCCGACAACGAGGCGCTGTTCCAGAGCGAGCGGTTCTCTGAACTGATGGCGAGCTGTGGGGTACAACACAGGAAGATCACCCCCCTTTGGCCAAGGGCAAATGGTGAGGCCGAGAGGCTGATGAGGACACTAAACAAGACCTTCAGGATTGCCCAAGGCCAAGGACAGTACCTGCAGAGGGCCCTCTATCAGTTCCTGCGGGTGTACCGCACCACTCCGCATGCCTCCACAGGGGTGGCCCCGGCTGAAGCGCTGTTCAAGCGGTGCCCCCGGGGTCTGCTGCCCGAAATGGGGGAGAAGGAGCCGGGGGTGATTGACGATCAACAGGTAAAGCTGGACCGGCGATTGAGAATTGAGCAGGAGAACACGAGAAGAGGGCTTCGCCCGCAGCAGCTGGAGCCAGGCGACGAAGTCCTCATCAAAAACAGACACCCCCATGTAAAGCTCTCACTTCCCTACGAACCGGAGCCATTGGATGTTGTGGCTGTCAAGGGGTCCATGGTGACAGGCTCGGGCGGGAGGTCGGCTGTCACCCGTAATGTGAGCTTCTTCAAGAAGCTAGGGGATCCGAGAACTGAGCCTCCCCTTGAACCGGACTTAATGGAGGTGCCTGATGACGGAGGAGGCCAGCCTTACATACCCGAGTCCCCCGCCCGGGGAGTGCCAGTGGATGGACTACCCGTGCCGGAGATAAGCGGGAGGTACCCCCCGAGGGCTGGGCGAGGGAAACCTGCTTACCTCAGCGATTATGTGTTGAGACACATGTCTAATCGGCCTGATGCCCTGGAGTGTTAATTAAGGGAACCCGGGTGGATGCTAATAAAGAGGTGTGTGGGGAACTGTTTTCAAGTGTTGTTTTATTATGATGCCCTTGATGCCCGCCTCAAGCACACAGACGACCACATTTCCTTACCACGGTCTGCCCAGGAGATCTCAAACACCAAAGTTGGTTTCCATTCACTGGCCGGCATCCCTGGTTGCATTGGCGCCATCGACTGCACCCATGTGGAATTTGTGGTCCCACATGCCATGGAGGTAGCGTACCACAACCGTAAGCTATACCACTCAATCAACGTGCAAATGGTATGTGACTCAAACAAGATCATCACACATTGTTGTGCCCGATTCCCTGTATTAACCCATGATTCAATGGTCCTGCGGAACTCCACGATACCACGCTACATGGAGCGACATGCAGGGCAGAGATCCTGGCTTCTCGGTGAGTTGCATGTTAGGCCCATGGAAATGTGATGTGGGTAGGTGATTGGGGTAGAGATGCATACTTCACCTGGCTGAGATGGGGGGGGGAGAGATGCATACTTCACCTGGCTGAGATGGGGGGGAGAGATGCATACTTCACCTGGCTGAGATGGGGGGGGGGAGATGCATACTTCACCTGGCTGAGATGGGGGGGGGGGAGATGCATACTTCACCTGGCTGAGATGGTGCGGGGAGATGCATACTTCACCTGGCTGAGATGGGGCAGAGAGATGCATACTTCACCTGGCTGCGAGTGCCTGAGGGAATGGACCATGCTCATACCCCAAAGCAGCCCAGACTTAGACCTGACACCTGACCAGACCATACCAATGGTATATAAGGCGCTATATAAATGCAAAATAACATAACATAACAATGCAAGATGTAAGCAGCCCTACCATGTAAATGATGCAGTGTCACAATCATTCCACAGCCATCTGCATGTGCACTGTACCAAATCAGACCGCATCCCCCTCAACACACTGCATCTACAAGCAGTTACTATGGCCAATACACAGCACCAAATACCATCAACTGAAAGGACAGTCCCCCATTACTGTGTACAAAGGAGTCACATGAGGGTCAAATAAATCAATACACCACTACACTGACACAGAGGTCCAACTGAATTGCATGTCACCATTTGTTGTGCATAGTGAGATCATCATGAGGCTGACATCAACGGTGCCAGGATGAAAGCATATAAATTACTGGACATCAGCCAGATCATAGAAACAACCGCCGTGGACTAACACAGTGCATGAGCACTCACAAGGAACTGGACCCCCCTGCGCCCAATAGTTGATGGCACGCACACCAGTCCATAAGAGGAATACACACATAGCAGTCACATTGTGTGTCTCCATTCATGCATGCTATGGTGTCAATGAATGAGGTCCCATATGATGTGATGACTTACACATACATTGTTACCCACATGCAGGTGATGCAGGCTATCCCTTGAAGAGGTGGCTCCTTACCCCAGTCCGGAACCCACAGAACAGGCACGAGGAGGACTATAATCGTGCACATACACGTACCCGTGTGGTGATTGAGCAGACATTTGGCCTCTTGAGGGCAGGGTTTCGCTGCCTCAGCAGGTCTGGTGGGGCACTCCTGTACTGCCATGAGAAGGTGGCAAAGATCGTCATGGCATGTGTCATGCTACACAATATGTGCATCAAACGGAATGTGCCCCTGCCCCCTGACGCTGAACTGCAACCACCTGACGAGGATGAGGAGGGTGGGGATGGGGCAGCACCTCAGGGAGGCAGTGATGCACCGGAGGGACGTGCCATGCTTCAGACTCTGATCAACCAATGTTTCTAGCACACATGGACGGGGAGTGTGACATGGAGATGGCACTCGGGGCACTGGGTGTGTCAGGGACATGGACACTGTAGACAGTTCACCAATAAAGCACACGTATGCAATAAGCAATGTCCACACATGTGAATTATGAGTTACCAAAATGTGTATTGAAGAATTATGACAAAATGAACAAGCCCTCCACCCCACACACCCACTCCCCCCTCAACTCCACCACACTCCCTCTCCCAGCTCCCCCACACACCCTCTTCCCCCCTCACCTCCCGCACACACCCTCCCCCCTGCCCCCTCAACTCCCTCACACATGGTGTGCAGTAGCGTGCACCAGTGGTCCACATGGCACCAGTATGCATGGCTGTGCCTACTGGCCTCCCCCTCTTTCTGTCATGATGCCTACCCCCGGAGCACCAGGACAGGCCCAGCACCCCGGGAGCAGGCATCATGCCCTTGGGTAAAAGCCCAGCGGCCCCTAATAGGGGCTCTTTGGACTTTGTCCTGGCGCCTTTGGCGCCAGGCTCATGTTGGACATCAGTCCTGGCGCCATAGGCGCCAGGCTCATAAAAGAGGGCGTTTGGTGCACTTACCTGACGCAGACCAAGCTGCATGAAGCCTCAAGCCAAATGAGGCTTAGGAGGGACTATTTTCTCAAAGGAACTATTTTACTTGGGTGGGGACCGTGGAAGAATACTTACCTGGAACTTCTTCCAAGGCTATTTAAACCACGCCCGGACTGCCACACGTGCTTCGCGTTGCTCTGCATCTAGCAGCTGAACGCTCACCGTGCCTGCTCCTGCATCTTGCCTCCAGCCACGCCCGCCTCGATCCTGGGATACCTGAAAGGAAGGAAGGGAAGAGAAAAGGTGAAAACCAAGAACTTAATCTAACTTCCTACCTGTGTCCGGAACCATCACGCCAGCGATCCTGAAGATAGACATTCTTTAAAAGCATCGGGCTACTTGCTGCAGCGCCGCGCATCACTCACCTGCCTCGTGGGCTCTTCACTATCCACCGCGACCTTCTGGGCATTCCGCCACATCTCTGCACCTGTAGGGGAGAAGAAGAGACAAAAAGATGAGCAGGATGAACAAATGAGGAAAGCCTGATTTTCCGTCACAAGACTTACCTGGCCATATTTGACAGAACCACTCCTCATTTCGGGTCGGCGCCACTTCTTGGCCTGGTACCGCACCCCAGCCCCTAAGGGGAAAAAAGAAAGACATTACTAGAGGGATTCAAAGACATTTAAAGGGATCATTTTATCACGAACTCACCTGAGTTTATCTCCGGCAATATCCCTCGAAGCATCACTTCCGCTCTGCACCTGAAAATAAGGACAGATCGCAGGTTAAGAAAAGCAAACAAAGAGAAGACTTTACTCTGGAACCTTTTAAACTGCATATTTACGGCATTTCGCCTTCCGAAACCAGTGAAGTAACTGGTCAAATACGCGCCCCTGCACCAGAAGCAGGATGGAGAGCTCATCCATTCAAACATTAAGGTGAGCCTTGATTGGGGATTTCGGAGGTGGTCAGAGAAGAGCAAAGGGGAGGTGGGAAGCAATCACAATACTCTGCAGTCAGTTAATCCCCTTTCTCCATCTACAGAAAGATTTTTCTACGGGCCAGACAAGCCAGATTTGGGGGTCCAGTTCAGTCGGTGTTTCGAATCCTGCGCATCACGCTTGAAGAGGTCACAGCAATCCAGACCAGGTCAGCGCCTCCGTGGGAGCCAGGTGAGCGTTACACTTCCAGCACTATGTGCCCCCCTGTCCGATCTGCGCAGGTTCCTGCCAGACCTCTGCACGGGGCTGGTCCTGGTTGAACTAGCAGTTGATGATGTACACGGTTGTTCAGAAAACTGTGGTGGACGCATTCCCTGCATTCCTGCCACCATCTCAGGGAGGACGTGCCGCACTGCCACCAATTCGGCACAAATGTCCTTCGAGGATGACTCAATGGCTGATTTCAAAGATGCAGCACATTCCCGGATGTCATCCCTTACACTCCCACATTCAGTTATGTGCTGTGTCAACAGGCCAGTGAGATCCTGCTGGCACCTCTGAATGTCCTGGATCCCCTCCTGGGTGGTTGGGGCTGCAGTGGATCTTTGAGGGGTTTCCAAAATACTATGTTCCTCGGGCACAGTTGGCGTGGTGCTGGGAGTTGCAGGCCATGAATAATCTGGAGACAGCCTGTGCATGCTGGTGTCGCGCATGCTGCATGGGGACAGTTGTGGGGAATGCAGGGAGCCTGTGACGGGAGTTGCAACATGCAGCTGATCCTCTTCCTCATCATCAGAGACTGCTGCTGTGGCAGCTGTCTCGCCCACTGTGCTGCTTGCAGCCGATGCAGTCCCTTCTGCCGCTGCCACCTGGGTGCTGGTGGCTGTTGTGGGCGCTGTAGTGGGGGCCGTAGAGCCCATTGGTGCTGTGGCCTGTGGTGTTGTCTTGGCCTTCCGATGTGGTGCCGGTTGGCCTATGCCCCTTGAAGTGGAGGGGCGGTGTTGTCCCTCCTCGGCCCTGGCCTTCTTACGTGGTGTGCCATCTTCCTCCCTGCTGTCCTCATCACCACTGTCTGATTGCGTGCCTGTGGGGGACCAATAGAGGGAGAGGGTTAATGATGGGTCTACAGGCATCGGGCATGCATTGGGGTGGCTGCATCCATATGGAATGGCAGATGATTGACATTGGGGGAGTGACATACGGGTTGCTTGGCTTTTGGGTGGGTGATGCATGGAGGCATCTGGCCTTACACATATGGGGTGCATTCAGCATGTGGACAAGGTGATGCTCTGCACTGCCTGTAGGCAGTCTTGTACTCATGTGTCTGGTGGACCCTGCTCTACATCATTGCACTGTCAGTTCAGGTGGACATCATCGTGGTGGTATTAGCATTGTATCATTTGGGACACCTACCTGCATCGGCGGATGATGGTGCTCCTCGCTCCTTGTCCCCGACTATGTGAATTGCCTCTGCCCCTATGGTGGTGGCGCATATCTCCTCCCATGGTTGTAATTTGATGGGGGACTCCGCACCTCCACCTGTCGCCATCTCCATGTTGCGGTTTGCGGAGAGTATGCTGCGTACGCGTAAACGCAGGTCATCCCAGCGCTTACGGCATTCTTTTGGTGTGCGGGGTGTGGCGCCAACGGCGCTGACTTTCTGGCTGACCTCCGCCCAAATCTGCTTTTTGAGCTGCAGTGCTGGACGGGACATCTTGTTTGAGAAGACCTCATCTGCATGCTCCTGCAATGTCTCAGCTAGCATTGTCAGCTCCTCTCTGGAGAAGCGCTCCTTGCGCAGGCGATCTCCCATTTTCTTCACAGCTTTTGGCATGGTTAAATGCAAAAGGTAGTGGTGGAGGTGTGTAAGAGTTCCGGGGGTCAGATGACTTCTGGTTGTGGTGGATGGCAATGGATTGTGTTTTTAAACATGGCCGCTGTGCTCTTTCCCGTTCCTGTGTGATGATGCTACTTCCGGTTCCGCTTATTAACGGTCACCGCTAATGCCGAAAGCTTGGATGCCGGAGGAGCTATTTCCACTACAGACGGTGCCGGAAAGGTTTTTTTTCCGGGGTTTTACGGCATGGCGGCGAGGTCATTACCGGCATGGCGCAAAGCTCGTGCCCGCGAAATCGTAATGGGCTGCTTTTAGCGGTCTATTGCCAGCAGGGACACGGTAATTGCGCCATGCCGATAATGACCGGTACTTAGCGCCCGAGTCGTAATGAGGGCCTTTGTCTTTGTGCATGGGCACTGCTGCTCCTCAGTGCTTTTATGCCTATGACACACATTGAGCAGTGTGAGGCTTCTGGGTTGGGTGTGTGCTCTGTGTCACCACAGTGCAATTCGAGCACATAACTTTCTTACAGCTGAATCAATTCAATCATGTTGAACAATAGGAAATGAAGACCTTCGGTGCAAACCTTCCGTTAGATGTGTTAGTTTCAGTAAGTTTAAAGAAACAGAAAAAGTAGATTTCACATACATGTGATGTAACCTTAGCTACAGAGTGCTAGTGAGATGTTGTATGTCATTATCGGATACAAGTTTCCAAAAGCCTGTGTTTTCCTATACATTTTCACTTGTTCATAAAGATATTTTTACATATTCTCTTCCTTGTCATGCAGGGGAACATATTTGGATAGTTCTTGATGGCCCCGTGGATGCTATTTGGATTGAGAACCTGAACTCTGTGTTGGATGATAATAAAACCCTCACACTGGCCAACGGAGACCGCATTCCCATGGCTCCAAACTGTAAAATTGTATTTGAGCCACATAACATTGACAATGCATCACCCGCCACAGTGTCTCGAAATGGCATGGTCTTCATGAGCTCATCTGTTCTTAATTGGAGTCCCATTCTTGAGGTATAAGATGACTTTAAAGTGTACGCAAATGTTGGAATTAACGATTGTTTTTTCTTAGATGCCAGTCGAAACAATTGAAAACAAGTGTATGAACGCTTTTTTCTACTTAACGGCTGTATGCAGAAACACAATCACTACAAAACCACATGCAATATTTTTAAATACGCATAAAGCTTTCTGTCCATTAATGTATTAAAAATATTGTTGGCAGAGTTATAATTATCGGTACCTAAGTAATTTATTTGTTTTATAACGGCCTAATAGCATATCTGAGTTTGGTTTCTAAGCGCGGATCCACGATTCGAACCTCAGTTGCTCCGCGTGGTCTCGTTTCTAAGACCAGCACGTTGCCCCTGTGCTATCCTCCGTTCGTTGATTGCAGTTAACTGCATGGGACTCAGAAAAGGATTACCACTTCTTGCCACTCTTAGCTCCAGTTAGGGATCTGGGAAAGCATATTTGATAAAGACGAATTCTTCAAGAATGTTCTCAAACTGTTAAAAAAAAACCGTTGCAATCTAGAAACAGAGGGAATAGTTCCACAACAGATTGCACACGATTCTGCACATTTTGCTCCTTGAAGTGCTGTACCTGCACGGCAGAATGGCACACTGTGCCTTTTTAGCCTTCCTTAGGCTACTAGCTGGTGTGTGTTTGAGTTTATATAGAGCAAATCGAGCTAGGAAGTAGTGGAACGCTGTACAAGTGATTGGGATTTAACAGAGGTTGGTGGAAGGGGAGTTTACAGGTTATAGTAGCTTGAATATTCCATGGTATATCCAAATTAAGTGTGATAGGAAGTGTTTTGCCATGTACATATCTGTGCATGGTGATTAAGATTTTCAAATGATTCCATCCAGTCTCAGATATTTAGTTAAGGGACCATTATGCTATGTTCACATTATTCATTCTTCTGAGGTTGAAACTAGGCAAATCACCACATTTTGGATCAGTAGCATTTGAGCACAGGGTTTGGCATAAAGTATAGGTTAACAACATTGATATAATAAAAGGGAGTGTGACTGGGGCTCCAGTGGTTCACGCTTCATAGCTTATTTGGAGTTATTGCCCTGAAAACGCATGTTTTTCACAATCCTATGCATGCAATTCTTTTAGGATGTCTGTGTTATTGGGAACTGAGCATATGCACAGACATTCTTCTCTTGAGAGATGGCTAAAAGTCTGCACAGAGCCTTGGAACCCAATTTAGCTATCAGCTGTTGCAGCCATTCAATTCTCATATACAAATTCTGAGGTTGAATAAGTATATATCTTTCAGTGTTGCACACATTTTAATGTTAGTGTTGTGAAAAATAAAATGGGCCTTAGTTATTCAAGCATAATTTTTTTATCTCATATATAGTTTTCAAATGTAAAGACCCGTGGCTTTGGATGCAATCTTCATACGGTTGTGGGTCCCAGACTTGCTTTTCTCCTGTCTCCCACTTTCCTGGACTTCTTCTTTGCCCACCGGGGTCCCTGTATTCGGGGTCACTCCCCTTCAGGCAAATTCTGCTACTACTTCTAAGGTCCCCCTTGCCTACACAGTAGTCAGCGTACCTTGTTTCTTGGTCCATGATGGCTGTGGTTCTCTCACAATGCCAGCGGCCTGCTGTGGGGGTTGGTCTGCATTGGCCGTTCTCTGGCGCTTCTTTATGGATTGGCATAGGTGAGGCTTTGTGGGGCGGCTTTGCTTCCTTGTGTCTCCCCGTGGCCGGGTTCACTGGGAGCTTTTGCCTTCTTGTTTGGAGAGCAGTATCTCTCCTTTGAACTGGCCTCTCTTTCTCGGTGTCCTACTCTGCCTGCTTCCTGAACTTCCTCACACACCACTTGTGACGGCAGTTGCTTGAGGGAGGGCTTGACTCCTTGTGAAGCCCTTCTTCCATCTTTATACTGGTAAGTGTTCTCAACAGTCCATAATGACTTGACTGTGCAGTTAGTGCTTGCGCAGTATTCATCATTCTTCTGCGTCCCAGTAGTTTTGTCAAAGGCTTCATATGGGTAGTCCCTATTCTTCTTCGTCTCAGTGAAGGGTGGTCTATTCATGTAATCTATCCTACAATAAAACATATGGGAGGTAGGGACTAGGTTACCCTGAATGTGGGTTGAGGGTACGGGAGATGTGGTGGATGAATACTGAGTGCTCCCTGTGATGTCGTCCCTCGTCAGATGAGGGACTTCGCCTCCACTGTGGCCTCATCGCCCTGGCCACATGAGAAGGGTTCTCCCCCATAGGAGAAGGGAGGACATCCAAGGATTCTTTACAACTCCCACTCCTGTCATTTGCTCCTCCCAGACTTCTTTATCGCTGTACTGTCACAGATAGACTCAATAGTATGACCCTATATTACAAGGGGTGTTTTCCAGCCAGTTGAAGTGAGGTGTAAACCTCTTTGCTATTGTTTGCCCATGTTAAAGAAGCCATATACCTGTCCAGCGTGGCTGGTGCCACACATTTCCATTGCAGTAAGATAGCTCTACACGCAAGTAAGAATGACATATGCAGGAACATACGCATCACATCCCCCCATTTTGCTATAGCAGACCCCACAGGGCCCAGCAAGGGTCAACAGGAACCTCCATACCCACCATAGAGGTTAGCTTTGTGGTTACCTCCGTCCAAAACCCCTGCATCTCGGGCAGCCCACTGGTTCCCCACAGAAACATACTCAATATGGTCTTCGTGTAATGCAATTTATGTAACATCTTGAACCAAATTAGACTTAATCTGGAGTTGTATGACACCTGCATAATCAGCATGCATGCCCTATACCACATTTTATCAGTTATTTCCATGCCCATGCTTTCTCAACTCAGCCTGAACCATGCTATAGTGCACAGTAATAAACTTCCTGCATGTCTAAAAGACATGTATGAAATCCACACAATTATGCAATGTGGGTACTTTCGGAAATTGTTGTCATTTTGCATGCAAAGCTTCACGTAGGCACGTGCACTACAGCAGCATTAGTGCACCCCTTCCCATCACATCTGCACCTCCTGTGCTGTTAGAAACTGACCATTGTTGGGTCCCAAATGAAGTGAGTTGCCACCGAGTTCAAACTTTTGACAAATGATTTGTTAAGGACCACTGGGCCATTGAGAAATAAATAAAGTAGCTTAAGAAGTACTATCATCTTGAGCAGGGCAACCCTGCCCATCAGCGATATGGGCATTTTCACCCAGCGATGCAATTTGGACTGCAGCACCCCATTGTGTGCTCCCACATTTTTCTCATTTTCCCTGGATAATTTGACCAAAAATATTTTACCATATGGCCTAGTTGATGGAATTTTTGGTTGTGCGATCATTTCGCACAGCCTAAATTCAGTCAAATAGGCCATACAGTAAAATATTTCCGGTCAAATTGGCCAACTCCGTTCTCCTCCGCTAGTTTCCCCGGCTTCAGCAGGAGATGTTATGAGTGTTTCCCCGCCTCATAGTTATTCCTCCCACACCTGTAGCATGTACGGCCCCAGGATTTGCTTATATCATTTATAGAATTCTGGTGCAAGCCCATCCCCACAGGGTGCCTTACCCGGCGAGTAAGTCTATAGTTACTAGAATTTCTTCCAATGTAGATTTAAGAAGTCGGAAGCCCTTACAACAAATCAAATTTCTCATCCCTAGTCCTACCCCGGCGAGCCGCATATAGCATCTCATAGAATCAGAAAAACGCCTCCCAATATCTTCTCATGATCCGTGCAGAGTTCCCCTCTGTCATCTTTCATTGCCAGTGGCACTGTACTCTCTGATTCACCCGCACAAGCCTCACTGGAGGTCTCCTGGGCATCTTTGTACTTTCTATCCATTGTGGGCACTGCAAAATATTGTACCTCCCTATCTGCAAGAATGCAGAAGTTGTCCATCTCCCGTTTTTATATATCGTTGCATGCTTTGATCATGTTGCTTCGCCAACCTTTGTTTAAGCTCCCTCATTTTCCCCTTAACAACCTCTAGCTCGCTGAGAATAACCCCGACAACTTTAAATTCAGTGCTCATAGCAATCCCTCATATATACACCCTGAACGCCTGACATAAGGCACTCAGTGTCCACTGAGCCCTGTTTCGGCTCATAAAATATATCAATGTTTTCCTGTATATTGAGTTCAAAGTGCAAGTCAAGCAAGGCCATTGGCTATAACCTCCATGGCATTCTGTCTCCCGCATCCTTCCTCAGCGACACAATGAATGGTCAGACAATGTACGCAGCAGTATGTCACAGCCTGTCACTTGCCCAATCGGATAGTCTGAAACCACCCAGTAATCAATCCAAAATTAAATATTGTGTACCGTTGCATAAAAGGCATATTTGTGCGCAGCACTGTGCATGCTCCTCCAAACGTCCACCCATTGTCTTTCCACCATCCCTACAATCAGCACATGTGCTGCCCCAGTTATCCTGCTGGAAAGATCCAGCCCAATGTCAAGAATGGTGTTTATATCACCCTCCCTCCCCCATATTACCGGGACATCATGAGTTACATCGCACAATCGGAAAATGTGGTGGTAAAAGTGAGGATAATTTATATTCGGACCATACACATTGATGATCAGCAGTACAACCCCATTCAGCACCCCATGCACTATAACGAAGCGTCCATTCGGGTCACTCATGGAGGATACAAGCTGGAATGGCACTGACCTATGGAATAGGGTTAGAACCCCTGATTGTGTCGAGTAATCAGTAAAATATTGGTGATTCACCCACTTTTTTGTAAACGCCTCATGTAGAGCCCTATTGTCATGCGTTTCTTGCAGCATCAACACTTGGATCTTATGTCTCTCAGCATATGCCAACAATTTTCTATCCTTTATTGGGTTACTCAGTCCTGAGACATTTCAACTTTAAAAAAGTGAACTTCGCCCTATTTAATACTCTATGATCGCCCATTTCCATGTGAGTGACTTAGCCTTCCTCCTTCCTCAGGCCCATGCAAGAATACTCCTGAGGGAGCTGATAGATAACCACGCGTGTTTTAACCATTAACCCCCCAAGTCCCCAGCCTCATCACATCCCCAACATATGCTATGTATCCCCCGAACATAACAACTTTATAATAATGCTCTATTCTGCGACCTCACAACCAGAGGGCGATGGGAGGAGACCGCAGTCACACCGTTACTCAAGAGGCTCTTCACATAGGGCAGTGTGCTTCTGCCTTCTACACTGGTTTAGCCTGAAGAAACAATAAGGCCACTATGACCATTTCAAGGCACATAAGAGAGTGCAAAGTGCCTTTGCCATGGGACTTTTCTCTCAATTAACTTAGCCGCTTCCTCTGGCACCGTGAAGAAGAATGTTTTCCCTGATACCTGTTGCGCAGTCTTGCCAGGAGTAACATGGCGTATGTATACGCTGCTTCTCAGCAACTTCTTCACCCCCCATGAATGATTTTCACTCATTTTGGACAGTGATTGAAAAGTCTGGGTAAGGAAAAAACATGCTCGCCTCATAGCACAGCTCCCCCTTCTCCCCCACATATTGCAGTAGCAGGTCTCTGTCCCTATAGTTCAAAATGCGTGTAATGATCGGCCGAGGCAGAGCCCCTGGCTTAGGCACTAGCGAGCGGTGAGCAGTGACAGTAGGTAGTGAGTAGAATGACAGTTCCGGGGGCATCCAGGATCTTTTTCAAGAAGTCCTCCACAAAATTCTCCAACCTGCCCTGCTTATCGCTTTCAGGTACCCCAATTGTGCGGATATTGTTCCACCTCGAGTGAGACTTCATATCCTCACACTTAGCCTGGACAGTTTTAAATTATTTTTGCATCTCTGCCGGGGCGAACCGCAGGTTGCCTATGTTATCCTCTCTCCTCATGTTCCGCTCCTCCACTGTCGTGATTCTAGTGCTCTCCTGCTCTAGCTTGGTTTTAAGGGAGCTTAAATTAGAAGTAATTTCAAATTTTGAGTTTACCAAGGTAAATCCTTCCTGAATGATTCGAAGTATGCACCTTATGTCCAGCGCTCCATCCTACGCTCAACAACGCCCCCTATTAGGAGGGGTTTGATGTACGCTGATTTGAATGATTTTGGTACTATTCCTGTGTTTAGGTATAGATTCCTTAGTAGTCAGAAGTATAAGGGTGGAGTTTTATGGTTGAGAAGTTTTTTGTAGATACCTCTGGGCATGGGTCACTGGGAGATCCAGCGATGTTGGTCTTTTATTAGTTTGTCGAAATTGTTTTCGCTTATAGGTTCAAATTGATTGAGTGGTGTGGTGGTTGATAGTGTTGGTTTCTGGGAAGGTGTTTGTGGTACTGTGGGCTGCATCGATGGTCCGCTGTATTGCTTCAATTTTTGCTCTCAGATGGGTTGTGATGTTATCACATAGAGTTAGCGGTTGTGCTATGCACTTATTGCAAGAAGTTGTATTTTTTCTTTCCTTGATGATCTTGAACTGATCTTGAACATTTATTTTCATGGGTTTGTTGCCAGGATTCTTGCAGTGTTGTATACTTTTTGGGATTTCAGAACTGCTGATTTGTTTATTCGAATTTGTCATTGGTAGTTGGTTTTGTCCAGCTGGTTGTAGTGTTTTCTTCATTGTTTTCCAGTTTCCAGTTTTTTTTTGTTGAGTTATCTTAGTTCCTTTGTGAACCATCTTGCTGCGATTTTCTTTGGTGTGGGTTTGTAAAGATTTAGGGGTGCAAATTGATCTAGGGAATTTGTGATCCAGGTGTGAAGGTTCTCTTCCACTGACTCCGGTGGCATTCTATTTAGCTGTAAATTGTCAGTCTTGGTCGATTACAATCTATCTTTTAGGGTTTCCAGGTCAAATCTTTTCCAGTTTCTTTTGTTTCTCGCTGCGAGTTTTATATTTGTGGGTATCATGTGGCTCTGGATTTTTACGGTGAATGATATCATCTGATGGTCGCTCCATATGATTGGTACCTGCGGGGCGGCGGTCGAGAGTCCTATCTCTGGAGAAGATTACATAACAAGTGTGGCCAGCACTATGGGTGGGACCGTTTACAATTTGTTTTAAGTGAATTTCTTCCAGGAGGGGGGTAAGGGAGCTTGTTGTGGTTTCATTTGCTCTTTCGGACAAAATGTTGAAGTCCACCAGAACAATTATGTGGTCATGGTGTCAGGTTTGTCGGTTATATCAGCTTCTAGGTCACTAAGCACTGTTGTGTCCACTTCCTCCTCACCTGATTCTTCAGTTGAATCCTGCCATTTTTTGCTCCTCCTTCTCTGATTCGGCTTCTTCTTGGTGAAGAGATATGTCCTTCCCCGGATGGAAGCCACAATGTTGCTGTATTAAATAGCAAATTAACAAGGGGGGTCCTGGGAGTCTCTCTGCCGGACATTAGTCCTGGTTACGAGAGGCTTACCCAGAGCCTTTAGCTCACCATCTTTCACAGAGGAGAAATATCGAAAACATATCAGTCTTTGTCCTGCCCTGGGGCAGTCCAGCAACGAAATGCTAGGCAATTCTCCTCTGAACAAGAGTACCAACAGCAACCCCGGACATGTGTTTAGGTCTGGTTGGACCTCATCAGTAAGGTGGAGCTGTGCCTCTCTAAGAATAGTGAGCAAGGGGGCCACTAGGGGAATCCAGATGTGGACCCCTTGCTCACTATTCTTAGAGAGACAAAGCTCCACCCTGCTGATGAGGTCAAACCAGACCACAGGGAGAGATCCTTTACCCAGCGGAAAGCGGGTAGAGGAGCGTAGCAACAGGAGCAGGAAAAGAAAAGGTAAGAACGGAAAAAAAAGCAAAGGAATGTCGGAAGATATGGCAGGCAGCCGAAGTACTGAGCTGCAAACAGGACGCAAGAGTATGTTTTAGAAATCAGGAGAGGGACAGAGCGGAAACAAAGCAGAGGAGGAAACCTGGAAAGCAAGGCACCGAAGAACCTTGCAAGGCTGTGAAAGATATGGGTAGAAGTTGCAGTAGGCAAAAGAGGAAAACTAGCGTCAGAACCCAAAGCTAGGTAGTGACGGGTAGTGACAGGGTTGCAACGTGAAAGCGAAAGTAGGAGGCGGGGCTAAGTACCTGTGAGCAGAGGAAAGACAAAAAGACTAGTCAGATGAGCGGGGCTGCGTGAACAACGCAATGGAACAATCTAATGGCGGCGAGGCCTCCACCTGTTCCATAAGCGCCAGGGAGGCAGGCGTGTGACTGTATGCCCCCTCCCTAAGTGAGGACCTCCGGGTTTTCCTGTTTGTAGTCGATGGAAACTGCGAAGCAATCGAGGTGCGTGCACATGTGACCCAGGCTCCCAGGAGTCCTCAGAGTGGGAGTAATCCTTCCAATGTACGAAAAATTCCAAACGCCCCTTCCTGTACCTGGAGTCCATTATCTGGGTTACCTCATATTCCGTTGGTGTGGTATCCACTGGTAACCTTGGTGAGGGAGTGGAGCGCTGGTACGTATCTCCCTGAAACAACCGGAGTAACGAAGTATGAAACACAGTATGGATGTTTTTCATGTGTCTAGGCAATTTTAGTCGATAGACTACTGGATTAATTTGTTTCAAGACAGGAAAGGGTCCCAGGAATCGAGGAGACAACTTAGAGGGTCTCACCCAGTGTGGTAGGTACTTAGTGGAAAGCCAGACCAATGTGCCTTTGGCCCAATCAGGTGATAGTTGACGATGAAGGTTGTAATGAGTTCGATACCGAGCCTGACTGTCAAGCAAACCTTGGCTGGCGGTTTTGTGGGCCTCTGTAATGTTGGCTAGGATTTCATCCACAGAGGGTACTGTAGTGGCATGTAAATTCCGAGGCAGGATGGTAGTGGGATGGACACCTTAGTTGCAATAGAACAGACTCCGTCCGGTGGCCGTGTGTTTGGAGTTATTGTACGAAAACTCGGCCGTGGATAATAAGGCCACCCAATTGTTTTGTTGATGGTTGGTAAAACACTGCAGATACTGCTCTAGGGTTGCGTTCAAACGCTCCGTCTGGCCATTAGTCTGCGGGTGGAACCCAGAAGACAAATCTCTCTCGATGCCCAACTTGTCACATAAGACCTTCCAGAAGCGTGAAGTGTACTGACTGCCTCTGTCAGAGACGATCTTAGCTGGCAGTCCATGCAGCCGGAACACGTCTTTGGCAAATACTGCACCATGGTAGAGGCCGTAGGGATGCCGGGAAGGGGGGAAAAGTGAGCCATCTTAGACAAGTATCAACGGTGACTATGATGCAAGTGCAACCTTCGGATGGGGGTAGGTTCACGATAAAATCTGTCGTGAGGTTGCTCCATGGTCGAATGGGGATCTGGTCTTGATGAAGGAAACCTAGAGGCTTTTGAGTTCGATGTTTGCTCTGGCAACACGTAGGACACATGGAGACGTATCTACCCTACCGACTTACGCAGCAAGTCCCGGCCACCAAAACTGTTGTTGCAGGAGCTCCAAAGTGGAGACGATGCCTCTATGACCTGCGAAGATGCTATCATGGCACCATTTTAGAGCAAACTGCCTGGAGGTGGTATCCGGAAGATACAACCGGTCGTTAGCAAACAACAAGCCGTCCCGCTCACTGAGGGTATTTTGAGAAGAAAACCTGGGACCAGATATAGCATTAGCTGTGGCTTCTCGTACTGACTGAAGAAAAGAAGAAACCTGGTATATGATCCTATTGCAGGGAAGCACATGATCTGGTCGGTGGTCGGATGAGATGCCTGGTACTGGGATTCGAGAAAGGGAATCTGCCAAGATGTTATGGCTACCGGGCAAGTAAGTTACAGTAAAGTCGTACTGGGTGAAAAAGTGGGCCCATCTGGCTTGTCGGGAATTGATGCATTCCATCTGTTGCAGTACTTTAAGGTTTTTGTGGTCAGTCCTTATTGTGAAAGGGTAAACCGCAACTTTCAACAGATGCCGCCACTCCTCACAGGCGATCTTCATGGCCAATAACTCCTTCTCTATCACCGAATAGTTTAGATGACTGGGATTCAGTGTCCTCGATAGGTAAGCCACGGGATCGTCCATATCTTCCTGCTCTTGTAGCAGAACAGCCCCAATAGCGGCCCTAGACGCATCTGTCTCTACAACGTAGGGAAGGTTCTGGTCTGGCTGGTGAAGAATAGGAGCAGATCAAAACTGCCTTTTTAAGAGGTGGAAAGCCTCTTCAGCTCCTTTAGACCATGAAAAAGGAGAAGCAGACTTTTTCAGAAGTGCAGTAATCGGAAGTACAAGTTCTGAGAGTCGTGGTATGAACCAGCGGTAGAAGTTAGCTAGGCCCAAAAAGCGCTGTACTTCCTTGACCGAAGTAGGAGATGGCCAGTTAAGCACGGCGGTCACTTTCCTATGGTCCATTTCCACTCCACGCTCGGAAAGGAGTAAACCTAAGTAGTGCACTGTGTTTACCTCGAAGACGCATTTCTCAAGATTGACTTTCAAGTGATGGTCCTGGAGACGCTCGAGAACCTGCAGAAGATGTCTCCTATGGTCTTGTTGAGATGAAGAGAACACCAAAATATCATCGAGGTAGACGATGACACAATGGCTCAATAGATCTGAAAAGATCTGGTCCATGAACCGCTGGAAGATAACGGGTGCGTTCACCAAGCTGAAAGGCATCACTCAGTATTCGTAGTGACCGAACTGGGAACGGAAAACTGTCTTCCATTCGTCCCTCGTTCGGACGCGAAGCAAATGATAGGCCCGTCCCCGATCTAGTTTGGAAAAAGAAGATGGCCCCTTGTACTGCCTCCAAGATGTCACGTATCAGAGGCATAGGGTAATGGTTCCTAAAAGTGACTCGATTGAGACCCCTGTAGTCTATACATGGTCTTAGTTCCTGCGTGTCCTTCTTGGGGATGAAAAATAGAGATGCACCTGGTCGGAGAACGGGAAGGTTGGATCAAACCCTGCTGAAGGTTGGCATCGAGATAGGTACGGAGCGCTTCCTTTTCGTTGACGGAAAGAAAAAAAATGCGCCCAAAAGGAACAAGGGTGTCGGGAAACAGATCAATGGTGCAGTCCTCTGGTCGGTGTGGAGGTAGTTCTTGGGTTCTTGATCCACAAACACCTTGTTGAACCCACCTAGTTCGGTCGGAATAAGATGAACTCCAAGGGGCTTGGTGGAAGAGTTGCCGGAAGAGGAGATATCAAATGCCTTCACTGTTCCATACGCACAGTTGTTAAGACAGAACTTGCAGCAGAAACCGGAGGTAAAAGCAATCTGGTTCTTAGACCAGTCAATTGCTGGATTGTGCCTGCGTAACCAGGAGACCCCAAGTATAACTGGGAAGTGTGCCGCCCGGATAAGGTCGAACTGGATAGATTCTGTGTGATGGAGGACTGTCATGCACATTGCATCTCTGGAGTGGGTTATCAAACCGGAGCAAAAAGGCGTTCCGTCAACGCCTTCAACCTTCTGGTCTTCTTTGTTAGGGAGAATTCTCTGTAAAGGCAATTTTCCCAAACCTAGTGAGTCCCCCAGCAGCTTTGCTGGATTTTTGGGGTTTATTTTTTTCTCCTGCTAAGAGTGAGACTCTTTACCTCCCACTCTTAGACATGATTTGAGGTGTTCCTTTGACTTTGTATGTGTTTTATGGGCTATGGGGTCCTTTACCCCATAGGGCTTCATGTGTTTTTGGTATGTGGGTTACACAGCACCCTCCGTGACGTAACCCAGGGGTGTCTTAGCGACCCCCAAGAATAGACTCCATACCCTGGGACTGACTACTGTCTCCCAAGGCATGTAAAGTCACCATTGGCTTTACTAGTCTCAAATTGTGAACAGAACCAGTACAAACCATCATCTTGTGGATGTACTGGTCGGGGAAATTTGATTGCCCCGGGGTCTGTTGTTCGAGGGGGCACTGTCCAGTCCCCCCCCGACCGAGTTTTGGCTGATGGCAGTGGATACTACTTTTTATATTCGATCGCAAATATATTCCTATGGGATTTTCCCATTGTTCAAGGCTACCACTTTTTAAAATAGCCTCGAACATACCGCTGGTTTATTAAATTAATATAAATTCACCGGTTGGTATTTTTTGCCGAAACTTGGTTCCAAAATGGCATTTGTGTTCTCTTCTGTGACTCCAACCCAAGTCGAGCCCTTTGTTCCACTTTTTGGCGGGCTTCTCCACAGAAGCCTTCAAAAGTGGTGCCACTCTGTCTGGGTACCACAGGGGATGTGGGAGGGGGTTTAGGCACCCTGGACTGAGTTGCCTCGGCAACTGAAGTCGCACTCTTGTGTGATTGGCCCAAGTGGTGAGCCGCCCGGCACACCACTTAGCATGTTTGAGTGACAGCTAGGCTGAATGAATGGGGGTTTTCTGCATTAAAGCAGGGCTTTGGGGACTGGAACTTCAGAAGTTGCCACAGGACCTAAAGAATCCGAGGAGGGAGAAGCCGAGCCGACCTGCAACGACGACACCACCGGTGGATCCCTGCTGAACCGTCTCACCACTTTTCCCGACGACAGAGGAGATCTCTAGCCCGGAGAGTCTTCTTCCTTTGACTGGTGGGGATAACCAGTTTGCCCGTCTTTTCACCTTCCTGGACCATCTCGTGGCCGTCTTGCCCGTGCCAAGCACCCCGGCAACCGGAATACCACAGTTTACCACTACCGCGAAGAAAAGGGTGGTACCTTGTAAACGGGAAACTCCGCGGCTGGTTTCTTCCCTGGCAGTGCAACGACCTTCAGCTTTCCACCACGTCGAGACCTCCTCTTCCTCTGGACGAAACACCGACTTGCACCCGCTGCCAGGAACAACTGCCCCCCGCTGGAGCGTTCTTCCCACTTTCAGGTACTGTGTCCCGCCTGGCTTCCCTTGCGACAGATCGTTCCGGGTGACAGTACATCCTCGACTTTCTAACCTGGGTTAGCCTGGGGCCTGTTAACTAACTTTTCCTGACTTGATCTCAATCTTTTTGTGAACTATTTACAAAGACTCTTTGGGCATAACCCCACTATGTGATCCTGGACACATTTTGCTTGCTCTATCTAAGAGTGGGCCTGGCATTTGAACTTCCTTGCTCTCCAGTAGACTTTGCCTAACCTGCCTCACTGTAGTTCTTTGAAAAGTATTGAAATTTGTGTGCTTTCATAACTTTGCCTTTTCCCTCCCTTTTTAATAACTTAGAGTGCCATCTTATGTTAAGCGCTCACCTCTGTCTGAAAATAAGTGGTGTTTCTCACTAAGACTTGTCTAATAAGTAATCAGGGTTGTATGTATATAATAGTGACTGTGTGTTGAATTTACTTACCTCTTTTTGTGCTAGTGTAATTTACAAGTGTGTCTTTAAATACATAATTATATACATTTACACCAAAGCTCTGGTCAGTGTTTGCTTGTGCTACTGTATCCCTGTACCTATTGTGTATACTCTATGTACTGCCTAACTCATCTTGAGAGAAGTCTGACTGCTCAGCCACAGCTACCAGGTAAATCTGTGTGGTGCAGACTGCTACCAATTGGGTTTACTGCCAACCACCTGTAGTCCTAAATCTTTTGCAGTGGTCCCTAAGGGAACTGCACAGGTTTCTGCCTAACATTCTTCCTTCTCAACCTGTTTTATCTCCTTTTTGTTGGCCCATAGTATGTCCATAAAAGTGCCGGCTGCTCCGCAGTCTATGAGGGCCAGGGTATCAATAGTCCTTTGTCCTATGAGCAACTGGATGGCCACCACCATAAGACGGTTACGCTCAGTAGGTATTGCGGAGGATACTGTCATGGAAACATAGGGACTTGCTCGGTACCTCGGAAATACGTCCCCGCTAGTTCCGATATCGCCCATTACCCTGGCGACGAGGGGGCATCTCAGGACAATCCCAAAGGAGATGATAGTTAGATCCACAACGCATGCAGAGATTGCTCTCCTTTCGTCGTTTCCTTTCCTCCGGAGACAAAGGGCCACTTGCGGCCCCGATCTGCATTGGTTCTTCTTTGGCTTGTCGAGGTGAGGAGGGAACAGGGACTGAAGGCTCAGTTGGATGGGTGGGTGAGCGTATTCTTCTTCGTTCAGATCTCCGTTCTGACAACCGGAAGTCGATTTGCAAGGTAGTAGACAGAAGCTCAGGAAAGGTTGCTGGTCGTGGGGAACGGGCCACTTCAGCCTTAAATTCTTCTCCGAGACCTCACCTGAAAATAGTGTATTGTGCAGCTTCGGGCTACCCTGTGTCAGCAGCTATTCACTTAAAAAGCGAGATGTAGGTCAGTAAATCCAAGGGCCCTTGTCTGATGTCGAGTAGCTCTTCACTGGCAACTTGGGAAGTCTCTTGTCTTTCAAAGGCTTGTTTAAACTGGGCCGTAAATGCTCCATAATCCTGCAACACAGGATCTGCCCTGGTCACCATGGAAATGGCCCATGCCAAACCGTTGCCAGCTCGGTTAGAAATCAGAAATCCTATCCGGGCTTTATCAGACGAATATGTGTATGAACAAAAAGTAAAGTAGACTATACATGCCTCCATAAATTCCTTAAATTTCTTTGGCGACCCATCATACTTGCCAGAGGCCAGTGGCATTGGTGATAGATCGGCATGGGACTGTTCTCGTGTGGTTATAAGCTGTTGCAGAATATTGTTTTCCGTTTTTAAAGTCTGGACCTCTTGAGAGGCCCTGCACGGCATTGACCAATTCCTGATTCTGCTCTGCTGTTGCCATGTTGATGGATATTGGGTGTTGCAAACTGTCAAGTTTGTCGGTTACATCAGCTTCTAAGTCACTAAGCACTGTTGTGTCCCCTTCGTACTCACCTGATTCTTCAGTTGAATCCTGCGGTTTCTTGCTCCTCCTTCTCCAATTCGGCTTCTTCTTGGTGAAGAGATATGGCCTTCCCCGGATGGAAGCCACAATGTTGCCGTATTAAATAGGGCAGACACTGGACCCCCGCCCGAGAACGGCAGAATAAGAGGAAAAAGCTTGTAACCTAAAAAACCTCTTGTTGGAGCTAATGGTAAGTGGTAGTCCGATGACGGGCAAAGCCGCAGGAGACTTTCGTTAGGCAGTACGGTCAAAGGCCAACAATCTCGGCTAAGGCGCAGGTTGGAGACTCCGAGGGCGAGATAATCACTATCCGGAAGAAGCCCGGAATGTCCAGGAAGAGGGAGAGATCCTTGACCCAGCGGAAAGCGGGTAGAGGAGCGTGGCAGCAGGAGCAGGAAAAGAAAAGGTAACAGCGGAAAAGACACATGGTTTGTAGAGTGGTTGGCTATGGCGTCAATGAGATTTGTGGTGAAGCTGGAATTGTAGGTGGGCAGTCTGTAAATCAGAAGGAACAGTAAGTTGGATTGGTTATTGAGCTTGAAATTGACTAAGAGTGATTTCTATGTCGGTTGAGGGGAGGGGTTTTGAGTAGATGTGATTTTTGTGTGCTAGTCGGATTCCTCCTCCTCTTTTATTTTCTTTGGTACAGTTTATTAGTTTGGAGTTGTCGGATTTGGCCTTGTGGGCGATTACTTTGTAGTTGTCAGATAGCCATGTTTCTGTGAGGAACAGTGCGTCTGTGCCGCCTTCGCTTAAGAGGTTGTACGTTTCTGCTTTCTACTTTGCCATGGAATTTACCTTGAGTAGACTGCAGTGTAGTGTGTGGGAGTTGGTTTGTTCTTGGTTAAGTGTAATTTTGTTGTGTTGCGGTTGGGGCAGTTACCAAGTCGGTTCTTCGGCTCTTTCTTGGCTGAGCCTGTTTCTTGAGGGGTGCATGGTTGAGTCATCTGTCCCTTCGTTTAGCAGTTCCATTAAGTTGCGCAGTGGGTTTCTCTGTTCTGATTAGTTGTAGTGGAGTGTTTGATTATCCTTATGGTCCTTTTTCCAACCTCTGGTTATGTAAGGAGTGTGTATAGTTAGGGATTCTAGCTTAGCTCTAGTTCTTATAGTTGTTTTTCCGAAGCTGTTTTTAACATAGTTCTGTGTGTTGTGGTGGGTGGCTTGATAGTCTTTTGGGGCTCACTCTAGTATTCATTGGGTCCTTTGTTGTGGGTTGTTTGTTTTCCGGTGTAGTGGGGTTGTAGGTGGAGAGGTAGTGGGAGATGTAATGTCTATGTTCTTGTCTTTATCTGTATCTTTATTTCATTTAGGAGCGGTTGATGGTGATTTTGACGTGTTGCTAATTGTGGTAGGTAGTTCCTGTTGTTCGACGGGGGTATGGTTTAATTTGTTTTTCTTCTTCTGTTTTCCATTCTTGTTTTCTTGTCCTTCTTGGAGCGGGCCATTTTTGTGGTTGCAGTGTTTCATGACTGTTGTGGGTCAGTGTTCCACTGCAGATCTGGTTGTGCGTTAAGCTGTTATGGTAGTAGGCTCCCTGGCTGGGAGGCTCTCTGTTGTTGGTAGTTCCAGTTGGTTTTGATCACGTCCGGTAAGCCACAGTGTTCAGCGATTGTTTTTTTTAAACCTTTATTTTGAGATTTGACAAGTGCATCACATATGTCCAACAAGTGTTGGCATTATACATTTTAACATATAGCAGGTTATGCATTTTCTATTTGGGGTTCACTTTGCATTGCACGTGTGGGTGGCTTTTTTCATGATATCAGTCTGGGCTCAGTAATGGTCATGTGGGTTCGTTGGCTAGGTCATTGGCTGAACTGGATGATTCGTCTCCTGATTTGTCGGGGATGTCCCGTGATATCTCCTCAATGGGGCTCAGATATCTTTCGGTCTGCAGGCAGACACCACATTTTGTACATATATTTCTTCAGTTTCCTGTACTTGAATTAGGTCTTTCATCCAGTGTTCGGCAATTGTTGACTGGATAGATCGATGTTGGGCTACACACAGTGGCAGGTGCCTTTGCTGTGGTTATAGATGCCAAATTATTATAGGCGTGTGGTGGCTTGTTAGTAATAGTAGATGTCAAGGTTCGAAGTGGCAAGGATTGGATTGGAAGATTCCAGGTGGTTACGTTGAAGAGCGGTAGAGTTCAGATAATTGAGATTTAGAGCGTCAAGGCACGGTCAGGTTTTCAGAGTGTAGGAGTTTAAGGTGACCAGCAATCAGAATAAACAAAATGTTGTGGGCCGTCCGGAGCAAATCAGTACATATCAAACGCGTCTGATTTAAAAATAGCAGCATTCGAGATGGTAAGTCTCTAGGATCAGGTAGTGCAAATTTAAAATGAAGAGATTCAAGAGCAGTAGGAATCGAGTATGTGGAGTTTTAAAGTGGTTAGGTTTAGGAGGAACAGAATCAAATCAGTATAGTTTTAGAATTGCTAGGTCTGTAGTGGTGGGTGTTCAGAAAGGCAAACTTTAAGGCAGCAGGTCATGTCAGTGCCATTATTAGAGTGGCTGAATTTCAAAAGCCAGCACTGTTTTTGAATAGGTAAATTCAAAAGTCACTAAATTCAAAGCAGCACATGTTTTATTTTGTATCAAACAAGTTCTAACTTTACCATTGTTTGGGTAGCATAGAATTCTGGATGATGTCATTCACGTATGGGGTTTATTTCTAACCATGAATAACTTGATTGATATGGAGCAATTAAGTTGAGAATACTTTTGGGACTTTTGGGACTAATATCTCGCATTGTCTAAAAGTGTAGTTAATAAAGCCTAGGTCTTCCTCTAGGGTGCTAATTTTGTTAATGTTGTCAGTGAGTTATTACTTTAATAGCTTAGATTTATGTTCACTTTTGACCTTATATTCACAGGGATGGTTAAAGAAGCGCTCTCTTCAAGAATCTGAAACTCTGAGACAGTTGTATGCCTCATCCTTCTCAGATTTGTACCGCTTTAGCATCCAGTCCATGGAATACAAAATAGAGATGATGGAAGCATTTGTGATAATGCAAAGCCTTAACTTGCTTCAAGGACTCATCCCTCCTAAGGTAAACTGACACAGTGATATTCATGTTAAAATGTATTATTTATTGAATCAATAAAGGTAGGTTGTTACATGTCAATGTTTTTAAAACAAGTTGTTTTGTGCTATTTTCATGTTGTGAATTGCCTTATGTTCTTCTTTTCCGTTGAAGAATTTTCTCTCAATGATTGTCGTGAGTTTTGTGTCCACATATTGCAGAAAACCTTAAAATCTGTGATGGCTATTGTGGAAAGCCCTTAACCAGACATTTTGTCATGCAGCTGTGTACCCTCCCGAATCTCCTCCACACCTTGTTCTTCCAAATAACTGTCTCTGGTCTCCGTCTGTTTCTTCTTTCGTATTCGTCTGGATTCCGGGGTTCTTCTCTCCTTTGGACTTTTTCTCCTTCTTATCGTGTAAGTAGGGTCGAGCTCTCTGGGAAGCCACTTTGACTGGTATAAGCTCTAAGTCACGGGGAACCCTGAGGAGCCAGCCCCAAATTCCAGGGGAAAAGCCAGTGGGCACCACAAAACCCTGGGAGGTGTTTCAGAACTTGTTCCGAATTGATGGTAAAAGATGACAGTCCTGTCTGGTAAGTTTGTAGGAACCTTCTGGAGCCGCTCCTGCGGTTCGAGTGAGGAATAGGCCCCTTGGTAAGTGGATTGCTCCTTGAAGCTTCCTTGCCAGATGGCGCGAGTACCAGTTTAGAACACAAGGAGAATCAGGACAGGTATACCACCTGATGGAGTCACCCACTATATGGAGGACTGAACCCAAGCCAGAGTTCGTAAGTGGCTACAGGAGTTTTGTCTGATCCAACGGAGTGAGTAACTGAACCCTCACAACATGCTAGGGTTAGAATAGCAACAATGCCAGAGGAGATACGAGGATGAGAAGGAAGACTAGAACAGAGCGAGAGAGCCGGGCAGAGAGAGAGTGAGTTCCTGTTAGCGGCCGGAAAACAAGGACAGACCAGGCAGAGCGAGTCAGAGGGAACGCGAGGTACGCAGAGCAAAAGAAAGCAGAGCAAGATCAGAGAAGGACAGAATGAAGCCCACGGTAATTAGCCTGGATAAGGTTGAGCGAAGAGGAGCGGTAGGTTAAGTAGGAGTTAAGGAGAGAGAGCACAGAATGCAGTGTGAGCGCTGTGATAACAGAGGACCCCGCAAAACGTGGGGACCGAAAGCAAGAGGGAGAGAGCACAGAAATCAGCGCGAGCGCTGTGACAACAGAGGACCACGTGAAACGCGCGGACCGAAAGCAAGAGGGAGAGAGCACAGAAAGCAGCGTGGGGGCTGTGACCACAGAGGACCCCGCGGAATGCAGAGACCGAAAGCAAAAGAGAGCGAGGAGGAATCCGAAAATGGAGGAATGAGAGCGAGCAAGGGCAAAAGGCAGAAAAGAAAGCAAGGCAAACTCTGAGTAGGACGATGAAAATTTGAGAAGCACTGTAGAGGGGTAACTGTGTAGTAACACAGCAGTGATGAACCAAAGGAAGTGACGGATACAACAAACCGTTCCAAGGGAATGTTGGGTGAGGACTAGACAGAGTCCTCTAGCGGAGACAGAACATATAAGCTAGAATCTCCACCTTTGCCACAGTTTCCAAGGGTGCAGCCTGACACATTTGTCTTGAGTTAATTGGAGGTTCACCACTACCTTTTCCCTTTGGTATCAGTGATGCGGTTAGCCTAATTATTTGTCCCTAATCTACTTTACATCAAGTGCAGCAGGTAACTGCTTCCTAATAGCTGTTTAGCAATCCAGAGGTAAACCTTATTTTTATAGAAAAAGCAATATGTTTAGGATCATCAATACTTCATCACCAAGTTACCTGGTGAGTGGGGGGTATATCTCTCTTCTCTGCATGTGCCTCTCGAACGGCCTCCCTGGCCCTCTCAGATTTGAGCCAGCCCTCCTGAAGTTCTGGAAGCAGCTCAAGGCCCTCCTTTTCACCTCTGCCTTCTCTCTCTCTCACTCCCTTGCTAATTTATGTATTTATTAATAGTGTGTTTTGATACAATACTGAACTTTTCGCACATCATGTTACATCAAAAATTACATATAAATCAAACATTTTCAAATCTCCACATCTTAAAATATAATTATAACTCTAAAAACATTAAAACAAAAACACATGCTTAAAAAGAGCAGAAGAAAGGAAAAGATCCCTTTCTAAGTATTTAAAACAACATCCAAAAATTTGAATAACCCTATAGACAAGAACATGACAAGAAAGACTCTTTGAACTTAGCACAACCAACTAACAACCATTCCTTACCTAAGGTAAACATCACTGACCCAACTACCACATTCTGCTTCACTAAAACAACTATCCTCGAAGTGGAAAAAACTATATTCTCCCTCAAACCCTCCAATTGTAAAGGAGATATTTGTACAGCGTACATCATAAAAGAGGCTGCAAGAGACCTCTCCCCCTTTATCTCCAAACTGATTAATACCTCCTTTGCCTCTAGTACTGTCCCAGCCAATCTCAAACAATCATGGGTGCTCCCGCTTCTCAAGAAGCAAACTCTAGACCCACTTATCGCTACCAATGACCGTCCCATTACAACGGTACCATTCTTGATTAAAATTCTAGATAAAATTGCATACTTACAGATCCAGAAACACCTCGAACAGCACAAACTCCTAGGGGTCCGACAGTCAGGATTCCGACCATTACATGGGACGGAGACTGCACTGATAGACCTGAAGACCCAGATCGATGAGCTGAGAGATCAAGGGAAAACAGCATTATTGCTGCTAGTCGATCTCTCAGCTGCATTCAACCTGGTAGATCACAAGGTCCTCTGTAGGCATCTAAATACTGCAGCCCACTTCTCCACTAGCGCTGTTAAGTGGATAGAATCATTCTTGAGTGAAAGAACTAGCAGAGTATTCTCACCCTCTGCAGCTGCGGATCCCACCCCTATCATGTGCGGGGTCCCCCAGGGTTCTTGTGTGTCTACCACTCTCTACAACATATTCACCAAGCCACTGTTCGATGATCTGGACCTACTGGGTGTCACCTACACGAATTACGCAGATGACACTCAGATTCTCCTCCCGCTTTCCGGGAATCATGGTAGGGACCTGGCATTGGTGAATAGAATCTATCTCATCATTCAGGCATGGATGGCCACTCACGGCCAATGCCTGAATGATGACAAGACAGAGCTGATAATCCTTGGCTCCCCTTCCAACATTACCAAACTAGGGCATGAATACGCCTCCTTCATTATTGACGGTAGTAACACCATCGTCTCCAGCGTGGTAAAAACCTTGGGCTTTTACCTTGATGCAACGATGTGCTTTACCAAACAACTAAACTCTCTGGCGTCCACCACCGCCTACACCTGTAAGCTGATCAGAGCAGGTATGCCCTTCCTTTCTAATGATTGTCATGACCCATAGAACTTGCCTCTTCTGGACTTCCTGGTCCTTATCGCGACGGGGGTTGTATTCCTTGTTACTCCCAACATGGCCGTGCCAAGTGACTTGCCTCGCACCAGCCTTCACGTCGCACACGGCACGTTTTATAAATTGGCCATGCCCCCGCGGCCCCGCGCGTCTCAACGCTATCATTAGGTAGTGACTTGACGTGTGTGTGCTGTTCGGCGAATCCACTATTCCTAGTTTCCTGGTTGCTTCTTCCTTCCTTTCACCCCTTCCCTCTAATTCTGCTCCCGGAATCCTCATCCCTAGCGACCGCTACCTTTTTCCTGGACATCCTGGAACTGCGACCTTCCCGGAACTCTGAACGCGCTCTGCAGCCAGACGAGACTCGAGCGAGCCTGCCTATACAAGACCCGATCCGTCCACAAGAGGAATCCTCCCACGGAACAGAGCAAGAAGCGAACCCAGGTGAGACGGGGGGAGATTTACGACAATGATAGCTGTCTCATACTCGCCAGAGCATTAATTTTATCAAGATTAGACTACTGCAACGCCCTTTACAGTAGTGCTAATAAAACCACCATCCAAAAACTCCAAATACTACAAAATAATGCCATTAGGGCTGCACTAGGCATCAATAAAAGAGTGCACATCTCTGCTATCAGATGTCATCATAAATGGCTATCTACCCATAACAAAATACAACTAAAAATAGCCTCCTTGACACACAAAGCCCTTCACAACATGGCTCCAAGTTATCTAACTGACAGAATATCTAGAAGAACATCCAGCAGACCATCTGGAACCATTAACACTAACTGTCTGGTAGTCCCCAGATTCAAATCTTCCAAGATAGGCGGTAACAGTTTCCCTGTGAAGGCCGCTAAACTTTGGAATTCCCTGCCACACCAGCTGAGAGCCGACCTCCCCTACTCTTTCTTCAGAAAGAATCTCATCACTCAACTTAACTTTTCTGAGAATTAGTTCTCCTCTGAAAATGGGTTACGCTACTATGACTTGCTGCTATATTATAAATATGTATATTGTACACCCCCAATTACCATGATGTAAATAACCCCACCTTTTGCGCAACTTAACCTGTACATTATATTTTGTCTTGTGTAATGTGATTTGACTGTACATTATGTAACTTGTAAGCTTCGCATAACCTTCTGCGCTCTGCTACTCTTGAGTCTGGTGCGCATTATAAATTTAATAAACAAACAAACAAACATTTCATTTGTGTTTAGGATTCTAGTACATAAGTCTGCATCTAATACGCTAGGGCGCATATCAGTTTTTCTCAACCACAACGAACGCAAAGCTGAACAATACACACACAAATGCTTCAAAGTTTCATCCTCCACGGCACAATATCGACCGTCTTTTTCCCTTGGGGACCTTTCTCCTTTTCCCCAGTACCTCCATCGTGGGGAACAAATTTAGTTTTAATCTCAACGTTTGGAACCTGAATTCTCTGGACGGGTGCTTCTTCAAATATGGAGCTAGAATGTTATAAATCTTTATCAACCAAATAAAATGATCGTTAAAACATTGGTACTCCAGCAAACCAGCCCTAAACTGTATCCACACATGTTTAAATAAGTTTTGCTTCACATTGTCATGGACAGTTCGTGTGTTGAAGATTCCATTTTTAAAAGAGTGTGTGTAAACCATGCACCCCAGTCCACCAACACCATAAAGTTACCTTTTACCCACATTTCATTAAGGTGTTCAAAAAACGAGGCATTGGGCAGAGAATCTATACCAGCATATAACTGCAACTTTCCCCAGTCAGTTACTGTCTGAATTGGGAGTTGCCCCAACTCAAACAGTATCCCTGCTCCTGGAACTGAGGCCGGTAGACACAACACCCTTCTCCACAACTTAGCCTCCAGCTTTAACCAACAGACTCCATCCTCCCTAGTGTGAGCCCCAAAAACCAATATAGGAACAATTTTCTGTTTAAACAATGTCATTATAGGTAGTAACGAAAACTGGCCAAACTTGGAATAAGCTGACTGGTTGCTGCCAAGAATTTCGACTTTACTTCGACTTCTGGTGCATTCCTACCCTTTCCATCAAAAATACACGCGCCCAGGTACTTATACATGTTAACCACCTCCAACTCTTGGCTTCTCATGTTCTATCCACATTTTTTCCATTAAAATCTCCCCCTATACAGCACCAGAATTTTTGATTTCAAGCTATGGAAATCATCAACCACCTGTAAAGCTTTTTGCAGGCATATCCGTGTCATGTCACAGATGACAATGTCATCCCCGCATGCTAAATATTGTACTGTTACATCTCCCAAATTGGGCGGGTTTGTCCTAAGAGTTTTTCAATAGGCAAGTGATCCTTTATGTAAAAACAAAATAAAAACGGACCGAGTACACACCCCTGGCGCATTCCCCAATTCGTCACTATACAATAATAAAAAAGTACAATGTGAGTCCAATCTGAACTAAATTTAGCTCCACGTTGTAAGGCCTCCAAGATTCCAATTAATGATTCGGGTCATCCACTATCATGCAGGCTCTTCCAAAGAGTTGCCCTATTTACGTGATAAAATGCTTTACTCACATCCAGGAAGGCCAGATAAACCAGCCTCCCCTGCTACTTAACTTGCCCAGAAAAAAGCATCAAGACAAAACTATTCAGGGCAATTCCCACTCCCTTCTTAAAGCGTGCTTGGTAAGGATCCAGACAGTTAGCAGCCCTAACCCAATCTTGCAATTCTTTCAGGATCATCTCAGCAACATTTTTATTGGAAGCATCCAACAGGGAAAGGGCCCTGTAGTGCATTGGAGACAGTCTATCTCCTCCCTTAAAGATCAGGACAATCAAAGCTGCACACCAGGTCCCCGGAAACTTTCTATTTAACAAGATGTTTTCTAACAAGTGTGACAGAAGCTTGGCCCATAACAGAACATTTGATTTAAAAGCCAAGTTAGACAAGCCATCCGGGCCGGGGGTATTAGATTTTTTACTCAGCTTAATCAGAAAAGCAATATCATCAAAATTCCAACTAAGGGCCCCCTGCCAACTGACATGTGCAAATTGAGTACACCCAGACACCCCTGCCTTTACATATACTTCAGTGAAATGTTTTACCCACACGTCTTCAGATATTGCTTGGATTTGCAAATATTGGTCTGTCCCCCTTGGCTTAATCAACTGCCAGAACCTCGTAGTGATATAACCCAACATGCAGCTCATCATTTTTTCAGCATCGTTGATCCTCATAAGGAGTGTTTGACCCTTTAAACAGTTTTTATAAACAAAATATTTCACTGTGCGGACCTCCTTGAACTCCGTGGGAGTCCTCACCCTCCATATCGCCCCATCTCTAGTCACATCTGCTTTTTGCGCTCCTTGGCCGAAGGATCAAAGCCATGATTATGCCCCACCTTCCTTAATCCCTTTTCCAGGTGCTTTACTAGCATTAGACCTCTCAGAATTTACCTATCTGCTGCCTGACTGGCTGCTTGGTTGCCTCAAAGTCTCACTGGTTCCCAGGCTCCTTCACAACCAGTCTTCCTTTGCACTGCCTTCTGGCCTACCTAGCACTTGGGGGCTGTAATTGTAACCCCTACAGCCACCGCTCCTCCATGCACTTACCCAGGGACACGTTGCCCTGACTGCACTCGCTCAGAGGCATGCTGCCCTGATCGCACTTCCTCCTTCCTCTCCCTTGCACTTCTCGTCTGCTTCCCCCTGCACTTCTTTGTTGTCGCACTTGCACAATCCGAATGACGCGAGGCCTGGTAAGATAGTTTGTCCTGTCCTCCCTATGTTTTCTCTCCCTTGTCTTTTGACGCCTAAAAACACTTGTGTACAGGTGCGTTATAATTGCCATATGTCATATCATATCATAACCTCCACTTACTTGTAAATTGATGTTTTAAGTCCACCAACCCAATGTTAGGAAGTCGCAGCGTTCAGCTTGTCTGCTAGCGCCACCATTTTGGTTGTGAATCATTATTTATGTTGCTGGCGACATCATAACGTTTGTGACGTCAGACGCTTAAGGTCCGACGTCAGACTCATTTACCATATCAAAACAAACTGGATTGCGATCGATGCTGCGACATTAGATCGATCTTGAAACCACTGTCTCTACTCAAAAATGTGATAAAGAGCGAGCCTGATACAAAGGATTCCTAGTGCTAAAGTCTGTGTTTCACTGGCTGTGTTCATATATTAGCGCAGGTCATTCAGCATGCATACATGTACGGTAACTGACTCAATATTTCCAAACAGAAGTTCCCTTCCACTCTACCATCAATGGAGTGTTAGACTTATCTAACTCTCTTGCTTCACTTGTATGGTGACACTGATCCACACTATAACAATTGTCACTATAATTGTAGTGGCAAGGTGTTGGGTAAAGCGCCTCTGTTGGGCTTCTTTGAAACGCTTGCTGTCCTTGAAGGCAAACCGCACATAAAGGTACCCTGTGTTCAATGGACAGAACTGCATTGGCCCCGCATTTTAAATGGGCCTATAATGGACACTGTTGCTAAATCGGTTGTGCGTTCTCTTACACAATTTGGAGGAATATATCCATTCAACCATAAATTGTCAACCGGTGACCCCCGAAGTAGAACCTAAAGTGAGAATATTCTGCACTTATCTAAACCGCCCATCCCAAATGTCCACATAAAAGTCTTTGAACCTTATCTATGAATTTACCAAATAACTACCTATATATTGGGGAGAAATCCCCCATCAGACCCGCTATCCTCAATATCTCAAAAAGTATAATGGCCATGGTGGTGGCTTTATTCCACAATGTTTTTCACATTATAAATGAATACATTTGTACAACTCGCTATCATTCCTTACCTTCCAGAGTTGCATGGATGGGTTATTCAGCTATGTATTACAATCTACAACCTTAGTATTCCAGATGTACATGATCTAGCATCAACTGAGCACTAATGTGCCACAAAGCAACTGCTATTTCAAAAGTGTAGAGTTGGTACCAATAAACAACTCATCATTATTTCATAAACGGTAAACATAGTGAGACTCTTCATTCTTCACTTTGGGACACAGTGAGGTTGCACCAGTGCTTTTGCAGACGTGAGAACTTGCGGTTAATGTCACTCTGGGGATGACCAATTGATATTGATATTTTATTGGTATCCCTACAAAATATCCCCTACAAAAATATCGCCATACATATGGCCGTTTGTCTCTCCATAGGCGATATTTTGGGGGGGATATTGTGTGCGAGTGGGGGCTGTGGGAGTGTCCCCCGCACATTTTAAAACAATGCAGGGTTTGCAGGGCTGTCCCCCGCAGGGTCCATGGGTCAATATAGCCGCAAAAATATGACGATATTTTTG
The DNA here is from genome assembly GCF_040938575.1 of Ambystoma mexicanum. Classification (NCBI taxonomy): domain Eukaryota; kingdom Metazoa; phylum Chordata; class Amphibia; order Caudata; family Ambystomatidae; genus Ambystoma; species Ambystoma mexicanum. Next base: position 1,361,756,506 of record NC_090930.1, on the reverse strand, counting down.
TATCGCAATATTTTTGCGGGGATATTAACACATGGAACCATTTTATTTATATTGCGCTCATACACAGGTGTTTCAGAGCGCGCCCAATACCAATCACAGTTGTTTCTGCATGCCTAACAGGATTTACCTAATCCATTGGATAACGGAACAATTTGTAGTAGTTTGGTAATTAGGTACAATGGTAGTGGAGGCAGGATCACAAAGTATATTAAGGTTATCTATCAGATATATGGACACAGAAACCAGCACTTGTTTTGTTAGTGCGGACTGCGTGTGCAATTTAGTAGTGCAAATGATTTAACTATCTATGTATTTTTTCTCACGCTACCTCTTAACCTGTGATGGTTACCCTTTGTGGTCAACATTTAATTCACATGTGGACATATCATCTAACTTGACATGTGCTTACTAAACAATTGGTAATGTATCAAATATTATATCTTGTATGTATTAGGGCTGTACTTTTGTATATTTTTGGACTGTTATTGGGGTTTTAAGCCCTGAGGAAGACCTGAGGTTTCATGACGAAACACGTGTTGGCTACCCAGTAAAAGAGAAATGCACCAACAATTTATGAGCCATCAATGATTTTGAATGTGATTGTTCATGAAAGGACATTTACTATTGATTAGGGTGTAGCGTTTGGGTGCATACTCTTGTGTATGTACTGTGGGTCTTACCTTAGATTGCAATGGTCCCTGGAACAATCACTGCTTTTGTGCTGGTTGCAGACCCTGGTAAAGTTTCTGAAGCACTTGGGTTTCAACTCCACCATTGGCTTACTGTCCCTTGTCTTGAGCACCTCCTAATGCTTGTCTGTCTTCCTTTCTTTGTAGCAGATCTTTTCCTTTCCCTCCTCCCATATCTCCTTCCTTATTGACATGTCTCCCTGTCTTCTGCCTTTTCCCTACTCTTTGGTTTGTCTCCTTGTTGTCACACCTGGTTCTCCTCCTCTCCGCCACTTCAAGCCTCTTGCCACCACCTTCTTGATGTTATCTTTACTCTTCTCTTCCTCTGGGTCTTTCCTGTTGTCTCTGCTTCAAACCTATAGCTACTTTCCCCTTGCACTCCCTCCTTTTTAGTAGGGGCTATTAGGTAGCGGGGTGTTCAGGCAAAAGCAATTAAAAAGCAATGTCAATGTCCAAGAATAATTGGGCCTCATTACAAGTATGGCGTTCTGTAAACTTACCAGCACCCTTGTTTCCGGACCGCCACACTATGAGTCTGCCTGCCGGGGCTGCTGCGCCCAACAGGCCGTCCCTGCCGGGCGCATCAGCTCCAGTAGGCAGAGTCGTCACAGAAGAACGAGCACCGTTAGCAACAGTGCCAGTGCTTCCATCTCCCCACTGGTGTCCGGTCATTTGGTCGAAAATAAATGGTCGAATGACCATTTGATCGAATCAAAATGGTCGAAAAAAAAAGGTCGAATTTATTTATTTATATATATTTTGTTAGTTTGGTTGCTTAAAAAATATTTTTTAATAAAGAAAAAGGGGGGTTGGGGGGAACCCCCCATAAATAAAAAAATAAAAAATTCGACCTTTTTTTTTTCAACCATTTTACATCGATCAAATGGTCATTCGACTATTTATTTTCGACCAAATGACTGGTAACCCTCCCCACTCCCATGGAGTCCTATGGGACTCCAAGGGAATGGGGATTTACACAGTCCGGTGGTGGATTTCCCGCGCCGCCGGGACTTGTAATGTCCCGGTAGAACCGGGAAGTCAGGCACCAGATTCAGTGTTACAGGGTTGACGGCAACCCACCGCTGGCACCGGTGGTTTGCTGCCAAACTCGTAATGAGGCCCATGTCTTTGAACCGCAAGAAGGGTGGCTTTAAAGTACTATGGGTCTTTAAAGTAGACGGGGACCATTGCCTCTTCAAACACCTTTGTCTCTTTGTCTTGGGTGCTTGACAGCAAAACCTTTGCGGGCTTAACTGTAGTCGAGCCAGTTATGAGACATGAGTCACGTGGATTCAATGGTGAATTGGAATCAAGACTGCTTCCAGCTGGGGCTGTTTGCGGATCGAGTCAATGCTTGAGATGGTTTGAGTCGATGGGTCCCAACAACTCCCTTTGGTGGTAGAGCCAGATCAGAACGATCGCGTTTTATTCATTACAGCTCTTTTTTACTGCCGATTTTTTACCAATTTATTTTACCGCATGGGGTGGGTGACAAATGGGGGTTGGTGAGGGACAGGGTGGGGGTCAGAAGGAAATGTGTAGTGGGGGTCTTCCACTGCATTTATCAGGGGAATTAAGTGTTAAAAAAACAGCTGCAGGAAAAAAAGCCTCAGTGAACTAAATGTGCGATAAAAAGAGAACTGTGGGTTCGAGTCTGCGCTCTGGTTGAGGTTAAATGGATGCTTCCACAGCAACAAACCAGCGGTCAAGTTGCAGCCACAGTGCGCTTTAATGAGTAGAGTCAGTGTTGAAATAGCTCGAAGAAGCAAGTAAATAGTTTGAAGTCCTTAGAGTGCCAAAAGCAGTCCTGTGGGTGGAGCATGCAAGACAGCTCTGTGGTGTCTTGAGGTGGTAAACAGGATTACAAGCTGCTTCTGTAACCCTGGGTGCATAGGAGGCCCGGTCCAGGGTCTCCAGGGACAAGGTGAGTCCTTAGTCCATACTTGTAGTCCAGGAAGTTCTCTGGCACCTATACAGGGTCCTGCACCTCAAGTGAGCATGATCCTGCTAACAGTGTACAGACAGCAGGGACAGAGAGGTCTTGGTCCAGAGCAGTAACAAAAGATATGGGCGGGCACTGCTGGTTAATTTCAGTTGAACACGTGGTTACTTTTTTTTATCTAGGAAATGTATGGCGAGACCCAACAAAACCAGTGTACACTTACACCAGAGTTAACTGCAAACAAAAAAGTATGTCCGATGGAAAAAAATCCATCAGACCTTGGGTCGCCAATGGTGTAGTAAACACTACTGCAAAATTACATTCTGTTCATTCACTGTTGAAAGGATAGTCCATGAGTTACCATCTATCAGGCTGAACAAAATCGACTAACAAAAGTCCTTTATACTTTTATTTAATATTAAAAGTTCATCTTAAAGTGAGGAGGCAGAATTCGAGAAAATTGCCAATGCATTTCGGACCAGACTTACGGTCCTTCTTCAGGGCGAATTCTATTTTACAAAAACCAAACAAAAAGTACCTATTTTAGTCAAAAAGAGTATACCCATTAAAGCCGTTACATACATTGTGCTCAAGTATCAAAATCACATACATCTTGAGTTGTTAAAATGCTAAGTCTCATGTGTTAAACCTTAGTACATGCCATTTTGCTAAACCAAAACATCATGTTTTAACTGTGCAGTCTTAATGTTAAATTATAGTGCCAATACCTGTATTTAGATGAACTTGTGCCGCATTCCCTGGTGTGGCCACCTAATATTATTGTGTCCTTCTCAAAGGAGTCCAAAGTACGATCCCGGTACTCAAATACAATTACTACGTGATTTTCTTTTCATTCTTTTTTTTCTTTTAACTCTTTATTTAACAGTTTGAACAACAAGATTCAATACAATAATTTTCATACCATAACAAAGTGTCCAAATTGTAAAACTCATAAAAACAGTAGAATTAAGACATCCATAACTAATGTAAAATAACATTTTTAACACTATAAAAGATTCATGACACACAACCAAAAAGAAAAAACAACATAAACACAAATAACTAAACAGTCCTTCACCACCTCTCACTCAAGGAATAGGCCATCAAACACTGGAATCTATGTATTCAACCATATATGTCATTAAAAGGCCCCCAAAGCCGATAATAACGTCCCTCCCTTCCCTGTCCAAATAGCATAACTTTGTCATAGTTCGACAAGACTTGCATGTCCAAAAGCCACTCCTCCACACCAGGTTTCTTTCTAGATTTACAAACTCGCAAAATCTGTTTCATTGCCAAAACCAAAACTCTATTAATCCAATCTGCACTATCCCTAGCCCTGTCTCATCTCCCCCTGTTGGACAACAATATGGTCGAAAGGAATGTGTGCGGAAGTTTCTCTTCCAACACAAGATCTAACCTGTCCAATACATTGGACCAAAAATCAGATACTCCCAAGCACATCCATAACATATGCATCAAAGAACCCCCGCTACATCCACAACCCCAACAAGAATCAGAGTCCGAAAGTCCCAACCTGGCCATCTTAGAAGGTGTCCAATATAATCTATAGAGGATCCTTTGTCTAATATAGCTCATTTGCAAATCCATCCTTGCTTGAACCCCCACATGAAGTAAATAGGTCCACTCTTTAACAGGGATATCCGCACCAAGATCATTCATCCAGGACTGGCGAAGTCTATCCCAAGCCCTCACATCCGCTTCTTCCATCGGCATTAATCCCATGTACGTGGAAAACACATACGAGGCAGAACAGAGAAGTTCACACAATGAAGGTCTCTCATTCATGACCCCGTCAAACATTCCCGTCTGTTCAAGCAAGAACGCATTCAAAGCCTCATAAGGACTTTTCTCTCTAGCGCCAATCCCAAAAGACGTTCTCAATTGGTCAAAGGGAATCATACGATCGTCTAGCCACACATCACGAATACGAAGAATGCCTCCACTGACCCAGCTCTTCCAGCATAAGGGTCTGTTAGCTAATTGCAAACATGCATTATGCCACAAAGATGCATCATTATGCATCCAAGCATTCCCCCCATCAATTTCTATAAAGCGCAACATTGCCTCCCGAGTAGCGCACATTGTAGGTAGCTTCTTCACTGAAGGCGGTATTTTCAACATAGAATATATATCTCTAAGGGCATAAGGTGAAAATTGGGAACTCTCAATAATATTCCAATTGGGAACATAGTCATGATTATCAGAGAAGTATGAGGTTGATTTTTTTAAGAGAAAACCCATACAATATTTCGTCAAGATCGGGTCTCCAAATCCCACATCCTTCACAGGACATGTCAAAATATATTTAGGCACTTTAGGCCTTTTACCAACCCCCCCAAGAAAACCCTGAAATGCTTTGTCAACAGGAGCAAGTACCCTTTTCGTGAATTTTAGGGGGATGGACTGTATGATGTAGAGAATTTTTGGTAAAAGTACCATTTTAATGGCATTGATCTTGGCCCATATCCCCATCTTCAACTGGTTCCACTTCAATACATCCCTATTAATTACCTCCAATATTCGCAATACATTAAAAGCTGTCATTCTTTTCAAGTCTCAGACCAAGTAAACACCCAAGTACTTCACTGCCCCCGTCTCCCAGTGGCCGTTCCAAGAGCCCAAAACACCATGTGGGATACTGTTACCCAAAGGGAAGGCAACAGTTTTTCCCCAATTCATCTTGTGGCCTGACAAATGACCCACTTCTTCAAACATCTGTTTGAGTCTCACGCATCCTTCCGCCGGATTAGACAAAATAATAGTCATGTCATCAGCGTAGCACAGAACTTTCATCTCATTATCTCCAAATTGAAGGCCATATAGGCCCTGTTCCTGCTTCAAGTATAAAATGAGGGGTTCCAATGCCAGATTAAACAGGTATGGAGACAATGGACAACCCTGTCTAGTTCCTCTAGACAACAAGAATCAAGAAGACATAACCCCATTTACCCACACCTTCGCACTAATATCAGAATTCAGTGCTCGTATAGTATTAATGAATGTGGTACCAAATCCCATCCTCTTAAGAGTGTGGTAAAGAAAAGACCAATTGACCCTGTCAAAGGCCTTTTCCGCATCCATAAAAAGCAACAGGATATCCCGAGTTCTTGTCTTCGGTAAACTCACAACATCAATCAATGTCCTAATATGGTCATAGCCATATCTACCTTTCATAAATCCAACCTGTGAACTACCAATCAGCTTACCAATGCACCCATCCAGTCTATTAGTCAATATTCTAGTAAAACTCTTGAGGTCCACATTCAGAAGTGAAACCGGCCTATAACTTTTACATTTCTTACCATCTTTCCCTGGTTTTGGAAGGACAACTACACAAGCCTCTTTCATGGTGGGACAAATTATCCCGTTTCTCATTAAACCATTGTATAGGGTGCATAGGAATTTTTTATTTATTTATTTAAATTTATATAGCGCGCTAGCAGCCCATGAGCATTGAGGCGCTGTTACTTGCAAGAGCTTAGTTTTATCATTTTATTGTAATGTTTCAACACTAACCTGTCTCGTGCAGCAACCAACGAGGCAAATGGAGAGTCCCCTGAGGCCCCTAACACCTCCCTCCTCCCTAAGAGGGAAACGAAGGGTTGTGCAAGGGATCCCAGGGAAACCTTCCTGGGGGGAAAAAACCCTGCTGGAACGGATGTGGAGCTGGATCGGTCGCGTTGTCCGCTGGCTGCAGCTCCTCAAGATTACAGGACTCACTGGATCTGGTCACGGAATCCCGGCGAAGTCCGGATTCTGTATAAGTAAACAAGAGATAAGCGAAGGAACTAGGTACGAAAGGAATCAATGTAAATGGTTGGTGGTGTACCTAACGTGTCTGGAAGGGGAGGCTACCGGAGCTTCCTGTAGACTCGTGGTCAGCGGAACGAGATGACTGGGCAGAAAGGCAAGGCTGTAGAAAAGAGCAGGAAGGAAAGGTAAGCATAGGAATAAGATATTGAGTAATAAACACCCTAGTAGAGTAGCGACGCACTGAGCTTCGGCTCTACTGTGCCATATCCGGAATCCATGGGAGAACGAGATGACGTCAGAGGACGTCTGCCATGCGAACGTGAAAACACTGCACCGTAACCCAGAGGATGAGGAGCCATCTTGGAAGAAGGGGAAACGGAAAGTGCTCGCAATCTCCAGCGTTGCCACAGGGAACGGCGGTGCCAGCGATCCGTGACATTTATGGTATTAGCACACCACTCAGCGTCTGGTAAAATTCTACTGGAAGATCGTCTATTCCCAGTGACTTACCTTGATTAAGTTGATCAATTGCCACCAATAATTCCTCCTCTGTAATAGGACTATCTACCATCACTGACTGATCTGCACATAAACTTGCCATGACAATCTTATCAAAAAAGGAGTCCATATCAGCCTGAGTCGGGAATTGATCCTCATGATATCATTTATCATAAAACGTCCTGAAACCTTCGCAAATCTCACCTCTTTTGATAATATGTTTACCATCATTATCTACCAGTTTCTGATCAAAAGAGTTATCTGTTGGACTCCGCAACCTATTTGCCAGTAGCTTTCCATTTGTATCACCGTGCTCCCAGAACTTTTGCTTCATAAAGAACATGCCCTTTTCATATTGTATATCAATTTTTTGCTTGAGTAGTTCCTTGAGCTTTCCTACTGCTTTCCTATCAACATTACTCTTAGAAACTGCAAAATTCTTCTGTGCCTCCTCTAAATCTCCTTCCAATTTCTGAAGCTCAAGCATACCTTTCTTCCTAGCTCGGGATGTAATATTCATCAACTCCCCTCGCACAGTTGCCTTATAACTTTCCCAAACCTTGACATCAGAAGCCGAGCCACCATTAACATCAAAGAAGTTCCTAGTAAAATCTTCCAGAGATTCACCTACCCCCTGTTCCTTTAAAATATAAGTTTTGAGGCACCACCTAGAGAACCTGACCCACTCAACTGCATCATCATCAGAGAGTGGTCCGAAATACTTCTTTCCTTAATAGTCACATCCTGTAACTTGCAGGCTAACCTACCAGAAACAAAAAAATAATCAATTCTTGAATGGGAGTCATGCACTGGTGAGTAAAATGAGAATTCCCTCTCTTCCGGATGAACAAACCTCCAAGCATCAATTAAATCTAGGTGATCCAAAAACTCCCTAAAGGACCTACTTGTGCTTTCGGCAGTATACCTACATTGTGCCAAACGGTCCAGTTTCCCGTCCATCACACAATTGAAATCACCCCCTAAGATCATATATTCCCTCCCATCTCTCTGAAAAGTAATGACAACTTCCCAAAGAAAGGACTACCACTAGTACATGGTCCATAAATGGAGCCTATTGTGATTAGTTTATCTTCATATTTAACATCTATAAGAAGTATCCTCCCTTCCTCATCCATCACAACCTTTTCTATCTGAAGCATTAAACCTTTGCGTAGTAGTACACCCACTCCCCTTGATTTGGAACTGTGGCAATTGTGAAAGGATTTAGCATACCATCTATTTTTGAGTAGATGAATTGAATCATTCAACAAATGAGTTTCCTGAATAAGTGCAATATCAACCTTTTCCCTCTTCAGCCTGTTCAACACTTCTTTTCTTTTCCTTGGAATGTTAAGGCCTTTAACATTCCAGGAACAAATCCTCAGATCACCCATCAACATGCTTTATCCAACCTGAAACCATCTATACTGATCCTAAAATCATACACATCAAAGAAAAAAGGGGGAGAAGTGATGCGACCGAGTTGTGTAAACATTACAAGACAACACATAACAATACAAACACACTGAACCCATGAACTAACACATATGAGGTTTAACAGCACACCCTGCAAAACTGTAAGGTGATGTTGAGTGCAGTTATTTACAGAAATACCAACATTTTGAACTGTAATTGCCCCAGAACCCAAACCCAATCCTTATAGGGTAATAATAAATAACAATAATCTTCCCCATATTACCCTTAACAATATTCATATTAACATAAAGAACATGAACCACCCTCCTTATTTCCACCCGGAGCCCAGCACCATTTGAAAGACAGCATTAATGAAGCCAAAATGTGCACAACTCAACGTCGTAATTCCAAATTTGGCAAACTATCATTCCGTAGATTCTACAACAGTCTGTCAATGTAAGGTAATCGTCAAAACCACCATATTTAAACCCCTAAAATTATATTTATCACATCCATCCCGCCCCCATGCAGCGCCAATAGTGCCTTTAGTTACACCCCATTCCCAGCCTCCCAATAAACCTGCATCATACAAAGAGTGCCTAGTCTGCAGTAAATAGGGAGGACAGGAAGTTGTAGAGGGCCCTAGTAGATAGCAAAACAGATGCATCTGTCATTCTCTTTACTCTACTTCTGCCCCTTCCCATGTCTGCTGACTTCAAAGTGACTACAGTGATCAGCCACATGGTGCAAAATTATCTTTGTCAGTATTGCCTTTGAAGCAATGGCTTTCAGGGGATCTCCTGTGGATGGTTCATTTGGCCTGGGAGGAAGATGTTTCCCTTCCTCCTAGATGATCAAAAGGCAGGTTACTGGTCATAGTCCCACATGGCTGTTGTGGAGACACAAGCAGGCATGGATTATAGCTACGGTTTAATGTGACACTAGGCTGACTAGTCTACACAGTTATGTTTTGAATCAGAGGTGCAGAAAATTAAAATGCCACATCTGCTTGTTGGAACTTTGTGTTTCAGATTTCAGGAATGCATATGTGAACTTTGGACTTGCCCTATTGCCCCCACAGGGCTGTTCATGTAGATGTGAGGACACTGGTACAGCAAAGTCACAGAAATGCACTATGCTTTTGGAAAGCAGTTTTATGAAAGCAGACCTAATTAGCCGACCTCATTTTCAGAGACAGCGTTACCTTCATCATTTTATTTAATATAAATCAAAAAGGCATAGCCTATCCATCGCTCACCAGAAGTCATTCTGTCACAGGATCCTTAACCCCTTAAATGCAAGTCTATGCAAATAGGACGCGCATTCTCGTCCTCACCACTTCTAGATTTCACAGGACAACAGGCTATGTATGGACTGAGGGGTTGACTTTCACCACAATTTGAAATAGATGGCACTATCTCTCACAGAATCTTGCACCAGCTTACCTACAAGTGTTAGGCCATATCTTCCATTGGTTCAGTATTACAGAAAATACTACATTTTACTTGCAATTGATTTCACCAATACCATTGTTTGGAAGGAGAAGAGAGGCCGGTTGTTTTGAGTATGTCATCAAACGGCCTGCTTGAGGAATTTGCATGAATCTGATTATTCTAATTGGACAATTATATTAGAGAGTGCTATGTAGATTATGCTCATGCTTCCTTTGACCACTTCTTTTGGAGACATTACTTTTGAACGCACTGGGACGTTGTTCCGGTGTGTAATAAAGCACAACCTGATAAAGGATTTTGCTCTAGGCACTTTATTGATTAGATAACATTAGAGCAAGTCCCCTAGATTCTATCTGTATTTCATTTAACAACAACATTTGTCATGCATTGCATTGGTTCTGGTGGTTTTGGGGACTTCAATGTTGTTCTGGTGTGGAAAGCAACAACAACTGTGTGACTATGCACCATATGTTTTATTGAAACAAAACAAAATTAATGGAAAATTGTATATGCCACTGATTTTTTTAATCATTGTCTGGAGGGTGGAGGTTGTAGGCACTCGTAGGTTGTTCTATTGTGCAACAGAATGCCAGATTCTGTTGTATTTTACATCTGAAGTTTAATTTTTTTAGCTGGCAAAATAAGAGAGCTCATGATTTACCGCAACATTTTATGAGGATTGTATTCTTGGAGTGATAGGGTGGCTGACACTGACAGTGGTTTCTGGTGTCTGATACAATAACATGGCTTGAGGATTCTAAATCCAGCCCTTTACTACTTTTTAACAGCCTTCAAGGAAACAATCCAGGTTTTGCTTCCACTCGTTATGACCATTAATATTTGAGCATGGTACATGGTTTGGAGGATGGCGTTGGTGGCATTGGCATGTTGTTCTGGTGTGTGACATAACACTGCCTGCGAGAAGATGTTGCCCTTGGCACCTTATGGAATGCACAACAAAACGTCAGCCATCTCTCTGAATTTTGATCACACTGGATGTTGCTTCTAATTTTGTGGAGAATTAAGTTCTGGGGTATAACAGTCTTGCCGGTTTAAGAATTTCATGGCAGGTTCTTGTTGATCACCCAAAGAGCATGGGTCAGGTAGAGTGGAGTAAATTACAGTAGTGGGATCCCGCATGCCTTCTAGACACACAGTGACCTGCTAAGTGGTATAATCAAACAAACCTTATTTTTTCAAATTTATTTAATTTCTTTATTTAATTATCAAAAATAGCATCATTTCATCACATATAGAAAGGTTATCATAAACAATACAGAATCTCTTACAAATCGCAACAATGGTATAAAGTGCTACCAAGACTATGACATCCTTATCATAAATATGTCTATTCTGAGTAACAGATCAAATGACCTCTGCTGGATACTGGGCAAATAGAACTTTCTAAGGCCTCTTGCTCAACATGTTTCTGTTCATCTATCCTCCTAGTGGTAAACATTCCTCAGGAGCTATATTTCTAGTTACTGACCACCCTTTGGTACATTACTTTTAATAACAATCTTCTCCATAAGCAATGTGTTGGGCCACAGTTTCTTCTCACAAGACCTGTGCGATCCCCAGGATGCAAACAGCCAACATTAAAAATATCCATTAGCGCTATGTGTATACATGAGATGCATGGATCCTAGCCCTCGCCATACTCTCTGGGCAGTTAACATTACCTCTCGGGGGATGTTTCTCCTGCTGACCTTATTGGGGAAGGCTGCCCTATTCAAGATGCTCCCACTAGCCCGGTATTTATATATTTAGCAAAATACCTCCCTTCAGATTCACTGACAAGAATTTAACAGGATAGACACACCACTTCAGGAACTTCAGTGGGGTTGTAAGCAACCACGGAACGCTCTTACCACTCTACAAAGATCGGTCTTGGAGGGTGGAATTGGGCTACTACATGTCCGGTGTTACTATTGGAAGAATCAGTTGGCTGTTATTAATGACTTGCTTCATGGGGACTGTAGGGGAGGCATGGTATCACAAGTATGACACTGACACAATTTGTAAAACTTTTATTGAAAATGTTGGGGTTAGAGAAACTCCTAGTTTGCCCTATAACTAAGATGGGAGTAGTCTCAACCATCAAACGATAAACAAAACAGTCCTAGTGGAGTCTGTCAAATCAAAATGGCCTATGCTAGCAAAAACCTACTGCCCCTGCCCTATCTCTTGTACAAAAAGTGTAAAAAGGAGAAATGTATGCAAAGGTCAGTGTTCAAACGAATGAAGATATTTGAACCAGTTCTCCTCCTCATGTTCAACCTCACAGAGTAAGGCTGCCCTTGTAGGCAGGATGACACACTCTGGCTTTGGTTCTAACACTCTAAGCAGTTCCAAAACAATAGATTGAGGCCCGATTGGCCTTCCATGTTTAAATCTCTTTCTTGACTTTTAAATAATGTTTTACAATGTAAGGTTTACAAAGGTCCCCCTCTGCCGGGCTCAGGCCTTACAGCATACAGTTCATATAGGTCCCCCTCTGTTGGGCTCAGACCTCTTGCGTCGCAGTTTAACACCAACTTGCCAGGTTACTCCCTTGCTCAAGATTATTGTACATCGGGTCTCCCTCAATCAGGCTCAGACCCCTCTTGGTTGTCGAAGACTTTCGAATGTGCCTGGCTCTAACAGACTATTGCAGGACCACTTCAACTCAAAGTACATTTTTGCCGTTTGCTCGATTAATAGCTTCAAACAATGTACCTTTCAGAGAGACCTTCGAATGGGCTACTTCCTTTTGCTGGACCACTCCATCACTTAGTATTGCTGATCTCACAGCTGCCTTTTACTTCAAAGTTCATTCACAGGTCTGCCTTTCTGTTTGTTGCATCCACACGCATACAGCCTTCACTTGTGATATACTCTTGCTACTTCATTTTTATTACACACACCAGTCTCTCAGGTCGCTTGCCAACTCATCGGTTGTGTGCGCTTCTTTCTTGCTTTGCTATTTCCATTTTATGAGTCAAGGTTAGTACCGCAGGCTTGACCGCACCTCCCCAACTCTGCCGTTCACCCGGAAGGGTCACTGGCGTCCTTGGAACATAATGCAATCTTCAGTTGTGGGCTCTGGCTTTCTTCACATGTCTTTTGCTGTCTGTCAGAGGCAACAAACTCCAGTAGGGAACCCTTGAGGTCTTCAACCCGCTGCTCTCGTCCCTTGGTCTGTTGCCTTTGTCCCAGAAGTTCTGCTTGTACTCGTCTTCCGCCTTGCTCAGAGCATGTCTTTAGGTGTTGCCTTTTATTTGTGTGAGGAGAGCTAACTGATATCAGGTGTATGCAGTTGGTGTAAAGTGCCTGACTCTGCCTTTCTCGATTAATGGGACATGTCCAGTACGATATGAGAGAGTTAGTCTGGTTACTCTTAGTCACCCTCTTCCTTGGTCCAGTGTTTGTGTTAAAGGGGTGGGGGTGTTGGGACTTAGGAATATCCTATAAAATGGATGGGGTAGATGAACAAAAAAGGGGGGGAATACTGCATCTCACCATTGGCTGTCTCACCCCCAATCACCAAAGACCCCTAAACCAGGTGATCCTCCCTCACTGGTCCGCCCCCAGGGTCTGGATCCAAAGGCGATGGCCGTGCCCTGGCTAACTGAGAGCGAGATCCTCGGGGACTAGTGAGTGAGAGAACCCTCTGGTTTCTCACAGGACCCTTGCCTGCCCCACATCCAGGCTGAGAGGCAGTGGATGGAGGGCGCCCCTCCACTTCGCTTACTATACTGGCAGGCACGGCAGAGATCGCCACAGCTAATGATTCATCACACGATACAGTTATCGAAGGAAGCCCACAGGTACATTGGCTGAGACAACAAGCTGACCTTGACACAGTCGCTATGGGAGAATGCACTCCTGCCGGAAGTTAAAAAGTTGTAGATACTTACGATGTGGGTGGATGCTAATATTCATATGCTTAGTGATGTGATACACAAAAGGAATATTGTAACACTTGCAGAGCTGCAGTGAACATTTGATTTGTCCAATGCTGAGGGCTTTCCCCATCTACAAATATCACATGCACTTCGCAAGTAGATTACAGACCTTCCAGAGATCCCACAATGCTCCCCACTCGAAAGGAACATTCTCCTGGAACCCATAACCGACAAGTTCACCTGCACCCTGTTCCAAGCTATATACATTTTTGTGACAACAGAGTTGTCAGGGCTTGATGGGGGGTGGATGTGGGACCTATTGAACCTGAGGAATGTGTGGAGGCCCTGATGTTTCCCAGGAAGGTAGCGATTACCTCTAGATTCCGTATGGTGAAATTCAAAATTCTGAACAGGGTATATTACCCCTGTGTCATATTGTTTCAGTGGGGTTGCACTGATAATTCTAAGTGCTTGAGTTGTGGGGTGGAGGAGGGTACCTTCAGTCACATTCTCTGGGAGTGTTTGCAAATGTGCTGCTTTTCGACAGCATGTTTTACTAAACTATCATTAATACTTGGCATAGAGATAACCTTTCACCCTAAACCATAACTTTTGGGATTATGGGGTGAGGTCACATATAATCGTTATGAAAAACTGTTTTTGTTTACAGCAGTTGGTCTTATCAAACGTAACATTGCTATGAAATGGGGTGCCCCGTGTGCCCTCAATATGGACACTGGGTGACTGACGTAGACACTTTTATGTCTCTTGAAAGGCGCATATACACCGCACATAGATGCCTGACGTTGGACAAAATCTGGCAGCGTTGGGAGGAGGAAGGCTAAGTGATTCTGGGGGTAGGTGGTGCCTGGGAATTATCTTTTACGATATGTGATATGGAGGCAACAGCCGACCGTATAATGCTATGATACTTTTGACTCAATGTGACCGATCATGTTTTTGTTTTTTTGTTTGTGCTGTGTTATGAAAATCGATCATAAAAATTATTTTATTTTAAAAAATGACCTCTTGGGATGATTTTGGTGGTTTCTCGAGGATTCTGCACTTACATTCCAACTTAATTGAAAGTTCACCTAACCCTCTGTGTAGAATACATAAAATGTGTATTTAGAAACCCAATCCATTGGTTTTGTCCACAACTTTTGTGCCCAATCAGAGCCCCCACATTTCATAGAAGCTCACTCACAGACAGGAACGGTTGAAAACCTTCCCTCGGGTCCCACGTTATAGGTCAAAGCTTGTATGTAGCGTACTTCGGGCTCATAATATTGGAAAAATCATGAAATTAACTTTTTACCCTTCCTTGCAATTCCTCCGGTTATGGTTCATCCGGCTAATGTTGCCATCAGCACCATTTTACTGACAAAACGGGAAAACCCCCAGTATTTCACACTCCTCGAGGCGTCCAGTTATTTTTTTTTGTATAACCTTTATTAAACTTTTCAGTCACAAAACTGTTAAGGGCAATATATCAAAGATCAACAATAAACAAGCCTGTGACGAATGCCTGTGTATTCCCCAGCCCCACCTGTCAAGTCCCCTCCCCCCAAAAAAGAAAAAAACCCAAACACTTCAAGGGGAACCATTAGTGGTTACCATAAAGCAAGCTTACACTTTGGCCTCTGAAACTTTCAGTCATTTGTGCAAGAAAGGGCACGGATAAGCCCTGTGCCCACTTAGCATCCTCAGCCCATACACTGCTTCCATCCACCATTCATTTTGAAGCCTCCGACTCTCGACCCAAGGACCCCAAGCATCACCCAACCAGTTTTTCAAAGAAAGCAGAGGTTTCACATAAGACAAGGCTGAAAACAGATGGGCCATCCTATCTCCGATATATTCAAGGAACTGGGACCAAGACTACATGTATTTGGGAATAGAATTAGAGAGGAGTGTCGTGATTCTCTCCATGGCCAACAACTCCCATACCTTGGGCCACCAATAAGCCAGGGGACGAGCCCTCCTGGGACTTCTAGAAACAGACTCTGGTTATTTTCGCCACTAAGAGCATTTGAGAAATCATTGATGCTCGAGGGTCGAGAGCCGAAGAGCCATCTTCTGGAGTGTCCCAGAGCAAACCCACTAGGAGGACTAGGCGGGAACTGAGTGTCAGTAATTTCTTTGATCTGTGCTAAGACCTCCTTCCAGATTGTGTGTTTAATGTGGCAAGACCACCACATATGTAGCATGTTTCCCACCTCCCCACACCCATGCCATCACTGATCAGACATATTTGGGGATATACAGTGGAGCCTTGCTGGCGTGAGGCAAGCAGACCTGTAGCAGAGCTTAATTGCCCCCTCTTTGACATGTGTGCACCTCGAGCTTTGTATGTGTCCGTCGTCAAATCTCAGTCCAGGACTCCACTGGGATTTCCCGCCCAATATTCTGCTCCAATTTGATCATATAGGGATGCTTGCTATTGTTCCCTGAGTTCCCCATAGGTCTATATAAGTGTGAAACCCTTCATGACCTCTTTCCTTCTAATGCCACAAGCTCAAGCCCCTTAGGAGTGCATGCATCAGCACTCCTGGTTGCCCGGTTGGTAATCCAGCTGTCTAAACTGGATGCAGCGGAATCAGGTCAGGTCAAATCTGGTCTTGCATTCGCTGAATGCCAATGATTCCCCCTCTTTGAAGAGATCTCAGAGATTTAAGGGGGAGTCCTCTTGCTATGCTATGCTATGAAAGCCCCCCTGCCCATGCCCGGAGAAAGATATAGGTTAGGTGTGACAGGGCCCAGTCCACACGGGATCCCCAGAGGCTGGCAAGCTTTGTCCCACTGTGCAAGGGTGACAACAGTCGTGGGCAAAACCTCCCCTCAATCCCCGACCCCTGGGCTCTTTCATGAGAAATGGGAGATGATGCAACAGAGTTACCAATTCTGCTTTCCCGATATCTCTCCACCTTGAGACCCGCATGTCTGGCACCAAACAAGTAACGGGGCTATTTGCGCCTCCAGGAAATAGTTTCACACAGACAGGACACCCATCCCACCCATATTCGGGGCATGTAACAGGACCTGCTTCGGAACCCTTGGACGCCTACTCCTACCCTCCCAAATAAATCTAGAGCCCATGGGGCTCTTTGAGATCTCCTGTCCGCACCATTACGGGTAGCAGGGTCATCTTTACAGCCTGGATTCTGTCCAGCCACAAGATTTCTTGTAGATCCCACCATGCTATTTGTTCCCTAGTATCCTTTATGCAGCAAGGAAACAGCATGACGACGCAAGAATTGGACCCCAGGGCCCATGAGGAATTAGAGGGGGCGAGATCCCCCTCCTTAATCCGAATTCACGGACGGAAATTCACGCTACATACTCCTGCAGGTCGCCGTATAACTCATAAAAGAGGATACCTTCACACAATCAAGCGATAGCAATGCCAAGAGAAGAGGATCACACTCCTGGCACTGAGGAAGCACCAGGGCTGGCTGAACGCCGCAAGGACAGTGATGACAACCAAATCAAAAGGTGCTAGAGGCAGACAGACCAGCATGGAATCCTCTGCCAAGAAGCACGACAAAAGCCAACCCACCGTGTCGGATGCAAGCATGTCTGAGAGCACCTCTGAGCAGCATGCAGGAGGCAGAGGAGAGGGCCCCATACTGGAGGCCTTCAAGGCGTCCCTGGAAAACAAGTTGGATACAGTGATGGTAGATATGGGTCTCCTTCGACAAGATGTCAGGACCCTGGTAGAACGAGTGACCACGGCGGAACAGCAGGTACAAACTAACGCCACTGATATAGCCACCACCCAGTCCCAAATGTCGGATGTATTGCAAAGGGTGAGAATCCTCGAGCGCAGGGCGGAGGAAGCAGAAGGGAGGGCTCAGAGAAATAATGTCTGGATTCTTGGACTGCCGGAAGGAGAGGAAGGCAAGGACCCCACAAACTATGTCGAAAATCTGCTTCTGCAGGAGATTGGGGCAGGGGTCCTGTCCCAAGGCTTTGCGGTCGAGAGAGCCCACAGGGCCCTGACTAGGAAACCACAACCGGGAGCCCCCCAAGATCAATGATGGCCAAGATCATGAACTTTAAAGACCGGGAGAAAATACTAAATTTTTCAAGAGAAGGGGGAGTGATAACCAGGAACTCCTCCAGAATAACTATCTACCTGGACTATAAGGTTCTGGTCCAGAGACAGCGGGCGTGCTTTGGCCCGACTAAAGAATGCCTCAGGGTAGCGAACTTACGTTACATGCTGCTATACCCTGCCAAGCTGAAGGTGATACGAGAAGGCAGATCATACTTCCTTGACATGACGAAGGAGGCCATCGCATGGATGGATCAACAGGGCATCCGCCGACAGAGAGCCAGAAATGCTAATAACAATGAGAATCCTCCCCAGCAATTAAAATATGCAAACCTAACATCGAAAAGGAACATTAAGACGGCAAGGATGCGACATAGGCCAGCAGAAATATATATAAAAGAGCATGAACTTCAGTTTTGCACAGAAAACGACAGGACATGGAACCCCACAGAGTTTAACAAGTTCAGATGCCAGTTTTAAGGCATCATGCTGCGGTGGGCCTGCTCCACTTAGGGGGGCAGTGCAATAGAAGCAGCGGTGTCCGAGCGGGGGGGGAGGCTGGGCGTTTGTTCACAGTTCACGTTTTTTGTTCAGTACAAGGCACAAGAAGGGGAGAACTCTTTATATGGATAAGTTGGAATGGTCAAATTAACAAGGGGGGGTCTGGGAGTCCCTCTGCCAGACATTAGTCCTGGTTACGAGAGACTTACCCAGAGTCTTTAGCTCACTATCTTTCACAGAGAAGAAATATCCCAAACATATCAGTCTTTGTCCTGCCCTGGGGCAGTCCAGCACCGAAATGCTAGGCAATTCTCCTCTGAACGAGAGTACCAAAAGCATCCCCAGACACGTGTTTCGGTCTGGTTGGACCTCATCAGTAGGGAGGAGCAGTGCCTCTATAAGAATAGTGAGCAAGGGGTCCACGTCTGGATTCCCCTAGTAACTTAGGGTGAGACTACTTACTAGTTTGTTTGCCTACCTAGGTCCTAGCCCATTTGTACTTGCCTAGTTTGTTTGCCTACCTAGGTCCTAGCCTATTTGTACTTGCCTAGTATGTTTGCCTACCTAGGTCCTAGCCCATTTGTACTTGCCTAGTTTGTTTGCCTACCTAGGTCCTAGCCTATTTGTACTTGCCTAGTATGCTTGCCTACCTAGCTCCAAGCCCATTTGTACTTGCCTAGTATGCTTGCCTACCTAGGTCCTAGCCCATTTGTACTTGCCTAGTTTACCTAATTACCAGTGTACAGTCTCTAACTATACTGCTTAGACTTCCCTGCTACCGAATTGCCATAACTAATATAACTACTCGCCTTGCACACAGCACCAGTCCACACCTATAGCCCGAACTTGGATTGCCTATCATTAGCACCTCCCTACCCACGACCATAATGAAAATCACCCAATACCAGACACTACACCTTGTACTGAGCATCCTCACCGCCATGGCACCTGCTTCCGCTGCCTATCACCCCCCTAAGGATAGAAACATGAGACTGAGGGCAAGATTGTCCCGTCTCCATGAACCATCATCCTACCACAACCATAGAGGCTATATCGATCTAGCAAACAAACAATCACAATACCTTAAATTTACCCCTCTCCACCCTGTACTCACATCAACTAACCAGTCACCATCACAAAGAGTCACCCTAACTAAAAATAAAAAACTTACCACTACTACACCAACTAGCACCCTATCACTAACTGGGTCACTCGTCAATGCTAGATCCATGGTAGCCCACGCTACAGAGATCTCTGACACCCTAACCAATGAAAACTTAGACCTACTGGTCATAACCGAAACATGACTTCATGAGGCGGCTGGCCCTGCCATCATGCTAGCAATACCTGATGGCTACCAACTACTAAGAGTCGACAGACCTAATACCAGAGGAGGTGGCCTAGCCATCATTCACAAATCCACCTTACACATCAGATTAGCTACTACCTTGCTATTCCAATCATGTGAACTCCTTTCTGCTAAACTCCACCTTTCTTGTAACTGCACCCTTACCATGTATGTCATCTACAGACCACCTGAGCCACTAGGATCCTTTGAAGACGACCTAACTAGTATCCTAACTAATAACACTAAAGACCACGCTCAAATTCTACTACTGGGAGACTTTAACCTGGGCTTTAATGACGGTAATGACAAACATGCCCTATCTGTTGCTTCACTACTGAATGATTATGGCCTGACACAAAACGTTTCCTCCCCTACTCACGACAAAGGTAGAACTCTAGACTGGGTTGCCGATCGGAATTGCAACATTAGCATTACCAACATAATGCCGCAATCCTGGACTGACCACTACTTAATTGTATTCACTGCCTCACTTGACCTTATCCGACCCAAACCAATACTTATGGCCCCACCACTCCCCACCAGAAGTAAAAAAGATATCACAGCAGAACAACTCCTACCCCACCTCCTCCCAACTCTCGACAACCTAGACAATATTACAGACCCTACATCTCTTGTGGAAGCCTATAACAGTACGATGATTAAGGCACTTGACCTGATTGCCCCTACCAAAATTTGTACAAGTAAACAACTTTGTCACCTGAACAACTGGTTCACACCACAGTTGAAAGACCTCAGAACTCAAAAAAGAAAGTTACAGTCAATTTGGCGACACTCACCTACTGAGGAGAACAAAACTAATTTAGCCACTCTCGCCAAACAGAACAAAAAGGAAATCATAAGCACCAAAAGGAATACCTTTAATGATAGAATATCTAAGGCTAAATCAGATACCAAGGTACTATTTTCCATCCTCCGTGAAATGGAATCACCCATACCCCCAACTTATAACATTCCTAAAAATAAACTCTGGTGCACTAATATGCAAAATGCACTGGCGGGTAAAATTAGCTTGCGCCAGACTAAAATTGCCAAAAACAAAGCTTCCCTGCTCCTGCCAACGGAGCCTACACCTCAGTCACAGCTTCCTCTAAAACGGCCTAACACCCCTCACCCCTTTAGCTTCAAACAAATAACTATATTGGAGACAGAGAAAATCATACTATCTCTAAAGCCATCTAACTGCAAAGGTGATAATTGCCCTGCCCAAATTATAAAAGATGCAGCTAGAGACCTAGCCCCCTTCATCTCTAAACTCATCAATGCATCCTTTAAGTCCAACCTAGTGCCTAATAACCTAAAACAATCTTGGGTGCTTCCCTTGCTAAAAAAACAAACACTCGACCCCGCAATTCCGACAAACTACTGACCCATCACCACCGTCCCATTTCTGCTTAAAATCATTGACAGAGTAGCTTACCTGCAAATTCAGGACTACTTAGAAACCTCACGTCAATCCGTCTTCCAGCCCCTTCATGGTACTGAAACGGCCCTGATTGACCTTAAGACCCAAATTGACGAGTTGAAGGACAATGGCAAATCAGCTATGCTACTCCTCCTTGACCTATCTGCGGCCTTCGACTTGGTAGATCATGCAGTCTTATGCAATCACCTCAGATCCGCCGCTCATTTCTCAAGTGATGCCATAACCTGGGTACAATCCTTCCTTGCAAACGGGACAATGAGAGTCTTCTCCCCCTTAGCAGCCGCTGATCCCACACAAGTTTCATGCAGTGTCCCTCAAGGATCATGTGTATATCCCACGATGTACAACATCTCTACTAAACCTTTGTTTAACAAGTTGGACAGACTGGGTGTCATCTACACTAACTACGCAGATGACACTCAGATCCTCATCCCCTTTCGGGCAACTTCTTGGAAGACACGGCCTTAGTAAACAAGATATATCTCCTCATTCAGGCATGGATGGCATCTCAAGGCCTCTGCCTGAATGACGACAAAACGAAGTTACTGATCTTCGGCTCAGAGTTGGCTATCAAAAAGCTTGACCCGAACTATGCCTCATTCAACATTGACAATAATGTTATCAAAGTGATGCCTGCAGTCAAAACCCCCGGCGTCTATCTCGACTCAGCACTCACCTTCAAGAAACAAACAAATTCCTTAGCATCTTCCACTGCATATACTTGCAAATTTATCCGAGCATGTAGACCATTCCTAACTGAGACTAGCTGCATTACACTAGCTAACGCACTTATCATCTCTAAGCTGGATTACTGTAATGCTCTATATGCAGGATCTAACAAGTACTTTCTTGATAAAACTCCAAACCCTCCAAAATAACGCCATTAGAGCAGCTCTAAATATTCCTAATAGAGCTCATATCTCCACCTCCAGAAAAAATATCCATTGGCTAAAAATCAAAGACAGGATTGCCCTCAAAACCCTCTCTCTCACCTCTAAATGTCTTAACAACATAGCTCCCCCCTACTTGGCAAACAGAGTCAACAAGAGAATCTCTAACCGTCCCACAAGGACACCCAATGCTTATACATTAGTGGTGCCCAGATACAAAAAGAGTACAGCTGGCGGCTCCAGTTTTCCAGTCATAGCTGCTCAAACCTGGAACAGACTCCCTCTAGATCACAGAATGGACCAACCTTACCCTAGCTTTAGGCGGAAAGTCCTCACTTGGATACGATCCAATGACACTAAGCTCGACTTACCCACCGCCCACCTGCTCTAGAGACCCCTGATGATTGTAACTAGATTAACTGGTTTCTGGTCAACTAGCTTTACCTGTATTTTTGCACATAGCTTGTACATGTACCTTGCTTCTAATTTGAACTGCATAACTGTATTTTCTTGTAACCAAGTTCTCAAATATCCTTGTATTTTCTACGCCCAGCTACCCATTGGGTTTGGTTTTGCGCTATACCAAATAAACAAACAAACAAGCGTGGTCCATTATGCTTCCCAACCTGGAGCAAACCACTGGACCCACGAGGCATGGAGGGAATAGGGACACTTGGGCACCGACCAGCACGGCAAGCACTATGCTTACCATAAAGACAAGCGGCCAAGACAAAGGCAGGAGATCAGGAGGAAGCCCATGGGAAAGGACGGGCCCACACAAGACCAGGTGATAATACCGCAGAAGATCGTCTAATAGCGACCTGGAATGTCCGGGGCTGAATGCACATGTCAAGAGGCTGCGGGTCCATACCTGACTGAATAAATAAAAGGTCAAAATAGCGTTGTTACAAGAAACCCACTTGACAAAACAAAAGCAATCCAAGATAAGCGACCAAGTGGGGCAGACAACTGTTTAGCTCAACCTACTCAACCTACACCAGAGGGGTCCTAACGTGGATAGCTCCGGGGGTCCCATTCCAGCTGCTAACCCAGGAACAGGACAGACAAGGCAGGTGGGTGCTGGTGCATGGGATGCTGGAAGATCAGGAGGAGTGCTTGGTCAACACGTACACCCCAAACCAGGATGCAACAACATTCTTCCAGAAGTTGGCACCACGGCTAGCCCCATACAGGGAGGCAGCACTCATTTGGGCAGGTGATTTCAACTGTGCTTTGGACCAGCTCGTAGACCCTTCTGACGTTAAACACAACAGGCTGGCTACACCGGCGAAATCACTCTGGAGACTTTTGGAGCATCTGAAGCTGGAGGACGTCTGGAGGAGTCTCCATCCAGACACACGGGGATACAACTATTACCGTGCCCTGCATGGTACGTTCACACAAATAGACTATCTTTTTGCGGGTAGCAAGACACTAGGGGAATTTACTAGCGCGCACCACAGGTCAAGAACTCTCTTAGACCACACCCCAGTGACTGCAACATGGACGTACACATGCAGGAGGGCCCCTATACTGACACGGAGGCTTAGAGCAGAGACCTTGCTTGAGGGGGAGGTTTAGGGGTATCCACAGGACACAATAGATGCATACTTCCACCACAATACTGGCAGTGTAGATAGAGTGACAATGGTGTGGGACGCCTTTAAGGTAGTAGTTAGAGGCGCAGCAATTGGGAAGACAGCGGGACTCAAAGGGAGGATCATGACAGAACTTGTGGACATTGAATGAGAAATAGAGAGGATGGAATCGCAGCAGGCCCGCGGGGGGAGGAACCACCAGAACTGATATCCCTCAGGATACAGTGCAAAGCAACCTGGGAGACACTGGGGAATTTAAACTATGTGAAATATACGTGGAGACTACAAGCCGAAGGGGGTAAACGGGGAGGCTCTTGGCCTGGCTAACCAAACAGGAGGTTAAGAAAGTCCTGATCAACTCGATCAATAATGAAGTTGGGGAGGAGGTGAGGACCCAACCAAGTTTTCGCAGAGTTCTATGAGAATCTATACTTGAGCACTCACGAAGCACAGAATTCAGATATTATCAATTGACCTCCCTAAGCTCGACACGGAACATGAGCAGATGCTGGAGGCCCCCTTAACGGTAGAGGAAGTGGAGGCGGTCCTAGACAGCCTCCCGACATCCAAGACCCCGGTACACGATGGGCTACCCAGAGAGTTCTACAAGGCGTATAAGACCACTCTAGCTACTAAATTACTGGCGGTATATCAGGAGGTGTTTGAAATGGGCCAGCTGCCAGACAGCATGTGCAAATCATTAAAATTACCCATCTTAAAACTGAGCAAACCCCCCCTAGTTCTTATAGACCTATCTCGTTGATAAATCAGGACTGCAAAATCCTAACGGCGGTCCTTGCCAATAGGCTCAAGAGAATTATACACACGTTGGTGCACCCGGATTACATGGGATATGTCACGGGCGTAACACCTCGTGGAACTTGCGCAGGCTACACCACGTCATAGATCATACCAGTAACGGGGCGAGTGCGCAATAGCATCTTTAGACGCGGTTTAGGCCTTCGACTCTGTAAACTGGAATTGGCTTATCAGGGTGCTGACCCACTATGGTATGGGCGAGGGCTTTCTTGGATGGATAAGGCTGCTGTATAAAGATCCTACGGCAAGGGTTAGGACAAGGAGACATATCTCGGAAGCATGGCGGATATACAAGTGCACGAAACAGGGCTGCCCACTATCCCCCATGCTTTATATACTAGTGCTGGAACCCCTGGCGTTGTTCCTGCAAGCCACATATGCAGATATGGGGATACGCATAGGCAATGTCACGCACCTCTTGTCACTATACGCTGATGACATGCTCTTGTTTGTCACAAACCCCAGCGACAACCTCCCAGACCTACTGGAGGCAATAGACCCCTACGCCAAACTATCAGGTATCTCCATAAGCAAAGCAAAATCCATCGTGTATCCCTTGGCAGAACTGAAGATTACTTCCCATTCACCATACCTGTGTCTCACGTGGGCACCACGCACCTTCCATTACTTAGGTGTAGACATATATCATTACCCTGCACAAACACATGCTGGGAACAGACAAATGGCCATGGAAAAAATGATGAAGTCCATGGAGTTTGGGAGGACATTGCCATAGGGGATGATAGGAACAGCAGCCTTACTAAAAATGATGGTCCTACCCCAGCTTTTATATTACTTTACTAACATACCCTACAAGATCCCGGGGGCATTTTTTAAGAAATTGAATAAAATAGTGAGCGGATTCATGTGGGTGGAGGGCGGAACAGAATAGCCTTACATGCACTGCAAAGGGACTACCTGTCCGGGGGAATTAACGTGCCGGATTACAAAAGATAAAATCTAGCGGGGCAGCTGCAATTTGTAGTCCGATGGTTGGCGGAGGAAGAATCAATAGATTAATTGCTATTTCAGCCAGCACTGCAGAACAGCTACTTACGTGAAATCATCTGGATGGGAAAAGCCTGGGCCAAGAGACTCCCTACCCTGCTCAAACTGGGGATAACATTATGGAAAAAGGTGAGGAAGCTGCAAGGAACGCAAGACCCCGGCTCCCTGCAGATCCCCTTAGCGGGGCTAGTGGGTACCGGACCAGACGATCTGGCCGCTTACAGGATACACTGGGAGGCTAAAGGAGTGGCACAGGTTGGAGACCTATGGCAAGAGGGAAAATGGGTGGACTTCGACACCCTAACAGTAGATAACGGAATACATTAAGGGCAATTCATACTCCACCACAGTATGGTCCAAACCATTAAGAGGAGGTGACCAGACCTCACTGTGGCCGGAGAACTATAGGAGGTCTTAGATAAGTGGTACGACATCTCTGAAGAAGGACACACGACATCAAGGCTATGCGAACAGCTCATGGAAACTGGTAACACCAAGAAACTACAGTTGCGCAGCCAATGGGAGTCCGAACTGCAGAAGTCCTTCACAGATCAAGAATGGTCAAGGATTCTAAGATACACAAAAACAGACTCAAGAAATGCGAGATTTAAGCAGACACAGCTTTATGTCACTCACACAGCATACCTCACCCCACAGAGACTATCCTAAATGGTGAACAAGGATATTGACACCTACCCATGATGTGGCACAGAAAATGCAGATATGCTCCACATGTTTTGGGGGTACCCGATAATACAAACTTTTTGGGAAGGCATTAATGCAAGGGCGGAGATGGGCTGAGTGCAAATGCAGCAATGGACACACCAGAAAACTACCTGCTGGGACTATTCCCGAGAGGTGGTGCACAAAAGACACACATAGTCAAGATGAAAGACTTGATGTGTATCCTGGCGAACTGCCGGATCAATATGGTGTGGAAGACCGACACAGGGCCAAGGATAGAAGCATGGTGGGGTGACTTAAATCATTGGGCATTGGCAGAGATAGTAGTATGGACCAGCGCAATACAAAGAGGGTTCAGGGAAAGGAGCGACAAGCTGTTGGCTTGGAACACTCTTCTACAGTAAATGCTGGAATCCAGCGAGGACATTGACACTGAGGACCCGGTGGGATTGAAAAGTGCAGGACCGTACCTGATGGGCCAGGTCCGAAGCTCCAATGAAGGCATCTAACCAGCTGAGGGGAGGCCCTCACGCTCACAGGGTTTGGGACAATTGGACATGCCGCTGGTCAAGGAATACCCGTGAATTGAGTATACTCAGAAGAGCAAGCGCCATGATTACTGTAATTAACAGAGAATCCCCGTAAGCATTGCAATTAGTTTGTCATGTTTGATGTTTGCTGTATTGTTGTTTTATGTTGACTGTTATAAAATATAATAAACAAATAAAAAAGATTTGTGAATGTCAGAGACGACATTGTGTTGAAAGCCGTAATTAACCCTGCTGAGGGAGGCTAACATTGGAGAGGGTTCAGAGTCTGAAAGAGGGGATCCAAGCGGTGAACAGCTATCACCCGAAGACTTGTGAATGCCAAAGGAGAAAAGCGTGTGAGTGAGAGCCGTGGTGAACTCGACACCCACCAACACCTGAAGGTGACAGAACAAGTCTTTGAAAGAACGCAGAACAAACCCGACAGAGGGAAGCTGATATCCAAGAGGGGTCTGAGCCCGGAAGAGGGGTATCCAAGGGTGAGTAATTATCACCCAAATAATAACTACAAAGAACCTTTGTTGAATATTTGTTTTGATACTTTTAACCTGTCAGGCCCTCGAAAGCAAGAAAATATAGCTACTGGAGGTTCTGATATCATTAAGGATTTTTCAGAATCTGACCCTGGACAGGGGGATCCAAGGGTGAAAGGCATCAACCAACGTACAAGCAGAAAGGAACTTTTGTTAATTATTTTGAATACATCAGGTCCATGGATGCAAGAGACTTTTTTTTAGAATAGAGACTTGACCACCAAAGGCCCTGATAATTGAGAGTAGAACTATTGGCTTGTGCTGGGAAAGCTCAAGTGTGTGCTCTGCTCCGGAATCTTACCTTGTCCCGTGCTTAAAACGTGCAGAAGGAGATTCCAACTACCGCATCCTGACATATTCTTTATGAACACTTCCTTCTTTCTTATGAACATTATCCCACACTTCTTTTGCATTTAGCGTAAGGATTGGCAATAGGTTATTCTTAGCATAGGCCCTTTTATTTGACAAGACGTCACTAGGACTACCTTATTATTGTTTGATGGTCACAGCTCCCATATTTGATTTAGGTTTAGATTAGATGCTTTTCCAACCTACCTTTACAGTTTAATAAACACGCTTGAACTGTGATCACTTGTGTCTCTCTTTACTGTTGCCACCATGAGTTCCTTACAGTGCCCCCCATTTTGCCCGCTCATCAGTGATTTCCTAGAGAGATGGATAGGATTAATGTAACCTAAGTCAGCACCAAGAATCAACGATCTCCTAGTCACTGCAGGGCCCTCTTCTTTGAGGACCCCCTCAGGCCTTTTAGGGCTCTCCGCAAGCCATTTGTGTGAGGTTGATCCTCCACATCAGGCATATCTTGGGAGGAGCGGTATCCTTAGTCTCGGTGCTCCGCCTTCCCTCTTCTACCACCTTGAGGAACTCCTCTGGCTCCTTTAACGACCCGATTATGTGCCGCCGTCTGCCGTGTTCAAAGAGCAGCTTACACTGGAACCCCCATTTATACCTTATTTCTCGCTAGCGCAGCCAGCTGTAGGGGGGTTGAATCAATGCCGTCTGCCAACGGTTCCTGGGGCTATATCTTGAAACAATTGGAGATCCACTTGACGGAAGGTCAGAGGCCCACCAGCTCTCGCCGCTGCCAGGAAGCGCTCTTTCTATTTAAAGAAGTGTACCCTTGTCATCACATCAGGGAGTAGGCTCCTCCGGACACAGGCAGAGGAGTACACTCTGTGGGTCTGTGGGTTCAGTTAAGGACTAGTTCTTCATTGTCTCCCAGGCCTATCAAGTAGCAAAAGAATGCCCACACTTACTCCTCCAACTTGTTATGTTGGGAGCAGTTTTCTATGTTCTCCTACCGAAGCCAAACTTGCTCCACTTGATCTTCCACCGTGAAATGCCGCTGCTGGCGCTCTATTTGCTCTTGCTCGTGTTCGCAGTGTGCTGTCTCCAGGTCATCCAACCTCTTTTCTGCCGACCGCGCATGGTCATTCAGCTCCGCTAGAGACTTCGAAAGCCTGTCCCTTGAGCTCTCTATTTCTTGTTTGAGCTCTGGCAACAGGAGTTTCAGGTCGGATTTGGGGGCCAGCATGTCTTCCCTGTCCCCCGCCGTCTCTGGCGCATGAACCTGTGCAATCGCTGACAGCACATGCTTCTCCTTGGGGTCCTGCGTAGTTAGCCTGGCCTTTATGTCTCCCTGCTTTGGCTTGGTAGGGATCTTGTCCATTCCTGCATCTGGCTGGGGCCTAGTTGCACACCACCAGCCACTGTGGTGAGC
This sequence comes from Ambystoma mexicanum, assembly GCF_040938575.1. Taxonomy (NCBI): domain Eukaryota; kingdom Metazoa; phylum Chordata; class Amphibia; order Caudata; family Ambystomatidae; genus Ambystoma; species Ambystoma mexicanum. Next base: position 1,361,727,672 of record NC_090930.1, on the reverse strand, counting down.
TCAGTGGCTATGGACTGGGATACCTTGGATAACCTGCTTCCCTTCTAGGCCAAATCCCAAAGCTGCCTCAAGGGCCTCTGCCGACCGGCGGTCCCCCACTGGTCAGTTGTCTGGAACAGTTACTAGCGGAGCAGGGACGGGAGTGAAAGGTCACTGCGCCAGGGGTGCTTCTGCAGCTATCGCTACAGGGCAAGTCAAACCAGATGTTGCATCAATTAGTTGTCACACCGTTAAAAAAAGCGGGGTGTTAGTGCCCAGCACTCGTGCATTGACATGGCAAAGTCTTTTAGCTGGAGCCCTCTTGCTAGAGCGCCCCACCCGCCCCCAGCCTCACGCTATCTCCTGCAGTAAAGCTTCAGATGACGGGCCTCTGTACCTTGTGCCTAGGCCTGCCTCAGGTGCTTCAAGGCGAGGTTATCTGTAATGGAACACCTGCCCCTCCAGATGCCGCTGCTCCTCACATCAGATAGGTATGTCCCAGCAGGGGCATGCGGGAGCTACTCCCACCTATCAGCAGCCTTCAGAGCGGGCCTCACACCACAAAGGTCCAAGCCAGGGCCACCCAGCCCTGTTCCGGGACCGCCTTGTGCAGATTAGTGGGTTCTGGACAGTTGTGGGGCAGGGCGGTGAAAGCACGGCAGCCCGCCTGCTCTTCTGTGCCCTGACCTGCCAGGTTTCCCCAGCATCCTCAGCTACTGCACTCTGTAGGGGTTATAGAGCAGCCCACTCCCACTGCAACTTTCCGGTTCTCACTTTTCCAATCCCCACCTCTGCCAGGGATACGCCGGAGGTGCACAAAGTCACTCACTGCCGCCCCACCAGCCTCTCTCAGCCCCCGGCAGTTGACAAGGAGGGGTCCTAGCGCTAAGGCTGACACAGGGGTGAGTCACCACTTCACAGGTTCAGAGGAGCTGCCATTTTGGCAGAACTTGTGGCGTCCCACTTCAGGTCAAGGCGGCTTGCAGCTGCTTTATTTTTTACCACTCCCACAGTTGTCGGCTGCACAGAGCCCTCGTGTGCTGCTTTCTTGGTTTTTGGGCTTCGTTGCAGGCATTAGGCGCTGCTATTCTGCGGGGACGCTAACCCGGGAGCTCACAGGAAACCCCGCTTGTCAGTCTGCCGCCTGTCCACATCCAGGCGCCCAGCTTTTAACCTAGACTTGCTTTTCCTCTCGTTTACTGTGTTGCTCGGAAACACATTGGGCCTCATTACAAGTTTGCCGGTACAGTAACAACGGTATCGGTAAGCTTTCCAGTACTGTTGTTACCGTATCGGCAAACTACGAGTTCTGCTCGCGGGTGCCTTACCGCCCGCTAGGACTGACCTGCTGGGCAGACCGTCACCCACGTGCAGACCATGTTGGATGCACTGGCACCATTTAGAATGGTGCCGTCGCATCCGGCCTCCCCATTCCCATTGAACCCTATGGGGCTCGAATGGGATGAGGAGCATTTTTGGGGCGGGGCCGTAATGACCCGGTTATTGCCCATTCCTGGGCGCCGGTAAAAAAACTGACACGGCTTCCACCGTAGTTGTAATGAGGCCCATTGGGTCTTCTACAGACTGGTAAATAGGGCACAGCACATCCCGGGCTTAAGATTCCTGTAAAAACCTTAACGGGAACTTGTTAGCCCTTTTGGTTCTAATATGGATTGTTATAGTTTCACCCATCATGTACCTATTCCTGCTGCCACACTTCACACATTGGGCGTTCCTCTGGCACAGCGTTTACCTTTGTAATGAGCGTTGGTTTTCCCCTCCCCTTGTCACAGACAGCATTCTAAGCGGCACCTTGCCTCTTCCATATACGCCTCTTCTGTATATGCTTAAAATGCTTAGATGCGCATGCGCGTCTCTCTTCTAACCTCTAGATCAAACCTCATGATCACATTTTTCTGCAGTTTATGAAAACATATCATTGGAGCTAGTATCCATCCAGCTGTGTTAAATTATTACTAGTTATCGTTACAACAACATAATGGGCAGAATTTGCAGAGACTTCCAATTTTTTTGTTTTCCTCGTTACGCTCCACATGGTATGTGACTTCTGACCCACGGCTAGTAAATGTCTGGCAGCCATCTTGTAAGTGGGATGCCTTATATAACTCCCATACCGACCGCAGAGATATGACGCTACAATCAGTCATTAAAAGTGCCAGCTATGGATCCCTTATTGCCAGGCAGATGCTTCTCACGCTCATTTCGATCTAGTCTACAAACCCCTAGGGATTTAAAAAAAAATGAATCCCAATATCGAAGACTGCATTGTGTATCAAGGATGCAAGCAACCCTCCCGGCCAAGCCGGTGGTACTAACCTTTTAATTGTGTTGTTATTCTTTTTAGGCCTTTTATTAAATACATTTTAGCCTTAGATTTTTAAATATTATTGTGGGGGCATTTTACTTTGAATTGTGCCGTAATTGCGTGAAACTTTTGACAAAGTGTTACGTTGTTCTTAGCAACTTGTAGCCGCAGGAGGAAAGCTTGAAGTTGACATTTGTTTCTCCTTTCGCTTTTTTATAAACTACACTTCCCAGCAGCCTTGTAGTCCTCCGGGCTACTTTTTTGCTAAACAGGTGCGGGTGCAGCGGCGAGCGAGCAAGAAGCCAGTCTGTGCCAGTATTTAAGGCTCCACGAGCGTGTCTATTCAGCTCTGACATTCGAATTGTGTTGTGATTCTTTTTAGGCCTTTTAACAAATTCATTTTAGCCTTAGATTTTAAAATATTACTGTGGGGGCATTTTACTATGAACTGTGCCATAATTGCAGACAACTTCTGACAAAGTGTTACGCTGTTCTTAGCAACTTGCAGCTGTAGGAGGAAAGCTTGAAGTTGAGCAAGGAGCCAGTCTGTGCCAGTCTGCGCCTCCACGTTCGGCGTAGGCCATGGCCCTCAGCTGCTTAGGCCATCAGCTCATTCACTCTGGTATACGTATCCCATCAGGTATGGAGCCCAAAACATTACTTCCCTCCCCATCTGTTGTACAACAAGAAATGAGGCAACGTATAGTCAACAAATAATTACAGATGTATACAGATGACCTAGTAAGACATAATACCACTGGGACACACAGCTCCTCTAGGGTGCCCTCTACATTGTGAAACGATGTAACTGCCGGAAACATAGTCGATGGGCAAATCGGGGCAGTTGTGCCTGAGAGAGAAGGGACACTGGCAGAGGATAACTGTAAGCTCAACAAACACTTGGCGCTTTATCCTGCATTGGTGCATACACCCTTGCGTGAGTCTTTATGTGATAACGCTACCAACCTTTCTGATGTCACTCATGTTAAAAAGCTAAACAAGCAGAAAGCAAAAAAAGTGGGCACCACTGTACAATGTTCACGTTTCTCAAATATTTGTTTCTGTGAAGAAGTTCGAATTCTCTGAAAATTCCTTGTCAACAAATTAAAAAAGGAGCTGGCTGTGACGAATAAAGAGACACCCTAATTCAAAATACACAGGAAGCAAAGATACAAGGTTATACAGCCGCTCTCTCAAAAGACCCAATCAGGGTATAGAAGTAATGTAAACTCTCCAAAGCTTGGTAAATTCCAAAGTGAAATGTTTGCATATTCAAAAATGATGATAATAATAAGAGTTCAGTGATTTTTCATAAAGACTTTTATCAGCAAATGATTTTGTGAAAAAAATAATGCATCTCTTGGTGTGAGGCGTCACTAATATCTTCTTAGTGAGGAAGAAAAAAGCCACTAGCATTTTACATCAGACCTTACTAACAGGCTTTAACACTCCCAATACATCCATGTTGCTTATAGGAGACCTTAATAGGTGGAAAGGAAACGTTGTAGATAAAGAAGCAATCTCCCTGGAGCAGGACCAAAAAATATTGATGTCATGTTCCATAATAATGAGGTGACACATGTTAAGGGCAATGTGCTGAACTGGGTTGCGGCCAAAAACATGCAGGTAGACTCAATGTGTACTACTCCCTGTGTCTGGCCCGACCACTCCACTATACTCTTTAAAATAAATCTACCTGGGAAACAGGCTCAGGAAGTAAAGCCACTTAAAAAAGTGACTAGTAGGAATTTAAATAAAATTGGGCTGGATGATCTTAATAACTGCCTTAATTACATCAGGCCAAACACATCCGAGTTGGATCCTCCAGAACTGCTGGCCTCAAGAAATGATCTTGTCATGACAGATATGCTTAACAACATAGCACCTGTTAAGAGTAAGATGGTCAGGGATAGGCAAAACCACCATAATTGGTTCTCTGCAGAACGTATTAAGTTGAAGCAGGAGAAGAGGACAGCAGAATATCACTGGAATAAAAACAAGACTGATGAAAACAAAATGATTTGGAAGAATATAGAAAAACAGTACAGGGACAATATTCTCAAAGCTAAGAAACATGTCTTTAACGCTGATAATAAGGGATCTTCTAACAGCACTAGGAAATTGTTTGAAATTTTGAAAACCCTGTACAAGACCCATTTGAAGCCTGATTTTTCCTCCCGCACAATGGATGATTGTTCTAATGTGCAACAAGCCTTCACAGACAAAATTATGGCGGCATATGCTAAAATTGTGGCAGATCTGGCCTCAGCTATACTGGCCGAGAATATTGTGGAAACCCTGAATGAGAAATCTCAACCCTTTAATTTGTCTGCCATTTCAGGACAGATCATGGAGGAGGTTCTCTGGAAAATGCACCCTACGTCCTGTAATGGTGATACTCTGGTAGCTAATATTATTCTGAATAATGTCAGCACCTTTGCACATCCCTCACATGCTTCCCTAACGCCACCTTTCGGCACAGAATTATTCCAGAGGATGTTAAGAAGGTCGTAGTCACACACTTGCTAAAAAAGGCAGGTTTAGACTAAGGTCATGAATTGGGTATCTACCATGCAGCTGCAAAAATATCTGAAGGAGGCCAATATCCTTCATCCGAGACAGTCTGGATTAAGAGAACATCATGGCACTGAGAGTGCCTTAGTTGACCTCCAGAGCCAGACTCTATGGATAGGAGTAAGCCAGGACTGCTGATGCTGCTTGATTTATCAGCCGTGTTTGACCTCCTGGATCATAAGAAATTATTGGCCACTCTATCTTCTGTGGGCCATTGTTGACCTTTAGCTGTGGAATGGATGAAGTCTTTCTTGTCAGGCAGGATGTCAAGAGTCTGCTGGGGTCAGGCATCCTCCTTACAAAGACTGTCTAACTGCGGAGTTCCGCAGGGAGCATGTCTGTCCCCTGCACTCGTCAACATTTACTTGCACCCTTTGTGTAATATTCTGGACAAAGAAGGAGCCAGATTCACAAACTACACCAATGATACTCAGTTGTTTATAGAGTGGAGACTATGCTGAGGATGCCAGAAACGTACAGAGCATCTATCAAATAGTGAAAAACTGGATGACAGCCAATTGGCTCTGTCTTAACAGTGCTAAAAGAACACTTAGTAAGGGTCGGTCATTCCTGGTCATAGCCACACTCGCTTGGAATGATCTCCCAGTCGAGATGCATACAGAAGAGTCTCCCCATGTTCTGTAAATGGCTTAAAACGCTATTATTTAATTCAAACTCCAGTTCTGTTAGATTTACTCTCCTGCTTTGGTTTTTCCCCTGCCGACTGTCAGTGTTGTCAGTAGTCTTTTGTTTCATGTTTCATGTGTGCACTGATGCCTGTGGGCTGTTTTGCGTTATAAGCATTAAACATAAACATAAACCTTGACTGGTGAATTGGAAATTGAAAAAGCAAGAGAGAACCGCGCACAGCCAGTAAGTTGGCAAGCAACCTGAGAGACCTATGTGTGCTAAGAAAGATTGAAGTTTGCAACAAAATATTGCAAGTGAAGGATGCAATTGTGTGGATGATACTCGAAGAAAGGCAGACCTGTGAACAAACTTTAAAGCAAGAACAGCTGTGGTATCAGCGATACTGAGTAATGCAGTGGTCAGGCGAAAAGGAGTAGCCCACTCGAAAGTCTCTGTGAAAGGTACATTGTTTGAGACGATAAAAGTACATAAACTGTATAAACGAAAGTGAACAAATTCAACCACTAAGAGAAGGGGAGAGGAAAAGCTTAGCATTGAATACTGAGTCCAAGTGGTCCTGCAGTGATCTGTACAAGATGCCTGCACATTTGAAAGTCTTCAACATCCGAAAAGCGGTGTAAGCCCGGCAGAGGCAGACCGGAAGTGTAAAAGGCTTGGGCAAGGGATCCCAGACATGTGTTGAACTGTGAAAGGTCTGAGCCCGGCAGAGGGGGACCAACTTTGAACTGTGCAAAGTCTGAGCCCGGCAGAGGGGGACCAACGCTGACTTATGCAAGGTCTGAGCCAGGCAGAGGGGGATCAACGTTGAACTTTTGTTTCCTTTTGAAAGGTCTTAGCCTGATAGAGGGGGACCGTGTGAACTTTTTGTTTAGTTATTTGGGGAAGACTAGACCAGGAGCCTTTAACGTGGAAGGCCAGGCGGGCCTCGATCCACGTTATGAATTGTTTCAGTGTTAAAGCCCAAGCCAGAGTGTGTCATCATGCCTACGGAGAATGCTTTATTCCGTGCTGTCTAAACGTGGGAAGGAGAGCTGGTTCAGCCCTGTTCATTCTTTGTCCAACACTGACTTTCCTTTTATCTACATACTTCCTTTATACACTTTTTGTACAAGAGATCGGGCAGGCATTAGGTTTTGTTAGCATAGGCCATTTTGATTTGACAGACATGATTGAGACTGCGTTCCTTATTATTTGATGGTCGAGACGACTCCCACCTTAGTTATAGGGCAAAAGAGGAGTTTTTCCAAACCCCACAAAGTTAATAATTTAATAAAGGTTTTACAAATGATATCTTTTGTGTCAGTGTCATACTTGTGATACAATGACTCCCCTACAACGGATACTAGCTCCAATTATATATTTTCACAAACTGCAGAAAAATGGGATCAAACATGCGTGCCAGATGCACCTATTACAAATAATATTTTGACTAGAGGAGGCCAAATCCCCATATACAAGTACTACTATGATGGACCATCTAAAGATGGCCGCTGGGGATGTGACAACCTCCTGTGTACTTGACCTAGAGGTTAGAAGAGCGATGTACATACGTGTCTAAGCCTTTTAAATATACGGAAGAGGCGAGATGCTGCTTGCAATGCCTGGGACAAGGGGAAAAGGAAATCAAGGCTCATTACAAAGGTAAACACTGTGCCAGAGGACCGTGCGAGTGTGAAGTGTGGGAGCAGGAATAGTTACATGAGGGGTGAAGCTATAACAACCCTTTTTACCACCAAAAGGGCAAACTAGTTCCATTTATGGTTTTTACAGGCATCTTAAGCCCAGGATGTGTCATGCCCTATTAACCGGTCTGTAGAGGACCTCATGTGTTTCCGAGCATCACAGTAAAAAAGAGGAAAAGCAAGTCTAGGTTCAAAACTGGATGCCTGAAGGTGAGTTAAATACTGGGGTATTGCCCGCTTTTCCAGTAAAATGGTGCTGTTGGCCACATTAGATGAATGAAGTATAACTGGTGGAATTGTAATGAGGGGTAAAAAGTTCCTCTTATGGTTTTCAGATATTTTGAGCCCAGAGTATGTCACATACAAGCTAGCAATCTCTAAAGTAAACGACTTGGAAGTCTTTGACCTATTGCATGGGAACCAAGTGAAGGCTTTCAAGCGATCCTGTGGGTGAGTGAGTTTCTATGAAATGTGGTGACTATGATTAGGCCCAAAAATTGTGTAGCATTAACAATAACAATGGTTATGGTTTCTAAATACACATTTTCAGGGTAATTCATAGAAATTAGCACAAAAGTGGCGCACGTGACTGGCGCACAGCGTGCCCGTGCGAATGTCTGCGCCAGCCGCGTGCGCTAAAATCGATTTCCGCGCACAGCGTATTCATGGATTTTCGCATCCAAAACCAGCCGTGGCGCAGCGACCCTGCAGCAGCGCCAGTTACGCCCCCAAGAACGCCCTCGCGCAAGGAAAAGCCTTCAAAATCCCCAAATAATCGCAAAGGGCTGCGCTAACCCTGGACCAGTTCACAGGGCTGGCAAACAGCAAACGCCAAGCGGGGAACGTGTATTCCAGTGGTTCGCGGGAAGTTCCACACGCGATTGTCCTGTGTACGTGTATTTCAGGGGTGCGCGGGAAGTATCACACGTGAGTCCAGCAGGGTACGTGTATTACAGGGGTGCGCGGGAAGTTCCACACGCGATTCCATCAGGGTATGTGTATTTCAGGGGTGCGCGGGAAGTTCCACACGCGATTGGCCCCGTGCGAGCAGGGTACGTGTATTTCAGGGGTGCGCGGGAAGTTCCCCACGCAATTGGCCCCGTGCGAGCAGGGTACGTGTATTCCAGGGGTTCGTGGGAAGTTCCACACACGATTTCAGCAGGGTACGTGTATTTCAGGGGTGCGCGGGAAGTTCCACACGCGATTTCAGCAGGGTACGTGTATTTCAGGGGTGCGCGGGAAGTTCCACACGCGATTGGCCCCATGCGAGCAGCGTACGTGTATTTCAGGGGTGCGCGGGAAGTTCCACACGCGATTGGCCCCGTGCGAGCAGGGTACGTGTATTCCAGGGGTGCGCGGGAAGTTCCACACGCGATTTCAGCAGGGTACGGTATTTCAGGGGTGCGCTGGAAGTTCCACACGCGATTTCAGCAGGGTACGTGTATTTCAGGGGTGCGCAGGAAGTTCCACACGCGATTTCAGCAGGGTACGTGTATTTCAGGGGTTCTGGGGAGTACTACACATGAATTGGCCGTGTGGGTCCTCCCAGGTGTTCGCTCTACAACCTCCACGGCCCCTGCAGGCAGCCCACACCACGGGGGACTACCCTGCACCCCTGCTCATGTCCCGCAGGCAGTCCATCCACCATGGGCATGCCCCCCAGCCAACCCACATGTCACCTTGCACTACTGATCAACAATGCATGTCTCCCAGCACCCACACCCCCCAGCAGTCAGGGGCACCCTCCACCAGGCCCCCACTCATGTCCAACTCATGTCTCCCACCACCCCCACGCCCCAGCCACCAGGGGCAGCCTCCACCAGGCCCCCACTCATGTCTCCCACCACCCCCACCCCCCAGCAGTGCAGGGGCAGCCTCCACCAGGCCCCCACTCATGTCCCCTATTACCCCCACTTCCCAGCAGTGCAGAGGCAGCCTCCACCAGGCCCCACTCATGTCTCCCACCACCCCCACCCCCCAGCAGTGCAGGGGCAGCCTCCACCAGGCCCCCACCCATGTCTCCCATCACCCCACCCCTCAGCCACCAGGGGCAGCCTCCACCAGGCCCCCACTCATGTCTCCCACCGCCCCCACCCCCCAGCAGTGCAGGGGCAGCCTCCACCAGGCCCCCACTCATGTCCACTATTACCCCCACCCCCCAGCAGTGCAGGGGCAGCCTCCACCAGGCCCCCACTCATGTCTCCCATCACCCCCACCCCCCAGCCACCAGGGGCAGCCTCCACCAGGCCCCCACTCATGTCTCCCACCACCCCCACCCCCCAGCAGTGCAGGGGCAGCCTCCACCAGGCCCCCACTCATGTCCCCTATTAACCCCACCCCCCAGCAGTGCAGGGGCAGCCTCCACCAGGCCCCCACTCATGTCTCCCACCCTCCCCACCCCCCAGCAGTGCAGGGGCAGCCTCCACCAGGCCCCCACCCATGTCTACCACCACTCCCACCCCCCAGCAGTGCAGGGGCAGCCTCCACCAGGCCCCCACTCATGTCTCCCACCACCCCCACCCCCCAGCAGTGCAGGGGCAGCCTCCACCAGGCCCCCACTCATGTCTCCCACCACCCCCACCCCCCAGCAGTGCAGGGGCAGCCTCCACCAGGCCCCCATCCATGTCTCCCATCACCCCCACCCACCAGCCACCAGGGGCAGCCTCCACCAGGCCCCCACTCCTGTCTCCCACCACCCCCACCCCCCAGCAGTGCAGGGGCAGCCTCCACCACGCCCCCACTCATGTCCCCTATTAGCCCCGCCCCCCAGCAGTGCAGGGGCAGCCCCCACCAGGCCCCCACTCATGTCCCCTATTACCCCCACCCCCCAGCAGTGCAGGGGCAGCCCCCACCAGGCCCCCACTCATGTCCCCTATTACCCCCACCCCCCAGCAGTGCAGGGGCAGCCTCCACCAGGCCCCCACTCATGTCCCCTATTACCCCCACCCCCCAGCAGTGCAGGGGCAGCCTCCACCAGGCCCCGACTCATGTCCCCCACCACCCCCAGCCCCCAGCAGTGCAGGGGCAGCCTCCACCAGGCCCCCACCCATGTCTCCCATCACCCCCACCCCCCAGCCACCAGGGGCAGCCTCCACCAGGCCCCCACTCATGTCTCCCACCACCCCCACCCCCCAGCAGTGCAGGGGCAGCCCCCACCAGGCCCCCACTCATGTCCCCTATTACCCCCACCCCCCAGCAGTGCAGGGGCAGCCCCCACCAGGCCCCCACTCATGTCCCCTATTACCCCCAGCAGTGCAGGGGCAGCCCCCACCAGGCCCCCACTCATGTCCCCTATTACCCCCAGCAGTGCAGGGGCAGCCTCCACCAGGCCCCCACTCATGTCCCCTATTACCCCCACCCCCCAGCAGTGCAGGGGCAGCCTCCACCAGGCCCCCACTCATGTCTCCCACCACCCCCACCCCCCAGCAGTGCAGGGGCAGCCTCCACCAGGCCCCCACCCATGTCTCCCATCACCCCCACCCCCCAGCCACCAGGGGCAGCCTCCACCAGGCCCCCACTCATGTCTCCCACCACCCCCACCCCCCAGCCACCAGGGGCAGCCTCCACCAGGCACCCACACATGTCTCCCACCACCCCCACCCCCCAGCAGTGCAGGGGCAGCCTCCACCAGGCCCCCACTCATGTCCAACTCATGTTCCCCTGCACCCCCACCCCCAGCACTGTGGGGCACCTGCCAGCAGGCCCCCACTCATGTCCAACACATGTTCCCCTGCACCCCCACCCCCCAGCACTGTGGGGCACCTGCCAGCAGGCCCCCACTCATGTCCAACTCATGTTCCCCTGCACCCCCACCCCCAGCACTGTGGGGCACCTGCCAGCAGGCCCCCACTCATGTTCCCCAGCCAACATGTCATCACAATCTAGATCCCTGGTCCCTATGGTCAGCCTCCAAATGCAAAACACCCACCCGAGTATTGCATCCACCCACTCAGAAATGGCAATAACATGATAGAACAGCAATTGCAAGTTTGGAAACGAACACATGTCCCTCACATATACCCAATGGGTGTCAGTGAATCTCAAAACCCATATCATGATATGCATGAAACCAATGAGATTATACTACACATTGAAGTTTGATCAAAAAATATGTATTAAAGGAAACATGAATTGAATCAAAAATAAACTAACAGAAATGGGAATGTAAAAAAAGTAAAAAGAAGCATGTCCATGAAAAAATACAAAACCAAAAATCAGAATCCAAAGGAATGGTGTCCAAAGTCACAGTCCACAAAAGAAAATCCAATGGGAAATTATAATTGAAAACCATTGCTCCATGGGTAAATTGTAAAAAGAAAAGAAAATCCAACAGTGAACTATGTACAGGTGAACAAGCCAGGGTCCATGATCCCAACAAAAGAAATGAAACCTATCTAACAACACTACCTAATAAAAAATAACTATATACAAAAATGTGGCCCATTGTCCAAAAGGTCCAAAGAAAATGCAAAAACAAAGGAAACCTAACACTAACTACATAACTATTTACATGGGCAGCGGGCTCGTCCAACGGCTCACTGGATGTTGTCATGGGCCAGGGCATCATCGAACTCCTGTTCAATGGCTTGAAGGCGGGCATGTTCCCTGGCCCCGAGGTCTCGCAGGGATAAAGCAGTGTCCAGCTCCAACTCCCGGCGAAGACCCTCGAGGCACTCAGCCCGCCTCAGCGCCCTCCGCATGGAGTTCTCCGCCCTGACCATTGTGAGCCGTTCCTCCTCTGCCCGCTGCCACTCCGCACCTTTCTGCTGGCCCAACTGCTCCCACACGGAAGCCACTCCCATTCCAGGGTTCTCCTGCCCTCCGGCCGATGCCTGCACCCCTGATGTTGATGGCCCCGAGCCATGAAGCCTCCCACGTCGAGCCTGCCGCTGCCTCCGACGCAACTGCCTGTGCCAGCACGACGGCATCCAGGCTGATGGAATCCACCGACGCCGTTGTGCACGTGCCCTGCCCGATGATGCCGTCACATCCTCCATCTGCTGGGGTCCAGTTGCTGGTGTGTCCACCCCTGCTGGACCTCCGACTCCCGACTGTGGCAGGGATGGGATCCCCACCGAGCCGGCTGCATTGCTCGGGGCAGGTCCACAGGGGGCCCTGGTGGCATCTGGGCCGGAAGACGGCATGGAGAACGACTGGTGCATAGTCTCCACAGAGGAGGAGAGGGTCGCCAGATTGGCCGACACATGTAGGAAACCCCCGACCATGGCCGATCCCAACTGGGCCACGTCGGCACGGTGCTCTCCGTGATGACGTGCATGCTCCTCCGGGAAGCACGCACCTCATCATGAATTGCACCTGTGCGCAACGCAACACCAATCAGGACCTTCTCCATACGGCCAGGGGTCCCCTCGTCCGCAGGTGGAGGGGAGTCAGATGACATGGACATCCCCCCTACCTACGGATGGGCCTGGGATGGGGCATCCCTGCTGGTGCATGGTGGTGCAGTCACAGTGTCAGGGACAGTGACATGCACAGGCCCCTCCACGGCAACCTGTGCTGCCTCCTGCCCCTGCCCCTGGACTGCAACACTTGCACCAGCAGGGATGCCCCCACCAGGCCCCATGTGCGCCTCAGTAGCGGCCTCCTCCTCCTCTGTGGAAACCACCAACCTGGATGGCTCCACCCTGTCTTCCGCCGTTGCAAGCCCCTGTGGGGGCTCACCCACCCCTTCCGCTGCAGCCGTGGGGGCATCCCCGCCGCTTTGCTCCACAGAGCCGTCTCCGCCCTCTTCTTCACGTGCCGCTGTGTAGAGGGAGACATAGAACACAAGCATCAGGGTACTGTACAATGGTCCCCTAGACAGGAAGCAATAGCAGATGAGTGGCACTGTCAAAGATCACTTCCATCATGTCCCTCCACAACACATGGCTCAGTGCACGTAAAACACATGCGGTAACAGGCATGGCGCATGCTATGGACATTAGCATACATGTCCAAGTGATTCTTGAAACATACACTGTTGTTTTGGAACTCACATGCATCATGGGCCATGCCTATCACATGCACACACTTCACCCTAGTTTCATCCATCTGGCCTCGTACACCACAGACACAGTGGATACAAGGATGACTAGGCTGCATCAGTGAACCTGAACATTGCGACAGACATGTGTCATGCATCCCTGCCATTCACAAGTCACAGACACGCAGGTCAGACACACAGACATGGACAGCATACATGTACATGGCATCAGCACCCATCCCTCACCCCCACCCATGTCCAGGAACAGAGACTGGCATGCTTTCATGTGGCCATTCCGCATAGGGCAACCCATATTGCATTTGAACACATGCACCAACCATGTGGTTCACACATTACTGGTCTCACATGCATGACGTCCCTGCACACACACATGCATACATAGCCTATGTCACACATACAGGCAATTATCAGACAACCAGCACACTGCGACATGCCCTGTCTCACACAGCAATGCTTGGCCACTTACCGCTCAACTCCAGACGGGTCTGCCTCTCAAGGATCTGGGCGTGGAGCGCTGGGCCTACGCGTTCCAGGACCCTCATCTGGATGGTACTCATGCGGCCCCGGCGCCCCTCCACGAGGCGCCGGTCCTTCAAGAGGGTCCTGGACCTGCAGTCATCCCAGCGCTTCTTGACATGTTGGTAGTCGCGGACTGCCACCCCCTCCGCGTTGATGGCAGTCACAATGTCCGTCCAGATCTGAGTCCGTCCTTCCTTGTTGGCGTGCTTACTTCCGAAGAGGGCATCATACTGCCCCAGGACTTGCTCCACCAGGACACCAACTTCAGTGGCAGTGAAGCTGGTGCCCCTCTGCCTCTCTGGCCGGGGGTTGCCAGTGGTGCCAGATGTTGCAGTGCCCGACATGGCAACCCCAGAGGCAGGAGTGGGTGGGCAACTGGGTCCTGGGGCTGGGCTGTGGAGCGATGGTATCCCAGTCGGGAGTCTTCTGTTCCAGCAGGGGTGGACACAGCAAATGGACCCCTGCAGATGGCTGATGTGCAGGCACCAAATGGCAGGGCACGGTGGCAGCAGGCAGGCAGCAGCAGATGGCTCGTGGTAGGCTGCTCGGGGCTCTTGGGCGCAGTAATTCGGCCTTTTGGGCAGGAGCGTGGTCTTCCGTGTGCTTACGCGTGGCCAGCTTGATACGGAGTGATTTGGCACGTGAAAATCCTGCACGTCTGCGTGTAAATCGAGGAAAGGCCCTTAGCGCGTATGCACGTCAGCACGCATATGCGATTTCATTGGACCAAAGGCCCTTAGCGCGTGAGCGCGCCTGTGACGTGACGCGCACGTGTGTTTCCCTCATAACACGTGATGACAGAGGATTGTTTATCTGTACATAGTTGACTTTTGGATTTTCAATTTTTATTATGATTTCGCCATGGAGCAATGGTTTTCGATTTTAATTTTCCATTGGATTTACTTTTGTGGACTGTGACTTTGGACGCCTTTCCTTTGCATTATGATTTGTGGTTTAGCATTATTTCACGGATCTGCTGTTTTTTTTTTTTTAATTTCTATTATTGTTTGTTTATTTTTGATTCCATTTATGTTGTTTTTAATACATATTTTTTCTTCAAAGTTCAATGTGTAGTATCATCTCATTGGTTTCATGCATATCATGATATGGGTTTTGACATTCACTGACACCCATTGGGTGTATGTGAGGGACATGTGTTCATTTCCAAACTTGCAATTGGGCTTCTATCATGTTTTTGCCATTTCTAAGTGGGTGGATGCAATACTCGGGTGGGTGTTTGCCATTTGGAGGCTGACCATAAGGGCCAGGGATCTACATTGTGGTGACATGTTGGCTGGGAAACATGGGTGGGGGCCTGGTGGAGGCTGCCCCTGAACTGCTGGGGGGTGAGGGTGCAGGGGGACATGAGTGGGGGCCTGGTGGAGGCTGCCCCTGCACTGCTGGGGGGTGGGGGTGGTGGTAGACATGGGTGGGGGCCTGGTGGAGGGTGCCCCTGGTGGCTGGGGGGTGGGGGTGCAGGGAGACATGAGTTGGACATGGGTGGGGGCCTGGTGGAGGCTGCCCCTGCACTGCTGGGGGGTGGGGGTGATAGGGGACATGAGTGGGGGCCTGGTGGAGGCTGCCCCTGCACTGCTGGGGGGTGGGGGTACAGGGGAACATGAGTGGGGGCCTGGTGGAGGCTGCCCCTGCACTGCTGGGGGGTGGGGGTGGTGGTAGACATGGGTGGGGGCCTGGTGGAGGGTGCCCCTGGTGGCTGGGGGGTGGGGGAGCAGGGAGACATGAGTTGGACATGGGTGGGGGCCTGGTGGAGGCTGCCCCTGCACTGCTGGGGGGTGGGGGTGATAGGGGACATGAGTGGGGGCCTGGTGGAGGCTGCCCCTGGTGGCTAGGGGGTGGTGGTAGACATGGGTGGGGGCCTGGTGGAGGCTGCCCCTGGTGGCTGGAGGTGGGGGTGGTGGTAGACATGGGTGGGGGCCTGGTGGAGGCTGCCCCTGCACTGCTGGGGGGTAGGGGTGGTGGTAGACATGAGTGGGGGCCTGGTGGAGGCTGCCCCTGCACTGCTGGGGGGTGGGGGTGCAGGGGGACATGAGTGGGGGCCTGGTGGAGGCTGCCCCTGCACTGCTGGGGGTGGTGGTGGTGGTAGACATGGGTGGGGGACTGGTGGAGGGTGCCCCTGGTGGCTGGGGGGTGGGGGTGGTGGGGGGCATGGGTGGGGGCCTGGTGGAGGCTGCCCCTGGTGGCTGGGGGGTGGGGGTGCAGGGGGACATGAGTGGGGGCCTGGTGGAGGCTGCCCCTGCACTGCTGGTGGGTGGGGGTCCAGGGGGACATGAGTTGGACATGGGTGGGGGCCTGGTGGAGGCTGCCCCTGGGGGTGGGGGTGGTGGTAGACATGGGTGGGGGCCTGGTGGAGGCTGCCCCTGGGGGGTGGGGGTGGTGGGAGACATGAGTTGGACATGGGTGGGGGCCTGGTGGAGGCTGCCCCTGCACTGCTGGGGGGTGGGGGTGATAGGGGACATGAGTGGGGGCCTAGTGGAGGCAGCCCCTGGTGGCTGGGGGGTGGGGGTGATAGGGGACATGAGTGGGGGCCTGGTGGAGGCTGCCCCTGCACTGCTGGGGGGTGGGGGTGGTGGTAGACATGGGTAGGGGCCTGGTGGAGGGTGCCCGTGGTGGCTCGGGGCTGGGGGTGGTGGGAGACATGAGTTGGACATGAGTGGGGGCCTGGTGGAGGCTGCCCCTGGTGGCTGGGGGGTGGGGGTGCAGGGGGACATGAGTGGGGGCCTGGTGGAGGCTGCCCCTGCACTACTGGGGGGGTGGGGGTGGTGGTAGACATGGATGGGGGCCTGGTGGAGGGTGCCCCTGGTGGCTGGGGGGTGGGGGTGGTGGGAGACCTGAGTTGGACATGAGTGGGGGCCTGGTGGAGGCTGCCCCTGCACTGCTGGGGGGTGGGGGTGGTGGTAGACATGAGTGGGGGCCTGGTGGAGGCTGCCCCTGCACTGCTGGGGGGTGGGGGTGCAGGGGGACATGAGTGGGAGCCTGGTGGAGGCTGCCCCTGCACTGCTGGGGGTGGTGGTAGACATGGGTGGGGGCCTGGTGGAGGGTGCCCCTGGTGGCTGGGGGGTGGGGGTGCAGGGAGACATGAGTTGGACATGGGTGGGGCCTGGTGGAGGCTGCCCCTGCACTGCTGGGGGATGTGGGTGATAGGGGACATGAGTGGGGGCCTGGTGGAGGCTGCCCCTGCACTGCTGGGGAGTGGGGGTGGTGGTAGACATGAGTGGGGGCCTGGTGGAGGCTGCCCCTGCACTGCTGGGGGGTGGGGGTGATAGGGGACATGAGTGGGGGCCTAGTGGAGGCAGCCCCTGGTGGCTGGGGGGTGGGGGTGATAGGGGACATGAGTGGGGGCCTGGTGGAGGCTGCCCCTGCACTGCTGGGGGGTGGGGGTGGTGGTAGACATGGGTAGGGGCCTGGTGGAGGGTGCCCGTGGTGGCTCGGGGCTGGGGGTGGTGGGAGACATGAGTTGGACATGAGTGGGGGCCTGGTGGAGGCTGCCCCTGGTGGCTGGGGGGTGGGGGTGCAGGGGGACATGAGTGGGGGCCTGGTGGAGGCTGCCCCTGCACTACTGGGGGGGTGGGGGTGGTGGTAGACATGGATGGGGGCCTGGTGGAGGGTGCCCCTGGTGGCTGGGGGGTGGGGGTGGTGGGAGACCTGAGTTGGACATGAGTGGGGGCCTGGTGGAGGCTGCCCCTGCACTGCTGGGGGGTGGGGGTGGTGGTAGACATGAGTGGGGGCCTGGTGGAGGCTGCCCCTGCACTGCTGGGGGGTGGGGGTGCAGGGGGACATGAGTGGGAGCCTGGTGGAGGCTGCCCCTGCACTGCTGGGGGTGGTGGTAGACATGGGTGGGGGCCTGGTGGAGGGTGCCCCTGGTGGCTGGGGGGTGGGGGTGCAGGGAGACATGAGTTGGACATGGGTGGGGCCTGGTGGAGGCTGCCCCTGCACTGCTGGGGGATGTGGGTGATAGGGGACATGAGTGGGGGCCTGGTGGAGGCTGCCCCTGCACTGCTGGGGAGTGGGGGTGGTGGTAGACATGAGTGGGGGCCTGGTGGAGGCTGCCCCTGCACTGCTGGGGGGTGGGGGTGATAGGGGACATGAATGGGGGCCTGGTGGAGGCTGCCCCTGGTGGCTGGGGGGTGGGGGTGATAGGGGACATGAGTGGGGGCCTGGTGGAGGCTGCCCCTGGTGGTTGGGGGGTGGTGGTGGTGGGAGATATGAGTTGGACATGGGTGGGGGCCTGGTGGAGGCTGCCCCTGCACTGCTGGGGGGTGGGGGTGATAGGGGACATGAATGGGGGCCTGGTGGAGGCTGCCCCTGGTGGCTGGGGGGTGGGGGTGATAGGGGACATGGGTGGGGGCCTGGTGGAGGCTGCCCCTGCACTGCTGGGGGGTGGGGGTGATAGGGGACATGGGTGGGGGCCTGGTGGAGGCTGCCCCTGCACTGCTGGGGGGTGGGGGTGCAGGGGGACATGAGTGGGGGCCTGGTGGAGGCTGCCCCTGCACTGCTGGGGGGTGGGGGTGGTGGTAGACATGGGTGGGGGCGTGGTGGAGGGTGCCCCCGGTGGCTGGGGGGTGGGGGTGCAGGGAGACATGTGTTGATCAGTAGTGAAAGGTGACATGTGGGTTGGCTGGAGGGCATGGCCATGGTGGATGGGTTGCCTGTGGGACATGAGCAGGGGTGCAGGGTAGTCCCCTTTGGTGTGGGCTGCCTGCAGGGGCCGTGGAGGGTGTAGAGGGAACACCTGGGAGTCACATGTAGCATTCCCCGGCACCACCTAAATACACGTACCCAGGCTAATCGCGTGTGGAACTTCCCGCGCACCCCGAAGTACACGTACCCAGGCTAATCGCGTGTGGAACTTCCCGCGCACCCCGAAACACACGTACCCAGGCTAATCGCGTGTGGGACTTCCCGCGCACCCCGAAGTACACGTACCCAGGCCAATGGCGTGTGGAACTTCCCGCACACCCCGAAGTACACGTACCCAGGCCAATCGCGTGTGGAACTTCCCGCGCACCCCGTAGTACACTTACCCAGGCTAATCGCGTGTGGGACTTCCTGCGCACCCCAAAGTACACGTACCCAGGCCAATCGCGTGTGGAACTTCCCACGCACCCCAAAGTACACGTACCCAGGCCAATCGCGTGTGGGACTTCCCGTGCAACCAGGTACACACGCACACGCTATTTTTCACACAGCGGGTGTCTGTGTTTGTCGGTACCCCTTTGCACCTCATTTGTCCTAGAGGGCCACTCCATGGACCATTCATCATGGCCGTATATGGGTGCTTTTTTTATCGCACATTTTGGCACACATTTTTTTCAGGCGCAGGGACGCTACCGCCTGCTTTCTTGTGGCGTACTTGTTTGGCCCTGTGCGCGTCTTTTACCGTGCGCTGGTTTGGCCTATTCGATTCCATGAATACGGGTTGTAGGCGAGCATGTGGGCGTTCCGCTCACTTGCCCCCTGTACTTCCCCCGTGACGCCCATATTTTCACGCGTTGTTCCCCATTCCGAGTGTTACGCCCCGTGTTCCGCCTACTTTTGTGATGTGCGCCGCGCTATGTGCGATTTCGCAGTGGCCGTGGCGCACGCTGTTGGATGACCTGTGCGCCGGCGTGCGCGGCGCACATTTTCAGCGCACATCCAATGTTTTTCTCACGCACCGACTTCCATGAATCGATGTGCGCAGGTTTCCCTGCGATTTTCGCACTTGCACTGCGATTTTCACACTTTTCCTGCGATTCGCACGTTTTGGCACCTCTGCGCGGGAATTTTCGGCGCACATTAATTCCATGAATCGACCCCTTTGTATATTCTCCACAGATATAAACTTTCAATTAAATTGCAATTTAAGTACAGAATCCAGGAGATACCGCCAAAATCACTCTGAGAGGTAATGGTAACCACTCAGAGGGTATATTGAGGGTTAGGATCCATCAGTCCCATGTATCCACATAGTACTAATGGCTATTTTAAAGTTTTTTTGCAGTTTTGGTAGCTCAACCATCTTGTGAGAAGAAACTGTCGTCCAACACTTTTTTTTTGGAAAAGATTGTTCGTAAAAGTAACGTACCAAAGGGAGGTCAGTGACTAGAAATATAGCTCCTGGGGAATGTTCACCACTAGACAGATAGTTGAACAGAAACATGTTGAGCACAAGGCATTAGAAAGTTCTATATGCCCAATACCCAGGAGAGGCCATTCGATCTGTTATTCAGAATAGCATATTTACGATTCGGAAGTCATAGTCACGGTAGCACTTTATACCATTGTTGCGATTTGCACAAGATTCTGTATTTTTTATGATATGCTTTTTTATATGTGATGAAATTATGCTATTTATTATAATTCAATAAAACGATTTCATACATTTAAAAAAGGCCTGTTTGAATATGTTGCCACTTAGCAAGTTACTGTGTGTCAAGAAGGCAGGTGTGATTCCACCACTGCAATTTACTCCACTCTACCTGACCCATTCTATTTGTGTGGTTATATATTAATTCCCGGCGAGGGTCAGGTCTACACGTATTATTGTACAGGTGCATCCCAGAGTCTCCATTTTTGGTAAGGTACTTTGTTGATTACATAACAATATCATAACAAGCAGCCATGGTAATTAGCACAAGCAGCACATTTAGCATGCCAAAACCACACTGAGCACTGAAACCTTGTTTGTTGTAGCTAGTTCTAGTATCTTAAATGTGCTCCTTGGCTTCACTGTGCCTGAAATGTCCCTTGGCCATTTCAAACACACCTGCTCTAAGATCCATTTCATGCATAACTGGCAATGTACTGAACAATCCATGTTGCAAAAAAGTACACTTACATGTTTCACAGGACTCTTTTGAGGTTCGAGTGGACACAGCATCCACTGAAACTACACCAGCAGGGGATGTGCTTGAAGACTTTGCACTGCAGTTCTCAGAAGTAAGTGAGAGACAGACCTAGGATCAATATTCATTTTCAGAGGAACATAAGGTGTCACTGCCTTCCAAACCTATTCCATCTTGCAACCCTTGCATGACTATGTAGAGTGATTTTGATGCTGGAAATGATGGCCATCACTATGAAGACATTGAGTTTGTTCTTTGTCCTCCTCCTCATAATTGACCAGTACAAGAGGACGTTGAAACCACCGCTATTACTGACTCCAACACTAGCAGCAACACATAGCAGGGGTAGAGGGAGAACGAATCAGACTGTGACATGGCCCCTAAAACTATCACAACACCTGGAGGCATTCAGAGTGGAGACATACAACATGTTATTTTATTGTGTTTATATCGTTCTCTACTGCCATTTACGTGTCTCCTGGCCCTACTGGATCTGAAAATATTAGAGGCTGTGTTTCCACTAATGGCGACAGAGAGAAAATGCAAGATGGCTTTGCTGTTGTGTTGGTTCGTGCAGCTTAGACGATCATGGTAGCAGCTGTATACAAGAAACCAACCGACAGGAACAACAACCTGCACATCACAAGTTTCTATTCTAGCCACACAAAAGAGCTATTATCTACAGCCTCGCAGTCTGATACCAATGCATATGCTCCAAATGGAAGACTATGCGCAATGAACACTCTATACATCCTTCTTGCAAATGGTTCACCCAACCAGACAAATTGACAGGGAACTTGTGCAGTAAAAATAACCAGAGGCAACCTGCTACAATATAGAGACAGCAAAACTACAGAGTGAATACCCGTTGTTGTCTCGTATCTGAGAGCGCTAACACAACCAAATAAAATATTTAAAACTCAACAAGGATTAACTGAGGGACATTTTCAATAAAATTCCCTTAACTGCATACAAAGAATCTATCACGGATCGTGAGAGTGAGAAGCAAAAAAAAGGCTAACACAAAGATGTATTTCTCAAAGATGTAACATTTATTTATACAATCAAAACAGGAGAAGGAGTCTCTATTACCACATTGTGAACAAGAACGTTCTCTTAAAATGTTCCTAGTTTGAGAACATCCTGGGCTGGTGGGGTTTTAGGGTTCTCAAAAGTACTTTAGACAGTCTGTGGTAAGAGTCCTCCATGGTCAACATGGCATGGCCTTAGCAGAGTCGTAGGTTCTCATATAGAAGTTTGAAACAGAGGTTTATCTTTTTCTCAACACTGGTTGAATCTCCCAAGATTTCCAGGATGGGTTTGGGAGTTTGCTGTCACCTGACCTCCTCCCTGCTCTATAGTCCTCATCCCTCGGACACTCCCCTCCTTGCTACACTTTGTGTAGGCTCCCTGTCACTCAGTGCGATTGCACCATCTTGAACCTCCTTCCCCCTCTAAGTCTGCCATGGACTGACCTGGTCTGTGGACCCTTCATGGTTTCTCCTACTTGTAATGGAGCCTGTTCTCCTCCTTCCTATTCAGGTTGTGTAACTCTATCTCCACATCTAGCTTCACTCTCTCCTCCTCCTGGTAATGTGTCTCACCTTGTCCACCCTCCTCTACTTGTCTGCTCCATACAACTTTCCCTCTTCAACCACCTTTTACAACTCTCCCGCGAGATAGTAACAATTCTCCCTCAAATCTCATTAGCATTTCCCCTCCAACCTCCTCAATAAAACTATGATATGATATGGCATTTATAACGCGCCTATACACAAGTGTTTCGAGGCGCGAAATCTTTCCAGATTGTAACATTTCTGCCTCCAGCATCAACACTCTCCTTCCACCCTAAGAACTCTCTGCCCAGATGCAAAAAATTCTCCTACAGTGTAACTTCTTTCCTCCAGCCTCTAAATCTCTCCTCCCAGCTCTCCTCTCAATAGACCTCTAGTTTGCCAATCTCCTTCAAAAAACTTCCTCCTGCTCCTACTCGAGCATCCACTGCTCTTTTCTTGGGCATGCTGGCTTTTATAATCTTTTCTTGGTTTGTGTGGTGGTTAGGGGTGTGGATTTTACCCGTGTACTGTAGGCCGGGCTGGTCTGCGATAGGGCCATTTGCCTGTGGTCAGGTGGACTGAAAGGGAATTGCATGAGATTATATAAAGGTCTGCCCCCATCAAACTTTCCTAGACATGTGTGAAGTCCCCTTTTCTCTCCTTTGGACTTCTGCTGACATTGCCTGCTTTGAAGTAGGTCCCTCTGAATTACCAACCAGTAAATCAAAAGTCAGCAAAGACTTTGGTAAGGAAGGGAAGCTGTTTAATGTGAGTGGAATGTTTTTGTTGCAGGGAAATTGTAAAATTTTAAGCTGCAGAATTGGGATTCAAACCAGTGTTGTGCTGCATTGTCTTGCTTCCAAGACAAACGCTTTGCCCCTGAGCTATCCCCCTCAGCATTGATTGCAACTTTGTATGCTCAAGACTGCTGCAGTCTGTGCTAGCTGACATGTTCTTATAATTATTTCCTTATGCAGGCATTTATTTCTCCACTTGATGGTGAATTCAGAATGGCCCAGCTCTGTTTCCTTAAAGGGACAGGCATTAATTCATTTATTTTATTGTTGACTTATATACAGACGCCAGATCGCACAAGTGCTTCAAGGCGCCAAAGTCAAGTCATATGGTTACAGCCAGGATATAAAAGCATGTACAAACCCTTGACATTTAATTAGGCTCTTTCCTTGGTTAATGTTGAGGTGTAAGCTACTGTGACTACCCTTTCCTTTGCGCAGGGACTCAATTGGGTGGACTAGGTTTCCTCTGTGTACCTCCTCTGGGCAAGTGGGACACACTGTTTCAGAATCCCAAATAGATGAGGATCCAATACACCAAAAATGAAAACATTTGGTGTCTAAGCTCAAATGATTAACACTGATTATCAAGCATGAGGCATGGCAAGTTAACAGTCGACAGTGCACTACACTTGCAATGGTAAACATTATTGTATTTGCCATTTTGTATGTATGCCAGTAAGGCACAGTCTAGAATGATGTGCACTGGAATAAAATTGAACATTCCACCCTTTAAACTTTGGGAACTTTGCTGTATTGGTTCCTTTATAAACGGGCCAATCAACAAGAGTTACTCCTGTTCACTAACAGTATGTCCCTGGCACTTTATGGAGGCTGAAGAAAGATGCAGTTACCTCTGACTTAATGCTTATTTTGAACACAATGTTGTGGTGTGCCGTCCTTAGGCTTGATTGGGAGTTATAATCATTAAATGTAATTGCATGCGTGTCAATGCGATGGCGATGTAGCCAATCTATTTGGATACACTGTGCACTTGCTGAAACAAAACCGTCAGGCTGCCTCCGAACTTGCAAATTTTTCCAGCGCCTGGCAATGGCCAATTACCAGGGCATTCTGGCCCTGCTGGACCCGGTAATTGCCCATTCCCGTGCACGGGAAAAAATGCTTCCCATTCCCTTTGAGCCGCATAGGGCTCAATGGCAATGGGGAGGTCGGATGCACCGGCACCATTCGTGAATGGTGCCGGTCCATCTGACATGGTCTGCTCGCGGGTGCCGGTATGCCTGCCAGGTCAGACCTGGTGGGCAGGAAGGCACCCGCGAGCAGACCTCGTAGTTTGCCGGTCCGGTAACAACAGTACCGTACCGGCAAGCTTACTGGTACTGTTGTTACCGGACCCACAAACTTGTAATGAGGCCCAATGTCACTGTGAACATACTGTACCTTCGAAAACATGTACAGTGTTTAGGGAAGTTGTCAAATGGAGTGTATTTTTTTATCTTGTATTTTGGGATTGATCTATAGTATCATGGGTGTTTTTTCATACTGCATCCACAATTTAAGGCTCCCTGCATTTAAGTGTTTGGATACACTACATAGAAACCTGTTGGGTGAAGTTTGTGTGTGTGTCTGTGTGTTTGTGTGCTCGTGCACATGCATGCGTGTGTGTGTGTATATTGTAAAGCCATCATGAAGGAAGACACAGACGACAGATTCAAAGTTCAAATACAATGGTTTACTAACTTAAATGTCAGGATGGTGTTGAAGACCTAACTTGCCCTATGCTAAGGTGGGATTTCCGTACCTAAATAAACTAAGGATAGTCTGAGTCAGGAAATTCAACTTAAAGGCCTGTCTGTTTCCAAAACCTATACTTGCCCTCACAACTAAAGCTAAACAATGTGTAGGGACGTCAGCAACAAAATAAAATGTGTTCAAAATCTCAAAAGGAATCTCAGGGTTCCCTTCCCCAAGAAGACAGCACCATTCCAAAAAAAGATCTCAGGGTCCCTTTGCCCAAGAAAACAACAAACTTCTCCTCTCCCAAGACACCAGCTTGCTTAGCTTGCCAACTTGACCTTAAGGTCAGTCTGTCAGTATTCAAAGCCAGTTCCATATCAGCTTTATACCCCTTGACAGTTCACGCAGATCGCTTCCTTCTGCCTTACTTTAGAATTCTTTCAGGCATTTGCAATCAGTTTCTGTAAATTTCTTTGGCTTTCACAGACAGGGTACACCCGGTCTAGGCACAGTTTTCGGACCACATGGTGCACCCATCACAGGTCACGCTAACGGTCACCCTCGGCTTGCCTGCCCACACTGGTTTGTCTGTAGCTGCATAGCTGCACCTGTGTTCTGATTCACATCCACATGGTTCTTTCTTTGCCAGCCTTTTGTCTTTGCCACAACGTGTTCAGTTATGCATTTTACTTTGTGGTGCTCTTTTCCCTTCACCACATTGCTTTCATACTCCTTCACAATGTTCCATTCTTGCTTTAAATTGCATTTCATCAGATTCCCTCTTAAGTTGCAATATATGATATTCTCTTTTCGTACCGACTTGCCGTTTGCACATTGGTTTATTCAAAGCTTTCATATGCTGACCAAAAACTTTATTTCAGTTCCATATTCAATAGTTTCCAGTACTTATTCACTCACACTTCGCAGTAATCATCAAAAACCTTAATTCTTGTTCGTTCGACATTCACTTTTTGCCACGTAACAGCCCCGGCAGCGCCCCAGTTCGAGTGATCACTTGTCCCCACTCACCGGTCTCCGCTGTCTCCTGCGGTGGGTCTCACCTACTGCTCAACTCCACAGATCTTTCGGTTTTTGCTGGCATCCTGGTTTCTGACAGCCTCATATTCTGCAGGATTTCTCTGTCTGCAGGCCTTCCTACTAGTCTCTCTGTGTTCTCTCCGACTCCACCTTTTATACGCCTCCAACTGGTTAAAAGGTTGCAGGTGTGAGTCTTTAGGCTCAATTACCTGACCACAATTAGTGAAGCATTCTGGACATGTCTGACCCTTACACCACTCTGCAGCCCTCTTCCTCTTCTCAGTGCTAGAATGGTGAAAGGATCTATTAGTGTGCATTACTCCTAGTCTTCTTTGTCCCAGTACCACAGTGGAATGAATGAGAGGAATTGAGGGCAGAGGCTTTACAATAGGCTATAAAGGGAAGGGGAAGGTGATGTTGGTGTTCAATTGGAAAAGAGGGGTTCCATGTCTCACCTGTGGATATTGTCTCCCCACTCTCCAAGGACCCTCCACCTCGGTGATGCTCCCTCACATCTCCACCCCAGGATCCAAAAGCGATGACCTTTGCCTGGCCACCTGAGAATAGGATACAAGGAGAGGAGTTGTGAGGATGCACTCAGGTTTCTCACAATTTATAAAATAAGTAATACCAGAAGGGCTTGAGTTCAGGACTGTTTTCTAATCCCAGATTCATCGCGCTGTCGATAGGGGGGCTATCCAATGACTGAGTTCATGCATATACTGTCCTGCAGCTAGCAGCATTTAAATCACAAGATTCTCTTTACTATCTAAAGGAATTATTCACTATGGTGTTGTATGTATGTCAATGTATTGTGTGGCCACCATCTGATAAGGAGGATTTTCAAGCTAACACATTTAACACATTTTAATATCTCAGCATTTTTCATTTAGTCCAATAAAAAGGTATCAAAATGTGGATTGTGTATATTTTAGACTAGCATAGCATCAAGCCTTTTTGCATAAAGTTAAGCCCAACAAGACAGATTGCCTGCCTTAAAGCTGGCTCAGCCTATCCCCAGATGTAGTCCTGACTCAATAACATAGTCCTTGAAATATTTTTCCCAACCCACTCCTGTTCCACAAACTTCTTATGATTCGTCATTGTTTGCATCATATCCTTTGTGACAGGATCAGTAGAACATCTGTTCCCAAAAGTGAGAGTAGGTTCCAAAATATTTGTCAAGGTACTGTATTAAACAAATATTCATAGAAACAATGTGTCAGGATGGTGACAGAACTCACAAAATAAGGTTGTAGGATGGTAGCTCCATGTGTCAGGGCAGGGCTTAATTTGGGAAGGGGCTATTGCGGTCTTCATTACGTTGCCTAAAGGAATAGGATTGCACCCCTTTTGCTCCAAATGGGTTCTTCATCCAGGTTTTCAGTGTTCACAAACCTCCACGTTCCAGAAGTGAGGTGGCAGGTTCAAATCAAAAGTTCTTCCAACAGGTCAGAACAAAAGAGGTGTCCACAAAATCTGTTCAAGCCTCCACCAAAAGAAAATACCCAAAGGAAATTGTGACTGGGTTCGCTGTTTCATGAGCAGCAGGATTGTTATGGTATCTGAGGGTCTCCCTGGGCTAGTGGATGCTGCACCCGGATGTGGTAAACTGGGATCCCTAGACCACCCTTGTTGTATTCCCACGGTGAGCTAGAAACTCACTGCATGGGTTTCAAATAGGTTACCTATTGGGGGCGCTGTGACGCGCTGACTAAGATGGCCGCCTGACCTATGAGTTCCGCAGCTGCAAATATCCTGTTATGAAAACTAACCGGAACGACGTGACTGCTGACAACACTGCGCCTGCAGGAAGGTGCATGAATACCCCCAGCACAACTTCGTGCCAAAATCCCTCCGAGAGCGAAGCCCCACGAGAAGCCCAGCAGCGTTATACAGGTCCTCCCACCCTCCACTGCTGTCTGAACGTTATCCACGAGAAGCTGCAATAACCTCCGAGGGGGGGGCGAGCTGAGATCGAGCCCCTACAGCACCTCCAACCGCGGGGCTTCGAGCGCCAGGCAACTGCATCCCCTGATTTCGGCGAGGACCGCCCCAGCAAAGGCAACACACTCAGCTCTGCACCGGGTCATAGCAGGCCTCTAGGGCCAGACTGAGTGTGTTATCCGCGCTCAGGTCTCTCCGCTCCCCGGTGGCGGACCAACCCACAACACTGAGGAATCCAACTCCTGGCTCGGGGCGGCCACACAGGTACGTGGGGCTGGGAGGGCAACACCGTGAATTCCGATGTAAACACAGACCGCGGTCCCCCCTTCCCCCACCCACTAAATAGATCTTAGGACAAGCGATCCACACGGACGGCCATCCCGCCCTGCAGCATGCGTCACGAGACACTAGTACCCGACAGAGGGTTTTCTGACATCCTTGCAGCGTACTTCACAGGAGGGCCACCATGCTACAATACACACGCGGCAAATGTGCCCGTGAGCTAATGGCGCACCACGACAAAGTCGGCACCAGAAAGTGTGTAAAGCAGCCCTCATATCCCCCTGTCAAGAGTCCCATAGACACCAGACCGAAGCGCCACAAATCCCCAATAAGAGGCTGGAACACAAACCCTCTTACATCTCTCAACTACACCCATCGTATCACTATGGCGCCAATACGAACTCCGACTACTTGGCACCAGACGCAACCAACTAACTCTACAGGCAGGGATCCATATCTTCCCTGCCTTCAACTACAGGCCTATGAACATGGCAGGTGGGGCCAAAAACAAAGAAAAAAAGAAGAATCCCATGGACGCATTTGCACACTCCCCCAACCAAGACCACATTACTGAAATTACCGAACAATCTGGCAACCCTCCCCAGGACCCCTCACTACAAAGTATGGCTCTATACATGGTAGCTATGGAAAAATGATTTGCCGCCATTAATGCCAAGCTAGACGATATCGGCGACAACATCGCCTCTATCCGTACAGGCATCAAAAAACTAAATACTAGGGTCTCTGAAGCAGAGGACATGATCTCTACCCTAGAAGACAAAGCCAACACCCAAAACAAAACCACAGAAAGGATCCAAAAAGAAATCAAGGCCCTCCAGAATAAATGCGAGGATTTAGAATCCAGATCTAGACGGAACAATATTATGGTGGTCGGGGTGGCAGAACGCAAGACCAGCGTGCCCATGGAACAATTTCTGGAAGGCCTACTTCATTCACTATTCCCGAACGCACAATTCTCAAGACAATTCCTGGTTCAAAGAGCTCACCGAGCACCAGTCCCTCCACCCAAAACTGGAGCACCACCAAGAACGATTATAGCCAGGCTACTCAGCTATAGAGACCGAGATCTTATCCTCCGCCTGGCAAGAGAACAGGGCCCTCTAACCTTTGACTCTAACCGTGTCCACATATACCAATATTTTTCAATGGGAGTTCAGACAGTCCGCAGATCCTTTGACCCCGTAAAAAGAGCTCTCAGAGAACGGAAAGTAATATACTCAATGCTGTTCCCTGCCAGGCTACGCATTCAGCATGCAGGCAAAACACAGTTTTTTGAGTCACCAGAAGATGCCATGTCATTTATTGAACTCCACATTCCGGAAGCACCTAACGAAACCTGAAACATACAACCCTAACTAAAGACACAAGAAGAGACGCAAAACCCAGAGGGTTTACAAATCACACAATAGCAGCACGCCAATCTACAAGCCAATTGAAGCCGCGGCCCCGTAATAGGTCGGGTCCACATGGTCCCACTCCGCCACCCCAGTTACAGTTCTCTATTGCAAAGTTGCAGATGGTTTTGTGGGATAGACCGCCCGATTGGGGGGAAGGTGAGGGCTGGGGAAGGGGTAAAATACTGGCCAGTTGCCGGTACAGGACAAAGTTATGTTGTCAAAATGTTTGTAAAGTTAATAATTGTTGTTACAATAAAGAGAAATACCTGGCATGGCTGCAACAGGAAGTAGACTACCACAAAATGGAAGCAATAAGGAACACAATACAGATTCTACATGAATGGCACATCAACAAATTACCAGAAGCACCAGACTTTTATCATGGAATGTGAGAGGTCTTCTGAACCCAATCAAAGCCAGGAAAATAGTTGAATATGCCAATAGGCACACACCAATATTCTCCTGCTACAAGAAACACATACCACGGAGCAAATGACCAACTCACTAGGCCGTGCATGGGGCCCACAGGTGTTCACGACAAATTACTCATCGCAGTCAAGGGGAGTCCTGACACTGATTCACCGCAGACTGAGATTCCAAGTGCAAAAAACGAAACTAGACACAAACGGAAGATATGTAACAATATGGGGCTCGCTGCATGCAGATTGTGAACCTGATATCCCCTACAGAGGGAACAAGAGTGATATGGGGAGAGGACTTCAATTCTATACTGAACCTCTTATTAGACAGGACATCCACAATACTGCGAACAAACTCAAAAACAGCACTCACCATAAAACAGGACATGTCTTCTCTACCACTAGCAGATGCCTGGAGGGAAAAGCACCCCAACACCAGAGACTACACATTTCATTCATATGTCCACGGGTCGAGCTCCGGGATCGATTATTTGCTCTGCTCGAAGAGCTGCATCTCGGGACTGAAAGAATGCACTATACTACCGAGAACACTCTCGGACCACTCACCAGTGGTACTGGATATCCAGATCGGGTCACCCACACCAGAACGACACCGATGGAGAATGCCCCCTGACCTCCTACGAGATGTCTCACTCCACGAAGCACTCCGTATCGAAGTGCAGGACTTCTTCGACCGAAACCAAAGCTCGGTGAAATCACATCACACAATCTGGGAATCATTTAAAGCGTGGCTAAGGGGGCACCTGATCTCCAAGGTTCACGGCACGCTGAAAGACATATTCACCCAGCTAGCCCTAGCAGAAGTCCACATTAAAGAATCTGAGACAGCATATACAAGACTACCAGAACCCTCAACACTGGCCAGACTACATGAAGCCCTTGCCAAATTCACAACACTAGCAGAACAAGAGGTCTGGTACACAACGCAACCAATTAAAGCTAAGAAATACGGAGAGGGCAATAAAGCCGGCAAGCTGCTGTCCAGCCTTGTCAAGACAGAACACGGACACAGACAAATCACTAGCATTACAGACGAACAAGGCACAACACATGTGGACCAACGGAAGGTGAACAAGGTATTCAGGGAATTCTACAGCAAGCTCTGCACGAACTCGGACCAAGTATCAACGGAGGAACTGCGGGAGTATCTGGTCTCCTTCCCACTCCCCAAACTCACTCAAGAAGAAAACGCCATCATGGATCTACCACTAACCCTAGAAGACATACAGCAAGCAATCAAAGACCTTAAAGCAGGCAGAGCACCAGGGTCGGAAGGCCTACCGGCAGACCTCTACAACATCCTTGAAGACGAACTGGCCCCACAGCTCCTAGAAGTATAGGAAGAATCACTTGAATCTGGAATGCTCCCTCCGACAATGAGTAGCCATCATTATCGTTCTGCTAAAACCACATAAGCCTGCACATTCCCCTTCCTCATACAGACCGCTGTCCCTCATCAATGTCGACACAAAAATGTTCGCCAAGGCCATAACCAACAAACTGAACTTGTATATGACTAAACTGGTCCATCCAGACCAATCAGGGTTTATTCCAGGACGTTCCACTGCCCTGAACTCAGGCGCTTCTTCGCCATTACCTCCCAACTAGACCACCGGGCACAGATGGTGGCAGTCGCACTAGACGCAGAAAAAGCATTTGACTCCATCTCATGGAAATTCATGTATGAGATACTGGGTAAAATGGGGTTCGGCGCTGGGTTTCTCTGAATCATAAGTATACTTTACCATGACCCTACGGCCAGAGTTCGAACCAACAAAACACTATTATCCGCCTTCACACTACAAAGAGGTACCAGGCAAGGTTGCCCACTCTCTCGGTTAATATTTGCACTAACAATAGAGGGGATGGCTGCGAGTCTACAGCACAACCATGCATGGAGAGGAATCCGCATAATGGAATCCCCACAATTCATCTCCCTCTAAGCAGACGACACAATGTTATTCATCAGGAAATCTGACATCCATCTAGCTCTGGTGCTACAAGATATAGCCGAATTCACTAGATACTCCGGTTATAAAATCAACTGTGCCAAGTCGGAAACAATCCCATTGACCGACTCAACGATCCAGACCGCAGCTATGGACGGCCTACGCTGGTCCCCTAACACTGCAAGATACTTAGGCATAATAATGGCACCGGACAGACAAACCTTGTACGCTAGTAACTACGCTCCATATCTGACAGTACTGGAATGCAAACTCAACACATGGAGCAAGCTCCCACTATCCCTCTATGGCCGCATCGCCCTACTGAAAATGTTGGTAGTGGCAAAGCTATTATACCTATTCAACGGTATCCCGATCTGGCCAGGCAGGACATTTTTTTCGACACACTACAAAGACTCGCCACACGTTTCATCTGGGGAGGACAGACGCCGAGACTAAGCTGGCCTAAACTATGCGAGAATTACGATACAGGTGGCCCGGCAGCCCCAGTACTTCTAATTATACTACTACTTGGCACAGGCACACTTTGCAAAATACCGGGTTAATACTGTAGAACAATTTGGACACACCCACGCAGAAAAATCTGCAGCATCCCCCCTGAAACTCAAAAGTATGATGTTCACCAAGGTACTAAGGGAAAAAACACTGGCCGACCCGATGGAATCGACCATGCGATCATGGACCAGATCCTCAAGAGAGTAGGATGTGAAACGGCATACTGGCCATACCTACCCAGTGGCACTACCCAGGTCTGGAACCTACAATGGACCGCACTATACAAACATCATGGGACCCTGAAAAGCAAGTCAAAGTTGGAGACCTCTTCCCAGAAGGCCGCTTCCTCAAGGTATCAGAGATCCAAAACAGAGCGGGAAAAGGGCCATCCACAACCCTACACTACCAACGGCTAAAGGC
This sequence comes from Ambystoma mexicanum, assembly GCF_040938575.1. Taxonomy (NCBI): domain Eukaryota; kingdom Metazoa; phylum Chordata; class Amphibia; order Caudata; family Ambystomatidae; genus Ambystoma; species Ambystoma mexicanum. The sequence goes on along the minus strand of NC_090930.1, from coordinate 1,361,695,034 downwards.
TTCTTTTAAGAAAAAGTGGCCAACCTTTCCGAATGCTCCTGCAACCCATAAATTCCTAATGAAGATCCTTACAGAAGACAGATTCATGTTCAACGTTTCCATGCTATACAGGATAACACAGTCCAACACACCATCCAAGAATGGCATTAAAACCAAGGGGACAAAAACTTGAACATCCATATAGAAGAGCAACAATGGGCAAACTATTACAGATATACAAAAACCATCTCCCTTTAGACTTATCCAGTTCAAAATTCTGAACCACCTGCACATTACTCCCAAGCGAATCTCCAAGTTTGACCCCTCCAAACCACAGCTATGCCCCAAAGGTGGCACACTCAGTGCAACGGCCATACATATGTACTGGGAATGCCCACCAATCCAAAAATTCTGGTACGAAGTTTCAAAGACTATGAACTCTATTCTAAACACAGACTTTGCGGTTACACCGTTGAAATACCTACTGGGAGATATAGGGAAGGCATCGGGCAAAACCCGCAGCCTGTTTGCAGTTTGAGGAGCATTGGCCAAAAGAAACATCCTAAGGAAATGGAAATCAAAAGATCCCCCAACACACCAAAACTGGATATGGGATCTGATCAGCATACAGGACTGTGAAGAATCTTACGTCCGAGGGGTCCAGGCTACCTCGATACTCAAGGACATATGGGCACCCCTTAGATCATACTTAATGATGGAGGAAGACAAGGCAGAGAAGTTGTGAAATGAAACCCTCCCTACCTGAACCATTATGTACTCTCTCCTTCTCCTCCACCCCTCCCCAGCACCCCAAAGGTTGTATAATTGGTTTCACAGTGTACCATGTCATGCAGTTATGTTGTATTGTCTTACATGATCCATGATCTCCTGTTATGCTAACATGCCAGTAATAAATAAAGTTTAAAAAAAAAATAGGTTACCTATTGATAGCTATTTTGAGGTCTCCTAAGGACCTGGCTGGTAGCTCTATCCACCCTTCCCTGATCACAGAGAGGTTGACTCATCCTGTCCCCCAAATGCTGTCAACTGCGATTTAAAAAAGCAGGCTGCCCCCATAAGGGATTCAAGCTCAAAAATAAGGGACTCAAAAATAAAGAGACATTATAAAGATTCAATGCTACCCGCCACACTCATGCTAAGTGGCAGTAGGATTCCTGGTGGTGTGAGAAACCTGAAGGTATTCTCCCAGGTAGACCTTGGGAGTCCTTTATTCAGGTGGCCAGGGAAGGGCTGGCACTCTCAGATTCCAACCCTGGTGGTGGACAGGCGAGGGAAGATCACCTGGGCACCTGGGTAGTAGAAACCAGGGATGTGCTTGGGGAAATAACCAAGGGGGGATGCAGTATTTTACCAGGCGAGAAGGTGAGGAAGGTGAAGTCTGTCTATAGTAAACTCTTTAAGAACGCAAACCCCAGTGCCATGAGAAACTATACCTCCCAGAATCCCTGTCTTTGTTACATACCCGAATACTCTCGGTTATTCTCTTTCCCGTCCCTCTGATTATAATTTCCTGCATTCCCTGATAATAATCCCAATCATTCTCGTTTGCTTTACAAACCTCACTCATCTAACCCTTCTGAATTTACTAACCCCCCTTTTTAGACTAACCCTAGAGCTGTTTCCCTGACATGTTCCGATACAAGGGTTAGGCAGAGTCAGGCAATTGATCAGAATCACAAACACCCGACGGCCCTTTCCCTTCCCCACAGGGATAAAAGGTGGGGCACAAGAGCACAGAGCGAGCAAGGCAGACCATACGATACCAGAGCTAACTCAGCACAGCAGTTCAAGAGGAGGAGAAAGACGACTCAGACTGAGAGGGTGACAAGGAGAGATGCGACCTTGCCCTTTCCAACCTAGGACCGCAAAACCTCCATAGAAGGAAACATAAATCTGCAAACAATAGCCAGCGTGTATTGCAACAGATGTCAATGGCACATGAGACCCTCCTTCGCTGATAAGCAAGTTGAGGAGAGACGCTGGTCTCTGTGATACCAACCTTGACTCAAAGGAAAAGAAAGCCAAGTGGTTCCTCACAGCCGGTGAGTCGAGGGACATGTCGATTAGAAAACAAACTGCGTTGAACGAAAAATAGCCAACAGCTAATTTGAACTTAGCATAAAGATATGACTCGTTGAAAGAGGGGGGAACCAGTAACAGAGGAGTTCGGTACCACGTGGGTGCTCACGCAGGAAACTCTGGGTGATTACTCGATGGTAGAGACTACTGTATACAGAAGGCCTTGGGAAAAGGCGACAACTGTTTTGTAAAGTTTGGCAAGAGTGAACCCGACAGAGGGATGCCAACAGAAAGGGGCGAGGCCTAGGTCCCTGTGAACGATGTGCTGACGGGGTGATACCCACAGTGAACTGTTGTGCAAATGGTGACCAGGTTGAACCCTGTGGAGGGAGGCTGACCGACAGGGCGGAACCCAGGGGAACTGTTTAAAAAGACATTAAGATTTGTGAAAACAAGAAATATTGCAAGACAAGGAAAAGTGAATTGTCCCTGTTGTCATTTGGGGTCTGAGTATGGCCGAGGGAGATCCAGGGGTGAAAAGTCATCACCCAAAGGTCATTGAAAAAGGAACTGTTTAGTTGATTTGTTAAATATGACTTGTGAAGGTCTCGCCCAGAAGAGGGGGACCCAGGGGTGAAGCCATCACCTAAAGTGTACATGGAATAGAAGTTTGTTTGTTGAGAACATCAGGCCCTCGAAGGCAAGAGCCATTTGTTAACAGAAACGTAACCATCGAAGAACTTGATAGTTGCTGCAGAACTGTTGACTCGTGCTGGGAAAGCTCAAGTGTGTGCTGTGCTCAGGAAATCCGCCTTGGCCCGTGCTCAAAACGTGGGGAAGGGAGAACCCTGGCAATCACATCCTGATTTATTATTTGTGAACACTTGTTTCTTTATTGAAACCCTATGCCACACTCTTTCTGTAATTAGCTGTAATGATTTGGCAATAGTTTGTTTTAGTATAGGCCTTTTTATTTTGACACAGCGCCACAAAGACTGCCTTAATTTCCATTTGATGGTTGACGCATGCTCCATTTTAGATTTAGGTTAGGCATTTTTCCACCCTGCATTAACAGTTTAATAAACGCTCTTGAACTGTGATCACTTGTGTCTGTCTTTACTGTTGCCATCATGAGCTCCTTACAGTGGTCATTCTGACACATTGTTTCACACAGCAACTCTACCAGTGAAATATGGAGTCACAAACACTGTATTCATTTCCCAGGTAACAGTGCCACATAAAACATGCAATCACACCATTAATACCAGCACAATCTCTGAGACTGATGCTGATAGATTTGCAACACGCACAATAAAGGAAAGTGCTTCCAACAAGGTCTGTGGGATGCACAAAGATAGATTTTATCCCTCCCATTTTCTGACTGTTACATTGAATGCCATTGGAGACACAAGTGTCATTTCTCCTGTGACAAATGTTTTACAGAGCAGGAATACTTTCCTGGGATCCCCCACACCTTGTGCATGCTTGCAAACCCGAGGCTCCTGAAAATAAACAGACAAAATCAGCTTCTAGCAGGAGAAGAGGGCATCTCTTGCATAGACAGCAACAGTTGGAAATCCAAAATGGCAGCTGGCCTTAAAATAACCTTCGACCAGACCCACAAAGACCACTTGACCCTTAGTACATGAGCCAATCTAAAACCAAACCAGACTCCACTTTAAGGTAGAGAGAATCATGGTATAAAGTTAATCCTGGACATCTCCGGGTGTGGAGGTGTGTGGTGTTCGAGTAGGAGCTGGATGGGAGTTTTTTTAGGGCAGAGTGTCCAGCTAGAGGTGTATTGAGAAGCACAAAGTTGAAGGAGGAAGTTTGATTCTCGAGGAAGAGGTAGTGCCAGATGTTTTCCATCTAATCATAAGTTGTTTGGTGGACGAGTGTTACCATTTGTAAAGGGAGTTCCTAGAGGAAAGGTTGACGGTGCTGGCCAAATTCAACACCTAGGGGGCAACTGGCGAAGTAAAGTATCACCTAGCGAAGGGAGATTAATCAATTTGAGGAGGTTGGTGGTGACCAGATTGACCCCCTTATCCCAAGAGAATAGCCAGGGTCCAGCAGGCTGGACTGATCCAGGTCAGATATCAGTGGCAGGCAGAGGAACCAGTTGGTGCTACATCACGAAGGACAGTGAGATTATGATAAATGCTCCTAGTTGACGTTGACCCTGGGGACAAAGCCCCAAGAGCAGGGAGGAGAACAGAGGCCTGGCCAATGGCCCCCTGTCCCAAACCCTGGAGAGCAGTTTTTGCTGCTAAAGAGATCTGGCAGCCGGCTGGACCATTTAGACAAATCTCTGTGACTGTGCCAGATCTGGACAACTCACTGAAGGAGAATCCTGGAGCAAACAGGTCCACTGAAGAAGGTTTAGGAACCCTGGAAATTTCCAACTCCAAGACAAAGATCAGGGTTTGTCGATTAATGTTCAGCCAGACACTTGTAAGAGTATTTTCTTAACTTTGTTAACCTGGAAGGGATCTGAGAAGTCAGAGAGTGAGTGAGGGAAGAAAGCCCTATTGCACTGTTATCTGGAAATTTTTTTCATGTTTCTTTCTCATTGCTTCCCCGCAAGAATAGTATCTATAAAGCAGGTGAAGAAACCACGACCCCAAAAACCCTTTTAGTTGTAGCCTATGGTCGTGTTTGAAGTTGATGTGAATCCTTCCTTGGTTTTTCCTCCCTGAATATCTTTATTTAGAAACCACTCCTGGCAATTACCTGACACCCTGTCTTGATCTTGTGAAAAATAAAAGGCTTTGGTTTGCGAAAGCCTCACTCACTTATGTGCCCATGTGGCACATACCTGGCTGAACTATAAACAAAAGTCTTAACACCTTCGAGGTGAGCATCACTCCCCTTTGAGAGGTTGCTAGGAGAGATGGCCTTCTCTTTGGGCTGCAATTTTCCTTGGGCTGCTCTGGGGTTGATATATATTTGAGGGGTCCTCCTGACTGCTGCTGCTTAGGTGTTGCCCTTCAATTCCTCCAGAGGTTGACCTGTTGAAGCGTCCCACCATGATGGGTACAAGGTTGATACCTGCAGGATACTGTTGCACCCTGGTAGGGTTTGTTGCAAAAGCCTGGCCCGGCACTTTCTTTCCACCTCCTTCTCCCATCAATGCTCTTTCTCTAGCCCTGTTCTGCCCTGCCTAATACTATAGTTGTTCTCCTGCTCTCTGTCATAGCAGAACTGTTCCATATATTCTCCCCCCTGTACATGTTTACACTCTCCCCTGGACCAACGTGGTTCTCTGGAACTTCCCTATTATTTCTACTTAAGTGGCACAACGCCCCTTCTCTATGCACTAGAATGTTTTCTATACCGCTCTCTAGACACATATTATTTTCCTCTGTATTGTGAGAAACCAGAAGGAGTCTCACCCGCCAGTCGCCATGGGTCTCTCTCTGAGGTGGCCAGGGCATGGCCATCACCTTTGGATCCAAACCCTGGAGGTGGACTAGTGCGGGAGGATCACCTGGGTGAGGGGTCTTCAGGGAGCGGGAGTGGGACACCTGATGGTGAGAAGCCGTATCCATCTCTTCCCTGCAACACCTTTATCCCATCCTACCCAGTAGGATACATGTAAACTCTACTCCCCCCCCCTTTTCCTGCATGAACACTTTCACACGTACAGCCCGCTCTGGGAGAAAATAGACTCACACCCGAGCTGTGTACGTGACATGTTCCACTACTGTGGTCAGGCAAGGTCAGGCAATTAATGGTAATCATTGACACCTGACTTCCATTAAACTTCCCCAAACAGATAAAAGGCAGAGCACGAGAGCACACTCTGAGCAAGGCAAAGCACATGTTACGCTCACCTGGTATCCACAAGGACGCCACCCAGCCCTGGTTGGATAATTTGCACTCTCGCACCCTCTCCTGGTCCCTTGGTAAGGCCTCTGGTTAAAGATGGGTCTTAATATTGTAAAAAGTGGATTTGCTGTCCTGCTCCTCATGGCAGGGCCGTGTAGATGTGGGGGGCGAGCAGCGACCCAGTTACTTCACTGGTGCAACCCCCCCCTGTGGGAATCCAGGCCTGCTGCGACTCCGTAGGTTTGCTGCTTTACAGTCTTTATATGCAGTTCTTATGTTCCTCTTAGTTCGAATAATAATGTCTTGCTTCTTTCCTTTTAGGTATGGAAAGGTATTTTGGTGTTGTCATGCAGTATGAAGATGAGCAGGGGCCAGTAGGTGAAAGCGTGGTGTGCGCGATGCTCTCCGGTGAGTAATGTGCGGTGCTGTTTCGCCTTATATATTGCTAACCTGTGTCTTTTCTCTCCTTGCAGGTTGCAATGTTCCTCTCCAAGCGCCGTAATGTTCCAGCAATGATACTGACCAGGAGATGACTACCCATGTAAGAATTGTGTGGCTTTCTTAATTCGGGAGGAAACGTGAGTAAATGCTGAAAGCGCGGTGTGCGCGATTGTTACACTCACTTGGTCTCCACAGGGACGCCACCCAGCCGGTTTGCCGGGTTGCTCGCTGGTATGCTTCTCAGCTTTGCCCAGAGGTCTGCGGGGAAGGTTCTGCCTTGTGGTAGAGTTAGGCGTGCTCTCCGTCCTGCCTTCTTTGCAGGGGCACGTTGTCTTTCATGGGCGTGTGCGGTCCAGTTACTTCACTGACGCCGGCCCGTTTGATATTGTTCAGGTAGGTCTTATTGCTGTTCTTTAGTTTTGTTGCTATCCTGCATGCCTTTCTTTGTTTAAAAAAGTCTCTTTTTTTCTCCCTTAGGTATGCAGAGCTTCAGCTCGGCGAACTGGCTTGGTTGAGCCCTGCTGGTAAATGAGGACGTATTAAGAGCGCTATGATGCGGTAAGTAAGCGCTATGCGCAGCGCTGCAAAGTCTTGCCTTTGCTAACCTGTGTTTTCCTTCCTTGTAGGTCACGGTGTTATTCAGCGCGAGTGGAATGTCCGGAGTGGTGCCAGCCGAGAGGCGACCAGCCAGGTAAGCCTTTTGAGCAGTTCGTAACTTGCAAATGTCTCTACTGCTTTCTTTAATGTTGCCTCTATCTTTCTCTTTCAGGTCGTTCTGTCCGGGTAGCGTGCAGATTCGAGGAAGCTGTTCTCAGTAGCTGCGAGTGGCTAAAGATGAAGACTGCAGGTAAGATGCTGCTGCTAATGATGTTCCTTTTGTCTCCTTGCAGGTTCTGCTTCTCCGAGGTTCGAGGGAATAGCTGGACACGGTGAGCGTCATGTTGCAAGCTGCAAAGTAACACGAAGCGTGTTGTCTTCTTCGGGTGTGGTTTAACTAGCAAAATAGTCCAGGTAAAGTAGTCCCTAGGCTGCCACACCCAAAACACTAGACCGCATAGCTTGGTTCTTTGGAACCAAGCTATGTGGAAGCCTCCATGTTGGCTGATAACACATTAAGTAGTTCCCAAGCACATGTTTTTCATGGTGTATGAGCCTGGGGCCATAGGCACCAGGAGTGGCCCCAAGAGAGTTTTGGAAAAGGATGCCAGGTTCTAGAGGCCTGAGTCCTGACTCCACCTGGCCAATGGGTTTGCCAGAGGGGGTTTCGGGGCGAGGGTCGTGACAGCGATGCTGTCCGGTGAGTAATGCGCGATGCGCGGTGCTGTTTCGCCTTTTATATTGCTAACCTGTGTCTTTTCTCTCCTTGCAGGTTGCAATGTTCCTCTCCAAGCGCCGTAATGTTCCAGCAATGATACTGACCAGGAGATGACTACCCATGTAAGAATTGTGTGGCTTTCTTTATTCGGGAGGAAACGTGAGTAAATGCTTACTAATGCTGTCTTTCTTTCTCCTCTTTCCAGGTTATGGTATTCCAGGATGCATGCGGTGCCGGATGATGGAGTTCGTACCTTCAGGTGGAACTGATGTCAGCGATGGATTGAAGACAGGATACTGTTCCTGGTATGTTTCATAGTGTTCTTTCTCTCTCTGCAGGTCCTTGGTTTCAGGTAAACTGGCATCAAAGAACTGGCCACAGTGAGTGTTACGCTGCCCACAGCAGAATAACACAAAGCATGTTCTGCTGTTTAGGTGCGGTTTAAATACTCTCAGGTAAAGTAGTCCAGGTAAAATAGTTCCAGGCCTGCCACACCCAAAGTAGTCCAGGTAAAGTAGTCCCAGGCCTGCCACACCCAAAAGACAGTTACTTGTAACTGAGCTATGTGTGTGCCTCCATGTTGGCTGAACCCCCTCAAGTTAAATAGTCCCAAGTAAATAGTCCCATTCTAATGTTGGTCTTCATGATGGTTATGAGGACTGACTCCAAGAGAATCTTGGATGAGGTTTTAAGGCCTTTGACCTGGCCCTAACTGGTAGGCTGACTTGCCAGTGAGGGTCAGGGCAAGGGTCATGACAGCACATGAAGGAACAGCAGTTTCGAGATGGCAGCTTTACGAGGGAAGAAAGATAGCAAACCACAAAGGGTGCACAAGGAGGGAGATACCCTTGACCTTTCCGAAAGAAAGACGTTACTTTCTAGACACCTTCAGATTTCACAGCATAAGGCCAAGAAACCAGACTGAAGAATCCTGTAGTGTATCGGAGAGACCGGGGGCCCTCCTGCATGACTGATCAAGTAGTAGAGAAGCAGCAGCCACTGTGGTACCGTCCTTGGCTCCAAAATCAAAGAAAGATCAACACAGCCGGTGAGTTGAGGAAACCGATGCAAGACCGGTCTGTGCTGAAGTCAAGGTGGCAAGCGGCAACATTGTATACAAAGTGCAAGGATAAAGATTGTTGAGTGCGTGTGATGAGACGCGAGGACAGCCTAACAGCTGAAAAATGTTTGAACTGTAGCAAAGAAGATACAATATTCTTGACAGAGTGATCCAGCAAAGCAAGTGTGCTCAGTCGAAGGTCTCCGTAAGATATTCTGCCAAGAAGTGGCAGAAAAAAAAGTAAAATATAACGAATAAGAATTGTTGTGAATCAAAGTGGTCCTGCGATGGTTGAAGAAAATCCTATTGCATAATCTTAAGTCTTTGTTTTTTTTATACAAAGGCCCTCTGCAACGAGAGACTGTCATTCATTAGGAGAGAGACTTTGGCAGAAGGCAGTGATACCTATGCTATGAACTGTTTCCTTGTGGCCAAGAAGCGAGAGTGTGTGTGACGCTCAAACATGCCGCCTTGTTTCGTGCTGAAAACATGGGGAAGGGAAGCCAACTGCTCAACTATCGTGACATATGCTCCCCTGAATCCGGCCACTGGTGCCACTCCCCAGTCCTCTTTTCCCTCTCAACGGGAGCTAACCACTTTCACCAGCGCTCCTGGCTTAGGTCCATGCGCTCTTCCCCGGGATATTTTCTTTTTTCCATTTTCTACATAGCAATTATCAGAGTAATACTCTGTCCTCTGGTGCCACGCTCCTCCCCGGTACATGTTGACGATGGCGGGTTTCAGCAGATGACCGGCCTGCAAAGATTCCTTCCCCATGTCGGATCCTCATGCGATTTGCCTCCGGTGCCTTGGCCCCGACCATGGCTGGGACGGCTGTTCTGCATGCGAAGTACTGACCCCATGCTCATTGAAGAACCGCTTAGCCAGGTGGAAGGTGCTCCTCGTAAGGTCACCACCAGGAGATTTCAAGGCATATGTAAGGAGGATGACCAGGCCTAAGGTAGGTGCCCTCTTTTCCTCTGCACCCTGCAAGGGTGACTTCTTCCCTGGGAAGCGTCCAATTGGGAGAGGCCTTCCAGGTCCTAGGACCAGCAAGGGGACCCAGGCACTGAGAGCTACCGGGCAACAGGCTGAGGGGTCCCAGGATCCTCCCGGTCCCACCGCTGAAGGGCTGCAAGGCTCTAGTATCGGGGATCTCCCTGAGGGTCTCTACTCTAATACTGGGCTCGCTCTTGAGGGGAGCCTATACGCAGCACTAGCACTACCGGCGTCATGGCCGAGGGCACACCGCCTCCCAGGTCTCCACCAGAGGTGCAGGGAAGGCCTGAGCCTTCGCTCTTAAGCGTGTAGGCAGAGAATGCTCTCATCTCACGTGGCACTGGGCATGACAAAATGGCCACCTGTCCAGACAAGATGGCGGCGCATCCTGAGCCTCCCTACTTGAGCGCAAAGGCATGGAAACACACGTCGAGATGGAATTGGACAATACCCGTTACCTGATCCACCTCATACCCAACCACATCCGCACAGGGGCGATACACAGACCCTGGCTTAGGGAGACAAGGGGCGGCAAGAACACAGCAGCAGACACCGCTTCAAGGATCTGTTCCCACTTAAAAAAGCCCTTCACCAGCATGCAAGGATAGGTTCTTTAAAAAGTTCCTCACCCTCATGAAGTTCCCTCCGATGGTCACCATTCTCAGGGGTGTCATGCAGGACATGCTCCCTCCTGTACCACCTCAAGCTCCGACCTTGGTTTAGACCCCTGTTCCCGTTCAGGCCCAGGTTCCTGCTCTCCCACTGCTGCAGGTGGTTACGGTGGCTCTGCCCCTGGGGTAGCCCCCACTGCAGCCTCTGGCACTGCCAGTCAGCATGCCAAAGCTGCCCACACCCAGCATGCCACCAGCAGCTCCTGATCTGCAGGACACAGCAAGGAACATGGACGATGAGGAAGATCAGGATACTCCCTTCTTTGCTAGTGCCTTCTACAAGAGGCTGGCGGTTGTGCCTGAGTAACTGGGGATCCCGCAGCCGCAGATTGAACAACCTGCGGCAGGGGTCTTGGCAGAGGTGCTGACAATCTGCCCAACCACAAGATTGGGCATCCCTCTCCCGAAGGCTGTAGAATCCTTGGCTAAAAAGGGCTGGGTAAAGCCGCATTACACACAGCCTACGAATAAGCGCCTAGACACCAAGAATAGGCAGGCCGAAGGGGGACTCACCCTTACTATCTGTGCACCCCCAACCTCATTCCTCTGTTATAGCTGCAGCCTCCATGTACTCTAGACCGCAGACCTCTTCATCTACCCCTACATAAGCCCTCCTAGGGAAGGAGGAAAAGTCCTATGGCAAAAATATATACTCTAATGCTACGCTCCACCTGTGCTAGGCCAATGCGGATGCCATGTTAGCAACGGTGAACCAAAAGCTCCGGCGGGATATAGCGGACTTCCTCCCAGTGTTCCCCGCACATAGTCATGTGAGATTCAAGGCAGTGTTGGCAGAGGCAAAGATAGTGGCCCAGGATATCTTGGAGTCTACATTGGCACACATTGACACCGCGGGCAGAGCTATCTGTGTCGCCACCAACATGAGGAGGACAGCTTGGCTCACGGCCACCAAGTTTAACCCTGATGTGCAGGAGAGCATTCTTGACCTCCCTTTTGAGGGGGGGACTTGTTTCACTCGACTACGGACAAGGAGCTTGACAAAAAGAAAAATAGATCTCAAACAGCTAACGCCCTGTCAATCTCGACTAAATCTGCACCCAAGGCCTATAGCCAAAGTCACTCACGCTCTGACAGAGGTCGTACCGTCGTTGGCTTCAGGGGTTTTCAGGAGCACCGCTGTAGACAGCCCGACAGGTCACCCAGCCAACACAGGCGCAAGCAGCACACATCCTCACACAAAGGGTTTTTCCAGTCCCCAGCCTCAGAAGGAAAGAAACTGTGACATTGCCATCAAGATCCACAGGTCTCCGGTGGGGGCAGGCTTACCCTTCACATTAATTCCTGGCGGGCAAGGTTCGCAGACCCATGGATTCTCTCTGTAGTTTCCTCGAGCTTCCGTCCGCCGATACCTTCATTTCCTCTTTCCTCCCCTCCACTCCCATAGATTGGCACGGTAACTCTTATGGCAGAAATGAACTCACTCATTGCGAGTCAGGCGGTGGAGGAGGTTCCAGCTTCACAGCGGGACATGGGCTTCTGTTCCCGTATATTCGCCATACAGAAAAGGAACCAGGCTGGCCTGAGCGTTGTTCTAGAACTTTCATCCCTGAACCTTTCCCTATCTATTCAAAGTTCAAGATGGTTACTCCAGCACTCATTTTGGCGACACTTTGTGGGGGAGACTTGATGTGCTCCCTAGATCTGAAGGATGCTTACCTACACGTACCGATTTGGGAGCCCCATCATTCCTTCCTCTGATTCAGGATCATGGGCTTTCATTTCCAATACAAGGTCCTCTGTTTTGGCCTCAATTCCGCCTGAGGGTCTTCACAAGGTTAATTAATGCGTTAGCAGCCCTGCTCAGGGTGGAGGGCTACCACCTATCCATACATCAACGACTGGCTAGTCCAAGCGGAGTCGCTCGAGGGAGTACACTGCACAGCTGCCATACTGATGCACATGTTGCACAATTTGGGGTTCTCCATCAAACTCAATAAGTCACCGTTACTTCCCACACAGTCCTTAACATTCCTGGGTTTGATTTGGGCGGAAAAGATCTTCCCACCAGAGCACAAGATCACAGCACTCAAGAGGGCCACGGGGCATTTTCTCAGCAGACCAGTAACCTTGCCATGGTGGTACCAGCACCAGTTCGGAATAATGGCGCCTTGCCTCTTGCCTGTGCCACACACAATGATCAAAATGAGGATGCTGCAGCTACATTTATCAGCCTCTTGGAATCAGGAAACAGGCTCCCAAGCGGCTCTAGTCAGCATACCACAGCACCTTCAACAGGACCTCTTGTGGTGGAGGGCAGACGCCAACCTGTTAGCGGGCAGGCCGTTCAGGCCTCCTTTACCAGAGATCACCATCACCACAGACTCATCCCTCGAGGGATGGAGTGGGGGTTACACTGGACAACCGCAGGGTCCATGGAGACTGGTCATGGCAGGAACAACTGGAACAAATCAACTGCCTCAAGATGATGGCCATCTGGCTCGCTCTCAAAGCGTTCCTCCCCATTGTCAGCAACAGGTTGGTTTACATCCAGACAGACAGCTCCACATGCATGTATTACATCAACAAGCAGGGAGGTACCAGGTCGCCTCCTCTCTGCAGGCTGTCCATCGACATTTGGGAGTGGGCACTGTCAACATTTACTTATCAGCAGTCCACCTCCCGGGGGAATCCAACATAGAGGCGGAGAGACTCAGCAGGCAGGGAGTTGACAACTACGAGTGACAGTTGAACGAGGATGTCCTGAGGGGGATCTTCAACATGTGGGGCCACCCTTGGGTAGACCTATTCGCCACTGCAAGCAACAAGAGATGCCACCAGTTTGCGTCCTGGATGGGACAAGGCAGGGGCTTTCTGGGGGATGTATTGTAGGTTCTGTGGAACAATGTGAATGCATACGCTTTCCCCAACACTCTTTTGAGTCACAGGGTCATTTGCAAGGCCATGGAGTCACAGAGTCTTATACTCCTCTTGATAGTGCCATGGTGGCCAGCCAGACCTTGGTTCTCGGAACTCCTCTGACTATCAGATCAGCCTCTGGTACAACTTTCGTTGGGTCCAGTCCCCCCACTCTCCCAGCAGGGGGGCACAGTGGTTCACCCCACTCTGCAGAAGTGAGCCCTGGCTTCTTGGTTCCTGAACAGATCCCTTGTCACAGGAGAACCTAGCTATCATTCAGGGTGCAAGAAGCAACTCCACCAGGAGTCAGTACAGGAGCAAGTGGATGAAGTTCTGTCACTGGGCCAAAGCCAACAAGATAGATCCGCTGACATGCTCACTGGACGATGTGTTATCCTTCTCTGCGCATCTGGCTCACTCCGGTGTGCAGGTAGACAACTGCCGTACGTATCCAGCGGCCATAGGGGCCTATAAGAACTCCAGAGATGACATCTTCTCTTCCCTCAATCTGCTGGTTAAAAGGCACTTGGTTGGCCTGACCAGATAATATCGGCTGGTGAAACGTCCACATCTGGTCTGGGGCCTTAACGTGATGCTGGGCGCCCTGGCCCACAAGCCCTTCAAACCCATGGCATCAGCCGACATCAGGCTGGTTACTATAAATACTTCCCTACTGGTTGGCCTTACCTCAGCACACAGGATCGGTGCAATTCAGGTGCTGGTGGCTTCAGACCCCTATACCAGATGTTACGGTAGAAGGTGGTGCTTAGGATGCACCCTGCATTTTTCCCTATGCTTGTGTCATCTTTTCACCTTAATGAGGAGACAGTATTTCCAACATTCTTTGTGGAGCCAAAGGATGAGGCTCAGAAAGTATTGCACTGTCTGGATGTTAGGCGTGCTCTTAAGATTTTACCTGGACAGGACAAAGAGCTTCCGTAAATCGGATGCCTTGTTCATCACTTTTGGCGGGGCAAAACCAGGCTGTCAAGCCTCCAAGGTTTCAATAGCAAGGTGGATGGTGATGGCCATCAAGGAGGCGTATGAGGGGCAGCACAGGTCCAGCAAACTTGCACGCCAACGCAATCAGAGCCAAAGCCACGGCTGTGGCTTTCCAAAGACACGTTCCATGTCAGACGGTCAGCAAGGCGGCTACTTGGGCTTCCCCATCGGCCTTTTGCAAACACTACTGCTTGGATGCCAGCGCCAGATCAGACGCAGCATTTGGCCAGGCAGTTTTGAAGAACTTCTTTTCTTAGATGGGAAACTCTCCTCCCTAGGGCTGCCTTCGCTTGTAATCGCCTATACAGTATGGAGGAAAGGGGATGGGACATAGGAGTAATTATAGGTTACTCACAGTAGTGACTAACATACTCCTAGTCCACAGTGCCCTTTCCTCCATACGTCCCACCATCCTCCCCGTAATAAACCATTGTCTTTAGGCAATTGTAATATTGTTGATGCGTCAAGGGCGACTGAGGGGTGGCGCCGGTGGGTTGAGTGAGAGGAGCGTATGCTCTTAGGTCTGTGCCCAAGCGCGCATCTAAATTTAAAGTGAAGACCATTTTTTCTGGTGAAAAAGGTTCAGTTTCCTGTCCGTTGTGAGGAAAGGGGACTATGGACTAGGAGCACGTTACTCACTACAGTGAGTAATTTATAAATTCTTGAACACTTTTCTTTTGCAAACATTGTTGTCCCACACATTTTGTATTTAGACGATTGGCAATAGGTTTATTAGTATAGGCCCTTTTATTTTGACAGAGACTCCACTAGGACTGCGTTAATATTTTTTGATGGTCGTAGCTTGCTCCTATCCTTAGAATTAGGATTAAATAGGCGTTCAACCAACCCATTGAAGTTCAATAAACACCCTTGAACTTTGATCACTTGTGTCTGTCTTCACTGTTTGATGCCATGCCTTCCTTACAGTATCCTGATTGTATCTCTACTTCTTCCCACAGCATTCTTCCAATTTCATCTTCGTCCTCCTCACATGCCTAGTTTTGTCCTTCTGTATGCCTCTCTTTATTGTAAAACTCCATACAAATCTCATCCTCATCCTTCCTCTTTAAAGTAACGTCTCCTTCCTGTTTCTCAAAAATGACATCTCCATCCTTCCTCAACAACATGGGATCTCCATTTTTCTCTCACCAATAATTTCTCTCATATAGCTCTGTGGTGTAACCTCCTTCCTCTCTCTTCACAACAATGTCTCCCTCTTTCGTATCAGATTATTTCTCCTAAATCCCTTTACTCTCCCAAATAATCTGTTTCTATTTCTGCTAGCAATGACTCTCTCCCTCCTTTTACAAATCAATATTTATTTCCTTTCTCTACCCAAAAGCTATTTCCCTTTTTCCACCAGAATCTATCCCTCCTTGAACACAAATCTCTCTCCTCACTACAGAAATCTCCCCATGCTTCTCTCACCTCACCACACACCATTATCTCCTTCCAATTATCTACCTCAAGAGAGGCTTGGTTTACGCTTACATTAAGCCCTGATGTCTTTTTCATTTTGAAACTGGCCCTGGATATGTGAACTCTTTTCCCCACCTGCTTGTTACTCTATCTTTTGTCCCTGCTTCTGCCTGAGTCTCTTTTCTTTCCTGACATGTAATAAAAATGGTTAGGATGCCCTTTTATAAGAGTCAAGCAGCTAGATACATTACAATTAACTTATTTGAAGAAGGGAGTTTACAATTTTGTAACTCCCATGGTGTTCATTGAAGCGCGACATGGAGTGGTGTTTGCCTTCAATTCCTTGTCCTCAACACAAGAACGTTTTCTTTTGTCTTGGGCACTAATGTGTATATGCAGGGCTTCTAGAGTCTGCACAGAAATGGCTCCCTTTGCAGGATATTTTTTCTTCCACTGGTGCCTATCAATGTCCTTTTCTCACTCTGTGATTGTGAGAGGTGTTCTTTTAAATGAAATACTTCTTTCCTACACTAGGAGTTTTGGGCTGACTGGAGGGAGTTTCAGGCTCCCTCCATCCAATGGCATATCTCCCTTAGGCTCCCTTTTGCTCTGGGAGTTATGTGGGCCATGGAGGGTACCTTTGGGGCTGGACCAAGACCAGCTTTTGACAAAGGGTATAATACTTCATGACACCTTCAAAGACGAATGCTTATAGAACCTGTTTATAAGAAAGCTGTTTCAAAGAAATCAACACTATCTTCCTGCGTCAAACCTTCACTTTGCTGCACAGACTCTTTGCATCTGTCCTATTGCTTAAAACAAACTCTTCCCATTACTCTATCCTATTTCACTCTAGCAACACTGAAAGGAACCTTTCACTCTGCTGTGCTTCAGATTACCAGTCCCAAAAGGTATGACAACATCATCCCAAAATTCTAAGCAAAGTATCACTCTGCCTTTTGCTCCAAGAATGCACCAGATTCAAGATTCTCTGTATCATATCCACAAAAGTAGCATACAGACTACCTCACAGAGAATCTATAGTGTTAGTTGTTTGGTTGAGAACTTAGGTTGGTGGCTTTCTCAGAAATTTAATTTTGTCTAAGTAGACTTCAGCTTCTCTGATTTTCCCCTTGTCCTATGCTTTCCTGCGCAATATCTGTCCCCTGGTTCCTTCATGGCTGCTCCCTGCTTCTCTTGCGCTCATGCAACCTGAACAACACTTCTCTTACATTTCTTCTTGTTGACCCTGTCCCCTTTCAGACTCCACCCTCAGGGGCATTGCTTAGTCAGTTATATCGAGAGGTGTAGTTTTAACATTTCGCCAACAAGCTATGCGGTGTACCTGACTGAAAAGAGGAGCACTGCAGATTTGTAACTGGCACTTTATTATGTACTTTCAAATTTAACCCTAGCTATATTTTACGGAGTGCTGTCTCTTCACAACTTTTATTATGATACCCTAAATTTGCATGATGTGTAGCTCATAAATAATCACGTCATTGCAATCCTCCTTTGCAGAATGCTGCTTGGTACTCTCCAAGCCCCTGTCTGCCTCCCTACGTCCACCTATGAAATGTTGCTCTATACTTTATTTCATTTTATCTTAATCTATTTATCTCTTGCCTGACCACCTCCATGCAGGGTCTTATCTCTGGTCCCAGGACATTCCTTTTCTTATGGTCCCTGTTGCAAGCTTCCTGCCCATCTCTGAGGTTGCATCGCCTTGTACCTCCTCTTGCATCTGAAGTCTGTCTTGAACCGACCTTGTCGGCCAGAACCTCCCTGCTCTTGTGTTGTATTGTATAGTTTATGTAGCGCCTATACACAGGAAAGTGTTTCAAATCGCCCTTTGTGTCTCTGGGGTCCCCTGTCAACCTTCCACCTTCTCAGGTTCAGTGAATCTAAAAACCCCCTCTATCCTTCATCCTGCGTCCTCACCAGAGTGATGTGCGTCTATATTGCTGCCAACTCAATGTCAAGATCTCACTAGCTGACTCTCTGCTTCCAACTCCCTGAAGTTCTCTCTAAAACTCCACATCTAAGCTACTCATTACTCACTCTTGTACCTCTGACTCTCTCCTCAAGAATGGTATATCCTCCTCCTCCAGTCTCTTCACTGCTCTCTCTCCCTTAAACCTCTAACTCTCACTTCCACCTCTCCTCTCTAAAGTCCCCTTGCTTACCAACCTCCTCCAAACTCCTTTATCTTCCTCCTGTCCAAATGCCCCACCATGCCATACTGAATTGGCTGCTTTGTATAGGATGGTGGTCTCACACCCTGGGTGGTGCGTATGGCTATTGATTTCATCAGGGTCATGTGGGATGAGCTGTCTGTGATTGGGAAATGTTCATAGGTTCAGATGGCCTGCAAGAAGTTGGCCTAAGCTTTCATTAAGATCTTTGTCCATCTTGTTTTTTCTCCCCCTTGGACCTCTGTTTCCATTTCCTGCTTTATCCTGTGTGCCTCTGCCTTCTTAGCATATGAATTACATACAAGTCAGAAATCCCTCTGGTATATTTTGAGCCTCTTTATTGCAGTAAGGTTGCAATTTTGTAACTCCTGTGGCATTCGCCCAGAGCAGGAAAATGGGCCCGGAGCAGGAAAATGGGCTTTGTTACTTTGCTGTCTTTCCTTCTCTTGTACTTAACGAGAGCCAGATTCGCTCTGCCTCTGCATGTGGGGGTTCTACAATCTGTGCATCTATGACTCCCAATTGAAAATGTCTCCTGCGCTGTCGGTGACGAAGGGAGGAAGGTATTTCTTTGCTTGCGAGTAGTTTTGAAGGTATCAGGTAATATTTTCGCCAGCAAAAATATCGCCGTACATATGGTCGTCGGGAACGACCATAGGCGATATTTTTGGTCGCGAAAATATTAGTTGCGGGGGTGTCCCCCGCACATAAAAAAATGATGCGGGGGTGTCCCCCGCAGGGTCCATGTGTTATTTTCGCTGCAAAAATATGGCGATATTTTTGCATTGCGATATTTTTGCGGCAAAAATATCACATGGAACCGTTTTGAAATGTAGTAGCTTGGTTTCTGTTGCATCCTACTTGCATAATGTCAATCTGGTATGTTAAGCGAGAGGGATAGCATGTTCCAAGTGGAACAGTTCACTGGAGGCTGGCGCGGTGATGTGTCTTGGGTTTCAGAAATAAGCCATTGAACATTTACAAGCCGATTCATGGAATAAATGTGCGCCGAAAATCCCGGCGCAGAGGGGCCAATGCGTGCGCTGCGCCGAAAATCAGCGCAAAGCGCAGGGAAACCAGCGCACGTCGATTCATGGAAGTCCCTGCGCAAGAAAAGCAGAGGACGTGCGCGGAAAAAACGCGCGGCGCAGGCCGGCGCACAGGTCAACCAACGTTGTGCGCCACGGCCACTGCGCCATCACTCCGAGCGCAGCGCACAGCTCTAAAGTAGGCGGAACACAGGGCGGGACACTCGGAATGGGGAATAAAATGGGGCACAACACTCGGAATGGGGAAGAATGTGGGCGGCACGGGGAAAGTTCAGGAGGCAAGTGCGCGGAACGCCCACACGCTCGCATACAACACGTATTCATGGAATAGAATAGGGCAAAAAAGCGCACGCTCAAAGCAGCGCACAGGCACAAACAGGCACAAACACGACCGCCACAAGAAAGCAGGCGGTAGCGTGTCTGCGCCTGCAAGAAATGTGCGCTAAAAGGCGCGCCAACAAATAGCACCTATATACAGACATGACCAATGTACAATACTGTTGCCCTCCTGGACAAATGACGTACAAAGGGGTACCCACAAACACAGACACGCGCAGAGAGAAAAAATAAACGTGTGCGTGCATACCGGGGTGCGCGGTAAGTTCCACACGCGATATGGGCGGGTACGTGGATTGCAGGGGTGCGCGGGAAGTTCCACACGCGATATGGCAGGGAACGTGGATTCGAGGGGTGCGCGGGAAGTTGCACACGCGAAATGGCCGGGTACGTGGATTTCAGGGGCGCGCGGGAAGTCCCACACGCAATATGGCAGGGAACGTGGATTCGAGGGGTGCGCGGGAAGTTGCACACGCGAAATCGCCGGGTACGTGGATTTCAGGGGCGCGCGGGAAGTCCCACACGCGATATGGCAGGGAACGTGGATTCGAGGGGTGCGCGGGAAGTTGCACACGCGAAATGGCCGGGTACGTGGATTTCAGGGGCGCGCGGGAAGTCCCACACGCGATATGGCAGGGAACGTGGATTCGAGGGGTGCGCGGGAAGTTGCACACGCGAAATGGCCGGGTACGTGGATTGCAGGAGTGCGCGGGAAGTTGCACACGCGAAATGGCCGGGTACGTGGATTGCAGGAGTGCGCGGGAAGTTGCACACGCGAAATGGCCGGGTACGTGGATTGCAGGAGTGCGCGGGAAGTTGCACACGCGAAATGGCCGGGTACGTGGATTGCAGGAGTGCGCTGGAAGTTGCACACGCGAAATGGCCGGGTACGTGGATTGCAGCAGTGCGCGGGAAGTTGCACACGCGAAATGGCCGGGTACGTGGATTGCAGGAGTGCGCGGGAAGTTGCACACGCGAAATGGCCGGGTACGTGGATTGCAGGAGTGCGCGGGAAGTTGCACACGCGAAATGGCCGGGTACGTGGATTGCAGGAGTGCGCTGGAAGTTGCACACGCGAAATGGCCGGGTACGTGGATTGCAGCAGTGCGCGGGAAGTTGCACACGCGAAATGGCCGGGTACGTGGATTGCAGGAGTGCGCGGGAAGTTGCACACGCGAAATGGCCGGGTACGTGGATTGCAGGAGTGCGCGGGAAGTTGCACACGCGAAATGGCCGGGTACGTGGATTGCAGGAGTGCGCTGGAAGTTGCACACGCGAAATGGCCGGGTACGTGGATTGCAGGAGTGCGCTGGAAGTTGCACACGCGAAATGGCCGGGTACGTGGATTGCAGGAGTGCGCGGGAAGTTGCACACGCGAAATGGCCGGGTACGTGGTTTTCAGGGGCGCGCGGGAAGTTCCACACGCGATATGGCCGGGTACGTGGATTTCTGGGGCGCGCGGGAAGTTCCACACGCGATATGGCAGGGAACGTGGATTCGAGGGGTGCGCGGGAAGTTGCACACGCGAAATCGCCGGGTACGTGGATTTCAGGGGCGCGCGGGAAGTCCCACACGCGATATGGCAGGGAACGTGGATTCGAGGGGTGCGCGGGAAGTTGCACACGCGATATGGCCGGGTACGTGGATTTCTGGGGCGCGCGGGAAGTCCCACACGCGATATGGCAGGGAACGTGGATTCGAGGGGTGCGCGGGAAGTTGCACACGCGAAATGGCCGGGTACGTGGATTGCAGGAGTGCGCGGGAAGTTGCACACGCGATATGGCCGGGTACGTGGATTTCTGGGGCGCGCGGGAAGTTCCACATGCGATATGGCAGGGAACGTGGATTTGAGGGGTGAGCGGGAAGTTGCACACGCGATTTGGCTGTGTGCTCCCAGGCATTACCTGTACACCCTCCACGGCCCCTGCAGGCAGCACACACCACAGGGAACTACCCTGCACACCTGCTCATGTCTCCCACCACCCCCACCCCCAGCACTGTGGGCAACCTGCCAGCAGGCCCCCACCCATGGCCAACCCATGTCTCCCACCACCCCCACCCCCAGCACTGTGGGCAACCTGCCAGCAGGCCCCCACCCATGGCCAACCCATGTCTCCCACCACCCCCAACCCCCCATCCACCTGGGGCACCCTCCACCAGGCCCCCACCCATGTCCCCCTGGCCCCTGGTCCTGACGATACACAATAATGGCAGTAATGACCAGCATACCCAGCACAAACACCCAGGCAAGGATTGCATGCACCCACATAGTGAATGCAATCACATGACACAACCCCAAAGGCAAGTAAGCAAAAGAACACATGTCCGCCACACACACATACACAATGGGTGCAAGTCAATGTCAAAACCCATATCATGGCATGTAAGAAACCAAAGAAAAAATGACACAAGTGTAAGATAATATTAAAATGTATTAAAAAATAAAAATAAAGTAAACTCTGACAACTATCTGGTAAAGCAAGTAAAAGGTCCATGTCCGGGAACAAAAATGAGAAACCAAAAAACAAAGGATAGAAAAATGAATAGATTTTGTCCAAAGTAAACACATGTAGAATGAAATGAAAGATAAACCATTACGACATGGTGTGACCAATATGAAAGTAAAAAAATTTATCTCACAAAAAATAACTATATTTACAGGATTGTTCAAGGGTCCATGAGCCCAACACCACAAATTAAACCTAATACTAACTATTTAAAAAAATATGTACAAAGAAGTGGCCATTGTCCAAGCGGTCCAAAAAAAAAAATTTAAATAAAGGAAACCTAGCACTAACTAACTAAAAAACTATATACAAAGGCAGCGGGCTAGTCCTGCGGCTCACTTGGTGATGCTGGCCAGGGCATCCTCGAACTCCATGTCAATGTCCTGGAGGCGGGACTCAGTCCTGGCCCCGAGGTCTCGCAGGGACAACCCCATGTGCTCTCCAAATTCCCTGCGAGCCTCCTCGAGGCACTCAGCCCGCCTCAATGCCTGATGCATGGAGATCTCCGCCCTGGCCATGGCGAGCCGCTCCTCTTCCGCCCGCTGCCGCTCCGCACCTATCCGCTGGCCAAACTCCTCCCACACGGAACACACCGCCATGCCAGGGTTGCCCTGCCCTCCGGCCGATGCCTGCCCCTCCGATCTTGATGGCCCTGAGCCATGATGCCTCCCACGTCGAGCCCGCTGCTGCCTGCGACGCCACTGCCTCTGCCAGCACGACGGCATCCAGGCTGATGGTAACCACCGACGCCGTCGTGCACGTGCCCTGCCCGATGATGCCGGCACATCTTCCATCTGCTGGGGTCCACTTGCTGTGTCGTCCACCCCTGCTGGACCTCCGACTCCCAACTGCGGCAGGGATGGGATCCCCACCGAGCTGGCTGCATTGGTCGGGGCAGGTCCACAGGGGGCCATGGTGGCATCTGGGCCGGAAGACGGCAAGGAGAACGACTGGTGGATAGCCTGCACAGAGGAGGAGAGGGCCGTCAGATTGGCCAACACATGCAGGAACCCCCCGAACATGGCCGATCCCAATTGGGCCACGTCGGCACGGTGCACTTCGTGATGACGTGCGTGCTCCTCCCGGGAAGCACGCACGGCATCACGAATCACAGCCGTGCGCATCGCGATCCCAATCAGGACCTGCTCCACGCGGCCAGGGGTTCCCACGGCCGCAGGTGGAGGGGAGTCAGTTGACATGGACATCCCCTCTACCTGCGGACGGGCCTGGGACGGGGCATCCCTGCTGGTGCATGGTGGTGCACTCACAGGGTCAGGGACAGCGACATGCACAGGCCCCTCCACGGTGACCTGTGCTGCCTCCTGCCCCTGGCCCTGGACTGCACCACTTGCACCAGCAGGGATGCTCCCACCAGGGCCCATGTGTGCACCAGTGTCGGCCTCCTCCTCCTCTGTGCAAACCACCAACCTGGATGGCTCCTCACCGTCTCCCGCCGTAGCAGGCCCCTGTGGGGGCTCACCCACCCCTTCCGCTGCAGCCGTGGGGGCATCCCCGCCGCCTTGCTCCACAGCGCCGTCTCCGCCCTCTTCTTCACTAGCCGCTGCGTAGAGGGAGACAAAGAACACAAGCATCAGGCTACTGTACAATGGTCCCCTAGACAGGAAGCAATAGCAGATGAGCACCCCTGTCAAAGTACACTTCCATCATGTCCCTCCACAACACATGGGTCAGTCCAGGCAAAACACACACAGTAACAGGCATGGTGCATGCCATGCACATTTCCATGCATGTCCAATTGACTCTTGAAACATTCAATGAAATGTAACTCACATGCATCATGGCTCATGCATATCACATGCACACACTACACCTCAGTCACATCCATCTGGCCACAATCACACCAAACACAGGCAAAACAAGGGTAAGGTGGGTGCGTCACTGAATCTGTGCATTGTCACACACATGAGTCATGCATCCATGGCATGCACAAGTCACAGACATGCAGGTCAGGCACACAGACATGGCTACCATATATGTACCTGGCATCAGCACCCATCCTCACCCCCATCCATGTCCAGGTACAGAGACTGGCATGCTCTCATGTCCCAAATCTGCATAGTGCTCCCCATGCCGCATTTCTACACATGCAACAACCATGTGGGTCACACATCACTGGTCGCACATGCATTACCATGATGTCCCAGCACACATACATGCATACATGGCACATGGCACACATACAGGCAAGTATCATAGAACCAGCACACCGCAACATGCCCTGTCTCACACAGTGATGCTTGGACACTTACCGCTCAACTCCAGACGGGTCTCCCTCTCAAGGATCTGGGCGTGGAGCGCTGGGCGTACGCGTTCCAGGACCCTCTTCTGGATGGAACTCATGTGGCCCCGGCCCCCCTCCACGAGGCGCCGGGCCTTCACAAGGGTCCTGGACCTCAAGTCCTCCCAGCGCTTCTTGATCTTCAAGACGTTGCGGGTTGCCACCCCCTCCGCGTTGATGGCAACCACACAGTCGGCCCAGATCCTCTCCCGTCCTTCCTTGCTGGCGCGGGACGATCCAAAGAGGGCATCATACTGCCCCAGGACATGCTCCACCAGGACACCAACTTCGGTGGCAGTGAAGCTGGTGCCCCTCTGCCCCTCTGGCCTGGGGTTGCCACTGGTGCCAGATGTAGAAGTGCCCGACATGGCAACCCCAGAGGCAGGTGTGGGTGGGCAACTGGGTCCTGGGGCTGGGCTGTGGAGCGATGTAATCCCAGTTGGGAGTCTTCAGTTCCAGCAGGGGTGGACACAGCAACTGGACCCCTGCAGATGGCTGATGTGCAGGCACCAAATGGCAGGGCACGGTGGCAGCAGGCAGGCAGGCAGGCAGGCAGCAGCAGATAGCACGTGGGAGGCTGCTCAGGGCACTTGGGGGGCAGTAACTCGGCCTTCGGGGCAGGAGCGTGGTGTTCCGTGTGTTTTCGGGTGGCCAGCTTGATACGGAGTGATTTGGCACGTGAAATTCCTGCACGTCAGCGTGAAATCCGAGGAAAGGCCCTTAGCGCGTAAGTGCGTCAGCACGCATACGCGATTCTATTGGACCAGAGTCCCTCATCGCGTAAGCGCGTCTGACGTGATCCGCACGGGCGTTCCCCACTCAGCACGTGAAGACGGAGCACACGTGGAAATCCTGCACGTCAGAGTGTCATCGCGTGTAATTGGCCAAAAGTGCGCGTACACGCCATTGGCCTATGTACGTGTATTTCATCGCGTGTAATTGGCCAAAAGTGCGCGTACACGCCATTGGCCTATGTACGTGTATTTCATCGCGTGTAATTGGCCAAAAGTGCGCGTACACGCCATTGGCCTATGTACGTGTATTTCATCGCGTGTAATTGCCCAAAAGTGCGCTTACACGCCATTGGCCTATGTACGTGTATTTCAGGGGCGCGCGGCCACTTACACAGGCAAGTACGTCAGCGCACCTGTATGCCTGCAGCGTGGGAATTTCCACACGCGATTGGAGTGGGAACTCGATTCCAGGGGTGCGAGGCTCACACGCTGCCTACTACACGCGCAAGGCATTAATTTGCGCACTTTTCAATAAACAAGCCAGATGCCAGGATGAACATACCGTTCCTAGCAGCAGTGGCAGTGGGCTACCAAAGGAGGATGAGGAGGAGAGTCAGGGCCAGAATATTCACACCCAGAACCAGCCTATTCGGGATGCCTGATGACCAGGTGTATGGGAGGTACAGGTTTCCAGCACACATCATACTGGACCTGGTCAGTGAGTGGGAGGATGACCTCACATCACCCACCCTGTGCTCCCAAGCACTCAGCCCCCTGCAGAAGGTCCTGAATGTACTGCACTTCTTGGCCACTGGATCCTTTCAGCGGACAAGTGCCATAGTGGGTGGTGTGTCACAGGCCACGCAGTCACGCTGCCTACACCAGGTCTTGAACATCATCACTGCACGGCCTTCAGTCCGCAGGCACATATATCTCCCCAGGACTCATGCAGAAAGGCGGACGTGCATCCAGGAATTCTATGGTGTGGCTCAATTCCCCAAAGTGCTTGGTGCAATTGACTGCACACATGTGGCTCTACGTCCACCCAGGGCAACAGAGCACATCTATAGAAACCGCAAGCACTGGCATTCCATCAACGTCCAAGTTGTATGCAATGCCAAGGGAATCATCACATCAGTATATGCCAACTATCCAGGGTCCACCCACGACAGCTTCATCTACAGAATGTCTACCCTATGCCGGGACCTAGAGGCTGGCCAGCATGGAGATACATGGCTGCTTGGTGAGCATGAATGCCACTCCACATGCATGCATGTCAGATACTGGGTCATGACACAACACCACTAATGATAGCCATCACCACCTCCGCAGGGGACAGTGCCTACCCTATCAGCCCCCACATGATGACCCCAATCCGGAACCCCACCACGCCACCCCAGGTAAGGTACAACACAGCCCACATTGCTACACGGGGCATAGTGGAGCGCACATTCGGAGTGCTCAAGTCACGCTTTCGCTCCCTTGACCGTTCTGGCGGGCAGCTGTTATATGCTCCCCGAATAGTGTGCAGGATCATAGTGGCAGCATGTGTCCTGCACAACGTTGCAACACGCCGGGGCCTGCCCGTGGACATGGTGGTGCCCCCACATCCACAACCACATGCACGCCCGCTGCGCATGGGAGGGGAAAGGGCACGGGGGGAGGCAGCCCGTACGCAACTGGTGGCCAACTTCTTCACCTAGGAATCACAGTGCTGGCTAGTGCACACTGCTCTGGCACATACCATCTGACAATCAATGATGACTCTACCTGACAATGTCTGAAAATTACTTGACAATGAACTGTCAGATACACATCAGCCTGAGATTGTTAACATGGAAGTGTCAATATGTGTGCACCCCTAGCTACACATACACCAGCTATGCATCACAACGCAAAGACACAACTCCATCAATCTAAAATGCATTGCCACAGGCGATTCACTACATGACAACATTGCCATGTCACCCACTCCCTTCACAGTCCCGCCACTGAGGACACCATGTCATGGTATGTGACAGCAAACAAACTGGCCATCACAACATGACACCAGTGTCACAAATAGCAGTGCCCCAAATGGAACATAGCCGCACTTGAGCAGCTAACCGCCCTGGAGCCACTACTACACACCTGTGTAAGAGTAATTTCTATCAAATTACACACCAACCCACCCTGAAGCCCACCCAAACAAGACACATTGCATGTAATCAATGGTAGTCTCATTACCTGATTCAGCTGGTATGTCCTCACCGTCCAGATGTACAGTGATGGCGCCATGCAAAAGTGTCAGTGCACATCTACCGACATGTAGTCTGACTCCAGAGAGTATGCCCTTGTGAAGATCTGTGTGAAATACCTGCAAAACATGAGCAACATATGTAAGTAGAGGCACATATCATACCATCATGCATAGTTAGGTGCAACAACAATGAACACTATGAATGTCTACACAGTATTGACTATGGACTGGCCAACAGCTCATGGGAGTCCAATGTCACCGTGTAATTTGCTGTCACTTGGGCACACCCTTTGCAAGCCCATGGAAACGGAAGCAGGAGGGGTGTGGATGTCTGCTACCCAAGCATCGAAACCAAACTCAGGACAAGCCTGCATGTGCCCAGCCACAATACAGTGTATGCCCAGGTACCCACACAAGGCAACACTCTTGCAAAATAAAAATGAAAAAGAGAAAAAATGGCCATGAAAGGGCCGGCGGGGGGGGGGGGGGGCACCTATGAGGTCCGAGGACAGGATGCACGCCACAATCCACCTGTGTGGATCATGGGAAAGGAAAACACCCCATAGGCTCGTGGCCCACACGGCTACTCTGTTGTGGGAGATGAGTCGCTATGGCTCTGCCCAGACCCTGCAGCTGACTCTGGAGGTGGGGGAGCTGCCTCAGAAGATGGTGTGACAATGGGAGGCAGCCCACGCAAAGCACGAGTTTGCTCCTCCATGGCTGCAAGCAGGCGGGTCTGGTAGTTCTGGTTCTGGGTTATAATCATGCGGAGGTCCCCATGCAGTAACTCCCGGGATGACCTGACCTCCGCACGAGTTGCCTGCATCTCGGCCGAGAGCGTCCGTGTCAGACGCTCCAGCTGCTCCTCTGTCCTTCTATGGGATGAAGCCTCAAGCTCTAACAGGGTCGACCTGAGGTGACGGAGTTCTTCCCTCAGGGCTTCCCTGTGGCGCTGGGACTCCATGGAAAGTGATTCCCGCAGAGTCGCCAGTGCCGCCCGCCTGTCCATGTTGGACGCCAACATATCCTCCCTGTGTGCCTGGCAGATGGACTCTGTAGCCTGCTCCAGTCGCTCCATCAGCCTTTCTGGGGGGACAATGGAAGTGGCCACCCTATCCATGGCCTGTGCAATCATCTCGGATGATGCTGCCTGTTGGGTGGCCATACCGTAGATGGATTGCTCCCATACGGTATTGCCAGGTGGCATACGGCCACCACGTTGACGGGCACCACACCTGCCTGGGGCAAGGCGGACTGCGCCTTGCTGTGCCGGCAAGGCCTCAGGCTGCAGGACTGCATTCCCTCTCTGATCTGCAGCCCCAGGAACAGGATCAGAGATTGGGTGGTGTGGCCCTGCATCCGTAACCACCGGAGGCTGATCTGCCGACACTGACATCCCCATTGAGGCCAATGGCCTGGCTGCAGGTGGGTCGGACAGAGGAGATTCTCTCCCAAGAACACTCACCTGCGACTGCACATAGGTGTCATCCTCCGAGTCTACACCTGAATACTGCTCGGGGGAGGAACCCCCAGAGACACCCCTCGACAGCACGGCCTGCAGCACTTGTGGGTTTTCACCCACAAACACACCACGTCCCTCACTTGTGGTAGGTCGGCCCGGGTTGCCCTCCTGGGACGGCTCCACCACCACATCCCCAGCATCAACAAGTGCTTCGTCCCCTGCAAAGACATGAAAGAGAAAAATGGAAACAGGCATTAGCACCATGGCATGCAACAAGGGCTGATGAACAACATAGGCAGTAGTCCTACGACACATGTCCTACATGACTGGGAGTCCTCCTATGCATTCACCATCACTGGGTCTGTAGGGGAGGCTCAGGGCATACTATGTACTGATTGGAGAGCAACGCCTGCTCACCTTGATGCCTAGCACTGCCATCACACATTGGGCGGTGATTGCCATGTCAAAGGCACATGCCATCACACACATGGCATGTGACATAGCCACCAAGTGAAGAGGGAGAGGAGGGCTACTTTTTTGGATTTCAACCACTCTGGTCCTGACATTGCATCGTCACATCAATTAGTATACATGTTGTACATGGATCTGCTAGTCCAAATTGGCAACGATGCACAGTGCCTTGTCTACATCAACATAATGCAGTAAACATTGTGATTCCACCTCCCCAACACCTGTAACGGAATAATTTTGCATTCGTGAAGCACCGGTCAAGTAATGTTTGTAGGTGCAGCGGAGCACTGAGGGGTGGTGGGGCAGAAGGGGATGCCAGTCAACAATACTACTGGTGCTGGTGTCATTCATGTCACGCAAGTGCAGGGGTGGGTGGCACAATGAAGTGCAAGGGGGAGTGGCGGCTGGAAGTGCTGTACAAGGTAAGTAGGACTTGACGTCAAGGGCAGATGGTGTTAGGCGCAGACAAGTGCTGGGGGGGTGGCCTATAGGGGTACAGAGACAATCATGCTGTGCTGTGGGCTCGGAGGGGACAGGGGAGGTACACACTGCTTCTGGCTCGGCAAGGTCCTTTCAGATTTCTATGTGTCCTGCAGAGTTGTCACATGCCGCAGATATGTGCCCTTGGATTGGGGATCTCATCTTGGTGAGAAGGGTGAGGCGCTATTGCCTTTGGAGCATGTGGCAGGCCAGTTTGCCAGAGGATGGCCATGATGCAGGACATTCCCTCTCTGCCACCCGGCACCTGTGGTTTGGGTTCCCAAGATCCGAGTCATGCCAGGACTCTGCATTGGCATGGGGCTTCAGACAGGTGGTCATGACCGTGGCAAAGACATCCAGTGTACCTGACATGGAGTGGAGCATGGAGTGGGCCCTGTCAGGATGGGAGTGAGCCTAAGGGGGAGCTGGATGGGGGGGAGATTTTGGCAGCATGAGCCTCGACTGACACACACTTCATGGGTCGGAATACCAAGAAGGTGTGTGACAGTGGTGAGGGTGGCTTTGCCTGTGGGGTGTTGAGGGTGAGCTGGGAGGAGAGGAGAATGTGATCACTCCAGGAGAGAGGAGTGCAGAGATGGACGGAGAGGGGAAAGTCAGATGAGATCAGAGCATCAAGAGTGTGCCCTGCAGAATGAGTAGGGACAGACGGGAGTCTAGAGGGTGAGAGGGAGTTGCTGAGGTCACAGAAAGGTCACGTGGGGGCGTCAACAGGCATGCAGGTGGATGCGTACCGCACCAAGGATGAGGAATTCTGTGTCTGGGGACATGAGTGAGGAGGAGAGGTGAGGACACTCAGAAAGGAAGTAGTACATTTGACCAGTTTTCCCAGACACAGTACGCACTGTTTGAGAATGTCAAGGTGTGGTGGACAGAAACCTCACACAAGCCATTCCAGAGTGGAGTAGGTCTAAGTAGGTGTGACAGTGGCAGGAATACCCTCAGGGAAGCCAAGGGCACACCCCCCCTGCACAGTAGTGGCGGGCCAAGGAGAGGGTCAAGGATGCAGACAGAGCTGGCCGTCAGACATGTTTCCATGAGACCAAGGATGTCAAGGTGCATAACCTCATGTAAGTGACAGTTATCGGAGGAATGCCTGATGCAGCCGCAGTGAAAGGAGTGTAATTGTGGAGGAGGTTGACAGCCTTGTAGGACTTACGGGGAGTGCTAGAGATCAGAGGTGCCGCATGTGTAGGAGTTGGAGTGGGAGGCGGAGAAGGTTCATGGGAGGGTGCAGGGAGGCAGTGCAGGATTGATGAGGAGAGAGGAGGGGGGACAGCAGGAGAGGTAAGGAAGTTGATGAGATGTGGGTAGCATTTCTCAAGGAGATTGAGGTTGGCCTAAGGGCCTTGGACTGAGACGCTCCCATTACCATGCACATCAATAGTGGTATCTGAGGATTGGAAGGAGGCCAGGAGTACACCCCAACGGGTCCCACCTATGATGGTGGAAGAGGAGCAAGGAGAGAGGACAGGGACCATGTGAAGGGTCTATGGGACAGGCAAAGGCATGTATGAGCAGATGTCAGTGAGAGTTAGCTTAGAGTAGGCTCAGATGCACTGGTCAGCAATAGGGTGGGTCGCATTGGAGGGCAGGCTGCCCTCATTTGACTTTTGGCAAGCAGGTGTCGTGCGTAGGGCACGATGGTCTGAACTGTAGAAGTCATGGAAGATAGACCATGAAGAGCAGCATGGAGTGTGAGGGAATGGGGCTCGAAACCAGACGGTACCAAAGGACCCAGGAAGGAGGTGGATGTCAAGGCTACATCCACAGTATGACTGCATGTTGGTAGGCATTTATATACAGAGGACGCATTAGCATGTGGTATCATTGCATGTCAGGCATGTGAAGATGAAACTTGAATGGCTGGGGGAAAGGAGAGGAATGGTATGTAAGACATCAGATGAATAGACAGGGGAGTATGAGCAACAATGTAGTGACAAAATTACTAATCAAGGGCAACTTCCATGGTGTTGGCCCATATGTGCACTGTTGCCAGTAGGGATAGTGCTGTGGCCAGATGGTGTTGCACTGAACATACTGGATGAGGCACATGGGTGCCACTATCAACTCTGCCACACACCCCCTTGACAGGCACCCAACATGAATGCTTCACACACACACCATGCACATGGATAATACACACATGCATGTGCACTCACCGGATGATGCCTCGTAATCAGGGAGGTCTCCCACACCTTGGAGTTGTCCCTCGGTGACGTAGGATCCAGCTACGGACTCGTGTGGTGTGAGTTCTATTTCCTGTGCTGGGGACCCACCTCCAGTCACCAAGGTTGCGGCATGACTTGAGGCCAGCTTATCCTTTGCCCTGCGCTTAAGGTCATTCCAGCGCTTCTGGCAATCACTAGCTGTGCGCCTCACTACTCCAAGGGCACTTATTCTGTCAGCAATGGTCTGCCAGTGTGCCTGGCGTCTGGCATGTGTGGTCTTGGACCCTGCAACGATGACCATTTCCCTATCATGATCTGACACATACTGAACAAGTGCATTAAGTTCGGCGTCTGTGAAGCTTGGCTTCCTTGATGGGCCGGACTGTGCAGCCGTGTCTGGGGCATCAGCCTGTGCCGGACGTGCACTCTTCCTCTTGCGCTTGGAAGGGGGTGGGGATCCAGAGTGTCCTACGCCGCTGTGGACACTAGGGGCAGGAGCCGTGGTGGACTCTGTACTGGGTGTGTGTGATTGCCCACTCAGCATGGGAGTAGGTGCAGGCATTGGGGGTAGTGGGATGGGGTCAGGCCTGATCTGAGGTGCATGAACTAGGACCGACACAGTCTTGGCAGGGTGTATGAGAGGTGGGGTGGATTGAGCCACACCCTGGCTACGGGGGCCAGCAGATGACCTATCTGGCATAGATGCGCGTGCCCTGATGACACCAATGTGCACCGGTGCACGTGCAGTGGACCTGCTGACCTGGATGTCAGCGATGGAATCACCCTCGGACAGGTCTGGTGCCACAATGGCCTGGTCCGACATGGGCTGATCAGGGTTGGTATCAGCCACATGACTCTCAACTGGGGGGGGGGGGGCATGGGTGTCCCTGACTGTTCCTCCAGACTGGGGGGAACAGGGGCGCCCTGCAAGTCACAACCACGTCCCCTGTTGGATCCTCCACGGCCACCACGTGTGGCTCGGCCACCTTTGCCACCCTTACGGCTTGCACGCCTCCCAACCATGGCACTGATGGTATTGTGCGTATGGGAGTGGGTGTGCACAATTGTCCTGGGCAATTGGGTGTCAAAGGGGTTGGGTACCAGATGGTATTCGTACCCTAGTGCAGTGGCAAGGCTATATGACACCCCTGGGGAAAGATGACGGGTCACGCAACGCACAGGCACCCCAAAAAAGTTAAGGAACGTGCACAATACCCCTCCTAGACCACGTGTGCTGATGGAAAACCCTGCACTACGCTGTGGCATCCAGTAACACAATGAACGTATGCGTGTCACACGCGGCCTAGATTGACCTCTGAAGGGGTAGGCTACACACGGGGCAAGCACAGATGTTAGATACGTGCGTGACTCACCGTCTGCCAGGTAAAAGAGCGTGAAAAAATAGCACTTTTGGTTGGCAACACCCCCGCCAAAAGAAGAGGTGTACGCTGTCTGAGGAGACAGGACAACTGTAGAAGGGGACACTGTTTGAGGGAACAGGCCCAGGAAAACCAGTACAAGAGGAAAAAGAGAAAAGAGCTGTCAGAGGTAACAGGGAGTACGAACTGGAAACGCCGTGAAGTAAATCGCGTGTGAAACGACAAGAAGTACCGAATTCACCCACTCGCTCTCCACGAAAAGCACGTACAAGGAAATTGTGTTCAACACTACCTTTTATACAGGCCCACACGTACATCGTCACTTACGGCGTGTACGTGCTTGGCCCATTTTCACCAATCACACGCTTTGGCACTCCTGCGTGTAGCTCTCTTTTCACCAATCACACGCTTTGTCACTCCTGCATGTGGATCCTTTTTCACCAATCACGCGCTTCGACACTCCTGCGTGTAGCTCACTTTTCACCAATCACACGCTTTGTCACTCCTGCATGTGGATCCTTTTTCACCAATCACGCGCTTCGACACTCCTGCGTGTCGCTCACTTTTCACCAATCACACGCTTTGTCACTCCTGCATGTGGATCCTTTTTCACCAATCACGCGCTTCGACACTCCTGCGTGTCGCTCACTTTTCACCAATCACACGCTTTGACACTGCACGTGCAGGTAACTATTGACGCACATATGCTGGTGACGGGTTTTCGCGCGATGAGTGTGGGGTTTTCAGGTGCAAAATCACTCCCTATCAGGCTGTCCACGCGTTCTAACACGAAAGACCACGCTCCTGGCCAGGAGGCCAAATTTAAGTCCCCAAGAAGCCTGAGCACGCTCCCACCTGCCATCGGCTGCTGCCTGACTGCCTGCTGGCCACGTGCCCCACAGTGCTGGTGGGTGGGGGTGGTGGGAGACATGGGTGGGGGCCTGGTGGAGGGTGCCCCTGGTGGATGGGGGTTGGGGGTGGTGGGAGACATGGATGGGGGCCTGATGGCAGGTGCCCCTGCACTGCTGGGGGGTGGGGGTGGTGGGAGACATGGGTGGGGGCCTGGTGGAGGGTGCCCCTGGTGGATGGGGGTGCAGGGGGACATGATCAGGTGTGCAGGGTAGTCCACTGTTTTGTGGGCTGCCTGCAGGGGCCGGGGAGGGTGTACAGGGTACACCTGTGGGGGCCCACCCAGCCTATTCGCATGTGATAATTCCCACGCACCCCTGTGATACACGTACCCTGGCCAATCGCGTGTTGAACTTCCCGCTACCCCTGTAATACACGCACCCTGCCTGTTCGCGTGTGATGATTCCCGCGTACCCCTGTAATACACGTTCCCTGGCCTATCGCGTGTTCTACTTCACGCGTCCCCCTGTAATACACGTTCCCTGGCCCATCGCGTGTTGAACTTCCCGCTACCCCTGTAATACACGCACCCTGGCTGTTCGCGTGTGATAATTCCCGCGTACCCCTGTGATGCACGTTCCCTGGCCTATCGCGTGTTCTACTTCACGCGTCCCCCTGTAATACACGTTCCCTGGCCCATCGCGTGTTGAACTTCCCGCTACCCCTGTAATACACGCACCCTGGCTGTTCGCGTGTGATGATTCCCGCGTACCCCTGTAATACACGTTCCCTGGCCTATCGCGTGTTCTACTTCACGCGTCCCCCTGTAATTCACGTTCCCTGGCCAATCGCGTGTTGAACTTCCCGCTACCCCTGTAATACACGCACCCTGGCTGTTCGCGTGTGATGATTCCCGCGTACCCCTGTGATTCACGTTCCCTGCCTAGTCGCGTGTAGTACTTCCCGCGTACTCCTGATTTGGAGATTGCCCGCTTTGCTTTCCTTGTTTGCCTGCCCTGTGAAGTGGTCCGGGGTTAGCGCAGCCCTTAGCGATGATTTAGCGCTTTTGATGGCTTTTCCGTGCGCGAGGGCGTTCTTGGGGGCGTTACTGGCGCTGCTGCAGGCTCGCTGCGATTCTCTGCGCCACGGCTGTTTTGGGAGCTTGGAATCCATGAATACGCTGTGCGCGGAAATCTGTTTTAGCGCACGTGCCTGGCGCAGACTATCGCAGGCGCACGCTGTGCGCCAGCCGCGTGCGCTACTTGTGCGCTGGATTCTATGAATTACCCTGTTAATTTTTTGGTTTGTGTTTTCTAACCTTCCAACTCAAAATGATCATAAGGTATTAGTTCACGACCTTCCAATGAAAGCCATACAACATGGAATGCATAGGATCAGTAGATGTACTTTGAAGTTGCAGGAATGCAATTTCATATGTGGTGTAAAATATGTAGTAACTGATATTTTATCGTAGTTACCAAATAATGTTCCCCGTGATAAGTTTGGTGTTATCTCAGCAATAAATTGGCAGAGATTCCACCAAACTGTATTACCGTTACCGCACTTGGTCCAGCAGCATTACTGCCGGATTCCAAGTGGAGGTAGGTTGTTAGTCCTCATTAATTGGAGTCCCAAGGATTCCATGGGGGATTATGACGGTATTACTGCTGGTGGTAATTCTGCCAGCGATAATAACGCTGAATTGGCCGATTTGGGGCAGTAAGTTAGCGGAATTACCTCCAGCTTCTTCCTGAAGGTTTTTCCTCCACCTTATCCCCAAACATGTAGTTGGGCGGTGCGATAATGTGGCAGTAACGGTATTACAGCTACATTTCTACTGCACCGCTCAACTTATAATGGAGCCCAATGACTCTGAGACCAAGTTATTTCCAAGTACTTTATTCAGAGTAAACTTGTAACGACCCCATGCAGCTTCTGCTTTAACTGCCCATCTTAACATTCCCGTACAACTGTTCCTCCAGTATTATCCACCTCTACCTCATCAATTTGTATTAATTTACACATACTTCTATTCGATCAAGCTTTCATCCATCCTCACACTAATTGCCACATTACTACACACAACACCAATCCTAAACGTTAATCTAAATGGATTTGATCTACAATTTGAATTAGATTTGTCAAAGACTGAATGTATTTAAAGCATTTGTTAAATAAATAGAAAACAGTTTGTTGCCATAAAAATACAAACAATAAGGAAAATCGCATAAGGTTCAACAAGATAAAAATATGATACATCTAGTTCAAAACAATCCATATATAGCTCATCAGTGACTTTTTACAACACGAATATTGATGAATTAAAGGACATCCAAAAAACACTGAGATAATACATATTACAAAATCACAGACATGGTTTATAAATAAGTGTAAACCAGACACTCATGAATTCTAGAAATGTGTCCAAAGTGATTTGACATGGCAGGGGAGAAAAGGTGTACCTACCCGTACGTTTACAAATCCTAAATCTTGACATGAACCAAAGAATCTATGGAGTTAGTCATCTGCCAACTTGGGTTTCGTTATCCGGGCTTCACAATTTCTATGCCCAGCCTTCCCCAGGGCAAATCCTATTCTGTTACAAAGGAGAATTTCGAAACCAAACTACAATTAATCAAAAACATGTATTTTTTATTTTTTATTCTTGTCAGCTCTAAAGCCCATACAATCATTAATTTCAAGTGAAATTCATCGCAATAAGGAGCACGCACCTGCTGCTCTGCACAAGGCTTTTTAGTTGTGAAGAAGCTAAATAAAGCAACAATAGACTTGCCCCCTGCTTCCAAGTCCTGGAGCACACCATATGCCAGAAGCAGGGATTCATATCATAAGGCACTATCGTTTTGGTGCATATAGAAAGTATTGAAAACAAATATAAAAAACCTACCTGCTGGTAGGCTTCAGAAAGTTTAAAATGAATAATTTGCCACCTGAAAAGGCAAGGACAGCGTTCGCTTTTCTAACGTTACCACTAATCGTCAATCGATATCAAGTAAAGGAGAGACAGTGCATTTAACATTGTACCTAAGTAAATTGTTTCTACAGAGCAAGCAGTAAGAGCTAGTCTAGAGCTTACCCGCATAATGCAACCCATTAGTTACATGGGGATGACTCGAACAACGCAGCTTGTCGATGCACAGCACTTCATTTTCCTCATCCTCCCGCGCAGGAGCGATTCTGAGCTGTTTTATGTGGAAGCACTGTGGGAAACTGAAAGAGCAACTAGAGCCGGTATGCCTGATGAAAGTGGCCTTGCATAGTGGCCATTTTGGCTGTCAAAATTCATTGAGTTCAGACGTTCTAGGAAAACTGAGCATATAACCTGAAAGTTCATTCTCATAAAGGGAAGTACGATCATCCTAGAATTGGTGACCATTAAAGGTCCTCATTTAAACCTGTTTGGTGTGTTTGTAAATGGTGAATCCAAATTTGTTCCAGTCTTAACAGCCTACTGCTCATAGAGTTATTGTGTCTATCAGCAGTCAACTTATCTATGACCATCCATCTGAGATCTTGATCGTCATGATATTCATACGACCCGTCCCCTTTCCTCCATCCTTGTGGGCATCAACCAACATGGGGATGGTGGTACTGGAACCATTGACAGCATAAAATGTGAGCTTCCCCTTTAAATTTAGCATTGCGTGCAGGGTCACGGCCCTGGGCATGAGAACAACCCTGGGGCCCTGCCCTCCAGCGGCTCACCCCAATCCCTTTTTCCACATGAACGTTGTCGGACCTGGCAGCTTGTTGCAGACACTTTTTAGGTGGTTCACATGCTCCCCATTCTTTTTCAATTTCTTCACCTCCCTTTGGTGCCTTGTCTCCCCAAGTGCATGTCGGTAGCAGGAGGCTTTCCGAGATGCGCATATTGCTATCGTTCATTCCCATGCACTCTGCCTTGAGTGCCTGGGGCCCAATCACTGCTGGGACACGTGCACAGCTTGCAGTTGTCTCGGACATCATTCATTGAAGAATCGTCTTTCCCGCTGGAGGAGGATCTTCCACACTTCACCTCCCGATCACCTGAAGGACTTCGTGGCTAAGGCCTCGTGTCACGAGAAGATAGATCCTTTATTCTCTAAGGCACCCCAGCCTGGAGATGCCTTTCTGGGCCTCTGGCTGGGATTGGTCACCCAGACTCTAAAACAGGTGGAAGGCCCAAGGCCAGTAAGCTACCGGCTCCCTCTGGGCATGCCACCGAGGGGCGATCCAGCTCTTGTTCTGCTTCTTCAGCGCTGGTTCCAGACGCAAGCATGAGGCTGCAGTCCCATATGACTACAAGCTCTACAGCTGAGGGCATAAAGCCTCCCGGAGCCCACTCCGAGGTCATTGCACATGGGGACAAATCGACTTCCAGCCAGCTGGCTGAGGGCTGTAGGCTTACCAGAGCCTTCTCCGAGGTCGGCGCTTCTGCTTCAGGGTAGGGTCATAAACAGGCCCTGACTATGTTGGACCCAGCTTGCGTCCCGGGCCCTTCATGCCCTCCCTTTCTGGGTGTGGTGTAAGCCCCCAAAATGGGAGACAAGCACTTGGAAGAGCATGCAAGCCCAACGGCCATCTTAGATTCTGACAACAAGCCACCAGCAGCCCCCTCAGAATGGATGGTTCAGAGCAGTTCCAGTCCACTTCCATCGGGCTTCGGCTCAAGCTTTGGGTGGGTGGTCCCCACAGGGCAACCTATATTCCAACCAGCCAGATATCCTTCCCAGATGACTCGGATTGCTGAGCCAGACAGGAGGCACAGTGCATCGGAGGACTGGGACCCGTCCTCGCGTGACCCAGCGGCCTGCGAGGACCGTTTTTTCGAGCGCTTCATTTTGCTTATATGCTCTCAGCAAATGGAAGAATTCCTTAAGGAGCTCATTAAAGAGGTGGTGAAAGGAAAGCATGGTATCAGGGTAAGACAGACACAAGTGATCACAGTTCAAGGATGTTTATTAAACTGTAAAATGGGTGAGATAAATGCCTAATAACCTAAATCTAAGATGGGAGCAAGCTACAACCATTAAATAATAATAATACAGTCCTAGTAGAAATAAAAAAGGGTCTACATTAAGAAAACCTATTGCCAATCCTTAGCGCTAGGCTACAAAATAGTGTGGGATAATGTTCACAAGAAAAGAAAGCAGTGTTCTCAAAAATTATAAATCAGGATGTTATGGCCGGGGTCTCCCTTCCCCGTGTTTGAAGCACGGGACAAGGCAGGACTCTCCTGCACAGCACACTTTGGGGCTTCTCCAGCCCAAGCTTACAGTTACTTTTCTCAATATCAGGGCCTTCTGTGCCCAAGTCTCTTGTATGCAAAGTCTCTTGCTTCAGGGCCTGATGTATCATAAACAACAAAACAAAAGTTCCTTCTATTAATTTTCACATGGGGCGATTACTCTTCACTGAGTATCCCCCTC
This sequence comes from Ambystoma mexicanum, assembly GCF_040938575.1. Classification (NCBI taxonomy): domain Eukaryota; kingdom Metazoa; phylum Chordata; class Amphibia; order Caudata; family Ambystomatidae; genus Ambystoma; species Ambystoma mexicanum. Next base: position 1,361,655,782 of record NC_090930.1, on the reverse strand, counting down.
AGCCGGGCTCCGATCCTTTTCACAACGTTAGCCTCCCTCAAGGAGCGGGGCGTCCATTAGAGTCTTTCGAATGAGCTTCCACCTGGCGCCATCCCACTCTAAACCTGATACCTCATTTGTTCATGAAAGACCTTTGTCTATTATCTTCTTTTGTTTACGCAAATATTGCCACTGCAACCCTGAGTTTACCACAGTCCACTATCAGTTTCTTCTGACTCACCAGCTGTGCTGAACTCATTGGCTTTTCTTCCACTGGAGTCAAGGACAGTACCACCGTGGCAAGTGCTTCTCTACGCCCTGGCTATCAGTGCGGGGGGCGGGGGTGTACCGTTCTGTCACACCACTCGCCAGCTGCGATTCCTGGTCTTACGTTTCTTTTATCAAAGGCTTCACAGGTCTGGGTTGAAAAGGGCAAGGGCAACTCCCTCTTTGTCATCCTTCCGGTTTCCACTGCCTTTCTCCTACGTTTGAACTGCTGTCCTGGAATAGCTGCTTCCTCGTGCGTTCGGCCTTGCTCAAATTGTGCTCTTGTGCTCTGCCTTTTAGCCCTGTGAGGAATGGAAAGGGCCATCAGATGTGTTTTGGTTTCGGCAATTGTTGACTCTGCTGGACCCTTGTGTTGGGACATGTCAGGTAAATGGCTCTGGTGTTAGTCCGTTGTTTTTCGCGTTGTGAGAAAGTGTTTGTGTAGGAAAAGGGGGGGGGGTTAGAGTTTCTCAATATCCTACGGTGTAGGATGGAGAAAGGGTGTCAAAAGTAAGGGGGTACTGAGTCTCACACTTCGGTGTCGCACTTCCACTCCCCGAAGACCCCCCCATCTAGGTGATCCTTCAGCGCTGGTCCACCCCCAGGAACTTGATCCAATAGCGTTGGTCGTGTCCTGGCCACCTGGATGACAGATCCTCGGGGACTAGCAAGTGAGACACCTTTAGGTTTTCACAGTGGTCCCCCAAGTGTTGCCTACAAGACCTCTCCCTTTGGGTCCCCCACCAGTTCCACTGGGGGTTCCGGTACTGCAGCCTGTGGCCACCCCAGTCTCGGTTCCCCTCCTATACATCTTCTACCTCCACAACCGGTAACAGGTCTGCCTCCACCATCGCAGCCGCCTTTGCAGCAGACTCCCATTGCCTCGGCCAGCCCTCTCAGGGTATGGATCGGGGGGGGCTTCTTCCGGCTCTGCCGCAGCACCCGATACGAACAGGGATGATGATGATGCACAGGAGGAGGAGCCCTAGCTTCAATCTATAGGGCCTAGTGGAGTTGCTATGTGTGTCTCATCCTGAACAAGCCCCCCAAGAGTCAGGGGTGCTGGCAGAGGTGTTGGCCCTGCATGCCACCGGCCCCTCAGGCATTCCTCTGCAAAAAGGCATCCTTTCTTTAGCCATTAAGGTCTGGGAAAAGCCTTGGGCCACCGCTCAGATCAGCAAGAAGCTGGATGGCCGCTTTCGGCTCCTGGAGGGGGAACCAGTCCGCCTAGCATCTCACCCTCAGCCACACTCCTCAGTCGTTCCGGCTGCGTCTTTCTATTCAAAATCTTCTTCGTCTTCTGCGACCAGTGCTGCATCCAACTGTTTGGCTAAGAAGGACAAGGTGCTTGAGTCTGTCGGCAAGAGAATGTAAATGATGGTCTTTATCTTTGCAAGGCTAACTCCGATACCATTCTTGCGGAGGCAAACCAGAATTTATGGTGGGAAATTGGGGACTTTCTCCCATGCTTATGCAAAGAACTCATGGTGGCAACAGTAAAGACAGACACAAGTTATCACAGTTCAAGGTGTTTATTGAACAATGAATGCAGGGTGGGAAAATGCTTAACCTAAATCTAAAATGGGAGTAAGCGTCGACCATCAACGAAAAATAAGGCAGTCCTAGTGGCGTTGTGTCAAAATAAAAAGGGTCTAAACTAAGAAACCTATTGCCAAACCTTACAACTAATACAAAAATGGTATGGGATAGTTTTCAAGAAAAAGGAAGAAGTATTCACAAAGAATATGTCAGGATGCGGTAGCTTGGATCTCCCTTCCCCATGGTTTCAACACAGGATAAGATGGGATCTTTGAGCACAGCCCACACTAGAGGTTTCCCAGCACGAGTTAACTTTTCCGTATCAGCTATCAGATTCTTCAATGGTTAAGTCTCTTTTCAATAAAAAGTCTCTCGCCTTCTTGGCCTGATGCTCTCAAAAAAAAAACACAAAGGTTCTGTTCGACAAACACTTTAGGTGATGATTTCACCTCTGGGTCCCCCTCTTCTGTGTGCTGACCCTTCAGAACATTTTGGGTGATGGTTTCACCCCTGGGTCCCCCTCCTCTGGGCGTTGACCCTTCACAATCGTATTCCACAAATCAAATAACAGTTCTTTTTCTTAATGCACTTTGGGTGATGGCTTCACCCCTGGATCTCCCTCGTTCCGGCTCAGATCCCTCTCGACTGTTGGCCTCCCTCCACCGGGTTCACTATGGCTTTCAACAAATCTTCTGCTATCGTTCTCATACAACGTTTTTTCAATAGTTCGCTGTGAACCTCCCTTTCTGGGGTTCACTTGATTAGGGTGCTACTGGCTCATCCTTGGGTCCCCCTCTTCCGGGCGCAGACCCTCCTTAATTTTCAGCCTCCCTCCACCGGGTTCACTATGGCTTTTCCAGCATTCACCAATCTTAATGTCTTTATAAACAGTTCACCATAGACATCCCTCGGCTCTGTTCACATTTGGCAACACACTGTTTCCTGGGACTTTAGACTTTGCCCCCTCTTCATCAGCATCCCTCTTCTGGGTTCACTCTTGCCAACTCCACATTCATATTTGCTTTCGATGTTTACAGGATTCACTTCCCTTGCTTTTTCACGGGATTCACTTCCCTTGCTTTCTTTATCGTTCTTAGGTCAAAGGCTTTCGACTGTACGTGGATTTTGCTTGACCTCCTGTATAACACAACCGCATACCATTTAGGTTCACCAACATATCTATATTAGAAACTGAAAAGGACTTGTTATCCCTGAAACCATCGAAAAGCCAAGGTGACAGTTGCCCGGCTCAAGTCATTAAGGGTGTAGCTGGAGATTTAGCACCCTTCATATCTAAATTAATCAACGCCTGCTTCAGTTCCAGTACTGTACCTACAAACCTTAAGGAATCTTGGGTACTGTCCCTCCTCAAAAAACAGACCCTTGACCCAGACATCCCCACTAATTATAGGCCCATCATCATTTTCTCCTTAGAATATCGACAGAGTAGTCTACCTCCAGATCCAAAGCTATCTGGAGTCAAATGAACTACTAGGATCACAACAATCAGGTTTCAGACCATTACATGGTACTGAAACGGCTCTAATTGACCTTAAAACACAAATTGACGAGTTGAAGAATAAAGGTAAAACAGCTATGCTCCTCCTCCTTGATTTATCGGCAGCTTTTGACCTGGTGGATCATGCAGTGTTATGCAACCATTTAGCGTCCGCCGCCCATTTCTCAAGTGAAGCTATAGCCTGGGTACAATCCTTCCTAGCTAACCGTACAATGAGTGTTTTCCCCCCTAGCTTCAGCGGACCCAATACAAATCACCTGTGACGTCCCACAAGGTTCATGTGTCTCCCCTACAATGTATAACATCTTCACTAAGCCACTCTTCGACAAAACTTGACAGACTGGGGGTAACCTATACCAATTATGCTGACGACACGCAGATCCTCATACCGCTATCTGGCAATTTTGTTGAAGACACAGCTTTAGTAAATAAGATTTACCTTCTCATTCAGGCTTGGATGGCCTCCCACGGCCTCTGCCTCAATGACGACAAAACAGAGAAACTGATCCGAGAAACTAACCTTAAAAAACGCAACCCCAACTATCTCGCCTTCAACATAGAGGGCAACATAATTAAAGTGGCAACCGAGGTAAAAACACTAGGTTTCTACCTTGATTCCACATTATCTCTCAAAAAACAAGTCAACACCCTGGCTTCCTCTACAGCATACACCTGCAAACTAATCAGGACCTGCAGACCCTATCTTTCCAAAACTAATTGCATCACACTAGCCAATGCACTAATAATGTCCAAGTTGGACTATTGCAACGCCCTTTATGCGGGCGCCAATAAAACGGTCATAAACAAAATACAAATACTGCAAAATAATGCCCTTCGAGCAGCCCTGGACATACCCTGCAGAGCTCACATCTCTAATTTCAGGAAAGACCACTACTGGTTAAAAATCAGCAACAGAGTGCTCCTCAAGACGTTATCTCTCACCCACAAAGGACTGAACAACACTGCACCTCCCTACATTTCGGCTAGACTGACCAGAAAATCCTCCAGTCAACATACTAGAGCCTCTAACCATCTCCTACTAGAAACTCCCAGATTTAGGCGAGCTAAATCGGGTGGTGCTAGCTTCCCGGTCAGAGCCGCCCAAGCCTGGAACGCACTCCCCATTGCATTAAGAGTTAATCTACCCTACTCTAGATTTAGATGTAAGGTGAAAAATTGGCTCTGGGCCAACGACAAATAACAAACTGAGCCCTTGCACTAGGTCCAGGGAGCATTGCACTCTACTGCCTCGACTCTAGACCTTCTCATCACCAACTCTGGGCTGCGTGATATCTTTATCTTGTACTTTTTGTATATATTTACTGTAAATATGCTATTCTGATTTGTATTGCATCAGCTGTTTGTATCCTCTGTATGTAACCTAAGCTTAAGTAATCTTGTATATGCTGTGCCCGGCTACCTCAGGGTTTGGAGCGCATTATCAAATAATAAACAAAACATAACATAACCACTTTGACCTATCTCGACGGCTCTCCTACAGCCTTCTGGTATCTGTAGTTTCACTCAGATGGGGCTTGACCGGAGTTTCTCAGAGCCAACACCCACGTGGTGCCGGTTCCCTCTGCAGCTGGTCTCCCCTTAACACTTTTACAGTTCTTTGAACTTGTTTAAACTTGGCATTTTGCGACTTTCATTCACCACAGCCCGACTCACAGGCTGTGATGAACCGCTTGGCTTTCCTCATAACTAGAGTCAAGGTCAGTACCATGGTAGCAGGAGTTTCCCTCGCTCCCGCCTATAAGCGTCGACATGCTCTGTCTACCGTTGACATCTGCTGAAATACACTTTGGCTATTGTCCTCGGTCTTAAGATTCCTTCTGTGGAGGTTTTGCAGGTCTGCATCGCAAAGGGCAAGGTTGTGTCTCTCCTTGTCAGCCTCTCGATATTCGCCACCTTTCTTTGCCTCTTGAACTGCCCAGCCTGGATAGCTGTCTCGTTGTGTGACATCCTTGCTCTTACTGTGCTCTCTTGCTCCACCTTTTATGCCTGTATGAAAAATGAAGGGGCGTCAGCTGTGTGCGAGTAAAGTCAGTTGCCTAACTTTGCCTGACCCTTGTGTCGAGACATGTCAGGTGAACAGTTTGAACATTAGTCTGTTTACTGTCATATTGTAAGGAAGTAGGGAATTATAGTCCTCTTGCTAAGGGTTTGGGTATGATCAGAAGGGTGAGATTTGTAGGGTGTGTGAAACAAAAGGGAATGACCAGGATTATTGTCAGGAACTAAACAGGGGATTTTGTGGGAACAATAGTGTTTTGTCTGAGCCGGTTAGGAATGCAGGAAATAATAATCAAAGGGACTGGATTGGTAGGGTTTTGTCAAGGTAAATTGGGTGAAAAGAAAAATCAATAGAACATGACGAAGAATAACGGGTAATATTTTCCTGAAATAAACAAGGGGAATTGTGGGAATTTTAGTGTTTCATCTGAGTAGACTGTGTGTCCGGGAAAGAATAACTAGAGGGATGGGGAAAAGAATGTTCAGGAGTGTTCGGGTAGGGAACATGGTAACGGGTTCTTGGAAAGATGGTTTCTGGGTGAGATAGATTCAACGGGAGGAAGGGGGGTAAATGTATTGCAGCCTACAAAGGCCTCAGGTATGTTGTCCTCCTCTCCTTCTTCCCCGCTACAATACCGCGTCTCACCTAGGGTATTCCTCCGAGCACAACCCCGGGTTCCCTTATCCAGGTGATCCTCCCTCGCTTGTCTGAACCCAGGGTCGGGATCTGAGAGCGCCAGCCCTTCCCTGGCCACCTGAATAAGGGGTTCTCGAGGTCTACTTTGCAGAATACACTTAGGTTTCTCACACTTACCCCTGGAGAGTCAAGCCTTCTTACAGGTAGGTCTAGCTGAGGCGCACGTGATTGCACAGGATCTTATGGAGAACACAGTCTCCACATCGATGCAGCCAGCGGCAGCAGGGGGCTCTGTTTGGGTATCGAGATGAGGCAGACGGTGTGTATGCTCACAACAAGGTTTTCCTCAGACATGCAGGACAGGATCCTCGACCTACCTTTCGAAGGGTCTGATCTGTTCCACTCGTCCAAAGATGACGTGTTAACCAATAAGAATATGTCTACCCAGATTGCAAAGTCCTTGGCGATCCTAACAAAGCTGGGCAGAAATCTTTTCTACAGAGTCAGGGCAGGTCGGACCTCAAGCCATGCTCTTTCGGCAGCTTCACAGGGTTTCGCGTCCGTAGAAGTCACCAACCGGCTATACCACCCAGGGAGCATAGACGGAAGCAGCAAAGAATCTTGCTGGGCTTGTTTTGCTCCCCCTCCTCCACTCCTGCCTTCGATGGCAAAAACAATGAAGTTTTGGTCAGAGACCACAGTTCTCCAGTGGGAGGCCGGCTGGCTCTCTTTGCAAGCTGTTCTTCTCGAATCCCTGGATTATGTCATTGGTCTCCACGGGGGGTTCCGTCTCCCTCTTCCTTTTCCTCCTTCTTCCCCTCAGTGTTTGCAGATCGGGTCGCTTGCGCTACTGCTGGTGATCCTGCTCCTTTTGGACGTGCAGGCAGTGAAACCAGCGCCTCCTTTAGACAGGTGCTCTGGATATTATTTCAGGATTTTTGTGGTGCCCAAGAACAATCAGGTGGGGATGAGGGGTAGTCCTGGGGTAGTCCTGGATCTTTCGTTCCTCCACCTGTCTTTACCCCTCAAACCTTTCAAGATGATTACTTCTGTTCACACTGCTGTGCTCAGGGGTCTGGATGTGTTCCTTAGACCTGAAACATGCTGACCTACACATTCCCATCTTCCAATCGCATCAGAAATTCCTACGGTTCACGATTATATCACATCACTTCCAGTACAGGGTGCTGTCGTTCGGCCTCAATTCAGCCCCTCGTGTGTTCACAAAGCTTATGAAGGTGGCTGGCCTTCTTCACTTGGAGGGCCACCACCTATTCCCTGATCTGAATGACTGGCTGGTGAGGGCTAGCTCACCCGAGGATATACTTCACCAACTGGGGTTTTCCCTCAACCAGCGGAAGTCGCAGTTAAGCCCCTCCCAGGATCTGGCGTTTCTTGGAGTCAGGTGGAACATGTCTTTCAGAGGGTTTTCCCCACTGCTGACAGGCTACAGTCCGTCCAGAGAGCAGTTTGCCACTTTCTGTCCAACTTGACTAATTCAGCATGGTGGTTCCAACACCTGCTAGGAGCCATGGCTTTATGCGTGCTCACAGTGCGGCATGCCAGACTCAAAATTAGATGCTTCCAGCTCAGTCTTGCGTCTACTTGGGACCAGGAGATGGGAGCGCAGTCAGACAGGCTGCCCATTCGCCTGCCCCTTCTTCCGGACCTTCGCTGGTGACTCTTTGACAGCAATGTGGTGGTGGCAGCCCCCTTTCCTCAGCCAGAGCGAACTCTGGTGGTGATAAAGGATTTGTCCCTCCTGGGTCGGAGGGGACTCTGGATGGTCACCCGATTCACGGCTCATGGTCCAGGGCAGATGCCCTCCTTCATATCAATAATTTGAAGCTCAGGGCGGTGGGCCAGCCTCTCAGGACGTTCCTACCTGTCATCAGGGGCAATGCAGTTCTGGTCAGGACTGACAATTCAACAACAATATTCTACTAGAACAAGCAGGTGGGGACTCAGGCCTATCCACTCTACATGGATGCAGTTGCCATATGGGAGTGAGCGTAGTCGAGGGGATCTGGATCTCTGCGGTTCATCTCCCTGGAGACAGCAATGCAGAAGTGGTCAAACTCAGCCATCTGGGGTGCAACAAATATGAGTGGGAATTACACATCAACTCCTTTTTTTCTCTCTTCTATATGTGGGGTTTTCCAGATCTGGACTTGTTTGCCTCACCTCAGAACTCCAAAAAAAACCTCTTTGCATCATGGGCGGGGCGCGACTAGCGGCCGCTGGGGGATGCTTTCCAGCTTTGCTGATAGGGCTGTAGGTGCTACGTGTTTCCTCCCCTCCCTTGCTCCAGTGGACCATCTGCAAATGTCAGGTCTCGGTGGGCTGCAGCCATATCCTGATCACCCCACACTGGCGGTCGAGGGCCTGGTTCTCGGACCTCCTCCAGTTGAGGTTGCTGGGGCCTGTCCATCTTCCATTCCTCAGCAAGGGCATCCTCACTCAGCAGCACAAGGCATTGGAACACCCAGAACCAGACAGACTGGCCCTCTCAGCTTCCCTCGCTGTTTTCTGAAAGTAAGTGGAAGATTATCCAGGATGTTAGGAGGCCTTTCACACGCTCTCAGTACAAGAGTACTTGGACCAGGTTCTGCCAATAGGCATGAGGTGAGGACATTGACCCCCTTCTGCTTCCTGGATGACATGTTGTCATTTTCTGTGAACCTGGCCTGCTCAGGTTCCAGGTGGACACTTCCCTCACTTACCTGGTGCCCATTGGAGCATACAAGCATTTGTCAGATTAGATATTTTCAAAGGCTCACCTCAAGGGCTTAACCAGCCTGTTTCCACCTGTGCATAGGCCCCATCCCATCTGGGACCTAAATATGGTTCTCGTCGCCTTACAGCAAAAACCATTTAAGCCTATGGGCTTCAGTCGTCATTTTAATTTTTTTATTTAATTTATTTTTTATAACACGCCTGATACCATACCTGAGTTCGGTTTCTAAGCGCGGATCCATCATTCGAACCACTGTTGCTCTGTGTGGTCTTGCTTCCACAACCAGCCCCTTGTCCGTGTGCACATTAGGTGGGTTATTCTCAAAGCGGTTCTGCTGGTGGTAAAAAAAGACAATTTTTGCACATTTTACTCTGCTCACCCACCAAAACACGCCACCAACAACACATGGCCTATCTTCCCACGTTCCCACAGGCGTCCCGACGATAACGGTACCTCACATGTGTAGGTGCGCGTACCTGGGCACAAAGGGAAAAGGCTACAACACTGGTAACCCCAAGTCTTTAGGCAGAGCAGATTTTCAGCAATTTTGCTCATGTGGACAACCTACAGATTTGGGCCTAGGGTGTCGGAGCCACCAAAGAAAACAGGGAACCCCATGCATTTCCGAAAAGAGGACACCTGTGGGAATCCATAGAGGTCTGACTTGCGTGAATCGCCCCAGAATTTATTACCCACATCCCCCGGCAAAGTCAGACATTTCCCTCCGCCCACCCACCGAAACATGCAGCCAACAACACATGTCCTACCATCCCGTGTTCCCACAAGTGTCCCGACAAAAACGGTACATCATGTGTGGGTGCACCTACCTTGGTGCAAAGGGAAAAGCCTAAACCACTGGTAACCCCGAAAGGGTTTGGGGAGACAGCCTACAGATTTGGGCCTAGGGTGTCGAAGCCACCAAGGAAAACAGGGAACCCCATACATTTCAGAAAATAAAACACACATGGGAATACACAGATGTCTGACTTGCGTGAATCGCCCCAGAATTTATTAGCCACAAGCCCTGGCAAAGACCCACATCGGAGACGAGTGCCCAAGGCCAGGCACATTACCCCTGACTTTCCTGGAGCTCTGGCTGGCCTGAGTTACAGCTTCTCCCTCTGGGAATGGTCAGTGAATGTCTCGGGCCTCCATGGAACCAACGCTGGGCTTGGGGACGTACCTCCCTGGAGCTCTGGCTGGGTTGTGTTACAGCTTCTCCCCTCTGGGAAAGGACGGCGACCCTGCCGAGGCTCCTTGGGACTGCCGCTGCACTTGGGGATGGCCAACCCACATGGGAGACAGCTGCCCAAGGCCAGGGACATTACCCCCGACTTTCATGGAGCTCTGGCTGGCCTGCCTTACAGCTTCTCCCTCTGTGAAAGGTCGGGGACCCTCCCGGACCTCCCTGAAACCGTTGCTGGGCTTGGGGACGGTCAAACCACTAGAGAGACAGCCGCCCAAGGTCAGGGACATCAGCCCGACCATCCTGGAGCACGGGCTGGGCTGCAATACAGAATTTCACTTGGGGGAGGGAAGGGGACCCTGCCGGGGCTCCCTAGAGCAGCCGCTGTGCTTGGGGACGGTACACCCACATGGTAAACGGATGTCCACAGCTGGGGACATCACCTCCAACCCTCCTGGAGTTCTGGCTGTGCTACCCTAGGGGGTCCAAACCTACAGCCCCATGCTTTGGTGGCTCGGGGGCCACTTACCTAGTAAGCAGGCCCCCCCCACATCACAAACAGATCCCTGGTGGTCTAGTGGCATTGCTGGCCGCGAATTTGCGCCCGATCCGCAACCAACAATGCTTCATAAAAGGTGTTGTTGGATAGGGGATAGTCCCCCCTTGCCAACGACACCTCCCTCAATCTCAACGGCTCAATAATGCCGGAGGTTGAGGGAGAAGGGCACTTACCTTCTCACTTTCACTGCGGCAGCCGAAAATGGCTGCCGGGTGAAATTGCGTTCAGTTTCAGGTCGGCGTGGGTTACGCACACTGACGTGAAACTGAAAGAAATCCAACCCCCGGGCCGTGAGGAGGGACCCCCCCCCTCACATAGCCCGGGATTGGATTTAAGTTTTTTGCGATCCCTATGAATTGAGCATATGTATTTATTTATTTATTAATTCATGTCTTGGTAACCCCATAGCCAACCAGCCAGTGTTCAGCATTGATGCTATTTATTTTTATTTTATATTTATGAAGCCCCTGGCTGGTATATAATTGCCAGCTACCCACTACTGACTGTATTGAGGCTATTTATCTGTATATTTATTAATTGATTTCTAGGACACATATGCCACCTCTTATTTTTTTATATATTTATTAATTGATTTCTAGGACATATATGCCACCTCCTATTTATTTATATATTTATTAATTGAGTTCTAGGACATATATGCCACCTCTGTATCATTGATGGATTTATGCTGTTTATTTAATTATTTATGTATGGGTGCCTAATATAGACAAGTCAGTTTCATATCTGCAAACTCATTAGTGGTGCGTATTTATTCCTGCATAGCAACATGCTTTTGGTGGTAACTATTCGACATAGCACTAGGACCCAGGCTAGTGCTCATGGTCACATTGTGTGCCCCCTGACTGTAGTATTCGCACTAGTTTGCAGTTAGGGGTGTGCCTATATCATTTCTCCTGATTCTCACAGGTTGCTACTCAGGTTGCTGTGCAAGTTCTGTTTAGCGTCCCCTCATACTGCAAGGGTACTCCCCCCACCTTACACAAAGTATGAACGTTTTTCCTTTATACTTTTGCCTGTATGGTTCAATTAACACATTTGGGCCTCATTACGAGTATGGAGGTAGCCATGGAGCTATTAGCTTCATGGCTGCCTCCATACCGGGCTCCATTACCAGGTTCCTGCAATGGGGACTTACCGGGTTACTCCGACATAGGAGAACCCGGTAAGTCCTCCTTGCAGGAACCCATCCCCATTCGAGCCCCATAGGGCTCAATGGGAATAGGGAGGGATGTAATATTTACATCTGGCCCTTTATTGCCTCCCTCTTCCCCTCGTGGGACCCGGAAAGGACGGCTGGTTTTACCAGGCGTCGGATCCGGGTCCCGCAAAGGGAAGCTCATAATCGGCGCTCCCGTAATGAAGGGGACCGGTCCCGTACTGGCCCCCTTCATTACGGGAGCGCCAGTCTTATAATCAGGCCCATTGTGTGCAGTTTGAAATAATGAGGCCCATTGTGTGCAGTTTGAAATATAATGTTAAGTAGGCTGTTTCGTTCTGTCAAGTACAACATTCGGACGAGTGAAAACAATGGATCGGTGGCAGGAGAAGGATACATTTCTGTTACTGTTATTATTATATGTGATCAAATAACTGGTACATTATTGGAACAGCTAAGTATGAACGATTATAAATATATTTAATTCCTGTAACACCCTACTCACCCATAACAGAGATATCTGTCATTCTTTAGATTTAGTGTGCACTCTTGTTTAAACCTGCTTGCTTGCACCTGCTTGCTTGCTTGCTCTTTGTATGTTACATTGCTAACGTTGTGCTGTTCTTCCACTCAGGAACAGGGTGTGGAAGTGTCTCGAGACCACCTGGAAAGGCTCTATGTGTTTGCCATGATGTGGAGTATTGGAGCTTTGCTGGAATTGGATGACCGGCTTAAAATGGAACATTGGCTTAGAACACAGGAAAGGGTACCCCTAGATCTTCCTCATGTACCCCCTGGAACTGAAGATACCATGTTTGACTATTATGTGACACCTGAGGGTTTGTATACATCGTATTCTTATTTGTTATATTATCTTTTTGATTATCACTGTTTCCTGTGTTAGTAAATGTCTCACTCTTTTCATGCCAAATCTTCATATTGATGAGAAATTTGGTAACTTGCAGTGCTTGCATGTCGTGCGGTAAATGGAATTCTTTTTATGGATCTTGATTTTTGTTTGTTTTCCACTTGCCAAACATGCTATTACTTCTTTCTTTACAGAGAAAATATATTTTACTGCTACTTGAATCACCATCAGCCACCATATGACAAGTTTTTAGAAGTGCAGTGCTTCTTTCTTTTGCCCTAAGTAAAACCCACAGTAGCGTACAAAGCATAAGGAATTTCACCACCATGACCAACCGTGGCATGTTCTGGCCGGAATCCGGTCTGGAATCAATATAAAATGTTTTCTTTCATACCCCATTTTTTTTAACAGACAAAAGAATATTAGCATACATTTTGCTAGTTGAGTCCAGCACAGCTAGTAAACAATACTAATACAACTGTGGAAGAGATCAGAGCTGCAATACGGGCTCTTAAAAACTCGCATGCAGCAGGTCCAGACCTAATATCCAACATGATGCTGAAGAAGAACGTACAACAATGGGCTATCTTCATTGTACAATTATTTGCATGCCTGTCCAATTCAATGACGATACCAGACTCTTGGCGTGTGGCGATCATAGTGCCAATTTATAAAAAGGGCAACCGGGCTGATACAACCAACTATCGCCCGATTGCCCTGCTGGACACCATAGGAAAAATCTTCGCCTCCTTTTTACGACAAAGGCTAACGTCATGGTCTACACAAGAGCAAATAATCGATATCCGGCAAACAGGCTTTACAAAAGGCGTAGGTGTGGAGGTAAACCTGCTGCTAATAAATATATTAAAACTCGAAAGCCTAAAAGCAAAGTCGAGACTATACTTGGCATTCATTGATCTGAGGGGTGCCTTCGACAGTGTAAATCGCAGCAAATTGTGGCAAAAATTAATAAATTGGAAGTGTCCGAGTTATCTAGTTGCACCAATAGGAGCCCTACACACGGAGACTACAATCAAAATAAGACTAAACAATGAAGGCCTACTATCCAAGCCGATTTCAACAAACTCCGGTGTAAAACAGGGATGCCCACTAGCAGCCGAACTTTTCAAATTGTTCATTTCTGACCTCCCAGCATATCGTAAGGATGTGCGTTGTTTTCCACCAAAACTGAACAATAATGAATTAGGATGCTTAATCTACGCTGACGATGTGGTTCTGTTGGACCGAACACAGATAGGCTTGCAACGCCAGTTAACAAATCTTTGCGATTATTTAAAAAAAAATGACTTGGAGCTAAACATCGAAAAATCCAAGATAGTCATCATTGGTCAACGACACACCAATAAACAAAAAGCCTTTGTGTGGAAAATTAACGACAATCGACTTGAGGTAGTCAATTCGATCAGATATTTAGGAATAACATTTAATAATTCAGTGCATGAACATCATTGGAAGGTTGACATGGTCAACAGAATGACTCAATATAGCATTCAAGGCCAGCTGCTGAATAGAAATTTTGGAAAGTTCACCCTAGCACCAGCCCTGACCTTTTACATCCAAAAAGTGATTCCAGCAATTACCTTTGGTTCAGAGGCTGGCTGGAACATCGATGCCCTGTTTTGGCAAAAGCTAGAAGGGATCTACTGGCGGCGAGTTCTGCAGCTCCCCCCGTACATTTCGATGATACATATAAGATATGAACTCTCCTTAAATTCTTTACACGCTCACGTAATGTGGAAATCATTAACGGCACTACGTAAAATGAATTTAACCCCTAGAGCGCCAGCATTTGAAATCTTTGCCGGGGCAAAAACCACAGGAAATTCGAAATTGCTAGACGAGTGGAAACAAATAATGATATCAACCTTATCAAACGCTGACCTGACCTTGTATGACCTGGTGACGAGACCACAATCCATAAAAACTAAATTTGAACAATGGTGCTGGATAAAGAACAACGAGCGACGTTTGCAGTTGAAGACCACTCTAGATTCTGGAATCGGAGAACACAAACTAAATGTCACAAGTAGATACCTAACGAACTGTCCATCTCGCCACCATCGTGAGCAGTTTCTAAACCTTCGATTAAATGCAATCAAAACAAAGGAAATGATGTGGGTTCGTCACTTTAAAGAAGTTAAGGACAATCTATGTCGCTTTTGTCATAGCGAAATAGAATCATTAGAACATCTCATCACCAAATGTACGAAGACCACCTCAAAGAGGATGAACCACCAAAGTGAACATATTCCAGTAGACTGTAATACTCGAGACTGGTGGTCCTACATTGTAGCCGGGCACAGCATAAAATTAAGCTGTGCGGTAACGGACTACATAGACGCTTTGAATCTTGGAGACCTACAAATGATTCTATGAAATTGAATCTTCTTTTTAGATCATCTATGCAGCACCGTGAACAGGCTTTGGCTGGATGAATTTTGATGAATGCTGTTACTTTGTAACAAAAGTCTGATGCCACACTGCTCGCAATGTGGCACTTCAGGCTGACGTTATAAATAAATAATAAAAAAAAAAAAGTAAACAATAATTGGCTGGGTTTGCCTTCTCACTCTTTTTGTGGACATTAATAAGTAACAATTGTTTCCAAAATGCAGGCATGCAGCTATCTTTACCTACTTTTATAAATTACTCGTGTAGTATTGGTGCCCATATTGCTGGTTCTCTTTCCAGTAATTATATTGGTCAAGCCATCTGGGCCAGACATTGTAGAGGGCGTTATGTTGTTGTTGGCATTTAATAATAAATCATCTATTGTGTGCACATAATTAAAGCTATTGTTGAAAAGAATACCTGGAGAATAGCTCATAGGCAACGTTTTTGTCTTGGAAGCAAGCAACACAGGTTTGAATCCGGGTTTGCGCTTAGAAACCGGTTCTCTGGTATTAAGCGATAAGAAAACAATTATAATAATAAGTGTCTGCACCTTAGGTTTGATCTGGAAGGAAGTATAACCAACAAATGTGCCCCAGTTGTGATCAGAGATGGGGTTTGTTTCTGCTTTTGTTTTTGGCAGAATTCTTAGGATCATTGGTCGTTCGCATTAGCTGGCAACGAGTAGTCTGGATGGACAAATTATGGCAGCTTTGTTTTGGCCTGTTGTTTGTGGGTGTCACGTTCTGGGGTACCCATAGCTTTAATTTTAACTTAATATCAAATTATGTGAAAGTGGGCATGCTTGTGCTCAGCTCCTACAGCATCAAATATAAATTGAGGGATGCTGGTCCAAGCATGAATCCATTTATTAGATTTTTGACCAAAGTAAGATGATGATTTTTTAATTATTTATTTATTTATTTATTTATTTGTATGGCGCCGGGAACCTGCAGGCATCTGGGTGCACAATTACACAGCAAGACAACAGAAAAGACAAGACAGATGCGGTACGGATTATGTAATTTTAAACAGAAAGATTTAGCAGAATACAAATGTTTTTACGGATTTTCAGAAGAGCTTAAAGTTATACTCTTGTCGAATATTCTTTCTATAGCTAGGCAGCCTGGTTGGGGAAAGATTTGCCCAAACCATTTAGGTGTTTGGTCCTCAGGCGGCAACCAGTGCCATGCTAGATGATCGTAGATTTCTACTTGGCTCATGTCTGGGCAGGTAGGATTTTAGGTAAACTGGCACTTTCTCATGTAGACATTTGTGGACAAGGGAGGCAGATTTAAACTGAACCTGTGAAGGTGCTGGGAACCAGTGTAGAGCCTGCCTACTGGTTTAGATATGTTCCCGCCAGGACATTTCCTTGATGATGCGGACAGTGGGCCTCATTACGAATCACCCGGTATGGAAATAACGGTGGCAGTAAATCCGCCGCCACTGTTGTTTCCATACCGGGTGATCTCGAGTCCTGCAGGCGGAGGTGTCATCAGACCTGGCGGGATTAATACCACCTGCCTGCAGGCGGACGTGGAAACACCGGCACCATCACAAGATGGTGCCGGTGTTTCCACTTCCCCATTCCCATTGAGTCCTCTGGGACTCAATGGTTATTTGTAGTTTGGTAGTCACCTCAAGATACCCCTGAAATTGTGATGTTGCTACTTTATCCTAAGACCTTTAATAAAAAGTTGGAATTTGTGATGGGTCTCAGATTTTTAGCATCCTTCCGGTCCACTCCTGCTTTCTTCAGCAGTGGAGTGATGATAAACACTTTGGTAGGGTCTGGGACATGGTTGTGTGCTAAGGAAGGATTAACAAAACTGGTCAAAAACGGGGCAAAGATGACCTTATTGTTTAAGATGAGTTTAGCTGAGAAAATATTTTCAGGGCTCGATGCAGGGTGCATTTTGGCCAGAATCTCTTCCATGTTCAAATTGTTAACTCAGTTGAAGAGAAATTTGAACTGATCACTGTTGGTGGTTCCTTTGATGTTGGTCTCTGAGACGGGGGATGTAGGAGCATCCGACACACCTGAAGAGTATTTTTTCAGTTCTTCCTTGATTTTATTATGAGCTAAGGCGAGCTTATCCACAAAGGCCTGCTTTACGTCAGCACAGTCCTGGTCTGTCGGAGAGATAGACAGGGAGAGTGCTTTAGGTTTCTCGAGGTGTTTTAGAATTTCAAACAGTTTCCGGGAGTTGTTATTGGCCTTGTCTATTTGCTTGTTAAAAAATAATGTCTTTGTGTTAAATATAGCTCATTTGTATGAGTGTTTCAAGGTGTTCCAGGTGGCTTTATTTGGAGTAGTCAGGTTTATTAACCAGCGATACTCAGCGTGTCTTTTTTCTTGTTTCAGATTTGTGAGGTCTCAAGTGAACCACTTTTTATGGTCAGAGTTTTTGTCTTTTCAGAGGGGCTGTGTTATTTAATATGTCTGTCAATGCTCTATTGTATGTTTCAACCAGCCTCTCTGGTGTATCTGAACAGGTTGTGCAACACATAATGTTGTTTAGGCAGCGTTGAAGATCAGAGGCTTTAACTCTTTTGAGATTACGACTGGTGACATATTTGGGGACGTTAAACTGTTTTTTAGGAATATCCTGGAGCCGGGTGGTGGAATTGATTGTATAATGATCAGACCAGATACAGGGGATGCTATTCTTAATGATGATATAGAGATTTCTAGATGTGACCTAGTCTAGTATGTTGCCTTTATCTGTGGTGGGGTTATTATTGTGGTCTTCTTCTAGGACTTTTTCCAGGGCCATGGCTTCCTTGTCTTTGTTGTTATGCCACCGGTTTAGGTCTCCTAAGAATAGGGTGGAACAGTTTGGGCTATTTGTAGCTTTTAAGATTTGTTCATTATATTTGTTAAAATTGCCCATGTCCGTAGGAGGACGATATAGTAGGATGAGATTCAGGCAGCTACAGTGTGTAACAGTGAGTTTTAGGCTGCAGGATCTCCCATTGGCTGCACTGGTTAGGGACTTGAAAGAATAGAAATGTTTCTTTAGATATAATGATGACTGCCCCCATGGCCCAGGTCAGGATTTTTGCCGGAAATGACATAGCCTTCAGGAGTAGCCATATCTATCATAGGGCCAGAAGATATCCAAGTTGTGGTGTAAAATGTAATCATGGATATTGATAGCATGATTATTAAGCAATCTAGTATTGAGGAGTGCAATTTTAATGTTTGCAAACTCCTTCATGTCTGCTGATACGCATGTTGGGACCTGCTTTTCTTGGGTAGGATCCGGGATAGGCATTCTTTTTATTTTGTTGCGTAAATTAAGGCAAGGTGTATAGGTGGTGTGAGTTTCATCTAAGGCCAAGTAGAAGAGTACTTTTGCCTCTTTCATACTATCAGGTACACTATTAGGTGCATCTGTGTTCCTGTACATATCAGGTTCTCGTGGGGCGCTTCCTAGTGTAGTTGTGAAGACAGTTTCTCCTAGTATGGTTGCTGGGGTTTCCCCCTGCAGAATACCATGTTGTGTTACTAGGGCGGGAGCACCCATGTCCTTACTTATGCAGATAATGGGACCAGAGTCATTTGAGGGAGAAGTAGGGTTGTCCAGTTCCAATTGTAAATATCTGTTTACAATTGCCACTTGCGTGGCTTTTTGAGCCACCAGCGGGAGGTTTGTTTCAGTGGCGTGGCCCACAATGCTGTCTATCCGGTATTGGGTAAGATACTGCAGGTGAGAAAAGCTATGGGAGATGACTTTGGATCCTGTCAGTGCTAGACAGTGGCTTACACAGCGCCTGTAGTGGTCTCTAAAATGCAGGGCCAATTTACAAATGTCCGGGCAAAGGCATAGCACGCAAAACAAAAGGAAGACCCCCCCGTCAGTGCTAAATGCAGGGAAGGAGATGTGTCAATGATTAAATGAGAAAAGGAGAAGCCGTGCACTTAGATTGGTTTACACCACTGGAAGAGAGCTCAGCACCAGGTCACTGCGGTGGGCACGGACCGGCGAAGACCAGCTTGCTTCTGAAGTGTCTGACGTTTCAATTACTAGGCAGTGGAACCCTGAGAAATGATAGCGAGGTGATCCACTCTGTTAGCTCATCAGTACAACTTTATAGCTCATCTGCCAGGTACAGGTCATGTTCATTAACCATATACAAATTCATCTCACAGATATTACGCTTATACAAAATAATGTGGTTTCCTGCCTAGTTTATGAAAACTTGCCCTCCTCATGTCTTTCGATTTCTTCTAATTCTTGATCTAAAGTCAAAACTAAGGTGGTATGATCACTACATCGGTTAAAGGATATTACTAAACATTTTAGTTTATAATAATGTACAAATATATTGTGATCTGGGTAGAGATAATCAGTACAGAAGGTGTTTTAGGTTATAAATAATAGATTGCTTAACCGTTTAGTAACTGTGAGGTATGTATCCCACAAGAGAGCACACCAAATCTGAATTACATCATGTTTCACATGCACAACTACATAATCACAGCAACCTTTCTAGACAGTGTGAGAACCCTGAGGGTATCCTCACAAGTACTCCCCTTGAATCCTCTTCTCAGGTGGCCAGGAAAAGGCCACCGCTTTTGGATCCAGACCCTGGGTTGGAGATGCGAGGGAGGATCAACTAGGTGGAGGGTCCTTGGGGATTGGGGAGAGGATATCAACAGGCGAGACATGGTATCCCTCATTTCCATTTGAAAACCAACATCACTCCCTGCCCCTCCCTTTATAGGCTATTTAAACCCTCTCCCCTCAATTCCTCTCGTTCATTCCTCTCTGGTAATTGGATAAGGAATAGGCAACTAGGAGTAATGCACACTAATAGTTCCTTTCACCATTGTAGTACTGAGACGAGGAAGAGGCCTTCAGACTTGTGTAAGGGTCAGGTATGTCCAGAATGCTTTCCTAATTGTGGTCAGGCAATTGATCCCTAATACTCACACCTGCAACCTGTTATAAAAGGTGTAGTCGGAGAGAACACAGAGAGACCAGCAGGGAGGCCGGCAGATAGAGAAATCCTGCAGTAGGCAGCCGAGGGTGGTCCTGTCAGGAAACCAGGACACCAGAGAGAACCAAAAGAAGCTGTGCCACCGGGCCCAGGAGGGGCAGTGTGGAGGCCTCAGTATTGGGAGCCTCACAGGTCGATGCCTGCATCAGGGGCTGTGGGCTGGTGAAGAGAGTCCTTGAAAGTCACCGGCAGCGTCCTCAGGATGGCAGTGGAGCTGCCAGCGACCCACATAGAGAGACAGAGAGAAGCGAACTGCGAGCAGGGCTTGCCAAACATGGAGGAAGTATATGTGGAGCCGAGCAGGAGGTGAAAGCTTCCCGGAGGAGACGCCGGAGACCAGTAAGTGAGGAAAAGGGATCACTCAAACCGGGGAGCTTCTGGAGCTGTTGCATGGCGAAAAGGGAATGCCGAACAAACAAGAATTAAGGTGAAAGACACAGTGAACCAAAGTAAATGGTTTTTGATGATTACTGCCAAGTGTGAACGAACAAGTACTGGAAACTATTGAATATCGAACTGAATGAAAGTTTTTGATGAGCATATCAAAGATTTGAATTAACCAATGTGCAAACAGCAAGTTGGTGTGAAAAGAGAATATTGTATATTGCAAGTTAAGAGAGAATCAGATGAAATGCAATATAAAGCAAGAATGGAACCTTGTTAAGCAGTGTGAAAGCAAGGCGGTATAGGGAAAAGAGAACCACAAAGTGAAATGCCTAACCTAACCTGTTGTGTCAAAGCCAAAAGGCTGGCAAAGAGAGAGCCAAGTGAATTTGAATCAGAACACAGGTGCAGCTACAGGGTGATGGTTGTGTGACCTGTGATGGGTGGATTGTGTGGTCTGATAACTGCGCTTAGACCAGGTGTACTCTATCAGTGAAAGTCAAAGAAATGTACAGAAAGTGATTGCAAGTGCCTGAAAGAGATTGCTAAAGTAAGGCAGAAGGAAGCAAATCTGCATGAACTGTTAAGGAGTTTAAAGTTGACCTGGAACTGGTTTTAAATATTGAGAAACTGACCTTAAGTACAAGTTGGCAAGCTGAGAAAGCTGGTGTCTTGGGAGAGGAGATTCCTGAGACTCATTTTGAACTGTGTTGTTTTCTTGGGGAAATGAACCCTGGGATCTTGTTTTGGAATTGTGCTGTATTCTTGGGGAAGGGAACCCCGAGATTCCTTTTGCGGTTTTGTGGAACTGTTGTGGAAGGGGAGCTGGAAAGTGCACCCAGAGCTGGAAGAAGCTTGAAACTTTATTTGGAACACTATTTCTTTTGTTTCAGATGTTCCTACACATTGTTTAGCTTTATTTGTCAGAGCAAGTATAGGTTTTGGACACAGACAGACTTTAAGTTGAACTTCCTGACTCAGACTTTCCTTAGTTTCATTAGGTAGGGAAATCTCACCTTAGCATAGGGCAAGTTAGGCCTTCAACCATCCTGACATTTAAGTTAATGAACCATTTTATTTGAACGTTGAATCTTTTGTCTGTGTCTTGATTCATGATGCCTTCACAGTGCCTAGGACAATATACCAAAGTTGACATAAAAACATAGTACCAAGTGAAATTCTTTTCATTTCGGCCATTAAGCATGTTGACCAATTGACCGACCATAAGCCAAATACCAATCTGCTATAAAATGCTTGAGTGTGCTGTACAGTAGTGTGCAGCACATTATTATCCTTTTCTCCATTGACTGTTCAGCATTTGTTGTAACATTATAGAAGACTAGTGGAAAAGCCTGTGTACATGGGCCAAAGTTGTGTTGGATGGAGGTTTCCCATAATTGTTTTCCGGGATGTTGGTGTGAATATTGGTGTTGCCTTCACGATTGTTTTCCCCTTCAAGGGCTCTTTCTCCGTCTGTCATATTCATTCTATGGGCTGCAGAACACAATCATTGGATGTCCCATTGCAGAGCTGTTTCCCAAGCTGTCATATTGGGCCTATTGAGAATATCCGGCCACTGTGGTACCGACCTTGGCTCCAAGAACAAAGCCGCTTCAGTGAAAGCAACACAGCCGGTGAGTTGAGAAGACCGATACAAGACCGGTCTGTGTTGAAGCCAAGGTTGTAAGCAGCGCTGGTACAAACATTGTGGCGAGCGCTGGAACAAACATTGTTAAAACGTGTGTGATAAGAGACGCAAGTGAAGTGAACTGATGGTGAGTGATTGAACTTTAAAGTAAACTACAATACATGGGTGCTCAATCAAAGTTCTCTGTAAGGTATCCAGCTGAAAAGTGATGAAAGGAGGTACATATGATCCGAGTCCCGCGGAGTGAGATCATTCGAAAGTGAACAAATAAATGTGAATTGAAGTGGTCCTGCGGATGGTCAAGCAAAATCCTGGGCACAGTCGAAAGTCTTTGATTGCAATTAAATAGAGAACGTTTGGAAAATAGCGGGACACGGGGTGACCAGTAAATCACCCGAAAAGTTGTATAAGTAAAATTCCTGTTAAGAAAGGAACTGTACTGTTTTGTACTGTTGCATCAGGCCCTCTGAAATAAGAGACTTTGAATGACAAAGAAGGCCCTGATGTTGAAGTCCTGAACTGCATCCTCGTTCTAGAGAAGCCAGACAGTGTGCTAAGCTTGAGTATGCCGCCTTGTAACGTGCTGAAAACGGGGGCAGGGGAAGCCAGCAGCTTGAATAGCCGGACATATAATTTCTTCAACACTTTTCTTGTGCATAACATTCTTTCCCACACTATTCGTATTTAGGAGTAAGGATTGGCAATACGTTTATTATTATAGGCCCTTTTATTTTGACAAGACACCACTAGGACTGTGTTATTATTATTTGATGGCCGTAGGTTGCTCCCATCTTTAGATTTAGGATTAGATAGGTGTTTTTCAAACCCAGTTGAAGTTCAATAAACACCCTTGAACTGTGATCGCTTGTGTCTGTCTTACTGTTTGATGCCATGTCTTCCTTACATAACTCATATTTGTCCGACGAATACGTTGAGCCTCATTTCTTCGGTGTTTAACGTTTTCTGCATCTTCATGTGTTAAAATCCTCTTAGGAAGCATTGTGGAGGAGTGACATGCTGAAAATAATTGTATTTACAGAACACCCTCTGTATGGGGGGACAAAAGTAATTTATTTTGTTATGTTAGGGAAATGGTGCCTAATCAAATTAATTTTTGTTTATATATCATTTTTTTATATTTGTATTTTTATTAGTGTAATGTTTCCATTGTCATAGAACATTATCAGTGGAATACAGAAGATACGGTAGGTTTTCATTAACACAGTAGGACCACTATATATCCAAATGTAACAGCTCCATCTAGCGCTGACAACAGGGGAAGTAGGTAGTCTCTACTGCGCATGACTGCATCAGACAAACATAAATCTGGCATTTTATTATATTGTATGATATTGATTATATATTGGAAAAAGCCTCAATTAAAGATTCTTGCTTTTCGAAGTAGCCAAACTATGAACACCCATACGTATAAAATATATACCTTCACTTCATTAATTTTATTTAATTAATAATAACATTAAAGTTACCTTCAAGAACACTAATAGTTTCTTACAAAGGACTATCAAAATGCCATATATGTTTTACATATAGCAGCATACATTTAATTAAACCCCTCACACTTTTTAAAATGAGTCAGACTTTAGTTATTATGAGCTATACACACAATATTACATAATTCATTAATACCACCTTTAACCTGATCTCATTTAAAAGTCACAGATACATTTCTCAGTGTTTCTTATTCAATGCCTGTTGCACATAGAGTCTAAGAGCCCAGGTGTAGAATTGTGAATTTGCCCAATATTAAACTAATATTGGAGTATGACTTTGCTTGAATCTTAACTCTTGAAGAACTGGTCTCAATAATCTATTTGTGATATGCCTATAACTAGGACAAAAAAAACAGGAAATGTAATACTGACCACTCAACTTCTCGACAGAAAAAAAAGTTTTTATTTGAAATATGTGTGTAGTATTACCAGACCATAAAGCCGTAATCCCATTTAGATAAATACAATTAAAACACAATTTTGTTATACAATTGTGATGTTTAGAATAAGGAGAACATCTAAGATATGCCTGATATGTAGAAAGTAATAACATCATAACTCATGCTCGATTTATTTATTTATTTATTCATACTTCTTTACATTATTCCGCTTATCTAAAAGTATTTTGTTAGCCAGAGATATCACTTCCTTGCCCCAATCTTCAATTTATCTAAGGAGCTTGAGGGCAAACAAAAGGGCAATAGTGAACCGATGTATGCCACCGAAGCATTAGCTCTTCCTTCATATGGGCTTGAGAATTGTCGTAGAAAGTTTAACATCGGCATCACCTAAAATACCAAGATATAGGAAAATAGGCTCAAGACGAAAGTGTTATATTATGTACGCCATTCCCAGCTCCTTATGGCATGAAATGTTAGGTGATGACTGGGGTAAACACAATAGCCATTTAAGAAACCCATTTTTATTGTTTGTATCGAGTCACCATTGTCATATACAATCTTAGACTGCATTCTGCTTTTTGCCTACTGGGCGTTTTGTAGAATACAGCCAAGGCACTAGTTGTGGTTGAATCCTTTGATCCACCAAAACTAACAAACCAGATTACATTTCAGTGTTTTGATCTTCCCATGCTGACTGAAACAGTCGCAACACTGGCGCCCCCTTTAAGCCTCTTTGCAGCAAGTGCTTGCAAGCGTTAATGAGTCAGGCAGGAATAATCAGTTTTGCACTTAAAAATAAGAACAAGGTCTAACACCACTGCTAGCAAAATCTTATGTTATTGGCATAAACCAGATAGTTATTATAACATCTGAGTGGGCTGATTTGCCCTGCCCCTTCCCACCACACCCCTCCACTCATCTTTCCTCATATCCATATCCCTTATCTGCTACTATTTTCTTTAATTTGTAATTATTGTTGATAGCTGAAAAAAGTGCCTTGAATAAATACATTTATCATAGGACAAAGAATGATGGTAGCAATCCCATTGCTGTTGCTTTATAATTTGAAGACATTATTTGAGTAGAAAGGAACGGAGACCAGGCGGTGATGTCATGGATGCACTATAACACGGCAAGACCAAGATGGTGCAGGCTGTCCATGATTTGACCGACGCTCAACATTTCGAATTCAAAATTGCCAAATGCGGCAATGGCGATTTCACAATTTTGCGCCTGGGTCAAATAACTTACCTAATGGCGGCACACCTCGTTGTGTGCCGCCGACTCCTCCATCCTCGTGCAACACCGGTTCACTTCACTTACGTGGATGGGAACTGGCGCTGCAGGGTCCTCTTTTCTTTGTTTTTGTTCTATCCTAACTTTATTCTGTCGGGAGCAGGGGTCACCCCTGCATTGCCCCGCAATCCCTGCTTCCCTTGTTCACAATAATGGCACTGAATAGGCGATTTGTTCAACATGTTTGGCTGTACGACAATTTCATGCAGCCGAAATTCGAACAAATCTCCCATTTGTTTTGTTTAATTCGAATGTTTATAAGGATACTGATGGTGCAAGGGGCAAGTTATTGAAGATGAGGAGGTGGTAGGGGGCACCCAGAACAAGCCTACACATGGAATGGGAGGGGATCCATGGCCAAAAAAGGGAAAAGATGGGAGGGTGCACACAGAACTAGCCCACAGGAAAAGAAGGGAAGGTGTACTGAGGCGAGGGCCAGTCCAGAGAAGAAGGAGGCAGTCCAAACTAGCCCAAAGGAGGTGTGTGGAACCCAGAATCACACAGGGGTAGGGGGGGACTCCAAGAACCAGCCCAGAACACTGCAGTATCAGAACCAGGGAGCCCAGAACCAGCCCAATTGGAAAGTGTGAAGGAGCTTGTGGGGGGGCAAAGAAAATAACAGCAAGTGATATGTCACCTACCAGAGTGTTCATGGAGAACGCTTGGTACCTTATTCCTGTGTGGTCTGGTGAGTACTGAGGAGGTTGAGCCTGCCAAATAGGCTAATAGGTGTTGCCCATATCCATGTATCCACCATGTTGATTGGCAACACCTCGCTAGTTAGTTATCTAAGGGGAAGGCTCAATGCTCATTCAGATGAGGCAGTTAGAAGCCATTCCAGAGTACTTTGCTTGTTTCTCCCTTTAGTTGCTCCAAAGGTGTTGATGATATCACAGGGTGTCAGCTGTAGTGCAGAGGTGTGGCTGCCATAACTAAAGGGTGGCTGGCCAGTGTATTTGGGGCACATTTTATTTGTAAAATCCTATATCTTTTCCTGTAAATTGGTCAAAGCATTGATGGACGCCTTGCATGCTGTGCTTGATTGAAAGTCAACATGTATAGGAACCAGAGATTAGCTTTGTTGTATCCATATTCTTCTCTTATACTATAAAAACCCAGGCCTGTTATTGTGTATCCACGGATGGGTGTAAACGAATCATCAGGCAGTGGCCAAGATAATTATTTGTCAATACGGCAGCATTTAAACATGCATCCTTCATGCCCCCTCACAGTTGTAAATATTACATGAATTGCACAGTGTTTTGATGAGATTGATGGTTTCATTAAAAGTTAAAGTATAACTATTTAACTGTATTCTTTAATAGGTACATGGATGCACTGGAGCACCTGTGTGGAGGCGTACGTATATCCCACTGACAGCATTCCAGAATATGGTTCTATCCTGGTGCCAAATGTGGACAATGTGCGAACAGATTTCCTTATACAGACTATTGCTAAGCAGGGCAAGGTATGTATTCCATTGCCTGTAATTCCGTCAAGCCACTTACCGTATTAATAAATATGCCAATGCATAACTGATACATTGAATGTCAAATGCCCAGCCATGAGATTCTACTAGACGAAATATATGGGAATTCGTAAACACTAACATTGAGTTCAAAAGAATGTATGAAGAAAACCTCTTCAACCTGATATGTGAGATTAGAATAGCCAATATCTGCTAACAAGCCAGAAATGTCAAGTTCTACCCAGTAACGTGCACTAGAAGTTTACCTTCATTTCAGAGCTACTGAGCAATAGATTAGGTAAATTAGCATGCATTTATCCTCCAAAAAATGTTATTTTATACATAGCTTGATCACCCAAGATAGTCCGCTTTCAAATATGTAGACAACCACATACACATTTTGCCATCATTAAGGATCATCATTGAAATATTCTGATGACATCTTTGTGATTGGTTACAGGATGGGGATGGATGTAGCATGTGTGACGTGTTAGCTGAAATAGTCTATTCTCCAGCAGGGGTCTAGCATGGATTCACATGCTCATGAATATTCCCCGTCGTCAAGCTGGGAATCCTCAGTAAAAGAAAAAATAGTTTCACTTTCACACTGTATTTCTCCTCTAAACCAATCGCTGTCCTCTGGGTCATACTGCCCCCGTCCAATGACAGTCCTCTCGCTAAAACCCGCCTCTGGCAGCCATCTTCAGATTTGGTAAGCATGTAAAGTGGTAGTTTGACCAAGAAGAGCTGCAGTGGGGCCGGTGAGAGGGTTCACAAGTGAATCCATGCCAGACCCATGCTGGGGAACAATAGTTACAAGTAAGTAACTTAAACCTTCTCCAGCATGGGGTTGTCAGATTTACCAGTGTTGCGAGAAGCCCAAAATGTTTTCTCAGAAGTCGGGACGCTATGCCACTCCTCCCCCAAATCAACAAGCCCATCATACTCAACTAGAATCTGTGATACTCATGGACCAGGGCAGCCTACCCCCTGGATTCAGTGAAGGATCAGGAGCTGTAGTGGAGACACAAGGAAATATAGGAGATGCTAATCATAAGGTGTGCATATAACTCAACACATATACAATTAGTAGTAGTTACCCAATTGATAGATGCTTCTAGTTGGGAACTTCAGTGAATGATCCAGTCCCAAACTAAATACCTTTAACTAATTACCTGAAAACTCTATCTGGATGCAATAGTTCTGGCCGTGGGTATTAGGCTGTTGCAAGAACAGAGTGAAATGAATTCATTCAGGCTTTATGCTCTGATCCGGTGCATTCACAGTGGATTAGAGGAAAGGACCTAGTAATGCATCACAAGTCATGTGACTTGCGACGTTGCTCGCAATAAGGGAGCACAGAAGAACTTGGTCTAATGTCGGGAATGCCTCCCAGTGTTCCCCAGACACTACGGGAGATGATAATGCTGTAGAGCGGAATACGACCTCCCATGTCATCGATGAGAGCACAGTATGCCAGAGACGTTTTTATGGGAGAGAAAAAGGGACACTTGCCCAGGGCCCCAACATTGGAGGGGGGACCTCACAAGGCTGCCTGATCTAAAGAAGTAAAACAGACTTAAATTGCACATGTCAGGATATTTTATGGCATGCTGCTGAGGTTCTAAACCCACTGCCTGTCTGTTTTGACAAGTACATTCTGCCTTGATGAATTCATCATGTAATAATACCTACTGTGTTCACTGTGGTATGCAAAGTCTTTGTTATGCTGGTACTCATATACTTCCCTTGATGATGGAGAAAATGAGGCTAGAATCATTCCCATTTTGCGTAACACCCTTCTATAATATTTTGTTTTTAAAAATGGTCATGTTTGGTAATGTGATTTGTTTACTTTCCAAGTCATTTTTAGGAGCCTCAGCGGTTCTTCCAACCTGTATATAAGCTTTCTATATTTCTCATATGGCCCTCTACATTGAGCACTTGTTCATTTGATCCCGTCCGACTCTCGTAACCACGTAGAATCTCTCAATTCAAAGTGTTTGCACTTTTCTTCCCCAGCTACATACCAGGTGTCTGCTCATTAGGGATTCTCAGGCTCATGTGACCTCATAGGTACTCTCAATTCAATCTCTCAATTCAAAGTGTTCATACTTTTTTTCTGCAGCTACATAATACAAAGTTTCAGTTCCTCTCGATGGTACTCTCTCGACGGGAGCGTTTGCTTCCCTCATACTACATCCGTTGACAGTGGATGTTTGTAGGATAAGGAGGTCGGGATTACTATCCTCCACGGAGGTCTGGTCTCAGAGTTGGTTTCTATGCCCCCGGCCTACCGCTTCATTGTTGTGGTCATGCGACAAGACGAAAGAAGGTTTTCCCCATCTCTGCTTCTCCCTTTGACCCGGGCTGCGTGATCGAATGAGCCGCCAACCTTCCAGCGTTCGGCTAGCGTTTAGCTCGCTGTCTTTACCACCGCCGGGTCCACGGTCTGGCGTGGCACTAATTCTCAACGAAATCTGTTCTGCAGAGGTGCATCTCTGCGTGGCAGTTCTCTCTTCGTTCATAGTTCCTCCTGTGCTTAAGTACGTCTCATCACAGTAAAAAGGGGTGTGTCCTTCGACTGTAGAGTTCAGACAAGATCTACCATTACCTTGAGGCAAAGAAATGAAAGATGTGTCACTTTTTGGTGGTTTCAAAACAGAAGTATACAAAAGAGAAGTAAAAACAGTTTTTCCTGGTCGCATATGTGCTGATAGTGTATGTTGGACTGCCTCAAAGAGGGTGGCTCTTCCCAGGGTAGAAGCAATAAATACCGAGGGTTTGTCACTATAAATGTGTATATATATTACAGGGCCTGTGTTAGCAGCCCTGTAGTTATGGTTCAGTTGCTCAACTCATAGAAAGAGCACTTTTTGGGCGGCTTATAACTTGCCCCCCCCGGACGAATCCTCACCAAACATTGCAAAAAAATGATATGGTCACCCCGGAATGAGACTGCAAAGTTTGGTGCAGTTACTTCAAAGGCAGGGAAATGTTACAGGGGTGTGCCGACCATGTTCAAATCCTCATAGATGCAATGGAAAAAAATTATTTGCTCGCACCTACTGGCCAAATCGCTGTATGGCTTTTCACCAAACTTGCGCCAGGAGCGGCGGCTTGGTCCCGAAAGCGTGCTTTTGTAAATGTGGTGTACATCTGACCAGTAATCTTTTGAAAAATGGGCAAAAACTATGTGAAAAAAATTTGTGATATCTTGGTCCCGTCCACAGACCCATTTCCTGATTCGGAGTCCACTGATGCCTCTGGACCATCAGTGGGTGGCCTGGTGTCTGCGGACATCAAAGATGCACACTAATTGGATGTTAAAAAACGTGAGGTGCATCAGATTTTTTGAAACCGTCGCCTTGTTGATTCTGCGGGCATCACCATGGACAGTGCAGTGAGAACAAAGGGCCTCATTTCAAATGTGGCGATCCAGAAATAAGGGTGCCGGTACCAACGTACCAGCACCCTTGCTGGAACCGCCACACTACAGGTCTGCCTGCAGGGGCTGTTGCACCCGGCAGGTCTGAACTGCCGGGCACAACTTTCCAGATAGGCAGACTTTTCATGGAAGCACTGGCACTGTTAGCAACCGTGCTTCTCTGTCCCCAATCACATGGAATCCTATGAGATTCCATGGGAATGGGGAGTAACATTTTCCAGTGCCTGACTTCCCAATCTGCCGGTACTTGAAATGTCCCAGTGGCACTGGGATGGATATCAGGCGCTGGAAAAGTGTTGCGAGTCCGGCGGCACCGCCGGACTCGTAATGAAGTCTGGAAATTGCATTTGGGGTTATTTTGTGGCCAAAAGGGGGCCTAGAAAGGGTGAGGGGAGTGGAAAAAAGTTGATGGGGAGCTGTTTTTATAGGTGAAAAAAAAGTGGTGCAGGTGCTGCCGAGTCCGTGGTCATTTTTACTGTCTGCGGACGTCATTGGGAGTGGGGAGGTTCAGGGTGAGTGTTGTTATTTGTATGTGTATTGTACATACTTGTGATATGGTTTAATTCCATTGTGGTGGTTTTGGCCATGCCCCCATGATTCTGGCAACCGGCCACGGCCATAGTTATATGTGTATAGTGATTTGAGGTACTGAAGGGGTACATAATTTGTAAATGGTAGACTGATATAATTAAAGTATTTATGGGATTTATGATCGTAGCAGATTTGAGAATAGTGGTTATGGAATCTGTATTTGTTGCTTTGTGAAGAATAAAATAGGATAATAGTGAGTATGGTTACTTGGTTGCATATGGTAATAAAGCTGGAATCTTGTGTTCTTTTTCTGTGAAGAAAACAGTACAATTTGTTAAACAAGATAGTTCAAAACCTTTAATTGCATACAATTGTACGTATAGATTTACTTTTTTGACCTTCATAAGTAGTACATTTTATGTACTATGTTTGGTACAACATTAGTGTCTGGTACACTGTTGTTGTATTGACATGCAATAATCATTGTGTCATTGTAGATTAAACAAAAACTACTGTAAATATATACCTTTTTTGCATTTATATAGTTTTAAATAATGGACATTTTACAGAATATGTGTGTTTGATGGTATGGATATATTATGTGAGAGTTAGTGTGAAAGGATGTGTTTGTTAGAAGTGTGTTGTAATTAAGGGTATGTTTAACGTAGTTAGATGCCCATTAGCATATTCTAACTGTAGTGGATTTTACAAGACGTTTTGTAGTAACAATAACTGTGATGACATATTTGAAGTGTATTACAATGAAAGGTATTATGGATGTAGTTAGCTACCCGTTGGCGTATTCTAACTGTCTTTGATTTTAAAATGACTATTGTAGTACTATGGATGTAGTAAGATACATGTTGACATAGTCTAACTTTGCATTGTACTATAGTTCAGTGAGTAAATTTGGGTTGAAGGAATATTAAGTATAGATTTGTTAGATTTGCTGGTAACCTATGTTTTGGAGTAACATAAGTGTTGTTACATTCAAACCAACCACTTCTTTTCTTGACATATGAAGTGGTTGTGGCATCAGTGTGGTATATTATTCCTACTGTATTGAAGTTTTTCTTGCCACAAGATACTTTGCCGTGTGTAAAGCTAGTGAGGTTACAGTGAGTTTTGGTACCATGTGCATTGTACCTTAGAAGCATAAGTATCACATATTGGCTATGTGAGTTTATTTGTATGCTGGAACGAGGTCTGAATTGCAAAAAGAGCATAATATGCCATGATTTACATTCTGTAGAAGCTGGTGAAATGGAATGGATACATAAAAAATCGTTCATTAGCGATGTGCTCTTGTGAAACATAGTTGCAGAGAGTGCTTGTAGGTTTCCACGTGTATGAGATCTGGAAGATTTCATTTATAGGGATGTTTTTGGTTTTTAGTACTTGTATTAAGTACATTAGGAATTCTTGTGGATCTTCCTGTGTGTTTATGGTGAGTTTTACCATTCCTGTACAGTAGTCCAATTATTGTCTTATACCTGAGACACTGTATGTGCTGTCAGGATTATTTGTGGTATTTCCATGAAGGACGAGCATTTGCAAACACAACTGTCTGAGCTGTTTAAGTAAATGTTTTGAACAATTGGTGGTAATTGCAAGAGAAGATTGATTGCTAAATTTGCATAGCAATTTACTCTAGATATGTTTCTGAATTTAAATGGACCATAGAGTTGTGCCTCTGTATGCTCTGATGGGCCTGCAGTTATTTTTTGAGAAGAGAAATGTGTCTCCTTGTCTTCTGATGGACTAGAGAGTTTTGTGGTTGTATTATTCGATGGAATAGCAGTTGGTCTTTGTTTTTTAGCACTATTGCTGGGCGATCTGCTACAGGTCCTTTTTATTTGTTTTCCTTTTACGTTATTTTTTAAGTACAGGGTACATATCTAAAAGGGGGTGTACAGTGTACGTAGCCTGTTGTATTCTAGGATGCAGGGAATGTGAGTTGACTTTGTTTGCATCAAAGTTAACTAGCAGTAGACCATTGAGTGCACAGAGATGCGATAGAGCTATGTAACTCATCCCATCTTTGAAGCCTGTGCTGCCAATGTCAATCAATGTGTCATCTAGGGTTAGACCTGCGATTTGTGAATAGTGACAGCATATGCAAGAGATAGAGAGAATTGTTCTCTGCGTATGTACATGTCTTTGAAAAGAAGGAAACGTGCTATTGTGTTGCCTATTTTTTTTACTTCTGCAAGTTTGTCATAGTGGATGTTGACAAACTGAATGTTGTTGTCATGTGGATATATTTGGAAGCCAACAACTGCACAATGGCTGCATTGAGTAAACCTTGCTCTATGTCAAGGTTACGTTTTAGGATTACTCTGAAGGTTAGACACGGAGTTCATACTTTTTCTAATCCAGTTGTGTTGGAGATACATTTCTCTGAGCTATTTAGTCGTGCTGGTGCTTGTTGACACATAGGGAGTGTCATGCTGTGTGCTTCTAGTTTGTCTTTGGAGCTGAAGTGCACTGTGGGTTGCATTTCCTTTTTCAACATTGTATCATTGAATTGACTACAGCTTGCAAGGGTTGGCATTAAGGACATGCATTTTATATTTTGTTGATTTAATTGTTCCTTGACATCAGGGGTAGATGTGTTTTGCCCATATAGCTCATGGATCAGTCTAGTTTTTAAAATGGATTTTGCATCTTTAGTAAGAAGACGAGTTCTAAAGCTTTTTAAATTTTAGCATAGGTGAGATCTGCAGACTGACGCATGTTTTGAGTTAGTTCTCTGTAGTGAAAATGTTGCCAGAGATTTACATTCCCAATGCTGCTGAGTGTTTTACGGCATTGTTTGTGTCCTAATGTTTTGAAAATAGGTTGACCTTTTACTGGTGTTAACTCTAGTAGGTCTCCGAAAACAATTAAGTGTTTTCCTTCAAACAGTTATCCGTAGTCAGTTTTTAGGACTTCTTGTATTCTCAGATGAATTCAAGCCAACATAAGGTTGAAAACAATGCTTACATCATCTATGAGGAGCACTTTTATTTGTTTCAGAATTCTGCATACTTCAGTAGCAGCTTCTGCTGATCATTTGTAGTATTCTAATGTGTTTTGGTGTCCTACTGGGAGGAGCAGTAGTCGGTATAAAGTTACACCTCCTATCTTGTATGCAGCTAAAACTGTCGGGTAAGTACAACAGCTAAAAGGTTGTTTGTTAAGTCTTGTAGAAATGTGCTGATTATTTTAATCAAGAATGTTTTACCATAACCAGCTTCACCACTTGCAAACAGGAGCAGAGGTTTATAATTTTTACAGCTACAAGTTTTAGTTTCATGTTTAAAACCATTTCTTCAGTGACTTCTAGATATATGGTGATTTGTTCATCATCTAGCTGTGATTTGAGCACTGACATGTCTTTCAGATTGTTTAGATTGATACATGATATGTTCTACCGCAGTCATGGCCATTTCCGCTACATTTAGAATGAGTGGTTCTCCAAGTGGTTTTTGGCTTCCTGTAAGAGAAGGTTGACAGCCATTAGGAGTGTCTTTATCTAGTAGAGTTTCAATGTATTCCTCTTGTTGGCATTCATTGTCCAACATTTGTTTGTATTGTTTAAAATTGAAATTTGCTAAACTGCTTTCATTTGTCAATGAATACAGCTTCAAATGAGTCATGGTCACATAATAATTATTGTTCTTTTCTCAAAGGTCTAAAAAGTTGCAGTTGGGCCATGTAATGAAGTTCTCTATGTTGTGCAGATTTATACGATAACTTTACATGATTAATTAGACTGGGCTTGGTAAGGTTTACTAGGCTTCCTTCACAAGCAGAGATTGAATATCTGCCAGTTGTCTCATCTAACGTGACATTGGGCCTCATTACGAGTCCGGCGGTAACCGAGGCGGTAAAGCTGCCTGGTTACCGCCGGACTCGTATTACCATGCCGCCTCCGTGATTCCCGGAATTACCGGGGCATTACAACCCCGGTTTCCCGGGAATCACGGAGGCGGAATGGGGATCATGGAAACACTGGTAGCATCTTGTGATGCTGCCGGTGTTTCCACGTCCGCCTGCAGGCGGGCGGTGTTAAACCCGCCAGGTCAAACCTGGCGGGAACATCACCTCCCTCCTGCAGGAGTCGGGATCAGGCGGTCCGGATACAATGGTGGCGGCGGGTTTACAGCCACCGTTATTTCCGGACCGCCTGATTTGTAATGAGGCCCATTGTGTTTGTAGGAGTAGTTTTGGGCTTTGACATGCAGGCACATGTTTTCCAAAGCAGTACTTCGGTTTGGGAAGTATGTGTCAATTACATTGTTTTTTAAAATGTCCTGGCTGTTGGGATTATTTGTGGCTATTGTTTCTATCTCTTGGTAGGGTTTTAGTCATTCTTTTTCGTAATAAAGCTGGGCCAAGGTTTAGCCAGACGATGTTTTCAGATTTCCCATTTAATAGTATACCTGTCTAACAGTCTGCATCATCGTCAAATCTATATTCTTTATCGGAGAGCATTTTTATACCAAAGCTGTACAATTTTGTCATCCCAGAGGTCTTTTAACTCTGTTTTCTCAACTTTGGTGAGATAGGCTGTGACATATCTTCCAACTGCAGTGGACTTATCTGCAATGTATTGTATGTCTGTATTTGCATTCCACAAGAGGGCAATTATTGCATTGTAATTATTGATGTACTTGGATGCTGCGTCCCTTTTAATGTTATATGTGTTTTAGGGGATTTCCCTTTTACACTTTGTCTAACAGAAGACATCAAGCTATTTACTTGTCCTTTTGTGCAAACTGGTCTAGGGAAGCCAAAACGACATTAGGTATAGTATTTCTCTTTGTTTTCATATCGACGTCAGCAGTATTTGCCACACTTATGTTTTTGGAAGCGTAAGATTTGTGTACGTAGGTCACAATGTGTAGTTTCTGAAGGGATATCACATATAATGGATTTTTGAATAAATTGTAAAACAGTGCAAATTTGGGAGCATCTTTTATCCACAAAAGCATGTGGATGTGTGAATATCTGATCTGATATTCTTTTCTACAAAAGAAGTGTTCCACTTCTCAGAGTAGAGGGGTATTTTTATTGCAGATGAAGTGCAGCATGGCAATGAAGTGATTGTAAAAGTACCTTGATACATTGACAGGGTCAAGAGAACAGAGTTTTCCTGGTGTTTTTATATATATTCCCTCTTCATCTTTATTTTGGTTTGCAGTGCGTAAGAAGTTGTGTAAGTCATCCCATGCATATTCTGCACAACTTAAAGTAACAAACCATGTGGATGGGCCTAAGTTGCTTAGCATATAACATACATCATGTGTGACATTGGAACCAGTATTCTTTTGTACCACCCATGTTTGCCAAGAGATTTGTGATACTTAACTGCAAAACTTCAACTTTGTCTTTCATCTTTGAAGCAGTTGGGTTGCAGATATGTTTGAACAATTAGAGTCTGTTTTTAATTTGTGTGCAACTCCATAACATAGAGTTACCAGTTCACTTTCAAACAGGAGGTAGAAAATGTATTCTACATTTTTTCTGAATCTGGAGTCTTCAGAATACATTCGTAAAGAGCGATATTCTGATGCACTAATTTGTGTGGGTCTTTCATCATTTCTTACGCCTTTTCCTGTAGGAAAGAGTAGAGGAAAAGAATGTGCTTGTACACCTTTCTCCCACATGCTCATTGGGGAGCCTTTGGCTTGACACATTTTATATGTTTCTAATGTCTCTTCTATGGTGTCTTTGGAGTGTAGTGGATAAATTGTATACTGGTCTAAAATATTGGCTGCAGTGTTAAGATCTACACATTCAAATTGGCCAGTTTATGGTGAATCCTGAATTATTTGGGTGGTTTCTTTTAACATTTCCTCTATGTTTATATCTTTGTAGTATTCATTGTTTTCTTTAAGATGTTGTAGAACTTGTCTAACTTTGTTTAAGTAGGAAAGTTATTGCCAAATGTTATTGTCTTTCGTTGGCACACCATTAACTAGAAACATCAATGATTGATCTATTGGTCGTTGTATTCATAGAGTTTCTGCATTTTCAATGCCTTTACTCAGATAAAGGCAATTTGGCCATTTTTGTTTAAATGCCAATTGTATCGTGAAATGGGTGTACTGGTTGGATTATAATGCTCCCCTACAAGTTAAGTTGTTGGAGAGCTTTTGGAAGTGAGAAGACTTCTAAGTTGTTAGTAATAGCATGTGATGACATTTGGTTATTGTCAAGCTTTGTATTGCAGTATGTGCAAACTATCGTGGGGTCAGTTATTTTGTATTTATTTTCTGCTGTTAGATATAAAGCTAATTGGAACCACTGGGATTCCTCATTGTCCTCTATTTTGTAGGCCATGTCTACTATTTTGGTGCTCTTTCTATGAAAAGTTCTGCAACAACAGACACATACTTTGGTATTTCAGCAGATGAGTTTTGAAACTTAGCTATTTCTTTTTTGTGTGTGTTTGTAAGGTGGGTGGTGTTCGCTAATGTTTTCAAAAGCTATTAAATTTTGTAATTCAAATTCAGTTCCAAAATATTTACTTTGGATATGCTCTATTTCTCGAAGGAGTTTTTGGCAGTTCCATGTAGGAGAATGCTACTTAAATTTTGCAGTTCTAGAGCAGGACCTTTTGCAAAGTACAGTCTATGCACAAGATTTCATATAGTGGAATGGTGTATTGCTAACATTTTGATGTGTTGGAAGGTGCATTTGCAAGCAGTTCCTGAAATGCAAGCTAATGACTGTCCTCACAGTTTTTATTCTACTTTTTTCTTTTAGTGATTGAGGAATTGTCACAAAGATTTGAAGAATTGTTGGCGTACTTTTACATATTGAGCTGCACATCCATTTGCACACTGGACCGTTTGGTTGGTCAAAAGTAACATTTGGTTGAAAGTTTGTTGGAGAAGTTTTTTCTATAAGGGTTTCTTTTGCCATAATGGTGTCGGTACGGTGGAATTTATTTTGTAAAATTAATGTTTTGGATTGCTTCACTGTGGCAACATTAACATTGGTAGATATAGTGTTAGGTTCATTAGTAGGTCTGCTTTTGTTTGTACATATTTTTTTAGTTTTTTAAGAGTTTGCAAGAGGGGCCTTACTTTTTCAGTCGTGGCTGGTTTAGTTTTGTTGGAGGTTACTAGCTGTTGTATTTTAATGTTTTCTATAAATTGTTTTAGAGGAAGATGACTAAATGGCTTGTTTTTATTCTTATTTGCTTTTTTAGCAGGCATTCTGTTCTGTCTGTTAGGGAACCAAATGAAAGTTTGTGTTTGAAAGTTGTGGAATGTTTATGCATTTAAAATGCATGGGTGTGTGTGTGTGATTGTAGAGATGAATAGAGTGTTGTATGATTGTGCAGTGGGATGATATGTGTGATTGGGAAGGCTGTAAACATAAGAGGCTGTACAGGTGTGATAAGCTTGGGTTAGTGAGTAAGGGAATGGTGGTGTGATTAAATAAGTAGGGACATTTTTAAAAAGAAATTGTTTTTATTGTTTTAACTGACTCAACAATTTTTACAAAAAGATGAATTCATTTTTTTACATCCTGTGTCCTTGTTATGCCTTACGTAATCCAAAAAGAAAAAAACACAACATCCTTTTGACTCTGCTGTTACATAGATCTTATTATTATCACTTTGCAGTAGGTGATAATGCCTCCAATTGTGGGATAATAGCTTGCATCATTGACACCGCAGCTATGACCCACGTTGTCTTTTGTCCACTTTTGTCAAGACTTTCCAGCAGTCTTCAGTGTCCATCGTCCTGTAGTTCACCATCAAAGGGTTTGTTAGGGAGAATTCTCTCTTTAGGCTGAATTTCCTAACCTAGTGAGTCCCCCAGCAGCTTTGCTGGATTTCTGGAGTTTGTTTTTTTCTCCTGCCAAGAGTGAGACTCTTTTTCTCCCACTCTTGGACATGATTTATGGTGTTCCTTTGACTGGTAATGTGTATTATGGGCTATGGGGTCCTTTACTCCATAGAGTCTCATGTGTTTTTACTATGTGTGTTATACAGCACCCTCCGTGCAGTGACACAGGGGTGTCATAGTGACACCCCACCATAGACTCCATACCCTGGGACTGACTACTGTCTCCCAGGGCATGTAAAGTCACCATTGGCTTTACTAGTCCCAAATTATTAACAGAAACCGGTACAAACCATCATATTGTGGACGTACTGGTCGGGGCAATTCGATTGCCCCGGGGTCTGTTAGTCGAGGGGGCACGTCTCCATCCCCCCTGATCCAGTTTTGGCTGGTGGCAGTGGATACTACTTTATATATTCAACCGCGAATATATCCCTATGGGATTTTCCCATTATTGGAGGCTACCAACTTTAATTATTTAATTCTCATAGCCTCGAACATACCGCCGGTTTATTTAATTAATATTGATTCGCCGGTTGGTATTTTTTGCCAGGACTCGATTCTAAAATGGCATTTGTGTTCTCTTCTGTGACTCCAACCCAAGTCGAGCCCTTTGTTCCACTTTTTGGCGGGCTTCTCCACAGAAGCCTCCAAAAGTGGTGCCACTCTGTCTGGGTACCACAGGTGGTGTGGGAGGGGGTTTAGGCACCCTGGACTGAGTTACCTTGGTAACTCAAGTCGCACTCTTGTGTGATTGGCCCAAGTGGTGATCCGGCCGGCTCACCACTTAGCATGTTTGATTGACAGCTAGGCTGAGTGAATGGGGGTATGCTGCATAAAAGCAGGGTTTTGCGGACTGGAACTTCAGAAGTCGACACAGGACCTGAGAATCCGACGAGGGAGAAGCTGAGCCGACCTACCACGACGACCCCACCGGTGGAGCCCTGCGGAACCGACTCACCACTTCCCGACGACAGAGAAGATCTCCCGGCTGGAGAGGCTTCTTCCCCTGACTGGTGGGCACAACCAGTTTACCTTCTTCTCTTCGCACCCCAGACCAGTTTGTGGTCGAATTGCCTGTGCCAAGCACCCCGGCAGCCGGATAGCCACTTACCACTGGACCGCGAATCAACAGACCGCTCTTTGTACCTGAGAAACTCTGCGGCTGGTTTCTTCCCTGGCAGTGCAACGGACTCCTGTTTTCCTCCCCGACGAGATCCTCTCTTCCCCCGGACGAAGCACCGACTTGCATCCGCTGCCAGGAACAACTGCCCCCGCTGGAGTATTCTCACCACTTTAAGGTACCGTGTCCGCCAGGCCTCCCTTTCTAAAGATTGCGACAAGGTAATAATAATCCCTTAACCTTCTGGACTGGGCTGGCCGCCTTGGCCCTCTAACTGGTCCCTTTCTTTGGTCCAACTCCTTTTTGAACCGTTACAAGACTTTTGTGCACTGCAACCGTGTGACCTTGGACACATTTCGTTTTGATCCTCTTAAAGCGGATCCGGCCTACTGACTCTAAATTCACGCTGTTACTTTGCCTTCCTCTCTTGTTGTGTTCGTGAAAAAGTGTTGGGATCTGTTTCAATTTATTCTCTGCTTTTCTCTCCCTTTTTAAAACAAATTATTAGAGTGCCATCTACGTTAGGCGCTCACCGCTGTTTGAAAATAAGTGGGGCTTTACTTAAGACTTGTCTAATATTCTTTTAAGGGACTGTATATCTTTTAGTGACCGTGTTTTTGGATTGCTTACTATTAGTGCCTGTGTGTTTTTCTAGATGTGGTTTTAAATAAATAATTATATCTCTTTTACACCAAGCCCTGGTCAGTGTTTACTTGTTCTATTGTGTTCTCTTGGCCTATTGTGAATACTCTGGATACTGCCTAACTCTTCTTGAGGGAAGTCTGACTGCTCAGCCACAGCTACCAAGTGAATCTGTGTGGTACAGACTGCTACCAAGTGGGTTTACTGCCAAACACCTGTAGTCTTAAATCTTTTGCAGTGGTCCCAGAGGGAACTGCACAGGTTTCTGCCTAACAGGGTTTAGATGTTTTCTCTTGTTTCCTTCCACCCTTTGCAATAGATCATGAGGTGTTTCATGGTTTCAATCTCGTCTGTGGATGTGCTGAATCAACAAGTTCCACGGTCTGATTTGCCACGGATTAGGTTTATCTCATTTGTTTTCAACAAGTTTATCCTCATTTTCATGAAGATGTCTCTGTAGAGTCTATATGGAAGTTTGGTTAAATAACCACGATGGTGGTTTAGTAGTTTAATGTCGCTAGACAGTAAGTTCGCTGATAATTTACTGCCCGCTACTACGTCTAGCATATTAATCCAGTCCTTGTCGAGCAGCGTCTTTTTTTTTCTCACAGAGTTCAAGACCAGGTCTTGTTCTGAACATCCTAGTTCCTCCATTGTTTTTGTTTGATCATTTGCCCACTTGGTTAGTTCAGTGGTTGTGCCTTTTACTCATTTGTCATGCAATATTCCAAATATATGAGGAGTGGGTGATTGCAGTAGTTTACGCATCAAGGCCATATGGTTCCACTCTACAATTACAGCAAGAGACGATATGGTAAGTTCTTTTCGAATTTGGGCCATTCCTGCTAAGTTTGGAAGGTTTAAAACTTTTCGCCAAAATGTTCCTTCCAGTCTGAGCCATGATTTTGTTGGCATATGTATCATGTCCTCAGCTCCGTAAGTACAGGCCGGAACAACTTTTCCTCTATAAAAGTTGATTACTGCAACCATTGAGAAACGCCCGTATTTCCTGTCCATCAGTCTTGCCTGAGGTGCCAATGTTTTGGCTTTTGCCATTAAGGCATCTTGTGCTGGAGTTTCAATAAAGCTGTTGTTGTAATTAACCCCTCGGTATTTAAACATTTCTACTTCTTTCTATATTCCTAATGCCCAGATGCCAGTTAGGGCAATTTTTCATTTTTTTTTTGCTTTCTGTAGACACATGATCTTTGTCTTCTCCTGGTTGATCTCCAAATGGTTAAGATGTACGTATCTCTGGAGACTGTCCAGCTGGCATTGCAAACAATTGCCGTCTGGTTGATCATAATAAGATCATCTCCATACAATAATTGTGTCACCTTTACATTCCCGATTGTTGGAGGGAAAGATCTGGTAAGCGGTTCCAAGTTCACGATGACAGAGATGTAAAAGTTATGAATGGCAGGTGCTAAAGGGCATCCTTGTTTTACACCTCTTTAGGTTGATATTGCAGGGGTTAACAAGCCTTCCCGGTTCAGGCATACCAGTACTGTGGTTTCAGAATGAAGTGCAACTAAAAGTTCCATGATGTCTTATGGGCAGTTTCTCTCGGAAAGCTTTTGCCATAATAGCTCTTTGTTGACCCGGTCAAAGGCCTGGACTGGGTCAACAAAAGCTATATATATCCTTTTTCCGGTTTGATGGCTTTGGGCTCTTAGAATGCTCAACATCATGATGTTCGCTGATGTCCCTACATTTTTAATGAATCCCGTCTGAAATGAGTCTGTCCAGTCGTTTTCGGTTGTCCAATGTAGGAACTTTGACAATATCAGGGACCCAAAGATTTTTCCTGTGACGTCTAACAGCGAGAAAGGCCGATCATTTTTTGGATCCTCTCTGTTTCCTTTCTTAAAAATAAGCACTTTCGTCGCTGTTTTCCATGAAAGTGGAATTTGCCCTTGCTGAAGTACCCTTTTAAATACTGTGTATATGAACAGTGTCCAGTCGGCAGGGTAGTCCTTCAACATTTTATTAGTCAAGACATCTGGACCTGGTGCTCTTGATGAATTAAGGATTTGGATCTTGTTTAAGATATCCTCAACCTCGAATTGAAGGTGCCATTCTTTTTTCCTTCCGA
This sequence comes from Ambystoma mexicanum, assembly GCF_040938575.1. Taxonomy (NCBI): domain Eukaryota; kingdom Metazoa; phylum Chordata; class Amphibia; order Caudata; family Ambystomatidae; genus Ambystoma; species Ambystoma mexicanum. Next base: position 1,361,613,479 of record NC_090930.1, on the reverse strand, counting down.
TGTTAGCAAGGAGCTGATCTTATTTGGTCCTTTGAAGAGCCTATAGAAATGGTTCTTCCAGATTGTTTCATTGACGTAATTTTGTTCAGCATCAGGAGTGGCAGTAGAGACTTGCTTGGTCACTGACCAGAAGTCGCTGGAGTTTCTTTTACTCAATACACAAAGCATTTGTTCTGAATCTTGCTGAAGCAAGATTCTTCTTCGACTGGCTACCCAGTTTTTATATGTTTGGCAGGTTGTTTTGGCTTGTTGTTTCAAGTGGGCACAGTTGGATTTGAGAGCCGCTCTTTTAATTCTTCTCAGCTCTCTGCGTTTCTCAACTAGCAGTTTGTCGTATGTGTGTCTGCCCGTATATTGTTTTTCCCACCACCAGTTGTTTTGACGCCGAAGTAGTCCATGAGTGGCCTATAGTCTACGACTTTGTTCTCCTGGTCATCACTGTTCTTGTTTTTCTCCAAAGTGTATTCGATGGTTAAAAGCTTGATGTCTTTGCTTTTAAGTTAAAGACGATTGCCACTGCTATTTTCTTCCACCTCCGCTCTCCTAACTTGGGTCGGTAGTCTCAATCGACTCGTCAACACGACTGATACAAGTTATGATCACTGTTGTTAGTCTTGATGATCTCGTATTTTTTGATGTGTTGTGCTAGTTCTCTAGAAACAAATACATAATCTAGATGTGCTGATTGATGTCCTCTTTCCCAAGTTGGCATAAGGGGTTTTGTAAAACAGTTTGTTGATTCCAAGACAAATATGTCTCTAGAGGCCATCAGTGTCGACCACAAGGTTCCTCTTGTTTCTCGTCGATTTGTTGATCTTTGGTTTACAAACAATGATAATTGAGTTTGACATATAGCATTCAAATCTCCACAGATTAGGAAATGTGTTACATCTGTGTTTTTTTTTTTTTTTTTTTAACATCTTTATTGATTTTCAACAGATTGATAGACCGCAAACATATCAGGTACTGCATATACATTACACGTCCATAACCTCCCCCATACCACCCTCCACCCCTACCCCACCCCCCAAGACTCCAATCAACGCTACTGTTCAATATCAAGCCAGTTCCGAGGTCAGGGCTGGCCGGTCAACTGAGGGGTCATCCACCGCTCCGAGGTGGAGTAATGGCACGGTCAGCGACACCCAGCGATGCAATTCCTCACTGGAGTCCAGCCTCTGTTCGTGGATAGCGGTTTCCCACGCTCCGGTCTCGGCTGCCATCCACTTGGTGAGGTCGTTCCACCATTGTGCTTCAATTGGGCCTCTGGGGCTCTTCCAACACATGGCTATGCGTCTTTTAGCCGTGATATAAATTAAGTCTTTGAGTCTATTTAGGGGTTTGTTTTTGCGATCTCGGCTGCACCTGCCCAGGATGCAGGCCACAGGGCTATGTACGTCCAGTTCAATGTCTGCTTTTGCCACCCTTCCCCGCACCTGCATCCAAAAGGCGCGTATCGCTGGGCAACCCCAGAACATGTGAGTCATTCCCGCCTTCGGCTCATTGCATTTAGGGCATAGCTGGATGGTTGCGCCCTTGAAAGACGATATAGTTTCCGGAGTTAGGTAAGCCCTGTTGGTAATGTATAGTTGGATAAGTTGCAGGCGGGCGTTTCTGGAGATTTTCTTGTGATAGAGGGTTACTCCTTCCCATTCCTTGTCGTCAAATTCCCGGCCCAGTTCGTGTTCCCACTTCCCTCTGCTCCTGAGCTCATTCCTGGTCGTGCCTAACATTAAGGCTTCGTAGAGCCGTGAGGTCTCGTGGCCCCCCTCGGCGGTGTTCAACATAGTCTCAATAGTCTCGTCCTCCGCTGCAAGAATGGTCGCCTCCGGCCATCTGTCTTTCATGGCCTGGATCACTGCTCTGTGGAGCAGAAATTGTCCTGTAGGCAGCTCCGAGGACTCGCTCAGGTCGGAGAACGCTAGGATTACCCGATCCTGAACCAGGTCTCCGAGGGTGGCCACCCCGCAGGGTTCCCACTGTGCCCGCGTTTCCAGTTGTCCCCACGGGCGATGGGTCATGAGAGCTGCTATGGGGATCTGTGGGGAGTACGGATCAGGGGACCCCAACGCTCTGCAAGCCCTTCTCCAGAGCCGAGTTCCGAGCTGTACCAGATAAGGGTACTGCCTTAGGGCGTCCTCCTTAACCCAGAGTAGGTCCCTGAGTAGGAGGCCTGTCAGAGCAGGTTGGAGAAGTCTGGTATCTGTGGTGATCTCATCGGCCATCCATCGCATCACGTGTCTTAGCTGGCTTGCAAGGTAGTATAGTTCGAAATTGGGGACTTTCAGACCCCCTCTTTCGTAGGGTCTTTGAAGTGTTTCCAGTGCTACCCTGTGCCTGCCCCCCTGCCAGAGGAACTGCCTGCATAGTTTATTGATGTCTCTAAAGAAGGAGGGGGGGATGTTAAAAGGAACGTTGGTGAAATTGTGTAATAGGCGTGGAAGTGCTACCATTTTGAGGAGACCTGCTCTCCCGGCCACGGAAAGCGGAAGCTTCCCCCAAAAGTCCATGGAATTTGCTAGGGCATCTTTAGCTCTGACTGTGTTGAGGATGTGTTCTGTGTGGGGGTTACGGTGTATAGTGATTCCGAGGTACTTAAAGGAGGTCAACTGCCATTGCAGATCTAAGGAGGGCAGGGATCTGAAGTTTTCTCTGTATAGTGCAGCAAGCGGGTAGAGGCAGGACTTGCTTTTGTTGATCCGGATTCCTGTGTGATTTTGGAAGCATTCTAGGGTTTCGAGAATGTAGGGCAAGAGGTGTTCGGGGTTGTGTAAGTATAGCAGGGTATCGTCAGCGTACATGGAGACCAGATGAGTTATCCCGTCGATCTCAATGCCCCCATCGCCATACTCCTGTCTGAGGTATGCGGCCACGGGTTCACTGGCAATGATATAAAGCATCGGGGAGAGAGGACATCCCTGGCGAGTGCCCCTGTGGAGAGACCACGAGTCAGAGTATGTCTTGTTGGTCCGCACCCTGGCAGATGGGTTGGTGTAAATCAATTTAGTCCAATTTAAGAAAACAGGTCCTATTCCCATTTTTATCATGGTGGCATATAGCCACTCCCAGCGCACCGAATCGAAAGCTTTGGTGGCGTCTAATGACGCGACCGCGTATTTCTGGGGCCTCAGTTCCGTGCTGTATATAACGTGGTGCAGTCTCCGCAGGTTCTCGGTTATGGAGCGCCCGGGCACATAGCCCGTTTGGTCCTGGTGGATTAAGTGTGGTATTACCCTACGCAATCTGTTCGCTAGGAGAGAGGTGAGGATTTTACCGTCAACGTTTAACATGGAGAGGGGCCTATAGGAGCCGCAGTCCGTACCTTCCTTGCCAGGCTTGAGAAGGGGGATGATAACGGCTTCCCTCATGGTGTCAGGGAGGGTGCCGCGCTCATAAGCTTCGTTATACACCTGGGTCAGCAGAGGAGCCAGAGTTTCCTCGTAAGTTTTGTAAAACTCACCGGGGAGGCCGTCAGTACCAGGGGCTTTTCCAGAGGGGAGGGATCTAATGATTGCTTTTACTTCGTCGGGAGTGATGGGCTCGTCTAGTGTTTCGGCCATCTGTGAGTCCAATTTAGGCAGCTCAATGATGTCTAAGATGTCTTCAATGCTGGTATCAACCTCGGGCGGGGTCTCGGAGTAAAGATTATGATAGAAATCTGAAAAAACTGAGTTGATTTCAATTTGGGTATGTGCCGTGGTGCCATCCGGCTTAAGAATTTGGCAAATGGGAGCTCGGGGGGTCTCACTTTTATACAACCAAGCCAGGAGTTTCCCGGGTTTGTCTCCTAGGGCGTGGGTTCTTTCGATGTGTTTAGTATAACTCAATTTACCCAGGGATTCCCAGTGTGTTAAACAGGTTTGCTTCAGGTCGGTTATTTTTTGTAGGAGTTCAGGGGTTAAATCAGCCCTGTTTTCCAATTCACCCAGCTCCGCTTCCGAGCGTTCCAGGGAGGATGTGATGGATCTACGGGCCCCCCCTGTGGACGCAATCATCTCCCCTCTTATGACTACCTTGTATGCCTCCCATGCAGTGCCCATGTATCTGACGCTATTCAAATTTCGTTCCCAGTACTCCTCGGTGTAGTCGCTTACGTGTTCCCGAAGGGATGCGTCATGGAGGGCTTCGGCTCTAAGCCTCCAAGTGGGGATCGGGGGTCTAGGCGGGAATACTTCCCAGGTGGCCAGCAGCGGGGAATGGTCAGACAGGACCCTGGGCAGGTAGAGGGCGTCGCCAAACATAGCTTGCTGTTCTTGGCTCACAAACAAGTAGTCCAGCCTCGTGTGGACAGCATGGGGAGGGGAGTAAAAGGAAAAAACTCGCTGATCAGGGTGCAGTTCTCTCCACAAGTCTCGGAGTAACAGCTGGTTAGTCAGTTTGGACAGAATCTTGGCCGGGGGGGATGGGCGGGTATGTTTATCATCAGATCTATCTTTTAGAGGGTCTAGGGTGCAATTGTGGTCGCCTCCCCAAATCATGACGCCGTCCCTGTAGGGGCTGAGCCTTGGGTATAGGGAGTGGAAGAAAGCGGTAGCGTCGTGGTTGGGTGCATAGGTGCTAATTAGGCATACCTCTCTGCCTTCGATGGTGCCATACGCTAGTGCCATCCTACCTTCATCATCAGTCTTTGTGCTTATTAGTCTGAAGGGGGTGGTTGGGTCAACCCATATCAAGACTCCCCTTGCATAGGAGGAGTAGGAGGATCCTATCAGGGTTCCACGCCAAGTTTTGGCCAATGCTTTAAGTTTGCCAGCAGAGAGATGAGTTTCCTGAAGCATGGCAATCCCGGCTTTGCACCTTTTCAAGTATGCGTGGATGCGACGTTGTTTCACATAGCTATTCATGCCCCTGACGTTCCACGTGATGACTTTTATCGTGGCAGCCATGGGTAATAGGGGGTATAGCGTCTATTTGGGGGTGCAGGTAGGGGCCGTGTTAGCGGCAAGAAGCATGTAGGGGATGTCAGTGGTCTAAGCGCTATTAGATAAAGGTACATAACTGTGAAGCAACTGCCTCTTGTTCCCCCACTCGGTGGCTTGGGTGTCACCTGGCTTAGGGGCTGAGTGGTCCTCGGGTTGTGTATTCTGGACGTCAGTGGTCTAGTGGTTTCCCTTCCCCGGCACCTAACCTTCGTGCCAACTCCCATATTCCCTCCCCCCTGTAACTTTAAACAACACAAACTAATAACAAGTCGAGCGAGGTATCCCCCGTCATGACTATCCCGTTTCTGCTCCGTTAGACCGTGCATTGGTCGCCTGGTGCCCTACGGGCGGGTATGGGTATACCCAAAAAAACAGGAAAAAGATTCCGGGGGTGGAAGAGTGTTCGGCTCTGGTGCCTCGCTGCTAAGGATCTATTCAGCTGTGACAAGCTGGCACTTGCGTGGAGGGGACCATGGGGGTCCTCGGGCCCAGCGCCGCCAGTGTGGTGAGGCTCAGCGCGGTCGTCGCCCCTTCGCCTCTATGTCGGGGATCTGTTCCCTGTCCATCCAGTCGCGGGCCTCAGATGGGGTGTCGAATAGGTGGGCTTTGTTGTTGCGTATTACTTTCAATCTAGAGGGATAGAGGAGCATGTAGCGTAGTCCGGCGGCCTTCAATCTAGCTTTGGTATGTATGAATTGAGCCCTCTTCAATTGGACCTGGAAGGTGTAGTCGGGGTAGATGGATATTTTGGCCGAGTCTCTGAGGATCTGGCCGCCCGACCGTGAGTAGGCCAGGATGGTCTCCCGGTCTCTGTAATTAAGAACCTTCGCTATTATTGGTCTGGGTGGGGTGCCAGGAGGGGGTCTTTTGGTGAGGGATCGATGGGCTCTCTCAATCGTGAAGCCTTGGGACAGTTTCTCGGCGCCAATCTCCTGTAGCATAAGGTTCTCCACGAAGTTCGTGGGGTCGGATCCCTCAATGCCCTCCGGCAGGCCCAGGAGGCGGATGTTATTTCGGCGTGCCCTCCCTTCTGCCTCTTCGGCCCTTTCCTCCAAGTTCTTCACTCTTTGCCGCAGTTCGTCAACATCTCTGAGGAGCTCCACTTTGGTTTCCGTATTTTCGCGCACTTGAGCTTCTAGTGTATCAGTCCTGTCAGCTAAGGAGCGGACGTCCTGGCGTAGGAGGCCCAGATCTATGGCCACCGCGTCGATTTTTTGCTCCATGGTGGTCTGGAACAATTTAATGGCCTCAAGGATTTGGGCATTGCTAGGTTCAGTGGCCTTTCCCGGGAGGTCGGGTTGTGCGTCCAAGGTTGTGCCGCTAGAGGTTTCGGGAGCGATGGGGCCCCCAGCAGTGAAGGTATCTATGGTGGTTTGGCGCTGTTTGGACCTGGCTCCTTTGGTGGACATGGCGGAGGGTCTGGCGGATCTTGTCTACGCTAGCGTGGGCCCAGGGCGGATGGAGCCGTTCGGGGTGTTACGCCTCGGGGTTCCAGAAGATATGGTGGGCATAGGGGGTGGGGGAATGCAGGTCTTCCCCCGGCTCACCTCGTGGGCTTCAGCGACGCCCGGGCCCTCCCGTTCTTCTCCTCAGCCGCCACTCCAGGGGCTCCGCTCCCGGCAGGCTGCGTGCAGCGCCCAGGCCGCGCCGCCCTTCGATCTCCGCTCGCGTCTCGAGTCGCGTGTGCCCTCCGCTGGTCAGGTGCCGTACCGGGCCCCGCGCGGGTTGATGAGGAGGAGCAGGGCGGGTGGGCTGCTCGGGACTCCGTCAGCGGCACTGGAGGCAATGCACGCGGCCGAAGGGCTTCCTCTCTCGGCCGGGCATCCAGGTCAGGCAGGATCGTAGGCACCGCATCCGATCAGCTCAGCTAGCGCGGCGCCGCGGCCCGGGCGCGGCTCTGGTGCAAGGGCCGCCGCGTATCTCAGCGCGAGGGAGCCGCCATTTTGGCTCTGGTCGGCAGCGATTTTCCGTGCGGCAGCTCTTTCTTCGTAGGGCGCCTCCGGGCTCGGAAAAACAGCCAGCGGGTGCAGGATGGTAGCAGCGTTCGATGAGAAGGAGTGCAGGCTTCAGGGGTTCACATTTAAGTAGGAAAAACAGCTTATGTTGGTCGCATCGAACGGAGCGCACCCAGAGCACGTCCTCTTCACATGGCGGTTAGCCACGCCCCCCCCTGTTACATCTGTGTTTATTGGTGCATCATCAATCATGCTTGTTACAGTCTCCATGAAGGTGGAATTTGTGATCACACTTGGATTCCAGTAGCAGTTAATGATGTCCACTCTTTGTGTCTTACTTTGGGTGGTCGATGAGGGCGTAATTGTCCAATTGAGCAGAAGAACAAGGAATAAAAGGTCACAAAAGAGAACGTCTAAGAGTGACTTTCCTGATTTTAAAGCGGTCAGCAGTCCTACAGTAGGACAGCCTGTTGAGCCTCTTATTGCCGGAGATACCATGACGTCATACCCATCCAGGTATGGTTTTTGTGTCAGCCAAGTCTCCTGAAGACAGATTATATCGCAGTCACCTAAACTGACGTCACTAAGGGATGTCAGGTGGCTGAACCCCATGGTGTTCTACAAGGCCATATTTAGGTCCTTGGTACTTGGCTAATCCACCCGTAGCGGTGTCTCGAGCTCTTAGTTTTTTCTCAAGAATGGCTATACTTTCTGGGGGTTTTAATAGGGCCTTTGAGACCCATCTCCAGTTTTTTTTTCAGGCTCCGTCCCCGGATCAAACAAGAGGTCTCTGTCTTTATCCGTTTTTTGTTCTTCTTCTTCATCTGGTTTAAAAGTAACTGTTAGCGAGACCCCAGGACCTTTTGGGATCCTACTTACTCCTAGCGGGTCCTTGTATTGTTTCGTAGATTCTTTTTTTACAAGGTCTTGGTTGTTGGTCAGATGTTATCTCAGAGGGTTCTTTAATAGCTACTTTCTGCCCATCATCTTGTTTTTTCCCTTTTTGTGATATGTTTGAATCGACTCTAATTGTTTTACTGGGGTCAGGTCAAATCCCAGTATGTTTGAAATATCCAGTACACGTGTCGGATTTCCATTGATGGGATCCGTGTCATTGACTTGTAAGTCCCCTTGTAGTTGCTGTTTCTGGGCGGGATAGGTGTAGGTCACCGCCGATGATGAAGCGGCAGACCCCTCTCCCCCGCCCTTTGGCTGCGTGGAGAAAGGATCCTGTTGTATCCTCCTGATCCTGTTGTGTCTCCCACTCATTTTGTGAACTAAGTTCAGAGTTCGATGTCCTTGTGTCAGACATAGTATCACACGCAGGCTTCTCACTGTTTACGGGATCAACGCCCAGATGGTCATTGTGTAAACCTTTGTCTGTATATGTAAGTAGGGATATCCCCTTGTGGGCTGTCAGGGATAGAGACTAATCTGCAGAAGTGTGTGTAATGTATTTAGGGCTTACCTGTTGTTAACTGGCTCATGCTCGTTGAGTCCTTTAGCATGCCCGAGACACCCAAGACACCTATTTCGGCTACGGCTTCCTCAACTCGCGATGTTCTCTCGTCTTCTCTTAGCAACTTACCTTAGTGAAATCTTAGACACTTGTTAAAAGGATCGTCTTCTGCTGTTGCTTCCCAAGGAGAAAATTACGCCATTTCTGATTTTTTTTTAAATATCGATCCATAAAAATGCTAATTATTTCTTCATTTCCGCATTCAGTTTTACATTACCAATATAAATGAACAGATCATTGTAAAATTACATCATTGTAAAATTGTTAAAAATAAAATATCACCAAAACCTCATTTTCAAACACCTATTTAAAATATTGTTATATTTGCAGTACTTGGCTAAAAGGTTGCTTTGCTAATAGATGTCATTGTTCCACAAAATAAATTATTAACAGCCCAACTCCTGTGCAGCAAAGACGATCAAACAAAAGTTGCTAAGAAAAATAGCTGAAACTGGCTTTCCAAATTCATCAGAAAGAAAAGAACATTTCTGAAATTAGCACACTCACCTTCCCTGATCATAGGAAACATCCTCAGGCTATCAAAACCTGGACATTAAAGAAGATAAATGGGTCATGTTACTTTGCATCTCCATTATGCATCCTGAGAAATCTGATAAGCTGCTAGTGGAGCACTGATTGGTTGCAATGGCTGCAGTGGATTTTGGAGTATTTGTACAGTGTTTATCCCTAGAGGCGGCTCCTGTTGCTGGGAGACAGAGTTAAGCTCATATATACATCAGTAACGGACGGAGTGGAGCACTGAGTGGTCACAGTTGCTGCAGTGGACTTTGTAGTATTTTTACAGTGTTTATCCCTGGAGGCAGCTCCTGTTGCTGTGAGACAGAGTTAAGCTCATATATACACCACTAATTTGTGTAGCGCTGCACGCTGTGGAGCACTGAGTGGTTGGCAGTGGTCGGCGAGGGATTGGCGGGGAGGCATTACCCTTTATTCCTTGCAGGCGAGTCCACTAGGTAACTGTTCTATTAACTATCTACAAGACATTTGTTTAACCTGTCTGCCTGCCTGCTCGTTGGATCTGTGCGTGCGTACGTGTGTGCGTGCAATGCTGTCGTTCGTTGCTTGATCTGAGTTTGAATATACGATGTGCCACTGGTTGCAGCTGGCCTTCTTTTGAAAATAACAGACCCAATGTATGTGATTGCCAGACCATAGGTCCTAAAAGACCTCAGTAGGGACATAAAGGGACCTGTGGGCACTCCTTTGGACCGGTGTGTCATGATCCATAGAATGCGTCCCTTTTGGACTTCCTGGTCCCTGACACAATTGGGCTTGCACTCCTTAGTACTTCCAACATGGCCGTCTAACGTGGAACGCTCTCCACCAGCCTCCACGTCAGACGTAGCACATTCAATAAAGAGACCACGCCCCCACGGCCCCACGCGTCTCAACGCTACCGCTTGTAGTGGCTAGACGTGTGCTCCGTAGTTCGCTGTAACTAATCTCTTGGTTCCTGAACCCTCGATTCCCCTTCTACCTTTCGTTCCTCCTTATTCTGCCTTGATTCCGGATCCGGTGTCCCGCCTCCGAGTACACCTCCCTCATTTCCTGGACTTCCCGGAGATTCCAAGTACCCCTGGACGTTGAACGCTGAACGCACCCTGGAACCAGAAGACGCTCGCTCAGGGTTGTACAAAACCCGATCCGTACGCAAGAAGACTGCTTCCAAGAATTCCAGCAAACATCAAAGTCAGGTGAGAAAGGGGGAATTCTGTGACACGGTGTGGACTCTGATAATGAAAAAGAGCAAGAGGATAATCGCTGGTGGCTAATTGAGATTCTCCCTCCCCCGAATTGAAGTCCACATTTTTTTTCCCTTTTCTTCACACTTCGGAGATTGCTGGAGGGGGCTCTACAGGAACGTAAGGCTGAGACTGTCGGAGGGTTTTCGTCCCTTGACCTGTCGTGCAATGTCCCTTTTTGCTCCTTGGAGACTGTGGGAAGTCTCTCCTTTCATCGGTCACCCTAAACTTTATACCTCCTCACCTTGGACAGTTACAGTTCCCTTTATCCCTTTTATTGTCTTTTATTCTTTTTTCTTTGCTCCCCTTATATGGCTATGTATTTTTCTTAAATCCATTTGCTAAAATCCGCTTGGAATTTTCTTGGAACCAGTGCATCAGCTTTTAAGAAATGTTGCTTTTAACTGTGTACATTTTAGACTTATTTGAATGACGCGAAAGGGGTAAGGTGCCAATTGATAATTGCTGACTCCACCATTGAGAAACAAACCATGGAAAAAAACATGCATGCTGTTCTGAAAGTGCCGCAGGCTAATAAGGAAATCTGTATTGGCCACCAAGCGGACTTAATAATGGCGGCTCATATTCAGAATTTACGAGCGAATAACCCGAATTCTGTAGGCCTTGGTTTTTCTGGCCTAGATGGTACGACCTTGGGGCCGGTCTGTGTGGGCTCGTCAGTACTTATGGAGGGGCAAAAGACACCACTGGCTAAAGTACCATCTAAGAAACTAAGGCAATTAACTCTATTTTCACCTATTGCAGGGTAAAATAATTATGACTTTTTTTGGTAAAAAACCTGCAAAAGTACTGAAATAAAATCAATAATCCCAGTAAGGGAGATTTCTAGACTGTAACACTCCATGATGAACAAGGACATTAGGATGCCTAGGGAAACAGAATGTGATTACTTAAGCATTATAGAATTTGCAGACTTAGCAGTGGAAAACAATGAAACTACAGACCTAGATCGAGTGGCACATAGTAGACATGTGATGCATCGATTGGGAGGTCATCTACGGATCTAATTAAATTTATTGATGAATATACAAAAAAACTGCTGTTGAGAGAGAATGATCTCAATTCTGAGGTCAATGAAGGGGATCAAGTGGAGGATTCAGAAGAGGCTGCAGTCCACCATACTCTCAGGAAAACTGATGATAGAATCCGTTTAACGCAGTTCACAGTCTCGGCATTAAACATGGTTCTCAGTTTGTTTGTAAACTTATTTGTTAATATTTGGGCCGAAGTGAGAACACATACTGAACTAATGACAGAGATCTACTATAGACTGGAAGGCTTGAAAAAGTGTTGTGTATCCATATTGAGCCAACAGGTATAGATGGCTGGGGAGGCATTACAGATGGGGGGTCTGCTACAAAACAATCAACCGATTGAGGAGGTTAAGGAGAATGTGGCAATTGAGGTAATGGGATCCACTGTGGGTACCCCTGTAAAGAATGAACAATTGCGGGACCCATTCATTGTCAATATTTATTCCATTGAACCCAACATTATAGATCTGACTTCAGATGACGCCTTAAAGGGAGAAAAGGAATACAACAGAAATGAAAAGGGGTATAAGACGAGGAAATTAAAAAAAAGAAAATATCAAAAAATGTAATACCTCCTCTTGCAAACACTTTTTCAACCTTACTATACCTGAGTCAATGGCTAGAGGTGGTAACTGTGGAACTCCCACACATGGGTCGATGACACCAGTATTGGAAGAAAGTATGATGGCGAATGTCCATGACGTGGGTGATATGGTTACTGTGGAAGGGGAGTGGTTGCAAAATGTACCCAGTAATGAGATTATCCCCTTGAAGAATAATGACATATTGGGTCTTCAAGTGACGAGGGTTGAAATGGGGATTCAAACTGACCCATTAGTGGGCTCTGTAGTGGTTCAAAGAGATGGTATCGATGGTGGCCAGATGACTATCACTGGGAAGCTAAAAATAGGGGGGAATTTCAGCAACCGATCAAAAAAATTTAAGTAAAGTCAGATTCTTTGGGATTCGATCAGGAACTGGCCGCTGGGCTCGCCCCTGTGATTAATTCCCAGGGTGAACCACTCATGTTGAAAAAATTATATTATCCTGATATGTTTCATAATTTGGTGGTTCAGCAGTGGAAATAGACAAACTCCCCTTTTGTCAAGACTTAGGGGCAGTTAGTAGCACTTCTATGCAGTGCCTGGATCTGGATTCTGTTTTAAAGAATTTGTATGAACCCAATCTTGTTCCATTAATGGACAATGTTTATAGAAGGCACACCCAATATAATTAGGATAGGAAAGCACAAGAACTGGGGCATGATCGATCTTGCAGTATTTTGAGGGGTGCCAAAGGAAGTGAAGTTTTGGGACAATATACATACGAAAACAATTGGGGAGGTAAGGGGTCATCTGATGGAAGCAATATTAATCACGGTAATGAATCCTCAAGTTTGAATGTTTCACCAGCCTCTGGCATCCAAACTTACCTGTGTGTTTGAACCGCGGAAATGTATTGACATTTTCTTCTGAGAATTTTTTTCTGAGAACCTGAGTTTATTAACTTCTTATGATTTGAATAGGGTTCAATTTCCAGATCGGGATCAGTGGGTAAATTGTAACATCCACTTAAATTGCCAGTTGGTCTTGAATTTGGTTATTGCTGAATGTGGTAAATTGGAAAAATCGGGTTTCAATGTGAAATTAGTGGAGGCTCAACAGATTCCCGTAAGGTGTAATTACAACTATGGTGGAAGCCTGAAGATAGTTTTTGAAGCAGACAGATCAGCACAGAGGCAATCAAGGCAATATAATAAAGGTCTTAACAGACAGAATGCAGAGTGGGCCCATGTTAAAGCCATCCTGAGGAACTGATCAGCCTTTAGCCGTTTAAGACACTGAAGTGTTCATCCAGGATTATATATGCCTGAAAATCCTTCATGGAATATGAGGGGAAATACCCATTTGCCAACTAACTTGGAATCTATTGCCATGTTGAAGGATAGTAACTGTATTTTTCAGCAGCAAACATGGATGGTTGAAAAATCGTCTGCGGATGGTTATGAGGTTTTTGTTCAACCTGCCAAGACAAGTAAGGCGGAAGATCCGCAGGCGGTCTGTTGATGGCCATATAAACTACCTTGGGCTTTTCAATAAGATTTGTGCCTAACCTCCCTTATTGGGTAATGGCGGTGATGGTAGATTCATTGTGGTTGGACCTGGAAATACTTCTTGTTAATGTTTATTGGCATAAGGAGGTGGCAGACCTAAATTACTTTCTGGAAGTTATTACTCATACAATTTCGGGACTGGCAGGGGTCAGTCCTGAATGGAAGGGGATCTTAATTCTGATAGTTGCTTGTCGAGCATGGATGGCGTACCGTGGGAGATCGCTCCTGAAATGGTTTTGGATAATTTGAAGCAACAATGGGGGAGAAAGTGGTGTCTGTTGCTTGAGTCTTTGGATGTTGTTTGCTTAGATGGGGGAGTAAACGCTCCGTATACACCAATGCCTACCTGGAATAGAAGGGATAGTAAGTCAACTGTAGACTACATCTTTGTTGAAGCTTTTTTGTTCAACCGCAGTGAAGGTCTTGAGATCATACCAAATATATAGAGCGATCAGAGTGCATTGAAAGTGGATTTTGATATTATGATGAATAAGACTGTCAGAGGTGCTTCAAAATATTTCTGAACGGTAGGTCAGAGTAAAGGGATTTGTTGGTCTCCACTGTGAGAAACCTGAAGGTGTCTCACTTATTAGTCCTGGGGGATCTGTCATGCAGGTGGCCAGGACATGGCCATCGCTATTGTGAGGGAGCCTCACCTGATTGGAGGGGTCCTCGGGGAGCGTAAGTGGGACACTGATGGGTGAGATCCCCCTTATACCTTTTTCCCATCCTACCCCGTAGGATACTCAAACACTCTACACCCCTCTTTTTCCGACATGAACACTTTCACCCATTGTGAAAGACGATGGACAAACACTAAAGCCATTTACCTGGCATGTCCCAAAGCCAGGGTCAGGCAATTGACCAGAATCACACACACCTGATGGCCCTTTCCCTTCCCCACAGGGATAAAAGGTGGAGCAAGAGAGCACAATAGGAGCAAGGAAGGAGAGAAGCGACCTTGTCCTTTGCAAGCCAGGCCCGTGAATCCTCCACAGAAGGAAATGTAAGACTCCAAACAGCGTGTGTTGCAGCAGATGTCAACAGTACACAAGGCACTCCTCTGCTGATAACCAAGCCGAGGTCAGACGTTTGTCATCGTGGTACTGACCTTGACTCCAGAGAAAAGAGAAGCCTAGCGGTTAATCACAGTTGGTGAGTCGAGGGGAGAACCAATGAGAAACCAAACTGTGTTTGAACAAAAGTAGCACAACGGCTGATTGAAGAAAGTACAAAGAACTGTTATTTTGATCCGAGAGGGGGAAGCCAGCTTCAGAGGAGTCAGCAACCACGCAGGTGCTTTATTGAGGCGCTTGAAGTGGCAGCCACGCAGGATAGAACCCAGAAATGTAAACCTTAGAGGTATTTTGACCTATTAACTAATAACAAGAGATTTATCATATTTGGCCAACACTGTATCTAAGAAGAAGATTATCTGATTTAACTTTATATCAAAGGATATACAACAAAGGATTGAAATCTTTTTTCCTAACGGGGGAACTGTAGAGTTATATGACGATATGGATCCGAACTTGGTTTGGTGATTAGAGAGAACTGTGGAGAATCTCTAGTCATTAAAGAAAAGTACTTGACAGATATTGCTATCAGGGAAGCCATTTGATAGGACCAGTTGCCCTGAGGACGAACACTGGTCGAAACACGTGTCGGCTGTGTTAGATTTTACTATTAAAAATCTACAGTGCATACTGGAAAAAGTTGTTCTGAAGACACATCATTTAGAAAAGCCTTATAATGGACTAATCTACATGGTCATAGCGCCGTCTGTCAGCATATAATCATTCATTATCTTGTATACTTTTGGGTGGACTAGGGGCACCTCCTTATGCTGTTACTCCTGCAAGTGACCAATAGATAAATATAAGGGAAACATTTTTGGGGAGACCAGCGCATCTTTCCTAGGTTACACCCCACACTTAACTCATTTGCTTTATTGAGAGACTTTGGCTGAATACCCTACAGTTGAAACTGCTGGTACCAGAAGGCTTTGGGAATGGCGCAAGAGACTTGGGTCGAAGATGTCATACGGGCGTCTAGCAAACTCCTCTATACAGTCAAAAGTCTTTCACCGCCAAGTGAAAGTGAAGCTAAGGGAAGTGAACCCTGCATTTCTCTAATTGCAAATGTTGGCAAGAGTGAACCCGGCAGAGGGATGTCCATAGTGAACTGTTTAACAAGACAAAGGTCCCGACATTGAAAATATCTTTCTGGGGATCTGAGCCCAGAAGAGGGGAATCCAGAGGTAAAACGGCATAACCCTATGTGCAAGCAGAAAGGAACTTTTGTTGATAATTTTTGGAACACATCAGATCCTCGAGGCAAGAGACTTAACCACTGAAGGCCCTGATAGTTGAAAGCAGAACTGTTAGCTCGTGCTGGGAAAGCTCGAGCGTGTGCTGTGTTCCAGAGTCCTACCTTGTCCCCTGCTCAAAACGTGGGGAAGGGAAACCATGACTACCGCATCCTGACTTATTATTTGTGAACAATTCTTACTTTCCTTTGAAGCCTATCCCACACTCATTTTTTGTATTTAGCTTAAGGATTGTCAATAGTTTTTTTTTTAGTATAGGCCCTTTTATTTGACAAGACACCACTAGGACTGCCATATTATTATTTGATGGTCATAGCTTGCTCCCATCTTAGATTTCGGCTTATATTAGGCGTTTTTCCAACCCGCATATACAGTTTAATAAAAACCCTTGAACTGTGATGACATGTGTCTGTTTCTAGTGTTGCCACCATGAGTTCCTTACACCACATAACATTAAGATATTAAAGATGGAATTGGAGTCCTTAATGAACTCCAATACAATAGAATGGAAACACTATATATTCTATTCACATCGGTTTGACTGATTCCTGGGTAGCCTGATAGAAATGGCTTATTTAAATTCTGGGGTGAGGATTGGTATCTCATCTAGAAGACATCGACACATATTTCACCAACAGCATGCCAGTGAAAAAAGGCGCTTATGCAGCCTAGAGTATGGTCGATTTGCTGCAGTAATTGGGATCAGGCCGGAGAATTTAGTGGAATAAGACATCTTAAAAAAAGCATAAAAATGTCTGCAAATTTGGAAGAGTTGCGATGTTGCAAAGGAATGCTGAAGCTATGCTTTGCACTTTGATGAAAAGGTATTTAAAGACTTTTTGGTGTTGGTGTTTGATCAATGGTCAATAATTATTGGTGATTGTAAGCCAATTGAATGCAGTTTCAGAGACCCAATGGGTTCAATCTTTCTCTGATCGCTATGGGGTGAACCCGAGGGGTTCTAGTGGAGATGGAAACCATCTGCCCATTTTTGACAGTAAAGACTGGGAACCTACTGTAGAGTATGAGGTGGTTTGAGGTTGATAAAAAATATAAAATCTCCCGAGCAGCAGGGCCTAACGGTTTGACAAACAACACATTCAAGGGTCGCCTGATTATTTGGGCTCATGTCCTAACCATGATTTTTAAAAGTATATCGAAAAGCGAAGATTTACCAATTTCTTGGCAAATAGCACATGTGGTTCCGATATTCAAGAGAGTAGAAGGAAATCAGGCAAGGAACTGTCGTCCAATTACTCTTATAGACATGGACTGAAAAAGATTTGCGTCTACATTGCTGACTCACCTGAATGAGTGGATGACTACAACACCACGCCTTAACAAATTTCTGACTGGGTTTATGCTAGGCTGTTCAACTAATGTTATTGGTCTAGTTATTAGGGCGCTAAAAGAATCATCCTGATGAAAGTGCCCTGGAGTCATTCATGTGGCTTCAATTGACCTCTCGGTAGCCTTAAACCGTGTTAACAGAAGCCGTCTTTGGCTAACGGTGGCAATGTGGGGGCTGCTTGGGGGGGGCTGCTTTGGCTAATCATGGCACTAGCTGGCTGAGCTCTTTCCTCTCTGATCGACCCTCCCAGGTCCAACTGGGTTCCTTCATATCATCTATCTTCCTCACTACCTGTGGTGTTCCCCAGGGGTCTAACCTCTCGCCCTGGCTTTTCAACCAATACCTGGAAACTCTTGTACACTGCATTGCCATTTTCTGCTCAATTTTCCAGTACTACGTTGATAACACTCAACTCATTTTCAGGCTGCCCTTGGCCACCTCCTCTCCCTCTCTCATCTCTGATTGCCTAACTGCCATTCAAGATTGGTGTGCCGCCAATGATCTTTGTCTGAATGCCAGCAAGACGGAGATCCTTCTCATCGGCACACCTTCACCATCCTTTCCCCTCACTCTCTGGCCGGCTTCCCTTAGCCCTCCTCCTACCCCCACCAGCGAGGCTAAGAACCTCAGTGTCATCTTTGACACCACACTTTCCTTCTCTACCCACATCTCTGAGGTCTCTAAAAAGTCAAACTTCCTACTGCACCTCCTCAGAGGTACTCTGCCTTTCCTCTCCTTCCCCCTGAAGCTCATCATCTCCCAAGCTCTAGGTTGGACTATTGTAACAGCCTCTTTCTAAATCTACCTGCCTCTACTCTCTGCCTTCTGCAACTAATCCAGAACAGGACTGCAAGACTTGTCCTTGGCCTCAAGCCCTGGGATTGTATCTCCCCAGCTCTGAAATCTCTCCATTGGCTCCCATTGGATGCAAGGATTAAATTCAAAACCCTCTGCATTGTCCACAAGGCTTTCTGCGGCCTGTGTCCAAAATACCTTCAGCTATCCTTCCGCAAATACCTCCCCTCTCGAGCTCTTCGCTCCTCCACCTCTAACTCTCCCAGGGTCAGTCGTTTTTCAAAGAAATGAGCTCGGGGTAGAGCTCTGTCTTCGGCTGGGGCCTCCCTCTGGAACAGTCTCCCTGCCACTCTAAAACTTGAGGAGAACCATCTCCGGTCTGGAAGCACCTCAAGACCTTCCTCTTTTCTTCTGCCTTCGCTCACGCTCTCCCCTGCTGATCTGTTCTCTCTTGGCACTGTGCACCTGGCCACCCTCTGTGCTCCGGGCCCAGGTACCTGCTCACCCTGCCACCCTCCTGCACTGCCTTTGGGCCACCCCTTGCAATGGGGTCTGTATCTGTACCCATACAGCCCCCCTTTTTCTTCCTGCACTTATCAGACCTACCCATGTCTGCTGCCTTAACCTTAGCACTTGCAAATTGCTGAATGCACTACCACTGTTTGTTGCCTTTATTATTTATGTATTTATTATTATTGATCTGTTTCTCCTTTGCTTCGCCCTTTCCACTTCTTCCCCCTTCCATGCATGTTTCCCCTCCCACTCTTCTATGCACTTGCGCGTTCTCAATATCACTGGGCCTAGTAAGATAGTTGATTTGTTCTCCTCTGTTCCCCTGCCTTGGCTTATCGTGCTCGGAAACACTTGTGTACGAGCACGATAGAAATAAAAAATAATTATCAATATATGATAAGGCATGGATCCATTTTAGATTGAATCTAGATGGGAACTTGTCACGTAGGATCCAAACATGGTTTGGTTTGAGGCAAGGGTGTGCACTTTCCCCCTGCCTTTTCATTATATATGTCTCAGACATTGGGGATTATCTTGCTGACATGGGCATGATCACCCCAAAATTGGGTGAGCTGCACATTCCCTGGTTGTCCTTTGCGGACGTCTTCCTGCTCCTCGATAGCACCAAGGTGGGACTCCAGTGTTTACTGAATACATTTGCAAAATACACAGATGACAATGGATTGATTGTCAACCCAGGGAAGATGCGTATTATAGTGCTGTTGAGGGGCCGAAAAAACAGAACGCTGAGATGGAGCATGCAGGGTGTTTTGGTTACTAACACAGGAAGCATGCTCTATTTGGGTTTCCCTCTCTTGGCTCAGCCATCATGGATTGGAATATGTACTTTCCTGAGACAGAAAGCTACAGCTCTGTCTAACTGGATGAGTAAATTAGAGTCAAATATGGGTGGTTTTCTATCAAATCCTCAGTCTGTTTCTATGAAGGTAAGGTGGCCTCAAAAACTCCTCTATGGGATGGAACTAAACTATGATGAGGTGGTTATTTTTTGGGAAACATTTGAAGCAGGGTTGTGGAGACGGACCCTGAAGCTGGCAAATGCTGTTCCGGCTTCGGCCATTAAAAATCTAATTGGGAATGGCATCTTTGGGGGCACGGGTGCTATAGAGATTATTTTCTCTATTCCGAAGAATGATTGGTCAGTTTCCCAATGCATTGGATGAAGGGATGGGTAAGACACTGGACAACTCTGGTGTAGAATATAACTCAAATAGGTTCCTGGTAAAAATTCAAGAAAGTTGTGGCTTGAAATTGAAAGACCTTTCTTTGGATAGGGAAACCCTGGTTATGAACCCAGACAAAGTAAAAAGGGCACTCTACGAGAAAGACTGATTTAAAACAACTGATAGGTTCCATGCATATCCATAATTGAGTCATCTATGGTGGGAACACAAAAGACGTGGGGTTATTTCCCTTCTTCTACAGTTCCCCAACCAATATTATCCATCTCTTTTGCTAAAGTTACGCTGGAATATCCTACCGATCCGTGAGGTTTTATTACAAAGAAAATTGGTTACCTTGGAAAATGCTATCTGTAGATTTTGTAAAGAGGTTGGAGAGATCAAAACATTGAGGCATCTTATATTGGTTTGCCCTGCGCTGAGCACTCGGAGGTCTGCTTTCATGGCTATGTTTGCAACATGGGGTGGTAATGGGAATGATGAGTACATCTGATCTCGCTGCATTAATATCCAGAATACATCAGAAGGCATTGCGATCTCGTCATTCATTAAGCTGATGGAATTATATAATGAATGTGAAATGCCATAACTTGGGACTAATGATTTAAACGTTTTAGCGTTTTTTCTTTTTCTTTTCTTTAAAAAAAAGGCTGCACTGCTTCCTTTATTTGGATAATGAAATGCATGATGAATTAATTAATAGTTTTAGAGTATTTAAATGTGGCCCTGGTTTTTCAATGGTCTGTATTGATTTTATGTACTTCACGTGAGGCCAATATGAATTGAATATGAATGTAATGGATGTGTAATGTATTAAGTGACTGATTATGAGATATTGGGCCTCATTACGAGTCCGGCGGTAACCGAGGCGATAAAACTGCCTGGTTACCGCCAGACTCGTATGACCATTCCGCCTCTGTGATTCCCAGAATTACCGGGGCATTACAACCCCGGTGACCCGGGAATTCCAGAGGCGGAATGGTGTAAATCCCCATTCCCAAAGAGTCCTGTAGGACTCAATGGGAATGGGGACCATGGAAACACCGGCACCATCTTGTGATAGTGCTGGTGTTTCCACTTCCGCCTGCAGGCGGGTGGTGTTAAACCCGCCAGGTCAGACCTGGCGGGATTGACACCTCCGCCAGCAGGAGTCTTGATCACCCGGTATGGAAACAACGGTGGCGGCGGGTTTACCGCCACCCTTGTTTCCATACCGGGTGAGTTGTGATGAGGCCCATTGTGTTTTAACTCAAATCTGTTGTAAAGGTTTTATGTAAAATGCATACAATTAAATTTTAAAAAAAGATAAGCTGCTAGTCATCCAATGGGTTGTATTACTTCTGAAAAGTAAAGTTCTATGCCCTGGGTTTAGACTTAAATAATTATTCACTGAACATTTACCTTATGCCTCAGCCCCACGGAAGAATGTATACTCGTGCATTGAGGATTGCAATGCTACCATATGTGACAAATCCCTTGATGTCGTCACTTCTCCCCTTCAGGGGGACCCTTCCCATGGGGCCAGGGACGTGAGGCCTGGGGGTTGTAATCAGTGGGAGGACCCCATGGGGGGGGACCCCCTCCTGGGAGAAGGGAAGACTTTCATGGGAGAACGCAGTATGTCAACCACCATGCTGACTTTCATTGTTCAATCATCAACTCGGCCTGGACCCAAGCACCCCCACCTTTTATGTCTCCTCTTTCTTCTGTTAGTTAGAAGAGTGTGATGCTGGAAATGCATTGGAGGGACAGGGCCTCCATGTCCTTGTCCTGTACTCCTTTTATCATGTGTATTCTGTGCTATTTTCTGCACAGGAGTCCCGGGTGGGCACCTGGCAGTGCGGCTCTTCCTCTTTTTGTTTTGGTGAACAGACCCTTGGGATACCCTTATGGCACCCATGGGTGGGGGTACAACCCTGTACCCCTAGTGTATGTTTTTGGGCACCTGTGGGTGACCCACAGAGCAGGTTATGGGCTGGTGACAGCTGCATGCTAAATTGACAGGTGCTCTGAGTATCTGTTCTGACTTGATGGTAGTGTAGATAAATAATACCTCCGTCCCCAAGTACCGCAAAAGTAAGAGTAAAAACACTACTCGAGCAATCTTTGAGGCCACAGGTGTAGAGTGTCGTCAGCCTGGAACCGGGAACGCCGGAAGAACCCCCTGGCCACTGTAAGGCAATGAAGGGTTATGTTTAAACAATGATAATTGACAACAATGGGAAGGACAGCAGTGGCAATGTAACAGCGGCTTACCTAAAGTGGGCAGTTGGGAAGTTGTAGGCGTAGGCAGGTAGTATGCTGACAGCAGCAGAAGGCTGAGGTGTTCTGATGGCACTCTGGGAGACACCTGAGTTAGGTATGGAACAAGAACGTAATCCGTGATCAATCCAAAAACACAATCCGAGGTCAGGAGTCAAAAGACAGAAGTGTAGACAGGGAAATCCAAGTACCAAGTCCAATATCCAAGCCAGTGGTCAAAAGTCCAGATGATCAGAGAGCACAGCAAAATCCAAGTAGGGAAATCCAAAGGCAGTCCAAGCAAACGTTCCAAGATCAAGGTAGTATGTAATAACAAGAGTAATCCAAACGCCAAGCAGTTCTCCGTGAAGAAGCTGTGAAGCAATGTTTCTGCGTTTGCTCGCCCTTTTTCAATACGAGCATGGTCATGTGACGCGGTCACGCGACCGCAGCTACGTGTCACGTGGAATGCAACGCAGACAGGAATTGGTGTTGATGTTGCGGGCGTCTTCCGGGCATGTGACGCGTGGGTTTCCCTACGCCCTTGTTTCGCCGCGGAGCGTGAAAGAGTCGCCATGGCAACCGCCAGCGTGGAAAGGGGCGTAAGGACACTGGTCCACCAGCCGTGAGACCTCTGCGGCTATGCCGTTGCTGCTGTTGCTGCCGTTGGGAGTGCATGTGGGAACTGGGAACAGTAGCAGGTGAGCGATTGGACATGACAGAGGACATGACAGTATCTTCCATTTTGGGCTACACAGGCCCTGCCATTCGAATCAGTTGATTCCTGATAGGAGACAAGATGGCCCATGTTTTCCCAAAGTCCTGGGAAGCCCTGGCTCTGTCCCTTCCCCTGACTGGCTGTTGGGTGGAAGTTCCATATATGGTATTGTGGGGAAGTCCAGGCCAGACCGACTGGAGCCTTCCCAATGACTGTATGTTGTGGGTACGCCCGTGGGGTGGGACCTGGGCGAATGGAATGTGTGACCAATATACATTTCATGTTATGGGTGTCTAGTTTCTGGTGTGTGACATAATGACTGAGACAGCCCTGCCCAAAAGTGGTATGAAGGCAGTGTGGAGTGCTGAATGGCTGGGTGCTTGTTTGAATCCACATTTCGTGTTGTGAGTGTCTGGATTGAGAAGAATAGCCTGAATGCACTGTGAGCCTGATTGGCTACCTGCCTGCCGGAATGCCCTTCTGAATGATTGGTTGACTTGAGTATGACCCAGCAGAGTGAATGAGAGACTGAACAGTATACTCACTGATGGAAATCGTTCAGAAGCTGAAGTCGAAACTTGATGCTTACCTTGAAGCCCAGCTAGAAGAAGAAGCTCTCACTGCTGCATTCCTTCGACGCAATCCAAAAGCTGTCATGTCTCCAAGAACTGATCCAAGAGAGTACCTGGCTAGGAGACCTCTTCCGAGCTACGATGGACCATCGTGCACCAGCTAACCTTCACCAAGGCTCCCTGGAAGTCAGTCCTCGAAAGGCTGCCGACTGGGGACGGGGACTGCCGCGGAATCTGAAGTGAAGCATCTGGACATTGAAGTCCATCGCCGTTGACGACCATCATAGTCAACCAACTGCCTAAGACACTTTGAAATCAAGGACTCCCATGCTCATCGCCATCGACCGCTTTGTCCCGCCGGAGAAAGTCAAGGTCGCAGACGAACCGAGGAGAATCCGCCAGTGGGTTTCCCGCCACCCGAAGACCTCAAAGACGCCAACGAAGATCCGGAAGCAAGCCACGGTCGAGTACCGTTCGCTGATGCCAGACGCCGATGACACAACGCCCTTGCTGGGCTTTCGTTCTGCATTGACTTTAATTTGCGGCAACTAACACTTGTCTTCGAGGTCTACTGCACGCCTCATCTTCGCAGGACGTCCCCGACTGATCATCGACAAGCACCGCGAGGACCGAAGCTGCTGCCTCTACAACATTGTTCACACTTTTCTTCGAGGTATCTCAACGATCCGTGGCTCCTGCCTTAAATGGAGTTCACTCAAGAAGGATCTGTCGATGACCCGTCGTCGAACTCTGCTAACCAGGTACATTGGGGTAGTAGAACATTTGTAGAAGGAAATAAGACTCTGCTAAACAATATGTTGACTGTGCTTGTCAATATATAATATTGCCCAGGTGGGGCGATCCTCATACAGAACGGTGCTTAGTGGTAGGGGCCCAGTATTGTGCCTCTTGTTTAACCAACTTGTTTTCCTCCCAAGTCTATGGTTGATACCTTATGCTATTAATTTGTATGCCATTTGAAACTGTCAGCAGTTGGTGCATTGTAATGGAGTCAAAGAGTAATGGTGGTACCACATAGAAATTGTACATTTATCATTATAGTATTGCCTGAGCACAAAGGGCCTCATTACGACCCAGGCACTAATGGGTTAACGGCGCCGTAAAAGGCTGCGGCGCCGTTAACCTATTAGCGCCTAATTACGAGGTCCCTTTGCGGGACCCGACCTTAACGGCTGGTGTAGACCAGCCATTAAAGTAGGGATCCGCAAAGGGACCTTGGTGCTAATTACAGTGCCGCAATTTGCGGTACTGTACTTAGCGCCTTCCCCATTCCCATTGAGCCCTATGGGGCAAAAATGGGAATGGGGAAGGGCCATGGAGGAAGGGGGAATTACCGCCCCGCCAACCTTGTGGTAATTCCTCCTTTCTACATGGCGGAGTCGTAATGAGGCCCAAAGTGTGTTATTGTAGGTGTATATGACTTGAACCTTAATTCTGGAATTCGAAAGACGGCTTACCATAAAAAACGGACAAAGTGTCAGTCTAGAAATACGGATACCTCTACTTTGAGATCGCAAACGCATTTTGGTGGCCGTGGGCCAACCGTCTCATGCACGACATGACAAAATATAGGTTTTCGAGTTTGCCAATCAACGGCCATTTTGATGTAACACAAATCGCCATTTTGTTTTCTAGCCATTGCTCATTGCTTTCTGTTCCTATTTGCTTCGCAGTATATTTTCCGCTTACACTGCTCGACTGTGAAACATTGTTGTCTGTATGTGAAAAGGACAAGGCCGCAGGGCCGTGAGGATAACAAGAGTTCGCTGAAACACAAACGTAGGCAGCGCCAGGAAGAATGCCCGGCTCCCTCCCGAATGTAGCCTTGAAGCAGAGCTACAGGGCATTTAATCATTTCACAGCTGCCAGCCAGTCTCGTTATATGGTAGAATATGTTAGAATAATACCGCTAAAAGCTTGAATTATGCTTTTCTTATGGCCCCCCTTTTACTGAGCCCGCTAGAACGTGTCGGCTCCCAGGACGCGAATAGCACCTGATAGATAGCAAGTTCCGGAATGCAACTCTTTCCCCCCTGTATGTAGCTCGCTTCCAAGAACAGAAGCGCTGTGTTCTATTCAACAACTAAAAGATGCCTTCGCACTCACAAATTGCAAATTGTTACTAGAATAGATGTTTTAAGGTGTCATAGTGGTCGGAGTTGTCCATCATTACACCAAGTTCAAAGAAACCCAATAAAGGGGGGTGTTCAAAATATCATAGCTGATTGTTTGATAGGCATTTTGTATATATGTAACTGATGTACGTAATTCACTCTCTTGCGTCCCTCGAGGTCTAGAGATGCACGTCGCGGGGCGTGAGACCGAGTTGGCCAACTGAGACTTTTGCTTTGCAATAAACCCTAGCTTTGGGAATACAACCTTGTGTTTGGCATATCTATCGTGTGTGGTGACTCGCCTTGTTTCCATAGACGTCAGGGTCCCCAAGGGGCCCCTTTCAAGATGGCGCCCGAATAGGGACCCTCCCCCACTTGTTCCATCGCATAACGTTGTAATTGAGTAAGGCAGAGAACGGCGAGGGCGGGACGATCGAGCCGGAATCAAGAAGTGTTCGGGGCGCCCTGTAAAAGTGATGAGACTCCTTTGCGATCTGCACACATCTGATCCCTGATCGACGTGCCTGGCTAGAGAACAAGGAGGCGAGGGTCCCGAAATGATGCAGAAGCCAAGAAACGCAGACACGACGTCCTTTGGTGCGTCAGTATACAGACGGCTTGATTTATCAGGTGAGTCATTCCCTGATTCAAAGTATCCTGATATTGGTTGAGAGTTGACTTTGCAAAATCAAACGCCCTAGGTAAGGTTGATTAACCAGGGGGAAGGTTGAAACATGCCTGGGGTATTGTCCACCTTAGCAGGGTTTTTCTGCTGTGGTAGACAATCTTTGGAAGATGGCCAAATTGTACCACCTGGGGGAACGCCGGCGTATGAGATGTATGTGAAGTATGGAGTGGGTGCGATAATATTCTGTGAGACTTGGCATAGGCAAACCAGAAAGCAGCAAGACCATCAGTGGCCGATTAATGGTAGTTTTGAGATAGCGAGGATAGACAACCTGGAAAGGGTGTTGATAAGAAAGAAAGCGCGTCCTGCAGCTTTTGAGACTATTAAAGACTGGAGAAAGGAAACAATGCTCCAATTTAAAAGCAGAGCAAAGCATGTGCGCAGGCATAAATCGAAAGGTGAAGTAGCGGAAGAGAAAGAGGAGGAGGAGTGGACGGAGAGTTTAAGAAGGGCAGGTAGGCGTGACCAGTTGAATACAGATAAGATATTCCCACAACGAGAATTCCACATAGCAGATGAATTGATAGAAAATATATTGACCCATACAAAACAAGGCCCAAGATCAGAAGTAAGACCAGACACGTCAGTAGCTATTGCCCAGACCCCGCCCGTAGCTCAAGCTCCCCCTCCGGTAGCTCAAGCCCTCCCGCAGCCACAGACCACGCGCGTAACACTTCCTATTAGCCAATCAGGCCCACAACAGACACCCCCTGCTCCCATTGTCCCATCCGCACCTCCCGCCTCAGGCACAGACTCGGTACCGTCCGTTCCTCCCGGGGTTGAAGTTGAAACCACGGGGGCAAGAGGCGGGACTGACCAACAGGGGTGCACGAGGGTAACCCGCAGCGCAATCAGCAAAGAAAGGAAGGTGGAATTGCAGCAACAGGCAGAGATGTATATAGACGGGAATGATGGGACGGCAGCAGTGGCTTCGATATATGACTTCCGTAGAAGCAACGAAAGACAGGTAGTGTTGGAATGCATGGGTGAATATTTGGTGGAGAAATGGAAACAGCTAATTGGGAAATTACCACCGCAGTGATTGTTAGATTTGAATGCATTAGCACGCTGTAGGGAGAGGGATGAAGAAGTGAGAGAACATGTATATAGACTTTTTGAGCTTAAAGATGAATTAGATAATGATTATGCCGAAATGTTTGCTACACCTGGGTACAGGAGTAGAGATATCAGGAGAAATAGGAAGGAAACTGTAGAGCCATATATACAACGACGACATTCAATGTCGTCAGTACAAAGGGGCGATAAGTTAAAAGTATGTATACGAGAAGCGTTTAGATGGATGTCAGATCCTAGTATCCCCACAATGGAGATACACGAGATATTTGATGAATATTCCATGCCCATGAAAAGAAAAGCACTACAGTCGATGGCTGAACATTTATTAGACACCCGAAATAATGGCAGTATATAGAAGAGCACTAGAGCGAGGGACAGGAGAAACAGCCCTATCGTTGGATCTGGGAATATTGTTACATCTAAGAGAAGGGG
This sequence comes from Ambystoma mexicanum, assembly GCF_040938575.1. Classification (NCBI taxonomy): domain Eukaryota; kingdom Metazoa; phylum Chordata; class Amphibia; order Caudata; family Ambystomatidae; genus Ambystoma; species Ambystoma mexicanum. The sequence continues at coordinate 1,361,586,099 of NC_090930.1, read as the reverse complement.
GGGGACGGTAAGTGGGGCATTTCCTATGAGAGAGGTCCCACCTACCTTTGTGCCCAAAGTGGAGGTTCCCGCAGTGGGCAGTGCAGCGGCGCATGTGACACCAGCCCATTACATCGCCCAATATGTGAATGTCCCCTTTTCCAGACAGGAGGTGAACAACATAAAACAGATGATTCCTGATAAAAGAAAGAATCCTGGAGGGTTTTACAGGGAAGTAGAGTCCTGCCTACAATCATCCGTGCTTACCATGGGTTATATAGACCTAATATTCCCGGTGATCTTGCCAGCAGACATATGGAAACAAATAAGGAAGGTAGATGACCCAAAAGCCTTTGGCGCCACATGGGCGGACTTGATAATAGAAGGTAGAAATAAAGCGGTTGGAGGGACACCAGGAGTGAACCTGGCGGCGTTACCAGCACGTATAGTGCAGAAGTTAAAAGCAATTGTCCCAGAGAAAAGAATTCAATGGGACAAATTGACTGCATGTGTACAAGGCAAGGATGAGTTGGCTACAGATTATTTTAATAGATTTGAAGAAGTATTCACAGACTTCAGTGGGCAGGATGTGGGTTCGGAAGCAGGAAAGAGGTTATTTGTTGACAAATATGTGAGGGGGTTAAAACTTGCAATTCAGGATCTAATAATGACATCAGAGAGTGCATGGCAAGCAAAAACGTTGGGCGAAGTATTACATTTGCCCCAATATTATGAGCGCAGATTGACTGCAGGAAAAGAAAAAGAAGAGAGGGATAGGGTAAATCTAAAGACACGAGTATTAATGCAGCAAGTAGTGGGACATAATAGAGGGCGATGGAACGCACAAGGAAGGAGTAATTCGAATATGCATGGGGGAACAGTGGGACCGAATCAGTGTGCATATTGTAAAGAGGAAGGACATTGGCGAGCGCAATGTCCGCATCTACAGAATAGAAATGGGTCTGGTCAGAGGAGACAGCATAGAGGACACCCAGGAGCGAATGGACCAAATAGGAATAGTATGCAGCAGCATCACAATAACGGAGGTAATCAAAACCAAGGCCAAAACCAAAATGCCCCAAACCAGAGTCGGGGACAGCAAAATCAACAATATGGAAATCAGAGTGGGGGAAATAGAGGGAAGAGTCAAAATGTTTTCGATACACAGCCAAACACGTATTACAGTAATAGTAATGATTACACATCGGATGATGTGTTATTTCCCCAATAGGACAGCCCAGGACAGGGGTCGGAACCAGTGTCTATTCCCGTGAATCAGAGAGGACCCTACGTAGAAATGAGAGTCGGGAATGAGGAGCACCGCTTTCTTGGAGATACAGGAGCACGGAAGTGTTGAATAGACCATCACTTGGTTCTGGATATACCACTGTCAGGGCAAAAGAATATTTCCGTAAGGTTCGCAGGTACACCAGTCATAAACCCAGTGTCCAACCCAGTCCCAGTTACCATAGGACCATTTACTGAACATTGTCCTTTCCTTTTAACAGAAAATTGTGGGGAGAATTTGTTGGGATTAAACTTGTTGAAAAAACTAGGTTCTGTTATACATTGCACGGCAGACGGAGTGTTTCTAACGATATGGCCACACGATGCCCCATGTCACAATTCATGTCCGAAGCGTTACCAGGGGAACTAAGTAAAGTACCAACCTGTATATGGGCAATGCATGACAATGATGTAGGATGTTTAAAGATAGAGCCAGTAAAGATTATTTTGAAAGAAGGTGTAACCCTACCGCGAATACCCCAATACAAAATTTTGGTTGAAGGTGAGAAAGGATTGAAGAGGATTGTTACAGATTTGGTGAAATTAGGGGTAATCGAGGAAATTACAGGCAGTACATGCAACAGCCCGATTCTTCCGATTTATATAAAAGGAGATAATGAAGTACCATACTGTTTCATAATTGATCTACGCGCATTGAATAAGGTAGTAGATCCACAATTTCCTCTAGTGCCAGACGTCACTACAATATTGACAATGATACCTGTTTCGGCAGAATATTTTAGTGTAGTAGATTTGAAAAACGCATTCTTCAGTATTCCAGTGGACAAGGACAGCAGATATTTGTTCGCATTCACATTAGGAGGACGATCATTTACATTTACGCAGATTCCGCAAGGTTATACGGAAAGTCCAAGTATTTAGAGCATTAAAAGAGCAGCTAGACATGCTGGAATTACCCGTGGGTTGTGTACTTTTGCAATACATAGACGATCTATTGCCAGCTGCAGACACAGAGGAGATTTGTAAAGAAAGCACTGTATTACTACTGTCACACCTAGCGGCACATGGCCATAAAGCTAGTTTGAAGAAATTTCAGTATAATCGAAAGGAGGTGGCCTATTTGGGCTACCTACTTTCGAAAGGAGGGAGAAGACTAATGCCAGAAGGCATAGAAAGTATTTCTTGTATGCCTATTCCAAAAACACAAAAAGGAGTCAGAGCCATAATAGGCATGGCTTCATATTGCTGACAATGGATTCGTAATTTTGCGTTAATTGTGAAACCATTGGTGAATTTAACTAGAAAGGATGCGGTTATGCCTTTGCAGTGGGATGAGGAATGTCAGAAAGCATTTGATGGATTGTAAACTGCATTATGCTCGGCTCCAGTTTTGCGTACACCGAACTATGAGAACATTTTTAGACTATTTGTGTGTGAAAGTGAAGGATGTGCATTGGCGGTTTTGACACAGGAACAAGGTGGAAGAAATAGGCTGTGCTGCTATTTTTCTGCTGCGCTGGACCCTGTAGTGCGCGCACTACCACGATGTTTGCGATCTGTCGCGGCTGCTGCGTCAGTGAAACAAACGGAAGGGATGGTATTGGGGCACACTTTAATTTTGATGGTGCCACATGCCATAGACGTTCTATTAAATAGGATACAGACGCAACACCTCACCTCTGCTAGATTGACAAGATATGAGATTATCTTGTTTGCGCCCCATATCCAAATTATGAGGTGTAGTGCTTTGAATCCTGCAGAATTAATGCCACCAACCATAAAAGAAATTGGGAAGAATGATTGCTTAATGGTCACTGAGGAAGAAACCAAGGGAAGAGTTGATTTAATTGATATCCCACAGAAAGAGCCAGATGGAGAGTTATTTTGTGACGGCTCATGTTTTAAATTACCAGATGGCACGACAACTGCCGCGTACGCTATCACTACCCTAGAGAGTGTTGTAGAAAGTAAAAGAATTCCCTATAATTCAGCACAAGCCGCGTAAATAATAGCATTGACCAGAGCCTGCGAGATTTCTGAAAATTTGAATGTGAATATATATACTGATAGTCAGTATGCTTTTGGAGTGGTTCATAATTTTGGTCGACTCTGGGCTGAGAGAGGGTTTCTGACATCACATGGCGCCAGAATTCAACATGGCCCTTTGATTGTACGATTGCTGTCTGCACTCACGTTTCCAAAGCACCTAGTGAAATGCAAGGCACATAAAAAAGTAACATGCAAAGTAGGAGAGGGAAACGCATTTGCAGACAGAATTGCGAAACAAACTGCCACTGATTTGAATACCAAAATGATGACGGTTCAGACAGAGGAAGTACCCTGTAGGATAGAAGATGGAGTTGCCACTGTCAAAGAAATGCAGGCCGAGGCTACGGCCGATGAAATACAGGGGTGGGCAGAGGGATCTGCTGAGTTGGATCTGGAGGGTTGTTGGGTGGACAAGGGAACTATAAACTGGATGTTGCCAAATTCGTACGTGACTGCAATGGTCACAATGGCCCACAGCCCTACGCACATCTGTGCGAAGAAAATAATACAGCACCTTTCTACAGTTTGGCAGAATGTAAACATAAAAAAGAATGCAGAAAGGTTGGTGCAGAACTGTATCACGTGTTTGCAACACAATGTAGGTAAGGTAACAGTGACTCCAACAGGCAGTTTTGGCCCGCCCTCCATGCCATTTGAGGTAGAGTTGGGTGGATGCATTACCAATAGCACTATTATGCATGCGTACGTCTGTACAGGCTAAAACTGGGCTCTCCCTGTACGAGATCGTAATGGGGAGGCCGGCAAATGTTTGGTGCGCACCTCAGCCAAAGCGACTAAGTGAGATAGAACATCCTGTGCTTAGTACTTATTGTGGCCTTTTAATGCAGAAATTGCGTTTGATTCATCAGCAGGTGCAGGAGGCATTTCCAGTGAGATACACCGGTCCGGGGCACGCGCTGGAGCCAGGAGACTGGGTGCTGCTAAAGAACTTTGAAAGAAAGTCATCATTAGCACCCATGTGGCACGGGCCTCATCAAGTACTTTTGGCAACGCAGACAGCAATACGGGTGGATGGAAGGAAGTCGTGGATCCATGCCACCCATGCCAAGAAGATTCCAACTGCACTGAAAGACTTGCCTAACACTGATGAGCGGAAAGAGACAGCGGTCCCAGAAACGAAAGAAACTGTTGCCAGTAAGCAGCCACCTAATCTGCCAAAACGAGAAGTGAAACTCGAAACAAAGCCTGAGACGATTGCCAAAGAGGGGGAAGGGCAAAGAGTGCCCCAACGTTGCCCAGCAGAATCGACATCACTGCTGACCGACGCAAAATCTGCCTTGCAAATACCAGCAAAACCAAATCGTGTACCCCTTTGGCGCCCACCAGCACTTGGCAGCACGCCAAAAAACAGATCTGCATCATTGGCGCGGCGCACACCAGCACCTGCAGTAGCGCCACAGGCTGACTTCGAGCCTGAATCTGGAAGTGTACCGGCACTGTTCACGGATCATACGATACCAGGAGCAAGGCGATACAACCTGCGGCCTCGGAAGACAAAGTGATCCGCAGTTCTTTTTGGTGTTTATGTCGACCTCTAGTTCAGCTCATGGACGGAGGAGGAACCAGAGGTGTAGAGGAGAGAAGCGTGAGAATTGTGCAAGTCAGAAAATTCAAGACTCGCGGCTCCTCGGTGCGATCATAAAAAGTACATGTGTCCGGAACCAGAGCGGACAAGCTAGGCGCACATGGTACTATGGCAAGTGAGATAACTGATTAACAGTACATGTGTCCGGAACCAGAGGGGACAAGCTGGGCGCACATGATATTAAGGTGATAAGATAACTGATCAAAGGTCCTCTGAGCAGTATAAGAAAGGACAAGTGATCTCGCCTAAAAAGGAATAATCAAATCCAGGCTAAAAAGGACAGGCAGAACTGAACTGTGACAATTCCATTGAACTTATTAACATCAGAGCAAGCGCGACGAAGAGAGATATCCACAACGAACTGTGATAAGAAAGAAGAAGGACGACGAGAAACATGCCGGGACCGGTTCCAGCCTCCTCCTGCACCACCACTGCTGAGAATGAGTCAATTATAAAGACTATAAGCTTAAGAAAAACGCATGGTAAAACAAATTGTATGCTGGTACTAACGATAATAATGTGCTTTATGAGCGTGGTAGCACCAATATCGACAGCCCTAATATTATGGTGGGTAGAAACAATCCACCCATTAGAAATGTTTTTACCAATAATTAATATATCTACTACTGAAAGCCTGGTTCAGGTGATCACTTATACCCTACACCCAATGGAAGAAAAACACAGGGAAGGTTTGGGAAATAACACTTTATTGTTGATCATGAACATGACACATGCAATCCTGAAGAAAACAAATTGCTGGGTATGTGCCCATTTACCACAGCATGCTGGGAAAGGAATAGGGTGGTATTTGCAGCCATTACCATTAAGTTCTGCATGTAGTGCATCTTTAGGTGCAATGTTCTATGGGAAATGGAATGAGAGTAATACGGGTCAATTAGACAGAACCAACATGAATGAGTTCGAGGAGATAATAATGAAGCCTGTGGGTTGTTCCATTTTCCATAAAGCACAAGTAATAGCCCCAGAGCCCACGAGGAAAAGTACACGAAAGATAACACGACAAAATAGACGAGATAGATTGTCCCCACCAGCAAAAACATCTGTAATGACGTTTCGCCTAAGAACAGAAGGGGACAAAGATGCAATTCCCCCATTTTACACAGTGAATTATAGCCCAAGAACTGTCCCTTTTTGTCTAAAAAAGAAAGGCTCTTTTTCAGTCGGAACGTATGCTGGTTGTATGAATACAGTGGTACTAAATAGGGAAATAGAACCAGTATACGTAAGTGATCCCGTTTATTTTATATATGGAGAGAAAGCATACCCTTGGTTGCCCAGAAACTGGGGAGGTACATGTTACCTAGGGCTACTGTTCCCAGGAGTATTCCTCTTAGAAACAGCAGCCATGGCCAGATTATCCAGAACTAGAGTCAAAAGGACTGACAAAGGTCTTTTAATAGCAACTGATGTAGCAAAATCATTCATTCCATTCTTAGGGCAGATAGTGAACTCCTACAATATAAGGCAACTGTCCAGAATCCTAAAGAATATAATAAACACAACAACAGATATATTATTTAACATGACATTGGAAGAAAGAGGAATCAGGTTAATGATGCTGCAAAATAGAATGGCTCTCGATGTGATCCTGGTTGATCGTGGGGGAATTTTCAAAATAGTGGGATCAGCATGTTGCGTTTATGTCGATGACTATTCCCCACGATCTTTGAAGCAATAAAGAAAATGCACGTCCTAAGCTCTGAACTCCCTACTGGAGAAGGGAACTGGGGAATAGAATCTTGGTTTTGGGGAATACTATGTTCTTGGGGATGGAAGTTGATCCCAATATTAGTAGTGGTGTTTGGAATATTCCTAACCTGCTGTTGTTGTATACATTGTTTACCCATAGTTTGCGCTGAGGTAACTGAGGGATGTACGGAAGGATGTATGCATATGATAACAAAGAAAAAACAACCTCATGATCGAACTGACCCAGACCCAAATGAGATCAGAGCAGTAAAAGAGTTGATGGCAATAGATATTGATGAAGACAATGATGTCCACGATAGCATGCAAGACTCAGACATAAGTACTTCAGATTTATCATCCCTAGAGGAGGTTTCAATAAATAGATGAGACGTTTGGCATACGGCCAAAGGATGGTTTGTCAGTCTAGAAATACGGATACCTCTACTTTGAGACCGCAAACGCATTTTGGTGGCCGTGGGCCAACCGTCTCATGCACGATATGACAAAATATAGGTTTTCGAGTTTGCCAATGAACGGCCATTTTGATGTAACAAGAATCGCCATTTTGTTTTCTAACCATTGCTCATTGCTTTCTGTTCCTATTTGTTTCGCAGTATATTTTACGCTTACACTGCTCGACTGTGAAACATTGTTGTCTGTATGTGAAAAGGACAAGGCTGCAGGGCCGTGAGGATAACAAGAGTTCGCTGAAACACAAATCGAGGTCTAGAGATACACGTCACGGGGCGTGAGACCGAGTTGGCCAACTGAGACTTTTGCTTTGCAATAAACCCTAGCTTTGGGAATACAACCTCGTGTCTGGCATGGCTATCGTGTGTGGTGACTCGCCTTGTTTCTATAGACGTCAGGGTCCCCCAGGGGCCCCATTCAAAAGGACTTGTCTCCGAGCCAGTCCAGAGACAGAGGAACATTGAGCTGGGGAGTAAATCTATGCAGGGAGAATGAGCTGCAGATCCAGATGCCGGGAGACGGAAATTGGCATCTGACAAGACTGGGCGGAGCAAGGGCTCACCTGGAGGCTGGGAAACCCAACATCAGGTGGCAGGAAGGAAGCCATCCCTGTGGTCCAGGCGAGACCCGACGTACAGCAATAAACCAGCGTGGCCGAGCCACCGAATGCCGAGAGCAGATCGTGAAAGCCCAGTTTTGCCAAGGACTGGGACCCTCGGGGACCAAGTTTGAAGGCACGCAGAGGGGGACCAGGAAGGCACTGGAAATCCCTGTGGCTGTAGTCAGGAGGAAGTGAACAACCATCTTCCTTGGGTATGACATTGTTTCATCGACAGTCATTTTATCAGCAGGAGTTTTTATGAAAACACTTTACCAAAAAAAATCATTGAAATCTTTGGGGAGAGGGGACGATAAGGGGTTGGGGGCATTTGTAAAAATGCCTATCGATGATATGACATAGAACCCTTCCTTGTACCAGGGGGACTTAACAGAAAAACAAAACATACTGGTTGAGTGAACACCCCAAGAAAATCAGAAGAGCCATAAGGGTCTGGGACCCGAATATTGAGAGGTTTGAAGAATTATACCTTACAAGACAGTGCCTGGCAGGTTAGTGAACCGGACATTAGTAAGAGACAGTATAATCCTGAAGAGAGGTTCGGATACCCAAAGGTGAAGAGATTTGAAGAATGATACATGCATCATAATGTCTGGCAGGATAGTGACATGCCTTGAGAAAGAGACATTATAAACCTGAGAAAGGGTTCAGGGACCCACATAACCAAAAGAGAAGACCAGAGGAAGAGAGAGATATCCTTTGGCAAAGGTTAGAAGAAGACCAACAGAAACGAGAAACACTCTTTAATCAATGGCAAGAGAAGACCAGGGGAAGAGAGAAATATCATTTGGTAAAAGTTGAGAGAAGACCAGAGGAGGAAAGATATATCCTCTGGTAACAATACAGATATCATTGTGACTGTTGAAAGAGAGCCTGGAAGTGGCTTGGGGAAGGGAGACATGTTCCCCATCTTCATGAAACTGTAAAGTGTTGCCTAGGAAAGCCTGGGGAAGGGAGACCTACCCCCATTTGTGTGGAACTATATAGAAAGGCCTAGTGACAGACAGGGGAAGGAAGATATTCCCCCATCATTTATGAACAGATTAATACCATCCAGAAGGAAGGAGCCACCCTTCTGGAGTTAGGGCGAACCCTATTATTTCGTTTTTCTTTTGAAGTGTAAGGGACGGAAACAGGTTTGGGACATAGGACAGTTAACTATTTACTTTTGACGGGCATTCTGACATCATACTTCGTTTTGTTTGAGGCAGGGAAACCCCTCTTATTTATAGGGACAGGTAGGGTTCTTTCTTATTCTATGTTAAATAAAAAGTTTATGCCAACAAGCATGCCAACTCCCTGTTCCACTCTATTTCTGCACCCTTATACATATACATTGAAATGTTTGCTGGGTCCAAAAACCATGACGCAAGCCTCAAGACGCTAAGTATCGGTCACATATTTGATAACCGTTTGATGTTATTCAGACTACTTGAATGAAAGAGCTCCTTTACAATGGCCCCTCAAAATGTAACCTCCTCATTGGACCATTCCGTCCCCTAAAACAATGTAGCTTTGCATTTACCAGGTTGATGATATTTCCTTAGAAACCAGTACTACTGGGAAGATTTCATCTAATACAATATATTCCTTCTAATGGAAAATCCTCCCCATAGACAGAAAAATCTGGTACAAGACAGCCATTGGCCAATCTCAGTTGCAGTTACTCTAGGAACATATCCTTTAATTAGACAAATGGGTTTTTGAAATTAGGTGATGACATACCCTGATGAAAATATCATACCCTCCGTGGGATGCATGAGGACCTGAGGATAGATCTTTATTACATTTTGTCACACCAGATTGAGACCTGACTAAAATTCATGTGGGAACCTGAGATTTTGGAACACATGGCATGGAGGGCCTTATTGGAAAACACAACTTGGCTATGCAAGCATGGCTCTATATGGTGCAAGAACAGGATGTAGCAGAGAGAAAAGGCAAAGGCAAACATTTCTTTAAGAAGTAGTCATTTTGGGGGTCAATAGTGGGAATGTAAAATTAATCTTTTAGACCTCTTGCCACAGAAGAAGGTGTGTTGGTAATCACCAAATATGATAGGTTGTTCCTCACAACGTCCCAGTTTCCTTCTGCAGGGTGGTTAGTTTGATATGCAATTTGGGCCCTTGCCATTAGAAATGGGCTTCTTCTTTTTTCTAATTCAGTTTAACATGGGGAAAGGAACAAAGAATGGGAGCATCTCTTAATATTTAGTGTCCTTGGGGTGAGCACCATTTCTATTGTGTTTAATCTGTCCCACCATGTCAGAAAGAGAAGAGGACCATTTGTCAGCTTGCTTCACGGCAGTGACATCCACAATAGACTTGGTATTCAGACAAGCAGTCTCCTCAAAAGTAATACAGGAACACATATCTAGGTATTTCAACCCCCCTCGCCGCAGCTTCCCAAGATAGCGAAAAACTGCTAAATGTTGACGGTACACAGTATTCGTTGCGAGGAAACCCTTCCGTCTCATCCAGAATTAATTTTTCCCCTGAGATGGCTTTGAATCCTCTTTCAAGTACATGATGGGTGGCAGGGATTTATCTGATGTGAAGAGTAAGACTTCATTCACATACGCCGTCTGCTTGAAATGGCAGTCGACTACCTTGATAGCCTTCTTGTCAGAAGCAATTCAGATCTGCATCAGTCGCTGCTCAAAAGTCAGGATAAAGAAGGCCGGGGAGGGCAGCCCTACCCGGTATCCTGAGTAAAGTGCAAAAATTAAGATTATGTTCCATTAATATAAACTGAGTAATCTGTGTGTAGAGCTTCAACCATCCACAGCAACAAGCCCCATCCATTTCATACCCCTAGCAGATGTCCCCATGTGAAATGGTCAAAGTCCTCCTCAACACCTATGGAGACAGCTGCTGGCGGGCTCACCAGGAGTTAGCCACCTGAATGTGACTGCACTACAGCCTTATCTTATAGGATGACAGTCTACCTGCCACACACTCCAGCTGTTAGGCATCTATCAAAAGAGGGAGATCTTTAGAAATCCTAGAAGCAATCATTTCTGTGAACATGTTTGTTTCATAATGTATTAATGAGATAGGCCTCTAGTTTTTTTTAACCAGAGTGGAGTCTCTACCTGGCTTAGGAAAAAATGTACCATGGAGTATTCTAGAAAGGTACTTTTAGGTCATATGGATCAAGAACCTTTCCTTTGGCCAGGCCTTTAAAATCTAACCATACATCTTCAAGGGGTATAGGTAATTCCATGGCATTCATCAGTTCTGTAGAGGTCACACTGAGCCATGTGGTCAGATTCATCAATCTGCATTAGATGGAGAAACACAAACATGAAAACATTAGGGAATGTTTTTTTAATAACTAGTGTCTTCCAACTGTCATACCATATTGTGACTATGTGATATATCCTGGTTAGTTTAAAGGTTACACTCCAATCATTTTCTCTTTTGTTAAGCATGTGATGAAATCTTGTTTTCCTATTCAAGATTACCATGCTCTCATGATTGGCCAATGTCGAATTTAGGTCACATGTGCCCCTTTCTCAAATGTTCTGTGTTTTAAGTACAGCCAGTGGTAGAATTGCTTGACTGATTTTTCTAGTTGCTTTAATTTATCATGTTCTGTCTTCCTGTCAACCTATGGGTTATCAGGGTAGCCCAAGGTATGCCTTGTAATCTTGGTAGACTTGTGAATATCCAAAATTACTAGAATACAATTCAGTGACATGTTTAGCATTCTTCTTGTGGACACTGACATCTGCTCAGAGGGAGGAGTCCGATCACAATCGGAATTGATCCACTTGGGAATTTCAAGATCCATCACTGACATCACGGAGCATGGCCCAATATTAGATGGAACCCATGTCGGATTTTACAGCCAAGGGGAGGAGAGCTTTATTAACTAGGATATAGGGCCTCATTACACGGTAGGCGGTAAGGGATTACCGGCACCGGTAAGGGCACCGGTGCCGGTAATCCCTTACCGCCCTACTACGAGGTCCCTTAGTGGGTCCCTCCCCTAATACCTGGTTTTACCAGGCGTTATGGAAGGGACCCGCTAAGGGACTTCAGAGCTAATAACGGTACCGCAAATTGCAGTACCGTTATTAGCTCCTTCGCCATTCCCATTGAGCCCTATGGGGGCTCAAATGGGAATGGGGAACGGTTCCCGGAATGGGGACTTACCGGGTCCTCCAAGGTCGGAATGTCCCGGTAAGTCCCTATTCCGGGAACACGGACCCGGAATGCGGTAAGGGGGTAGCCATGGCGCTAATAGCGCCATGGCTACCACCTACCGTGTAATGAGGCCCACAGTCTTTTAGTGAATGTGTATGATAAGCATTAGAGGAAAATAAATATTCCAAATTATTCTGGTGTACTGTATGCCAAATGTCCGTAAGATTAGCAGAGGCGGTTGAGGTGCTCAGCACTTTGTGGCTGCAAGATTTTGCTAAGCAATCCCCTCAGCTGCAGTCAATGTCTACCGTAAAATGAAGTCCCATAACACCATTAGAAGCCCATTGCAGTGTACCTATCACAACCTACCTATGCTTTCCAGAATTCGGCTCTTTCAGAGGTAGTTGCATGCATATTCATTAAGGTGGCAAAAATTTATCAGCCTTCAGGGTCAGTGGCTAAACTCGAAACCTTGGCATTCAGTAAATTGTGAATGAGGATAGCCATAACTTATTTCCTCCTTAAAGAAGGGAAAACACTGACAGACCCACCCACTCTCTGAAGTTTCAACGACTCAATATGGTTAAGGTGTGTCTCCTGAATTAAGGCCGAATCACAATGTTCTCTCTGCAAGCCAGAAAGTGTCATGAGGAGAGGTTCCTGGAAGGTCTGGTCACTTGGAGGAGCCATCTTGGTTTTTCCACCATGTTCTCCAGACCAGCCATCTATTCTTCCTGTTCGATTTTCCTTTTTACTCATGGCAGCGCCGCCCCCCTGCGCGTTGCAACTGTTTCTGTTTCTTCGTTCCAGCTTGGTCACCTTGCGTCCTAGCGCTTTTTCCTCCTTCCTGAGCCCTCACCAGTCACGACTGGCACCTTCCAGCCCTCCTGTGAATTTTCCGGTTTCGGCCGGTGTTTTGCTAAACTTCATTTTCCTCCGTTCTACTTTCGGCAGGATCGCTCCTACTCTTGTGCCTGTTTCGCCATGCTCGGCTTTTACCTTTCTTTTCTTGCCTACCTTCTCTTCTTTCGCTGACCGGCCCCGTCTCTCTCTCTCTCTCTCTCGCTCTCTCTCTCTCTCTCTCTCTCTCTCTCTCTCTCTCTCTCTCTCTCTCTCTCTCTCTCTTTCAGAGTTCTGGTCTCCCGTTGTTTTCAGTGCGACTTGATTATGGGACGAGCGCCACCTCCTTACTTTTGTTTTGCTGTAGACTCAGCAGACGCACCTTCCGACTGCTGGCTCCTCATCCCCCTTCTATATTCAGGTGCGTCGTGCCTCTTGGGAACTTGCTGTGTGGTTTCCGCTTTACTGAGCTCTGTCCTGTACTTACCTCAAAGACTTCTTCCGTTTTCTCTTTGTGGTCTGTCCTGTCTGTGCTGCTTTTGTATACTGCAAGAGCTTCCTCTTATCTGCATATCTTACTTGCTTGGTTGCTACTTACCTGACATTCTTTGTACACTCCTCTCCATTCCGGATACCAAGGACTTTCTTTTACATTGGAATTACCATTCTTCTGAAGACCATCCAGGGGTTTTTTATGCCATCAGCTTTTTCCCCATCCTTGGCTGCGCAGGTGGAACGTCATTCTTGTTGATTACTGTTCCTCGGTGCAACGACCGTGGCAAGTTCCCGAAACAGACCCTACCTCTTCACCAAGAAGGGAAAACCTGACAAGAACACTGCAGAGCCTTCCAGATCTGATCTCTCATCTAGCGACACTGACACTGAAGCACAGGTGAGCATTCCAACGTTTGACAGATAGGACTTTGGTTCCTTTGATAGGTTTGGCTAATCTTTTACATTTCTTCTCATCACTTTTAGCCAATTGATTTTGGGGCAGGGTGCCGAGACAAAGGAACCACAGAAAAACATCCAAACATGGAAAATTGGATTGCATTTCTAGTAGTGTTTATTATTTTAAGCAGAGATTTTATGAATAGAGGTGGGTGAAATTCGTTCTGCAGAGAAATTGGCGAATTGTTGGGCAAAAATTCACCAACTTCGCCAATTTCGTCTGTGGAGCAAATTGCCCATTGTTGGTGTTTTCACGATAGAAATTTTGTTGTTTTACGAAAATGTTGGGTTTTACCTGAAATGTTCTTTTTTTGCATAAAATGTTGTCCGGTTAGGGAGCTGAAAAACATTTTGAATTCTCAATTATCTGCAATTTTGGGCAAACATTTTTTTTTCAGGGAAAACAGCAATATAGGAGATGAATTTCACCAATTTTATTTTGCTGCAGTAATTTCGACCACCCCTAGTGCTGGAGTGCCTGCCTTTGTAGTGTAAAGGGAGGAGGAGAAATAAGGATCAAAAGGGTCTAAAGCTTCAGGGCTAAACTTCAGAGAACTTGGAATGGCACAAACTCCAGATACCCAACATTCCCATTGCTTAACCAACCAAACATAATAATATTGCTGATCATATATTCTTAACAAACCACCAAACACGTTGTATGCTCAAACTGCTGAAAGGCCCATGTCCAAGATATTTCTAAGGCCACACATCCCATGAGACTGTCAAACCAGTGACCTCAAGGGGGCTTCCTGCCAGTCAACACACCATGCCCTACACAGAACTTAGCGTCCTCAGTTTGGAAGACCTACACCAGCATGAGGCTGACACAGGATTTGTATTCATATGATCATGAGTGAATGAGTTGATATATGTTCACTTTTTTTTCTTTTTTATTAATTGTGTTTCAGTCAATTACGTTTCACACATATTTAAAAATGCATTATAAATAGGAGTATACATACATTTCCACATACATTATTACACATTAATATGTATTAATTTCAATAAAATAATCTGTTACACTTTCTATCACAATTATAGCTGCCTTAGCAGTTTTGTTTCATTCCACAGTGATATTATTGGAATGATTAATAATATGTTTACAGAACGTGAGGGTCATCGTAGGAGGAGGTCTTCTCTTGGCTGGTGATCCTCATCCTGCCTGGGCTGTACATGACGTACTTAATGTTCAGGCACCTTAGGATGGCTCTCATGGCAAGAAGAGTTTAGGTTTTGCCACAATGTAATTTGAGAAGTCCCGGTTGATGAATATGCTGAAGCCATTCTGGACATAACTTTTTGGCAACTTTGGAATTCTAAACACTTGTATGTAGTGGAGTAGGCAATACATGATTTGACTGGGCGTGAAAGCTTAATTTAGATGTATTTTCAGGCTCAGGTGGTTCTACTGTATTCCAATGACAAAGAAGGAGGTTCAAGCAGCTGGGCACAAAATCCATGAAGGAATGTGATTACATCCTCCCCCTCCTTGTCCTGGACACTAAGGTTATTTCGGTGCCTTCCATTTTCCATATTTTCTAGCATCTTCCTGTTAGCCCTGACCTCTCCATCTAGTTTTGGCATCTTCAATGATTAGTCCTCGCACCCCAAAACACATTTTTCATGTGTGTTACCCGAAATTCAAACTTATGAGGTACCAATATTTGACTGGATCCTCACCATGCTGTCATTCGTCTCTGCCATATGGGGCTACAAGGACACGAGTTCAGTAATGATCTCTGCCAGCTAGACTCTGGAGTACATTTAGACGAAATTGGCACGAAATTGGCACTTAAGACTTGTGCCTTGATGCCACACCCAATAATGTCTTTGTTTTTTGTACTGCCTTGGGTGTAGCCATGCTTTGTTGTTGCACTTAGGAGAGTGACATATGCAGTATAAAAGTCCATAAAGTGCACCCGCAGCTGCGAGAGGGAGTAATCCACTCAGCACCTGCTCTGTGTTACTCAAACCTTTGTTGCTCAGTACGATGACTCAATCTGTCTGCACATCCTAATGTAGCTGCCTTCGGCATCTGCTGTGAGAATGGATGACAGGAAAGCGAACCCTATATGTGCTTAATTGAGCTGAAACTATGGTACCATGCTGCCACTTAGGGACAAGCTTACCCACCTCAGGAAATGTTGAGGCGGTCATCTTGCTAACCTCAAGATAAACCACAAATGACATAAATGGTGGATGCCGCTGAGGGCCTGGGATCAATCACACTGTATCTGCATGCTTCAAGCCCACAGTGCTTTTGACTGACCCCTGTGCCCTCCCGAGGTGTTCTGACTTGCCCACACTCATCCCGGCCCTGGCTCACACACCCAACTGTTATGTCCCTTGCTGCCTCCTGCAGCCAGGAAAAGTATCATATCCCCAATAGGCACCCATATGGACTTGTGAAGTGGGTCCTTGTAAGAGAGGACATGTCTAGTAGTGTATAAAAAGAAAGGGCTGTGGGGGGGGGTCACGACAGTGGGACCTGTTTCCCTAGGAATCTGGAGAAGGAATTCTTAGGCTAGCTGCCAGTCCATGATGTAGTGCAACCAGCAAATTGTAGTGCAACCAGCAAATTAAACAACCTAACCATGAACGCGTTTCCACCTGATCTCTTTGCAACACCAATCTGCACCTCTCCTGCCCGTCCTGCCCCTAAAGCACTGAGGAACCAGGAGAAACTCCCTGCTCCAGACCTTACCTTGTTGCTTGCTGCCCCAATTAATGGATTCACTGGCATTCTGGGAGCTTATCGCACAGTGTTGGATTCTGCATCTACTGGTTCTCCCACTGTGTCTAAGGGTTTTTTGCCTTCAGCCACTCATGTGGTTCTGAGTGGTGGGAGCTTCCCAGGCTAAGAGAGCATATTTGGGCAGAGGGTTTGGTATCTCAAACAGATGCGGCCATCTTTGGGCGGTGCCCTGTGGTGTTCCAATTGATCTCCTTTTGATTTGCTGCACAAATATTATCCCCTATGTCTGTTCTTCCTTTGAATAATAAAAAATACTTAATTCAATAAATAAAATAACATTAGCTTACATCGTAATTCCTACGTTCTGTACTCACATTTGAAGAATGCACTCTGCTGTTACCGAACTTGGAGATGTTCTAATGATTTGTATTTGCATTCTTAAATATACAGTGGTGGTATGCTGTTTTTTTGTAGTTCATCAAATGGTTCCGTTTTTGTACGCGACACAAGCTTTATAACACAGTGATACTTTAAACCTCAGGCATGTCTTATTTGTCTTTATTTAGGCTGTGCTGCTAATTGGCGAGCAAGGAACAGCCAAGACTGTCATCGTTAAAGGATTCATGTCAAAATACAATCCTGAAATCCACATGAGCAAAAGTCTTAACTTTTCTTCTGCTACTACTCCACTAATGTTCCAGGTAGGTCTTTTATGATCCATACTTAATGTAAATTTAAATTATATGCTAATGTATGTTACTTGTGTTGTGTGCACATTTGCAGCTTTTGCAGGATTGTATGGCTTAAAAGACAGGTAAATAGATGCCTTACACGATTAATGAATTGGCATAAAAGGTCGATACATACGATTAAATCAATTAATAGGCAAAGTCAATCAGGCCCATCTGTTCTGTCCATATCTTCCTGCGTCTGACAGCACACAGGCCATGCATAGTTTCAAGCCTTGCTAACTTAATATGCACTGAATTCCTACAGTTTATGAGCATATGAGCATATACTCCACATGCTGTGGACATGTAAGCACAGGATTGTCTGCTTGATAAGTTTAGGACACTTTGCGACGTTAAAAGTGAGCCTCTCTGAAATCAAATATATGTGATATAATTCACATAAATGATTCAGGCTCCAACACACATCGGAGAGCATTCAGACAAAGGGGGTCATTACGACCCAGGCGCTAATTGCGCCAACTTTACCACCATGGTGTAAACTACGTTTACACCATGGTGGATGGCGGATTTACCGCCCCATTCCAAGGTGAGTGGGGCGGTAAAACCCCATTTCCCATTTTCCCTTCCCCATTCCCCATTCCCATTTTTGCCCCATAGGGCATAATGGGGGTGGGGAAGGCGCTAATTACGCCACCGTAAATTACGGTGGCGTAATTAGCATCATGGCAGGTTAGCGCCATGGATTTTAACGGCTGCTAAAAGCAGCCGTTAAAATCAGAATAGGCGTTAAGGGTTAACGACGGCGTTAACCCTTAACGCCTGGGTCGTAATGAGGCCCAAAGACATTTGGCTCAGAAAAATCTAGTTAAGGGTCTTATCTAAAGTAAAGTGAGGTAATGATGACTTGAAGAGGTTTGAACATACATTTCTCAAAGCATTTGGAGGGAAGGATGTAGCTCACACATTACAAATGTACAGGATGCAAAGAAAATTGCCTCTCTTTATGAAGCTGAACTTTGTAGAAAACCGCTCTGAGCTGTTCTAGCGAGGAAGAAAAATGCCATTGTCTTCCGATTATATCTTTGTATCTATAACTTTGTTGGCAAATCATTGAACATAGTTTTGACATGAATGAGCTAGACCCTGAAACTTTACACAGTGGGTCTAAGAGAACTAATTGTTTTACCCCAGTGTCATAGTCTTACCGTCGTTCCAATTTGTAACGGGCGTTGCATGCAATAGTGTGTTCACTTGTGCTTAGGGGTAACTGAAGACTTTATCAAAGGCTGTCTTTGAGTAATGCATAGTACCTACTGGGTTTTGGTACAGTCTACGTGGTTATATGTGGTATTTGTATTTTGTCTTTGTAGTTTATTGCATTTCTAAAGCACTGTGTGCCAAAGCGCTTAACACAAGTGGAGGGTACAAATAAGATGAAAAATCAAATTGCATGACTGGACATTCAGAAGAGAGTAGAAAGGTCTTAAGGCGAGTGAAGAACAGAAACAAAGAGAACATAGAATGGATGCCAAGAGGGAGGGTATTCCAGAACTTGGGAGCTAGTAATGAAAAGGAACAAAAGCAAGATTGGACAAAGGTGGGGGTTAAGGCACAGTAAGAAGAAATTGAGACTCGGATTGTAGAGAGCGGGAAGGTACATAGAAAGAGACTAGGGAGAAAAGATGGAGATAAGCCATGTGGTGGAGCCTTTCAAAGACGAGATAAAGAAAGTGAAACAAAAGATTAGATTCAAAAGATAACCATTGAAGGGATAAAAGTGTAGCAGAAACTGAGTCACAAGCAGAATGCTGAAAGAGAAGTTTCATAGAAGAGTTGTAGATAGATCAATTAGACGGACTTCAGTAGGCTTTTTAATCTTTACATTGTAAAGAAGGCTAACATTGTTGAATATTTGCCTTTTTTGCAGGGACATTATTATATGGAACATGCGGGGGACACCCCTGCAACACCCAAAACCTTTTTTTTCTCCAAGTTCAGCAGGGGACACCCCCGCAAACCCGCTCCCCCTGTCCCTATATATATATATATGGTCACCTATATAATGTCGCCACAACCTTTTCCCGGCAACATTATATACAGCGACCATATATATAAAGAGTGATGCTCTCCTTAATGGGAAAAGACAGCGGAGCCCAGACCCAGTCTGTAAAACGAAAGAACAGCCTAAGAGGAAAAGGTGCAAGAGAGACTACTTGCCGACACAACCTACAATTCCTGGTTATTTCTCTGGGCTAAATAAGGAAGCTGTAAAGAGCAGCAGGCTGAGTAAAACTGTCCTTGCTGACTCTGGTCTGCCTTCAGGACAGAAGGACAGCTTGGATATGGAGACAGAGAACATAACTGTATCGAAGACAGGAGCTGGAGAAATCCTAGATACTATTAAGGACATTACTATTGATTGCTCCTCTTTGGTGCATTTCCTCTATAACAATGGTTCCTTACTTAATCTATGTAAGTCTCTGCAACGCCAACCGCTCGGTATAGTCCCACAACGGAATGGTGTACGAACTTTGGGTAACTTATGTTTGACCCCTGACATGGACCATATTTTTGGAGGTACAGCAACCCAAGGCGGGAGGGGGGATGATAAAGGATGGGAGATACCTCCACCTGTGGCTAATGGCTCTATTAACGTTGAGTATAAAACTATTTCAGAGAGACTAGATGATGTACACAAAATCTGTTCCAATCTAGTGATGCATCAGCTCCGAACCCAAAAGCAATTAGATACAGTGATGAAGGCTTTAGAGTTGCGGACACTGGACCCTGTGCATCCAGGCGATGATAGGATAACTCCCTTTTTTTCAAAGAAATATCAGACAGATGAAGTTGTCGAATTGAATACTATTATTGTCCAGGACATGGAGCCTGTGATATCTGAAGAGCAGGAAGATGGAGGCAGCCATATTTCTCTTGACGATTCCGGGAACAGATGGAGAACAGAAGATTCAGTTAATAATGCTGCAGCCAATGAAGAAGACGCACTCGAGGCCTTATGTGCTGACATTTCATTGATGGGGAGATCAGAACCCCCGATATCTGGAAAACTACCTGAAGTCTTGGTAAAGGATAATCAGGTTAAGCCACTGAGGACACTAAACCGGTTAATAATTAATCAGGAAGATTACGCAAAAACGTCTATGTCAGCAGCTAAAAGGCCAACCGGTCAAGCCAAAGTTAGGAGAGTTGTTCATACTTTGGCTGATGGGACCAGTAGAAGTGTGCTACTAAAAGGCACTCTTGATAAGTGAACCCTACCGCAGTTTGGGGTTGGAGAAACAGTTATTACACCAGGGGTTAAGGCTGTGGTACCATCTGGGTCTCAATTTTTCTCTGCTAAAGTTATTAAGCACGGCCCACAGTCTAAGCAGGAAGTGGGTGGTGGGTGTCCATCAATAGAGTGGAATTCTAAAATAAGGCAACCACCACAGGTTGTTCAAAGGTTACCCAAAAAGCTGGAGACTTGTACTGATTTAAAAGCCAACATATGTGACAATAATTAGGCCTGGGTGTATGGTCAAGCTGGTGGTAAAGAATACTACGGCAGCCAACCCTTGAATATAACCAACCTTTTGCGGATTTTGGCTCAGGTGCCATGGTTGTGCACTATTAGATCTGCTGACATTTTGGAACTGGCATTACCTAAATGGGATAGTCCCACGAACTGGGTGTTGTTGCGAGTAGCTAGCCCAGCGGTGTCTGCCCTAATGTGTGCCAATGTTGATGCACTGGAAGAATTGGGACTGAGATTGTCTGTATATGGGGTAGCAATGAATGAAGGTACAGGGGGGAAGCCGGGAAAACCTGGTATTTTTAGCATTGCTGAGGCATTAGGAAACCTTGAATCTACATGTGGTAAATGTGGGAGTGTCATAGGGACTGAGACCCTCTCCCAAGATAAAGTGGATAGGTGCTGATTTGTTGATTTAATTAGCTGGAACACCCGTGGGCACAGGCATTTGTTCTGTAAGGATGGTTCGTTGAAATCATTGCTGGGCTCTGACATATTAGACCTGGCTCGATTGCCCAGTATATTTTGAAGGCTTCCACTTGTATTATCTGTTTGCCTGTAAAGGCAAAAGAGGGAGGCCTGCTGGAGGGCTTATACTGGGTGTCAGCCAGAGGTTGTCCTCACGTGAAGTCTGCTGTACCCATGAGGTTGGGTCTGCTCTTGGGGTAGAGGTCATAAGCACTATAGGTACTCAAAGATGTATTCTTTTGGTTATTAATGTGTATTTACCCCCCTGCTTAAAATCCATCAATGGTTTTCTGCTTAAATTGGAGGAGTGTTTGGCTGATAACCTGAGAGTAAATAGGAATGATGGATTAGTACTACTGGGGGAGATTTTAATGCAAGGTGCACTGATAATAAATCTGGCCCACTGTATATTAATGTCGCTCTGAGGAGCACAATGCTACAGGGAGCTGACCATCGTAGAGGGAACCAATTAGTTGGGTTCCTTAATCAGTGGGATATCAGAATGATGAATGGTCGCACCAAGGGCGATGAATCTGGCCTATACACATGGAAGGGACTTACCTCCTTTGTCGCATTGGATTATTTATTTGGCAATAATGCCTGTCTGCTTCTAGTCACTGACCATGGTTTTAGTGATCACCGCTCATTAGGACTGTCTTTGGAAATACCCAAGGGAATTGGAAAATCGGAAGGATGGTCTGGGTGTTCTGGGGTGCAGTGTAATCATTCAGGAAATCTTATAAGATGGTAGTAAGGCTGATTGCCTTGACACTAATAAGGTTGAGTGTCTAGGGGTTTTGTGTGGGGACGCCATTGAAAATTGGATTAGACAATTGGCTTCTACCACGGGGAAATGCTTTACTGGGCAATATGTGGCACATTCTAAAAATAACTTGACCTTTGAACCTGTGGTTAGGGATGCCAAGCGCGGCATCTGCGGGGAGATAAAAAAAGATGAGGTTTTCTACATTGCCCTGGGATATTAAGAAAACTAAAATAAGTATGGTTAAGAACACATATAGGAGATGCTGTAAATGATTGAAATCTTCTCTCTGAAATCAACGCTGGCAAGAAATGATAGGGGTCCTTACTAAGAAAAATCATAAGGGTATATGGCGGAAACTAAACACAGTTAAATCTGTTAATGAAGTTAGGACCCTTAATCCTATTCAGGAAAGTGTATGGGTAGATTATATCAAGAAGACTAATGGTGTGGGTCTTATTTCGTCCTCACCAAGCTTCTTCATGCAGGGTTGGCAACTGCAGATAAACGAGGGTATTCTCGAGGAAAAGATCTTGAGATTAAGTAACTCTAGGGCACCTGGATTTAACAGTCATTTCAAAGCTTCTCTCTAGTTGGTGGAAGAGTCGAATGGAAGAGATCGGAATGTGGGAATGTGAAAGAAGGGAGTGGACAATGGGAGAGTTGTTGACAGTGCTGGTAAAAGCAGATGATCTGGGTGGAGGAGCATTTTAGAGGAAGGGAGGGGTAATGATCAGATTCAATCACTTATTTGCCAATTACCACACCTGCTGTAAACTTTAGATTCCCCTTAGAACAAGCACTGGTGGAGCCAAAAATGTTGGCCAATTAATAAGCATTTTATAGTCATTGTGATCGTAAATCTAGGCACTGATGCTAATTACCTGATATTTCCATCATAAGTCTAGAGAGTACCACAGTTTGCAATATATTGGCATAACTTTCTCTGGCACTTGCACCATGTGCCATATCTTGCTACCCTATACCAGCTAATCACACAAATACCCTATACCAGGTAATAACACTATTTCAAGGCTTTCTTAATACACTCCAAGGTACAATTACCAACAATCGCCATAGGTTCTTGCACCATTACTATTCAATGCCTAGGAACTCACTCCATTGTCAAGGCTATGCACAATTAGTATAGCAGTGCCAATCTCCACGATGCCGAATTGGGAGGCAGTGTCAGATTCCCGGATGTCATTAGCATAACAGTGCAAGATCACATTATGCCCAATTTGGACATTAATACAAGTTAATTAGGCTCACTTAGCTCAGAAAGGCCAGATACCAAGATACATGTTATCGTAAGCAATGGCAGATTCGAATATGCTGAGCTGGGGTGGTGTGTGCGCTTGCAGGTTAGTGCTGAGTCCATGTTGAAACAGTGTTAGAGTGCTGTGTGTGTAGTGCTGGGGCAGTATGTGTGTGCAGTGCTCTGGCAATATGTGTGTGCGTATCTGGTGGCAATATGTGTGGTGGTGCGAATAATTTTTGTGATACAGCACTATATAGGCGCAGTGTGAGCATGTGTGCGGTGCAAGATGCTGTGTGTGGGGGGCTGCAGGTCTGTATGCAGTGTCTGCAGAGCGGTTCTGGGACTGTGAACCTGTATGCAGTGTGGCAATGGTGATTACAGGGTGGAAGGAAGTGTGTGAAAAGAAAGATTGGCGTTGTGTCCATTCATGTGAAGTGTGGGGATGGTGCGAGTGTAGAGCAGTGTAGGGTCTGTGTACACATGTGCATTGTGGTGATACCATGAGTACAGACCAGTATGGGTGTGCAGTGCAGTGTGGTGGTGTATATGTGCTGCGCTGGGTACTGTGAGCGTGCAGTGCAGTTGGGAGGTGTGCATGCACAGTGCTGGGCAGTGAAGATGTGCGATGCAGTAGTGTGCATTTGCAGTGTGGGGTGTGACAGTGTAGTGCATTGAGTTGGTGTATACTTACAGTGTTAGGATGGTTTGTGTGTGAACGTAGCTAGGACTTCTTTTAGATGGCGTTGGTGTTTGTGCATGTGAAGTGCTATGAGTTCCCTGTGTAGTTCTGGCATGTTTTATTGCCAAAGCGCCCTTTGGCAAATGTTAAAGAATTCCTTAATGGTGAATACATCTAAGAACACATTTCTTTTCAATTGACCTAATAAATAAATACAAAATGCCCTTCTCACACTTTTTAAAGAAGTTCTGCTTTGCCAACTTTCAGTCAAAATGTAAAAATAAAAGCATGTAAGTTGAAATAATGACATTGTTTTTGGTGCTTCAAGACAGAATACGGTAGCTTCTTAACACTTGCAATCAACACATGTTTTTAAAACCCACCTAATGGAACTCATTTGATTACTTTCAGTTAGATAAAAGTCTAAGTTGACTCTGATGGGATGGGGCTGCCGATAATGCATCAAGTCCCTGAGCTATTTTACCACCTATATTATTTCAATGTAATAAATGTTTAGCAAAACTGTGCACATACACATTTACTGAATGTATTTACATTTGTTGATAATAGAGCAGCAAAGCTGAGTTATGTAGAATATGGGTCAGTCTGGCAGGTGGCTCTGGGGCATGAGCAGCTGAAGACTGGAACAGAGGCAGCTGAAGATGTGTCATGGCTAGTGGGGATTTTCGGTATGGTGTTTGGATCCACCCCCATTCCTAAAAGCTAGGAAACAGTCAGATATGCAAGTGGATTGTTTAAATTATAAGAACATCAAAAGAATACAGCAAGGTGGTTAACCGCTTTATATTATCACAGAAAAGACAACCTGCATGGAGCTGACACACTAGCAGGCCGATTCATGGAATTAAATGAAAATTTCGGCGCAAGCGTGCGAAAACGTGCGATTCGCAGTGAAAGAGCGAAAATCGCAGTGCAAGTGCGAATATCATAAGTCCGTGCGCAAGTAAAAATCAGGGATGTGCGCTGAAAAAGTGTGCGGCGCACGCCGGCGCACAGGTCATCTAACGGCGTGCGTTAAGGCCACAGCGAAAGCGCACATAGTGCGGGGCACATAACAAAAGTAGGCGGAACACGGGCGTAACACTCGGAATGGGGAACAACTCGTGAAAATGTGGGCGTCACGGGGGAAGTACAGGAGGCAAGAGCACGGAATGCACACACGCTCGCCTACAACACGTATTCATTTAATCGAATAGGGCAAACCAGCGCACGGGCAAAGACGCGCACAGACCCAAACCCGTCTGCCAAACGAAGGCAGGCGGTAGCGTCCCTGTGCTGGAAAAAAATGTGCACCAAAATGTGCGCTAACAAAAAGCACGAATATACAGCTCTGATGAATGTCCCATAGTGTGCCCCCCTAGGACAAATGACGTGCAAAGGGGTACGTGACAAACAGCGACACCCGCTGTGTGAAAAATAGCGTGTGCGTGTATTCCGGGTGTGCGCAGGAAGTTTTACACGCGATCGGGCCTGGGGGAGCGGGGTACGTGTATTTCAGGGGTGCGCGTGAAATTCTACACGCGATCGGGCCTGGGGGAGCGGGGTACGTGTATTCCAGGGGTGCGCGGGAAGTTTCACACGCGATCGGGCCTGGGTGAGCGGGGTAAGTGTATTACTGGGGTGCGCGGGAAGTGTCACACGCGATTGGCCTGGGTACGTGTATTTCAGGGGTTCGCGTGAAGTTTCACACGCGATTGGGCCTGGCCGAGCGGGGTACGTGTATTACTGGGGTGCACGGGAAGTTTCACATGCTCGCCTACAACACGTATTCATGGAATCGAACGTGGCTAAGGCATGCGCCCAAAAGACGGGCCAATCCGGAAACACGTACGCCAGCAGGAAGCAGGCGTACGTCGACCTGCACATCATAAAAGTGCACGCAAAAAACAAACAAGCTCAGACGCCAGGATGAATATACTGTTCCTAGCAGCAGTGGCCGTGGGATACCGCAGGAGGAGGAGGAGGATAGTCAGGGCCAGAATTTTTACACAAAGAACCAGCCTTTTTGGGATGCCTGATGGACCACGTGTATGGGAGGTACAGGTTTCCACCTCACATAATACTCGACCTGGTCAGTGAGTGGGAGGATGACCTCACATCACCCACCCTGTGCTCACAAGCACTCAGCCCCCTGGAGAAGGTCCTTAATGTACTGCACTTCTTGGCCACTGGATCATTTCAGCGGATAAGTGCCATAGTGGGGGGGGGGTGTCACAGGCCACGCAGTCACGCTGCCTACACCAGGTCTTGGCCATCATCACTACACGCCCATCAGTCCGCAGGCACATATACCTGCCCAGAACACCTGCAGAAAGGCAGGCTGCCGTCCAGGATTTCGATGGGGTGGCACAATTCCCCAAAGTGCTAGGTGCCATTGATTGCACCCATGTGGTTCTAAGTCCCCCCAGGGCATCAGAGCACATATATAGAAACCGCAAGCACTGGCATTTCATCAACGTCCAGGTAGTTTGTGATGCCAAGGGAATCATCACCTCAGTATATGCCAACTATCCAGGGTCCACCCACGACAGTTTCATTTACAGAATGTCAACCCTAAACCGAGACCTAGAAGCTGGGCGGCATGGCGATACATAGCTGCTTGGTGAGTATAAATGCCACTGCACATGCATGCATGTCAGATACTGAGTAATGTCACAACCCCACTAATGATACCCATCACCACCTCCCCAGGGGACAGTGCCTACCCTCTGAGCACCCACATGATGACGCCAATTCGGAACCCCACCACGCCACCCCAGGTAAGATACAACACAGCCCACATTGCAACCCGGGGCATAGTGGAGCGCACATTCGGAGTGCTCAAGTCACGCTTTCGCTCCCTTGACCGTTCTGCCGGTCAGCTGTTATACACTCCCCCAGTAGTGTGCAGGATCATAGTGGCAGCATGTGTCCTGCACAACGTTGCAACACGCTGGGGCCTGGCCCTGGACATGGTGGTGCCCCCACATCCACAACCACATGCATGCCTGCTGCACAGGGGAGGGGAAAGGGCACGGGGTGAGGCAGCCCGTACGCAGCTGGTGGATAATTACTTCACCTAAAATCACACCCCTGTGGAGTGCACACAGCCCTGGCACATACCAGCTGACTATCAATGATGATGAGTCAAGTGACAGTCAACTGTCACAACCATACCAGCCTGAGATTGTTCACCTGGAAGTGTTCCATTGTGTGCATCCCTACCTACACAAACACCACCAATGCTGTGTCATCAAAAGACACACTTCTATGCTGCTAAAATCATTACCCCCTTGCAAGATACAACATGACAACAGTGCCATGTCACCCAACCCCTCCCCATCACCGCCACCCAACACACCCTGGCATGTCATGCTATGTGAGAGCAAACAAAGGAATCCCCAAAACATGACACAAGTGTCACAAAGTACAGTGTCCCGAATGGAAACTGGCCACACACAATATGCTCCCATTAATGTAGAACTGACAACACACATGACCAAATACTTACCACACTACAATGCAGCTACCCAACCCCAAACATAGCATTCACATGACAGTACTAAGTTAAAGGATACGTAGTCTTACAACCTGGTGATGCTAGCACATCGACCACTTCCAACTGTACAGTGTTGGTGCCACGCAAATCTGGAAGTGCACTGCTTACAACATGAACTCCATCTCCAAAGTAGATGGCCTTGTGAAGACATGAGGAATGAACCTGCAAATTAGGAGGGAGACATGGATGCACAAGCACACATCAATACACCATGCAGTGTACAATACTACAACAATATGCACTAGGAATTTATACACAGTATTGACTACAGACTGCCCACACATGTCATGGGAGTCCAACGTCACTGTGTAAGTCACTGTCACTTGGGCACACCCTTTGCAAGCCCATGGAAACGGGAAGCAGGAGGGGTGTGTGTCTCACGAACCCAAGCATCTAACTCAAACTCAGGACAAGCCTGCATGTGCCCAGCCGGAATGCAGTGGATGCCCACAGGAGCCACACAAGGCAACACACTGTAACAAAAAATCAAAAATCAAAAATGGCCATGTGGGGGGAAAGGGGGGGGGGGGGGAGGCCACCCAGGAGGTCCGAGGACAGGGTGCACACCAACAGCCACCTGTGTGGATGTTGCGAAAAAAAAACACCTCCATGGGCTCATGGCCTGCACGGCTACACTATCGTGAGAGATTCAGAATCGCTGTGGTCGTTCTCATCACTCTGTGCTGCTGCCGCCACAGGAGGTGGAGGTGCTATGGGAGGCAGCCCACGCAAAGCCCTAGTCTGGTCCTCCATGGCAGCAAGCATGCGGGTGTGGAAGGTCTCGTTCTGGAGGAATATGGTGCGGAGATCCCCATGCACCACCTGACGTGATGCCCAGAACTCCTCCCGAGTTGCCTGCATCTCTGCTGAGAGCGTACGTGTGACCCGCTCCAGCAGCTGTTCTGTCCTCGTGACAGTGGAAGCCTCAAGGTCCACAAGAGTCTGCCTGAGGTGATGGACTTCTACCCTCAGGGCTTCCCTCTGGCCCTGGGACTCTAAAGAAATGGCTTCCCGCAGAGTGTCCAGGGCCGCCCGTCTGTCCCTGTTGGACGCCAACATGTCCTCCCTGAGTGATTGGCAAATGGAGTCTGTTGCCTGCTGTAGTTGCTCCATCTGCCATTCTGGGGGGACAATGGAAGTGGCCACCCTCTCCATTGCTTGAGCCATCATCTCAGATGATGATGCCTGTTGGTTTGCCATACCGTATATGGATTGCTCCCATGCGGTATTGCCTGGTGGCGTACGGCCACCGCGTTGGCGGGCACCACACCTGTCTGGGGCAAGGCGAACTGTGCCTTGCTGTGTTGGCACTGCCTGAGGCTTCAGGACTGCATTCCCCCTCTGATCTGCTGGCCCAGGAACAGGATCAGATGTTGCGGAGTGTGGCCCTGCATCCGTAACCACCAAAGGCGGACCTACCAACACTGACATCCCCATAGTGGGCTGTACTCCTGGTGCAGGTGGGTCATACAGAACAGAATCCCTTCCAGAAACACCTACCTGCGAAGCCACATAGGTCTCATCATCTGAATCAACACCTGAATAGAGGTCTGGGGAGGTGCACCCAGAGACACCCCTGGAGAGAACGTTCTGCAGCAAGAGTGGGTTCTCACCCACCACCACCCCCCGTCCCCCACTGGTGCCCGGTCGTGCCTGAGATCCCTCCTGGATCTGCACCATCTCCTCACCCTCAACAGCATCAAGTGCGTCATCCCCTGCAAAAGCATGAAAGACAAAAAATGGAAATGGGCATTAGCACCATGGCACACAATTAGGCCTGACAAGCTACAGAACCAGTACTTGATTGACACATGTCCCGCATGACTATAACCCTCTCATGCATGCACTGTCACTGAGTTTGAAGGGGAGGAAAATGTCAGACACTGATGACACCAAGATGGAAGAGCAACACATTAGCTGCATGCTGGCTAGCAGTGCCATCACACATTGGCCTGTGAGTGGCATGTCCAATCCACATACATGACACATGCCATCACACAGATGGCATGTACCATAGGCATGTTACATATTGTTTGACAATAGGGCTGAGAAATGCGTAGTGAAAGTGTGGGAATTGAAACAGCCTGAATGAACACTGAAAAATACGGAACAATGTTGTTGCAAGATGCTACTTCAAGGGCAACTGGCGTGATGTTGCACAAAATGTCTACTGTGGGCAGAAGGGATACTGTAATACCCAAATCCAGGGGCGCAGAATGTTTTGGATGAAGCACATGGGTGACCCAAACCACTCAAGCAAACACACCCTCACCTGGCACTCAATCAGAACCCCTCACACACACAACATACACATGGATCACACACACATGCATGTGCACTCACCGGACAATGCCTCGTAATCTGGCAGTTCTCCCACACCTTGGATCTGTTCCTCTGTGACGTAGGTCCCAGCAACAGACTCATGTACAGTGAGTTCAATGTCCTCTTGTGGAGACCCACCTCCAGTCACCAGAGTAGCGGCATGACTTGAGGCCAGCTTTTTCTTTGCCCTGCGTTTAAGGTCATTCCAGCGCTTGTAGCACTCACCAGCTGTGCGCCTCACGAATCCAAGGGCTCTTATCATGTCCGCGACGGTCTGCCAGTGTGCCTGATGTCGAGCAGGTGTGGTCTTGTACCCTGAAGTGATAAACATTTCGCTGTCATGTGCAGACACATACTGCACAAGTGCATCACGTTCGGCATCATTGAAGCTAGGCTTCCTTGGCGTGCCGGACTGCGTAGCCGTGTCTGGGGTATCAACCTGTACTGGACGAGCACTCCTCCTCTTTCTTTTGGAAGGTGGTGGGGGTCCTGAGTGGCCTACGCCGCTCTGGCCACTAGGGGCAGGAGCACCGGTGGACTGGGTAGTTGGAGTGTGGGAATGCACACTGAGCATGGGACTTGGTGCAGGCATTGGCTGAAGTGTGACGTAGTCAGGGGGAACGTTAGCAAGATGGACTGGGACCAACACTGCTCTGGCTGGGAGAGTCAGAGCTGGGGTGGATGGAGCTGCAGCTGCCCCTGCAGCCTCCCCACCCTGCCTTCTCGGGGCAGCAGATGACATAGCTGCCCCGATCCACGTGGCCTGGTGACACCAACTTGCACTGCCACACGTGGCCTAGACTTGGCGACCTGACGTCAGCCTGGGAGTCACCCTGTGCCAGGTCAGGTGCCACAATGGGCCGGTCCAACAAGGGCTGAGCAGAGATGGTGTCAGCCACGTTTCCCTCAACCATGGGGGGGGGCATGGGTGTCCCTGACTGGTCCTCCACACATGGGGGGTTAGTGGTACCCTGCAAATCCCAGCCACGTCCCCTACCGCACCCACCACGCCCACCTCTCGAGGCTCGGCCACCTTTGCCAGCCTTACCGCTTGGTCGCCTCCCAACCATCGCACTGATGTTGTTGTGCGTATGGGAGTTGCAGTAAACTATTGTCCTGGGCAATTGGGGATCAAAGGGGTAGGGTACTAGATGGAATTCGTACCCTAGTGCTCTAGCAAGGGTGTATGTGACCCCTGAGGAAAGATGAGGGGTTATGCAACGCACACGCACCCCAAAAACAGAAAATAACGTGCACGCAACCCCTCGTAGACCACGTGCATGGAAAATGAACCCGCACTACGCTGTGGCACCCAGAAACACAAAAATGCATGTACGCATGTTACACGCAGCCTACAATGACCTCTGAAGGGGTACGCGACACACAGGGCAAGCACAGTTGGTAAATACGTGCCCGACTCACCGTCTACCTGTAAAAAGAGCGTGAAAAATACACGCGTGTGCGCGTTGGCAACACCCCCGCCAAAAGAAGAATTGTACCCTGTCTGAGGAGACAGGACAAAAGAAGAAGTGAACGCTGTTTAAGGAAACAGGCCCAACAGAAAATCAGAAAAAAGCTGTCAGAGGTAACAGGGAGTACGAACTAGAAACGCTGGGAAGTAAATCGCGTGTGAACCGACAAGAAGTACAGAATTCACCCACTCGCTCTCCACGAAAACCACGTACAAGGAAATGACGTCCTACATGTACCTTTTGAACCGCCCCACACGTCCAACGTCACTTCCGCGTATACGCGCTAAGGCCCTATCCTCCAATTACACGAGCTGATACTCAGACGTGCAGTTCTTGGACGTGTAACATGCACCCGGGTTCAGGGAAACGCCCGCACGCGCACATCACAGATGCGCTTACGCGCTAAGGGCCTTTGGTCCAATGAAATCGCGTACGCGTGCTGACGCGCTTACGCGCTATGGGCCTTTCCTCGAATTACACGCTGACATGCAAGATTTCCACGTGCCAAATCACTCCGTATCAAGCTGGCCACGCGTTCGCACACGAAAGACCACGCTCCTGCCCAGAAGGCCAAATTACTGCCCCCCAGAACCCAGAGCACGCTCCCACCTGCCATCTGCTGCTGCCTGATTGCCTGCTGCCCCTGTGCCCTGCCATTTGCTACCTGCACGTCAGCCCGGGGTGCTGTTGCTGTGACCACCCCTGCTGGAACCGAAGACTCCCGACTGCTATTCCATCGCTCCACAGCCCAGCCCCAGGACCCAGTTGCCCACCCACACCTGCCTCTGGGGTTGCCATGTCAGGCACTACAGCATCTGGCACCACTGGCAACCCCCAGCCAGAGAGGCAGAGGGCCACCAGCTTCACTGCCACCGAAGTTGGTGTCCTGGTGGAGCAAGTCCTGGGGCAGTATGATGCCCTCTTCGGAAGGTCGGCCGCCGACAAGGAAGGATGGACTCGGATCTGGACGGACATCGTGACTGCCATCAACGCGGAGGGGGTGGCAGTCCGCGACTTCCAACATGTCAAGAAGTGCTGGGAGGACTTCAGGTCCAGGACCCTCAACAAGGCCCGTCGCCTCTTGAAGGCAGCGGATGCTAAGAGGCGCCGGGGCCACCTGTCGGAACATCAGATGAGGGTCCTGGAACGCATATGCCCAGCACTACACGTCCAGGTCCTTGAGAGGCAGACCCGTCTGGAGTCGAGTGGTAAGTGTACATGCATACTGATTGGAAGATGTGCATGTGGTGGTGTGCCAGTAGTGTGCAGGTTGTACATGTGGTTTTGTAGGGCCATGTATGGATGTGTATGTACAGGGCTGTGAGGCTGACACATGCAAGTCCTTTCATGTGTGAGACACATGGATGGTGTACGTGTGGGTAAGCATGCAGGCCAAATGCAGATGTGTGAGCACACATGTTTGGATTACTGTGTATGTAAGTCGGCATGGTTGTGGTGTCACACATGGATGTTGGTTCCAGCTGCATGTATATGCACCGTGTACATGTGCATGTGTGTGTATTTGACATGGGTGCAACAGTGATGCAACATGGATGCATGTGAGACTGATATGTAGAAGACTGATTGCCAGATGTGACATGGATGCCAATCTCATCACTGCGACAGTTGGTGGAGGTGTACACATGCGTGTAATTGTGGTGGCGTGTGTGCATGTCTAGTGCACTCCCTGTGTTTCATGTGATGTCTGGCTCACCTTTGGCTGCTCATGCTGTTGTATGTGTATGGATGGTGCTGGCTGTTGCAATATGGCTGTGGAATAGCTCATGTGTGTGAGTTGCAATGACATGTGTGTTGGGGAATGTGATGCCATGTCTGAAGTTTGACAATACCACTCATGTACAACTGTCATGTGTGTATGAGTCCATTGTACAGTGCCCTGATGCCTGTCTCCTATCTCTCCCTGTCTGCAGCGTCAACTGATGAAGAGGGCGGAGAAGGTGCTGTGGAGCACAGCGGCAGGGATCGCACCGCCAGCCGGAGACGCAAGGTCCGGCTCCCCTCCCAGGTTGTCATCTTGTCGGGGAGTGAGGAGTCCGGTGCCTAGTCCCAGGTCGCAGCTGCCGAGGGGATGTCCAAGAAGAGGAGGTTGGAGTTAGACTCCTCGGCAGCCGAAGGGGCAGCTGAGACCCCACAGGGCCCGACGGAGGAAGATGGCACGGAGTCATCCAGGTTGGTGGGGGGTTTGGTGGAGGAGGAGGCCGTGCAAGGGACAGAGGCGGGGCCTGGAGGTGGGGATTCCACTGGTGCTTGTGGTGCAGTGCAGGGGCAGGGACAGGAGGCAGCACAGGCCGCCGCGGAGGTGCCTGTGTGTAATCCTGTCCCCGATCCT
The DNA here is from genome assembly GCF_040938575.1 of Ambystoma mexicanum. Lineage (NCBI taxonomy): Eukaryota > Metazoa > Chordata > Amphibia > Caudata > Ambystomatidae > Ambystoma > Ambystoma mexicanum. Next base: position 1,361,552,679 of record NC_090930.1, on the reverse strand, counting down.
GTGACTGCATCATCTTGCACCAGCAGGGATACCTACGTCCAGACTCGTTCTTAGGGAGGGGATTGGCCTACACCAACTGGCATTCCTCTCCCTGCGGATGTGGCTATCCAGCACCGGGTTGAGCCTGTCCTGGGTGGGGTGGCGTTGCGTCAACGTGCCATGCGAGCTGACCTGCAGTCTTTTCATGAGGAGACTGCACGTCTTCTCGCATGGCTCGTTGACCGCGTTGACCCACTGGGACAGCTCACCAGGGCCGGATTCCTCCGTTTTCTGGACCTTGTTCTGACCCCCTCCTCAACTGAACCCCCTATGCGCCAGTCGTCCTCCGTGCCATCTTCCCACCCATGTGTCACCTGGGTGCCCTGTGGAGCTGCCTCTGACCCTGCGGCCAGGCTGGTGGAGGACACATCCCTGCCACAGTCGGGAGTCGGACGTCCAGCCGGGGTGGCCACCTCAACAACTGCACCCCAGCTGGAGGAGGATGTGCAGGCAGCAGGAGCAAGGGCACAGGCAGCGGCGCAGCAGCAGCAGCAACAAGGTGGGAGCCATGATGGCTCGGGGCCTTCATCATCGGAGGGGCAGGCATCGGCCGGAGGGCAGGAGGACCCTGGACAGGAAGTGTCTTCCGTGTGGCAGCGGGTGGGCCATGCGATAGATGCGGAGCGACAGCGGGCGGAAGAGGCACGGCTCACGGTGGTCAGGGCGGAGAACTCCATGCGTAGGGCCCTGAGGCGGGCCGAGTGCCTCGAAGCCATTCGCAGGGACCTGGAGTTCTAGATGTCATTGTCCCTGCGAACCCTCGGGGCCATGGAAGAGGACCGCCTCCGGGACATTGAGCAGGAGTTCGATGATGCCCTGGCCCGGAACATCAACATGTGAGCCGTTGGACTTGCCCGCTGCCCTTGTAAATAGTTAGTTTTTTGTATATCATTTTTTTATTAGGTAGTAGTTTTGGTAGGTTTCATTTCTTAAGTTGGGCTCATGGACCCTGGATTCTTCAATGGTACATAGTTTTACATTGGATTCATTTTTTTTGATATTTTTTTTGTGTTCACCATGGAGCAATGGTTTTTACTTTTTAATTTCCTTTGGATTAGATTTTTTGAAGTGTGACTTTAGACAAATTTATTTTTGGATTTCTTTTGCTTATGTTTTCTTGATTTTCATTATTTATCGGACATGGACCATTTCTTTTGTTATTCCCATTGTTGTGTGTTTAATTTGATTTACGTTCATGTTATCTTTAATATATATTTTTTTATACTTGCATTTGTGCTATCATGTCATTGGTTTCATGCATGTCATGATATGGGTTTTGAGATTCACTTGCACCCATTGTGTGTGTGTGACGGACATGTGTTCATTTACATACTTGCCATTGGGGTTGTATCATGTAATTTGCATTTCTATGTGGGTGGATGCAATACTTGGGTGGGTCTTTGGCATGTGGAGGCTGGCCATAAGGACCAGGGATCTAGATTGTGATGACGTGTTGGCTGGGGGACATGTGTCGGGGCCTGCTGGCAGGTGCCCCGCACTGCTGGTGGGTGGGGGTGCAAGGGGACATGAGTGGGGGCCTGCTGGCAGGTGCCCCGCACTGCTGCGGGGTGGGTGTGCAAGGGGACATGAGTGGGGGCCTGCTGGCAGGTGCCCCGCACTGCTGGGGGGGTGGGTGTGCAAGGGGACATGAGTGGGGGGCCTGCTGGCAGGTGCCCCACACTGCTGGGGGGTAGGTGTGCAAGGGGACATGAGTGGGGGCCTGCTGGCAGGTGCCCCGCACTGCTGGGGGGTTGGGGTGCAAGGGGACATGGGTGGGGGCCTGCTGGCAGGTTCCCTGCACTGCTGGGGGGTGGGGGTGCAAGGGGACATGAGTGGGGGCCTGCTGGCAAGTGCCCCTCAGTGCTGGGGGGTGGGGGTACAAGGGGACATGAGTGGGGGCCTGCTGGCAGGTGCCCTGCACTGCTTGGGGGGTGGGGGTGCAAGGGGACATGAGTGGGGGCCTGCTGGCAGGTGCCCTGCACTGCTTGGGGGGTGGGGGTGCAAGGGGACATGAGTGGGGGCCTGCTGGCAGGTGACCTGCACTGTTTGGGGGGTGGGGGTGCTGGGGGACATGAGTGGGGGCCTGCTGGCAGGTGCTCTGCACTGCTGTGGGGTGGGGGTGCAAGGGGGTAATGCGTTGGTGATCACTAGTACAAGGTGACATGTGGCTTGGCTGGGGCGGCATGCCCATGATGGATGGGCTGCCTGCGGAACATCATCAGGGGTGCAGGGTAGTCCCCTGTGGTGTGGTCGGCCTGCAGGGGCCGTGGAGGGTGTAGAGGGAACACCTGGGAGGACCCACACTGCCAATTCATGTGTAGGACTCCCCTGCACCCCCGAAATACACGTACCCCACTCGCACAGGGCCTATTGCGTGTTAAACTTCCTGTGCACCCCTGTAATACACTTATCCTGCTGAAATCGCTAGTGGAACTTCCCGCGCACCCCTGTAATACATGTACCCTGCTGAAATAGCATGTAAAACTTCCCCGCACCCCAGAAATACATGTACCCTGCTGAAATCACTTGTGGAACTTCCCGCACATCCCTGTAATACACGTACCCTGCTGAAATCACGTGTAAAACTTCCCCGCACCCCCGAAATACACGTACCCTGCTGAAATCGCGTGTGGAACTTCCCGCGCACCCCTGTAATACACGTACCCTGCTGAAATTGCGTGTAAAACTTCCCTGCACCCCAGAAATACACGTACCCTGCTGAAATCACGTGTGGAACTTCCCGCGCACCCCTGTAATACACGTACCCTGCTGAAATCGCGTGTTAAACTTCCCGCGCACCCCTGTAATACACGTACCCTGCTGAAATCGCGTGTGGAACTTCCCGCGCACCCCTGTAATACACGTACCCTGCTGGAATTGCGTGTAAAACTTCCCCGCACCCCAGAAATACACGTACCCTGCTGAAATTGCGTGTAAAACTTCCCCACACCCCAGAAATACACGTGCCCTGCTGAAATTGCGTGTGGAACTTCCCGCGCACCCCTGTAATACACGTACTCTGCTGAAATCACGTGTAAAACTTCCCCTCACCCCAGAAATACACATACCCTGCTGAAATTGCGTGTGGAACTTCCCGCGCACCCCTGTAATACACGTACCCGGCTGTAATCGCGTGTAGAACTTCCCTGCACCCCAGAAATACACGTACCCTGCTGAAATCGCGTGTGGAACTTCCCGCACACCCCAGTAATACACGTTCCCCGCTCGGCGTTTGCTGTTTGCCAGCCCTGTATACTGGTCCAGGGTTAGCGCAGCCCTTTGTGCTGAATTGGGAATTTTGATGGCTTTTCCTTGCGCGAGGGCGTTCTTGGGGGCGTAACTGGCGCTGCTGCAGGGTCGCTGCGCCACTCTGCGCCACGGCTGGTTTTGGAGGCTAAAATCCATGAATACGCTGTGCGCGGATATCGATTTTAGCGCACGCGGCTGGCGCAGACATTCGCATGTGCGCACTGTGCGCCAGCCGCGTGCGCCGCTTTTGTGCGAAATTCTATGAATTACCCTGTAGATGTCCCCTGAAAAGCTATTCATCGCTCAACAGGATGTTAATGCCCAATAAACATAAATAAAAAGCCAATGAGGTGTTAGGAACGTTGTCAGTGACTGCCAGAAGGAGGCGATAGCTGCAGTGCGGGCGCGGTACACATTTAGTGCCCCAAATTAAGGGAGTTTGTTTCTTTGTCATAAGACTGTAACACGGGCAGCTGCTTGCCCCCCCCTCCCCCAGTCCCATAGCTTCAGGTCCATTCCAGCTGAAAAAAGGAAAAGGCTCTGATGCCGTTCCTGCTCTATGGTGAGTGGCTAAGTCAGCGGGCAGCAGCTCTCTTCCAGGGCAAAGCAAATGGGTCCAGTCAGAAATGCAACCAAGATGTAGCTTCTCTGGAGTTAGGGACTGGAAAGCTCCTTCATTTGAAAGGCAGGTGTGGAATGGGGAACAGCAGCTCAGCTCAGCTAAAACCCCTTTAGTTCATGTGGTGAATGAAAGGTTTTACTCAAATATCTGTCTTTTATCTGTTCTTTCATTCTGTACATGGGCTTTAGTTGTGTTGTGATATGCAGAACAAAGATTGGACCTTAAACTTAGCCCTCCCAACCCAAATGGTTAGGAAAAGTCACCCATTTTCTTTACAATGTGTCTTCCAGGGATAGTTCTCACATCTTCTCTCATTGTCAAAATAAGTTCGGAATAGACAGCGGTCCACGCCTTCAGCGTGAACTGCTATAAAGCACCCTCTTTGTTAATCAGTGATATTTTTGTATCCTGCTTGTACAAAAGCACATATCTTCTCTCCAACCCATTACATACGAAGTCATGCCATAGTCGTATTAACTGGCCATCGATGGTAGCAGCTGTAAATGTTGCAAGTACCTAGGCATATAATAGGCGTGCCTAAAAGGAGTGCCTGACAAATGCCTTATATATTGGCTTTGGCAATGCTTGTTTTTAACAGGACTTCAGTCAAAGACATGCATGGTCCTTATAAATTAACTTGTCAAAGGCAGACCTAGTTAAGACATTTGTATTTCACCAGAAGTTCATTTACAGCCCCAATTAAGTCATCAACTATCCAAAAAGTGCTTTGAAAAAACAATGGCAAGCACTTCAAGCACAAGGTTTGATGGTAAGGCTTGATAAAGCTAGCTCAAAGAGATGCCGGGAGATGCGCTTTGGGCAGGGAGGGTCAGGAAGTGGGTGGGAATGTCCAGAGGTGCTAGCAAGGCCATGGGCAGTCAATAGTGGGTAAGTAACCAAACAATACCTACAAGCTTTGTGTCCCTCAACATATGCCGTGTCTCCTTTGTGTACTCTAATACAATAGTTTCCCTTTATAGCCAAAATTGCCAAAACTAATAACGAGGATGTGGGTCATTTGCCAATGGTGTGTAATGTAACTGAAAGGTGTAAAAGTCTTGTAAAAGGCTTTTACGCCATTTATTTACTTTACACCCCATTTTCATGAATTTGAATGGCGGAAAGAAGGGGCGGATCGTAAATTATGATTCTGCCTCCCCCTTCTTCTCCGCCATACAAATGCTATATGAAAATCCATACAGACGCAAATGCTGTGGATTCCTATGGTGTCCCCCAGCTTTCTACACCAGAAAAAAGCCGGCAGACACCATCGGAATCTATGTTACTGCTACCTGCCATGCTTACACCGCAGCCAGCGTTATCTCAGTTTGCATGGTGTAGTGCAAAAAGACGGCATACAAGTGTGTATGCATCATTTTTTCCCTCCCCTTTTGCACTCCAACGTGCAAATGAGGAAAATAAGGTAGCAGGACCTGTATTCGTTAAAGTGTAAGCGTAACCAGTCCCCGCCCACTCTTTATGGGGAACTTGAAAATGAGCCCCTATGTGTTTAACAGGAGAGCAATTCTCACCTAGCTTAGTATAAATACAGCCATTGAAGAGTAAATGGTGGCCAGGTCACTCTGAAATCAATTGGTGCTCCAAAGGTGCCTGCGCCTGTGTCAAAGATAAAGTTGATGTGGGGATAAGTAGGGGCTAAAAGGCTTTTATTAGATTTTAATACATTACAAAATGAAAGCATTGCATGTGTATTTTAAAACCGTTTAACTCTGAATCATACAAAGAAAATATTAACTAGTGACTTTGTGGGCTTAATGCTCAAATAGTTTCACTAATTGATACTCTGCAGATTGTCTTGAATTTGCCCTCCAGCCTCTGGCAGGAAGGTGGGAGGGGTGTGATGGCATCCAGCAGTGCACCCACTCACCCCTTACTCTACCATGACAATGACCTTACGGCCATTCAAAGGAAGGAAAGCACAGTCTGTTTACATTTCAAGCACCTGGAAAAAGAAATGTACGTTTTTTTAAAAAGACAGCCATGCTTCCCAATGGGAAACATAAACAGGTTTTCTTGTTACTTACTCCAGATAGTGTGGGGGATAAATCATATTGTATCCCCCCTGGTTAACATTTTGTAGAGGATTTATCCACCCTGTGTCCCGTTTCCTACGCCCATTATTTTATTTTAAAATCTATGTGTGATGTGCAGTCCTGCTTGGCTGGCTCTTCCCCTTTCACCCTTCGAGGTTTTTCAACTACGTACCATTGAGTTTGGATATAATAAAGCCTTTTGTCGGAGTGCCTAGAAGCTGTGGGCAACCAGCATGAAATGCTATGTAAAGCATGATATCGTTATGTATTTTTCGTTTTGATGGTCTTCAGTAAACTCAATCAGTGGCTAGTCTTAGATAGTGGTTTTGACAAAGACCGACACGTCCATTCCCACAGCGCTATCACAATCGAGGTACCACCCTATTGTCATGGATCTTTCGTTTTGTTTTTAGCGTTTTTGTTGATGACTTGAACTGCTAAGTGGCCCATGCAGATCAGCAAAGTGAGAGAAGATTAAGGTGGGGTTGAGGCTGGGGAAAGGATGACCGTACATTGTGGCTTAGGTGCGATATTCAGTCTGGAACAGATTGATGGTATAGCTGAGGTATATAGGCACTTGCTTCAGAAATCTGTTTGCAACCTGCAGTCGAAGGGACACATCATGGCAGGGCTGATTTAATACCATTGGCCCTCATTACGCGTTTGCTGGAAAACCCATTGGTAGGCGGCGGGTTACCACCAACCCTGTAACACTGTTTCAGCCGCCTGACTTCCTGGTGGCACCGGGATATTAAGGCAGCCGGCGGAAATGATAAATCCCCATTCCCGTCAAGTCTCCCAGGACTCCACGGGAATGGGGATACTGAAGCGCTGACACTGTTGCTAACGGTGCTGGTGTTTCAGTGACAACCATGCCGGTAGCGGCCTGAAAACCCAGCAGGTCTGGCCTGCGAGTGGATCCATGGCCCCTTCCGGCGTGGTTGTACTATGGCGGTACAGAAAGGGTGCCTGTACATTGCTACCGGCACCCTTATTTCCAGACCGCCATATTTATAATGAGGGCCATTGTCTAATAATAGCACCAGTTATTATATAATCCTTAAAAGCAAGAGGAACCCAGCATGAAACATCAGGGTAATTTAAAAAAAAATCGTAAATTGCAGGCCGGTGACCCCCAACGTTAGGTCTTGCGTGATGCGATGTCCCCTCCATGCAATTTTAAATGTCCACGAGTCTCAGTGGATAAGGAAAGAGTGAAAGTGCAGCAAACTCTCTTTTACTCTTTTATTTTTTCGCTCTCTGCCTTGTCAGTTCTGAAAAATGAGGTGTAAAAGCATGATGCCCCGCTTTTATGCCTCCATGTATCTTTCCACCTCATATAAAATCGCACTGTATATACAATCGTGATTGTGCTATTTATTATTAGTAGAGCTCTTGTGAGCTTTAGATTGCCCTGTTTCTGACAGAGGGGTGGCGAAATGAGTTCCAGTGAAGGGAATCTTGATAGTGAAGGGATCTACCCCTAATGGTATGATTTCTTAGGGAACTATTGGAGAGGTGCTGTTGCTGGAAAATAAGGAATGCTTCCACATGCATATTTGACTTCATTAATAAGGTATCTTTGTCACGGTTTTAGTACCCTAAAGTCAATGACTACTTTGAGTGCAGTAGTTGCTGCGACTGATGAGTAACCTTTTTTTATCATATTTTGCAGCGCACTATTGAAAGTTATGTTGATAAACGCATGGGTACAACATATGGACCACCTGCAGGAAAAAAGATGACGGTCTTTATTGATGATGTTAATATGCCTATAATCAATGAATGGGGGGATCAGGTAAGCCGATTTGTTTTGCAATCTATATTTCTCATTTTGTACATGTTTATGTCTACTCCTCTGAACAGGCCCTTAAATTGTCCCTATAAAATATGAATGTATTAAATATACGTGTTACTCTTTTTTAAATGCGCTACTTGCGCAGGGATTGTATCCCATGCAGAGAAAAGCAGAATACTGCGTTTTCAACACAAAACTGAATCCGTTTTTGCAGGAAAATTGTATCCGTATTTTCGAAATGGGTGGAGTTTATCAGGGAAGAGTACACTATACATTTACCATCCTTCATTACAGAAAAGCTGGTGACCTAAACAGATGTAAGCGCTGGTGGGAATGGAACACGGTGGACACCTCTGCTAAACAGTGCTGGAAGCAAATGCAGGCCACATATGAATGCAGCTCATGCCACCATCTGCCAACAGTGCAATCAGTTTAAGAATTACACTTCCAGAAAAGGGAAGTAAAGCCCCATGCTAATGATGATCTACCTTACACATGCCTTTATGTGGGAAGTTTTTTGTTGAGCTAATATTAACTCCCTAACATCTGCTGTATGTGGGGGCGGTAAAATCAAGGCTTTCAAAGCATTCTTTCAGGTGAGGGGGTTCTCCCTGTGAAGGAGAAGGGTGGCTGCATACCACACCCCTCCTAAAGCGGAACTGGAGTGTATGTCCTGAATGTGACCACCCTGCCCACTCTTGGTACCTGTCCTGGTGAAGAGTGTGAGGACGTCAGACCTCTAACTCCATCCCAAGGCCCAGAGGGATCTCTGCAGTCCAGGAAATGTGGCCTACAAGTGACTCTAGTCAGAACTGTGAGCAACCTGGTAGTGGTATAGGGTGGGAAGGTGCAGAGAGCACCTCCATCATCAAGGTCATTCTGTGGCCTAAGTGATATGGTATCTGTCTCTGAAGAGATCGTTTTTCCAGTTGTGTGTGGGCGATACCCAATTCCTAGTGCATATGAGTAGATATAAAGTAATAGAGACCCCCGCCACAGATATGTAGAGTTTGGCAATGGTGGACAAGCAAGAAACCTTGGGGTTTATCTGAGGCTAGAACTATGGAGATTGAGTATCAAAGCATGCTAGCATAGAAGAGGACATCTCTGAAAACCTAGATGACAGCAGACCAGAACCTGCAGTATCACATGTGCTTGAATGGGTTCTTGCGGGATGAGAGAGAAACAGCACTCGTTGCAAGTAGGCACCCACAATAACAAAGAAGCTACAGAGTGCATCCCCATGCACGCTTGGAATCACATGCAAAGATATTTGCAATGCATAGAAGAGCTGATGGAAAGAGAAAGTGCAAGTCAGCAGTGTAGCTGAGCTCAGAATTCGCCATAGCTACACACAAAGGCTGTGAGAGGGTCTATGTCACCGGCAGGGACGGAAAACTACACTGGCCAGGATGCCTAACCAACACAGAATCCCTATACCAGTTACCATCACTGTGGGCAATCTGAAGACAGGATATAATGAGACATCTTTAGATATAAGCATCCTCCATGTCTAGGGGCAAGAGTAAGTCTCCCTTTTTAATTTGTCCTAGAATTGTTTGTAGGGTCACCATTTGGAATGATTGGGGTCATCGAAATGTGTTGAAAAATTGGAGGTCCAGGATGGGCCAACCCTCCCGAAACATTACAAGTACTTCTGCTTAGTTGTAGTGAGGAAGCATTATCAGTTCATGGTACTTCCCTTTGACCTGAAATCAGAGCCCAGAGGTTTCACTAAGTGTTTGTCTCTGGTAGCTTCCCATCTAAGGAGGCTATGGCCTCATACCTATACATATCTCAAGGAATGACTAATCCAAGCACCTTCTCTGTGGCAGGGAGAGCACCTTACCCAGCTGGTGGAGAAATGTTTAACTTAATTAGGCTTCTCCATAAACTACAGCAAGTCATCATTTCTGTTGACTCTCTGAGCATTCCTACTCACTAAAACCTTGCTAGCAAAGCCCACTCAAGCAAGCCTTTGAAGTTTGAGTCGCAAAGTGCAGACACTAAAAGCAAAAGACTGTCTGAGTCTTCAAGTCTCTCCTTGGCACTCTCTCGGCATGCGTCCCACTGATCCTCAACTGCAGACACTTTATGCACCCACTTTAGCGGTTTCTGGATGCCAGGTGGCACCAGGTGTCGGAAAGTTTTCATGCTTCCATAACAGCCTTCTATGGTGGCAAGTAGAAAGCAACTTGGCGAAGGATGCACCATTTTCAGAACCGCAAAGTCACAATGACAACGGATGCTTCCACCAAAGTATGTGGAGCCCACTTGGGAAATCTGCATGAGAAAGGTCTGTAGTATAAGAGAAGGCACTACATATCAATGTTCTCGAACGCAGGGCAGTCTTCTGGGCACTGAAGTTGTTCTTGCATCATGTCAAGAAGATGGCAGGGTGTCACACCATGACACATCATCCCTCAGCCCTGCTCTCATCCCTAAACCCACCCTCGGACACTCGATCCCGGTATCGGCTCGGAATGCCCCCACGATTATCCAATTTCACAAATCTCACACCTAGTCTAATTCCAATGGAAACACATACCAACGCACAGATCCCCAACTCACAGTACTGTACTACTGTTGAAAGATGCCAGCCCCAATGCTGGCTACTCACTCTCTGCTTCTCTCGAGCCAGGTCTGTGCTTTAAACAATAAAATATTTGTTTTGCTTTAATCAATAAAATCAAAATAAAATAAATGGTTGGTCCCCGAACACATGGAGTTCATTCGAATTGACAAGCATATTGATCTGATCACATGTCATGCTCCAGAAGCTTGGCCATTAGTCTATCAAGATCCACCTGGCAGCTATTTCATGGTATACTTGGTATACTTGGAGTCCAGCTGTGAACTCCTTGTGCTCTGCAAGGTTTATTAAGGAGTTCATGACAGGTCTTTTCAGGACATTTCCAAGTTCATAAGGTCACTTTTTTAGGGGAGCTCATTCAGTCGTTGCAAGGTTGATGAGCCAGCAGTTTAAGCCAATGCATGCAGCGTACATCAAGGATATGATATATGATATGATTTATAACGCGCCTGTACACAAGTATTTTTGGGCGCCACAAGAAAAGGAAGGGGGAGACAGAGGGAAGAAAGGACAAACAATCCTGCTATGCCTTTTGTCATTCGGATCGTGCAAGTAAGACAGCAAAAGTGCAAGTGGAAAGGGAGAGGGGGAAGTGTGAGGGAGAGTGTAGGGGGAAGTACAGTCAGGGCGTCATGGCTCTGAGTAAGTGCAGCCAGGGCAGCGTGGCTCTTGGTAACTGCATGGAAGGCACAGGGCAATAGGAGTTACAGTTACAGCCCCTAAATGTGCGGTAGCCCTGGAGGCAGTGCAGGAAGACTGGTCATGGAGCGACCTGGTACTCTGTGAGACTCTGAGGGTACCCGGCAACCAGTCAGGGTGGGCAGACAGATATCACTTCTGAGCCTGTATTGTTAGTCGCAATCACCTCAATCAGAAGGGTTCACAAACTGCAAGCTCTATCGCGGCAAGATGCTTTCCTGGTGATCCACAAGATTAATGATGTTGTGTTAACTAATCCTAGGTTTATGCCCAAAGTTCCTTCCTCTTTTCACCTCAATGAACCACTGGTGCATCCAGCATTCTTCAATACTCCATATTATATGGAAAGTCCCATTTGTATAAATAGAAATAATTCAAAGAGCCACAAAATGCGATCCTCGAGATATGAGAAAAACAAAAATTCAACAGACATTCAAATAGAGAAATGGTTGTTCAATTAGAGAAATGGCTGGTCTTATAGTAGTTACAGAAAGGAAAAGACAACGATTGTTTCAAAATTCTCCATTGCTCATTGGCTAGTATCATCTACAATATATAGGTGCTACCATACATTTTCTAACTTTATTGGCCTATTCTGAATGCGTGATAGACGTGTCTGCGTGCTAGTTAGCTAATGTGCAATTAAATAATTTCCATTCTCACGCATTTCTATTGGACAGTGGCTGTTGAAACATGCATCGGTCAGAATTGCTGTGTTATTGGTCGTTACAGAAGGATTAGATGTGGAGTGGAGGCTTACAGAAATCTCAACCAATCATTGTGTGAGATGTGACTGTGTGACACATAAAATATAACATTTAAATGCCTTCCTAAATGACTTCAACGGTTGGCACCATCTTACTGTTCTCATCTATGCACACTGCTTACCATCAGTTCATTTTGCAACTAAATTGTTGGAAAGATTAATTGCATGCCGTTCCTTTTCTCACATTCCCATCTGTCCTCTCTTTGACCTTATGTGCTGGGGCTTAGGTGCTTGCAAACTTAGTTATCTAACAATGGCGAAAATGTGTAAATGAGTGTTTGTACAATGTACATTGTCATAAAACTGTCTTCATTTACTATCACGTTCATACAGTTTGAATGAGGTGTCAGCTACTGTATTGATCATTGGTTCCTAAGTCTATTATATGGGCCATGGTGCTTGTGTCAGGTGTGGTTTCATGAGTTGTCCCTATCACTGTTGCATTCATGCAGTGTGAGTTATGTGTGAACTTCTGCCTTATTCACTCATTCCTAATTAGGGCTTCATTGTGGATAACAGTGTTTTGCATGTTTCTTTGACAAGGAGAGTTCTGCAAGTGCAATTTAACCTACAGGTGCAGTGTTGTGCTATGATTAGTCTATCTCTACAACTATGTTTCTTCATGTCTTGCTGCTCAACTCTTGCCAACCTGTGACCTTCATTATGTTAAATATGGTTGCTCTGCCTAGGGACACAAATTGTTATAACTCTATAGAACATGGCTATGAGAACTCGGCAGACCTGATGTATTTTGACCAATCCTTGTACAGTGTCTTGTGCTTAAACTCCGGGGTCTGGTGTAATTTCTGTTGCTCTTTTATGACTACACTACCGCAAACTAAACCCTGGGAAAGCATTCACCCCCCCTTGCTTTGACCAATCACTGTGCTGCATTCAGTCTTTTGCTGTGTGAGTGCAATATGTGTGCCTTTCTGCAAGGGTCTGACTAATATGTTCTGCTGTGGGTGATGGGGAGTTTTCAGGCTTCAGGAAAAGTTAACTAGATCTTGAGGCCTACATGTATTGTGTTCCGCTAATGTAAAACAATGGGGATAATGTATTCATCAATATAAACACGCCTTCTACGTTTCTCTCTTTGGTGTTAGATGCAGCTAGTTCTGGTTGAGGGTGCATGGTTATGTTCATCATTTTTAAAGAAAAGGCCACCTGGTTACATCCCTGCTCTACCCAGGAGGGTGAAAATGTATCAAGTACAATTGAGTAAGGTACTATGAACCCATCACACACAACACATTACTTCTGATAGTGAGGCTACATATAGATAGTAGCGACAAACGATTGCATGTGAAACAAATTTAATGCATCAAGCAGATATTACAAATATGTAAAAAGGACATAGGATATTCGATAAAATATATATAACGTACATACAACAATGAAAAAATCATATGCCAAAATAACTCCTTTTGGACAGTTTTTCAATAACAGTTACAATCTTCAGGGTCTCTTACAGGGGATACCATATGGAAAGTGATGTAGCTGTAGTCCATTGAACACTTAATGTATGAAAATAATATGACATGGCAAAAGGTCTACACAACTGTGTTTCGGCCTCAACGCAGTTCTTGCAAAGCTGTAACTTTGACGGCCTTCATCAGGACGTGGAGAGTTAGAGCAAAAAGGTCCTATGTGATTGTATCAGGTGGCACAATGGCTGAAAAAGCTGATTCTGTAAGTCATCAGGGGTGGGTCGGTCGATGTGATCCGGAAATGTTTATATGCTCCATAGATCGCCGTATCAAACAAGAATGTTCGAAAAGGAGGGCCGGTACTGCAAGGCTTCAACGTGGTGGAAGATTCACCTTGATTGGAGGTGTCTGCCCGATGGACTGATGTGATGATGTCCAGGAACCGGCCTAATGCGAGCATAATTGTCTCTGTCTGCCAGAATAGCTATTCTGACCCACCCCTGATGACTTACAGAATCAGCTTTTTCAGTCATTGTGCCACCTGATACGATCACTCAGTTGTGTAGACCTTTTGCCACGTCATATTATTTTCATACATCAAGTGTTCAATGCACTACAGCTACATACATTTCCATATGGTATCCCCTGAAAGGGACCTTGACGATTGTAACTGTTATTGAAAAACTGTCCAAAATGAGTTATTTTGGCATATGTATTTTTTCATTGTATGTACGTTATATATATTTTATCGAATGTCCTATGTCCGTTTTACATATTTGTAATATCTGCTTGATGCATTAAATTTGTTTCACATGCAATCTTTTGTCGCTACCATCTATATGTAGCCTCACTATCAGAAGTAATGTGTTGTGTGTTATGGGTTCATAGTACCTTGCTCAATTGTACTTGATAAATGGTTATGTTCATCTACAAAAAGTTGTGTTATGGCCTACCTAAAGCATGGTTACTAATGCTTTGTTGCACCCATGCAGGTAGAATTTGCTAAATGGGGCTGCTCGCTTCTTCGCAGTGTGCCTTTTATGTAGTAACTTTCACAATTTATATTTTCGTGCAGGTTTAGGATGTTGGATAGCTATGCCCATATTTTCATGCTCCCCTACATTCCCCCCTTTAATCCCTTGAGGGATACATGTTTCTCTAAACTTTGGCTCATTATTTTCTCATCTTCTGGCCACTCATAGCTACTCTTGGGTATTCATAGTTTACCTACATTTCTCAGGTCTCCTCCATATATGATATAATCCTACAGGCTGCATTGCAAATAGCTACTTTGCCATTCTAAAGTGGTATCAATGTAGCACACAAGGTAGATAGTAGGGTCAATGGGTTGTGACCAAAGGTCGTTGCCTGGGCAACAGCATCTGCTTTTTGGGTACTTGTTTGCTTCTCCTACCTGCGGTGGCTCATCTGTTTGGCAGCTTTAATCTTTCCAACGAGGAGTGGCACTATTACTTGTCATAACTGCTCAGACATTTCTTTTATTATACATGCAGCAGGTGACAATTGGGTGATATGTGCACCATAGTAATACAAGGAGGATGAGGATAGGATTGGAAACAAAATGTGACAGAGGTTTACAAGCCAACGGGGCATCCATGAAGTAAACATTGTTAGCCAGTCATCGCCTTTGGGGATTCCTCCTTCCTTTTCCATGTCCGCTGTCAATTTGGCCATCTGCTTGATAGCTACAGTCAGGCTACCCTTGTCTGCATTGTTGGGAGGCACGTAGTTGGAGCAGAAGCTTCCAGTTTTCCTGAAGTTCCCACCCTCCATTGCTGTAATTGGGCCGAGCACCATGCGGTTTTGGAGTGCCATGAGCTTAAGGGCGCAAAGTTCTTTGGGTATTTCATTCAATCCATGCTCAGTTGCATTTGAGAGCTCCATCAAGTTTGAGCGGGGAAGCTGTAACCTTTTATATTTTGTGGGGACTTGTATCCCAGTGTCAGCAATGAGGTAAAAAAACACCTCTGTCTTGTTAAAGAGGCTATATTGCATTGGCACCTTTTCCAGTCCTTCATCAGCTTCTTTTGAAAAGTAGCTGGATCTTTTCTTTCTATGCACTCAATTTGAGTTCAAATGTCCTACATTCGTTGGGGGCTGTTCAGGAGACTAGGATTCTCCTTTTGTCAATTGGACATGCTTCTCGGGTATGGCCAAAACAGGTGTATGCAGGGTGAGGAGGAGCGCGTATGGCCATTACAGGTGCATGCAGTGTGAGGAGGAGCAAATGCCACTCCACAAGGGCAGCAAATAATGATAGGCCTTGGTGCCGCACTGCCAGAGATATCCATTATTGTTGCCTTTGTTCAATGCTGGCATCTGGTATGTCCGGTTGCAGTTGTTATTGCTGCCAATGGGCACGCTTCCTTTGCCTCTGAAACAAAATGAAGAGCGAGTGAGTTTCTGTACTTTTTACAGGTTGTTCATTTTGATGCAAATTCGTCAGCTTATTCACATGTAATGCCCAAACATGTCTACACAATTTGCTTTATTTGCTCTTCTGTAAATCCCATTAGTCCCTCAGTGTTGAATAATGCTTGCCTCTTTACCTATTTCTTGTTCCAAAATGTTACACCTTCTATGACCATCAATGGTTTCTCTGGACACTGTGTGCCTTCTTGTTTCCCCATCTTTGCACATTCATCTTCTGATCTTTTTTTCGTTTTAATATAAACTTTGTGTCCCTGGAATTGCCCGTGAACCCTGTAAGTTACTAAATGTGACAATCTCGCTGCCGCTAAAGTCGGCACACCCTGCGATAAGAACAGTCTGGGGGTGGTAACTGTGTGTGGGATAAGCCCACATATATAGCATGATTCATTTATCTGGGCCGTACTGAATTCTTACATAAGATTGTACAACATGTTGGTGCCTTCTGAATGATGTTCATCCAGCATGCTACTTGCTTTGTTGCTCACTTGCCTTCTATGTCTAATCATGAGGTTATTTCTAAGTGCAAATACATTTTTTACCTATGTACCCTTTTGTTTAGTACCTCTAAGTCATAATCCTAGCAGCTCCAATAAGAGGATAGAAAGAAGAAGAGAGAAGAATAAACAACATATGCTTATCAACACTTTTTTCTTCAGCTTTCTGCATATCAATAGTTGTGCTTGTGCTGCTATGCCCGAAGGGCCTCAGTTTCATCTTGCACTTGTTTTTATAGTAAACAATTGTACTCAACGTTCGTTGCTTGTTCCGCTGTTGAAGATGGTTGTTCATCAGAGTAGAGGTGCTTTGCTTGTGTCCTTACGCAGATCGGTTAAATGTACCCACGCACAACGATCCTTGAGCTTTGCAGCTGTTGGGTTTGAATGTTCCACCTCGTAGGGACCTGTAAATCCCAAGTTATTCCATTTTTGCAGGTGCTGTCTTGCGTACACATTGTCACCACATTGTAGCTCAAGAGGTTCCTCTGTTTTTGCACCTTGTTGATCTGTTGGGGCCCTTTTGTTTGCTCGTATGTTTATCTGTGAAGAAATTAACTTTGCACATGTTGACATGTTCTTAAAATAGACATTAAACTCCTCTCCTAGCAAGTCTGATCTGTGATGTGTGTCTGACACTGTTCATGAGGGCACGGCTGGAGCATAAGTTCTCCTTTCTGTCACCACCTCATGGGGTGTGAGGTGGTGATCTTTGGAAAGCTGATTTTGAAAAACTGAATAGGCCCAGGGGCAGGCAATGTAGCCAGCTCCTTTTGAGGGTATCCAGAGTTTTGCTAATTGTACTTTCAGTAGCCAGTTCAGCCTCTTTACCATCCCATTTGCTTGTGGGTGATATGCGGTAAACAGTTTGTGCCTGATTCCGAGCAGTCAAGTGACCACTCTGAGGAATTCCTTCACAAAATGAGGACCATTATCTGACCTTTTCACATATTCTCCATCTAGGGAACATTTCCCTTACTACAAACCTAACTGCGGATTTTGCATCTGCATTGACACAAGGTCCTGCCTCGATTCAATGGGAGTATGGGCCCACTACCACTATACATACCAGTATGTGTTGCAACGATTCACCATATTTATGTAATCCATATGCAGTTCTTTGAATGGTCATGTTGGGCGGGCCAATGTTCCCTTCAATGTGTTTAGTGTATGTCCTGGATGGGATCTGTGACATGTATTGCAGTTGGCCACAAACTTGTCAACATGTTCGGCCAGATATTGCACAAACCAGTCCTCACTTATGTCGGCAGCGATGTGCTGCTTAGGTGCATGCGTAGGGTAATGGACCTGTTCTAGTGTGATGTTTAATAACTCTACAGGCATCACTACTTTACCTGTGCTGCCTTATCTTCTTACAATGTCAGTGGGCAATAAGGTGCGTTCTTTTCCCATAAAGATGTTTCCTCTGCTGGTGCTCTTTACTGAAATCCAATTATGTTTTCTTTGATAGTGCACTGTATGCCTCTGGTAACCTTCCTTGCTGGGCTGCGGTAACAGGTGTTTTCCTTTCTTCTAGGAAGGGCATATAAACTGCCTGTTTTGCGGCTGCGTTAGCAGCCGCATTTTCGCGTGAGTCTAAGTCTGTTCCTTTGCAGCGCGCGGTGCACTTTGCAATGGCTCAATGAACAGGGCCTCACAATGCTTTGAATAGTCTTGCTAGTACAATTGCATGCTGGACTGGGGAACCATCTGCTCGTTTGTACCCTCTCTTCGTCCATCTTGATAAACCTAAGTGTACTGTAGATGTCATGTATGCGGAATCAATGTAGATGGTAACATCCTTGTATGCTGATATTTCTAAGGCTTCAATAAGTGCAATGAGTTCTGATGCTTGTGCTGAATAATGTGAGGGCAATCTCTGCTGCATCCCTATCTGAAATCTCTCTTCTTGATTCTTTGTATATTTCACTACTGCTGCGTGCCTTTGGCCACTCTCCTGGTCTATGCTTGATGACCCATCTAAATAGAGAATTTCTCCTGTATCAAGGGGGTCTTCACTGATCCTACTGAACTCATCTGATTCTCCCTCATATGCTGCACAATCATCAACTTTGTCTTGTGGTCCAATTGGCTTCGCAACATAAGTGGCTGGGTTAACTGTGTGGCATCTCACTATTTTGACTGCTGGATTTGTCAAAATTACCTCATACCCTCTTGCTATCTGTGTGGTGAGTGTGGACTTGTTTCTCTCTAGTATGGAAAACACTGTGTGCTCAACTTACAAAGTGAGCGGTCACCTCATAACAATGGTGGCAGACTTCTGTACTGCAAATGCTGCTCCTGCTAATGCTTGTTCACGTGGAAAGTGTCCTCGCATTACCGGGTCTAAGAGACCACTATAGAATGCCAATGATTTGTGTTTCTGCGATGGTCGCTGTGTAAGTACTGCTGTATGCGGAAAAAGGAAGAATTGTTTTTTGTAATCTGGCGTTACTAGTACATGTGCACTGCTGATTGCTATTTTGAGATCCTCAAAGCATGCTGCCATTTCTTGTGTCCATCCTTGAGTGCTTGCAATAAGGGTCTAACATGTGTTAAGTAGTCAAACACACATGCAACACTAATTGCACAAACCCAGGAATTGTTGCATTTCTCTGATTGTGTCGGGCTGTGGGGTGTTCCTCACGGCTGTGGCTCTGTATGGGCTTATCTTTCTCCCTGTTTCTGATTGGATCTGTCCCAAGTACACCACTTCTTTCTGACAGTATTGCAATTGGTAGTTGTCCATGTACCCTTTGTTTGCTAGTATTGTCAAGAAATGTATTGTGTCTTTTTTGCACTGTTCCTCACTAGTGCTGCAGACTAGTAAGTCATCTACAAACTGTAAAAGTGTACTGTCCATTTTAATGTTCCCTAGGTCCATCTGAAGGACCCTGTTAAATACACTGGGGGATTCACTGCACCCTTGGGCCAAACAAGTGTATTGTAATCTCTTTCTGTGATATGAAAAGGCTGTCAAGTATTGTGAGTCTGGATGCAATGGTATGGTATGGTAAAACAGGTGTTCTTAATGTCTACTACAGAAAAGTAGACTGCATTGGCAGGTATGTTACACAATATTGATGCAGGGTTTGGCACTCGCAGATATTCTGCTTCCACTATGTCGTTTAGATGGCAGAGATCCTGAATGAATCTCCATGATGCGCCCTTTGCTTTCTTCATTAGGTATATAGCTGTGTTAAAAGTTGAGTCTGAAGGTACAAACATGCCTTGGTCAAGCAATGCATTGATTGTGTCATACATTCCCTCATCGGCTTCTATCAACAGTGGGTATTGCTGTACTCTAGGGTTGGTGGCACCTGGTTTTAACTTTATTTTAACTGCCCCTATCCTGGTAAGTCACCCTACGTTATGTGGGTTGTTCATCCACAGTCGACTAAGCACTTGTGAAAAGTCTTCATGTAACTGTGTAGGTGGTTTTGTAGCTGTCATTATTGTCTGTGGACTTCCTGTATTGTATTACCAAATGAGAGGTTATGCCAATTTCAAACACTACCTCCCCATCTGTGTTAAAATTTGTAAATAGCTGTTTGTCAGTAATTTCTATTAATGGCAGTGTGATGGTCTATGCACAGCACACTTCTCCACTCCACCCCTTCCTTATCTCTGCCTGTAACAATTACTGTGTCTTTCCTCATAATCACTGCATCAATGTGTAAGGGGAAATTGTTCCTGTGGCTTCTGTCACTGCTGGTCTAAATAGGAATTCTGCTGGCAAACAAAATATTACGTTCTGCTTCCAGGTAACCAATCAATCAAAATGGTGACTGCATATGCAAATAGTTCCTCATGCAATGGTAATGCTTGAATTATGTTGGTGCTGCAAAGTGTCTGTATTACTGTGGCTATTCTGTGGTAATGCATGCCTGGTGTTGAACACACGATCCCCTAGTCAGTGAACGAGATGGTCATGTTGAGCTTCTTAAGGAGATCCCTGCATAATAGATATACAGGTGTATCAGTACTGTACAGTAGTGGTGTGACTATCTCTTGAGTCCCTATAGTGAGGCGTAAATCTTCTGTGAAAGGAACCATTACAATTGTCCCAGAAAAACCTTGAATATCCATGCTGCTGTCTGTTAATGGAAACCATCCTTCCCTTATACAAGATAGGGTGGCTCCTGTGTATACCATGAAAGTAAACATTCTGTTCACTATCTTTACCCCTACTTTGGGTTCCTTATCTGCATTTGGAGTGATCGAGAGTACTGGGCTCATCAAGGCTTGCACATCAAGGTGTTTCCAGGAAGAGGGAAAGTATTGTTGCTTACAACACTGGCTCCAGTGTAGTATGTGAGTGTTCCACATGTTAGGGCATTCTGTTCCCATTGTACTGTAAGTACCTGTGTTGGAGCTTGCTGTGCGACATTCTGAATTGTAGTTGGTGTGGGAAACTATATGGGTTGTCCCTGTGTGGGAGCAATCATTTGTATTTGTCCTACATTATGTCATTGTCATCGGGCCAAGAACGCAAACATTCAAGGGCCACATGCACAGGGGCCCCGGATGGACATAGTCCTCAATAACAATAACCAAAAACATTTATTTGGCACAAGAATGCTTTTATTTTGGGACATAACACCTCATTTGGGTGCAAGGTGCATTTAACATAGGAACTTTCATCACTAAAGCAGCCCCACGTGTACGTATAAGCTGCTCCGATCCCTGAGGCAGACGCTTCGCGTTCTGCACTTCCATGCAGCGTAGTGCTCACCGCCGCCTGGGATTAAACTTACCTTTAGATATCCTCCTTCCAGCTTTCATACTTACCAACTGGGGAACCTGCTCTCACTTGTGCGCGTCTTCGTTGATCCTGACATTCTTCTCCAAAGCCTCTGGAATGCTGACATCTTCTTCTTAACACCACAGTTCATCTTCAAAGCTTCCGGAACGCTGACGTCATCATCCTGGCACTGCAGCTCATCTTCAAATGTTCTGGGACGCTGAAATCTTCATCTTGGCAGCGCAACACAACGCGCTTTGCCAGCAACAGCAGAACCTGCAAGTAAAAACGAAAGGCAAGGTTAGACACTTAAAAGACTTGGGCCTCATTATGAGTTTGGAGGTAAGTAACTGCCCTTACCGGCATGGAGCAAATACTGTGTCCGTGTTGCTCCAAGCCCGCTATTAGAGGGCGATTACGAGTACGCGGGCACGAGCTTTGCGCCATGCCGTTAACGACCTTACCACCCTGCCGTTAAGGGGCTAAAAAGGGGGAACCGGAAGTAGCGTCATCTCACAGGAACGGGAAAGAGCATGGCGGCCATCTTTAAAAACACAATTCATTGCCATCCTCTGTAACCAGGACCCATATCACCACCACACCTGTTCTAACATATACTTGCAGCATATTACAATGCCCAAGGCACTAAAAAAAGGTGCTGCGCGCTTGTGCAAGGAGCGCTTCTCAGAAGAGGAGCTCAACATGCTGGCAGATATGCTCCAATGACATGCGGCGACCTGCCGTGCAGCGGAAAAAAGAGATATGGGTGGAGGTGGCGTGGAAAGTGAGTGCCGTTGGCACCACCCCACGCACAGTGAAAGATGTCCGGAAGCGCTGGGATGACCTGCGCTTACGCGTCTGCAACATCATCTCTGATAACCGTAGCCAGGGGATGGCAACAGGTGGTGGTGCGGCCTCCCACATAAAGATGCATCGCTGGGAGGAGACCTGTGCGATCACCATCGGGATGGAGGCAATCGAGGGAGTGGGGGACATGGAGCGTGGAGCCCCGCCATCAGCTGATGCAGGCAGGTGTCCCAATTGAACCACTGTAAAGAATAACACAGTGATGTCCCCCTGAACTGACAGTGTAATGATGCAAAGCTGGGTCCACCAGACACATGTTTGCAAGACTGCCTACAGGCAGTGCACAGCACCATTGTTCCACATGCATGATGTACCCCACATATGTTACATCCCAGACGCATTCCTGCATGACCCACCCAAGAGGCTAGCAACCCGTGTGTCACTACCCCAACGCCAATTACCTGCCATTCCATAGAAATGCAGCTACCCCAATGCATGCCTGATGCATGTAGACCCATCACTAATGGACTCCCTCTCTTGGTCCCCCACAGACACACAATCTGAGAGTGAAGATCAGGACCCCAGGGAGGATGCTGCGACACCAGCGAAGAGGTCCAGAGGCATGTAGCCAGCAAACCGTCCTTCAACATCCAGGGGAAGAGGGCAACCTGGACTACTGTGCAAGCCCAACACAACGCAGGAACCGACAGCACAAATTCGCATTACGGACACCACCACATCACCCCCACCAGCCACATCCACACAGGAGCCAGTGGCTGAAGACACAGTATCCACTGCAAGCAGTACCGTTGGGGAGACAGCTGCCACGGCAGCTGTGTCAGATGATGAATAACGCACTCCGACACCCAGAACACCTACTGCTACAGGCCCCCAGCAGTCACCCCAACACTCCCCACCCAGCAATCAGTATGCCAGCAGCCATGAGCTGTCCGCGGTGGAGTCCTGACCAGGGAGCTTCAGCCCCACGGGGAGCATGCTTGAGGCCCCAACCATTTTGCATGCACCAACAACATCCGCCAGTGTCCGGGACAGGCAGGAGGGCATCAGGGCAATACAACAGCGCCAGGAGGAGCTGACAGGGCTGTTGACCCAGCACATCACCGAATGTGGCCAGGCAAGGGAGGAAATAAGGGAATGCGCAGCATCCCTCAAATCTGCAATCCAGTCCACTTCCAGAGACATATGCAGTGAATTGGCGGCTGTGAGGCAGGTCCTCACCCAAATGGTGGCAGCATTGGAGGCCCTGCGCCCCACACAGGTGGTGGAACAATCAGGCACATCCTCAAATGCAAGCTCCAGACAGACCAGCCCCCTGTGTAGGTCTGGCCAGAATTTGCGCAGGTCAGACTGGGGTCCACCCAATGCTGCCAGTGGAAAAGGGGTGTAGGTGCAGCCTGCCATTCCGTACTCCTGAAGACTATTGGTGCATGCAAGTGCACACCATGCGTGGGGAAGTTGAGTGGGGAGTGGGAGGGGGGAGAGGGTGTGTGGGGAAGTTGAGTGGGGACGGCGAGGGGGGAGAGGGTGTGTGGGGAAGTTGAGGGGGGAGGCGGAGGGGGAGAGGGTGTGTGGGGAAGTTGAGGGGGAGGGAGGAGAGGGTGTGTGGGGAAGTTGAGGGGGCAGGGGGAGGGAGGAGAGGGTGTTGGGGTGGAGGGCTTGTACACTTGATATGTTAAATTTCTTCAATACACCTGTTGTGAAATCAGAATTCACATGAGCGGACATTCCTTATTGTGTATGTGTGCTTTATTGGTGAACAGTCTACAGTGTCCATGTCCCTGACACACTCAGTGCCCTGAGTCCCACCTCCATGTCACACTCCGTATCCATGTGTGCTAGAAACATTGGTTAATCAAAGTCTGACGCACGGCACGTGCCTCCTGTGCATCGCTGCCTCCCTGAAGTGCAGCCCCATCTCCAGCCTCCTCATCCTCATCGTCATGTGGTTGAAGATCAGCGTCAGGGGGCAGAGGCACATTCCGTCTGATGCACATATTGTGTAGCATGACACATGCCATGACTATCTTGCCCACCTTCTCATGCCCGTACAGGAGTCCCCCACCAGACCTGCTGAGGCAGCGAAACCGTGCCTTCAAAAGGCCAAATGTCTGCTCCAATCACCACACTGGTACGTGTATGCGCACAATTGTAGTCCTCTTCGTGCCTGTTCTGCGGGTTCCGGACTGGGGTAAGGAGCCACCTCTTCAAGGAATAGCCTGCATCACCTGCATGTGTGCAACAATGGTTATGTGTAAGTGATCACATCATATGGGGCCTGTATCAATGACACCATAGCATGCATTTATTCCCTGTGTGCAACCACATATCCATGCGTGAATAGAGCGTTATGATGTAACTGCAATGTGTAAATGTATCTGATTGACAGGTGTGCGTGACATCGTCTAGTGGGCGCAGGGGTGTCCTATTCCTTGTGAGTGCTCATGCACTGTGGTAGTCCACGCTGGTTGTTCCCATGATCTGGGTGATGTGTAGTCAATTGTATGCTTTCATCCTGTCACCGTTGATGGCAGACTCATGATGATCTCACTTTGCACAACAGATGTTGACATGCTGTTTTGGTGGACCTCTGTGTTGGTGTAGGTGTGTGTTCATGTATTTTGCGCTCATGGGAGTCCTTTGTACGCAGTAATGGACAAATGTCCTTTTTGATGATGGTGTTTGGTGCTGTGCATTGGCCATACTAATTTCTTGTCGCTGCATTGTGTTGCGGGGGCTACGGTCTGATTATGTGCAGTGTTCATGTTGATGGCTATGGAATGGTTGTAGCACTGCATCATTATCATTGTAGGGCAGCTTACGTCTTGCATTTTGGGGTCAGGTGTTAGGTCCAGTCTCGCCTGCTTTGGGGTATGAGCATGGTCCGTCCTCTCAGGTACTCTAAGCCAGGTGAAGTATGCATCTCTCCCCCCCATCTCAGCCAAGTGAAGTATGCATCTCTCCCCGCCCCCCATCTCAGCTAAGTGAAGTATGCATCTCTCCCCCCCTATCTCAGCCAAGTGAAGTATGCATCTCACACCCAATCACCTACCCACATCGCGATGCCATGAGCCTGACATGCAACTCACTGAGTAGCCAGGATCTGTGCCCTGCGTGTCGCTCCATGTAGCGTCGTATCGTGGAGTTCCGCATGACCATTGAATCATGGGTTGATCCAGGAAATCGGGCACAACAATGTGTGATGATCTTGTTTGAGTCACATACCATTTGCACGTTGATGGAGTGGTATAACTTACGGTTGCAGTACACTGCCTCCATGGCATGTGGGACCACCAATTCAACATGGGTGCAGTCGATGGCGCCAATGCAAACAGGGATGCCGGCCAGTGAATGGAAACCAACTTTGGTGTTGGAGATCTCCTGGGCTGACCGTGGTAGGAAATGTGGTTGCCTGTGTGCTTCAGGAGGGCACCAAGCACTTGGTTCAGCGTACGTGAGAATAATGGTTGTGATATGCCATGCATCTGGCCTACTGTGTGCTGGTAGGTGCCTGTGGCCAGGAAGTGGAGCACAGACACCACCTTCAGTAGAGGGGGGATGGCGGTACGGTTGTCTATGAGGCTGGCAATGTCGTTTTGTATCATGTCCACAATGGTGGTGATGGTGTCCCGGTCCAGACGGTACAGGGTGTGGATCTGCTCAGGGGTTAGGCTGAATGGATTGGCTCTGATTCGGCGGATTGGGGGCTGCCTGTGTGGTACAACTGCCTGCAATGGTGGTGCAGGCTGTGCCTGCGTCACCCTCCTTCTCCTCCTGCGTCTCCTCTGTGCTGCCTGTTGTTCTTGTTGTTGCTGGAGTTCCACTGCAATCATGTCCTCCAGCCCCAGCATTGCTAGTAGTATTGGGATCATTTTGTGGTGTGACTGGGTGTGGGAAGGGGTGGGGTGTGCTCCTTTTGTGCTGGCCCAGTCTATATTGCCTCCACCTGTGATGATTGTGTGCACCTGTGGCAGTTGGGAACACTGCACATGGCCGTTTACGGGTGGTCCGCGATGCCGGTATTTGCTCCATGCCAGTAAGGTACTTTTCTGTCTCCGTTATTAGCATGTCCGCATTACTCGTGTTCAGCTCCTGTTTACGCCATGCCGCTATTGCTGGCATGTGAGGTCGCGTGCCCGCGCCCATGGCGCTATTAGAGGCACCGTTGTTTACGGTACCGCTAATAGCGAGTTGTTGGGTCGTGATGGACTGGAGCGGTAAAGGATGCCGGTAATCCTTTACCGGCATCGTTTTTCCCTTTACCTCCAGACTCGTAATGCGGCCCATTCAGTTTAAGGTTGCGCTACCACCGAACCTCGCTCTTTGCCTTAAACCATCACTCACCTGTTGTCAGACATTGCGGTTCCAACCGTCTTCTTTGTGGCCGCGTTCCACACCCCCACAGCTGCTTTTGAACCTCATTTCCATCTTTTGGGAAGAAAACAGGAGAGAATACGTTATTCAGGAATTAACAGCAATATTGAGAGCAATAATACCAAGACAGAAAACGAGAAGAGGCAAAGAGAAAACAGAAAGGGAAAGAGACAAGACGAGAAGCATAGTCGCAGGTGGACTGGACTATTACTTACCAGGGATCAGTGAAGGAACTAGATCCCACCTACAAGCACCCCTGCCAGAAGTAGCAGGACGGAGAGCTTACCATCACTAATTAACAGGTGAGCCCTATGGGCCAGTAAATGCCCACAGAAATCGCACCTTGGGTAGAAGGGTTTGAGCGGCACAATAATCACTGATCAGTGCACTCACGTTTTCTCATATCCACGCAGGAGCAGTGTCACCAATTACCACCGCTCACAACTTAGCCGCAGAGGGAAAGACCGGATGGGGGTGATCTAACTCCTGGGAGGGCTGCAACCATGCCCCAACGCCTCCGCAGAGACCAGATGAGCATAACAGAACGCAAAGTCTCTGCGACTCCCTGCCTGGGCGTTATGGAGACTTCAGAGACAGACCTATTGACCCAATTACTAGGGAAATTACGGGTTGAAGTACATGCTTCAAGGCAGGAAACCAGTGCATTAAGGAGGGATCTTATTCTAACTCGAGAAAGAACCGACGACTTGGCAAGACAGATGCTACAGGCACAAGCAGGGCATGTTCCCTTGCCGGGGATAGCCCATTCTTCCATGCCACATTCTTTCACGCCACAGCAATCAACACCGGTTCAGGTGGTCCTTCCAGGAGCAGTGCCTTTACCCCGCCCGAACACTTCATCGGTGATCCAGACAAGTTTGCCATATTCATGAACCAATGTCGCCTTCATTTCTTATGCAGACCAGGAGCCTTTCCTAATGATCAAGCCAAAGTTGCATTCATACTCTCATATCTAGGAGGCAATGCGGCTGACTGGTCAATACCATTGGTCACTCAAGATGATCCTTTGCTTCGGAACTTTGGAGATTTTCAGCATGAGATGGAGAAATTGTTTGCCCTACATACTCAAGGACACGCTCTGGACAACAAATTGTTGTCAGTCAGACAGGGGAATCAAGATCTATTAATCTACATTGCAACCTTCAATCGTCTCATAGCCCAGACCAAATGGCCAGACGAAAAGAGAACTACGCTCTTTTATCGAGGGTTACGTGGAGAACTTAAAGATGTGTTGGGTCAAGTTGTGAACCCACCTGAGGGGTGTGCGGACTATATAGACCTAACAGTGCAACTCGATCATAGGTTGCAGAATAGGAAAATGGATCGAGCCAGAACAGAGGGAAGGTCAGTTTATGTGCGACCCCGTGAGAATCAGACCAAACCACACGAACAGTCGGAACCAATGAACATCGGTGGTTTACGGAGTCCTCTTACCAAGGCGGAAAGAGAGAAAAGAAGGCAGCAACAGCACTGCCTATATTGTGGCAAAGCAGGTCACTTCCTCTGTGAATGTCCGGTAAAACCACCCAAGAAAATAGTTGGAGCAACGGATAAAAATGACGAAGAAGTAGTAGGGGTCCACTTGTCGAGCGAGAAAAAGCAATCCGTGCAGACCTCATATCTAGTCCTTCCAGTACCTTTGGTGAATCACAAGCAACCGTCAGAGATACATGCTTTGGAGGCTTACATTGACAGTGGAGCTGTGGGTAATTACATTGACCGAGATATGGCTATCCGAATAGGCCTTCATCTCCAAAAAAAGCAGAAATCAGAAAACGTCACGGCAGTGGATGGTTCTCAGCTATCATCCGGCCCGGTGATACAATACACCGAGAAAGTCAAGCTTCTGTTGCGGGACGGGCATCAAGAGGACATTACCTCTGATCTCATCGGTGCTTCTCAGTTCCAGATGATATTGGGAATGCCTTGGCTGGAGACCCATAATCCTAGGATCGACTGGCGAAAAACGAGTTCTGACCTTTCCTCAAGAATGTGCCGACAGCTGTTACAACAAAGACGTCGTCAACCTGAAACCAAAGAAAGGAATCATGCTTGGCCTCACTGGCTCTTTACCACTTGAATACACGGATTACCAGGATGTCTTCATAAAAAGAGCAAGCCAACGTTTTGTCCCCGCACAGACTTTACGATTGCCAAATGGACCTCGTACCTGGAGTCCAGATTCCCTGCAGCCGGATTTACGCTCTAACAGAGCAGGAAAACCAACACCATAGAACTTACCTGGATCAGTATCTGGCAAACGGTTTTAACCGTCCATCCAAGTCCCCTGCTTCATCGCCCCTCTTCTTCGTGCCTAAAAAGGAGGGGGACTTAAGAACCTGTATTGTCTACAGAGCAATCAATCAGATCACAGTAAAAAACGTTACCCCTTACCACTTATACCAGAACTCCTGGATCAGGTGAAACACGCTCAGATTTACACAAAGCTGGATTTACGAGGGGCCTACCATCTTGTGAGAGTCAAAAAAGGAGACGAGTGGAAAACGGCCTTTCGCACGAAATATGGCCTCTTCAAATACCAGGTCATGCTCTTCGGGTTATGTAACGCCCACGCAGCGTCATGTCCGGGCAGTTCTAGAAAAGCTTCGAAAACACCAGCTGTATGCCAAGCTG
The DNA here is from genome assembly GCF_040938575.1 of Ambystoma mexicanum. Taxonomy (NCBI): domain Eukaryota; kingdom Metazoa; phylum Chordata; class Amphibia; order Caudata; family Ambystomatidae; genus Ambystoma; species Ambystoma mexicanum. The sequence goes on along the minus strand of NC_090930.1, from coordinate 1,361,523,883 downwards.
GGAAAATGTTTCTTCCATGCAAGCGAGGTCGAATTTCTCGGTTTCATGCCCACACCACAGGGCATACATATGGACACGTGAAAGGTGGACGCAATCCTCCAATGGCCTTCACCAACATCCACGAAAGGAGTACAAAGTGTGCTCGGATTCGCTAATTTCTATCGTCGATTTATACCTCGATTCTCACAAATCGTACACCCAATTACTTCCCGTTTGAGAAAGAACAAGATATTCCATTGGTCCACAGAAGCTGCAGAAGCCTTTTGGAAGCTGAAACTAGCATTTACCACAGCACCAGTTCTTCGATACCCTCGACCAGATCTGCCATACATGGTTGAAACAGATGCTTCAAATGTAGCAATGGGAGCGGCATTGTCCCAACGGGACCCAGAAACAGAACAGTTACATCATGTTGCATTCTGGTCTAGCAAGTTCTCTGCCCCCGAGTTGAATTACGCAATCCCGGATAAGGAATTACTGGCAATTAAAGCAGTATTCAAGGCATGGAGACATTATCTTCTTCGGGTAAGACATACGGTCACCGTCATCAGGGACCATCCTAACCTATTATACTTGAAGACTGCCAAAGCACAATCCTTGCGTCAACTTCGTTGGGCTCTCTTTTTTGCAGAATACGACTTTATTATCACCTATAGACCTGGAGTACGGAATGGAAAGGCAGACTCACTATCACGGATGAGTGAAGAAAAAGGGTCTTTTACAACATCAGATCCAGTGGCCATCATTCCCGAAGAACGATTCCAAACCAAAATCGCTGCCACCACGTGTGTAGTTGAATTAAAAAACAGTTTGCAAGCCCAGATGAATCAGTCAACACAACAGGAATGGCTTTTAAAAGGAGACCGGTACCCCATCGAAAACAATCTACCATATTTTCAAGGACGCCTATATATCCAGGACAAGAAACTGCAAAACCAAATCATTACGAACTATCATGATTCATTAGTGGAAGGACATGAAGGAATAGCCAAAACTCAGGCTAAGATAAAGCAAAACTACTGGTGGCCAACTTGGAGAAAAGACATTGCCCAGTTTATTGCAACCTGTGGTGTCTGTGCACAACACAAGTCTCAGAAACAAAACCCTGCTGGCTTACTACGTCCCTTAATGGTACCACCAGAACCTTGGCATACTCTATCAATGGACTTTATTAAGGATCTTCCTGCCTGCAATGGTTACAACACCATCTTAGTCATTGTGGATTTATTCTCCAAAATGGCCCATTTCATCCCTCTGAAGAGACTCCCAACTGCATCGACTCTTGCTACAGTGTTTCTAGAACAAATTGTACAATTACATGGATTTCCATCAATTTTAATATCGGATCGTGGAACTCAATTTGTTTCCGCCTTTTGGAGAAAGTGTTGTACAATGGCCAAAATTGACCTCCGGTTGTCTTCTAGCCATCACCCTCAAACTGATGGGCAAACTGAACGAACTAATCAGATGTTAGAGAAGTATTTAAGGTGTATGTTACAGCACTCAGAGGATTCCTGTAAAAACATACTCTGAGTAGCCGAGTATGCATACAACAACTCTGTTCACACGAGTACTGGACAAATTCCATTCTATACTGTGCACGGACGACATCCGTGAACATCAGTATTTGATCCACCTGATACTTTGGAAATGCCAGCAATAAAAACCTTGCATAAAACCATCACTCAGGTTCTTGAGGAAGCAACAGAACATTTGACTAAGGCCAAAGAAAGACAAAAACTGTTTGCTGATCAGCACCGAAAAGAAGCTCCCGATTACCAGATTGGGGATAAAGGGGGTCATTAGGAGCTAGGAGGTAACCATGCCGCAAGTAGCGGCATGGCTACCCCCTTACCGGGTACCGGGTCCGGGTTCCTTGAAAGAGGAATTACCGGGCCATTTCGACCTTGGAGTGCCCGGTAATTCCTCATTCAAGGAACCCGGACCCGGTACATCCCCATTCCCATTTGTGCCCCCATAGGGCTCAATGGGAATAGGGAGCATGCTAACAACGGACCCGTTAATAATGGGCCCGTTGTTAGCATGCTGGGCTGCTCGCACGACCCGCTAAGGCGGCCTGGTAAAACCAGGCGTCATTAGCAGGTCCCACGAGCAGAACTCGTAATGAGGTGGTAAGGGGTTGACGGCTCCGCCACCTTTACCGGCGCCGTTAACCCCTTACCGCCAGGATCGGAATGACCCCCAAAGTCTGGTTAGCATCCAGATACATACCGTTGAAAGGACCAAGGGCCTTCCGCCCCAGATATTGCATTTAACATGGGAACTTTCATCACTAAAGCAGCCCCATGTGTACTCTTGGGTGGGGCTGCTGCTGCTCCTGGATGATATTGCATGGGAGGTCTGCTGAGGCAATCCTTAGACATGTGTCCCACCTTTCCGCATGTCCAACATGATCCCCCAAACCATGACCCTAATCCTCCAAATCCTCCCACTCGTCTGTTCTGTGAGTTACCTCTTGCCCCGTGGAGCCCTCCCGTATCTCGCCTGTTGCTGTTGTCATGTGAATTTCCCCAGTCTTGTGGTGGTCATGACTGTTGTTGCATGTGTATGGGGTTTGTCACTATTGCTTCCTCCACGCTGACCTTTGTTAGCTTTTTCTGCACTAGTTTAGCTTCCGCTCGCTGCACCTTCTCTTCAGCAGCTCTTTCACACTTGTGCTTGCACTTGGAAAATTGTACTATGTATACCTGTATTTCTCCCCATCCCTTTGCTTCCATGCCTATAATCCTATCCAGCTCTATTTGCACTTCAGTGGGTAGGTCCTTTGTTAGCACGTGTTAGAAGGAAATCTGGCGAGATGAGACAGGAAATCTGGTGAGATGAGACAGGGGAAATGTGGGAACAGAACAGAAATCAAAACAATTTGCAAAACAGAAATCAAGACAATTCATGGAACACACATCAAAACAAAGTCTTCGACAATATCTCAAAGTGCTGCCCCCCTTTGGCGCACTCTTAACCTGCTTCGAAAAAAACCACAATGTGTAGGTGGGTGGGTGTTATCTATAAATGGTTTCCTTTTCTGGGGAGACCCCACAAGCAAACCCGCCGACACAAACAAGGAAACAATGCCTACCTTGTCTTCGGTATGAAATGAAGAATAGAGAAGTCCACCTGAAACAATCTTCTGATACCCTCAAACTCAGGCGCCGAAAGGAAGCTGCTGGGAAACCCTCGTAGGGAAGAAAACCCGGTAGCAGGTAGGGAGTGCTGAAAGAGGAACTGGATCAGTCTCTCCCTGGTCTTGCGTGATGACGCTTCTTGTAGGCCGGTAAGTGGGTTCTTGAGAGGTAACAGTCTTGGGATGAACTGGGAACAAAAAATAAAAGGTTAACTGAGGCATTATAGTGGCTTTCCTATGAGTTTCGGATGGGGGTGGTAGTACCTGATTGGAAGCCACAGTGGGGCTATTGGGTGGAACTGGGTGGTTGTAGAGGGTTCTCAATCTTTAGGAAATAGACAGAAAAGGTGCTTATTATTGAAAGATAGAATGAATAAGGACGGAAGGAGGAGGTATGTGGAGAGTATTCCTACTGATGTTTGTATGCGTGTGAGCCTCGGAGAGGGGTTCCGGTGGAGGTTTGCGTTGGGATTCAGAAATGAAGCGGGATCGTAACCGGAAAAGATGGTATTCTAAGGATAGACAAGGAGAGGAGATCAACTATAGTAGAGGGAGGGTCCGACCTGAAAAACTCCTGACCCGATATGAAAAAAGTAGCTTACGAGAGTAGACAAGAAGAAAATCTGCTTTCGATGGCCGAAGGAAGTCGGCAACGCGAGTGTAGATGGTAGGAGAGGCGGAGCTTCCCTGCACGAGTATGTAAACAAAGGAAATAAGGGTTAGTATTTGGAAAGTAAGTCAACAAAAGCAACGTAGTGCTACCGACGGCAACACACAGAGCGAAGCCTCTGAAAACAGTAGCAACGCATTGTTGTTCGGGTGTCCAGGAACCTTTTACTGTTTCCGGGAGGAGAGGCGGAGCTTCTCTCCTGTCTCTCGTCCTAAGAACTAGACCGTTCCTTCCGATCACAGATGCCATGTTGGAAGCACACAGTTTTATCCTCGGCTGAAGCCAACAACGGTGCCATAACGAACTGCGCCGGAGGCCAGTCGTAACAGGGGGGGGCGCTGCTAAGCAGTGAAAAGAAATGGTGGCTTGAGTTAGAGCTCTGGCCCCAGCATAATCCGTATCACTTAAAGATCCTGCTGCGTGGTGATATTTGCAGAAACAACTACAGATTGTGACGGCTGAAAGTGTGGGACACAGAAGGGCCGAATATCGCCTCGCTCTGTGGGACGACGGCGAAACCTGCATCTCTGATCCAGCTACCGGAGCGCTGAGAGAGTTGACCCATCGGCAGCTCCACTGTGCTCGGAGGGCTGCGCTATAGATGCGGCCCACAAGGGTTTGGGACCTTTTAAGTCTAGGACTGGCGTCGGCTCGGGCTCTGAAAAGCGGGGGACAATCGGGACACTGGAAGATCATTTCGTGAAGAGAGCTGGCTGGATCGAACAATCGACGGCCATCTGAGGCTCTGAATGAGGGACAGCAAAAGGACGATTTAGCAGAGGGCAGGCAGCTGAAGCCGATCTGCTGCTACACCAGCGATCTTGGAACATTCACAGGCGTTCGTGAAGCAAAGTTCCGCCCAGCGAGACTGCAGACTCCTCATGTTGTATCTGTGGCCGCCGGCATAACATTTGATAGTAGAGAGGGCCTGCGAGCTGATACGGAAGATCCTCAAGAGTCACAAGCCTGACAGAGGTGGGGAGACTGGTGCTGCAATATATATAAGGCATATGGGTTGGAGGCTGGCATATGGGTTCAAGGTGCTAGAGCACAAGACAAACAGGGTGCAGCATCCGGGGCAATAGAGGCTACAGGGGCATCTGGGAAATCTAGCAGGAAAACTAGGGCTGAGGATACAGACTTTTACTCTCAGCTGGGCAGGCAACAGAGCCAGGGGAAGCTGGCAACACAGGACCCTGTGATGGCAGCATTGGGAATGATAGAGAAATCCATGTTAAAATGGAAAATCAGTAAGACTAGGTCTCGGAGTTCTGCTAGGGTACATTTTCAGCTCCAAACTTCCTAGATGAGCTGAAAATGCAGTTACTGTTCGTGAAGCCTCATCACTCCGCCCGCGTGGTCATGTGCCACTGTCCGGAATGTCTGCGATGTTGTCAGACGTTCGCGAACATCAGTGAATGAAAAAGCAGTGCAAAAAGTTGTAGAACGTTGATAGAAGGGTTTAGAATGTTACTAGGAGGTGTGGAATGGCACCGTTTTTACTTGAAACGTTCTAGATTGGCTGAAAATGGTGATATATTCGGGAGTCCGAGCTCGTGGGTGAGCCATAGATGAAGTGCTAGGAATGTGGAGTGCTACACGGCCTGGACCACAGGAGGTGTTAAGTGTGAACCTCCAGAGCGTAGCGTGTGCAGATGCAAAGTGCAGTGGATAGACAGGAGCTGGCTAGAATTGGTGTGCGAGGTCAAGGCCCCCGAGGATGCATAAAGGCCAAGGACACCGATTCAGCATCTGTGGGATTAGCAGAGGAGAGGGGTAGGGAAGGAGGAAGAAAAGAGGAAGGACTTAAAGAGCTTTCGGAATTTGAAAAGATCCTGCTCAAGACGCAGGGGGAGGCTATTCCAAAGGTGGGAGTCAGCAGAGCAAAGTGAGCGACCCCCTGCCCTCTGTTTAGCAAAATGATTTACACACAAATAGTTGGTGCCAGAGGAGCAAAGTGGTCTAGAGGGAGAATGTTTGGTGAGATAAAGTTGAAGATAGTGTGGTCCCTGGGCATAGACAACCTTGTGGATGATGCAGAGGGATTTGAATTTAATCTGTGCAGCAACTGGGAGCCAGTGAATACTTTTTAGTGCAGGAGAGATGCAGCCCCTTGGCTTAAGGCCAGGGATAAGTCTTGCTGCCCTGGCTTGAGTCACATTGAGCCTCTGAGGGAAAGTGGGAAAAGGTAGAAGTCCTTTGAGAAGGAAGAGCTGATAGTTGGACTTCTTGGCAATGTCCTGAGTGTGAGGGAGGAAGGAGAGAGAGGAGTCAAAGATGACCCCAAGGTTTCTGGCTTCGGTTCAAGGCACGCAGGGAGAGCCCAAGGAGGAAGGCCAGAGTGAGGAGAAGGCGGGAGCAGGGGTCACAATGGCAAGGATCTCAGTTTTACAGGCGTTGAGGCAGAGATCATTGGAGGCGCACCAGCACTGGATGAGGTGTAGGCAGTCAGGGATGATGGAGGGTGCAAGAGGGTCAGCAGGTAGTATGAAGAAGAGCTGTGTGTCATCTGTGTAACACTGGAGGTTGGAGGAGAAAAAAGAGATGAGGTGTGGAGAGCAAGGTAGTTGTTAAAGTGCCAGGGGGAAGGTATAGAGCCTTGGGGGACACCACAGGTGGAGATGTAAGCAGGGGAGGAGAAAGGGCGCAGAATGACTTGGGGAGAGCGGTTACTGAGGAAAGAGGACAACCAATCCAGTGCCTGTTCCGAGATACCAAGTGTATCATGGAGCCTTTGTATGAAGACGGAATGGTTAACTGTGTCAAATGCAGTGGAGAGATTGAGAAGGATAAGGACAGAAGGGGAGTTGGAGTCTTGAGATGCGAGCAGTTCTTCACGGGTGTTCAGAAGAGCAGGTTCTGTGCCTCTGGATGCTCTGAATCCAGATTGATGGTCATGGAGGCCACCAATAAGTTCAGTGTGAGAGTTTAGTTGGGGCAAGGCCAGCTTCTCAAGCAACTTCCCCAGGAAGGGGGTGATGGAGATAGGGCGATAGCTGGCAGGCCAGGGCAGGTAGGGTCAGAGGATGTTTTTTTCAGGAGTGGGCGCACAAGGAAGTGCTTAAGGGCGGAGGGGAAGATCCAGTGACAAGAGAGTGATTGCAGAAATCAGCGAGAGCAGGGGAAAGTGAGCCAATGTTATCCTTGATGGTCCTGGATGAGCAAGGGGAGACCTTTTTAGAAGAGACCTTCATGGAGAGGACAACTCTGGTAACTTCTTCAGGTGTGACAGGAGAGAAGGAGGAGAAGGAGGAAGGAGGAGGGAGGAGTCTGGTGAGGGGAGGTGGGATGGATTGTGAGGGAGTGTAGAAAGGGTGGTCAGAATGTGCTGATTTTTGGTGGCAAAATGTGAGAGTAGCAGAGGAGACAATTAGAAAGTTGTGGAAAATTAGGGTGCTCTGGTAAAAACCTATGAAATTCAGTGAAAAAAACGTTATTAAATGGACTATATGGTTACAAGTAAAACAGAAAACCCCCAGAAATTCCCCAGTTATATTAAACTAAGTAACCATAACTCACGCCACCTCCGTGCACTGCTAAGACGAACACCCAGGACACCAAAGATACATCACAAATGTAATTGATGACATCACTGATGACATCACATATGAAATTAATTTTGATGAAAAGTCCCTACAAGGGGTTGTGTTTATAATGTTGTTAACAAGATGTCATGGCTGATTGGGAGACCTACTATAAACTACGTGATGTATTCAGGAATGTTCTCATGTAAACAACACATTGGGCCTCATTACAAAGGTGGCGCTCACGTAATGAAGGGTGCCGGTATGGGACCGGCACCCTTCATTACGGGAGCGCCGATTACGAGGTTCCCTTTGCGGGACCCGGTAAGGACGCCTGGTAAAACCAGGCGTCCTTTCCGGGTACCGCGAGGGGAAGAGGGAGGTAATAACGGGCCTATGGGGGCTCAAATGGTAATGGGGAATGGTTCCTGCAAGGAGGAATTACCGGGTCCTCCTATGTCGGAATGACCCGGTAAGTCCTCATTGCAGGAACCCGGTAATGGAGCCCGGTTCGGAGGCAGCCATGGTGTATAGCACCATAGCTACCTCCAAACTCATAATGAGGCCCATTATATTGGAGTGTTGTTGTTAATGCGGGAATCTAATCATGCATACACATAGGGAATGGCTGCAGTATGCACCATAGAAGTACAATATTTTTAATCTGGTAGTTTTGGATAGTAAAATAATGAAAACTACTTTATGAGAGTTTTTATGTTAAACATGGAATAAAGAGGTAACATTTCAAGAATGACTACACATGTGTGTCAGTACAAACAATGCATATGAAGACCCACAATGTCTACAAATTAGAGGCACATACAGGGAAACTAAAGTAAGGAAGAAAGAAACAATAAAGTTCATCTTCATGTATACAAATGAATTGTGTGTTTGAGGCCTGCTTATTGCCCCGTGTATGTGCACCATGAGCTAACATCGACCCCTAAGGAAAGTACTTTAAGAACATACGACAAGGTTAACGTGTAGATATATAGCACCTTTTGAATTTTCATATTCTGATTGACAGTGAACAAAAACAGCTGGCCTAGATATGTCATTGAACAAAAACAAGTGGCCTACATATGTGATGTCATCAGTGACATTTGTGATGTTATCTTTGATGTCCTGGGTGTTAGTCTTAGCAGTGTACGGTGGTGGCGCGAGTTATGGTTGGTAGATTACCATAACTGGTGAATTTTGTTTTTCACTGAATTTGATAGGTTTTTATTTGTGCAACTGAACCATAATGTCCCTATATGGTGTCGGTCTCTAATCATTCATAACATCATTTGGGCTGCCCGGAACGAATTATTTGATTTAGGATTTACACTCTCACGCAATAACAAAAATGAAGAACCTATCAAATCTTGCTTGAAGTCCACCCATAGATTTCAACCATACATCTCTAAATATAGAAATGAAACTGATACACCTATGTACAAGAACTCAAATGTCATTACTAGAGTATAACTAGACCGAAATAAGGAGCAGAGTGATTTGTCGGTGCTAAGTTGGAACACTCGAGGTTTCTCTCATCTTATTAACAACCCTGAGAGCATACTGAGTGATTATGATCTGGTTTTTTTACAAGAGACTTGGCTGTCCACTGCACCAACTTGGAACAATTACGATATACTACTTGAGCCAGCATTGCGTGCTTGGAGAGGTAGACCCATGTCAGGTCTGCTTACTGCATCGAACGCGCTAGCAAATATCCACCTTTCTCCATTGCCACCTAGCAACCCGTTCATCCAATGCTCCTATATTTCGGTTAGTTCTCTTAAAATTGCTTGTATTAATGTTTATTGGAATCCAATGGGCATTACAACTGCCAAGTTTTTGAAAGATATAACAGATGTCCTAGAAAATGTTATGCTTGTGCGAGAAATTGTATACTGTGTTATCGCAGGTGACTTGAATTTGCATCTTCTTAACAAAGAAACTATAAAAGATCTTGAGCGTATAAGATTATGGAACAAATTCATGAAGACATGGAATTTAATTATGCTGAATGGCACAAGTGCAGCAGATTCACCTCCATTACCGACATGGCATAGCCAAAAACAGTCAGCAACTATTGATTTTATCTTTGTTTCCAGAAATCTATTCGCGCACATTACTGATTTTGCTATCAAGTCATCACAACACAGTGACCACTGTCCATTAACATTTAAGATCAGGCTGACCCCAGCACCGATCGTAGAAACTCAATCATTGATGGGCAAATACGAAACCAATAACTCTCTAAATCGATTAAAATGGTCTCACGAATCCTTAACATGCTATCGTGACCATATAAGATCTTATGTAGAAATCTCTCAAATGTCAGTAGAACCATATAGATTGGTCCCTTTTGATCTTATGCAATTATATGCCACAAAACAAAACATCAAACAAAAATCTGCTCAACCTTATGACAATGCCATTCGAACTAGGAAAGCTCTATTTAGAACACAAAAGCGACAAGCTCTCAAACTAGCCCCATCTTTAAAGACCCATACATTAAGAGCTATCAAAACTGCATATAGAAACTGGATGAAAGAATACAAAATAACAAAGCAACAAAAAGAAGGAGAAGCGATGTTAGATCAGATTAAGAACAAAAATACAGCACAAATTTGGCAACTCCTAAACTCAGTAACTAATGCATCGCAAGTATCATCTCATATAAATGGAGTGTCGGAAAATGAGTGGTGCAATCATTTCTCATCCATATATCTTGCTCCAACCGTAAGCGAGCCCTCGGACATAATAATGTCACCTTTTACTTTAAAATTTGATCAAGATGACATTTTTTATTATATTAACAAATCAAGCATGTCACGGGCTCCTGGGCCTGATGGACTCTCGAATGCAGTCCTAAAGAAACATATCGATATGTGGGCACCAATTCTGCATTCACTTTTTCAATTAATCATATACCTTCAAAAAATTCCATGTTCCTGGACACAATCCATCATTGTCCCTATTTATAAAAAAGGAGACAGGCAAAATCCCTTGAGCTATCGACCTATTGCCTTATTAGATGTACCGGGAAAATTTTTTTGTAGGTTAATATTGCGTGATCTGAACAACTGGTCTCTCCAGTATAAGCGTAGAGACCCGTTTCAATCAGGTTTTGTAGCAGGTCTCGGAACAGCTATTAATCTGACCATTCTTAATGCAATTAAACAATCCTACGCCATGCGAAAGCAACCCTTATATGTTGCATTTGTGGACTTCCGCATGGCATTTGATTCCGTTGACCGAGTACGTCTTCTGAGGAAATTGGCGCATTACGGTTGCCCAGGGAGACTGTTAAAAATTGTGAGTTTGGTACATTCTAACACTTCTGTCCAGGTGAAACGTAATTTAGAGGGCCTGTTGTCTAAATCTATTCCAACTGAGAGAGGGCTTAAGCAAGGATGCATACTCGCCTCTACTCTCTTCAATCTATTTTTGCTTGATTTGGCGGATGATCTCGCGGCGGCACAATCTGATCCCCCAAAGTTGGGAAATCAAGCTGTTGCTTGGCTTCTGTATGCTGACGATCTAGTCCTCATCTCCCAAACTCCCAGTGGGCTTCAACACTTATTAAATGTCCTCGACCTTTATGTGACGAAAAATAACCTCACAGTGAATGAACATAAGACACAAATCATTATCCTTGGGAAACCAAAGTTATCTCCACGGACTAAATATACATGGTCGATATGCAATAAAAAACTACAGATCGTGAACGAATATAAATATCTAGGAATATATTTTAACAACTTTGCCTCAGATAACGCACTGGAGACAATAATCCAAACCAAACTAACAGGTTTAATTTCACAGGCCAGAATAATTCATGCAAGATTTGGTAAGTTCACTTGCATTCCGATTATGAAATTTTACCAGCAAAAGGTAATACCTGTTCTTATATATGGTATGGAATCTATACTCCCACGAACTCTCAAATTCTGGAATAGTATAGAAGCAAAATTTTGGAAACGTGTATTTGGTCTCCCCAAGTCCACACCGAACATGTTACTGAGGTTTGAACTTGGCCTGCTGTCTATACATGCTCAAGTCACATGGAAAATGTGCACTCTTCTAAGAAAATGTCTTATGGGGATAAACAAGAGAAATAGCCTTGCCATCTTAGCAAATTACCTTTTATTCTCCACTCATTTATTCCCACAAAGATGGAGAACACATGTCGTGAATGCCCTTGTTGAAGCACATATATCAATTGATCTATTGATTGCAAATCCAAATCGAGCAAAGACTAAAATGTATCAGACCGATTGGATAATCACTCAAGAAAAATGCCTAAGATTAAAAGACTTTAATAGATCTCTCTTTGGTCACAAAGAATTTGGTAGTATGGCTGAATATCTTACTAAATGTCCATCCGTAAATTTAAGAACAAAAATCTTGCGCCTGCGATTTAACTTATGGCCAGTCCATGAAATTTTGGTAAGACGTGGTGTGATCACAGAGAAGCAGAGCCATTGTCGGTTTTGTAATGATAAATCTCAAACAGAAACGCTTGCTCACATCATTGTCCAATGTAATGCCTTTGTTTCACATCGATTTAAACTGATGAAAGAATTGACACGAGAACATCTTAGTCGATCCTATGGTGAAATATGGTATGAAATTTTCAGTGCAAGAAAAATATCGATCATCATTGCTGCTATACAATTACTTGACATAGCATTTCCTTATGCAAAAAGAAATTCCTAAAAAGCTGTATCTTTTTAATACCTGAAAAAAAAAAAAGAGAGAAAAATATCTATTTGTAACTTTAAAGTTTATGTTGTTTCCTTTTTATATGTTATAACTAAATGTTGATTTTATCTGCTTATCTATAAAAAATGAAAATTTGTAAAGTTGTATTAACAACTAAATCAAATAAAAAAAAAAAAAAAAAAAAATAATGTCCCTTTAATCAAGTGTTTTCACTGAATCTATCTATATATATATAAAACTGAACATTTGTTTGTGGTGGGATTTGTGGCGAAGCGTTGTTCCTTATACAATTCCACACCGTTTCAACAATCTGCACCAAGTTTTGTATAGTTGCCTGTTAGGACCCTTCGGACATTACTGGCTACATGACATTTGGATGCCCCACACATTTCCCCGGATTTCAGCAAAAGTCAAACTTTGGAAGATGGTGGCTGTTGGTGTCATCAAGACAGTTTACAAGAAGGCAAAGGTATAGTCACCAAATCTGCAGTAAATCAAGTAAGAAGTAACGCCAGCATTACCCAGCTGCCCTAATGGCACTGGATACTCAGAATCCTTTGGGCTTTGAGCATGGATTGTCACTTACGCTCTTTGATCAGGATCTGATTACTGACCATTGGGGTCCTTCACAAGATCCTCCCCAGGAAAGGGAGGTAGGACGTAGGCACTTGTTCTAATATGTTCCGTGATGTCTCTCAGGTATTCGTATCTTCTCCCCAATTGGGAGTCCCCACTGTGAGGCTAGGGCAATGACCCGCTCTGCAAAACCCTCCAGAGGGGTCGAGGCAGGTGGGACCTCAACCAGAGAGTCTCCCCCTCTGGGGACAAGGACTCTCATTGCTATGAGGAACTCCCTAGGCCAATTATCATAGCCACATAGGAGGGACTGCCTGCTAAAGTAAATAATGTGGCATCTTTATCTTTGGCTGAAGGCAATGCAAAAAGAAACCCAAATGTGCAAAGAAAGGAAAATGTCCCTTTACCAACAGACGCATGTAAAACTGTGAGAGGAGAAGCAAAGCCTGACATCATTACGCCTTGTGGAAGTGGAGCAAAGCAACCTGTGGAGCCCACAACTTTCAACGAGGCAGAGAACGTCAGTACGAGATGCCGTAGGGCTGGTGTGTGCAAATGCGAGGAGAGCATTGTGTGGAATGAAAGAGGAAAAACTACACGGTGGCGGCTTAACTACGAGAGTAGCGTGGTGACAGGATGCTTGAGGAACGACGCCAAGATCGATGGTACATAAAGCATGTGCTGTTTCCAACCGCCAGCAGACCTGCAGAGCAGGAACCTGATGAGGACCCAAGAACAGGAATCCGAGAAGCAAGCAAGAAGAGCGAGAAAACAATCCAGAGCGAGATCCGAGGCCCACCGCTGGACCCAGCAGAGAAAGAGGTACCGGGAGAAGCCAGGGGCCGTTTGGACATCATTATAGATTGGAAGAAACTCGCCCCATTCCTAAGGGCAAGAAAGTAGAACCAAAATGGTGTAATTTGAGTTTTAAACAAATAACCCGGACAGTAAAGAGAGTTATTGCATGGGGAGAAATACTCGCCCCTGTCCTAAGGAACAGAGCATAAAGCCAAGACTGTATTAGTGGAGTTGTAAGCCAGTAACAAATAACCCGGTCAAGGGAGGGGGGGGGGCGTTGTTCTATGAAGGGAGAAACTCATCCCAGTCCACAGGACGGAATATCAAGCAGAACACCAACATAGATGAGAAGTAAAATGCTTAGAAAAGAGCTGGTTAAAAAGCCCAGGTGGGGAACTAACAGAAACTGGAAACAAGTTCCCTTGGAGGAATGGGAAAAAGCACCTTCCTTTCACATTTAAGACTGGAGGAAGTCTAGCACAGAATCATATAATGAGAAACAGCATATGAAACACCTGAATGAACAAGCGAATAGAAGAGACACTGTACAGCAGAAACGTTTTTTCAAGAGGGGGCAAGAGAAACCTGCCTCAGGAAATCCTGGAAAGAAAGACTGGGAAGAATATTTAAGTGTTAGCCACAGTGTGAGGAGATGTCCGAGACGAAGATATCCTAAACATAGGACTTCAGAAAGTACAAAAGATGAGAGTATTTTTGAAGAGCTACAATAATTGATTTCAGAGACTATTCAAGGAGATCACATCAAGAAATATCTGTACCACAGAGAAAATCTATACATACAAGGACTATTGCAAGAACTGAAGAGACCAGGTGAAGACAAGACATTCCTTTGGTCTCTTTAAGTTATTAAATATAGTGGTAGGCTCAGATAGGGTTAGTTTAGATGGAGGACATTTTTACTTGGACTTTCTCACAACGGACAAGCACCTTTACTTACTTTTAGACAGGTAGGGTATTCCCACTAGTAATAGGAAAAGTTAGGCCAAGGTCCCAATGAGAAAGAGGGGTTTTCATTGCGCGCACCATATTGATGACTGGGGGGACGGCAATGTTGACGCAATGTTGCAATTTAGCGTGTATCTAGTTTAGATAAGAAGGAAGGGATAAGTGTTACTTTTGGTTTTACTTTGTGTTTAAATTGATACATTTTAGATTCACATGCACGCAGCAAGATAATATCAAATCTGCTGATGCAATATATATTCAATGAAGGTGTGTGGTGTGCCTCGAGTGCCTACAGTTGGGCAGCGAGGAGCTTCATATGCGCATGCAAGATAGGAGATTTGTAACAGAGAAATCACTGTGATAGGATGTGGTAGTCTTGAACATACACACACAGACATACATACATGGGGGTCTTTAGGGACATGTGTTTGGGGTACATGGTAAATACACAGATCTGTATGCCGCAAGTCCTGTCATAGCTGGGGATTGTGCCGGCTCAGAAGCTCGGGGAGGTGAGATAAACTCTGTGTAACTGGGAAAACTGGTTGAGCAAAGTTGAAGGTTGTAGAAAGGCATCAGGCAGCTGCGATAATATTAGATGGTCAGCTATGGCTAGGCTCAGGTTTTTACGACTTGGTACTATTGTGGAGAGGAGATGCAAACTTTTTAGTACATGGGAGCCTGTTATTCAAGTCTCGGGAGGATATCTCAGAGGCAACGTGCTCGCCTTGGAAGCAAGACGACGCAGAGCAACACAGGTTTGATCCCTGGGTACGCGCTTATTGTGTAGTAAGTGCCTTATGAATAACGTATCTTATCATATGATCATATCATTGTCCAGGGAAGTCCGGCCATCTGGTAGAGTTTGCTTGGGACTGAGTAATAAACCCTAGCAGGGGATGTTTAAGGGCAGAATGAATAAATGCTTTATGGGTTTTGATCAGGTTCTCAGGATGTGCCCAGAGGCCATGTATGTTGAATTGGTAGTCATAAAGATTAGTGTCAAATTAGGACACCTGCAAGTCTGGGAGGATAAGATATTCATCACCAGTTGAAACAGAACTTTTTTGTGTCTCTCCCTCATGTTGTTGAAGCGTCCTTGCAAAGACCATGTGCATCATGTTCGGAGTTAGAGGTCTCCGGCCAGTTGGTACTTCTAATTAATTATGTTTGTTTCCTGAATGTGTAACTATGGGACAACATCAAGACCTACCACGGAAAGATCCCAAAAAGGGGTGTGCTGTAAATATGAGCTGATACAAATATATGGTAAAAGGGGATGATAGTTAAATAAATGTGTCCAATGAGAGTGTGGGAATTAAAGGAGATTAATTGCATTTCTTTGTATAGGTTTGGCCAATCAGGTGTGGGGGGATGATTTCTAATAAAATATGTGGGAGTGTTTTAACTGTTGCAAAATGTAAACAGTGTGTAAACTTGTGTGGTTCAAGGAGACTCAGGTTAGTTTGATCCCACGGCGTCATCAAGCTCCTCCCTGCTATTTGTACAATAAACTTGCATTACGGACAAACGTGCATCGCTTCTTAAGATGTGGGCCTACTTTGGGTTACGGTGATCGGAGGTCCATCCACACATTTACCAACCCTGGGTGGGCCTCAGGTTTTCCGAGACGTTGGGGGTTTCCTGTCCAGACAATGCGGCCCTTCCCTGGGGGTACCAGTCTTCCATGCATGATAAAAAAGAGAGGTCTACAGGCGCCATATTGGTTAGAGGCCTGTCTGCTCCCCGGAGGCATGGTGCTGTGATCCAGCTGTGCATGGAAAATTGAAGGAACGCCACTTTGGAATGCTTCAGTGACAATTTTCATGTGAGTGCACTTTGATGGGCAAACTAAGAGGGTAATAGGGGAAAAAGAGGGGTTTTCTTTGATTTAAGGGTTTTGGTAAAGTAGGAGTATATGTGTAGAGCTAGACGAGGTTAGGTGGGTTAAATGGGTGAGTGTTTTGGAGGAGTGAATGAACTGTTTCAAGTCTGAAGTCTTTTTCTACATGTTTTACCTAGTTTGTTATTTTAGAGGTTTGAGGTGGTATACCCACCAGCAAGTCCATTGTGAGGTTGCCCTGATACCCTTTCGGGGTGAGGTAGCATCTTTATAGTAAGTCCACCCGTAGTTACCTTTCTGGAGTTTACCCGTGGCACATTTCATTCTGTATTGACTGTGTGGATAGAGCCTGTGCCTCGCTTTCTTGGTTAGTCAAAGTAGTGAAAGGTATCTTCCTGTCGTCAGGGAAAGACAGCATTGCAGTCCGAAATGCTGTATTAGTGATGAAAAGAGAGAGAAAGCGGTGTTGTAGTGAAAAGTATCGCACTGCGCTACTTTGTACTCGAGTGAAGGAAATTTATTGAAGAAGTACAAGAGGATTTGGGCCGCCATTGTGTTTTTTTGATAATATGCTGTCTGTTCTGTAAGAGTGGAAAGTATGATTATAGTGAATAGTTAAGTGAGGTGATTGTGGTGAAAGCGAACAAGGTGAGTGATTGTGGGGAAGATTAAGGAATTGGGAATGGGAAAAAAGGAGTTCCTTCGGTTGGAATTCTATGCCGCGGGTTCGGTTTCTGTGTTTTAAGTAATTAATTTTGAAGTGAAATTGTTAAGTTATACTGCTTTGGAGTATGGAAACTCCACTGAATCACTTGTGTCAGGTACTTCCTGGCTATAAGGTAAAGATTTTGAAGTACCATTGCGAATGGATGCGGAAAACTAAGGGTAAAATGCTCAAGTCATGTTCTACTGAAGGGACCTATGTTAAGGGGATGTAGAAAACCTGTTTACTTCCTTAGTCACTAGGCACAAGGGTTCGAAGTTAGAGAATTGTTTAAATATCTTAGAGTTATTGAGAATGTATGAGAAGGGCAGGAAGGCACAAAATGTTAAAGTTGCAGGGGAAGGGTTGAAAAAGGAGGGTACAGGAATTCCTTTCACACCACCCCCATATGGATGCTATCCTTTATCGCCCGCAGAGGAATATACCGACCCTGAGTTTGAACCTCATTTTCTTCAGCGGCCACTCCAGTGGTTTCGAGACGGACACCTCCATCAGCTACGATTCCTAAAAAATGGGATACTGAGGAAAGTGGAAGGGTAACTCCTTCAATGGTAAGGGCTGTAAAAAGGTTGAGAACGGAGGGTGGAAAGGGAATAACTCCCCCAACTGCTAGGTTAGCAGAGAGATTAAGGATGGAGGGGTGAGGGAGAGTAAGAGCGTCAACCGAAAGACTGGATGAAGGGCTTAGAATGGGCGAAAAAGGGCAGACTGTGCCTTTTACCACTAGTATAGAGAATAGGCTGTGAACGGCAGTGGAAAAGCAGGAGCAGAAATAATTGGCAGAAGCACTGAGGCTAGCGGAGGAAGAGGTAGTGCTGTTATGACAGCAGAGAAGTGAAAAGCGGGACGAAGTGAATAGGCGGGTAATGGACGTAGAAGAAGGCAGGTGGAGGCCTGGACAAGTTCTTGTTAGATTGGATAGGTCAGTTATCAAGGAGGTCAATGTAGACCTTGAGGACGAAAGTGTTGTTATGGGCACAGGATTTGAGCAAGGAGAACGGGAACTGCAACCTAGAGGTAGTGCCAAGTATGTTTCTGTGCCTATAGAAACACCGGGGGATGTGATAATAGAAGTAGGAGACGAGAATGAATGGGAATCAGATGTTGAGCAGGGAGAACAGTGTGTAGTAGCCTAGCCCCACCTCCTGTTCCAGTAGCAGCAACAGAGATCACACCATGGAGTCGTTGAACATGCTGTGGTACTCGTGTGGCCGTAGTGAGCAGCAGGCGAAAGACTGGGAGAACCCCAGTAAAGGCGAGTGTGACTCAATTTCCATTGCTCCACAAGAGTCAGGGAAAGGCGTATTATGTCCCGTGGTCACACATGGACCAGAATAATTTATTGAAGACACGCACTTCACTCACTGCAGGGGTGGGGAAGTGGATTTATGCATTAGAAAAGCACACTGCTGGTATTATGTTAGCTATAGGGTACATGAAAAGCTTATTCACAGCTCTAATATGGGAACAGTTAGATGTGCTTTGGAGGCCAATCGGGGTATCCGGGAGTTCAGTTGAATACGAACACCCATGACAGAGCAACATTCAATAATTACAGGGTACAAGTAAGGGGGGCCCTGCTGGTCTGCAGATATGCCAGATATACATTCTATTTTGGCTAAAACAATGACATAGGAGGACAATCCTGCCTCACATATCCAGTTAATTCATGAGATGTGGAGGGCAGAGACGGGAGAAACGTAGGAAAATAATGTGGCTATTTTTTTACCATATGCTAAAAAGGGGGCTTCCCAAAGAAGTCCAGCATAATCTGGATAAAGTAGTAGGGGTGGAGTTGGCTGGAAATTCAGGCACATATGTACATTTTTGTAAGGTGAGGCAAGAGAAGGAAAAGGAGAGCGTTGAGCAGGCACAAAAGGCAGAGTCCAATCTTGTTCAGAAAAAGCTAGCAAAGATCTGTTTTGTGGGAGTGGTGATTACCAGCTCATCAGAGGAACAGCAGGGACAATCAGGATACCATGGACATATTGAATCAGGTATGGCACAAGGTCGGATGGACGGGTATGCTCATGGTCAAAGGCCAGTGGGATGGTTTCTGAGGGGTAGTGGAGGATTTTCATGAGTACGTGGGTCATTTGGCCGGGTTCCGAGGAATGGGGCCCTGGTTTAACAGGCCGACAGGAAGTAACTATGGAGGGTTGTATGGGATCCAGTGTTGGCTGTGTTGAAGGATGGGACACGTGTCACCAGATTGTCAGAGCAGGCCACAGGATTTCAATGTAGGTGCCCAGCAAATAAAACAAATGATCATGCCATATGCCGCAGGTTCTGTGCAATTGCAGCAGATGTGGGTTGAACAGAACCAGGCATCTGGGGCTGCACAGACCTATGCATTTCAACTGACTGTGCCAGCACAATTACCGGTACAGGCATGAGAGAAAAACCCTTTACCCCTGGGAACGGTTACTCACTACACTGGAACAAGTGTTTTTGGAGGCAATCCTTTCAATCTCCCCGGTGCTAACAGGTACAGGGATTAGGACAGCCCACAGTGGTCTCTGATGTGTCCAGCCCTGTCTGTTACTGCCGATCCAGATGAGGAACCCTGGATAGTTGTAAAGGTAGGTGACCGAACTTTTTCATTTATGGTCGATAGAGGGGCTACAAAATCTTGCATCAAGGAAGGTGATTTCCCCTTTTTAGGCAAAATGATGGAAACACTGGGATTCTCTGGGGCTATCCTGTTGGTTCTTTGTGACCTTATACAAGGATAAGTAGAGACTAAAGTGCCCACTCACTCCTAACACTTCTACAAACCAAGTGCCTACACAATCATACAGGTAAGATGGGCGCAGTTAACAGATTCACCTCCTTCACATTTCGTGGTTACTGTGGCCATGGTAAGGCTATGATCTCAAGAGGGATGTGAACGTGGTTCAGTAGCAACCCAAACAGCGAAGTATAACCGTTCAAAATAAATGAATGTCCAACCAAAGTCCTATGAACATATATACACCATGTACAATAATAACCAGAAAACACTTCAAAAACCACCTCTTCAGAAAAAACACAGAATATGTAAGATAGCAAGATGCAGCACACTGGGGAATGAGACAGTGGGAGAAAAGGCAATAAAAATGACAGTGTTTAAAGAATATGTAGAATATGTTCATGAGTTAAAAAAAAAATGGATTGATTTGACCTAGCCAGTCTCTATGGCTCAAAATGGACCAGGGGGCAGTTGTCAAACAATAATACCTTTTGCAGTGTCTTGGCCGGTCGACAATGGTGGACCAGGCTTCTCAGCGCTGTCTCAGCAGTCGAGGTTCAAAAGCGGATGGTCTGATGACGAGGTGCTCAAGTGAGAGATTTTGATGCAGCTCAAAAAGATGCGGTTCGGTCGTTGACTCGATCAGAAATTAATATGCTGGTAGTGCGAATGGCAGTTCGAGCAATGCAAATGCAGTGACACTTCTCTGTTCGAGCAGAGGGAACAACGCTCTTTAGCTTGCACAGTGCAGCAGCAAACATGTACTAAAGGGCGGTCTGCAGTTTGAAAAGTGATACATTCCAAATTTAGCTGAAAAGGGTCCTAGTGGTTTGATGTGGGTTAAGCATGCTTGAACCTCGGCCTGCAGCGGTTCAACAGTGAAATGGCTGGAATGCTGGCAGTGTTGGTTCTCAGGAGCTAGGAGTCCCACTTCAGGGTCTCAGGGACAAGATTAGTCTCTTTCTCAGGTTCCCAAACATGGGGGGCTGGAACACACCTTCCAGGGGTCCTTTAACATGGTGAGGTCCTGGGCAGCAGTATGGCTGGTCTTGTTCCAGCAGCAGGTTCACCAACAACAGTCCCTGATGATGGTTAGGGGACAGAGTTTTCCTCTGCCTTGGAACACCTGTCTTCACCTCACAACCTGATGACCTTTGAATGGACTACTCTGTCAAGAGGGTCCAACAAAATCTTTCTTAAGGTTTGAAGTCTAAAAGATGATTCAAAGAAGTGGTGGGAAAACCTTTTTTTTTTTTTAAAGCAAAAGCCCTCTGGTGATTTGGCTAAAGCTAGCCTGTTTTAGGGGTCCAACCCTTGTTCTTGAAACAAGTAAACTTCACACCCAAAGTGCTTTGTGCTATAGAAAGTGGAGGGGACAGGAAGGAAATATAGGGACAGGGAGAAACAAGATGGTGGAACATTCCTCCACCTGCACAGGGTTTCCTGTGTCTACATGAACCCTCCCCCGTGCCCTTCTAAATAGAATCAAAGAATTGCAGCACTCTGGTGTGAGGCCTAGCCCTTTGTGAATGTGTATACCCTTTGATTCCGGTTCCCAGTACAACTTCCTATGGAGTGGCTGTCTCTCTGACGAGGGGTTATCTGCCCTCACAAAGGAACAAAGAGAGGCAATCCACTAAGGTTGCAGTCTTGCCAGCAGTGGCAGGTTCCAGCCTGTCTGGGGCAAATACATATAACCCTTCCACAGCTGAACTGGGCTCAAAGGGCTGGCACATGTGTAATATCAAATTGCTGTGGCTGTAATAATTATGAGAATACCATTCACCATACCATAACTCAGATATAGCTCATATTTAGAGATGCATTTGACACTAAGAGGGTAGATTCAGAATTCTTGGGTTTGGGTAAAAGGGTGCATGTCCTAAATGCAGCTCTTGCATTGCAGAGACCTGGCTGTCACTGCAGCTGTCAAATGGGACACCTGTGACTTCTGAACCTGTTCTGAGCCACAGGTCAGGATACTGATGCAGCAGGGCATAGGTACACAGTATGCCTTTGGTATGGAGCTTTGTTAAAGGGGAATTTGATTAGCAGATTTCCCTTTCAGAGATGGAATTACCAGAATCATTTTATTATTTAATAAAATCAAAACAGCCATGCCTTCAATACCCTTGCCAGAGGGCAATTCCTCACACCTACATTTTGCCAAGTCTCTGAGATTTCTGTGTACAATATTGGCACATATTCTATGTGTTTTGACATGGGTTCCATCTTGGGATCGTAAAGGA
This sequence comes from Ambystoma mexicanum, assembly GCF_040938575.1. Classification (NCBI taxonomy): domain Eukaryota; kingdom Metazoa; phylum Chordata; class Amphibia; order Caudata; family Ambystomatidae; genus Ambystoma; species Ambystoma mexicanum. Next base: position 1,361,501,944 of record NC_090930.1, on the reverse strand, counting down.
TGTTCTGCCACAATTGTCCAGTAGTGCCACTGTTTATTTTATTTTTATTTTATTGTTAATTTATAACGTGCTTAATAGCAGTGAGTGGTTTCTAAAAGCGGGATCGGGATTTGGACCTGTGTTGCGCTGGGTTGTCTTGCTTCCATGACAAACACGTTGCCCCTGAGCTATCCTTCCTTCCTTCCTTCCTTACTGTTCGTGAGTATATGTTGGTGAGTATATGGCTCTCTTGGGTAGCCAATAAGTGTTATATTATGTGACGATTCACAGGATCTTGTCACTTCTCCCCAGAGGGGAGGCCTTCCCTGTGAGGCTAGTAAGGTGAGCCTGCTACACAACAATCCCTCTAGGGGTGGTGGAATGCAGGACCTCACAGGGAGAGGCTCCACTCATGCGGACAAGGACTCCCATTACATGATGAAACTCCCTAACCCCCTTTCCTTTGAGACCACGGAATCCTCTAAATCTTCCAAGAACCAACCCGAGAAGACTACTGTTTGTTATTATAATACTCATTCCTTTCCTTATATAAGACATGACAATACCAACACGAGGAGGAACATACAGAGTGATCATGAGTTATCTCCCAAAAGTACTGAGAAGAGGAATATTGAAGGAGTGATGCAAACTACTCCTTTTCCAAGTCTATTTTATTTATTTGTTGAGCATCTGTACTAGACAGTACAAAGAAGAGGTGACCCCAAGGAAGAATGAAGAATACCCCATTGATACAGAAGAAGGACTCTGGGGGGGACCCAGCTACATGACATAAAAAGCAAGAAGAGACTTAGTGAGAAATGAACCTGGTGTGAAGCCTGTCAAGCCCAGGAGATTCAAACCTGGGAAGAAGGAAGTGAGCAGGAGAAGCTAGTCCTCAGTCGTGAGGACATCGTGGAAGGCTCGGAAGAACCATTTGCCGTGGAGCGGAGACACGACCTGCAGAGGCGTAGCCAGGATTGTCTAACACGTGGGGCCTGAAGCTGATTTAGTTGGGCCCACCGCAGTGATATTAACTTCTGCAAATGCCCACACAGCACTGCTGAATGGCCCTTTACAGATTTCTGCTGGGCCTTGCCCCTCAGGCCCTACCCTGTCTATACCTCTGCCTACCTGTGCAGAAGCTGGAGAAAGGCCAACAATCGCGTTACCTCAGGGAGTCGGACTATGTGCACCTTCAACTACGCTGACACCAAAAGGCCCAGTACGCCGCAGAGCCAACGCATTGCAGCAGAGAGAGATCCCAAGAGAATTCAATGAGAAGATGCGAGACCGATACCCCGGGAAGAGCCGGTGATGTGCTCCCACGAGTAAGAAGGTAACAGGAGTTACGGGGGATCCGGTAGGGATTTGTGCAATAGTGAAGAGTACTTCGGGAGTAATGTCCTTCGTCACATTAATTACCAAAAAGCCATCATCTCAGGAGTAATCTCTCTCATCTCAGTAATTACCAAGAGAGTACCAGGAGTGAAGAGTAAATTGGGACTAATCTCCCTTGTTAATATGATAGCAACCTCGTCTGTTTCCTCCACCCTCCCATTACTGTTTTTTTCCTCCCCACCACCCCTCCAGCACTATCTGAAATGTCGTCAGGCCTAGTATGATAGTCGCTTGTTTTGTTCCTCCCCTCCCTTTCTGCACCCCTCTCCCTCACCTTTTGTTTTTCTCCGGCTCTACCAGAAATGTCGTCAGGCCTAGTACGATAGTCGCCTGTCTGTTTCCATTTCCTTCCCACTCTTCCCCTCCCTTCCTTATCTATGTCTTAGCTCTTGCACTATCTGAAATGTCGTCAGGTCGAGTACGATAGTTAATTTCACATCCTTACTGTTCATGGCCTGTAAGAATGTGGTTGTATTTTCCCTTGTTCCCTCTCTTGCCTTGAAGCGTTTTGAAACACATTGTGTATAGGTGCTATATAAATAAATAAACAATCATATTAAAGTAATTGCCCAAGGGATATCAAGAACAAAAGTCCCCATCAGAGTGGTGGAATCGATGGCCAAAACCAGAGATATTATGGGAGTGATCTCCCTTGTTACAATAGACACAATAGACCACAAGGAGAAAATCCAGGAATATATTTATATATTGTCACCATATGAAGAATAAAGTTCTTTGACAGAGATCCTTAGCCTGTGTGTTTGAGTGGTGATTGATATTCGAGGAGGAGTGCTGCCATGAGCTGAATAGAATCAGCTTCTTTCTTTTTATATATATAGTACAGCTCGCAGTAGCGGCCATGTAGTTATGGTTAAGTTGCTCATCTCATGGGAAGACCTCTTTTTGGGCGGCTTATAATTTTGCTCCCCCTGGACGAATCCTCACCAAGCTGTGCAAAAAAAGTAAATGGCCCACTCTGAATTTTTCTGGTGAGGTTTCGTGGAGGGGGGGCAAAGTTGTAGGGGGTCCCTAAAAACGTTTTTTCCCATAGACTGAATAGAGAAAAACTTTGCGCAGACCTAAAGGATTTTCACCAAGTTTGTGGCAGGAGCGGTGGCTTGGTCCCGAAAGCGTGCTTTTGTAAATTTGGTCCAGTACTTTCTTTAAAAACAGCTAAAATGTACGCCTCTAAAAAATAGTGATATCTGGTTCCGTTCTGCAGTCCCATTTCCTTGTTCGCTCTGCGGTCCAACTTCTCATTGGCCTGGAGTGTGGCGTGATGTCGGCAAACTTTGGACGCACCCGCTGGTTGGCTGGAGGGAAGCGTGATGTGCGTCATGCCATGTTCTATCCGTGGACAGTGTGGTGCCGAAAGTGTCTGGCAAACATACTTTACTCCATGTGGTGATGGGAAGAAGGGATGGTAAGGTTGGGGGAGTGAGAAATGGTTCATCTGATATATCTCATTAGGTGGAAGAAAACGGTGGTGTGCCTGCAGTATCCATGCGTACTGCGCCAATTCACGGGTACCTCCAGAGGCCAGTACCTTGTGTGGAGAATGCAGGCAGCCTTCATTATGGCACGATAGCTCGTGCAGTGACCTCTTTCCGTGGTGACTGGTGCCAGGTCAATTGCAGAAGGGGAGTGCATTGCACATGAAATTCATATTTGAACATAGCGTGTACTGTGGTGTGTTGCGTGTGGTAAGCCCGTAGCCCCTTACATGCATGGCTGGAGGCCTTGCACCGACAACTTTGTGCCCTGGTTGCAAGTAGGTTTGACATTGTTGTCTTGTGTGTGTGTGTGGTTTGTCAACATTGCATACATTGTTGATTCAATGTGTGTGGTGATTGTTAGCACATCCTACAGTGTTTACTCCATGGCTGGAGCTCAGGGAGTAAACACTCCTGCAGTGTGTCAACTGGGTGCAATGTTCAAATGCTGTGTGCATAGAAGTGGATAGGGTTCAACTGCATATTTTATCGTCTTGGGTAGTGTCCATTGTGCGGAGTGCTGACTACTGTACTGCACTATGAAGTATTGGTTTTGTGCACTTAATAGAGTGCTGGGAGCAGGGCCACTGTTGTGAAGATTTTATGGTACGGTTTGGCAGTAACGCCATAGTATGGGAATGAAAGTGGGTAGGGGTGCCAGAGACTCTGCTATCTTTGTAGATTCTGCTAACTGTTTATGTATATGTTTGTTTGTATACTTATATTGCGCCGAAAGCCCTTGGGCATTATGGTGCGGAAGTTGGGTAGGAGTGCCAATGGCTGTTGTACGTTTGCGGATTGTGGTACTTGGTCACATGTTCGCATGCATGGCTGCATTACATTGCGGTAGGTGTGGCCAAGGCCTAGACTCTTAGGTTAATGGCCAAAGGCAGTAGGCCGTAGGCCATGCACCCAAGAGCCTAGGCCTGGTCCACACCCATCGCAGTCATGCAGTTTTCACTCTGCATCTCTCAGAGGGTGGCGACATTTAAGAATGGTTGTGGAGCACATTTTAGACTTGGTAGCGCACCAGAAGTGAGCTGACATATGTATATTGTTGGTTCCATGGGTGAGGTGATTGTTAGAATATCCTACAGTTCTTGGTGTATGGCTGGAGATGCTGCAGTGACCAGTCTTGCAGTGCGTGCAGTGTTGGAATACTCTCAGTATAGAAGAGGGTAGGGTTGAACTTGATCTTCTATGTGCTTGGGTACTCTCCTTTGTGCAAATTGCTGGGAGACGGCCCAATGTTGTGAAGATTTTGTGGTTTGGTTGGCATTATTGGTGAGGTTAAGTGCATGTGGAGGGGGACTGAAGTGAGAGAGGAGGGTTAGAAGGTGAAGGAGGAGGAGGATTCAATGGAGAAGAAGGAAGTGGAAAGAAGCTGGGGGGGTGAATGGAAGAGGTAGGATTTTAGAGTCTTGCAAAATGAGGGGTAGGTGGTAGTAGAGTGGATTGGGAGGGGAAGACGGTTCCAATGGAAAGGAGCAAGACGTTGGAAGGAGCGGAAGCGGGAAAGGGCACAGGGTGGAGGAGGGGAAAGAAGGAAGGGATCTGCAAATCAGAGAGAACGAGGACGGGTGTAGAAAGTGAGGCGGGAGGATAGATAGGGAGGGGCAAGACAATAGAGGGCTTTGAAGACTAAACAGAGGAAGTAAAATTTAAGCTGGGAGTGAAAAGGGAGCCATCCTAGTGAGTCAAGGGATATGCACAGGTATGCCATGCAAAGAGGCATTGCTGCTAATTTTGGGTTGGAAGGAGTAGAGGCTTTGTGGGGCAGTCTCTGAGTGCAGATTCGGCGGTTCACCTTTGCAGATATGCGGCCTCTTTCACTACTGTTGATGTTGTCGTGGTGCATTACGGAGGACTACATTTGGGTTACATGTCGTGTGGACGTTTGCTCCGTCACCTGAAGAAGTTGATGAATGCGGTGATGCAGATTTTCCCACTGCCAAGGTGATTTTCTCATGCATACCACCAAGAGGAGTATGAGACTATTCCGGTGTCATTTGTCCCCAGCCAGAGCTCAGAAGGTGTCTTATAAACAGAAGCATGTGTGAATTTATGTGCACTGATGGGATGTTCTCCACCCACTATGAGATCATGAATTCGGAATTGGCAATGCTATTTTCTTTTACACTGTGCAAGAAGCATTGACCAGAATTCTGTAAAAATGTAAGGCGGAGAAGAAAACAGCAGCTCATATAAAGAGAAAAAACAAAAAAGGTTCTTTGCAAGCACATAAAAACACAAGAAGAAAAACTCTTTTCTGAGCCACCACTAAAGACCAAATCCCATACCCTGTTTCAACTTTCTTGTCCCCTCCCATTCCTAGCATGATAACTCTGTGGACTATGCTGTAGTTACAGGATTATACGTGTCACATCCAGGCCTTCTCAGGATGACAGCCATGGCAATGGGACTATGGAGGCTAAGGCATTGCTCAATAAGGTTTTGGGTTGTGGTGTGTACACAAAAACTGTGGCAGAAGGTCTGTTTGTACAGAGAAATGCAGAAGCCTATGGTTGAAGTGTGCAAGGTAAGGGGCAGGCATCCTGTTTGTAAGCATGCACTGCATGGGGTAGTTTTACGTTGCTAAGATACATTCAAAGCTGCTTTTGTGCGATATTTTAACGAATTTTGTAGGAAATGGGGTAGTGCGGAAAAAAATTCTGTGAACTGTGCACGGTTAATGGCAGGCATCCTGTTTTTATGCATGCAATGTGTGTACTTGGTTTAGGTTCCTAAAATATATTCAGTGCTTATGAGGGGATAGGTTAGTGCGGAAAAGAAATTGTAGCATTGTCGGAAGGAAAGAAGAGAGTTCCTGTTTGGATACTAAAATGGCTGATATGGGTAAATGAAAACGTTGAAAGCATATACCATTTAAGTGGCATTGGATTGGTAGGTGATGGGAGAAAAAACAGTATGTTTTTTAAGTATGTTATGGACGTTCAGTGGCAGATACCGTGCTCAGAGGCACTTATAACAGAGTTGTAAACATATTGTACAAAAAGTATTCATACCTCTACTTTGTGGTTATGGGTGCCCAGGTGGATGAATGTGGATTCAGAAATCTTGGATAGTTTTACTGAACTTTCTACTGGAGGTGCTTTCAATTTACACGACACTTGCAGTCTGAATGTGTAACGGTACATATGAAGTGTTGTACAGAACTGACAGTGTTAGATGCTGACATCTTGGCTGTGATTGGTGGATGCGTGTGTGACTATTTAACAGTACCGAATGAGGTAGTGCTGGACAAAAAAATAGTGGAAAGGGAAGAAGAACTGCTCCTGCTTTACTGGGGTGATGCCCTCATGGTACTTGGGGAAGCGCACGTGCCACAGTCTGCGCTTCACAGCATGCTCGCCAATGGGAATGGGACTGTGGGGATTATCCAATCAGGTACTAAGGGTGTGGTTCACAGGAAGGGGCGGTAATACTGTTTTTCATTACTCTGCATAGTGAGGCGGCTGACATGGCAAGACGCACGGTGTTGATTTTGGGTGATGCCTTTGTGGTATATCTGCACAGGTATGCCCAGGAAAGAGACTTTGATGGCGATTTCAGTTTGGAAGGAGTGGAGGCATTGTGGTGCGCTCTCGATGCCCACAGTTTCGGCGCTATTCTTGCACTTTGCAGAGAAGAGGCCAGTTTCAGTACTTTTCATGTTGTCGTTGTGCATTATGGCAGCATGCATTTGGATTACGTGGCTTGTTCACATTTGTTCCATCAACTGAAGAGGTTGATGAATGCAGTGAAGAGGCTTTTTCCCACTGCCCAGGTGATTTTCTCAGCCATACCACCAAGAAGAGTATGGGACTATCGTAATGTATATTGTTCTCAGCCAGAGGTTGGAAGGTGTCTCATCAACAGAACCATGTGCGATTTATTGTCCGCTTGTGGGATGTTCTTCTGCAACAATTACATCATTAATTTTCTAAATGCAGAGTTTTTCCATGCAAATGGCATTTCTTTGTCCAGCATTGGTGATGCTCTTTTGTTTGTCCATCTACAGGATGTGTTGAAGAGTTTACGGTAAGAATGTGAGGAGGAGGAGAAAACACAAAACACTATAAAAAACGAAAAAGAGGTGTTTCTCTTGAAGCACCATAAAAAAAAGGATCTTTTCTGAGCCACAACTAACGACGAAATACCCTACCCTGGTTGCAATTTATTCCCCCATGCCCGCACACAGCACAAAAGCCACATCCAGGGCTTTTGAGGATGGCGGGCATGGAAATGGGACTGTGGAGGCTAAGGGATTGCGCACTAACGTTTCTGGGTGTGGTGGCTACGCAGAGGACTGTTGTACAGAACTGATAGTGTTACATGGAGAGCTCTATAATGTGATTGGTGGATATGTGTGCGACTTTTTAACAGTACCCAATGAGGGCGTTCTGGAAAGAAGATAATGGAAAGAGAAGAAGGACTGTTCCTGCTTTACTGAGCCGCGGCACTCGCAGTACTTGGGGAAGCGCATGTGCCACATCTTACCGTTTTCAGTATGCTGCCCATGGGAATCTGACAGTGGGGATTATTGGTACTGAGGGTGTGGTTCACAGGAAGGGATGTTAATACTTTTCACCATTACTGTGCGTAGTGAGCCGGGCTGACATGGTTGACATTACTTGCAAAGGTAATGTAGCATAGCAGAATTGCTCCGCAAATCAATTACAGCTCAAAGCTATGTGGCCCGCTACTCTGATCTGAAAAGCTACAAACAGAATGCAGAGCAGCTCTGCGGTGTGGCCTTTTGTAGGGCTGCTGTGGAGACCTTGCACCCGGAAAAGAGACGTACATCGTTCAAACACATACATACATGTGCAATGGCACATTGTGGGATATTTGTAAGTGTGTATTTTTCCCAATAACACTCTGTAGATTGCAGAACACTGTACTTTCCTGCTGTCCGTGGGTCCAGATCATGTCTGCGAAATAAGGGCCCACGTGCATCGTCGGTGCGGTCGCATGGTGACATCGCAAATGTTCTTGATTGGAACGGCATGCACGCAGGACACGTTTTGGGTGGAATACTTTGTACGCATGTGCGCAGGTGTCCCATGCACACCTTTGGAATATCTGGACTGATGAATAGTGTGCCACACGTGCACCAACCATTTTGGGACAAGTATAATGTTGCTACCCTTCAAGATGGGGTTGTGCTTCATGTCTGTGCCACCTACACTGTTTCTACGCATTGCATGCCATTGCCGCCCCTCTAATTTGAACAGCAAACTGTATGTCTTTGCTAAGCACTTATGTCACTAAGTCATGTACTTTTGTCTGTTTCTCGCAAGCACTTATGTAACTAAGTAAGCTTTCTTAACAGCGTTGCGATGCCCGAGGGCAGTTGTGCGCTTTACAAATGTAAATAAATAAAAAATAAATTGATACTGGCATTTAGTGCAACAAGGTATGTGTATGTTGAAGCAGACCCCGGAAGCTGAACAAGCTGGATGTTTGTAGGATATAGCATGTGGGATGTTTATGTGTACAGCTACCTGTAGGATGTGGGTGGACGCCTCAAACTACTTAACGTTCATCACAAGTTTCTTTGCATATGCTGCACCAGGGCGGTGTTACCAGGAGACAGAGGAAGAGATACGCATGCGCATACTTGTGCAACGGACTAACGTCTGCTCCCACAACTAATTATAGATGATTCACAAGATGCGGACATGCGGTTCGTACTGGTGTCGTAGGGATGCCGCCATTGTGATTGCAGACAGGCTAGGCAGGACACCTTCCTTTTGCTTAATTGCGGTCCTTCCTACCAATACTGTGCGCCACTGAGTCATAACGGGATTTTAAAAACAAAGGAAAAGCCACATATACACTCACCAACAATTTACATATCAACCTTTATTTCCACACATTCATACATACTATTAGGAAAGGGAAAGGGTAGCAGAAGTGGATACATATTGTGGGGAATTCGGGATCTGTACAAGTTGGTTGTGAGGGGAGGAAGGGATTGAGGTATCATCGTAACGTCTCTGATCACACGGAATGTGAGGGGATGGCGGGCTTTGAAATGGGGAAGGGGTACATGTGCAGGTCGGGCAGTGGTATTTCATTTTGCCCATTATATGTTCTTGTACGTAATATTTTAAGGCGGCAAAATTGTTCACCAATTCCTCCATTTTGGCTTCCAGGCTGTCCAGTTTGCTATTTATACAGTTTCTTTCCTTTCCTGTGCCCGTATGCTGTTGTGGAAGGGGTGCCGATTGTGCTGCATTGCTTTCCTTTTTAATATGTTCTCTTAAAGAAAAGAAAATCTGTTAGGTGTACATGAAGCAATAGGTATTAAATATTTCACGTTTCAGACTGCAGTCTGTACCAATGGGGTTACTATCTTAAGTAATTTCGTCATGAGGGAAATTCTCTTCCAGCCACTCCAAGGTGTGTGCCATTGCTGCGTAAAAAGAAAAACGGTATGGTTAACTTCTATTTTATACTGCAGCACCTGTGCAATTACCAGACAAACTTTAGTGTGCTTACTATGTTGTAGTGACGTTCTGGTCTTAGTACTTTCCAGTCCTTACTCTGGCCATTCGTTCTTTGTTCCTATGTAAAGCAGAAGTGCAGTAAGATTGTTGAAGGCAGACGTCACTTCTCTTGTTGCTGCATTCTGTTATGGTGCACTCCCTATGCCTTTGTTCTGTTTGCTTCATAAGTACACAGTTTGCAGGCATACTCTATTTCCCCTTGCAATTCACATACATTGTGCGGTTTGCATATGCTCCTTGTGTTAGCTGAATGGTACCACTAAGTACCCTGCCTTTCTGAGCAGGTTGGATGCCACCCGATGTCTGCGACCAGACGCATACTCTGCGACTGCTGTGCGCATTAACATGACGCCAGCAGGTTCAGTATGTTGTATGGTACATCTTTACAAACTAAGGGTATCCTGGTAAAAACCTATGAAACGTTGTTAAATGGACATTATGGTTAAGTTACGCTACTAAAGACCCATAAAATTCAGTGAAAAAACGTTGTTAAAGGGACGTTATGGTTTAGTTGCCCTACTAAAAAGCTATCAAATTCAGTGCAAAATCTTTTTCTACGTGACATTATACTTACTTTGCAAATGTCATTGATGACATCACTGATGACATCACATATCTGTCCCACTTTTTTCGTTCACTGAAATATCTAGGCCAGATGGTTTTGTTCACTGACAGTCAGAATAATAAAATTAAAAAGGTGCTGAATATCTAGATGTTAACTTTGTCATATGTTCTTAAAGTACTTTCCCTAGGGTTTGATCTCAGCTCATGGTGCACATACATGGGGACTCAAACACACAATTCATTTGTATACATGCAGACAAACTTTAATCCTATTAACAATTTCTGATGACGCTGTTACTTTCTTCCTTACTTTAGTTTCCCTGTATGTGCCTCCGATTTGTATGCATTGTGGGTCTTCATGTGTATTGTTTGTAATAGCACATGTGTGTAGTAAGTCTTCAATTATTAGCTAGTTATTACATGTTTCACATTACACAATCACTTCTGACATCTTTTTACCAACATTATAAACACAACCCCTTGTAGGGACTTTTCATAAAAATCTATTTCAAGTGTGATGTCATCAATGACATTTGTGATGTCATCTTTGATGTCATGGGTGTTAGTCCTTGCAGTGCAGATTGGTGGCGCGAATTATGGTTGCTTAGCTTACCATAACTGGTGTTTTTCGTTTTTACTAGTAACCACAATATGAATACATTGTTATTAGTGCAAAGTAAGTATAATGTCACGTAGAAAAATATTTTGCACTGAATTTGATAGCTTTTTAGTAGGTCAACTAAACCATAACGTCCCTTTAGCAATTTTTTTTCACTGAATTTGATAGGTCTTTAGTAGCGCAACTTAACCATAACGTCCCTTTAACAACGTTTTTCACTGAATATATATATACATCACTGAAGAAGAATTGTTTGACATTTAACCAAGCCTAGAGAAGTCCCTGGGAGGAGTTAAAAGGACTTATCTAAGTAATTGCCAAAGACTATTAGATGTCAGCCTTAAGGCCGAACCTGTTGACCAGGAGAAGGAAGTCATTCTCCTGGTTGCCTTTTTTTAGTTTGCTGAATACCTTTTGTTAGTGGTAGGGCCAGAGTAGGATCGTTTTTGAACAGAGGATGGACTCTTTAGTTTGACAACCACCCTGACGACGAGCACCCGAGTTAGAATTCAGTTAGGTAGAGCAATTCCTTTAGTTTTAGGGAAAGAAAGGTAATTTTCATTTTTTGTTGAATAAAAACCTTGAGTTGAAATGCCATCCATTGTCAGACTCTTTCTTCTGACTTACCACAAGTGGTGCAGCACACAATACTCATGTTAATGGAACTAAAATAAATGAAGAACGCAAACATCACAAAACTAAATCCCCATAAAATACACAGGTTGGTGTACAACTGGATTTCCACATCGTAAAATATATCTTAAGGAGTATAAAACATTTATTTACATGTTTTATACAATTACAATAAGCTCCTGTTTGGAACCACTGAGAACAAAAACGTTGTCTCTGTATTTATATGTGATTGAGGCTGTATATTTTCGTTTTTGATATAATCGTGAAAACTGTTTTGTTTCTCTAGGTTACAAATGAGATTGTTCGACAACTCATGGAACAGAATGGATTCTATAACCTGGAGAAGCCTGGGGAATTTACCAACATCGTGGACATACAGTTCTTAGCAGCTATGATACACCCTGGTGGCGGTCGTAATGACATTCCACAGAGACTGAAGAGACAGTTCTCAGTCTTCAACTGTACTCTACCCTCCAATTCATCAATTGACAAGATCTTTGGTACCAAATAATTACAATTGATTATTTTATTATTCAAAAAGTTGCAATGGTTCAGAGTGATTTAATATACAATGTTCATGTTTTAACACCAGGCCGACCCTCTAGGCTCCCTTTTATCTTACCTCAATTCTGCAGTAATGCCCTTGGTTAGGTCTTTCCACCTCCGAATCTTAAAACCACTCCAACCCGCCTGCCCTTGTACTGTCATTGCAGCATGTGATTTGTCAAACTAATGGACCTTGCCTACTGTAAATGGCATAGGTACTACGGTAGCCAGTGCTGGCTGCCAGCAAATGGATAGTTGCCAAAGAGTGACATTTGTTTACTAGCTTGTCCTTACATTCCAATCCCCTCCACATTCTAAGCATAGTGCCTGAAGATGGCAAAGCTGGAACGGCTATTCCTCAGTGAGTACCACAATACCACTAGACCTATGGGGCACTTCTGTAATTAACAATCACAAATGGGTGGCAAGTCAGTGAACATTGAGTCTCTATTCCACTGGGCCACCCTCCTCCCCCCATTTGCTGGTGCCAGGCTATATTTGAATATATGAGATTTTAGCTTCTGTCCCTTCGCCTAGTGTATCTGCCTAAGCACGCAGAGCACTTAACGTTTTATCACGTATATCCACCATTACTGATTTGTCTCTGTTGTCCTGCTGCTTTTAAAACTCTCAATCTCACACTCCATTTGCTGATAGCGATGCCCTCTAACCAGTCTGTCCTGTCTCTTCCTCTTCCTCTTCTTTACCCCCTCGCCCCCGCCCCCTTGGCCGTTGCTCTCAAGACTTTATCATTCTAAGGTAGGCAGGTATTTCCTCTTTCGTTGTTGCCCGCTATGTGTTTACCATCTATTAAGTAATTGGAATGCAGTCATTTAGCAAAGCTGTGAACATCCCATATCCCACCTCCTCTGCCCTTCTAGTTCCTCCCTCAATTCAATAAACGAAATGAGGCCTCATGTCACTGCTATGAACATCCCAGATCCCAGTGTCCTTTGCCTTTTCCCATCCACTGCCGCCCTTAAATCAAGAACCATAATGCGCCTGTGGATATTCTTAATGATACCCATCTCTTTGCTACTCATCTAAATGCTACCCATTCTTCTGTTCTTCTCTCGTTTGCTTCTTTCAGGGACCAAGAATTCAGCCTCTTGGTTACATAATAAAGCAATTGTCCTTTTATAACGCGCTCAATAGCGGAGACCATTTTCCAAACACCTCTGGCCGATTTCTACCTCCTTTTCCTCCTTTGCACACCCTGCTTTAAAGCAAAACAATTAAAAAAATAAATTTCAAATAAACTCACAATCAGTCAGATCATGACAATCGAAATTACTCACAATGCAAGATTGTATTTTTAGCACATTTATCTTTAGTGCTACCTTTTAAGAGTAAAACCACGTGTATAGATGAGAATGAAAAATGTAGTGGAATCTTGGATTAACCTATAAAAATGCATCTTCAAATCTTGAAATGTGATTCTTTCACTTTCAGTTTACTACAAATAATGTGTGTTATACAAAATGCATCCAACATTTCTGTTTTTATAACCGTTTGTCAACATGTGTTTGCTTATTGGTAATATTTGGATAAAAATCATTAATGGCATTCTGGTCAAAAAAAGAAAGAAATGGCCATTTGCGCCGAATTATCTAAAGGATGCACGTGTTTTAATACTTGACTAAAGGCAATTAGCGTCCCACATTTCTGCTTGTGTAATACGGAATGTAACAAACAGGTTGTAGCCCAACCCATATTAAATAAAGATTCTTTCAGTGAAGATGGGAAATAGACCTGTTCCAAATTTTTATTGGACTCCATTGAATAGAATTCTGAACCAAGGCAAGAAAACTCACCACACACATTGAATTTTCATTTTTTTCTGTTCATGCAATAAGGAATAATGCAAAATAAATGTTTCTCCACTTTTTAATTGTGAATTATAGGACATTCATGTCCTGCTTTAAAGACGGCACAGAAACCAGACTGCCTCAATTTTGCTCCAGTGGAAAAACATTTGTGACATACGGAAAGGGGTGCCAGAAAGCTGACTTTGTGGTTGGCATAAGAACTGAAAATGCTGTGGCATAATCGTCCGACACACTAAATGTAATTTTCTTTCCATTACGCCGATGTAATCCAGCAGTGGCTTTTTGAACTAATTTTCTCCCAATCAGGAGTTCTGTACCATGTCATTTAACTGTGTCACTTTCAAAGCTGGGGTGGCGTAGATATCTTTCTTTTTGCAGCATGAGGGAGTTGGGCTACGTTTGGGCTGCTTTCCTGGCCCCTTTGTGCTAAAATGTAGGTTTCCCTTTCTGGATGCTGTTACCATACAAGCAATTCATTTTTGGAGAGGTGAAGTACCACTGCCAGCATAAAAACATTGTCAGTGGTACTGCACTTCTCCAATCTCAATGTGATTTCTTATGAGGACATCTGTATATTTTAAGTGGTACTGCACCTTTCCAATAAAATTAGTTGTGAGGACATCTGTAAGTTGTAGTTCATTTCTTCTGCTCACAACCTTATTCCATGTTTCCATGGCCCTTGTTTGTTTTATTTTTTGGAGAGGAGCAGTACCACTGACAACATACAGATGTCATAAGACATCTCAGTGGGATTTCTTATGAGGACATCTGTATGTTGTCAGTGTTACTGTACCTATCCAATTAAATAAGTTGTTAGGACATAGACACGTTGTACTTTATTGGACAGGTGCAGTGACGCTGACCACTTACAGGTGACCTTTTATGAAATCACATTGAAGACCAAAACTACAATATAGGTCAACTACGACCAGAGGCTACAATTATACATACAACCAGCTGATGTCAATCCCCACTTGAGCCGTTGTGCTGTCCCTCCTCCCACTTGCACTGTCCCTCCTCCTCCCTTGTGCAGTCCTTCCCTTGCGCTGTCCCTCTTCCACACGATTTGTGCTGTCGCTTCTCCCCCTTGTGCCATCGCTTCTCCCCGTTGTGTTGTCGCTCCTTCCTCCCTCTTATTATTGCTCCTTTCACCCTTGCAGTGTTCCTCATCCCTCCCTACCACTGTCCCTCCAGACCGCCTTGCGCAGTCCCCCCTTGTGCTTTCCCTCCTACCCCTTGGCTTTTTCCTCCCACTTGTGATGTCACTCCTCCTCTGTTGCGCTGTTCCTACTCCCCCTTGCACAGTCCCTCTTCTGTACCTTTTGCTGTCCCTCTTTCCCACCTTGCACTGTCCCTCCTTCCCACCTTGCGCTGTCCCTCCTTCCCACCTTGTGCTGACCCTCCTTCCCCTTACCCTGTCCCTCCCTCCCCCTTACGCTGTCACTCCTCCATCCTCTCGCTGTCTCTTCTCCCTCCCATGTGCTGTTACTTCTTTCCGCCTTGCGCTGTCACTCCGTTGGTCTATTGCTCCTTCCGCCTTGTACTCCTTTCCACCTTCAGCTAGTGCTCCTCCCAGTTGTGGTGTTTCTCCACCCTGTTGCACTGTCGCTACTTCCTCTCTCCTTTCCCCTCTAGCGCTGTTGCTCCTTCTGCCGTCTAGAGCTGTCGGCCCACCCACCTATGCACTCTCGATAAGCCCTCCTGTGCTTTTGCTCCACCCTCCATTTGTGCTGTCACTCCTTCATTCAAATGTTGTATAATGCTCCTGTGTACTTTTGCTGGCCTACCTTTCATCTATTTGAGTTGTTTTGTATTATTTCTCATGTTGTCATTTATTTCTTACTTCTCCCCCCACAGTGGAGCACAGTTGTAGGGTATCAAGGGCTATTTAGGTGCGTAAAAGTAGGAACTGAGACAGCAAGTAGAAACATGGGTTGACCGGTGAACAATGGAAGTACTCTATTTGTGTGAATAGTTGATAATATATAGGCTAACTGTATTGAGAAGTAAGGGTACTTCGTTTTTCTGGAAAGCTCTTAATGCAGGCATCGAGGAGGCAGTGTTACAGGGTTGAAGGGTTACTACAGTTATATGACTTATATGCCTATTTAAAGGTCTGTTTGGTTGTTTTTGATTGTGTATTGGGTGTTGGTGTTAGGGAGGAATGTTTCCTCTCTTTGGAAGTGTTCCAAAGATTTCACAATGCAAATATCTCTGTTTCAGGATTGATAAAAGTGGAGGGGCATGAGTTTAAAATATTAGTGCAATATATAACATCTTTGATGGAAAACCGGCTAATAAGAATTCTCTCTACTGCAGCTGTATTGATACAATAGTTACACTAGTGCTGTTTAATATTGGGGATGGGGAAGCCTTAACACCAGCTAAAAGGGATTATAAACTAAGAAGTGTGTCTGACTTCTTTACAGGAACCACAACTGCTGAAAAAAGGTCAGGGCAATCTTTTCGACAGTTTGGGGTCAACCTGGTCTCTAAGAATAGCATACTGGGCGTTTTAAGGAGGGCGTTTTCTTATGGTGCATAGGGAGTGCACATCTGACAGGATTTTAGAATGGATTGAATCCTTCCAGGTATTCCTCATCTTTGATAATTATATTCCAGCTTCAGCTGCTTCAGAAAATGTTTTTCCTCCACAGAGGGCGCTGTGCGGTAGTGTCCATAACTCAATGTCCCTCGAAGGCCTCCGTCTGATGGTCAACGTCATCCGCAGTATATGTAGCACATGCAGCGCCCATTGGCTTCAGACAGCATGGAGGCATTATCTTTCATCACCTTCTTGATCTCTGCTAGCATGAGCTGCAAGTCCAGTTCCGTGGCTGGAGAGTATTCTAGAGTAATTTGGGATTGCAGGGAGTTAATCTGCGCCACCATAAATTGTTGGTTCTTTTTGGAGGTTTTCTGGGCTTACATGAGGCACTTGATGTCCCCCGAGTGGGTTCCACTCTGTTTGGTGGGCATTTTAACCATTCTGTGCCACTGGCGGACCACCCCGTTCTCCAAAGGCAGTGTGGCATAGACCCAGCTTCCAGTATAGTGATGAACAGGCCTAGAGGATCCCTCTCCAGAGTATGTCTCCTATTACTAAGAGCCACTCTGAGCCTCAGGAGAACAAGTGTCGTTGGTAGATGTAAGTGCGATCAATGAGGGACAGTGGGGGATCTTTCTCAAAGGAGATCTCAAGGCTCACGGAGCATTGAAGGTTGAGTAGATTAGTTGCGGTCATCTCTGCTAACTATGGCTGCCTAGTGGTCATTGCGGAGGGACGTCCAGTCCCCAGCGTGGATCCGAGTGTGATGGTATGTACCTACCTTACTAAGGTTCTCATTTGTCAGCCCTGAATGTCCAAAGAATTGCATTCAATCTCCAAAAAAAGACCCTAACTGACCCTGCCACTAAATAAACTAACTTAAGTTAGCAGAATGACTCCCTTCTCCTAAAGTGCTTCTAGTACCAGTCTTTAATATACAATCCGCAAATATAATATGATAGGTTATTTATAACGCGCTTAATACCCAGAGGTTTCTAAGCGTGGACCCGGGGATCCAACCTGTGTTGCTCCGTGTCGTCTCGCTTCCAAGCCCCTCTTTTTTGTATTCATACTTTTTCCCACCCCCAAAACTACTATTCCCATTCCCAACTACATATATAAAGTTTAAAAGGATTTTTTTTCCATAGATGTTTTGGGTTCATCAAAAATTCTATTAATTGTTTTGTATCCAATATAATCACTGCATACCATGTCTACAACCACATTTGAGCTCACTGCACCCTTCATAGAGGAAAAATATAAATTTTCATATCAGTCTTTGTCCCACGCACAAGGGCAGTCCAGCACCAAAATGCTAGGCAATTTTCCTCTGAACAAGATTACCGCCAGCAACTCCAGACACATATTTCGGCCAAAGTGAAGGAGGCCAATGATCCCCTTTGTGGCACCCGTTCAGCACCTGTTGCGCACAATGGAAGCACAGGGCGAAAGCCATTGCTCATGAGGGAAAAATGTTGGGAGGAATACATTCACCACATTCAACAGCTGAGGAATGGTGCAGAGCTCTGTGACCAGACCCATGAGCACACGCTTCCCCTCCTTGCAGCGTGCATATCTGCCTTCCATGTCTCCTCTCTGGGTCCGATAGCCCCAGGGCCCAAGATGAATCAGGCTGGGGGCATGAGTCACTGTGCAGGTCTCGGCCCCTTGCTGCCCGGGCTGGCTCACAGAGAAAACCCACCTGCACGTCGGAAGCGTATGTCTCAAGTCCCAGTCGCCATCTTGGATCACTCTCTGTGTTGTCGTCGGACCCTTGTAATCACCCGTATCAGGCTCAGGAGTTGTCCATGCTAGGACCGGCGCACTTCATGGGGTGTCAGAGGACCCTCATAGAGGAGCCCCGTTGTTGGCCTCCCCTCCTCAGGCAACCCGGGCCTTGCTAGGCCACAGATTCACAGAGGTCTTTTGGGAAGCGTCCTCACTGTGTCCCTGGTAAACTACACCCTGTCCCATCCCAATTGTAATTTTTGGCGGATTTACTGCTGGCTTGTTGCTGGAGGCAAATCCTCCATTTTACCTCCAAAAAGCAGCGGATTTACTGTGCAGTTATTCCGACCAATGGTAAATTTGCCAAAAATCCCCACAGTGTCCTATGGATGAAAAAAAATGGGGATTGACACTGCTCTGCCACCACTTGTAATTCTGGGGTAAACCCACAGGACCCAGTGATGGTAACAATAACTGATTGTGGTGGTAATTTGGCAGATTTACGGACAAATTTGCCACCTAAGTCAGAATGAGGCCCAATAAATGTAGGCAATTTATCATACATGCAGCAAATTTGCCTGTATTGTCTACCATAATGTATAATGACAAGACACTGCTTTCTGGCTTCCATTCACAACTGCTAGATCATGGTACTTGCACACTATAAAGTAAGGGTGAAAGTACATTTGTCGTTTGATCTTGACACAATATGAACTGGTTCACAATAAGTTTCCACAGTTAAATTGCAGAAAGCAACGTCCTTCAATCATATTTCATGACTTGAACAGGGCAATGATACCACAACATGGCCATCCTCCATTTGGCCAGAAAAAGGCCAAGCTAGCCCGAGCAAACTCTTAAAACTCTTTGGTAGATCACCAGTGAAGAGCAACACGCCGCCAGGGGGGTAAATGGTATGGGCTCCCCTGCCAGTTCCTCAATAACTTTATTAATTCCCCACCAAATCTCTATAATATGTGGGCAGGGATATAGAATTGGGTACGCCCTTGTTTTTGTTGGGGGTGGTCAAAGCTGTATAATGGGGAGAGCTATAATGTAGTCCAGGACAAAGACAGATTGATTACCCCTCTCTGTGCCTAGCTGTTTCTTTAGCTGACTCTTTAAATAATAAGCACACATATCTTTTTGGCGTATATTTTTTCACATCACCCAGAAATGCTGGTGGCACCTCACATCACGGGACAGCCGCCGTCAGAACAAGCTACAAGATACTGTAGAGACACCGAAAACAAAAAATAAGTGGGTTTCATCGTGACACCCCCACTCGGTCTTCACCAGCATTTCCAGTTGATGTGAAAGAATATACACCAAAAAGATATGTGTGCTTATCATTTAAAGACTGTAAAATAACACTGGATGCTACAAGCTAAATTCATCAGTGTGCAAGCTCAGAAGTCCCAATAAATATTATATGGACAACAGATTACAAAATCTACAACTGGGGAATGAAATTCAACTTCTTGAATAAATTGCTTTTGTCCTGAAGATGGCCCAATAATCAGATCAAGTGACAACCCATGAGAGGGTGTAGTACACGTTGCAAGGGCCGACGCATATGTCGACCATAAAGGGAATCTAACATGTCTTTCCCTATCTCGTGTGCATAACTGAATAATTGTTATGGTTTTGAAGAAAAGCAAATTAAGTTACCCCATATATGTAGAATAAATGTTGTATGAACGTGGTGAATGATGATTAGAAAATATTTGATTATATATTTTTTATTATGTTTTTATGAAAAAGAAATAAAGAAAACTGTTTTGCAATAAAAGCTGTGTGATATAGAGAAATGCCAAAGTTGATATAGGTGGTCTATCTACCCTATGATAAAGTCGAGTCTGATCATTTAGCCTGTTGTGTAGAAGGGACCGTTAGATATGTGGGCAGGTCCCTGCCAGATGCAAATAACCGTACATGTTGCAACATACATATAGAACAGCTATCCAGCGCTTCTGTAAAAAAAAAAAAAAAAGAAAACTCTTATGCAGACTGTGATCATGGTGTACCCTTTGTACATACTTTAACTGAAGTAGTTTATATTTCTAATTTATTGGCACTTCTTTTGTTTGTCGACAAATAATTAGTTTCTGCGTCTCCTCAATCACAATCCCCAGGCCACACTTTCATGCCTCTTTAACTGTTAAGGTGGGGGTCTCCCCCTAGGTAATCACTGCTGTATAGAAACTGGAATGCAACCTATCCTACCTTCCGTTGAGCTGCTCAGCTCCAGGTGCCGCATGGCCAAGGCTGCACGGAGAATGCCATCTAAGGGACACCAAAAGTGTGCTTCATTTAAAAGGAAACTGAACCTTATTCATTTTCTGTACCAAATAACTGCTCATATATGTATAAGGGGGCCATATAGTAACCAGATGACTGTTTAGAGACTGTGCATATGGGATTCTGCAACTCCTGGTTTAGCAACCATAACGCACAACCTGTGTGCCACTGAAATAGCATTCACTTCTTCTGGGATAATAATTACCTGGTTGTTCTGTGACTTTATAAAAGAACTTGCCCTTCTGTCTCGTTCCTCTACTTGGCCATAGAACTCTTCTATGACTTGCAACATCCCTATAACACACGAAAGGGAGTACTTCATCCTAAATATTACATAGATGCATTTATATAGATATTGAAGAATGTCATGGACTATAAGTAAATAATTAGCAGGCTGTCATACGGATATTGCAGGTGACCATGCATTATGAAATAATAATGTTCACATAGATCCATAAATTCAAACGACGGATGCTCCAGGCCTACTGTTAACTGCCCATTCGTTCTTGACTTTTTATTTACAGTCTGTACAAGAAAAGCAATACAGTGGGTCTTAAAGAAAAGCCAGTGTGCAACAGCAGGGGCAGGAGCAACTGGGAACAGGAGCGGTGATAAGTGATAACAAAAACAACTAAGGGAAGGAGGAAGTGTAGTGGTTTACCATAATGGGTGATCAAATATGGGTTTCAATTAGTTGACCTGAGAAGTTGTGTACATCACAATTCAGTTTGCCTTAATTCCATTGGGTGCTCGATATTCATTGTATTGCAAATATGCCTATTTGCAACTATTCTGCTTTTGTGTTCTGTATGAGCCATTGTGACATTGTCTTCCGATTTTGTTTAAAATAATTTAAGAGACCAGCCCATCAGATAATTTGTAAACGTGTTTCATTCCTTTGGACCAAGGCCAACAACCTTGAATTTTAAGGAAAATAGTCTAAAATATGTTTGACGGTGAGTGCTACCCGTCTTGTTAAACTATATCTTTCCATAATCTGTCTTAGTTTTGTTAATATTAAATGCTTGAATTAACACTTCTACACATTTCTTGAGGAGGTGAACGTTTAAATAATCTACTTTGCATTTTCTAGGTGTGATTGGAGTAGGGCACTACTGTGTCCAACGTGGTTTTTCAGATGAAGTGAGAGCCTCGGTTTCTAAACTCGTGCCTTTAACCCGGAGTGTTTGGCAGATGACCAAGGTGAAAATGCTACCAACCCCAGCCAAGTTCCATTATATCTTCAACTTGCGTGATCTGTCCCGCATCTGGCAGGGAATGCTGAATTCTACTTCTGAAGTCATCCATGGTTCAAATGTAAGTTAAGATCAAATTCGAAACAAATTGTACTCAAACGTGTTGATAGTCCAGCTGCTTAATGTCTGTGCTCACATCATCATGCATCTACTGGCCATTTATATGGAGCATCTTGACCCTTATAGCGATGTCGGCACTCGTTTTAGTGATAGACACATGGTTAATTTTCACGGACACATTTTTCTTAGGAGAAGCTGCAAAGTCACACAGTCTTCTGGGTCTAGATGGGGATCGGATTTGGTTCTATTTTTGTAGCTTTTCCTTTTTTCCAGGGGCGTACCATTGATATTCTTCTACTAATGCAGCGCGGGTAAGAAGAGAGGTTGCCAACACTTACTCCCTGCAGCTATTAGGAATCTGCGAGAGGGTAGGGCAGGTATAATGGGTTGTGTCTGCTGGAAGCAAAGAATGCCACCTTCAGCCTTCTTTACATTCGGGGCATGGTTCTTTCCCTGCAATGTATGAACCAGGGGTCACAAGGGCAGTATCACTGGCACCCTTGGGGACTGCCAAAATTACGCCTATGCACACGATCACTAAATAGTAGGGTAAACTGTGTGGCCCTTCCTAATGAGAGCTGGTTGTGGGAACAGTTTAAACAAATTGGATTTTTGCAATGCACTGTATGGAGGCTTGCTTTCCAGAAGCATTTACACAATCTAAGGATTATAGAACAAGGTGATCAAGCTAATCAATGAAAGCAAATTAAGAGACCACAAAACTCGTTTCTTCTCTCAACTTCACTTGCTGTCGGTTAAATGGTAAGTATATGGGGCCTAATTACAAGTTTGCTCGGGCAGGAAAAAATGGACAGTAATTCTGTTACTGCCACTTTTCCCGCACCAGCAAAATATAGATCTGGCCAGATTTCCCGCCAGCGGAATTACTGTGTGGTAAATCCGCCGATTTTCAAAGGAAACGCAGAGATTAACCTCCAGCTTGTTGTTGGAGATAAATCCACCACTTTACCTCCAAAATCCACCAGATTTACTGTTGGAATACCACCAAACACATAATGAGGCCCTTTGCTGTATATTCATTTATTCATGTAGTTGTTTTCTTGAGCGCCTTACGGTCACTTGATCGAGAAATCCATGGTAATGCACCCACGTGCAAAGCTTTACTCCTACCAGGAGGATCAAATCTGAACTTTACTGCCCTGCGTAGGTTGAAATTGATAAAGAAAAAGAACAGGAGGAGGAACAGCCTACAGAAGCACACGCTTGAGTCAGCTCACAGAAGAAATTGCTGAAAGCTCCACCTTTGAATTTAGGAAAAATACAAAACCTGGATAGCCACCAAAGCCTTTTTTCAAATCCACATCTTTGCAGATGTCTAAGATCACCAATTGTTGCTATCATACCTTACACATTGTGCTGAAGTTGCTCTTTGGAAACAAGTGTCACAATGCAACCCTCCACACTATAGACATAGCTATAACCATCTGATAACAAATACTCTTCCTTGAACTCATTTCCGTTTGACATCTGGGAGTCTCTCAACTCATTACCTTTAAACAGAAGGTGAAGACATGTATTTATTTTTAACTTCTATTTTATTTATTATTTTTCTATAACAAATCACCCAGACTTTAAACAGTAATAAAACATCTGAACAAGAAATTAAACAATTCCTGAAAGGAATTGACATAATTAAATGATAAATCGGACTGCAAAAAAGAATTAATAAAGTTGCCATTTTGCATCTTGACACAGTGAAAAATGTGAACTGTTGTTGCCTGGCACCCCAGAGGGGCTGACTGTGAAAATGTATAGGCTATCGTATCCTTCATAAAAGTTGCTTCCGGTTCACTGTGTTGGGCGACTTTAATCTTGATTTTAATGATGTCAATTACTCAGAGGCTTTAGCGTGGCATGGTGCAATGGAAAATGTAAGCTTCAAGTTTCTAAATAATCCCTGCACTCATGTTAGGGGTCGTGCCATTGATTGGGTTGCTACCTGGACCCAGAATTCTGGTCGGACCATGGCACTATACATTTCGTGGGCACACAAATCACCATTTTCCTTACTCCAAATTTTAGAATGAGTCCATACATCCAAAGGGCAAAATTAGTAAAGTGTTTACGTTCTAAGGGCAGTTAAAGAATTAAACTGCAATCCCTGTTCTAGTTTTTGCTCTCCAGTCCAGGACTCTCTGTCTGCCTACCTCTGGGAAGTGATTGATAAAGATATTGCTATAGGGACCATTCCAGTCCATGGTGAGGTCTCAGTATAGAACTCACGGGGCAATTGTGGAAATGGCATAGGGATCTGGAATCTGAATGTTTCACCTCTGAACAAGGATCCCTTTATGTCTTTGATGAAGTTAGAGAGTAAGAATTTCCTACAGGAAAATCGTAACTCAGTGTCAGACCAGTTTCTTTCGTAACTCACTGTCAGACACGTTTCTTTCGTGACTCACTGTCAGACCCATTTCTTTTATAGGATCTGCTGGAGGCAATCATCAGTGCTAAAAGTATTCTAGGCATCTCATGAAAAGAAGAATCAGCAGAAGAAGGTCTGTTAGCTGGAGAAGACACTTGCAGCTGATTAGAAAAACTTTGCAGACTCACAAAGGGATGTCGACCTAATAGTGCTAAAAAATGCAGGGCTGATCTTGAGGAAAACTCGACAAGTCGCCAGAGACTGAGGTATATTTTACTAGGCAGGTCTTTTGGGTATAGAGTGAAAAGCAAGGCATCTGCTTGCAAATAGGGTGAAAACGTATCAAGGACAATTATTTCAATGAAGTCGGAGGCATTTGGGGTTAATGAAGCATATTTGAAGTTTCACAGGCATCTCTATAACGCAACTTCCTTCTGTCAGATACAGGACTAGTGATCTTTTCAAGCATTGACGCCTCGTTGTTGAAGATGGCAGGCAGGGACAGAATGGATGCAGCGGTAATGGTTATTGTAGCGGTTGATGCAGCAATTAAGTCGATATATCCAGACAAAATTCTAGGTACCAATTATTTCCTGGCCAGATTCTTCCATTGTTTTCTGTCCTCCCTCTCCCCTTTTCAATGAATTCATCTGCAGAGAGGAATTCCCTGAATGGACGTGTACTCTCTTGGTGTAATTCCAAAGTCTAATAAAGACTGCACAGAACGTACAAACTGTAGGCCCATTGTGTTCTCAAAGCAGTTTTACTAGGGGAAGCTATTGCAGAAACAATATAAGGATATTGTGCATGCATGTTGTAAGAGGGAGTGGGTAGTGATGCCTATATTTATTGAGGCAGAGAAAGCATTCCATAAGGTCAAATGGCACTACATGAAATTCACCCTTCAAAATTTCGAAATTGACACACAGATCTTGTCCCTGTTTGAATGCAAGTCTGCACATTGTCACAAATGGCATACAGTTGGAAGCAGATATGTTGCTAGGGGGGCTGAGGGGGCTATAGCCCCGGGTCTTTTGGTTGTAGCCCTGGATAGAAGCTCAGGAGCTACAACCAAAAGGTTATCCCCAGATCTTTTCCAGACCTAGCAACACCCATGGTTGGAAGCTCTGAAACTGGGAAGGAGAATACAGCAGTGATGCCCCCTTTGACCGCAGCTATTTAATCTATTACAGGTTCAGAGAGGACTGGTATGGTGGCTTATCAGTACCTATTTCAGATGAAATTTGGAAATGTGTTTGTAAAAGTGTGACGAGACGTAGATCTTACTTGCATCTATGTTACACCATGCAAAAGATCATGCTTCCTAATTACCAGTCTTCTGCTAAAATGCATACACTGTTCCAGCTAGATTCCAGTGCTTGCTGGTCCTGCTTGGGGCACATGTTTTGGAGGTATGCAAGGGTCACTGTTTTCAAGGTTTACGTCTTTGATAAAGTTTCACTGGATACTTACCACGCACTGTTCGCTGAATCAGGGACCCTCAACTATGTACCTGCATCATTGGAGATATCCTTCCCCACCAAGTCTTGGGATTATGGGCCTAGACCAGTGCGTGCGCAACAAGACATTTTGAAAATGTGGAAATCCTAAAAGAAACTATAAGAAACTTAGAACTGTGTTGATTGCATGGTCCATCTTTATTAAGAGGGATACACTTGACATCTCTGAGGGTGTCTAGGGGCATTTTAACAAGCTCTACACTTATTTCAACCATTTAATTCTGGTGTCCACCCTAATTGCACTTTGAAGAATGTTTTCTAGTTTCGAAAGTCTATCTTGTGGAATAAGATCAGTAACCTGACCTTGTCAAGGGGGAATATGAAGCCCTCTCATCCTGGGTTGGAAGGCCTGCCAAGGTGTACACCAAAGCCAGTCCTACCCCATAGGGGGACAGTGGCAGTTGAGAGGGCCCCGATTCCTGTCCCCTCCCCAAGTCCCTGTATGTATATTATTGTTATCACCTTGTATTACCTCATACCTCTGCAAACAAATGCTTGCCAGTCCTTTTCTTATCATCCCAGGCAGCCACAGACATTTGGGCTCTAGGTGGACTACCCACAAGAGTATAAGCAATGAGACCCTTCAGACAGACCATTTCAGTCATCCGAGTTCTCTGTTCAGCAGAAAAAGAGCTGCCAAAAAGGGAAGCAGTGGATCTGCGTGGCTGACAAATGTCAAGAGCAAACACCCGCTCCATCTATAACCGTGGAGCCACACAAAGGGTACCTGTACAACTGTTTTTCGGAGCGGCTCTTTGCAAAACCTAACAAACTCACAAAATGTACCCAGGGCTTCAAAGCAATGTAGCCCCCTAACACGTACTGGGACATTTGTCAAAACTGGCTGTCAAAGTTGCAGCATGGCGATCCCATGCAGGAAAAAGGAACAGGGCTTAGCACCCTATTTGTAAATAATGACTGCAACACCTTGCGGGCGGGGAAGTCAGGATCAGATTGGTTAGGGCCAGAAGTCCAGTGGGAGAAGAAGGGAGAGGATAAGAAGGGTGACAGGAAACATGGGGGTGTGGATTATTCAGGTGACTGGAATGTGGAGGTGTTCTTAAGACAAGCAGAGGTATTGGTTGGTGAGAGCAAGTGGTACTTTGTGCTGAGTGTGTCCAAGGTAAGGTGAGAGAGTAAGTGTTGAAAGTGAGTGCAAAGTAATTGTGTGAGTGAAAGGAGGGTCAATGAGTAGAAGGTGGGGGTAGAGTAGTAGTAGTAGTAGTAGTGTGGAGAGGAAAGAGTAATAGTAGAGAGCATGGCAGGCAGCATTTACAATGGATCTCTATGTGGTCTGCCTGCTTTATGCTAGCGCACAAAGCTGATGGACCTCATAGGGATCTGTCATGAAAATGTATGCCGGCGTAAAATTCGATACCATTTGTATGACAGACAGGAAGGAAGGTGGCATAAACGGAAGTTACGTTCCTGCTCTCCACTCCACAATACAAATTATTGAAAATTGGCTGTAGGGGTGCCACCAAGGGGCGCAGCGAATGGAAGTCTGATCTGTGCTGCTCTCCACGCGCTGGGCCGGAATGGAACTGAGCTCTCCGTTCCACCCGCCCCAAGGAGATGCTTCGACAGCGGCAGCAGGGAGGCCGCATAGACCTAGTGCGCACCCGGGTGAAATCCCGGGCTTATCAGCTGTCTGTATGCTGAGATACCAACACAACCAGGCTGAGTCCCACATGACAGCGCAAGCTGCAAGCCGTAACGGGCTGTGAGTGGGACTGGCACGGTGGGCCCTTGAGCTCTCTATGATGCAGAAAAGTGAGAGAGGAACCTGGTGGTGACCCCATGACCTGTGCAGCTCTGGCCCCTTGGCCTTGTGGAGCTGCCCTCTGGTGAGACTCAAGCAGGGGGAACTGCGACCTTCTCCCGGAAGGTGGATGCTATTATGTTCTTGCGGTCTCCGGGTGGCCCTTGCGGGGCAGCCCTGAGGTGTCCCTCTGGATAAGTACTCAATGAGTTGCCAGCTTTCCCTACAGAAATGTTGCTTCATGCAACAGCCGTCTCTAACCCCACACATGGAGCATAAACCAGTGAAAGCAATGGTGAAGGGATGTAGCAGCCCATCTCGAGGAGATTAAGGGAATGCGATCAGACATTGGTCAATGTATCGACAAGTTGGATAAAAAAGTGAACTCCATTGAGGATAGTGCTCAATATCCTGAACCGAATCAGACCTCGCTGGACACCCTGGGGGTCCAGGTGGACATAAGACTTTCCAAGGTTGAAAGAAGGTTGAAAGAAGAGAAGAAGAGCTGGCCTTGTAGATGGGTTACTTTGAGAACAGGGAACATTGCAATAATCCCAACTTTTTCGGTTTTCCTGAAAAAGAGGGAGAGACAGAACAGGACATCATAAAGGCAATCGATGATGTTATCAAAAAATTGTTTGGGGATGATGCGACAACGTAACAACTGATCAACAGAGCACACCACGCAGGAGGGCGATCTAGAAGCCAGTGAGCAATGGTCGCCTGTTTCCACTACCATTGATTGATTGTTTATTTGTATAGCACCTATACACAATGTGTTTCAAAGCGCTTCAAGGAGGGAGGGAACATGGGAGAATACAATTACATTCTTACAAGTCCTTGAAACTGAGCAGAATGTGAAAAATAACGATCAAATCATAACAGATGGTACAAGTGCATGGAACAATAAGGGATTGATGCGGGAGGGGGAAAGGAGACAAAACTAGCAGTAACATTACTAAGCCTGACGACAATTGTTGCAGTGCGAGAGTGACAAGAGGAGGGGGAGGAGGGGAGGTGAGGGGGAGAGAAAAAGAAGAGGTATAAAACAAGTGACTATCCATTAAAGGTCAACGACTGTTCAAGATAGTGCAGGGGAGGGAGTGGGAGGATAAGACAAGAAGGGAAAAGGGGGATGGACAAGCTGTTATCAATGGTCAAGGGACCTGAAGTAGCATGTCCAAGTTAGGACAAGTTTACTAACGTAAATTGGAGGACATTAAGACATGCAATATGGTTATTTTATGGTGATTTATTAAACTGTAAAACCAATAAACATGTTTAAAAAAAATTCAATGGTTAAGGGACCGATGATAAGAGTAAGTGCTGAGATATGGTTTAATGGTGGAGGGGGGGCCAAGAAGGCTGCAAGACAGCCGGAAATTAACAGAAGGAGGGAAAGAATGGAAGGAGGGGGGATAGGGTGGACTGACACGGGGCAATGGGGTGGGTTGTGGGGGACACAGACTCACACGTTCGAGAATGCACAAATAGTTACAGTTCAAGTCCTATCTGCATTCACACTTGTTAGGTGTCGGATGTGCGCCCCTCTGGCTCTGTGGTTGAAAGAGAAAGGGGTGAGGTACTGATGGGGTTACCCCTTTTCAATGGTGTTTGAGTATGATGGTCTGAAGTATAAACTGGTGTCAGAGGACCATATCCAGAGAGTGAATGGAGAATTGATGGGGAAAGCTGACAGAATTGAGGGAAATGTGGAGGGCTCCATCAGATGAACACCGAAAAAAGGGGAGAGCCAGTGAACCCTGCTGAATGCCGGAGTCCCGGAAGTTTAAGAAATTGAACACTCCCTTTGCCGGCCCCAGCTGAACACTTTGGGGGTGAAACAATTTGGAATGATGAAAGGGGAGCCAGGGAGTTCATTTGGAGGCCTGGGGTCTTTTGTTGGGGGGTATGTGAGCATATGTTTCATAGGGTGGTGGGGGACCTTGAGGAGGGGGATGGTGATCATGGAGGGCACTCAAATTGGTAGTATCTTTAAATGCACGGGGGATGATGCTATGGGTGGGGTGTCATGGGGGAATGTTTTTGTTGTGCACTGAGAGATGGGGGCTAAGGATAGGTTGCATTGTGAAACTTCGGTCCGGTGGTCAGCGGACTACTGGTGGTCCGGTTCTTGGCTACACTGGTTGACGTTCAGGACTGGATGCTGAGGGTGCGAGGGGGTGGAGGAGGTAGGATGAAGCGGGTTGTGTAGAGTTGGGTGTGGGGAGTTTAAGATGTTTTTGTTACTACAGAGTGGTAGCTCAGACTGGAATTTTCAGAGTTACATACGGGGAAGATAAATCCTAAGGGAGGCTGTCAGTCGGTAATTGAAGTGAACCGTCAACATGGGTCCTGGAGTAAATCTGACTGGAGTCTCCCTCAATGCCAGAGGGTTGAACTCACAGACTAAACGGTCACTATAATTGAGGGAGTTTCAAAGAGCAAAATTGGATATACTTTTTGTTCAGAAAATGCATTGGGTCTCGGGTAGAGAACTGTCCATTTGGATTAACCTATTGGGTGGACTCTATAGACCCTCAGCTGCATCAAAGAAAAGGGGATTGGCCATTCTTATTTTAAGCCGTTTAAGCTTTTTGGTATAAACTGAACTGATGGATGCTGAAGGTGCATATGTTTTCACTAAAGGAAAATTACCGGGAAGTCCACTGACGCTGGGCACAGTCCACTGCCCCAATGTGAGTCCATTGCCTTTTTGAGAAAGGGTAAAGTCTAAACTGAGCTATTCATTGAGAGGGTCCTTTGAAAGTACAGGGAGACTTCAACATGGTACTAGACCGGGTAAAGGATTGCAGGAGAGTTGGGGTTGGGGCAACAGTGTTCCCGGTGAAAGGTGATGTTTCCATATGTTTCCGAAGGGTGAGCAGGGAGCTGGGCATCTCAGATTCTTTAATTGAACATCTGACGGGGGACAGGACCTTTGCATACTTTTTTAGGTCCATAATTCCTTCTCGAGAATTGACATAATATTGGTTGATGATACATTAAGGGGACTAGGTTCTGGAGTGCCGGGTAGAACCGGTTCCCGACCATGACTTGGTGAGGAATGTCTTGAGGAATTGGTCATCCAGGGTCCCAAAAGGCAGATGGATCTGTAACAATGGTGTCCTTAAAGACAGGGAAACTGTGCAGGCCATACTCACTGATATTAAGGAGTATTTTTAACATAATGATAATGGTGAGGTGGGGGATCAAACAATATGGGAGGGGTTCAAGGCCACTATTAGAGGGGTCCTCCCCTGGGTAGGCACTCAGAAGAAGAGGGAAAATACTCAACAGGAGGAGAGACTGAGGGAAAAGATATCAGCACTACAACCGGGAGGCCGATCAGGCTCTTCCCTTTTGGCAGCTAGCCAACTTAAACGGTACAAAACCCAGCTCAAGGCTGTGTTGGTTCAGGATACCGTGAAGAAACTGCTTTTCTCAAGCAGAAGTATCACAAAAAAGGGGACAAAGCAGAAAACATCTTAGCTAGGAAGTTAAGGGAGGAGAGGAACATTAAAATGGTGACTAGTGTTTGTACGTTGGGGGGATGCATGGTGTATGACACTAAGAGAATTGGGGAGGAACATAAATGATTCTATGAACATCTTTATACTGCAGAATACTTGGGCGACAGCTCCCATGTTTCTGAGTCCCTCAACCATTTACAGATTCCTGGAATCTGAAGGGAATCTGCTAAAGATCTAGAGAGGGCAGTAGATCTGGAAGACGTTTTGCGAACAATTAGGGACATGAATGGAGGCACCGCCCTGGTTAGTGATGCCTTTTCTGTGAAATCTTATAAGCAGTCTAGGTCTGGCACCCTACTTGGTGAGGGTCTTCAATGCGGTCATAGCGGGCAAGACCCTCCCCGATACGATGATGGGGTGATTATTGTGGTGCTACAGAAAGAGCGCAAGAATTCATCAATGTGCCCTTTGAACAGGCCAATCTCATTACATAATATCGATGTTAAGATCTTGGCCTCAAAGGGTAACAGGATTGAGGCAGTCCTGCCGACCCTGGTTCTGGGGACCAGATGGGATTTATGTGAGGCAGACAGGGCTCAGAAAATATCCGAAAGACCATAGATCTGATGTATAGGGCCAGAGTGGCAGATATGAAGGCAGGCAAGCCTTGTGTCAATCGTTTCAGAGAAGGCCTTTGACAGGGTCAAATGGCTCGATATGATGAAGGTCCTGAAAAAAATGGGGTTTGAGGACAACATTCGGAAATGGGTCACTGCCCTATACAGAGCTCTTACAGCCACTGGCGTAACAGGGGCCCCTGCAGCCCCCGTGGTGCGGGGCGGCCCAGAACCACATGTCCTGGGAGGGGGGCCCCACTTGGAGTAAAAATAAAAAAAAAATAAAAAATTTTAAATTTATTTTTTAGTTCACTCTGCATTTATAAAGAAATTATTTCTGTAACAGAAATAATTTCTTTATGAAGACAGAGTGAATACAAAAAGAAACTTTATTTTTGAAGTCCGGGAGCTACCCCCACTCAATGACATGAAAACCCTAGGCTGGAGGCCGCCATGTCATGGGTGAGGGAAGCCCTATGACTTCAAAAATAAATACAGTATGGAGGATACTCGGAAACGAGACTGCGCCAAGTTAGTATTGAAAAACCAGTTGTTGGTTTTATTTAAACAATTGTCCTTGCTTATGACACGTGTTTCGGCTTAAGAACCAGCCTTTTTCAAATCAGGGCATTATTGTCACTATTTTGTTATCACAGTACATAACCATAATTACAAATGCTTTGTTAAGATTTCACATTTTTGTAATTGAAGGCAGAGGTAAATTATAAATATCATGTCACAGAGAGAGAGAGGGGTGGGAGAAAGGGGTGGATTCAAGGGTTTCGTAGAAACAAAAATATTTCAATTATATTCATTGACAACATAACAGTAAACGTGAACAATTGTGCACCACATATAAAGTAACACAGTTTTTTGAGATACGCAAAGGTTAGATAGAAAAAAGACAAAGAAAATAAGCATGGAAGAAGCAAAATAATAAAGGGACAAGAAAGATAAAGACAGAGTTAGTTGAATGGTCATGGTATATGGAATTGTTCTGCATCATCCCATTAATTCACTATTCTCAAATCGTATGAATCAGATGTGATTACCTTAATAGATTTTTGTTCCCTATATGGAGAGTCCGGTAAGTCTCAAGCAGTCGATGGGTTTGATCCCTTTAAAATTAAATTATATTCTTTTTAGTATCTCATAAATAGTTCACTGTTTTAGCACATCCTAGATCCATAATCTAATGCATGTTGTATTAAATTATAGTTAGTGTACAACCATTTGTATATTTAGTGGGTACGTATTTTTTCATTTAGGCGCTAATGGGACCAATGACTAGTAATCTTAATCTTACATTCATGTCAACACGAAGTGTGTCCGATTCGCTAATATGCGAGAGCTTAAAACAGCACGTTTTCTATAGTTCGTTGATGATCCCTTACCTTCACTTTGTGATAAATGCGTTCAATTGCGTACTGTCGTTTCCTAGAAACGCTGGACGCCATTTTATCAATTCAATAATTTGTTGACGTGTGGCGTCACGGTTGGCAACTCACCAGAGTCTTTTGTTAGTGTCTACTATTGTTACACTCGAGGCGCGCCGTGATGTGTATAAACTCATGTGTGCCTGAACTTGTTATGGGTTGTTCAGTGGACTAATCTGTGTACATGTCCTTTCTTTATTTTTGTTACTTTTTAGCTCGGTTCTAATAAACTATACTTCTCCAGCATGGGGTCTGGCATGGATTCACATGCTCATGAATATTCCCCGTCGTCAGGCTGGGAATCCTCGGTAAAGAAAAAACCAGCATCAGTTTCGTTTCTGATCTGTCTTTCGTAGTAATAACCAATCACTGGTCTCTGCGTCATACTGACCACAGCCAATGACTGCCCTCTACCTAAGCACCGCCTCTGGCAGCCATCTTCAGATTTTTACCGCACGTTCATGTGTTGGGATCCTCGTGCTATCGCTCTCGAGCGTTAGTGCTATTTTTTCACGTTTTTTCTCAAAAACTTCGTTTTTTCGGTCAAAAGAGCCTCAAGCTCCACCGACTCTCCATCCGATCAATGGGGACCCGTGTCGGATTCGTCTGCGCCCCTCAAGGGTGAAGATTTCGTCGAGCTACGCTTTTGGAGGACTCCAGAAGCTTCTCAGGCCCGGACATGGCCCAGGAGAAGGGAAGCTCGATGCCCGGAAAGCTGTTCAGGATCTGCCCTGGATGCCAGCTGCAGAACGTCTTTAAGGAGGACGAACACTCCTTTTGTCTCTACTGCTTACATGAGGACAAGACGCACGTGGAGAAGGACTGTGCGTTTTGCGGCAATATGTCGGAGCGGACCATGAAGGACCGCCATCAACGTCTCGCCAACTGGCTGGAAGGGAAGAGCCCGTCAGGCGAGAGGAAGAGGAAGAAATCCGAGCGGTCTTCTAAGACCTTTGAGGACGCCCCGGCGACGGGGGTCCAACACAAGGCCAAGCACCGCGAGTCCGCTGGCACCGGGAGCGCCGAACGGTCGGGCTCTACGGGCGCCAGGCAGGGCGCACCCTGCCCGGCACCTTCAGCCACGAGCCAACGCTCTGGGTCGGGTAAGAGGAAGGGCGAGCACCCGGCGAAGCTCCTGGAGAGGCCCCGGTCGAGCTCGAAGGCCCCATCTGAGGGGGAGCGAGGCAGTGTCCCCCCCCTCAAGGATAAGGCGGTGAGCGCACCTAAGGTGGTGAAGGCCTTAATCCATCCGGCCAAGCCCTCTATCGATACTGTCGCGGCGGCCCTGGCTCAGCCTGTGGAGGCTACACCAGTGGTGGCGACCTCGGGGCTCAGAGTCTCCTTGCCACCTCGGAGGGAGTCCTCTTTTGTGCCCATCGATAGGACCCCCGTGAAATCCCCGGCGGGGAAGAAAAAGGGGGGGGGCAGGGCGTCGTCATAGATTCGGCCTCAACCTCAGAGGAAGAGCTGATCGAGGTCTTAAGCCACGGCCTTGGCGTGGAAGAAGACCGGCCCGTCGGGATGGATCCCGACGCAGGTGACGACGACATCGTCGAGGGTGCCGACGGGGCCCCTGATCGCCCGTCGGATCCCCCTCTGCCAGCGCCGCAAGACAACTCGGCGGCCATTTTGTTGGCTATACAGTCCTTATGCTCAGAGATAAGGACGAGACTACCGTTGCCGACGGAGGAACCTCTCCCGTCGGGGGATCCTGAACCGGGACCTTCTGGTGTTCCCCCGCCCAAGAAAAGAAGGATTCACCCTCCACCTCCTTTTCAGCCGTCGCGCCCCGTCCAGCCCTCCTCCCCGTCCACCTGAGGGGATGATACGGGGACTGACACGGCAGCGACGGGTACGGACGACGAGGTATACGACGAGGATCTACCGTCGTCACCTCCCACCAGGGCTTCTCCGCCCGACGAGATTGGATTGTTCCACTCCATGATCGCCAGGGCATCCGAGCTTTTCCAACTCTGCCCTGAGGAGAAGAAAAAGGAAGGATTCCTTTATCAACGGCGCGAGGCCAAGAGGAAGACGGTCCTCGCGGTGCCTCTACTGGACGACATTTGGGATGAGGGCCTCGCCCTCCTCAAGAACCCTTCCACGACGCCAGCTAGAAGAGACCGGTACGAGAAGAAGTACCGGGTCCCGGACGCGGCCCCCCTGTGCCTCCGGGCGCAGCCTACCCCGGACTCCGTCGTCTCCGCGGCGGCCAGGAAGAAAGCGGGGGGGGGTGCGGCCTCCACATCGACTTCCCCACCGGACGGCGAGGGAAAGAAATTGGACGCTATGGGACGCAGGGTCATCTCGTCTGCAGCGACGACGATTAAAGCGGCCAACACCTTGGCTATCGTGGCCCGCTACGACAGGGAGCTATGGTACAAACTGGCTCCCCTGCTGGACTTCCTACCGGACGACAAGAGGGCGGATGCCCTGGAGATCCTACAGGAAGGTGAGGTGGCGTCGGACCACGCCATCACTATTGCGACGGACATCGCCGACACTGGGTTTCGCCAGTTGGGCAACGGCGTGTGCCTTAGGCGGCGTGGATGGCTCAAGGCTACGGACTTCCGTCAAGACGTACAGACCAGAGTCCTGGACATGCCGTTCGATGGGAACAACCTGTTTGGGAAAACAGTGGACGATTCCCTTCAGGCCATTAAAGCGGACACTGAGACGGCCCGGGCCCTTGGGGTTCTGCAGCAACGACGGACGCCCTTTCGGAGCAGCGGAGGCAAGGGCGCCTCCAAAGGTTCCGGCGGCGGTTTCTCCACCTACCGTCAAGCGGCCCGCTCGTCGTCTCAGGAGGCCTACAGAGGACGAGGCAAGTCTGGCGGACCCCGCCGTCGTCGCCAAGGAGGTCAAGGCGGCAAAGCCTCGTTGAAACAGGATTGAACCGGCCGTGGGGTCGGGCCCCCACCGAAGCACCCCGGTGGGAGGCCGGCTGGCGAGCTTCGTCAGCGTGTGGGAGTCCATCTCCACCGACCGTTGGGTGCTGGACGCCTTAGCCCGGGGCCACGCGCTCGAGTTTCAAAGAAGGTGCCCGCGCGTCCCCCCCGTGGCCAGGAAAGAGCTTCACGTCCCTCAGCTTCTCCTGGAGGTAAAGGCGATGCTCAGGAAGGGCGCCATCGAACTCGTCCCAAAGAGGCTTCGGGTCTCCGGAGTTTACTCGAGATACTTCCTTGTGAAGAAGAAGACGGGAGGATGGCGCCCCATCCTAGACCTGCGACGTCTGAACAAGTTCATCAAGGCGCAGAAGTTCCGGATGGTCACCCTCCAGCACGTCCTGGGTCAGCTGGAGGAAGGAGACTTCCTGTCGTCATTGGATTTGGAGGATGCCTACTTCCATATTCCCATCCTAAAGGGGCACCGAAAACTCCTCAGGTTTGTGGTCCAAGGGCGTCACTACCAGTTCAAAGCCCTCCCCTTCGGACTACGGTCGGCACCCAGGGTATTCACCAAGTGCCTTGCACCGGTGGCGGCGCAGCTGCGCCGCGAGGGGATCCACGTCTACCCCTACCTGGATGACTGGCTCATCCGAGCCAAGACGAGGGAGCTCGCCGTGGAGCACACGGCAAGGACCGTCCAACTTCTCACGGACCTGGGATTCTCCGTGAACTACGCCAAGTCCCACCTGGTACCCGCGCAAAACGCACTGTTTCTGGGAGCGAAGCTCGACACAGTGTCCCTTCTGGCCTCCCCGTCGGAGGAAAGGACCAGGTCCATCCTGGGCAAGGTACAGCGGATGTTGGTTTCCGACGCGGCCAAGGTGAGGTCCATCAAGTCCCTCCTCGGAATGATGTCTTCTTGCATCTACCTCATTCCCATGTGCAGGCTCCGGATGCGCCCGTTGCAGGAGTTCCTGGACGCGCGCTGGATCCAAACGACGGGCAGCTTCGAGGAGAGGATCACACTCGACGAGAGTTTCCGCCGAGCGGTCCGGTGGTGGGGCAACCGCGCGCATCTGACGGCGGGCATGGACTTCCAGACCCCAGACCACCAGGAGACAGTGACCACGGATGCCTCCCTGGAAGGGTGGGGAGCGCACACTGAAAATCTGCACGCGAGAGGCCTTTGGCTCCCGACGGAGAAGTCCCTCCATATCAACGTCCTGGAGCTCCGTGCAGTGTTCTGGGCCCTCAGGTCCTTCCTTCCGTCCCTCAAGGGCAAGGTGGTGAGGATCTTCACCGACAACACCACCACCATGTTTTACATCAGGAAACAGGGCGGAACCAGGTCCCCAGCACTGTCCAAGGAGGCGCAGGACCTGTGGCATTGGGCCGTCGCCCAAAGGATGTTTCTGGTGCCGTTTCATCTGGCAGGGATAAAAAACACCATCGCCGACTCACTCAGCAGGGAGCTACGCTCGTGCCACGAGTGGGAACTACGGCAGGATCTAGTGGATCGCCTCTTCCGACGGTGGGGCACACCCCAGATCGACCTGTTCGCGACGGCGACGAACTCCAAGTGCCGGAGGTTCGCCAGCAGGTTTCCCCAGGCGAGGAGCATGGGCGATGCTTTCTCGTTCCCCTGGGAGGGCCTGTTCCTCTACGCGTTCCCTCCTTTGCCACTGCTAATCCGGCTCGTCAACCAGCTCAAGAGGTCACGGTGCAGGATGATCCTCGTCGCACCTGCGTGGCCGAGGCAGATATGGTTCCCGGACCTTCTGGACTTGTCAGCGTCCCCGCCAATCAAGCTGCCGGTGGACGCGGATCTACTCTCCAGGGAAGGAGGCACCATCCTCCACCACGACCCGAAATCGCTGAACTTGCAGGCCTGGCTCCTGCAGCGCTAGAGTTTGGAGGATACGCCATACCGGCCGACTGCAGAGAGGTTCTTGCAAAGGCCAGGGCGTCCTCGACTCTTAAATGCTACGGACACAAATGGAAGAGGTTCTCTGTCTGGTGCCACGCACAGAAGATTAACCCTCTACGGATTACGGCTCCCCAGGTACTGCCGTACCTGCTGACACTGGCCAAAGCTGGACTGGCACACGCGTCCATCAAGATTCATCTTGCTGCGATCTCCCGATACACCAGAACCACGGGCCGGACGTCCTTGTGGTCTCATCGTCTGGTGAAAGAGTTCATGAAGGGACTGTTCAGATCGTTCCCGCCGGTGAAGGCTCCGGCCCCGGCGTGGGAGCTCAACGTGGTGCTGACCAAGCTCATGGGACCTCCGTTCGAGCCTCTGCACTCGGCCCCGTTGAAGTTTCTGTCGTGGAAAACAGCGTTTCTTGTGGCCATCACCTCCGCACGACGGGTGGGAGAGATCCAGGCCCTTTCCTGCAAGGCCCCGTACTTGACTTTTCACGACACGAGGGTAGTGCTCAGGACGCACCCCTCCTTCATGCCCAAGGTACCGTCGGACTTCCATCTCAACAAACCCTTGGTGTTGCCTGTGTTCTTCCCGTCGCCTTCGTCGCCGGCTGAGAGGACTTTGCACTCGCTGGATGTGGCTAGAGCGCTGAAGTTCTACGTGGACCGCACGAAGTGTTTTCAGAAGACGTCACAACTCTTTGTGAACTTTGGACCTGTCAATCAGGGGAAGGCTCTCTCGAAGGCTTCCATTTCCAGATGGCTCTCCGGCTGTATCATGTACTGTCATCGGTTGGCAAACTGACCGCTGCCTGGCCGTCCGAGAGCCCATTCCACCAGAGCGATCGCAGCTACCACGGCGTTCCTTTCTGGTGTGCCCCTGCTGGACATATGCAGGGCTGCTACGTGGAGGTCGACGCACACCTTCACGAAATTCTACTGCGTCGATCGGGATTCCAGGGAGGAGTCCAGGGTCGGCCAAGCAGTGCTGCGCAACCTGTTCGCCTGAGGTGAGCCTGGTGAGGAGGTAAGATGCTTAATGTTAAGTTTGATGTACTGCTTAATGTTGAGCCTTTGCCACCTCCCGTGGTTGTGCGTGTGTGTACTGCTATGTATTCTTTATTCATGAGCATGTGAATCCATGCCAGACCCCATGCTGGAGAAGGAACAAGTTACTTACCTGTAACTGTTGTTCTCCAGCATGGGTCTGGCATGGATTCACATGCGAACCCTCCCGCCTACCCCTCTGCGGCTCTTCACTTGGTCATACTGCCACTTCACGTGCTTCCAAATCTGAAGATGGCTGCCAGAGGCGGTGCTTAGGTAGAGGGCAGTCATTGGCTGTGGTCAGTATGACGCAGAGACCAATGATTGGTTATTACTACGAAAGACAGATCAGAAACGAAACTGATACTGGTTTTTTCTTTACCAAGGATTCCCAGCCTGACGACGGGGAATATTCATGAGCATGTGAATCCATGCCAGACCCATGCTGGAGAACAACAGTTACAGGTAAGTAACTTGTTCCGTATCTTAACTAATAATATGGCGGCGTGAGTCCAAGTATGTGACTCCTTGTCTATTGGTAATTAGTCAAATTAGGTGCACGGATATTTTCCACAGAATGCGGGCATTTTAAATATTGGAGATCAGTAATTGTAACCTAATCTAATGACAGTGAATGATTTTCATGATAATGCATTGAAATGAAACATGAACATATATTTAGCACGCAACACGTACAATTTATAGAAATGACACCATTTCATTGTCGGAATTCAGTCCGAGGACAGTCGAGTTAAGTTTGCAGATAGTCTTTGCCTCGGCTTGTCTGTGCTTTTTCCTTGTTCCCTTCTTTTTTACCCAATGTTATTTTCTGTAGTCCATTGAATTTAATTTCCGATTTATTCGCCATTTGATGATATTTCTGCCAATGACAGGAGAGTGGGAGCCTTGGGTCCTGGCTTCCAATTGTGCCTGTATGGTGAATGGTTGCACACTTAAATGTACGGGTGGCAGCCTGGGTGTGCCTGTATGGTGAAGGGGTGCACACTTAAATGTATGGATGCCTGTGTGTGCGTGTGTATATATGGTGAATGGTGTGTGTGCTTGTGTTCAGGGGCGCAGCAAAACCTACATTTCCGGGGGGCTAACCTTTCAAATGTTGGCAGAGGCGCTAACTTCACGTGTGGTGGGGAGGAGCAAACGTATTTGTGTGGGGGCATCTAACTTCTTTACGCATTTTAATGAGACTATTCTAGTGCAGCTTCAATGTTACAAGCAGTTAACTCTCTCCTCTAAGTCTGAAAGCACCCACTTATGGACTGCTGTGAGAATGACTGGTCTCCTGTTCCCTCTCTACTCTTCCAATCACTCCCCTGGCATGCAAGTACTAAACCCACCTCACAATTTCAATTGCTTAAAAAATGTGGCATTTGAATGCAGGTACTAACAGTGAAACACTGTACATTAGTAATTGCTGGGCCGGGCCCTTGTTAACTGTGAGACTCAGGTGCTGTTTAACCACTGCCGGCAACTACTCTGTAGGTCAGCCAGGTCAAGTCAACATAGCCCACAATATCAGGGGGGGGTGCTGGAGCCCAGTCAGCTCGATGATGTTGCACCACTACTTGTGTTTAATGCCTTGATTACTTATTGGTAATCTTCATTACTCCTAGCCATATTCTTCCTCATCCCAGTACTTGTGTATGAGGCAGTACTTGTGTATGAGGCACTATGCCTCATACACAAGTACTGGGATGCGGTAGAGGTACATGAAGGTAATACCTGACTTAGCTACATGTAATCTTCATTACTCCTAGAGCCACTCTTCCTCTTCCCAGTACTTACCTTTGAGGTATGGAGCCTCATACATAAGCACTGGGACAAGGAAGAGGGACGTGGAGGTAATTCTGGGCCAATGAGCTGATTTTGGAGGTTGGGGTAGGGGATGGGAGGGAGAGGGGATGTTTGGGGGGGGTGGGATTGTGCAATAAATCATAATGGTCGTCCATGTCCATGCTAAGCAGGCATGATATGTGGTATTAGTGGCATTTTGGTGCAGCCAGTCTATTCATTCCTCAGTTTGGTATGAATTTTTTTAACTGGGCATTTCTGATAAAGCAGTCCTGCTAAGTGTAATTATCTGGCTAGGCTGGCATTTGGGTTCTGCCAGTCTAGCCGTTGCTTACTGCGGCACTGTATATTTTTCTGGGCATCTCTGATAAAATTATATGATATGATATGGTAAGTCATATATAACGTGCCTGTACGCAAGTGTTTTTAGGCATGACAAGACAAGGGAAGGAAAATAGAGGGAGGACAAGACAAATGATCTTACTAAGCCTTGTGTCATTCAGATCTTGCAAGTGTGAGAACAAGAAGTACAAGGGGAAGGGGGGAGTGCAAGGGAGAGGGGAGGGGAAAACAGAGTAGCAATTCTCTGAGTAAGTGCAGCCAGGACAGCGCGGCTCTGGGTAGTGAAAGGAGAACAAGGGACTGTAGGGTTACAGTTACAGCCCCTAACTGTGTGGTAGGCCCTGAGGCAGTGCAAGGGTGACTGATCAAGAAAGAGCCTGGACTCAGTGAGACTGAGGGCAACCAAGCAACCAGTTGGTACAGCAGACAGATAGGTCAGCAGGGGAGGGAGAGAGAGAAAGCAGAGGAGAAGAGGAACGTTTTGAGCTGCTTCCGGAACTTCAGGTGGCCCGGCTCAAGTTTGGAAGGGGCAGGGGGGCCATTCCAGAGGGAGGCACCTGCAGTGGAGAGGGATCTACCCCCCTACACTCTCTGCCTGGAGAAGCATTTAACCCTTAGGGCTCGAGAAGGAAGGTATTTTGGAAGACAGCGTTGGATGTAGTGCGAATCCCAGCCCCACAAAGCCTTGCGGACAATGCAAAGGGTCTTGAACTTGATCCTTGCAGCCACCAGGAGTCGGTGGAGAGATTTCATGGCTGGAGAGATACGGTCCTTGGGCTTGAGGCCAAGGATAAGTCTTGCAGTCCTGTTCTGGATTAGTTGCAGAGTTTTAGTTGAGAGTAGAGGAAAGCAGAATGAGAAAGTGGCTGTTGCAGTAGTCCAGCATATAGAGAACCAGAGCTTTGGACACAGTGAGCTTCTGGGGAAAATGAGAAAGGGAAGAGTGCCTTTGAGGAGGTGTAGCTGGTAGTGGGACTCCTTGGTTATGT
Organism: Ambystoma mexicanum; assembly: GCF_040938575.1. Classification (NCBI taxonomy): domain Eukaryota; kingdom Metazoa; phylum Chordata; class Amphibia; order Caudata; family Ambystomatidae; genus Ambystoma; species Ambystoma mexicanum. The sequence continues at coordinate 1,361,460,277 of NC_090930.1, read as the reverse complement.
CCGAGATGTGAGGAGAGAAAGAGAGAGTGTAGTTGAAGATGACACCAGGAATGAGCAAGAGAGGAGAGTAGGCTGAGGGGAGCCTGAATGAAGGCTGAGGGTCATCCGCATAACACTGAAAGTTAGTGGAGAAGGTAGAAATCAGGTGGGGCAAAGGGGCCAAGTAGAGGTTAAAAAACCAGGGTGAGAGGATAGAGCCCTGGGGAACGCCACAGGTAGTGAGAAGTGGCAGAGTGAAAGGGACCAAGTGGGACCTGGGAGGGGCGGTCCAAGAGGAAGGAGGTCAGGCACTCCAGGGCCTGATCGATGATGCCCAGGTTCTCACAGAGCCGATTGATCAGGATGGCATGGTTGACAGTGTCGAAAGCAGTGGAAAGTTCAAGGAGGATGAGGACAGAAGGAATGCTGGAATCAAGGTTAGAGATCAGATCTTCACAAGTGTTCAGGAGAGCAGTTTCCGTGCCTCTGGCAGCTCTTAAGCCAGACTTATGGTCAACAGATTCAGTGTGGAGAGTGAACTGGCAATTGGCCAGCTTTTCCAAGAGTTTGGGAGAGGGAAAAGTTCCAGTGGCAAAAGAATGATTACAGAAATCGGCCAAGTCTGGATCAAGGGTGTCAATGTGGTCATTGATGGTTCTGGAGGAGCAGACGAGCACCTGTTTCGACGACACTTCCATAGATGGGACTTGTCTAGAAACCTTGTCAGGTGTTAGAGAGAAAGAGGATAAAGTAGGAGGAGAGGGAGAGATGGCCAAAGGGGCCGAGAGAGGAAGAGGGAGAGGAAGAGGAGGTAGTGGACAGGATATAGTTTTAGCAGAGAAGCGAGAGACCAAAGCCGTAGAGAGGGCCTGTTGAGGGAACAGGAGAGATAGAAACTGCAACAGGATTGGCCAGTTCCTTGCAGATTTTAAAGAGTTTGGCTGTGTTGTTAGAGGCCGCAGAGACGCAGGCTTGAATGTGTGCTCTCTTCTTGATGAGTTTTATTGCTTCGACAGGCATTTTGGTGCAACCAGTCTAGGTATGTCTTAATGTGGCCTGGCATGCCTTACTGTAATGTTATTATGTGTCTACACTGGTCTACATTGTCAGTTGGACATGTTTCATTGTGGCATGGCATTTTTACTAGCAAAGCATTAATGTTCATGTGCACTGTTGGTGACTTGCATGTATTGGATTGGTGTTACCCTACAAAACAATAGCAAACACTGTGGCTTTTTGGCCAATTTTTCTCAGAAAGTGTGCTGTATATTGCATTAAAATGTGGCATACCCCTTCAGCAGCACGTTAGAGTGTATTGTACAAGCGTGGTAATCTAGGCCGGCCCAGAGTGTGGCGTGGCCAGTGATTTGTTGCCAAGATGGGGATAGAGGGACCCCGAGCATGGCTCGCAGGGGGGGCCTCCAGATCTTGTGTTACGCCACTGCCCACAGCATGCACACAAGTGAATGAGACAAGACGTTCACCGGCTCCTTCTGTTTATCAAGGGGAACATGGTAGGAGTGCCCCTTATCCGCTCTACTATACGCACTAGTAATGGAGCTGTTGGCTATTTCTATCTGTCAAACCCAAGAATAAAATGGATCAGCTGTGGCGGAATAGATTTTAAGCTCTTGCCTATGTGATGACATAAGAACTTTGCTACCTGAGTTGCTCTCACAGATTTCTAGGTTTGGTTGCTTCTCGGGCCTCAAAATTAATGCCGATAAATCCTGTGTTATGCCATAAAGGGATGGAATTTCGGTCCTTCACTCAGAGGGGAGGATATTGGGAATGAGAATAGAAATGTCATGCATGAAATATATCAGGGTACGCCTTACAAGGCACCCGTCCGACCTAGCGAAAGGAAACTTTGACTGCATGTTGGTTATAATTCAGTCGGATTTCCAAAGATGGGATCCGGTGGTATTGTCATGGCATGGGCGCATGACCTCAGTGAAAATGAATGTGTCTTTTTACGACCCACCTGATGATCCTTCTGCAAAGCTATTTTAATGAGTTGAATGCGCTGGTGTCATGCACAACAACTGGTCACTATGGTGGCGGTGTAGGGCCACTCCCAGACATCCTATGACGTTTTTCCTCATGAACGTGAGGTAGTGGTCTAGTCGTTTGGGCAAGATGGTGCTGCACTGTTTCAAGACAGAGCACAAAGTTGCACTCAGAGTGTTGTAACTGTGCAAATGTAATTGTAATGGTTGATTTATAACATGCTGAATAACCAGAGGTTTATTAGCGCAGACCCAGGGATCGAACCTGTGTTGCTCTGCATCGTCTTGCTTCCAAGACGAGCACGTTGCCCCTGAACTATCCTCCCTTATAGTAGGGACTATGCTGTTCTTGCCTCCTCTGTCTTTCTACCCGTTGTTTGCCTACTTTACTTACCTTGCCCTCTCTCCCTGGATCTCTCCGCGGTTCCTTGCTGCTACTTTGTTCCGGCTCTGATTTTCCATGCCCGTGGGAAGTTCTAGTCCTCATTTCCTTAACCTTATCTCGGACTCAGCAATCTCTGGCTCTTGTGCTTCTCTGCTACTACTTTTGCTGCGGCCCTGGTCCCAAGGGCTTCCTTCAGTTTCCTGTTTGGATTACTGCTGGATCTTTGATGGAATCATACTCATGACACATCAACAGGATTGTTCCACCATTCTGTCGCTGGGGGGTTTTCTGCCTTACCGGCTCTTCCCCCAGTTGTGGTCTTTATCCTCGACCGCACCCTGGTCTTGACTGTATAATACTGTTCGGGCAAGGTGGCTGCTGAAAGGAATCGACGATACCTCTTCAAGGAGAAGAAGGCAGTTCGAAAGAGGATAAATAGGAAACCAACCAAGGAAGAAATGGGTGCTGATCCGGGCGATTCCTCTTGTGAGAGAATTGATGAACAGGTTAACCTACCTGAATGTGAGCGTTTGCAATGCCCTAAAACAACCAGCATGGATTAGCTTCAGGAAGTCATGCAAGCTGTACAAGGCCTTTCCTTGGAAGTACAGCAACTGCTGCTGAAAACACCTCCTTGACGCAGCTCCTGTCATCCCATGATGCTCAAATCACAGACCTTCCGCCTTTAAGTCTGGCATCTGGAAGGTTTGATGGTTCACCAAAGGCAGTGCAAGAGTTCTTGGATTCTTGCGCAGTCTATTTCACATTTCGAATGACCGCTTAAGCTACAGACAGAGCTAAAGTTGGATTTATGGTGTCAAATATGACCAGCAATGCTTTAGCCTGGGTAAAGCCTCTGGTTACTGGAGCTAGCCCTCTCTTATCAGATTACCCAGCCTTCGTCCAGGCCATCAAGGACATGTTTGAGAGGCCTGAGGTAGCATAGTCAGCCTATGAATCACCCCTGTTCATCTTGTCCCACTACTACCACTTCCACGTCAGCCGAACTATATAACAACCAACTCATGGTTCTTCAAGTACGACTTATCATACCTGAAAACCAGCTCTTGAGGAACTGGCTCTTCTGGATTGTGGGGCCACCAGCCTATTTATGGATACCTTATGGAAGCCCAGTGGGAAAGCCTGCTCTCTTTTTGGCGCAGTGAACTCTGTGAAGCGCTCACCTGGGAGAGCAGCCCCAATCCCATTTCCCCCAGAAGGCTACTAATTCAGCTGCAGTATGTCCCTGTGGCGAAGCCCGGTGGGAAAGCCTGCGCTCTGTTTGTCGCAGGGGGCTCAGATTAGTGAAAACAGTGTTTTCCTATGTAATACCAACATTGTAGCGAGCTGATGAGCAGCGTGGAATGTTAGGAATGCCGGACTGCGGGAAAGTAAGGTTTAACTCCCACTTCTTATCTCCACGCCACTCTCTTGAACGATAATTCATAACTTGGTTAAATTGGCCAAATTGTGGCAGTTAATTTATGCGTATCACCTGCCTCTTTACGTTTGGAAGTCTGCTGTTTTCTAAATACTGTTATATTGCCACACAGGAGCTGACACCTGGAGCATAAATGATTGCATTTAAGCGACCTAGCTTCACGGCTGAATTGTGTTCTCTTGGCTTCCTTCTGATTCAATATTGAGTGATTACCTTCGTTTGGCAGCTGAGAGGCAATCCCAAGTGTCCAAAAGCACACAACAATCTTTTCAGCTGGGACAAAGTGAATTTATTGGGCAGTGGAACTAAAAAGCTTGTTACTGGGCTGCTAAGAATTTGCTCATTTCCGTTTCGGAGCGAGGGAAGGGAGTCGGACTCTGGCAGCCCTTTAAGCTGCCGGGCGTGCCTCGCTGTGCATGGTAAGCTGTGTGATGTAAACAGAGTTCCCTTCTACACAATGCCAGGAACCAGAAGGTAGGTTTACATGTACGTTTATTCTCTGTAGTTACATACGAGAGAAAGCACTGGGACATCCACCCAGCCCAGCTCATTAGGTCCAACTGACATCCGTGGAACCTTACACACATCACAACCATCAACACTCCACACTCCAAAAGACATCACCAGCCAACCACAGATCAAATTACAACACTGTGTTCCAGGGACTTTTCATTGCTGAGCTGTCGGCTGTCAACTGAGAGTTTAAGTGTAAAGCGGACTTCAATCTAATAATTGTTGCCATATTATGATTGCTTTAAAAGTATTTTTGCTTTTATGCATTAGATAGCCTATCGTGCTTACTGAGTTCCAAGTGTTTTAATTGCCAGTTTCAATCACCAATTTTAACTAATTCAATAACACATATAGTTTTGGTGGGAATGGTTTATGTATGTCACCTTAATGAATTGTAACGATGTTAACCATATTTTCCATTTATGTGACCCATGTTTTTTAAATCTTATGTTATTAGAATGTACAAAATGTTTAGGAATTTTTTCATGAACTGTTTATTGATTATTGGAATGTAGTTTATATATTAGAATATCAAACATTGCAGGTCCTTGCGAACCAATATACCCTTGGTGTATATTCGACATATGTAAAAGCATTAGTATCATGTCCAAAATAAAGGCGGTAAGCTCCCCAACCAGTGGTTTAGCAAGGAAGCACTCTACAAAGTGTGTGGACCGCAAAGAAAAGGCCAATGCGATGATTGATTGAAATGGCAGGCCTATTATACGAAATTGATCCCATTGGTAAAGGGCTTGGTAGTGGGAGGAAAGGATGTGGCTAATGGGGATATGTGAGTGATTTTCAGTTGTAACGTCCTAAATGGTGATGAAACCATTAAACTGGGTAATAAGGAGGTAGTCCCCATGGTTAGTGGGAGAAGGTTGGGTCCCAAGCTAAAGCTAAGCATCGATGAGATGCAAGCACTTGCTAACGATAGTATGGGTATCCATAAGGCAAGTTTATCTGCACTCGTGTATGTGGGTAAAATATTGCCGGGGTACCAAGTTCAAAACCGCCCAAGTCAAAATGGAGGAATGTCTTATCACATACCAGTGGAAGTCAATCTGCGCCCAGCAGGTGCAAGTGGTCACAGCGTAGGTGGCAAGGAGGAGACAGGGACTAGTGGTCAGCAGGAGGTGGATCAGGAGGTAACCCCTGCCATGAGTTATTACCCCAGAGGTGGTTGTCAGCAATAGATAAGAAGCCCTCACTACCCACTGCAACAATTCAATTGTTATTGTATCTCCCATGTCTCATTTGGTACCCACATATGTGCTCCCCTCTATTAGGCCTAGGGAAGAGGACCAGCACAAAAATGTACCGAGGGACGTAGGTTCTTGCGGGTGTCAGGGCTGTAAGTGTGCCTTAGACGTCATAGCACTGCTGTGGAAGGAGAATGAGGAGCTAAGAAAAGACCTGCGCAGATTGTCCAAATTGGTTGAGTGGCTGGTGCTACATATATATCCCCCTCACCCACGTGTGTGCCTGAGAGGGTTGCACCAGTGGTTGGGCAAGTTGACCAGAGTATGGAGGCCTATTCTACAAAAATTGGCGTTCATGGGCTAAACCAAGAGGCGCAAGTGAGGAAAGGTCCATCATCTAATACTTTCATTAGCCAGTTAAGAACAGATCAAAATGTGCGCTACCAGCCATCAGTGACATCCCTCCCAGACGAGCATTAACACTGGTGGCTCATTTAGGCTGGCATGCTTTTATTTAATGAATGTCCCCAAACTTGGGGTTGCTAGCCGTGAGTCGGGTGAGGGCCTTATTAATAAGGTCACCCACTGGCTCTGAATAAAAAGAGGTTGCCTCTCAATCATACAAAAGTGACATTGTTTATTGTGAAAGACTGTCGGGTCCACATGAGTTGGAAGCCATTAGGGTACAGCTGAGGGATGCCACAATGATCCAGGGATTCTTGGAAATGGAGCAGCGGTCAATGCATCCGACCAGCCCGGCAATCTCCATAAAAATGTCACTGCCACCTGTGGACAGTGGAGAGCGCCAGCATAGGATTTCTGGAAGCTAAACGGAAGAAGTTGCGTGATCTTGGTTTAGGCTTTTTATTAGCCGATACCACTGACCCCAGACATCGCAACCAGGCCCTTTCCTCATGGTTGAGTGCTGAAGCAACAGTGACTCATAGCACTCAGTGGGGGAGGTCCCCAGGGTCTGTCTGGGATCCAGCATAGATTGATGCAATTGAGTAGAGGTCTTTATCGATTCCTTTAGAATTGATTGACTGGGCACCCTGCGCAAGAGCGAGTCAAGTCCGTCCTGTGCCCACGCCAGAGCTGGAATTTGAGACTTTCCAGGGTATACAAAAACAGAGTCAAGCATGTTTTGGCCATGGACAGAAAGAAGGATACAGAGCCTGTCTGAGACACGCCTATTCACCATCCTGGTGTGGGTCTTGATCGGACCGATCCTGGGGTGTGGGTCCTTTTGTGGAATATAGCCGGGGTAAACAAATATATGGCGGATAATGACTGGCTTGAATTCATTTTAGGACATGGGTAATCTGCCTCCAGGAATCTTAGGCCATTGAGGACCCCATATCCAGGGGTATTGTATATTTGCTACTCTGGCACTTAAAGAGGTGAAGGGACGTCCTAGTGGGGGGTTGGTCACACGGGTGGATGTGTCTTTGTTTGAGTCGGCTAGGTTAGTGGACATGGGTTCCCCTGACTTATGAGAAGGACAGTTCAAACTGAGCAATGACACTCTGTTATTGTTTTAACATTTTTACAACAGGATTCTGCCAGACAGGGGCGCATAATTGATTGGTGGGATGGTAGATCGGCTCTGAGCTGGAGATTGTCCTCCTCTGGGCCATTGAAGATCTTGGCCATGGGAGACCTCAATCTCCAATTCGATCCCCTTCATGGCATGATCGACATCATGGATGAGGAGGATAGCCAGTGGGGAATAGGATCGGTTAATGCAGCTTTTCTGCCTAGACAACACAAGAATGCAGAGGAGGTAGCCACCCTGCTAATGGAGGCCAATTTTAGGGCTTGTAATGGCCAATTTCCGGGGGACACCCCTGCCGTCCAACCTTTGAAACTAGCCAGGGTAACAGTAAGATCTATTACATCTTAGTGAATATTGAGTCCTGGGACAGCGTGAAATCATTGGGCATTGTTAAACGGGTTGAGAGTGATCATCACCCTGTAATTGCTGAGGTGAGTGAGCATCTCTGGAGGCTCCAGGCAGGTAGAGGCATCTAGCAGCATGGCAAGAGCTGTCCAACTGGAGGTACAGGGACAAGTCAGGTGCAATATCAGGTGGGGCAGGCTTGACCAAGAGATAATTTTGTCTCTGGTACACCACAACATTGTCACGTCCTTGGCCGAGGTGGCCGTGTTAGACCAAAATTATACATTTGCATTGGTAGATATGCATGACACAGGTTGCGTCTCGGCTTTCAAAGCCTTTCAAAGTAATACATACATTAACTGAGTCGTCTAGCCCCTGGTATGACAAGGAATGCAAACTGGCCAAGGGGAGTTTGATCACTGAAGCCAGATCTGAATTAGGGCCATAAAGCCAAGGGTTAAGGAGTGCTAGGACTACTTATCAAAAGTCATTAAAGGATAAAAAGAGGGCTTGGCACGAAGATACATGGCACACCTTACTTGAAGCTATCAACAAGGGGGACTCAAAGGGTTTTTGTGGCCTAATAGGGACTGGGCATAGAGCAGGATGGAACACACTGCAGGGTTGTTTCACCGAGCAAGCCGGGGTGGAAAATTATAGAAGTCATTATGAGGATGGCAGTGCGAATAGCAGCATGATGAACTTCTTTTTTAAAAAAAAATGTTTTTATTGGTTTAATTAAACCTTTAAAAAAGGCAAAACAGAATACATAACAAATCGCAAAGGAACCCTATCCCATCAACCTCGTAAGCCACTTAATCGTCATTTTGCTGAGACTTATCTTTAAGTATTTTTATAGAAGACAGTGTGAATCTCACAGAGTTACTGCTTTCAGAGTTGTTTTTTCCACATCTAAGCGTTATTTTAGGACTCAGAGGAACATCACCAATGCACGCATCAACGGTCTGTGTGATCCGTCAAACAGGGCTTTCCACCATTCTTTTATGGTTTGAGTTTGTTGGTTGCTGATAATTGGATCAAAGGAGGTTTTTCTATGTTGAAGAAACTCAGGGCAGTACATCGTCAAGTGTTTCAGAGTCTCTTTAGGGGCGCCACAGAATCTAAATGTTAGAGGCATATCAGCCAATTGAGTCCAGGTGCTTAAGCGTTCCTTGGTTGGCATTATATTGAGCCTGAAATGCATATAAAGAGCTCTCGAGTGAGGATCGGGAAAGCAGGTCAGGTAGGTTTGCAGCTTACCGTAGGCTCTTGCTTCCCCAGGTACATCTGTCATCAATTTTGCTTTCATCCGTGGGTAATAATAAGCAGCGCTCAGATACCTGAGGGTTTGTAGTGCTACATAAGTGCCAAATTATTATTATTATTATGCTTAGCTCACAGGTGTTAATCCAGTCCGCTCGCCACAGTTTTTTCTTGGCCTGCTCTGGGTTATCGATCAGAGTTTGTAAGGTAATGCCATACTGCTCTGGGACCTCAAGACAGAGTGCATTCCATTTTGATAGAATCATATCCGTTTTATCCAGATGCAGCTTGAGTAGTATACAGATATATGGCACTGGACCCACTAGCATCGTTTTTCTAAAGAGGCTCAACAGGTTCCACGAAACTCTTGCTTGTATTGAAATATATCCCAATTCGTATTTTATGCAGACCGTTGAAGAACTCTTTGGCAAATGCAGCACTCTTGTTCAAAAGATATTTTCAAGGGAGTTCCATAGTAAGCCTGAACATCCAAAAGCATTTTCCCCGGCGTAAATAAGGGCTGGGATGGCTTTTTGTTGGAAGAATGTAATAGTTGGCTTCAATGAGAATTTCCCATATTTTTTTGTTTATCAGACTCGCTTGGCATGCCAGCTGACAACATTTACTTTTGGAAACCTCAGCCCATGGTGCATCATTTCTACTTGCGCTAAATTTCATGCCCAAATAGATGGTGTTTTTCACAATCTTGACTTGTTCATTGGTGAGATACCAGTTAAATTCTTTCTTGTTCAGTCTGGTACTTGTCAATTTTTCAAGGATTATTATTTCACATTTTTGATTGTATATAATCAGCCCATTTGTTGCTAGATAGGTTTCGAGAATCGAGAGCTTCCGTTGGAGGCCTATTGGTGTAAGATCAATTAAGATAAGATCATCTGCGTATGCCAAATAATTGATGTAAGTACTGTGTATTCTTGCTGGAAACACCTTCGCATCATTGAAGATGTCATTAATGTCCAATATAAACAAGTTAAAAATTATAGCTGCCAAAGGGCATCCCTGTTTAACACCTTTAAAGGTGTTAATTGGAGCAGATAACGTGCCTTTTCCATCTAGTCTGATCTTGATAGTAGTGTTAGAGTGTAGCTCACAGATGGCAGCTAGCAGGCTGGGCGGACAATTCCATGTGTTTAGTTTTTTCCACAGCAGCTCTCTGTTTATGCTGTCGAATGCATATGAAAGATCTATTAGGGCTAAATAGACTTTGGTGTTGGCTCTGTGAGCTTCCATTTTCAGCAGGTTTAAGAGTATCAGGTTTACTCCACAACCTACCCCCTTTACAAAACCTGCTTGTCTTGGGTCCACGTGAGTCGATTCTTTGGCCCATTGTAGTAATTTTTGTTGGAGAAGGGTTGCATACATTTTCCCCAGCACATCAATTCAAGGCTATCGGTCTGTAATTTTTAGGGTTCAATCTATCTCCTCTTTTGAAAATTGGGACAATCACGGCACTCTTCCATGATTTTGGAGTAAAACAACTCTTGAATATTCTGTCAAACAAAGTGACACAAAAGTCGACCCATTTTTCAGGGTGTCGCTTGATGGTGTAATTCGTTGGGCCGTCCGGGCCCGGGGCTCGAGAGGCGTTCACACTTTTAATTACTTAAAGGATGTCGTCTCTTTCGAACGCTAGGTACCAATGAGTCAGTTTAGGTGCTTTCCATGGCTCGGTTACTTCATCCTTACAAAAGAGGTTGTTATAAAACGACGCCCATTCAGTTTCTGAAACTGAGTTTGCCTGTACTGCGTTTTGTGAGGCTAAACTGTTATTTATCAGCCTCCAAAAGTCGGCAGTGGTTTTATTGGCCATTTTCGATAGCATAAGGTCAGAGTCATTTTGGAGCATGATGATCTTGTGCGACTTTGTCCAGTTCTTATAAGTTTGTCTAATCAGTCTTTTGCATTCAAGGCTGTTTGTGTTCGAGGTTTTTTGAGCTTTTCTTAGGTATTGTCGCATCAATCTTTTTCGTTGTAATATTTCAAGATCAAATTTGTGCTTTGGATTAAAGTCCACATGTTTTAAGATGTTTTTGTGTTCTTTGAATTGAGACAACAAGTGTTCATATTCAACAGATCGCAATGTCGATAGAAAATCTGAAGTAATTGTGTTTACCTCATCATCTTGTAAATGTAGACAAAGCCTGCACGCGCCAGTTCTAACAGCGTGTGGCCACGACTCTTGCTCACGTTGGGTGTGGTAGTTAAATTTTAACTTCACCATGTCGTGATCACTGTAAGCCATTTGAATGACTTCGAAGTGGATGGTCTTTGTGTGAATAGTTTCTGATACAAATATATAGTCCAATATCGAGTTTTGTCCAGATCTACGCCAGGTCGCTTGAGCTGGAGTGTCGCCGGTAGTGTTACCGTTCAGCATCGATAGCCCACGCAAGTCCATCTCAAAACACCATTGATTTGATAACTGGACTTGTCGGACAGTCAGCTTCCGGTTACCAATGGCGCGGTCCTGCTGTCTGATACAGTCAATATTCAGGTCACCACATATGATTAGCTCATCCGGATTTTCTTTGTCAATCAGATCGTCAATCGTAGCTGAGACTTCATCAATAAATGTCACGCCTCATGTTGTCGAATGGTTCCAATATAGATTTATGATATAGAGCAAGGGAACCTGTGGATTATCTAAGTGAGTTGAGCTAACCACAGAGACCTGGTTATATGTAGAAATGTTCACCGATCTCTCAATCCTAAATCCAGAATCTTTCTTCACCGCCAATAGCAGGCCAGCCATGGGTCTACCCTTTGCCTTCTTTATGGCTGGGTTAAGAGCTGTCTCGAAGCCTTCAATGCCTGGAGCTTCAGATAACCAAGTTTCTTGTAAACATATTATGTCTAGATCTTCTGTCCAGGCAGTCGAGAATAGATGCAAGAAGCCTCTCGTGTTCCAGGAACCCATAGTACTGATCTTAAAGCCACAATGGGCCTGGTGTTTCTTATCCTGGTTCGAATTCAGGGCCCCTGCTACCCAGGTCCAGTCATTGGCCTGTTTTTCTGAGTTATCGGCAAGCTCTTTGCCATCACGTTCAGGGCCTGACCGTGGGGCCCCTTGGATTGTTATCCTTATGAGATCTTCCATCTGATAGTTCGTAGATGAGACAGAGTTTTTTTGTCAGGACTCAAAACTGTCGTCGAGATCTGTGCAGCAACTATGTCTTTTGCTGGTGACATTTTTGCCCTTTCGGCTTCACAGGCCGGCACCTTAATTGTGGCGTTTCGTATGGATCCGGACAAAGACCGTTCTGCCACTTTCAAAATGTCAAATCACAATGACATCAACACTGGGCCTGCCTCAAGCAGCGTTTCCACAATCAATTTGGATTGAACATGTAATATCACAGCATCATTTTTATTTTCATTGAAGAATTCCACCACTTTCAGGTCCTCAGATTCGATCGCTGTAAGTGAAGAACAAGATGGTATAGCCACAATACATTGTGGTGGTTCAGGATTAGATCGTCTGAGGACTCAATGCGTTCTAGTAAAACTTGATGCAAATGTTGTGTTTTTTGGAAAGACGAGTTAGCCTTTGTTCCAACACTTGTTGCTAGGGGCGAGATTCTCTTAATTTGAGATGATTTGACTTTCTTATGCGTAGTGGCTTGTGTAATATGCACTAGTTTAGATGTATCGTGTCGAGCATTCCACCATGAACCCTCAACCCCTTGTGCTTTCTATTGATGGGGTCTTTAAGATGTTCATTTGTGATACATACGGCTTTGTGCTTCAGGAGTGAAGAGGCGGCCAACTTCTTTCTTTTCTCGTCAAGCATCATGAACGTTATAGGAAGTTGAGGACGTTTTTCTTGGGCTGTAGACGGATGATGTATCACTTGACACACTCTTCTCTGCATGTTCGCTAGAGGTAGACTCTTTATATCTCTCAGAGCGCCCTTCTCAGGCAGCTTCGGGATTTTTAGTTCACTTTTAGCATCGTGGATCTTGAACAAAGGCTGTTGCAATTCTGCAGGGTTTACACTATGTTGTATGGAAGCAGTCCTCCGTCAACACTTCCACCCTCAAGTCTTGGATTGTCGTGAAGTTCGATTCTAGCTGGTTGCAGAGTTGGTTCGAATTCAGTTGGATCAACATTGTCATCCGCTTCATAAGTTGACATATTCAATAGATCCACGGAAATGTCGCTGGAACTTGGGGATGACAGTTGGATCCTCACTATGCGCAGAAATGCCTTCCTTAGCAGTCGTTTTCAATCTGTCGCTTTTTCCATTTACGACTTTTTTGTTTAGGGTCACATTTACTGTTTTGATGTTACGTAAAAATTTACGCGAGTCTATACCTCATTTCCTTCTCTTTAGAGGTTGATTTTTAGCTTTTTTTTAGACTTGCACCCTTCAATTGAGATTGTGTTGATTGCAGAACTTGAGTGTTTTCTGGTTTATTGAATATGTCATAGAGATCAGGTGTCTTGTCAATGCCATCAGTCGTTGGGGGAAAGTTGGATATAATAGTGTTCTGAGGATTTAGGCAGGTATTAGATGTTGAGGCCATTTGGGGGTCTTGCAAGGCCAAGTTCCCTGCAGTTTGGCTCATTTTTAAGATTGTGCTGAACTGGGAAGGTTGCAGGTTATCAGTTGACTATGGCATATGAACTTTCGATGACATAGGGGCTCTCACTTCCTTTTCAGCAACAGGTATCACGCTGGCATCTTGTTGTAGGGTCGATTCAGTTAGTAATGACTTATATTGGATCAGAATTACTTCATCCATAGGCAAGCTCTCGAGCTTACCAGTATCTTTGTTAAGGACCTATTTCAAGGCAGAAATCTCTGGCTTCTCCAAATCTTAATTCGATGTGACGGGGGCGTGGTCTTTCTGGCAAGATTGGCTTGGATCGGCGGTGCAGGAGATTGACATTCGGCACATATGAGTTTAGCACATGAGAGATTTTCCTTCTTTTTTTTGTTGAAAGTGGTTCAGTGCTTCTTTTGCTACTTCTGCTAGCAATTTTTTTTATCCAAGTTAGCATTTCTGGTGAACTCCACCAATGTATCCAAGGCCCAGTCAGTCTTCTTGGTCATCCTATTTAGTGCCTCCTTCTGGACACTATGTGTATTTTCAAGAGACAGGAGTTTAATGTTCATTGAAGAGACCACACTGGAGATATCTTTAATATTCTCATTAAGCTGTTCATACATCTTAATGAAAGGTGCCATTGAAATTGTCATGGACGATATTATGGTGGCTTGCGAGTCTTTTGATTGTTGCACTTTTCTCATTGCGTCATCATGCAAAGTCTTGTGATGGATGCGTCGCCTGTGCTGGTCTGATCTTTGGAAATGGCCGTTCCATTATGGATGAGTCAGAGGATGACATCTATGACGAAGTAACAGCAGGTGCATTTCCATCTTGCGTCATTTCTTCACTTGATGAGTTTGCTGAATGTATGGACATTGGGTTCACCATTTTGATTTTATTTCTCTGTGAGCATCTAATGTTGGGTGAGATGCTCGAATCAACTCTCCTTCGTTTGAGGAAAGGCATTACATCTGTGATTTTCGCTTGGTGAAGCTTTTCCACTGTCTGATTTGTATTTATAGGTGTTTCAGTGGGAGACTCTAAAACAGCAGCATTCATTTTGTTAGAATTGGATGGAGTCCTTTCTTTGTTTAGCCGTGTAAGGTCAAGCAGAACTTTGTTTACAACATCTAGTGAATTTCTTCTATTTCCGAGGCAGTGTGACACTTTACAGTCTGTTGGAGTTAATGGCAACTGTATGTGAACAACACTTGGTGATTTAATCAACCTTGATTTCAGATGGTCGTGCGATGGGCAAAACACATTGTCCTCATCCTCTAGGGCTGTCGGACCTCCTATGCTGCTCAGTGATGACGGTACAAGATTCTCCACGGCACTGAAAAAGCGAGCGTGTGGGGAACCTGAATTAAGGCAGCTGTTCGTACTTAAACATACGTTTGAATCACTCGCCAAAAATGAAGAACCTTTTTCATCTATGCAGCCCGCGAGTTCATGTGTGCTGTTCAAGCCCCCAATGTTGGCTGGTGCAGGGGCGTGTATGTTTAGCGAACCTCCTCCTAGGTCACACAAAGGAGCGACGTCACGGGATTCCAGCACAGCCGGGGTGGGGTGAAACACTGACTCACCGACTACAGATCCTGAGAGCAAGGCTGAATGAGTACTTTCAGCCGACGCGTGCAGGGGCGGCCTGCTTACATTAGCAGACCCATTCGCTCGCAGCAATTCCAGAAGATTGTTGACATTAGCGCTATCAGCCAATGTACTAATAAAAACATTAGCATCCTTGTGTGGCACGCACGCCATGCAATCACTTACTTGGGTCTGATGCAGTGGAATGGACGATGTTAAAGTGTCTTCGGAAATACACTCAGAAAAGGTTCTCTGAGTCTCTGAAGAGGCGGCTTCCAATTTTCGTTGGGTGCGTGTTTTTGAGAACGACACCAATTTTGTGCCGTCTCTCATTCCTCCGCAGGGTCACGCCGAAAGCGCCGAGGGCACACCAGATGGAAGCGCGGTCCGCCCGCATGCGGCAAAGCCACCCGCAGCAGAACACACAGGTACACAGGGGAGCAGGGAAGGAGGGATGGAACAGGGGAGCAGCAGATGGGAGGAGGAGGGGTGAAAGGGGGAAAGGGGGAAGGGGAGGGAGAAGAAGATAAGGGGGTGAAGGGGAGGGGTGGGGTGAGAAGGGGTGAAAAGGTAAGGACTGGAAAAACAAGGGAAGCAGGAAAAGGGAGAAGGGAAAGGGGACGGGTGGCTGTAGTCCACACAGGTCCAAGTGAGTCAGAGTCCAAGGACGAGAGTACAGCCGTCCAGTACTCCAGCACTCCACGGACTTTCTCAGACTCCTCTAACTCTGCCAGACTGCGCCCGCTCCGCGGGGGAAAGCAGTTTTAGTAGTAAAGCACGCCCAGTAGTAGTAGACACAGAAGAGTTGTAACAGGGTCTCCAGGAAAACAGACTCCACTCCTTCCACTCCTCAGACTCCTCAGTGGGGGCAGGCATCAGGCATGGAGAGGGGCATAATTACTTGCCGTTAATATTGTCCTTTTAGGAGGTTGGAAGGACACTGTCGTGCCAAAAATTGGGAAAGGCGCCTGGTCCAGACAGGGTTCCAATAGACGTTTATATGAACGAGCCTGCTGTTTGGGTCCCGTATCTACATATCTATCTAATGCTATACTGAGCCGTAATGTGGTAGCCATATCCTGGACAAGTAAAGAGATGGTCCCTATTCATAAGAAAGGCCCCAGACACCAGCCCTCTAACTATAGACCAATCTCACCACTAGATGCAAGGCCCTACTGTTTAATTTGGAGGCCTGGGTACACGACAATCAGATCATCAACTACCGATAGGCTGTGTTTTGCAAGGGTCTGAGCTCAGTGGATCAAAGCTTGCGGTTACGATTGATCACAGATAAATATGCAGTCCTCAGAAAGATCAATGTCTATGCAGTATACACAGCTATGGTTTGGTGGGGAATTGATGGTAGGACCTTGGGTAGGATTAACATCGAAAAGGGTGTCCGCCATTGGTGTGTCCTGGCTCAAAAAACGTTTTGTATTTTTATAGATCGTGGTACAGAAGAGTTGTTGGCCTCCCAGACAGATGCGCCAGTGCTAGCTGGTGATAGGATACTGGTTTTGTTGTTTGAAGATGACACAGTATTGCTATCCTTAACACCTACCGGCGTCCCGAAGCATTGGGACATATTTGTCACCTCTGCAAGATAAACTGTCTAGCACTTAATGTAATCAAGACTAAATCCATGGTTTTCAACACTAAAACCAGGAGGAAATGCAAAGGCTTCAAGCTAAATGCAAAGGCTTCAAGCTGGCCCTGGAAGAGGGCGAAATAGAACAGGTATCCTTTCACGATTACTTGGGGGTCAGATGGATGGCATCATGTAGTTGGTCAATGCAACTGGAGAAGGCCAGGGCAACTCTGGGCAGATATGGCAGTGATCAATTCAGGATCACAGCTGAACGCGGTACTGGGGCAGTGCGCGTCTTCCTGGAAGCAAGGCCCAAGCGAGACAGCCCGCTATCTGTAGGGCTGAGTTGGGCCAGATGTATACCAATTCTTTGGCAAGCGTCGAAAATAAATATCTAAGGAACAAACTTGGCTTACTTCTTAGCACGCCCAATCTGCTTATGTTACTGGAGACGGGCATGGAGGGGATTGATGCCCTCTGTCAGCTCTGACCGGTGTTGTTTTGGATCCGGCTGTGTTCCAATGAAAATCTTGTTAAATATACAGATGCATTGACCGATGTTCTTTCACAGTCGGGGGGCTCCTTTATGAAATGGGTTACACACGTTAAGACATGTCTTAGGGACCTGGATCTTGGGGTTTATTGGAGCAACCATGTTCGATACCAAGCATACACAAGGTGTGGTAAAAAGTGCTGCTTTTGCTAAGGTTCAGCACAACTTTTCTGTAAAAACTCTTGGCTCTTTGTCGCTGGGACGCTATGTCAATATAAAAACCCAAGAGGGATAGAAGGGTTACCTTGACTATGTAAACGCCAAATTTGAAAGGTCCTTATACATTAAGTTTCAGTTTGGCACATTGCCTACAGCATCTTTAAACACTAGTGGCACAATGATGTCTCTCCTTTGTGTAACAGCCCGAATGAGGATCTGAATCACTTCTTTATGTTGTGTTCGGTTACATTGCCAGTAAGGAAACGCTTTTGAAAGCGACTGTTTCATCTACGTGACTGCAGGACCATTGAGGATGCTATGGCAATTTGTTTAAATTCCGCAGACACTCCTACAGTGTTTGCTACTTGTAGCTATTTAAAATGGCCACGGAGAATAAGATCAAATAAGTTGTTGGTGTATGCCCATTAATCACATCAGTTAAACAATTCTGCAATTGTAATGAATCATGAGCTCAATTTTGTGTATTGTATGCTGTTTTACTGATGTATGCTTTTATGACTTGTTTGTCAAAATAAAGCTTATTGAACTGAACTGATACCTTATGGGACAAAAAGGAGAGGATACCAAGAAGGAAGATTCACAAGCAGGGGATGGGGTTGCCGGCAGGCTGTTACACAGAGAACCACAGAGAACCACACAGATGGCCATAGTGATGAACAATCATACAGAGTTTATTGTTTTTTATCTCATAAGGGTGGCTCACTTTGCCGTTATCGTGGGTATCCGGAGACACAACCCCCAAATCAACTGGGCTGAGAACACAATGCCTATAGAACTCTATGGAGTGTACTCCAGCTACCCAGAACAAAATAGCTCTCATTAAGGAAGACTGCTCTTCTGTTGCCTTCCATTGCATTCCATCTGCACTACAGGTGTACTCTGACGTCTTTGAGCACAAGCTACCCAAGGAATTGCTGTGTCATCGCCCTGATGATTGTTCTATTGATGTCCAACCTGGAGGCTTGGTTCCCTTTGGGCGCATGTATACCTTGTCCATACCGAGAAGGCAGCTCTCAAAGAATATCTGGATGATAACCTACAGAATGGTTTGATACGACATTCCAAGTCACTGGCGGGAGCTTCACTCTTTTTAGTTCCCAAGAGAAATACCAAGTAGCTTTCTCACCAAAATTACCATTTGGGATCGGCATCCCATGCCTCTTTTAAACAACATCCTGGAGGCCGTACAAGGAGCTTCTTTATTCACCAAGCTGGACCTCCGGGGTGCCCACCACCTCCTCTGCATTTGAGAAGGTGATGAATGTAAGACTGCCTTTTGCACCCCTTTCGGCCACTTTGAATATCAGGTTATGCCCTTTGGTTTGGTGAATGCTCCAGCAGTCTTCCAGAGGTTTATGGATAGAATCATCGCAGATATTTTTTTCCACTATGGATTATCTATTTAGGTGACATTCTGATATATTCCTGGGATCCCAGACAACATCAAATCCATACCAAGGAGGTACTTCTTTGTCTGTGGAAGAACCGTTTGCTAGCCTGTTTGCAGTACATTTGTTTCCTTATCTGGGCTTCATTCTTTCAAGGCAAGGGTTGGAGATGGATCCAATGAAGACCCCTGCTGTGTTGCGATGGCGTTTCCCCACTTCCGTGAAGGAGGAACAAGGCTTTCTTGGCTTAGCCAATTTCTACTGTGGTTTCATCAGGAATTCTTGTCTACCCTATTACAAATCTATTTTTAAAAAAAAACACCTTTAACCGGAATACTGCTGCAGAGGATGCAGTCCAACTCCTCAAATCAGCCTTCTGTTGTGCTCCTATTTTCCTTCAACCTGGTCAAACACTTGCTTTCATAGTGGGACTGACGCCTCAATACACGCTATAGGTTGGGTTCTCAAGTAAATAGGATCCGATGAGGAGGCCCATCCAGTGGCATATTACTCTAAGACTCTAACTCTGAGTGAGATGAAATATTCAGTAATCGAAAGGGAGCTTCTAGCCATCTGACAAGCCTGAATTGAATAGCAACACCTTTTATTAGGGGCTCTTCATCCCTTTGAAATTAGAAATGATCATCAGAATCTTGAGGCTCTTTAGAACATCGAATGCCACAACAATCGCCAGGCCCGTTGGGCATAACTTTTCCTGCAGTATAACTCCGTCATCACTTTCTTGCCAGGCAAATTGAACATCGTAACCGATTGCTTGTCCCGAAAACAAGCGCACAGTTCATATTTGTCCATTGAAGCTGAGAGGATATTGATGGATAAGACCTTTATATTTGCCATCACTTTTGCAAGACATCTGACAGGCACAGCTTCTGACGGATTCCACAAGTCAGGAAGACACCTGACCGAAAAAGACAGGCTAATGTTTTTCGATGGCCGACTCTTCTTTCCCAGCCCTGACCTACAGGAAAAAGTACTGTCTTGGAATCATGATATTCCCGCTGCGGGTCATCAAGGAGTTACTTCTTCCTATGAGGCTATCAGACAAGCCTTCTGGTGGCCCTCTCTCAAGAAGGATGTACAGGACTATAACCAGTCTAGTCACATATGTTCTCGTAGCAAGTACTCCACCTCCATGCCATTAGGACTCAACAGGACGCAACACCCAAAGAACCTTGGTTGCACATTTCTACTGATTTCATCGTGGATTTACCACCCTCTTTAGGATGTACTGCAATCATGGTCACAATCGACTTGTTTACCAAGAGTGCTCAATTCACACCACTCAAAGTTATTCCTTCTTCTCCCCAAATGGCTGATAGCTTCTTAAGGGAGGTCTTTTGTCTACATGGGCCACCTCAAACAGTAGTATCTGATCGAGGTTCACAATATACATCCATATTCTGGAAGGCTCTCTGCAATCTCCTTGGTGTTAACAGGGCTCTCTCCTCTGGTTTTCACACACAGACCAACGGCCAGACGGAGAGGCTCAATCATACACTGGAAAAATACCTCTGTTGTTTTACTTTTGTAAGTCAGGACAATTGGGTTCCCCTCCTGCCCACCACAGAGTTTGCCTACAATAATTCTGTTCACTCTGCTACCAAGATGTGTCCTTTCTATTGCGCCGCTGGAGTTAATCCTCGATCTTTGCCCATCTCCATACCTGCACCTTCCAATATCCCTACTGTTGATGCCTCTTTGAAATGCTTTGCAGACAACCACCGGTCTGCATGGGGTAATTTACAAGCCAGCAGATATCCCTACAAGAGAATTGCCGATTTCCATCGGGGGACTACTCCCACTTGGGACATTGGATCAAAGGTTAGGCTATCCACTAGATTCCCGCCCCAGTGGTCCATAAATCCAAACTGTCTCCTCAATATGTTGGTCCTTTCAAGATAGCAGCCAAGATCAACCTGTTTGCCTTCAAACTAGGCCCGCCCAGACATTGTAATCGTATTCATCCAGAATTTCATTCCTCCTTGTTGAAGGCTTACACACCTGACAGATTCCATAGACAGAAGAAAGATTTACCCGACCTGGTCTCTCAGGACCCACAAGAGTTTAAGGTCTCCAAGATGTGTCACTCTCGCTACTATAAGGGTTCTCTTCCATACCTTATCCATTGGAAGGGATTTTCTATGGTGGAACGTTCCTGGGAACCTTCGACCAATGTCCGTGCACCACGATTGGTGCATCGTTTTCATTTTCTTCACCCCTAGAAGCCTGTAGCCCCCGGATGAAGAGGGGTTATATTGTCATGCACTACAACTGGTCGCTGTGACAGGAGTGGTGGGCCACTCTAAGACGTACTATCATGTTTTCCTCGCGAACGTGAGGTAGCAGTCTAGTCATTCAGGCAAGATGGAGCTGGACTGTTTCAAGACAGAGCACAATGATGCACTCGGAGCATTGCAACCCTTCCGTATAGTAGGGTTTACGCTGTTCGTCTCTCCTCTGTCTTTCGACCCGTTGCTTGCCTATTTGTCAAAATCTTCAATGAGGTACCGCAATGACTATGTATACCTCCGTCCCCAAGCACCAGCCAGAGAGAGAAAACGATAACACTCCCTGGCCAGTTATTGAGGCCACAGGTGCAGAAAGCAGGAACTCAGGTAGCTCAGGTAACCAGGCAGCTGCAAAGGAACAGGCAATCAAGTATGAATACTGCACAACTATGACTGTAACAGCTCTCTAGTATAAGGAATTAAATGACAGCTACCAGAGTAGCCTGTAAAGATGTAGTAAGAAAAGCCAACCTGGTGCTGTCCCTCCCTATGGTGAGTGTCAGGGGACGGGGAGCCCAACAGCAGCAAGATGAATAGGTATTTTCCCAGTACCTATAGTGACCTGTGATGTTAATTGCACCTTGAGAAAAAGGGAAGAGGTGTTAACTTCCCACGTGAAGAATACAGAATTCCAAAATCCAAGGGTTAATCCAAAAACAATCCGTGGGGCAAGGCAGTTGTCCATAAACCAGGTAGCAAGAATTCCAGTGCGCCAAATTCAGGAGGGTAATCCAAAAACAATCTAAGAGTCTGTTAGCAATGTCCAAAAATACAGAAAAACACACCAGAGTTCGTAACGCCACTCAATGCCGAAAGCAACAGCTGAGAAGCGTGGCCCTGCGGTGCCGGCAGCTCTTTATACAGGCTACTTCCTTAATTGGTAACGTGATCGGTCACATGATCGCATCTGCAGCCTCGCCAGTTCATACGAGCGACGTTGCGTGCAATCACGTGACCAGGAAGTCCCAACCAGTGAGCGCGGCAGTATGTATCGGCCGCGCATATTGAAAGCTAGCATGCGCCAGCGGGACCATAGACGCCATGGGCGCAGCCATCCTCTACCTCCCGTGACATCCCGCTGCTGTTAAGAGGAGAGATAGGTATTGGGAGGGGCGTGCGCGGGAGCAGGGCAGGGACCTGAGGGGAGATGCGTGGGTGCTGGGGAACGGCGAAGGGTAGGCATGACACTATTTTACTTACCATGCTCTCTCTCCATGGATCTCTCCATGGTTCCTCGCTGCTACTTTGTTCCCGCTCAGATTTTTCATGAATGTGGACAGTTCGAGTCCTTGTTCCCTTAACCTTATCTTGGACTCAGCAATCTCTGGCTCTTTTGCTTCACCACTACTACTTTTGCTGCAGCCCTGGTCCCAAGGGCTTCCTTCAGCTTCCTGTTTGGATTACTGCTGGATCTTCAACGGGCTCATACTCAAGATACATCAAAAGGATCATTCCACCATTCTGTTGCTGGGGGTTTTTCTGCCTTACTGGCTTTTCCCCCAGTTGTGGTCTTTTTCCTCGACAGACCCCTGGTCTTGACTGTATAAAACCGGTCGGGCAATTACCATGCCATATTTACAACCATAATAAACCATACGATAAAAAAACAGGTGTGCTTTTGGGCACACTGTGTCCAAGGTGAGTGATGCCTCACTTCCGTTGGCAAGTCCTTTCCTATGCGTGCCTGCAAGCCGGACTTTTGCCTCTATTTTCTTGCTGGTTCCTTTCTTTCCGTCCAATTGGCATCCTCTCCTTAGACATGTGCCGCCTATGACTTTGGTGTGCACCGACCCTGCTACCCGGCATTTTATAGACCTAATTGCCTCCTTCCTTAGAGTGGGTTGGGTGGGAAAACAAAATGATCCTTGCCTGTTCCCAAGAAAGCTTTACCCGAACTGGGTGTGCTTTCTTTCTGCTGTGCCGATACCTTCTTTGGATGTTCCTTATATCCCCCCCCTTTTTGTTATGCTGCTGGGGGCCGGCCTCTCCCCCGGCCCCCTGATGCTTTCTCACACCTTTTCCCTTTTCTCCCCCTCCCCTGCCTGGCTGTTTGTTTGCCATGTTGCCATTGCAATTGCCAATCCAAGCTGCTGAAAGGAATTGCCGTCCAAGGAAGAATTGTGTGCTGATCCGGGCAAATCCTCAGGTGAGAGAATTGACAAACAGGTCAACCTACCTAAATGTGAGTGCTGGTGTCCAATTAATTTGGTGGAATAAAAGGCAGAGGCTTCAGAAATCAGCCCTGATGCTTCCGAGGGAATATGGAGGCTTTGGTCTATCAGACTTTTATGGTTTCTACCGGGCCACCCAATTGAGAATAATGCTAGAGCACATGCGGGAGGACCTCTGAACGTATTGGTCCTATCTGGAAAATCTAAAGACCCATCCCAGGAAGGTTGACCACCTTTTGTGGACTCTGTCCAAGGATGTTCCCCTAAGATTGAGGGATCACCCAACCCTGGGGGTACTGTGGTTGGTATGGAAAAAGAGTAAAAGCGAATGAAAAACTGTCTTCATGGCCCTCCCCGATGACCTCAGTGTGGCGGCCCCTGATTGATTTGCGCAGCCGAACTTCCGAAACTTCCAACAATGGTCTGATATTGGGTTGGAAAGAGCGGGACAACTGTTTTGTCAAGGTAGATTCCTGACACTTGAAGAACTGAGGGCTGAGTTGCCACAGGCCACAATCGCCATCTTTGATTATGAATCCGTAGGCCCTTTTAAACAAAGTAATGATTTATTGGAAGGATGGGGATGGAGAATTTACTCAAACATCAATAATAAGTCTGACTCAGGAAGTTAGCAAGACATAGCTGTTTTTAATTGCAATTGTCTAAACTAAAACAGGGAGTACAGCGGACATCAGCGGACGTCGCACAAGGATTCTCAACGAGTTACATGAAAAAACAAACATAGATAGCAAATATTTGTCATCACTGACGTCATACTGCGTGGCAAAATAAGAAAACCTGACTACGAGTGTGATAGGTTTAAGGGGAACATCTAGGTATACTTTCTATGGGGGATAGGATTAAGATTGGATGTCTAACATGAGGTGGACACCTTGTGCCCACCCCTAGTGCAAGTCATCTTCGCCGTCATAGAATACACAATGTTTCATTGGCTCTCAACACTATAGGGCTCTTTACTACGTGGCCCTCTACAATTGGTTGGCATGCTTGTACCCTTCTTGAATATCCCACTCGCTACCAGCACGCAAGCTGGTACCCCAGGTGCTCATGGGTGGACTTGACCATGTATTCCCACCCAATTAACCCAACATCCATCATCCCTCCTACTGTCTGCCATTCGAATTGTCTTTGAACTCGCCCTTGCAAGTTTCACTGTGCCTGAGAATAAAAGGAAGTGAGAGCACATCCTTATCTTCCGTCTCGATGTGGCTTGCCCAAAGTCTTATTTTCATCTAGACCATGTGACAGGAGACTGTGTTTGAGCTCCTTTCTTCGCATTTAATACTATTAAATGAATAGAACTTGGCACTCATAATACTTTTCCATTGCACCTCACTTGCCTCGCTTCTCATGTTATTGTATCTTCTTGAATAGTGAAAGTGAGCATCCCCCAACAAGGCATTTAAAACTCCCCAGTGAGAGTCAATAATGGACACACCCCAAATGGGAATGAGACCAAGACCAAGTGTGGGTGAAATTAAAAGTAAAATTTTATCTAAACCAATATAGGGCAAGCAGAGAACTCTGCAAACTCTGAGAGCGCTCTACCAGACAATAGAAAGACATTCATATTTATTACAAAATAACATCATCAGTAAGGTAAGCTATAGGGGGCATATGGTCGTGGGGATTGGGTGGCGAAGACTAGATACTATGTATTGTGATAGGGCGGTGCTCCATGTTTGGCGGAGATCGACGTGGTGTCAGTGCGGTGTGCTCGGGTCAGCTGGGCTCATCTGGGTGGAGCACTGGGTCCGAAGAATTCCAAGCTGTTATAATTTATGCTACATAACAGTTGCCCTTGTGGCCACACATACCTTGACCATCATCTATCTAAGTTGACACATGAGAGACATATTCTTAAACGTTTGACCTGAACAATAAAAGTGAGAACACATGGGTCCAAGTAGCAAAATTACTCAGAAGATTACAGTGTCACATTCACCAATCATTCTGTTAGATCTCATAAGGCAATCATTTATTGTTTGTTTGTGTGAGAAGAATATATTGCCACACAGGGGGTCAGGGGTGAGCTGGGGCGGTACACTTCAGGAGGGGCATGCACTTTTACTTTAAAGAAACCCATCAAGATTAAGGTGAGGGGCTTACTGCCCATATTTCATTAACCAGAGTCTGGGGGTGCCAGGCAGATTCATGGTAGCATCGTGAGTTAAGGGGGCTGAGGGGAGGTTGCATGCTTGGTGCAGGCTCAGCGAGAAGGGGTGAGAAGTTACAGCTGTAGCATCACATCATTCACAGGGCTAAGGCTTTGAATCCGGGCCCGGCCAGAGGGGGAGGGTAGGTGGAGGCTGTGCACGCGGTTGTACCTGAGAGGGGCGAGGGGAGAAACGGCCCATAGCATATTGGGCCGTACATTCTCTGCATTGTGCAGGACACACATAGAGCTCACATTCAAATGAGGTAGAAATAGGTTAGTGTGTGCATTGGTAAAGTGAAAAGTCTGCAACGGTCTGCTTATAATATGACGTGCCAATTCAATGCACAGAGGTTAAACGAATGCTACAAAGGGCACTCTATTATACAGTCGGCACCCATTATATTAAAACAATACATACTGCAAGACTCAATTGAATACATTTAGAATCATACATTTTTAAGAAATCAGTGATTATATATTGATATCATACATTGCTTTGTGTATTGTGCAACAACAGTAATCCTTGATTAGTAATCAAAGGCTTGAACATACACTTCATGGTTTTGTGTGCAATCTGGGATGGGTGAGGGCCATCTTATTTCAATATGTACAATCAATCTCATGGACTCGAAGTGAATTTATCGTCCCTTCAGATGGCTTAGCTGCATGGGTGAAACAGGGTGTCACACGGGCTTAGCATACATGTCTGGCACTTCAAACGGGGAACAGGGTTGGGGGTTATCCAAAGCATATGTCATGAATGTGGGGTCTGCGAGAGGACAGGACAAGTTTTATGGAGGTAGCTTGTTTTTCTCAAACCCCAGCTTCATCCCGGTCATCTGCAGATCAATGATGGACTGCGGAAGGTGAAAGATACAGTGTTTGTCATGTAACTAGTTTGCGCCTAGTCTCCCGTGAGAACAGGACTGCAGCAGGGGCACTGAGGGGAGGAGGGTGAGGGAAGCACAGGGCTTGCTGTACGCGGTCAACAGGGGAGAGCTGCAGTCCTGAGGGCGACTTGGGCCTGTGAGGCCTAATTAGTTTTGTCTCAAGATGGAGTTTGAGTGTGTCAAATAAAATTGAGTCTGGTACCATCCTAACAGATGAGCATTACAGCCACATGTGTCGGCCCGTAGTCACCATGCATCCCTGGCCACAGGCCCATGGGTGGCTGCTGGACGAGTCATAGTTTGAATGCTTTGCGAGAATGGAGGGGTGTGGGGCCCCAAAGACCTTTCCTCCCATACAATAGATAACCAGTTTCTCGGCTGCATCAACCCTTGACACTGGGCCAGATAAGCCTTCTCGAATCTTCCTTCATCATCAGCTGTTTTCACTTTCAGCTCTTTCGTTCATGGGGTCCTAGTTTGCTTAAACACGACATGGAACATCCAGATTCTATACACACATATATATATATTGGCGGTACCGCCTGCAGTCTATTTATTCTTTATTTTATTTATCAATAATTATTATAAAGCGCCTTATGCCCATAAGCCTCAAAGCGCTTACAAAAACACAAACGAACCAAACAATACACGCAATTATAATACGGCAGGAGGGGAAAACAAACCATTAGGAGAGAAGAACACAGTATAGAGAAAAAGGAACAAAAAAAACAAACCAGTTGTGGCCTCTCAAATCACATTTCCAAGTGGCCTGACAAAGATTAAACTACTAGTCCAAGGTCCGAATAACCCATGGGCAGATATTTACATAATCTCAAAAAGAGGCACAGGGTACTGGCGCCACACCCTACCAAAATACAGTCCCCGTTCCCTTGGGCACACCAATCGCCCAATTCAATCCTGCTCAGGAACTTCAGATCAGCACATCTGACAACCCCAGACCCGGATCTTGCACATAGCCAGGCAAGGGTTTTATTTTGAAAGGCCTCGCTAGGTTATTCCTGCAGTGGTTTTGTGACATTAGTGATAATAAAGTTCCTATTATCCACAACCAGGGCTCTGGTGGCAGCATCTTTAGGCATTGGCATATTGGATTTTCTTAAACACGGATTCCTTAGGAGAGCCGGTGTAGACTTCATAGGCTTACAAAAACCCTCTACACATCCATCCACAGGCGCAGTAGCTGCCCTGGAAAGGTGAGGTCGTGGTTCAGTGATTGTATACCACCTGAGGGGGAGGGAGGAGCTGGTAATGCTTCCTTCATCAGGGATGTGGCGCCAGATTCAAAACCCTCTAGGTAGGCCTCCAAGCTAGATACCTGATGAACGAAACCCGTTAAGGGCAAGTCAGTTTGTGATGCACGGTTCACTTTGCAGGACAGCTGACAGTTCGTGGCACCTGAAGATGTTGCCAAGTGAACAACACCTATTCCAGGCATATCAGTTTGTGATGAACATTTCACTTTGCTGATGGTTTACGGATAGAATATAAGCTACTTGCGCATTTTTTTCAAAAATAAGGACATGGTAACTCTCTGCGGAAATATCCAGGGACACTGACCAGGCATCGAAATCCTGGGAGGTATGACAGCTATTCAGTTCTTTAATGACCGTGTCTCTCCAGAGCCTCCAGGGCTCAGAGGTTGTATTGATTTCAGAGCCCCCTACAAACTCTAAAACAGAGGCATGGTTGATGTTAACAGGCCCCTCCACCCGAGGTGAGGATGCCAAAAGAATGGAAGTTGACAATTCCCTGCTACTTGCAAGCGCTGAAGGAGAGCCATAGTTGAAAATGGGGGCTCTGTCTACCCGACAGGGAGTTACCTGAGAGGTAGGATTAATCATTTCAGCGCAAGCTACCAAGGAGTTAATGGAACTAACTGTCTGCTGTACTAAAGGCAGTTTTTTATTGTTGTCCTTGAATGCTGAGTTCGTTGAGGGTTGAGCTGGCTCTGCACATGTGGTAGAAACTACCAATGGCGTGTCCTGAGAAATCCCAAACTCAGTGGATATCTCAGCTCGCCTAGCACGAACACGCTCTCTCCTACGAGAGCCGAGCACCAGAACTTCTGCCAGCCAATCCCCTTTAAGCAGAGAGAGGGAAGCAGGGGAATCAGGCATTAGTTTCTTCAATTTCAGTTTCCTTAACATCATTCTAAACGACGAGGGAAAAAAACTAAACTGCAGAGTGCTGTTAGGGACCAACACGTGTTACAATGCAAGCAGTTGGCAACATTTAAAAGAATGTACATATTAATTGCTGGCTGCGGCCAAGCAAAGCACGCCGACGAGCGAGCCTGCTGCATGAATTTTTTTTGTCCGCACCGGCTCAATATCCATGCCGGAGCGGGAGAATCTGTGCACCCACGTAAAGACAGGCACCGAGAACAAGGAAACAAGGACACCGGCAGGGATAAGAGAGCCAGCACAGGACCACTGCTCTGCTGCACCGCTGTATCATCACTCCCCCGTTTCAAAGGATAGCCCAGCACTGCCGCAACCACAGCCTCCGGTCGAGAGAGAGACAGGCATATGCAGATCAGATTCGAGGAAAGGACCCAGTGGAATACGCAGGAAGCTGAAAGAGGCTGTCAAGCTGCACTGCCGTAATTGCAACAGACAGCCGCTTTCAACAGCTACCAGCTATTCACCACATATAGCCAGCCTTATGATTTCTTAGTCTACATACGTTACAGTATCTGTACAGTTATGAAGCAATTTGCATTTTCTTCAGTGCTTTTATATCTTCATTTCATCATCAGAATCTATAAGGTCTTTATACTTTCTTCTTCTGCATCTCTTCTTGGTGCGTCATTTCTTCTTCATGTAACGTCACCAGTCTCTTGCCTTTGTCACTTCACACTTCTTCAAGAACCTCTTTCAAGAGGCTGTCATTTCACCTCGGGTATGTTACGTCGGTCTTTCTTAATGGATACCTTGTTTCAAAGTCTCTTCGTGGTATAGGTACCATTACTGGCATTGTGCATGTTGCAATTTCCGGTTTCCAACATATAGGCAGAATTGGGGTGGGACTTCCGGTAGAGGCATTTGGCTCCTCCTCTACAATTATATAAGACTTAAAGACATATTTACTGCTGAGAACTGACCAGATGACCTTTCACGGGACTCTATGCTTTTCAAGAAGGTCCTTGACACAGCAACGACCAGGAATGATATCATATCATGGCTTTATAAAGTGCTGATTAAATATGATACCGTGGGGAGGCAACAATGCAAACGGTATTGGGACGGCCTGGCCGATAGGAAAATTCTCGATGAAAATTTGGAAAGAATGTATAAGATTGCATTCCATGGGAACTTATTTAATTCCACTGTGGAAAATAACTTTAAGGTACTCCAAGGGTGGCACCATGACCCCCTGAAGCTATCCAAAATGTTTCTCTGTGTCTCGCCTTTCTGTCCTGTAGGGTGTGGTCAGGTGGGTTCTTTGGCACACATGTGGTGGAGATGCCCCAAGGTGCAGATATTTTCAGAGGAAATCTTGAGCTGGATCAAGGACATCTCTGAGAAGCAGCTTTCCCTGGATCCCCTTCAGATATTGTTGGGCATGTCCACGAGAGACAGGGAGGGCTATAGACTTCCTAGTACGTGGGAGGCGATGTTGAGAGCCGGTAGGATAGCAGTTGCACTGAAATATAAGGACAGTAGGCTTCCATCGAAAGCGGAGTGGGAGAAAAAACGACGAGATGTAATGATAAAGCAGAAACTGACAGCCATAGTGAATGATTACCTGGGCTCCTATCATGAGGAGTGGGTGTCTTGATTGCTAAATGGGAAGAGGGGGTAGACGAACATGAGCGTGAGGGGTGAGGTGGCTCTTGGATCCAGGGGAATATGGTTTAGACTAGGTGCTAGAGGATTCAGGACATGGGGTGAAGTAGTTGCAAGGTGACAGTGTTCTTGTGTCCGAGGAGGTGCGAGAGACCTTGTGCAGGTCCGGAGGGAAAGTGGTAATGGCTGGGCATCCTCCTAGGTCATCTGAGTGGGGGAGCATGAGGCAGTTCGCAGATTTGGTGGGTGGCTATCCTTTATTGGAACCATTGTTTTTTTCCCAGTATTTTTAGTGGAGTTTATTTTAGGTACTAAAACATCCAAGGTGAAGATATTGGAGGGGAGGGATAGGGGTGGACTGTTGAGGTGGCGTTTTGTGGAAACTGTATCTTATTTAGAAATGTTAATAAAATGTAAGTTTAAAAATAAATTGGCTTTAAAATGTTTAAAACCCTTTACGCAAGGCATTCACACATTTTTGCTTCGCTACGCTGGGCTGAAAATTAGCCGCATTGAGATAAAAAATATGATATAAAACAACTATGACCAAAAGCTGTAATTATACATACAACCAACAGATGTGCTCCCCACTTCCGCTGTTGCTCCTTTCCCCCTTGTGCTGTTCCCCCTATGCTGTCCCTCCTACCCCTTGCGCTGGCCCTTCTCCCTCACTTGCACTGTCCCTTCTCCCTCACTTGCGGTGTCCCTCCTCCCTCTTGCTCTGTCCCTCCTCCTCCTTGCTCTGTCCCTCCTCCCCTGTTCACTGTCACTCCTTCCCTGATCCACTCTCACTCCTTCCCTGTCTGCTGTCGCTCCTTGCGCTGTACCTCCTTCCCACTATTGCGCTGTCGGTCCTTTGCCCCTTGCGCTGTTGCTCCTTCCTCCTTGTGCTGTCACCCTACAACCTTGCGCTGTGAAGGTGATACCAAACAATCCAAATAAAGGACACACC
This sequence comes from Ambystoma mexicanum, assembly GCF_040938575.1. Classification (NCBI taxonomy): domain Eukaryota; kingdom Metazoa; phylum Chordata; class Amphibia; order Caudata; family Ambystomatidae; genus Ambystoma; species Ambystoma mexicanum. The sequence continues at coordinate 1,361,429,402 of NC_090930.1, read as the reverse complement.
CCACTAGGGAATGAGACCAGGAGATAGATTGCAAGTTGAACAGTTTTATGTAGATAAAGATGTGCATGCAGAGAACTCTGCTACCCTCTGAGCGCTCTGCTGAACAATATACGGGCAGCACATTATGAACCCAAAGCGTCATGAATGATGTAATGACATATAGTGCAAAATAACAGTTTCAATTGGTTAGCCCAAATGGCACAGTATACTGTATAGGTGATGTCAAACTCCAATTGGTTGCTGTGGCTGGGGCGGTGAGTTGGCCCGTGAGTCAGCTGTGCTCATCTTTGCAGGATCAAGGTCGGGCTTAGTTCACAAAGTGCTACAATCCTTACTAATCTAAACTACACAATGGTCATTGGCATGCAAAGAATAACGTTGGGCATATAAAATGTAGACAGATATATGCACATTCTAACCCATGCCTTTATGGGGGAACAGGTCCATTTGCCCGTCTCCCAGGTGCCTTATCTGTGGGGTTTGATCTGTGATTTATTCTCCCTTATGCCTCATGATTTAAAACGAAGGATGGGTGGGTGTTAGTTTAGAGGAGGATATATGATCACACTGGATTAGGTATATGGTGGGCAATTTAGGGTGGTCCGGGGGAAAGGTCTTTTGAGCAATTACATTCCAAGAGGGTGTAGGGGCAAAGGCTCTGTAAACTGTAACTTCTAAAGGTGGGGGTTGAGGTGGCACAGGCAGGTTTGTGGAGACGGATGGCACGCAGGCCAAGGTTGCTCCGTTCAGACGTAGGGCAATGAGCTCAGAGGAAGAGAGTAGGATACTAAATTCTTGCAACCATACATTTCCAAGCTTCTGTGAGAAATGTGTTTGTACGGAGCTGCCAGGAGGTGGAGGCTGGGCTTTCTATGCGCTGTGCTGGACAGAGGGAGAGATGGCTTTTTAGAAATCATTGTGTGGCCTAGGAAAAGATGGCGTTTTAGGGTGGCACAAAATGGAATCTGTACGTCTCACCAGATGGCTTTTTTTACCGTCTTTTTTGTGGTTACGTTAGGCCAAATAATAAGAACAGACAAACAAACATGGGGACGTCTACCGCCATTGGATAAACAGAAGATCCATTTTATGCGCGAATGTCAGGGGGGTCTGAAAAGACCTTTCCACCCCACAGCGATCACCCCTTTGCCCTTGTGCTGTCACTCCTTTCCTCCTTGCACTGTTGCTCCGCTGCCCCTTTGCCCTGTCACGCTTCCCCCCCATTTGCACTGTCACTCTTTCCCCCCACTTGAACTGCCACTCTTCCCCCACATTTATGCTGTCACGCCTTCCTTCAAATGTTGTACAATGACATGTGTACTGTTGCTGACATAACTTTCATTGATTGGATTTTTTCCTCTCCCTCCCTCCCACAGTGCTTCCCTCACCACCTAGCACTGCCCTTAGTTTCCTCCCATGCTACCATGCCTTCCTCCCTGTGCTGGCAGTCCTCATTCCTTCCCTCCGTGCTAAATGGAAAATGCAATAAACCATTACAAACGCCAAAACTATTGGCATTGCCAATGCTTTTTTTTTTTAATGGAATACGCAAATGCAAGTCCAATTTACCTAGCAACTTTTAAGTATTTTCCCTTTTTAACCAGGCCTTAAAAATGTGAATAGCTACCTCAAAAAAATGTGCTTGTGGTCTGTGATTTTTCACCAGGAAAGAACATTACTGATATTATTATCACCTTTAATCATGCTATTTCAAAACAATGGTTTTAGCCATCTGTTCCTAATACTTGTATTTAGAGGACACGGAAATAGAAAGTAACATTCAGACTCATACAGATTTTTGTGGGAGAATGTTGAGATGCCTTTTGACAAGCCAGCTGTTTATATGACTAGCATCAGTATTCCTATTCAGTATTCCTATTAAGAACTTGTTTTAGAAAGCCTCTATTCAATCTAAATAATGTTGCTAGTGAAACGATGATAGGACTGTGCAGGTCATTGGGTCCTACCTTTAGTGACATGGTTTGATTGGTCCAATTATAATATATCTCTTTTTTTACCTTATAGCTAACAATTCCACATTTTCAGGTCATCATATATCTTCCACGCCCCGGCCTGGGTGCTGACATGGGCCTTAACTGACCGCCAGCCTGAGCTTTGGGTCAATCGGGCCTCAACCCGGACTGCGGGGCATTAAAACCCATGTACGCCCCCCAGCACGGGTATACAAACTATGCCCCCCCCCACCTCTGGGATTTACCGGGGTGCACATAGTTCTCCTTTTTTTCATCTGACGGGAGATAGATCAGAAAGTGCTGCGGTCACTGAAATGACCTTTTTGGATGGCGGCAGTCATGGAAAACATGTTCCAAAAGGGCTGCCATCATCTGAAAAGGGACCTAGTCCTGTTTATATTTCAATGGTGGTATCCAGATGGGAGGAGCTCAGGGACCGGAGAGCAAGGCTCTGGTCCCACAGGTAAGTGGGGGTTGGGAAAGGGAATTGGGTGGTTTGGGGGAGTAGGAAGTCAACAGGCAGAGGCTCCCTGTTGCTGCCCCACATTAGAAAAAAACCCGAAAAAAAGGCACCAGTGGAGTGGCCTCGGGTGGGGATTGTCTATTCTTGCCCCCTGTTCAAGCCACCTGATTCATTGACTCACCCTTCCCGGGTGCACATAATAAAATTATGTAAAACAGACCAGACCGATTCAATCCATTGCCAGCTAGATCATTGCAGTATATCTAATACATAACATGATGTGTGTATGTGCCCCCCACCCACCTCCATGCCCCCGTGAGTGTGTATGTGCCCCCCACCCCCATGCCTCCCTTGAGTGTATATGTGGCACCCACCCAGCCCCATACCCCCCTTGAGTATGTATGTGTCCCTCACCCACCCCCATGCCCCTGTGTGTATGTGTCCCTCACCCACCCCCATACCCGTGAGTGTGCATGTGCCCCCACCTACACCCATACCCCCCTTGAGTGTGTATGTGCCCCCACCCACCCCATGCCCCTGTGAGTGTGTATGTGACCATGCCCCCTGTGAGTGGGTATGTGCCCCCGCCAACCCACCTGCCCCCCTTGAGTATGTATGTGCCCCCCACCCACCCTCATGTACCCCGTGAGTATGTATATGCCCCCCACCCACCCCCATGCACCCCGTGAGTGTGTATGTGTCCCCCACCCACCCCCATGCCCCCCTTGAGTGTGTAGGTGACCCCTACACCCCAGTGAGTGTGTATGGGCCCCCCATACCCCCTTTGAGTGTGTAGGTGCCCCCCATCCACCCCCATGCCCCTGTGAGTTTGTTTATGCCCCCACCCACCCCATGCCCCTGTGAGTGTATATGTGCCCCCATACCCCTGTGAGTGTGTTTGTGCCCCCACCAACCCCCATTCCCACTGTGACTGTGTTTGTGCCCCCCTCTGACCCCCATGCCCCCTGTGAGTGTCTTGGTTGCCCCTTACTCTCCCTTGACCTTCTCTCCTCCTGTTAATTTCAGGCACCACCTCAATTGCCGTTAGGCATAGTAATCGTTGCTGCCTGTCTTTCGCAGCCACCTGCCCTCCTCCCGCCCTTTCTTGTTAAAGTCTGGCATTACCACAATTGCCGTCAGGCATAGTAATCAGAGCCGCCTGTCTTTCTCATCCACCTGCCCTCTCCCCTTCCTTTCCCTCCCCCTGTCTTATAAAAGCCTGGCAGTACCTCAATTGCTGTAAGGCATAGTAATTGTAGCTGCCTGTCTTTCTCGTCCACCTGCCCTCTCCTCCTCCTTTCCCTCCCCCTGTCTTGTTAAAGCCTGACCACTACCTCAATTGCCGTCAGGCATAGTAATCATAGCCGCCTGTCTGTCGCAGCCACCTTCCCCTCTCCTCCTAGACCCCCTCTCCTTCCCCTCTCCGCCTGTCTTTGCAGCCACCTTTCCCCTCTCCCACCCTATTTTTGTCCATTAGCACTTATTCTTATCATTTGTCCCGTGACCTCTGAGAGCAGCTTGTCTGTCCCCGTCCTTCCCTCCTTGTCTTCTCCTCCCACTCCCGCCAGCACTATTCTGAATTCGTAGTCTGGCCCATTATGATAGTCGCTTGTTTGTTCCTCTCCTCCGCCCTCTCTCCATACCCCCCTCCTCTGCCTCCTCCTCCTCTTGTTATTCATGCACTACATCAATTGTCGTCAGGCATAGTAATGTTACTGCTGGTTTTGTCTCATTCTTCCCTTCCCCTCTTCTCCTTAATTGATCCTTGCACTTGCACTATCTGAAATGTCGCCAGGCTGATTATATTTTTTTTCACATTCTGAATTGTTTCAAGGACTTGTAAGAATATAATTGTATTCTCCCATGTTCCCTCTCTCCTTGATGTGCTTTGAAACACATTGTGTATAGGCGCTATACAAATAAACAATCAATTCAATTCAAATGAATACAACGCGTTTTTAGATACTAAGGTTTCTCTGATTTTAAAATCCTTAAGCAAAGGAGAACTGATTTCCAACGAATAAGGAATTTAATACCAATAAAACCAAGTTTGAATTATTTTAAAGTATACAGTGCCGCACGTCCACCCCATTGGTAATTGCAGTACTTGATTTATTTTCTGCCCAAATCAGGGCATCAGTTATTTTGTGTACCCCACATTTCGACCCCATAAAACTCTGCAACTTGGCGTTGGGAACAATAGACTTAAATCAGAGTGTATACATCTGCCACCATATTTTTTGCAGAAGCGATGGTAGCACCAACTCTCCTATTTACTGTAACCTCACTTTTTAATACATGCTCCTCCCCAGTCCCATTCCTGTAACATCTTTCCCCTGCTTTGATTTTTTTCACTCTGCATAGATACATTGATAGATAGGCCTTTCCTGCGGTGGTAAACCGTCAAACAGTAATTTGCAATGTAATCTTTAAGTCGTGACTTGCACAGTGGGACTGTAAGGACAGAAAGGGCTTACAGAGGCCGCTCAACATTTTAAAAATGAATATTGTATTGTCCTGTCTCCAAATAACAAGATTTCCCGCTGCTCACCCTCAAGTCTGCATTTACATAAGAGCTTTTATAGATTTTAATATCATGGGGTGAACATATATACTCTTAAAGGTAGACTAGTGACATGGCAATTCAACCCAGTTAAATGCTTTCTCAGTATGTAATGACAGTATGATTGCTTCCTTGAAATGCCTTAAGGCTTGATTTAATAAGTCCAATTTCCTCTGAAACATCTGTGTAGGAGCACGATATGAATAAAATATCATATCATATATCATATTATTTCATGTTTTCTGCCCCTGTCTTCTCACAAATCCAGCTTGATCTCATTGCACCAGTTTAGGAATTAATATGTCCACTTTATGAATCGGGATCTGCAGTGTTCTTAGCATCTATGTTCAGTAGAGAAACCTGCCCACCATATGAACAGTGCCATGGTCTTTACCTTCTCCTGCCCTCAGTGCAGGTGTGAAGTCATTTAAGCAGAATTAATACTGGCAGTAATTGCCGTTACTGTCAATGGGTATTTGAGGGGCCCTGCCTGGTTACAGGAATTCCACCTGAACAGAAGTTAAGAATGTGGAGTCTCTAAAAAGCTGTGTGCAGTAATTCAGTAAATGTGTATGCATTATTTTATTTTTACAATGTTTATCCTCATCTTGAGGATGGAAATGAATCATGTACAGTACTGCGACATAACACTACTGTACAAGAGACATGCCACTACTGTACAATGTTCTGTAATGCAGAGAAGGGCCGTTAGAGGCACCTTCTCCACATTACAGTGCAAATAGGGTGAGCATCAGAGATTGCCTCCTTTTTCACCCGCTTTGGGGGGTGCCTTACAGAAGAAATGTCTCTCCCGCAATGAAGGTATGTGCTTGAGCTTCCCTATACCACTGGAAAAGGAAACTATGCAAGTCCATAAATTAATGCACAGGGCTGAAACATGTAGGGCAGGATGTTGTGGAATGTGTTTATTGCGGAAGGATGGATTTGTTTTTAAACAAGACAATATTCACATATAAACAATCTTGAAAGACACCTATCGTTGGCTTTGTCAATGCTTTTATGCACAACCTATATTAAAATGAAGGTTATTACAGTAGGTGTGCATAGGAGGGAGACACATATATGATGACTTAGCGGCCATACAGTAAGTCATACAATGCATCCCCGCAATGAAATTTCACCTGCTCCATGCCGCCTCAGGGAAGAATCAGTTGCGTAAAAGCTGTGTGCTGCTTGCCTTTTTAGATTTGAACTTTGGCCCCTTGTCACACTTTAGTTTTTCTTTTGGTATTTTCTATAAGACTATGATCATCTGAAAGCCTGGGGGCTTTGATGATGATCCTGCCATAATTGGTAACAATGGCTTATGATTGATCACTACCGTCACTGGTCTCCCTAACACATAGAACCTGAAATGTGCACCTACAGAGCACTGCCAGTGCCTCCCGCTCAATCTGGAAATACTGCTGCTCTGTGTCCGTCAAAGCCCTGCTTGCGAATGCCACCATCTGTACATCACCCTTCGAGTTCTGCTAGGTCAGCACTGCTCCAAGTCCAAAAGGGCTTGCATCCACCACAATCGCTGATGCTACAGCGGGGTTGAATAACGCATTAGTGCTGTCAGCCATCAGGGGCATCTTCATCTCCTCAAACGCATTCTGTTCCAGTGGGCCCCACTGCCATGCACACTGTTTCTTTGTCAGATTTCGTAGTGACTCTGACAGCATCGCTAGATTCTGGATAAATTGCCCACAGTAGGTCACCATACCAGGAAGCTTCTCACCTCTGTGACCGACTTCGTGGGTATTGCCTCCTTGATGTCCTTCACTTTCCTGGGATCCTGTAACACACCTCCTTGCTGAAATATGAAGCTGTAAAACTCAATCTTCTACTTGAAAAATTCATATTTCTCCTTATGGAGAATTAGTCCCAGCAACCAGATCCTCTCCAGTGTCTTCTCTAGCCTCTCCATGTGCTCAGTCTCGGACCAGGCGAACACCAAAATGTCATCACTGATGTTAATCACTCTGGCCAGGTCGGCCAGCACCCCACGTATGATGTTTTGGAAGACGATACACCAAAACTGAGCCGCTTGTACCTGTATAAGCCCTTGTGAATGGTAAAGGTTGTGATGTATCGCGACTCAGGGTGCAGGGCCACCTGGTGATAGCCCACCCTCAGGTACAATTTGGAGAAGAATCTTGCTCCTTGTAATTTTGCAATGATGTCATCCAGTGTAGGCGTGAGGTGCCTTTCCCACTTGGATAGCCTTATTGGGTAGACACATATCTACACAAATCAGAACTGACTCTGGCTGTTTCGGCTTCCGTGCCACCACTATCAGTGACACCCCTCTACTGTTTTGATGATGACCATCTCCATAAGACGTTCTATCTCCTTGTCCACTTGGTCCCTAAGATGAAACGGGACCCTCCTGTACTTAAAGGCCATCAGGCAGATGAACTCTTCAATATGCAGTTTTACTGGATTCCCTGACAGTTTTCCGACGCCCAAATACCTCTTCATACTTCTGCAGCATCTCGTGAATGTCCTCCCTGTAGACCCCGTATGTGAAGCTGACAATCTTAAGGGCCTAGGCCTTGGCACAACTTAGTAGAGTGTCCTTGCTGACATCAGTGATGAAAAATCTCACCTTGATGGTGTTTGGCCCATGACCCATTCTCGAGACAAAAGCCCCTTTTAGCAGCAGCGGCTGTTTACCACCAACGGTAAAGATTCTCACTTTTGCCCATGCCAGGGCCGTCGGGCCTGGCAGCACCTCATAATATTCCAGAGCCATCACACTCACAGTCGCACCTGTGTCTATCAGTACCGGTATCTCACATCCATCCACTGATACTGCACATCTCGGCTGCCTCTTCTTCTTTCCCTTGGGGTCACTGAGACTGGAGATGAAGAACACATCTTTCTCCTCATCCTCTGGATCAGAACCATAATTTGGCTGGTCTTCATCTTCATCCACCTGGGATAGCCTCGGGAATCGTCTCTGAGCAGACATGTCCATCTTGGCGGGGCCTCTTGGTGTGACGACTGGCCCTGGGGCTTTAAAAATGGGTGCAAAATGATCGACTGCCCCACATCTCCCACACACTCACCCTTTGGCAGGCCATTCAGCGGCATGCGCATGGTCGTATCCGCACAGCGTGCATGGAGTCAGTGTTCCTGATCCCCTAGCTCTTCTAGGTCCCATTCCGTGCCCTCTGCCCCTGGCTGGCGCCCTATCACACAGACGTCCTCCAGCTTCACCATCTTCATAGCCTCGTCCATTCTAGAAGCCCTCGAGTCTGCCAGCTCATAGGATCGCCCCATTTCTAGAATCTGCACCAGGGTGAGCTCCAGTTCCCTCAGGATCTGTCGTTGCAGCTTTCCTGAGGCACACCCTTGAATAACTGGTTGCGCACCATCTCGTCTACACTGACCCATGCTCACGTGGCCGCTAGTTGCTTCAGCCTGCCGTGGAAAGAGTCCAGAGACTCATCGTCCTTCTGCTTGGCCGTGCACATCACGAACCGCTTGTAATCCAAGTTCACCAATGGGATGAAATGGTCTCTTAGGGATTCCTTAGCCGTCCTATAAGAGTCATCCACAGGCCGCAATGTCTCAAAAAGCTTCAACACAGCTGGTCCTGCAGCATACAGAATGGTCGACTTCTTTGCCTGGTCATCCACCTCCCCAACCGTGGCAAAGTACATCTCCAGGTGCTTCAGCCACAAGTTCCATCGGGGGCCCAGAGGCGCTGGCGCCCTAGACACATCAAATTCTGGAATGGGAGCCAGTGCCCCCCACTGACGATGCACATGGGCCACCACCGGAGCACCTGTGGCCGCCGCCTGGCCGCCCTGCTTTCTTATGCAGCACCCCACTTGGCAGCGTCACGCTGTGCACACATGCACCTCCCAGTAAAAGAGGGCCACAACCAAGTGTTCAAAAGATCAAGCAGCAGGCACAAAGCTTCCAGAAAATCAGGATGAAGAGGAAAACTCACAAAACTCCTTTTGCAGGACAGGAGAAAAATGAAGAAAATGTTATTTTTTGTTTGTTGAAAATTAGCACCCTGAGGTTCTCCAAAAATGGTTCTGGAGGCGCACGTGCATTTCCCTGGGTGGGAAGCTGCAGCCTCCTCTTTGCCGGCGTTACAGGGCATGTCTCACCTTGCTCTCGTGTGCCAACACAGCTGCTGAACTGAGCGATCGTTCCCTGACACCTCCGCCAGCACAGCTGATGCAGCACGTGGGCTCGGGTAAGCAACCTCCTCATCGCCATTGTTGTATGGCCACCCGGCCTTGCAAAACAGTAGCCCCTGAACCCCCACAGATGGACACACACGCGGGTATCCCGCCCGGGCTCCACCTGTACTCTGTGGAGCATGCGCAGGACTGCCCCATTTATTCCCCTGACAGAGTTGCGTCTCTCCGTCGTGGGCGTAACGTTACACGTCACCACACTCAGTAAACAGCTACCAATGACTTTGATTTTACTTTTTAGGGAAAGACACCTGCATTTTTCCTAAATGTTGCCCTTCTAAATGGGTGCTTAATGTAATAAACACAATGCGACGAATGTCCATAGCATTGAATAAAATAAATGGAAAATATGTGAAGTTCTTTGAGCACATTTGTGAGTTGTGAAGACATTAGTTCATTGCACACAAGTTTTAAAAGCCGCAAACGGCCTGTGAGACCATACAGCAAGAGCGGGAATGAAAACTAAGAGGAACCCAGTTGAGGTTGGCTGAATTTGCAGGCAGCATTCGCAGAGGGAGGGTAAACGCGCTGCTGCATCTTTGCTTAAATAACATTAGCAGGGATCCAAGTGAAATGGACGATGAGGGAGACGTGAATGTCTTCCTAATCCGCACTTGAGGCAAAGACTCAGATTTAAAGTGGCATGGCCTCATTTTAATCAGCGCTGAATGCCTCATGCCAGCCAATTACAACACAGGACCCTGCATATCAGCAAAAGAAAAACCTTGGGGCAAAAACCCTTGGTGGGTGCCTTAGCCACATTCCATAATGATATGATATGATATGGCATTTGTAACGCGCCTATACATATGATGTATTTATATGCATGTGTCTCCTAAATCTTGTTGGCCAATTAACGATGATCCATCAAAATGTACTTTGATTCATAAACATGAGACATAAGTTACTGAGATTGTTTTGAAACTTGGGTGGAATGGATCAATTTTCAGGCCATCATATTTCCATTCTAAAAATTGGGAAATGATTTAAGGAAGATTGTTACAATGCGAAATTGCCCCTTAATGCAGACTTTCTCCACGATGAAAACAGTGTGAGCATGCTTATATGCGATCCAGACTTGCAAAAATAGTCAGTGACCGCACCTCTTCTGTTTGCATACCCAGACACAATTCGCCAGACAATCCTCTCCCCGCTACCCCTGCAACTACCCTTTCCAGGGGCCAGACAGTACATTTAGACACACCACTAACCTGCTGTTGTAATCACAGCAGTGTGCCTTTGCTCCCACTTCGCCCACCACGCACAGCTTCCCTTTAGTAAGACACATGCTGTGCTCACCCATCTCATCTAAAAGTAACAAGCATTGGCTATGCCAATAGTTTTGGCATTAACTGATGTTCTTTGCCGAACTCGATCCCCCTCCAGCTGTTGAAAGGTCTCTCCCTCACGTTCGGCACACTCATTATAGCAGGAATGGCGGGAGCACATGAATAAAAAACAAGGCCAAGCAAATGGAAAAAAGAAGGCCCAGCTGGTGCTTTGGTGATTTCATCACCAAGCATCGGCAAGTTGCCATGCCAACGCCATACTCTGCACCCAAACTCCCCTTTCTACTTTCTCCTATACCTTACCATACCAATGTTTTAGCGATATGGTGGTTTATGCCACCAAGCGCCAAAACCCAAAAGTAAAAGGACATATATGCCAATTGGATGTTAGGTTGGTATACATCTCTGAGAAAATTGGACTAATGTAACTTAGTGAGGAGTTCCCTTTAGGCTTACCAGCTGGGACAGAGGAAAGGACATTAGCCAGGTGAATAGGGTCTGACACTCCTTGTCATGTCTACTTTTCAAGTAGTTTTAGTGTTTCAAGGAGAGGAGAAGTGTCAGATATTTGGAGAAATAGGATTAAAAAGAAAATATGATAATCATACTGTGATATAGCAAAATGTCTACAATTATTATTTTATTTTGAACAGGTATTGTTGAAGCTGTGGAAACATGAATGCAAGCGAGTCATTGCTGATCGTTTTACAACCTCCGAAGATGTTGACTGGTTTGATAAGTGTTTAGTAAAAGTGGTGGTGGAGAATTTCGGTGAAGGAAAAAAGAACCTTGTGGATTGTGGCGTTGATGCTTATTTTGTTGATTTCTTACGAGATGCACCAGAAGCAACAGGTAAGCAAAGCAGTTTGGGATCCCATCAAAGTGTCTTATTTCAATGTATATATACACTTTATTCTCCATGTTTTCTTACAACTAATGTAAGATTAAAAGGAGAACACTTTTGGTTTCTGTCACAATGTAGAAAGGTATTTTCTTGTCTACGTTTGCTCATGAAGTACTTTTGTTTTACTTCACAAACCTTTTCATGTGTGCAAGATTAAACCATAACCAAAATGTTTGAACCGAATGAGGTATATATGCTGGCAGGATTGCTTTTTCATCTTGTTAGGTTCAAAATGTCTTCATGTTTAAATTGGTTTGGTTAATAACTGCTTATTGAATATAGGGTCATTCTTTATATTGTGTTTAAATGTTTATAAAGGCTCCCATTGTACAATGTGTCACAAGAACACCCTATGTGTGAGGGATGTGTCATGGGGCAGAGACGGGGAAGTGTGGACTGGCGCCTACTGTGGCAGCTAGCCGCGTAAAGTACATCTCCCATCTACTTGTGGGCAGATGGTGGCGTGCCAGGGGATATGATGACATTGCAGCGGCACCCAGTGAAACTCCACATGTACAGTGCACAATCCTTGTCGATGAAGGAAGATTAGGAACTGTGAGCAGGAGAACAGGTTGCTGTGAGTGTTCTATTCTCTATCTCTGGTTTCTGAATACCATGTTCCAGGTTTATACACATTTTCCCCTAATCTCGCTTTCTCTTTACTCCTGTTTGATCTCTCATCTCCAGCGTTTCCCTTCCAAGGTTTTTGACTTCCTGGTTACCTCACTCGTCAAACTCGTTATTGGATCTGACTTGGATTTTCCTCGGCATTGCTGCTTGGTGTGGATGTGTTTTTTGGATTTTGGACTTCTTCTTGTGGATAGTGGATAGAGTGTTTGGACTGTTTGGCTGGATATTCCTGCAACTGTGCGAACAGTATCATTTGCTTACATTTTTTAACTTTCTGCTGGTTGGACCCATACCCACAGTGGTAACAGTCACTCCCCCTTTGCAGTAGTTGGGGCCTCGTGCCGCATGGTGTCATGCCCTCCTCCTTCTTTCTGTATCCTTTTTCTTAGCACACTTGTACCGACCAAAGTGGGTTTTCTATTTTACCCACCTTCCACATTTCTGCTGTGGTCTGATCTATGGACCTCCTTACTTGGTACCATGTAATCTTACTCTTTAGTATATGTGAGTGAGAGTGGGACAGGTGGCCGTGGGATCTACCACACAACCTTTATCTAGCTAGGAACTCAGACAGATGTGAGTAATAAACAGAACCACTCATCTTGTGGTTTTACCTTGAATGCTGACTCTTATACAAATGATTTTACCAAGAAAATGATGTAGCACAGTTCAAATACTATACATCATCTGTTAAACTGCCATACCTTCTACGGTAAGTTATTCAATTCTTTTGTCCAGAAACACCTACAAATGACAGTCACCAGGGCAATCCTGCAACCAGTGCCTTGCAAAAGAAGCAAAAGTAGTGAGCAAGTGAATAGTTTATGATGTGGAACACATAATACAACAATACATAAACCAGGGATTGGACAGTAATCCACGGGGGATGGATATCAGTAGGGTGGAAATGTCTCCCTCTTCTCCTCTTCTCTCTCTGCATTTGCACGTTTGGAATACGCACAAGGCCTAGTAGGTTTGTCTCTATCCTCCAATGTATATATTGTTCTCAATCCCATGTTCCCTCCCTATTGCCCAATGGGCACTTTGAAACACAATTTACTTGTTGTATAAGCACTTAACTAATGCACAATAAAGAAAATAAAGGAAAATAAATAAATATACTGTTGCGCTAAAAACAGTGTTGTCAAGGAGAGGGAGCGATGCATTGGGATTTTGCTGGTTCTTCTTCTAGACTCAAGAGGTGGAACTTCAAGGAATATTTAAGGGAGTGGGTAGTAGTAATGTCTTTTAAACAAAAAAAATCTTTATATTAATTTTTCTAGTTGGAGCAACAAACTTTACAAAACGAATCAACAGTCTCTACAAACATATTTATTTTATTTATTTTTTCATTTGTTACACGCCCAGACCCTGGGTTATCACAGGGTGGTTACAGACAGCTTTGGCATTGGTCATACATGGTTTATAGTCATAATCTCGAATACAAATATGTCGAAAGTCATAATGTCGAAAAAATAAAGTCGAAAACAAAAATGTCGAATTTCTTTTTTTTGTTGATTTTTATTCGAAATGGGGGGGTTCCCCCCCCAACCCCCCTTTTTTAATTTTTTTTTATGTTTTACCCCTTTTTTTACCACCGGAACCCCAAAAGAAATGTAAATTAAAAAAAAAACAATTCGACATTTTTGTTTTCGACATTATTGTTTTGACATTATTGTAATTCGACATTTTGTTTTCGAGATAATGACTGGACACCGTCATACATTTGTACAGGGTGCAGAAATTATTAACACCACAGGAGATCATACAATACATTCATGAACATTATTTACAATTTCGATAGGTGGACATTTTGCTAATATTGGTTAAAAGAACCGTTATCCTAAAATTGGTTAAATAACCAGGTTTTCAGCAGTTTCTTAAACCCGGGGAGAGAAGTCTCTTTTTTTAAATTGATGGGGAGGGAGTACCAGTGTTTAGGTGCTAGGACATGGAAACTGCTGCCCCCCGCTCTGGTATTTTTGTAATGGGGAGACACCAGAAGTAGATTGTCATTGGATCTCAGTGTTCTGGTGGATTCTTTTTTCTGAAAGGCGTTGTTGAGGTAGCTTAGGGCTTTTTTAGCAAGACATTTGTGCTCGATGCAGAGTGTTTTGAAGATCATTCTGGCTTTGATGGGTAACCAGTGGGCCTCCTTCCTTATCTTAGAGATGTGATCAAACTTTTTTATATCCCTAGTGCTTCCCTTAAAGCTTTATTTTGAATCAGTTGAAATTTACTGAGGTTGGTGTTTGAAGTCCCTAGCAGTAATACATTGCAGTAATCCAATTTGGATAGTACCAAGGCACTGGCCAAGGTGAGGCAATTGGTTGGAGTCAGAAATTGTCGACTTAGTGCGATAGGTTTGGATGTATAGACCGTGGATGAAGAAAGCATGCTAATATGTTTAGTCATAGTGAGCTTGGTGTCTAGTTATACACCTAATGTTTTTACTTGCTTAAGTACTGGGTTCAAAGTACCGTTGATATTGATAGAGGAATAGTCTGGATGGAGGGCCGCTATTTTTGATGGGGATCCCACAATGAGAATGTCTGTCTTCTCATCGTTGAGGCAGTGACTATTCAGCGCCATCCAATTTTGGATGAAGGCGTACATTTTATTAATGGTCACGGTGTCCTGTTCATAGTTTTCTGAAATGGGTATGAGAATCTGGGTGTCATCTGCAAAGTTGGTGTAGATGACACCCATATCGTCTAATGCCGAGAAGAGGAGATTTGTGTAGGCATTGTATAGTTGGGAGAGAGGCATGAACATTGGGGTACTCAGATGGGTACTGGGATGGGGTCCGCAGCTTCTTTACCTATGGCCACTCTAGAGGTACGTTCAGCAAGAAAGGATTTCACCCACCCAGTGGCATCATTAGAGAAGTTAAATCATTGGCTAGTGAAGTACACAGTTTGTCATGGTCCACAAGGTCAAATGCGGCGGACAGGTCTAACAGCAGGAGTATGCAGAGTTTCCTGAATCTCTGATAGTGTCCATCTGGATTTTGAGATCCAGGAGGGCAGTTTCCGTGCTATGATTAGGTCTAAAGCCTGACTGTCTAGATTCGAGGAGCTGGTTCTGTTCAAGCTGTGCTTGAATTTGTGTGTATGCTATTTTATCTATGAGTTTAAGTAAAAATGGGACCGTTGTTATTGGACGATAAATGGTAGGTACTGTGGGGTCCAGTGTTGTTTTTTTTAGAAGTGGGGTAACCCAGGCTTCTTTGATTCTGGCTGGGACTGTATTGGTGTTGAAGGAGGAATTGACAAAGTTGGTGATACTAGGGGTGAGGGTGGATGCACATGCTTTGACTAATTTAGCTGGAACGTTATCCCCTTTGCAATTGGAGGCTTTTAACTTAGAGATAGTGTCAAACACTAGTTCTTGAGTGACTGGGGCGAAATAGAATAGGGAGTTGATATTTTCATTGGGGCTGGGGAGGTACACCATGGGAAGAGAGAAGGGAAGGCCCATACCCTTTTCTCTAAGTTTATGAAACGAACACCCAGGACATTTGAAGTGTATGTTTTAAAGAAACCCTGGCAGGAATGTATACCAAGCAGTTGCAAGAATATGCATATTGGGAAAAGCCTTGGAAGGAGACTATACCAGGCAGTTATACATAGTATTTACCAGAATTCCTGCAAGGATAGTATGCCAGGCAGTTTTCAAGTGTGTGAATTTCAGAAAAGCCCTGACAGGAGTGTATACCAGGCAGTTACAAGTGTGTGAATTACAAAAGCCCTGGCAGGAGAGTGTAGCAGGCAGTTGCAAGTGTGTGAATTACAGAAAAGCCCTGGCAGGAAAGTATACCAGGCAGTTACAAGTGTGTGTTTATAGAAAAGCCATGGCAAGAGAGTATACCAGGCAGCAGCAAGTGTGTGAAGGAAGTCCGGATAGAAAAATATATAAGGCAAGGACAATCTGAATAGCATACAAAAAGACTGTGTGAATCCAGATAATAAGGAGTTGAAACCGTGTAGGAGAGTACCAGGAGAGAACCAGACATCCTGACAAGTGAAAGGCAAAAGGTCAAACAGTTTTGTGAATAACTTTTGTTGTTGAATCAAGAGAAACACCAGGAACTGTTACTTGTGAATAAACAAGGCTGTGAGCAAGAATCCAGTGGGAGGGAAATACCCTCTGGAACATGGATCCCTATGCTTTGAATAGTATTTGTTAGAGTTTTACATTTTTCTTTGAACATTTCTAAAACATGTAAGGGCAAATCCATTAACCTTTTCACCTTAGTGTTCATTTATTTAGAAAGTAAGGGTCAAAAAAGTAAGTTGGACATGGGATGGTTTTGTTTCGGACATTCTGACACTGACAGATCCTTAGTTTCGGTTTTAGGTAGGGAAACACCTCAAGAGCAGGCACAGAGAGGCATTTGCACACCCCCTTTTCTTTTAAAGAAAAGTCTTTTGCCAACACCATGTCTATGTTGTTTTTCCCACGTTTCATTTCTGACTCCTCACACACACTTCTTCCGTAAGTGCTCTGGTGTTTCTGTTTACATAACAGTGGGGTAAGTTCAGAGTCCCCTTTGCCAGCTTCAGTTACTTGCAAAGTGCTCACAACTTTACGGATATGTGATTTTGGTCTACCTAGGTTAAAAAATGGCAATATGCTGTGATAAGAATGCCTTAGCTAGATTGCTGTACTCAACACAGCACAGTACCCTGACTCTTAACATTCTTCTCCATTTAAGAGCCCCAATTCTGGAGAACCTTTTAGCCACGTTGGGATCCTAGCCCTACGAGGCGAGTATTGCCATGTTAAGATCAATGGCAAGTGGTCTGAGAGGACCCTCTCTTTGTTTTCCGACCGCACCAGCTCCCCCGTCAAAACTGCAGTGGCAAACTGATATAGCCGTGTGTGCAGGTTTTGTGGGGTCGAGTAATTAGAATAATGTCTTTCATGTGGATGGTGTAGCCTCCATGTATCTTCCAGATGAAAGTCTCCAAACAGGGTCCTCAAGGTTTTGGCTGCAAGGGTAGGTTTGTCTAACTTCCTGTCTGATCTGTCCGCCATGGGGTCTAGCGTGCAATTAAAGTCACCTCCCCATATCACCGCACTCCCAAGGTACGGGCTGACTTTACTATATAAGGTCTTGAAATAGGCTACAGTATCTTGGTTTGGGTCATATGTATTAATGACACACAACTCTCTATTTTCTATCCATCCCTGTATCGCCACCATCCTCCCATCTAATGCCACAGTGGACTGTAATAACTGAAAGGGGGCATGTGGTGCTATCCAAGTGATCACCCCTCGGGCGTATGCAGAATACGTTGCCCCTATGGTAGCCCCCTTCTATTGCTTCCTTATCGCATCCTGTTTTTCTTTTGTGAGGTGAGTTTCTTGCAATATGGCAATATCTATCTTCTGCCTCTTTTGGTACATCATGATCTTGTTCCTCTTCAAGTAGCTATTGAGCCCCCTGACATTCCAGGTTACTATCTTAAGGTCTCCCATCTCTCATCCATACCCAGTCCCGCGTCTGTCCTTCCTTGCCTTCCGCACCATGCGCAGTAGCGTGTGGGTGTAAGCACGTTCCCTGCCCCCAACTACCTCCCCCACCCCCACACACCCAACAAACTCCCCCAACCTCCCTCCCAAACCCCAACTGCTGCCCTCCCCCCAAACCCCTTTCAACTTCCCCAAACTGTTGCCCAGCTCCATCCCCGGATCTCGGGCTACCCCGCATCTAGCCCTTCTCTCGGTATAACCGATACTTGGTACTCTTCAGGGGGATACCTCTCTAAAAGTATCCCAACTAAACTACTTCTAGGGGATTGGTAGTGTGCCTCCTGGTATTACCTCCTGCTTTGCGCTGACAGCATATCATAGTGTAGGCAGTGCTTAATTTATAAAAAAATTAGTACCAGTGCCCAAAAATTATTGGCCCCATAATGCCGGGCGCAGCGCTGCCTGCAGTGCGGGTGCGGCGCCGCCCTCAGCGCCAGAGCGCCGGCCGCACCAGTTCAGTGCTAGACCTACCTAGATCAGCCCACCACCAGCCCATCACACTGCTGCTGCTGCTCCATGTCACATGTTTGGTGCTGCAGCAACTGCTGGCACAGGCTAGTAGTAAATACGCGACTAAGACATGCTCCTCCTGTAACTGCGCACGATGCCCCCGGGCTGTGTAAGCGCTTTAAAAATGCAAATAAATAAAAAAGCATTCTGTTTCAGTCACTGTTGCACTGTATTTGACTCTACCCCTTCTGCCCCATCTGACAGTCTGTTAAAGTACACCAAGTATTGTTAATCGGTTACCTCCAGGAAGAGCACCCTCCCCTCAGCTCGTTCTTCAGTCACCTCATCCAGGTGTTTTGTGTAATCAATTTACTCTCAAGCCCTTATCAGTCATCACATCTCATAAATGCATCCCCCTTCACCCTTCCTTCAAGCATGAGCATGGTGTTGTATAACTAGGAAAAAGTCATTTCTGCAAGACATTGGTGTGAAATCAACGGCTTGTGCTACTTCTGGTTTAGGGCCTCTTTCCACCTTAACACATATTAAAAAACTAAATATGTTTTGTCAACCAATATTCAGGAGCCAGAGGAGAATGCATATTCGGAAATCTCCTTCCCACTGACATATTCTTGATATACTTCACTAAACTGCAAGGTGTAACAGACACCCACCTCCCTATCCAAGGATTCCTAGCTGAGGATTGCATGTACTCTCATTCGGAAGACATGCTCGGAGCGTATTGTACCCAGGTTAAGGGACCACATCTGTTGCATAAACCGCACATCAGGATAGAAAACATGCGCTGGAATTATGTAAAAAAATGACAGCAAAAGACGGTTGAGAATTATACACAAGTACTCAACTAGTGCTTTTATTAATGACAACAGATTAGTGGGCACTTGCACCATGTTGATCTCTGTCTAGTTTCCATGTGTTTATCTTTAAGCCTGAAATGGTTTGGTTTCGGCCCAATACGTGCACCGTTCCGGGTCCCCTCGCTGAAGCTTGTTTGTGAACTAATGAGGCCGATAACATTAAAAGGAAGAACGGAAACACCAAGGCAAAAATTGACAGTTCATGTTTCGCTTAGATTAATGCTATCCAAGGTCGGACTGGGGCATACAATTGTCTCAAGTCGGGCTCGGCACCAATGAAAAAGTGGCCAAAGTTGCAAATGACAATTCATTCCTTTTGTGACAGACACTAGTGGGACCACGCTGCCGCCCGGTCCTGGGCTTTGCCCTGCCTTGCCTCAATCACTTAGGCTACCTTCCGTGGGGCCACCACCGCCACGTCCATGCTGAGCTTGATGACAAAAATAGGTGCGCGGCACAGCGGCCCCACGGAAGATAAGACTTTAAAAGAAAAACGTATATTTGGGTGGCTGGGACCCATCCCTTTCGAAGTGATGGGCCACAGCCGCCACTCAAAATAAGTTATTTCTTTTAAAACCTACCTTCCGTGGGGCAGGGCCCCTGCCACCGGCCCCACGGAAGGTCAGGTTTTCAAAGAAAAAAGTAAAAAACATACTTTTGGGTACAATCCACAGGCTCGGCCGCCCGCGGCAGAGTCATCCGACTCAGTCTGCGGCAGCCGGCAACCCCTGGTCACAGAAATTGGCCTGGGCCTGGCACTGACTGCAGTCAGCAGCACACTGTACACAAGTCACACAGACAGAAGCCCGGGTGCGGACAGGCCCCTGGTGGGGTCCTGACTCCTAGGCAGTCAGGACACCACCAGGGGACCGTGCCGCCGCCCGGGCCACAACCTGGGCCTTCCTTGCCTGATCACTTGACTGTTACAGGTTCAGGCTGCACGGCACGCAACAACAAGTGACTTACCTGCTTTGCCGGCTGGGACTTGGTCTCCTGTCGGGGCCTCAGGGTGGGGGGGATGGGTGCACACACTGGCACCCGCACAAATGAAAAAGCAGACAGAGGGGGCCCCAGGAAGCAACTAGGCCGCACCACGCAGTGCAGCAGGGCAGGCTCTCTCTCTCACAAGTCAGGACCGACGACGCCACGCCACCACACTTCACAGTGAAATGAAGGTGGCGCCGTGCTGCCTCCTGTGGCAACAACAACACGTCACCATGTAATTTCACTGGCTCAGAAGAACAGCCAATGAAAATTGCACATTCTGTGTTACTATACAGAATGTATCAAATACTGCATAGTAACAACAGAATGGTAGTTTTCATTGGCTGTTGTTTGTAACAGTTTGTTGTTCATTGCTATTGCTGGCCCCTCCCAGGCCCAGCCAGTCATGGCCTGCAACCTGCAAGCACGAGAGAGATCGAGATCAGAATGACAAATCCCAATGATTTATAATCGAAGCAAAGCGAAATGGAAGAACAAACAAAGCAATTCCACGTACGCTGGCCCCGCAGGAGTTCCGGTGCCCAAAGAAGAGTGCCGGTGTTGGCCACCGGCAACCACCCCCACAAATTAAGCACTGAGTGTACGCTCCGTACTCTGAACCAACAATCCCATGTGCAATCCGCTATAATCTAGTCCCAATTTCAACATGTCTGACGTACTTATCACTTCGTGTGGCCATCTAATGTCTCTGTGCAACGTCTACAAGGCTCCGGTTCGCATCTTTCAAATCGGTCAAATCGCCCTTCCCCTTCCGGAAGCCCCATGATGCGCACATTATTTCTGCAAGCCTGCCCTTCCGCTTCTTCAGCTCTATTTTTAAGGTTCCTGCCTGTTGTTGCAACACGTGGAAGCCTGTTGTGTTGGTCTTACATGAGCTTGTATTGTCTTTCACTTCCTTTTCCAGGGTCCATGTGCACTCGGCCAGTGCACGTACATGTTGCCGCAGTAAATTTACACCAATACTCACACCATCAATTTTAGATTCCAGAGCATACCTTAGGTCTGAAATGGCTGTGTCCATCCTACTTCCCATCGATACTATCAATTCCGCTATGGCGTCCAGTATCTGTTGGCTGTTGAGCGCCGTCCTATCATGTTCTTTAGAGCTTTGTTCCTTCCCACTGGCTCCTTCTGTGGCCTGCGGTGATTTAGCATGCTCCTGGATTGTTTTTCCCTGTCTTTAGGCAATTTGGACGCCATATCCCTTTTGTGAGCGGGCTACCAGCGGGAAAATGCCTTTGACCTCGGCTTGCTCTGTCATGTAGGCATGGGATGTATTCCTTGGTGTTTCTCCAGGCGTGTTCACTGCTTCTCATGTAGTGTGTTCACAACTGTTCAATTTCAGATCAGGATGTGTCTGGGGGCCCCACAGCACGAGTTTGTTGGTGGTACAGTTCCATTGCTCATCCACACTCAGGCAGGGTTGTTGCCCTTTATCGCCTCAAGGAGCCAACCTATGCTGGTGTGAAGTTCCACAGTGCACTATGTGTATGTAACCACCGGACCAGTGGCAGCTGCCAGTTCTTTTTCTGGATGTCCCTGCGCAGGGCTCCTCAAGGTCTTTCTGTATCCTGGTAGATGCAGCTATTACATAGCCTTTGATATGCTGGGTGCCTCCATGCAAACAATCCACTCTCAGCAGTGACTACTTTCAGCAAGCTCCACCCAGTCCTCTCCTGGGTCACTTGCACTCATCACTGGTCGAGTCCAATAATTAATATTATGTTCCCCATTCATCTTCTGTAACTTGCCAACTCTTTGTTTGGTGTGCACAGTATAATTTCCCTGCACGAATGCCAACGTTCACCGCCGGTCGTCAGGGCTGCAGTAATGATGCAGCTGCGTGCGGGCCAGGATCTTACGCTACATTGTAGCTCTGCTGGTAATATCCGTTTGTCGGTACCACAACGGAGTACCTCCTAGCCTGCCTGCCCGCACCGTACCACACAGCCAAGGTCACTCTGTAGCAGCGGGCGGGTGCATCTTCCTCACCGCTCTCACTGTTCTGTTGCCGAAGGCAGTTCACAGGACTATGCAGGTTCTTACAATACGCCCAGCAGGTGCAGTGTCCTTTCCAGGCTGCTCACCGCATGCGCTTCAGTTCGGGTGTCAGATACTATTGTATCTCTATGATGCACCCGGCCGGCGCCGTGCAGCTCCTTGGGCACCTCCAACATGGATCGGGTTGCAGAGCACTGTCCGGGCACTCGATCAGTCCCTGTCCGACTTCCTTCTTTTGTTATTAGGCGGCGGCCATCTTTTTCTCCACGCGATCGGGTCTTTGAAGTCTTCCTCAGCACATAATGTCAATGCCGTTCCGTGCCATCTCACCACAATGTATCTCCATATGCCTCAGAGTTTCATGTACACGATCCTTCAGTTACGGCACAATTGCAGCTTTTTACACGTGGTTTTCAGCAGGATTGTATCCGGATCTGCAGGAGCCTCCTGGAAGACACGTCTGCCTACATGGCTCCTTTGCCACACCCCCTTTTCCAAATCTTTCATGGTGGTCGGTATGTCCTCTACGTCGCCTGCTTTCTTAGGGGCTAATTCCGCAATATCAGAAAATGCTTGCTCCGGGTTGTTGTCACGATAACCCAAGGCATCAACTTCACTATGCAAGTTGGCCATGCTCTTTGCCACATCAGCCATTTCTCGGGTTAAGTGGTCCTGCATGATTTTAGGCTCTACAGAAGGTCCTCTTTGGTAAAGGCCACTCATGTATCCCCTGCTTGAGGCATTGCCATCTAATCCGTTCCCACTACATGTCCTGGACTAAACACAAAATGCTCCAATTTGCTCTTCTGCGTCTTGCGCAGTGCCCTGGCATGTCCACTATTATGCTGCTCACATGAAGGGTGCTTTACTTGCCAAATATCTTCTCTGGGGCTTTTGTGGTGCAGGTGATGATTGCCCCCGCCATTGCTCCTCCCCCCTGGGCTGGCTCATATCACTGCTCCTGAGCACCCGCTCTCTCTCTCACTCTTCTCCGACCCATCAAGCCGCATCCGCATCAAGCCTCGGAGAGATCGAAAGAGTTCACCGCCCACTGGGGCCACAACCCACTCGCGCTGCTCCCCGGGTCAGGTTCCAGAGTGCACAATCCCACTCCTCTCTGCGCAGTCTTCCAGGGCCTCCAAGCAAGATGGCGCCCCTGCACCCGTGCATCGCAGGGATTGGGGCTATGCAGGGAAGCTCCAAACTTCTTTAGTGGTTTTCAGTGTACCGTCAGTTTCCCTGATCCCTCTCTACCGTAGCGGGGGTCCATAAGCACCTGGGGATGGGGCTTTACACCATGGCAAGATGCTGCCGGCGCGCCCATATATCGGGGGCATCTGTGCGTTCAAGGCTCTGCAGGCTAGCTCCAGCCTCCCATACCTGTATTTTCTGGGTGACACCAATCTCCCGGCCCCCTCTCCACCATGGCGAGGGTCCATCAGTGCCTGGGGACGTGCCTTCACACCACCGGGGCCACGGTTTGTCAGAGACTAAAGCCAGCCTGTCTGTCCTGTCTGCCACCTTTTCTCCTTCCCTGTTTCACCTCCATGATTGGGATAACATTCGGCTTGTAGTATTATGAGGGCTGAGTTGGTGGTTTAGCCTCAACTCATCTTTGTACTCCTGCAGGGCAGCAGTCATTTTGTCACAGGGCCCACAGAAAAGTCTGAATGTGGATGATGGAAGACTTCAAGGATGTACATTTGCCCTGGAAAGATTCAGCAGCATGGCATTCAGAATGAAAGGACCCTTTTCAAGCAAGCCTGTCCCAAAGCATCTATTCAATGCACTTGTCTGGGTTAACATCTCCAAAAAGGGCACATGGCTTCTGATTTATTTTGAGGGCATAATGGGCACAACCTTTTTAAAGAGATAGTAATTATGATGGTGATGTAGCCATATATGAGAGGGATAAGTTCCCATAGGGCACCCGCAAATTATGCATCATGCAGGATAATCAACCCAAGCGCTCCTCTGCAGATGGCGGAACAGAGGCTCACTTGAGTTTGAAACCCCATTAATCTCCTGCTCTAAATCCGAGAAAGTTGATCTCGGCACAATTTAAAGGGTACTTGAAGCACGGCTACTAGCCCACCAAAAAGGCAGAATTCTTGAAGAGTATCTCAAAGATGCTCTTGTGGTTGTGGAGCAGAAGTGGGGCAGCAACCAATATGTACTACAGGCTCTGAACGTGCCTAAGGGGCGCTCGTGCACCTCCCCGCACATTCAGAGCTGCTGGGGCTTACTCCGAGGGATGCTCCAGCTCTTGCGTGCATGTGCAGGAACCAGGAAGGCTCCCGGTTTCCTGGTTCTTCTTCATGTTGAGTCGGAGCTGGAGAGCCGTTGCAGTAACCGGGCGAAGCGGATTCTAGAATAGGGCTGCAAATAAGGAAATAGTGTGTATGTGTGAATGTGCGAATGGCTGCATGTGTGGGAATGTGTAGTTCGGGTGCGCGTGTGAATGAGAGAGTGTGTGTTATGGCTGGCGGTTAAAGAGTTATGAATGATGTGAATAAATATGGGTGCACGAGTGAATGTGTGTTGTAAAAATGCACCCTCTGCCTCTGTACCTCCAAATCTGAGGCAGGCTCACTAACACGGAGAGCGGGCCTCTGATTAAGGGGTGCAGGGAAGATGATGTCCCCAAATCAGAAGCTCGCTCAGCAGCAAGCTGAGCAGACTTCGAATTTGGAGATGCGAAGGGAGGGATTGCTTCTTTTTCTATGTTAAAGCAAACATGCGGGCCACTTCTTGAGGCGAATCGTTACAGGACACCTCACTTTCTAAAATATCACGAGGGTGACGACTTTGACCTTTAAGAAATTAACAAACTATTGTCAACTCAAACGAGTGGTTCGAGCCAACCTACAAAGGACAAGAAACAGAACATATTAGCCTTGATAAAGACACATTAAAGAAACACGTGTTAAAAATCATACACATCTCTTCAAGATTTTGGAATATTAATTCTATGGACATTGTACCCAAAGACTTTCTATAACTCCATTGGCCAAGCGCAAAGTGCAAGTGGCTTCTATGTAAACATCATTTCATGTTTGCTCCAACCATGATGCACAGTAAAAGAATGTCATGCCATAGGCATAAAGCTTAACCAGAGTTGTTATGTGGCTAGGCTGGACTGCATTGCCGCAGCCAGTCTGTTTATGTTTTATGTCTCTGGTATGACATTTTTCCCTGGGCAGCATGGTTAAAACAAATATAATTGTTATGTGGCTAGATGGGCTTACATTGCTGCAGCCAGTCTGGTTACCCATTCTTCCAGTGGCATGTCATTTTTTTCTGGGCATCAAGGGTAAACTAAACATTATGAGTGTTATTACATGGCTATTACATGGCTAGACTGGTCAACATTGTTCCAGCTAGTCTGGATATATATTCAACTGCAGCATGGCATTTTTTACTGGAAAAGCCAACAGGCGCTTGTTCTTATATGGTAATTCTGGCATGCATGTATTAGTGTAGCCTGCATGGACATGTATGGGCACAGTAAGCATGAACATGTGTTGTTAAACTGGCATATACTGTAGCCAAAGTCGTCATGAAATGGGTTAGAAAATGCTCTGTGCGCTCTTGGTGACTTGCACTGTTGATTTTTTATTTTTTTATTTGTTAACTTACAAAACCAAATGTAAACTGTGGCATTTGACCCATTTTTTCACAGAAAGTATGCAGCAAAACGCACTATTTTAAACCAACATTTCTAAAATGTTCTCGTGGGGAGGGAGGGTAGACGAGGGGAATACACCCGAACACCTCTTGGTTGGTTTATGCTCCCTCATTATGCTTGGTCGCTTGCACAACTTGGGAAAGATGTATGCCTCTCCAGTGAAAATAATTCACCAGCCGCCACTGTCTCTAGGCAACATAGGACAGTTGAATGCATTAGTAGTAGGCCTGTCTCATGCAGATCTTTCAGGCATTCCTCTTTACCGTTGCAGTTATACTAACAGAGAAGACCACCTGAGAAGGACTTCAGAGCAACCCAGTGGCTACCGCTATCAGTGGCCTCGCACAAAGTGCATAGCTTTTATAATTTGTAGGATTTTGGTATACTTCATTGATTTTAAAAGAATGTTTTAACTTGTTTTGACCTGATGCTTCTTTTCTATCTGCCCTCCTTAATACATGAGAGTAACGTCTGTCTAAGATGTTTCTAATGTTTGTTTTCTTGAATTAATTTTATTAATGAATAACTCCTTCACGAGTATCACGAATAGTGGCTATACTTACTGAACAGGCAACTGTATTAACAACAAATATGCTGCATGAAGAGAAAAATGTGTAACTCTTTGTTGTTTCAAAGTAGTCAAGGAGAAGGTGCGATCTACAAAAGGTGAGCGTTTAAAGCGTGTTGAGAAGCTCTACTTAACAGTTTACGCTGTGCTTGTAAATGTGGATGTTCTTCCCCCCTGTGTTTTCATGGTGGTGAAACCTAATACTTGGAGTGTACTTTTGTGTGTGTATGACATCATATCAGGCTGTTTATTCAATAGAAAATATCAAAGTACTAACCTTGGGGGATGTTGTGGTCCGTGGGACATTTCAGGATTTCTCATTAGTTGTGTCATTCATTATATGCCCATTGCCCAATGTTGTTCTGCCCATACAGCTTGAACAAGAAACACACTGCCACGGACCCTAACACTGCCATGTACCCTAACACTATCATGTACCCTAACTGTCGTGGCTAGTGCTGATCAGCAACTAACATGTGGCCAGATTGCTAGACGGCTCTCTTGCGGGAGTTTCAAAACAATGCTCTTGGCTGGATGTCATGTAGCAAATCAAGTCCATAGTAGTTTCCGAACTTAATTGTGCAAAATATGTTTCCACTTTTTCTCTTTATTTTGCTACTGAAAAAGATCTTATTATTTTGTAGAATGCATGCCAGATGTGTGGTAATGCTCAGATTCATTCACTTCAGTAGTTCAGTAGTGGGTGAACTGCAGGCCAAAGTGCTTAAACATGTGAGCCAGAGTGAAGCAAACTCTGATCTAGTAATATCTAAGAGTACATCAACATGCGCAGGGTGAAATATTAGTAGTTGAGTATGCTTGTCATAACTCTGAAATGAGCCCTGTCTATAAAGCCATTGCCATCACGGGCAACAAAATGTCTTTGTAGCACTGAACAAAGGCTGAATTCACTGTAGAAGCGCTAATTTCCCCATGGTGCTCACTTTAACATTGCGTCATAACTTTTACCGGGTTTTCAACGGCACCAAATATGGATGAGCCTCTCAGACTCATGTAGTTTGATAAAAAAAAAGCCAATTTTCTTTAAAATAAAAAATGGCTACAAGGAATCTGTGACCGTTTTAGCCACTATGAAGGCAAATATAAATCGATTAGAAATGTTAAAAATGCTGTAGTTGCATACATTGTTTTTGTATCTTTTCACATACTTACATACATGTAGGCTTTAACTCTAGAAAAAGCTATTGGTGCCTAGAGCAAGAACTTGCAGAGACAGATTTTCTATTGAATAGAGCCTCTTATGATCTATGGTAACACAGTATTAATTGTTCATGACAAGGCTTGAATTACGCATATATTTTACATTGAAGTCCAAGATAAAACAATTAACAAGAGCTTTGTACTGTAAACCTTCAGCATTTCTAATTGACTTATGTTTCAAAATGCATATTGCAGTAAACGTTTATAACTTGTGACACAAGTGCTACAATGGATTCTGATTCAAAGCAAATCGGTTCTCCTTTTTTTAGCCTTATCCTCTTATTATTAATTATTAATTATTGACCAATTTATTTCTTTATTAATCGCCCGTTTCAGAGACAACCTGTCCCATAGATGCATAGTTTTCAAAACAAATCACAAATTCATGTTTTTTCAGATTATTAAAAAAATGTTTTACATTGGGTAACTCCCGACTTGCCATATAGTCCATAACTGAATATATATGTCTCCGCAATAGCTGACATGTAATGTTCTCTCTTATTCTTCTCGGTGCTAATTAAGTGGGAGTCACGGGCACCTGGAGACAGGCAACTGGCATCCTCCGAGACAATAATTACATCCATCTTTTTCATTTACATGATGGATTTCTTTTCGTACGTTTTTTGAAGGGGCAGGGGAGCCCTGACAGGCATGCCAGTAGATCAGAAACTGAGCACTACAGTGGAATAAGAGGGGAGTGAACAAGTAGCAGGCCTACACTGTAAAATGTGCTTTGCACTCCCCTTACCCGTTTTTATTCCTCTGTGGGACACTCTATTTTTGCACACAGCCCTCAGAGGAGAGGGAGAGCAGTCAGGTGAGAGCGTGTGTGCATTTGACACAGGTAGTGTCGAATGCACACCAACACTTGACACTGCCTGTATCGAGTGCACACCTTCACCTTTTACCATGTTATTACCCTGTGAGTTGATAACTATGCAGGAATACATATTAGCACCTATTAGGGTGCAGAAGTAAGAGACTGACACACAAGTGGTATATTATTGGTTAGAGACTTTTATTAATATCCAAAGGAAAAGGAAAACTCTAATTATCCCTATTTCTAAGCGGGGTTTCCCTGCCTCAAATAAACTAAGGATTCTGTTAGGAGGTCTTGATAAAACTAAATAGTCCACCGTCGTGTCCACCGTCTATTTCCTACCCTCACATTCTAAATCAACTAAAGAAAAAGGATGATCTTTTCAGTTCAGAAGGATGTCTCTCTCGCTCTGGACGATTTCTCCTCCTTCAGTTATAGGAAAAATAAAATTGTTCTTCTTCAAGGGTAAAACATCAAAAGAAAGTCTCAAAAGGTTCTTGGACTGACTCTGCCTGGGTAAAAACAAAGTCTTTTATCTTCACAATATTCAAAAACTCCCGGGTCTAATGTTTCCCACCCCCAGGTCTCTCTCAGGTTTCTTAGGATGCCAAGAGAATGACTTCATCTCTTGGTGGTTTGTAAATTATTCACAAAACCCCAGGCGGTAGGACTCCCTTCCCCTGGTCTCAGACGTCTTATGGTGCCAAGAGATTAACTGCCTTCTCTTGACTGATGCAAAGTGTTCACAATACATCAGGGGGTATGACTCCCTTCACCTGGTTTCAGACTTTCTTTCACTACTAACCTGGTGTTCCACTTTGCCAGGTATAGATCTAACACTGTGTCAAGGGTAATACTTCCCTTCCTGTGTTTTGCCCTCAATGTCATAGTCAACCTGGCTTCCTTCGCTGTCAGGCACTGTGACTATCAAGATTAATGCGGATACTTCAATGGGTTGCGGGTCCCAGACTTGTATGCACAATCCACCTGGTATACTCTCCTGCCAGGTACTATTATTGTGAGGATCAACAAAGATGCCTTATGGGTGCAGGTCCTAGACTCTCAGATACAGTCCACCTGGTATACTCACCTGCCAGGTACTGTGGTTATGATGGTTAGCTTGGAGGCCTTCATCGCCTTATTTGGTGTGGGTCCCAGACTCACACTTTCTTCTCACCACATTCAGTCCTCCTGCTATACTCCCCTGACAGGTACTGAGACTATGATGATTAACTTGCAGCCTTGCTTGCCTTATGGGTGTGGGTTCCATTCTCACACTTTCTTCTGACCACATTTTGTTCACCTGGTATACTCCCCTGCCAGGTACTGAGACTGTGATGGTTAAGTCGGATGCTTTCAAATCTCTTTATATTCTCATGGTTGGGATCCCAGACCATGACTCTTGTTTCCAGCTTCTACACCATTGCCTTGGTCCCCTTTGACCTCACCACACACTTGTGTAAGTTTCTCTGTGTTCTGCTATGCTCTCAGGGCTTCCGTGTCTGCTGGCCCGCCTCAGTGTTTCCTCGCCTGTCAGTGGTCCCCTTCTGCTTGCAGCAGCTCCATGGGGGAAATGTTCTTTCAGCAATCATGCTTCCTGCTTTGCACGTTCACCGACCCAACGGGGCACCAGGAGCTGCTTCCTCTTCCTTCATGGAGCGGCCCCTTGACTCCCGTCCCTCCTTGTGGCAGCTTGCTCCCCTTGCGGCGTCCCGTTATGCCTTCTCGCTGGCTCTTCTTTCTCTGGACTCCTGGTTCCTCCAGGGAGCACATGACATTAGTCTGAGTCCTTCCTCAGTTTTTATAAACCAAGCAAGTCCATGTTAACTAGATTGCTCAATTTGGTTCTGCGTGGTACTCAATGGTAATCTGCGCCTCCCATTCGTCCCAGTACCAAATTAATCAATCTCCCAAGAGCTAACAGAGTCCACCCTCGTCTTGTTATTAGGAAGGTGAAATCTGTTTGGATAATCCTTGCTCTTCCTCTTCACAGTACTTCTCATACTGGAAGTATAAGAGAGACAAATGGGAACAGTGGGAATGCTACTGTTATGGGTTAATGAGTGAAGTGGGCTGTGGGGATACCATGTGCTCCCCAGGTAATCACTATTCCCACGGGGGCTTCCCTCCCCATGAGAGTCTCCCACTGACTACCACCCCCAGGGGGACTATCGGGTAGCATCCTCACCTCGTTGGCCTCACCAGGGGATAAGTGATGACATCCAGGGATTCGTCACACACCCATTTTCATTTCAAATGTTCATTTGGCTCAGCCAATCTGGTACGATGATTTGCATGAATGCCCAATATGCACTGGCAATTACTTGTTCCTGGCCACCTACACCAGACAAAGTCTGCGGTGCCTGGGGCTGGGCACTTCCCTGCTTCCCCGTGCTGCTGTGCCCCACTTTCTTGTATGTTCCCTCTGCTGGCTCTGTGGCTTGATTGTGTGCCTCTTCCAGACCCCCTCCATTTTCTTGCGATGTCGACCCTGGTTTGGAGGGTCTTCCACCTCTCCTCTTCACCAATCCAATGCAGCACGGAAAGGTCCCTTGGCTACACAGTGCAGTGGCGACACTGCTTTCAGCAGGGTTTGAAACAAACAATCCCACACGTGTTAAGTATTCGCACCCTTTGGTTTGGCATTCCCGGCCAGTAGCATCCTTCAGTCCCGCCTCCCCGCCCAACAGCCCTTACTTCACTCTGGGCTGATATGTTGGCCTTTCTGGGCTCTTACTGGACATGAATGCCACCCAATCACAGAAGTTAAGGCTTTAATAGATTATGGGAGCATCTTTTTTACTTGGAAGAACATACTTCCAGAGTTATGGTTTTTGCCTTTACCCATTACTAATAGTGGGTTGTCATTCAGTGATGATGAGAAATCCATTGCGTATGCCCCCACTCCTGACATTTTAATCTTTCTCCTCTAAAACTCCATGTTTTAACTGCAACATTCTGGTCTCAATTGGTGTTTTCTTCTAATAAAAATATACCTGTTTTTCGAGGACTGTACTAAGTAGGTGTATTATAAGTATAATACCTTTTTTCTTGGGAAGTTAAATCTGTTATCTCAGGGTATAGAACATGCCTTGCCCCTCAGCGTAACTGGCACACAATCCCTTGCACTGAGTTTGACTTAGATGGAATTACACTGTCTGGGCCTCAAATGTTGGATTTAGATAGCATCTTGCAGGCCTTGTCACTATCTGCTGACATCTTGCCCCTCTTAAAATTCCTAAACTTAGGTCTCGCTTGTCGGAACCTTGATTTAATGACCATCTTCGGGCTCTCCATCTCCAACGGAGACAAGCAGAACGCAAATGGCGTTCTGCCTCTTGTCCTGCAGTCAAGGCAACAGTGCGTCTAATTTCAGCTTCTTATCATAAAGCTATTCATGAAGCAAAGTGCATTTTTTTCACGCATCAGGTGAAAGCCTCTCTGAACCATCCTAAAGAGCTTTTACGAGCTCTCGCTCATCCCCCCACCCCAAGTCTATTTCTCATTCTCAATCCCTTTGTGACTCCCTTTCTGCCTACTTTGTTGAAAGAATTGATATCATTTGGGAGAAAATTCACTCCTCGGGGTTGAGGACAGAAAAAAATCTTCTGCTGTAGTGCCTGTGCCTATTATAAGTAAAAGGGTATACCTGCAATTTAGTCCCTGGTCCTTCAGGTAAAGTACATAATAATAAAGCAAATATTGGACCAGTGGAACGGGATGACTCATAAATTATTCAATACATTGTAACTTTTAATCAATAAACATATAACATAATCATTGTATGTATGATATAAAATATAAAAAACTATTAATTCATTCCATCAATATATCTTTCATATCTTAAGCATTCATTCACAGTCCCATGCTAACTCATTCATATATTCCCATATAAAACCAATTTGGTTTCTAGAACAATGTGTCCTGATAGTATTTACGCACAGTTTCCTACAGTTCTAGCATTTGTTAATGACCCAGTCCATAGTATCAGGTGTCGTAATTTTTCTGTTTTTTTTGTTTTTCCAGATGGCTCACAAAATCGTCGACACGTGTTTCGGTCACAAAAGACCTTCTTCAGGATGTCGGGCACAGAATAGTAAATCCGCCCTTTTTCCGAAACGTATAGGCCAATTATCAGTCCCCAAGTTCCAACTATAGGGATAGCGAATAGGACATCGGAATGGATCCTCCACTGGAGTCTATACCAATATACAGATCAGTCTCCACTTGTTCGTGCAGGATAATAATATCAAATGATTTCCAACTCCACCATCCACAAAGAAGCTTGGATGGATCCTTTTGATGTTTATTCTTTAGGTCTGGCTGTGATTACATATGACAGCCAATGGATACTTCACAAAACGAAATGTCTTCGTATATTCCACGAACACTTCTCAACAGTTGCTCTCCCGCCTGCACGCCATACCAAACTGCATGGGGGAATAAACATCAAAAGACCCATCCAAGCTTCTGTTGTGGATGGTGGAGTTGGAAATCATTTGATAATATTATCCTGCACAAACAAGTGGAGACTGATCTCTATATTGGCATAGACTCCAGTGGAGGATCCATTCCGATGTCCTATTCGCTATCCCTAGAGTTGGAACTTGGGGACTGATAATTGGCCTATACGTTTCAGAAAAAGGCGGATTTACTATTCTGTGCCCGATGTCCTGAAGAAGGTCTTTTGTGACCATAACACGTGTCAACCATTTTGTGAGCCATTTTGAAAAACAAAAAAACAGAAAAAATACGACACCTGATACTATGGACTCGGTCATTAACAAATTCTATAACTGAAGGAAACTGTGTGTAAATACTATCAGCACACATTGTTCTAGAAGCCAAATTGGTTTTATATGGGAATGTATGAATGAGTTAGTATGGGACTGTGAATGAATGCTTAAGATATGAAATCTATATTGATGGAATTAATTAATTGTTTTTTTATATTTTATATCATACATACAATGATTATGTTATATGTTTATTGATTAAAAGTTACAATGTATTGAATAGTTTGTGTCATCCCGTTCCACTGGTCCAATCTTTGCTTTATTATTGTGCCTGTGCCTATTTCACCCCACTCTATGTCTGCTTTTCCCATTTTTTCTTAAAACGAGATTATCACAGCCACATATAAACTGAAATCTCCGTCCCCCATTGATCCTATTCCTCTTTCTGTGCTAAAGGAAGTCATGCCTTCAATTGCTCCTTTGGTTGTGTAAGCAGTTCATTTTTCGTTTCTTTCTGGCTATATTCCTGCTACCTTTAAACATGATTTAGTTATATCTCTCCTGAAAAAAGCCCTCTTTGGACCGTTCTATTCCTGCCAATTTTCATCCCATTTCTTTGCTTTCTTTTTTGCTGAAACGTTTGGAATCCTTAGTAGGATCCTTTTGATGTTAATTTTGAAGGACTCGTCCTTTTTTGGATCCTTCTCACTCTGGTTTCTGGCCAGGGCACTGCGCTAAGAGTGTGCTGCTCTCAGTTGTAGATGACATCGCTCAGCTGCATGATCAGGGTGGTGTGGGAGCTCTGATTGTATTTGATCTCTCCAGCCTAACTGGTTGAGACTATGGTGTACTTTATATATTGCGAAATGTTTAGTCTTGTTTTCTAGATACATTGTGTAAATAAAGACACAGATGAATTTCAATGAATTATGACGCCTATGGGAATGCCACGTCCTGATGAAGATGGATATCATCTGCTTTCTAGTTAGACGTGTTTTCTCCATCCAAACTACCACCTTCAATTGTGCCAGG
Organism: Ambystoma mexicanum; assembly: GCF_040938575.1. Lineage (NCBI taxonomy): Eukaryota > Metazoa > Chordata > Amphibia > Caudata > Ambystomatidae > Ambystoma > Ambystoma mexicanum. The sequence continues at coordinate 1,361,395,417 of NC_090930.1, read as the reverse complement.
TCTATTTTACTGTATGTTACATTGTTCTTGTCCTGACACAAGTGTAGTCGACGCACAGCATCCCTTGGCTAATTTTAGCGGTTTTTTCAATGATTATGTGTTCATTATATTGTGCAGTGGTGTAACTAATTATTGCGGTTGGCTGCACGATCTATTAGTGACCAGATTGCCCTTTGCTGATTTATTGTTTGGCCCTTTTGCCTTTAAATCTGATCAGGCAATTGTGGTTTCCCTTATTGAGTGATTTTCCTCGCTCGTACGGGAAACCCCTTTTTGGGATCAACTTAGTAGCATCTAGGTCTACTGTGATTTATTTCGCTGACTTTTTCACTTACAGCCAACAGTGAAATTAGTATTTAGTCACTTTACACAATGCACTTTAATATTGATATATTAATGTTGTTATCTTGCATATTTTGTATAGAATTTCAGATGATTTAATACTTATTTTAACAAGTACAAATTCTAATAAATACAGTATTTTTAATGACTGTTTTGTTCTTAGTGGATTGATCTGCGTTGTCACCTTTGGGGGTCCTTCCCCGTTTTGGTGGTCTGATTGCGGCCTTTTGAGTGTCTATAATTTGTTCCGCTGGCCTGACCTTCGTTTATTTTGATCTCTCCACCGACTTTGATACAATCGATCATGCTGTCTTGCTTGATCGACTCGCTGGGGCCAGCCTCTCTGGAGCCGTTCTGTCCTGGTTTAGTTCTTTTCTTTCTAACCAGACTCAGTCTCTTTCTTGTCTTCCTTTTGGTTGTGTCCCCACTTCTCTTACTTGTGGAGTCCCTCAAGGGTCCGCCATTTCTCCAGTTTTGTTTAACATCTACATTCAGCCTCTGACCGGGCAAATCCTCTCCCATGGCTTCCTTTGTTATTCTTACGTGGACAACACACAAATCATTGTGCTCCGGACCTCTCTGTTCTGCCTTGAAGCCGTGGGGCTATGGATGTGCAATACTGGGCTCAAGCTGAATGCTGACAAAACCGAAGTGTTAGTGGTTGGCCCTCCCCTCTGCTGCTGTTCTCTGGACACCTCTTTTTTGGCCCCCTTCCCTTGGCTCGTTTCCTTCCCCCAAACCGGTTGTGAAGGACCTGGGGGTAAAAATGTCAGTTTCTCTATCAGCAGAGACTCAGGTTAGTGGAGTGTGTCAGAAAGGTCATTTTCAGCTACAAATCTTGTGAAAGGTTTTCGCATTTATTTCTGCCCAGTTCAGGGCATAAGTTGTTTCTTCATTGGTTCTGTCCCCACTAGATTATTGTAACTCCCTCTTTCTGGCACAACTGGTATGTCTGATTCAGCGGCTTCCGCTGCTGCAGAATTCTGCACCACGAACTGTGACTTCTACGTCTAGAGGTATGTATATTTCACGTGTACTTTATTGTTTGCACTGGCTACCAGTAGCGAAAGAGCATTCAGTTCAAATCTCTTTGTTTGCTCCATTTGGCCTTCTGTAGGTCTTGGGCAGAAATATTTGCAGGCCTAATTTCGCACATACATCCCCACGCTGGCTCTCTCTTCTGCTGATCCCTGTTTGGTGCCTATTCCTCATTTCAAGTATTCCTGCATTGGTGGCTGGTGCGTTTTCCATAGCTGCTGCCCAACTATGTAATTCTCTTCCTCGCATACTCCATGCCATGGCCAACCATCTGTTTGTTATTCAGGTGTTCTCTTAAGACCGACTTGTTTTAGCTCCTGATGCCTTTCTTTCTGAGTTACTTCAGCAACACGATGCCTCTGGGTGTATGTTGCACTATACAAATAACCATAACATAGCATTGCCCACAAATGCATAGTTTTTCTCTATTCGTTTTATTAAAAAACTCCAATAGAAGAAATATATCTTAGAAATAAATTCACTCCAAAATCTTTGTTGAAAGATGAGCTGTCCTAAAGATCGAATCGCAACTTTCTGAACATGCATATTTTTTCATAAGGCACGACATTACAATGAAGCAGTTGGAAAGGAACAGCATCTGCCAAACTATTTTGTAATGTTCACGAATATGGCAAATCTGTACGCAGTCTCACAAGTTAACAAACACGTTATTTTAATACAAAGCTCTTATTAATATTTTGTCATGTCACTTTAAAAATGCATAATATACCTTTGGAATGAATAGTTTCAATACTGAAAGTAAAAAAGTGTTATATTTTTACCTACTATAATCGGAGCATCCGATTGTCACCATGCCTTATACTGCATGCTTTACAATGTTGGAAATCAATCATCTTATGGTCTATTTTGTGTTGTCTTTTAATGATTCGGAAACCAAAGAGAATTTTTAATTTTTTTTAATATCATATTTTATAAATTTGATAACATACAACCACTGGTCCTTACCGGGCCAGATCACATTAACAACAACAATAACGTTCGATGGAATACGTGCTCATACAGATCACATACAATACATATCTTATAGTAGGTTCTCCACTGCAATGTTCATATCCTACATTCTACGGTGTTATGTTATGTTATTAAAGATTTAGAAGTTCACATCATATCTTCCCATCGTTGCCAAATCTTGTCCGCTTTTTCGGGACATCCCCTGGCTTTATATACTCTCCTTTCTATGGCGATGCAAATTTGTACTTCAGTGATCCATTGGCCTATTTGCGGTGATTCCGCTGCTCCCCATAGCTGCGCTATATTCCTTTTGATTATTGTTGTTGCAGTCATGAAGCAGAGCTTTTCATATCTTGACAGGTCTATCTCGCTGTCTGCTCCTAGCAGCAGTAGCTTGGGGTCTCTAGGGATCGTCTGTTTCAGGACCCTTGTAAGGATGTCGCAGCATTGCTGCCAGTAATTACTAATATTTGGGCATTCCCATAATGTGTGAAAGAAGGTTCCTTCCTCTCTACGGCAGCGTAAGCAATTAAGTTCTGTTATTTTACCCCAGCGATACAGGGCTACCCTCGGTTAATAGATCCTGTGTAATATTTTCTGTTGGACTAGTCGTAACCTGGTGGATAGGGCAACTTCACGGGGGTACATTAGGATCTGAACCCAGTCTTCCGGCATGATCTCCACGACTTCAGTTTCCCAGTTTGTTTTAAGCCATACCAGTTCTGGTGTGGCAAAGGAGGTGATAACACTGTACATCACTGTGGTGACCTTTGCCTGGATGTGGTCTGTAATTACGTTTCGTTCCAGTGGAGTACTATCTGACATGTCAGAGAGATAGGGAGATGCTGTTGTAGTTTATGCCGGAGCTGTGCATAATGGTATCTTTCCGCTTCTGAGAGGTTAAAAGACAGAATCAGTTCATCGTAGGGTCTAATAGTACCATTTACTATAATGTCTCCCACTTTTTCTATACCACATCTATCTCACCCACACTGGCCATTTCGGCAATTTAGCTACCTCAAGGAGATTTCTATTGTTCCATAGTGGTTGTATTGGCGTGACTTTGTCCCCCCAACCTATAAAAGCATGTGATTCTGACCAGATGCGAGACGTCTGTGATGCCATTTTTCGGGGTTTTATTCTGGGTGTTGCAGCATATAGCTCCAGGGGAGGTGATGCTCGTACATGCGGTATTGTGGCTTCTGCATGCAGTGCATCATTTATTACCGACATCTGGCTGGCCCAGTAGTATGTCTGTAGCCTTGGCAGGCCAATGCTGCCTTCCCATATCGACCTTTGCAGGGTTTGGAGAGCTATTCTCGGGCGTCCGCCTCCCCATAGGAGTTTTCTGAGTGTGCAGTCTTATCTTTTGGAACGTCTTCCCAGGTATATGCAGTGGGGCATTCTGAAGTATGTACAAGTAGCGAGGAAGTGTCAACATTTTAAACAGTGCAGCTCGGCCCAGCAGGGTCAATGGTAGAGACATCCAATGCTGCACATCCCCTGCAAATCGCTCTGTGATGGTTTGTAAGTTATTGGGTGTGTAATCATTGAGATTTCTTGTGATCCTAATACCCAGGTATTGGAAGTGGTCGGGGGCTATTCTATATGGACAGGGCTCTGGGGCCTCCATACCTAGTTGGTTTAGTGCAGATAGTGTGGATTTGGACCAATTAACTTTTAGGCCACTAAAGGTCCCGTATTTTTGGAGTAACTGTGTTACTACTGGGCATGTCAACCTGGGGTCTTGCAGATATATCAATAGGTCATCTGCGTACAGTGAGACTTTGTCCTCCCAGTCTGGCCCACCCGGGATGCCTCTCCATGTAGATGTATCTCTTAGCAGCTGAGCCAGTGGTTCCATGGCCAGTGCAAATAGGAGGGCTGATAGGGGGCAGCCTTGCCGCGTCCCTTTTCCCAAGGCAAAAGATTGTGATGTCCAGCCATTCACTCTGACTTCGGCCATTGGTGCGTTGTACAGCAGTTGGACCCAAGATAGGAACTGCTCTCGGAACCCCATTTTACGCAAGATCTCCCAGAGTGCCTCCCAGTGGATGGAATCAAATGCCTTTTCAAAGTCTATTGCGAGTATTCCTAAGGGAATATTCAGGGTCTGGGCACATTCAATGGCTAAGTGTATTCTCTGTATGTTCATTCTTGTGGATCTACCAGGCATGAAGCCACATTGGTCTGGATGAATCAGAGATGATATGACCTGCTGTAGGCGTGTCGCTAACAATTTGGCCAGTATCTTCGCCTCGCTGTTAATGAGGGAGGTCTATATGACCTACAATTATCTGGGGGTTTGTCCGCTTTAGGTATTACAATTATTGTAGCCTGCCTTAGGTCCGCTGGCAGGCGCCCTGTGGTTTGGGCCTGTTGGTACATTTTGAGTAGGTGGTGGGGCCAGTTCGTTACCGCCTATCTTTTTCCAGGTTTCTATGGGAAAGCCATCAAAGAGAATTTTTAATAAGGAAGCCACTTCTTCACAAATAAATAAGCAAATTTCACGAATGCTTTATTTTAAATAAGGAATTGTATAACAGTAGTGCAACTGCACAGAAGGCACTTAATGAAAATAATCATAATGCTCTAACCAGCATAGAACTCAAGACTGTAACTTGACTCCCCTCTTTGGAAAAGATGTGCACAAATCAAAAACAAATGTACCTTATGATCCAATGTTTGTTTCCCATTGATAATAGTGAGAATCTCTCATTTTTAGTTTGGAAAAGTGACTTTTTAATAATAGCTTGCTGAAGTAAGCACTAAGGCCAAACACATTTATGTTAATTGTGTTGTAATGCTGCCTGATGTTCCATTAAGAGGTTGTTGTATCCATCCTCCATGTTATTGCATGTTGATATATTGTTAGACCCAACACAGAGTGTTTTTTGTAGGTAGGTGTTTGATAGTAGTTTCCACCCCTATTTAAACACTAGTGCAGCTACAAGGATTCCCTTACTGATTGGCTGCTATGAGGTTTGCACTACCGGGCACTGGAGCTGAAAAATTGGGAAGTGTCCGCACTAGGCACATATCTGCTGTAAGAGGATAGGAGCCTTTCCTACCCTACCATAGATTGTTTCCTCATTCCTGGTTTAGCCAATCTTTTCCCTGATAAACCCGCATTGTTGACCTCATAAAAGAAGTAAATAGAGCTTGTGGTCCCCGAGAGACCTTCCGTCTCGCAGGCTAAGTGTTAATCTCTAAGCCTGTTTACCAGTGTGATTCTCCTCACACAGTTGGAGTCCACTGGTTGGTGGAAGCCATTTTGTGATTATAGTGGGTTACAGCTTACTGTACCACAAGGTGTCCCTAACAGGATTCCCATGTAAAATCCAGTACGGAGTCCAGCAGCCGTACATTGTTCCCATAAATGAGTGAGTGGAATGAGGATTTGGCCATTTACGTTCCTGGCTACTACTTTCCTTGGAAGGTGCAGACTACTTTTGCCCAAACCAGATATAAACTGTTTTTCAATGAATTGCCTTCCTCCTGCATATTCCTCATCAAATAGATATCCTCATCCAGCGCTGCTGCTCGGAAAAACTTAGACAGGGGGAATAGTGGACCTTGACTCAGCCGTCAATCTTTCTTGCTTGGTGCACGATCACTGGCTCCGGATGTGACTTTGAGTGTTGTATATATACCGTGTCACTACGCCCCGTACATCAGTTTATTTTTTTCCACGTGCTTGATACGCTGCTCTTTTTTTAATGTAACTGTTTATTGTTTCAAAAAATAAAGCATAACAAACAAGTGGCAGTACTTGATAGAAAAGCTTCAGTAGTACATTTACGAAATTAATGTGCAGCAATAGAGGGAAAAAACACCATCCGTGGCAAAACATCTGAATACAAAGCACAGGGCAGGGCCAAAAAATAGTACCAATCATATATCTCAACTCACCCTTCCCACGATTCCCACACCTTGTGAAATATTTGGGGGCAACCTCTAGCGTTGTATACTCACCTCTCCAGGGACATGCATCTGTCAATTTCAGCAGTCCAGCGATTAAGCCATGTTCGGTCCGCTGAGCCCCACATTGCAGCAATAATCCTCTTTGCCATTCCCAATGTGTTGGACAAGAACACCCTTTCATGCTTGATGAACTCTGCTTCACCCCAGATTTCAAGTATTGCCAGCTTGGGCTTACAGGGTACCTGAGAACCCAGTAATGCGTTTAACCTGAAAAGCCACTTCCCCCAGAATATTTGGATGTGTTGCGCACTTTCATAACATGTGAACAAGGTGGTGCAGCCCTAACCCCCCTGCCCATATGAAGCGCTGCAGCGTTCTGAGAGAAATGCATGGTTGTTTCCCCCCACCCACAACACACCCCCTGGGGTGCCCTCATTGATGCCAAAACCTGACTTGGGAACCGGAAGTGGGGTGTTCTGTAGCACATAAAGAAATCTAGGGAGTGTCAGCATTTTAAATAGCATTGCCTTGCCCAGCATTGTCAGCAGGAGAGCTTTCCAATGAACTGTACTTGAGGAGAATCGGTCCATTACCGGATTAAGGTTAAGCTGAAGGAAATCTGATGGGCTCGGGCTCCCGAGAATGCCCAGATACTTAAATCCTGAGACTGGATAAGGACATTCACAGGGGATTGCCCCGCCTCCCCCCTGCAGTGGGAAGAGCACTGGCTTCAGCCGGTTTACCTTAAGCCCTCTAAATTCCTGGTATTCCTACAGTATTCTAGTCACTACTTAACAGGAGATTTCAGGGTTGCTCATGTAGACTAGGAGGTTGTCTGCATAAAGTGAGACCCAGTCTTCTCCCCCCCCCCCGCCTGAAGGCTATTGGAGTCCCGCCCAATCCGGGGCTGTCTGAAGTTTAATTGCAAGCAGCTCTATAGCCAGAGTGAACAGCAGAGGAGAGACAGGGCTGCCCTGCCTCGTCCCGCGCCCCAGGGTGAAACCCCTAGAAGATAGCCCATTCACCTGGACTACTGCTTCAGGGGAGGTGTAAAGCAAGCAAACCCATTTGAGAAAATTGTCCCTGAACCCAATGCAGCCAATAATCTCCCAGAGAGATGTCCAACTTATTGAGTCAAACGCCTTCTCAAAATCTACAGCCAAAAGGGCCCCCTCTGTTATTATTGAGTCTTGGCAGATGGCAAATTGTACTCGGCAGAAGTTCATGAGTGTGGATCTGGAGGGCATGAACCTGCATTGGTTTGGGTTTATTAGGCACGCTGCTCTTGAGGAACATAGTGATTTACTCACGAGTCCTCAGAGCTAGTTGAAGATTTTTTCATCAAAACCTTTTTCTCGAGATGTCCATGCCTCAGATTTCTGTCTTCAAGCGTTGCACTTACTAAGGCTCCAAGATATCAGTGACCGACCCACATGACATCTATGGGTGGTGCCTCGGTATGGGTCACAACACCACGTGGTACGCATCATGTATGAAAATGAACCCGAAGTGTATTAGGGAGTGGACAGCCAGGCTCGCGTTGGGCCGACCACTGTCAAAATCTCCTGCGCAGTCGACCGTTCGGTCCTCGGAGGCCGAAGCAGAGCTGCCTACCCCTGAGAAGGAGAGTAGACATCGTCGAAAGACAAAGAAGCTTTTCCACTCACAGAGCCATTCTTCTTTGTCATCCTCTCATAAAAAGAGGCGCCACCATCATCGACGCAACTCTGACTCCTCGTCAGAATGAGGTAAGTCATCGGCGGGGCCGACAACTCGATAGGAGTGGGAGGAATTTATATTGCAAATGCTTGCAATGTTTGAGATGGCAGTTGTAGGTGCGGGTGCACCCCTGAAACAGCAGGCCCAGGTGGCTTCAGCGGCGCTCAGTGATCCCGACCCCATGCAAGTACTGATACCAATGCCGGTGGCGTCAGGAAAGCCTTCGAGCTCGGCGCAGAAGAAGGCAGTTCAACCTTTCGAAGCCAGGACCTTCCAGTGAGCTACAGGGCGTGAGCCTCTTAGGCATGCCCTGGCAGCCAAAAGTTTGGCCGACAGCAACCTTCAGCGTTGAAGCATAAGACATTGACGCCGACTATCAGCGACCAATCATTCATCCCGCTCTCCTGGATATATTTCTCTGGCTCCATGGTTCAAATCTTCGGAGCCTATGGCGGGGTCGATCAAGGTGACGTTGACCCCATATATTCAGGGGCTGGTGGAGTTGATTATTATTATTATTATTTTACACTTTACAACCATAAAACATCTCCCCACAACCCCCACCCTGCCCTCCCCCCAGGGACTTGCAGTGTCCAAGCTTATGAAGTCCTGTTTGAGTATTATTTTCTCATGCTTCTATGAGTGCTGTCATGGTTGCCATATAAAATCAGCATAAATCCAGTATCCTAATATTCTGTGGACACCATTGTTGCATATAATCGCTTTTCAGGTAGTCCATCACCTCTCCACAGTCACTCCCAAATTTCCCAGCATCTCCCTGTATCCGATATGTGATCCACTCCATGGCCACTGTGCCCCAAAGGTTATGTAACCAACACAACGCAGTTGGTGGATCTTTTTGTTTCCAGTTTTTTGCTATCACAAGCCATGCTGATATCTATAACGCCATCAAGGTTCTGTTCTGAGGTTTCGAGATTAATTGACTCTCCAGACCTAAATTCCCACATAGGTTTTCGGCCAGTGAAAGAACATGCCAATTTTGGTATCATGCTAGTTATATGACCCTTAATGTCTTCCAAGAAGATTTTTATCTTGGGGCACTCCCACCACACATGCTTCCCATCCCCTATGTGACTAACCTGAAGGTGTCTCATTTGCTAGTCCCCGGAGATCTGTCATCCAGGTGGCTAGGAGACGGTCATTGCTATTGAATCCAGTACCTGGGAGTGGACCAGTGCAGGAGGATCACCTGGACGCAAGGTCTTCGGGGAGTGGAAGTGGGACGCCAACGTGTGAGAGGCGGTACCCCCTTTCCTTAGGACGCCTTTTCCCCATCCTACCTCATTGGATATTTAGAAACGCTATCCCCCTTTTTCCTAAACAAACACTTTCTCACACCACGAAAGACAACGGACTAACACCAGAGCTGTTTACCTGACATGTCCCAAAACAAGGGTCAGGCAGAGTCAGGCAATTGACAATAACTACACACACCTGATGGCCCTTTCCCTTCCCCACAGGGATAAAAGGCAGAGCACGAGAGCATACTTTGAGTGAGGCCAAACGCACAAGGAAGCAGCTATTCGGGCACGGTATTTCAAACAAGGAGAAAGGCGGTTGATACCAAAAGGATGACAAGGAGGGAATTGTCCTTGCCCTTTTAACCCAGAACCGCGAAGACTTCGATAAAAGCACAGTAAGACCAAGATTTTCAGCTGGCAATTGGTGTGACAGATGTCAACGGTACACTGGGCCCTCCCTCACTGATAGCCAGGGCGGAAAAAGAGCTTGCCGCTGTGGTATCGTCCTTGACTGCAGCGGAAAAAAGCCCACAAGTTCAGCACAGCCGGTGCGTAGGAGGAAACTGATAGTGGACCGGACTGTGTTAAGCTCAAAGTTGCATTGGCAACATTTGCGTAAAAGAAAAGAAGATAATAGACCAAGGTATTTTGTGAACAACTGAGATATTAGGGTTAGAGTGGTCCGGCACCACCTGGGCGCTCATTCCAAAGACTCTAACGAATGCCCCACTCCTGAACAAGGAGGATATGTTGAGTTGAGAAAACTACAAAAACCAAGAGGCCCTAGGGCAGGCCGGTGTGAGATGTCAAAGTGGTCAGACAATGGTCAAACCAAACCCCTTGTGCAGTTGAAAGTCTTTAACACGTTGTGAAAGTGAAGTGAACTGTGATGCAGAGGCAAACGCAGTGAATGGTGTGATAGTGTGAAACCTGCACTTGTCAGAGAATCACGGAGCGACCCAGCGAGACCTAACCACCCCTTCGGAAGTCTCTGAGTGAATCGCCAAATGCTTTGAGTGGAAGAGTAATCACCCAACGTGAAGATTAATAGAAGGAACATTTGTTTGTTGTTTGTGATACATCAGGCCCTCGGAAGCAAGAGGCTTTGCATAAAAGAGATGTGGGCACAGAAGACTCTGATATTGATGAAAGGAACTGTAATCTTGTGCCAGCGAAGCCCCGGAGTGTGCTGTGCTCAAGAGTCCTTCCTTGTCCCGTGCTAAAAACGTGAGGAAGGGAGACCCCATTCATAACATCCTGACTTATCATTTTGAGAACACTAGTTTCTTTCTTTGTGAACATTATCTCTCACCATTTTGTAGCATATCGGTAAGGATTGGCAATAGGTTTTTTAGTATAGGCCTTTTTTATTTGACTAGACACTACTAGGACTGTATTATTGATGGTTGTAACTTGCTTCCATCTTAGATTTAGGTTTAGATTAGGAGTTCATCTCCCCATTTTACAGTTTAATAAACACCCTTGAACTGTGATCACTTGTGTCTGCCTTGCTTTGATACCATGCCTACCTTACGCTTACCCCACCCCCCACAGCCCCTTCCGGCATTCCTGTGAGACTGCATTATACATTTTGTGTAGTTTGCTGGGTCTGTAGTGCCATTGTATCATCTTCTTATACCATGCCTCCCGAAATTGGATGGACCTGGTCAGCTTCGGCATATTCCTCCACAAATCTTCCGAGCACTCCTCTGGGGTATCTTCTCCTATAGATCCCTCTCAGGCTGCTTGATATGGCCACATTTTATGCTCTGATCATTTCCAAAGGATCTGATATAAATTTGAGGTTAGTTGTTTGTCTGCTGAGTGTGTGGTTATATATGTTTTGAATGTTGTCAATTGTCTGGTCGCAGTGTTGCGTGTCTCTGGATGAATCAGTGCCTCAGCTGGATGTATTCATATCTCTCTGTTTCCTTTTGCCCTATATGTATCTTGCATTCTTCAAACATTGCTACCTCCCCGTCCCATACCATATCTCCTATCTTCAAGCACGTTTGTTTCCACCATTGGTTAAATTTTCCCTTTTCCATACCCAGGGAGAAACTGGGATTCCCGAACATGGGGGTGCATGGCGAGGGGCAAGATGACAGAAATCCCCTTTTAGGCACCTATCCCAAATGTCAGAAGTCGTTCAGAGTGCCACTCTACGTCTGGCGCTCTGGGGCCTATCCTTCTCTGGTAGCCATAATAATCTGGTCAGTGGGCATCCCGCTTTTGCTCTATCCATTTGAGACCATACTTTTTCCTTTCTTTCCGAAAACCATTCTTGCACTACTGTCAGCTGGGCTGCCTCATAGTATTTATTTAAATTTGGGAGACCCAGTCCACCTATTCGCCTTTGTGTCATCATTAAGTCTAGCGCGACCCTGGGGTGTTTATTCTGCCATATAAAATTGGTTATCATTGCGTTCATTTTTTAAAAAAATGTCTGTGGGACAGGGATCAGAAGAGTTCAAAACGTATATAGGAGTCTGGGGAGAGTCACCATTTTAACTGTTGTTATTCAACCCAACCATGAGGTCCGAAGGGGAGTCCACCTCGAGAAGTCTTCTTGATCTTTGTTTATTAGATCCGGGTAATTAGCCTTATAAAAAGTCAACATTTGGCTGGTTAGTTTTACCTCTAGGTACGCAATGCTGGCTACAACGGGTCAAAATGGAGAGCAGCTGTGCAGGACGGTGGTTTGTTCCTTTGTTATGCCCATTTCCACCATTTTTGACTCAGCCATATTTATTTTAAGGCCCGATAATTCTTCTTGTTCCCCGAGTATTGCCACCAGTGCCGGGATCGAAGCTTCCAATTCCACCAGTGTCATCAGCATATCATCAGCATATGCTGCTGTCTTATTTATTTCCCTACCGAACAGTACTCCTTTTATATTTTGGTCTTATCTGATTGACGCAAACAGTGGTTCTAAATAGATCACGTATAGGTGGGGAGATAGGGGACAACCCTGCCTTGTCCCACGCTCTATCTGTGTTGTATTGGACAGTTGCCCGTTAATTGATATCTGTATCGAAGTATTTTTATCGTTAGCATCTACCATCTGAATGTAGTGTGGTCTGAACCCCATATGTTTCATTACCAAGAAAAGATATGGCCATTCTACCCTATCGAAGGCCTTTTCGGCATCGAGAGATATCAGTGTCCCTTGGATCCGTTTTATTTCTAACTTCTCTATAAGATGTATAACCTTTCTCGTGTTATCCCAAGTCTGTCTCCCGGTAATAAAGCCTGATTGGTCTAATCCTATGATGCCTGGCAGTGCACCCTTTAGTCTGCCTGCCAGGATCCCTGTGTATATTTTGGCATCAATATTTAGCAACGCGATAGGCCAATATTATCTACAGCTTGTTAGATCTTTATTTGTTTCCCAAAGAGAACCACTTTCGCCTCTGATATTGAGCAGGTTATTCTCTCCTTGTGCCGAAATGAATTAAATAATCTTGTCAGGAATGGCATAAGGTCTTTTCGTAGCAATTTGTAAAAATCTGCCGGTTATCTGTCCGGGCCGGGCGCTTTATTGTTAGGGAGAAGCCTTAATGTCTTATCTACCTCCTCCTCCGTTATTTCCCTTTCCAGAAACTCCCTGTCATCCTGTATCACCTTAGGGATCTGTACATTATCTAGGTAGTCCTGTATCAATTGATGGTCAGGTCGCTCTGAGGAGTACAGCCGTTTATAATAGGTCAAAAATGAGTTTATGATGTCCTATGAGACTGTAGACACTGTACCATCTCCTTGCTTAATCCTATCTATGTTGCGCTTACCACTACGTTGTTTCAGGAGTCTTGCTAGCATTTTATCTTCCTTGTTTGCTTTGCTATAGTATCGCTGTTTAAGACTGAGTAATGCTTCTCTGCCCTGCCTGTCCTTAATAGTTCTAATTGTCTATTTAACCTATTTAACCTTTTATAATTCTCCTTGTTCTTATTCACTGCAAAATCCCTTTGGGCTTCTCCCATTTTACCTTAATGTCCTTTTCTAGCCTGTCCTTCTCTTTTAACCTTTGATCATTAAGAGACATTATTTCCCCCCTGAGCACTACTTTGAATGCGTCCCACACATTGTCCATTGATACCCTCGGTGTGTTATTTATTTCAAAGTACATTTTGATTTTATCTTTGAATGTTTCTCGTGTCAGTGTGTCATATAGAAGTTCCCTCGGCATCTTCCAGGACCACAACAAGCTACGCTGTTTCATTCCCCTTAAGTGAACCCTTATGGGAGCATGGACGGACAAGGAAATTGAATCTACCTCTATCTCCATCAATGACCTCAGTATCCCCTGGAGTTCCCCATGCGTAATCTATCCTGGAGAAAGAGCGATGAACGCGAGAGTAACATGTATAGCCTGCCTCCTTCTCTTTTTTAGTATGCCAAAGGTCTTTCAGCACCATTCCTGTGAGCTTCTCCTGGACTGAAATGGACGGGGCCGGTCCCCTAATGGTAGCTTGGCCACTCCTATCTAACCTGGGGTCCTAAACTAGGTTAAGAGTATCTCCCCATTCACAGCACTTTCCCAGTTCCCTAGAGCATTATATATAAAGGCATCTTGTCCCTTATTGGGAGCGTATATGGTTCCTACTGTTAACACTCTATTCTCAAGAAGAATTTGGACGAACAAGTATGTTCCATTTAGGTCAGCTTAAGTTTGGAGTACCTTGGTTCCCAATGAATTTATTATGTCGACCAAAACTCTGGCCGTTTTGTTTTTTGCATTTGCTTGGATAATTTGTGACAACTGGTGCAATAGTAGCCTGTGGCTGTCTCCCTTTCAAATGTGTGTCTCCTGAAGCAATATTATATCTGCAGCCCCCCTATTTATTTGTGCTCCCAATTTTTTACATTTTACTGGGGCGTTCTGGCCCTGTATGTTATGTGAAAGAATTTTTAAGGACCATTGACTCTAAGTCTGTGTGTTCTCTCTTGGACCCTTTGTATTCACTTCACCTGCTATCTACTTGGCGATAGACACTGCATTTCCCTGTTCCCTGTCCCCGCCAACTCCATCCCTCCTCTCAGCAACCTCAACCCCTCCCTCCCTTCCCACTCCCAGTCTAGGCAAAGTATCCTATGCTACAACCCAAAAGACTTGGGATCCGGCCGACGTTCTAACCCGGGCCAATTAAGGTTATAGTAACCTTCTATGGAATCCAAGTGGTGCCCTGATAGCTACCCCACGGAGCTGGTTTAACCTGCTGGTCACCACTTCCCTTACCCACCCTCTCCATTCTTATTTCCTCCCCCCTTTCTTGCCTTGAGTACTTTCAAAGTGATCCAAAAGGCTTTCCACCTGGGTCCCTGCATATTTGCTCCTTCTCGATTTTCGTCCCCTCTCTGTTTCAAAACAGGGTCTTTTAGTTTTGTCTCCTCTTCTCCATCGTGCGGTAGACCAATCCAAAGTTCTGTTCCTTTGCCAGGAGGCCCCTTTCCTTTTCTCATTGGTGTCCGCCTCTGCCTCCTCCATTCCCAAGATTGCGAGGCCTTTGGTGCATGTAGTGGCCCTCTGTTGCTTCCCATCCCAAGAAAAGCGTAAGCCGAAGGGCAATGTCCGTTTGTATGAGATTATTTTGTCTATAACTGCCTTTGTCACTGGACCCATTGCTCTCCTTTTCTGTAATGTGATTGCAGCCAGGTCTTGGAACAATTGGACTTGTGATCCATTTATTGTGATAGTTGCCTGTCAGCTAGCTGCTCGGAGGATATTTTCTTTCTCTTCGTAGGATGCCAGTGCTGCTAACACATCTCTTGGTCTGTCTCCCGGTCCAGACCTTCTGGGTCCCACCCTATAAATGCGATCAATTCTAATGTCCTCTTGGGTGGATTCCATCGTGAGGGTGGCAAAGCATTGTTGCACTGTTAATTTTAGGTCTGCGTCCGTGTTTGTCCCTACCAAGCCATTGATTCTTATGTTCAATCTTCTGGATTGATTTTCAAGGTATTGCGCCTGGATTTCCAAGTTATGCGTTGCTGTGGCGGTTTGTTCGAACATCATTGAACACTTCGGACAGACCCTGCTCAGCAATGTCTACCCTATATACCCCCGGGTGTTGATCTCTTCCCTAACCTCTTTCAGGGAACTTTTTAGTTCTTCTTTTAAATTCACCATTTGCTCCTGTAAAGATGCCACCATCCTTTCCCCCATTCCCTTGAGGCAATGCTGCAGGTCCTCCTTGCTGAGTGCCATGTCTCTGCTCTCCTGGGGATCCTCGCCTCCCTCATGTTGTTTTCCTGACTTGCTTGCTGAGGTGCCCACCAGGTTCTGTGGCCAGCACCATGCCATTTGACCCTTTTTCATGACCTTATTGACTCCCTGCAGTTTTGGAGTCTATTTCCCTTCAGGTCTTGGCATCTGAGTATGTTGAGGAGCAATTTGTAGGCACGAGATGCATACTGTGGACCCAAAACTGTTTCTGCTGCATTAGGCTGGCCTTGTGGCTCTGTCCAAAGGGGCTGCGCCCAGTCAAGTTGCTGTTGTTGAAATCGAGATGGAAAGCACGTGTGTCGGTGTCACGCTTTCTGGGTATATTAGGTAAGTGCTCCTCTTCGCCACGGGCACCCTATGGGCCACTACCTTTGGATCTTCAATTGTGCCCCTACAAGTTGCCTATTGTCTAGCACAAGCCCCACCAGTGTACTTTTCACTAAGTATCCTTATTTTTGCCCAACAGCTCTCGTGTATCCGGGTTGTAGAGCCAGCCTCCCAGATGCAGCCTTCGTGGAGCTATTCCGTAGGGCAATGTTTAATGGGCACTGCTTCTCCTGGGTTTCCCTTGTTGAGACTCACCCCTTGGGGGAATATTATTTGGAGTCTTCTCCTTTGTCTGTTATCCCATGGGGGATGGGATACCTGGATTTACTGCCAGTTGTTTACTTACTTCTCTTACCTGCCCTTGGGGCTTGTTTTGCTGATCCGCTCCCTTGAACAGAGCCCCAGAGGGCCTCCTTTTCACTGCTGGCTCGTTTTGTCTCTTTGGTGGATTACTGGGCCCAGCGCTCACTTTACTTCATGTACTGCTCCTATTTCCCCTCTCTTCCACTATCCTTAGGGCAGCCGTCTCTTTTACCTCTCTCCCCCGGAGTGTTCCTGATGCGGCTCACCTTCGAGGACGCTGCTCACTCCCGGCCGCTTCCGCTGTTTCTTTTGAGGCTACCCTGTCCACCTCGCCAGACTCACTCCCCCAGGAGAGTGCTCTTTCCGGGCCCGGGCGAAAGCACTGCTTCTCAGTCGCTCCGACCGGCTTCTCCTCCCAGAGGGAGTAGCCTCCCTGCCTCTCTGAAACTTGAGGAGAACCATCTCCGGTTCCGGAAGCACCTCAAGACCTTCCTCTTCACTTCTGATTTCTCTCCTCCTCTCCCCTGCTGATCTCCTGGCTGATTCTGAAACTGCATTGGTTACCTGGCTGCCCTCTGATCTCTGGCCCAGGTCCCCTCCCCGCCTGTTGCACACCTGCACTGCCCCCCTGGCAACCCTTGCACTCGGGAACTGTTTCTGTATCCCTACAGCCCCTGCTAGCACTTGACACCTGATGCCTGCACTTGCCCTTGCACTTGCCTCCAGCTGGCCACACTTTATTTATTATTTATTATTTATTGTCTTTATTTTTACTGTTATCCTCCAATAGACTGCACTGCCCCCTATCCTTTTCCCCTGCACTTCTCCCCTTCCCCTCTCCCCTGCATTTGCGTGATCTCAATGTCACCTGGCCTAGCAGGATCGCTGTCTCTGTCCTCCCTCTGTTTCCCCCTCCCTTGCCTCATCGTGCCTTGAAACACTTGTGTATAGGTGTGTTATAAATGCCATATCATATTATATCATATCAGCGGTCCCGGCTTCTCAATGTTCCTGGGCTCAAAGTGCCCGCTTCCTGATCTTCTGCACCTTGTATGGCGCGGTGAAAGGAAATGCAGAAACCTTTCTTCTCTGTGCGGTTCATCTTCTGCTAACTCTGTCGAGGGAGATTAGTGCCTTCAAGGTTTTGCTTCTCCAGCATGCTTATTTTCATCTTTGTCAATGCTGGCACGGAGCACAGGGAAGTACCACTTCATTCTTCGGTGGCCATTTTAGAATTGGAGTTGATTATTTTGATGACCAAGCAGACCTCCTGGCTTTGGCACAGGGGCTGAATAATGCCAATGGGCTTGAAACATCCCCGGATGTGGAGTAGCAGCAGACTCAGCCATACACTCATTTCCATGCTAAATTTAGATCACTGGTGATCACAGAGTGATTGGCACTCTGGGGCTGACTGCCGGTCCAGGGCTATGAGTTAACAGATTTCTTGGACGATGGACACACTATGTAGAAACACATGCCACTGAATACGGCTATAGCCGACCCATTTGTCTCCTTGTGGCAATGGCCCTGCTCTATTACCCTGGCCAGCTCTACTTTGACTGGCAAATACAGGCCGGCAAGAGGGGATCTGTCCTTCTTTTCCTCTCATCCTTCCCCAGAGGGATTAGTTGTTCAGGCAGCCACGGTTTCTACCAGTGCAACTTTGTCCACCTCAAATCTGCCTCCTGACAGGGAGGGCAAGAGCGTGGATGCTGTTGCTAAGAAGATTTTCACGTCCAGCGGTATGGCCCTGAAGGCCAGTAATGTTTTATGTGGGTTTGCTTAATATTCCGTTGGCCTTTGGAAGGTGGCTGAAAACAGAGCCCAGCACATCCCTGAAGGTGAAATGCGAGATGGTGTCTTGCAACTGGTGGAGGACAGGAAGGACGTAGCCAGGCAGTCCCTGCAGATGGACCTGGATGTGGCAGAGTGCATTGGCCGATCCATGGGGTTGGCCGTGGTGCTTAGGAGACAGACCTACCTGTGCTCCTCTGGGTTTTTCCGTAATGTCTAGAATAGGCTGCTGAACATGCCATTTAGCAGGGGATTCCTCTTCGTACAAATGCTGATGATAATGACGATAATGATGTGTTATTTATATAGGGCCTTTATCCAAAGCGCTTTACAGAGCACATATTTACATACAATATTACCCAACCGAAATTGGTACTCATTTATCGACCTTGGAAGGATGAAAGGCTAAGTTGGCCTTGCCGGGATTTGAACCTGCAACCTTCAGTTCACGCTCAGATCGCAGCAGTGAGTGCTCAACCCGCTGAGCTATCTTACTGGCTGATGACTCCCTGGAAAAGTTCAAGGAGTCAAAACTTGCTGCAAAATCGTGGGCCTAGTTAAGCAGCCGACCAAGCTTGCCTTTAGCTTTGCCTTTAGGGATAGGGGCTACAGACTTTAAGCCCCTTACGGCAGGAAGGCAAAGCCCACACAAGCCAATCAGGAGCAGAAGCGTTTCTGTCACTCTGGAAGGCGCACAGTGGCTTCCAGAGGCCAGCAGGCAGTGGCAGCAGTGGCAGGGGGCGCACCGTTTTCAAAGCCGCTTTGATTTTCCCCTCCCAGAACTCACAAGTTGGAGGACGGCTGTCCGAGCATTGGCCCCAATGGCAGGAAATTACCTCAGATGCCTAGGCTCCGGAGCTTGTGCGGTGGTGTTATTGTCTGCCCTTCTTAAGAAAACCTCCAGGCAGACCCCCACCACCTCCATGCCAACTAGAACAGGAGCTCCAGGAAGAACTGCGAGCCATGTTGTTGAAAGGTGCTGTGGAAGAGGTACTGCCCGAGCAGAGAGGGTCAGGCTGGTATTGCTGTTATTTCCTGGTACCCAAGAAGGGAGGGGGTCTCCGTCCCATCATGGACCTCAAAGCCTTGAACAAGTTCCTGAGGACAGACAAATTCAGGGTGGTGACGTTGAGAGAGATTCTCCACGCTCTCGAGCTACAGGTCTGGTTGGTGTCCATAGATCTTCAGGATGGTTACTTCATGTGCCGATACATCAGAGGCACAGAAAATCCTGATGTTCCTCATAGGGGACAAGCACTATCAATTCAAGGTGCTTTCCTTTGGGTTGACCTTCACACTGAGGGTCTTCACCAAGATCATGTCTGTAGTCGCAGCTCACCTCTGGAGATACGGTGTCCATGCAGTCCCTTACTTGGATGACTGGCTGATCCGAGGGAGGTCGGCGGAGCAGGTCTTGTCCCACCTCGGGGGCATCTGTTCACTACTCCACAGACTGGGCATCTCCCTGAATTTGCAGAAGTCCCACACAACACCAGTCCAGAGGCTCCAATTCATCGGGGCAGTCCTAGACACTCGGGCTGGGAAGCCTTTCCTCCCGAGGAGTAGTCAGCTTTGCACAGTTGGTAAGTCTGTTCCAGAGCCACGCCACCTTACCAGTGGCTTCCTTCCCCCGCCTCTTAGGCCCTGTGGCTGCTCCTGAGATCTTTGCAATGGCTCCTGCGAGGCTAGCGGTCCCATTCCCTGGGAATGCTCAAGGACGTCCACTGGGTTTGCTGCACAGTGCAACAGGAAGTGCAGACAGTTTTGCCCAAGGGAATTCCCAGTGAACAGTGCACTAGGGGATGCGTTTTTGGTGGACTAGACCTTGCCTCTACACTACGCCTTCCTTCCGATTCCCATCATTCCTAGGGTTCCCGGGAAGTTGAGGAGGTTTTGAGCAAAAATGATTTTGATCACCCTGGACTGGGCAAGGAAAACATGGTACTCAGACCTTCTGGATCTGACCATCTGCCCACCTCTCCGGTTGCCTCGCCGTCCAGATCTTCTAACCCAGTCGGAGGGCCAGGTGCTCCACCTGAACCCAGAATCCCTCAACCTACATGCATGGCCCTTGGGTGGATAAGATATGATGACTTGGACCTCTCTGAGGAGGTGCTCTAGGTATTGCTGGCTCTATGCAGGCCATCTACAAGATCACTGTATGTGTGCAAGTGGAGAAGATTTGAGGTGTGGTGCAGGGAATGGAATATTGACCCTATCTCTAGCCCCACGACTACAGTGATGGGGTTCCTTCAGTGAAAGGATATTTGGCGGCTTTGTCTGTGTTTAAAAGGTCTCTGCATTAAGGTTCCTTGTTTACGATCCCGGTTATGGCCCAATTCCTGAAGCGCCTTGTGGATAGGTTTCCGCTGGTTCCCTTTGTTGTCCCAGATTGGGATTTGAATCTAGTTCTTACTTTCCTGATGGTGTCTCCCTTTGAGCCCTTGCACTCTTGTTCTTTGTGGCTGCTTACGCTGAAGACAGCCCTTTTGGTTGCTATTACTTCCACTATGCGGGTTAGCGAGTTGCAGGCCCTTTGTTATAAACCCTGATTTGTACGTTTTTTTGGGAAAAGGTTTTGCTTAAGGTGAGACCGGGGTTCCTACCAAAGGTGGTGCCAGAGTTCCATCTTTCTCAATCAGTAGACCTCCCTGTCTTTTATCCACCTCTGCACCCCTCTAAGGAAGAGGAGCGCTTCCATCGATAGGACCTGAAGAGGGCCTTAAGTTTCTATGTGGCAAGAACGGTGGGATATAGGAAGTCAGACCAGTTGTTTGTTGCCTACTCCTTGTCCAGCAAAGGTCTCGCTGTCACCAAGCAAACTCTTTCGTGATGAATCACATTATATACTGCAGGATGATACCAATCCACAGGCAATGAGTTGCCTCCTCACACAGAGCCCATTCCACTAGAGGGGTCTCTGCTTCTACAGCACTGAAAAGGGGAGTTCCAATGAGGGACATCTGCCGGGCAGCAACCTGGTGCTCACTCCACACTTTCACAAGGCACTATAGCCTAGATGTCGCTCGTGGGGCTGACGCTCACTTTGGTAGGGCAGTACTACAAAATCGTTTGCTGTGAGCTTTCTGCCCACCTCTATTGTTCCACTGCTTTGGTAGTCTATCTGATGTGGAATATGCAGGAGAAAGGCAATCAATTGAAGGAAAAATTACTTACTGTAATGTTCTGTCTATGGATTCTTCTCCCACAGATTCCTCATCACTGCACCCATCCATCCCTGATGAGAAAGTGTTAGCAGTGAGTGTACACCTTTTCTCAGGAGTGAAGAGACTTAGTGATGGTCCTGAGTTGGTTGCTTTCTGTCTAGCAAGCCGTATGTTTCTCTCTCCTTTTTTTTAAGGAAAAAAACTACTTTTGTTGATAGATTCTACGTATACCTAAGGGTATACCTGTTGCTATCCCTAAATTGCCTACTTAGCCTTCTTCTCTTGCCATTTTCTTCTGTAACGGCTGAGCTCGGGGGGAAAAAAGGCGGGAACTGAGGTACAGGCATAGTGACACAGTATATATACAACGCCCAACATAACGTCTGGAGCCCACGATCAAGCACCGAGCAAGTCAGATTGACGGCCGAGTCGAAGTCAACTATGCACCTGTCGAATTTTCTCTGAGCAGCAGAACTGGATGAGGATATCTATCTGATGAGGAATCTGCGAGAGAAGAATCCATAGAAAGAACATTACGGTAAGTGATTTCTCTGTCAATGGGATTACTGCCTAAATCCACACCTAAGTGAAACTCCGAAAGATGCCCGTAAAATTTGAACGTGGTGATCACCAATAATACTGTGATTGCCAACATGTTTGCATGGATGCACTTCTCTGAAAGGTGACTGGGTTTCCCCTCCAGCTTCCCCTTTGTACCACCATATCTCTTTCCAAACCTAGGTTTTCATTTGTTTTAATTTTTAAAAATGAATGCCTGAAGTGTTACAGTTTCTACATGGCACACATTCTATTACAACGAAGAAAGTGACTCAATCATCCTGGCTCTCACAGATACAAAATCTATTTCCTACTGACCTATCCGTGACAAGGTCTCAGTCCCAATGCTGTACTTCAAATTGCTCTGGGAATAATGTCTTTAGGGAACCGTGTTGAATGAAATCAAAACCCTCTAGATTTATTCAGTCAGCCCATTTAAGATATAATCTACCCACCCATGTACAAATACTCTTCAAGACATCCAACACTGTGTCTGGTGAAACTGATAGGTATGGTTGCATGGTCAGTCCAGTCTAGTTGTAGAGGGGAGAGGAAGTTGACATTTAGGAAGGTCGAACGTGTTGCCTCTGTTGTGAGTAGGCCTTATGACAAACTGTAATATTGAGGGTATCCAGGAGGTTGAAGGGTGCAACCTGAGCTTTCTCTGTTGCTTCAGTTCCAGGCAGATTGCATCTCAGTGAGATATCTTTATGGAGTGATTGATGGTTTCTTTCCCGATGAAGTCTGTGAATTCTTGGCAGATTGCTTTGGTGATCTGGGGTGGACAGTAAATCTGGTGAAAGGTAGCTGTTTTGGTGTTGGAGAGTGGGAACTGTCAGGAGCTCCATGGATTTGAGTGACAGGGATTCCATTCAGTCTTGTGGATGACAGCAAAGCCCCTGCATTCTTCTCTACACAATTCATGTGCTGAATGCTGTCGCTGGCTGGGTACAAAACCATCAGAGATATGGAAAAAGTGGGGGGATCCAGCTTTCTTTCATGAAGGGTGTTTCAAGATTATGTGTGGTGATGAGACTGACAATATATGTGGCGTGAAGTTCTTGAGTGAATGCATTGATGAATCAGAGTTTGTGTGAGCTTCTGGGTGGTGATGGCCGGGTGGTTGTGATTGGGATGTTTGAGGCTGAGTGTTGGTGTTCTGGAGGAGAGGAATTCGCTGACGGGCCCATTGGTCAGCACTCACCCTCTAGAACTGGTAAGACAAGATAGCTGCACCATGTGAGGACAGGGGGTGCAGGATTCACTTACTCCGACACGAATCAATAACGAGTACTCTATAGGTTGTCAAAGGGAAGTCCGTTTAATGACAAGTACATCAAACAGGGAAACAAATGGGAATCAGCTGTAGTGCGATCACCTGTCTTGCTCCGACTTCCTCGAACTTCAATTGAACAGAGATTCTTATAGGCAATGTTCGTCGTCATTGATGTCTAACTTTACAAAACTCGACATGCAATATAATTGGTTAGGAAAGGTAACTTAAGTATAGGTGTTATATCTGTATATGATAATAGGGTATGCGGATTGGATAACTCTTATAGGGTGGGCGTCTATGCCCATCCCTCTACATCACGCGTGATAGACGTCACTACAACTATGAAGTCCTATTGGTTACAATATCTATAGGACTTCAGATAACCTGGTCCATTGTGATTGGGCAGGTTACACCCCTAGACATAAATTTCCACTTTTAATTAGCAGCATGCAGAATGGACACCCCTGTGCCTAGTGTCCCAAGTTTCACCCTGCCTCCCTTCCATCAATCAGTGTTTTAGGCCGACGTGTCAATTAGTTGGCTAAGGATATCCTCGAAACTGTAATCTCTTATCGGGAAAAGTTATGGCATCTTCGGGTCCTGGATGACATCAGGAGATGGTACTTCTTTGCACCTGGCTGGTCACGTGTTAGTTCACCATGAATCTGCTTCAGTTTCCAGCTTTTAGTACATTTCATTCTGTGTCGGCCTAGCCACCTGCATGGGCCCCCCTTATCTTGACCTTCATGAGGCAGGCTGGTATGCTCTGAAGTTGGAGTCTTGTGAGCTGACGCTCTCCTCCCCTTCTCTGGTTGACCTCGATTTCCTAGGCATGAGCCGCTCTTTGTTGAGTTTCGATTCCGCTCCTTTTCTTGCCTTTGGCTGGGTTTCGAAACTTGGCCTGTCAGGCCTCTGGACGCCTGGGTACCTTTCTGCTTTTACAAAATGGAGTCGCACTTGTATAATGTGCCTTATTGAGGTAGATATATGGTTGGCGCTTGCCACTCTACCTTCTACTAAGCATTGCAAGCAGTAACGATTTCTTAGCATCTTGCGTTTCAAGCCTATTTACACACGTTTAACAGGACGGTTGCTTCCATCTTGCCTCGTAACACTGTTTCCTCACGATGTAACATTATCTCCTCTCTGTGCCTATTCCATTCAATTTCGTAGTTACTCACACTGGCGTGTTATCTTCGATAGCTGCTTTTGTTCCTTCACGGATCTGTTCAGGCCCTTGTGTCATTTCCACTGGTCTTCCATTAAGGCTTTTGGGGTCTCTTTGTGGACCGTGTGTAGGTACTCCTCATTTCGCATCAGCGGCTGGCATGGCTGTCTGATAGGGTACCGTGCTGCCCAGGGTTGTCTGGTTATGGGTGCTTCAACCGGTATGGATCTTCTGATCTATACTGGGCAGAGTCCCAGTGCAGCTCTTTGTAGGTTCATTTGCTCTTCATACGTCACATACCTTGGCGAGCGCCCTCCTGGTACCTCGAAATGAGGGGAAGGGGTGCAGGCCATGTCTGGGACCTCCTCTACATTGGGAAACAGGGTGTTGATTGGGGTGAATTGTGGATGCTTAGATTGTGTGGGATGAGCTGCATTGCTGGCCTTTTTGTCTGATGGGTTCTAAAAGGGCAAAGAAGGATAAGGCCTTTTTCTTCTGCAACCGTTTTCTAATGGATCGTGTCCTACCACGGATTCCTCATCCTTGATAAACTGATATTCTGCTTGCAGCTTCAGACATTTTTCAACAGCAGGAGGCGCAGTGCGTCATCGAGTTGAGGTCCCTCAGCGGCATCCATCCACGCACTGAGACGTGACATTGACGTTGGTATAAATACCATGCACCGTGCCCGTTTCCTCAGTTCTGTTTTTTCGCATTCAGAGCAGGCTTCAAACGGTTCAATCGCCTCAACACGTTTCTTACTGCGTATTACCCAACTTCGGGAATGTCGACTCCAAAGACAGGTTTCAAGAGGTGTGCAGATTGTCATTTGAAAATGTCGATCACAGATCCACACAGAATTTGTCCCTGGTGTCTTGGTATGGACCATAGGGTCGTTGATTGCAGGCCATGTCAATCAATGACCAGCAAGGCCTTAAAAGAGACAAAGGCAAAACTTGTTTTAGGCTAGTCGACTAAATCCCCCACGTCTACTCCTTCCAAAAGGAGGTCATCCGAAGACAGTAATCTTGGGAGTTTTTCTTCGCATCGACCTAAAAAATAGCTCAAAACACTCCAAGCACTCGAGATCTAGGAGCAACTCTCACCACTCTCCATCAGTGTCTTCTTAATGAAAATCGAACAACAGACATCATCACTTTTCATCAACTGAATCCTTGCCTGAAAGGAAAAAGGTAAGGTTTCCTCATACATCTGCTTCTAAATCAGAGTGGGAAGAGCTTTAAAACTAAAATGATGGAGGTGTTTTCGAAGGCTCCTACCGGCCCCACGAAAAAGCCAGAAAAAGTTTCCGATCCCATTGCTCCTCAGAATGCTGTCAAGGAGTCGTCAAAGGACACCACTCGTGTGCCCAAGGGGCTGGGTCGTAAGCAGGAGGATCTTTCCTTGAGAGGCATCGACACAGTCTTCGTGTCGCAAAGTTGAAGCGTCTAGCTCCTTTTCCTTCCTCCTCAAAGGTTTAGACGCTAAGAGGGCGCTAGAGAGCCATCCAAGATGGCTGCCTCCTAGAGAGCTCTGTGTGGCTCTCCATTAATCCTGCAACATCCTTCCCTCTGCGGTGTCCGTTTCTCCCACAACTACAGCCAGGCGCATTCAGGAGGTGCTGACGAACATTTTAAGCCCAAAATCGTCTTTGGCGGCAGAGCAGCGGCCGAGTCCCGGCCTGGCCAGCAAGGCCTGCCGTTCACGCCGGCAGTGAGCCTCGGGCGGAGGAGGGGATCGAGAGAGAGGTGCAAGAGCTCCCCATCAAGCCCGAGCGGCTGCGTCGGAGTACACCCGACACCCAGAGCCAGCGGAGACCCGTGGGGAGTGAAGAGCTGGACCGCGTCAAGCAGCGGGTAGACGTGCGCGCCGGTGGCGCCAAGAGACACACAGTCTCCGTCCCTGCAACAGCCCGACCGAAGCTCCAAGAGAAGTGCGACTAGCAGCGGTGCTCTCGCCGAGCACCCAGGTAGGAGCTCCCCCCAGCGTGCGCAAGCTGCCTCCCCGATCCGTCTGTCTACGGACGACCTGCGCTTCCGTCAAAATCATCGGTGAACGAGGGAGGCACTGCAGGATACGCTTCACCAGCAATCGTCCCCAACGCCCAGCCGGCTGCCTCCCCTCCGTACGAGGGCCGCACCCGTCCCAAGGCAGTGCGGAGCAGATCACGCAACGACAGGGGGATATCACCATCATCCCCCGCAGCCACAGCGAAAGCCACGGCGATCAGCCCATTTGGTCGAGGCCTACATTGTCAAACCCCACGGCCGTCGAGAAACAGTGCCCAGATCAGAGACCCTCAGCACCCCATAGCATACAGCAGAACGGCAGGCATAAGTGACCCGGACTAACAGTATCACTTCTAGGGGTTTGGCTGCGTCACAAGGCCATACGGGTCCCGCCGATCGGCGACACAACTCCTCACACCGAGGCCCGGGAAAAGCCCGGCATCTCACAACCAGAATACCTGCAGCCTGAGGAGCACAACGACCCCCGTCTGAGAACCTCAGAGGACGCCTCCGCAACCCGGCGCTACAAACCCTCTAGTAGAGGCAGACGCTCCTAACCCCCGAGCTAACCCCATACTCAAGTGCCTCTGCAGTATAAGGAGTAGACTGCGAGAGCCTGCTCTGCAAATCAAGGGGGAAAAAAACCGCCTCACCAGGAATTCACTCCAAACCTCCCCCAAATAGCAACCCGACGCCGACGCAGCTACTACCCTAACGTAGCCACCTTAACGAAAGCAGGAGGCGTCACTCGATCGCCAGTGTTTAACCACCAGCTATCCGCCTGTTCCATTTTCGAGTGCTTAGAAGCAGAAGATAGTTTAAAATGGGGAAATTAGACAAATCCCAAAAGAAACTGATCTTTGGGTCTGGCTCCACCAGCAAACCGCAGTCCGAGGCGAGCGGAGCAGCGTCACCAACACCCACTATGTCCCTGCCAGAGGAGCACTTACCAAGTGTCGATATCAGGGAAATTCTGATGGACCTCAAAGCTGGAATTGGCGACTTAGGCAGTAAACTCGACAACCTATCATCTAAAGTAGACCAGTTCCAACATCGCCTCGACAAGCACGCCGATAGGTTAGATACAGTGGAGCAACGAGTATCCGACCTGGATGATGGCGCAACAGGCCTTACCACAAGAGTCACCGCCCTCGAGTCCCAGATGAAAGCAGTCTGCGCCAAGAATGAAGACTTAGAGGGTCGCTCACGAAGGAATAACATCAGAATCATCGGAATCAGAGAACAACAACTCCGAACGAAAATGGAGGACCATGTCGAACAGATCTGCATAGACCTCTTCGGGAAAGAGCTTCTCTCCAAATTGTTTGTAGTAGAACGAGCCCACAGAATTCCGAACACCAGACCAATCCCAGGCGCAAATCCACGGCCGATTATTGCAAAACTATTAAATTATAAAGATAGAGATGCGATACTCAAGGCAGCCAGAGAAAAAGGGAAACTGCAATATGACGGAGACCCAATCCAGTTCTTCCCAGATTTCTCCCCTACCGTTCAAACACTGAGGCGCTCCTTCACGACAGTCAAGAGAAGGCTGCAAGACAACCAGATACTTTACTCAATGCTCTACCCAGCAAAGCTTTGCATTCAACACGAAGGGAAAGCCCTCTTCTTCCACACACCTGAGGAAGCCAGCGACTACCTTGATCACGCCGGCTGCAGATCCGCCGCTAATAACCCCAGACCGCAGCGTGAACACCAAAGACGCAGAGAACCGCCATAATGTTCGACCCGGGCACCCAAGGGAACAGGATTCATACTCCCGGCACCAATGCATAAAACTAATACCGCAGAGACTCACTCCCAGTGCGTTGGAGAGCCACCCGCCCCTCTCGGGAGGCACAAGTGCCCCAAGCACAGCAACCCTTACAGTTTAGTTATGAAGAGGGAACCTTGCGGGTCAGTTGGGGGTTACCCACGCGCGGGAGGGAAGTCACAGTTACCACACCACCTCCAGTTGAGGTGCGCATCCTCACCCTCGTTTAGCCGTGAGGAGCAGCCAAGTTGTGCGCCACCAGTTCCACGCCATCCCCCGACCCTGTATCCCCTCCGCTCGCCACCACCTCTACCTCACCGTCCATCCACCGAACCTCCTGGCAAGACCATAGGGAACAAAAAACGAATCATTGTAGACCCTGACCCGTTCCATTCAGAATCATAACCTGGAACATAAGAGGAGGCAACATCCCATCTAAAACCAGGAAAATCCTCCAGTACCTTAGAAGACACGAAGTCGACGTTGCCATGCTTCAAGAAACTCACTTACTCCCAGGGAAGGATCATCAGTGGGCCAAGAGCTGGGGTTGCCATAGATACTTCTCCTCGTACTCATCTTACTCCAGAGGAGTTGCAATCTTAATTCACAAGAGGATCAGCTTCCGGCTTGTCCACACCACAAAAGACAGCGTAGGGAGAACTCTTCTTGTGAGCGGCATTATAGCAGGCCAGAAAATCACCTTTGTTAACTCATACGCACCAAACATAGACGGCCCCGACAACTTCAGCTGGGTAATGTCCCGTCTATCATCTCAAGAACCTGCGACCATAATCTGGGGCGGAGACATGAATACAGTGCTGGACCCGGTGAGAGACAGATCAAGAGCAACCCCACAACCTCCATCCAAAGCCAGCCTCCAGATAAAAGAAATCTGCAAGGCATTCAATCTGATGGATGCCTGGAGAACGTCTAAAGGGGAGCTGCGTGAATACACTTTCCACTCCGCCGTACACAACTCGAGTTCCAGGATCGACTATCTGTTCACCTCCATGAACGGCCCATGGATCAGCGGCCCATGCGATATCCATCCAAGAACTCTCTCAGACCACTCCCCGGTAACTCTCGTTCTAAACCCAGCACACCCCAAATCCCCCCTACAACGGTGGCGTTTCAAAACCGGCTCAATGCGTGATGAGGTATTCGCTGCCGAACTAAGAGAAGAGATTGCGTTGTTCCTCGAAGTCAACACAGGATCTGTGGCCTCACCCAGCACACTGTGGGAAACTCTAAAGTGTTTCGTCAGAGGGGTCTGCCACGCCAAAGAAAATGGCATATTGAAACTCATACGGCGGGAGCTGACGACTTGTGAAGAGAAACTAAAACAACTTGAACTCCAGCGCTGCAACACAACCAACCCGGACATACCAGTCGCCCTGAGGGAAGAGCTACAAAAATTCAGAAACGCAGCGGATCGGGAAGTGAAATTTCTAAATCGCAACAATCTAGTCAGACAATACGGCGAAGGACAAAGACCGGGCGCCCTCCTGGCAAACCTGGTCAAAGCACACAACAATCAATCGCCAATAGAAAGGATTCGGTCCAAACAAGGACACTTCGTCCACACTGACGAAGACATAGCGGAGGAATTCAGGCTCTTCTATCAGGACCTATACAGCAGCAGTCACAACAACGACCCACAGGTCGCGTTGGAATACCTCGAAGATGCAGAGTTGTACTGGGTCGAGCACTCTCTGCGGGAACCACTGAACGACCTAATCACTCAAGAGGAGATCACAGAGGCTATCAAAACCCTCCCAAGCTCAAAAGCTCCTGGCCCAGATGGCCTAACGGGGGAATTTTACAAAGCCTTCGCCACCACCCTCGCCCCCCTCCTGGCGGCAGTATACGCCGAGGCACTAGAAAAAGCGACACTCCCCCACTCCTCCCGTGAAGCCAACGTCATCCTCCTGCATAAACCAGGCAAGCCACCAGAGAACTGTGCATCGTACAGGCCCATTTCCCTCCTCAATCTCGACAACAAAATACTCGCAAAGGTGCTTACCAACAGGCTATTACCATTGATGCCCACCCTCGTCTTGGCAGATCAGGCAGGCTTCATCCCAGGCCGCAACACGACCTTCGGCATCAGGAGGCTGTTCAGCGTCATTGAAGCACTTGACCCCTCAACTCAAGCAATAGCGGTCCTCCTCGACGCCGAAAAGGCATTCGACTCGGTGGAATGGCCGTTTATGTTCGCTGTACTCACCAGAATGGGTCTGGGAGCCCGCTTTATCAAACTAGTATCATTATTGTACAACGAGCCGCGCTCCAACATCATCATAGGTACGGCAAAATCGGCTCCAGTGATACTCCAGCGGGGCACTAGACAAGGCTGTCCACTTTCAGCACTGATCTTCGCCCTGGTGATGGAACTGCTGGCCTCCATCCTAAGAGAACATCGACAACGAAGAGGACTCGTTATTGGACCACACAAGCTCATCATATCCCTCTACGCGGACGACGTGGTCCTGTTCATTCGCGATCCCGAAGAGAACCTGAACCCAGTCATGAGGGAAGTGATCAAATTCGGGACAGCCTCTGGCCTGAAAATTAATCAATCAAAGTCCATCATATTCCCTCTGACCCCAGCCACCAAACCCTTCGAAGACGACTTCCAATTCACATGGAAAACGTCCAATGTCCGATACCTGGGAATCCAAATGTCCCTGAGCTACCACGAGGTGTTCCGCGACAATTACGAAGAGGTGACCAAGTCCCTCCAGGAAAAGGTGACAAGATGGAAGACCCTACCACTAACGCTCTGGGGAAGAGCTTCCCTGGTCAAGATGGTGATCCTACCAAAATTGCTCTACCTGTTCACCAATATTCCAATATTCCTTCCTCAAACTTACCTGAAGAGACTAAAAAGTATGGTCATCGAACTACTATGGGCAGACAAACCGGCCAGAGTGGCATATGCAACACTAACACTTCCAGTGGCGAGCGGTGGCCTCGCCCTCCCAGACCTGGAAAAGTACTTTTGGGCAGCGCAAGCGCAATTTCTCAGCCACTGGTATGCCTCCCACACAATCAGACCTCACGTTCAGGTGGAACGGGCGCTAGCAACACCGAACCTGTTAACTGCAGTCATCTTCAGTCAAATTCCCGTTCCCAACTCCACCATGAACGTTATGCTGTCCACATAGAGTTTGGCTGAGATTGGCCCAAAGGTACGGGGTAAAAACGAGATACTCTCCCCTTTTGCCCGTTAAATTCATTCCAGGAGTTCCGCTTACGTCTGAAAAAGTATTTCATCAGTGGGCCGAAAAACTGAAAATTGAGACTCTGGGGGATCTCTTCACAGAGGACGGCTTTATAACGCCGCAACAAGCAAAAGCGAAAGGCGGCGACACCGCACTCGATGTATTCCTCTATTTTAGGACCCGATACACGTTTCAAGCGCTCCTGCCAGACTTCCCACGTCAGCCACAGACCTGGCAATTACTACACAACGCCATTCAAGCACAAGGTGTGGGCAAGCTGGTGTCACAAATCTACAAAGCTATTATTTCTGATACATCACCTAAACTATACCAAGCAAAGATCAGATGGGAAAGGTCCCTGCACAGTACAATATCAGAGGAGGACTGGACCTACATCCTGAGGCAAACTCAAAAAATCGCTCTCAACTCACGCTTTAAACTAATCCATTTTAACTTTCTACACCAGACCTATTACACACCGGCGAAAGCAAACAGGCATCGCCCTGAAACAGCTGCAAAATGTGAAAGATGTGGAGAACATTCAGCAGACTTCGTCCATTTGGCATGGGACTGCCCCGAAATAACACCGTTCTGGAATCATGTCTTGGAGACAACGGCAGCAATAGTGGGAGAGGCGATACAACCAAGCCGGACAGCGGCCTTGTTGGGTATGACTAGGCTGCTCTCTGCCCCGACAAGGAAACTGACGGGACTTCTGCTGACACTGGCCCGGAGGAGAGTGGCCATGTCCTGGGGCCGAGGCCCCCCCCATCGTTTATTGCCTGGCTCAAAGACATCCTTTATTGCCAGGATGTAGAAACAGACTTTGTCAAACAACTCCCCCTACATGCCCGGCCTCCAGACATCTGGGGTCCGCTAATAACATTCTTGCTGAATGAATCAGAAGAGGACTCTACCAGCCAACCAGATGCCTCTGACACAGGAGAAAGGTCACAGTGAAGGCACAGAACTAGCAGCACCGTTTCCAGGCTACACCGACCTGGAATCAGGACGGCACAAACAGTAGAACTATGGACCGAGCCAGGGG
Organism: Ambystoma mexicanum; assembly: GCF_040938575.1. Lineage (NCBI taxonomy): Eukaryota > Metazoa > Chordata > Amphibia > Caudata > Ambystomatidae > Ambystoma > Ambystoma mexicanum. The sequence goes on along the minus strand of NC_090930.1, from coordinate 1,361,363,283 downwards.
GTGGGGGGGGGAGAGGGAGGGGGGGTTGGGTGATGGGACACGGCGCAGAGTTAAGTCCACCCTAATGTGGGTGTGTATTTGTTCTTATGTCGTTATAGAATAATACAAAAACCAAAAATAAAGGTTTTAAAAAAAAAAAAAGGTTTAGACGCCGACACCTTAAATGTCAAAGCCATTGCCATCTTCCACTGACCCAACCACTGCTTTCAAGCCTTTGAAGACAGACATTTTCAAATCTATGAGGTCGTATTTGAGGAAGAGGAATATGATTCCTCTGATTCTCCTTTTGGCTATGCTAAATGTGCCAGAGGAGCTTATTTCTGATGAACCCAGACGGGAAGATCTGACAACATGCCTAAAGGAGGCTAGTGGACTTGACACTTCCTGGGAAGTGGAGTTTGCCACACCAGATCCTTGTGCTCACTAGTGTGAGGCTTTTAGATGTGTTATGAGTAAGGTTAAAGAGTGCTTGGGGTGGGGTTGTCCTGCCAGGAACATAGTGCAGGATGATCTAACTATCATCCTGGACAACGGACCACCCAATGAGCATGTTCTACCTTTTTATTCAGCCCAAAAGATTAGAATTCTTGGGAACTGTCACAAACTAGATACCACACTTGCTTTGTGCAAGGATCTGTCCAGAAAGTATAGGCCCTCTTCAATTGACCTGAAATTCCTCTCCATGCACTCTACGCCTGAAAGCTTGGTAGTACAGGCTGCTACCGCTACATCTAAAGCAGCGGTCTACAATACAATTCCACCTGACAGGGACAACAAGAAGTTTGATGTCTTAGATAAAGGGATGTTTTCTGCTGGTAGCATGGCTCTAAAAGCCTTAAATGCTTCTTGTGCCTTAGCAAGATACGCTCACGCTTTGTGGGGTGTTGTGGCAGAAGCAGCGGAACATTTCTCCAGCATTGTGTCTGGCATGGATTCACATGCTCATGAATATTCCCCGTCATCAGGCTGGGAATCCTTGGTAAAGAAAAAATCAGTTTCAGTTTCGTTTCTGAACTGTCTATCTACTAGTAACCAATCACTGGTCTCTGGGTCATACTGCCCCCAGCCAATAACTGCCCTCTACCTAAGCCCCTCCTCTGGCAGCCATCTTCAGATTTTTACCGCACGTTCAAGTGTTGGGAGTCCTCGTGCTGTAGCTCTCGAGCTTTTACTGCGTTTTGTGTTTGTTCGAAGAGTTTACTCTTATATTTTCGGTCAATCGAGGCTCAAGCTCCACCTATTCTACTTCCGATCAACGGGGACCGTTTTCGGAATTTTCTACGCCCCCTCAAGGGCATCTTTTTGTTGAGTTTTCCACTGCTTGGAGGATTCCAGAAGATCTTTAAGGCCTACCCTGCGTGGACATGGCCCAGGACAAAGGAAGCATGATGCCTTTTGGATCCAAGCTGTTCAGGAGCTGCCCTGGATGCGGACTACAGAACGTCTTTAAGGAGGATGAGCACTCTCAGTTCCTCTACTGCCTTCACGACGACAAATCGCACGTGGAGAAGGACTGTGCGTTTTGTAAGAACATGTCCGAACAGACAATGAAGGATCGTCGTACTCGACTCACCCCAACTGGCTGGAAGGGAAGAGCCCAGCAGCGGGTGAGAAGAAGAAATCCGAGCGGTCTTCTAAGACCTTTGAGGGCGCTCCGGCGATGGGGGTCCAACAAAAGGCAAAGCACTGCGAGTCCGCAGGCACCGGGAGCGCCGATCGGTCAGGCTCCTCAGCTGCCAGGCAGGGCGCAGTATTACTGGCACGATCAACCACGAGCCAACGCTCTGGCTCGGTGAAGAGGAAGTCGGAGAACCCGCGTTAGCTTCGGGAGAAGCCCCGGTCGATCCCGACGGAGACGGCCGAGGGGGAGCGAGACAGTGACCCTCCCCCCAAGGTAAAGGCCTCAGGCACGCCCAAGGTCGTGAAGCCCGTGATTCACTCGGCTAAGGCCTCGTTTGAAGGAGTATTGGTGGCCCTGGCAAAACCTACGGAGGCTTCCCCCAGTGGAGACGGCTTCAGGGGCTAGAGTTTCCCTGCCACCCCGGAGGGAATCTTCTTTTCTGCCTATCAAGAAGACCCCAGTGAAACCCCAGCAGGCGAAAGAGGAGGGGGCACGGTAGCCATAACGGACACAGATAGCACCTCGGAGGATTAGTTGGCTAGCGTCCAAAGGATCCGGGACAAGAAGTCTGAGGAATCTAGGGCCCACGGGAAGGATCCCAACGAGGCCGACGAAGAGAGCAACAGGGGAGCCGACGAGGAAGACAGGGCCGCGGAGGGCACCACGCCCCAGCCGTCGGTCCCGTTGCAGCCGGTGCCCGTACCAGGGCACAATTCAGGAGCTATCTTGATGGCCATACAGGCCCCATGTACGGAGATAAGGACAAGGATGCCCGTACCCCCCAACAATGACCCAGCAGAGCCTGGACCATCGGGGAGCCCACCTAACAAGCAGAGACGAGTCCATCCTCCTCCCCCCTTCCAGCCTTCACCCCCATCCCCTCCTCCGAGGGATGAGACGGGAACGGAGACAGCAACGACGGGGACGGATGACGACAGTGATGACGACGGAATGGACCTCCCATCACCACTTCCTCAGGCCTCCCCCCACCAACGAAATTGGCTCCTTCCACGCCATGATCGCCAGGGCATCGGAGCTCTAACAGCTCTGCCCCGAAGAACAGAAGAGGGAGGGCTTCCTCTACCAACAACGGGAGGCCTAGAGGAAGACTGTCCTCTCAAACCCGTTACTGGACGACAACTGGGATGAGGGCCTGCGCTCCTGAAGAACCCTGCTAAGAGAGACCGGTACGAGAAGAAGTACTGGGTCCCTGACTCTGCCCTTATGTGCCTCAGAGCACAGCGGTCCCCGGATTCAGTGGTCTCCACGGCGGCAAAGAAGAAATCGGCAGTGGCGACGGCCTGAACTTCCACTTCCCCCCCGGACGGCGAGGGGAAGAAGCTGGACGCCATGGGACGACGGGTCATCTTGTCGGCGGCGACAACTATTAAAGCGGCCAACGTCCTCGCGATCGTGGCACGCTACGACAGGGAGATGTGGTTCAAGATTGCTCCCCTACTGGACTTCCTCCTGGACGACAAGAGGGCTGAGGCCCCGGAAATCCTACAGGAAGGCGAGGTGGCTTCGGACCACACCATTACAGTGGCCAGGGACATCGCCGACACAGGCTTTCGCCAGATGGGCAACGGCGTTTGCCTTCACCGGCGCGGTTGGCTCAAGGCCACTGATTTCCACCAGGATGTGCAGACCGGGGTTCTGGACATGCCCTTCGACGGGAACAACCTGTTCGGCAAGACAGTGGATGAGTCACTGCAGGCCATCAAGGCGGACACCAAGATGGCTTGGCCCTTGTGTGTTCTACAACAACGACGGCCGTCCTTCCGGAACTCCGGAGGCAAGCAAGGTGCCTCTATAGGATTCAGCGGCGGTTCCTGGTCCTACTGCCAAGCGGCCCGCTCCTCGTCGCAGGAAGCCTACAGAGGACGCAGCAAGACCAGAGGATCCCGTTGTCGTCGCCAAGGAGGCCAAGGCGGCAAGACCGCGACTAAACAGTACTGAAACGGCCGTGGCGGCGGGCCCCCACCCAAGCACCCCGGTGGGAGGCTGGCTGGCGAAATTCATGAGCATGTGGGAATCCATCTCCACCGACTGTCGGGTGCTAGATGCCCTGGCCCGCGGGCGCACTCTGGAGATTCAAAAATAGATGTCCCCGTATTCCACCCATGGCCAGGAAGGAAAACCACGTCCCACAACTACTTCTGGAGGTACGAACGATGCTAAGAAAGGGAGCCATAGAACTCGTCCCAAAGAGGCTGCGGAGTGTACTTGCGGTACTTCCTCGTCCAGAAGAAGACCGGCGGTTGGCGACCCATCCTGGACCTTCGTCGTCTAAACAAGTACATCAAGTCCCAGAAATTCCAGATGGTCACCCTCCAGCACGTGCTGGGACAGCTGGAGGAAGGCGACTTCCTATTGTCGCTGGACTTGGAGGATGCCTACTTCCACATCCCCATTCTGAAAGGACATCGAAAATTCCTACGATTTGTGGTCCAAGGGCGACACTAACAGTTCAAGGCCCTTCCCTTCGGATTGAAGTCGGCGCCCAGGGTGTTCACCAAGTGCCCAGCGCCAGTGGCGGTGCGGCTGCGCCTGCAGGGGATCCACGTCTACTCCTACCTGGACGATTGGCTCATCCGAGCAAAATCAAGGGAACTCGCCGCCGACCACATAGCGAAGACCGTCCAACTGCTCAGAGATCTGGGATTCTCGATAAACTTCGCGAAATCCCACTTGGTACCGTCGCAAAACGCCCTGTTCCTGGGAGCCAGACTCGACAAAGTGGCGCGATTGGCTTTACCGTCTGAGGAAAGGACGAAGGCCATCCTGGGCAAGGTACAATGGCTATTGACCTTGGACGTAGCCAGGGTGAGATCCATCAAGTCCCTACTCAGCATGATGTCTTTGTGCATCTACCTCATGCGCCTATGCAGGCTGCGGATGCGACCACTGCTGCCCGTTGGATGCAAGCGGCGGGCAGCTTCGAAGACAGGATCTCACTCAACGAGACTTTCCGCCAAGCGATCCGGTGGTGGGGCACCTGCACGCCTCTAGCGGCGGGCATGGACTTCCAGACCCCGGCACATCAGGAAACGGTGACGACGGACACCTCTCTGGAGGGATGGGGGAGCACACACCGGAGATCTCCACGCAAGAGGCCTTTGGCTCCCGGAGGAGAGGTCACTACACATCAATGTCCTGGTGCTCAGAGCCGTGTTCTGGGCCCCCAGGTCGTTCCTTCCATCCCTCAAGGGCAAAGGGGTGAGGATCTTCACCGACAACACCACCACAATGTTCTACATCCTGAAGCAGGGGGGCACCAGATCCCCAGCCCTATCCAAGGAAGTGCAGGATCTGTGGCACTGGGCCATCGCCCAAGGGAAGTTTCTGGTACCCTTCCATCTGTCAGGAATAAAGAACACCATCGCCGACTCACTCAGCAGGGAGCTGCATTCGTGCCACGAGTGGGAGCTGCAGCAGGATCTAGTGGATCTCCTATTCCGATGATGGGGCAATCCCCATATCGATCTATTCGCGACAGCGACGAATGACAAGTGCCGGAGGTTTACCAGCAGGTTTCCCCAGCCCGGAAGCATGGGCGATGCCTTCTCATTCCCCTGGGACGGCCTATTTGTGTATGCATTCCCACCGTTGCCGTTGCTGCTGCGACTCATCAGTCAACTCAGACGGTCCCGGTGCAGGATGATCCTCGTCGCACCAGCATGGCCGAGGCAGATCTGGTTGCCGGACCTTCTGGACATGTCAGCGTCCCCCCGGTCAAACTACTGAAGGACGCGGATCTTCTCGCCAAGGAGGGAGGTGCCATCCTCCATCACGACCCAGGATCGCTGAACCTGCAGGCCTGGCTCCTGCAGCACTAGAGTTCGGAGGGTATGATATCCCGGCGGACTGCAAGGAGGTGCTTGCAAAGGCCAGGGCGTCCTCGACTCTCAAGTGTTATGGACACAAATGGAAGAGGTTCTCTGTCTGGTGCCATGCACAGAAGATTGACCCTCTGCGGATTACAGCCCCTCAAGTGCTGCCGTACTTGATATCGCTGGCCAAGGCGGGGCTGGCACATGCCTCTATCAAGATCCATCTGGCGGCTATCTCCCGCTACACCAGAACTCTGGGGCGGTCATCTCTATGGTCTCATCGCCTGGTGAAGGAGTTCATGAAAGGACTGTTCTGATCGTTCCCACCGGTGAAGGCTCCGGCCCCGGCGTGGTAGCTCAACGTGTTGCTGACCAGGCTCATGGGGCCGCCATTCGAGCCGCTGCTTTCGGCACCGTTGAAGTTCCTGTCGTGGAAGACAGCGTTTCTTGTGGCCATCACCTCCGCACAACGAGGATGGATGTGGCTGGAGCGCTGAAGTTCTACATGGACCGCACGAAGAGTTTTCGGAAGACATCACAGCTGTTTGTGAACTTTGGACCTGTGAATCAAGGGAAGGCCCTCTCGAAGTCTTCCATTTCCAGATGGCTCTCCGGCTGCATCATGCACTGTCACCGGTTGGCAAACCGACCCTTGCCCAGCCGTCTGAGAGCCCACTCAACCAGAGCGATCGCTGCTACCACCGCGTTCCTGCCTGGTGTGCCCCGCTGGACATCTCTAGGGCTGCTACGTGGAGGTCGACGCACACCTTCTCGAGATTTTACTGCATCGACCGGGATTCCAGGGAGGAGTCCAGAGTCGGCCAGGCAGTGCTGCGCAACCTGTTCACTTGAAGGTGAGCCTGGTGAGGAGGTAAGAGATGCTTAATGTTGAGTTGTTGAAATGCTTAATGTTGAGCCTTGCCACCTCCCGTGGTTGTGCATGTGTGTACTGTTATGTATTCATGTATTCATGAGCATGTGAATCCATGCCAGACCCCATGCTGGAGAAGGAAAAAGTTACTTACCTATAACTGTTGTTCTCCAGCATGGGTCTGGCATGGATTCGCATGCGAACCCTCCTGCCTACCCCTCTGCGGTTCTTCTCTGGGTCCTACTGCCACTTTACTTGCTACCAAATCTGAACATGGCTGCCAGAGGAGGGGCTTAGGTAGAGGGCAGTCATTGGCTTGGGGCAGTATGACCCAGAGACCAGTGATTGGTTACTAGTAGAAAGACAGTTCAGAAACGAAACTGAAACTGATTTTTTCTTTACCGAGGATTCCCAGCCTGACGACGGGGAATATTCATGAGCATGTGAATCCATGCCAGATCCATGCTGGGGAACAACAGTTACAGGTAAGTTACTTGTTCCATCCCTGAAGGGGAAGTGAGGGAAGGCTTCCTTAACATAATTCAGGACGGAAAAGAAGCCATGTGCCAATCCTTACAATCTGATTTGGATGCAACTGACTGTGTTGGACGATCAGTGGCTGCCAGTACAGTAGCTAGGAGATTTGCGTGGCTGCGTAAATCGAGTTTTGCTCTGGTTGTGCAGTCTAGATTATTAGATATGCCTTTCGATGGATCTCATATATTTGGCACAAAAGCTGATGAAAGCCTAGAAAAGCTCCAAGCTTCCAAGGCAGCTGCTGAGTCTCTTGGCGCAGCTATTCATTAGCCCCAACAAACTCGGTCAACTTCTCAAAGTTGGATGGGTCTGTCCTTTTGTTTTTATTCTTCCGTCGGGAGAACTCGAGGACAAAGTGCCCTGAGAGGTCAGAGAAGATTTCCACCCGGTGCAAGAGGGTGTGGAGGTAGAACTGCCCAGGCAATCCCTGCCTCTCTCCCCTCAGCTGCAACCAGGGCACCAAAACAGCTTTAAGTCCTTGTCATGCAAGACACAGGTGGGAGGCAGACTAACTCGAATTGCGAAGAATGGTTAAACATTACTTTGCATGCTTGAGCGCTGCAGACAGTGGCTGAGGGTTACTGCCTTCTTTTCTTGAAAAGTGTCAGGATTAGTCAGGCAAGTACAAAGGCAGCGAATATGGCAAGGGAAATGTGCACACAGGAACAACGACTCATGTATGCTAGAACCCAGGAGTGCAAATAGAGTGTGACATCAAAACCAATATATGAAAAGGGATGTGGGGTAAGCACCTGACCGCGAGGAAAGTCGGCAAGCGCCTTACCCCCAATTGCTGTTACAGGTACTGACAGCGCTAAACCCACGTGGAGGGCAAGCAATGACAGGATCTGTGAACTAACACTCTTGATGGTATTAAATAAGGGAACTAAAGAACTGTACTCACGAGGACGAGATAAACCTCTTGAATGTCAGCTAGCCCACGAATCCTGTTGATGAAACTGGTACCCCGAAAGGCTAGAACAGCAATGGGAGGAAAACTAAATACCTAAGTTGGAATAGTGATTACAAATTAGTGAGGAAAACATAAGCATTCACACAGGAGCTAGCTACAACCGCACACCACACCTAATAATCAAATGGGAAATAAATGCAGAAGTGCAATGGAAAACATGGAATGGATCCCAATAGAAAGTAAGGATCAGGAGCAGGGAAAAACGAAATAACCAATGCAAACTTCTCCCTACCCCTCCAAGGAAAAGACAGGAAGCTAATCTAAGAGGAAGGCTAAGGCATACGGGTTTACAGCAGCAAAGGACAGAGTCAAAGAAATATAGAACACAGACAAACTGGGCTGCATCTAAAAGGGGAAAGCACTGAGAAATGCTGCCTGCAAACAGAGGAAGACAAAAAGGGAATCAAGGGAGCAGAAATCAATTAGCGCATGAATCCGAGATTCAGGGCAGAGGAACAAGAAAACAGGAACTAGGAACTAGGTACAAAGGCAAGGAACAAGGAACAAGGGACTAGTCACAACAGGAACACTGCAAACGATGACCAGCGCTGGACTGAAGTAAGACTGAGGCTTTTAAAGCTGCTTAACGAGCACACGCCTCAGGTGTGCTGATTGCTGCACCTGCAGCCACAGCTGTTGCCTATCCTCCACCCAACCTTGTCCTGCAAGGGTGGAGGTGGAGCAGTGGGCCAGGCATTCTGGGAAGCATAGTCATTTGGTTAAAGAAGCATGCTGGCTGCCAAAAACCTGGAATGGATCCGGAAGGGAAGTAGCTTGGAAAATAGGGATTTAGCGCTCCCAATTCATCACAGCACTGTAGCATAAGGTTCGGAGGAAAGGTCCAGTAGGGAATAAACCCCAAATCATGCCCCCAAGTGGTGGGAACGGGAGCGAAGGGAGCGAGTCGTGACAGTATACCCCCTCCTACGGCCGTCTTCGGGTGCCCGCCACCCGCACGAGACATCTTCTTTCCATGATGGGAGTGCTTTTTCTTTGGAGGTGGCACTGATGGAAATGGTGGCTTCTGGTGAGGAAGAGACTCATGGTTTGAAGAAAGGCATGAAGGACTTGCAGGACCTGAAGCAGAGTTAGAAGGTCCAGGAAGCTCAGTCACTGGGAGTGGACCCTTATAAGTCTTTGAGGAGGGAGGCAGGCTGGTGCAACATGCCTTAGACAATGGTAGAAGCCCTGTTAGCCTTTCTGCCGAGAGTGGACATGCGGGAGGTGAAGAAATTGCTGGCTTCAGGAAAGGTTTATGTTCAGCCATTAGAGAAGGTGGCGGCTGAGGTAGAGGTTCAGATTTTCTTCTGTCATCCATCTGGGAAAAGGCTTGTGGTTGAAAGTGACTAAGGTTTGACTGCACATGTTCTACGCCTTGGAGACCTGAAAGTCCAATGGGTTGTACAAGGCTGGTACTCCTGGTGACAGTCGTGTAACCACCTTGTTGCACGTGGGATACAACAGCAGGGACGTTTGGCATACTGATAGGAGTGATAGACGCAGTACTTGGTATTTCAGGCACACTCGCAGAATGAGCAATAACAGACACATTTTGAACTGCAGCAGTCATTCCCTTCCTTTGGCTACTAGCACCCAACTGGTGCTTCTTGGCGGAATTCTGTTGCACAAGTCCTGTAGGTAATACGCCGGTCTGCACCACCCCCTGTGCACACCCAGGTGAGTGGTTGTGACTCACCACTTGGTCCAGCTTGATGACTCTGAAGCGGGAGCTGGCAAAAGTCTCAAACTCTGATGCTGCATTTTTAGGAGGCTCTGATGCTAAAGTGAAGCAGTTGGGAGAATCGTCTTGTGGAAAAGGCAGGCATTCTGGTGCTCCTCCTGAAGCAAAAGAAAGGCAAGCTAGACGTTCATCGACAGTAAATGGTTGGGATTCAGGAGGAATCGCTGGAGCATAAGAAAATACAGCAGGATCTGATGGTGTAGACAGGTATACCTCTGATATTGGCAGCGAGGCTAAGCAGGATACAGGCGTCTCATGAACTGAAGGCAAATACTCAGTATACTCCGGGACTGAAGACATGCACTTTTGATGGACTACTGGAGGCTCTAAAGCTGAAGGATGATCTGCAGGATGAGTCACTGTAGCTGAAGACAGGCAGGCCAGGGGAAACCTTGAGGCTGAAGGCATGCAAGCTGAAGCAATCTCGGTTGCTGGATACAAACATGTCCAGGTCTTTGGGACAGGCTCTTGAGTAAATGGCAGACATGGCAGCGGTTCATTGGTTGAAGACACGTGTGCCAAAGATGACTGCAGGGCTGTGGATTGGATCATAGAAGAGTCAATGGTTGTAGGAGGACAGACATAAGTCTCAGAAGTTGACAGACACATTGGTGGCTCAGGAATGGAGGGCACCTTTAGGGCAGTAGACTCCTTGGCACCAGTAACCAAAGACTGAGCTGTACCCTTGCAGTCCCTTTCTTTAGTGGGTGGCACAGAGTCTCTTTCTTTGTAGAAGTCAAAATCAACCAGTGGAATCACCATAGTAAAGTCCCTGTTAATTAGGATTTCGTCAATTGTCCATTCCTCTGTTTTAGCTTCTGAAAGAGGCAGATTATCAATCAACAGTGGAGGAATCGCCTGCCGGTTTTTTGGTTCTGTATACTGTGGAATGAGTCCATCAGAACATGAAATCTGTACTGTCTCTGACTGTTCGTATTGATCAGAATTGGCAGAAGGAAGAGTGAACCCAGAGGTAACATCATTTTCCACATCAGCTTTAACATCTACCTCAGTCTCAGCAGCTGTATCAAGAGCAGGGCCTAAGCCTACTGTAGTGACTGAATCTGTGTATGCCACCATTGTGGATTGTGTTTGGAAATCAGAAGCTTGTATGTGTGCTAGCTCAGAATTATGACAAACTGCTACACAGGAAATTTTAGGTAAAGGAGTGACTTGTAAATCTTCAGCTAACTGCAATCCCTGACAAACAGCAGAACAATTGTTAGAAACTGTGCCCAGATTAAGCGCTGTGCTAGACGAAAGACCTTCACTCCCAATAGATCTAACATATTGACAAATATCATGGTTTACCAAAGTCTCTGCACTCAGGGGCTGAACAGTGTTCACTTCCTCAACATCAACAGATAAAGTCTGAGGTGTATTCAGTAAAGAGTGCAAGGTCTTATTCTCCTCTTGTAAAGAAATGAATTCTTGTCTTAACTCCTCAAGCTTAGCTCTTAGCATGCCCTGCATTAACTGTACATCACTTTCAGTAGGCACAGGGGGAGGCATAGTGGCATCAGGGCTGGATCCTGCACTAGCAATCTGGATGTGCACCGATTGTACATTGTCCTCTACTGCTTGCAGGTTCTGTGATTTATAGTTTCTCTTACCAACTTGGTCTGTGTTTCCCTTAAGCAAACTATTGACATAAGACCTCTTGGCATTAGGGACTACAGTATGTACCTGTGCAAAGGAGTATGCTTTAGACTGAGGGTAGAAAACAGAGGTTATTCAAGGAACCCCTCCATTCTTTATGTTTGTATCATGAAACTGTTCTATCTGAGGTGAAGCACAACTGGAATCATGGTGTTCAACAACAGAGGTACTCTTGTATAATAAGTCTAACAGTGTGTTGTTTTCTGCGGCTAAGGCTTGCGCTGTCATAGAATCGGGATCAAAACAAAAGATAGAACTAGGATCAGGCAATGTAGGATGTGCCATCCTATGGGAAAAATACTTTGCACGTAAATGCCCATTCGTGACAAGGAGTTCATTTAAGTCAGGACTAGTGATTTGATTGTCACAGGTAAATGTAGGGGAAGCTTTCTGTACAAACTTGTTAGAGGCCTTGCTGCCTTTCTTTCTTAAACTTGCCATATTCAATGGGAATTTTGGGCTGTTCATTCTGTCAGGATTAGTCAGGCAAGTACAAAGGCAGCGAATATGGCAAGGGAAATGTGCACACAGGAACGACGACTCATGTATGCTAGAACCCAGGAGTGCAAATAGAGTGTGACATCAAAACCAATATATGAAAAGGGATGTGGGGTAAGCACCTGACCGCGAGGAAAGTCGGCAAGCGCCTTACCCCCAATTGCTGTTACAGGTACTGACAGCGCTAAACCCACGTGGAGGGCAAGCAATGACAGGATCTGTGAACTAACACTCTTGATGGTATTAAATAAGGGAACTAAAGAACTGTACTCACGAGGACGAGATAAACCTCTTGAATGTCAGCTAGCCCACGAATCCTGTTGATGAAACTTGGACCCCGAAAGGCTAGAACAGCAATGGGAGGAAAACTAAATACCTAAGTTGGAATAGTGATTACAAATTAGTGAGGAAAACATAAGCATTCACACAGGAGCTAGCTACAACCGCACACCACACCTAATAATCAAATGGGAAATAAATGCAGAAGTGCAATGGAAAACATGGAATGGATCCCAATAGAAAGTAAGGATCAGGAGCAGGGAAAAACAAAATAACCAATGCAAACTTCTCCCTACCCCTCCAAGGAAAAGACAGGAAGCTAATCTAAGAGGAAGGCTAAGGCATACGGGTTTACAGCAACAAAGGACCGAGTCAAAGAAATATAGAACACAGACAAACTGGGCTGCATCTAAAAGGGGAAAGCACTGAGAAATGCTGCCTGCAAACAGAGGAAGACAAAAAGGGAATCAAGGGAGCAGAAATCAATTAGCGCATGAATCCGAGATTCAGGGCGGAGGAACAAGAAAACAGGAACTAGGAACTAGGTACAAAGGCAAGGAACAAGGGACTAGTCACAACAGGAACGCTGCAAACGATGACCAGCGCTGGACTGAAGTAAGACTGAGGCTTTCAAAGCTGCTTAACGAGCACACGCCTCAGGTGTGCTGATTGCTGCACCTGCAGCCACAGCTGTTGCCTATCCTCCACCCAACCTTGTCCTGCAAGGGTGGAGGTGGAGCAGTGGGCCAGGCATTCTGGGAAGCATAGTCATTTGGTTAAAGAAGCATGCTGGCTGCCAAAAACCTGGAATGGATCCGGAAGGGAAGTAGCTTGGAAAATAGGGATTTAGCGCTCCCAATTCATCACAGCACTGTAGCATAAGGTTCGGAGGAAAGGTCCAGTAGGGAATAAACCCCAAATCATGCCCCCAAGTGGTGGGAACGGGAGCGAAGGGAGCGAGTCATGACAAAAAGGCCTCCAGATTGCCCATTGAGCAAACAATTTCTTGGGAACCAGACACGCTCCTTCTGCAGGAAATTCTCTCCCGGCTGGAGAAAGTTGCAGTGGAAAGGGTACTTGTAGTGGAGCAATACCAAGGTTGGTACTCCACCTACGTTCTGGTTCCCAAGAAAGACGGAAGACTGCGACCCATCTTGGACCTTAGATGCTTGAACAAGTTCCTCAGAAAGGACAACATCATCCGGCCTTTGATTTTCTGAGGTTGCTCTGTACCATGGCAACATGCATTTTCCTGGTGCCAGAAACCCGCCTAAGGATGAGGTCCCTTCATTGGGCGCTCCGATCCCAATGGTCGCAATTATCCGCCAGGATGACAGACCTTTCTTCAGGTTCCAAGTAAGGTTGCGCAGGATCTCCTGTGGTGGGCTTCAAGGTGAATTTGATGATAGGGGAACCTTTTTGGCAACCATGGCCAGATGGAACAGTAGTCACGGATTATTCCCTCATGGGATGGGGAGCCCATATGAACACTCTCACAATTAGCAGTCGTTGGTCTCCATTGGAATTTGGACTGCACATAAACCTTAAGAGCTGAGGGCAATCAGACTGGTGCAGATGGCCTTTTTGCCATCTACAAAGGAGAAGAACGTCCTGATAATGACAGACATCACAGTGGCTGTGCATTACCTCAACAAAAGAGTAGGTGCAGGATCACTACCAGTGTGCAGGAAGGCAATGCAGCTCTGGTATCGAGCTCTTCAACATAGTATTTCTCTATCAGATGTTCATCTAGCCGGCGGAGAGAACACAACGGCAGAGCACGGTCTCCCACAAGTGGGAGTTAGCTCAGGAAGTCCATCTGGGGATCTTGGTCCTTTGGGGAACCCCTCAAGTGAATCAGTTTGCATCAAGTATCAACAAGAAATGCAACCTGTTCTGTTCCAGGGAATTTTCTCAGAGAGGAGCTCTGGGGGATACGTTTGTGATGGACTGGGATTTTGTACTCCTATACGCATTCTCACCAGTCTGTGTCATTCCTCACATCATCAGGAGATTAAGGAAGTTTGGGAAGTTCATGGTTCTGATTGCTCTGGATCGGACCAAGACGAAGTGGTACACAGAACTTTGTACATGCCCATCTTCCCCAGAGAGCACATCTGCTCTCCCAAGAGGGAGGCTGTTTCCTCCAGCCAGGAATTAAGACTCTGAACCTTCATGCATGGTGTTGGAGAGGTAAAGATGCAAAGATTGGGATCTCCCAGAAGGTGTTCTGGAGGTGCTCTTTCAGATAGGAGGCCAGCAACAAAAGCTATATACCGCTGCCCTTGGAACAAGTTTTGCAGCTGGTGTAGAGCTAAATATATTGATCCTTCTCCAGCATGGGTCTGGTATGGATTCACATGCTAATGAATATTCCCTCATGGAGGCTGGGAATCCTCGGTAGAAAAGAAAAGCAGTTTCGCTTTAGCTTGAAAACTGCATTTCTCCTTTATAACCAATCACTATCTTTTGGGTCATACTGCCCCCCTTCAATGACAGTCGTCTCCCTAAGCTCCACCCCTGGTGGCCATCTTCAGATTTGATAGAGGACATAAAGGGGGAGTATGAATGGATATATGTTAACATTTCGAAACGAGAAATGACGCATATTTCTTGTTGTTAAAATGCGATGAGAGACCCCCCACTGCCACCTCTATCCCCCACCTTAACCATTCCCCTTACCCTCCCTCCGCCCACCCCTATAGTTCTTAAAAATGTCCCAAAATCTGGAGAAATAACCTAAAAAAGATGCAGTCATTTATCCTTTTGAAGTTTTCAGGTGACATTTTCTGCGGATACCGTATAAACCAAGAAGGGGCACAGAGGGGAAGGGGCAGGGTTTGCATGTGAATCCATGCCAGAGCCATGCTGAAGAACAGGAGTTCCAGTTAAGTAACTTGTTCCTTCTTCAGCATGGGGTCTGGCATGGATTCACATGCGCATGAATACATTACATAGCAGTACAAATACACAACCACAAGAGGTGGCGAGGCTCAACAGAAGCAATACACTTACCCGTGGAACAGACTCACCTCAAACAAACAGGTTGCCTAGCACCACTTGGCTGACCCGGGACTCCTCACTGGAATTCCTGTCAATACAGTAGAATCTCGTGAAGGTGTGGGTGAGCCTCCACATAGCATCCCTGCAGATGTGGAGCTGGGGAACACCAGAGAGAAAACGCTGTTGTTGCTGCAATGGCTCTGGTGGAATGGGCTCTCGGCAGGCCTGAAAGAGGTCTGTTAGCCAGGTGATGACAGTGCATGATGTAGCCAGAGAGTCACCTACATATCGAAGCCTTAGAAAGAGCCTTTCTGTGATTCACAGGTCCAAAATTCACAAAGAGTTGAGATGTCTTTCGAAAGTCCTTTGTGCGTGCCACATAAAATTCAAGGTACACGCAAAGTCTAGCAACGTCCTTTCCGCCGGCATAGAAGGATTCAGGAAGAAGACTAGCAGAAGCAAAGGCTCGTTGAGATGGAATTTTGAAGGAACCTTCGGCATAAAGTTGGGTGGATCCACAGCACCACCCTCGTAACGTGGAAAGACAAGTACGGCTGCTTGCAGGGGAGTGCCTCGATCTCCCCGACCCATCTGCTTGAGGTGATGGCCACTAAGAAAGCTGTCTTCCATGAGAGAAACTTCAAAGGGGCCTGATGCACTGGGTCAAATGGGGCCCTTCAGCTTAGTCAAAACCACGTTGAGCCAAGCTGGAGCAGGAGCATTCACTGGTGGAAAAGGCCTGAAGAGGCCTTTGATGAACCCCTTGACGAGCCTGTGCAACCAGAGGGATGGCTTACCTGGCACCCTGGAGTAATGGGATATGTCAGCCAGATGCACCTTGATCGAGGCGTGAGCCAGGTCAGCCTTGGCAAGGGAAAGCAGATGGGGAAGGAGATGCAGAACCGTGACAAGCCGCGGCTTAATCTTTTGAGTCCTGCGCCACACTGCAAAGTGTTTCCACTTGTGGCTGTAGCACGACAATGCAGAGGAAGCTCTGGCCTTGACCTGGATCTTTGTGCATTCCAGTGACAGGGAATAATGCCCAAACTCTTCAAATGCTCCTTTGTCGACACAGTTGTGTTCACAAACCAACGTGGAGATAACTACCTCTCCCCGCTAGGGGAAATGTTTGCACAGTGTTGGAGATCTGCCCACAAACTAGTGCGTGCATCGTCCAAGCCGGGGGTTGCAAAAGACAGGTGCCACCAGGGTAACCTTTATATGGGACTGACACCACTTCCATGTTTTATTTAAACAAGAAGGGAGGAATGAGGTCTCCTCGGCTGTGCAGTTGGACTATCCAGATCTGGGAGTGGGCCCTGGAACAGGGCATTCACCTGACTGCTGTTCACCTTGCGGGTGAGAGCAACTCAGAGGCAGACAGGTTGAGCAGGCTCCAGGTAGACAGCTATGAATGGGAAGCATGTCCACAGGTTCTAAAGGCTCTTTTCATGAGATGGGGGCACCCAGAGGTGCATCTCTTTGCCTCAGAGAACAGCGCTAAGAGCGGTCATTTTGGCTCATGGGGGGGAAATGGCAAACACTCGGTAGGGGGTACCTTCCACATCTCCTGGAACGCTTTTCCTCCAACAGCGCTGATTCAGAGGGTGTTGCGGAAGTTCCAAGAAGCAGTACAGAGCTGTATGATTCTGGTGGTCCCAGACTGGCCAGCCAGGATCTGGTACTCAGACCTGGTGAGGATGACAAGTCAGGGCCCAATTCTTCTAAAGATGATAGGCCCGCTTCGCCTCTCACAGCAGGGGGGAGCATTAGTGCACCCGCAGCTAGAGTCCCTAGCCCTTGCAGGCTGATACCTGAGCAATTGAAGATGCAGCATCTGGGACTGTCACAGGCTAATCTGGTGATTATTCAGAACGTTAGGAAGGAGTCAACTAGGCTCCAGTATAAAAATAAGTGGTCCAGGTTCTCTTAGTGGGCCAGAGACAATGAGGTGGACCCAGTATCTTGCAAGCTAGAACAAATCTTATTCTTCTCAGCACACTCAATGAGCACAGGAGTGCAGGTAGACACATGTCGCACATATTTGGTGTATAATCAGGGTGAAGTCCGTCGTCCATTTTCGTGATTCGCTATTTCCGTATGAGCTGGAAACGCCACAATATTTTCTAACGCGACGTATAGGACTCGCTAGGAGTATAGACGAGTATAGACATGGTGCTCTGAAGATGCAGTGACGAGCGTACAGCATCTGAAGAGTGTGTAATTAGAACACTGACCCGGTTACAAGATACAATTGTCCAATATGGATCTATATGCGGCTCAATAGAACTACGGTCGTTTTTGACTGTCTGAATTGAAAAATACTGAGCCAGCTTGCAGCGTCTTGTGGAAATTGTTATTGATCTGATCCTAATTGGAAGGATACAGAAGGTTCAAAGATAACGACCGGGTCCGCGAGAGCCAGAAGGGATTGTTTTTCCCAACACTTACAGGATCCTCCATCAGAAGAATTTGGAGGTGATTGAGAACTGTAGAACTTGTGAAGACATCTACCAGCTTATATTTTGCCATAAGCAGACATTGAACTGCTTTTTTGTTTGTCTAGATTGTCCTGCAGAAGGTCCTAAGAATTGTGGGCAAGATTGGTGCCTATAGGGGCCTGAAACATATGTAGACATAGGCCATAAAGAAACCTGAGTGGCTCTAATGGAAGTCATACTATAAAAGAGATTGTGGGGCAGAAGGTAACATTGTAAATAGGTGAAGAAGAAAAGGAACTACAGTGTATTGGTTATATTGTTTATATATGCTAGAATATGAGGAAAACATTGGAGTGTGTGAAGGCATGAGTGTGTATGCAAGGTGGTAAAGAGAGATGTGGTTAATGTGTGGTGTATACAGTATCTATGGTATTTTAATTAAATGTGTTTACAATTTGTTGTAAAAAAGAATTAAAAAGAGACTTTTTTTGCTAAATCTGACGATATGAATATTTTTTGTTAGTAGAATTAATCCAACCTCACTGCTTCTGATCCAATTTTTGATTATACTCATATTGTTTACCTGAAAGGATCTGGGGGTGTACAGGTATCCCTTTTTTGGTTTTGCACATATTTGGTGGCCATTGGAGCATACAGGAATAGAGAGATTCAATCCTTCTCCACGTCTAATGCGGTCGTGAAGAGATATTTGCAGGGACTAACTAGACTGTACCCCCTGGTCAAAAGGCCACATCTTGTGCGGGACCTCAATGTGCTACTGGGAACGCTAATGTATAAGCCTTTCGAACCCATGGTTAGCACAGATATCAAATGGGTTACACTCAAGACAGTGCTTTTGTTGGGTCGCACGTCTACCAGACGCATCAGTGAAATACAGGGGCTGATGGCTTCGGAGCCATACACAAACTTCCACAAGGACAAGGTAGTCATGAGAACGCACCCAAAATTCTTGCCAAAGGGAGTGTGAGGAGCCAGGAATGAGAAACGAACACAGAGAGCTCATAGGTTTGCCTATGAACTTTTATTCAAAATAAAAGGTGGCTGGGAAGTGCCTCGCTAATGTCTTTGGCCTTGAAAGTGCACAAATGTTCACATTCAAAAGGAAAGCCGTAGCTCCAACACAAAGGTTCCCAATGGATAAAGTTCACAGTTCCAGGGGATTGCTCCCTTCTACAGGTTTTAGCTTCAAGATATTTTAAACTCCCAAGGGTATGAGTCGTCTTGGAATTCTCTGATCAGTGAAAAAACGTGTATACAAAACAATTTAGCTCTTGGTCCAACTTTCTTTTCTTTTTTTTTAAACAACTTTATTTATTGAATTTTTTGAGACCGGGGTGACAGCTCAAATAAGCATACACACACAATAGCGGCTAACCAAACAATAATGAGCAAAGCAAAGGCACAGTAATGGCACACTGTCCAGAGAACATTCCAACAGATGGCACATGGGCCCAGTCCATCCCCTCAAAGTATTAAGTGTTTGTACATCTTGGGCTTGAAGGCATCATAGTAAACCCCCTTGCGTATAGTCAATGAAGGGAAACCAGGTGGCCATGTAGGAGGCGTACCGCCCCTCAGCCAATGAAGTTATTTTCTCAGAGGCCAGCATCTCCCAAAGTTGCCCCACCAAATGCCCAGGACTGGGCCTTCTGCAGATTTCCAGTTGTGGGCTAGGGAGATCCTGGCTGCGAGGAGAAGGTGAGTGGGACGCCTAGCTTTGCAGCCCATGAGAGGATAAAGTCTGTCCCCTCAGTCCCCCAGCAAGATGATCAGTGGTTCGAGCGGCATATCAATTCCCAGCATGAGCCTGATATGTGAAAGGACCTCCTTCCAGTAAGGTTGAGCCTTGGGGTATAGCCACCACATGTGGAAATAGGTACCCTTTTCCTGGCAGCCTCTGCGACAGGCCTCGGGATACGAGGGGGACTTTCGGTGGAGTCTGTCTTCGGTGTAATACCATCAGTAGCAAAGTTTCAGTTGGCATTTCTTATCAGTGATAAATCAGGAGGCCTTGTGAGAGCGTTCCATGAGTCCTCCCCTATATCCACCCCAAGGCCCCTCTCCCAGCCCAGCATGCATGGCAAGAGTTCCTGGGGGTTGAAGCAGTCTAATAGATTATAGAGCCCTGCAGTTCTTGCCCTGGATCTGCCCACCAGGTAGGTAAGCTCTAAAGCCTTAAGGTCCCTGGTGCTACTGTTCCGGACCATTGGGTGACAACTCGAAGCTGAAGGTAACAGAACCTTTCCCCTTCCTGTAGTGAAAATAGGCGCATACACTCTTCGAAGGTGAGAGGGGACCCATCCTTAAAGAGTTGTCAGTGTTCGCATAAGTCTCCTGAAGTCCAAGCTGCAAACGTGACTGCGTGCCTACCTGGGGTGAATTCAGAGTTACCGACTGCAGGTGACAGTGGGCCCAAACCCTTGGAGTTACCCCATCTTTTAGTTGCTAGGTTCCAGCATGCAGTTGTGTGGAGTATCGAGATAAGTACCAGTTTGATCAAGCTGGTGCTCAGTGTGATGAACAGGAATCTTTTCAAGGGGATTGGGAACACTGCTTGTTCAATCTGTACCCATTGCAGGATCTCCCGGGACTGTCCCCATTT
This sequence comes from Ambystoma mexicanum, assembly GCF_040938575.1. Lineage (NCBI taxonomy): Eukaryota > Metazoa > Chordata > Amphibia > Caudata > Ambystomatidae > Ambystoma > Ambystoma mexicanum. The sequence goes on along the minus strand of NC_090930.1, from coordinate 1,361,343,204 downwards.
GAAGGGGTGCGAGAGGTGAGAGGCCATGTAATAGCACTAGATGTCAGGGACTCCCAGTCCAACTAGATTGTTCTTGCACAGGAGGACTCTCTTAGCCACCTGGGGCTTACGATGTTGCCAAATGTAGGCCCAGATTTTCCCTATTAGACCGTGCAGTTTCAGAGTCGGAATCACGGTGGGGAGGGCAGAGAAGTGGTAAAGAAGCTGCGTGATAACCGAAATTTTAACTGCCATTACCCTCCCCAGCCACGAGAGGGTTTACTTGTGCCCCCTTTTTAGGCCCGTTTCCACCTCTGCAATCATTGAGGGGAAATTGGCCGACTACATTGATTTAGTGGTGCTGGGGATGTTAACGCCCAGGTATTCTATGTGGTCTCTTTTCCACTTGACCGGACAAACTTTGGCAAGTCTTTCATGTTCCCCTGAGGTTAATGCGAGGGCTAATCCTAGGGATTTAGTGTAATTGACAGCAAACCCAGATGTCCGACCAAATGCTCCAAGTTCCCCCATCAGAGCCGGGACCAACTGACACATCTCCGTCAGAGAGAGCAGAACATATTCCACGTGAAAAGATATTTTATGCTCTTGATCCCGATGTGGGATACCCCAAATGTCTCGATCGGAGTGAACCCAGGTCTCCAAGGGTTCTGTAGAGAGTGCAAAAAGGAGAGGGGACACGGGGCACCCCTGCCTCGTGCCCCTGTGAATTCTTATTAATGGGGTGGCCCTGCCGTTGAGTAAGACCCAGTTGTTGGAGCAGAGTATATGGCCAGAACTGACTGCTGAAATCTCAGTCCCAAGCCAGACTTACGGAGAACCTCTGTGAGGTATGTCCAGTCAAGCCTGTAGAAGGCTTTGTGAGGAGACCAGCTTTCAGCTTTGTTCTGTTCACTACCTCCACTAGGTTAAGGGCTTTCCTGATGTTGTCTTGTGTGGTTCGACGGGTGATAAATCTTCTGGTCCGGGTGCACCACGGTGGGCAAAACTGACATCAGCCGTGTGGCGAGGATCTTGGAATATAATTAAGCGTCTATGTTAAGAGTAATTGGTCGATGTGAGTCGAGGAGTTGAGGGTCTTTGTTATGTTTCAGAATTAGAATTGTGGAGGCTTCGAGCATAGTGGGCGTTATCCTGACAGCCTCCGGGAATGAGTTAAAGTGGTGGGTGAGGTGGGGTGTGAGAATTTCAGTGTAGGCGTGATAAAATTCAGAGGTGACTCTGTCCAGCTAGGGCCATGTTTTTCAGGTATTTAATGGCCACTGTGACCTTGGCGGAGGTCAGGGGTGGGAAGATGACCGGTGCCAGGTACTTCCGCAGGGAGTTTGTGTCCAGTGGGAGGGGGGATGTTGCTGCCCTAATTTCTTATGCATGCCCCCAATCCAATGTATCCTCCTCCGTGAGGTGAAGTATCCCATCATCATCAAGTAAGGCCTGAACATTATTACAGACTTTATTTTTGGCGAGTTTCAAGACTAAGATCTTATTAGCCTTGTTCCCTCTCGTATAATAGTACTGTTTAATGGGCCTGAGATGTGCGTTCTGCCAAGTGGGCATTAAGTTTGCACCAAGCTACGTTTAGGAGGTGCCTCGCCTTAGGCAGCCTGAGAGCTTGTGTGCGGTCTCCCGCTGCCTGGCCTCCTCCTCCAGCTCCTTCTGCAGCTGGGTTCTCGCACTTCGAGTAGGAGGAGGTGAGGCTCATGACCATCCCCTGGTTACTTCCTTCATTGCGTCCCAGACCGTGGCGTGGGGCACATCGTCGGTGAGGTTACCTGTGAAATACGTGTTGATGCATGTCCCGATTTCTTAGCGAATAACCGTATCCCGAAGTATCGGGTTGTAAAGCTTCCACGGCATCTGGTTTGGGGACAGGAAGTCTGAGACCGAGAGGGAAAGTGAAACTGAAGCGTGGTCCGATAAGGAGATCACGTGGATGGATGGCTCAGGGTTGGAGGGAGCCAGGGAGGAGGATGCTAGCAACATGTCAATATGGGAGTAGCCCAAGTGTGTGTGGGAGTAGTGTGTGTAATCTCTGGCAGTAAGGTTGCGCAGCCTCCAAATGTCCACCAGGCACAACTCCCGGATGAGACGCATGAGTGCCAACAAGTTCCTGTAGTCAATCCGAGAGGCCAGGAGAGTTTTATCTACACTAGGGTCGGGTGCCACATTGAAGTCTCCCCCTATGACTAGAGTGCCTTCAGCAAAAAACAGCTATTTTTGCAGGAGTTCCTGCAGGAACAGATCCGGTCGGTCATTGGGTGAATACACTGTGACAAATGTGAAAGTATTACCCAGAAATGGTACCCTTCACTCCCATGTACCTCCCATTGGGGTTGCGCAGGATCCCGGTTTTAAGAAAGGAATTTGCCCTGTCAAATAGCAACCCCTCGTCTCTTAGCCCCAATAGAAGCAAAAAACCTTGTCGAGAAGCGGGCATGAGTGACTCTTTTCTCATCAGCTTTCAATAGGTGGGTCTCCAGTAAAAAAGACCAGCGAGGGGGAGAAGTCAGCCAACTTTGCTAGTAGCGCGCTGCACTTGATGAGTGAGTTGAGGCCCAGGACGTTCCAAGTGTACATTGACAACATGCCTTCCTGTGCATTCTGAGCCAAATTAGTCATAAGATATGTGAGGCCCCCAGTAGCCAATGGTCTGCTTTGCCTGCTCGCACAAACACTCTACTGAGCGCTGACTGCCCTCTGTCCCATTAAGTATCCCCTCACTCCCTCTCCCCACCCCCCAACATGAATAACGTTGACTTATCTGGTCGGTAAGCGACTGAAGGATAATTGTGGGGAACCTGTAACAGGGAGAAGCCTGACGTATCAACCTTAACCCAGAGCCAAGGCTGCCTCCCAAACCAATGATAGCCGGCTCAGAGTCCCACAAATCCATAAGGGCCCCAGTCTCAGCCAGAGTAGAGTGAGAAAGTCAACCGGGAATCCAGTCACTGTGCGTCAGCCCGCTGGAGATCATCTGGGAGAGTTCAGGTCTTTCTTTTTCTTCCGGCCCTTGTTAGGTCTGATCCAGGGGCCCACTCTGGCACCAGCTCTAGCCAACGGGCCCTGGTCCGGAAGCCGCCGCCGCCGGCGTGTTGGCTGAATCCGGGGAGAGTAGTAGTTCTGCCTTTTCATCTTTGCAATGGACCAGGAGCGGTTCTGGTAGGTAAAGTGGAGCGCCTTATGGAACCCCCACCTGTAACAAATGTCCCTTTATGAAGCCATTCCATCAGTGGGTGAAGTGACTTGCACTTGAATAGAGTTACTCCTGCCAGATCCTGATAGAGGGCCAAGACAATCCCCCGAAAACAAATCTCTATCTGCCGTGCCCGCACCAGGATCTTCTACTTCACCTTATAAAAGTGAACTCGGGGAAGGACATCAGGGACTTGATCTTGTCGCTCTGGGCCCATCAGGCACACTCGATGTGTCCTGTCCAGCTCAAGTGAGTCCTCCGCAGGAGTGTCTAGGTCTGTGATGTAGGCCTCCAGGTCGCGGTCAGGCATGTCAATGGGAACCCCTTCAGATCTGGATGTTATTACATTGCAATCGATTTTTGGAGTCCTCATATTTGTCACACAGAAAGGACACTTCGTCCTCGATTGCTTCTATCAGTTGGGCCTACTCACTTGTCTCAGAATTGTTCACATGGTTTCAACTTCCTCCACTCTGTGTTCAGCATCCCCTGCGTGTTTGTCCAGCGCTGCCACCTTCCCCAACACCTCCGCCAAGCTGCCCTGGATGTCTTTCCGGATCCTGGCCAGCCACTGCAGCAAATCATCCTTCGTGGCCAGTTGGGGTTTGGGTGTCGTAGCTGTCTTGCCACCATGGACCTGGGAGACTGTCGTGCACTCCTTCCTGTCTTGGTTCTGAACCTGGAGCAAGGGAGCGATGTGCGCTGACTTAGAGGCTTTTACAGATTTTGCCATTGCTGAAAAATACACCAGCGGGCCGTGAGCCGGCGAGAACGTATGAGCACAATCGAATCCAATGAGGAGTTGGGCCGGGTCTCAGGGGTCACCCCCGCTGAAGCTCTTTTAGGTGCTGTGTATCAGGAGGACTGCTGAGCCCCTGCTGAATGAGAGCCGGACTGGTGGAGAAAGGCCATAGAGTGCTTCAAAGACTGTCGATGGCACCCCTCCAGGAGGCCTAATCCCCTGCGCCGAGTGTGCAGGCTGGCGGGCGAGGGGGGCTCCTATCAATGGTGGGCCACAGCTGCCAGAGTGCAGGGGTGAAGGTGCTGGATAGTTAACAAGTCACTTGGGCCAATCTGGAGAGTCCCTCACTTGAATGCAGTGCTCCCCAACTGGGGCTCCCTGTCACAAATCTGCAGTGGAAAGTCTGGAACTGTTGGAAGTACCACTGCATCCCGACACGCTCTCCTGAAATGTCCTCAGCGGTCCAGTGTTCTCCCAACATGGCTGCCGCCATGTATATACCAGAAACAGTGCATCGCGCATGTGCGTTGCAACCCTTGCATCCCAGCTGGGTCAGACGCTACAGAGTTCGCTCTTCACTGCCCGTTTTTGTTCTTCCTGTTGTTCCCCTGTGTCCCGGTTCTCCGCTGGTACATGCGGTACTCTCTCCTGCGCTTCTTTTGCCTTCTTTTCCTCACAGCGTCTCGGCGCTGTTTCAGCTGCCCGAGTTTGTCCACGCTTCCTCCCAGCGTCTTGTCGCTGTACTGCTGGGCTACTACTGCGTGGCCTTACTCACGATCAGACTGCTCTCATACCTATTCTGATTTCGGTCTCTCTCTTACCTGGCATTGTGGGTTCCAACTTGGTGCATCCTGGGACTTGGGGCCTCATTACACGGTAGGCGGTAGGGATTTAACGTTACCGGTAATGGAATACCGGTAACGCTAAATCCCCATCCAAATTATGACCTTGCTCACCGCTATTTGCGGCACCGCTAAGTACGGTGCCACTAATAACGGCCAGTCCGCGGGCGCGCGACCCTCGCGTCCGTAATTTAGGCAATGCCGCTATTAGCACATCATCACAAGCCAGGTGAACGTGCCAATAGTGGCATGGAAAAGCACCCAAAACCCCTTACCGGCATGACGCTAATACCGCCATCGCGAACCACCCGTTAAAAGAACTGTGCAGTGTTACCACCTGCCACAGGTGGCCACAATCAGCACAGGTGGAGGCAATGGAGACTGTGGCTGCTCAAAAGGAGCACACCACACCCCTTCCTACACCCCTTCCCACACCAAGATGGCTCCAATACTAGCAGCATTACATGGCTTGGAGGACCTGATTGCAGCACAGCTGCAACAACAACAGGCAGCACAGAGGAGACGCAGGAGGAGGAGGAGGGCAAGACAGGCACAGCAAGCACCACCACGGCACCTAATCATACCACAGAGGCACCCACCAATTCCCAGGATCAGAGCCAGTCCATTTAACCTAACACCCGAGCAGATACACACCCTGTACCGTCTGGACCGGGATACCATCACCAGCATCGTGGACATGATACACCACGACATTGTGAGCCTCATAGACATCAGAACTGCCATCCCCCCTCTACTGAAGGTGGTGACTGTGCTCCACTTCCTGGCCACAGGCACCTACCAGCATACAGTGGGGCAGATGCATGGCATCTCCCAACCAGTATTCTCACACACACTGAACCAGGTACTCGATGCCCTCCTGAAGCATGCACCCGAACACATATACATGCCACGGACTGCCCAGGAGATTGCAAACACCAAAGTCGGTTTCTATTCACTGGCAGGCATCCCAAGTTGCATCGGGGCCATCGACTGTACACATGTGGAATTGCTCGTCCCACATCACAATGAAGTAGTGTACCGAAACAGGAAGCAATTCCACTCCATCAATGTCCAAATGGTATGTGGCGCCAACAAGATAATCACACATTGCTGTGCCAGTTTCCTGGATCTACCCATGATTCCATGGTCCTGCAGAACTCAAATATCCCCCGCTACATGGAACGACAAACGGGACAACGTTCGTGGCTACTTGGTGAGTAGCAGGCCAAGCACATGGCAGTGTGCTTGGGGGGGGGATAGATACTCCAACTGGGTGTGCTTGGGGGGGGGAGATAGATACTCCAACTGGGTGTGCGTGGGGGGGGGAGAGATAGATACTCCAACTGGGTGTAGCCTGTAGCCCGTCGTCCAAATGCACATACAGATGTAAGCCAATGTCCATCTGGGAGGGCCGCAACGTACTTGAGATGAACGGACATGCAAGTATATGCTACACAACACAGATGACAATCCAAGTCTAGAAACATCAAACATCAAACCACATCCACACTGCACAACATTCCACGCCACAAAATACACAAATGTCATCCATGCCATCAACATAGTCATGCTGAATTCGTCCAGCACGACATCAATAATGCTATGGCTAGGGGGTATGGATACCCCCTAGCCATAGCAATGCACCACAAACCCATAGCACCTCTGAAGTGATGCCTCTCAGCATGGCAACATCAATGTTGGAAGGGCAGTACACCACCAGTGTGGTACCAAATCTGCCTGGGCACAGGGACACCCAAGACCTGGCCTCACACAGGACATGTCAATTACTGTTGGATGCATTAATGGGGCATGTCTACTTGCAGGGTTGAGCCCACCTTTGCACATTGCAGTTACACAGACCATTTGCATGTATGCTGTTGATTGTGTACTTGAATCTCAATGCCAAGTCAATGTTTGTGAAATGAACAGGCCACACTTGAGGTGAACAGTAACAGGACCCCATTCCTTCCCCCATATAGGTGATGCTGGCTATCCCCTGAAGAGGTGGCTCCTCACACCTGTATGGAACCCACAGAACAGGCACAAAGGAAAATACAATCGTGCACACACGCGTACCCGCATCGTGATCGAGCAGACTTTTGGACTTTTGAAGTCACGGTTTAGGTGCATTAGCAGGTCTGGTGGCGCTCTCCTGTATGGCCATGACAAGGTGGCCAAGATCACCACGGCATGTGTCATGCTGCACAATATGTGTATCAGACTGAATGTGCCACTGCCCCCTGACGTTGAAATAGAAGCACCTGATGAGGATGATGATGGTGATGAGGATGGAAGTGAAGGGGATGCAGGTCATGCAAGAGGGGATGGCCAGGAGGGCGTGCTGTGAGACAGCATCTGATCAACCAAATATTCTGAGTAACATGTTCTCGTACTGTCACCTGGATATGGCTAGTAATGCACTGGTGTCTGTTTGTGAGCTCACAATGGACCCTGGCGTCAATAAAGTACACATACACAATGAAGGAGTCCAGGCCTGTGTTTTGCCCAAACACCAGTGTATTTATGAACTTAAACAGGAAAATGTGTATGTCCCCAAACATCCCACCACCCTCCCCCCCCACCCCCCACAACAGTCCCATCACACCCTTCCCCCCCAACCCCCACAACAGTCCCATCACACCCTTCTCCCCACCCCCCACAACAGTCCCTCATGTGTCTTCCATAATATTTGCGTCCAGGCAAGCACGCGGAAGCATGAACATTAACTCCCTATTGGTCATTGCCAAAACCAGCATTGGGAGGCTGCCTAGAGGTGCGCCTGGTGGTGCGTGCGGAGCGTCGGGGTGGGCTTGACTGCCGCAAACTGGCGGACGAAGAAGGGGCAGACTGTCCAGGTGGTGGTGGTGGTGGTGGGAATTGGCGGTCCATAGCATCCGCAATACGTGTGAGGACCTCCGAACTCGGATGAGCTCCCCACACAGCCTGTCTGTGCATGCCTCCATCCCCTCCCTGGACTGCCTGGATGTCTCCGCAATCTCCTCCCTGAGACGGGCAGCCTCCTCCACGTGCTGCCCAAACAGCACAGTGAGACCCTGTTGCCGCTGGCTGATGCTGGCCAGGTCAAGGGCAGTGTTGGGCTCTGGTGGTGTGGCTGGTGTGCATTGTGATGCAGGCAGGTGAACAGATGGAGGCAACAGGGGGCTACTGAAAGCTCCCATGGTCTCATCACCAGTGACGTTGGAGCCAGGTGTGTGTGGTGGTGATGGCTGGGGGATTCCAGGGGGGCTTGGGGTGTGCATGCCCAGGTCGAATTCTGTTGGGTCCTCCACATCAGATAATGGAGTAGTGGCTGCCGCCTCTCCTGCCGAACTGGCTGCAGCTGATGGTGGTCCCTCGGTGGCTGTGATCGGTGGTGGTGAGTGGACCTCCGGAGGTGGGGCAGTTGGCTTTGGTGTGGCCTTGGCAGTGGCGTTCGACCGATGTTTGAGACTCTGCAAATGGTGCCTTGTGCCTTTTCCCCTGAATGTTGTGGGGGTGTCCTCTGTGGGCTGTGGCCTTTTTTTCTTCTGCGCAGGAGGTGCCTGGGATGCATTCCCACCATCGTCACTGTCTGTATGTGACCCTGTTGGGGACAAGAAGGGGGATGGCATTGGTTACGGTTCGATGTACTTAATGCAGGATACGTCATCAATGCAGTTGTGGGCATTTGGACTTCATTGTGAAGGATGCAGGTGATGTGTCAGTTCAGTGGCTCATCCATGCAGTGTTGTGTGTGGCACTTGGCTCTGTTGATGTGTGCATGTTTGTGTGTTTGGGTCTGGCACTGACATGGGCAGGGTGGGATGCATGTGTGGCTGTTTGGCCATCCATGAGGTGATTCTGGGCTGACATTTGCGGGGAACAGTAGATTCACATTGCATGCTTTCATTGGTAAACTTACCTCCATCCGAAGTGCCTGCCACGCCATGCTCCATCCTCCCGACTCCCTCGATGCATTCAAGTCCTATGAGGTTGGCACATGTCTCCTCCCATTATTTTAGTTTAATTGGCGACCCCGATCCACCTGTTGTGGCAATGTTGTGATTTTCTGCCAAGATCATTCTGACCCGGAGTCTAAGGTCATCCCATCTTTTCCGGCACTCACGTACATTGCGGGTGCTGGTGCCCACAGCACTTACTTTCAGTGCCACCTCCTCCCAGATTGCTTTTTTTTGGAGGAGTGTCTCCCGCTGCATGTCGTTTGCGAAGACCACTGCAGCATTTTCAGATAGGGTCTGTGTCAGCATTAGTAGCTCCTCAGTCGAAAACATTTCTTTCCGCTGGTGGTCAGTTGTTTTTTTGAGAGGCTTGCAACTGGCACTAGTAGGCATTAGTCTCCCCGTTCTGACAGGAGGCTCTCAGGCAGCCATTCGGTTGCACCACACACCAGGCCACGCCGCCTCTTAGTCCCACTTTCACAGGACACCTGGTGTACTTCCTTGCCAGGTTTCTTCTCCACTTTAATGTGACCAATTCTCACAGTCTTGCCTTTGGCCAGTGTCTTCTCCTACTAGGATTTCCTCATGTGATTCACTTTACACATTTGCCAACTTCACTTTGCCTGGTACACTCTCCTGCCAGCGCTTTCTTATGTGTTTCACTTGATACACCTGCAAACTTGATTTTGCCTGGTATTCTCTCCTGCCAGGGCTTTATTATTGTTTCACTTGACACACTTGCCAACTTGACTTTGCATGGTATACTCTCCTGCTAGGACCTTCTTATGTGTTTCACTTTGGACACTTGCAGACTTGCATATATCTTGCATTCATTCGGTTATTTCCCTTTTTTAAACATTGGGTCTCATAGTCCCTTTAATGCAATTTATCTTTATTTGTCCTTGATAAGGTTGCCAAAGTGCCCCGGTGTCCCAGCTTCCCTCCTGAGGGCTCACCAGCTTTCTATGGCAACTTTGTTAAGGTTGCTGAACTGCGCCCATGTCCCAGCTTCCCTCCTGAGGACTCACCTGCTTTCTGTGGCGTCCTTTGGTTCTCCCACAGTGAATGTGAAGTGGCTCTTCAGCATCCTAACCGTACCTCCCAGGCTCACCAACTTCATTTGTCGGCTCCCGCATCCTTTGCGGCTCCTGCCTGCCTGCTGTGTGATTTTCTGTGTTTGGGCGGCGTGGATACTGTTCTACTGTTCCTGCGAACCCCAGGAAGTCTTCCACTCTCTTCCTCTCGTGGCATCTAGGTGGCAGAGGGGTTCCTGCAGTCTTCTTTCTCTGGCTTTCCCCTTGAGCCGGTTGGCTCCACAGACTTCCTTGCAGCACAATAGTCCCTCAGTCAGCACAGAGAGCACAAGGCTTCACTAGCCAGCATCTACCACCTGTTAACTGGTTTGGGTTTTGAAATGTCCCGGCACTTATTATGCGCTTGCAATCACTAGAGCGCATTGTGTGCGTCTCGTCTTTACTGATCCTCATTGCTCCATTCAGCTTTCTCGTCGCAGTACTTTCACATGCATGGAGATGGTAGTTCTTGGTAAGCTATGTAAAGAACATTGGAAGGTATTCTCAGTAGCTTCCATGGGTCATCAGTAAAGTGGCCACCTGGACCTCACCATCAGTGTTTTGCAAGCACTACTCCTCCCTAAGGGTTGTAATCACCCATACAGTGTAGAGGAAAGCAGACGGAACATAGGAGTAATTATAAGTTACTCACCGTAGTGACTAACGTAGTCTTAGTCCGTAATCCCCTTTCCTCCATACGACCCTCTGTCCTCCCCACAATAAAAGTAGTTCAGGCTAAATTAGCTGTCTGGCATGTACAACGGGACTGAAGCGAGGCGCAGGAGGGTAGGGCTATGGGGGTGTGGTCATGCCCATTGCCGCCTCTACGTGCACCTGAAATATAAAGGGAGAATGTGCTTTTTTGAGGGAAAAAGGATACAGTCCCAGCCCTGGGGAGGGACGTCCAGACATTATGGAGGAAAGGGGACTATGGACTTGGAGTATGTGAGTAACTTTTAATATATGTTGTAAAGAATTGGTGGTTATGAAGAGACATGGGACAGCAAAGTTGTTCTGAAAAGTAATGTCATATGCTCATTAATAATGGTGTTGTGTATCACATTTTCACTTTCTCTTATAGGTGAGGAGCCAGAAGATACGGACTTTGATATGCCCAAAGTCTATGAACCGATCGAGTCCTATAATCACTTGAAAGAACGGCTAAATATGTTTCTACAAATATTTAATGAGAGCATCCGAGGCGCAGGCATGGACATGGTTTTTTTCAAAGATGCAATGGTTCATTTAGTGAAGGTACACCAAGTTCATTCCATCATCACACAATTATATCAACCATATCACCTTTTTTGACTCTCTTTTTTACTATTAAACTAACACCATTTCTGTTTAAGAATTTGCTAACGTTTTTACATTCTGAATTGTTTATTATGCAAAGTGCTAATGTAGTTATAGTGTGGTTCATAAATTATGCAACTATTTTAAAGAGCAAGAACGGCCCTAACATCTAAAAATGGTATGGCAGATGTGACCATTCTCTGAAAAGACGTGTTTTTTCTGGAGTTTCCGAGTGTGTGTCGTTTTTTAAATTCTTTTTGCGTAGCGTTTTTAAAAATAATAATATTAATAATAATTAGTCAGCCGTTTATTCCAAATAGATACATACCCATGGAGGGGAAGAGATCTTGCGTCCGATAATTTGCTCATGCAATGATTATATAAATCTGTGTAAGAGAGAATCTTATCTGTTTTAAAACATTACAGCAGAAATCGGCTTGAACCCATCTCCTCGTGATTCAGAACATAAACAGAAGGTATAAAACAGCCCAGAAGGAAAAAAGCAGGGACCTTGAATTTATAAACAGAAAACAAGGTTTCCCCAGTTTAAGAAAATGGCTTGTCACTTTGTGGACATGTTTTACTGTCTGTCACTTCAGCACAGTTAAATATTCATGGCAGTGCCGGCCCTCAATTAAAGCAAGCACTGCTAGGCCTGGGGACATCCATGTGAAGGCCACATCCACGTCCTCAACACTTAAATGCTTACTGGGGATGATGGGATGATTTCCTGCATTTCACTTTATTGCCTCAATGTGGCAGTGTTATTTAGTGCACTTTTGTACATGCTGAGGTTTTACTACCTGTTGGTTTCTCAGTGTCATTGTACCTGTTTACTTCACATGAACATGTGCCAAGCACAGTTTCCTTTAACTATTTAATTGCTGGAAACCAGTCACAATGAAGCAGCTTCTGACAATCATAGGTTTCTTTAACGTTTTCATTGCTTGAAAAAAGTCATACAATGAAACAGACGCTATACCAACTTCTGACAATCACACGTTTCTCTGAACTCTGTAATTGCTGGAAAAAATACTTAATGTTTAACTGTTTAAGGATATTGAATGACTCTTATGTTTATAATTAAATGTATTACTTGACTTGCTTACAAGCATGTATGTGGTGAGTACATTGCTATACCTATTTAATTTGTGTGGGATTGTGGATGTTCATATGTTCTTACCTGGCACCATATCCTGCATGAATTGGGTGGGCACATTGATATACCTATTTAATATATGGGGGATTATGAGTGTTTATATGTTCCTACAGGTTCTCAGCACAGTACTTTGCAAGTATTTGAGGGGAACATTGATATACCTATTTAACATAAGGGGGGATTATGGGTTTATAAATGCTCTCACATATACCTGGCCCAATATGCTGCATATATCTAGTGAGAACATTGGTATAGCTCTCTAATTTATGTGGGATTGTGGGTGTTCATATGTGCTTACAGGTACCTAGCACCATATCCTGCATGTATCTGGTGGGGACATTGATATACCTATTTAATACATGGGGGATTATGGGTGTTTATAGGTTTTTACGGGTACCAGGTACAGGACTCTACATGTATCTGGTGGGGACATACCTCTTTAATATATGGGGAATTATGGCTGTTTATAGATTCCCTCATGGACTTGCCTAAGTACTCGGCATTTATCAGAGGGGAACATTGATATACCTATTTTATATAAGGGGCATTATGGGTATAGATATACTCTCACATATATCTGGCCCAGTACGCTGCATGTATCTAGTGAGAACATTGATACACTTCTTTAATTTATGTGGGATTGTGGGTGTTCATATGTCCTTACAGATACCTGGCACTATATCCTGCATGCATCTGGTGGGTACATTGATACACATGTTTAATATATAGGGGATTATGGGTGTTTATAGGTTCCTCCAGGTATCTGCCACAGGACCCTGCATGTATCTGGTGGGTGCATTGATATAACTATTTAATACATGGACGGTGTCAGACCTGGCAGCCGGAGCAGAGACCTTTTTAGCTTTCTGCTTGCTCCCCGTTTGTTTTTTCAATTCTTATTTCACTTCCCTTTTGTGCCTCACCTCCCCCGGCTCATGTCGGCTGTGGAAGGATTCACGAGATGTGCCTCATGTGACCGCTCATTCCTGGCCTCAGAACCCCATGCACTCTGTCTTGAGTGTTCGTGCCCCGACCACCGCTGGGACTCATGTTCAGCCTGCAGCGCTCTCGGCCGCAGGGCCTTGAATTATCATTTGTTGCGGTGGAGGGAGATCTTACACACCTCTCTTCCACCCCACCTTAAAGACTTTGTTTCCAGGACCTCTCGTCAAGACAAGGCACACTCTCTGTTCAGCATGGCTCCACAGCGCAGCAACTCCTTCCCCGGGGTTCCATCATCTACCAGAGGGATCTCTGAGGTTGACGCCTCTGCTTCGGGTGCAAGACCTAAGCTGTATCCTCCCGTGTTTGAGGCCTCTCTTCGCTCAGGGCCTCTGCGCCCTCCCGCCTAGGTCATGGCGTAAGGCTTCAAAATGGCAGAGTGGCACGTGACGGAGCCTGCTGGGCTGGTGGCCATCTTGGATCCGGCTCAGGGCCCTCCAGTGCTTTCGCCCATTGAGTGGGCTTTGCATAGTTATCCCAGCCCCCTTATCTCTGGAAGTGGCAGCGGATCCTCCAGTGCAGGGTTTTGGTCCCTTCAGGGGTACATCTACCCATCACAGCCATACAGCTACATGCACCAGGCGCCTCAGCGCTTGGACAAGAAGTGGAGGCCCAGTGCCTCAGAGTGCATGGCCCCTAGGGACCTGGCGGCTAGTGAGGACTGCTTCTTCGAGTGCTTCATCCTCCTCATGTTTCCCCTCAGATGAAGGGGCTTCTGAAGGACATTGTGAAGGAGGTCATCCCCCATGTGGCCTGGCCCCGGCCGCCTCCTCTGGGTTCTCCTCCCGTTCCACCTGCGCTCCCGGTGCCAGTCCCTCCACTGGTTCAGGCCCTACCAGTCATGCTAACCCCTCCACCACCTCCTGTACCACCAATGCCTCCCCCTCAATAGCTGTTGAACCGGTGTGCGGCTCCGGTCCTTGGGGGGACCCCTCTGGTAACCTGTGCCCCAGGGTCTGGATTCCCCTCGGCCTGTGAAAAAGGGGGGGGGGAGTCAAGATGATGACAAGGATGACGATGACACCCAGGACGAGGATCACTCGGCATCTGTTAAGGCCTTTCAGGATAGTCTCCAGGGCCTGGCAGAATTCTTGAGGGTCCCTGTTCCTGAGGAAGCCACCCAGGAGCCAGGATTGCTAGCAGAGGTCTTGGGGAAACGCACCACAATCCGGTCTGGCATTCCCCCCCAGAAGGATGTCCTGCAGGTGGTACAAAGGGTCTGGGAGAAACCCAGGGCCAATGCTCAGATGAACAAGAAGTTGGACAGCAGGTTTAGGCTGACGGACGGGGAGCCAATCCTCCTTACTTCCCACCCGCAGCCCCCTATCCTCTGTGTTGGCTGCAGCCTTGTAATCTAAACCATCATCTTCCACGGGAGCCACCTCCAGCTGCCTTGGGAAAACGCTGTTACTCCATCTCAGGACTGCATCTGCGACAAGCCAATGGGGACGCCCTCTTGGCTGTGGCTAACCAGAAGCTGTGGCAGAAACTCAGGGAATTTCTGCCTGAACTCTCCTCGGACAAGCAGGCCTCCTTAAGGCCGGTCTAGCTGATAGCCGGGCCACTACGCAGGACCTCATGGAGTCTTCAGTCTCCCACATCGACAAAGCCAGCAGAGGGCTCTGCCTGGGGGTCAGGATAAGAAGGATTGCATGAATGCACGCCACAAGGTTTTCATCTGACGTGCAGGAGCGGATCCTGGATCTGTCCTTTGAGGGCGTGGACCTTTTTCATTTGTCCACCGATGACGAATTGACAAAGAAGAAACCCTCGACTCGAACCACCAAGTCCTTCTCCATCGTGACTGCCAAAATGAGGTCAGAAATCCTTCCCTCAATCCCAGGGTAAGACCGAGTTCAAACCCTGTGCTTTCTCTGGTTTCAAGGGGTTTTGAGACCGGGGGATGCGCAGAGGCCGACAGGTCGTCCAGCGACAACATGAGAAAGCAGCAGAGGACGTTGCATGGGTTTTTCTGCTCCCCCTCCTCTGCCCCTGCCTCTGATGCCAAGAAGCAGTGACGTCAAGGTCGGTGATCACAGCTCGCCTGTGGGGGGCTGTTTGGCTCTGTTCCAGGATACCTGGAAGCATCTCTTCAGCAACCCGTGGATCCTCTTTATAGTCTCTGTGGGCTTCAGTCTTCCTTTTACTATGCCTGTTCCTCCTTGTCACATCGGGTCCCCGGCTCTTTTATGGGAGGTCCTTGCACTCTTGGAGATTCAGGCGATAGAACCAGTTCCTCTTGTAGACAGGGGCTTCAGTTACTATTCCAGGATTTTTGAGGTATGCAAAAATAACCAGGCTGGCCTGAAGATATTCCTGGACCTGTCATTTCTAAATCTGTTTTTGCCACTGGAACGCTTCAAGATGATTACTCCCACGCACATAGCAGAGTTTCTTTGTGCAGGGGACTGGATGGGTTCCCTGCACCTGAAGGATGCGTACCTGCATGTGCCCATCTATCAACCATATCAGAAGTTTCTGCGGTTCACGATTATGTCGTACCGCTTTCAGTACAAGGTGCTGCCCTTTGGCCTGAGCTCGGCCCCTCGTGTCGTCACAAAGTTGATGAACGCAGTGGCGGGTCTCCTCCACTTGGATGGTCATCATCTATACCCTTATTTGGATGACTGGCTGGTGAGGGTGGGGTCGCCCGAAGGGGCGGTACTCTCCTGCCACAGATTGGCAGATATCCTTCATCACCTGACGTTTTCCCTCAACCAGAGGAAATCACAGTTATGCCCGTCACAGAAACCGGTCTTCCTAGAGGTTTGTTGGAACTCTACTGTTCAGCAGGTATTCCCCATGCTCGAGAGGCTTATGGCGCTTTAGAAGGAGGTCAGGCACTTTTTTGCCAACTCGACCACCTTGTCATGGCGGTTCCAGCACATTCTGGTCCTGACGGCCTCCTGCGTGCTCACTGTACAGCACGCTCGCCTCAAGATGAGACGCCTCCAGCTCCATCTGCCGGCCAATTAGGATCAGAAGACGGGGTCTCAGTCAGACAGGATCCCAATACCACCGCTCCTGCTGCCCGATCTTCACTGGTGTTTGATGGAGGGCAATGTTTCAGTGGGAGCCCCCTTCACCCAACTGGAGCCCACCGTGGTGGTGACAACAAAATCCTCTCTTTTGGGCTGGGGGGGCTACTATGGAGGGCTATGCGATTCATGGCGCATGATCCAGGACGGAAGCCCTCCTGCATATCAATCTGATCTGGCTCAGGGCAGTGGGCCTGGCCCTCATGGTGTTTTAACACTTCATCAGGGACACGTCTGTTCTGGTCAGGACGGACAATTCTAGTGCAATGTTTTACCTGAACAAGCAGGATGGCACCCAATCCCCTCTCCTCTGCATGGAGTTGGTATCGATTTGGGAATGGGCCCTGATGGAGGGAATTTGAATTTTGGCTGTCCACCTCTAGGGGGACAGCAATGCAGAAGCAGACCAGTTGAGTCTCTTGGATTTCAACACTTATGAGTGTGAGTCGCACAACGACTCCTTGTTGCCCCTATTTCAATGTTGGGGGTTCGCGGACCTGGACTTGTTCGCATCACCCCGGAAAGCCAAGTGCCCCCAGTTTGCATCATGGGCAGGTCAGGGTCGGGGATCACTGGGAGATGCTTTACAGATCTGTTGGCACGGCCGCATGTGGTATGCGTTCCCACCCACCCAGCTGCTCCTACAGACTCTCTGTAAGTTCCTGGCCTCTGTGGATTGCAGCCTCATCCTGGTTTCCCCCCCACTGCCCTTCGAGACCCTGATTTTCATATCTGCTGCAGTTGTGTTCCCAGGGTCCCGTCCATCTTTTGATCCCCAGCCGGGGCTTCCTTACACAGCAGGGCGGGGCAGTGGAACATCTGGACCTGGCCAAACTGACCCTGGGGGCATGGTTCCTGATCAGCTGAGATATCATTCAGCAGGCTGACTCGGTCCTAGTATAAGAGCAAATGGACTAGGTTCTGCCATTGGGTGCGCAACATGGGGCTGGACCCTGTCCTCTGGATGTGCTGGCTTTTTCGGTGCACCTGGCTCGCTCTGGAGTTCAGGTGTATACTTTTCCACATGGCCATCAGGGCTTACAAGAATTCCCCCGAGCATATGTTCTCAGCAGCAAACCTAGTGGTTAAGGCCAACCTTAAGGGGTTGTCTAGGCTTGTTCCTCCTGTGAATAGACCTCATCCAGTCTGGGACCTCAAAGTGGTTCTTGCGGCTTTGCAACGCAAGAATTTCAATCTGATGGGTTCTGTGGACATCCGCTTGATGACGCTAAAAACTGTTTTATTGGTGGCTCTCACCTCTGCACACAGGGGTAGTGAGCTGCATGCATTGTCATCGTGCAAACTCTTCACCACGTTTCACAATGACAAGGTCATCTTGCACACTCACCCAAATTTCCTGCCCAAGGTGGTCTCTCCATTTCATTTGAAGAGATTTGCCAGCCGGTGTTCTTCCCAGACCCGCAGTCGGAGGCAGAGATGGCCCTGCATTCCTTGGACCTGAAGAGGGTCCTCAAGTTTTATCTTTCTCAGACAAAATCCTTCAAGAAGTCTGAGGTACTGTGTGTGACCTTTGGGGGCTCCTCGCCCAGCTGCCAGGCTTCTAAGGCTTCCATTGCCCATTGGATGGTTCAGGCCATTTTGGAGTCATATACAGCCATTGGAAAACCTGTTCCTGAGGGTATTCATGCTCATGTGGTCAGAGCCAAGGCCACAGCCATCACGTTTCAGAGACACGCCTCTTGGGATTTCATCACCAAGGTGGCTACTTTGGCCACTCCGTCGGCCTTCTATAGGCACTATTCACTGGACACCAGCTCCAGGCATGATGCAGAGTTTGATCAGGCGGTTCTGAAGAACCTTTTTGCTTCATCCTAGATATGTGGCAGGTTATCACAGCTCCACCCGATGTAATCACCGACAAGGATGGAGGAAAGGGGACGGGACGTATGAGTAATTAAAGTTACTCACTGTAGTGACTAGAGTACTCCTAGTCTTTAGTCCCCTCTCCTCCATACGTACCACACATCTTCGCCCGCTAGTATGGCACGGGCTAATATGTGCAGCCAGGTATCTAAGTGTCCGATGTGGGGACTGAGGTGAGGCATCAGAGGGCAGGGCTTCGGCAGGACCTTCCCACGCCAGAGGCCGCGCGCCTGCGTGCTACATTAAATTTAAATGGGAAGCTACATTTTTCGCTACCAAAGTTTCCGGTACCGTCCCCATGGTGGGGGACGCCCACGAGGATAGAGGAAAGGTGACGAAGGACTATGAGTACTCTAGTCACTACGGTGACTAACTAACATTTAATACATGGGGGATTATGGTGTTTATAGGTTCCAACAGGGACCTGGCGCAGGACTGTGCATGTATTTGGTGGGGACATTGATATACCTATTTAATATATTGGGGATTATTGGTATTTATAGTTTCCTACACGGGCCTGGCACAGGACCCTGCATGCATCAGGTGGGGACATTGATGTACATGTTTAATACATGGTGGATTGGGGGTGTTTATCGGTATTTACAGGTAACTGGCACATGACTCTGCATGTATCTGGTGAGTACATTGATATACCTCTTAATTTATGTGGGATTGTGGGTGTTTATAGGTTCCTTCAGGTACCTGGCCAAGTACTCTGCATGTATCTCAGGGGAACATTGATATACCTATTTAGTATACCTATTTAACATAAAGGGGATTATGGGTATATAAAGTCTCACACATATACCTGGCCCTTTAAGATGCATGTATCTGGTGAGAATATTTATATGCCTCTCTAATTTATGTGGAATTGTGGGTGTTGATATGTTCTTACAGGTACCTGTAACCTTATCCTGCATGTATCTGGTGGGGACATTGATATACCTATTTAATATATAGGGGATTATGGGTGTTTATAGGTTCCTACCGGCACCTGCCACTTTATTCTGCATCTATCTGGTCAGGATATTTATATGTCTATTTAATATATGAGCGATTATGGAATTGCCCTGGTTGCAATCAGGATATCGTGAGTCTATTACCCTAGAGTGTCAGATATTTAAGAAGGAGAATGGAAGGTTATATTTTCTGAAAGGTGGTATTCAGCACTGATGCAGACATTGATTTATGCTATCCAAATAACGTACTGCTATGTTATGTGATAACGACTGTAAAGCGTAGCCTGCACCGACGAGGGCTAAGAAAGATGGAATGCACAGGCAGCGAAAAGAGGAAAACTAAACAGCAATGGAAATAGAATGTCCCCTGATATGGCCGCTCTTAAAGAGGGGGAACCGAGAAACGTAAGTCCACCAAGGACCAAGGGCAGCCTGCCGGAACATAAGGGCAGAATTTTGCCTGCAAATATTCTGGCCCAGCCTTGTAAAAGGCCCGATGGACAATGCACAAAACCTTAAAGCTGATGTACTTAACTACGGGCAGCCAGTGAAGCGAGGAAAAGGTGCATTATCATAGATGCGAGATGAGAGGCCCCCATGCCCCCCCCCACTGCAGTGTTTTGCAAGATGTTCAGGTGCTGCAACAGGTAGTCCGGCTTGGCACAACGAATTGCAATAGTCCAGCACGCCTGAGCTCAAAGATGATACAACCAGGGCCCATGATGATAAGGCAAAACCTGACAAGAATCTGCAGTTTAAAGTAAACAGCCTGACAGACGGCGCTCACCTGAGCCTCCATGGAGAGTGACGCAGAGAGTTTCACACCAAGATCTTTAACCACCAAAACCGGCACTAGTAAGGGGCCCAGCTCCGTAAGCCAAAAATCTGCTGATCACAGAACAGCATGAGAGGAGAACCCAACCAGGAGGACCTCGGTTTTATCACCATTTAGGCAAAGTCAATTACGGTTCATCCAGATGTGAATGGCTAACAGACAAGAGCGACAAAGCACAGTCGTGGAGGGCAAAGGTAGATCGAGGCGCACCAGGATCTGGGTTTCGTCCACGCAGGAATAACACTGAAACCCAAAAGAGTGAATAAGTGTGACTAAAGGCTAAATATGATATGATATATGATATGATATGATATGGCATTTATAACGCCCCTATACACAAGTGTTTCAAGGGGCGACAAGGCAAGGGAGGGGAACAAGGGAAGGACGGACAACGATCCTTCTAGGCCAGGTGTCATTCAGATCGCGCAAGTGCGTGGGAAGTGCCAGCAAGTGGCACGTGCAGTACATGGGAAGATGATAACAATAAGTAAGTAAACGGCAGCATTTGGCAAGTGCATGGGTAAGTGCGGGCATCAGGTGTCAAGGGCTGGTAGGGGGACTGTAGGGATGCAGAATAGTCCTCAAGTGCGGGAGTTGCCAGGGGGGCAATGCAGGTGAGTGACGCTGGCGGGGTAAGGACCTGGGTCCGAGATGAGAGGGTGTCTAGGTAGTCAGTGCAGTTCCGGTTACAGCCAGGAGGTAGCCAGTGCAGTTCCGGTTACAGCCAGGAGGTCAGCAAAGGGAGAGGAGGAGAAAAAGCAGAAGCAAAGAGAAAGGTTTTGAGGTTCTTCTGGAACCGGAGATGGTTCTCCTCAAGTTTAAGGGAGGCAGGGAGGCTGTTCCAGAGGGAGGCCCCAGCCGAAGAAAGAGATCAACCACCAACTCGTTGCTTGGAGAAGCGATTGACCCTGAGGGAGATGTAGGCAGATGAGCGAAGAGCTCGAGATGGAAGATATTTACGAAGAGAGAGTTGAAGGTATTGAGGCCCCAGGCCCCAGAAGGCCTTGTGAATGATGCAGAGTATTTTGAACTTAATCCTCGCAGCCACTGGGAGCCAGTGCAGAGATTTCAGTCCTGAAGAGATACGATCCCTGGGCTTGAGGCCAAGGACAAGTCTTGCCGTCCAGTTCTGGATAAGTTGCAGAGGGCGGAGAGTAGAAGCAGGCAGATTTAGAAAGCGGCTGTTCCAATAGTCCAGCCTAGAGAGAACCAGAGCTCTGGAGACAGTGAGCTTCTGGGGGAAGGAGAGGAAAGGAAGAATACCTCTGAGGAGGTGCAGCTGGTAGTGTGACTTCTTAGAGACGTCAGAGATGTGAGGAGAGAAGGAGAGTGTGGAGTCGAAGATGACCCTGAGGTGTTTAGCCTCACACGTGGGGACAGAAAGAGAGCCAAGAGAGGCCGGCCAGAGAGCTACAGGGAAGGCGGGAGCGGGTGTGCCGATGAGGAGAATCTCAGTCTTACTGGCATTAAGGCACACCACTCCTGGATAGCAGACAGGCAGTCAGAGATGAGGGAAGGAGAGGAGGAGGCCGAGGATAGCCTGAAAATGAGCTGGGTGTCATCCGCATAGCACTGAAAGTTGGGGCAGAGAGCGGTGATGCGGTGGGCAAGGAGTGCTAGGTATTGGTTGAACAACCAGGGAGAGAGGTTAGACCTTTGGGGGACACCACAGGTACAGAAAAAGATAGCAGAGAGGAGGGACCCAAGTTGGACCTGGGAGGGTCGGTCGGAGATGAAAGAAGTCGGCCACGCCAGAGCCTGACCATTGATATCCAGGTTATCATGGAGACGGTTGAGCAGGATGGCATGGTTGACAGTGTCAAAGGCAGAAGAGAGATCAAGCAAGATGAGGAAGCAAGGGGTGTTAGAGTCAAGGTTGGAGGGCAGGTCTTCACGGATGTTCAGGAGAGCAGTTTCTGTGCTTCTGGCAGCCCTGAAGCCAGACTGATGGTCATGAAGACAACCAACGGATTCAGTGTAGAGATTAAGCTGGGAGATGGCCAGTTTCTCCAGGAGCTTGCCCAGGAAGGGAGTGATAGAGATTGGGCAATAGTTAGCCGGGCAGGAGAGATCGGCAGAGGGTTTCTTAAGAAGAGGGTGCACAAGGGAGTGCTTCAGGGGGGATGGGAAGACTCCAGTGGCGAAGGAGTGATTGCAGAAATAAGCCAGGGCAGGAGCCAGGGAGTCAATGTGGTCCTTGATAGTTTTGGAGGAACAGGAGTGAACCTGTGTTGTATAATTATATCTGTGACGCAGTTCACAGAACACTGAGATCGAACTCGGATCCCTGAGAGCACCATGTTCTCAGTGATTCCGTTGCTGTTGGTCCGACCTCCGGGGGCCCTACAATAAAGCTCCTAACTGCGGCTTATGCGTCCTGCCTTATTTACTTCATTGGCGACGAGGCAGTGAACCCCGGCCCCCGGAGCACATCGGACTGCGCCGCCTGCCAACCAGCGGCTCACAGCGGCGCCCAGCATTAGCTGTGAGGCAGCATTACCTACGCTGCTGCCGCGCCCCTTCCCAGCCCAGGGAGAGCGGCGCTGGGATTTTTCAGCGCCCTCCTCCCCCCCAGCAGTGCTACCGGCCACAACACCGTGAGGTGCTACACCAAGGTACCTTCTTTTTTTTTTCTTCTTATGGGAGAGTGCCAGAAGGCATTTTACGAATCGCCGACTAACGGCGGTTCAAGGAAAGGACCTCCATGCGTAGGATTACACACATCCATCACAGTGCCTCCTCTCAGTTGCCATGACAACGTGCTACGGGAATTAATCAGCTGCTGAGCGGGGACTTTTCCTCATGCGAATGGCTCCCGTTTTCACTCCCATTCACCACGATTCCTGCAATTGAGCAAAAGCAAATGTAGTACCCACAATATAATTGAAGAAATATCAATAAATCCTGCTAAATCTCAAACTGTCTGGCCCAGTGCACGTTGCCCCCAGCATTTAATCAGCGCCCCACCACGGTCCGCCCAATACAGCACCGTACCCTTCAACCACCTCCCAGGTGCATCAGAATTCATCAAATTTTCCGCAACTCATTTCACCAACCTCTCAAAAAAAGGAAAAGCTCCTTGTCATCGCCACAGCACAGAGACCACTCCCACGACTCCTGTTCTACCCAGACATTCGCCCCTCTCTATTGCCACACGTAAAATTCCGCCATGCAGAACATTCCACTGTTAGGGAGAATTCTCTGTTAAGGCTAATTTCCCAAACCTAGTGAGTCCCCCAGCAGCTTTGCTGGATTTTTGGGATTTCTTTTTTTCTCCTGTTAAGAGTGAGACTCTTTTTCTCCCACTCTTAGACATGATTTGAGATATCCTTTGACTTTGTAATGTGTTTAATGGGCTATGGGGTCTTTTACTCCATAGGGTTTCATGTATTTTTGGTAAGTGTGTTACACAGCACCCTCAGTGCAGTAACACAGGGGTGTCATAGTGACCCCCAAACATAGACTCCATCCCCTGGGACTGACTACTGTCTCCCAGGGCATGTAAAGTCACCATTGACTTTACTAGTCTTAAATTGGGAACAGAACCAGTACAAACCATCATATTGTGGAAGTACGGGTAGGGGTAATTAGATTGCCCCTGAGTCTGTTTTTCGAGGGAGCACTGTGCAGTCCCCCTTCGTCGAGTTTCTGGCTGGTGGCAGTGGTTACCACACACAATATTCCACCGGAATATTTCCTATGGGATTTTCCCATTAATTTTAAACGCACCACTTTTTGGTGCAATGTTAAAGATACCGCTGGGTTATTTATTTAATATTTATTCCCCGGTTGGGTCTTTTTGCCAGCACTTGGTTTTAAAATGGCGTTTTTGTTCGCCTCTGTAACTCCAACCCAAGTCGAGCCCTTTGTTCCACTTTTTGGTGGGCTTCTCCACAGAAGCCTCCAAAAGTGGTGCCACTCTGTCTGGGTCTACAGGATGTGTGTGGGGGGGGGTTAGGCACCCTGGACTGAGTTGCCTCGGCAACTCAAGTCACACTCTTGTGACTCACCACTCAAGTGCTCACCACTTAGCATGTTTGAGTGACAGCTAGGACTGATGAATGGGGGTTTTCTGCATAAAAGCAGGGCTTTGGGGACTGGAACTTCAGAAGTCGCCACAGGACCAAAGAATCCGAAGAGGGAGAAGCTGAGCCGACCTGCAACGACGACACCACCGGTGGAGCCCTGCTGAACCGTCTCACCACTTCCCAACAACAGAGAAGATCTTCATCCCGGAGAGTCTTCTTCCTCTGAGCTGGTGGGGATAACCAGTTCGCCCTCTTTTTCACCTTCCTGGATCGTCTCGTGGTCGAATCGCCCGTGCCAAGCACTCCGGCGGCCGGATAGCCACGCTTCACTACTACCGCAAATAAAAGGGTAGTACCTTTTAACTGGGAAACTCCGCGGCTGGTTTCTTCCCTGGCAGTGCAACGACCTCCAGCTTTCCTCCACGTCGAGATCTCCTCTTACCCTGGACGAAGCACCGACTTGCACCCGCTGCCAGGAACAACTGCCGCCGCTGGAGCTTTCTCACCATTTCAGGTACTGAGTCTCGCCTGGTCTCCCTTGCAACAGACTGTTCAAGGTGTCCCGTAAATCCTTGACTTTCTATCCTGGGGTGACTTGAGACCTACTAACTAACTTTTCCTGACTTGATCCAACCCTTTTTGAACTCTTTGCAAAGACTCTTTAAAAGGACTATTCAACTGTGTGATCTTGGACACATTCCGCCTTGCTCGCTCCAAGAGTGGGCCTGGCCTATGACTTTCTTGCTCCTCAGTAGATTCTGCTTTTTCTGACTTGCTCTGGTTCTCCTAAAGTGTTGGTATTGTGTATGTTCCTAATTCTGCCTTTTTCCCTCCCTTTTTAATTAACTTATTGGAGTGCCATTTTAGGTTAAGTGCTCACCTCTGCCTGAAAATAAGTGGTGTTTTAACTAAGACTTGTTCAATAAGTGATCAGGGATGTATATATAGTAATAGTGACTGTGTTTGAACTTGCTTGCCATATTAGTGTTAGTGTATTTTACAAAGTGTGTTTTTAAATAAATAATTATATACTTTTATACCCAAGCTCTGGTCATTGTTTGCTTGTGCTACTGTATTTTGGTACCTATCTTGTATACTCTGTATACTGTCTAACTCTTCTTGAGAGAAGTCTGGCTGCTCAGCCACAGCTACCAGGTAAATCCGGGTGGTATAGTCCGCTACCAATTGAGTTTACTGCCAACACCTGTAGTCTTAAGCCTTTTGCAGTGGTCCCTAAGGGAACTGCACAGGTGTCTGCCTAACACCCACACCCGGTTAAATTCCTTGCTTGTCCTGGAACTCCAACGTGCCTGTGGGAACAGTGGGTTGACGGGTTCCACGTTTATCTCAGAGCCATTGGGGCAACAAGTTCAATGATGACCTTAAAGAAGCAACTCTCTTGAACTGTATAGGCGCGGAAGCCATAAGGCTATCCAGAGCACTACCAGAACCAATAGATACCGGGGGTGATGGCAACCACAAGTTCGACACAGTTCTGGCCAAACTTGCCATACACTTTGGTAACAAAACCAACATAGTGCTTGAGAGGTACAGGTTATTTTCCAGAAAACAACTGAAGGGCGAGTCGATCGACTCTTACATCGCTTCCTTAAGGGTACTCATGTCAACTTGTGAGTTCACTGGGGTTGGTGACGAGTACTTGAGAGACCAACTTGTTCTGAACGTGGCTGACACACGCATACAGCAGAAGTTGTGGCAGACAAGGAATCCATCCCTAGACCAAGCCACTGAGATAGCGAGGAGCATGGAGTTTGGCGATCACTGCATGAAGGAGAGGGTGGCCCAAGGAGAGAGCATTGAAGTTAAGTGTGTTGAAACCATTCCTGAAATCGACCCCACCGAAAATTTGCTAGCACTGGTAAGAAGAGCTCCGCCCTCGCGAGGCTCAAGATTTAACCCCAGAAGAGGAAGAATTTCGACTGGTGACAACAGAGACTCTGCTCACTGTGAAAGGTGTGGATGGTTTAAACACGATGGTGCCGACAAGGTATGTCCTGCAACTAATGCCGAGTGCTACAAGTGTGGCCAATTTGGACATTTTGCAAAAGTCTGCAGAGGCATGCGAGGAAGGCCTAGTAAGCTTAATAGGATCAACAGACGACCTTTCAGCAGATCAGGGTCTGTGAGATTCATAGAAAATGATCAAGGATATGATGATATGTTATTCGTTGACCAAGCTTGTCTACCAATACAGATACTCACCTTCACCTCTCCACAAGAACTCAAAGGCCCTTGGGTCAATATGTACATAAATGACACGCTCTTGCATGTAATGGTGGACACAGGCTCCCCCTACACAATGGTGGACGTCCAAACATTCTTAGGGGCGCTATCCGGGAAGGTACAAGACCTACGATACACCCCGGTGAGAGCCACTGGCTATGGGAAGACCCCCATTGAAATAGGATATACATGGGTGAAACTCAAGTTCCACATCAGAGAAACATATTGCAAGCTTTTCGTGGCCAAGAACGGCTCTTCAGTTGTAGGGTGGGAAGAACAGGCCGCTTTACAAATAAGAATCCACCCTGGAGAAGAAATCCCTGTGTTGAGCGTACTCAGTGAAGGCACCGACATAATGTCCATCTTGGCCAAGAAATTTCCCAAAGTCTTCAGTGGTAAGGTAGGACTCCTCCAAGGTGTTTAACACAGGATCGTCTTGAAGAAGAGCGCCATTCCTGTAGCCCATCGTGTCCAAGGAATCCCTTTTGGTACTAAAGATGCACTGAGGAACGAACTTGCACGCCTGTGTGAAGAAGAAATTATCCAGCCTATAGAAAGCTCTGAGTTGCTCGCCCCGATCGTCCTGGTAGGTAAACCCGACAACTCCATCAGAATGTGCGTTGATTTGAGAGACTTAAATAAGAACATATGGGTCGATAGAAACCCTCTTCCTAACATATCCGAGCTCTTAGCAACCATGAAGCCAGCTAGGTATTTCAGCACCCTAGACCTCTCGTCAGCATACCACCAGATTGCCTTAGAAGAAAGCTCAAAGAACCTCACGTCGTTTGTCACACCTTTGGGGGCGTTCATGTTCAACAGGATGCCTTTTGGCCTCGCCTCGGCGGTGTTCCAGGCGCTAACGTCACACCTGTTTGGAGGTCTTGATGGGGTACACTGCTTTCAAGACGACATCCTCATATCGGCCAGTACGGAAGAGGAACACGACGCAAAACTCATGGGTGTCCTCCAGGTGATCCAAAAAAGTGAGCTCACTCTCATGTTGAAGAAAAATGCAATATAAAATGCAATCAAGTATCCTATCTTGGCCATACCATCGATGCCAAGGGGATCAGCCCCCAAAAAAAACTCATGGATACCATTCTGAATATCGCTGAACCTGAAAACAAAGACCAGCTCAGGAGCTTCCTCAGCATGACGGAGTACTATTCCAAATTTATAAACAACTATGCCAACAAAACGAAACACATGAGGAACCTCATGAAGAAGGCTACCAAGTTTGTCTGGTCTGCAGAATGTAAGAGTGAGTTTGAGGAAGTCAAGTCCAACATCAACCAAGCCCCTGTCCTAGCGATGTTTGACTGTAAAGCGAAGACCATCATTTCCGTGGACGCTAGCAAGATCGCACTTGGCGGCGTCCTTGAGCAACAACAGAAGGGGAACATTGTGACCATCGCCTTCGCTTCAAGGGTACTAAGGGGTGCAGAGTTGAATTACTCCACCATCGAGAGAGAAGCTTTGGGGGTGAAGTGGATTCTTCAGCACTTCAGGAACTTCAAATGGGGTTTACCCATCATACTCAAAACCGATCACAAACCTTTGGTAAATGTCCTTCAGTCCAAGACACCTCACCTCATTTCACCAAGGATTAGGCTTTGGTTCCTCGACATCATGCAGTACAATCTCCAAGTGTGCTATACTCCGGGTCCTTCAAACCAAGTGGCCGATTGCCTCTCTAGGTTGTCCACCAACCAAGATACTGAGACCGAATATTCTGATGGGGACATCGTGGCTACTATCAATCCTGCCATTCCCAAAGATGATTGGATAAACATCGCCAGCACCGATATAGAGCAACAAGAGATCAGGAGAGCCATAACCAATGACTGGGTCGAACCTGGTCAAGTCCTGGCAGATTTTGTACCTGTCAAAGATGAAATAACTATGGACGAGTAGCATATCTTCAGAGGTGACTAGACTGATTCCACCTGTACCACTCAGGAAAAAACAGTTGGATTTGGCTCACGAAGGTCATTTAGGGAGGAGTTTGACAAAAAATAGAATGAAGAGCAACTATTGGTGGCCGAACATGTGGAAGGAAGCTGAAGAGGTAGTCAAAAACTGTTCCGCCTGTGCCATGAGTGACAAATCAAAAATTCTAAGGAAGACCTCTCTGCAACCCATAGAACCACCCAAAAGTGTATGGTCAAAAATCGCTATAGACATTATGGGTCCCTTTGAAAACCTTGAAGCCGTGAAGATATATATCATAGTACTCGTAGACTACACCTCCAAGTGGACCGAATGGGGGATAGCCGAAATGAATGTTACCACCAGGAAAGTTACAGAGTTCTTGACAGAAATCTTCAACAGAGAAGGAGATCCCAAGGAGGTGGTCTCGGACAACGGATCTTAGTTTATATCTTCCGAATTTCAAGAATTTATCAAAACAAGATCCATCAAACACATAACCACATCCTTGTACCACCCAATCTCCAATGGATTAGTTGAGAGAATGAATAGACTAGTTAAAAGCATAGTCCAATTAGCTATAGCTAATACTCTTCCATGGAGAGAAACCCTCAAGGAAGCCCTATGTGCGTACAGAACAACGCCTCATACCACTACCAACATCGAGCCATTCACCATGATGCGAGGCAGAGTCGCAACCAACCGCCTGAGGCCAGCGTGGATTTTCATGAATACTGGAGAGGCGAAATTAGACATGGACCAAATTCAGAAAACGGTGCGTGAGAAACAGACAAAGTACAAAACATATTATGACTCAAAAAATGCTGTAAGAGGAATGTTAATTCGAGAAGGAGACTAGGTCTGTGTCAAGGAACCAAAAAAGATGCTTAAAGAGGAAACCAACTTCAGACCTCCACGAAGAGTTATCCGTTGTCAAGGCAAATCTGCTATACTGGACGATGGGAAGAGGTGGTCGGGAGATGATCTGGTGAAAATAACAACAGATATTCACAAACCCAGTACATCTGAGCACAGAGTATACGAAACTCCATTAGGGAAAAACCCCTCTCCTGGAGGAACACTTCATCACAGTCAGCTGGAGGAAAATTAATTACATGGAGACAGTGACGAAGCCTCTCTTGGAAGATTGTCGAGGAGAAATCGGAAAATCATCCAAAATTTCAACAGCGACTACGTCTACTACTAACCGATCTACTGTTTGCCGATTGTTTTCTCATACATAGTTTGACAATGTGTTTTCTTATCTCTCTCTTTCCATCCCCCCCTCTCTTCCTCCCCACCTCTTCCTTTCCTTTCCCCGGTTCCCCCTTGCCTCCATTCCCTTCCCTCTTATCTATCCCTTCCACCTGTTTGTTGTTCTCCCAGGAAGGGAGATGTTGTATAATTATATCTGTGACGCAGTTCACAGAACACTGAGATCGAACTCGGATCCCTGAGAGCGCCATGTTCTCAGGGATTCCGTTGCTGTTGGTCTGACCTCCGGGGGCCCTAAAATAAAGCTCCTAACTGCGACTTATCCGTCCTGCCTTATTTACTTCAACCTGTTTCAACAAGTCTTTCATAGATCGTACTTGTTTAGAAACCTCGTCAGTGGAGAACAGGGGGAAGGCAGAGAAGGAGGGAGGAGAGGTAGCTTCAGAAGGGCCAGAGGAAGAGCAGGGAGTAGGGGGAGGGAGGAGATAGGAGGAAAGTGAGGACAGGATGTCCTTAGTTTTAGAGATGAAGTGAGATGCCAGTGCCGTGCAGAGGGCCAGGGAAGGGACAGGAGAGGTAGAGACTGCAGCAGGATTGGCCAGTTCCTTGCAGATTTTATAGAGTTCAGCCGAGTTGTTAGATGCCGCAGAGACGCGGGCTTGGATGTGAGCTCTCTTCTTGGTTAGGACAGAGAGCCGGTATTGCCTTTGGAGCAGGCGGCAGGCCAGTTTGTCAGAGGATGTACATGAAGCACACCATGTCCTCTCGGCCACCCTGCACTTACGTTTTAGGGTGACAAGGTCTGAGTCGTACCAGGAGTTGCACTTGGCATTGGGCTTCAAGCGGATTCTCATGACAGGGGCAAGGATATTAAGAGTATCAGATATAGCAGAGTGGAGCGTGGAGAGGGATGTGTCAGGGTGAGAAGGTGGCGCGAAAGCATCAGCTGACATGCGCTTCATGGGTCGGATGACCAAGAATGTGGGTGGCAGTGATGTAAGTGTCTTGGCCTGAGGGGTAGGGAGGGTGAGGTGGCAGGAGAGGAGACAGTGATCACTCCAGGAGAGAGGAGTCGAGAGAGGAACCGAGGGGAAGGTCTGAGGAGATCAGAACATCCAGAGTGTGCTCTGCAGAGTGAGTCGGGCCAGAGGGGAGGATAGTGAGTGAGAGAGAGTCGCAGAGGTTCCAAAATAGTACAGAGGAAGGACATGAGGCATCCAGGTGGATGTTGAAGTCCCCAAGAAGGAGGAGTTGAGTGGTTGAGGCCAGGAGTGAGGAGGAGAGGTCCACCCACTCAGAGAAGAAGGAGGAGATCTGACCAGGTAGCCGATAGATAGTAGCCACATTAAGGGAATGGCTAGGGGAGAGAGAGAGCCTGTAGACTAGGCATTCAAAAGAGGAGTAGGCCTGCGTAGGAGTGACAGAGGCAGGAATCCACTCAGGGAAGATCAGGGCTACAACCCCACCAGTGCGGTTGGACCTGGGTGCGGAGAGGATCTTGTAGCCACCAGGTAGGAGCGTGTCAAAGCTAGTGATAGAGCTGGCCATGAACCATGTCTCAGTGAGACAGAGGACATCAATGTCAAGTTCTTCAAGAAGGCGGCAGATATCAGAGGAGTGTTTGACAGCTGAGCGAGAGTTTAGAGTGGCAATATGGAGAAGGTTGCCATCCTTGAAGGACTTCCGGGGAGGAGTACAAATCAGAGGTACGCCCTTCGGAGGTGTAGAAGGATCCCGAGAGGGGGCAGAGAGGGAAGGAGAAGGCAAGGTAGCCAAGGAGGAGGCAGGAGGGGGAGGCAAGGTAGTCACGGAAAGGGGAGAGGGGACAGCAGGTGAAGAAAGGAAGTTGATGAGGCGCGGGAAGCATCTATCAAAGAGGTGAAGGTTGGCCTGAGGGCCTTGGACCAAGACAGTCCCATTAGAGTAAACATTAATGATGACCTTAGAGGAATGGAAGAAGGCCAGGAGGGCATCCCACCGGGTGCCAACATTAATGGGAGAGGAAGAGAAAGGAGAGAGCACAGAGACCATATGAAGGGTCCATAGGTCTGGCTAAGGAACGACAAAGATGATGTTGGTGAGAGATTCCTTGGAGGAGTCACTGGTGTAGGTGTCAGCGATAGGGAGGCCTGGGTTGGAGACCAGGATGTCCTTTTTAAACTTCCTCCTACCAGGTTTGGTGAGGAGAGCAGGATAGTCAATAGAGAAGCAGTTGGAAAAGATAGGAGAAACAGAGAGCACCATAGAATAGGTGGGAGAGGTGGAAGGGAGAGGGGGAGACACTAGAAAGGACAACTAGAGCAGGCAGACAGGACAGCGAGAGGCAAGCAACTTTAGCAACGGGACAAGATGACACTCCGGATTAAAGAGATCACAAAATGCACATTTTAAGACAGGAAGGAAGACACATCTATGTTTGAGAATCCTGAATAGAGGGAGAAAGGCCTAGGTTTCACGATGTAATTTTATGGTACTCAGACAGTCACATTTAAACACACGGTGGAAACCCACCTAAGTTTGAGAATCCTGAATAGAGGGAGAAAGGCCTAGGTTTCAAGATGCAATTTTATGGTACTCAGTCACATTTAAAAACACACGGTGGAAAGAACCGCCTGCAGGTGGTAGGGGGGTAAGCAGGGCAATCCGAAGGAAGGTGAATGGCAGCTGGCGTCCCCTACGGACACCTGCAGACACTTACAGGGAGCTGCTACAGTGCGAACATTAAAGTGAAGGGGACAAACTGCAGAACCTTGAGGAACACCACAGGTGATGGACCTCACAGAGGAGACATAAGGAGAGAGATAGAGTGACCGAGTACAATCAAGGAGAAAAGAACGGAACAGTCAAGGACCAAACTCATGATAGCCGCCAAAGATAATCTGTCGACTAAGATGGTATGGTCGATCGTGTCGAATGCAGCAGAAAGATCTAATAATATCAAGGCTCGACATGCCCTGATCCACAATCTGTGCCAGGTCATCAACGGCGGACATGTTTTGCTTTTGCTTGGCCACGTGGGGATACATCTGTACTTATGTCCCCAGGACCCTCCTAAAAGCAATAATTGGACTCAGGTAGGCAAAGATTAAACAGGAGACTATAGTTACAATAATAGTATATATGGCTCGTTATAGGCCCTTTATTCACTCAGAACATGTATGTAGATATACAACAAGACAAACACATAATAGGTTATACAAATAAACCTAGAGAAAAAGACATCACCTTGATGGTAGTTACAGAAGACACCTCCATCTCGGCCACATCAACACTGCTTAGTCCCACTGCAGGTAGGCAGAGAGATCACTCGTACACAGAGGGTCTGAAGTGGACCGTCCTCCCTTTCAGCGAGACTGCATCATCCGGGGTCCAAATTCTAGCTAGCTCTTCCCCAGAGAAATCTCCTCTCTTTATGGGGCAACTTTCGATCGCTGCCCATCATGGATTACCAGACTGCTCCCGGCTGAAGAGCAGACCACAGAACAGAGGGGCAAAGAGTGGACAAATCCAGCTAGAAGTAGAAAAAACCCAGATTCTCTTATTGCCTTCGTTCCAGGTGCCCCTTATCACTGCACCTGCAGAGCGCTCCAACTCCCTTTTTCTGCTCCTCCTTCAGCGGAAAATACAACAACTATTCCCTATAGCTCGCTCATTTGGCATTAATATGTGACCTTGTCTTCGCTGCAGAAATATATGTTTGCTTGCGGAGCCCACAAAAACATTGACTTTTATTGCTAATTCATTGCGGTGAATGGAAATTAATGTCCAAGATGGCCGCGCATCGGCGCCATGTTTTCTGGTTCATTTTCGGCCATGCACTACACTACACTCCTGGACATTCAATTACCATAACCCAATGGGCGAAAGGGAGGCTCCCAAAATCTGCGAAACAAATGCCATACATTCGGAATACAGGAAATACAACAACAACAAACCAAAACAGCAAAAATGACAAAAACCCAAACCGAACGCAACGCTTCAGGAATCCAGGAAAACATCTGACCACACCAGTCTCCATCCTTGTCCTGGTTCACCTTGGCAACCAGATATTTCAAGTCCTTAATATGGTCTTCAATAGAACGGGAATGATCTTCTAAGTCAAAACAACACATTCCCTCTACAGCGTTACATCTCAAATTATGCTTCAAAAACAGATAATCAGTAGCTGCTCTATTCTGTAATATAGCTTTCCTAAAATTTCTATCATCTAACAGTAGTTCAGTTAAAGCCTGCAAGGTCTCATTAAGCCCTTTAACTACTAAACAAGCTAGTTTAATCATAGTTTTATAAACCCCAGCTGCTAACCACCAAATCCCCACTAAAGAAATAGCCAATGCAAAAACTTCAGTTTCGGATAACAAATGTATCTGAATTACAATCAGGG
Organism: Ambystoma mexicanum; assembly: GCF_040938575.1. Taxonomy (NCBI): domain Eukaryota; kingdom Metazoa; phylum Chordata; class Amphibia; order Caudata; family Ambystomatidae; genus Ambystoma; species Ambystoma mexicanum. Next base: position 1,361,309,443 of record NC_090930.1, on the reverse strand, counting down.
GATGGGGCATGCAGACTTTCACGGAAGCACTGGCACCATTATTGACGGTGCTTCCATGATCCCCATTGAGTCCTATGGAACTCAAATGGGAATGGGGATTAACAATTCACTGGTGCCTGATTTCCTGGATCGCCAGGGTCATAATTCCCCTGTGATTGCGGCAAGCCAGGCGCTGGTAAATATTGCAAGTCCGGCAGCAACCCGCCGGCAGCACCTGCAGGGTTGTCGCCAGACTTGTAATGAGGCCCAAAGTCTCTTATTTCAGAGGGCTTGATGCGACAAACACCAATGTTCCTTTCTTCTGGGGATTTCACACGCACAATTTCTCGGGTGATTCACTGTTCGCCCTGGGGCGCCCTGCGCCAGGCTCAGACCCACTTCTCTCAGGATTTTCACATGCACAATTGTTAGGGAGATTTACTGTTCACCCCAGGTCCCCCTCCACTGTGCTCAGACCCACTTTATAACAAAACCTTCAATTGGTCTCCCTCTGCTGGGCTCGGACCAAATGTATCTAATTTTCCAAACTTTCTTTACTGTATCAAAATCGAAGACTTTTGACTGTGCACTAGAATTAAATTGACCCATCGCTGGACCACTTTGATTCACACTTCTTTGTTCTCTTCATAATACAACCCTTTAACCTTCACATATCAGCTGGGTACCTTACAGAGACTTCGATTGAGCACCCACGCTGTGCTGGACCACTCTGTCAAAGGTATCTTTTCTTTTCAAAGTTCAAACAATCAACGGCAGTTCACCTTTACTTGCATCTTTTATCACACACGTTTAACAATGTTCATTCCAGTGCCTGCCATACAGTGTTGCTGCTTTCAACTTTGGCTTCAACACAGACCGGTCTTGTATCAGCCTCCCCAACTCACCAGCTGTATTGATTTCACTGACACTGCTTTGTTCTTGTAGCCAAGGACAGTACCACTGTTGACTGCTGCTTCTCCTTGCCTTGATTGGTGACGCGGGAGGGCCCCGGGTATCTCTGGTACACAATACAGGATTCCTTAGCCTGGTTTCCTGGTCTTATGCTTTCTAAACTCGAGGGCTCTTGAAAGTAACGGTTTCTTGTCGGAAAGGTCAAGAGAACTTCCCACCTTGCAGTCCCCTCTTGCTTTGCTGTCTTTCTCCTCTCATTCGGTTGCCGTCTGGAAACTGCTGTTTCCTTGTGTGCTTTGCCTCGCTCATAGTGTGCTTTCGTGCTCTGACTTTTATCCGTGTGGGGAAACTTAATGGAAGTCAGGTGTGAGGGTCGGTCAGTAATTGCCTGATCTTGCCTGACCATGGTATTGGGAGACATCAGGTATACTTCTCGGGTGTTAGTCTGTTTTCTCCCAGAGCGGGCTGTCCATGTGAATGTGTTTGTGTAGGAAAAGAGTGGGGGTAGAGTTCATACGTATCTTACCTGGTAGGATGGGGTAAAGGTGTTACAGGGAAGTGGATACCACGTCTTGCCATCCGGTGTCCCACTCCCACTCCCCGTACACCCCTCACCCAGGTGATAGTCCCACACTCGTCCACCCCCAGGAACGGGATACCAAAACCAAGGCCATGTCCTGGCCACCTGGATGACAGATCCGCAGGGACTAGTGGGTGAGACACCTTCTGGTCTCTCACACAATGAAATAGTTAAAGAAATGTCTAATTGTTAGAAACTGGCATACCTTCTGCTTCATTGTATGACTTTTTCCCTAGCACTGAAATTGTTAACGTAACTTGTGATTGCCAGAAGCGGGCATACCTTCTGCTTCATTGTATGACTTTTTTCAGCAATGTAATAGTTTTTTTTTTTTTTTTTTTTTTTAAATGTATTTATTGGTTTTAACAGATTAACAAAAACAAGTATACATCACTTGAATATCAGACGAATAATCAGAAAGTAACGTAACCCACCCACCCCCACCCCCACCCCCCCCAACTCAAGACCAAGTAAACATTATTGTCCCATTACGATAGGCCAGATTGATGGCTAGGGAAGTCCGATCCATCCGAGGCATCGTCAGAGTTATTAGGATGCAGAAGTGGCTCAGTCAAGGCCACCCAGCGTTGTAGTTCTCCGCTGGAGTCTAGCCTTTGTTCAAGGATTGCCGTTTCCCACGCGCCAGTCTCCGCCATTATCCATTTAGTCAGGTCCCCCCACCACAATGCCTCATGCGGGGCCCTAGGGCTCTTCCATCCCATGGCTATGCGCCTCTTCGCAGTTATGTAGATCAAGTCTTTGAGCTTGTTCAGAGGTTTGTTTTTTTGGTTGCGTTTGCATCTGCCCAGGATGCATACTGCGGGGCAGTTCACCTCTAGCTCGATGTCTGCGTCCGCCACCCTCCCCCGAACCTGTGTCCAGAAGTGGCGTATCTCCGGGCAGCCCCAGAACATATGCGTCATACCCGCCTTCGGCTCCCTACATTTGGGGCATAGCTGGACCTCGGCTCCCCTGAAATTAGATATAGCCTCTGGTGTTAGGTAGGCTCTGTTAGTGATGTACAGTTGAATGAGCTGCAATCGGGCATTCCTGGAGACTTTTTTATGGTAGTGGGTTATTTTCTCCCATTCGGCATCCGTGAAGTCTAAGCCAAATTCGATTTCCCATTTTGCTCTACATTTAAGCTCGGTGTTAGTCGTGCCCTGGAGCAGGGTTTCATACAATCGCGAGGTTTCATGGCCGCCCTCGGCTGTGTTCAATAGTGTTTCTATGACCGTATTTTCTGTCATGGGGGTGGTAGCCTCCGGCCATCTGACCCTAATGGCGTGTATCACTGCCCCATGGAGCAAAAATTGGCCAGCGGGTAATCCCGTAGTTTCAGCAAGATCAGGAAAGGGCATGATCTCTTCATCCCGCATTAAATCTCCCAGGGTGGCCACTCCGTAAGGTTCCCATTGGGTGCGTGATTCGTGAAAGCCCCATGGCTGATGAGCCATAATTGCTGCTATAGGGATTTGTGGTGAGAAAGGATCAGCTGGCCCCACTGTTTTGCACGCTCTGTTCCAGAGCTTTATTCCAAGTCTAATTAAGTATGGAAGGGGCTGTGTGAATCTGCCCTGTGCCCACAGTAGGTCCCTCAGGAGGAGGTTGGGTAATGCAGGTTGGAGGAGCCTAGTGTCCGAGGAGGTCTCATCGGCCATCCATCGCATCACATGCTTTAGCTGGCTCGCCAGGTAGTACAATTCAAAATTAGGGACCTTAACTCCTCCCCTCTCGTAAGGTCTTTGGAGTGTGTCCAGCGCCACCCTGTGTCTGCCCTCCTGCCAAAGGAACCGTCTGCATAGTTTGTTTATGTTTTTAAAGAAGGAGGGGGGGATATTGTAGGGAACGTTTGTAAAGTTATATAGTAGGCGGGGGAGAGCAACCATTTTGAGTAGACCGGCCCTACCGGCCATCGAGAGCGGAAGCTTACCCCAGAATTCCATAGATTTTTCTAGAGTGTCTTTGGCTCTCACCGTATTAAGTGTATGTTCCGTGAATGGGTCCCGGTGTATGGTGATTCCCAGGTATCTAAAGGAGGTCGCTTGCCATTCTAGATCTAAGGAGGGGAGGGATCCAGGGCCATCTTTATATAGGGCGGCAAGAGGGTAGAGGCAGGACTTATCTTTGTTAATACGGATACCCGTGTATCTACTGAATCCGTCCAGTGTTTCTAAGATGTAGGGCAGGAGGTGTTCGGGGTTATGTAAGAACAATAGCGTATCATCCGCATACATAGAGACGAGGTGGGTCACTCCGTCGATTACAATACCCCCATCTCCGTATTCCTGCCTAAGGTACGTGGCTACGGGTTCGGTGGCGATGATGTATAGCATCGGGGAGAGTGGGCAGCCCTGGCGAGTGCCTCTATGTAACGCCCATTTGTTTGAGAAGGTCCTATTCGTGCGCACCCTAGCGGTGGGGTTGGTGTAGACTAGCCGGGTCCATTTCAGGAAGGCAGGTCCTATCCCCATTTTAGCCATAGTGGCATAAAGCCATTCCCAACGCACTGAATCAAAGGCCTTGGTGGCGTCTAGTGACGCCACCGCGTATTTCTGAGGCCTCTGCTCCGTGCTGTACATAATATGGTGCAACCTACGCAGGTTCTCTGTTATGGAGCGGCCGGGCACGTAACCCGTTTGGTCCTGGTGGATCAGGTGGGGAATTACCCTTCGCAGTCTACTAGCTAGCAGGGAGGTTAGGATCTTGCAATCGACATTTAACATGGAGAGGGGTCTATATGAGCCGCAGTGCGATCCGTCTTTCCCGGGTTTTAGGAGGGGGACAATCACCGCCTCCCTCATGGAGTCGGGGAGGGCACCCCGCTCGTAGGCTTCGTTGAACACCTGTGCCAACAGTGGGGCCAAGGTCTCTTCGTACAATTTATAAAATTCCCCCGGGAGGCCATCAGTACCTGGGGACTTACCGGTCGGGAGTGACCTAATGATTACCTTGACCTCAACTGGGGTGATGGGTTCGTCCAAGGCGTCCGTCATATGGGGCTCTAGCCTGGGGAGATCTATGTCGTCCAGGATGTCCTCCATGTCGGAGACGTCCACGGGCGGGGGTTCAGCGTATAAATTGCTGTAAAAGTCAGAGAACACCGAATTAATTTCAGTCTGGGTGTGCACTAGGGAGCCATTTGGTTTGAGTACTTGGCAAATGGGTGTTCTGGGGGCTTCTCTCTTGTACAGCCAAGCTAGGAGTTTACCAGGTTTGTCACCTAGAGCGTGGGTACGTTCGGTGTGTTTGGCATAGCTCAGCCTACCCAGGGACTCCCAGTGCGTGAGACAGGTTTGTTTGAGGTCAATCACCTTCTGTAAATGTTCTGGGGATGGGTCTAGTCTGCCTTCGAGCACCCCCAACTCACTCTCTGCATGTTCTAAGGAGGAAGTAATCGACCTCAGTGCTCCGCCCATGGTTGCAATCATCTCCCCTCTCAGGACCACTTTGTATGCCTCCCAGGCGGTGCCTATGTGTTTAACACTGTTGAGGTTCCTTTCCCAGTAGTCTTCAGTCCTATCAGCAATCTGTTCGCGGAGGGCTATGTCTAGGAGAGCTTCAGCCCTAAGTCTCCAGGTGGGGACAGGGGTTCTAGGCGGGTAGATCTCCCAGGTGGCTACTAGTGGGGAATGATCGGACAGTACTCTGGGCTGGTACTGAGCACCGCCGAACGTTGCCTGTTGTTCTAGGCTCACGAAAAGGTAGTCTATCCTAGTGTGGACTGCGTGAGGAGGGGAGTAAAAGGAGAACACACGTGCATCTGGGTGCTGTTCTCTCCACAAGTCTCGGAGTTGTAACTGCTGTATCAACCTTGACAGAATTTTGGCAGGCGGGGAAGGGCGTGTATGCTTATCGTCCGACCTATCTTTCAGGGGGTCTAAGGTGCAGCTATGGTCGCCCCCCCATATCATGGTTTGGTCCCTGTAAGGGCCGAGGCGTGGATACAGGGAGTGGAAGAAGGTGGTTGCATCATGGTTGGGTGCATAAGTGCTGATTAGACAAACCTCTCTCCCTTCAATGGTGCCACATGCAATTGCCATCCTGCCCTCATTGTCTGCTTTGGAGCCGACCAACCGGAAGGGGACAGAGGGGTCCACCCAGATCAGGACACCCCTGGCGTAGGAGGAGTAGGAGGAACCTATCAGGGTACCACGCCAGGCCTTGGCCAATGCTTTCAGTTTGTCCGACGTAAGGTGTGTTTCTTGTAGCAGGGCTATTTTGGTTTTGCTTCTTTTAATATAGGAGAGTATGCGCCGTTGTTTCACGAAGCTGTTCATGCCTCTGACGTTCCACGTCAGGATTTTCAACGAATCGGCCATGTGAGATTTGGGATTCTGGTGGCTATGTCCAACGCCCCCGGGAGCACCACCAGTGGCAGGAGGATCGTGGGGATCGTGTGGTTTCCTGGAGATTCGTGCATGCGGGTCTCAGCCGGGTTACTTGCACCCCTGAACTTCTGCTTCAGTGGCTGCCAGCCTATCCAGCGGAGGGTAGGTGCCTCGTCCGTGCTGACTGAAATGGATGTTGGTGGTCTTGGTTGTCCCTGATTCGGGCACTTAACAACTGTGCCAACTTCCCCTATCCCACCCCCCCGTAACTGTGAACTTCCCCAACATAAACCAGGTCGAGTGAGGAGCTCCTCACTATGACAGACCCGTTTCCGCTCCTTTAGACCGAAGGACGGTCGCATGGTGCCCTACGGGCGGGTAATGAGTACCCTTAACAAGAAAGAACTTCCAGGGGTAGGGGAGTGTTCGTCCGGGCGCCTCGTGTTATGAAATCCGGTCAGCTGCGGCGTAAGTGGCCGTTCCATGGTGGGGCCTCCGAAAGGCACCGGGGCCTTGGGAGACGGGGCTCAGCGGAGTTGTCGTTTCCTGACTTCGACATCTGGGATCTGCTCCCTGTCCATCCAGTCTCGGGCCTCTGCCGGGGTATCGAAGAGGTGAGTTCTGTTGTTTCGTATCACCTTCAATCTGGAGGGGTAGAGGAGCATGTAGCGTAGGCCTGCAGCCTTCAGTCTTGCTTTGGTGTGTATGAACTGTGCCCTCTTCATTTGAACCTGAAAGGTATAGTCAGGGTAGATGGATATCTTGGCTGAACCCCTGCAGATCTGGCCGCCTGACCGCGAGAAGGTGAGGATGGTTTCCCGGTCTCTGTAGTTAAGTACTTTTGCGATCACGGGTCTGGGTGGGCTGCCAGGAGGGGGTTTCGATGTGAGGGATCGGTGAGCCCTTTCGATTACAAAGCCCTGAGAGAGTTTTTCTGCTCCAATCTCCTGTATCAGGAGATTCTCCACGAAGTTCGTGGGGTCCGATCCCTCGATGCCCTCCGGGAGCCCCAGGAGGCGAATGTTGTTGCGGCGTGCGCGCCCCTCTGCCTCTTCGACCCTGTCTTCCAGGTTTTTAACTTTTTGTTGAAGTACATCGACATCTTTGAGGAGCACTGTCTTAGCTTCAGTGTTCTCGCGGACCTGGGCCTCCAGCACCTCTGTTCTGCCGGCCAGGGATCGGACGTCTTGGCGCAGGAGGTTCAAGTCTATGGCGACTGCGTCTATTTTATGCTCCACGGCTGCCTGGGAAAGTTTGATAGCTTCAAGGATCTGTGTGTTACTAGGTTCCGCTGATGGCCCCAAGGGGTCGGGTAGGTCTGCAGCAAGAGTCTCGCTCATGTTCTCTGGCGCTGTGGGCCCCGCCGCCGTGAACGTGTCGATGGTGGTCTGACGTTGCTTAGCCCTTGCTCCTTTGGTAGACATGTCGACTGAGCCTCCGGGCTTCACTGTTACCGAGGTGGCCGAGGTGAGCCGCGATGGAGTGGCCGAGGAAGCCGTATCGGGCGGGCCGCGATGGCGGGTCGCTGTATGCTGTGGGCGGCTCCGTAGGCTCAGGGGGGACGGATAGTGTGCGCCGGGGCCGCTTCTTCGGGTTACCAGGCCGGGCATGCCTGTATGTGTCGGTTGCGTTAGTCCCCCCCGCTCACCTCGAAGGGCCTCCGAGACCCCGGCTCCCGGTTCTGTGGCTGGCAGCGCCCTCGTCCGGGACGTTCCAGGCTGGTCGTCCCGTTAGCACCTTCCGTCGTTCGCGCTCCAAGCTTCACGGGTGCCCCACAGGACCCCCTCGTCAGTCCAGCTGGGCGTTCGTGTGTCTTCGGCCCTTAGCTGAATGTTACGGCGCGAGCGGCTTTAGAGTGCGGGCCGCCGCGTCTTGCAGGGCTCGGGAGCCGCCATCTTGGCCCTGGTCCGCGGGATCGTGTTGCACGGTCTATAAGGCGAGGCCGGTCTTCCAGGGCCACAGGAATCGACCCGCAGGTGCAGCAGGATGTCGGCCCTCGATGAGGCGGTTCGTGGGGTTCGGGGCCCCCGAAAAAAGTAGTTAAAAGCAGCTTATGATGGTCGCATCAAGCGGAGCGCAAGGAGCGAACGTCCTCTTCACATGGCGGTTAGCCACGCCCCCCGTAATAGTTAAAGAAACATGTGATTGTCAGAAGCTGACAGCTTCACTGTATGACTTTTTTTTCCAGCAATGAAATAGTTAAAGGAACATGTGATTGTCAAAAGCTGGCATAGTTTGCGCTTCATTGTATGACCTTTTTCCAGGTATTAAACAGTTAAAGAAACATATGATTATCAAAGCTTGCACCGCTTCTGCTTCATTGTATAACTTTTTCCAACAATTAACTAGTTAAAGAAACGTGTGATTGTCAAAGGCTGGCATAGTTTGTGCTTCATTGTATGACCTTTTTCCAGCTATTAAACAGTTAAAGAAACATATGATTGTCAAAGCTTGCACCGCTTCTGCTTCATTGTATAACTTTTGCCAGCAATTAACTAGTTAAAGAAACGTGTGATTGTCAAAAGCTGGCATAGTTTGCGCTTCATTGTATGACCTTTTTCCAGCTATTAAACAGTTAAAGAAACATATGATTGTCAAAGCTTGCAGCGCTTCTGCTTCATTGTACGACTTCTTTCCAGCAATGAATTAGTTAAAGAAACTTGTGACAGGAACAGGAACAAAAAACAGGAACAATGACAATGAGAAACCAACAGCAAGTACAACTTCAGTACTTATTACATTGCACTAAATAACACTGCCATCTTGAGGCAGCAAAGTGAAATGCAGGCAATCATCCCACCCACTAAGGGCCTGATTCAGAGCCTGTGCTAAATATTGCGTGGAAAGCGGACATTCTCCCCTTCAGTTTCCAGCCCCATCATTCTGAGATGGGCGGAAATATTGGAGGGTAAATGTGCTTTCCAGCAGCAAAAGCTGCTAAAATCTCTCTTTGGTGGGGAAACCTGTGCTCCAGTAGCATAGCAAGCATTTGCCAAAAGACTGCCACTTTTCTAATTTAAGAATGTTTTCATAAACTTTCATTAAACTGGAAAAGTGGCGGTGCAGTCTGAGAAATGCTATGTTGAAAATGGGAAAACGTGTGCTGTGTTTAACACCACCTCCCACGGTACCGTTAATTAATGCCTCTTTTGAATGGTGCAGGAAGGGCATTCTGGCCTCTGAATACAGTCCTTGTCAGCCCCTTAAGATGTGAGGTAGTTGGCAAGGCTGTTGCCATGCTGTAAATCACAGCTTTGCAGGAGTGGCGGACTTCGTTTATTGCCGCCACTCCTGTATTACTTCAAAATGCATGGCTTCATGGAAAAGTGTCTGTCAACTCAGGCAAGGCACTTTTCCATGATAACACTCACCTCTGAATCAGGCCCTAGGCCTTTTAGAAAGTCCTGTGATCAAATACTGTAGTACACTGGAGTTCATGGCATTTTATTTGCACTCTACAAACTCTGTAGTGTGAGAGTGGGGGGAAGCTATTCAATGAACAATTGAAATCTGCCCATGCTCACTGCACATTTTTCAAGAAAAGCCATCCCAAAATATTATTGTACCATTTTAGACAAAAGATACATGCATGCAAAGTTCTACAGTAGTCACCAACCGTTTTCTTCATTGATGAATATTATAATCTGCATTATCATATGTTACGTTTATGCAATTTGGCAGTGAATTTATTCTCACTCCGGTGATCATTGTAATAACTGTTTCCTACTACAAGTATTCTTTGCAGTAGTGCATTTGTTCTGCTTGCAACACCGCAAAATAATCATGTGATTGTATACTCTAGATTTCGCGGATCATTCGCACACCCAGGGGGAATGCTCTCCTTGTTGGTGTTGGGGGCTCAGGAAAGCAGAGCTTGACTAGACTAGCTGCATACATCGCTGGCTACAGTACATTTCAAATCACTTTAACAAGGTGAGTCTTGTTAATGTTCGAAATTATGGACATGAACTTCACAAATGTATTGGTTGTATTAGTCATTTTAAACTTCAAAATAAGTTAATTGCATCTAGTGCGTCATATCATTCACTTTATGTTGAAGTGTTTTAAATATGTATTCCAAAGATTGTTTGTATGCAGTGTCTTTGGTTTTTTGCATTGTGAGTTGCGAGGACCAAAACATACAAAACATGCAAGGCTAAAGAATCATGACCCCTTCCCCCTCAAGCACTCTTTTGTGCGCCGACTCCTGAAAGAACCTTCCTCTGACCCTACCTGCCCTGCCAGCTATCGGCCTATCTCCATCACCCCCTTCCTGGGGAAGCTACTTGAGAAGCTGGTCTTGCTCCAACTTAACTCTCACACTGAACTTGTTGGTGGCTTCCATGACCATCAATGCTGTTCTGAACACCCATGAAGAACTGCTCCCATCTCTGGACTCCAATTCCCCAGCTGCCCTTATCCTTCTCGATCTCTCCTCTGCATTTGACACAGTTAACCATCATCCTCTTACAAAGGCTCCAGGATACACTTGCTATCTTGGAATGGGAACTGGATTGGCTGTCTTCTTTCCTCACTAGCTTGTCTTCCCAAGTCATCCAGGCCCCCTTCTCCTCTCCTACTTCCATCTCCTCCTGTGGTGTGCCCTTTGGCTCTTCAACATCTACCTTGCTCTCCTTGCACACCTCATCTCCACCTTCTCCTCCAACTTCCAGTGTTACGCAGATGACACACAGCTCTTCTTGAGACTCCCTGCTGACCCTCTTTCACACTCTATCATCCATGACTGCTTATCTGGCATCCAGTCCTGGTGTGCCTCCAATGATCTCTGCCTCAATGCCTGTAAAACTAAGATTCTTCCCCTTGGGACCCCTGCTCCCTCCTTCTTCCCCTTACTCAGGCCTTCCTCTTTGGGCTCTCCCCCTCAGTGGCGTAACACACGATCTGGGGGCCCCCCTGCGAACCATGCTGAGGGCCCCCCCCCCCAACTCAGCAACAAATCACGGGTCGCGCCACACACTGGGCCAGCCTAGATTACCACACTTGTGCAATATGCACGAACGTGCTGTTGAAGGGGTATGCCGCACACTGCACTAGGAGAAAGATATGAATATGTGTTTAATGCAATATAAAGCAAACTTTCTGATAAAAATTGGCTAAAAAGCCACAGTGTGTGCTATTGGTTTGTAGGGTAACACCAATCCAATACATGCAAGTCACCAACAGCGCACATGAACATTAATGCTTTGCTATTAAAAATGCAAATGCTCAATGAAAACATGTCCAACTGGCTGCGCAATGTATACCAGTGTAGACACGTAATAACATTACAATAAAGCATGCCAGGCCACATTAAGACATACCTAGACTGGTTGCACCAAAATGCCAGTCGAAGCAATGAGACTCATCAAGAAGAGAGCACAGATTCAAGCCTGCGTCTCTGCGGCCTCTAACAACATGGCCAAACTCTTCAAAATCTGCAAGGAACTGGACAATCCTGTTGCAGTCTCTACCTCTCCCGTTCCCTCAACAGGCCCTCTGTACGGCTTTGGCCTCTCGCTTCTCTGCTAAAACTCAGGACATTCTGTCCACTATCTCCTCTTCCTCTCCCTCTTCCTCTCTCGGCCCCCCTTTGGCCATCTCTCCCACTCCTCCTCCTTTCTCCTCTTTCTCTCGAAAACCGGACTAGGTTTCTAGACAAGTCCCATCTATGGAAGTGTAGTCAAAACAGGTTCTCGCCTGCTCCTCCAGAACCATCAAGGACCATATTGACACCCTTGCTCCAGCCTTAGCCGATTTCTGTAATCATTCGTTTGCCACTGGAACTCCCCCTCTCCCATACTCTTGGAAAAGCTGACCATCTCCCAGCTTACTCTCCACACTGAATCTGTTGATTGTCTCCATGACCATCAGTCTGGCTTAAGAGATGCCAGTAGCATGGAAACTGCTCTCCTGAACACCTGTGAAGATCTGATCTCTAACCTTGATTTCAGCATTCCTTCTGTCCTCATCCTCCTTGAACTTTCCTCTGCTTTCAACACGGTCAACCACGCCATCCTGATCAATTGACTCTGTGAGAACCTGCAAATTAACAAGGGGGGTCCTGGGAGTCCCTCTGCCAGACATTAGTCCTGGTTACGAGAGACTTACCCAGAGTCTTTAGCTCACTATCTTTCACAGAGAAGAAATATCCCAAACATATCAGTCTTTGTCCTGCCCTGGGGCAGTCCAGCACCGAAATGCAAGGCAATTCTCCTCTGAACAAGAGTACCAACAGAAACCCCAGACACGTGTTTCGGTCTGGTTGGACCTCATCAGTAGGGTGGATCTGTGCCTCTCTAAGAATAGTGAGCAAGGGGTCCACGTCTGGATTCCCCTAGTAACTTAGGGTGAGACCCAAAGTTACTTAAATATGCAAATTAACAAGGGGGGTCCTGGGAGTCCCTCTGCCAGACATTAGTCCTGGTTACGAGAGACTTACCCAGAGTCTTTAGCTCACTATCTTTCACAGAGAAGAAATATCCCAAACATATCAGTCTTTGTCCTGCCCTGGGGCAGTCCAGCACCGAAATGCAAGGCAATTCTCCTCTGAACAAGAATACCAACAGAAACCCCAGACACGTGTTTCGGTCTGGTTGGACCTCATCAGTAGGGTGGATCTGTGCCTCTCTAAGAATAGTGAGCAAGGGGTCCACGTCTGGATTCCCCTAGTAACTTAGGGTGAGACCCAAAGTTACTTAAATATGCAAATTAACAAGGGGGGTCCTGGGTGTCCCTCTGCCAGACATTAGTCCTGGTTACGAGAGACTTGCCCAGAGTCTTTAGCTCACTATCTTTCACAGAGAAGAAATATCCCAAACATATCAGTCTTTGTCCTGCCCTGGGGCAGTCCAGCACCGAAATGCAAGGCAATTCTCCTCTGAACAAGAGTACCAACAGAAACCCCAGACACGTGTTTCGGTCTGGTTGGACCCCATCAGTAGGGTGGATCTGTGCCTCTCTAAGAATAGTGAGCAAGGGGTCCACGTCTGGATTCCCCTAGTAACTTAGGGTGAGACCCAAAGTTACTTAAATATGCAAATTAACAAGGGGGGTCCTGGGAGTCCCTCTGCCAGACATTAGTCCTGGTTACGAGAGACTTACCCAGAGTCTTTAGCTCACTATCTTTCACAGAGAAGAAATATCCCAAACATATCAGTCTTTGTCCTGCCCTGGGGCAGTCCAGCACCGAAATGCAAGGCAATTCTCCTCTGAACAAGAGTACCAACAGAAACCCCAGACACGTGTTTCAGTCTGGTTGGACCTCATCAGTAGGGTGGATCTGTGCCTCTCTAAGAATAGTGAGCACCTGGGCATCATGGATCAGGCACTGTAGTGGCTGACCTCCTTCCCCTTCGACCACCCCTCCCAGGTCCAATTTGGTCCCTTTCACTGTGCCACTTCTCTACCTGTGGCGTTCCACAGGGCTCTATCCTCTCAACCTTGTTTTTCAACCTCTACTTGGCCCCTTTGGCCCACCTGATCTCTACCGTCTTCTCTAACGTTCAGAGTTATGCGGATGACACTCAGCTTTCCTTCAGGCTGCCCTCAGCCTACTCTCCTCTCTCGCTCATTCCTGGTGTCATCTTCAACTCCACTCTCTCTTTCTCTCTTCACATCTCGGATGTCGCCAAGAAGTCCCACTACCAGCTGCACCTCCTCAAAAGGACTCTTCCCTTTCTCACTTTCCCCCAGAAGCTCACTGTCTGCAGAGCCCTGGTTCTCTCTAGGCTGGACTACTGCAACAGCCACTTTCTCAATCTGCCTTTCTCTACTCTCCGTCCTCTGCAACTAATCCAGATCAGGACTGCAAGACTTATTATTGGCCTCAAGCCCACAACGCTAGCTCTCCAGCCATGAAATCTCTCCACTGGCTCCTGTTGGCTGCAAGGATCAACAAGGCTTTCTGTGGCTGGGATTACGCACTACATCGAATGCTCTCTTCCAAAGTACCTTCATTCTCAAGCCCTAAGGGTTAGATGCTTCTCCAGGCAGAGAGGGGCGGGTGGAGATCTCTCTCCTCTGCAGGCGCCTCCCTCTGGAATGGCCTCCCTGCCCCTCCCAAACTTGATCCGGACCACCTGAAGTTCCGGAAGCAGTTCAAAACGTTCCTCTTCTCCTCTGCTTTCTCTCTCCCCCTCCCCTGCTAACCTACCTGCCTGCTCTACCAACTGGTTGCTTGACTACCCTCAGTCTCACTGATTCCAGGCTCTTTCTTAATCAGTCACCCTTGCCCTGCTCTGGGCCTACCACTCAGTTAGGGGCTGTAACTGTAAATCTACAGTCCCTTGTTCTCCTTGCACTACCCAGAGCCGTGCTGCCCTGGCTGCACTTACTCAGAGCATTGCTGCCCTGTTTACCCTCCCCTCTCCCTTGCACTCTCCCACCCCCTCCCTTTTCCCTTGCACTTCTCGTTCTCACACTTGCACGATCTGAATGACACGAGGCTTAGTAAGATAATTTGTCATGTCCTCCCTGTTTTCCTTCCCTTGTCGTGTCGCGCCTAAAAACACTTGTGTACAGGCGCATTATATATGACTTATCATATCATGTAATTTTATCACAGATGCCGAGAAAGATATACAGTGCTGCAGTAAGAAACGGCTAGACTGGCAGAACCCAAATGCCAGTCTAGCCAGGTAGTTACACTTAGAAGGACTTCTTTATCAGAAATGCCTAGTCAAAAGTCATACCAAACTGAGGAATGACTAGACTGGCTGCACCAAATTGCCTCTCTAGCCACTATTACCACATATCATGCCTGCTTAGAATGGACGTGGACGACCATTATGATGTATTGCACAATCCCACCCCCCACACATCGCCTCTCCCTCCCATCCTATACCCCAACTCCAAAATCAGCTCATTGGCTCAGAATTACCTCCATGTCCCTCTTCCTTGTCCCAGTGCTTACGTATGAGGCGCCTTGCCTCATGCGTAAGTACTGGTATGAGGAAGAGTGGGACTAGGAGTAATGAAGATTACATGTAGCTAAGGCATGCATTACCTTCATGTACCTCTACCTCATCCCAGTACTTGTGTATGAGGCATGCTGCCTCATACACAAGTACTGCCTCATAGTCAAGTACTGGGATGAGGAAGAAAAGGGCTAGGAGTAATGAAGATTACCAATAAGTAATCAAGGCATTAAACACAAGTAGTGGTGCAACACCATTGAGCTGACTGGGCTTCAGCACTCCCACCTCGCCCCCACCACTGAAATTGTGATCTATGTTGTCTTGACCTGGCTGACCTACAGAGCAGTTGCCGGACAGAAAACGACACAGATGTTAAACGGCACCTGGGTTTCACTGTTAACAAGAGCCCGGCCCAGCAATTACTAATGTACAGCATTTCACTGTTAGTACCTGCATTCAAATGTCAAATTATTTTAGGCAATTGAAATTGTGATGTGGGTTTAGTACTTGCATGCCATGGGAGTGATTGGAAGGGTAGAGAGGGAACAGGAGACCAGTCATTCTCACAGCAGTCCATAAATGGGTGCTTTCAGACTTAAAGGAGAGAGTTAACTGCTTGTATCATTGACGCGGCACTAGAATAGTCTCATTAAAATGTGTAAAGCAGTTAGATGCCCCCATACAAATAAGTTTGCGCCTCCCCACCACACGTGAAGTTAGCGCCTCTTCCAACATTTGAAGGGTTAGCCCCCTGAAATGTAGGTTTTGTTGCGCCCCTGAACACAAGCACACACACCATATATACACAAACACACCCAGTCATCCATATATTTGAGTGTGCAACCTTTCACCATACAGGCACACACACTGAGGCACCCACCCATATATTTAGTGTGCACCCTTTCACCATACAGGCACACCCAGGAAGCCACCCATATATTTAAGTGTGCATCCTTTGACCATACACACACACCCAGCCACCCATGCATTTGTGTGCACCCTTTCACCATACGCTCACACAGACAGTCACCTATACATTAAAGTGTGCACCCTTTCACCACACAGGCACACCGAGTCAGCCAACCGTACATTTAAGTGTGTACCCTTTCACCATACATGCACACACGCATACCCAGCCACCCATACATTTGTGTGCGCTCTTTCGCCATACACTCACACACGCACACTTCATGGGCTTGAAGGGAGCCGTAATAATTCAAAAATAAATTGTTTCCTTTTGAAGTCACTCTGACTTCATAAAGAAATTATTTCCATTAAGGACTGAACCATAACGGAAATAATTTCTTTATAAAAGCAGAATGACTTCAAAAATAAACTATTTATTTTTGAAGTCATAGGGCTTCCCCCACCCCATCACATGGAGGCCTCCAGCCTAGGGCCTTCATATCAAGGGGTGGGGATAGTGACGTACTTCAAAAAGAAAGTTTATTTTTGTATTCACTCTGCCATCCTAAAGAAATAATTTCTGTTACAGAAATAATTTCTTTATAAATACAGAGTGAATTCAAAAAGAAACAATAAAAAAATTTTAAAAAATGTTTTTTTTTTCCTTTTTTATTTTACTCCAAGTGGGGCCCCCTCCCAGGACATGTGGTTGCGGGGCCCCCCTCACCGTAGGGGCTGCGGAGGCCCCTGTTATGCCAGTGCTCCCCCTACACCTTCAACTGAAGCCAGAAACCTTGGAGTCATCTTCGACTCCTCTTTCTCCTTCCTCCCTCACATTCAGGACATTGCCAAGAAGTCCATCTATCAGCTCTTCCTTCTCAAAGGAATTCTACCTTTTCTCACTTTCCGTCAGAGGCTCAATGTGACTCAAGCCCTGGTTCTCTCTAGACTTGACTACTGTATCAGTCTCCTCCTGAATCTGCCTTCTTCTACTCTGCGACCCCTTCAGTTTATCCAGAATAGGGCGGCGAGGCCTTAAACCCAGGGATTGCATCTCTCCTGCACTAAAAAGTCTTCACTGGCTGCCGGTTGCTGCACAGATTAATTTCAAATCCCTCTGCATCATCCACAAGGCTGTCTGGGCCAGAGGACCACACTATCTTCAACTTTATGTCACTACATATTCTCCCTTTATACCACTTTGCTCCTCTGGCACCAACTCCTTGGGCCTCATTACAACGTAGGCGATAGGGGGTTAATGGCGCGGTAGAGCTGCCGGAGCCGTTAACCCCCTACTGCCTCATTACGAGGTCCGCTTGCGGGACCCGCTAAGGGCGCCCTTAGCGGGTCCCGCAAGCAGACCAGGATGCTAACAATGGCCCGTCATTAATGGGCCCGTTGTTAGCATCCTCCCCATTCCCATTGAGCCCTATGGAGGCTCAAATGGGAATGGGGATGTGCCGGGTCCAGGTTCCTTGAATGGGGAAATACTGGGCCCTCCAAGGTCGGAATGGCCCGTTATTTCCCCATTCAGGGAACCCGGACCCAGTACCCGGTATGGGGGTAGCCATGCCGCTAAAAGCAGCATGGCTACCTCCATACTTGTAATGAGGCCCCTTGTGTGTAAAGCGTTTTGCTAAACAGAGGGCAGGGGGTCGCTCTCTTTCCTCTGCGGGCTCCCTCCTTTAGAATAGCCTCCCCCTCTCTCTGCGCCTTGAACAGGATCTTCTCAAATTCTGGAAGCTCCTTAATACTTTCCTCTTTTCCTCCTCCTTTCCTCCTTCTCTCCTCCTCCTTTCCTCTTTCTGTCCTCTGCTAATCTCACAGTTGCTGTATTGGTGACATTGGCCCTTGTCCACCTCCGGGGCCTTGACCTCCCACACCAAATATCCCCAGCTCCTGTCTATCCACAGCACTTTGCATCTGCACACCCTCCGCCCTGGAGACTCGCACTTACACCTCCTGTGGCCCAGGCCGTGTAGCACTCAACATTCCTAGCACTTCGTCCATGTCTCAGCCTCGAGCTCGGACGTCCCAGTACTTACCCCTTCTTCCTTCTTCCTTTCCGCACTTGCACATTCTGAATACTAACAAGGCATAGTAAGTTCGTCTCTACCCCTCATCCCCCTTATCTCTTAATATTGTGTTGTAATTGTATTTCCAACCCTCCCTCCCTGCCCTGTGGGCACTTCCAAACAGTATATTCTTATTGTATAAGCGCCTAACAAGCAACCAATAAATAAATAAAATAAATAAATACTTGTAAGCAAGCTTCTGTGTGATAGGCATTTCTCAATCTCATATTCTTTTCTGTCATTTCTTTGTGCCAGTGGCTGAGCAATTGTCTTTGGAATGCCTCGAGCCAAGGTCCTTTGTTGCTACTGAGCTTTATGTGCCTAGTTTTCTGTGATTCAAGCTGCTGTTGCTGCACATCTCTTTAATTGCATTATGTTTACTTACCTCTGCTAGGCATGCCAACATATTATATCCAGCTAACGACGTGTCTCTATAAGGAAGTGTGGGTAGGGTTGGTAAGTGAGGGTGAGAAGGATAGGATATATGTTTTTCTCATCTGGTGATACGTGCAGAACCGGGAGCAACTGGCTTCTGTGCGTGTGAGCTTTCTGGATGTGCTATATTTTGTGCACTGGGCTTGCAGTGTTTGAGTTTTTGTTTTCTGAGGTGATTGGATTTATAGGTTGATTAGAGTGATGTGTGGTTTGCATGTCTTGGTGGGTTCATTTACTAGCCCTATGGCGTGTGTTGTAGGTGAGGAGCGTGGATTGTGTGGAAGACAAGAAGTGGTTAGTGGGTTTGGGTGAACTCTGGGTATTTGTAGTTATGTTATTGTTCTCCATTCTCAATGTATCCCTTGTTCTCCTCGTTTGAAGTTTATGGTTTTTAAAAGCAGTTATTGTATGTGTTGGGCGGTCCGTTAAAGGGGTGGTTGTTAAATGGTTGGTCAGTGTCTGTCTGAGCAAGTTGAACAGCCAGATTTGTAGATGTTTCCTAAAACTGTGGTCTTCCGTCGTTCTTATGTCGTTAGAGAGTGCCATAGTTTGGCTGTCAGATAGGAAAAGGCAGTTCCTCTGAATGTTCTCTTCTTGATGTGTCTTGTTTTTATTTGGAGGTCGGTGCTGGATCTGAAGTCTCTTCTCACCTGGTATTGGGTGTTTGGTTGATTCTCGGTTTTATTATGTAAATGCACAATATGCAGGTCTTCCTAAGCATCTTCTGCAAAGACTTCAGCTTGCACAAAATGTGGCTATTTACCTCATCTTTCATCTCCCTAAATTCACTCCTTTCTCTGACTTCAGACGTGCTTTGCATTGCCTTCCTATCTGTCATTGCATCACCTTTAAGATACTCTTGGCCTCATCACGAGTACCACCGGGGCTATTAACCCTACCACTAAGTCCCCCGGTGCTATTAATGCCTGATCACGGGTTTGGCGGAATGATAAGTCCTCATTCTCCATTGTGCGCAATGGGGACTGTTGGTATTACCGCTGGCGGTAATAGCACTGAAAATTGGTGAAATCACTGCGGATTTGCCCCCAGCTCATAGCTGGGGGTAAATCCGCCACCCCTGTGATTTGCCGGACCCTTAAATGCGGCAGTAATAGTGCTACCGCCAGATTTAAGGGTTACCAATAAACTTTTGATGAGGAAGTCTGTCTTTTCTACGGGTGCATGCATGGGGTGGCACCTCAATATCTTGCTTAGAGAATTCAGATCTACCAACCCTCGCATCCACTCAGATCAGCTCAATTTCATCTTGTAATCATTCCTCCTTCTAACCAGAGGAAATTGGTGTTTCTCTGTGATTGGACACTGCAAGCTCCCGATTCAAATCCAGACCTTCGGCTTCATTATGAGCCCAGCGGTAACCCTGCTGGTGCTACCGGCGGATAGCTGCCGGACTCGTAATGATTTACCATTGCCTGACTTCCCGGTGCCACCGGCTCATTACGAGTCCGACGGCCGGAAAATCAGGCGGCGGTAAAAATGTAAGTCCCCATTCCCATAGAGTCCGCTAGGACTCTATGGAAGTGGGGACACAGAAGCACCAGCACCGTTGCTTTCGTCAACAGTCTGCCTAGCGTGGCCGCTGCGCCTGGCAGGGTCAGACCTATTGGGCACAGGGGCCACGGCAGGCAGACTCATAGTTTGCTCGTCCAGAAACAAGGGTGCCGGTGAGCTTAGCGGCACCCTTATTTCTGGACCGGCAAACTTATAATGAGGCCCCTTGAGTTATATAAAATATAAAATATTCCTTTTCTCCTAACTTGTCCTCTGTTTATTCAGACTCATTATTCCAACTCTCTGGTTCCAATCAACTATTGGTTGTCATCTGCGGCCAGATGTAGCGAACCCTGGCCGGTACCCTACTGGGTTCTGTGCCATATACATTTAATGAAATGAAATCAAATCAAATCAATCAGTCAATCAAACCAGCTCACTCTGGCTCAAACTCAGACTTCCCAAAAAAGTGCCTTTTTATACTCCAGAAGGCTGTCTCGCTGACATGATTAACTGATAGGTTTCAGCGGAGGCTCTGAATCATGCCAATGTTGGGATTGGCTGTCATGTGCTTGCACATTGAAACTCACAATTGGATTCCATATGTGAGCATCTGGCAATGTGGGCCTAAAACCTGCAGTTTCAAAGCAGGTCCACTATCCTGATTTCACTTGTTCGCTATTTCTGCTTCTGTTTCCGTTGTTGATGTACATCGTTCTCCCCCCAAGAAGTGTCTACAGGTCTGCACTCACTCCCAGCTTGCAAATTCCAGTAAAGAGCTAGAGCATGTATGAGGAGAGTTTCTGTTCAAACTAGGGCCCATTTTTATGTTGTTGAGTTTGTGAGGTCAGTCGTAGGTGACCCCATGAACAAACAAAGGCTGGCATCCGTAGTCACAAACAAAACACTTCTTTCATTTTCAGAGTCAGCCACCCTGGTTTGTAATATAACAACATGTATTCCCATGGACCTTAATGCAGCAAAATCAGTACTACTTTTCCTTCCACTAGTGATGCCACCCTCCTTGTCAACATCATGGGAGTTTCTATGAACAAGCCAAGGTTTCCCATTGCTAAATGTTTGAACTTACTCTGGGGCCTTTTTCATTTAGAATGTTGTGGTCCCATCCCTATGGCTCCACCAGTCCCACCCTCTAGCTTCAAACATGAGACCTCATCACGTATCACATGTAACACTGTTAAGTATATCAGCAAAACTGGCAGCATAATATACAGCGTGTTTGCAGAATAGTACTCAATCATTTGTTTCAGTTTCGACTGGAACTTGCCATAGTCTTGAGGTAAACAGTACATTAGGCACCTTCACATATGTTAAAACATATAATACCATATTTCCATAAAGGAGGATGATTAAAGAGTTTAAAACCAGAATGTATATTCAAAACGACATATGTCATGTCATGAAGAGCTCAATGAGGGGAATGGAATCTAACTTTTATTAATGAACAACTGACTTTATTACTTGTATTCATATATCAACACATTGACTAAGACTTTGTCTGCTTGGTGACACCCAGACAAAGGGCTTAGTTTATGAGGATACTTTACAAATTTGTAAAGATATATATGTAATATAGTTCATCCTGTCAACAGGATCTTTGTATACAGAGTTCCATGTAGAATGTTATTCCTTAATGCATAAGAATATTAAGAGGGATGGAATGTTGAAAGGGAAAGGCAGTTGGAGATTGGAAGCTGAGAAGGGAGGATGTGTTGCAGCTCTATCCTGTGATCTTGAATAAAGGAAGACTCTCAACTAGATTGGTGTCAGACCTTTATTATAGTGGCGAAGAAATGCCTGGCTTACTGCGACAGCTGCAGCAGATTTGGCGCGGGATATGAACCCTGTGTGCCTGAGTTGCATCCTCAGGCATGGACGCCTATTTAGACAATTTCATTATATCATAGTGGTGCAAAGACGCACTACCTTGGCCCGTGGAGCTCGGAGCAACAGGCCAATCGCCGATTGGATGTCTAGGTGGACAGTTTCATTTAGAGGACAGCTCTGTTTGACTTTCTCATTGTAGTAGAGTGGGTGCGAGTCACAACCCATGGAGCGATGGCTGCATCATTGAACGTATGGTATTAGAATGGACAGTGCTCGCAGTGAGAACGGCTTAGTTGTTTTTTTTCTTTTGTTTAGGACTGGAAAACAGAGAATCTGCACATTGAAACAGGGCTCATGCTCACCGCCCGCATTTGAGCTCCTTCACAACAGGAATGCCATGAATCGTTGGTGACACTGGCCACTCATGAGTGTCTTATCTCCAGGTTGCTCAGCAACAGGAAAACCGAGGAGTGCTCATGTAGTGCACGTGTCTCGGACCAGTGGTGATCAGAGGTTTCAAGGCTGTTTAAGAACATGGGTGCTGCAGAGATGGACATTGCTTGTAAGTGTCCAGTGGACTGATGACATAGTGAAAGGACCATAAGGAAGACAGAGGGTTGAATATTTTTTTTCATCCCTTTCTTCTGGTTGATCAGTACTGCCACTAACCATTACTATTGACAATGGCGAATATTGCAGGGCCGCATTGTTTTTTCCCCAGCCTGGTGAACCGAATGGAAGGTGGAAAGACTGAAAGGAGGATTTTTTTCAAAACTGTTTGGGCTGTGTATGGCTGTGTATGGTCCTAATTATTCTATAGAGAGGAAAGACACACTTCTATATCATTATTTGTGGCATGCCAGGCAGGAAATACACAAGAGGATGCCTGACCCAGTGCAGCCACCTGATGAAGTGGTGTTGACTATGTTTGAAGCTAGCATTGTCAAATTAGACAAGCATTCTGAGGTAAAAGAGAACACAATACTAGCAAGGTATCATTTTGACACTAGAGAGCAAAAAGGAGGAGAGACTATTGAGGAGTTTGTAACTGTTTTAAGAGGTCTTGCAATCAAATATCAATTTTGACACTGTCACGAAGGTCTGCTTGTTTGTTTGTTTGTTTATTATTTGTAATGCGCCGGCATACCCTGGGGTAACAGGGCGCAACAGATACAAGGATATGCGAAGCTTGGTTAGGACAACAAAAATATGTACATACACACAGTCAAGGTAAAATCATCTTCGAGATGATCTCATGATTAAATGTGCTAATGATCCACTGCGTTATGAATTGGGGAAAGAGAAGGATCCAAACTTGGACCGGGACATAGAAATTGCCAAGAAGGTTGAACATGCACATTATGTATTAAGGAACTTAATAAGGAAGACGATAAAAGTTCAGGAGAAAGCAATGCGTTACATAAAGGAAGGAGTTTGTGGAATCAGACTCAAGGGTTCAAGAAGGATGGTGACTGGAGGATTAAAGCTAGAGGCAAAGCGAAGGGTCTAGGTTCCAGGAAGGAGGGATTTAGTGATCGTCAAGGACACAAACAATATGACGGTCAGTCCAGGAAATGTTATAGATGGTAGTATGCAACATCTTGCCATGGATGAAAAGTGCACTGCAGTATATGTTGAGTGCAAATTGTGTGGTAGGAGAGGGCATTTGGCCAAGTGCTGCAGATTAACCTCAGATTGAGGTAGAAGAATACATGAGAATAATTGTGATGAGGAAGATGGGGAACCTGGCATGCATGAAAGATTAGAAATCATACAAGTAGTGAATGCAGTCACGGGGGTCAGAATAAAGAAACCCAGATCAATAGTTAAGGTGAATGGTGTTGAGATTTGAATGTTAATTGACTGTAGAGCAGATTACACACATATTGGGAAAGATATGTGGGAATCCAAGTTAGGGTGCTGTGTTTTGCAAGAGGTTAACAACAAGGCGAATGCTTATGGAGAAAAATACATAGAAATAATGGGTGAAAAGCATGCTAAACTTTGATGGAAAAAGCACAATGAGTAGGATATTTTTGAGGAGTGGTGGGGGCAATTTACTGTCTTGGGGTTGTAAAGCTGAATTGGGAATTAAGTTAGATCCTAATGCGAAATAACAAGTGTACACGGGGTGTGAAAAGGAGATTGCAACAGTGCGAAGTGTTGGAGAACGGGAATCACAGAAGTGGGCATTAAAGGCAAGAGAGAACACGTTTAGAGAGGTGGCAGTGCATAATTGGGTACCAATTGTGTTTGAAGATAAGGTAAGATGTCTTGAAGGGTTTATTCACAAAATCAAATCAAAGACAGGAGCAATTCCTGTGGTGGCCAAGTTGAGAACAGTTCCATTGGCACTCAAAAGTAAGTAGAAAAATAATTAAATAGGATTGTGAGTGAAGGTGTGATAAAACAGACAGATGTGTCAGCAGTCTCATTGGTGTGGTGAGAAAAACCAACGGGCAGTAAACATTTTCATAAATCTCAGAGAAGTTAACCAGAATGTTTTTGCAGAGAGGTTTCCCCTTCTAAAGATTGTCTGGAGCCAAATTGGTTTCTCTTCTTGATCGTAGGTCAGCATATCATCAAATCAGGCTTCATCCTGAGTGATGTGACAACATTTATAACTCACAAAGGGATGTTCAAATGTGTATGGATGACTTTTGGCCTGATATCAGCAGCAAGTGTTTTTCAGAAAGTCATGCTTAGCATTCTTGGAAGAATTAAAGGTGTCAAGTATTATCAAGATAATCTGTTAATTTGGGGATGTCAAGAGGTTGAGCATGATCTTCAGTTAAGGGAGGTATTAGAGAAGTTAAGAGAGTCTGGGCTCATTTTGACAATGGAGAAGTGTAAGTTTCGTAAGTCAGAAGTTGATTATTTGGGATATAATTTATCTGCGGAGGGAATAAACAGTCAATGCCATAACTGAAATGGTCACTCCCAGCAACAAGATGGACGTATCGTATTTGCTTGGATTGATAGAATATAATGCCAAATTCGTCAGGGGTTTGTCAAGCAAAACTAGCGATTTGTGGAAACTTACCAGAAAAGGGGTAAGATTTATGTGGTCTAAGGAGTGACATTATGAATTAAAGGGAGTGAAAGGGGATATCATAAAAGTGCCCATTTTGAGAGGTTTCAAGGATTAGCTAAAGACCATTGTATACACTGATGCTTGTGATTTTGGGTTGTGAAACAGTTTGATGCATGAAGATGGTGGGAGAAAAAATAGCATAGCGTTTGCATCCATGGTGTTCAAATAAGTAGAGTCTCGCTACTCTGTAATTGAACAGGAGGCATTGGCAGTTGCTTGGCCTACCATGAAATTTAAGGTTCATCTGTATGTTAGGTCTTTTGTTTTGAGGACTGATCATAAGCCGTTAGTTGTGATTTTCAACAAAAGAGGTCTGGATCGGGTATCCAGGGGAATTGCCAAGTTGCTGACGAAATTGCAAGGTTTGGATTTTGTAGTTGAACATGTGTCAGGAAAAGATAATTCAGTGATGGATGTGTTATCTAGGAATCCATTTATGGATGTTGATGACGGTGGAAAGGTGAGTCCAGAAGACATTAAGGATATATTTTCAGTTGAGGAGTGTTTTAAGGAAAAAGAATGGCTTAAAGCGTGTGGCGAGGATGAAGTATATCAAGAGGTAAAGAGGCAGGTGAAAGATAGATGGAGTGAAAATGGTGAGGAAGGAGAACAGGGAAATCATGACATTAAGAAATGTAAGACAGTGAAGAATGAGTTGAGTGTTCAAGGAGAGTATGTTTGCAGGAGACGAAGATTATTAGTACCAGATGGAATGAGAGATGTGGTGGTGAAGTTAGGTCATGAATGACGTGGGAATTTCCAGGACAAAGGCTCTCGTTACAAGTTGGTCGGTACATGGTAAATGTGCTGGTAATACCATTTATCAGTGTGTTTACTTGTCCTGCAAAGTATGAGTTTGCCAGAACACAGTTGCTGGATTTACCAGCGCCAATATCACCTCATCTGGAATTACCAGCGCTGGTAATGCCAGCAACAGAAATACTGGCAACACCGGAAACCTGCACCAGCAATACCGGCACAAAGGTATCACTTGGCATATCACAAGATCGATTTGCCAGTAATACCGGCAGATTGTTGCAAGTAATTCGAAAACCAAGGCAGAGATAACATCTCAGAACAGCCAGTAAATTGTCACAGGTGAAGAAAATAAGCCCACAGGTGTGCCCAATCCACCCAGAGTACAAAAGGGCCACGCTTACCCCCAAAACACTTCCCAACCCAACCATGCTGCCACTCATTGCTGCAAACATGGAGCTGGAAGCGCTACATGCCAATTTACAGCTGCAGGGGCTGGAGTACCAGCAGAGGCAACAGTAGGCCAGGAAGAGAATGAGGGAGGCGGATGATGATGATGATGGGGTTGCAGGTCGAGAGACAGAGGCCTGCAATGATCCCTCGTACAAAGGCCACACCCTTGACCCTCACTGACAGGCAGATACTAACCCTGTACCACCTAAACAGAGAGACCATACTTGACCTCCTGACCCACATCCTGGAGGACATTGAGAGCAGGATTGGCATCAGGTCAGCCATACCATTGCTGCTAAAGCTGGTCTCGGTCCTTCACTTCCTGGCCAGTGGAACATTCCAGCACTGTGTGAGCCAGCTGCACAGCATTTCGCAGCCTGCCTTCGCCAGAGTGCTGGTGCAGGTGCTGGAGGCCCTCCTGCACCATGTGGGCCAGCACATCGACCTCCCCACCATCCAGGCGCAGTTCAACGCCACCAAGGCCCATTTCAATGCAATTGCAGGTATGTCCAATGTGGTGGCAGCATTGGATTGCACACATTTTGAGCTGATGGCCCCCCATGCCTCAGAGGCGGTCTACAGAAATGGGAAGTTGTTCCATTCCTTGAATGTCCAGGTCAAATGTGACGCTGACCTTACCATCACACAGTGCTGTGCCCGATTCCCAGGATCAACCCACTATGCAATGGTCCCTTCAGAATATCACGTTGCCGGCCTCTGGCTTACATGGAGCATCACAAAGGACCTGTATGTTGGGTGAGTACATGTACAATACCATCTACCTAGCAGCATGAGTGACAGGCAAGGGAGGGGGTGCAACAATGTCACAAAGGAATGTCCTGAGAGCACTGCGGATATGCAAGACTCACCAGCGCACCTCTCAATTCACAGGCCACAACACAGGAGTATCACATGACTTGAGTGTAATGGTGGGGGGGGGATCCCCAGCCCTCAGCGGAAAGGATCGGCCAGGATATCCCATGCCCAAAAATGGAAGAGTCAAAGTAAATGACAAAGGCCATATAAAACACGGACAGCAATGAACAAGAAAAATGTCACGCTCTCGTCTGTCTTGAGCTTGACTATGGTTTAAAAACACAAACTACGTCACAACTGACATTACATTACACTCTTTGTTACAAAAACCTACCGGAAGGTGGGATTATGGAGGAGAATCATCTATGTATACCATTTATAAGGGTTAGTCTTCTCATTGGTCATGCTCTATCTGATGGCTCCACATGAGACCACTTCTAAATTGATAACGGTAAATACATGTCATCTCTACACTACTTGATTGATGAGTGCAACAGTTGCAAGATAGTGTTATTCGAGTAATATGATTGGTTGGCAGTGGTTTTACCAACCTTGACTATTTGGCAGTTCATCGGCACATGAGCAACCATACTGGTAGCAGGAACAGCATCTAGGTGCTGCCTTTCTGAATTATAAAACACTATCTCTGATTTCCTATGCTACGAGCCAGGACTTTTAGATTTGAACTTGGCTGTGTCTTGTATCTATGTTCTGAGAATTTGAGGGGAGTGAAGGCGTTGGTCTATCTGAGTCTGGAGCTAATGAACAGCCCCTGTTCTTCAGCTACAAGTCACGTGTGAGGAGACCACATTTTGGATTATTCTGCTATTCTTTTGCTAGGATTTTAGCCTATTTTAGCGCAGGTTTATTTACCCTTTTTTTCTAAACAATTTTTATTGATTTTATTTCAACAACCAACACAAACCAAACTTACAGCGTTCATAACAATATTAACACACATCATTTTGTCTTGTCCACTGGGTTTCACCCCTCCCCACCCTCCCCTCAAGCCTACTTTCCTTCTTATTCCGTTTCTTGATCACGTGATGAGGTTTCTATGTCGATTACTCCTGGTGGGTCCTGGTCACTATCCCCTTCATTTGTAGGCCCAAATAACTCTGCAATTAGTTGTTTCCATCATCCCCCCCAGCATTGCTCACCTCTTGCCACACTGTTGTTTCCGCTTCTGCCCATTTTTGTAGATCCTTCAACCACATTTCTATTCTTGGTCTGTGACATGCTTTCCATGTCAGTGCAATTTTCCTCTTCGCTAGTACATACACCAGGTCTTTCAATTTGCTCACATGCTCTTGCTTACTTGGTATAGTGAACCCTCCTAGTAGGCATGCCCATGCTGTATCTATCTCTACTTTGATCCCTTTATCTTCCATCCTGTGTGCTGCTTCGCCCCAAAAACTTTCTATTTCTGGGCATGACCAGAACATGTGCACCATTCCATCATTTTCTTCGTTACATTTGGGACATGCTTGTCATCCTGCATTTTTGAATTTAGCTATCCTTTGTGGCGTCATATACGCCCTATGGGTGACATACAAATGTATCTGTTGTAGCCTAGCGTTCCTCGGCACTTTTTTGTGATACCGTTGGGCACGCTCCCACATCCCATCACTCATTGAGGTCCCCACTTCTTCTTCCCAATCTTGTCTCAGTTGTACCACTTCCTTTCCCACCTTGGTCATCACCAGCTCATATAGTCTAGATATTTCATGGCCCCCCTCTGCTATGTCATATATTGCATCTATGGCGATATCAGGTTCGCTCAATAGTTTGTCTTTCGACCACGTCTCCTTAATCCGCTGCACCACCCTATGATATGTAATATACTGCCCTGCGTGTAACCCTGCTTCTTTCACCATCCCCTCGAAATCCCTTATATTCCCTTCTTGCCATATGTCTCCCAGAGTCGCTATCCCCACAGACTGTCATGCCGTTTGCAAGGAGATTCCCTTGGAGTCTGAGAAACCGATGGCAACTCCGCCGCCATTGATCGTTCCATATTTTTTCCCCCTTTTCCTGTTGCTACGCTCTAGTCTTTTTCCGACCTCTTCCTGGTTTTGCTCTTAACCACGCCTCTTTGTTTTGCCCGGCGCTTTGCAACTGAAGCTTTCACGCTCCGTTTCGCTAGCGCTCTCTCCAGTTCCTTGTCTGCTTCCTGACCGGTGTTTTTTGCCGGTTATCGTCCCTTCCTACCCTCCTTTGTTGCCTTGCTCCTCCCCGGTACTCTGCCCTCCTTTTCTATATTTTGCTATCCTTCCCCCGTACTTACCTGTTTTCCTTTCCTTTTTCCCTTCCAACTAGCCAACCCGCGGTCTCTATTATCTCTCGAATCCGGATCTCCTCTGGAAGAAACAGCTTGTCTGGGTTACCTGGCTCCTCATCAGGATCGAGATTCAAGAGAGGTTTTTTTAAGCTAACGCTTTTTTCCTCTCCTACGGCTCCTGCGGAAAGGGGGTCCCTTGCTTCCCTGGTTTACTAGTGGGAACAGGGTGGCTTCTAACCGCGGAAGACCATATCTCTTCTCAAAAAAGAAATCAACAAGAAAAAAGGGGCGAAGACGCGAGGAGTCAACTGAAGAATCAGGTGAGGAGGAGTGGGTTCTGCATAACGACGATTTTGGTTCCGAAGAATCAAGAGATCGGCCTGACATTCATGATACAGACTCCCACTGCCTCCTGATCATTGATCTAAGTTGTGTTTCTTTTCCCGCCAAGGCAACCAATGGAACCTGTAGGGAGCATGGGTAAGTATCCTCCATCATTTTGCAAGCTCTTCGCCATATCTCCCACCCAAGTACTATCATCCTCAGGCGCCCCTCCATGTCTACTTTGGGTAACCACATCATCTCTTTAAGGAAGAATGGGGCACAATCTTGTTGGAAAAACCTGGTCTCCGAGATCGGCACATCAGAAAGCCATTTGGCTACGTACTGGAGTTGGCTTGCTCTATATGAGATCTCATAATTTGGTAGTTTGGTACCTCCCATCTCGTGTGAGTTTTGCAGTTTCCAGAGGGCCATCCTGTTCCTTGTCCCTTGCCAGAGGAATTCCCTGCATATACTGCTCAGCTTAACAAAGAATTGCTTACGTATCAAGTATGGGACATTGACAAAGTAATGTAACAGTCTCGGCAGGACCACCATTTTAAGCATCGCCCCTCTGCCCATCATCGCCAAGGGGAGCTTCACCCAAAATCTCATACTATTTTCTATGCTCCACACTGCCTTCTCAGTATTGCGCCGGTGCTCCTCTTCTACCGTATGATATATATCTATTCCCAGAAATCGAAACGTGTTCACTTCCCATGGTATCTGGAGGATTGGTAATTGCTCTAGTGGGATCCCTCTATACCTCCCCACTGGAAACACACAAGACTTCTTGGGGTTCACTGCTATGCCTGAGAGCCCTGCAAATCGGTCTATCACTTCCAGGACATACTGTAGATTTTCTTCCGGGTAGCGCAGATACAGCAACATGTCATCAGCGTGTAAGGAAATTAGATGCAACTCTCCTCTAATGACGATGCCCATTGTGTCATACTGCTGCCTCAAATATATCGCCAAAGGCTCTAAGGCCAGGATATACAGCGTGGGGGACCAAGGACAACCCTGTCTGGTGCCCTTGCCAATCTTCCACCTCTCTGATATAACTGACCCTGTTTTCACTCTGGCCAGCGGTTCACTATATAGCAATTTGGCCCATCTCAGATACCCCGGTCCTATTCCTTAATTTGTCAGGGCAGCAATCACCCATGGCCACCTCACCGAGTCAAAGGCTTTGATTGCATCCAGCGACACAATTGCCACTTAATTCGTCTCTTCGTTAGCATATTCAATAACTCGATGAAGTTGCCTAAGATTGTTGGATATGTTCCTATCGGGGACATAACCAGTTTGATCAGGATGGGATAATTTAGTAATGATTCTTCTCATTGTGTTTGCCAGGACAGCTGTCAATATTTTGCTGTCCTGATTCAGCATCGACAGGGGTCTATAGGATCCGCACTCATTACCAGGCTTAGTGGGTTTCGGAAGCGGTATAATTATCGCTTCTCTCAAGGATTCTGGCAGCTTCCCGACTTCGAATGATTCGTTGAGCATTTCCAGGAGTGGCGGGAGCACCTAATTTTTATACATCTTGTAAAATTCGCTGGGGAGTCCATCGGCCCCCGAGGTCTTACTAGTGGGTAGCTGCCTCACCACTTCTTCCAATTCCTCTAGGGTGATTGGCGCGTCAAGCTCCTCCCGTTCCTCAGCACTAATCTGCGGCCATCCTATATCCTCTAAAATTTAGCTTATTGCATTATTATCACTCTCCTCCACGTCCCCATAGAGGACATGGTAATAGTTTGCAATTTCTAGGTTCACATCCTCCTGGGTATCCGCTATACTTCAATTTTCTTTCACTATTGTCCTGATAACCGGTCTGGGAGTCTCATTTTTGTATAACCAAGCCAGAACTCTCCCCGGTTTATCTCCTCCAGCATGCTGTCTCTCTATGTATTTTTTATAGTTTAGATTGCACAGCCTTTCCCAATATCCCGCGCATTTCTGTTGTAACCTAAGTATTGCTTCATTATCATCTTTGGTGCCACCTCCCCTTCCTAACGCCTCTTCTAGCTCCCTTTCCGCTGCTTGTAAATCCGCTACGATCCCTCCTTGTAGCCCTCTGGACTTGGCTATTGCTATCCCTCTCATCACTACTTTGAAGGCTTCCCAGAGTACCCCCGCTGACTTCACACTACCTGTATTGATCTCGAAGTAGCTTATTATTTCCTCTCTCATGTCTTCTCTGAAGATGCTGTCCTTTAGTGCTTCCGCTCTGAGACGCCATGTCAGTATTTTCTCTTTCAGGGGATGATACTGCCATGTCAGTATAAGCGGCGAATAGTCCTACAGGACCCTCGCCTTATATTCTATATGTGCTATCTCTGTCGTCAGCGCATGCGTGACGAACACATAGTCTAATCTAGTATGTAGATTCTGGGGGGCTGAATAATGTGAATAGTGGCGATCTTGCGGATAGCACGCTCTCCATGCATCCTCCAGCCCGAAGTCTGTTATCAAGGACCTCAGTATCCTAGCTGCTGGGGTCGGTCTATCTATTTTGGAGTCTGATCTATCCATCCTTGGGTCTATTACGCAAAATAAATCTCCTCCCCAAATCACTGCCTCCCCCAGGCTTGTGCTGAGTTTACTATATAGGGTTCTGAAGTATGTCGCTGTATCTTGGTTCGGGGCGTAGGTGTTAATCACACATACCTCCTTGTTTTCCACCAATCCCTTTAATATTACCATCCTCCCATCTGCCTCTACCGAAGATTGCAATAGTTGAAACGGCACATGCGGTGCCACCTGGTGATTACCCCCCTAGCATACGCCAAGTATGTTGCCCCACCACAGTTCCTCTCCACTTCTTCCGGACCACCTCCAGTTTTTCTTTCGTCAGGTGCGTCTCTTGCAACAGGGCCATGTCTACTTTCTGCCTGCGCAAATACATCATAACCTTGTTTCTTTTTAAGTAGCTATTGAGCCCTCTCACATTCCAGGTGACTACTTTAAGGTCTCCCATAGCATATTTGGGTCTTTGCCTTCCTTCTCTGGGTACCCTCCAGTTTCATCAGATCTCAGATATTCCCCCATTTTATGTAGGCTTGTTCCCCAACACAAACGTCTCCCAACTGCTAACTCTTCCCCAACTTCCCGTCCTCTCCCACCCTCCACCCTTCCCAGCCCCATCACACTCCCCAATTTTTCCCCAACTTCCCCTTGCCCTCCCCTCCTCCCTTGCCCCTCCTTAACTAAAAACACGCCCCCCCCCAACTGTTGCCCAGCTCCATCCCTGGATCTCAGGCACTCCTGCATCTAGCCCTTTCTGGCAATAGCCTGTACTCGTAGATCAGCAGGGTAAAGTCGCCCTAATGGCTGTCTTACTACTATGTCACGGGGGGTAGGGTGCTTTCGTCCTGCTGCTCCTGTTCGTTTTCAATTCACCATACCAAATGCTACCCAGTTTACTTATGCGCTTTATACTCTATATTCTAGTCCAATAAGTACAACAAATGCAAGCGCATCACAATGGGTTTTCGGCATTAGCCGTCTGTACCCTTCTACTGTTATCTGCACCATAGTCTCTACTGGGATATCCTCCCATGTAACGTTTCATTATGCATAAAATATCCCCATCACTTATGGTGCTTCTCGTGGGCCTGTTCCTCCTCTCGTTCTGGGCAGCCCTGTAAGTCCAGCCATGCCGCCGCCTCCTCTGGGGTATCAAAGAAGAACACTTTGCTTTTATGCAGAACCTTTAACTTTGCAGGATACAGAAGCATATATTTGATTCCAGCCGTGCGTAGTAACCTCTTGATCGCCACGTAGTTGTACCGCTGTCTCTGCATAGCATTGTATAGTCCGGGTACGCCGTGACAGTCGCCGATGCTCTCTCTATCGTTCCACCTTTACGGAAGTACTCCAAGATCTTCTCCCTGTCTTTGTAGTTTAACATCTTTGGATTATTGCTCGTGGGGGGGCCCCGGGCCGTGGTTTCCTCATCAGGGCCCTATGTGCTCGCTCCACTGTAAATCCTTGTGAGAGTTTGTCGGCCCCTATTTCTTTCAGGATCATATTCTCCACATAGTCCGTGGGGTCCTGGCCTTCTTCCCCCTCTGGCAGCCCAACCACGCGGATGTTGTTCCATCTCGTCTTTCCTTCAGCTTCCTCCGCCCGGTTCTCAAGGTTAGCCACCTGCTGCATTAATATGTGGACCTCCTTTGCTTTACTGGTACTGGTTTCTGTGTTAGTTTTCACTGCACTTTCAAGACTACTCGTTCTGTCTGCCAGCGCTCTGACATCTTGTCACAGCAGGGTGACCTCTATTCCTACTGCATCTATTTTAGCCTCCAGGGAAGTTCGTAGGTCCACTATTGTTATTCCCCATGAAGTTTTCAATTCCGTTATAGCCGTTAGGATCAAGTGGCTTTCTGTTGCCGGAGCTTCTTCTACAGATGCAGATGTGGCACTTCTTGCCGATGCAGTAAGAGTCTGCTGCGTCTTAGCGAAGGCTTCTATCGTAGGCTGCTTGCTCTTAGCTTTAGCTCCTTTCGCCGACATCCTGCAATCCTGTCTATGTCTCTAGGCTTA
Organism: Ambystoma mexicanum; assembly: GCF_040938575.1. Taxonomy (NCBI): domain Eukaryota; kingdom Metazoa; phylum Chordata; class Amphibia; order Caudata; family Ambystomatidae; genus Ambystoma; species Ambystoma mexicanum. Next base: position 1,361,275,675 of record NC_090930.1, on the reverse strand, counting down.
GCGTAGTCTTAGCGTGCCAAGTCAGTCTCTTCGTTCTGTCGTGCCACCACGAGTACAGTCCAGGCCTGGGGGGCGACACCCTCAAAGGGCCGCAGTGTGTGTTCACATGCGGTAAGTTGTAGCTTCATGTGGATTGTATTCTGCCACGTCTACGACCGTTGCTCCCTCTCTGGCATCCAATGTCCTTGTTCTTTGGGCTCTATGGTAAGGTGTGGTTTGTGCAGGGCACTTCTCCGTCAGTCACAGTGGCCAATCTCCTGCACTTCTGTTCCCTGGAGCAATAGGTGTGCTCCTTCCCCTCTCCCCCTACTTTTCCTCTCTGCTCCTCGGGATCATGTGTTACCTGGTGCCCCGCAGTCTCATCAGCAAGGGTCCTCCTACAATATCAGCATTCCCTTTACCAGTACCTTGCTCTACGTATGCAGTAGTCCTGCGTTTGCTCAGAACGAGCTAGATATTGCTCTTTCCAGAGGCTAGCTTCCCTATGTTTACATGGCCCGTAGTTCCTACATGACAGGCTTCAGTATGTGGGCCTCATTTCCTTCGTAAGATGCCCAAAGCTAATTTAACTGCCTGGGCATGTGTCCCCAAGCAGATCAGGGAGGCACTCCCCTCTGTCCACCTCGATAGGCTGCTGGTGACATGCACCCGTGCCACTTAGGCACCAGTATGGCACTTGTCTCCTGTGTGGCAGTGGTACCTCCAATATAGTTGCAAGGGAGCTGTATATGTCATCCCATGTCAGTTCCCATATGCAGACTACAGCAGAGATGCGTCTCGCAATCCGCGCTGGCTCTCCATTCCCAGCGCGGCTCTTTCACCGCCCTCGGGTCATGGAAACAATGTTTCCGTTTTGTTGGCACAGACTCGGTGTTGTCTGTGCAGCAGCCGCACTCTGTGATGTGATCCGCGCTGGCCTGTTCGCACAGCGCAGATCCCCCACCAACCTTTACAGTGATTACAATGTTGCAGCGCTGCGGTACCAGCGCGCTGCTACTGTTGTTGCCGGCAGGTGCCTCCCGCTCCTTTCAGGCGCTCCGCCGTCATCTGCTAGGGCTCGCCGAATGCAGCCAGCAAGTCCCCGCTGCAGAGCGCTCCGTTGCCCCAAATCCTGGAATGGGCCGGGCTGAGCATTAACCCATCCACTCCTTCACAGACCAGCAAACCAGGCTTAGTGCAGTCTCCAGACGCCGGTCCTCCTCTCCAGCCTCCGCTGCCCGGGTATATTTTGTTTACTGCGAGATCGCGGGCTCATTCTCTTTGTTGTCCGCCATTTTGTTATGCATCATTTCGGTGCGGCTGCAAACTAAAAATCCTCTTTTCTGCTTGTTCCTTCATCCGATCGATTTGCCTTTTTCAGTGAGTGCAGAACATCCATTCCCACATGCATGCTTTAATTTCCAAGGACGTGAGTCGTTTTCTTGGCATGATTTGCCGGATCAGTGTCGGATCATCAGGAGCAGCTCTGCCAAGCACGTCCTACTCCATGGCTAGTTAGCCACGCCCCCGCGTGTATTTACCCTTCCTGTCAACTGGAGACTTGTTCGAGCTATTCCTCTTCCAGTATTAAGCCTTAATTAATGGTCTTCAAAGGCTGTTTGTTTCTTTACTTAATGTAAGAGAAATGTGCATTGCACTTCAGTATCTTTTGTTCTCCTCTGTGATAGTCAAAGCCTCCCTTTTCGAGGGGATTGGGTCCTCCGACGTATTCCATATCTATGACAGGTAATGTCCAAAGCTGTGCTGCTTCGGAAAATCTTTGGCGTCTGCGTCCTGCGTCGATGACGTCGATGCGCCTTCCCCGAGGACCTCCTCCGACGGCCGACGTCACCCGATGTGATAAGTAGGACGCACGACACCCACAGCCTCAGTTCCGTTTTTTCCGCGAATGTGTTCGCTTCGTGAATCTCGGTACGCCTCGATTCGTTGGAGTTGCTGTTTTCTTTCTCGGTTCGTTGAACCTGTTCGGTTGGTGTGAAGACCTGTTCGTGGCGATGTCTTTCTCATCTTCGACCCCACGTCCAGGCTTCAAGAACTGTGGGGACTGTGGGTCCAAGATGTCGGTTACGGACTCGCACAACGCCTGCCTCTGGTGCCTCGGGGAGGCCCACGATACGGACGACTGTGTCGACTGCCAGTCGCTCACTGAGAAGGCCTTGCGGGAACGCAAGAAGAAACTGTCGGTAGGTCGGGTGTCTAAGCCCCGGAAGTCGAGGTCTGCAGAACTCTCGACCGATGACTCGAGGGGTGACACTCCGCATCGTCGTCGGAAGTCCGGTGGGTCTCCTTCCAGGAGTCGGTCTCGCCACTCCTCCGCCTCTTCTAGGCATTCCAGGAAGCGCCGGCATAGGTCGCCTTCCCCGTCCTCTTCCGAGGACTCCGCCCGTCGGCGGGTCGCTTATCCCTCCATGCAAGCGACACCGGAGGAATGGGCTTCCTTCGGGAAGCAGATGCTAGCGATTCTGGAATCGCAGGTCACCGGTCCGTCTGCGCCTCCGAGTGGGGTCGGTCGGCACCGGTCGAGAGACACCGCCCGTACGCCTTCGAGCTCGGGTGGTCGGCACGGCTTGCGGGAGAGGTCCCGCTCGGACAAGGGTAGCCGTTCTCGCCATGCCCGTTCCAGGTCCCGGTCCTCGACGCGCTCGAGACTGCGTGATCCTGTGCCGTCTTCGAAGAAGACGTCGACGCCTGTGGCGCCGAGGTCGTCGACGATTTCTCTCGAGGTTCCGTCTTCGAGGGGGTCGTCGATGCCGTCGGCACCCAGGTTGTCGAGAGACCCGCTCGGAGCTCCGGCTTCGAGGACTGTGTCGACGCCGCAGATGCTGGAGGCGTTGCAGGTGACGTCGACGCCGATTCGCTCGACGTCGACGCCTTTTCTGTCGACCCCGGCACCGACTCGCTTGGCGCCCTCGACACCTTTCGAGGCGATGGTTTCGGAGGGGCCCCGTGGCATGGGGTTTGCCCCTAGAAAGGCTATGGCTAAGGTCCGGCACTGTTTTGGTCCGCAGAGGTCTTCCTCTCCCCGCCTGGAGTACATTTCAGAGGGTGATGAAGGCTCTGATGGCGGCCTGGTTCCTGGTTACGGTTCCAGATGACCTTATCTCGGGCCATAGTCAGTTTGATGACCTGAGGCAGTCACTGCATGATGCCAGTGGACTGGACACCTCTCCGGAGGTGGAGTTTTGTCGCCCGTAGCCTGGCACTCATGCCGATTCGTCATATCGGCGCCTTATGTCTCGGGTTACCGAGTACTTGGGTTGGTCAGCTCTCCCAGGGGAGTTCGTTCAGGATGATCTCACGGACATCCTTGATCTCGGTCCACCCACTGACCCGGTTTTGCCTTTTCATATGGCTTTGCAGAGAAGGGTGGCGGCGGCTTGGAATGCTCCGGAGAGTCTCCCGGCAGTGGGCAAGTCTTTGTCACGAAAATACCGTCCAGCCAGTAGCAACCCCTGCTACTTGTCTAGGCACCCCACCCCGGAGAGTTTGGTGGTACAGGCGGCTACGGCCCTGGCAAAGCAGGCGTCGTATCCTACCATCCCTCCGGATAGGGACGACAAACATTTTGACGGCTGTGCGAAGAAAGTGTTTTCTTCTGGGGGTATGGCGCTTCAGGCGGCCAACTCCATATGTGCCTTGTCTCGTTTCACACACACTCTGTGGAACTGTGCTGCATTAGCGGCTGATCATATTCCCGAAGGGGACGAACGGGATGGTTTCCTTGCTATGGTTCAGGATGGCAAGGATGCCATGTGTGAGGCCGTTCAGTCGGGTTCGGACTTGGCGGATTGTGTCAGCCGGTCCATGGCGGCGAGCACTGTAATGCGCAGGTTTGCGTGGTTGAGGAAGTCTGGGTTCGCTCCTGATGTGCAGTCCCGGCTCCTCAACATGCCCTTTGACGGTGAACACCTTTTTGGCAGCAAGGCTGACGAGAGCCTTGAGAGGTTGCAGACCTCCAAAGCTGCAGCAAAGTCGTTGGGCGCTGCAGTTCGCCAACCTCTGCCTTTTCGTTCTAGGGGACAGCAATGGAGGGGAGGTTCCTTTCGCTATTACTCGTCCTTCAGTAAAGCGAGAGGAGCTAGCAGTCAAAGAGGCCATCGTAAGAGTGCCAGAGGTGGAAACAAGGGTACTCGAGGTGCCAAGGCCGCTCGGGCAGTTGCCTCTTTACCCTCAGGCAACGCTGCAGCCGCTACCACTCAGTCATGAGGCCAGGTCCCATGGTTCGCCGGTTGAGGGAAGGCTGGCACAGCATCTTGTAGAGTGGCAAGCCATTACTTTGGATGTGTGGGTTCTGGAGATCATAACCCACGGCTACTGTCTTCCTTTTCGGCAGAGGCCTCACGACAATCCACCAGGGAACCTCTCTTTGAAGAGTCCGGATCCGCTCCTTGCGCAGGAAATTCAAGCCCTGCTGGAGAAAGGCGCCATAGAACTGGTGCCTGTAGCGGAGAGGAACAAGGGATGGTATTCCCCTTATTTTTTGATTTCAAAGAAAGACGGGGGATTGAGACCCATCATGGACTTGCGCGGTTTGAACAAACTCCTCAGGAAGGACAAGTTCAAGATGGTGACTCTTTCTCAAGTCCTCCAGGCCCTTCAACTTCAGGACTGGTTGGTGTCTCTCGACCTCAAGGATGCTTACTTCCATGTGCCGATCCATCCCAAGCACAAGGAGTACCTGAGCTTCGCGGTTGGCGACTCGCACTTTCAGTTTCGGGTCCTGCCGTTCGGATTGACCTCCTCCCCGAGGGTTTTCACCAAGCTCATGGTGGTGGTGACAGCGCATCTCAGGAAAGGGGGGATTCACGTCTACCCCTACCTGGACGATTGGTTGATCAGGGGGAACTCTCCCGAGCAAGTCCTGGATCATGTGTCCGTCACCTGCCACTCCCTTCACAGGCTGGGCTTCTCCCTCAATTTAAAGAAGTCCCATTTGACACCAACGCAGCGGCTCCAGTACATCGGAGCAGTGCTCGACACGTCCCTGGGCAGTGTTTTCCTCCTCAGGTGAGGGCTCTTCACATTCAGCAGATGGTGCACAAGTTTCAGTTTGCCCAGACTCTCCCAGCGTCCGAGTTCTTGAGACTGCTCGGCCTCATGGCATCCTGCATTCTTCTGGTGCCAGAGGCTCGTCTGCGGATGAGATCTTTGCAGTGGGCACTCAAGCTCCAGTGGTCTCAGTCCTCCGGCAGGCTGTCGGACCCTGTTCAGGTGCCGCCCTCGGTAGCCCGGGACCTTCTGTGGTGGGCTGTCGTGGGCAATCTGATGAAGGGTGCCCCATTTTGGCTGCCCTGGCCGGAGGTGACGATCGTGAAGGACGCATCCCTCACGGGATGGGGAGCTCATGCCAACGAGCTGACAGTCAGCGGTCGTTGGTCTCCGTCGGAGTCCAGACTCCATATCAATCTGTTGGAGCTGAGGGCCGTCAGGCTAGCCCTGAAGGCTTTTCTGCCGACTGTGCGTGGGAAGGGTGTCCTGATTCTGACGGACAACACAGTGGCCATGCACTACCTCAACAAAAAGAGGGGGGCAGGGTCACTTCCGCTGTGCAGGGAGGCGATGCAGCTCGAGTTCTGGGCCATCCAGCAGGAAGTTTCGATCTCCGCAGTTCATCTGGCCGGAGACGACAACGAGACGGCGGACGCTCTGAGCAGGCAGAGCACGATCTCTCACGAGTGGGAGCTGGCTCAGGAGATTCTCCTGGAGATCTTCGCCCTTTGGGGGACCCCTCAAGTGGATCTCTTCGCCTCCAGTGTCAACCGGAAGTGCGAAAGGTTTTGCTCGCGGGAATTTCCTCCAAAAGGAGCCTTAGGAGACGCGTTTGTGGTGGAGTGGTCATTCCCACTGCTGTACGCGTTTCCTCCAGTACCCGTCATCCCGCAAGTGTTGCGGAGGTTACGGAGTTCGTTTCCCGGATGATCCTCATTGCTCCGGCGTGGGCCCGGAGGACGTGGTACCCGGACCTTCTAGACTTGTCCATCTGCCCTCCACGTCATCTTCCCTACCGAGACGATCTGCTCTCACGGGAGAGGGGTCAGGTTCTCCATCCAGAGGTCAGATCCCTCAATCTTCACGCTTGGCTTCTGAAAGGTTGAGGTATAAGGATTGGGACCTCCCTGAAGACGTGATGGAGGTGTTGCTCTCAGCTAGGCGGCCGGCAACTAAGTCTCTGTACCGTTGCCGTTGGAGAAAGTTCTGCGACTGGTGCAGAGTTCAGAATGTGGATCCTTTTGAATGCAACATTCCCATGGTTTTGTCTTTTTTGCTTTCTTTGGCCCACAGGGGCTTGCAAGTGGGGACCATTAAAGGTTACCTGGCGGCGCTGTCCATATTTAAGCGCTCGTCTGAAGAGTGTTCCTATTTTAAGATTCCTTTAATTTCACAGTTTTTGAAAGGGCTCACTAATGTGTTCCCTCCGTCACCTTTTTTGGTGCCAGGTTGGGATTTGAACCTTGTTCTTAAGTTTCTTATGGGTGCTCCGTTTGAGCCTTTACATTCTTGCCCTTTGAGGCTGTTGACTCTGAAAACTGTGTTTTTGGTTGCGGTTACTTCCGCTCACAGAGTGAGTGAGTTACAGGCACTTTCACTTAAGCCACCCTTCACTGTTTTTCACAAGGACAGGGTTGTCCTTAGAGTTCGTCCTTCTTTTCTTCCGAAGGTGGTTTCGGATTTTCATTTGAGCCAGAAGGTTGTTCTTCCGGCGTTCTATCCTCCTCCACATCCTGGTAAGGAAGAGGAGAGACTCCATAGGCTTGATCCTCGGAGAGCGTTGAGCTTTTATATTTCGCGCATGTCCCGGGTCAGAGTGGACGATCAACTTTTCATTGGTTACGCTGGGAAGCGTTTAGGACAAGCTGTGACGAAACAGACTTTGTCTCGTTGGATTATTTTAGCTATCTCCGAGTGTTACCGCTTGGCGGGTAAGGACCCTCCGGCTGGCTTGCGGGCCCATTCTACCAGAGGAGTGGCTGCGTCTACTGCCCTGCAGAGGGGAGTTCCTATTTGTCACATCTGTGATGCAGCCACCTGGGCTTCAGTACATAATTTTGTACGTCACTACTCCCACGATTCCATCAGAGGGCAAGATCTGGCCTTTGGCAAGGCAGTTCTCTATTCCGCAATTTGATTGGGCATGCTAAATTTGTATTTTAAATTCTCCAGCATGGGGTCTGGCATGGATTCACATGCTCATGAATATTCCCCGTCGTCAGGCTGGGAATCCTCGGTAAAGAAAAATCAGTATCAGTTTCGTTTCTGATCTGTCTTTCGTAGTAGTAACCAATCACTGATCTCTGTGTCATACTGACCACAGCCAATGACTGCCCTCTCCCTAAGACCCGCCTCTGGCAGCCATCTTCAGATTTCTACCGCACGTTCAAGTGTTGGGATCCTCGTGCTATTGCTCTCGAGAGTTAGTGCTTTTTTTCGCGCTTTTTCTTAGGACAGTTTTCTCTTTTTCGGTCAAAAGAGCCTCAAGCTCCACCGTTTCTTTATCTGATCAACGGGGACCCGTGTCGGATTCTTCTACGCCCCTCAAGGGTGAAGATTTCATCGAGCCATGCTTTTGGAGGACTCCAGAAGTTTCTCAGGCCCTTCTCGAGCATGGCCCAGGAGAAGGGAAGCTCGACGCCCGGAAAGCTGTTCAGGGTCTGCCCTGGATGCCAGCTTCAGAATGTCTTTAAGGAGGACGAACACTCCCTTTGCCTTTACTGCCTGCATGAAGACAAGACGCACGTGGAGAAGGACTGTGCGTTTTGCGGCAATATGTCAGAGCGGACCATGAAGAACCGCCATCAGCGTCTCGCCAACTGGCTGGAAGGAAAGAGCCCGTCAGGCGAGAAGAAGAAGAAGAAGTCTGAGCGGTCTTCTAAGACCTTTGAGGGCGCCCCAGCGACGGGGGTCCAACAGAAGGCCAAGCACCGCGAGTCCGCTGGCACCGGGAGCGCCGAACGGTCGGACTTCTTCGGGCGCCAGGCAGGGCGCATCCTCCCCGGCGCCATCAACCACGAGCCAACGCTCTGGCTCGGGTAAGAGGAAGGCCGAGCACCCGGCGAAGCTCCTGGAGAGACCCCGGTCGTGCTCGAAGGCCCCATTGGAGGGGGAGCGAGGTGGTGACCCTCCCCCCAAGGAGAAGGCGGTGAGCGCACCTAAGGTGGTGAAAGCCTTGATCCATCCAGCCAAGGACTCTATCGAGACAGTCGCGGCGGCCCTGGCTCAGCCTGTGGAGGCTACACCAGTGGAGGCGACCTCGGGGGCCAGAATCTCCCTGCCACCGCGGAGGGAGTCCTCTTTCATGCCCATCGACAGGACCCCCGTGAAACCTCCGACGGAGAAGAAAAAGGGGGGGGCAGGAGGTCATCGTGGATTCGGCCTCAACCTCTGAGGAGGAGCTGATCGAAGTCTTAGGCCATGGCGCTGGCGTGGAAGAAGACCATCCTGTCGGGAGGGACCCCGACGTGGGAGACGACGAGAACGTCGAGGGTGCCGACGGGGCTCCTGATCGCCCGTCGGAACCCCCTCAACCAGTGCCGCAAGACAACTCGGCGGCCATTTTGTTGGCTATACAGTCCTTATGCTCGGAGATAAGGACGAGACTGCCGTTACCACCAACGGAGGAACCGCTCCCGACGGGCGACCCGGAGCCAGGCCCTTCTGGGAGCCCTCCTCTTAAGAGAAGAAGGATTCATCCTCCACTTCCTTTTCAACCATCGCGCCCTGCTCAGCCCTCCTTCCCGGACTGACACGGCCGCGACGGGTACAGACGAGGAGGTTTACGACGAGGATCTCCCGTCGTCACCTCCCACCCGGGCTTCCCCGCCCGACGAGATTGGATTGTTTCACGCCATGATCGCCAGGGCATCCAAGCTTTTCCAGCTCTGCCCGGAAGAGAAGAAGAAGGAAGGTTTCCTTTATCAACGGCTCAAGACCAAGAGGAAGACGGTCCTCGCTGTACCTCTACTGGATGATATCTGGGATGAGGGTCTCTCCCTCCTCAAGAACCCATCCACAACGCCGGCTAGAAGGGATCGGTACGAGAAGAAGTACCGGGTCCCGGACGCGGCCCCCTTGTGCCTTCGGGCACAGCCGACCCCGGACTCGGTCGTCTCCGCGGCGGCCAGGAAGAAAGCGGGGGGGGCGCGGCCTCTACGTCAACCTCCCCGCCGGACGGCGAGGGAAAGAAATTGGACACAATGGGACACAGAGTCATCTCATCGGCAGCGACGCCGATTAAGGCTGCCAACGCCTTGGCTATCGTAGCCCGCTAACGACAGGAAGTTGTGGTACAAACTCGCCCCCCTTCTGGACTTCCTACCAGATGATAAGAGGGCGGAGGCCCTAGAGATCTTGCAGGAAGGAGAAGTGGCGTCGGACCATGCCATTACTATAGTGACGGACATCGCTGACACTGGATTTCGCCAGTTGGGCAACGGCGTGTGCCTTAGAAGGTGTGGATGGCTCAAGGCCACTGACTTCCGTCAGGACGTGCAGACCAGAGTCTTGGACATGCCGTTCGACGGGAGCAACCTGTTTGGGAAAACAGTGGACGATTCCCTACAAGCCATCAAGGCGGACACGGAGACGGCCCGGGCTCTGGTGTTCTCCAGCAACGACGGCTGCCCTTTCGGAGCGGCGGAGGCAAACAGGGTGCCTCCAAAGGTTCCAGCGGCGGATTTTCCACCTATCGTCAAGCGGCCCGTTCGTCGTCACAGGAAGCCTACAGGGGACGAGGCAAGTCGGGCGGACCCCGCCGTCGTCGCCAAGGAGGACAAGGCGGCAAAGCCTCGTCGAAGCAGGACTGAACCGGCCGTGGGGTTGGGCCCCCACCGAAGCACCCCGGTGGGAGGCCGGCTGGCGAGCTTCATCAGCGTGTGGGAGTCCATCTCCACCGACCGTTGGGTGCTGAACGCCCTGGCTCAGGGTCACGCGCTCGAGTTTCTAAAGAGGTGCCCGCGCGTCCCCCCTGTGGCCAGGAAGGAACATCACGTCCCTCAACTTCTATTGGAGGTAAGGGCGATGCTCAGGAAGGGCGCCATCGAGCTCGTCCCAAAGAGGCTTCGGGGCTCCGGAGTTTACTCAAGATGCTTCCTTGTGAAGAAGAAGACGGGAGGATGGCGTCCCATCCTGGACCTGCGACGACTGAACAAATTCATCAAGGCACAGAAGTTCCGGATGGTCACCCTCCAACACGTCCTGGATCAACTGGAGGAGGGCGATTTCCTGTCGTCGTTGGATTTGGAGGATGCCTACTTCCATATCCCCATCCTAAAGGGACACCAAAAGTTTCTCAGGTTCGTGGTCCAAGGGCGTCACTACCAGTTCAGAGCCCTTCCCTTCGGATTGAGGTCGGCACCCAGGGTGTTCACCAAGTGCCTCGCACCGGTGGTGGCGCGGCTGCGCCTAGAGGGGATCCACGTCTACCCCTACCTGGACGACTGGCTCATCCGAGCAAAGACGAAGGAGCTCGCCGTGGAGCACACGGCAAGGACCGTCCAACTACTCACGGACCTGGGATTCTCCATAAACTACGCCAAGTCCCACCTGGTGCCCACGCAAGACGCACTGTTTCTGGGAGCGAAGCTCGACACAGTGTCGCTTCTGGCCTCTCCGTCGGAGGAAAGGACGAGGGCCATCTTGGGCAAGGTGCAGCGGATGCTGGTTGCGGACGTGGCCAGGGTGAGGTCCATCAAGTCCCTCCTCGGAATGATGTCTTCTTGCATTTATCTCATCCGCCTGTGCAGGCTGCGGATGCGCCCGTTGCAGGAGTTCCTGGACGTGCGCTGGATCCAGACGACGGGCAGCTTTGAGGAGAGGATCACACTCGACGAGAGTTTCCGACGAGCGATCCGGTGGTGGGGCACCCGCGCGCATCTGACAGCGGGCATGGACTTCCAGACCCCCGGCCACCAGGAGACAGTGACCACGGATGCCTCCCTGGAAGGGTGGGGAGCGCACACCGAAAATCTGCACGCGAGAGGCCTTTGGCTTCCGACAGAGAAGTCCCTCCATATCAACGTCCTGGAGCTCCGTGCAGTGTTTTGGGCCCTCAGGTCCTTTCTTCCGTCCCTCAAGGGCAAGGTGGTGAGGATCTTCACCGACAACACCACCACCATGTTGTACATCAGGAAGCAGGGCGGTACCAGATCCCCAGCCCTGTCCAAGGAGGCGCAGGATCTGTGGCATTGGGCCGTCGCCCAAGGGATGTTTCTGGTGCCTTTTCATCTGGCAGGAATAAAAAACACCATCGCCGACTCGCTCAGCAGAGAGCTGCGCTCGTGCCACGAGTGGGAACTACGACAGGATCTAGTGGACCGCCTCTTCCGACGGTGGGGCACACCCCAGATCGATCTGTTCGCGACGGCGACGAACTCCAAGTGCCGGAGGTTCGCCAGCAGGTTTCCCCAGCCAAGGAGCATGGGCGATGCATTCTCGTTCCCCTGGGAGGGCCTGTTTCTATACGCGTTCCCTCCATTGCCGTTGCTGATCCAGCTCATCAACCAGCTCAAGAGGTCACGGTGCAGGATGATCCTCGTCGCACCTGCGTGGCCGAGGCAGATATGGTTCCCGGACCTTCTGGACTTGTCAGCGTCCCCGTCAATCAAGCTGCCAGTGGACGCGGATCTTCTCTCCAGGGAAGGAGGCGCCATCCTCCATCACGACCCGAAGTCGCTGAACATGCAGGCCTGGCTCCTGCAGCGTTAGAGTTTGGAGGCTACGACATACCGGCCGACTGCAGAGAGGTTCTTGCAAAGGCCAGGGCGTCCTCAACTCTTAATTGCTATGGACACAAATGGAAGAGGGTCTCTGTCTGGTGCCACGCACAGAAGATTAAACCTCTACGGATTATGGCTCCCCAGGTACTGCCGTACCTACTGACGCTGGCCAAGGCTGGACTGGCGCACGCGTCCATCAAGATTCATCTTGCTGCGATCTCCCGATACACCAGAACCACGGGGCGGACGTCTTTGTGGTCTCATCGTCTGGTGAAAGAATTCATGAAGGGACTGTTCAGATCGTTCCCGCCGGTGAAGGCTCCGGCCCCGGCGTGGGAGCTCAACGTGGTGCTAACCAAGCTCATGGGACCTCCGTTCGAGCCTCTGCACTCGGCTCCGTTGAAGTTCTTGTTGTGGAAAACAGCGTTTCTTGTGGCCATCACCTCCGCACGACGGGTGGGAGAGATCCAGGCCCTTTCCTGCAAGCCACCGTACTTGACTTTTCACGACACGAGGGTAGTGCTCAGGACGCACCCCTCCTTCATGCCCAAGGTGCCGTCGGACTTCCACCTCAACGAACCAACCCTTGGTGTTGCCTGTTTTCTTCCCGTCGCCTTCGTCGCCGGCTGAAAGGACTTTGCACTCGCTGGATGTGGCTAGAGCGCTGAAGTTCTACGTGGACCGCACGAAGTGTTTTCGGAAGACGTCACAACTTTTTGTGAACTTTGGACCTGTCAATCAGGGGAAGGCTCTATCGAAGGCTTCCATTTCCAGATGGCTCTCCGGCTGTATCATGTACTGTCATCGGTTGGCAAACCGACCGCTGCCTGGCCGTCCGAGAGCCCATTCCACCAGAGCGATCGCAGCTACCACAGCGTTCCTATCTGGTGTGCCCTTGCTGGACATCTGCAGGGCTGCTACGTGTAGGTCGACGCACACCTTCGCAAAATTCTACTGCGTCGATCGGGATTCCAGGGAGGAGTCCAGGGTCGGCCAAGCAGTGCTGCGCAACCTGTTCGCCTAAGGTGAGCCTGGTGAGGAGGTAAGCATTGCTTAATGTTGAGTTTTGGATATAATGCTTAATGTTGAGCCTTTGCCACCTCCCGTGGTTGTGCATGTGTGTACTGCTATGTATTCTTTTATTCATGAGCATGTGAATCCATGCCAGACCCCATGCTGGAGAAGGAACAAGTTACTTACCTGTAACTGTTGTTCTCCAGCATGGGTCTGGCATGGATTCACATGCGAACCCTCCCGCCTACCCCTCTGCGGCTCTTCACTTGGTCATACTGCCACTTCACGTGCTACCAAATCTGAAGATGGCTGCCAGAGGCGGGGCTTAGGGAGAGGGCAGTCATTGGCTGTGGTCAGTATGACGCAGAGATCAGTGATTGGTTACTACTACGAAAGACAGATCAGAAACGAAACTGATTGTCATGCCTGCGCCATGGGCGCATACATTGGCAATCAATATGGACAAATTGTTATTCATTTATCTACAGAAAACTCCTGGATCAACCGCTATTCACTATTTGGACTTTATTTCCCATTTGCAAGACTTTGGTGCCTTTTTATTTTTCCCAGAAAACTACACTTACCATAATGCACTTGGCTATAATCATCCATTCCTGGCTATTCCTATTTTTCTTCATCAGAACTACAATCCCCAGAAGCCCTAGGGATTTGCTCTGCTTCCACCAGCTCAGGAACAGAGAGGGAGGTGGCCGATTGTCTGCAGGTGTGCTGAGCCAGGTGCAACCAATTAGCCTGCCTCTGTGCTGGGCTGGGCAGTATAAAGGCTGCTGCCTGCGAGAGCTCAGTCTCTTGCATTGAGTGTCCTTCCGGCACCTTATTTGCTTCGAGCTACAAACTTTGTATGCTGTTTCCTGATTTCACCTGCTCTTTGTTCCAGTGCCCTGCCGGGCTCTCCACATTGCAGCCGATCACGCTCTGCTGCCTTCCAGCCTCCGCCCTTGCCCTGCCAGGCTCTCCACATTGCAGCCGATCACGCTCTGCTGCCTTCCAGCCTCTGCCCTTGCCCTGCTGGGCTCTCCACATTGCAGCCGATCACGCTCTGCTGCCTTCCAGCCTCCGCCCTTGCCCTGCCGAGCTCTCCACATTGCAGCCGATCAAGCTCTGCTGCCTTCCAGCCTCCGCCCTTGCCCTGCCGGGCTCTCTACATTGCAGCTGATCACGCTCTGCTGCTTTCCAGCCTCGGCCCTTGTCCTCTGGGCTCCCTGCTCTGCAGCCTGCCTCACTCCGGCTGCCTTCAGCCCTTGTCCTCTGGGCTCCCTGCTCTGCAGCCTGCCTCACTCCGGCTGCCTATAGCCCTTGTCCTCTGGGCTTCCTACTTTGCAACTTATCACGCTCCGCTGCCTACTACCTACATTTTTCCGCTGGGTTCTCGGCCTAGCAGCCCTCTACAGTCCTCTGCAAACCTTCTACGGTCAGCGGCCCTGCCCCTCAGGGTCCCCTCCTTGCTGCCCGTCCCTTCTGGGTTCCTTGCCGTGCAGCCTGCTTTACTCTGCTGCCCTAAGCCCTTTTCCTCTGGGCTCTCTACCTTACAGCCCTGCTCCTGTGGGCTTGCTCATTGCTTTCCTGCTCCTCTGAGCTCTCAACCTTGTTCCTTACTGTCCTCTTCTATCCTATCCTGTTACACGACTTTCCCTTCATTTCCTTCTGCTAGTTTGCTATCAACCTCCTTTTCCTGGATTTGTCTGTAAGTATCTTCTCTTGTCCTGTTTGTAGACCCTTTTGTACAGAGCTTGTCTGTTGGTTCCCATCAGTCAACCTCTGCCCCTTCCCTTGTCTCGTTTCTACATTACAGACACCCATAGCTGCTGTTCCAAGCCATGAGCAAACAGTGTGGGCCTCTGTTATAGCAAACTGTGCAGAAGGCTTGAGTATTTCCTAAGGTTCGTGGAATACTCTTTTCCTATATCTGCATACACCCCAAGAGGGAATTCATTCTGTACCTTTTCCTTGCTACTCTTGCCTACTCTTCGTTCTCTTTCCTTTCAGCTGTGTGTGTGCTTCTCTGTCCACTTTATTTAGGCACAACCACCCAAACCCTTTTTGGGTGTCCTGTGCCACTCTTAATAGAGTGCCATCCCTGACACTGATACTGATTTTTCTTTACCGAGGATTCCCAGCCTGACGACGGGGAATATTCATGAGCATGAGAATCCATGCCAGACCCATGCTGGAGAACAACAGTTACAGGTAAGTAACTTGTTCCTTCTTTCCCACCTCCTTGCTTGGTACTGCTTTGGGAGTCTGTCATAGATATGGAATACGTCGGAAGACCCAATCCCCTCGAAGAACAAGTTACTTTCTTACCTGCTAACGTTCTTTCGATGGGATGGTCCGACGACGTATTCCATATCGCTCCCTCCCTGCCTTCCCCGCTGCAGACTTTCTTTTGCGATTGCAGCTTGCGTTCCGCAAGGCCTTGTGTGTCTGACTGGCAGAAAACTGGTAGCACACGTTCTGGGAAAAAACTATAACTGAGGCTATGGGCGTCATGCGTCCTACTTATCACATCGGATGACGTCGGCCGTCAGAGGAGGTCCTCGGGGACGGCGCATCGACGTCATCGACGCAGGACGCAGACGCCAAAGATTTTCCAAAGCAGCACAGCTGTGGACATTACCTGTCATAGATATGGAATACGTCGTCGGACCATCCCATCGAAAGAACGTTACCAGGTAAGAAAGTAACTTGTTCTTCTACTGTACCCTTGGCAGGAGTTGTGCAGCTACTGTCTGGTCTGCTTGGATCTGTGCTTTCAGCTGATTCAGTGAGCTTCCTTTTCCTGCAGCATCGAGGCTTCTTCAATGCTTCCCATTCACTCGAACATGGCTGCGCTATCCATTTTATCCAAAATGGCTATTCATTACTGTTGCATTTATGCGTTAGGCAAGCATTATATGTATCCTTATGCATCTTGAGTTTCGGTGTATTGTGAGGGGTATCTCTGTCAGACCCCTCAGGTCACCCAAATGTATTGTGTTCATCCAAACTCCAGGTCATATAGCAGCACTCCCCATCTGGTTTGCAGAATACACAATGTACTACGTAATTACGAGGGTCTTGGGGATAACAACATTTTGAACCTGGAATAACAATAGGACTTCGTCTTAGAGCCAAATGAGAAAGGTCATCGGTTTGTGTGCACGCGTGTATCCTTGTGTCCACGTTTATCATTATTTTCATCCCTACCAGCTTTTTAGCCATCTTCTTGAATTGACTTATAGCTATTCTCAGGACACAAAATCCTAACATCCTAACAGTACTAACTATTATTACTTTGAATGCATTAGCCAGCCCGAAGGGGATCCAGGAGAATAGATAAGAATGCCAAGTCGTGATCATGCTCTAATTCGTGCACCTCCTCTACCATTTTGGTTTAATGGCCTTTCTGAGGGTCCCTTTTTCCTCATTCTGAGCAGGCATGTAGGTACAGCAAGACGAGCCAATGTTTGCAGTACGCCACCCTCTATGGCTCTTATTAGTTCAAGGACATATCGGTTTTGAAGAGTCATGAGCCTTACTGCTCTCAGCTTTTCCTTTATAGCATTAAAGCCTTTCACTGTTGTATTAATTGCTTGGAGTAGCTCCCAGTGGGCTATCTGCAACCACTTGGCAGTTGCATCTGTTTGCACCCCAGGAAAAACAGAGGCAAAGAACATTTCTGTCCTGCTGAGCAGTCTATGCTCATATGCCTCTTCCATTTTTTCTGAGATATAATTGCTAATTCCCATTGCTCGTTTGATGTTTAGGGACCTTTTTGTTCTCATGAATGTATCCATTTTATGGAACTCTGCAATTTGATTCGAACACTCTCAGGGTTGGTATGCTTATCAGCACTATTGAACACAGCCCTCCCCAACTCAGTGACACCTTCATATATGCTCTGGACCCACAATCCCAATAGTGGTCCATCAATATGGCGGTGCATAGTTTCATGCCAGTCACATCAAAATTGTGTTTATACCCTTTGTTTTCTCCTACCTTCACTGGGCCAGTATTTCTGAAGCATAATGTGCCGTTTTTCACAGTAATTCTGGTTAGGGGGCCTGCTTCATTCTCCACCAATGGGAGAAGTATTTACTATTTGGCCCATTAATTGAGGCATTCATCATTCACATTTTGCACTACTTCTACTTACACTGACAGGAGTGCTTGCACTTTACACCCCATCATACCCTCAACCCATCCAGCTGAAGTGTATAACTGTCCATATATTATTAACTGGGGTCTCTCCCAGCATCCCGTTAGTCCTCCCATCTCTTTAACTACAACATTTGGGCATTGCAACATTTTTTGATCTACTGTTGCAGAGTCTCCTTTATTTGGGCCGTCTAAAACTTATTGTACTGTCTTATTTTCATCTTTGGGTCAGCCATCATAGCCTTTGTTTTCGTGTATTTATCTTCCTAGGGGAATGTGCTTTTAGACATCCATCGTAAGGGAGCCTATCTTCCCTCAAACTGTCCGCTAGTCGTGCAGAGTGCTAAATGGATTAGACAATGTGCATCAAGTGCAGGTACTACTGTGATTACAAATGTCCTGGAAGGACTCATAGAGTAGGTAATGAGAGAACAGATAAAGCAGCTCTCATCAGGTGTCCCTCTCCCTACCTTGGTCATGTGCCGATACCACATTTTATTAGTAATTTGGGCAGAGTCAGACATGCAGGCGTTTGTGTGTTGGAAATTGTCAGCATTTCTTTTTAATCTTCTCCTCTATCTAGTAGCAATAGAGAAAAGTTGGGTTGTTGCTTCATTCAACATGGGAATGGCGGGGTCATGTTAGTATACACTGGTTTAGCTACATTATAGAGGACCAATTATGGTAATGCCAGAAGGATAAAGAAATAGAGACAGCAGAAAGTAAAAAATGCAGCTACAATCATCGCTGCTGGTATGTTCACATGCTGTAAGGGGTCACGTCCATTATGCCGTCTGCGTGCCAGAAGCATATACTTGACAAAATTAAAAAGACCCCATTTTTTTTATACTTTCACCTCGATTTCCAAGCTGTTGGAACCTTACTAGAAAAACTGTCCAATTATAGCTTTGAGGATTTCTTCAAAGATTAACCTTGTTTTAGGGTCTACTAATAGAGCAATAAGCAGGACATTACTTGTCTTGAAAGCACGGTAGCTATCTACTATGAAGGAGAGAATTGCATACAGTAGTACTCTTCGAGGCAACATTGAGAATTTGTTTCTTTCTCTCAAAAGCATGTGTCTTGTTTTTTGACTATGCAGGTAAAAGTTCTTGGGGGAGACATTTCAGTCAAGCTGGTTATTTGTGTAAAAAAGGACAGGGCCAGTTCTGCCCTGTCGCCACATTGCAATGGTGGGGGACAATGAACATCCCCTCCATTTCCACAGATCCTACTCTTCTGGTTGCGTGCGTCCCTGCAATCCTATTATCTGTGTTATGGGCAAGGAATTAAAGCCTTCTTTCATTATCATGCTGTGCGCTCGCATGTGCTTATTAGGTGGTGTGTCAAATTCAGATATATCTGGAAAATGTGCTGCTTTTTTAGCCTCTGTGTCAGCAGCTTCATTGCAACAGTACATTAAATCTTCTCTAGTGTGGGATACACACTTCACTACAGCAATGGCCGATGGGAGCTGTAGTGTGTCTATGAGCCTGTCCAATAATGGCATGTGCTGTTTATGGAATACACTGTGATTTCCTCATCTTCATGCATTTCAAGAGCTACAATAGGCGCTACTAATTCTGCTACTTGTGCTGGAAAATGTAAAAGCAATCTTGCACTAGCCACTACATCAAAATGCCATTCTGTTTTAATTTTACCTCTGCGGTCCCAATGTGCCTTTCCCCTGGATTGTGGTCAATTGATGAGGAACAGTCAATGAATAGTACTCCCCCACACCCACCTCCCAGGGCATTTTCTGTGACATGGGGTATATTGTCATAATATTCAGTGCACTTGGTGATATCATGATCTCCTTCCTCCACTGGCTCCAACGTTGCTGGGTTCAGTACTCTGTACTGACTAGCTAGAAGATGAGCAGCTCTCATTAGACAAATGTTACGCTCACCTGGCTCCCACAGAGGCATTGATCGGAACTGGACAGCAGCAGTCTCCACCAATATGACGCGTAGGGCCGAGATGACGGACTGGACTGGCCCACCTAGCTTCGTTTGCTTGGCCCATAGGAATATTCTTCTGCAAATGGAGAAAGGGGATTAACCACCCGTGGAGTTGAGCGTAAATCCCCTCACCCCCGCTGTTCTCCCCACAGATCACCTTTGATGTCCCCTCTTATAGTCTCACCTGATGGTTTGAAAAGATGAGCTCTTCACCCTGCATTGAGCGCAGGGGCGCGTTGATAACCAGTTGCTTCACTGGCTCGAAGGAATTGGTGAGTTCCAGAGCAATATTGACTCCGAGATTCCCGGCAAGACGCCATAAGTATAAAGTTCGTAAGAGTTCAAATGCCTGACTTTCACTCTTGTCCGATTCCTTGTAGGTTGCAGCTTGACCCTAATGAAGAGTTCCTCGTGGCAACCGGTAGTATTCTGGTAAGGATTTGTATTTTCCAACACAGTTCAATAAAATGATGTCAATATGTAACCTGTTGCTTTCTCCCTTATTCAGGTGCTGAGAGAAAGTATGAAGTCTCGGGGAATAATACGTCCGGCGGTAAAATCAGGTAAGTCTATTGTTGTGAGGAGGGTTCCCCTTGTTAGTCCCTTTGTTTCACCTTGCTGTCCTTTTGTTTCCCCTTAGGGGCCGGGATTTGGCGAAGATGCAGTGTAAGCTGCGCCGACCCGTGAAGAGGAATAGTACCCCCGGTGGTAAAATCAGGTAAGTCTATGGGGGGGTAACTAATATTCCTCTGTGTATTCCCTTGGCTTACCTTGCTGTTCTTGTCTTCTCCTTAGGTGCCGGAGTGCGGCGGGAACATGCAGGAGGATGCAGTGGAATGTGAAGATGCTGCGAAGGCCGGTGAGTTCAGCGCGGCGCTGCAGCAGGCGAGGCGACGCGCATAAAATAACTTCTTTCTTCCAGCTCGAAGGCGCGATGGATCGGGAATTCAGGTAAGGATCAAAGGTATTGCTCTTGTTCTAACCTTTTCTCCTTCTTTCTCCCTTTTTCTAGGAGCTCCAAACTCGAGGCGGGCGTGGCAGAAGGCAGGATGCAGACTCGCAGGCACGGTGAGCGTTACGCTGCTGGGTGCAGAATAACGCGAAGCGTGTGCTGCACTTCGGGCGTGGTTTAAATAGCCTCCAAAGAAGTCCCAGGTAAGTATTCCTCCGAAGCCCCGCCCGAGTAATAATAGTCCCTAAGTAAAGTAGTCCCTTCCAAGCCTCTTTTGGCTTGGAGCTCTTGCAGCATGGTCTGCATCAGGTAAGTTTGCAGCATGGTCTGCATCAGGTAAGTTTGCAGCATGGTCTGCATCAGGTAAGTTTTAATCTATGAGCCTGGCGCCTATGGCGCCAGGACTGACTCTCCATATGAGCCTGGCGTCATAGGCGCCAGGACTGGACCCAAATAGCCCCTAGCAGGGGTTGTTGGGCTTGCTTAGGATAACTTGATGCCTGCTTCCGGGGTTGCTGGACTTGGTCTGGGTCCCCGGGGGTAGGCATCATGACAACAAAATAAGGAGAGCAATTGAGACTCAAAATAGCAGGAAGACACTGGGCCCAGATAAGGTCCCAGTTGAACTATTTAAATTAAATATCATGTTTTGGGCACCCTACATCTGTACATAGTTTATTGCTGTAAAACATTGTAAACCGATTCCGGAGTCTTGGCGAACAACCAAAATAATCCCCCTTTTTAAAGACGGTAACAGGGCTGAACCGAGTAACTACCGAACAATCTCTTCATTGGATTCTACAGGTAAAACCTATAAACTTGAAGAATGGGTAGAAGAGAAGGACATCATTGGGTGAGGGGGGGATAACTCAGGGGCAACGCAAGGAAGCAAGACAACGCAGTGGAACATAGGTTCGAATCCTGATCCCCTGCTTAGAAACCAATCTCTGGTATTTAGCACATTATAAAAAACAATTATAATTACCCCATAGCAGGTGTGGCGGGTTAGAAGGAGTCAGACACACTTAGGACATGTTAATGTTTAATTAATCAAATTATAGAAAAAAGGCCTATCTTTCCCTATTGCAAAAGGAAGTTTACCTGCCTAACTAAAATAACTAAAGGTTCTCATCTGTCGTCAGGAAGTCCAAAGCAAATGTCCTCAGTCCACACCTATCTCTACCTGGCCCTACCACTAATATGAACAACTTACAACTTGAAATCGCCCAAAAGAATGTCTCTCTTCTCATTGTTGTTTCCTTTTGTGCTTTACTCTGGCTTTCTTTAGTGATGTCTCTCTTGTCTCCTTGCAGTATCACTATACAAATGTTCCTGATTAGAACTACGTTTCTTATGATGGTCTTCTTTTACCCTCTCTTGGCTAATTATTCATGATCTCTTTTAGCTCCTCCCAAATACTCCTGGGTACCGAAGTCGCTTCAAAAGAAAGCTTTTTGCGGTTTTCATTGAGCCACTCTCTCACACTCTTGCTTTTGATTTTATTTCTCTGTGCCTCATCACGAGTTGGGCGGTAGCCCTTAAATGCGGCAGTAACGGTGTTACCACCTGGAACACCACTCCACCCAATCAAGACCCTGCAAAATTAGCGCCAGACCCAAAAGGGACCGGCGTTATTACAGTCAGCGTTCATACCGCCGACAATACATCGCATTTTCACAGACCTATCACAACCCCATTTCCAGCTGTATTATCGCCTGAAAACTGGCGATAATACAACTGGAATTACCCACAGCCTCCAGCTGGAGGTAAATGAACCTAGGTGCCAGGAATAAAGCCACAGGTGCATACTATGCACTTCAGAGCGCTACAAAAGACACACCCAGGTCCCAAGCACACTTTGCAACACCATGCTGCCATTCTCTGCTGGGAGCTTTGACATGCAGTACTACATGCTGCTCCTGGAGCTACAGATGCTGGACAACCAGGCAGGGCACAGGGAGCACAGGGGTGGGGGGTTGTATGAGAATGAGGAGGAGGAGAATGAACCAGCCCCAGCAAGGTATGCACCCATCCCCAGGGTCAGGCTATCACCCGGGGCCCTCAGTGACATCCACATAGTAACTGTGTACCGACTGGATCGGGTGACCATCACTGAGCTGCTTGCCACAATACAAAATGAGATTGGGAGCAGGATTACCCTCCGCACAGCGGTGCCCCCACGGTTCAAGTTGGTGGCAGTCCTGCAGTTCCTGGAGACGGGCACATTCCAGCACTCTGTGGCCATGATGCCTTGCATGGCCCAGTCGACATTCACTGCAGTCCTGGGCCAGGCGCTGGAGGCCCTGCAGCGCCATGTGAACCTGCACAGGGCACTGCCCACCACCCAGGCACAGGTGAATGACCTCAAGGCATGGTTCTATGCCATCGCACAAGTGCCCAACGTCATTGCAGCCATCAACTGCATCCATGTTGCATTGGTTTCGCCCCAGGGCCATGAGGCAGTCTTTCGGAACCCCAAGCACTACCATTCATTCAAATAGCAGATGACCTGTGGGCCTGACCTAAACATCAGCCACTGCTGTGCTCGCTACCCTGGATACATCCATGACTCCATAGTGCTATGCAACAACACACTGCCAGCCTACATGCAGAGGCGCAGGGGACAACGGACTTGGAAAGTGGATGAGTACAAACCCTAATAAAAATGCATGTTTAAGCTGAAGCAAACAAGCGGGGGGTATTGCCACAGGAAGCATTGCATGGCAAGAGGAGGCACCGTCAACACCTCTGCAGCACCTGCACCATTAACAGGTGGCATCCAAGAGTGCATGCACACGGCCACCACACCTGGACCCACGCATTGTGATGGACACACATTGCTACAAACACAACTACACATCAGACCACAATGACCAGAATGCACCTGGAATGTGCTGCAGTGCAGATCCACACTGCATCACCCAACAGCGAGTCCACCCAGGGCCCCAGATAGGAATCCGAAGTGAGAGGATACCACTCCCTATTCCCTAAAGTACTGTGTTAAATTAATACTGAGGAGTAAACATGTACATGAGCATCACAGAGAGAGTATCCCATTAGTGTATTAAACATGCATCAACTGTTAAACGAAATTGTTGGTGCAATGAACATTTACCATCATCCAGTGATATAGGCACATCAAAAAACAAATGCCTACTTCCCTTGATTAGGCAGTCATAACAGTAGCATCATCATATGGGACTCCATGCCCAACCATATCCAAGGAGCAGTGCAGCTGGAACCCGGCCCATAGGGCTCCCAGTGTTCCTTGCACGATAATGGAAGGAAATATTCCTACACCCTATTATATCTCCAAACTGTGAGTTCATGCCTATTCATAATGAGTACAAGTGGCCATGCACCCCCTTACCTGTAGTGCCGTGTCCAGCCGTGCCACAGCAACCATCCCACATGCAGTCAACTGTCAGCCGCCACAGGACAGCCACCTCAACAACACAGGGTGCATGTACAGGACAAATAGTGCATGGTATTAAATCGGAAGGATGGACACCCATCACACATTGCATGATCGCGCTGCTCACAGGAATGGCCACAGTGCGTTATGGCTGAATGTTCTGAATCTGCAGACCCACGCATGGTACAAATGCCTGATGTCGTCATCCCATCCCATGCAGGTGATTTAGGATACCCACAGCTCACCTGGCTGATGACCCCTCTGTGTGACCCTAGAACACCACCTGACCACGCCTACAACCATGGCCACAGCTGGACACGCATCTGCATTGAACCTGTTTTTGGACTTTTGAAGGCACGATTCAGGTGCTTGGATCGCAGTGGAGGGGTCCTCATATATGCCCCTGACAAAGGAGGCAAAATCGTCTTGGCATGTGAAATGCTGCACAACATCTGCCTCAGGTGGAATGTGCCCCTACCTCCGATGCAGACAGGCAACCCCCAAGAGGCTGATGATGACAAGAGAGAACCATGTGGCCGGAGTGAGGCTTGATGCACACAGGGATTGGAGGCTGGTCAAACAGTCCACTGATTGGCATTTATTTTTAGCACAGTGACTGGACAAAAATACAACCTGCACATTTTGAATAAAGAACACTAGTTCACAATCATGATTGTCCTTGCCTTTTGTCAGTTTTCAACAGGCTTCAATGTATGTGAAACTTAACCCATCCCCCCAGCCCCCTGACCACCAACTCCCCTGCACACAGTCCCCGTCCCCCACCACCAACTCCCCTGCACACAGTACCCCCTCCCCCCACGACCAACTCCCCTGCACACAGTACCCCCTCCCCCCACGACCAACTCCCCTGCACACAGCCCCCCATGTCACCCCACCACCAATTCCCCTGCACACAGCCCCCATCTCCCCCCACACAACCATGTGTCTGTGTGATGGCCCCTCGGGCCGACAGTGCACAGTCCAATCACTAGGTACGTGGCCGCTTCCAATCGGCACCAGATTCTGGAGAGCGCTGTAGTAGCCTGCTCTGTGACCTCCATTGTGGGGTTCCCTGTTGGGACTCCTCAATGGTGGTGGCGGAGGTAGATGGGATGGAGGCAGGGATTTGTATTTGCTGCCGGAGCAGGTTGTGGTTTCCTGCATTTGTTCTGCAAATGCAGAGAGCCCTCGCATAGCTCCCTTACCCTCTGCCCGAACCCTGTGAGGGATGCTGTACATGCCTCCACCACCATCCTTGTGCGGCATTGTCCCTGGCCATGGTCTTTGTAGCATCCCTTATGGCATGGCTGCTGGCCCTCACATGCCGATTGTGTCCTCTGGCAAGGCCCTAAATCCTCAGCAGACATGCCTCTATGACGTCAAGACGCACCATCACAGCAGCCACTGGACCAGTAGGGGTTGTTGGGGTGGGGCTGCGATGCCTGGGGGGGGCTGTTCTGCCTAGGGCAGCTGTCCTGCCTGGGGGGGGGCTGTACTGCCTGGTGGGGCTGTTGGGTTGTGAACTCGTGTTGGTGTGGTCCTGGAGGGTTAGGCTGTTGCTGTTGGTGTGCCCCTGGAGGGTTGGGCCGTTACTGTTGGCGTGGCCCTGGAGTGTTTGGCGCTTGGTGGTGGCGTGGCACTGCTGCGGTTTGGAGTGGTGGGATGGGTCTTCCCCCTTGGTGGGCCCTGTCGGCCCCCCCACAGCTCTGGCTCACAGGGGTGGCCTCGGTGCACTGGCACATGAGTGCTCCTGTGGGTATCTGTGGTGGCTCCCACACACTGCACCCAGGCACAATGCGCGGTTCATGGATATACACACTGGGGTATGGTGTGGTGGGCTGTTCACATTACATTTGGTATTGTGGCGGGTTCACTTACCTTCGGCCTCCTGCGTGGCAGCGCCTGCCTCCGCTCCTCTGACTCCCCCTATCCCTGCCATGTCAATGATGCTGCTGCACCGCTCCTCCCACGGCATGAGCTCTGGTGGTGGTAGTTGGGATCCTCCTCCGGTTGCCATGTTGTCAGTCCAGTGCTGGGCTAGGATGCCCCTCACCCAGACCCGCAGGGTGTTGTAGCGCTTTCTGCAGTCTTCCCCATTGCTGGGGACACAGCCAACTGCAGACACCTGATGTTGGCCCAGATGTTGCAGCACCTTGAGCTTGTTTTTTTTTGTTGGGCGCCATACAGCTCCTCATATGGGCTATCAACTCCTCCACAAGGACATTGAGCTCAGACTCGCTAAATTTAGGTTTACGGATCCAATCCTGGGCTGACTAGCCCCTTGTACGCTCTTTTGACATAATTCTGGTTCAGTTTCTCTGGATGGCTACCCGGGGCTCCGATCTTTGATGGATTGTGATCTCCAAAATGGCCACTGCATTGTTTCCCATTCCGGCGGCGATGGATTTTCTGCGCGCTATTACCACAATCTATTTCCATGCGGTGTTAACGCGCGATGCCGAGTGGCGCTAACACTATTTAGGCTGGGATTTCAGGCATTAGCATTATTTGTGTAGAGCAGTATTAGCGTTAATGCTGGGAATGTGTGCTAGTGTCCGCCGACTCATGATACAGTGGTCTATGCGCGACTTATCCTGATGTTAACGCAATAATGCTCGACGTTAATAATGTCCAGATAACTCCCAACTCGTGATGAGGCCCACTGACTTTCTGTAGTTGCGTTGCAGCCTTTTGTGGGTTTTCTATGACTTTATCCAGATTAGGAATCCCTCTCTCCTGGATTCTCTCTGCTGGATTATTCCTCTTAATATTCAACTAACTCGACAGCCTTAATTTACAACACTTTTTCTCCATCTGGAAGCATGTGAGCTGCATCGCCGCTGAAGACCCTCCCGGGCCTTCTTTACTTAATTTTTGCCTCGTTTCAGCCCCCAGCCCTGCGTTGCACCCTCTCCTCCCACGCTCCCTCCCAGACATCCACTTCTATGTTTAAGTTCCCTCCCGCCTCCCAGCCCGCCCACCGTCCCTGATTGGGCTTCCCTCTGCTGCCCTGCTGGCCTTACAACGTGCGGTGGCTTAGTGCCTGCTTCTTCTCCATCTGGAAGCAGGTGAGCTACATCGTCGCTGAAGACCCTCCTGGGCCTTCTTTATTTAATTTTTGCCTCGTTTGAGCCCCCAACCCCACGTTGCACCCTCTCCTCCAACACTCCCTCCCGGACATCCACTTCCCTGTTTAGGTTCCCTCCCGCCTCCCAGCTGCCCACCTTCCCTGATTGGCCGGACCCTGGTCTTAACCGACCTTCCTAGGGCAGCCCTTCTGGCATAGGACCCCTAGGCAAAGGGCAGTTCCCACAGAGACGGCTCCCTATCATGTCTGCAGGCGTCAGCAGAGGAAGCCAGTGGCCAGCCATCAACCAGCAGCGACTAATAAGGTAGGAGTGGCCCGGGTAACGAATAGAGCCCTCACTCTACCCTGAATACCCTTGCCACATAGCAACCTTACCTACACTTGATTAATACTGTGATTATTATCCTGTGCCACGCTGGAATATCGCTGTGACATTTGTGAAAGTATTTAAATTGCATTGTGAAACCTAGGCCTTTTTTCCCACTATACAGGACTCTACACTTAGGTGTGCTTTTTTCCAGTATTTAAACCTTTTGAAAGTAGTGCTGTTTTCTGGTCTTGCCTCTTAGCAAAGCATTCCTCTAGAAAATTATTTTATTGTTGTCTGAGGTCCTGTCGTTGTGTCCAATTGTCTACCTGTCTCGTCTTTCTTTGGTCTCGTCTGCTTCGCCCTTCCCTGTGTTCTTCTGTAGTGTTCCTCCCTCCCCCACCATCCTCTACCATCCCCTTCCACTGCTCTGCTCTCCCTACCTACTCTATGGTGCTCTCTCTCCTATCTTTTCTAACTGCTTCTCTATCGACTATCCTGCTCTCCTCACTAAATCTGGTAGGCAGAAGTTTAAAAAGGACATCCTGGTCTCCAACCCAGGCCTCCCTATCGCTGATACCTATACCAGTGCCTCCTCCAGGCAAACGCTCACTGAAATCCTCTTTGTCGTTCCCTCGCCTGACCTATGGACTCTCCATATGGTCTCTGCTTTACCTTTCCCTTCTTCTCCCATTAATGTGGCACCCGCTGGGAGGCCCTCCTGGCCTCCTTCCACTTCTTTAAGATAATCATTAATGTTTCCCTGAATGGTACCGTCTAGGCCAAGGCCCTCAGGTCAACCTTCTCCTCTTTGATACACGCTTCCCGCGCCTCATCAATTTCCTTTCTTCTCTTGCTGTCCCCTCTCCCCCACCACAGCTTCCTTACATCCCCCTGCTTTCTCTTCCTTGACTACCTTGCCCTCTCCTCCTTCCTCTTCTGCACCCCCTCTGGCTTCTTCTACACCTCCGCAGGGCATACCTCTGATTTGCACCCCTCCCTGGAAGTCTTTCTAGGACGGCAACCTTCTCCATATTGCCACTCTAAACTCTAGCTCAGCTGTCAAACACTCCTCTGACATCTGCCGCCTCCTTGAAGAATTTGACCTCAATGCCCTCGGTCTCACTGAGACATGGTCCACGGCCAGCTCTGTCAGGAGCTTTGACACTCTCCTCCCTGACAGCTACAAGATCCTTTACATGGCCAGGTCCAATCGTTCTGGAGGGGGTGTAGCCCTGATCTTCCCTGAATTGATTCCTGCCTCTGTCATTCCTATGCAGGCCTACACTCCTCTTTCGAATGCCTTGTTTGTAGGATCTCTCTCTCTCCTAGCCATTCCCTTACTGTGGCTACCATCTATCGGCCACCTGGTCAGATATCCTCCTTCCTCTCTGAGTGGGTGGACCTCTCCTTTTCCCCCCTGGTCTCGACCACTCAACTCCTCCTTCTTGGAGACTTTAATATCCACCTGGATGCTTCCTGCCCTTCCTCTGGAATTTGTTGTGACCTCTGTGACTCTCTCTCACTCTCTATCCTCCCCGACTCACTCTGTAGGGCACACTCTGGATGTTCTGATCTCTAAAGTCCTTCCCCTTTCTATCGCTCTCACCACTCCTCTCTCCTGTAGTGATCACTTTCTCCTTTCCTCCCAGCTCACTCTCTCCACCCCTCAGGCCAAGCCAACTCCAGCACTGACACCTACCTTCTAGGTTATCTGACCCATGAAGTGTGTGTCAGTTGAGGCTTTTGCCGCCACTTTCTCACCCCCCCTCCCTCTTCGGCTCACTCACATCCTGACACAGCCTTTTCTATGCTCCACTCTACTATATCTGATACTCTTGATGTTCTTGCCCCTGTCATGAGGATCCGCTTGAAGCCCAACGCTAAGTGCAACTCCTAGTACGACTCAGACCTCGTCACCCTTACACGCAAGTGTAGGGTGGCTGAGAGGAAATGGCGTGCTTCCTGTACATCCCCTGACAAACTGGACTGTCGCCTGCTCCAAAGGCAATACCGGCTCTTTGTCTGCACCAAGAAGAGAGCCCTCATCCAAGCCTGCCTCTCTGTGGCACCCAAACTCTTTAAAATCTCCAAGGAGCTTCCCAATCCTGCTGCAGTCTCTACCTCTCCTGTCCCCTCCCAGGCCCTCTGCACGGCCCTGTTTTCTTATTTCATCTCTAAAATTCAGGACATCTTGTCCTCTCTCTCTTCCTCTCCTCCTCCCTCTACTCCCCTCTCTTCCTCTGGCCCTACTTTGACCACTTCTCCTCCCTCCTTCTCTGCCTTTCCCCTGTTCTCCACAGACGAGGTTTCCAGATAAGGCTGATCTATTAAAGTCTCGTCAAAACAGGTTCTCCCCTGTTCCTCTTAAACCATCAAAGCTCCTGCTTTGGCTGACTCCTGCAACCACTCCTTTGCCACTGTGTCTCCCCCCCCCCCTGAAGTACTCCCTTGTGCACCCTCTTCTTAAGAAACCCTCAGCCGACCCCTCCTGCCCGGCTAACTATCGCCCGATCTCCATATTACTGCACCGCACAACTATGAGTTTGGAGGTAAGGTGGAAAAAACACCTCAAGCAAGAAGCTGGAGTTAATTTGCCTGCCTTACTGTCCAAAAACAGCCAAATCAGTGGTATTACCGTCAGTGGAATTACCGCCAGTGCTAATACTGCCGAAATACCACCAAACGTGTAATGAGGCTCACTGGATTTAGTCTATAACCTAAATAGACAAACTGCTTACATTCCTATATTTGTGTTCCTTTCAGCGGAAGGTCTACTTTTTTTACTGTTATTTTTTAGGGCGGCATACAACTAATTTACTTTTTGCCCCATTCATCTCCATTCCTTTTTTTTCGCCAGAATTGGAAAACAGTGCTAACTGAATCTTCAAGCCAATAAGTGTTGTGGAAATTAAGACAGCATCATCTGCATATAATACCATGCTTACGTTTTCCCATTTAAAGTTGGTGCATCTGCGTGTAACATCCTGACTTCAGTTGCCAGGTCATTAATAAAGAGACAAAAAGTGTTGGTGCAATATGCGGCCTTGTAGGGTGCCCCTTTTAATAGTGTTGGAATCTGTGGTTTCCCCCATTCTAATTAATTCTCACTCTAGCCTTGCGACGAGGAAAAGGAGGGGGAACAGCGGGAATACAAAGACAATGATCTTACTAGGCCAGGTGACATTGGGATCGCGCAAGTGCAGGGCAAGGGGGAAAAGGTAAGAGCGGGGGGAGGGGGCAGTGCAATACATAGAATCAACAGAAAGGAATAAATAAAATAAATAAGTAAAACAATAGGTAAGAGTGTGGCTAGCTAATGGCAGGTGCCGGAGTAAGTGCAGACATCAATTGTCAAGAGCTGGTGGGGACTGTAGGGATATGGAAAAAGCCTCCAAGTGCAGGTGCTGCCCGGGAGGCAGTGCAGGTGTGCAGCTGGTGGAGGAAGGGACCTGGCCCTGAGATCAGAGGTGGCCAGGTGACCAGTGCCGTTTCAGTCAGGAGTTCAGCAGGGGAGAGGAGGAGAGAAAGCAGAAGCAAAGAGGAAGGTCTTGAGGTGCTTGAGGTTGGAAGCGGATGAGCAAAGAGCTCGAGAAGGAAGATATTTAGGTAGAGAGAGTTAGAGGTATTTAGGCCCCAGGCCCCAGAAGGCCTTGTGGACAATGCAGAGGGTTTTGAACTTAATCCTCGCAGCCACTGGGAGCCAGTGTAGAGATTTCAGTCCTGGAGAGATACGGTCCCTGGGCTTGAGGCCAAGGACAAGTCTCGCAGTTCTGTTCTGGATGAGTTGCAGAGGGCGGAGAGTGGAGGCAGGCAGATTAAGATAGAGACTGTTACAGTAGTCCAGCTTCGAGAGAACCAGGGCTCAGGAGACAGTGAGCTTCTGGGGGAAGGAGAGGAAGGGAAGAATACCTCTAAGGAGGTGCAGCTGGTAGTTTGACTTCTTAGAGACGTCAGATATATGAGGAGAGAAGGAGAGTGTGGAGTCAAAGATGACCCCAAGGTTTTTTGCCTTGCAGGTAGGAGCAGGAAGAGGCCCAAGAGAGGCTGGCCAGAGAGCTGCAGGGAAGGAGGGAGTGGGTGTGCCGATGAGAAGAATCTCAGTCTTACTAGCATTAAGGCGGAGGTCGTTGGCAGCACACCATTCCTGGATAGCAGACAGTCAGTCAGAGATGAGGGCAGGAGAGGAGGAGGCCGAGGGTAGCCTGAAAATGAGCTGGGTATCGTCCGCATAGCACTGAAAGTTGGGGCAGAGGGCGGCGATGCGATGGGCAAGAAGTGCCAGATACTGGTTAAAAAGCCAGGGAGAGAGATTAGATCCCTGGGGAACACCACAGGTGGAGAAAAAGATGTCAGAGAGGAAGGACCCAAGTTGGACCTGGGAGGGTCGATTGGAAAGGAAAGAGGTCAGTCACGCCAGAGCCTGACCAGTGATACCCAGGTTATCGCGGAGACGGTTGAGCAGGATGGCATGGTTGACAGTGTCAAAGGCAGAAGAGAGATCGAGCAGAATGAGAACACACGGAGTGTTGGAGTCGAGGTTCAAGAGCAGGTCATCACGGATGTTCAGGAGAGCAGTTTCCGTGCTTCTGGCCGCTCTGAAGCCGGATTGGTGGTCATGAAGACTACCAACAGCTTCAGCATGGAGGTTAAGCTGGGAGATGGCCAGTTTCTCCAGGAGCTTGCCCAGGAAGGGAGTGATGGAGATTGGGCGATAGTTAGCCGGGCAGGAGGGGTCGGCAGAGGGTTTCTTAAGAAGAGGGTGCACAAGGGAGTGCTTGAGGGGGGATGGGAAGACTCCAGAGGTGAAGGAGAGGTTGCAAAAGTCAGCCAGGGCAGGAGCCAGGGAGTCGATGTGGTCCTTGATAGTTTTGGAGGAACAGGGGTGAACCTGTTTAGACGAGACTTTCATAGATCGGACTTGTCTGGAAACTTCGTCAACAGAGAAAAGGGGAAAGGCAGAGAAGGAGGGAGGAGGGGTGGCTGCAGAAGGGCCGGAGGAAGAGCAGGGAAGCGAGGGAGGGAGGTGATAGGAGGAGAGTGAGGACAGGATGTCCTGAGTTTTAGAGATGAAGTGAGAGGCCAGTGCAGTACAGAGGGCCTGGGAGGGGACAGGAGAGGTAGAGACTGCAGCAGGGGTGGCAAGCTCCTTGCAGATTTTAAAGAGTTCGGCCGAATTGTTAGATGCCGCAGAGATGCGGGCTTGGATAAGGGCTCTCTTCTTGGTGAGAACGGAGAGACGGTATTGCCTTTGGAGCAGGCGGCAGGCCAGTTTGTCAGAGGATGAACAAGAAGCACGCCATTTCCTCTCTGCCACCCTGCACTTGCGTTTTAGGGTGACGAGATCCGAATCATACCAGCAGTTACATTTGGCTTTGGGCTTCAGGCGGATTCTCATGACAGGGGCAAGGATATCAAGAGTATCAGAAATAGCAGAGTGGAGCAAGGAGAGGGCTGTGTCAGGGTGGGAGTCAGCCAAAGGAGGAGGGGGGGGGGAGAAGGTGGCAGCGAAAGCCTCAACTGACACGCGCTTCATGGGTCGGATGACCGAGAAGGTGGGTGGCAATGATGAGGGTGGCTTGGCCTGTGGGGTAGGGAGGGTGAGGTGGGAGGATAGGAGAAAGTGATCAGTCCAGGAGAAAGGAGTGGAGATAGGGACTGAGAGGGGAAGGTCAGAAGAGATCAGAGCATCAAGAGTGTGCCCTGCAGAATGAGTAGGCCCAGATGGGAGAATAGAGTGTGAGAGAGAGTCGCAGAGATCACGAAAGAGTCTAGTGGGGGGACAGGAGGCATCTAGGTGGATGTTGAAGTCACCAAGAAGGAGGAGTTGAGTGGTAGTGGACAGGAGTGAGGAGGAGAGGTCAGCCCACTCGGAGAGGAAGGAGGAAATTTGACCAGGTGGCCGATAGATAGTAGCCACGGTAAGGGAATGGCTAGGAGAGAGAGAGAGTCGGCAGACAAGACATTCAAAAGAGGAGTAGGTCTGCGTAGGAGTGACAGTGGCAGGAATCCACTCAGGGAAGATAAGGGCAACACCCCCCCTGCACGGTTGGGCCTGGGCACGGAGAGGATCTTGTAACCGTCAGGTAGGAGTGTGTCAAAGCTGGTGACAGAGCTGGCTGTGAACCATGTCTCAGTGAGACCGAGGACGTCAAGGTCCAGTTCCTCAAGAAGGTGACAGATATCAGAGGAATGCTTGATGGCAGAGCGAGAGTTAAGAGTGGCAATGTGGAGAAGGTTGCCATCCTTGAAGGACTTCCGGGGAGGGGTACAGATCAGAGGTACGCCCTGCGGAGGCGTAGAAGAAGGAGGTGAAGAAGGAGCAAGAGAGGGGGCAGGGAGGGAGGGTAGAGGCAAGGTAGCCGAGGACAGAGGAGGGGGGACAGCAGGAGAGGAGAGGAAGTTGATGAGGCGAGGGAAGCGTCTATCAAAGAGGTGAAGGTTGGCCTGAGGGCCTTGGACCAAGCCGGTCCCATTAGCGTAGACATTAATGATGGCCTTAGAAGAGTGGAAGGGGGCCAAGAGGACATCCCAGCGGGTGCCACCATTAATGTGAGAAGAGGAAAAAGGAGAGAGCACAGAGACCATATGAAGGGTCCATAGGTCAGGCGAAGGCACAAAAAAGAGGATGTCAGTGAGAGTTTCCTTAGAGCAGGCACTAGTGTAGGTGTCAGCGATAGGGAGGCCTGGGTTGGAGACCAGGATGTCCTTTTTAAACTTTTTCCTACCGGATTTAGTGAGGAGAGCAGGATAGTCAATAGAGAAGCAGTTAGAGAAGATAGGCGAGATAGAGAGCACCATAGAGTAGGAGGGAGTGGGGGGGGGAGACAGACGATGTGAGAGCCTGCAGACAGGAAGAGAGCGGCAAGCACAAGTTTACCACATTTAAGTACAGCAACAGTAATGCGTTTTAGGTACACAGTGGAGAGTCCACCTAAGTTTGAGAATCCTGCGAGGGGAGAAAAACCCTAGTTTACCACATTTAAGAACAGCAACAGTAATGCGTTTTAGGTACACAGTGGAGAGTCCACCTAAGTTTGAGAATCCTGCGAGGGGAGAAAAACCCTAGTTTACCACATTTAAGAACAGCAACAGTAATGCGTTTTAGGTACACAGTGGAGAGTCCACCTAAGTTTGAGAATCCTGCGAGGGGAGAAAAACCCTAGTTTACCGCAACTGTGGAACACAGTGAGGTGAAGACACCATGAATCATACCTGCAATATCACTGGCAAGAGAATACTGTCTGGTTCTAATGCCGTTTGCGCATACTACATATGTGCTGTATTTGGAATAAAACAATTATTATATTGCAAAATATGTACATTGATTGAAGTTATGTTTTTGTATAATTTTAGGTCGTATAACACCTCAAACCTAATGGAAGACTTGAAGATTTTGTATAGGACAGCAGGACAGCAAGGCAAAGGCATCAGTTTCATTTTTACTGATAATGAGATCAAAGATGAATCGTTCTTGGAATACATGAACAATGTGTTGTCATCCGGAGAGGTAACTTTTCTTTTCTCTGATTGCATGTGTTGAACAGTAGTCTATGTACTCTCCCCTCTTCACCAGTTGGTTGACACAGTACCTTTTTTTAACTGTAGCTACTTCTATTTATACATAAAAATGTATCAACTTTATACACACATTGTCATCTCTTCTGAAGAGGAATTAATGCTAGAATGTTTTTCAAAATCACCTTTTATATGAAGCACACATTCCATCTGTAAGGTTAATTTGTATTTTGCCAGTTTCTACATTTTATTACAAACTTTCTGTGATTGTTACATGGTCCCTTTGGCTAAGCAACAAGTTCCAGCATGCTATGTGTCTCCTTTTATTCCCTTTCTCAATGTGCTCAAAGAACCCTCTCGCAATGCCAGCGCAATCAAATCTGGAAGCCCTCCCTGCAAAACGTTAATGCTGTTGCAACAAAAGCTTGCAGGGTGGCCCACATCCACAAGTGCTGGCAGGTACTGAACAGGCATGTCTGTACAGTGGTCAACAAGCACTGTAGGGAGTGCCTGGCCACAGGAGGTGGCGCATCATCACCATACCTGGACCTGCGTTAATGGGCAGCGCAGTGGCTGACCATTATTGATATCAATGGCCTTGAGAGAACTAGAGGAGTCGACAGTGGGGCTGAAGGTGAGTCCAATGCATGCTTGAGAGAGACACAATCATCAAAAATATCATGGGTGAAGTGGCTGTGGCCAAGACCTAGACATTATTCAACAAATGTGCACAAACTCCCACGGCCACTCCCAACCCTCTGTGACGATCAGGCCATGTTACAGTGACAAATTATGTACCCACAAGACATGTTCTTGCCGCTAATCTGCAAGTGCCTCTACGCACATACCTCTAATTCCTACATGCTGTGACGAATCTGGGAAATAAGTCCCTTCTTCCGTGAGCCCACTAAGTAAAACGCTCCCTAGGGGTTTGAAAAAGCACATATCCCAGGGAGTGACTCCCTCCCCATGGGACAAGGGGCCTCATTACGAGGTAGGAGGTAGCCATGGTGCTATTAGCACCATGGCTACCTCCTTACCGCATTCCGGGTCCGGGTTCTCGAAATAGGGACTTACCGGGTCATTCCAACCTTGGAGGACCCGGTAAGTCCCCATTCTGAGAACCATTCCCCATTCCCATTTGAGCCCCCATAGGGCTCAATGGGAATGGGGATGGATCTAATAACGGGCCCGCCCTGGTCCCTTAGCGGCTCCCGCGAAGGGACCTCGGAATACGGAGGTAAGGGGTTACCGGCATCCTTACCGGTGCCGGTAACCCCTTACCTCCAACCTCGTAATGAGGCCAAAGAACTCCCATTCCTTTGTGGAACTCCCTATAATGTAAACTGTTATATCTTTGAAGGGTAGTGAATGATCAGAGGATGAGGAATATGGTATTTGAAATGTAGGACAGGGGGTTCCAGGAGAAGACATTGGCCAAAGAAGGAGGAAGGGCCTGGCTGTCTGGGGGCTGCACAAACCTAAACTTCCATGTTGGATCATACCATAATGGTGTCAGGTGACCTAATTTGGTTGGCGATGAACTGAGAAGGGGAAGCCAGCCCCCGGCAGAGTGGAGCCAGCAGAGGGTCCAATGCTTGCTAGCGGATCGTTTCCAAAGAATTCCTGACAGTGTTCGGCAGGAGGCGGCGGCGGTAATGCTGCAATAACAAAGTCCTTGCTGTGAGGGATAAAAGGAGACAGGATGAATTATGGGGCAGGCCGTTAGGCCATTTAGCAGCCGCATACGTTGGTTGCTATGGATGCCTTGGTGGTGATGCACGGACGCCATTCAGCAACCGTATCAGTTTGTTGCTACGGATGCCCTAGTGATGGCACAAGTGGTGAATGTGTAGTGGTTCATTCTTCTAAAGGACTGCTTGGATCACTAAGGATGCTCAACCGAGAGGTTGTCGAGCGTAAACAGCAGATGCTGTATGCTTTTGTGGACATCAGAAGTAAGTGACGTATTGGAAGCTCAAGTGACACATGAAGGGAAGTGCAATTTTATTTTGACTATAAGGATAAACAAAAAGGAAATTTCCTTCAAAAGTAAGAGGGAGGCCTATTTCAGATAAATCTCTCCAGCGTGGGTGACGGAGTTGTAAGATGGCCTTGCAGAGTGTTCCTGGCCCACCCATATTTTTGGGATCACCTGGACTGACCAAAATAAAGTGGCACCAGAGGAAGCAAGGGTTCCTACACTACAAGAGTTCAGCATGTGGGAGCAGATTTGCAGTCAACCACATTGTGTCATTTTTGATTCATTTCTTGGGGTACAAAGGCCAGAGAATGTTTGAAACATTAACGAATGTGTCAGACTCAGTGACCTCAGATATATTTATTGAGTTACAAATTGCTCTATTGAAGTGGGATGCATATTTAAACCCCAAGACTAGCACCTTCCTAGAATGATACAATTTTGAAGTGTGTTATCAAGAAGCAAATAAAAGTGTAGAGCAGTATGTTACAGCACTTCGTCATTTGTCTTTAACATGTCATTTTGGGAACTCATTTGACGAACATATAAGGGATCAATTTATGATCCGTTGCAGCAACAACAAAATACCGGAAGAAGTGTGGCTGGAAGATGACCCGAACATTAGATGAAGTGATAGACATTGTAAAAAGGGTAGAGCACTCCATGGAGTGTGAAGCACACATTTTGAAAAAGGACGAGAGAGAAGTAGCTATAGAGGTGCTCAAGATTGGTGTTGATGATAAGATCACATAGAAGAGTCAAAGGGGGCAATGCAAAAGAATGATTTCAGGAGAATATAAATCTGGTCAGAAGGGGACGAGAAATGGGGTGACTGAAGAGCAACTATGTTTCAGGTATGGGTATAAGAGTCATTTGGAGGGGCTCCAATGTGTCCAGGTCGGAAAGGGAATTGCTCAAAATTTAAGAGGTGCAGTCATTTTGCGAGTTGCTGCAAAAACTACCTAGGAAATTAGGGAATGCCCAAGAAAGATGTGATGTGCGTGAGTGGTGAGGGGTAAGAGTAGTCAGAAGTTGACATGGATGAGCACATTGACAGGATCACTGTGAAGGCGCAGAAGAGGACTGTGAGAGCCTGGTAGTAGAAATCTTAGTGAATGGGAGGAGCGTGAAAATGATGGTATATTCTGGCGTAAAGGTGTCATTGATGTGCGAGAGGTGTATGAAATGTAGTCTATGGGAAGGTGAAGGATCTAATGACACTAGACATAAAGCCTGGTGGTTACAATATGGGTAAGATAGACTTGTTAGGGTACTTATGAACATATTGGAATTTGAGCAATGGAAAGAAGAAGGCAAGGTATACGTTACCAAGATAGGTGCGACATTGCTGGGATGGCGTGAACAAAAGAAATTGTGCATACGGTTGGATACCAACACAGATGACCAGGATTTGCATGTGGGAGAGAATGGTATTATGATAGACGTGGATAAAGACGTGACTGTGTTTGTGAATGGTGTGCGAAAGGTTAAAGGGATGATGCACCAGATTGTATTGAAGGAAGGGAGTGTGCCAGTTGTGTCAAGGTTGCAACCTTTTCCATTGGTTTTGCATGAAGGTGTGAAAGAGGAATGAAATGCTCTGTGTGACATGGGCATCATAGAGAGAGCTCGGACCAGGGAATGGGTATCCCCATTAGTGGTCGTTTAGGAGCAGAGTGGGGAACTATGGCTATGCGCAAACTTGAGGGCATTGAATAGGTGTGTGTTGGTCGAGAGCCACCCCTTACTGAATATGCCAGAAATGTTGTCCATGATTGTATTGTTTTTTTAAACTTTATTTATAAGACGGTCAAAACAAAGAGCACAGTACATATTATTATCAGCATATTCAAGTACATGGTATAGACATCTCTAGGAGAGATTAAGTACTATCACATTGCAGTAATGCTATCAAGCTTCAGGTGAGGATACATGGTCTAATTTGCTGAGAAAAGTTCTAAATGGTGACCATATGTCTTTGGGTCGGCATGTGTGGGAGACAGTTTGAATAACACCTTCTTCACATTCATTTACATGTATCATATCCTTAAGCCAGCAGTTCAGGGTAGGTGCAGATTAGGATTTCCAGCATTGAAGGATGTTTCTTTTAGCCAGTGCACACACTATATTGAACAACCTGCATGTTTTGATGGGGGCCTTCCCTATATCGCCAAGAGGATACTTGATAGGGGCAAGCGCCAGGGGGATTTCCAATATGTCATGTATAGTATTTGCTGCTGCATTCCAGAATTCTAGTATCCGCAGGCATTACCAGTACATATGGAAAGAGTCTGCATTTTCAGCAGGGCATTTAGGGCAACCAAGCGATACTTCGAATGAGAATTTAGCCACTCTCATAGGAGTATAATGCAAGTGGTTCAGAATCTTGAATTGGATTAATCTCAGATTTGCAATAATTGACACAGATTTAGTAAAATGGCAACGTTTGGCTCATTGCGCCTCATCAATAGACAACACTAAGTCCCGTTCCCATATAGATTTCATGGAGTTGCGAGAAGTGGTATGCGTTTGTATCAGTTTGTACGATTTGGAGGTTCAACAGCTGACCCCCTTAGGTGACATGACGGCCAGGATAAATGGATGTGTTGTCGGTTCATCTGGGAAGGAGGGCCATTTATGCCGAAATGCAGCTTGCATCCTATGATATTGGAGAACCATAAAGGGTCCATGACCCAGTTTGGACAAGAAGTCAGTAAGTGTTACAAACTTACCATCCGAAAACATGTCTCCCAGGGTTAATTGATCTTGGGACTCCCAAGACATCTTAATAGAAAGATCATAGGCCACAGATATCCCAGGAAATAACCACAAGGGAGCAGCACTACTGTAAGGGGGAATCAATGCCAAGCCTCATGAATATTCTAGACCATGCATTTATTGTAGTTCTAATTGGATGATCGAAAGAGCATGAGTCCACGTAGCGTTCGGTAAATAGTACTGAGCGGAGATCAGTAAGGGAGGCAGCATACTTCTCCACACGGAGATGAGCGAAATCATAATAGTCAGAAAACCAATATCCAGCGTATTTGGCTTGAGCAGCCAAATAGTAAAGCTCAAAGTCCGGTGCTCAGAGGCCACCACTGTCGTACTGTTCACACATCTTCACCCAGTTCATTCTTACCGCCCCATTGTTCCAGACGAATGAGGAGATCATAGACTGTAGTTTGGAGAAGAAGGCCCTGACGGGCCATGTAGGTAGATTTCTGAACAGGTACAATACATTTGGTAGAATAATAATTTTTAACAATGATATCTGCCCATATATTTAAATTGGGAGATTATTCCAAATTTTGAATTTGGTTTCCAGCTGCTGCAGATATGGGTCATAATTAGTGGCATACAGTAATTGGCGGACAATGGATACAGCAACCCCTAGATAGCGAATAGATGTAGGGTACCAGTGGAAGCCCAACAAGTTACTAGGTTGTATTGTGCCGGGTGTGAGTGAATACAGTTCGGAGTTTGAATTATTTATCCTGTAACCAGAATATACAGAAC
Organism: Ambystoma mexicanum; assembly: GCF_040938575.1. Taxonomy (NCBI): domain Eukaryota; kingdom Metazoa; phylum Chordata; class Amphibia; order Caudata; family Ambystomatidae; genus Ambystoma; species Ambystoma mexicanum. Next base: position 1,361,236,051 of record NC_090930.1, on the reverse strand, counting down.
ATTCATGTACATCTCTCATAATAGAGGCTAGATTAACCTTGGGATCACAAACATATGACAAGGAGTCATTGGCATACAAATAAATTAATTGGGGAGGGCTGTTAATCCTAATCCCTTTGTTTCCCTGTTTTGTTTGAATAAGTGCAGCTAGATGTTCAATTGTGAGTGCAAATAATAAGGGGGAAAGGGTGCAACCCTGTCGTGTACCTCTGCATAAAGGGAACTTAGTTGAGAATGTATGATTTATCTGGACCATGGCAATAGGATCGGTGTAGAGAAGTTTACTGTAGTTCAAAAAGTATGGACCAAACCCAAGATGCGTAAGGACAGCAAAGATAGATTGCCACGAGACTGAGTCGAAAACTTTTTAAGCATCCAATGACGCTGCAACAGCTCTGGTCTAGTTGAGCAATAATCCAGAACAGTCTACGTAGATTCAGGGAAGAAGATCTAGTGGGTATGACTCCCGATTGATTGGAATGTACCATAGGGGTCAAGAAGGGTAATCAGCGATTTGCAATGACTTTAGCAAATATTTTTGCATCCAAATTCATTAAGAGAGCATGACGGATAGTGCGAAGGGATCCATGAGCTTTAGTTATAATCTGACCACGTAGCCAGTCTTTAAAGGTGTCTCATTATAGAGTGAGATCCCACAGTACACTCATTGCGTTCAAGGAAATCAGTCAACTCCATATGGAATGCGTCTGCCGCCATGGTGTCATGCAAAAAGGCCGGGGGCTTTCTCCACAGAGAGGCATTTCCGTTGAATTGTATTGGTTCATTACCCAAGAGTACAGGAGAGTGAGCAGAGATTGTGCGGGGAAAGATGGAACATTCAGTAGTGAACGGGACCCAGTCTGGTGTTACTTACCAAAAAGTCAATGTGTGATCCTGGGTTGTGGACAGAGGAATGGAAAGTAAATTCCTCTCTCCCGCGATATATCTACTAGACGTAGGTATTTCATGGATTGCAGTATAGTGTGAGCCAATCTGGTTAGGGCACAGGGATCTTTGGATGTTCTATCAATTACAGGGTCCAGGATAGTAGTAAAACCCACACCCCATTAAGCACGGGCATCGTCATTGGGGTATATCAAGTCCACTATCTTAAGGTAAAAATCAGGGTTGTCAATGTGCAGACCATATGAGTTAATAAGAACAATGGGATGACCATATATATTTCCCAATACTATTGCATGTCAACCAAGCAGGTCCACAGTAGTTTTGGAAACCTGGAAGCCATCGAGTGATGGATAAGAATGATGACACCTCTAGACTGTGAAGAATAGTCATTACCACATTTTCGGGGGACCCAGCTGCGGGCGAAGGACTCAACCACCCTGATCAAAGTGTGGGTTTCTTGCAACATCAGAATTTGTATTTTGTGTCACTTAGCAGTTTTCCTAGACTTGATGGGATTATTTAGACTTCGGAAATTCCATGCAAGTAATCTGATTGACTGATTACCACTCCCCATCATTCACAATTAAGAGAACTATTTCTAACGTGATTTTGCAGCAGCTGACCAAAAAAACTAGGGTCAGAAGAATATGCTCCATTAGTGACCGTCAACTTTTGTATTTTCAACTTTTCAACTTCCCTACCCCAACCCCCATCCTCAATGTACACCAAACTTGACAGTGTTGCCTCATAAACAAAACAACTATCATAAAGCAGTGGGAGGCACAGTGAGAACATCAACAAGAACATTGGAACATTTCCTGGCATGCATTGCATTCTACGATAAGAGAGTTCTCAAGCTACAATCCTAAATTATATTATTGAAACTAGAATAGATTGGAGTGTTTCATAGCAACCGTGCGAGTGGGAAAGATATCCATGCTCGATAACAGCGACAAGAATTGTAATGGTTATTGCCATAAAGGGGTATGAATGTTCCATTTGCAGCAGAGTTAGCAATAATAATGGCCAGCAAGGGGGGCGTGGCTTGGAAGCCATGTGAAAAGACGTGCCTGTACGGGAGCTCCCGCTGATCCGTACATAATCCGACTGATACCGCGCAAGGACCGCTGTGATTTGGCGAAGATTGGAAGACTGTGTACATGAAGTCCGGCTGCACGCGAGGACACATTTTTACACGGGTTCGTAGTGCGCACGGATACTTAAGAGCCGAATGAAGCACTGGTGGCGAGACCTCGACGGACGACAAAATGGCCGCCGCCGCTTGACGAGGGGACAAAGGAGCGGTAGACTGGGATCACAACATACGTGCGCCCTCTCAGCGGTACGAAGGGAGCAGCGCGACCCTGCCCATCTGGGGGGAGCGCCGGACAACAGCGGTGCCTGAGACTGCTGGGCGAGCTGGGACTCTCAACAGAGTCGTGGTGTATGGGCACAGTGCCTCCCTGGCCTGGACCGGAGCGCGGCCAGAGGGACGCTCCTGACTGGAGATATGTCGAACAAGCTTCTGAGGGCGAAGAATAAACAGCCCACGCTCGACGAATACGCCAAGACGTCGCCCGGCCTGGAAGGTGCCAGGAGCAAGGATAAGGCTCAGACCAGGGAGATGGCCACCGGTGGTGCGAACCAGGAGGTCCTCGCTGCGATCGCGGACCTGAAGGCGACGTGGGAGACCAAGCTCCAACTTGCTGTGGCCGAATTGAAAACTGCGTTGGAACTACAGGTTGGGGCGGTGCAGGAGGACGTGAACCTCCTGAGGCAAGATGTGCGAGCCCTGGCTGAGCGCACGGAAACTTTGGAAAAGGAGATGGGCCCTACTGTGGCGGACTGCACTGCACATAAGCGCGATATCCATGCCCTGGTGCAGCGGGTGGGTAACTTGGAAAGTAGGGCTGAAGAGGCGGAAGGACGTGCCCGGAGAAACAACGTTCGCATCGTGGGCCTGCCGGAGGGGGCTGAAGGCCAGAATCCCACAGAGTTTATTGAGAACTTGCTGCTGCAGGAGATCACTGGGGGAGCCCTGTCGCAGGGGTTTGCGGTGGAGAGGGCGCACAGGGCCTTGAGCAGAAGACCACCACCGGGGAACCCACCTAGGCCTGTGATCGCCAAGATCCTCAATTATCGGGATCGGGAAAGGATCCTTGAGCACTTTGGTAAGGGGGGCACCATACTGCGAGGAGAGGCGACCATTACTGCTTACCCCGATTACACCTTGCAAGTGCAGCGCAGTCGCATGAACTTTGGGGCGGTCAAGAGGCGATTGCGGGCAGCAGGGTACAAGTATATGTTGCTTTACCCGGCCAGATTGAAGGTTTTCTTCAAGACTAAGATGCTGTTCTTTGACACTCCGGAGGAGGCCATGGAATGGCTCGATGCACAAATCTGTCCTCAGGAGCCAGATGAGCGGACGGCGGATGGAACGGGAAGAGATAAGTGATGCTGCGGGCCCGGTTGGGCTATGAACATTGGGACTGGAATATAGTCGGTATGACTTTGTTTGGTAGTGTATGCGTTAGGACTTTGAAACATGGTCCGTCTGCGCGGATACGGAAGTGCGGGAGGGGAGCCTCCGGGAGCTGTTCTTTGTACCCCAGTTTGAGTTTAGTTTAGTCACTGTGTGTGGGGTGACACCCTGTCGGGTTCTCTACTTGGGTTCCAGAGAGAACCGAACACAGGGATGCCTGAGATCCAGGGATGGAGCTGGGCAGTTGGTTGGGTTAGGGGGGTGGGGTGGGTCAGTTTTTATATGAGCCTGGGTGAGAAACTGGGAATGGGGGCCTTTGAGGTAGGGGGGAGGCGAGTGGACCTGGGAGAGAGATGGAAGTCACTGATACATCATGGGGGACCTTAGGATACTAACGTGGAACGTTAGGGGGCTTAACAGCTACCTTAAGCGTAACAAGGTCATGTTGTACCTGAAAAGGCAAAAGATAGACATTGCCTTGTTACAGGAGACACATCTGACACGGGACAAACTGGATCTGGTGGGGAGAAAGTGGAGAGGGACAGTAGTTGGATCTACATATTCTGCCTATGCTAGAGGTGTGCTGATTTGGGTTGCACCACATGTCCCGTTTAAGCTACTTGGGGAAGTTGTGGAGTCTGATGGGAGGCTGGTCATGGTAAGGGGGCTTTTGGAAAATAAAGTAGTGTGTATTATAAATACTTATGCTCCCAACCGTGACACGGCGACATACTTTAGGACACTGATCACTAGACTGGGTGAAGGGATGGGGGGTCCGGTGATTTGGGGAGGGGACTTTAATTGTTTACTAAACCCCAAGGAGGACAGGTCGGATGACAGGGTGGACAGGCCCAGCCCGGCGGCTAGGGTACTGCTGGCGCTGCTGGAAGACCTTGGCCTGGCAGACGTGTGAAGGACGAGACACCCTGGCGTGAGGCAATATTCGCATTACTCGGCCCCGCACCAGTTACACACAAGGCTGGATTACGTTTTCGCCACTCCGGACGTTGTTGCGGAGTGTGACCAGATAGACTACAGGGCGAGAGTCCTTTCGGACCACTCGCCCCTGGTCATGCGTTGGCAGCTTTGTCCCCCACGTGCGCGAATTCCAACATGGCGCCTTAGGGCAGAAGCGCTCAGGGATCCAGTCTTTAGAGAGGACGTGAGGGAGGAGATAGATGCTTACTTTGAGGCGAACACAGGTAGTGTCAAGTCGGCTGGTACTTTGTGGGAGGCCTTTAAGGTTGTAATGAGGGGGGTTGCCATTGCGAAATCCAAGGGATTAATGGGAGGAGTCCTGGCAGATCTGCGTAGAGCCGAGATTGAGTTGGAGAAAGAGCTGGGGGAGGGTGGGACGGACACGGAGGAGGTCATTAATCTGCAGCAGAGGTGCGCAGAACACTGGGACAGGCTCTGTAATCTGAATTACAGGAAGTACATTGAGAGGTTGCATGCCGGGGGAGACAAGACGGGCAGGCTTCTTGCTTGGCTGTATAAGAGCGAGACCCCAAGATCCCCGATCCGATCAGTTATCACTGAAAAGGGAGTGGAGGAGGTCACTCAGGAAGGGGTGAATGGAGCATTCGCGGAATATTATCAAGCATTATATGAGGATCGAGAGGGGGGAAGCCGGGAGGAGATAGAGGTAGTACTTGAAGACATAGGCCTGCCCAAGATAAGTGACGAAGAGCGAGAGGAGATGGATGCTCCGATCACTCTGGAGGAGCTGCAGGAGATTGTGCGGCAGCTACCCACTTGCAAGGCCCCAGGAGCGGATGGGTTCCCCAGTGAATTTTATAAAGCGTATGGAGAGGAGGTGCTCCCGCCCATGCTGGAGATGTTTAATGAAGCGTTCGAGGTGGGGCGGTTGCCGGAATCACTCAGGGAGGCGATTATAGTACCGCTCCCCAAACCCAATAAACCGGGACATGATTGTGGCTCCTACCGGCCCCTGTCGATGCTGAACCAGGACAGCAAGATCCTAACAGCTGTCCTGGCGGCCAGAATGCGGAGGGTAATAGGCAAGCTGATCCATCCTGACCAGACGGGCTATGTCCCGAACAGGAATATTACTCACAATCACAGACGCCTTCACAGGGTGGTGGAATGGGGAGGCAGTGAGGACAGCGAAATGGCGATAGTGGCGTTGGACGCGGTTAAAGCGTTCGACTCTGTTCGATGGCCGTGGCTGCTGGCGGCTTTGGGGCGGTTTGGACTGGGACCAGGCTACATGAGGTGGGCCGAGCTATTATATAGTGCGCCTCTGGCTAGGGTCCGTACGGGCGCAGTGGTGTCAGATAGATGGCAGTTAGGCAGAGGCACCAGGCAAGGGTGTCCTTGGTCCCCAATGTTGTACATACTAGCCCTCGAACCCTTAGCAATCTACCTCCGGCAGCAGTATGACCCGGTGGGTATAGAGGTGGGAGGGGAGTGCCATCTTATATCTCTGTATGCAGACGATATGCTGTTATACCTGAAACATCCGGAAGAGAATTTGCAGTATATCTTGGAGGTATTGGAGAGGTACGCCTGGTTGTCCGGCATAGCGGTCAACCCTCAGAAATCCGCACTATTCCCGCTAGGCAGTTATGTGGGGATACCGGTGGAGAGGTTGCCAGTGCTGCGGATCCCGTGGGCGACGAGCTCCTTCCGGTACCTGGGCATTGACGTGTATCACACGACTGGGGAAGAACACAGGCATAATACTGAGCTAGCTGTGGGAAAGATTGAGAAGTGCATGAGGTTCTGGGAAAGATTGCCTTTAGCGATGATGGGTCGTGGAGCTATGCTTAAAATGGTGGTGCTGCCCAGGCTCCTGCATTACTTTAATAACATCCCGTATATGATACCTAGGAAGTTTTTCGCTAAGTTACATAGCGTGTGTAGGAATTTCCTGTGGCACGGCACGCGCAACAGGGTCGCATTATGGAAATTGCAGAACTCTTACGAGAAAGGTGGCGTGAAGCTGCCAAACTTTGAGGCCTATTATATTGCGGCGCAACTGCAATACGTGGCCAGGTGGCTCTCAGATGAAGAGACCTCCGAACACAGGCTGCTAGGAAGAGACTGTTCCCCCTTCTATTTGCGGGAGGTGATCTGGGTGACTGGTTCATGGATGAGAGAGCGTCCTAAGATGCTAGCCCTTGGCGGGAACATATGGCGGCGTGCCTGTCGGATGATGGGTGACCCCTTGCCGTGTATGCCGCAGTTACCTCTGGTCGCCCTGGCAAAGGAAGACGGGCAGCTGAGAGCTATTATCCGGACATATTGGGAGTCAATGGGGTTGATCACTATGGGCGACATCTGGCAGGATGGGACTCTGATGGAGTTCGATGAACTGTAGGCAGGGTCGGGACTACACAGGGGTCAATATGTAACATATCATAGGGTGGTCCGGGAGGTCCGGAGCACGTGGCCCGAAACTACTTTGGCCGATGAACCGGATGCCACGCTGGAAACAATGTACGACGCATCAGAGGGTGGGCACGAGGTCTCTAGGTTGTACGAGATGTTGATGACAAAGGTTGGGAAGGATTTGGGGCACCTGAGACTGGAGTGGGAAGCGGAGATGGGGGCCCCGATGTCGGATGGGATGTGGGAGCGCGCCCTGGGGTACCATAAAAAGGTATCGGGGAACGCCAGGTTCAAGCAGATACAGCTCTATATTACGCACAGGGCATATATGACCCCCCTTAGAATTTCCAAATTTCTGGACAGTGGGCGCCAGGCGTGCCCCAAGTGTAACGAAGAGAATGCGGACATGATACACATGTTCTGGGCGTGCCCAGTGATTGCAACCTACTGGGGTGAAGTGGCGCAGAGGCTGGCAGGGAGGGGTATCACGCTTAAGGTGGATTCGGCTTGGGCTTGTCTGCTGGGAGGGTATCCCAGGGCGCGTAAGCTTCGACATGTTGAGAAACTTAAAGATCTGGCCTATGTGCTTGCCAAACGTAGGATAGCCATGGGGTGGAAGAAATGTCATAAGCCGCGAGTGGAGGTCTGGTGGCGCGATCTCCAAAAATGGGCGGATGCCGAAACGACAGTGTGGCAAGATGGCAGTATGGCAGGGGATGAGGAAGAAATAGGCTCTCTCACGGCATGGAAGTTATTGTTAACTGAGCTGTTTGGTGCGGGATCGGCCTCGGATGGACTTGTGAGCGATGAGGCCCCACCGCACGGAACGGACACTGAAGGCGGACACTCTACAGGCTCATAGGGGGGAGTGATGGGGATTGCAGTGCCTTATTTTTTGTTTGTTTGGTTTTGTTGCTTGATGTGTTTTATTTATGTTTTGTTTTAATGTTGTTTGGTTGAGATAAAATAAAAATATATTTAAAAAAATAAAAATAAAAAAATAATGGCCAGCAATGCCAATTTGGTCAGTTAGTACCGGGAAGCATCGGAATAGATCGCTCTATGAAGGATGAAGCTTGCCCCGCGGATTTGTAAAAATGACCTCTGCCTGCATATTGTATTCTAAGTTTGGCTGGGAAAATCATGGCATATGGAATTTTCCTGTCAAGTAGAGCACGTTTGACTTGGTCAAAGTTTTGTTGGGCAGTTTGGACTCCAGTTAATTGAGCAAGCAGGCAATTGAGCAAGCAGGCAATGATCGTGCAGGGAGGCCTCTAGGTTTGGGTAGTGGAGCCAGAAAACGGTGCAATGTAAGAATTGAGAGGAAAAGTGTGCCTCTGGAAACAGGGAACGCAGCATGTCCTCGATGAAAGATTCCATAGGGGCATTTAAGACCTTCTCCGTCATACCCACCACCCTAATGTTGGTGTGGTGCGACCACGATTCCAGGTCATCACATTTCCCACAGACAGCTTTAAGTTCTTTCTTGATATGTTCAATATCCTTGCCATGTGTAGTCCCAGTATCTTCCAAGTCTCCTACATGGTTCTCTGCATGTGTGATACGGCCACTTTCTTTCTCAAGTTTTGCTTTTAGAGAGTTTACTGTGGTACCAATGTCATCCAGTTTAGCATTTACTGATGCAAATCCAGCCTGCATCATTGACACATAGGGGTCCATGGCCGTGTCCGTGGGGGTGCTGGTGTCTGCAACGAGGTCCTGAGAGCAAGGAGGGTCTGAGTCAGATCGGGGTTTGTTTGTGAAAGCATTCATGTGACCTTTCTTACCCCCTTTAGCTCCTCCTCGGGTCATAGCTTGTGAGATCTTGCAAGGCCTCAGCAAATGGTAAATGCTGGGATAGAATGATGGAGTATTAGAGGTTGATCTTAGAAAAATGTTTGCAGATGGAACTAGTGTGGGCCCGCAGCACCAGCAAAAAACGTGGTGCCAGTTGTTATTGATTGATATTTATGTATTTTAGGATCTGGCCTGGTGAAACAAGTCACCCACACATAGTATTTTGTGTTTTTAACAGGTGAGTCCGACTCAGTTAGCTGTGGGCAATAATGGGATAGAAAAAACGACAGTTATTCCGCTGTCGCTGGCAATACCATCCGCTGAGGGCTGCAGGTCGCGTGTTGTTAAATTGAGCGACGCCGCACTGAGCCTCGGGCCTGAACCGCTGGACGGTCTCTGAGATCAGGATTCCTTCGCTGGGGCACAATGGGTATTTCCGTTGCGGCGCAAACGGCTCCAGCAGAGGGCTGCTCCAAGGTCGGAGATCTCACCCGGCACCGAACACTCCCCTGGCAGCAGTCCTGGATGCAATTCAGTGGCGTCAGCCGTAAGGCGCATGCAAGTGGCGTGGATGTCGGGCCTGCCCAGAGACGGGCTAGGAATGTTGCCAGAAGTATCGACCAGGATCTTTCTGTTAGCAGGAGGCATATAGAACTAGAAATCAATCCATTGATGCCTCAAACAGTGTGGAATCCAAAAGTGCAGAAATCTCGTGTATCTGGAACCTTAGAGAGCAGGATTATGTAGGACAGGATATTTATTCCAGTTGCTGCTCTGCAGTGCCTCCTGTCCATGATTGTTAAGGGCAGGGTTTTTACGAATCTCCACCTGTCATCAGCATACCACCATGTGGAGTTGGGTCACGAGTCACAGAGATTAATAGCATTTGTGACACATTAAGTGGGTTTCCAATACCGCCCAATGCGTTTGGTTTGGTGTCGGCATCAGCAGTTTTGCAGAAGGTGATGGATAGGTTGTTCAAAGAAATAAAAGGAGTCCATTGTTTTCTGGACGACATTTTGATTTGCGGTGAGACGATGGAGGAACAAGAACACATTTTAGGAAAGGCGTTGGACATTTTGGAAAAGATGGGGATGACTGTGAGGAAGGAGGCATGTGTTTTTTAGAAAGGACTCAGTGGAATATGTGGGTCATGAAATTGACATGGAGGGAGTTAGGGCAAAATGGGAGTTAATGGACGGAATAAGGAGCATAGAGGTGCCAGAGACAAAAGAGGAGCTGCAATCATTTTTTGGAGTGATAGTTTTATCAAAAATGTGTACAAAACTTTGCAGACATGGTTGAGGAGATGAGGAAATTGTTGAGGAAGGGCGAGGAGTTGGAATGGAATGACAAATGTGAGAGAGAGTTTATGGCTTTTAAGGAGGGAATCAATTTGGCACAAGTGAAAGGACAGTTTGATACAAGGAGGAACTCAATGATAACAGTGGATGCTAGTGACATGGATATTGGAGCTGTTCTGTCCCAAATGGAGTGTGGCGGGGCAGAGAGAATTATTGCACATGCATTGAGGGTATTAAGAGGCCCTGAAAGGACATATTCAATGTTAGAGAAGGATGTATTGGCATGTCACTGGGCAATGTGGAAGTTTAAGAGGTTTTTGTGCGGGGCAGAGTTTGTATGACAGATCATAGGCCTCTGAAGGGGATATTTGAGTCAAAAGGACTGGAAAACGTATCAAGGAGAGTGGCAAGCTTGGTTGCAAGATTGCAGAGTCATGCATTTATCATGGAAGTGGTTCCGCAGAAGAGGAATGTTATGGCAGACAGTCTGTTGCGTTTCGGCGGCCGAAGAATAATATGGAAAAGAGGAGATGACAGATTAAGTGTTTGTGACATGTGATGGTGTTTTCGGACGGTCGGCAAGGGAAGTAGGTATTGTTGAGAATAAGGACAGGGTTGGCGTGGTGGAATGTGAATTGCCCCAGAACTGGAGATTGGAAGGTGACGAGAGAGCTTATTGGGAGGTAAGACAGGAGTTGAGCATGGAGAGTGGACTGGTGTAGGTGGGGAAGAGTAGTTGTACCCAAACCATTAAGGACAAGATTGATTGATAATGCCCACGAGGGCCACATTGGCATTTCAAGAACAAAAGCGTTTTTGAGAGAGCATTACTGATGTCCAAGTTTTGATAGAACCATAGAGAAGAGACTAATGTTGTATATTGACTGTGAGAAGGCAGGAAAAGGGGCGGTCACCCAACCACTGATTACGGTGGCTGTACCAAAAGGAGTATGGGATGATATTGCTATGGATGTGTTGGGGCCAGTGGACATTGGAGGTGGACAAGTAAAGTTTATCGTGGTGGTTGACACGTTATCAAGATGGGTTGAATTCAAAATTGCGAGGCAAGGAAATGCTGTTGCAATGATTGGTTTCTTGGAAGACATATTTGGAAGAGAAGGATATCCGGGAAGTGTACTTACGTATAACAGAACACAATTTGTGGGGAAGGTTATGTAAGGAAGGCATGGTATCAAACAGTAAAACAGACACAAGTGACACAGTTCAATGGTGTTTATTGAAGTTCAGTTGGGTTTGAAAAATGCCTGTCTAATCCTAAATCTAAAAATGGGAGCAAGCTACAACCATCAAATAATAATAGTGCGGCCCTAGTAGAGTCTTGGGAAAATAAAAGGGCCTATACTCATAAACCTATTGCCAATCCTTACCTCTAAATACAAATAATGTGGGAAACAATGTTATTCAAATGAAAAGTCTTCAAGAAATGATATATCAGTATATTAAAGGCAAAAACAAAGATGCGATGGCTGGAAGGTTTTGAATAAATCTTAACCTCTGTCTGGGCAACCCTCCAGATCATCGTTCTTCGCCTGCCAAGCCATTACAGAAGGGGAAAGGCCATGCAAATCAGGCTGGGTCCCACCCCAAAAGGGGCAATCCAGGCCGAACTGCTAGGTCACATCCCTTCTGCACAAGACCACAAGCATCCCCAAACATGTTTCGGCCTTATTGGGCCTCATCAGTGAGGTGTAGCTTGGGTCTCTAGGCCCAGCAGGCACGGGGCCCACGTCTGGACATACCCGTCCCACTTGGTGTGACAAAGCAAAAACAAAGAGGTGATGGCTGGAAGTTTTAGGATAAATCTTAACCTCTGGCATTGCTCTTAAAGGCAGAATAGTAAAGGCACTGGAGATCCAGAGTGGGTGTTCTGCCCGCAAGATGTGAGGCGCTCTCCGAGGAGCTGAGGTTCGTGGACCCCACAGGACCAGCAGTGTGCTGCCCGTGGAGGGGCAGTCAGAGAGGAGACTGCACTGCAGGGGCCTGGAGCCTACTAAGGAACTAGGAGTGTCACTGCTCTTTTGCACTAGTGAATGGCCTCTTGCACCCTGAGGATTACCTACAGGTGTGTCCTTGGAGGGCTGTGGTCAAAGGTCTGCATCACAGGCCTGGGGGCATTACTTCTGGGGATAGCCAGCTCCTCCAGGTGCAGCTGCGAGGCTGCATGCAGAGCAATAGTGTAGCCCCAAGGCTTGCTGCATTAAGAATTGGATGCATAATGGCAAGAGGTCAGCATGACGCGGAGCCTGCAGGTGACTGCCACATGGGTTGCATCGTAGAGGGAGTGGCCAAGTAGAGAAGAATTGTATTCCATTCAAATGACTATTTGGTAGATATATACGTACTCCTAGCGCAAGCAGCACCGTTTGCCACATCATTGCACAAACTACTGGTGCTGCGCTGGTCCTGGTGAGGCTGTGCATCGGATTTTGAGTTGGGCATCCGCCCCACTGTAGTGGCGCTACGATACTGGCCCAGGCTTGTGTCTTCACTCAGTGTGGTGAGAATAGACTGCTACGCACACATCACAGAGGGGACACTATAACAAGGGAGGACTCTCATTCTCAGTGACAACTTGGGTTATCTTTGGATGAAAGCCACTACCTGTTGAGATTGTGCATTTTTGGAAAACCAGTGAGATTACTCATACTTCCACTGCTTAATTGCTACGTGGGGAGTTATAGATTTTGTAAAAAAGCGCAGGCAAGCTGTGTACTTAGCGAGCAGAGGCAGAGGAGCTTGGAATGCTCAAAGTCCCCCAAAAGCTCCTATAGTCCCCATCTGTGTGTCTTTTGGCAAGGCTCGGAGAAGGAGGAGTGTCAGAAGTGCAGCATTTGGTTGGTGCTGCCTGGAAACCAAGCAGAAGATGAGCACTGAGAATTGGTGACTTGCTGAGGTGTACGGGATTCAACGGACTTGGGCAATCAATCAGCAGAGTGAGCTGCCCAAAATCATAGTGGTTTTTGCGCACAGGAGTCAGAGAAATAGCTCCTAATCTGGGACATAAAGTAACTGCGCACAGGAGTTTTTGCACACAGGAGTCAGAGAAACAGCTCATAATCTGGAACATAAAGTAACTCCCGAAGGGTGTGGTTTAAGGGACAGAGTGACGTGCCCCTGCGAAGTGTCCCTGGGCAGTGAAGCCATACACAGTGCATCATACGCTTATCCCGTTCCCATAACTCTCAACTCACACGCTTTTGCCGGTTGTCATCCGCCACTTAGGCAGCTCTCTCACCCGCCAATCTCCTTACAGGCCCATATGAAATAATGGTCTTTCTCCAGGAAAATGCTAAATCGGGTGTTTTCACCCGCACAAGAGCCCTGAAAGGTTGAGAGCTATGCGTTTCCCTGCCTAGATCACCCAGACTCGCTCACCCCATGACAACCTCCCTGTCCTCACCAGGATTCCTCCATCTTTCACCACCAGAAACCACTGACTCCAAACCTGCACCAGAAGACCCAGCTTTGCCATCACCAGCCTTCCTCCATCACTCACCACCAGGAACTATCATTCTCAAACCCACACCAGAAGACCCTCCACTCCAAGACCCACTCCCCCATCCACAGCTCCCCCCCATCCATATCAGAAACAAATTCCTCTGTATACGCTCATAGCCAACCCTCCACCCACATCGCACAGCTAAAATAAAACCTTACTGCCCCTAACAATATCATTCCTCGCAAATGTGCCTTAATCAATGCCAAGTCAGTCCCAGCTCATGCCCCTGAGATCCACGACCTCCTGACCTCCAATGACATTGACTTGTTTGCCATATCCGAGACATGGCTCCATCCCACTGCTGGCCCTGAGTTATCTATTGCCATCCCTGCTGGCTACGCCATCCTATGGAACGACAGAATCCTCAACAGAGGTGGCAGAGTCGCACTCATCTTCAAAAACACCCTTGCCATCAGAGCCACTAATTCGAGCCCTATCCCTAACTGTGAATCATTCGCCACCAAGCTCTTCATTTCACCAACATGCACCATCAATCTCCACCTCATCTACCGACCCGCTGGCCTCATTGCCTCTTTCGAGGAAGATCTCTTACACGTTATAAGTCCCTCATTAAAAACAAGCTCCAAACTCATCATCTTAGGTTATCTCAACCTGGGCCTCAATGACCCCTCTGACATACACGCCAAAAGTGTAGCCATGTATCTTGATCACGCTGGCTTCCTTCAGCGAATAACTGACCACACCCACATCCATGGCCGCACCCTTGATTGGATTGCTGATCTCAACTGAAACATCTCCTCCCAAACTATCTCGACCTGCCCATGGTCAGATTACCACACCATCACCTTTGACATCGCGATGGGAATACGGCCCTCCTCCTGCCACACAATGAAACCTAATGGCTTAGCCTGCTGCACCAAGAACCTAACCAAGGACCACCTCCTACCATTCCTCTCAGACCTCAAGAACCCAACTAACAGAACAACCAACCCTGTGGCCCTCTCTACAACGCCACAATTGCTGAAGCAGTTGACATACTCAGCCATCTCAAACAGCACAAAGCCAAACCTGCTCTAAATAAAAACTCATGGTTCACCCCGGAGCTCCTTGCTTTGCGCACTCTGAAACGTGCTGCAGAAATGAATTGGAGCAAAAAACCCTTTTTTAGCTAACAAACTCCAATTCACTTCTCTCGCCAAAGAGTACAAAAAGACCATATACACCGCCAACAGCTAGAACAAGAGAATACAAGGCGCCAATTCTAATTTTCGGGAACTCTTCACTATCTTGCGCAAACTTGAGTCTCCAGTCATCCTTCCCACCGTTCACACAGTAGACGATGACTGGTGCACCAAGGTGCAAGAAGCCCTTACAGGAAAAATCTGCACACTCCAGAAAAGAATGTGCTCCAAGCAACAAGCCATCCGAGCCAAACCACCACCCTCCTCTCATCCTGCGGCACCACACTCCCCATCCTCCACTCCTTTTGACTTTCACTCTGTCTCAGAACTGGAAGTAGCCAACATAATCAAAAGCCTCAAGCCATCCTGATGCAAAGGTGACATTTGCCCGGCCCCCATCATCAAAGACTGCACAGAGTCACTTGGACCATTCATCACTGCCGTAATCAATGCTTCCTTCTGCACAAAAACTGTTCCAGCATACCTAAAAGAAGCATAGATCCTTGCGCTACTAAAAAAATAAATCTCCCTCGAACCCTCCATCTCTACCAACTACCGTCCCATCACAACAGTGCCACTCATCCTTAAGATCCTCGACCGTGCAGCCCACATACAAGTACAACATTGCCTTGAAGCCAACCAAACCCTCGGCACCCGTCAATCAGGCTTCTGCTAAAGGCATGGCACGGAAACTGCCCTGCTTGATCTGAAAAATCTACTTGATGACATCAAAGGCACGGGTAAACCTGCCTTGCTGCACATGCTGGATCTCTCAGCTGCATTTAATCTCGTCGACCATCAGTTTCTCTGCGATCACCTCACCACCACAGAAAACTTCTCTCCTGCAGCTACTGACTGGATCAAATCTTTCCTAGCTGACTGATCCTCTCGGGTTTTCATAGACGATCATGCCTCCTCACCCACGCCAGTTACCTGTGACGTCCACCAAGGTTCTTGCCTTTCCCTGTCTCTGTATAACATCTATACAAAACCCCTCTTTGATCACCTGGATGTCCTCAGCATCTCCTACCCAAACTACGCCGATGACACCCAAATTATCCTCCCCCTCTCAGGCTCTTACCACCAAGACACTGCTATCATCAACTCAGTCTACAACATCGTCCAAAACTGGATGGCAACACACATGCTATGCCTAAATGACGATAAAACTGAGATTCTGATGGTTGGCTTCCCTACCACTCAAAATGAGCCGGAACATGAAGGAACAAATAACCATGAAGGATGTGTCACTGAGACCGAAAATCCCCCCCGACTCTAACTCAGTTATGGGGCTTTCAGGCAGTCACCAGGCATTTTCCTTGTGGATCTTGCCAGTGCTGCACATTTACAAAGAAGAGTTCATCTATAAACATTGGCCTTATGACTCCTTGGCAACAAAAAACCTTGACCAACTGTAACACCAGCTGGGTAATCTATGTAGTATGGTGTCCTTGCAAGAAACTCTACATAGGCAAAACAGAAAGGAAAGTCAAGGTACGCATAGGCGAACATCGCAGCAGTCTAAAGAATCGCACTAAAAATGCCCCACTGGTAGACCATTGGATAGAGAGCATACATCAGATACAGGATTTATAGTGGTCCATTATCTAAAAACGGAAATCCAGCAACGATGTCTATCGGGACAGGATTGCCCTTTCTAAAAAAGAGCAAGAAATTTTCTTTCTAACAAAAAGTATGACAGCAGGGCTGAACGAAAGGCTTGACTGGGTGCTGTAATCTGCACTTTAATCACCAATGAGAGCCACGCTTTTGTTAATAGGTATCATACGTACGAGTGATCGTTGTCCATCCCGCCCAGTTGGATTCCATTACCTGCTTTCTATTTGGTTTCTGATACATGTTCCGCAGACAGCTCACGTTATGGGACATGAACATTCTGTCCTCCCTTGATAATCGGGTTCAAGCGATATT
This sequence comes from Ambystoma mexicanum, assembly GCF_040938575.1. NCBI lineage: Eukaryota > Metazoa > Chordata > Amphibia > Caudata > Ambystomatidae > Ambystoma > Ambystoma mexicanum. The sequence goes on along the minus strand of NC_090930.1, from coordinate 1,361,219,614 downwards.
ACATACCCGATTGGTAGCCGACGACCTGATACACGAACATATTGGGTTAATCTCGATGGCAATGCAGAGACGGCATTTGTCATATTACATCTGATGATCACGTGACCTCGACGTAGTTCGAGGTACGTACACGGTCCCTGCTGATTGGCAGATAGCCAGCCGCCTGACACCGTTAAATAGAAGACATGCCCACAACTTGAACGAACGCGTCGGTGGACAGAGTAGCTAAACTCCAGAGCGATATGGCGTAGTCTGCTGAACTTTTCAGGGCTGAAGACCAGAGACAACCATTGAGGTAAACTTTGAATTCGGGGACTCAGACGATAATGTTCGACATGTTCGCAACAGTGTCGGACTGCACGGGGGTCGTGGAATCACTGCATGCCCAGCCGGTTTACAGACGAAGACGGCTAAACACTCCCTCCCCCGGCTGGTTTTAGAGATGTAATCTTCCCCGCTACCTGCACACCATTCCTAAACTGCACTGGGACGGCACATGTGATTGCTTTGAGAGGTTCCCTAGACACACGCTTTTTTTACGTGCCACCCCTTTAGATACCCGTCCTGTCAGTAAACAGCTTGACGCTGCATTCGCATGCATGTTTGAATCACGTGGATATATAATGCCCACATGTCCACATGTAGAACCCCTTGTAAAACCTCTAGGTGTCCAGTCAATTCGTCGAAAAAAAACTGGTCGACTGCAATTTGATCGACGCAATTTGGTCGAAAACCAAATGGTCGAATTTTTTTTTTTATTTATATATTTATTTTTCGGGTTTTCGTTTAGTAAAAAAAGGGATTTTTAGAGAAAAAAAGGGGGTTGGGGGGGACCCCCCCAAAAAATAAAAAAAAGGGTTCAAATAAAAAAAAAATTCGACCATTTGGTTTTCGACCAAATTGGTTCGACCATTTGTCTGGTCGACCAATTTTTTTCGACCAAATGTCTGGCAACCAAACCTCTATCATCCACGGTCGGTTGACACCAAATCCTCTGTTTTCAACCGTAGACCCGGCAAAACCACCAATCTCCAACAAATGGATGCAACATTGGCTAGCTGCTGATCAGACGCGTGCCACACACTCCATTGTGTTGGCATAGACGAGTCTGTGGCCCGCACCGCTGAGGAGGGCTTTGTAACCATCCCTAACCCGGGTAAGAGTCGTGAAATGGGGTATGGGCGGCACCATACGCTACATTACCGCAGTTACCTAGAGTACGACAGTTCGCTAATTGACACCTAACACAGCCTTCTGTTCCGAAACTCCCTCTAGAGTTGGAACGCTTCATTCACCTGACACCGGCAATACTCATGAGGACTATGAGTCGTGTGAACTAGAGATCCACTACTGCTGGACATGAAAAGTTTACATTCAACTAATGGAAGAAACCTCGAGTTCTCCACCATGATGCAAGTTCCATGTATGTTTAAGATCAGCCTTTGCAACTTTGGTCAGTTCTCCATTACGATGGAAGCTCCATGCACGTTTAAGATCGGCCTCTGTCATTTTGGTTAGAGTCTCAATGAGTGAAGGGGGGACCGGGAACGGAGGGTACCCTTGAGGTATAAATCTAGAGACCAGGATAACTATGCGGATCCCGCTAACTTTATTGTATGAGGCGCCATGAATTATTAATGTACACTCGAGAAGAACAGCCAGTAATCCGCATAGGTATCCAGTTTTGTCATTTTAACTCGCCATGATGACGAGGACACCTTTGTCTTACACTGACCTTAATGGTGATAGGATTAGGGCTATCTAGTAATCTGAATGGTGGTCACTTTTGACCCATCTGCTTCCGTTTTCTCTTATTCTTCCTCTTTTTCTTTGTTCTTCCTGATTCATCACAGAGGGAATACTAATTGCTGTACATAGGTTAGACCTGTGCATGCCATCCCTTATGTCTACTACTCCATCAATTCTGCATGATTGCTAGTAGCTATGAACTAGGGCACTGGAACCAGGACCGCCTTTTGAAACCAAACTCAAACACAAAATATTGTGTTGTTCTTTAAAGCTATATGCAAGCTTCACATGTTCTGGAACCTTACTAATTAAACTTCAGGAATGTGAGTACTTCTATACTACACATGACCATGACTAGAAACTGATATTCTGTTATGTACACCGCTCTCTTACAGGGGAAACTATCCTGTGACGTCCTCGTGCTAGAATTCCTTGGAACCTTACATTGGAATCTCTGTGAAACGAACACAAAGACCTCACTTTTGTTGAAATCTTTTTTACGCAACACTATTTGAATCACTGTCACAACACTATGATTCCCACTTTGATTCTGTCCCTGATGAATTTCCATGGAGTAAACCCTTGTTAGGAAAGAAACATGTTGGGCTTGTTTTAAACCTTTGTTGAAATGTATTTTTGTGTGAATAAATGAATAACATTTCATGAGTGTGTATGATTGGTATGAATGTCAAGAGTGGGTTAACAATCAATGATTAACTGATATTGTATGATTATTTTGTATAGACCTTTGAACCATTTAGACCTCCTTGTGTGTGGGACCCAGTTGTGGAACTACGCTACTTTGGCCCCGTGCCTTGTTGTTTTTCTTTAATGTTGTTGTTTTTCCTTAATGTTTAAACCTTTTTAACTATACTTCCCCTATCTTTTGATTAAATCCATGAGAGGGCAATTTAATTGTTTGTGCATCAAACTGATATAATGCATCTGAGTTTGAATTTTTTTTTAAATATGCAAAAAATACATTTTTGGGACTTCTCAACTCTGTTCTCCTCTACCTTTGATGATTGTCTTGTGATCTGAGGATGAAGGTTGGTTTTCTCCTATTTTGGTCTAGTTTGGAGTCACAAGCCTTATTGTTATTTGACAAGGGTTCCGCCCTTAAGGTGAGGGTTTGCTTGTGACTCATCTTTCTCCCTCAACCTCTTTGTGTCTGTATACTATACTTCCCCACCACTCTCCACAACATCAACGGCAACCTAATCCCCATCTCATCTGCTACCAAAACGTTGGGTGTCTATCTAGATGCCTCACTTGACCTGCACGTCAAGTTAACGCCATCTCCTCTGCTGCCGCCTTCACAGCCAAACTGATCAATGCCAGTAAGTCTTTCCTCTCCATACCCAATCGTCTCACGATTGCCAGAGCCATCACCGCGGGTAAGTTGGACTACTGCAACGCCTCTTTGCTGGCTCTTCGGAACGTAACCTGAAAAGGTTACAAATCATCCAAAACAATGCCCTCTGAGCAGCACTCGGACTTACCAAAAACACCCACATCTTAGAAGCCAGAAAAGATGCCCATTGGCTGCCTACCCGAGAGCGGATCAACTTCAAGATCCTCTCCATAGTTCACAAGTGCCTATTCGAAACTGCACCTGCCTACTTTTCTCAGCACGTGGAAAAATACACACCCTCTCACCCATTAAGATCCTCACACGACCACTTGCTCAAAGTGCCCAGCTTCACTCGCCAATCTGCAGGAGTCTCAAGCTTCCCTGTCGTTGCAGCCTAGCTGTGGAACAATCTCCCCTTGTTCTTGAGAATGGAACCCTACTATTGGGAGAAACTTGAAAACCTGGCTTTTTGCCTAAGCTCCTCAGAGCAAAGACACTATATTATTGCTGAACGTTCTGAACATACGCTTCCTACTTTCCCTGTTTATCTTTACCGTACACACCTTCCCCTTTCACTAATGTAACGAGCGCTTAGGTACCTGAGGGTTCAACGCGCTGTTACAAATGCAAAAATAAAGAAATAAATATTTGAGCCGTTAGCTCCCTTGCCCACGTTTTCAGCACGGGACAAGGCAGCACACTCAAGCTTAGCATACTCTCTGGCTTCTTTAGCACGAGGATGCAGTTCAGAACCTCAGCATAACGGCCTTCTGTGCCAAAGTCGCTTTGTCATTCAAAGTCTCTTATTTCAGAGGTGCTGGTACGACAAACAAACACCAAAGTTCTTTCCTTCTTAGTATTTCACATGCACACAATTTCTCGGGTGATCCGATATTCACCTCGGGTCCCCCTCTGCTGGGCTCAGACCCAGTTTAACACAATAGTCTCAGGATTTTCACGTATCCATTTTCTCGAGTGGTTCACTGTTCACCCTGGGCCCCCCTCCGCCTGGCTCAGACCCACCTTAACACAAAACCTTCAATTAGTCTCCCTCTGCTGCGCTTAGACCAATTTATCCACTTTAACACAAACTTTCTTTATTGTATCAACATCAAAGACTTTCGAATGTGCGCAGGATTTTACTTGACCCATCGCAGGATCACTTTGATTCACAATTCGTTTACAATTCTTTTAACTTTTACCTTTTGACACTTCCCAGCTGGATATCTTACAGGGACCTTCGATTGACCACACATGCCGTGCCAAACCACTTTGTCAAAGGTGTTGTATCTTGGTCTCAGAGTTCTATCACTCATCAGCAGTTCAACTTTACTTGCATCTTTTATCACATGCGTTTTAACAATGTTTGTTCCAGCGCTCGCCATATAATGTTGCTGCTTGCAACCTTGGCTTCAACACAGACCGATCTGACCTAACTCACTGACTGTGTTGCTTTCACTGACACTGCTTTGTTCTTAGATTCAAGGACGGTACCACAGTGGCTGCTGCTGCTTCTCCCCTCCTTGATTATTGATGCGGGAGGGCTCCGGGTATCTCCGACACACAATGCAGGATTCTTCAGCCTGGTTTCCTCGTCTTATGCTTTCTAATCTCGAGGACTCTGGAAAATAACGGTTCCTTGTTGGAAAGGTCAAGGGAATTTCCCTCCTTGTGATCCCCTGCTGTTTTGCCGTCTTTCGTCTCTTGTTGATCTGCTGTCTCAAAACTGCTGTTTCCTTGTGTGCTTTGCCTTGCTCTGAGTGTGCTCTCATGCTTCACCTCTTATCACCTCTTATCCGTGTGGGGAAGCTTAATGGGAGTCGAGTGTGTATGATGGGCAGTTATTGCCTGACATCGCCTGACCATTGTATTGGGACACGTCAGGTGTACTGCTCGGGTGTTAGTCTGTTTTCTCCCATATTGGGCTGTCCATGTGAAAGTGTTTGTGTTGTAAAAAGGTAGGGGGGGGTAGAGTTCCTAAGTATCCTACCTGGTAGAATGGGGTAAAGGTGTTACGGGGAAGGGGACACTGCATCTCACCATTCGGTGTTCCACTCCCACTCCCCAAAGTCCCCCACATATGTCATCCTCCAACACTGGTCCACCCCCAGAAACTGGATCCAAAATCGATGCCCGTGTTCTGTCCACCTGGATGACAGAGCCCCAGGACTAGTGGGTACCTAACAGCAGGGAACCTCCCTTTAGCAATAGGGGCAAAAGGCAATTCTTTCACTTGATATTATGTCAATAATCACCCGTTTCGGGGCTTCATCGGCTGGTAACGCCCACATGGGTTATTTGATAATTTACCACACTGGTAAAAGCCCACATTGAGCGCGTATCCTGTTGATGCATACAAAGGCTTCTATTCCTCACCTAAGATGGCCACCATGGAACTGGAAGTTGGGACCCCGATGCAGAGGCCCTCTTCCATTTCCATGGTGGCTGTCGGTGGAGTCGGGTCAGGTGAGGTGCGTCACCACTGCCCTGCTACAAGTAAGTGGAGGGTGACTGGGAACAGAGACAGGGAGGATGGGGAGAAGAGGTAGGATGGCCGGCGGGTGGCTTGGATTGTTGGATGCAGCCTGGGTTTTGATAAATCTGAGTGGTTGACGCACCCGCCGAGGGTGCTGATAATGATTTTTTCTGAACACATTGCCTTCTGGTTCTAGTCCTTCTTCTGGTCCGATAAGGACTACATGAGGTGAAACAGGTGAGTGTGCATACTTGCAGACCATGTCTGGCAGCCTGATGGAACAATAGTTGTCATATAATATGCCCGAAAAGTGTTGATCAGCAGAGCAAACACTCACCAGTGGGCCACACCCCTGTACAACCTCCCCAGGGACATAGAATCCCCACTGAACTGTACCCGCTGTGGACATTTGAATGTGGCCATAGCTACATGTAAATTAAGTAGTCCCAGTAGTCTTTGTTCTCCCCTGTTCCCCTCCCTTGCCTCGTCGTGCTCTGAAACACTTGTGTATGAGCGCAATATAAATAAAATATCAATCAGTAGCATTTGAGGCATTATCAAAAAAGCATGGCTGTTGCCTCATTCATCAGCATGTGGCCATCTGCATCAGTCACAGGTCAGCAATTTAAGGTGTGAGTCACTTGCAACAGCATCATATTGATTACCTAGCCTTAAAATGTTGAAAAACACACCATGCACGCTTATTGCTTGTTGGTTTGTTTATTTTATTTCTATAGCGAACCTGACCCTGAGGTATCTCGGTGCATTAGGTAACAAGTAATATTGTTACAGACATAGGCAGTGTAGTCAGATTACAGTTAAATAGGTCGAAGCTCATAAGGCGAGAATACAGTTGAGCAAGCATGGGAATACAGTTGAATCAGATATAGGCATGTAGTAGAAAAATAGTTACATTTGTTAAGGAAATGTGGGTAAGAGCTCCTTATCTCAGTTAGTTCTTACTAATTAGCCAAGAGATGACGCTTCTCCAAAATTCGGAGAACAACTGGGTTGTCTTGATGGCAGGTGGAAGGGTATTCCACAATTGGGCTGCCATGACAGGGAAGCTGCTACCTCCTGATCCTTTTAATTTGTATCTCGGGACCAGCAGGCAAGTCGTGTTAGCCGATCTGGTGGCCTGTGTGGAAGATCTGATAGTGAATTTTTCAGTTAGGTAGGGTGGAGCTGTGTTGTTCAGGGATTTAAAGCTAAGACACAAGGTTTTTAGCTCATTTTTTTCCTTTATGGAGAGCCATTTGTGTTGTCTTCTTATTGCTGAGATGTGCTCTCTTCTTGGTATATTTAAGGCAGCTCTAAGGGCATTATTCTGCAGTATTTGTAGTTTGATGAGCACAAACTTACTAGCACCCAGGTAGAGTCTGTTACAATAGTCCAGGTTGGACAATATAAGTGCTCTGGCTAGAATAAGGCAACTTTCTGTTGAGAGCAGTGGTCTACAGGCCCTTATTCGTTTGCCAGTGTAGGTGGTAGCTGAAGCAGTCATGTTAACTTGTTAGTGTAAATTATATATGGCATCCAGATAAAAACCTAGTGTTTTTACTTCTTTGGCTACAAGGATATTATTCCCATCTATATTGAAAGAGGCATAATTAGGGCTTATCTTGTTAAGTTTGGCTGGGGAACCTAACAGCAGGAGTTCCGTTTTATCATCATTCAGGCAGAGGCCATGGGTGGCCATCCATGCCTGAATGATTAGGTAGATTTTGTTCACAAGCCGTACATCTGTGTCATAGATGCCTATTCGAGGGAGGAGGATCTCAATGTCATCTCATTTATTTGTGTAGGTGACAACCAGATGGTCCAGTTCATCAAACAGTGGCTTTGTGAAGATATTATACAGGGTGGGGGACACACACAAACCCTGGGGCACTCCACAAGTGATAGGTATGGGGCCAGCTGTTGCTGTCGGCGAGAAGACTCGCATGGTCCTGTTGTTTAGGAATGATTCGATCCAAGTGATTGCCGACTGGGAAAAATGGGCCGCTGTGGCGAGGTGGTCACAGAGTACTCTGTGGTCGACCAGGTCAAAAGCAGTGGGTAAGTCCAGAAGGAGCAGGATTGAAAGTCTTCCTTTGTCTTTGAGTTCATCAATCTGGCTTTTTAAGTCAATCAGGGCCATTTCAATCCCATGTTGAAGTCTAAAGCCAGACTGCGAGTCCCCAAGAGCTGATTAGTCTCTAAGTGTTCTTGGATTTGCAGGTATGCAACCCTATCCAAGATCTTCAGCAGAAATGGGACCATTGTAATTGGCCTGTAATTGGTGGGTATAGTGGGATATAAGGATTGTTTTTTAAGTAGCGGTCGTACCCCGGATTCCTTCAAGTTGCTGGGTACAATACCTGTTGAGAAGGAGACGTTGATTAATTTGGTTATGAAGTGGGCCAGGTCTGTGGCAGCATCTTTGATGATCAGTGCCGGGCAGCTATCTCCTTGGCACCTAGTGGGTTTCAGGGAGGCAAGGATTTTTTGTACCTCCGGTACAGATACTTCTGAGAATTTTAAGCCTTGGGAACGTTGAGTAAGAGGCTCTTGAGATGGATGAGTTGAAGCTAGGTTGGTTAGGTTACGCCGTTTGTTTGCTATTTTAGTTTGCAGGGTTGCAATTATGTTGGTAAGAGCATTCTGAATGTTCGTACACCAGAGGTTGTCTTTTTGGCATGAGTCGGTAGGGAGGTTAGGTGTCTCCATTTCTCTCAAGATGAGGAAGAGCTGTTTGGTACTGGAGCCAGCTTGGTTAATTCTGTTGTTATACGTGTCACGTTTGGTACGGATAATTTCTTCTTTGTATTTAGCAGAGAGGTTGGCCAAGTTGGTGTTGTTCTGGGATGGATGGGGTGTGTTTCCATAATGTTTCGAGTTTTCTTTTTTCGGATCGTAATGTTTTTAACTCAGGGGTGAACCAGGAGTTCAAATGGGCTCTTGGTTTCCCTTTGCACATTTTCAGGGTTGCAACTATTTCTAAGGCTTTGGACATGGTAAGGTACTAGTAAGCTGGGGTCTGTAGTATTCAGAAGAGAGTTTAAGGTAGGGATCACCAAAGGCATAATTGCCTCTGCAGTGATGTTTCGTTTGTTTCTTGTTGGGCACAGCGGTGCTATAAGGCTAGTTTTGTTAAGTGGGTTGTTAGTGGCGAACTCAAAGGAGAGGAGGTGGTGATTGGTCCACAGTTGAGGTAGGCTATCGATAATTGTAATGTTACAGTTTAGGTCTGCTACCCAATCAAGGGTCCTCCCTTTCTCATGGGTAGGCTGGGTAATTCTTTGCAGGAATCTGTGTTCGGTCAGGGTGTTGGCCAGTGATACTGCTTGGGGGTCGTTAGGGTCATTAAAACCTAATTTGAAATCGCCTAGTATTAGAATTTGCAAGGAGATTTTAGTATTGTCATATTGCAGAGTTATCATATCTTCCTCAAGTGAGCCTATGGGCCCTGGGGGTCTATAGATTAAGTGAATTGTGATGGTACTTTTATGTGATATCTGCAGTTTGGCTGAGAGCAGTTCGCAGGAGGAGAATGATGGTGTAGTGGCTATTCTCATGTCTAAAGTATTTTTAAATATGATGGCAATACCCCCTCCTCTGGAGTCAGGTCTGTCCACTCTAACGATAGATTAATTGTTTGGTACTGCTAGTAGAAGTGAAGGGCCAGCCGCAGCATGCAGCCAGGATTCTGTTACTGCTAGGAAGTCAAGATTTTCATCTAGGATGACATCTGCACTGTCAGCGGTATGAGCTATCAAAAACCTAGCATTTATTAGTGCTCCCTTGATCGTAAGTTTGGAGTTGTGGTAGGTGGAGGCACTAAGTTTAGACTTTTTTAGATTCTTATTTTGGATATTTGATGTTTTATTTGTGGTTGAGTTCCCCGTCAGGGAATTTTTCTTGCTGGTTGGATTAGGTTTGTTGTAGTTGTTTTTGACTAATGGTTGGTAGTCTAGAGCGGAGTCTATAGTTTTTGTTGTTTTTTTGAAACTTTTCTTTCTCCAGCATGGGGTCTGGCATGGATTCACATGCTCATGAATATTCCCCGTCGTCAGGCTGGGAATCCTCGGTAAAGAAAAAACCAGTATCAGTTTAGTTTCTGATCTGTCTTTCGTAGTAATAACCAATCACTGGTCTCTGCGTCATACTGACCACAGCCAATGACTGCCCTCTACCTAAGCACCGCCTCTGGCAGCCATCTTCAGATTTTTACCGCACGTTCATGTGTTGGGATCCTCGTGCTATTGCTCTCGAGCGTTAGTGCTATTTTTTCACGTTTTTTCTCAAAAACTTCGTTTTTTTCAGTCAAAAGAGCCTCAAGCTCCACCGACTCTCCATCCGATCAACGGGGACCCGTGTCGGATTCGTCTGCGCCCCTCAAGGGTGAAGATTTCGTCGAGCTACGCTTTTGGAGGACTCCAGAAGCTTCTCAGGCCCGGACATGGCCCAGGAGAAGGGAAGCTTGACGCCCGGAAAGCTGTTCAGGATCTGCCCTGGATGCCAGCTGCAGAACGTCTTTAAGGAGGACGAAAACTCCTTTTGTCTCTACTGCTTACATGAGGACAAGACGCACGTGGAGAAGGACTGTGCGTTTTGCGGCAATATGTCGGAGCGGACCATGAAGGACCGCCATCAACGTCTCGCCAACTGGCTGGAAGGGAAGAGCCCGTCAGGCGAGAAGAAGAGGAAGAAATCCGAGCGGTCTTCTAAGACCTTTGAGGACGCCCCGGCGACGGGGGTCCAACACAAGGCCAAGCACCGCGAGTCCGCTGGCACCGGGAGCGCCGAACGGTCGGGCGCTAGGCAGGGCGCACCCTCCCCGGCACCTTCAGTCCAACGCTCTGGGTCGGGTAAGAGGAAGGGCGAGCACCCGGCGAAGCTCCTGGAGAGGCCCCGGTCAAGCTTGAAGGCCCCATCGGAGGGGGAGCGAGGCAGTGTCCCCCCCTTCAAGGATAAGGCGGTGAGCGCACCTAAGGTGGTGAAGGCCTTAATCCATCCGGCCAAGCCCTCTATCGATACTGTCGCGGCGGCCCTGGCTCAGCCTGTGGAGGCTACACCAGTGGTGGCGACCTCGGGGATCAGAGTCTCCCTGCCACCTCGGAGGGAGTCCTCTTTTGTGCCCATCAGTAGGACCCCCGTGAAATACCCGGCGGGGAAGAGAAAGGGGGGGCAGGGCGTCGTCGTAGATTCGGCCTCAACCTCGGAGGAAGAGCTGATCGAGGTCTTAAGCCACGGCCTTGGCGTGGAAGAAGACCGGCCCGTCGGGATGGATCCCGACGCAGGTGACGACGACATCGTCGAGGGTGCCGACGGGGCCCCTGATCGCCCGTCGGATTCCCCTCTGCCAGCGCCGCAAGACAACTCGGCGGCCATTTTGTTGGCTATACAGTCCTTATGTTCAGAGATAAGGACGAGACTACCGTTGTCGACGGAGGAACCTCTCCCGTCGGGGGATCCTGAACCGGGACCTTCTGGTGTTCCCCCGCCCAAGAAAAGAAGGATTCACCCTCCACCTCCTTTTCAGCCGTCGCGCCCCGTCCAGCCCTCCTCCCCGTCCACCCAAGGGGATGATACGGGGACTGACACGGCAGCGACGGGTACGGACGACGAGGTATACGACGAGGATCTACCGTCGTCACCTCCCACCAGGGCTTCTCCGCCCGACGAGATTGGATCGTTCTACTCCATGATCGCCAGGGCATCCGAGCTTTTCCAACTCTGCCCTGAGGAGAAGAAAAAGGAAGGATTCCTTTATCAACGGCGCGAGGCCAAGAGGTAGACGCGGAGCCTCTACTGGACGACATTTGGGATGAGGGCCTCGCCCTCCTCAAGAACCCTTCCACGACGCCAGCTAGAAGAGACCGGTACGAGAAGAAGTACCGGGTCCCGGACGCGGCCCCCCTGTGCCTCCGGGCGCAGCCTACCCCGGACTCCGTCGTCTCCGCGGCGGCCAGGAAGAAAGCGGGGGGGGGTGCGGCCTCCACATCGACTTCCCCACCGGACGGCGAGGGAAAGAAATTGGACGCTATGGGACGCAGGGTCATCTCGTCTGCAGCGACGACGATTAAAGCGGCCAACGCCTTGGCTATCGTGGCCCGCTACGACAGGGAGCTATGGTACAAACTGGCTCCCCTGCTGGACTTCCTACCGGACGACAAGAGGGCGGATGCCCTGGAGATCCTACAGGAAGGTGAGGTGGCGTCGGACCACGCCATCACTATTGCGACGGACATCGCCGACACTGGGTTTCGCCAGTTGGGCAACGGCGTGTGCCTTAGGCGGCGTGGATGGCTCAAGGCTACGGACTTCCATCAAGACGTACAGACCAGAGTCCTGGACATGCCGTTCGATGGGAACAACCTGTTTGGGAAAACAGTGGACGATTCCCTTCAGGCCATTTAAGCGGACACTGAGACGGCCCGGGCCCTTGGGGTTCTGCAGCAACGACGGACGCCCTTTCCGAGCAGCGGAGGCAAGGGCGCCTCCAAAGGTTCCGGCGGCGGTTTCTCCACCTACCGTCAAGCGGCCCGCTCGTTGTCTCAGGAGGCCTACAGAGGAAGAGGCAAGTCTGGCGGACCCCGCCGTCGTCGCCAAGGAGGTCAAGGCGGCAAAGCCTCGTCGAAACAGGATTGAACCGGCCGTGGGGTCGGGCCCCCACCGAAGCACCCCGGTGGGAGGCCGGCTGGCGAGCTTCGTCAGCGTGTGGGAGTCCATCTCCACCGACCGTTGGGTGCTGGACGCCTTAGCCCAGGGCCACGCGCTCGAGTTTCAAAGAAGGTGCCCGCGCGTCCCCCCCCGTGGCCAGGAAAGAGCTTCACGTCCCTCTGCTTCTCCTGGAGGTAAAGGCGATGCTCAGGAAGGGCGCCATCAAACTTGTCCCAAAGAGGCTTCGGGGCTCCGGAGTTTACTCGAGATACTTCCTCGTGAAGAAGAAGACGGGAGGATGGCGCCCCATCCTAGACCTGCGACGTCTGAACAAGTTCATCAAGGCGCAGAAGTTCCGGATGGTCACCCTCCAGCACGTCCTGGGTCAGCTGGAGGAAGGAGACTTCCTGTCGTCGTTGGATTTGGAGGATGCCTACTTCCATATTCCCATCCTAAAGGGGCACCGAAAATTCCTCAGGTTTGTGGTCCAAGGGCGTCACTACCAGTTCAAGGGAGCTCGCCGTGGAGCACACGGCAAGGACCGTCCAACTTCTCACAGACCTGGGATTCTCTGTGAACTACGCCAAGTCCCACCTGGTACCCGTGCAAAACGCACTGTTTCTGGGAGCGAAGCTCGACACAGTGTCCCTTCTGGCCTCCCCGTCGGAGGAAAGGACCAGGTCCATCCTGGGCAAGGTACAGCGGATGTTGGTTTCCGACGCGGCCAAGGTGAAGTCCATCAAGTCCCTCCTCGGAATGATGTCTTCTTGCATCTACCTCATTCCCATGTGCAGGCTCCGGATGCGCCCTTTGCAGGAGTTCCTGGACGCGCGCTGGATCCAAACGACGGGCGGCTTCGAGGAGAGGATCACACTCGACGAGAGTTTCCGCCGAGCGGTCCGGTGGTGGGGCAACCGCGCGCATCTGACGGCGGGCATGGACTTCCAGACCCCAGACCACCAGGAGACAGTGACCACGGATGTCTCCCTGGAAGGGTGGGGAGCGCACACCGAAAATCTGCACGCGAGAGGCCTTTGGCTCCCGACGGAGAAGTCCCTCCATATCAACGTCCTGGAGCTCCGTGCAGTGTTCTGGGCCCTCAGGTCCTTCCTTCCGTCCCTCAAGGGCAAGGTGGTGAGGATCTTCACCGACAACACCACCACCATGTTTTACATCAGGAAACAGGGCGGAACCAGGTCCCCAGGACTGTCCAAGGAGGCGCAGGACCTGTGGCATTGGGCCGTCGCCCAAAGGATGTTTCTGGTGCCGTTTCATCTGGCAGGGATAAAAAACACCATCGCCGACTCACTCAGCAGGGAGCTGCGCTCGTGCCACGAGTGGGAACTACGGCAGGATCTAGTGGATCGCCTCTTCCGACGGTGGGGCACACCCCAGATCGACCTGTTCGCGACGGCGACGAACTCCAAGTGCCGGAGGTTCGCCAGCAGGTTTCCCCAGGCGAGGAGCATGGGCGATGCTTTCTCGTTCCCCTGGGAGGGCTAGTTCCTCTACGCGTTTCCTCCTTTGCCACTGCTAATCCGGCTCGTCAACCAGCTCAAGAGGTCACGGTGCAGGATGATCCTCGTCGCACCTGCGTGGCCGATGCAGATATGGTTCCCGGACCTTCTGGACTTGTCAGCGTCCCCGCCAATCAAGCTGCCGGTGGACGCGGATCTACTCTCCAGGGAAGGAGGCGCCATCCTCCACCACGACCCGAAATCGCTGAACTTGCAGGCCTGGCTCCTGCAGCGCTAGAGTTTGGAGGATACAACATACCGGCCGACTGCGGAGAGGTTCTTGCAAAGGCCAGGGCGTCCTCGACTCTTAAATGCTACGGACACAAATGGAAGAGGTTCTCTGTCTGGTGCCACGCACAGAAGATTAACCCTCTACGGATTACGGCTCCCCAGGTACTGCCATACCTGCTGACGCTGGCCAAAGCTGGACTGGCACACGCGTCCATCAAGATTCATCTTGCTGCGATCTCCCGATACACCAGAACCACGGGCCGGACGTCCTTGTGGTCTCATCGTCTGGTGAAAGAGTTCATGAAGGGACTGTTCAGATCGTTCCCACCGGTGAAGGCTCCGGCACCGGCGTGGGAGCTCAACGTGGTGCTGACCAAGCTCATGGGACCTCCTTTCGAGCCTCTGCACTCGGCCCCGTTGAAGTTTCTGTCGTGGAAAACAGCGTTTCTTGTGGCCATCACCTCCGCACGACGGGTGGGAGAGATCCAGGCCCTTTCCTGCAAGGCCCCGTACTTGACTTTTCACGACACGAGGGTAGTGCTCAGGACGCACCCCTCCTTCATGCCCAAGGTACCGTCGGACTTCCATCTCAACGAACCCTTGGTGTTGCCTGTGTTCTTCCCGTCGCCTTCGTCGCCGGCTGAGAGGACTTTGCACTCGCTGGATGTGGCTAGAGCGCTGAATTTCTACGTGGACCGCACAAAGTGTTTTCGGAAGACGTCACAACTCTTTGTGAACTTTGGACCTGTCAATCAGGGGAAGGCTCTCTCGAAGGCTTCCATTTCCAGATGGCTCTCTGGCTGTATCATGTACTGTCATCGGTTGGCAAACCGACCGCTGCCTGGCCGTCCGAGAGCCCATTCCACCAGAGCGATCGCAGCTACCACGGCGTTCCTTTCTGGTGTGCCCCTGCTGGACATATGCAGGGCTGCTACGTGGAGGTCGACGCACACACACAGGTAGAGGGCAGTCATTGGCTGTGGTCAGTATGACGCAGAGACCAGTGATTGGTTATTACTACGAAAGACAGATCAGAAACGAAACTGATACTGGTTTTTTCTTTACCGAGGATTCCCAGCCTGACGACGGGGAATATTCATGAGCATGTGAATCCATGCCAGACCCATGCTGGAGAACAACAGTTACAGGTAAGTTACTTGTTCCTTATTGGCATGACGAGAGAACAGACAATCAACACAATGCACAAGACAAGGAAAGAAAACGATACATAGCAGATACATGGGTGGTAATGCAATACATGGGAAATACCAGCAGGGGCAGGCATACAATTATACATGACCATGAGGCTCAACCACAGGCTAGTTTACTTCACCAGGAGAGGGGGAAGACCGTAGTTCCAAGTCATCCTTATTGTTCAGATAAGTAAAAAATTCTGCCCAAACATTCTTGGGGCGAGAGGTCACCGGGAGGGTATTGATGTAGTCTTCCTCGTATGTTTGAGTCGAGGTGAGGGCCTTCAACCACATCTCAAACGAAGGGGGGGATCGGCGCTTCCAACATTGTACTATGCATTTTTTGGCTACTATTGTGGCAACATTAAAAAACCTGGACACCTTCCTCAATTCAGGGTTATCCCACAGGCCGGACAGTACAGCTAATGGTTCCGGGGGGATGTGGAACGCTGTAATTTCTGAGAGAGCGTCAGTTATGGCTTTCCATTATGGGCCCAGCGCATCGCAGGACCAGAACATATGTATGTGGTCAGCAGCTGGAGATTTGCATCTGGGGCATGTGCGAGCCTTGGTGTGTGCGAACCTGTCCAATCTGTGCGGTGTGCAGTATAATCTATTCAGGAGTTTATATTGTATGCACCTATGTCTGGCATTTAGAGAGGTTTGCATGCACATTTTCTTCCACATTGCATCAGTGATGCGGAGACCCAGCTCGCCGCCCCATGCGTCACGTGCCGTAGGTGGCATATCCTTAGGGTCACCCATCAGTATTTTGTACAGCGAGGACACTATCCCTATAGCCCCGGCCGAGTTGGATATGTAGTGGATCGCTGGCGAGTCCGGGGGTTCATCGGGGTATGAGGACCACCAGGCACGGAACACCGCCCTCAACCTGAAATATTGCAGTAGTTCCAGCGCGGTGCCGGAGTGACCGGGGCGCCACGTCTGTGGGGTGATAAACTTCCAGTCGGGACCCGGTAGCCCAAGTCGTGCCAGTGTTTCATTAGGAGTTTATCATGTGTAGGGTTGAGGCCTGGGAACTGCCAGATGGGCAGCCATTTGTAGTATGGGTGGTGGCCAGGTTGTGTCTGCAATATTCGCTTCGAGGCCAAGGTTGTAGCCGCTACGGGGTCAGCCGGGGCGTCGGCATGAAATGTGTGATAGAGTATGAGAGAGAGGATGTTGACCCTTCACTTGCTAGTTTTTCGAGTTTCACATGCGGGGGAGGGTCGGTGAACGTGTACCAGTATGTGGCGTGCTGGGCCTGCGCGGCTGTCCAGTATTTAGCTAAGTCGGGGGCGGTGAAGCCCCCATTCTCATACGGGAGAGTCATATGCTGCCACTTCTTACAAACTGCGCCCGAGTGCCACAGAAATTGGGCGCATGCAGTGTGCAGATTCCTGAAGTAGTGTTTTCCAGGCCAGATTGGCACATTAGCGAAGACGTAGAGCAGTTTGGGGACGGTTATCATTTTGATTAAAGACAGTCTACCCGACAAGGAGAGCGGGAGACTGCGCCATTTCAACATTTGGGCCTCTGCAAGCTGCGCCCCAGCCACATAGTTGTCAGCCAATAGTGAGGCCTTAGTGAGGGACACCTGCACCCCGAGGTATCTGATGCCCTTCGGGGACCAGCGGAGGGGGAATTCACAGGGCGGCTGTGTGGTGGTCGGCGTAAGCGGGAAGATTTCAGATTTAGTATAATTTATGGAAAAGCCCGAGAAGGTGCCAATTTTAGTTATGTCTCTTAATATCGAGTCCAGGTGGGCAGCGGGGTCTCTGACATAGAGAAGCACATTGTCCGCATATAGTGAGATGATCTCGGGGTTATCCCAAAGACATATACCTTTGAGTGTGTGTTTGTCCCTAACGCTGTCGGCCATGGGTTCAATAGCAAGTGCAAAAGAGTATCGGGGAGAACGGACAGCCCTGGCGGGTACCTCTATGGAGAGCGAAAGGGGGCGAGGCACTGGAGTTGACTAGGACACTGGCCACAGGGCTTGTGTAGAGCAGTTTGATGTACGATCTCATGCGTGGACCAATTCCCATTTTGGGAAGCACCACCCACATATATTGCCACAACACCATGTCGAATGCCTTCTGGGCATCTAGAGTGACTGCCACAGCGTTTGCATTGGGGTCAATTCTGGACAAGACGTTAAATAAGCGATGGATGTTTAGGGCGGTGGATCTGCCGGGCACGAAACCGCTTTGGTCGGGGTGAACTAGGTGGGTCATAATGGGGAGGAATCTATTAGCAATAATTTTAGCAAATATTTTCGTGTCAGTGTTAATTAAGGAAAGGGGTCTGTAGGAGCCACAATCGTCCAGCGGTTTGGCCGGCTTGGGGAATACAGTTATAAGCACCTCGCGCATGGATTGGGGCAGGGTGTTCAGCCTCAGTGACTCGTTCCACACCTCCAGGAGTCTGGGTGCCAGGATGGCTACATGTTCCAGATAAAACTCAGAAGTGAGGCCGTCCGGGCCTGGTGCCTTGCCCCTAGGGCAGTTCGAGATGACCGTAGTTATCTCGTCTAGGGTGAAAGGATCCTCAAGTTGGTCGCTAGTTGCACGGGAGAGGAGGGTCATGGGGATTTGGTCTAGCAGGGCGTCTGTGTCTTGTAGGTTGTGTTCCTGCTGGGGGCCATACAGGGTCGTGTAGAACGTGGTGAAAGTCTCAAGGATCTTTTGGTCGGACCAACACAGGGCGCCATTTATGTCTTTGACACAGTCAATGCGATTCTTGCCCCCCTCTGCACGGACCAGTCTGGATAGTGTCCTACCCGGCCTGTCCCCCTCACCATATTTCCTGGCTGCTACAGGACGAGCATAGTAACGGACTTCCCTCTGGGCATGAGTCTCAAATGTTTCCAGTTCCCCTCTGATCTGTGCCAGTATGATCGGGGAAGGAGCAGAGGAATACTCCCTCTCAAGTTCTTTTAGCTTCGCCTCCGACTGCTGCAAGCTATTCTTTATAACTTTGAGGACCCCAGCCTCCCTAGAGATGCACATCCCCCGATGAAGACCTTGAATGCCTCCCAACGTACACCATCAGAGGTATCTTGCCTGTTGTTGCATTCGAAAAAGGTGTTGATGTCGGCTAAAATATCGTCTCTGAAGACTATATCTTGGAGGGCCTCGGATTTAAATCTCCAGGAGGAGCGGGGAGGCTGATCTTGGCCTAGTGTTATACGGAGTGTTACCGGTGAGTGATCCGATATTGTGCGGGGCAGTATCTTAGTCTCTATGGTCCTGCCCACCATGCAGCCCGATACAAGGAAAAGATCTATCCTGGAGAGGCTACCATGTACCGATGAGTAGAAAGTGTACTCTCTAGTTTGCTGGTTGAGAGCTTTCCATACATCTTTGAGTCCCAGTGTGTCCATGTGTGCGTGTAATCTATGGGCCGCGCGTGATGAGGCTCTGCGGGCCGCCCCGGATCTGTCCAGCTCATTATCTAGGATTAAGTTCATGTCTCCGCCCCATATGATGGGAATACCAATATACTTCAGGAGCGTAGTGGTGATGGCATCCAAGAAATCTGGGGCATCAACGTTCGGGGCATATGTGTTCACAAGGAGGCATTCCATATTGGAGAGTGAGCAATGAAGTATTACATATCTACCTTCGGGGTCCATGTGACTGGTTCGCAGTGAGAACTGGACTGACTTTTGAATTAGAGTTAGGACCCCCCTGGACTGAGTTGAGTACTTCGTATAGTATCTATTGTTGCCCCACGTCGGGGCGAGGTATGTCACTAGGCGCCCCTGGGCATGAATTTCTTGGAGGAGGAGAATTTTAATGCCATGCCTCTGGGCGTAGGCAGTTATCCTGCGGGCCTTAGTGAAGTTACTCAGACCGCGAATATTCCATGTCATGATGTTAAGGGCCATAGTGTGACCTTATGGGACATCCCTGCAGTAGTATTCATTACCTTTCCACAGTTTGCGATCGTCGTATGTATAGTTATATTGAGTTGATGTCGTGTATCCCTCTGCCATGTCTTTTACTATTAACTTGGCCCCAACTGTGCCACCCTCCACCCTCACTGCCCAACCCCAACATGCAGTGGAGACCACCCACCCCAAAACATAGGTGCCTCCCTTTAGGCCAGCTTCAGCCAGGAGGTAAAGGACGGAGGGCCAGATCCAACGTGGAGAGGCCCGAATCCTAGCCCAACAGGGGCCAGACATAAGGAAGAGCAAAATGAAATCGAAAGCAAACATTGCAACTGCAGCGGGGAGCGCTAGTGCTGTGCGGCCGGCATCATAAACTTGGTGCGGGGCAGCCTGTGCTGTCCCGCGTGTGTTGCTGCGGTAACCGGGTATTGCAAACAGCCTCTGGAACCAGAGGGTACCCTCTGGTTGGTCGATATTGCAGGAAGGGGTACTCCCCCGGGGCCAGCTCCGAGAACCACAGAGGGGAACAAGGCAGTGCATAGCATTTAGGAGCTAGTCCACGGACCAAATGCATGTGATAGAGGCCATAATTGCTGAGTAGACACAATGAGGTTGCCATCGACACATCCTAAGGCGAGGATCAGTAGGTATGATATAACACCATGGGCCATGCTGCTTGTGGTTAGTTGTCATCGGCACGGTTGTCCCTCGGCCCATGGAGCGGTATATGTAACTCGATGAACTTCACCGCTTCATCTGGGACAGTAAAGAAGTATAGCTTGCCATTATAAGTGATTTTTAGTCGTGCCGGGAACAGGATCGCATGGGGATGTTGAGCTCCCTCAGTAGCTTCTTAACGCCGAGGAATTGTCGTCTCTCCTGCTGCACCGCCAATGAAAAATCTGGGAAGATTCTGATGGTGTGGGCCTCGAGCCGCAGGTCTCCCTTCTCCCACGACAGGCGGAGAATGAGGTCTCTGTCGCGATAATTGAGTATCTTGGCGATGATGGGCCTGGGGATGTCGCCAGGTCTCGGGCGCAGTCATAGGGCCCGGTGAGCCCGCTCCACTGTGAAGTATGGTGAGAGAGCAGGATTGTCCAGCAGGTCTTTAAGCAGTTTTTCCACCACGTCCTCCATCCGCCCCTTGAGGGGATTCTCATGAACCCTGATAATGCGCAGGTTGTTTCTGCGGGAGTGAGACTCTAAATCTTTGCCTTAATGCTTTTCATGTCACGTGATAGGGAGGCCACAGTGTCTTGGAGCGCGTGAATTCCATCTTCGTTGACTGAGATTCTGTTTTCGGCCTCAGTGATCCTCAATCCTGCCTGGTCCACACGTGTTTTTAGGGAGGCAACATTGGCATTTATGTCAACAAATTTTTCGTGGAAGGAAGCAACATTTGTGGCCATGGATTCCATGAGTGAGGTGAGATCTGGCGTTACAACCACTTGGTGAGGATCCAGCTCAGGTTCGTCCTGTGATGATGCACTGGCCGGCTCAGCCCGGGGGACCGCTTTAGTAAACTTGTCCATGGTGCCCCCCTGGGCCGCGCCCTTACATCTGCCTGGCATTGCCGCTAGAATGGGCCCAGGTGTAGTGAGGGCGCGTTGCTGAATAGGATGGTGTTGTGAGGGGGGCGTGGGCCCAGCTGGGACCGGGGGGCTCCCATCAACGACTCAGCGACAACAAAGTGTGCGGGGCGTAGCAGGGAAAGGCAGTGCTAGTTGTAGTATCGCTTGACGTGTAAGTTGTCCTAGGGCATATTGGGAGCCCTTGCAAGTCGCGAAATATTCCAATCAGGGCAACAGTGTTGAGGAGGCTGGGGCACGCGGTACCTTCCTATGTTCAAATTGCCCGCGGCAAGCAAGCAGGGGTTGGAAAGCGAGAAGGGGACGCGGCGGAATGGAGGTCTTGGCGAGAAGCAGGCCTCAGGAGACGCACCGGCAGCATGTGAAGCACAGGGTGGACCAGCTCGGGTGGTTCTGCGCTCCAGTCCCAGGCAGCTCACATGTGGAAGCACCAGAGGCGGGAAGATCAGGCTCAGGGGCCCACTAGGTACAGATATTGATGTCGCTGCCGGGTCAGCAGGGCCGTTGGCGCCTTCAGGAGAAAGAGGTCCGGTTGTGGCGCAGGCATACAGGAGTAATGGTGAGGCAGCCTCAGGTCGCGGCCTGTTGGGGGTTGTTGAACCAATGTTCCAGTGACAGCCGAGATCTGGGGCCGGGTCGGGGTAGAGTGCGCAGCACGGGCCACGCAGGACACAGCTAGTAGGCAGGTGGGCCTATGCTGAAAGAGTATGATCCATCCACACGACCCAGGAAGGGGCCATGCTTCCCCACATCCAGGACCACTAGGCGGGGGGAGATTAGGAGCCTCCCTCCGCTCTGTATTGGAGGCCGGGTGTCTTTGGCCACAATGGAAGTGCAGTTATTACACTGCGAGTGGCTCCCCGCCCCAACCAGAAGTCTGCACGGCTCGGATAGAGTGTCAGGAACGGCCCCGGCCCAGGGAGGGATGCGGCCGCGTGGAGAAGCAGAAGACGGGGGCAGTGGCACCCGGGCCAGTAATGGGCAAGGGCCCGCACAGTAAGCAGCAGCGGCCAGGGGGCACCGCCACGCGTTCCCCTCCCCGCCTCTCACCTGGTCCGCCGCGGGGTTAGTGTTCTCTTCGTTGTCTCCGGCGCTGGTGAAGCCCGCGCAGACCGCCGGCACAGCGGGAAGCGACCGCAGCCCCTCCTGTCTCACACGGGGCACAGCCGGCAGTCCGCAGCGGATCACAGCGTCCGCAGCGGATCTCCCCCACATCCGCAGCGATACTCCAGGGGGGCGGGATGCAGGACAGCCACGGAGCCAGGCGCAGGAGTCAGGCGGGCCAGGCAGGGAAGCCGGAAGCCAGGCGACCGCCGGGGCCGGGGAGAGCACAAGGCCCGACACCGCCAGGGGTGCCACATCTGGGTCCCGGGAGGACGGATCTAGCCCCAATTAGCACAAGTTGCGCGGTGCAGTGGCAGCAGCAGCCCAGCTGGTTGATGGTCCAGTAGAGTGGTGTATACCGCAGATGTAGTTAGATAGATGCCAGGGCCGCACGGAGCTGAAAGGCTAGGCAGCCCTCTTGGGCTGCTCCACAGCGGCACCCCTATAGTTTTTGTTGTTGATGTGGCATGGGGCATTAGTGGGTGTAACCATGGTGGGAGTTATGGTACACTTGTTAGTAGGTAGGTTTAACACGAGGGTGTTAGATGAGGAGGTCTTATTATGGCCTATGGTATCAAGACATAATTTAGGTAAGAATGTGGTAGACCTGATTGAGGCATTAGGAATGTCGAGGTTTAATGAAGGTGAGAAGGAAATGGCTCTGATCCTAGAACCAAGGACTTTAGTTGGGATCATATTTAAGTTGGGGTGGTACCTGCTCATGAGGTATGGAGGTAGAGAGTGCCAGTAGGCAACTCCAGAGAGACCTAATACTAATAACAATATTGTAATTGAGGTTTACATGTTGTATTCTTTTTCGGCCGTCTTGGTATCTAACTTAGCTAATGTAGGTGTACTTCACTAATGTAGTGGTTATGGCAATCATTGTATCGTCAGATAGCAACAGTGGATATGGTAGCCGTGAGGCGGTGTGGCCAATAGTAAGACTACGCATAGGCAATTTCAGAGGTAGAGCGTTGCGAAATGATGTACAAATAGTATAACTATGCATAGGCAGTACAGGTGTACCTTGGGGGGCTAGGACATTTGCAAAACGGATGATGTGCAATTGTCATTAAGCTGTGCATGTCAGATGAAATACTGACTGCACATGCAATCTATATCCCAATAGTCTGGATAAGTAGCAAGTAAGCTAGGCAAATCACGAGGTACAGGTGTAAAAACAACGACATACTGTAAAGCCTGGCACGTTGGTAAGGTGTTGTAAATCGGGCAATAGAGGCCCAGTAGGTGCCGTGATAAAGAGCAAAATGTGATAAGATGCAAAAATTGTAGGTAGCACAATATTAGATGGCAATCACAGTATCACAATATAATATTAGAGGCAATCGTAGTATCATTGGGGCCTGCACAGTAGATGCAGTGGAAGGATACTAGATATGATAAGATGCAGATAATGTAGGCAGTACAATATTAGATTGCAATCACAGTATCACAGTACAATATTAGAGGCAATCGTAGTATCAATGGGGTGTGCACAGCAGGTGCAGTGATAGGATCCAAAACTGGTGGGCAAAAGCAGTATTACGGGCGAACACGGTATCAGTGACGAACACGGTATCGGTGGGGAGATACCATATCAGTGCATTACCTAAGGTGTTTAGTCGATACCGTAGTGGTAGCAATCATAATAGCATTGGACATGGCAGTTGCAGGGTGAATACAGTAGTAAATAGATGTCGCAATAAGAAATTTGTGATTGTAGCCCATGAGGTGGTGTCAACAGTCTTACAGTGCAGGTTATCTGGTGCCTAGGCAGCATCATAAGTGTGAGCTTTGCTGGCAAGAGTCGCTGGCAGAGGTAGAGATCAGTGCTGGGCGTTCGGTATATCGTAGTGTATCAGTCAATTGAGACACGGTAGGGAGAATAGCAAGTGCGCATCTGCGAGATACGAGGTTATGCAATGGGCGAATTCCGAGGGCAGCAGAGGCAGAATAGTGCAGGTAGGCACACAGTAAAGGCAATTGCCTGGTGGGGGCCGACTGGGAGGCATACCCTTGAATTCTGCAGGCTGGTGAGGAAATTGCAGAAATGTGGAACATCGTGCTACAGGGGCCAGGGGGCCATAGACTGACAGGCTCGGACAGGTGATGGCCTTACATGCAGCCCTTTCCGATGTGTGGCCGGCTTCCGCCTACCAGTAGTTCCGGTCACGTGATAAAGATATTCCGATCCAAAGGGGGATCGCGGCTCGTGAATGCTGTTGCTAGGCAACGCTACACAAGCCAGATGCGGCGGCCATTTCATGGTTGCAGCACGTGTTTTCAGGCCGAAAAATGCTGAGATTCACAGAATGGCTGTCGGATTCTGGGTAGAGATCAAGGTTGGGGCCTGATGCCAAGACTCTGCAGAGGTAGCTATGCGCAACTACAGCGGTAGCCTTACCCTGTGGGACGACTCGTATCGCGTAGATCAGCTTTGTCCTGGGGGCATCAGTCGGAGGGATGAAGAGGGCTTATGGGACAGACGCATCAGCCACTCCATGTAAGTCACATGCATTTGTGCATTTAAGACATGGCCCTGTTGTAACAGTTGGTGTAGACGGCATTGGACATTTGGTGCATTACCCACATACACTGAACCCATTACAAAACAAAAATGTCTTGGAGACGCACAACACAGGGTGATATTCTTGCCTATCCAAAACCGATCTGTGCATGCATGCAACTGCAGTCCATGGATGTGTAAATTAGGGCCATGTGACAATAAAAGTGGTGATATGTACAGGTTCCCTGTTCCCAACCCACACCAAATCCAGTATTGTATGTACGCACTGTAGAATGTGAATGCATATATGGAAGGGCTCGAGGCCAGACAACAAATCCATGAACCCGCTTACCTGTAGATGCTCACCTTTCTCCTATGCTGCAGAGCTGAAGTTTTCTGATATATGCTTCAGCTATTCTGAGTTGCTGCTCATGACCATTGTTGACACACCCACAGGGCCCACTTAACACTATAACCGAAAAACCAATTGAACTAGCTGGCTGATGACAGTGAGCTGGGTGGGGTGGGGTGCGGTGGGGTGGGGGAGAAGGAAAAGGTGCCTCATCAAATGTCTGCATCCTGAAGTAGACACAGACAACATGCCCAAGTTTAGTTCACAAAGGTTCTATTAATCTAAAAGGAAGGATGGAGTAACATGCCTTATGCTAAGGTGGGTTTTCCCTACTGTGAGAAACCTGAGGGTATTCTCACTCTTACTCCCCTTGGATCCTCTGGGCAGGTGGCCAGGGAAAGGCCATTGCTTTTGGATCCTAAACCTGGGGGTGGAGAAGCGAGAGAGGATCCCCTACCTGGGTGAAGGGTCCTTGGGGATTCGGACTGGAGTGGCCTTAGGCGAGACATGGTATCCTCCTTTCCCTAGTAACGACCAGTCTAACCCTCTCCCAACCTTTATGGGTTATTGTAAGTCAGCTCCCCTTCTTTCCCCTCTTGGGACACCTGACAGTTTTGAGATGAGGAAGAGGCAACTGAGAGTAATAAACACCACACACTTTCACCACTTTGGTACTGGGACGAAGAAGATCAATGCAAGGCGTCAAGGTCATGCATATACCCTTAATCCCGGTCAGGCAGAGATGATTAAGAGAGTACACCTGCAACATGTAAGCGGGTTACAGGTGTATACAACGAGGAGGGAAAAACAAGACCGAGAGCAGCAGGGAGACTTGAATATGGAGCGAGCCTGGAGAGGGAGTCGCTGAAGGGGGAAACCTGCGAGAAGCTGAGAGACGGAGGACTGTGAATGCTGGAAGTCGGAGAGTGTTTGCTAAAGGAGAAACATAATCTCTGTGAAGCTGGTGTTCGAGGGAGAAGGGCGGCAAGAGAAGAAGTCGCCCCTTTTATAAATTCAGCAAATGCTCTTTCTTCTGCGACGCTGCCAAGGTGCGGGAGTGTCATAGGGGTAGGAGAGAAACCCCTGATTTCCAAAAGCCTGATAGTTGGCAAGTGGTATCTGAAGAAGCCTACAGGGGAATCCCATTGAGAGTACTGAAAGCCATCCCCAGTAAAACTCTGACCATAAGCTTTCCTCTGTGGCTATCCCATTGTTGAACTGTGAAATCCTGACATACAAAGTAGCGTAGTGGTCACGTATTTGAATGAGTTATAAGAGGTATGGTGTTAAAAGTCTCTGCATCTTCAAAGTACCTATCAATTATTTAGAAGATACCAAGTAACGGAGGGTTGGCATATTTGTTGTGTTATAAGAAATACTTTGTCGAAAGTCTCTGAATAAAGAACTTTCAATTGTACCTAAGAATGATTTTACAATGGTTGTGCATCTCAGTGGAAAGAGGACACATACAGAAAGAACTGCAGAATAGTTAAAGCAACAGTTTTGCTAGGAAATTAAGAGCGTTTTGATTATGAATACTTAAACAAAGTTTCTTGACTACAGAAACACAGCAAATTGCGAATAAGATGAAAAGTGGTTTTGAAGTTTACAAGAGGGAGAAAACTAGAAAAGGGGAGTAAGCTGCGTGACCTGTAACGGGTAAGGCTGAATACCCTACAGAGACTATGGGCCTCATTATGAGTTTGGCGGTAGCCATGCCGGTAAATACAGACACGGCTCGTCGTAGTCATGAATTTACTGGCACCCGGCAATGGGAAATTACCGAGGCATTCCAGCCCCGTTGGACTCGGTAATTGCCCATTGCCAGGTGCCGGTATTTATTACTCCTCATTCCCATTTGAGTCCCATTGGACTCAATGGGAATGGGGAGGTCGGATGCACCGGCACCATTCGTTAATGATGCCGGTGCATCCGTTGAGTTTGTCGAGCGGGTGCCGTTCTGCCCGCCAGGTCAGACCTGGCGGGCTGAAAGGCACCTGCTCGCTGAACTCGTAGTTTGCCGGTCCAGTAACAACGGTACCGGCAAGCTTACTGGTACCTTTGTTACCAGACCGGCAGCTGTGTAATGAGGCCCAATGTCTAAAACTACAGAAGTTTGCTCAAAGATTATAGAAACTTGCTAAAAATGTGGAGAAGAGAACCCCAGTGCCTTTCTTTTTGTTTAAGCTGCTTATGATCATGAAGAAGGGAACCTCAATGTCTTTATGTTGAAAAGACTTATGAAACATGCAATCAAACGCCAATCAGTTTGAATGTGAATCCAGCATTGCCAGAGAAGCAAGGTCTTATGGAACCTGTAGTAAAAAGCAGCATGTTTTCAATGCAAAACTACATAAAAGTGCCACAGAGACGATTTTGAATACTGCATTAAAGGAAAGAAAGTCAAGTACCTGTTCAAGGAGAGAAATACCTTTGTTTTCAGAACCATTTCAGAAGGGAACTGCCTTTGCTACATTAATTATCTTTGAAACAAGGAGAAGGGAAACCCCAATGAGAAGAACTGTTTCTGTTTTGGTGAACTGTTTAGAGCTCCTTTATGTGATGAACTGCCTTCAGAAGGAAGTTGAACTTTGGAATGGAGCTTGAGCACTATTTTGCTAAGATCAACATGCTTGCCCATTTTTGCTTAGTTTATTGTGAGGTCAAGCATATGTTGAGACACAGACAGATATTTGTTTTTGGACTTTTAGACACGAACTAGGAAAGGTAGAGTTCCTTCGAGAAGGAAGAGCTGAAAGTGGGACTTCTTGACAATGTCCTGGATATGCGGGATGAAGGAAAGGAAAGTCGAAGGTGACTCTGATATTTCTGGCTTCAGAGGAGGGGGCGGGGGGAGATCCCATAGAGGACGGACAGAGTGAAGGGAAGAAGTAGGGTGCCGGGGACCCAATAGGGAGAATCTCTGTTTTGCTAGCATTGATGCAGAGGCCATTAACAGTGCACCAGGACTGGATGGCCGAGAGTCAGTCAGGGATGAAGGAAGGTGCAAGGGTGTCAGTGGGAAGTTTGAAGAAGAGTTGTGTGTCGTCAGCATAGCACTGGAAGTTGGGGGAGAAGGAGAAAATGAGGCGTGCCAGCAGAGAAATGTA
This sequence comes from Ambystoma mexicanum, assembly GCF_040938575.1. Classification (NCBI taxonomy): domain Eukaryota; kingdom Metazoa; phylum Chordata; class Amphibia; order Caudata; family Ambystomatidae; genus Ambystoma; species Ambystoma mexicanum. The sequence goes on along the minus strand of NC_090930.1, from coordinate 1,361,191,887 downwards.
TATGTTAAAGAGCCAGGGAGAAAGAATGGAGCCCTGGAGGACGCCACACGTAGAGGAGGAGGTGGGGGAGGAGAAAGGGCCCATAATAGTTTTGGAGGAACGGTCAGTTATTAAGGAGGTAAGCCAGTCCAGTGCCCTCTCCGAGATACCCAGGGTATCATGGAGCCTTTTTGTGAGGATGGAATCGTTCACTGTGTCAAATGCAGAAGCGAGATCAAGGAGGATGTGGACAGCAGGGGAGTTGGAATCAAGGGAAACAAGCAGTTCTTCATGGGTGTTCAGAAGAGCAGTTTCCGTGCATCTGGAAGCTCAGAATCCAAATTGGTGGTTGTGAAGACAGCCAACATGTTCAGTGTGGGAGATGAGTTGGGGGAGGGCCAACTTCTTAAGGAGTTTCCCCAAGAAGGGGGTGATCGAGATGGGGTGGTGGTTGGCTGGGCAGGAAGGGTCTGCAGAGGGTTTTTTAAGGAGGGGCGCACAAGGCAGTGCTTGAGGGAAGATGGAAAAGAAGCAGTAGCAAAGGAGAGTGGTTGCAGAGATCAGCAAGAACAGGGGCAACAGAGGAGATGTTGACCTTGATGGTTCTGGACGAGCATGGGGTAACCTCTTTGGAAAAGACCTTCATGGAGTTGACAACTTTGGCGACTTCTTCAGGAGAGACAGGAGCGAAGGAGGAGAAGGAGGAAGGAGGTGAGGGCTGAGTCGTAGGAGGGGAGAGGGGGGGAGGGCTGGGTTGGAGGAGGGTGTGACAAGGCTGTTCAGTATGTCCTGGGTTTTGGAAGTGAAGTGAGAGGTGAGCAAAGGTCCTGGGAAGGAGTAGGGGCAGAAGATACTGCAGACGGGTTGGCAATTTCCCTTCAGATTTTGAAGAGCTCAGCCATTTTGCTATACGCATTGTACACTTTTGCCTGAATGTGTCCACTTTTTTTGGCTTGGATGCACAGTCTGTAGTGTCTCTGGATCAGGCGGCAGGCCAGTTTGTCCGAGAGTGAGCCTGATGTGTGCCACTTCTTTTCAGCAGCCCTGCACTAACGTTTGTGGTCTGCAAGTTCGGAATAGTACCAGGTGTTACGCTTGGAGGCAGGTTTCAGGCGGATCCTCATGACTGGGGCAAGGATGTCAAGGGTGTTGGTAATGGACAGGTAGAGGTTGCTGAGAGCAGAATCAGTGGTGGAGTCTGAGTTGGGTGGGCAAGGGAGAATGAAGGTGGAAGAGAACGCAGAAGCTGACACTCGTTTCATCCGACAGATGTTCGTGAACGAGGTTGGCAGAGCTTTATGAGGAGATGCCACAGGGCCATAGCGCCCAGATGAAAGGTGAGGAGAGAGTGGTCAGACCATGACAGAGGGGAACCAGGGGAGTAGAGAGAGTGAGGTTGGAGTGGATGATGGCATCTAGCCTGTGTCCAGAAGAATGGGTAGGTCCAGAGGGAAGAATGGAGAGGGATAGGGAGAAGCAGAGGTCAATGAAGAGGGTGGTTGTCGTGCAAGGGGAGTCCAGGTGGATATTGAAGTCACCTAATAGTAGACGGTTGGAGGTGGTAGAGAGAAGGGAGGAACAGAAGTCTGCCATTTCAGAGAGGAACAGAGAAGAAGTGCCTGAGGGCCTGTAGAGGGTGGCACTGGTGAAGGTGGAGGAAGCAGAGATGACCAGTTTGCATACTAGGCTCTCGAAGGACGAATGGAAACACAGAATTAGCTTTAGCATTGCATAGTGTCATACAACAGACATGTGATGCATCAATGTGGGGGTCACCAACGGAGTTAACTAACTTGATCGATGATCATACGAAAAAGCAACAACATTTAAGAGAAAATGGACTTACGTCTCAGAGTGATGAAGCTGACCAAATGGAAGACTCAGAAGAGGCGGCTGTCTATCATACTCTCAGGGAAGCAGACCACAGAATACGATTGGCACAGCCTATAGTGTCGGCATCAAATATCGTTCTCAGCTCGTTTGTGAATCTTTGTGATAATATTTAATCTGAAGTGAGATCACATAATGAACTATTGACAGAGATCTATAACAGACTGGAGGGTTTGGAAAAGAACTGTGAAACCATGTTTAAACAATGGGCAGCAAGAACTGGGGAGGAGCATGCTGGCGGGGTCTGTTAAAAAATAAACAATCAATCAATGTGGTCAAGGAGAATGTAGTAATTGAGGTGTTGGGAACATCAATATTAAGAATGATAAACCACAGACCCCTACAAATGTGAGCATTGAGCCTGTTGAACCCAAGGAGGGGATTATAGACCTGACCACAGACAAAGTATTAAAGGGAGTAACAGGAAATATTAGAAAGGAAAAGGGGTATAAGTCCAAGAAGTTGAAAAATGTGAAAAATATAAAAAAGCAAAATGTCTCCTCCCGTGTAACCACCTTTGTAATTTAACCATACCAGAGTAAATTGTCAGAGGTGGAAATAATGGGACCTGTGCACACAGTGTGATGACACCAGTTTTGGAAGAAAGTATGAGCAACCCAATTGACTTGAGGGGAGGCTGCAACTGTGGTTGGGGAAGGGGTGTTAAATATGTCTTGCAACAAGCATAACCCATTGGGGAAAAATTCTGCACTCGGTTTTTTAAGTGACGAGGTTAGAAATGGGAATTCAAACCTACCCATTAATGGGCTCTTTAGGGGTTCAAACAGAAGGTATGGATTGTGGACAGAAAATTTTTATTAGAATGGAGGAAACAAAAAGGCACGTACCAGTATGGACACGTGAAGACCTCACTTTGTTCTGAGCCGCTGGGCCTTCAAGATATCGTCCTCTCCCCGGTAGAGTGTGAATTGTCAGGTCCCACCCTCGGGCACCCACAGCCTTGGGGGTGCTGTGAGCACTGGTCCCCCCCAGCCCAAGTGGGGGAAGGAGATCCAAAGGGCTGTGGCAACCTGGGAATCCCAGGGCAGTGAGAAGTGCTCAGTTGCCGCACCTCAGGCAGAGAGGGACCCGACCCTGCTTCCCGCGCACCAGGACAGAAGAGACAGCATAAACAAGGGGAGCGTTGGAGAGGTGACCGGAGACCGCCCGGAGAACTAGGCATCCCCCAGACACTGGTGCACTTGGGGACCGATGTGTGGTACTTGGTTCCCAGGGGGCTGCGAGAGCGGGAGAAGCGCCTGGTGGGGATCGAGGCGAGAAGTGTCCCCGAAGTGAGCAGGAGGCCACATTCGCCATGGAAGGCGCACGTGAAAATATAAGGACCCCAGTAGGCCCCCGACCCGCAACGGAGAAGTGCCCAGCAACACGCACTCAGCGCCCACAGGGAATACACAGTTGTTCATGCACGGGTAACCGGCAGAGGAAACAGAGCGCTGTGGAGCCATAAACTGGCGACTGGTTGCTGAACGGCCAGGTAGGATCGGAGAAGGAGGAGTAGCTGCCCCGAGTCAGACGGGTGCAGCGTACCACCGAGGTAGGAGGGAGAGGAGCTGCCCAACCACACAGAGAGGAGTGCCTAGCAGGTGAGAATGCAGTGGGTGCCCACGCCGCCTGGGACAGGGCCTGGCGCGAAGTCGGGCGGGAGAAAGAGAACACTGTTGAGTCGGTGACCCGGGCCCAGAGGGTGAAACTGGGGCCCGGCTGCGAGCTGCAGATTTTACTCTGGACAATACACAGCGGATACCCCCCCCGAGACTGTCATTAAACCGCACCTTGACCCGAGAACCACGCATGCTCTAAGGGGCCCCGACACGCCTTGAACACAAGTAGGGTAGACATCCCCTGCCTGAGAAAGCGATCCAGAGGGGGAGGCAAGGAATTGTGCCGGGGTCCCAAGTGCAACACTCCTCCGAGTAGAGGAGAAGCTGGGGACAGAGAAAAGTACACGCTGTAGAGGCGGAACTGACCAGGCTAAGGACCAGAGGCCCCAGCCTCATACTAGGGCCCACAGTGTGAAGTATTGGTAGGCAATAGCAGGACGAGTACCCTGGGAGCAGTAACACGGCGCCACTGTTAAGAGGTGGACTCGGGGGCCCCCTAAGGGAACCCAACAGTAGAAAATCCAGCACAAATTCACGGCGAGCATACAAGGCCTGAGGCTCCAGGGGGCACAGAGAAAGCGTGCCAGGACCCGAAGGGGAGTCCTAGGACGCCGTGCACCAATAACCCCTACAGGGGGTGCTCCAGAAACCGAGGTGGACACGGGCCGGCCCGGGAAGAGTACCGGGGTACCGCAGCGCTCCAACTAGGGGCTTCCAGACGCACCCCTTCTGACAGACATTAAACAGGTGCTCCACACGACAGAGGGGAAGAGGCATCCCTAGAGAGGTCTCTCATGAACCAGTGACTGAGCACAAGCGGGGAGAAGGCCCAGCCCAGGGGGGAAACTCAAGCGCCCTCCCAATTGTTGAAGAGAAACAGTGAACAAACGCCCAATACCGGGAGCAAGCTTCAACGGGGACGCATATACTGACTTCACGCTTTAGAGTTTTCTCGAGACAGATGCATAAGATGGGGTGTAGGCGCCCCGTCACTATCAGAACGTGGAGGAGGTTGCAGCGTGCCCCCCACATGTAGCAGCCCTTAACCACAGAAGGAGAGCCTGGTCCCGCCGGACGATCAGGGGTCGCCCCGAGGGGACACGAAGACAGGCCGCACTCATAAGACCCTGATACAGCTGGGAGACAAGTACGAAAGGCTGGAGGAAGACGCCCCAACACAGATTTCTACTGCTTTGGTGCACAGCAGGAAGGGGTCACTCCCCAATGGGAACCAGAGAGCAGCCCAGGAGGAGATGCAGAGCCAGGTTCCCACCACAAGGAGAGCACACACAGGATTTCTCTCTCTGCAGCGTTTTCGGCAGCCTTCAAGAACCACCCGGAGGGTGACCTCCCCCGGTCCACACGAAATGGCGACCGGGGCAGACACTCCAGCCCCTGCATTACCTAGGGAAGATCTGAAGGACATATTCCATGAGATCAAGGCAATTAGAACTGACATACAAGCCTCAATCTGTGACCTCAAGGGCAGGGTGGATAAATTGGAGGACAACATGGAGGGAATGGATAAACAACCACCTACAGATGGATGTCCTCGACATGAAATATGAAGCGCGCCCAGCTGACCTCGAAATGAGGGAAGAAGAAACACTGCTGAAGCTGGACGACTTAGAGAACAGAGAGAGGCGCAACAACCTACGGATTCTTGGAGTAAGAGAACAGAGAGGGGAATCAGCAACTGAAGTTTGTTGGAAGGTACAGGGCTTGATAAATCAACTGTTCACCCTGGAAGGAGGCAAAGAGGTGCAGCTTGAAAGGGGCCACAGAAGCGGAGATGTAAGGGGCAAGGGCCGGAGGTCCATAGTGGTCCACTTTCTTCGATACAGGGAAAAGATGGAAGTTGTTAAACAAGGCAAAGTGCTTGGGGAGTTTCCTCTATGAAGGGGACACGCTCAAGGTGTTCCAGGACCTCTCGGCTCTAAAGTTGGCCTGTCGCAGAGACTGTCATTCGCTCACGCAATGGCTCTTCGAACAGGACGTCAAGTACAAGTGGCCCTTCCACTTTGTCTTGATTTTCGAATGTGGTGAAGTAGACTACAGGATAACCAGTGGAAAAGAAGCTCTCCAAGTGCTCTAGGTCATCAAGAACAAAGAAGTGGTGGGGGATCGGGAAGGAGCGATGGCAGCGCCTCAGGAGCAGCAGGGGGGACCCAGTGGCCCGTGGGCCTCAAAGAAGAAGATGCAGGATGGCAGGAAATTTAAGAAGTTGAATAGCCCCCCTCACAAAGAGAGTGGGGACAACAGATGAGGACTGAGAAGCCACGGCTTTTCGGACAGGGGTAGTTTAAGACACTGAATCCCCACCGGGGGGAGGTGTGGTGATAATGGGGACAGTGGTGGAGTAGCGTTTTTTCTTCCTTAGTGGCTCACCCTTGGGTGAACTTCTCAGACGACGTAATGTTCATGGGGAGGGAAGGAGGGATGGGGGTTTGGGTGGACACTGGTAACTACACATGGTTAGGCAGACCTGGGATACATGGGGGAGAAGTGATACGTCCTAGCACTGAGTGGTCAAGGGGGGAATTCATTGCCCTCTATGGCGCACTGTGAGACTTAAGGCTGGGCGGAGGTCCTCAAGGTGGGCTAGTTGAATGTAAAGGGCCTTAACTCACCCACGAAACGTTCTCTACTGGGAAAAGAAATGAAGAATTCTAATTTAGATGTGCTCCTGGTACAAGAAACCCGAATGGTTCTTGGGGAAGAAAGACGTGTCCTGGGAGCACATGTTGAGCAAGTCTTCTGGGCTTCTGGGTCCATCAAAAAGGGCGGAGTGGGGATCTTACTGAACAGAAGGCTCAGACTCTCAGAACCGGTGGTCTGTAGCCTAAAAGATGGGAGGGCGATGGTGGTTTCAGGGACAATGGAAAACACTAGGATCTCCATAGCGACCATCTGCTGCCCAAATGTTGGTCAAACGCAGTTTCTGAGGGAGGCCATGGGAGAGGTCTTGGACAGAATGGAGGGTCTCCTCATCATAGGGGGAGACTTTAATATGTGGGCGGACAGGGAAATGGACCATAGTGGCAGACATATCCCCACAGGGAGCAGGGGGTCGGGGGGTGCAAATAGTGGGTTGGTGGATTATATGTAGGACCAGGGGCTTATTGACGTGTGGATGGACTCCCACCCCACCGTGAGAGGTTACACCTTCTACTCATCAGTGCACGGCTTCAGAACAAGAAGAATAGATTACCTGTTCATGGAACAACAGCACATTAACAGGGTGGGTAGCTATGAGCATTTCCCGATCAGTTGGTCGGACCACGACTTGGTAGAGATTGAAATTACCCTATCGGGTTTGAAATCCAGGGAGTCCCTATGGCGTTGTAATGACCTCCTCCTCAGGGACACAGTCTTTGTGGAGGAAATGAGAGATGCCATTGGGGAATTCTTCAGGCTTAATGACACGGGAGAAGTCGAGAGGGGCATGGTATGGGATGCCGCAAAAACAACATGAAGGGGCCTCTTTATCAGGGAAGGTGCTGCCAAGAAAAGAATCAGAACCCTGTTGTCTCAGAACCTTAGAGGTCTGATCCGCTTCCTAGAAAGGTTGAGGGTAAAGAGGATAAGGGAAGGGAGGAAGACCTTAAAGTGGCACAAGGTAAACGTCAGGAATTGAGAGAGATTGAGATGGGAAAAGTTCTGTCTAGCCTCCAATATTTAAAACAGAAATACTATAAAAAGGGGGATAAGGCAGATGCCCTACTGGCGGCGAAACTTCGAGGCCAGAGAGCGTAGACATGGGTGACCAGGATTCGGGGAGAAGGGAATCCGAGGCCCTCGGGAGCGGGTGCAGTGCCAGGGGAATTTGCCACATTTTATGAGAACCTTTATGGGAAAGAAGGGGCCACTGATGAAGACACATTGGGGACATACCTCAAGGGGGTACATCTCCCGAGGCTCCACTCTGGGGAGTCCCTTGAACTGGACAAGCCCATTATGCAGGAGAAGGTGTTGAATGCTCTGGCCGGACTGAAACTGGGGAAAGCACCGGGGGAGGATGGATATACAGCAGGGTTTTACAAGACATTCGCAGTACTCCTGTCAAGACACTTAGCTGGCTTATACACCAATATGATGACCACCCGGAGGGCCACCCCGTCCTTCGAGAGGGCATTAATTACAGTCATCCCAAAGGCGGATAAGGACCCCGAGGATTGCAAGTCCTACCGACCCATCACCTTACTTAATGTCGACCCAAAAATCTTCACTAGAATATTGCTCACGAGAATGGAGTGCCTTATGCCGCGACTCATTCACTCAGACTAGGTGGGTTTCATCCAAGGCAGACAGGGGGCAGACACCCTACGTAAGACGCTACACCTCATGAGGGCAGCCATGGGAGGTGAGGGAAACCCGGTCTTGGTGGCCATAGACGCAGAGAATGCCTTTGACCGGGTGGACTGGGGCTTTCTTGAGGGGCTACTCCAGAAATGTGCCTTTGGCAAGGGAATTCAGCAGGGCATCTAGACCTTATACGAGAGTCCTACAGCCAGGGTTGCAGTTATTGGGGGGCTGTCCTGGACATTCCGGTTACAACGGGGGATAAGGCAGGGGTGTCCCTTGTCACCCCTGCTGTTCACCCTAACAGTGGAAATATTGGCAGAATATCTGAGGAGATCCCCACAGGAAGAGGGCATCACGATTGGTGGTAAATAATTTAAACTCAGGCTGTATGCAGACAATGTCATGCTGCACCTAAGGCATCCTGTCCAGTCCATCCCTGCAGCCATGAAGGTGATAGAGGAGTTTGGGAAATTCTCAGGGTTTAAGGTGAAGATCGGCAAATCTGTGATTTTCCCAGTTGCCATTGACTCCGCCAGAAGTATTGAAGAACTGGAGCCCCTAGGGCTGCAAATCCAGTCAGAGGGGGTGAAATACCTCAGGATTTACATCGTCCAACCTGGACAGGACCTGGGTCAGGCCAACTACCCTCCCTTGTTCGATAGATTATTTTCAGAAATTGAGTTATGGGGGAAGGGGCAGTTGTTGTGGTTGGGGAGGCTCAATGCGATTAAAATGAATCTCCTCCCAAGGGTGTTTCAAATGCTCCCGATCCGGGCCCTGGACGAACCTCTGCAAGAAGCCAAGCAGCGTATCACGAGATTCCTATTGCAGGGCCATAAACCCAGGTTGGGGTATGAGACGCTCATTCTCCCGAAGGAAAAGGGAGGGGTAGGCCTCCCAGATTTGAGGTTATACTATAGAGCAGCTCAACTTAGGGCATTGGTCCCACACCTGAGGGAAGACCCAGATAAACAATGGGTATTCCTGGAAAACCGACACTTGCTCCCGGCAACGGTGGGGGAATGGTTCGGGGTCCCTAAGAACAGTCTTCCGAGATGTATTAGACAGCATCTGATCCTGGGGGTCCTCTGGGAGGTCCTGGTTAAGGGAGCAAGGTGGGAGGGAATCACCACCTCACCCTCGCCCATGAGGCATATCTGGTCACCACCGTTTAGGGACAAAATACCAGAAGTAGAGCACTGTCAGCCCTGGTTTGAGGCGGGACTCAACAGGGTGGGCCAGCTAGTACAAGAGGGGGAGTTCGTAAGCATCCAGAAGCTTGAAGAGGCACTAGGTATTGGTAAACTGTCAGTCCTGTTATATCATAGGTTGAAAGGGATATTCATATCAGAGAAATTGAAGGGTTGTAGGTCAAAGGATCGAATCAAAAGGATCTAAATACAATAGGGTTGAATCAAAAGTACCGAAAACAAAAGGGTAGAATTATTTATTTATTTTGGGGGGGGGCAAAACCCCTGTTTTTGGTATAAATTTCACTTTTTTCTCCTATATGGAAACCACGAAAAAAAATCTACATTTAAAAAGAAAAATCGACCCTTTTGTTTTAGGTCCTATTGACTCGACCCTATTGCATTCGATCCTTTTGCATTCGATCCTTTGACCGGACACCAAATGGAAGACGCGCATTCAAAGGGTCCGCACTCCAGTCGATAAGGTATTGGATGGGGACGCAGACATGGAAGGCCTTATCTCACGCCTTTATGGGGCACTGCTGGAACCCAGAGAGGGGGCTCCTAGACATCTGTGGCATCACATCTCGTGCCAGTACAAATTACATGCGATACAACTGCTCCACTGATGGCAATATGACCCAGTGAGCCTATACAGAATGTTTCCAACAGTGGACCCCCACTGCTGGCATGGGTGTGGAGCCAGAACCAGAGCCGATTATTGGCACATGTGGTGGGCATGCCCCAGGGTGCAGGTGTTTTGGACGGAGGTTCTGGGGTGGATGAGGGAGGCAGGCGTGGGGGCACACACCCTGGACCCTTTGTTTGTGCTGTTCGGTTTAAGTGCGATGACAGATGGGACACGCCATCATCCCTGGTGCACTTTCTGCTGTTGGCGGCACAGCATGCCGGGCTAGACACTGGAAAATGGGGCTCCTCCACACTGTGAAGGAGTGGTCTAGCCAGGGGTGGACTGGGAACTAAAAGAGGCCCTGAAAATAATAACTGGGGACCAAAAGAGGCCCTGGAAATAATGTTCAAAGTGGCCCCATATGACACATTTTCAGCAAGCCCAATACTTTTCCTATCAGAAAATAAGGAAATACCACACAAAAGAGGCCCAGGGTGCAGAGGCCCACCGGGAAATCTCCAGAGTTCCCTATAGGCCTGTCCACCCCTGGGTCTAGCACAGCCAAAGACATATATCTCATGGAAAAAATCTCTGCAGCAATCCATGGAGGTAGTTCTTCAGTGGAAACTGAATGGTTACAGTTTCATAACATGTTTCGGTGAGGGAAAAGGAAGCAGGAGGTCTGGAAAGGAGAACCAACCCAGTCTTTTAATGTTCAAGTACAGGGGAAGTGTGCCGTGAACCGTACGGGGGCAAGGATAATACGATTGCAACCCACTCGGTTGGGAACTTGTACACGAGAGCTCAGTTTTGAACCTTTGCCTGCCTAACATGAGAGATCACATGTAACATGGAGGGAGGTTGGGGGTGATTACAGGGGTATTAGGACATGTTGTCTATTGTATCTCTATGATATGATATGATATGATAATTTATTTGTTTTGCGCTCGTACACAAGTGTTTCAGAGCGCGGCAAGGGAGGGGAACAAGGGAAAACAAAACAACGATCTTACTAGTCCCAGTGACATTGAGAACGCACAAGTGCATGGGAATGGGAAAGGGAAAAGGGAAAAAGTGCATGGAAGGAGGAGAGTGGAAAGTGCAGAGCAGAGGAGAACAGATGACACTCAGCTCATCTTCAGGCTACCCTCGGCCTCCTCCAATTCCCTCATCTATGTCTGTCTGTCTGCTATCCAGGAGTGGTGTGCCCCTAATGACCTCTGCCTTAATGCCAGTAAGACTGAGATTCTCCTCATTGGCACACACGCTCCCTCCTTTCCTGTAGCTCTCGGCCGGCCTCCCTTGGCCCTCTTCCTGTTCACACCTGTAAGGCTAAAAACCTCGGGGTCATCTTCAACTCTACACTCTCCTTCTCTCCTCATATCTCTGACATCTCTAAGAAGTCACACTACCAGCTGCACCTCCTCAGAGGTATTCTTCCTTTCCTCTCCTTCCCCCAGAAGCTCACGGTCCCACAGAGCTCTGGTTCTCTCTAGGCTAGACTATTGCAATAGGCTCTTTCTAAATCTGCCTGCTTCTACTGTAAGGCTAAAAACCTCGGGGTCATCTTCAACTCTACACTCTCCTTCTCTCCTCATATCTCTGACATCTCTAAGAAGTCACACTACCAGCTGCACCTCCTCAGAGGTATTCTTCCTTTCCTCTCCTTCCCCCAGGAGCTCACGGTCCCACAGAGTTCTGGTTCTCTCTAGGCTAGACTATTGCAATAGCCTCTTTCTAAATCTGCCTGCTTCTACTCTTTGCCCCCTGCAACTTATCCAGAACAGTACTGCGAGACTTGTCCTTGGCCTCAAGCCCAGGTATCGTATCTCTCCAGGACTGAAATCTTTGCACTTGCTCCCAGTGGCTGCGAGGATTAAGTTCAAAACCCTCTGTATCGTCCACAAGGCCCCTCAATACCTTCAACTCTCTCTCCCCAAATACTTTCCTTTTGGAGCTCTTCGCTCATTTACCTCAAACTCCCTCAGGGTCAGTCGCTTCTCCAAAGAAACAAGTTGGTGGTAGATCTCTTTCTTCGGCTGGGGCCTCCCTCTGGAACAGCCTCCCTGCCTCCCTGAAACTTGAGGAGAATCATCTTCGGTTCCGGAAGCACCTCAAAAACTTTCTCTTTGCTTCTGCTTTTTCTCCTCTTCTCCCTTGCTGACTTCCTGGCTGACACTGAATTTGCACTTGTTAACTGGTCACCCCGTGATCTCGGGCCCAGGTCCCCTCCCCTGCCAGTTGCACTCCTGCACTGCCCCCCTGGCAAACCCCACACTTGGGGACTGTTTCTGTATCCCTACAGTCCCACTACCAGCACTTGACACCTGCTGTCGGCACTTATCCTTGCACTTGCCACCTGCTGGCCGTACTTTTACTTACTGTTTTATTTGTTTTGTTTTCTTACCCCTTGTACTGCACTGTCCTCTCCCCTTTCTCCCTCGCACTTCTCCTCCTTCCCCTTCCCATGCACTTGCGTGATCTGAATGACACCTGGCCTAGTAGGAACGTTGTCTGTCCTCCCTCTGTTCCCCCTCCCTTGCCTCGTTGCGCCTTGAAACATGTGTATAGGCGCGTTATAAATACCATATCATATCATATCAAAACATAATAAATAAAAATAAATAAAAGAGGCAGTAAACAGTGGTAGTGCAGCCAGCAAGTGGCAAGTGGGCTAGAGGGCTTTTCACCCTCATGTTCTCTAGTTCTATTATTGTATGACTTTGTCAAAAACGAATAAAAAGTAACGGCTGAACCATTGGGAACCCAACGAGGATTGGTTGCTGTGGCTACCACACTGCCAATTCCCCAGAGTGAACCTCTCCTTTTAACAAAATTGTACTTCCTTGATATGTCCCGTGATTTAGTGGCTACTACATTGGAAGAAGACAAACTGCCTTTTTGTCAGGACATTGGTGTAACTAACAAAGGGGTCATATCGTGGAAATAATATTAATCATTGTAAGAAATCCCAGGGATTAAATGTCCTGCAGGTGACAAGTTTATGGGGTCCTCAGTTACCTGTGTGTTTGAATCGTGGAAATGTACTGAAATTCTTTTCCGAAAATTCCGAATCTGCTTTTGCTAACTACATACAATTTGAACAGGGTTCAGTTTCCAGATCGGGATCAGTTGGCAAAATGTAACCTCAATTTGGTCATTGTGGAGTGTGGAAAATTGGGTTTCAAGTTGGAATTAATTGGAGCCCAGCAGATTCCTGATAGGTCTAACTATGGTGGAAGTTTGAAGGTAGATTTTCAGACGGGCAGGTCAGGAGTGAGGCAATCGAGGGAATGTAATAAAGTCTCTATAAGACAGGATGACGATTGGGCTCACATTAAGGCCGCTTTGTGGAAATAAACTGTATCCCTGTGTTGATGACTTTGTAGGGTGGATTCAGGGTGATATATTTCTGAAAATTCTTTCATGGAATACTAGGGGGAATACCCACTTGCTAACTAACTTGAAAACTATTGCCATGTGGAAGGATAGCAATTGTATTTTTCTGCAAGAAACATGCATGGTAGAAACATTGTCTCTGGATGGATATGAGGTTTATGTGCAGGCTGCCAAACCGAGTAAGGTGGGGAGATCATCTGGGGGCTTGGTGGTGGCCATGAAAAACACTCTTGGCCTGATAACTAGATTAGCTCCTGTCTTGCCTTTTACGTTAATGGCATTGACTGCACACTCACCGCAGGAGGATTTGGAAATGCTCTTTGTAAATGTTTATTGGCATAGGGGTGTGGCTGAACTTGACCCTTTTTTGGAAGTGATTACTGACACCACCCGGGACTGGCAGGTGTCAGTCTAGAATGGAAGGGTAATTCTGGTGGGGGATCTTATCTCTGATTGTTGTATGTTGGGTATGGAAGGCTGAAACACGTCTGGGGTTGCTTGTGTTTCCGTGCACAGGGGACCTGGTCTAGCAGTTCGGGCTGGTCTGCTACCACTGGTGGCAGTCCCTGACTGATTTGCATATGGCTGGACCCCTTTTGCATTGGTGCAGAGAGTCTAAACAACTGTGGTGTGGAAGGTTTCCAAGAGTAATGGCAGTGGTTCAGATTCATTCAAAACCTTTTGTGGTTGTAAGGTATGGTGAACCTTGGGAGATCTTGCCTGCAGTAATGGGAGAGAAAGTGACGAGTGACGCTTGACTCTTTCGGTCTTGTTTGCCTAAATGGGGGGAGGAAATGGTTTGGACCCCCCTGTGCCAACCTGGAAGAGTCGGGAGTGTAAGTCGACTTTAGACTATGGGGGTCATTACAAGGTTGGCGGTAAGGGGTTAACGGCGCCTGTAAAGGTGCCGTTAACCCCTTACTGCCGCATTACGAGGTCCATTATGAGGTCCTTTAGCGGGTCCCGCTAAGGGCGGCTGGTTTTACCAGGTGCCCTTAGTGGGAGCCGCTAAAGGACCAGCCTGCTAACCACGGGCCCATTATTAACGGGCCTGTTGTTCGCATGGTCCCCATTCCCATTGAGCCCTATGGGGGCTCGAATGGGAATGGGGATGGGTTCCCTGAATGGGGAAATACCAGGTCCTCTAAGGTTGTAATGGCCCGGTAATTCCCCATTCAGAGAACCCGGATCCGGTATGCGGTAAGCGGGTAGCCATGGCGCTAACAGCGCCATGGCTACCTCCAACCTTGTAATGACCCCCAGGTCTTTGACGCTTTTCTGCAAAGGTTTTGAGATTATAACAAATGATTGGAGCGACCATAGAGTGCTGAAAGTTGACATAAAAATCGTGGTGAATAAGACCTTAAGAGGCGCCTCAGTAAACTATAGAACTCTGGGACAGGGTAAAGCGGTTAGGTGGATGCTCACAATATCAGGATATTGAATATGGAAATTGAGGTTTTAATGCACTCTTGTACGATGGAAAGTAAGCTCTATATGTTTAATTCACAGCGGTTTGAAACATTTCTGGGAGGTTTGATGGAAAAGCCCAATCTAAATCCGGGGATGAGGAGTGGTACTCTAATTGTAAAACAACGACACGTATTTGTTCAGCAGCAGGCCAGTGAAAAGGCGATCATGTGGTGAACGGTTAGGTCTCTTTGCTGCTCTAACTGGGACCTGGCCCTTAAATTAAGGATCAGACTCCTTAAACAAAGGTATAAAAACTATTGCAAATCCAGAAGGGCTGCTAACCTACAAAGCGATGCTGTGCATTTTGGTGAAAAGGGATTTGAGGGCCTTTTGGGCTCTGATTAACGCTCAGGATGTATCTGTGGCTGTCTCCCAATTAAATGCAGTCCCGGAGACTCAGTGGGTTGAATTCTTCTGTGATCTTTATGGGGCTGACTTGTGGGGACCTAACGGAGATGGAAATCAATTGCCCGTTCTTGAAAGTAATGATTGGCAACCTATTGTAGACTATGAGGTGCTACTGAGGCTGATAAAAGATTTCCCGGGAAGCTGGACGAAACAGTTTGACAAACAACACATTTAAGGTCCATGCAATTATATGGGCTCATGTTATAACTATAGTGTTTAAAAGTATATCAAATAGTGGGAAATTCCTGACCTCTTGGCAAACAGCACATGTGGTGCCTATATTTAAGAGAGGAGAAAGAAACAAAGCTAGGAACTATCGCCCAAGAACACTTAGAGACGCGGACTGTAAAATCTTTGTGTCTATACTGCTGATACATCTGAATGAATGGATGACAACACAGCGCCTAAATACATTTCAAACTGGGTGTAGGCCGGGCCCTTCAACTGATGTTAATGGCCTAATAATGAGGGCGATACAAGAATCAGCTTAGGAAAAAGTGTCCTGGTAACATTTATGTGGCCTCGACTGATCTCTCTGCGGCCTTCGATCCTGTTAACAGAAGCCGCCTTTGGCTTAAGTTGATGATGTGGAGATTCTCGGGGGGCCTGCTGCGACTAATTATGTCCCTCCATGATAATGCATGTATCTGCGCCAGACAGAATTTGGAGGGGAACATGCTATGAAGGATTCAAACTGAGGTTGGTTTGAGGCAGGGGTACGTTCTTGCTCCCTGCCTCTTCAATTTGTATGTCCTGGATATAGATGAATTCTTGGCAAAAGCAGGTCCGATTACACAAAAATTACATGACGACTTCCTGCTTCTCGACAGCACCGAGATGGAGACTCCAGTGTTGGTTGAATACATTCTCAAAATACTCAGAGGAGAACGGGCTCATAGTTAACCCACGCAAGACGTGTATTATGGCACTGTTGAGGGCCCGGATGTGTATAACTCAAAAGATGGAGTATGCAGGGGGTCTCGGTTGCCAATATGGGGAGAGTGCTTTATTTGGGTTTTCCGCTTTTGGCCCAGGCATCACAAATTGGGATTCAAACCTTTTTTAGGCAGAAATCTTTGCTTCTGTCTAATCAGATGATTACATTGGAACAAAAATATGGGCGGTTCTCTATAAAATCCTCTGTCTGCTTTTATGAAGGCAATGTGGTCCCTAAACTCATCTATGGGATGGAATTATATTACCACAAGGCTTCGGCCATTAGTTTTCAATTAGGTATTCCATCATTGGATGCTCTGGAGATACCTTCCCCGTTTCGGAGTATGATTGGCCCGTTTTATGAAGAGTTGGGCAAGATATTGGATCACATAGGTGCAGAATGTAATCCCAAAAGGTTCTTGGTAAAAATGCATGAAAAATGTGATCTGACGTTGAGGGAGCTATCTTTAGATAGTGAAATATTGGTTACTAACCCAGAAAATTTTAAAAAGGCCCTATACGAGAAAGATTGGATTGACACAACTGATAGATTCCATGCGTAACCATCACTGAATCACTTACGGTGGGAACATAAGAGGCACAGGGTTGTTTCCCCTCTCCTCTTACAGTTACCAAACCGAAACTATCGGTCGCTTTTGTGAAAGCTATGTTGCAATGTTTTACGGACTTGTGAGGTTCTTCTACGAAGAATATTAGTTACATTTTAAAATGCTGTGTGTAGATTTTGTAAAGTGGCTGGACAAAGTGAAACATTGAAGCACCTTATATTGGCTTGTCCCGCGCTGTGCATTGGGAGGTCTGTCTTCATGGCCAAGTTTGTAACACAGGGTGCCCACAGCAATGAAGATCTTATTTGGTCCTTATGTATTAATAACTAGAATTCAGCAGATGGCATTGCAATCGCGTCATTCCTTAAATCAATGGATTTGTACAATGATAATGGGATGCCATAATTGATGATAAAGGAATTCATTGTTTTAGAATATTTTAAAATGTTAATTGTTTGAACTGTTTTCCTTATATGGTGCCCACTGGTATAATTTATTTGAATCTATACATTTTAATGTGGGGTTAATATGAATTTAATTGATGTGTTATATGAATTTAAATGATAAGTAATGTATTAAGTGATTGATTATGTGATATTCTGTTTTAACTTGTATTTGTTGTAAAGGTTTTATGCAAACAGTATACAAAAAAAAAAGACTACCGGGGAGCAGGCTGAGGGCTCAGTGCCTTCCGGAGTGATCTCTGAAGTCAACGCTTCTGTTTCAGGTTCAAGGCCCAAGGTGTGTCCTCTCATGTCTGAGCCAGCATGTGGCACTGGGCCTTCGCGCTCTCCCACCCAGGGTGTTGTGTGCTGGTGTGGGTAGCACACGGCCTGGGGCCCCTCGCACTCGCTCTCATGCATGCACAGGCATTCGCGCAAGAACACACGCCGGAGTGTTGATGCTCCGGTCCCCGGCGCAAACTGCCGTGGGCACCGCCTTTATTTCTAACACGCATGCGCGAACCTCGCTGAGGCTCGCTCATGCGTACAACAGTGTACGCCGTACACAACATCCCTCCTTTTCCCCCCAAACAACAAATAATGGACAACTGGCGAACCAACGTGGTTCTATTCAAAACTTTCACTGTCAGGGGTCACCGTTCACGGTGCCGGGTCCATGATAAAGTCTTAGAACCTCTGCGGGGGCCTTCGCCCTACTCGGCTCGGGTACCTGCGTGCCTCGCCATCGGGGATTTCGGGTGTCCCTGGCCTCTCTGGCGGTGCGTCATCTTCCAGCGGTGCTTCAGTAGTTTGATCCGGGCCTTGACGGTGTTCTTCCTCACATGTCGTTGGCCCTATGCGCTTGAAGAATGAGACATTTCTCGTTACGGTGCCCCGGGCGTTGGCAGCGGTGATCATTGACCCTTTTACGTGCGTCACCCCCAGTGGTTGTGTCTCGTATGTCATTGACAGCTTTCCTTCGGGTCTCCTATTGCGGATGAGCACAGTGTCTCCCACTGCGATCTCTCTCTCAGGTAGTCTTCGCCATGCTGTCTCATGCTCATTCTGATCCGCTCTCTCTGCTTCCACCTGGGTATTGTCGATCACTCCCGGGCTTCTCCCTTCGGCTTCTGGAATCAGTCCTCTTGGTATTCTCTTGAAAAGCACCTCGGCGGGGGCAATCCCAGTGGATCGATGCAGAGTGGTGCGGTACTCACGGAGAAACTCAAATAGGTTATGCCGTAGGTCTTCCCCTCCGTTTGCCAATATGCGAAACACCTTATTCAGCGTCTGCATGAAGCGCTCTACTTCACCATTTGCTCTCGGCCAGAGCGGCGTGACTCTTCGATGCCTTATTCCCCTTTCTTCACAATATCTAGCAAATTGCTGTCCTCGGAAGGGTGCACCATTGTCCGAGCATATCTCAAAGGGGAAACCATGTGTGGCAAATATTTTGTCCATCGCCAGGGTGGTGTGGTCGCTAGCTGTGGATTCGACCAGCTCCACCTCCGGATATCGTGACCACTGGTCGGTAACCACTAGGAAGTATAGTCCCCTGCCTGTGGAGCCGAAATCCGCGTGTACCGTCCCCCATGGTACATTGCTCCTTTCCATGGTCTGAATGGGCGGCCCGCTCTCCACCGGGCATGTGGCTTGGCAGGGAATGCAAGTCCTCACAAACTCTGCCACTCTATGCTCCAGATCGGGAGACCAAACTTTAAGCCTGAGGCGCGCTTTCATCTTGGCCATCCCCTGATGTCCTTTGTGGGCCAGTTGAAGGACTTTCGCCACCAATGCTCTGGGTATTACGATCTGGTGTCCTCTCAACAACAGCCCGTCTGTTGTCACCGATAACTCGTTTCGAGCCTTCCAGAGAATTTGTAGGTCTCTTTGTACCTCCACGTTCCTTCGAGCATTGTTCAAAAGGATCTCCCGCCATTCTCCCGTGGCCACTGCACTCTTCACTCTTAGAAATGCTTCGTCGGAGTTGGATTCGTCGGAAATATCCTGTCTTGACAGAGCGAGGGGCATTGCGGATTCGATGACCATGCGAATGACATCCACACAGTCCGCTACTTCTGCCAAGTCCCTGGAGCGTCCTGAACCTGGGTGGCGGGAGAGATAGTCTGCTGGGTTATGGGTCCCTGGGCGATACAGCAACCTGACGCCGTATTCCATCAGCGACAGCATCCACCTTTCTATTCGAGGGGGTGGCTTGGATGAGGTGCCTGACAAAATAGGTATTAGAGGCTTGTGGTCGGTGACGACTACAACGGGTTTGCCCAGGATGTATATTCTGAAATGCTTGCACCCCCACAGAATGGCCAGGGCCTCTCGTTCAATCTGGGAGTATCTCCTTTCTGTGTCGGTGAGGGCCTTGCTGGCATATGTAATGGGTCGCATGGCCCCTTGTCCGTCTGCTTGCATGAGGACTGCCCCCAGCCCTACCGGGCTGGCATCAACCACAATCTCAGATTCACGGCCAGGGTTGAAATAGGCCATGGTTTCTTGTTCAGACAAGGCCTCCTTGATGGCCGTGAAGGCCCTTTGCTCCTTTTCCGTCCATGACCACGCTATCTCATTTCTTGTGAGCGCTCTTAGGGGTTCTGACAACGAAGCCAAGTCTCTAATAAAACGGCCACAATAATTAACCATCCCGAGGAAACTTCGGATTTCTGCCGGTGATGTTGGCGGGGAGGCTTCCTTGATATCTTTCACCTTCTCAGGATCCGGGGAGATGCCACCGGCATGAAATACGAACCCAAAGAATTCCAATTTGTCCTTCAAGAACTCGCACTTTTCTTTGTGCAAAGTCAGCCCCACGCTGCGTAACCTTTCAAAAGTGCTCTCCAATCGCTTGAGGTGTTCAGCTTCAGACCTTGCAAAGACTAAGATGTCATCCGACATATTGATGACCCCTTTTAGTCCGGACAGGGCTCCTCTGATGGCATTTTGGAAAACCTCTGCCGCAGATGAGATCCCAAAGCTTAATCTTTTATACTGGTATAGCCCCTCATGAGTTGTGAATGTCGTAATGTATCTCGACTAGGGCTGGAGCTCCAACTGGTGGTAACCTGATCTTAAATCCAGTTTTGAAAAAACTTTTGCTCCCTGGAGTTCCCCAACAATGTCATCTAGGGTGGGTATAAGATGACGTTCTCTTTTGATTGCGACATTGGGTAACCTCATATCTACACAGATACGTACTGCCCCGGGCTGTTTAGGCTTCGGGGCCACCAGAATGGGAGAGACCCAGCGAGTGGGCCCCTCTACCCTCTCGATAATGTCACGATGCACCAGTAGCTGCAGCTCTTCTTCCACTTGTGCCCTCAAGTGAAGGGGAATGCGGCGATGTTTGAGCGCAGTCGGTCTCACAGACCCATCAATGTGTAGCTGTCAAGCTGATTGGCCCGAGAGGACCGCGTACCTGTAGTCTTGGTGGTTGGTCTCGCAGAGGTCGCCAGTCTGGAGTCCAGGAACTGATGAGATAGCGGCACGAGGAATCAGCCTCTCCACCACCCAAATGAGGAACTGGGTGAAGGATGGACCAACCCCCAATGTCACAAAGGCACTCTCCCAGGTAAGCGTGACAAGAGGATGTAGGCTCAGATGGAGGGAACCATAGTCCAGGTAGAGCTTGTTGTCCAGACCATGAATCTTCCAAGAACCTCAGTGCAGCGACAGTTGATAGATAGACCAGTGTAGCAGAAAGGTATTCGTAGTAGGCAAAGGAGCTTGGCTGGTGCAGATAGTTCCAATGGTACACAGGATGAGATTCGGAGTCAGGCAAGACAGGAAAGAGTGAGGACAGTTGGAACTAGTTGTCTGGCCAATTAGAGAACTGTAGGAACGTGCCCAAGATGGAACAGGGGGAATGCAGGCTAGTGTGGGATAAGTCCCCTCTACACAATGATGACTCAGGACAGAACTCCGGAATGGGCTGAGGGAAGACTGACCCAGGGCAAAACCTAGGTAGTAGCTGGAGGCTGGCTGGCCCAGGGCCGAACCCAGGTGAGGATTGAAGGCAGGCAGGCCCAGGACAGGACCCGGATAAGAACTGGAGTCAGGCTGGCCCAGGGCAGGCCACAGGTAAGGACTGGAGGCAGGCAGGCCCAGGACAGGCCACAGGTAAGGCTGGAGGCAGGCAGGCCCAGGACAGGCCACAGGTAAGGCTGGAGGCAGGCAGGCCCAGGACAGGCCACAGGTAAGGCTGGAGGCAAGCAGGTAGGCCCAGGACAGGCCACAGGTAAGGCTGGAGGCAGGTAGGCCCAGGACAGGCCACAGGTAAGGCTGGAGGCAGGTAGGCCCAGGACAGGCCACAGGTAAGGCTGGGCAGGAACAACGAGGAAAGCGAAGCAAACCGCGTTGAGACGCGGGCAGCTTTGACTAGCGGCCTCTTTTATGGGCCGCCGGCGCCCGAGAGGCCTGGAACGCAAACCGTTCCGTTTCCGGGCGCCGGCGAACCCAGAACGAGGCTTGGAAGGCAAGCCCCCACGGCGCATGCGCGGAACCGAGAGAGAGGACCTCCGCGCATGCGCCGAAGGCCGCCGGCCCTGTAATCCGTTGCTCCCCTCCCGGCGAGTCCCCAGACGCGAACGCGCGGGTAGACTCGCCAGGAGGAAATGGGAGCGGCAGACCCCAGTCTCCCGCGTGACATGACACTATGCCCCCTCCCAGGAAGACCCGGGGCCCCAGGCTTCCAGGGAAACCGTACGTAGAACTCACGTATCAGCCGGGGAGCATGCACGTGCTGGCGCGGTTCCCAGGTACGATCACAGGCCGGGTACCCCTTCCAGTCAACCAAATAGTGGAGCACCCCTCTACGGTACCGGGCATCACAGATCTCGTGTACCTCAAACTCAGGGCCCCCCTGTACCAAAACAGAGGCCGGACGAGGAGAGGTGCGGCCATAATCATCGACCACATAGGGTTTTAACAGGGACACGTGAAAAACGGGATGTACACGCCAGGAAGAGGGTAGGTGAAGACGGAAGGCTACAGAGGACAACCGTTTGGTGATAACAAAGGGTCCCAAATATCGAGGGGCCAGTTTGACGGGCAGATTGCGGAGAGGCAGGTTCTTTGAGGACAACCACACCTTGTCGCCCTCCTGGAAATTAGGTTCTGCACTCCTCTTCCTGTCTGCCTGTCTCTTCATCCGATCCTTGGCTTCACTTAAGATCTTGTGTGCAAGTTCTTGCTGTTCCCGGATGTGTAAGACCAGACCATCAGCAGAGGGAACAGTACTAGACGGAACTGGTTGAAAAGGCATTAACCGAGGATGTAGACCAGTGGAACAGAAGAATGGGCTGACTCCAATGGAGGCATGAACAGTGTTGTTGTAGGATACTTCGGCCAGATCTAGCCCACCTTTCCAATTAGACTGTGTGGCATTGGCAAAACAGCGGAGGTACCCCTCCAAAGTCTGATTGGTCCTTTCGGTTAGCCCATTTGTCTGTGGGTGATAGCCTGAACTTAGAGCTCTATGTATTCCCAGATGACCACACACCTGTCTCCAAAATGATGAAAGGAACTGGGTACCTCTATCCGATATGATTTTCTCCGGTAGGCCGTGCAACCGGTAGATGTCGTGCAGAAACGCTGAAGCCATTTGAGTAGCTGTAGGGATTTTCCGGAATGGGATGAAATGGGCCAGTTTGGTGAAGCTGTCCACAACCACCATTATACAGGTGTACCCTTCAGATGGAGGCAAATCCACAATGAAATCGGTGGCGATGGTATGCCATGGATAGGGAGCCACTTCGGTGGGCATTAACAAACCCAATGGTCGTCTTCTGGGAACCTTGCACTGGGCACATATTGGACAGCTGTCAATGTACTTCTGGACCTCGGTCGCCCAACCAGGCCACCAGAACTGTCGGGATATCAACTCTCGAGTGGCTCTGACCCCGCGATGTCCTCCTATGGGTGAATCATGGAATCCGTGTAGAATGCCCCTTCTAATGGCTCCTCTGGGTATGTAGAGTCTTCTTTGAAAAAACAACAGTCCGTCTCGTTCTGATACTAGTTGCCGACTAAGAAGGGACGTTCTTTCTGGATCCGACCGAGTGGCTTCCGCGATGGACTTAAGGTGAGAGGACAAGGCCAGCAGAAAATGGCGAGGAGAAATCAGTGGCTGTTCTGGACAGGGCGTCCCATCTACGTTTTCCAGGGACCTGGAAAGCGCATCCGCTTTCGTATTGGAGGTTCCCGGGATATAAGTAACATGGAACTCAAACGGAGAGAAGAAGAAGGCCCACCGGGCTTGACGAGGAGTCCGACATTGCAGAGAGCGAAGATATTGCAGATTGCGATGGTCTGTCCGCACCTCCACAGAAAAGCGTGCTCCGAGGAGAAAATGTCTCCATTCCTCGAATGCGGTCTTGATGGCTAACAGTTCCCTTTCAATCACCGCGTAGTTTCGTTCGCTGGGACTCAACTTGCGAGAATAATAGGCTACTGGATGTTCTACCAACGTGATAGGATCTTTCTGAAGAAGGACTGCCCCTACAGCAAAGCTGGAAGCATCGGCCTCCACTATGTAAGGCAACTCTTCCTGGGGATGGCGCAGGATCGGGGCAGCCATAAAGGCCGACTTCAATACGTCGAAAGCCCGGGAAGCCACGAGATCCCATTCGAACGTGATCTTGCTGCTGGTTAGCCTGGTGAGGGGCGCCGAGATCTGTGAGAACTGTGGGATAAAGCGCCTGTAAAAGTTTGCGAATCCCAGGAAGCGTTGGAGAGCCTTGATATCGTGTGGATGTCTCCATTCTTGTATGGCTCGCACCTTCTTGGGATCCATCCCAATGCCTTCTTGATTGATAACAAATCCCAAGAATTCAATGCTGGGTTGGTGAAAGCTACATTTCTCCGCTTTGGCGAACAGGTTATTGACGGACAGCCGATGAAGGACCTCACGAACATGTTCCACATGCTCGTCTAAGGATTTAGAGAATATCAATATGTCGTCCAGATAAACCCAAACGGATAACCCTAACAGGTCACCAAAGATGTAGTCCATGAATCGTTGAAAAACAGCGGGAGCATTACATAGGCCGAAAGGCATAACCCTGTATTCAAAATGCCCAAAAGATGTCTTGAAAGCTGTCTTCCACTCGTCCCCACTCCTGATGCGCACCAAATGATAAGCTCCGCGGAGGTCCAATTTGGAGAAGATTCGCGCAGTATGCAGGGTTTCAAGGATGCTGCGAATTAAGGGTAAAGGATACCGGTCCTTGGCTGTTATGTCATTCAACTGCCGGTAGTCGACACAGGGTCTCAATGTACCTTCTTTTTTCTTTACAAAAAACAGGGGGAATCCTGCAGGCGATTTCGATGGCACAATGTACCCCTTTTCTAGACTCTCCGACAAATACTCCTGAAGAACTAGCTTCTCGTCACGTGTCAAAGCATATAGTTTCCCATGGGGAATAACGTGGTCCGGTAGCAGGTCAATGGAGCAATCAAAAGAACGGTGTGGAGGAAGGGGTATGTTGCCAGGTTCAGAAAACACATGTTTGAATTCGGAATATTCCTGTGGGACCAGAGACGTGGAACATAGATGAACCCCATTGCTGTCCGTTATTAGAGAAGTCGAGACGGTCCTGGTGGGAACGGGTAGCTTGCATTCTTGAGCACACCGTTCGGATGAAAAGGTCAAGGTCTGGGTTCTCCAGTCTATCAAAGGATTGTGGTGTTGCAACCAAGGTAATCCCAAAACCATCTTGTAGTTCGGTGACTTGATAACATCAAAGGCTAGTTCCTCGTAATGATCAGCAATCAGAAGGGCCAGTCCAACTGTGAACTGACTAACGGGTCCAGAAGACAAGGGAGTACCATCAATAAGCTCCACCGACAGAGGCGTGTGTCTGGAAACGAGTGGTATCTTATGTCTGGTGACGAACGTTTCGTCGATGTAATTGCCGGAAGCCCCACAGTCCAGTAGACCGGATACTTCCAGGTTCTTGTCTGGTAGTTTAATTCGGACCTTCAGGGTCTGTAGTACCGCTGGTTGCATGGGCAGACGTATAGAACAAATAACAGAAGGGTCTGAGGAAGGAATGGGACCTGTCGTTGCCCTTCCTGTATACGACAGGTCTCCTAGTTTCCCGACTTCTTCTTCTGCGGACGCAAAGGACACGTACCCAAATAATGTCCAGCTGCTCCACAGTAAAGACACAAACGCAAAGACCTCCTTCGTTTCTTCTCTTCTTCCGTCAAAGGTCCCCTCATGGCTCCTACTTGCATGGGCTCAGGTCCGGACTCGGTCGACCCAAACGAACCAGCAGGTGTGTTGGTTGTCCGGGGACCGCTTCTGTCAAGCCGACGTCTCTCAGCCTTTCGTTCGGCTAGCCTTTGGTCAATACGGAGTACTTGATCGATCAAGAGTTGAAGGCTCTCTGGTTCAGGGATGTGAAGTAACTCATCCTTGTACTCCTCTCTCAGGCCTCGACGAAACAGTGTCTTCTGTGTAATTTCGGGCCACTGGGAGTCAGTAGCCAAAAGTCGGAAACGGCTGATGTAGGTGATGACGTCATTGCTTCCCTGTTTGTAGTCCATCAATTGATTCTGTGCAACGGAGGCCAGGTTCGGCGTCTGAAATACCTCAAGAAAGGCCTTTTCAAAGGCAGCAAAGTCATTCAAAATAGGACTGTTCGTAACCACAAACGGAGTTGCCCAAGCTAATGCGTTCCCAGTTAGGTTCCCCAAGATGTAACCAATCTTGGCCCTATCAGTGTTGAAGTAGGTAGACCTGAAGAGAAAGTGTATTCTGCAGTGGTTACAAAACTCCGCCACCCGTCTAGGGTCTCCGTCGAATTTGATGGGTGTTGTATGAGCCAATGATCCCTCTCCTTGAGAGGTACTAGGTGCTCCTTGCGTTATCATTTGTCGTAATGTTTGATTCTCCTGACGCAGGGTGGTCATCTCGGCCCTGAGCGCTAGCAACTCGTTCCTCATGTCCTGCGATTCATCCATCTCTGAATCAGGAGGAAAGCGTCTCAATCTGTCAAGCTGATTGGCCCGAGAGGACCGCGTACCTGTAGTCTTGGTGGTTGGTCTCGCAGAGGTCGCCAGTCTGGAGTCCAGGAACTGATGAGATAGCGGCACGAGGAATCAGCCTCTCCACCACCCAAATGAGGAACTGGGTGAAGGATGGACCAACCCCCAATGTCACAAAGGCACTCTCCCAGGTAAGCGTGACAAGAGGATGTAGGCTCAGATGGAGGGAACCATAGTCCAGGTAGAGCTTGTTGTCCAGACCATGAATCTTCCAAGAACCTCAGTGCAGCGACAGTTGATAGATAGACCAGTGTAGCAGAAAGGTATTCGTAGTAGGCAAAGGAGCTTGGCTGGTGCAGATAGTTCCAATGGTACACAGGATGAGATTCGGAGTCAGGCAAGACAGGAAAGAGTGAGGACAGTTGGAACTAGTTGTCTGGCCAATTAGAGAACTGTAGGAACGTGCCCAAGATGGAACAGGGGGAATGCAGGCTAGTGTGGGATAAGTCCCCTCTACACAATGATGACTCAGGACAGAACTCCGGAATGGGCTGAGGGAAGACTGACCCAGGGCAAAACCTAGGTAGTAGCTGGAGGCTGGCTGGCCCAGGGCCGAACCCAGGTGAGGATTGAAGGCAGGCAGGCCCAGGACAGGACCCGGATAAGAACTGGAGTCAGGCTGGCCCAGGGCAGGCCACAGGTAAGGACTGGAGGCAGGCAGGCCCAGGACAGGCCACAGGTAAGGCTGGAGGCAGGCAGGCCCAGGACAGGCCACAGGTAAGGCTGGAGGCAGGCAGGCCCAGGACAGGCCACAGGTAAGGCTGGAGGCAAGCAGGTAGGCCCAGGACAGGCCACAGGTAAGGCTGGAGGCAGGTAGGCCCAGGACAGGCCACAGGTAAGGCTGGAGGCAGGTAGGCCCAGGACAGGCCACAGGTAAGGCTGGGCAGGAACAACGAGGAAAGCGAAGCAAACCGCGTTGAGACGCGGGCAGCTTTGACTAGCGGCCTCTTTTATGGGCCGCCGGCGCCCGAGAGGCCTGGAACGCAAACCGTTCCGTTTCCGGGCGCCGGCGAACCCAGAACGAGGCTTGGAAGGCAAGCCCCCACGGCGCATGCGCGGAACCGAGAGAGAGGACCTCCGCGCATGCGCCGAAGGCCGCCGGCCCTGTAATCCGTTGCTCCCCTCCCGGCGAGTCCCCAGACGCGAACGCGCGGGTAGACTCGCCAGGAGGAAATGGGAGCGGCAGACCCCAGTCTCCCGCGTGACATGACAGTAGCCGTATGGGTTCGGCTTTCAGTTTTCCAATGCCCTCGAAGAGTGTCTCAAATCGTTGTAACAGACAGTCCAGATCAGTGTGGTACACCGCAAGAGTGAAATGTACAATGTTCAGCGCTTCTGATGCAGCACAGCTTAGAAGGGAGTGCGGGCTCCCATCCTCGTCGCCAGTGTTGTGTGCTGGTGTGGGTAGCACACGGCCTGGGGCCCCTCGTACTCGCTCTCATGCATGCACAGGCATTCGCGCAAGAACACACGCCGGAGACGTGTTGATGCTCCGGTCCCTGGCGCGAACTGCCGTGGGCACCGCCTTTATTTGTAACTGTTAGACGATCCTCTGCACACCAGTTCGCTACACATCAGAACACTGCTCCCATATCTCCACCATCCCCTCCCACGGTTCCAGGCTCAGGTGATTCGGTTAACCCAAAGAACCGGAAACCCCGTACCAGCTTTGGTGTACGGGCTCGATTGCAGCCCTTTCTGCATTGGCAATTGCCTTGGAGAGCGTATGGCAGAAGGGGCGGTGTTACGTCACCACGTCGGTCACGTGATCCAGAGTCACGTGTCCTTGTTGGACGTCACATGATCCAGAGACGTCACATGACTCCCAGACACACAGTATAAAGGTCTGAGAGACAGAACACTCATTGCTTCTCAGCTGGCTTCAGACCCTGTTTGGCGTTACTACTTGCTCCTTGCTGTCTTGATCACGGAACTCTACCTCGGACTCCCTCGGACACCCCTTTGGTACCTTTGCTTGGAACTGTTGACCTGTTGCCGGATTTTGGACTTCACCTCGACTTGCCTTTGGATCATCCCTGGTTACCTTGCTGAACTTCTACGCCCTTTCCCTTTTTGGGATTCAAGTCAAGCCCTCTCTCCTACAGGTGGCTAGCCCTTCATCCACGCTAACCTGCGGTTCTACCATTCCAGGGACCGCCGCATCAACTGAGCCTCGAGCCTCTCTACTAGGTTACCTGGGTTACCCTTACACCAGATAGGTAAGACATTTTAGATCCTTTTGTTTATCTGACTGTGTTGTGATTGCCTGGTACTTAACCCCGTTCCTTCTCGACAGCAGCATCGGTGTTCCAGAGGCTCCGTGGATCTGGGAAGACATCTCCCACCTGTGGCCTCAAAGGTCGCACAGCGGGTTTCTATTAAGTTCCCCTGTGCGTCACTTGGGGACAGAGGACTCATCGGTCTACACGACACTCAAGTCAGAACAGACTGAGAAGCCGTATAGTCGTGTTTGACGATGCAGGGATCCACGGAAGAACCCGTAGCTGCTTTAGTCCAGGCAATTACAATATTAAGGGCAGATATGGCAGCCGCGAACACAGTGATCCACCAAAGGTTGGATTCCATACAAAGTGTTCAGCATTCCCTTCCTGCAGACCCTGAGTTTGGAGATGCCAGCTCCTTCACTACACCCCCTCCCTTGGCTACTTCTACGGTCCCGACTCCAATGATCCTCCCATCTCCTTCCCCCCTGGCTGCTCCGGAACGCTATCAAGGTGACCCCAAGAAATTCAGAACCTTTGTTAATCAGTGCAAGTTACACTTCTTATGCAGACCTTTGGCTTTTCCTACTTCCACTACTAAAGCCGCCTTTGCCCTCTCCCATTTAGCCGGAACGGCTGCCGCTTGGGCTAATCCCCTGCTAGAGAATAATAGCCCAGTCCTTTACGACTTTGATTTGTTGGTTCTAGAAATGTCTCGAGTATTCGATACTCGACACAAGGCGCAGCCCAGGGATTTGGAGTTTTTGGAACTGACTCAGGGTAGAAGGACTTTGATAGAATACATCACCCGTTTCAATCAGCTAGTTGCAGAAACATCATGGCCAGAAAACAAGCGGGCGGTGGTCTTTTATAGGGGGTTGAGTAACCCCATGAAAGATGCTTTATCAGTGATCCCTTCTATGCCTACTCAATATCAGGAATTGGTTGATCTCGTCTTGCAGGTAGATGCACGACGATCAGAGCGTAGAGCTGAGTTGGGGGTCTCTTCCCATCCTACTCTTGCTAGTACTCCTGCTTCCAGTACAGAAGAACCTATGCAAGTGGGAGGTTTACGTAGTCCTATCACAACATAAGAGAGGGAACGTAGAAGGGTGGACAATGCATGCTTTTATTGTGGCACCACTGGACATATTGTGAAAGAGTGTCCTCGACGTCCCAAGAAGAGCCAAGATTTTCGGATGGCTCGACCTTAGATCCGGAGAACAGGTCGAGTGTCCCGTCATCACCTCCGGGTACCTCTCTTGCCTTTGCTCGTGTCCAACCCGTCTCTGTAAAGGCTACTCTATGTCCCTCTACAGGCCTTCTTCATGCAGTCAATATCATCATTGATTCAGGTGCCACTGGTAATTACATAGATATCGATTTGGCCCATTCCCTCAACCTACCTTTAGTGGTAAAAACACGACCGGAACATGTCCAAGCCGTAGACGGCTCTGCATTGGTTTCTGGTCCTGTTAGACACCAAACTGCACCCCTCTTGTTGAACATACAAGAAACACACACAGAAACCATATGTTTTGATTTAATTACCACACCCCAATTTGGTATCATACTAGGTATTCCATGGTTACGTGAACATAACCCACTGATCAATTGGCAGTCAGGCACTGTACTCTTCGAGTCCGAAGTCTGTCAGAATTACTGTCTCCCGGTCCATCAAGCCCCTGACACACCTTCTCGGGCCTTAGGAGCATTAGCTCAGCTCACTGTTGATGATCAGAGATTGTTCATTCGCATACTGTTGGGGGGTTGGTGTCTGGGATTCCTCCTGAGTACAATGCATTCGAATCGGTTTTCGATCGGGGCTCTTCCGAGGTACTTCCTCCACATAGACCATATGACTGCCCAATCGAATTACTTTCTGATTCCGCTATCCCTTCGGGCAGGATCTATTCTTTGTCCCCTTCGGAGGAACAAGCATTGAAAGAGTATGTACAGAATGCCTTACGTTTAGGACACATCCGTCCCTCCACTTCACCAGCAGCAAGTCCCATATTCTTTGTACCCAAGAAGGAGGGGGATTTACGCCCTTGTGTGGATTATCGGCGTCTTAACGCTATCACAAAAAAGGATAGATATCCGATCCCGTTAATCACCCCACTTCTGGACCATTTAACTCATGCTTCCGTTTTCACCAAGCTTGACCTACGTGGCGCATACAATTTAGTACGCGTTCGCGAGGGAGACGAGTGGAAAACGGCTTTCTGTACTCGTTACGGCTTGTACGAATATTTAGTCATGCCTTTTGGCCTATGTAACGCCCCAGCCACATTCCAACGATTCATGAATGACATATTCAGGGATATTCTGGACGTTTACATGGTTGTGTATTTGGACGACATCTTAATCTTTTCTCGTGATCTTGATAACCATGTAAAGCATGTACGAGAAGTACTATCCCGTTTGAGAGAACATTCCTTATTTGCCAAACCTGAGAAATGTCAGTTCCATAAAACTTCTGTTGAGTTTCTGGGTTTCCATATCACCCCTGGGGCGTTATCCATGAACGAATCCAAGGTCAAAGCAGTATTAGATTGGCCAGTACCCCAAACACTCAAGTCCTTGCAGGCCTTTTTGGGATTCGCTAACTTTTATAGACGTTTCATTTCTTCTTTTTCCACAATTGTTGCGCCGCTCACGGCTCTGACTAGTCCTCAGGTACCCTACCACTGGCACGGGGAACATCAGGAGGCTTTTGAGGCTCTGAAAACTGCTTTCACTACCGCACCGGTACTCCAGCACCCCAATCCTGATCTTCCGTTCATAGTAGAGGCAGATGCCTCTTCTTTTGCTCTTGGTGCGGTATTGTCACAAACGTGTCCTACAACAGGCAAATTACATCCAGTGGCATACCATTCCCGTAAGTTCTCCAGTACGGAGACTCATTACACTGTTACGGAGAAAGAACTCTTGGCTGTCATGGATGCCTTTCGTGTTTGGCGCCATCATCTTCTGGGGGCCAAACATCCCATCACGGTTTACTCAGATCACCGGAATTTGCAGGATCTGGCCTCATTGAAGTGCATTAATAGCAGACAGGTCCCATGGCATCTTTTCTTTTCCTCTTTTGATTTTCGTATCATGCATCGTCCTGGCACTGCACATGGAAAAGCAGACGCCTTGTCACGTTCCCCAGGGGGGGTCGTGTTGCCAACCTTTCCTGACACTGTTCTCGGAAAGAGTCATGTGATTTGTCTTTGTACACCTTCATTGTCGTTATTAGACTCGGTCCGATCTTGGACTAGCAATCACTCCGACCAGTTGCGAGAATGGGACCCCGTGTTTTCTGATGGGTTGCCTTTCGTACATGAACGTCTATTCCTTCCCACACCTGACACTCGTAATCTGGCCCTTGAGTGGTCTCATGATGCCCCTTTTAATGCCCATCCCGGTCAAGAGCGCACTTTAGATC
The DNA here is from genome assembly GCF_040938575.1 of Ambystoma mexicanum. NCBI lineage: Eukaryota > Metazoa > Chordata > Amphibia > Caudata > Ambystomatidae > Ambystoma > Ambystoma mexicanum. The sequence continues at coordinate 1,361,160,327 of NC_090930.1, read as the reverse complement.
TTCTCAAGCGCTGGTGTTGGTGGCCCTCTATGAGGCGCGATGTAGACTGCTATGTCAATTCATGTGCAGTGTGTGCTCAGGCTAAACATCGGAGAGGCCGACCGGTTGGGTTGCTACTTCCACTTCCAGTTCCGCCCAGGCCTTGGCATACACTGACTATGGATTTCGTTACCGATCTCCCCAAATCACGAGGCTTTGACTCCATCTGGGTAGTGGTGGACACGTTTACAAAAATGGCTCGTTTTGTCCCTTGTAAAGGTATTCCTTCGGCCCCGGTCTTGGCGGACTTGTTTTTTGAACATGTGTTCATGTTATTCGGCCTCCCTTCGGTCGTTATATCCGATCGAGGATCACAGTTCACCTCTCGGTTTTGGAGGTCGTTGACTAAATTGTTGGGCATTGATACCAGGTATTCTTCGGCATATCATCCTGAGACCGATGGGCAGACCGAAAGGACGAATCAATCTATGGAGCAGTATCTTCGCTGCCTTATATTGCAACATCAGACCTCCTGGTTGGCCGCTTTGTGGCTTGCTGAGTTCGCGTACAATAACGCGGCTCATTCAGCTACAGGTTATTCTCCTTTCTATGCCCTCTACGGCCAGCATCCCAAGGTCTTGCCAGTCCCTGATGCTTCTGGTTTTTCGAATCCTGCGGCCACGACGTGTCTTAGGGATCTGTCTGCTGTACATGCTAGTACTGTGGTGCATCTCACGGAAGCGAAGACTGCCATGAAGGCCCGTGTGGATGGCAAACGTCTGGCTGCTCCCCCTCTGGTGGTGGGTTCTAGGGTCTGGTTGTCGTCACGTCACCTTCGCCTAGTGGGTTGCCGGAAACTGCTACCTCGTTTTGTCGGCCCGTATGTGGTCTCACAGGTAGTGAATCCGGTGGCTTTTCGTCTGGTGCTTCCTAGTTCTTGGCGTATCCATCCTGTCTTCCATGTGTCCCTCCTCAAGCCTTGCCCCGATTCTGTCCGCCTTCGTACCCCTGTTGCGCCGGTGTCCCTGTCCTCTCCTGATGTATTTGAGGTGTCGGCCATTTTAGGGTCCCGGTGGTTTAGGGGTAGGCTCCAATATCTGGTGGATTGGAAGGGTTACGGCCCGGAGGAGCGTTCATGGGTTTCCGCCTTGGATCTGAACGCCCCTCGGCTGGTGACCCGCTTCCATAAGGATCATCCGTCCAGCCCACGGGGTCGTGGGCCGTTGGGGGGGGGCTATGTTAGACGATCCTCTGCACACCAGTTCGCTACACATCAGAACACTGCTCCCATATCTCCACCATCCCCTCCCACGGTTCCAGGCTCAGGTGATTCGGTTAACCCAAAGAACCGGAAACCCCGTACCAGCTTTGGTGTACGGGCTCGATTGCAGCCCTTTCTGCATTGGCAATTGCCTTGGAGAGCGTATGGCAGAAGGGGCGGTGTTACGTCACCACGTCGGTCACGTGATCCAGAGTCACGTGTCCTTGTTGGACGTCACATGATCCAGAGACGTCACATGACTGCCAGACACACAGTATAAAGGTCTGAGAGACAGAACACTCATTGCTTCTCAGCTGGCTTCAGACCCTGTTTGGCGTTACTACTTGCTCCTTGCTGTCTTGATCACGGAACTCTACCTCGGACTCCCTCGGACACCCCTTTGGTACCTTTGCTTGGAACTGTTGACCTGTTGCCGGATTTTGGACTTCACCTTGACTTGCCTTTGGATCATCCCTGGTTACCTTGCTGAACTTCTACGCCCTTTCCCTTTTTGGGATTCAAGTCAAGCCCTCTCTCCTACAGGTGGCTAGCCCTTCATCCACGCTAACCTGCGGTTCTACCATTCCAGGGACCGCCGCATCAACTGAGCCTCGAGCCTCTCTACTAGGTTACCTGGGTTACCCTTACACCAGATAGGTAAGACATTTTAGATCCTTTTGTTTATCTTACTGTGTTGTGATTGCCTGGTACTTAACCCCGTTCCTTCTCGACAGCAGCATCGGTGTTCCAGAGGCTCCGTGGATCTGGGAAGACATCTCCCACCTGTGGCCTCAAAGGTCGCACAGCGGGTTTCTATTAAGTTCCCCTGTGCGTCACTTGGGGACAGAGGACTCATCGGTCTACACGACACTCAAGTCAGAACAGTAACGCGCATGCGCGAACCTCGCTGAGGCTCGCGCATGCGTACAACAGTGTACGCCGTACACAACATCGGGCGTGGCGCAAGGCCCTAAAATGGCGGATAAGCATGTGGTGGAGCCTGCTAGACTGGTGGCCATCTTGGATATGAGTCATGGCCCTCCCATGCTCTTGCCCATTGAATGGGCCTTGCAAGAAGGTTCCAGTCCCCTTCCCTCTGGAAGCAGCGGCAGACTGCCTGGTACAGGCAGTTGTTCTCCGCAGGAATACATCTACTCTTAACATCCTTACGGTCACGTGCCTTACGTGCCTTGCCGCTTCGACCAAGAATGGAGGCCCAGCACCTCAGAGTGCCGAGCCCCTTGGGACCCAGCGGCTTGCGAGGACCGCTTCTTTCAGCGCTTCCTCCTCCTCATGTGTTCCCCGCAGATGATGGGGCTCCTCAAGGACATTGTCATGGATGTGATGCTGCCGGTCATGCCTTTCATCATCCTCTGCCTCTGGGTCTCCTCCGGTCTCCTCAGGTCCCCTTGGTGCTCTCGGTGGCAGTGCCTGTCCCTCCTCCAGTCGAGGCCTTGCCGGTTGTGCAGGCCCCTCCTCCTGTACCAGCAATGCCTCCCCCTCAGCAGCCGCTGGATCTGGCTTTGGGTCCTGATGAGGGGGATCTCCATTGGCACCTGTGTCCCAGGGCCCGGACTCCCCTCAGTCTGGAAAAAAGGGGGGGAGATGATGGGGGTGTTGACGGCGACACCTAGGATGATGAGCCCTAGGCATCTGTAAAGGCCTTTCATGACTGCCTTCAGAGCCTTGCAGTGCAGAGTTCTTGGGGGTCTCCCAGCCAGGGGAGGCCATGCAGGAGTTGGGAATGCTAGCAGAGGTTTTGGGCAAACGCACCTCAAGCTGTTCTGGCATCCCGCGCCAAAAGAATTTCCCGCAGGGGGCTCAGAGGTTCTGGGAGAACCCCAGGGCCAGCGCCCAGATGAATAAGAAACTGGACAGCAGGTTCAGGCTGGCGGATGGGGAACTAGTCCTCCTGGCCTCCCAGCCGCAGCCACAATCTTCAGTTGTGGCTGCGGCCTCGCTGTATTCTAAACCATTGTCTTCGTTGTCTTCCTCAACAGCGGCCTCCTCCAGTTATCTGTCCAAGGAAGACAAGCTCCTTGAGTCCTGTGGCAAGAGGTGCTACTCCATCTCAGTGCTTCATTTGCGCCAGGCTAATGCTGATGCCCTACTTGCCATGGCTAACCAGAAACTGTGGCGAGAGCTTGGGGAGTTTCTGCTCGACCACCCTCTGGAGAGGCAGGCCTCCTTCAAGGCCAGCCTGGCAGATGCCCTGGCGATTGCTCAGGACCTCATGGAGTCTTCAATCTCCCACTTCGACATGGTCAGTAGAGGGCTAGTGGTCGAGATGAGGACAGCGTGGATGCATGCCACTAAGTTCTCGTCAGATGTGCAAGAGCGGATACTAGATCTTCCCTTCGAGGGATCGATCTTTTTTATTCATATACCGATGCCGAGTTGACATAGGAGAACACCTCTACACAAACCACCAAGTCCTTGGCCACCCTGACTAAGCCAGGGCAGAAGTCCTTACCTCAGTCTCAGGGCAGGACTGACTTCAAACCCCACACTGCCCTTGGCTTCAAGGGGTTTCGGGACCGAGGAACACAGAGGCCTGACAGGTTGCCCAGTGACCACGGGAGGAAGCAACAGAGGACTGTGCACAGGTTTTTCTGCTCCCCCCCCGCTGCCGCCTCTGATACCAAGAAGCAGTGATGTCAAGTTCGGGGAACACAGCTCGCCTTTAGGGGGCCACTGGCTTTCTTCCAGGACAGCTGGAAGCATTTTTTCAAGAGTCCAAGGATCCTGTCTATAGTCTACACGGGCTTCAGTCTTCCTCTTTCTTTTCCTCTACAATCCTCTCCTCCTCTACGTCAGATAGGGTCTCCGGCTCTTTTATGGGAGATTCTTTCTCTTTTGGAGATGCAGGCGTGGAACCAGTTCCTCTGTCAGACAGGGGCTCTGTCTTCTACTCCGGGATTTTTGTGGTAACCAAGAACAACCAGGCTGGCCTGAGGTTAGCCCTGTGCCTGTCATTTCTCAACCTTTCTTTACCGCTAGAACCCTTCAAGATGATTACTCCGGCACACATTGCCGAATCTCTATGCGCAGAGGACTGGATGTGTTCCCTAGACCTCAAGGATGCGTACCTGCATGTCCCCATCTACCAGCCGTATCAGAAGTTTCTGGAGTTCACGATTATGTCGTACCACTTCCAGTACATAGTGCTGCCTTTCGGCCTGAACTCTGCCCCTTGTGTCTTCGCAAAGTTGATGAATGCAGTAGCGGATCTCTTCTGCTTGGAGGGCCATCACCTATACCCTTATCTGGGCGACTGGCTGGAAAGAGCCAGCTCGCCCGAAGGGGCGGTACACCCCTGCCAAAGACTGGCTGACATTCTTCACCAGCTGGTCTTCTCCCTCAACCAGGGGCAGTCGCAGTTGACCCCCCCTCCCAGGATATGCTTTTCCTCAGAGTGCACTGGAACACAGCCATTCAGCAGGTGTTCCCCATGCCCGAGAGGCTCCTCTCCCTTCGCAAGGCTATAGGGCACTTCCTGGCCAACTCAACCACCTTGGCATGGTGGTTCCAGCAGCTTCTAGGGTTGATGGCATCTTGCATGCTCATGGTGCAGCACGCACGCCTCAAGATGAACCACCTCCAGCTCCACCTGGGGGCCAATTGGGACCAGGAGATGGGGTCTCAGTTGGACAGGATCCCAATACCTCCGGTCCTCCTCCCGGATCCTCGGTGGTGGTTGATAGAGGACAATGTGTCAGTGGGAGCCCCCTTCACCTGACCAGAGCCTACACTGGTAGTGATGACGGACTCCTCTCTTTCGGGCTGGGAGGCTACTCTGGAGGGCTACGCGATTCATGGCACGTGGTCCAGGGCAGAAGCCCTCCTGCATATCAGTCTGCTTGACCTCAGGGCAGTGGGCTTGGCTCTCAATGCTTTTCTGCCCCTCAACAGGGACAAGGCTGTTCTGGTCAGGACAGAGAACTCCACAACAATGTTTTACCTGAACAAGCTGGGTGGCACCCGTTCCTTTCGCCTGTGTATGGAGGCGGTATCTATATAGGAATGGGCCCTGATGGAGGGGATTTGTATTTCAGCGGTCCACCTCCCAGGGGACAGCAATGCAGACGCGGACCAGCTGAGCCGCTTGGGGTTCAACACCTACAAGTGGGAGTTTGCGCACCAACTCTTTGTTGCCCCTGTTCCAACGTTGGGGGTTCCTGGATCTGGACATTTTCGCATCTCCTCGGAATTCCAAATGCCCCCGGTTTGCTTCATGGGCAGGACGGGGTCAGGGGTCTCTGGGTGATGCCTTCCAGATCTGCTGGCACTGCCGCAGGTGCTATCTGTTCCCGCCTACCCCATTGCTTCAGAAGACCCTCTGCACATTTTGGGCTTGGGTGGACTGCAGCCTCATCCTGATTGCCCCCCACTGGACTTCGAGAGCCTGGTTCTCGGATCTGCTGCATTTGTGCTCCCAGGGGCCTGTCCATCTTCCGATCTCCAGCAGGGGCTTCCTAATGCAGCGGAGCGGGGCAGTGGAACACCCGGACCCGGCCAGGCTGGCCCTAGTGGCCTGATTCCTGACCAGCCAAGACTGCAGCATGCTCAATTTTAGGATGACAACTGGGACATCATTGAACAGGCCAGGAGGCCATCTTCTCGAGCCCAGTATGAAAGCAAGTGGACTAGGTTCTGCCACTGGGCTTGTGACAAGGGACTGGATCCCATAACCTGCTCTCTGGACGACATGCTGGTAGTTTCTGCACATCTGGCTCGTTCTGGAGTACAGGTGGATACTTTCCACACCTATTTGGTGGCCATTGGTGCCTACAAGAATTCCACAGAACACGTGTTTTCAGCTGCCAACCTGGTGGGTAAGGCCCACCTAGAGGGGTGCTGAGTTTGGTCAGGCTGTTCTGAAGAACCTGTTTGCTTCTTCCTAGATATGAGGCAGGTTTTCACAGCTTTACCCTATGGTCTTGTTTGGTGGAATCACCCACAAGGATGGAGTAAAGGGGTCGGGACATATGAATAATTAAAGTTACTCACTGTAGTGACTAGAGTACTCATAGTCCATAGTCCCCTTTCCGCCATATGTCCCACCCGCCTTTCCCCACTTGTTGCCAGGGGCTAATATATCTAGTATAGCCAGGTATCTAAGTGTCCGATGTGTCAAAAGGGGACTGAGGTGAGGTGCCGGAGGGCGAAGCCTCAGGGATGTGGCGCGGGGGGGACATGGGGCTTCCACGCCCAAGGCCGTGCCCCGCACGCTATACTAAATTTAAAGGGGAAGCTCAATTTTTCACTGCCAAAAGTTCTGGTACCGTCCTCATGTTGGGGGACACCCACAAGAATGGAGGAAAGGGAACTATGGGCTATGAGTACTCTAGTCAATACAGTGATTAATGTTTATTAGTCCTCGGCTTGTGTTTCTTACATTACTTTACTGTTGCTCCAGTCACAAGCATTCATTTAGCTTTGCACGGCATTCACAAGTGCTTTCAATGCCTTTTCACTTGGTGATATATTTATAAATGCTTTCCATTCATCTTTTATTTTATTCGCTATTCACAAGGGCCTTCAATCACATTGACTTTCATTTGGCAGCAGCAAAGGACTTTGCTAAGCATTACCGGAGTGCCCCAGTCAGTGTGTATATTGGTTCTACACTCACTGGTCATGTGCGACAGCATTCTTCCATCTGGCGTCCTTTGCAACTGGATTCTCCTGGTTTTGCCCTCCTGTGATGGTCTATACTACACGTACTGTCCGCTTTCCTGACTTCTCTCAACGGTGACTTCGGTCATGGGGAACTCTACTGGTTCTCCACTCCAGACCCACTTTGGTGAATGGCAGGACCTCCGGGACCTCACACAGTTGCCCACGGCGGCGGCATCTCTCTCTCCTGCACAGCAGTGCTCCAGCTTCCTTGGTCACCAGCTTGCTTTCCTCCAGCCCGTTCCCCTTCCTTCTGAATGGCAGGCATTTTTGTATTGCTCAAGTGTGTTAAACGAACCCAGGTGAGGGTTGATAAGTTCTCGTGCCTGACTCTGGAGGACTCCATTAGGCAGACATTCCTGGTTGTTCCTCTGCTATGCCTCCATAGTCCTCTTCCTTGTCTCAGTACCAGAAGGGTGTTCGAAGTGGTCTGATTTAATAAAGAAAGCCTTGCCACCTCGGTTTGGACTCTGATATGTTTTTTTGTCCATGCAATGAGGATGTGTCATCCTAGTTGGCTTCTTCCTCGTCCCAGTACTATAATGTTGTTTCTGGGAATGGATTGAAAGGAGGAAAAGGGAAGTGGTTGACAATATCCGACAAAGGCTGTAGGGATAGAAAGCTCATTATGAGAGGGGAAGGGGGATACCATGTCTCACCTAAGGGTGTCCTCCCCTCAGTCCCCAAGTTCCATCCACCCAGGTGATCCGCCCTCGCATCTCCACCCCCAGGGTCGGGATCCAATAGCGATGGCCTTTCCCAGGCCACCTGAGAGGAGGATTCTGGGGGAAAAGAGGTGAGAACACCCTCAGGTTCCTCACAATACCCAAATGTAGAAAACAATTAATCATAGAGGAGGTGGAGAATATGCTAAGATCAGATATCATTGAACCCTCTCAAAGCCCCTGGTCCTCGCCGATAGTACTTGTCGCCAAGCCAGATCAATCATGGAGATTCTACATTGACTTCAGAAAGGTGAGCGCAGTTTCCCAATTTGACAGTTACCCTGTGCCCACGATAGAAGATCTAATTGATCGATTGAGAGCTGCCATTTTCCTCTCCACGATTGATTCTTCGAAGGGATACTGGAAAGTCCCTGTTAATCCAGAGGACAGAGAGAAAACAGCTTTCTCCACCCCCATTGGACTATTTCAGTTCAAAGTATTACCTTTTGGACTACATGCAGCCCCGGCTACCTTTCAAGTCTCCGGCCTTATACACCTCTTTCTGTGGGGCTTATATTGATGATATAATAATTCATAGTAGAACATGGGAGGAATAACTTCATAACCTGTACATAGTTACCAGAAACTTGACAAAATCTGGGCTCACAGCGAATCCCCGAAAATTTCACTTGGCACAAACAGCAGTCATGTATCTTGGATTTTTCATTGGCAACAGGCTAGTTCAACCCCAAAGTGAGAATGTAAAGGCTGCCCAAGAAACTCCAGTGCCAGAACCAAGAACACTCTAAGATCCTTTGTAGTTTTAGTGGTGTATTAGAGATGCTTCATCCCCAGTTATTCTTCCATCACGTCTTGCCTCACTGATAAACTTAAGAATTTACAACCCCAAAAGATAAATTGGAAAGATGAAAATATTCTTGAGTTTTGACAAGCTCAAGAATATTATGTCTAGTGAACCTGCATTGAAGGTGGCAGATTTCTACAGAGTTCATTTGACAGACAGACGCTACACATGTTGGGTTAGGGGCTGTTCTTTCAGAAGACCACGATGGCATTGAATACCTGATTCTTTACATAAGTAGAAAACTACACCCGGAAGAAAAGAATTATGCCACTGTGGAATTGTACGCCTTAGCTATAAAATGGGCCATGTCACACCTTAAATACTACCTCACCGGCAGGAAGTTTAGATTGGTCACAGATCACTCTCCAGTAACATGGATGAGCCTCCACAAGGACAGGAAAGCACAGGTCATGCGCTGGTTCTTAGACATGTAGCCCTATTGTTTCATGGTAGAACACCGAAAAAGAAGAGAACAGGGAAATGTAGACTCCCTTTCCTGGTTCCCAATAGGTTCCGAGAGTACCAGCAGCATTAGGAGAAGGGTATGTGATGTATCTGATGGTGTCATCACTCCTTTCTCGGCAGGGACCTCCCCTCATGTGGCCAGGGGATGGCAGATTCTACCTACCTGATCCTGACCCTCGAGCGGGTATATGAGGGAGTATCATATGGCGGAGACAGCCTCCTGGGAAGTGTTATGGCATCATCAGATGAGACATGGTATCCCCCTTTTTCTTAGGATATCCCACCCATATCAAATTCCTTAATGGCGAATTGTTACACCTCCGCTCAGCCACCTAGGAAGATTGTTGAAAACCTATTTACCAGATCTGCATACAAACCATCAAAAACCAACTTGCCTTTGAAAACCAAGAAGAAAATTTGCCCAAACTGCATATGCAAGTCTTCAAGAATGGATTTCCATTCCCATAAGCATGAGACTACTTGGACGAGGAATAATACAGATTACCCAAGCCAAGAGCACAAGCCACGCTCTAGTTGTTACGAGCACTTGCCTACTGCAAGGAAATTAAAACAGCTGAACAAGTAGAGCTGCTGACAGGAGAAGACTGCATCTCTCGGAAGCAACTGAGAGACCAAGGAACAAGAAGGCATTCAGTTGAGCTGACCGGCAAAAAGGAGAATGGAAGTCGACAGTGAAGAAGAACACGCTGCAGGAATGCAAGAAGCTGAGAGACGACTTCTGGGTGTTTGCTGGGGTTAGAAGGTCACTTCCACCTTGCCGGAGCTCGGGAAGACGCCAGAGACCCTTGCAGAAACCGTTAAGAGCAGATAAGCTGAGAAACAGAAGCGGCAGGCAGGAGACCGAATGTTTGCTGTCGGTTTACCGCAGGAGAGACAATATACATCAGGAAGAACCAGTAAGTCCACAGAAGGGAAGCAGGGAAACTGGGGCTTATTGGTAGACATGCCAAACACTTTTAATGAACAAAACAGCCTCTGAAAGAAAAAGTGCAAGTGAACAATTGTATAAAAGGGGAAAAGTAATCGGAACTAGAGACTTACAACCGTATGAGTGTATGCAATACACATGTGTAAGAAGTCCTGGCAGAATAGTATACCAGGCAGATATGATACCAGTCCACATAAGAAAGCTGTAATGATTTGCTAGCGTAGTTGCATTGTTTGAACGTTCCTGTCCCACAAGCTCTGCTGCGTGTTCCATGCAGGCTCGTGAGACAGAGGACGGGACGGTTAGGAGTTGAGTTGTTCCGTGGCTGTTTACAGGGCTCCAGGTGGGCCTGCTCAAATAAAGTTAAATAAGATCAACTTACCTGTGCATGTCGAGACATCTTTTCATTGGCGACGAGGAGAGCAGGCCCACCGTATGCTGAACCCTCCGCGGTGCAGGCAAAGGTCGCCTAAGGTCCTGTTAGCAAGCTGCCAATGAGGGAAAAGTCGCTCCGTCCTTCCCCTGGGCGTTGCAGCGGCCAACAGTTTGAGGTAACGGCGGAAAACGAGTCCCCGTGGGTTTTGTTGCTGCCGCCACAACATCGGATATAGCCCACCCACTTAGCAGGTCTCTTGTGTCTCACTACCGTAAATCCTGGAAGAGAGGGGCAAGCACTTCCGAAGCAAAACGATTTTTTGGAGCAATTACACTCAAGTGGTGAGCGTGGGGGTGCGTGTCACCTTCCAACCTACAAAGACTGGCTGGGGAGCCACTTGGAAGTGAGGGGCCCGAGGGCAATAAAGTGGTCAGTGGGCACTGTGACACCAGTGAACTGCAAAAGCAGGATAGTTACGTATTACTGGAACACTTTGAAGAAATTTCAACAGTGTGAAGCATAGACTCCAATTTCAGAAATCTGAGTCGCCGACTCCACAACAGAAATAGTGCATCTGCTGCACCGTTTTGTACCTCTAGGTTAATGAAGTAGAAGTTACTGAGAGTGGGTCTCAGTCAAAGGCAGCGTCACATATTAACTTTGCATCAGCAGCACTTCAAAGCGAGGAGTGTCTTCCTTACAAACAGTTCCCTGAATCCATATTCAGAACCTTGGTTGTGAACAATGGCAGCTGCCAGCATGCCCCCTCCCCCTCCCTTTCTTCCACCTGGCACTCCGAATCTCAGGTGGGACAGGTGGAAGAAACTCTTCGACGCATACCTAGTCACCATAGAGGTGGGGAATTTGTACCAGCAAGGAAAGAAGCAATCTTACTACATAACTTGGGAACAGAAGGTCGCATTGTTTTTGATGGACTGACAGAACCGCCTGAGGCAGGACAAGGGGAGGAAGATCAATTCTGTATAGCAATAAAGAAGATGCAGTTGCATTTTGAACAAAGAAAGAACATCACATTCGAAAGACACAGATTCTTCCAAAGAGTTCAAGAACTTCATGAACCTGTTGAAACCTTCATTGCTGTACTAAGGACCCTAAGTCATACGTGTGAGTTTGGGGCTCTAGCTGATTCACTCATACTTGATCAACTTGTGCGATGTTCAAACAATGATAGGGTACAAGAGAAGCTGTTCTCAAGGGATTTTCCTCTAGAGCAAGCAGTGGAGTTGGCTAGAGGCATGGAACAAACTTCCAAGTATATGGCGACCATGAGGCCAGAAAAACAAATTAGTGAAGTTGCAATGCTCACAGGTGGCAATAAGTTCATTCCTGGCACGGGCATGAAGTGCTTCAAGTGTGGCAGCAATCGCCATGTTTCTTCAAACCTGTTTTGCCCTACCCACAACGTTAGTTGTCTCAAGTGCAAGAAGAAGGAGCATTTCGCCAGAGTTTGCAGAGAAAATACTTCAGTAGAGAGTATCGAGACAAGTGGGAGATGCCCTGAACAAGAAGAGAATGCGGTGGAGCTCCAACATACACAAGTGAAGCATGTCCTGGAAATTGACGACGTGACCTATGGAGAGAAGGAAAAACTCATCACAGGCAGGCAGCGGCAACCACAATATGGGCAGGGACAAGGAATGAGGACCAGGCACTGGTATTCCAACCAGTGACTCAAGGTACCTCTGACCTAATGCCCATTTTCAATCTATCCCAGTATCCTCTCGCTAAATCAGATCTAGATTTGTTATCCAAAGGGCTTTCATATGTCCCCACTATGAGAGCCGATGCCTTTAATATGGAACTCGAGCTACATAGATTCTTTAGGAATATTAGACTCAAAAATTTTTTTGAGGTTTACCTTCCAGCGCACCTATATGAAAAGGCTTCTGCTTCGGATACGGTTCCCAATGTGAGTGGGCTTAAAACGAGATCTAACTTTACTCCACCGCCACATACCTGTACACCTGAAATTATAGCTTTCGAGAACATTGTTACTCGCGAAATACTTGCAGTTATCAAATCTAAGAATCATAAACCAGATAATTTGACAAAAGCGGAAAGACAAAGCCTTATCAGATTATGCAGTGAAGATTCGATCACGATAAAACCTGCGGATAAGGGGGGCGGGATTGTGGTACTAGACACTGTCAAGTATGAAGCCGAATGTTTGCGACTATTGGGTGACACAGTGTCCTATAAGAAACTAGAGAGGGACCCTACAGGTCGTCTACAAGACGAAATAAGGAGTTTAACTGATCATGCAGTAAGAGAACGTGGATAAGTGAAGAAGAAGGCTGCTTCCTTAATAAAACTGAGTCGAAAATGGTGGCCTTCTATATTCTACCTAAGATTCATAAAAATATCACTGAGCCGTCTGGCAGACCTATTGTGTCAGCCATTGACTCGTTACTCGAACCATTATCTGTTTATTCAGAGGTGACGTGATCTCTAGGAGGGATATCTGGTGACATTGGACACCGGCTATATGATGACACCAGATATTATGGACTGGGTCACCATAGGAAATGTCAATTGAATACTTTTAGAAAATAATTCTTGAACAACACAATTTGGTGTTATTATTACACTGGGGTGTTGTATCGATGGATGTTCGAATGTATTTTTGAATGTGGATACGTATGAAGGTATGAGTTGATGGAAGATTTTTTAGGTAATTTTTATGCAAGTAAAATAATTATTCATGTGATGAGTTTTTCCGAATAAATATGTGATTTATATCTAACCAGTGTCATCCTATTCCAGTGATCCACCTTTGTGATTGTCGTATCACACACACAAGGACAGCACCTTATCACCCGAAGGCCAATGGTTTGGTTGAGAGGGCCAAGAGGTACATCAAGGGCGGTATTCAGCTTGCAATGCGTACTGGACAACTGTGGAGAGATGTGCTCAATCACATGTTGTGGAGTTATTTAACTACTCCTCATTCCGTCACTAAGGTGTCTCCATTTTTATCCCTTAAGGGTAGGGAGCCAGAAACTAGGCTATGCCCAGGTTGGCTAGGATTGGCAGTGGCAGTGGATAGAGATGCCATTATGAGACTCATCATGCAGAGGCAGAATATCAATAAAGAATACTTTGACAGGAGAAAGTGTGTGGAAAATAGGGAGTGGAAGGTAGGAGACTGGGTGTTGGTGAAGAATCCCAGAGTCACACAGAAGTGTGTGGATTGTAAATTTATCTGATCTAAGAAAATATCCGCTGTGCGTGGGGGTGTCGTCGTTTTGGAAGGTGGTGAGATGTGGTCTCAGGGCAAGTTAGCAAGAGTCGGGACAGTGCGGGATGGTGAAGGTGGTGGAGTTGAGGGAGTGTATGATGAACAAGCTGGAAGTGAGGAGTTTGATGTAAATAATGAGTCTGTGGTGGATGAAGGTGTGCATCCTGGTGTCAAGGAGAGTGAGGGTGGGAGTTGTAGAGAGAGTAGTCCCTAGAGGATTTCACGCAAACCTGGTTGGATGCAGGATTATGTCCAATGAGTATTTACCTGTTTTTTTTTCCTTCCCCTGTTTATACTATACCGTTCCTTTGGTTTATCCTCTTTTCCTTTCTGTTTTCATTGTCTCTGGGAATCAATTTTGTTTGTTCTTGGGGCGGGAGATATGTAATTATTTGCTAGCGTAGTTGCATTGTTTGAACGTTCCTGTCCCACGAGCTCTGCTGCATGTTCCATGCAGGCTTGTGAGACAGAGGACGGGACGGTTAGGAGTTGAGTTGTTCAGTGGCTGTTTACTGGGCTCCAGGTGGGCCTGCTCAAATAAAGTTAAATAAGATCAATTTACCCATGCGTGTCGAGACATCTTTTCTTTTCAAAAGCCCTGGCAGGAGAGTACACCAGGCCATTTGAATGTGTGTTTGAAGGTGCAAGAATGTACATTTGTGACAAAAGCCCTGGCAGGAGAGTTTAGCAGGCAAATGCAAGTTGTAAGAGTTTCTTGAAAGAAAGTCCCTGGCAGGAGAGTACACCAGCTGGATGCTAATTGTGAACATGTGTCTTTATGAAAAAGCCGTGGCAGAAACGCAGATCAGACATTAGGGTGAATAAAGTGTAAAACGAAATTGATTCAAGAAAATATGATCAGAGCACAGCTGGGAAAGGCAGAGAAAATATAATAAAAGAGAAAAGAAACCTGGCAGAAAAGTTTACCTAACACTGCAAAGTCCAAGAGTCGAGTTGTTTTGTGTGCCAGTCGTGTTGATATTCAAGAGACTAATAATCCTGAGTGGAAACCAGAGTGACGAGAAATCCAGAGGAAGGGAATCATCCTCTCAAGCAAGGAATGCTATCCTTTGGAACTTTTGTTTGGCAGTTTTCTTTTTGAACATTTATAGATCACTCAAGGCCAAAGACATTTTCCCTTTCCACTTTAGAATTGTTTTGTTATAATGTGAGGGTCAGAATAGATCTTTGGATACAGGATGTTTTATTTTGGACATTCTGACCGCTGACAGATTTTCAGTTTTGGTTCTAGGTAGGGAAACTCCTCTAGTGCAGGGACAGAGAAGCCTTTTCCCAAACCATTTTATTTTAATAAAAGTCTTTGACCAAAACTATGAGGCCTTTGTGTCCAAGTTTAATTCCTGACTCCTCACATAACATTATGCAAAGTTCATGCCTTACTTCCCCAACAAGGCAGAACCATTGCGACTACCAACAAAGGTTGATGCACACTCCAGGATAGAGGAATCACTAATTGATATATAAACGAACTTAGGAAAAAAGTAAGATACACTCACAAGAGAAGTGGTTCTCCCTAATTGTTGCAGACAAACAGAATGATAATGTCACATTCTGAAGAATAGCATCTACAGGTCTTCAAAGTGAAGAGAGCAACTGTTTGGAGGGTTGCATTACTAAGAATACATGGTTTGAACATTTTAGAAATGTATATGCAGAAAACAGAAACTCATGTAATATAAATTGCATGTTCATGTGCTATTGGCATAACCAACCACCACAGTTTCTTAATAGCAATGATATTTCGAGGGGATTGGGTCCTCCGACGTATTCCATATCTATGACAGTAATCACCACAGCTGTGCTGCTTCAGAAAATCTTTCGGCGTCTGCGTCCTGCGTCGATGACGTCGATATGCTGCCCTCGTGGACCTCCTCCGATGGCCGATGTCAGTGGATGTTATAAGTAGGATGCACGACGCCCGCAGCCTCAGTTCCGTTTTTTCCGCAAACGTGTTCGCTTCGGGAATCTCGGCGCGCCTCGACTCTTTGGAGTTTCTGTTGTTTCTCGGTTCTTCGAACCTGTTCGTTTTGTGAAGTTTCTTCCTAGTCTTCCAACCCGCGTCCGGGATTTAAGAAGTGCGGGGACTGTGGGTCCAAGATGTCGGTTACGGACTCGCACAACGCCTGCCTCTGGTGCCTCGGGGAGGCCCATGACACGGATGACTGTGTCGACTGCCAGTCGCTCGCGTCTACAGCCTTGCGGGAGCGCAAGAAGAAGTTATCGGTAGGTAAGGTGTCTAAGCCACGGAAGTCGAGGTCTGCGGGGCTTTCGACGGACGATTCGAGAGGCGACTCTTTGCGTTGTCGTCGGAAGTCCAGTGGGTCTCGGTCCCGGAGTCGGTCCCGCCACTCCTCTGCCTCTTCGAGGCACTCCCGGAAGCACCGTCAGTGGCCGCCTTCCCCGTCCTCTTCCGAGGACTCCGCCCGTCGGCGGGTCGCTTACCCTACCAAGCAGGCGACGCCAGAGGAATGGGCTTCCTTCGGGAAGAAAATGTTAGCGATTCTCGAATCGCAGGGCACCGGTCCGTCCGCGCCTCCGAGTGGGGTCGGTCGGGATCAGTCGAGAGACACCGCTTGCACGCCTTCGGGCTCGGGTGGTCGGCATGATTCGCGGGAGAGGTCCCGCTCGGACAAGGGGAATCGTTCTCGTCATGCCCGGTCCAGGTCCCGGTCCTAGATGCGCTCGAGACCGTGTGAACCTGTGATGTCTTCGAGGAAGACGTCGACGCTGGTGGTGCCAAGGTCGTCGACGGACTCTTTTGAGGCCCCGCCTGCGAAGAGGTCGTAGGCGTCATCGGCACCCAGGCTGTCGAAGGACACGCTCGGGGCTCCGGCCTCGAGGCCTGTGTCCACGCCATCGATGCTGTCGGTGTCGCGTTCGACGTCAATGCCGATTCACTCGATGCCCTCGACGCCTTTTGGGGTTGTGTCGACGGGGGTACCCCGGGGCTCGGTGGCACCCCCTAGAAAGGCTCTGGCCAAGTTCAAGCATGGCTTTGGTTCACATTCTGTGCCTTCTTACCGCCATCTTGAGTTTATTTCAGAGGTGGATGAAGGCTCTGATGATGCCATGGTTCCTAATACGGTGCCAGACGAGATTCTCTCGGGCCATAGCCAATTTGAGGACCTGAATCAGTCCCTGCACAATGCTAGTGGGCTGGACACCTCTCCGGAGGTGGAGTTTTGTAGGCCTGAGCCTGGCACTCATGCCGACTCCTCGTACCGGCGCCTTATGTCGAGGGTCACCGAGTACTTGGGATGGTCTGCTCCCCTGGGGGAGTTTCTTCAGGATGACATTACGGATATCCTCGACCTTGGTCCACCAACTGACCCGGTACTGCCGTTTCATTTGGCTCTACAGAGGAGGGTGGCGGCGGCTTGAACTGCTCCGGAGAGTCTCCCGGCAGTGGGCAAGTCTTTGCCGTGAAAATACCGCCCAGCCAGTAGCGACCCCTGCTACTTGTCCAAGCACCCCACTCCGGAGAGTTTGGTGGTGCAGGCGGCTACGGCCCCAGCAAAGCAGGCGTCGTATCCTACCATCCCTCCTGATAGGGACGACAAGCGTTTTGACGGCTGGGCGAAAGAAGTGTTTTCTGTAGGGGGTATGGCGCTTCAGGCGGCCAACTCCATATCTGCCTTGTCACGTTTCACGCACACTCTGTGGAACTGTGTTTCCTTGGCGGCTGAACATATTCCCGAAGGGGACGAACGGGATGGTTTCCTTGCCATGGTTCAGGATGGCAAGGATGCCATGTGTGAGGCCGTTCAGTCGGGTTTGGACATGGCAGATTGCGTCAGCCGGTCCATGGCGGCGAGCACCGTGATACGCAGGTTTGCGTGGTTGTGGAAGTCGGGGTTTGCTCCTGATGTGCAGGCCCGGCTCCTCAACATGCCCTTTGACGGGGAACATCTTTTTGGCAGCAAGGCTGATGAGAGCCTTGAGAGGTTGCAGACCTCAAAAGCTGCAGCGAAGTCGTTGGGCGCTGCAGTTCGACAACCTCCGCCTTTTCGTCCTAGGGGACAGCAAGGAGGGGAGGTTCCTTTCGTTATTACTCATCCTTTGGTAAAGCGAGAGGAGCTGCCAGTCAAAGGGGCCACCGTAGGAGTGCCAGAGGTGGAAAGCAAGGTACTCGAGGTGCCAAGGCCGCTCGGGCAGTTGCCTCTTTGTCCTCCGGCAACGCCACAGCCGCTTCAGCTCAGTCATGAGGCCATGTCCCATGGTTCACCGGTTGGGGGAAGGCTGGCGCAGCATCTTGCAGAGTGGCGCGCCATTACTTCAGATGTGTGGGTTCTGGAGATCATAACCCACGGCTACTGTCTTCCTTTCCGGCAGAGGCTTCAAGACAATCCACCGGGGAATCTCTCTTTGAAGAGTCTGGATCCACTCCTTGCGCAGGAAATTCAATCCCTGCTGGAGAAAGGCACCATTGAACTGGTGCCTGTAGCGGAGAGGAACAAGGGATGGTATTCCCCTTATTTTTTGATTTCCAAGAAAGACGGGGGATTGAGACCCATCATGGACTTGCGGTTTGAACAAACTCCTCAGGAAGGACAAGTTCAAGATGGTTACTGTCTCTCAAGTCCTCCAGGCCCTTCAACTTCAGGACTGGTTGGTGTCTCTCGACCTCAAGGACACTTATTTTCATGTGCCGATCCATCCAAAGCACAAGAAGTACCTGAGGTTTGCGGTTGGAGACTCGCACTTTCAGTTTCGGGTCCTGCCGTTCGGATTGACCTCCGCCCCGAGGGTCTTCACCAAGCTCATGGTAGTAGTGGCAGCGCATCTCAGGAAAGGGGGGATTCACGTCTACCCTATCTGGACAATTGGTTGATCAGGGTGCGCTCTCCTGAGCAAGTCCTGAATCATCTGTCCGTCACCTGCCACTCCCTCCACAAGCTGGGCTTCTCCCTCAACTTAAAGAAGTCCCATTTGACACCAACTCAGAGGCTCCAGCTCAACACGTCCCTGGGGCAGGGGTTTCCTCCCCAGGTGAGGGCTCATCACATTCAGCAGATGGTGCACAAGTTTCAGCTTGCCCAGAGTCTCCCAGTGTTCGAATTCTTGAGATTGCTCGGCCTCATGGCATCCTGCATTCTTCTGGTGCCAGAGGCCAGGTTGCGGATGAGATCTTTGCAATGGGCATTCAAGCTCCAGTGGTCTCAGTCCTCCGGCAGGATGTCGGACCCTGTTCAGGTGCCGTCCTCGGTCGCCCAGGACCTTCTGTGGTGGCCCGATGAAGGCAATCTGATGAGGGCGGCTCCATTTTGGCTACCCTGGCCAGAGGTGACGATCGTGACGGACACATCCCTCACGGGATGGGGAGCTCATGCCAACGAGTTGACAGTCAGCGGTCGTTGGTCTCCGTCGGAGTCCAGACTCCATATCAATCTGTTGGAGCTGAGGCCCGTCAGGCTAGCCCTGAAGGCCTTTCTGCCTACTGTGCGAGGAAAGAATGTCCTGACGGACAACATGGTGGCCATGCACTACCTCAACAAAAAGGGGGGGGGGGGGGGCAGGGTCACTTCCTCTGTGCAGGGAGGTGATGCAGCTCTGGTTCTGGGCAATCCAGCAGGAAGTTTCGATCTCAGCAGTTCATCTGGCCGGAGACGAAAACGAGACGGCGGACACTCTGAGCAGGCAGAGCGCAATCTCTCACGAGTGGGAGTTGGCTCAGGAGATTCTCCTGGAGATCTTTGCTCTTTGGGAAACCCCTCAAGTGGATCTCTTCGCCTCCAGTGCCAACCGTCAGTACGAGAGGTTCTGCTCACGGGAATTTCCTCCAAAAGGAGCCTTAGGAGACGCATTCGTGGTGGAGTGGTCATTCCCACTGCTGTACACGTTTCCTCCAGTCCCCATCATCCCGCAAGTACTGCAGAGGTTACGGAGGTTCGGTTCCCGGATGATCCTCATTGCTCCGGCGTGGGCCCGGAGGACGTGGTACCCGGACCTTCTCGACTTGTCCATCTGCCCTCCACGTCGTCTTCCCTACCGAGACGATCTGCTCTCACGGGAGGGGGTTCAGGTTCTCCATCCAGAGGTCAGATCCCTCAACCTTCACGCTTGGCTTCTAAAAGGTTGAGGTATGAGGATTGGGACCTCCCTGAAGACGTGATGGAGGTGTTGCTCTCGGCCAGACGGCCAGCAACAAAGTCCCTGTACCGTTGCCGTTGCCGTAAATTCTATGACTGGTGCAGGGTTAAGAATGTGGATCCTTTTGCATGTGACATTCCCATGGTTCTGTCTTTTTTGCTTTCTTTGCCCACAGGGGCTTGCAAGTGGGTACCGTTAAAGGTTACCTGGCGGCGCTGTCCACATTTAATCGCTCGTCTGAAGAGTGTTCCTATTTTAATATTCCTTTAATTTCTCAGTTTCTGAAAGGGCTCACTAATGTGTTCCCTCCGTCACCTTTCCAGGTGCCCGGTTGGGATTTGAACCTTGTTCTCAAGTTTCTGATGGGTGCTCCGTTTGAGCCTGTGCATTCATGCCCTTTGAGACTGTTAACTCTTAAAACTGTATTTTTGGTTGCGGTCACTTCCGCTCGCAGAGTGAGTGAGTTACAGGCACTTTCAGTTAAGCCATCCTTCACTGTGTTTCATAAGGACAGGGTTGTCCTTAGAGTTCATCCTTCCTTTCTTCCGAAGGTATGTCGGAATTTCATTTAGGCCAGAAGGTTGTTCTTCCGGCGTTTTATCCTCCTCCACATCCTAGTAAGGACGAGGAGAGGCTCCAAAGGCTTGATCCTAGGATAGCGTTAAGCTTTTATATTGCACGCATGTCCCGGATCAGAGTGGACGATCAACTCTTCATTGGAAAGCGTTTGGGACTAGCTGTGACGAAACAGACTTTGGCCCTCATTACAACACCGGCGGTAATCAATGGCGCTATTAGCACCATGGTTGCTGCCGGTATTGTAACGAGTCCGCCAATGGTAAATGGGGAAATACCGCCCCATTCCAAGGTTGGCGGGGCAGTAATTCCCCATTTACCATTGGCCCTTCCCCATTCCCATTTTTGCCCCATAGGGCACAATGGGACTGGGGAAGGCGGTAATTACGGTACCGCAAATTGCGGTACTGTAATTACCTCGGAAGTCCCTTTGCGGGTCCCTACTTTAACGGCTGGTCCAGACCAGCCGTTAAAGTCGGGAGCCGCAAAGGGACCTCGTAATCAGGCGTTAAGGGTTTAACAGCGCTGACACCTTTTACGGCGCCGTTAAACCCTTGATGCCAGGGTCGTAATGAACCCCTTTGTCTCGCTGGATTATTTTGGCTATCTCTGAGTGTTACCGCTTGGCGGGTAAGGACCCATCGGTCGGTTTACGGGCCCATTCTACCAGGGGTATGGCTGCCTCTACTGCCCTACAGAGGAGTGTTCCTATTTGTAACATCTGTGATGCAGCCACCTGGGCTTCGGTACATACTTTTGTACGTCACTACTCCCTCGATTCCATCCGGGGGCAGGATTTGGCCTTTGGCAAGGCGGTCCTTTACTCCTCAATTTGATTGGGCATTCTAAATTTCTGTTTTCTAAATTCTTTTTCCCACCTCCTTGCATTGGTACTGCTTTGGGAGTCTGTCATAGATATGGAATACGTCGGAGGACCCGATCCCCTCGAAGAACAAGTTACTCTCTTACCTGGTAACGTTCTTTCGATGGGATGGTCCGATGACGTATTCCATATCGCTCCCTCCCTGCCTTCCCCACTACAGAATTTCTTATGCGATTGCAGTTTATGTTTCTGCAAGGCTTTGTGTGGTCAGACTGGCAGAAGACTGGTGCCACACGTTCTGGGAAAAAACTACAACTGAGGCTACGGGCGTCATGCGTCCTACTTATAACATCCAGTGACGTTGGCCGTCGGAGGAGGTCCTCGAGGGCGGTGTATCGACGTCATCGACGCTGGACGCAGACGCCGAAAGATTTTCCGAAGCAGCACAGCTGTGGTGATTACTGTCATAGATATGGAATACGTCGTCAGACCATCCCATCGATAGAACGTTACCAGGTAAGAGAGTAACTTGTTCTTCTATTTAGTTATTCATTCTCAAAAGTGCAATGAATACCTGGACCAGACAAAAGAGTTGTTGATATTTTCAGAGAGGAAATACAGATTTGGGCTGTTTTTTTACTGTTGTATTTAATGCTATTTCAGCTTCTTCAAGTGTGCTACCTTCATGGATATATGTGGAAATTGTGCGGCTGTTTAAAAAAGGATATTATAGAGCAATTTTGTTATTAGATGGAGCAGGAAAAATCTATGCTAAAGTTCTTTCTAATTAGATGGAAGATAATAAGAAACTAAGGCCCCCACCAAGCAGGCTTGCAACCAGGGATTTGTCTGATTGATCAGTGCTTTAGGTTTTATCTTCCACTTACAAAAATGTATGGTATTAAAACGATAAATTATATACCACATGTATAGACCTTATAGCAGCTTTCGATGGGGGTGATGAGAATAGCATTATGGAAAACATGAATTGAGCTGGACACACCATCTCCCCTTCTCAGAGCTATTATTGCCTTATTTATTGACAATAACACAGTGGTCCGGTGGAGTTTAGCTTGCAAATTAACACCTTTTCTGAAGATTGAAAAGGGAGTCAGACAGGGATGCGTCCTTGCCCTGTCTCTTTTTTGGTAGTTTATTTACAACCAAATTCAGTATAGTCTATCTGAAACTACAAGTGCTTCTGTCTTAGTAAACATTACCAGCTCTTTTGTTTGCAGGCACTGTGGTTTAACTATCTAATAGTCTGTAAGAACTGAAGGACACTTATCCTTACTTTCTCCTCTAAATGTCCTCTTAATCTCCTCACCTTACACACACCCTCACTCCTAAGAACCACATTTTCTCACCAACCAATACCACACATTACACACCCTCTCTGCAATTCTCTGCTACACTTAACTCCACCATGTGTCGTCCGCCTGGTCTCTTGGTGCACCTCCTCCTCTCTTGGCCTCACCCGAACAACCTACACTTTCATGTTCCCCCATTCCCTTCCATCCTCCTCCTCCCCTTCCACGTAAGAAGTGAAAAAGCAGTTATTGAGGTTTAACAAATATTGTAATCAGAAGGGAATGGAAATTAACCAGTTAAAGACTAAGTCGATGTTTTTCTCAATGAAAAGGTTAAGACCACATAAACTCAGTATAAATATTAGAAGTAGAGACATATGACTATTTATGATGTGATATGATAAGGCATTTATAATGCGCCTGTACACAAGTGTTTCTAGGCGCGACAAGACTAGCGAGGGACGAGGGAGGACAAAACAAACAATCTTACTAGACCTTGTGTCATTCAGATCGTGCAAGTGCGATAACGCAAAGTGCAGGGGGGTGAGGGGAAAGTACAGGGGAGAGGGAATAGGGGAAGTGCAATCAAGGCAGCATTGCGCTGAGTAAGTGCAGCCAGGGCAGCGCAGCTCTGGTTAAGTGCAAGGAGGCGGTGGACTGTTGGGTTACATTTACAGTTCCTAAGCGTGCTGTAGTCCCAGAGGCAGTGCAGCGGCAATTGGTCGCGGAGGGGCCTGGTACCCAATGAGACTCTGAGGGTATACAGGCCACCAGTCAGCGCAGCGGACAGGTAGGTCAGCAGGGGAGAGAGAAAGAGAGAAAGCAGAGGCGAACAAGGAAGGTCTTGAGCTACTTCCGGAACTTCAGGTTATCCAGCTCAAGTTTGAGAGGGGCAGGAAGGCCATTCCAGAGGGAGGCACCTGCAGATGAGAGAGATCTACCCCCCACTCTCTGCCTGGAGAAGCGTCTGACCCTCAGAGAGTTGAAGATAGATGAGCCAAGTGCTCAAGAAGGAAGGTGTTTAGGAAGGGAGAGTTGGTTGAAGTACTGGCCCTGTTCCCAGAAAGCATTGTGGACGATGCAGAGGGTCTTAAACTTGAACCTTGCAGCGACATGAAACCAGTGGGGAGATTTCAGGGCTGGAGAGATACTATCCCTGGGCTTGAGGCCAAGGACAAGTCTTGCAGTCCTGTTCAGGATTAGTTGCAGAGGGCGGTGAACAGAGGAAGGCAGATTGAGGAAGAGACTGTTACAGTAGTCCATCCTAGAGAGAATCAGGGCTCTGAAGACAGTGAGCTTCTGGGGGAAAGTGAGAAAAAGAAGAATACCTCTGAGGAGGTGCAGCTTGTAGTGGGCCTTCTTGGCAAGGTCTGTGATGTGTGTAGAGAAGGAGAGAGTGGAGTCGAAGATGACACCAAGGTTTTTTGCCTCACAGGAAGGCGAAGGAAGAGGGCCCAGGGAGGGCGACCAGAGGGAGAGAGGGAAAGCAGGAGCAGGAGTCCCAATGAGCAGGATCTCAGTTTTACTGGCATTACGGCAGAGATCATTAGAGGCGCACCACTCCTGAATCATGGATAGATAGTCCGGAATGAGCGAGACAGGAGAGGAGGCTGAGGGGAGCCTGAAAGAGATCTGAGTGTCATCTGCATAACACTGAAAGTTAGAGGAGAAGGTAGAGATAAGGCGGCCCAAAGGGGCCAAGTAGACATTGAAAAGCAAGGGTGGGAGGTTAGAGCTCTGGGGAACACCACGTGTGGAGAGAGAGAGAGAGGTGGTGGAGAGAAAGGACCCAAGTTGGACCTCAGAGGATCAGTCTAGGAGGAAGGAGGACAACCACTTTGGGGCCTGATCGGTAAGGCCCAGGTTCTCACAGAGTGAATTGATCAGGATGGCATGATTGATTGTGTCAAAAGCAGAATTAAGGTCAAGGAGGATGAGGACAGAGGGAAGGTTAGAATTGAGATTAGTGGGGGGGCGCTGTTGCGCTGAAGCAAGATGGCCGCTTAAGCGTTACGCTCCGGACTGGCAGAGCAACCGATCCTTATTTCCTCCGCTCAACGCTGCATATAACCCTGCAGGGCTACCTACGATCCTTCAGGAGCCTTCCTGCTGCGAGTGTGCGAAGTTTGGAACCCGTACACGCCCCGGGGACCGGACTACATCTCTCTCCCTTGACTGCGGCTGTGGCCTCCTGCTCTCCCCGCCCCGCAGCTCCGGTGACGCCGGCTCGGCCATCCACCTGGGGGCGCGGCGCTGCGGGCCGCCATGGGGGAGGGGCGTCAACCCCACGAGGCGCACCGGACCATCGCGGCTGGCCGGGCTGCTCCCCACTCACTTCACTATTCACCTCAAGACGTCGGCGGCCGCCGGCCCCTCCACTCTGACCGGCGGCCCCTCAGCTCCGGCGGCGCTTCTGGATCTGCGCCCCTACGCCGTGTCCTGTGGCGCTCCAGCAACAGGCCCGGCTCCCGCTTTTCCTCCCCCCCCTGCCGCTCCTCCACACGAACAACAGCATCGGAGTGCAGCAAGGTAGGGGGCGTGAGGGGGGAGGGTGTGCCTGGCTCCTGAGGCCCACAACCCCTCTCTCCTGTCTCGGCGGTGGTCTCCCTGCTGATCCGGCATACACGGGCCGGCACCACCACCATGTTTGGCGCGGACGCTGCCCCCCCCCCCCTCGCCTGCCTGGCTCCTGCTTACCCGCACGACACCATTGCTCCCACCTGATGCCGGCTGGGGGACCCGAACACTAAGACCCACCGGACCACGATGCAAATTTAGGTCCCCCACTGCAGCATACCCTGCTGTTGTCCTCATCCCAGCGCTGCTGGAGCCTGTCACTACGCACCTTCTGGTTTGCACTAACGCCCCCATGGGCTCAATTGGAGGACCGTGCCTACCGCTGTCACATTCATCGCCTGGTTACGCTCGGCCTCACACGGGCGGTCCACCAGTCCCCCCCCTGCTGGCCACCCCTTGCCACCCACTTCAGCGACGCCTGCTCGTCAACCCCCTATGGTGCTACAGTCTCATTAACTCCTCACTACTCATGCTATCTGTGAGCCCAAGAGCTACCCCATGCCTGCACTGACTCTGCACATACATCGGACCTTACGATCTGGGGAGTGGGCCCTGCACTAATATCAAGCTTCCACATTTTGCCCTGGCTGCCGCAATATCTTATACTCATTGATCCACGGCCTCTGGTTGCTTCCTGTTCCTAACCATATTTTGTACACTGTGTTACGAGGTGCGGGGACCGTGCCCCCCCTGCCTTCTCCTCGACCTCCGATATTGCCAGGATGACCAAGGGGGGCAAGAGGAAACAGAGCTCCATCAACATGTTTGCGAAGGCGGTGGTGAGATCGTCGGAGGAGGCTGCCGAGCAGGCCACTGCTGCCTCGTCTGACGCAGCTCTGGAATCCCAAAATATGATGGACTTTATTCGGGAGGGCTTCACCGCACTTCACTCAAAATTAGACGACATGAACGGCACTATATCCTCTATTAAGGCCCACATTGAGAGGACTGATAGCCGGGTGTCGGAGGTCGAGACGCGGGTCGGCTCTGCTGAGGATGCGCTGGGTGCCCTGCGCTCTGAGGTCGTCGCCCTCTCCAACCGAGTCCTCGAGGTGGAAAAGAAAATCGAGGACTTGGAATCCCGCTCAAGGCGCAACAACCTCCGCATCATCGGGGTTCCCGAGGATGAAGTCCACGAGCCAATGGAAGATTTTGTTCAGCGCACACTGCTGTCGCTCCTCGACGAGCCCAAGCTTTCTCCACACTTCGCTATTGAGCGGGCACACCGCGCTCTGACGGCTAAACCTAGGCCCGGTGCTCCGCCTCGGCCCATCATAGCTCGTGTGCTGAACTATCGTGACCGTGACGCCCTCCTCAGGGCCGCAAGGCTCAAAGGTGAGCTACTACTGGGCGGCGCAAGGATTCATCTTTACCCAGACATTTCAACAGCCGTCCAACGGGAACGCAAGACTTTCCAAGCGGTGAAACGAAGGCTGCGAGACCACTCAATCAAATACGCTATGCTCTATCCCACCAAACTTCGCATAGAACATGCTAACCAGGTGTTCTTCTTTACGATCCCAGAGGAGGCCTCCAAGTTCATTGGCGAACATTTTCCTGGCTGATCCCCCTCCTCTGACCACGGTTCTGCAGTTACCCTAGGTTCCCGACGGGGAGTGGCCAGGCCCTGCCGCCTTCCCGCATCGGGGCCACGCTGATCCTCTATCCCGTAAACTGCTTGTTCTGCTCAATTTACATAGACGTACCATATCACCATGTACAAGTACTTTGCCCAAGTTACATGCGACTCCTATTGTGGGCGCCTTTTGTTCTACTGGATCTGCAGCAGCCCGGAGTGACGCGGACAGTCCGGCCTACAGGCCCCCAGGCGCTGATGCCTCTGGTTTGGTTTTGGCTGAGGGGGGTTGGGATTGTCATCCCTCTGTTTGGGGGGGATGTGGTTGGGGGTGGGACATGTTTGGGGTTTTGTTATTAAAAAGTTGGCGCTGGCAGCGAAGGCGGACTGTGGTGTGGCACTCAGGAACTGTTGCCGCAGGGCTGCGAATCTGACCCATTGGTTATTGACATTTTTTCTGTTTCAAACGCGACCGCATCTGTGATCGAGAGTGACCTGACCTTTATGAGCTGGAACGTACGGGGGTTGGGTAATTATAAAAAGATGAGGCAGCTCCAGTTGCAGGCCGAGCGTCACGGATCCAAGATTCTCTTTTTACAAGAGACACATGCCCGCTCGGAACAGTGCATGCGCTTCGCCAAAACCTGTGGCCCCCATAGGTTTTTCACTGACCTCTCCACTCAAAGCCGTGGGGTCATGACCCTCATCCATAAGAGTCAAGTTCACCCTCAATTCCTCGTTAATTGACCACCAAGGCAGATATGTACTGCTCCATGCCATGCTTCACCACAAGGAAGTGGTTCTGCTGAACATCTATGGCCCTAATCTAGATGACCCGGATTATTATGTGCAGGTCACCTCCCTCCTCGATGGCTTCCCCCTTGTTCCTATCCTCTGGGGGGGTGACTTCAACACAATCTTTGATGTAGCTCTCGATAGATCTGGCTCCAAGCCCCGTCACCTCTCCAGGGCAGCTTACGCTGCACTATCATCCCTACCCTGTCTGGCCATGGTGGATGCTTGGAGGTTCTTCTACCCGGATTCTCGCATCTACTCTTTCTACTCCTCACTCCACGATTCCTATTCCTGCATTGACAGATGGGTGATCTCCAAAGAATTGGTTAAGAATTTTATACAGTTAATGATCCTTCCCAGAACCCTGTCTGACCATTCTCCAGTCACTGTTACCATCGGTTGGGGTCCTGATCCCGGCCGGAATCGCAACTGGAGGTTGAAACCCCTCTCCTTACTGGACCCGGAGTTCTGTTCCGAGCTCGAGCTGTCGATTGAAGAGTTCTTCGAGACTAACACAGGCTCGGTAACGTCTCAGGCCACTCTATGGGAGTCCTTTAAGGTTTATATTAGAGGGATTGCGTTGTCCAAGGAGAATGGGGTCCTTAAGTCGATCCAGAGAGATCTTGCCGCTAGTGAATCCAGACTCTCGACCCTGGAAGCTACATGCTCACTTCACTCTACCCCGGGCAACCTGGCTGACATCGGGATGGAGTTGGACACGTTCCGATCCCTTGCGGATCGTGAACAAAGGTTTTTGGATAGTCCTGGCATGGCGAGGAGATACAGGGAGGGTGAGCGCCCCGGTCGATTTCTGGCGCGACTGATCCGTCACGAGACGGGGTCCCCACACATACTTGGAATTGAGAGGCCTGACGGCTCCATGGCTGTCTCTTCGCAAGACATCAACAGGGAATTTTTCACATTCTACGAAACCCTATATTCTAACTCAGATGATGTGTCAGTGGCGGAGATCGACTCCTTTCTCGATGCCCTTCCTCTGTCAACCCTGTCTCCGGAGACCGCGGGTTCCCTTGACTCCCCACTCACACTGGAGGAGCTGTCGGACGCTATTGACTCCTTATCCTCGGGGCGAGCCCCTGGCTCGGACAGTATCCCAGTCGAATTTTACAAGCATTTTAAGTCACAGCTGCTCCCTCACTTGCTGGCTCTTTGGGAGGAGTCTGTGGAGGCCGGTGTATTCCCCCCTTCACTCCGTGAGGCCACAATCACAGTACTACTTAAATCTGGTAAATCCCCTTCGCAATGTGGTTCATATCGTCCACTCTCACTTATAAATTGTGATGTAAAAATATACGCCAATGCTCTGCCACTCCGGTTAGCTCCCTTCCTGCCATCTATCATCCATCCGGATCAGGCGGGTTTCATCCCAGGTCGCTCTACCTCCCTGAACCTGAGGCGTCTATTTAACATAATTAACAGAATCAGTCCCAAGACGCACGGAGTGGCTGTCACTCTTGACATGCAAAAGGCGTTTGACTCAGTTTCGTGGAGGTATCTATGGCGGGTTCTCGAGAGTTGCAAATTCGGCCCCTCCTTTCTCTCCTGGGTCAGATTGCTTTACTCTACTCCTGTGGCCAGGGTCCGCACCGACAACCGTTGCTCCCCCCTCTTTGAGATCGCCAGGGGGACGAGACAGGGGTGCCCCTTCTCTCCCTTGATCTTCGCTATAGCAATTGAGCCCTTCGCTGATATGCTCCGCCAATTCCACGCTCATAGAGTCCTCCGCACTGCGGGCCAGACGGACATAGTGTCCCTATATGCGGATGACGCATTGTTGTTTGTGCGTTCTCCCTCCATCAACTTACCCCCAATACTGGAGGACATCATTCAGTTTGGTCGAATCTCGGGCCTTAAAGTGAATTGCTCGAAATCCACTCTTTTCCCACTCAAGGAATGCACTCTCCCTCCTCCTGACACCCTTGGTTTCACATGGGCTCAATCCACATTTACCTACTTGGGGATAGTGGTAACGCGCCAGCAGGCGCTGACCTTCCAGGAAAACTATCAGAAGTACCTCACACACCTGACGGCTAAGGTCCGGGTCTGGGACAAACTCCCGATTTCCCTGGCAGGCAGGATAGGGTTGTTGAAGATGGTGGTGTTGCCCCAGTTGCTTTACAGGTTCACTAACGTACCCTTGTGGCCAGGGTGGGGGCTTCTTCCGTGATTTGACCTGTACTGTGAATTCCTTTCTTTGGCACTCAGGTGCGGTCCGCCTAAAAATCGATACCCTGTCTAACGGGGGCTTCGGGGCCCCTGACTTTCTTAAATACTGGCTGGTATCCCAAATCCAATATACTTCTTACTGGTTTAATACAACGGACCCTCCCCCGCATGTCCGACTTGAGAAGCTTGCGGTCTGTGACCGGGACATCCGCTCCTTGGTGATACAACCCGCTCCCTTGGTACTGGACTCACAGAGCCCGGTCGCCTGCACATCCATCGCATTAGCGAAAATGTGGAAGCTGGCCGGAACTGCTTACGCCTTCCACGGCAACCTCCCTCTTTGGAATTTCCTCCCGGGGGTCCCGCGGGTTCCACCAGGCACGGTTCGTCGCTGGGCGGACGCGGGCTACGATTTGTTATGTGATTTGTTTGACCAGCGTATATTTGTTGACTGGCCCGATCTCCCCTTGCCCTTGAGGAGCGGCCAGAGTGTATGGCTCCAATATACATCCCTCCGCAGGACCCTCAAGCGTAATTACCAAACGTTCCCCGTGTTGCCACCGGACGACCCTGCCATTGAGGAGCTCACCTCCCCCGGGCCCACAAGGGTAAAATTTCCAGGTTATATACTATGTTACAATCCAGATCTGTCCCATACTTTGCCAAACTGAAGCGTGCTTGGGAGGCAGACCTTGGTGTTGAAATATTGGATGAGCGCTGGGCACACCTATGCGAGCGCACACATCGAGTTTCCTTCAACTCCCGGTTTAAACTCATTCAGTTCAAAGTACTACATAGGTTTCACTACACCCCGATCAGACTACATCGCATGTCCAGTGATCACCCTGCCAGCTGCCCCAGATAACGGCCAGGACGATGCCGACTACATTCACATGATTTGGTCCTGCCCCCGCCTCTCACAGTTTTGGTAAGCAGTTTGCTCGACAGTGTCTGCTGTGCTCGACCATCCCATTGTTCCTTCCCCGGTGTTATGCCTCTTTCACGACCTCCCAGGCATCTCCCGTGATTCCCAAAAACTAGCTGGCCTCTGCCTGCTTCTCGCGGTGCGCTCCATCCTGCTCTGCTGGCTTCGCCCCTCACCTCCCACACACGCCCAATGGCTGAGAGCGGTCACGTGGGCCTCGGACTCTGTGGAAGCCTGGTCCCATATGCAACCCACCCACTCCAGGCCTAGGAATATCTGGCTCGGGTTCCGCTCTTACATGTCCGATCTTATCGCGACACCGGATGCCTCCCCCCCACCCACTTCCCCCCATCAGCTTGGGTCCTCACCCCTATCATAGTTTTCTGTTGCCCTCTCCATGCTGTGACTGTGCCCATTGATTGTGTTATGTGTAGTAACCTCTGCGCACCTACATTATGTACACTGTATCCATACTGTAATTGCCTGACGCTGTTCGCCTGTGTTTTGCTGCCACGCTGAATAATAAAAAGAAGTTTTAAAAAAAAAGAATTGAGATTAGTGAGCAGATCTTGACAGGTGTTCAGGAGAGCGGTTTCCGTGCCTCTGGCTGCTCTGAAGCCAGGCAGATCGTCATGGAGACAACCAACAGACTCAGTGGGCAGAGCAAGCTGGGAGATGGCCAGCTTTTCAAGGAGTTTTCCCAGGAAAGGAGTGCTAAAGATCGGGTGATAGTTTGCCGGATAGGTAGGATCGGCAAAAGGCTTTTTGAGGAGGGAGTGCACAAGAGAGTGCTTGAGGAGAGAGGGGAAAGATTCAGTGGCAAAAGAGTGATTGCAGAAATCGGCCAAAGCTGGAGCGAGGGTGTCAATGTGGTCCTTGATGGTTCTGGAGGAGCATGGGGAGCACCTGTTTGGATGAAACTTTCATAGATCAGATTTGTCTCTAAACTTTGTCAGGTTTTGTCGTAGTGAAAAAGAAGAAAGGCAGACAGAGGGAGGGGTGGCCAGAGCGGGGCAGAGAGAGGTAAATGGAGAGGTGAAGGTAGAGGAGAGAGGGAACAGGATGTCCTGAGTTTTAGTGGTGAAGTGAGAAGCCAGAGCTGTGGAGAGGAAAGAGAGTCTGTATTACCTTGGAGCAGTCGGCAGGCTAGTTTGTCAGAGGATGCTCCCGAAGCCCTCCACTTCCTCTCAGCCACCCTGCACTTGCCTTTCAGGACAGCGGGGTCGGAGTCATACCAAGAGTTGCACTTGGAGGTAGGCTTCAGACGGATTCTCATGACAGGGACAAGGACGTCCAGGCTGTTGGAGATAGAAAGATGCAGGTTAGAGAGGGCTATGTCAGAGTGTGAGTCAGCCACAGGCATAGGCGGAGCAGAGAAAGTAGAGGCAAAAGCCTCCATTGACACACGCTTCATGGGCCGAATGACCAAGAAGGTAGGTGGCAGTGCTCGGGTAGGCTTGGCCTGAGGGACGGAGAGTTTCAGGTGAGAGGAGAGCAGAAATTGGTCAGTCCATGAGAGAGGAGGGGTGAGAGGGGGATGTTTGAGGAGGTGAGAAAATACAATTTATGTCTGGCAGAGTGTATCAGGCCCGTGGGGAGATTGAAAACAGAGGGATTGTCAAAGAGGTTGCGGAAGAGCCCAGAGGAGGGTTTAGAAGCATTCAGGTGGATGTTGAGGTCTCTGAGGAGGAATAGTTGAGAGGTAGAGGCAAGGAGGGAAGTGACAAGGTCAGTCCACTCAGAGAGGAAGAGGGCAACCTGGCCATGTGGTCTGTAGATGGTGGCCACAGTCAGAGAGAGGACAGGAGAGATAGAGAGCCTGCAGAGCAGGCATTCAAAGGAGGAGTAGGCCAGTTTAGGAATAACAGAAGCAGGGACCCACTCTGGAAAAATCAGGGTTACTCCACCTCTGGGTCGGTTGTTTCTGGATACGGAGAGGATCTTGTAGCTATCAGGGAGGAGAGTGTCAAAACTTGTGACAGAACTGGCCATGAACCATTCTCGGTGAGAGCAAGGACATCTAGTTCAAGTTCTTCGAGCAGGTGACAGATGTCAGAGGAGTGTTTGACAGCAGATTGAGGGTTAAGAGTAGTGACGTGGAGCAGGTTGCCACATTTGAAAGACTTCCAGAGTGGGGTGCAGATTTGAGGTACACTCAGCAGAGGAGATGGAGGGGCCCTAGAGTGGGCAGAGGTGGTAGCAGGAGGTGGCATAGTAGCCAGAGAGGAGGAGGATGGAGCTGGAGAGGCGGCGGAAGAAGGAGGTGGCAGAGGAGCCCGAGATGTGCTAGAAGGTGTAGCAGGAGAAGGAAGGAAGTTAATAAGTTGTAGGAGACGCCTATCGGAAAGAAGGGGGTGGCAGAGGAGCCCGAGATGTGCTAGAAGGTGTAGCAGGAGAAGGAAGGAAGTTAATAAGATGTAGGAGACCAAGCTTGTGTCATTCAGATCTTGGAGGAGAGGAAGCCGGCCAAAAGGGCTCCCACCGAGTGCCAGCATTAATGGGAGAGGAAGAGATAGGAGAGAGAGCCAATACCATGTGAGGGGTCCATAGGTCTGGTGAGGCAGCGTCAAAGAGGATGTCAGTGAGACTCTGTCTGTAGGAAGCACTGATGTAGGTATCAGTGATGTGGAGGCCTGGGTTGGAGACCAGGATGTCCCTCTTGAACTTCTTCCTTCCAGACTTGAGGAGAGGGATAGGATAGGAGATAGAGTAGCAGTTAGAGAAGAAGGGAGGAATGGAGATTACCATAGGGGGTGCGAGGAGGAAAGTAGGAGGACGACAGAGCGAGCGAGAGAGAGAAAGGGAGATGCAGAGCCCAGCGCTGCACAACGCAGGATGCGCAGGTTGGGGGCACAACAGTAGGGAGCACACAAGAGGAGCAGACAGGTGACTCAAACAGTACACAGGACTACAGCGGGGTTCGGACCGAGAGAAGTGTGAGAGAGCCTAATGGGAGTTCACAGTACAACAATAACCACAGTTGAAGGGGGCCTAGATAGTGGGGCAGAGCCTAATGGGAGTTCACAATACACAACAACCACAGTTGAAGGGGACCTAGAAAGTGGGGGAGAGCTTAATGGAAGTTCACAGTACACAATAACCACAGTTGAAAGGTGGGGGCGTGGCCAAGCAGCCATGGAGGAGGCTGCGATTCCTCGGAGCTCCGTGATCCGACTTATTGATTCGAAGCAAAACGCATGTGTTGACGGCCGATTCCAGCGGAAAAAAGATACGGTATCTGGGTGAATACTTCAGGCAGCAGACAAGCGTATCGGCGAGAGAAAGTGGACACAGCAGATTGAATTAGACCACTTTGTGTCCTGATCTGCAAGCGGCGCAATCGATACTAAGATGGCGGCTTGCCAACACAAAGGGACCCCCGGCGGCACTTGAAATCGGGAGCCAGGCGGGCAGTGACTGGACTGCTGGCGTGCAGCGGCGGATGAAACAGTGGGCGACTACCGGAGAGAAGCCCACGAATAGCCCAAGAGAATGTACACAGCGTTGGGCCACTGGGCCATGAGATAGGCGGCACCGCCTTGGTGTTCCTACTAGACCAGGACGATGTATACATGAAACGGACAAGAAAACTGACAGCGTTCCTGCAGTAAGTTGGAAGAGTCGAGCACGCAGGGATTACATCCCGAATCCGCACCGAGGTGTGGATGAGCAAATACGGACACAATAAGTGGCGCCATGACCTGTACGCCCGAAACAAAATGGCGACTGATCCTGAACAAAGGATTACACTGGTGGACCGTGAAGCGGCCTCGTAAGGTCTGGGACGCAGCAAATGGTTATATGCATCTTGTATGTACCATCGGCCTTTGATAGGTGCAAAGACCATGAAGAAGCACCGGAGATGCAGGTGACGGCACCCTGCTGATGACGGGCATGGACGCTGAGATGTACTTGTGACGCAGAAAAGTTGCAATCCACCTCAGTAACAATTTCGGTGTAATAATTGGTGCAGGCTGATATACAGAGACTTGAACAACAACTAAGCGGCACCGGGCCGGAGCCAGACACGTGGACAAGGTTGCACCATGTCGGTGAAAAGTTTGAGAGCCAAGACCAAACAACCTACAATGGAGGTCTTCGCGAAAGCGCAGAGGACTCCCACAACACCGGAGCGGAGCGTGTCCACTACTTCTGCTGAAGAAGCCCCAGAAGGAGACAAACACCAAATCCTGGAGGCTATATCGGATCTGAGCACCAAGTGGGGCACGGCAATGGCGGACTTGCGGACAGCCCTGGAGGGCAAAATCGATGCGGTTGGGACTGAACTTACCCTGTTACGGCAAGATGTCAGGGGGCTGGCGGAGAGAACAAGTGGGCTGGAGAGTGCCGTAAAGACCAATACTGATGTCAGCACAACTAACGCAAAGGAAGTTCATGTGCTCAAACAGCAGGTAGCTAACCTCGAAAATCGGGTGGAAGAAGCTAAGGGAAGAGCGAGGAGGAATAACATACGGATGGTCGGCCTGCCGGAGGGGGAGGAGGGTCAAGACCCTACAAACTACGTGGAAAACATGATCCTACAAGAAATACGAGCAGATGAGCTTTCGCAGGGATTCACGGTGGAGTGGGCGCACCAAGCCTTGATGAGGAAACCGCGACCTGGGGCTCCGCCACGACCTATCATCGCGAGGATCTTGAACTACAGAGATAGGGAGAAGATCCTAGAATATTTTCGTAAAGGTGGAACAATACAGAGGGCATCCGCCAACATTACGGCATACCCAGACTATACGATGATGGTGCAGAGACTGAGATACAGCTACGTGGTCGTCAAGAGGAGGCTGCGAGCAGCAGGCATCAAGTACATGCTCCTGTACCCGGCAAAGCTGAAGGTGCTACATAAGGGCAGAGCGCTCTTTTTTGACACTCCCGAAGTGGTGGTAACGTGGCTGGATCTGCAGGGTTGCCCGGAACAAGAAGTGGACCGTGACCGGCAGGAACAGGACGGCTAGAAAACTGGTGTCGCGGACATTGGGGGTATCGGATTATACCGGGAAACAAGACTATTTGAACACTGGATAGCATTCGGGCCCTGTGCCCGTCATGGACTGGAATATAGTAGGTAAATTGTAACTGGAAGCAGCATAAAGTTAACACAATGCGTAATACATTTGGAAATAGGAGCGATAGGATGGAGGCAACTCACCCCCGAAATACTAATAGTTAAGTGGCCATTAGGGTGACTTTACCCTACTGAGCCCTGAGCATAAGTTTGTGCTGGACGGGGCTAGATGTGGGGGTGCCTGAGATCCAGAGATGGAGATACACAACAGTTGGGGGGGGCGTTGTTGGGGAAGGGTTGGGTTGCGGGAGGGAAGGGAGGTGGGAAGTTTGGGTTGTACATAGTTTTGGGGCGTTTAAGTTTAAATATGAGCCTACATGGAAGAGTTGAAGGGTTGTATCTGCATAGCATGACCGGGAGGGTTCGGTTGGGAATGAGGGAGGAAGATATTAGAGCACTATGGGAGATTTCAGGATAGTGACGTGGAATGTCAGGGGACTTAAAAGTTATATGAAAAGGAATAAAGTCATGCTGTATTTGAAAAGGCAAAAGATAGATGTTGCACTGTTGCAGGAGACGCATTTGACGTGAGAGAAACTGGAGCTAGTTGGGAAAAAATGGAAAGGGATTGTTGTGGGTTCGTCGTACTCTGCTTACGCCAGGGGAGTGCTTATCTGGGTAGCACCTCATGTCCCGTTTCAGCTACTGCAGGAAACGGCGGAAACTGACGGTATCGGGTATTAATATCGCCACATATATGGTCGTCATAAATAATATCGCCGGGAAAATGTCGTGGCAATATTATTTGGGTGACCATATATGTGGCGACAGGGGCAAAAAAAAACATTTGGGGGTTGCGGGGGTGTCCCCCACATGTTCCATGCAATAATGTCGCCACAAAAAACGACAATTTTTCGGCAATATTTTTGCATGGCGATATTTTTGTGGCGACATTATTACATGGAACCAAACTGACGGGAGGATGGTTATATTGAGAGGGCTGTTAGAGAATAAAGAGGTATGCATCGTGAATACGTATGCCCGTAACCATAACACAGCGGCATACTTCAGGACTAACTGAGTTGTGCACTAACCTTAGTATGTGTGTGGGAAGCGTGGTTATTTGGGGCGGGGATTTCAATTGTGTAATGAACCCCAAGGTGGATAGATCTGACAACAGGATTGATAGGCCCACCCCAGTGGCCAAAGCATTGCAGGTGTTACTAGATGATTTCGACTTGGTAGACGTATGGAGAACGAAACATCCCAGCGATAGGCAATATTCGCATTATTCTGCCCCGCAGCAGCTACACACGAGACTGGACTATGTCTTTGCCACTCCGAATGTGGTGGCAGAGAGCACCCAAATAGAATACAAGGCGAGGGTCCTCTCGGATCACTCGCCCCTGATCCTTGGGTGGCAATACTGCCCCCAGAGGGCGCGGATCCTGACGTGGCGCCTCCGAGCAGAGGCACTCAAAGATCCGGTCTTTCGTGAGGACATAAGGGATGAGATCATTAACTATTTTGAGACGAATACTGGTAGTGTTGACTCGGCGGGTACACTATGGGAAGCTTTTAAGGTGGTGATGCGGGGGGTAGCCGTAGCTAAGTCAAAGGGCCTGCAAGGTGGGGTTCTGGCTGACCTACAAAGAGTTGAAGATGAACTAGAAAGGACATTAGAATGTGACAGTGTGGACACTGAACTAGTACTTAAACTACAACAGCAATGTGCGTAACATTGGGAAAGGCTCTGTAACCTCAATTATAAAAAGTATGTAGAAAGACAGCACACGGGAGGAGATAAAATGGGTAGGCTTTTAGCGTGGCTGTACAAGAGTGATACCCCTAGACCCCCGATTAGGACAATAATTAGAGAAGATGGCGATGTAGTGGACACTCAAGAAGGAGTTAACAGGGAATTTGCGGATTATTATAGGGTGCTATACGGAGACAAGGAGGGGAGTAGTCAAGAGGAGATAACCGAAACACTAGAAGATATAGGATTACCTAAGATAAGTGATGAGGAGAGAGAAGAGCTTGATGCACCAATTACCCTGGAAGAGCTGAGGGAGGTTGTGAAGCAGTTGCCCACCAGTAAGACCCCAGGAGCATACGGGTTCCCTAGTGAATTTTACAAAGTATATAGAGAAGAAGTGCTACCCCCATTGTTAGACATGCTTAACGAAGCGTTTGAGATGGGAAGGTTGCCGGAGTCACTCTGAGAGGCAATCATAATACTGCTTCCTAAGCCCAACAAACCGGGGTATAGCTGTACCTCCTACAGGCCTTTGTCAATGCTGAACCAGGACAGCAAGATACTGACGGCTGTCCTGGCAAACAGATTGCGGAGAGTAATTAGTAAATTAATCCACCCGGACCAAACAGGCTATGTCCCAAACAGGAATATAACCCATAATCATAGGAGACTCCACCGTGTGATCGAATGGGCAGATAGAAATGAAGGCGAAATGGCGATTGTATCCCTAGACGCAGTTAAAGCTTTTGACTCCGTTAAGTGGCCATGGCTGCTGGCAGCCCTGGGAGGTTACGGAGTAGGGCCGGGGTAT
The DNA here is from genome assembly GCF_040938575.1 of Ambystoma mexicanum. Taxonomy (NCBI): domain Eukaryota; kingdom Metazoa; phylum Chordata; class Amphibia; order Caudata; family Ambystomatidae; genus Ambystoma; species Ambystoma mexicanum. The sequence goes on along the minus strand of NC_090930.1, from coordinate 1,361,122,356 downwards.
ATCAGGTGGGCGAAAATGCTATACAGTGAGCCGTTAGCCAGAGTTCGAACAGGATCGGTGATAGCCGAGAGATGGCAGCTTAGTAGAGGTACCAGGCAGGGGTGCCCCTGGTCCCCGATGCTTTACATCCTAACCCTGGAGCCCCTAGCAATATACCTCAGGCAACAATACGATATGATAGGTATTGAGGTTGGGGAGGAGCGGCATCTAATATCCTTATATGCGGATGATTTATTACTATACTTGAAATACCCAGAAGAGAATCTTCAATATATCCTTGAAGTGATGGAGAAATACGCTGGGTTGTCCGGCATAGCGGTAAATCCTCAAAAATCCAGTATATTCCCCCTAGGTAGCTATAAGGGGACCCCGGAGGAAAGGTTGCCGGTGTTACAGATACCATGGGTGATTGGTTCTTTCCATTACCTTGGCATAGATGTGTATCACACCGCAGAAGAGGAACATAAGCACAACACTGTGGTAGCTGTTGAGAAAATCCAGAAATGCATGAAGTTTTGGGAGAAGTTGCCCCTAGCTATGATGGGACGGGGGGCAATGCTTAAGATGGTGGTCCTACCTAGGCTTTTACATTATTTTAACAATATCCCACATATGATACCTAAGGAGTTCTTCGCTAAGCTGAATAGTGTGTGCAGGGACTTCCTATGGCATGGTACCCGGAAAAGAGTAGTACTATGGAAGTTGCAGAACTTCTACGAAAAGGGAGGTATCAGGCTGCCCAATTTTGAGGTCTACTACATAGCAAGTCAATTAGATTATGTGGCCAATTGGCTCTCCGACGAAGTGACCCCTGAACATAGGTTGTTTGGGCGGGTTTGTACCCCATTTTACTTAAGGGAAATTATATGGTTGCCTGAAACAGATATGAAGGAGAGCCCTAAAATGATGATGTTGGGGTGGAAAATGTGCGTCGAGCGTGTCGGATGATGGAGGACCCATTCCCGTGCTCCCCACAAGTACCGCTGGTCGCATTAGCAGGAGGGGACAAGCAGCTGAGGGTGATTATCAGAACCTACTGGGAATTGGTGGGACTGGTAACATTAGGGGACATCTGACAAGAGGGGACCATTAGAGATTTCGAAGAACTTGGGGAGGAGGTGGGATTACACACTGGCCAATATGTTACATACCATAGGATGGTCCAGAAAATTCGGAAAACGTGGCCTGAAACAGTGTTAGCAGAGGAACCAGATGCTACTGTGGGGGTAATATATGACATATCAGAAGGGGGGCATGAGATTTCTAGATTGTATGAGATGGTGATGACCAAGGTGGGGAAGGAATTGACACATTTGAGACTTGATTGGGAGGAGGAGGTGGGGGCCCCGATGGGAGATGGGATGTGGGAACACGCCCTGGGATATCACAAAAAAGTGTCAAGAAACGCCAGACTTATACAAATACAGCTGTACATAACGCATAGAGCATACATGACCCCTCTGAAGATATCCAAGTTCCGGAACGCAGGGCGACAGGCGTGCCCTAAGTGCGACATGGAAAACGCTGACATGACACACATGTTTTGGTCATGCCCAGTAATCGAAGGTTTCTGGGGTGAATTGGCACAAAAATGAGTGACAAAAGGGGTCACGCTTGTCATAGATACGGCTTGGGCCTGCTTGCTGGGAGGGTTCCACAGACCACGGAAATTTAAACATGTTGAGAAACTGAGAAACTTGGCATATGTGTTAGCAAAACAGAGGATCGCCATGGGATGGAAGAAGTGCCACAAGCCACGGGTGGAGGTATGGTGGAGGGAGTTATAGAACTGGGCGGAGGCTGAAACAGTAGTATGGCAGGAGGCGAGCAGCATGAGTGGGGAGGAAGAAGTGGGTACCTTGATGGCATGGAAACTATTAATAGCAGAACTGTTCGGATCTATATCGGACCCGACTGAATCCGAAGATAGTGAGACCCAGCCACATGTAGCAGATACTGAACGAGAAGTACAAATAGGCTCATAATGGAGGGTGGGACTTGGGGAGCAGTGGCAAACTGGAAATATAAATGGTGTTTACTGGAATTGTTGTAAATTACACTGCGTGTTGGGTTTGTTTGTATTGTTGTTTGGTTTGAATAAAATGAATAAACTATTTTAAAAAAAAAATAATAACTACAGTTGAAAGGTACCTGAGAGTGGGAGAGAGCCTAATGGGACACAGTTCATAGCACAACGATAACAACAGATGTTGGGGACCTGGGGCCGGGACACTACACAAGGACGGCCACACGCTAGAGGGGAGTTTAGGGTTGCACGGAGACAGAGTACACTAAGTGGATGGGTGTCGGAATGAGTTGTAACTGCTCAAAATTCTTTTTAAAGTAACCTGAGACTAGCCCGCTATTTGGCTGTGATGGAAAAGTTACAAAAGACCTGTGATATTTATAAACTATCGGCTAGACAAGCATGCCTATCTGGAGCTAAAATATGGGGCCTTGAAGTTGTGAAGAAATTGATTGTAACTGAAAATTATTTTCTAACCAAGGTCCTTGGGTTACCTAGAAGTACACCATATTTACCTCTGCATTTGGAGCTGGCTTTAAGAAATATTGGAAATGAGGTTGGATTAAGGCCATTAGTGTATTGGGTAGGGTTTTGGTGGAACTCTTCTTTAGTGAAATATAAAGAGGTGCTAACTGATGTATCAAAAACAGAAGGAGGTGTGCAATTGCGATGGTATAATTGCTATAGTATAAATATATACAGGATTTGTCTGTGAAAATTGGCGGTATCGAAATCTGGGACTCTCTTGATTGTATTACTGGGCAAACCAAGTCATTGGTCCGGGGCACATTCAGAACCTATGAGGAAGAGCATATCTATGAGAAATGCAACAGAGACCCCTACTTTGTAAGCATTGTTTACTCAAGGAAGATTGAGGATATAGAAAATAGTTGATATTATGGAACCTCCCCTTGCCCGGACTTCATATGTGAAATTTCGTGTTGGGATTCTATCGCTGGCCAGTTTATTGAAAACAAGAAATCAATTTAACTGAGGTTTCTGTCCAAACTGTCTTAATATGCAGTAATCTATAACACTGTTTTTCTCTTTGCCCATTTTAGAAGGTGCTGAGACAAATGTATTTGAAACCAATGTTAAATGCTTTTACTACAAGGACTCTTACAAGACAACAACATTTCTGGATTAAGTTTTTGCTATTTCTATGTTTTTGTATCAAGCTTGGTTGTACCATAAACGTATGTTATAGGAACCTCAAGCATCCTTCCTTTTTTAAAAAAAAATTCTTTATTGGTTTTAACATTTCGTAACCAAACTTATAACATTATCAATGCAACGATCATGATTGGCATATCTTAATTCCCCTCCCTACCTCCCCTCCTCCAAGACCACTGTTAGTTCATCAGTCCTCGTGGTGCCAGCTTTCAGACCTGGGCTATTCGCTTCGTCTGAGTTAGCCCCAAAAGCATTGGGGTGGAGCAGTGGCACTGTCAGCGCTATCCATCGGTGAAGGTCTTCACTGGTGTCCAGTCTCTGTTCTTGTATTGCGGTTTCCCATGCTCCAGTTTCGGCTGTTATCCACCACGTAAGGTCCCCCCACCATTGTGCTTCGCTTGGGTTTTTAGGGCTCTTCCATCCCATGGCTATACGCCTTTTCGCCGTTATATATATTAGGTCTGTAAGCCTGTTCAGCGGTTTGTTTTTACTACTGCGTTTGTATCTACCCAAGATGCAGGCCACCGGTGTTTGCACTTCCACTTCAATGCCCGCACCTGCCACTCTTGCCGCAGCTTGTGCCCAAAAGCCTTGTATCACTGGGCAACCCCAGAACATGTGGGTCATTCCTGCTCTGGGTTCATTACATTTGGGACATACCTTTGTTCCTGCGCCCCTAAACTTTGATATGACTTCTGGTGTGAGGTATGCTCTATTTGTGATGTAGAGCTGAATGAGTTGTAAGCGGGACTTTTCTGGAGATCTTTTTGTGATAGTGGGTTATTTTCCCCCATTCTTTATCTTCAAATGCTAGGCCCAGTTCATTCTCCCACTTCGCCCTGCACTTGAGCTCATTTCTGGTCATACCCTCCATTAATGCTTCGTAAAGTTGTGAGGTTTCGTAGCCCCCTTCATCTGTATCTAACATGGTTTCGATGATCTCGTGCTCCGTGACCAGTTTGGTGGTCGCGGGCAATCTATCGCTGATAGTCTGCATCACCGCTCTATGGAGCAAGAACTGTCCCGACGGTAGCCCTGTAGCCTCGTTGAGTTTGGTGAAGGTTAGGATCTCTTGTTCTTGTATCAGGGTTACCAGTGTAGCCACACCGTAGGGTTCTCATCGGGTACGCGTTTCCCTTTGTCCCCAGGGCCTGTTTGTCATGATTGCTGCAATGGGGATTTGTGGGGAGTATGGGTCCTCTGCCCCCGCTGTCCTGCAGGCACGTTTCCAGAGTTGGGTCCCCAATCTGACTAGGTATTTTGTAGTGTACCCGCCTGAACCCAAAGTAAGTCCCTGAGTAGCAGCCGAGGCAGGGCCGGTTGTAAGAGTAGGGTGTCTGTTGTGGACTTGTCAGCCATCCATCTCACTGCATGCTTCAGTTGACTCGCCAAGTAGTATAGTTGAAAGTTGGGTACTTTCATACCTCCCTTTTTTGTAGGGTCTCTGTAATATCTCCAATGGCACCCTTTGTCTGCCTCCCTGCCAGAGGAACCTTCTGCAGAGTTTGTTTATTTCTCTAAAGAATGAAGGGGGGATGTTAAATGGAACGTTGGTGAAATTGTGTAGGAGATGAGGAAGTGCCACCATCTTGAGGAGACCCGCTCTTCCAGCCACAGAGAGCGGTAGCCTGCCCCAAAACTCCATTGATTTCTCGAGAGCGTTTTTGGCCCTGACCGTGTTAAGAATGTGTTAGGTTTTTGGGTTTCGGTGTATGGTGATTCCCAAGTATCTGAAGGAAGTTGTCTGCCATCGTAAGGCCAAGGAGGGGAGGGATCCGAATGTGTTACTATGTAGAGCAGCTAGAGGGTAGAGGCAAGACTTGTCCCTGTTAATCTGGATCCCTGTATATATGTGGAATCCGTCTAGAGTCTCAAGGATGTAAGGCAGGAGGTGTTCGGGATTGTGTAAGTATAACAGTGTGTCGTCAGCATACATGGAGATAAGGTGAGTCATGCCATCTATCTCAATGCCCCCGTCATCGTATTCCTGCCTGTGGTAAGCCGCCACGGGTTTGGTGGCGATGATGTATAACATGGGGGACAATGGGCACCCTTGACGGGTGCCTCTATAGAGGGGCCATTTGTCGGAGTATGTTTTATTCGTGCGTAGCCTGGCCGTTGGATTAGTGTATACTAATTGGGTCAATTTCAAAAAAGCGGGTCCTATCCCCATTTTCACCATGGTGGCTTATAGCCACTTCCACCGTACCGAATCGAAGGCCTTTGTAGCGTCTAGGGATGCCACAGCGTATTTCTGAGCCCTGTTTTCGGTGCTATATATAACATGGTGCAACCTGCGCAGGTTCTCTGTGATGGAGCGCCCTGGTACATAGCCCGTTTGGTCCTGGTGGATCAGTAGGGGAACCACTCTATGCAGTCTATTCGCTAGCAGAGCTGTTAGGATCTTGTTGTCTACGTTTAACATAGAGAGGGGCCTATATGAGTCACACACTCTGTCATCTTTCCCAGGTTTTAGGAGGGGGATGATAATGGCTTCCCTCATGGTGTCGAGAGGGTGCCTCTTTTGTAAGCCTCGTTGAATACTTGGGCCAGTAGTGGGGCCAGGGTCTCCTCGTATGACTTATAGAACTCTCCCGGGAGGCCATCCGTGCCCGGGGATTTTCCGGACGGTAGGGACCTAATGGTTACCATTACTTTGTCGGGAGTGAAAGGTTCGTCCAGAGCCTCTGCCATCTGTGTGTCTAGTTTGGGGAGCTTAATGATGTCTAGGACATCATCTATTTTGGTGTCGGTCGGGGACGTGGTGCTGGAGTAGAGGTTTTGGTAAAACTCGGAAAAGACTGAATTAATTTCGTTTTGGGTGTGTGCAGTGGTGCCGTCTGGTTTGCATATATGACAGATAGGTGTCTGGGGGGTTTCCCTCTTAAAAAGCCAGGCTAAGTGTTTCTCTGGTTTATCCCCTAGGGCATGGGTTCTCTCGATGTATTTAGCATGACTTAATTTCCCCAGGGTCTCCCAATGTGTTAGGCAGCTTTGTCTAAACTCAGTCTCCTGTTGCAAATGCTCTGGAGTTGTGTCTGCTCTCCCCTCCAATTCTCCAAGCTCGCTTTCGGCACGTTCTAAAGTGGTTGTAATGGATCTCTGGGCGCCTTCTACAGCTGCGATCATTTCTCCCCTCATGACCACCTTGTATGCCTCCCACGCTGTACTTATGTGCCTCACACTATTCAGGTTCGTCTGCCAGTATTCATCTGTGCTATCTCTTATGTGCTCCCGGAAGGCTGTATCGAGCAGGGCCTCTGCCCTGAGCCTCCAAGTGGGCATCGGGGGCCTTGGTGGGAACACCTCCCAGGTAATTGCCAGCGAATGTTCAGACAGCACCCTGGGCAGATAATGTGCATCTCCAAACATGGCTTGTTGTTCTTTACTCACGAATATGTAATCTAGCCTAGTGTGGACAGCATGCAGCGGGGAGTAGAAGGAGTAATCCCGTTGTTCTGGGTGTTGTTCCCTCCGCACGTCTTGGAGTAGGAGCTGTTGTGTTAGTGTGGCTAGTATTTTGGTAGGGGGGGATGGGCGCGTGTGTTTGTTGTCTGATCTGTCCTTTAGGGGGTCTAGGGTGCAATTGTGGTCCCATATTATGGTGCTATCTCTGTAAGGGGTAAGTCGTGAGTATAGCGAGCGGAAGAAGACTGTTGCATCGTGGTTGGGTGCATAGGTGCTGATTAGACATACCTCTTTTCCCTCTATGGTGCCTTGTGCTAGCGCCATCCTGCCCTCGTCGTCAGTTTTGGTGCTTAGTATCTTGAGGGGAATGGACGGGTCGATCCAAATCAGGACCCCCCTAGCATAGGAGGAGTAAGGGAATCCTATTAGGGTTCCACGCCAGGTCTTGGCTATTGCGTCAAGTTTCTGCGCATTTAGATGAGTCTCCTGAAGCAAGGCTATCCCAACCTTGCACCATTTTAGATATGCGTGGATGCGGCGTTGCTTGGCAAAGTTGTTCATGCCCCTGACATTCCATGTCATAATTTTTATTCTTTCAGCCATGGGTATTGGGGTGTGAGGCTGTGCTTTTTAGTATGCTGTATATGATGTTCACTTGTGGTCTTGGTGTTTTCCCGTTTCGGCACATAACTTTGGTGCCAACTCCCATTTTCCCTCCCCCTGATAACTGTAAACACCCCAAACTTAAAACAGGTCCAGCGAGATCTCCCCCGTTGTGACTATCCCGTTCCCGCTCCGTTTGATCGTTCATAGGTCTCCTGGTGCCCTAAGAACTTCTTGGGGTAGAAAGGTGTTTGTCACTGGTGTCTCAATGTAAGGAAAAATTCCAGCTGCGTTTGTACATGGCCATTCTGTCGGAGAGCCAATATGGGTCAATGGACCTGCGTGCTGCTTTGTGAAGTGGGGCTCAGCGCGGCTTTCGCCTCTTTTCATCAATGTTTGGGATCTGCTCGCTGTCCATCCAGTCCCAGGCTTCAGCCGGACTATCGAACAGGTGGACCTTGTTGTTATACATTACCTTTAATCTAGAAGGGTAAAGGAGCATGTACCACAGTCCGGCAGTTTTCAATCTGGCTTTAGTGTGTATAAATTGTGCCCTTTTCATTTGGACTTGGAATGTGTAGTCTGGGTAGATAGCTACTTTAGCAGAGTCTCTCCGGATCTGGCCACCTGACTGCGAGTAGGCCAGAATGGCCTCTCGGTCCCTGTAGTTAAGTACCTTTGCTATCATTGGTCTGGACGGGGTGCCAGGGGGAGATTTTCTGGTGAGGAACCGATTGGCCCTTTCGATCTCAGACATCCTTCCTACACTGCACTTTACTAGCTATTTTATCAATCTGTTTTGCTTTTAACCTGTATATTGCATTTTGTGTTGTTTGCTTGTAAGACAATTGTCATATATAAGGCTATGTTGATGATGAATCACAAAAGACAATTTTCATTGTAAAGTCAGATATAGTCCATGCCCCTTGTGTTCGACTGTCACCTAACCTACCTACACTCCATACATTCTATGTAAGTGCTATGACGAAACAGGAGGACGACTCAGGCAACAATATGTCATGCTATATATGTGTTTATTTAAAATAAAATAAACATGCCGTACTGCCCCTATCACTCTTACAGAGATTCCCTTCCTTCTATTACAAAAACTAAGGGTGCTTATCATAGTCCAAAATAAAGACTCCTTAGTCCAAATTCCTAAGTTCCTAACTTTAGAAAAACCTATCTAAAAAGGAAAAAAGAGGCTTGCAGAATAACCTCTGCATGTGCTTCTGACTGCCCCTATCTTGGAGTACTTCACTCAGTCCCAAAGTTCAATCCGGATACCCCTAGAAGATATCCAGTCCTTGATATAGTTTGTCAGTTAAAAATGGGAGTATTTTATACATTTCTTGCGTTCCCCCTCTCTGGGCAACAAAAGACAGTGGGCCTCATTACGACCCTGCCGGTCCGGAAAGAACGGCGACAGTAAAAACGCTGCCGCCATTCTTTCCGGGCCGGCTGATTCAGAGTCCTGCAGGCGGGAGATGTCACTCCCGCCAGGTCTGACCTGGCGGGAGTAACGCCAACCGCCTGCAGGCACAAATGGAAACACCGGCTCCGTCATAGACGGAACCAGTGTTTCCATCGTCTCCATCCATGCGAATGGGGATTTACAGAATACCGCCTCCGGAATTCCCGGGTCACCAGGGTCGTAATTCCCCAGTGATTCCAGGAATCACGGAGGCGGAATGGTAATACGGGTCCGGCGGTAGCCTGCTGATTTTTCCGACACGGTTACCGCCGGACTCGTAACGAGGCCCAATGGGCCTCATTACAAGTCAGCCGGTCTGGAAAAAACGGTGGTGGTAAATCCGCTGCCACCGTTGTTTCTGGACCGGCTGATTCTGAGTCCTGCAGGCGGGAGGTGTCACTCCCGCCAGGTCTGACCTGGCGGAAATAACACCACCCGCCTGCAGGCGGACATGGAAACACTGGCTCCGTCATAGACAGAACCGGTGTTTCCATGGTCCCCATCCCCATGGAGTCCTATGGCACTCCATGGGAATGGGGATTTACAGAATTCCGCCTTCAGAATTACCGTGTCACCGGGGTTATAATTCCCTGGTGATTCCGGCAATCATGGAGGCGGAATGGTATTACCGGTCCGACGGCAGCCTGCCGGTATTTCCAGCACGGCTACCACTTGACTTGTAATGAGGCCCAATTTCTCTTTATTTACCTAATTCGCAGTTTACCACTGGCTACATTGCTTTTTGATGGTAATCCTGACTTTTATTTGGCATCCCTCGGATAACAGTCAGCATTACCTGAAGCCAATAGGGTGGAAGGAGGTTTGCTGGTACTTGTAGTACAAAGAAGAGAACACTCAGTTATTTCCAGTCCCATGTATGCGGATAGTGGCGGATAAACCCTGTGGAGGCCCCTACGCAGTTGAGTTTTCGGGGCCACCTTGCAAATGATCTCATAGTATGTTTTCAAGAAAATGAAAGAATTTTAAAGTCTCAGCCAAAAATGAGTAAAAGTGCCTTAACAACATAGATTAATTCTGTTACGGTAGAAATTAGATAGTGAAGTTAATGAAACTTTGTTATAAATCAGAAAAGCTAATTTAATAACGCAGACATTGGGTACCTACTATACTCATCAGTGTTCTCGAAATTTGCGAATATTCTTCTAGGGTCTAGAGTCAGTGGGAATTATCAACACGCTAACTCAAAGAAAGTTTAGTTCCTGGAGGTTTCTTGTGCGCGACTGCATGCACGGGCTCTAGTGGGATAACATTAAACTAAGTAGTGTGCATGTCGGCCGCTAGATGGAGATGACATCACTACTGTACATTAGACGTACATAGTTTGCACCATATGTTTTTACAAACTGAGAGCTGCCAGAAGATGAGCCTCTAAGAGACAAACTGTTATGTAAATCTGATGTCTCTGGTTTACATGCTTTAAGTTGTTAATGGGTACATTGTTCTACATACCGATTTTATTGATTCATGTTTACTGTTAGTGCTTCTACTGTTCTATGTTTGATGTGTTTTTGTTGTTAACTGTAAAGCGCCTTGGATTAAGGCGCTATATAAAACAATAATAAATACAAATACAAAATACTGTATTTTCTCTATAATGTATAAAGTCTTTAATGTAAAGATTGTGTTAGTTTCTTTGAGTTGATTCATTTTTTCTATCTTTTGGAAACAATTTAAGAAAGCTTGATTGTAAATTTCTTTCAAGATCAAATCAATATTATTTTGATCCTTTGTTGTGGGACCCCTAAAAGGAGTGGGGCCCATAGGTCGGTGACTACTTTCCCTATTAGGTAATCCGGCACTGTATGCAGACAATCTAGTTCTTTCAGGGAGGATCACTTTGCACTGGGAGTCCTGGTTCCCCTAGAGGAGAGTCACTCCTAGTGAGGTCCCTCTTGACCAGACCCCAGGGAGGGTCTTGTGGAGCGGGCTCACCTCCCTAGCCTTACAGGGGGTGGCTCCCCTCTTGGGAGAAGAGACAAATTGTCCAGATTTGTCACAGTACTAATCAACTCAGCGCTACATTAATGCAAATATAGATGTCTAGGGCGCATATAGTGCCATTTCCTTTCAAAACCATAACTGGCACTTAAAATTAACTACTCCACAATTGAGATAAGTATGTTAACCTGAGCATGGGCCACTGCACACTTCCGTTTGTATGTTTTGGGGAGATGTTTCTATTAATGGACCAGAAAATGCATAATAGGCATGCCAAGCACAGGTGAATTGCTGGTATGTATCCCTTGCCTTCCACTTGCCACAGATCTAGAGGAATTTTCCTTCTAAGTGAAGCACATATCAGGAAAACAACATGCCCAAACGTATTGCTTGTCCATACCAAAAGATAAAGAGAATTACTGCATTACCTTCCATAAAATCAAAAGCTTTGTAGCATTCATACGAGAATTTAATACGGCAATGCTCAGCTTCCTAAACAAGACCATATGCCTCACTACATGTTTATCGGTATCCCGCTGGTATTAATGTAATACTGTTTCCGCCACGTGGTCTGCCGGAATTACCGGCAGATTCTAAGTAACGGCACAGGACTCCATGCAGGGATTTGCCTTTATTACCGGCACCATTATTACTGGGCCGGTAATACTGGCAGTTTTTGGCTGGTAGAGTGTCAGATATACCTCCAACTCAGAGCTGTACTAAATCCACCACCCTACTGACAAACTTGGAGTGTGCCGGTGCTGCAACGTGCCAGTATCCAGTAATACCAGCACGTTATTCCGCACCGGCACACTCATAATGAGGCCCCACGTGAATTTAGAATATAAAGGAAGATGACCTGTTATGCAAAATAAGGTAATTGGTCACAAAGGGCTGGCCATCAGATAGGAACCTATTGGCAATCCAACTCAAGCGCAGGGAGGCAGAGGCCATATTGTTCAAGACTACAAAGTCGTTATATTGAACAAGTGATGCTACCCAGCGCTACCAAACTAGAAATTATCACAGCTTCACAAAAGCAATATTTTGGCACCATGAATAATAGGAAAAAAATAGGAGACATAGGGGGTCATTACGAGGTGGGTGGTAAGGGATTACCGGCACCGGTAAGGAGACTGGTGCCGGTAATCCCCTACCACACAATTCCGAGGTCCCTTACCGGGAACCGTAAGGGACGTGTGGTCCTTTACGGGTCCCGCTAAGGGACCAGGGTGCTAATAACGGGCTTGCTGTTCGCGAGCCTGTTATTAGCGCCCTCCACATTCCCATTGAGCCATATGGGGGCTGAAATGGGAATAGGGAATGGTTTGTTCAATGGGGACTTACCGGTCCCTCCAGGGTCGGAATGGACCGGTAAGTCCCCATTGAACAACACCGGTGCCGGACCCGGTATTGGAGGCAGCCATGGCGCAAATAGCGTCATGGCTACCTCCAATGTCGTCATGAGGCCCACATACTGTTGGCTGTGCATGTAAGATAATGTCTAAAATGTTGTCCCCAGATGTTTTGAATGCACAAACAGATTCATACCAGACAAGCACATTTCAGTGTCCCCTGCTGCCTGGGTGGAATGCCCCAGGAAAGCAAATTTAAAGTCGTCCTTGTGGACTGTTTATGAAAATGTATTGCAAGTTATTTCCAATATAACCACAATAGACACACACATAGAAATATTTAGGAGAATGGATAAGCCTACCCAATTGGTTACCGATAAAGGAGTAGAAACCACCTCTTTCATAAACAAATTAAATATTAAGCACACCAGCACTGTTCCACCCGCATGCCAAGGTCTAAGTGGAGAGATTTAATGACCTTATTCAAGGTAAACCTCAGTTGGTGGCAGCTGTTATGCAAGATGATCATGAAGGTACATTATCATTAGAGAATGTGCATGAACTCACACCTAATAAATGTAAGCCCTTTCCAACTTATGAGGAATCACAGAGGCCATTCTGCTCTCACTCATTCTTTGCTTCCAAATGTAATGTGTTGATGAAAAAGGACACTGATTAAATCACAGACATTTTATACAGAGTCAGAATTGCACAACATGAGTGAAAAGCCGAGAGTGTAGCTCTGGGGTACCATGCTGAACTGAAGAACAGGACGCCGCTAGCAACACAGGTTTGATCCCTGGTCGAGGCTTGGAATCTGCAGCAAAGGAACTGAATAGTGAAAGCACAGACCTTTGAAGTTGGGACATGGTGAAAATCGAAATACCATTTAAAGGTCTAAAAATCCCTCATTCCAAAAATGGGAGCCCTAATATAGTCACCCGGCGGAGAACTTTTTAACTACAGAAGATGGGCATGCCTGGCATTTAGAAAGGATAGTTATGTTCAGAAGTCAAGACCAAGAAGAAACAATGTACAAATTTAACAGTCAACTGGAGTGTAAATACACCGAGAAGCGTGTCAGCATGAGTTCTCTTTAGTAAATGATACATCTATGTTTGAATATCCCCACCAAGTTCACACTAAAAAGTGTTTGCCACAAAGTGAATTTATCATCAATACACCTCAAGAAACAGTTGAAGATCGAGAGAAAACAGTAAACTCACTAGCTGCTGTTGAAAGCCAGAATCAGGAGATGGACAAGGAGGCATGATTAATATACATTTCTTTCTCCCTTCAAAGTAAAAATACCTAATCTTTCCCTAAACGTGTGATACTAAGCCCTACTCTATACAGAAGGGAAGTTAAAAAGGATGCTCATAAGGATACCGTACGAACAAGGAAAAAGTCCTCCGTCCAGAATCGTATTCTAACCTTCATTCTGTGCCATCCACTAACAAAGATGCAATAAGGGCGCTTGCCCAACAAATCAATGGTGGGTGTTCTCTGACCCCTGCCCTGGTGATAATGATCAAAAGAATGGTCTCCTCACCCAGATATACAGTTCAAGTAAGTAGCATGAATGCCTCTTGCCTTCTTTCCCACTTTGCAATCCCTGGTTCGTATGCTTGTTCTAGGTTTTATTCTGCTGTTCTCCACCAAGGAAAGTCCTGACGCTCTTGCCAGTTTGGAACCTTTTGGTCTGTACCCCGTCTTCGGTTTAGTTGCTCTTAACCCCTCTTGGTAACTCGACTCGCTGCTACCTCTTGGGTTCACATTCTTTTGCACTGCCTTGGGGTCGCCCATACCTCACCCTGCCTTGGGTTCTTGATTTCCTCACCCCGTCTTGGGATTTTATCTCGTTCAACCCAAACTGCGGTTTTGCTTCTCCCACTCCAATTTAGGATCTTACTTCTCTGACCCAGCCTTGGGGTCACACTTCTTTCACCTTGCCTTAGGGTCTTCGTTCTCTGATCCTGCATTGGAGTCGTATTTCTTTTACCCTGTCTTGGGATTTTAGTTCTCTTACTTCACTTTGGGGTATTCTCTCTGCCACTCTGCCCTGGGGAATTCAGGGTTCTCACCACCCACCTCCCGGTTCCCTCGAGCGACCACGTAGCTTTGATCTCCTCAGCCCTCTCTTCCGGCGGGCCTCTGGCAGGACTTCGGCTTGTCACTTCACAGTGTGCTGATTGTATCGTGCTCAGCATCTACTCCCAGGACCTCTTCTCAGCCAAGCACTTTGGCTTCTGGCCTGGCAGGATCATGAGGATTCCATAGGATCCACTGCCTCTTGGTTCGCCATGCTTGATGTACACTTTCTCTGCCTGACCACACCTCCCAGAAGGAGGAGGTTTTCCTCTGCTCCTCGAGCTCCAATCTGTCTCTTTGTCCCATTCTGATTGGCTCTTTATCCCCTATTCTGCTAGGGGGAGGGACCATCCACTGTTCTTCCATCCTGGGCAAGGACATTGGGTCTCATTACAAGGTCGGCGGTAGAACCCGCCGGTAGGCAGAGGGCTACCGCTGACCCCGTAACACAGTTTCCGCAGCCTTCCATCCCGGTGCCACTGGGATATTACATGCGGCGGCGGAACGGTAAATCCCCATTCCTGTGGGACACTGAAGCACTGGCACCATTGCTAACGGTGCCGGTGCTTCAGTGAAATCACTGCCGGTAGGGGGCCTGAACTCCCGACAGGTCAGGTCTGCCGGGAGTACCGTGCCCCTGCCGGCAGACTCGTGGTTTGGCAGTCCGGAAATGGTGCCGGTACATTGCCACTGACACCCTTATTTCCAGACCAACAAACTTATAATTTATATTTATGAACGAAACCATACTAGCCATTTGTACTGGAAGTTTTAAAGTGTCATACAGTCCCACTGCCATATAGCCAACACAGACATTGTGATAACTTGTTCTCTAAGTGGGGGTCACCACAGTGAGATCCCGCTTGCCCTGTCCCCTAAGGGGTTTTAAGCTTAACAGGCTCACCTCACTTGTCCCAAAAGGGGTGGCTCCCTCTTGCAGAGAGGACACTAATTCCCTTGATTTGTCACATACCTCCACCGTTGGCTTTAAGCCCACTTCTAGCTGGCCTATGGGATATCAGTTGAGAGTCTGCATTCTCTTGCTCTTTGCCCTTTCTATGTTCTATCGTGAAACAGATTGGCTATAGATCTAAAAACCATCTCATTAACCTGGGGTTGGTGTCTTTTTGCAAATACATCCATGCTAAGGGCGAATGGTCGATAATTAATCTGAATTTCCTTCCAGTCAAATAGTACCTCAAACTGGTAATAGCCCACTTGATAGCAAGAGCCTCCAGTTCCACAGTTGCATAATTTTGCTCCAAACCGAACCATTTCCTACTGGTATACAAGACTGAGTGTTCTTAGTCTTCATGAAAGTGGGACAGGACGGCTCCTAAGCTCAATTCAGATGCATTTGTTTGGAGGATGAACTCCCTGCTTAAGTCAAGCATCTTAAGGACAGGTTCATCACAACATATCTCCTTCAGGGCATCAAAGCTGTTTTGATCCTCCCGACTCCAGACACATTTGTTGGGCTGGGCATTCTTAAGCTTGTCTATTTAGTTTGCTGCAATGGTGGAAACATTCAGAATACATTGGCAGTAATGTTTGGACAGCCCTAGGAAGGCTGTAAGCTTCTGCTTGGTTTGTGGCAGGATACTTAAGGGCACTGCCTTCACTTCAGTCTGTGGTTTCATTAGAGCATTGTCAACCAAATACCCTAGGTATTTCACAGCATTTTGGGCTAGTTGATATTTCTTTTGGGTTAGCTCATAGTCCTGCTCACCTTATGGCCCTTGTGACTTCATAGAGGTGGTAAAGATGTTCTTCCCAACTGGCACTATGGATCACCATATACATATAAGTATGCCCCCAAGAATGATGAATAGGGTCATACGACCTTCTCCATAGGTCTCTGGAAGGTGGCAGGTGCCCCATGTAGTGTGAAGGGAAGGACTGTAAACTGAAATATACCCTGAGGTGTGCTGAAGGTGATTTTATCTTTATCAGCTAGATTAAATGGGACTTGCCAATAGCCTTTTGCCAAGTCCTGTCTTGTGACTTCATAGAGGTGGTAAAGATGTTCTTCCCAACTGGCACTATGGATCACCATATACATATAAGTATGCCCCCAAGAATGATGAATAGGGTCATACGACCTTCTCCATAGGTCTCTGGAAGGTGGCAGGTGCCCCATGTAGTGTGAAGGGAAGGACTGTAAACTGAAATATACCCTGAGGTGTGCTGAAGGTGATTTTATCTTTATCAGCTAGATTAAATGGGACTTGCCAATAGCCTTTTGCCAAGTCCAGGGTGCTAATGAACTTGGCATTTCTAAGATGCAGGATTAACTCATCGATTCTGGACATCACGTAGTTATCGAAGACTGACATGGATTTCAGCCTTCATAAGTCGATGCAGAATCTCCATGAACCATCAGGCTTTGTGACTAATAATTCTCATATATAGACTAGGACTATAGGGGAGGACATGGGGCTCACAGATAGTTCTATCACCCATAGTTTTAACATTTTCCCATTTTCTTCTGTTATAATGTTCTGTTACACTTCCGGGATTCGGTAGTGCTTTACGTTAAATGTTTGACAAGGTAGTGTTCCTATTGAGTGGAATAAACGTTAAACGATACCTGGTTCCTCTGGCAAAACTTCAGGGAATTGTGTCAGCAAATCCTGGAGATCCATCATTTATTTTTGGGTAATGCTATCAGGGATTAGGCTGGACTTGTCACCATTCCCTACCAGGAGCATTGCCATGGTTATTGTGCTTTGTTCTATGGGATCTATTCTCCAACGTTTTAGCAAGTTGACATGGTAGTTTTCGGTCTTTTGCCGTCTATCGGGTTGGGAGACCATATAGTTATGGGGACCTTTGCATTCAAGAATTTTATAAGGTCCATACCATCTCGGGATCATTTCATTCTCAGAGGTGGGTAATAAAACATCCACCGAAAAGGATCTAGCCACTGTCTGTTGGACATAGTTTTCTTTCATGTGTTCTTGAGCTCTGAAGATGTAGCTGTTAACAATCTCATTTCCAGCTTTCATATGGGACTTTGACTTAACCACAGCTTCAGATATAGGTAGTGGAGCCAACTCTCTCTCTCTTCCCAAGTCTCTTTCAACATATCAAGCATATCCCTTGTTTCCTTGACATGTAATAACTCGGAGGGGGAATAACTCAAGGAAGAATGGGACTATTTCTGTGCTGTGAAAAAAGACCATCAGGCCCCAATCTTTCCTGTCTGAGTCCACTAGTTTCTTAGAATAAGCTTAAGAGTTTGGTTAACGCACTGTAGTTGGCCATCCATCTGTGGGTGGTATAGGGATGTCCATAGGGTTTTTATATTTAAAATCTAATCCCTTTCCTGCATAAGGCGACACATAAAGATTGTACCCTGATTCGTTAATATTTCTTTCAGGCACCCCACTCAGGACAGGAAGGAGATTACATGTTTTAAGATGTGTTGTTTCCTTTTTTAAGGGAAATGTTTCGTGATACCGGTAAGTGTAATCTAAGATTAAGAGAATGTATTTGTTACCCAGTTTGGAGGGTTCAACCCGTCCCACTATCTTTTATTGGAAAAAGGCACTTGAATGAGGGGGAGAGGTTGTAAGGCTTGGGTTACTGGGGTAGCAGGGGTTTTCTGACAAATTTAACAGGTGGTGACATAGGCTTGGACATCGTCCGGGGCTAATAAAATTTACTAAGGACTTGGTCCTGGGTTTTCCCTATTCCCTGATGGCCAGCTGTGGGTATGGGCCAAGTCCATGGCTATCTACCAGTGACTTCGAGGGATGATCAATTGGCTCTTCCGGGTTTCTTCTCTTTCCAAATAACCAAATAAGTAAAGTAAGCCCTTTTTTGCGAAAAAGAAGAGTCTGCTTTGTTTAAGGCCCTTCTCTTCAGAAACAGCCTGCCAGATTTTGGTTGTTCCTTTGGACAAAGGCCAGATCCAATAGTATGTTGGTATCGTCAGATTCAATATGGGGAAGCACGGTGTCACCAGGCGGCACCTGTGGAGTCTTTGGAGGTAATGAAAGTTCCTCCATTGACGTGCCGTGGCATCTTTTGCAACGCGCCCGCGTGTTCTAGTTTTTCTGGTCTCCCTTTCTCAAACGCATAAGTGGTTGCTCCACCTCCTCCTACCAGCTTTGCAACTGCTGTGTGTTTTTGTTTTTTTGTTCTGCTCCCTGGTTCGCATGCTAGTATTACTCCTTTCCCCCGCACCCTTTGCTACACTCTTGGCAGGCTGCTCCTCATCCCTGCTACTCTCTGCTGCTGATCCTCCTTTCCTCTGCGGCGACTAGTTCTGTTCCTTTGCCGCCCTGGCTGCTGTAAGCTGCCTTGCCTTTTTCTCCATTGCTGCCTTGGTCTCTCCTCCCACCATTGCCTCCTTTCTTCCCTGCTTCCGTGACTTCCTGGGGGTTGTGTACTGGAGACACAGCTGCACCATTTGTCGGATACCTACCTGGAAATCCTTGGATCCATACAACCTGCATTTCTGGAAGGAAGGGTTTTTTGTAGTCGCAGGCTTTTTCCCTTCTTCACCGGTGACTTCCGGAAGGACAGCCTCTTGCCTAGACTGTTTATCCAGTGGGCATTGTGGCTACCTCCGGGGTCGACCTTTCCTCTGCAAAGAACAGAAGACCTCTAAGAAGAAGGGCGCAACTACACTATCTGACGAGGAGGTGGTGTTCTCATCAGAAGAAGACTCAGGTGAGGACGTGGGGTCACTTCAGGACACAGGGCTACGTTCTTATCAGCCTGCCCACATCCTAGGTTACCCATTTCTGTGGTGGGAAGGTCTTCCACTTCGTGTAAATGTGGAGATAGGGCTTGCTTGAGGATTCCCTGGGCTATGGTGTCTCCCCTTTTTATGCTAAAGTTTTGTGGTTCAGCAGTGTGTAACAACACTTTGATCTTTCCCCGATAGTAGGGGTATATGACTCTGGCTGCTACATCTAAGGAGTGTTTCCATGCTAGTCCTGACTTAGCGGCTAAACAAATGTAGCTGCCCCGGGTGGACAGGTAGTTAGGCCCTTCGAATTTTATGGTTGGTAATGTTGACTTCCTTTAGTCCACATAGGTTAAACCCAATAGACTGGGGTGTAACCCATTCTGGGAGCATCGCATTTGGGGTAAGGTGTTTCATTAACATGGGTCCCAACTTTGTATCCGGTTGTTCGAATCCCATTTCTGACACCACGTTTGCTAAGTCAGAATCAGGAGACAGACAAGGAGGCATGATTAGTATCAATTTTATTCTCTCTTCAAAGTAAAAAGACCTAATTGTTCCCTAAACCTGTGAAACAAAGCCCTACTCAAACAGAAACGAAGTTTAAAAGTGTGCTTGTCAGGATGTTGTACAAAGAAGGATAGAGTCCTCTGTCCAGAATCCTATGCTATCCTCGTTTCTTTCTCTAAAACTAACGGAAAAAAGCAAAATTCTGTTTAACAAAGATTCAATTAGGGCGCTCACCCAACAAAAGAATGGTGGCTGGTTTCTGACCCCCACCCTGTTGTCTCTTGGTCAAAAGAATAGTCTCTTGTCTTCTTTGCCACTTTGCAATCCCTGATTCATATGCTTGTTTTTCAAGGTTTTATTTTGGTGTTCCCCACCAAGGAAAGTCTGGGCACTCTCTCCAGTTTACCACCTCTTAGTCTGTACCCTGTTTTGGGGTTTCATTCCTTGTAGCCCCTCTTGGGGTCTGAGCTCTCTCTCTCTCCCTTGGGGTCTCTCTTCTCTCATCACCACTCCTCCCCCCTTGGGGTTGTACTTCTCCCAGTCCACGTTGGGATCTTGGTTTCCTCATTCCACCCTGGGATTTTGTCTTGTTCACCCTGCCCTGTGGTTTTACTTCTCTCACCCTGCCTTGGGGTCTTGGCTCTCTCATCCCCTCCTTGGGATATTCTCTCTCTCCCCTGCCTTGTTATGATATGATATGATAAGTCATTTATAATGCTCCTGTACACAGGTGTTTCTAGGCGTGACAAGACAAAGAAGGGAGGACAGAAGGAGGACGAAACAAGGATCTTACTAGGCCTTGTGTCATTCAGATTGCGCCAGTGCGGGGGGCATGGAGGGGGAGAAGTGCCAGGGGGAACAGGGGGAGGGGATGTGCAAAGTAACTCATAAGTGCTGCTGGTAGGTGGCTAATAAGTGTAGGGAGTCAGGGGACTGTAAGGTTGCAGATACAGTCCCTTAAGTGGTTGGGAGGCCCAGAGGCAATGCAAGGGCAACTGTTCGTGCAGGAGGCCGGTCCTGTATTTCAGTGGGTGGCTAGTGTGCGCAGCAGACAGGGTCCTCAGCAAGGAAGAGGGCGAGAGAAAGTGGAAGTGAAAAGGAAGGTCTTGAGTTGCTTCCGGAACCTTCGGTGGTCATGCTCAAGTTTGAGAGAGGCAGGGAGGCTGTTCCAGAGGGAGACCCCAGCCGAGGATAGAGATCTACCTCCCACTCTCTGCCCGGAGAAGCGCCTGACCCTCAGAGAGTTGGAGATGGATGAGCGGAGGGCTCAAGAAGGAAGATGCTTAGGAAGAAAAAGTTGGATGTAGTGTGGTCCTTGGCCCCAGGAAGCCTTGTGGACGATGCAGAGGATCGTGAACTTGATCGTTGCAGCCACAGGGAGCCATTGGTGAGATTTCAGGGCTGAAGAGATACGATCCCTGGGCTTGAAGCCAAGGACAAGTCTTGCATTCCTGTTCTGGATAAGTTGTAAAGGTTGAAGAGTAGACGCAGGCAGATTTAGAAAGAGGCTGTTGCAGTTGTCCTGCTTAGAAAGGACCAGGACTCTGGAGAAAGTGAGCTCCTGGCAGAAAGTGAGAAAATGAAGAATACCTCTGATGAGGTGCAGCTGATAGTATGACTTCTTAGAGAAAACAGAGATGTGAGGAGAGAAGGAGAGGGTGGAGTCAAAGATGACCCCAACATTCTTAGTCTCACATTAAGGAGCAGGTAGAGGGCCCAGCGTGGGCGGCCAGAGTGAGAGAGGGAAGGCTGGTCTCAGTCTTACTTGCATTAAGGCAGAGATCGTTGGAGGTACGCCATTCATGAATTGTGGACAAACAGTCTGGTATGAGAGAAGGAGCAGAAGAGGCTGAGGGGAGCCTGAAGGAGAGCTGGGTGTCATCCGCATAACACTGAAAGGTAGCGCTGACAGTAGAGATGCATTGGGCCAGAGGTACCAGGTAGTGGTTAAAGAGCCAGGTAGAGAGGTTAAACCCCTGGGGAACCCCACCAGTGGAGAGAGGAATAGAAGAGAGGAAGGGCCCAAGTTGGACCTGGGAAGGTTGATCAGTGAGAAAGGAGGTCAACCAGGCAAGGGACTGACCAGAGATACCCAGGTTTTCACCGAGACGATTGAGCGGGATGGTGTGGTTGACCGTGTCAAAAGCATAGGATTGATCAAGGAGAATGAGAACAGAAGGAAGGTGAGAGTCAAGATTGGAGAGCAAGTCTTCACGCGTGTTCAGGAGAGCAGTTTCCATGCTTCTGGCTGCTCTGAAGCCAGACTGGTGGTCATTGAGACAATCAACAGATTCAGTATGTAGATTAAGATGCGGGATGGCCAGCTTTTCCAGAGGTTTGCCTAGGAGAGGCGTGACGGAGATCGGCGATAACTTGCCGGAAAGGAAGGATCAGCAGAGGTCTTCTTGAGAAGGGTGCACAAGGGAGTTCTTAAAGGGGAGGGGAAGGTTCCAGTGGCAAAAGAGCGATTACAGAAATCAGCCAAGGCTGGAGCAAAGGTGTTAATGTGAACCTTAATGGTTCTGGAGGAGCAGGGGAGCACCCAGTTTGATGAGACTTTCATAGATTGGACTTGTCTATAAACATTGTCAGGAGTGAACAGGGGGAGGGAGGAGACAGGAAGAAGAGAAACATCTGCAAAGGGGCCTGCAATGGTAGAGGGAGAAGAAGAGGAGGTAGAGTAAGAGAGAGTGGACAGGATGTGCTGAGTTGTAGTGGTGAACAGGGCATGGGAGGGAACCGGCGAGGTCGAGGCTGCAGCAGGATTGGCCAGCTCCTTTCAGATTTTGAGAAGAAGTTTGGCCGAGTTGTCAGAGGCTGCTGAAATGCGGGCTGGATATAAGCTGTCTTCTTAGAGAGGACAGAGAGTCTGTATTACCTTTAGAGCAGGCGGCAGGCCCGTTTGTCAGAGGATGCGCTTGATACCCTCCACTTCCTCTCAGCCACCCTACACTTGCGCTTATGGGCGGCAAGGTCAGAATCGTACTAAGAGTTGCACTTGGATGCAGGCTTCAAACGGATCCTCATGACAGGGGCAAGGACATCATGAGTGTTAGAGAAAGAGAGAGGAAGGTTGGAGAGGGTTGTGTCAGAATGTGAGTCAGCCAAAGGTGGAGAAGGAGGAGAGAAAGTAGTGGCAAAAGCCTCCACTGACACACGCTTCATGGGCTGGATGACCGAGAAGGTGGACAACAGTGCTGGGGTCGGCTTAACCTGAGGGGCAGAGAGCGACAGGTGAGAGGAGAGAAGAAAGTGGTCAATCTAAGAGAGAGGAGTGGTGAGAGGGTTGGAGAGGGGGAGGTCTGACAAAATCAGAACATCCAGGGTGTGCCCAGCAGAGTGAGTCGGGCAGAGTGAGTCGAGAATATATAGAGAGCGAGAGTCGCAGAGGTTGCGAAAGAGCCCAGAGGAGGGGCTAGTAGGATTCAAGTCGATGTTAAGGTCTCTGAGGAGGAGAAGTTGAGAGGTAGAGGCAAGGAGGGAGGAAGAGAGGTCGGCCCATTCGGCGAGGAAGAGGGTGACCTGACCAGGTGGCCTGTAGATGGTGGCCACAGTGAGAGAGAGGCCAGGAGAGCTAGAGAGCCTGCAGACTATGCATTCAAAGGCAGAGTAGGCCTGCGTATGAAGGACAGAAGCAGGGATCCACTCAGGGAAGATCAGGGCTACTCCACCTCCAGGACGGTTAGTTCTGGGTTCAGAGAGGATCTTGTGGCCATCATGGAGCACAGTGTCAAAACTCGTGACAGAGCTTGCCGTGAACCAAGTCTCGATGAGGCTGAGTACATCCAAATCAATCTCTTCAAGGAGACGGCAGATGTCAGAGGAGTGTTTGACAGCAGAGCAAGAGTTAAGAGTAGCGACGTGGAACAGATTGCCACCTTTGCAAGACTTCCATGGAGGGGTACAGTCATGAGATACACCCTGCGGAAGAGTTAGAGGTGCGCAAGAATGGGCAGAGGAGGAAGGAGAAGAAGGCAGGGTAGTCGGAGAGGAAGAAGAAAGGGCTGCAGAAGTGGCGGAGGGAGGAGAAGGCAGAGTGGCCAGAGAAGCAGGGTAGGGTGCCGAAGAGGTGGAAGGGGGAGGAGAAGGCAGAACAGCCAGAGAAGCAGCGGATGGTGCCAGAGAGGTGGCGGAGGAAGGAGACAGCAGAGTGGCCAAAGAAGCAGCAGAGGGTGCCAGAAAAGTGACCGAGGATGGAGGCGGCTGAGGAGCCAGAGAGGGTAGATAGGAGTAGCAGTAGAAGAAACAAAGTTGTTAAAATGTGGGAAGTGTCTATCAAAAAGGAGGAGATTGGCCTGAGGGCCCTGGACCAAGATGGTACCATTTAAGCAGACATTAATGATGATCTTGGAGGAGTGGAAGGGGGCCAGGAGGGCCTCCCACTGGGTGCCACCATAAATGGGAGAGGAGGAATAAGGAGAGAGAACAGAGACAAGATGGGGATGTCCATAGGCCTGGAGAGGGAACAACAAAGAGGACGTCGGTGAGGGTCTGTCTGGAGGAAGCACTAGTGTAGGTATCAGCAATAGGGAGGCCTGGATTGGAGACAAGGATGTCCCTTTTGAGCTTCTTCCTACCAGACTTAGTGAGAGGGATAGGATAGTCAATAGAATAGCAGTTAGAGAAGATAGGAAAGACAGAGAGCACCATAGAGGGTGCGGGTGGAGAGTAATGGGGGACAGCACAAGCAGGAGGGGGGTCCCACACTAGGGGCAAAAGGGGAGGCACACGGGGGGTCACACAACAAAGGGGCAGCGGGTAAGTACACCACAGAACAAGAACACTGGAGGTCACACAAAAAAAGAAGGGCAGAAGGTAAGTACACCACAGAACAAGAACACTGGAGCCTTGCGGAGTCCTAGCGTGAGTGGAGAAAACAGTGCACGCAACAAAAGTAAACCACAATGGAACTCAAAGGCATGAGAATGCAAGTACTTTACAGAATACAAGCTGGAATTCAAAGGGCCTTAGAGAGGAATAAGAGAAATGCAAGCGATGCAGCACGTATACAATACAATAGTAACCCAACAAAACAAAATACACAAACAATGGTAGTCCAAAGAAACTTGGAAGTAAGAGGAAATGCAGGCAATGTAGTGGAATGACAATACAGTAGGGAATACAATATAGTGGAATGACAAAATAATGGGCAGAGCATAGGGATGTAGGATGCGAGACACAGGCATGGAACAATGCACTGGACACAGTTCAGCGGTGCCTGAAGAGGAAGGAGAGGAGGGATGCTGGGTATGGGTTGTGTGGGGAACAACGCAGAGAGGAATGTACTAGGCCAGGGGAGGGGGGACAGTTCCGTGGAGCAGCAATGTGAAGGATGCGCTACGCTGGTGGAGCGGGGCAGTGCTGTGAAGGAAGCGCTAGGTTAGGGAAGCTGGGATGTTGCATATGGGCAGTGCTGTGAAGGATGTGCTAGGGTGGGGAGAAAGTTTTGGGGGAGCAACTCAGAGAGGGATGCGCTAGGCGAGGAGAGTGGGGGCAGATGTGCCGTGGACAGTTGCGTGGGAGCAGCGATGTGAAGGATGCGCTAAGCCAGGGGAGCAGGGACTGGTTATGTGGGGACGCAGGCATGAAGATGGGGGGACTGGGCCTAAGTTGTGAGGGAACACACGTGGCATGCCAGGCATCTTGCTTGGGGTCTTGCTTCTCTTCCCTTACGTTGGGATCATACTTCTCTCAGCCTGCCTTGGTATTGTATTGTATTGTATTGTATTGTATTGTATTGTATTGTTTATTTGCATAGCGCCTATACACAAAGCAAGTGTTTCAAAGTGCTCAAAGAGGGGGGGAACAAGGGGAAAAACAACAGCCATTCAGAGCCCGTGAAATTCTGAAATGATACTAGTCTGTTCAGGCAGAGTATGTGCATATAATACATTAACAGTCGAGATAACAGCAATATGGTCTGATGACGATTCTGCAGTTTTTCCAAGTGCATAAGGCACCACCATGCAGGGAGGGAAAGACAAGGGGAAAACAAGACATACGATCTTCGTCATGGTACAGTTCAGATCGAGTAAGTTTACAGACGGTTACAGGGGAGTGGGAGGTGAAGGGGGGATGGCAAGTGCAGGGGGGTCCAAGTGCGCTCAGTCGGTGACAGCTGGGGTAAGTGCAGAGAGATGAACTCTCTTGGGTCATTTACCAAGTGCAGTGGTGATGATGCAAGTGCAAGGCCCGGAGGAAAGTGCGAGAGGACTGGCGAGGGTTCCAGGGACCTGTGAGACTCTGAGGTACACCAGGCAGCCAGTCAGCAAGCTGTACGGAAAAGGAGGGAGAGAGGGATAGTGCAGAGAGATAGGTTAGCAGGGTAGAGTGAGAGAGAAGGAAGAGGAGTAGAGGAATGTCTTAAGGAAAATGTCTCCAGAAAGCGCTGTGGACCATGCAGAGGGTCTTGCACCTGATCCTTGCAGCCACGGGGATCCAGTGGAGGGATTTCAGCACCGGACGGATGTGCTCCCTGGACTTGAGGCCAAGGATAAGTCTTGCGGTTCTGTTCTGGGTATGTGCAGAGGGCGCAGAGCAGAGGCAGGGAGGTTAAGAAAGAGGCTGTTGATTCCAAGATGGCCACCGACTGGTAAACATCTTGTCGCCCGAGCTCCCCGAACAGCATCGGCCCTGACCCAGAAGACCCCCAGCAGCGATCACCAGCCATCCCCGGCGGATCTCTCCTTGCTCCGTTGGAGAGCCAGGAATCGGGCTGCAGCCGGGGACCCTTCGGAGTTCAGCGGCTGAGCTCCATGGTCAGGCGGACTGGAGGTGGGCGTGTGTTGAGCGGGAGCGGGACGGGCCTCCGGGGGGGATCTACTGTGCTGTTGGGCTTCACAGTGGTGCGGAGCACTTGAGGCGCCGCTCCCCCGGCGGGACTTTGACCTCGGCGGTGGCAAGAGGCGGTGCCGGCATTCAACTGAAGAGGAGCGCCAGGGTCCGCCAAGGAGCACTGCCACATGCGGCTGTGGAGGCGCGGAGCCCAGCAGCTCCCCCCAAGCAGTGGCCCGAGGCGTGGGAGGAGTGGCCTCAGGGCGGAGATCATCGGCCGCGGAAGGCTGGAGGAGAGCAGACGGAGGGACCCCCGGGTCGCCGCGTAGAGACTTGCTGCCGAGCAAGCCTCCCATCAAGTAAGGAGTGAGGGAGGGGGGACCCCGGAGGGTGGAAGACAGTCTCAGACTAAATCAGAGGGAGAAGGGGTCTCCTCCGGGGCTCCCCGCCGACCCAGTTGTTGCCACTTCGGGGGACATCAGAGGGACATCTAACAGCTCTATAACCTTTGGACTAGACCAGGCCTCTGGAAACACTCAGGTCTCTTGGGGCCCTACTGGAGTCGAAGAAAGGAGGCACACGCTAAAGGGCCCGAACCAGGACGATCCCACACCACAGCAAGGGGGTATTGGTCAGATTGCGCCATCCAAAGCCCCACCCGCACGCCCCTCTTCTCCACCATTTTTCATAATGTCCAGGAACAGGGTCTAAGATCCCCCAATAGCGTCGAAGAATTCAAAGAAAGTCCAAGATGGGACACTTACCAGAATCTGGTCCCGGGAGATGGAATAGCAGGGGGTCCTCCTGGAGATGAAGGTGCGGGAGATCCGACGCTGAGCTCAATACAGGCCCCCCAGGATGCATTAGTCACACATGGAATGCTCAAACAATTCCTGGGGGAAATGGTTCATAAAATGACGGCAGCCTGCCAAAGACAGATGGACACCCTGAGGGAGGACTTAGCGGAGGGTCTTAGGGAAATCAATAGAGACATTAACAAAGTGGAGGAGAGGATGGACATTAACGAACAAGCCATACAAGAGATAACAGAAGACGCACAGAAGACCGAAAATCTCTTGGAGACCCTAGCTGTGGCAACCCAAAACCTGGAGCTGCAGGCAGAGGAGTTGGAAAATCGCTCCAGGCGCATCAATATCCGGGTTAAGGCTCTCCCGGAGACCGCTCCGACCCAGGATCTTGCGCAGACGCTAACAGCTATATTCACAGACCTTCTCGAGGATGAGTCGGTTTTGGATCTCCAACTTGACAGAATCCACAGGGTGGGGACTCCTCGGGCTGAACCCGGTGCAAGGCCAAGAGATGTTTTAGTAGCTTTCCACAGTTTTGTTACGAAGGAGAAGATTATGCAAGAGGCCAGGAAGGCGGGTACAATCACCTATAATGGCCCTGAGATTTCTCTATATCAAGATCTAGCCCAGGTGACGTTGGCTAAAAGGAGGTGAATGACTCCGGTTCTAAAACACCTGAGGGCGCAACAAATAAAATATAGATGGTCCCACCCGTTCGGTTTGTCTTTCACCTGGTAAGTCAGGCAACACAAGATAACGACATGCGAGCAAGCTTTAGATCTGCTGGGTATAGAAGAGCAGCAACCGTCAGACACAGCTGAGACAATACCCCGTCGTAAAGCACCCAAATCGTGGGACGGACCACAGTAAGCTCTAAGCGCCCAGCGAAACATGATTGTACATCGGCTAGTCACAACGGACAAAAGAAAAATCGCTCAGGGGGCTCAAAATGGCCAGCTTGTAACCCCCACTGGAGCTGCCTTTTTGCAGGAGGACAGAGTTTAGAAAAGCAAGTCCAGGGAGGGCACTTGCAAAATAAAAAGGGGCACCGTCATGGGTAAGCACTAGATTTATAATGAGGTGGTGGCGGGGAGGGGGAGGGAGAATACCTTGGAATGGGATGGGTAAATCCTGCGTTGTTCAAGACTGGGGAAAAGTTAGAGCTCAGCCCTCGTAGGCATGATACGAGGGAGGCAGACTGCCAGTTGAGCTCCCCCAGTGGGGGAACGGAGGGGAGGGGGGAGCGATGGGGGGGGGGGGTGATCACCTCACTGATCCAGGAGAATGGAAACTTCAGGAAGCCTATCCATTCTTATAATGAGTTCCCATCGACAGCAATCACCTGAGACCCAGGCCGAAAGGCATGGGGACACATCCCAGTCCCAACACCACTTGCTAAAATGGGGCAATTGACGATACTGTTATTAAATGTAAATGGGTTAAACTCTCGGCTCAAAAGGCAAAAAGTAGAGCGGTATGTACTCAAGGAAAAGCCTCATGTGGTTACACTGCAGGAAACCCATATTAGAAGCCAAGACTCTCATAGAATTAGAATCTGGGGATACTCTAAGCTGCTACAGGCCACTCAGTCTGTTAAAAGAGGGGGGTGGTCATTGCTGTGCGAGATGGAGTGGATTTGGCGGGTAAGGACTCACAGCGAGACTCCCAGGGTAGGTACCTGGCAGTGATATTGGAGGGCAGAGGAGAGGTCTATACAGTTGCAACAATCTATGCATCCAACACTGGTCAGCACCAATTCATGATAAAAGTCCTCACCAAATTGAGCAATTTTGCTGTGGGCCGTATCATATTAACAGGGGATTTTAACATGGCATGGTAGCCCCATAGAGATAGGAGTAGGGTGCTCTGGGGATCGCAGGGTGGGCCCTCGGGGGACCTAAAAGCAAACATGAGAGATTTGGCGCTGGTGGATGCTTGGAGAGAAATTCAGGGAGACACGCCCGGATTCACGTTCTACTCCCATGCACATAAAACACATTCACGTATTGATTATGTCTGGGTATCTAGCTCTCTCTTAGGGAAGGAAATAGACATCTCACTAGGTCCCATCTCACTCTCAGACCATGCCCCAATCCTATTGGAAATCACTAGACCGAAGGGGCCCCCGGGCTTGTGGAAATGGAGGTATCCTACCACTCTCTTTAAAGACCCTATTCTGGCGAGGTAGGTTGAACAAGAGCTTGAAGACTTCGTCACTTACAATAGCTGGGGGGACACCTCGCCGCAGATATGGTGGGATGCCCTTAAAGCCACGATTAGGGGGAAAATCATAGCGATTAAAGTGAGAAGGGAAAGGGAGATGCGACTGGAGGAGGAGCGGTTGGGCAACAGGCTTAAGGAAGCAATGGTGCAGATGGCTGGGAAGCAAATGAGGGCTATTGAAAGAGAGGTTCGCATACTTGGAGCCCAGCTGAACCTCATCCAATCTAGACAAGCAGAAAGGAACCTGCTTCGCCTGCGGCAAAAATATTATGTTAAAGCAAACAGAACGGATCGCCTGCTATCCAGGATGCTCCGCATAGAAGAAAGGGATAGAACGATCTTGAAAATCAGGGGAGATGGGGCCCAGACACACACCTCTAATAGCGAGATAGAGAGGGAGTACCGCAAATTCTACACAAACCTCTATACCTCATGCAACCCGGATCTTAGAACACATGAGTTATTTAAAAACGGTCAATCTCCTAGCTATAACGGAAGAAGACAGGGAAAGGTTGGAAAGGTAAATAACAGCAGACAAGGTCATAAAGGTGGTGTCTACCCTAGCAACTAATAAAGCTCTGGGGCCAGATGGGTTTGTAGCTGAATTTTACAAACTGCATAAGGAATTCCTGATCCCCCACCTCACTAGATTGTTTAACCACATAGGAGAGACTGGGGTTCTGCCTAGGTCAATGGAGGAGGCAAAGGTGGTTCTTATATAAGAAAGGTAAGGATGCGCTGCAGTGTTGGGCGTACCGCCCGATCGCTTTAATAAATGTCGACACCAAGCTATACACTAAGGTGTTGGCATCCAGATTGGACTCCATTATGCCCACGATTGTCCAGGCAGATCAAGCAGGTTTTATAAGGGGTCACCAGATGGCCAATAATGTAAGAAGGACAGTTCACCTGACGGAAAAAGCACACAGGAGGGGGGTTCTGGCTTTCCTCCTGGCAATAGATGCCGAGAAGTCATTTGATCGGGTGGAGTGGAGCTTCCTCTTCGCCACGATGCATAGGATGGGGTTTGGCTCTAAATTTATAGATCAGGTAATGGCCGATTATCAAAAACCGACCCTTAGACTGGCAATCAATGGGAGTAAATCAGGTCTGGTACTGGTAGAGCGAGGTACCAAACAAGGCTGCCCACTCTCCCCACTGCTGTACGCTCTCCACTTTGAGCCTTTTTTAGCAGCAATCAGGGAGGCAGAACATATAAAGGGTATACCGTTTGGGGGGCAAGAGCATAAAGTAGCCGCCTTTGCAGATGATTGCTCCTCACGTCGATAGACCCAAAGGTGTCTCTCCCAGCGCTCTGCTATGAATTTGATCAATTTGGACAAGTAGCAGGGCTGATGATGAATCCAAGCAAATCAGAAATACTCAGCCTGGGGTTAACACCATCCACTGAGAGATACATCAGGAACACCTGCGCCTTCAGATGGGCTGCTAAGCACATTAAATATTTAGGAGTGTACCTTACCAGGACACTAGGAGAACTATTTAGGGTAAATTATGTTCCCCTGATAGAGAAAATCAAATCAAAATTGGTTCACTGGGGTCCCCTAAGCATTTCCTGGCTTGGGCGCATTAATGTACTAAAGATGGTGGTTCTACCTCAGCTTTTATACCATTTTACGGCCCTCCCAATCATAGTCCCACATAGCTTCTTCAGGGCATTACACAAGATCACGAGCAGGTTTATATGGAACAGAAAGAAACCGAGGTTGGAAGCATCTCTCATGAGGACCCCTTGTCACCGGGGGGGAATGGGCATGCCGGACTTTAGGGCGTACTATCTAGCAGCCCAAATTAGAATTATAAGAGACTGGCAGAAGGATGATCGTAACAAACCTTGGAGATCAATGGATAGAGTGGTGGTGGCGGGGCATCTGGAGGGAATGCTCTGGAAGCCAAGTGCAGATGGAACCCCTCAAATGTATGCAAGCGATATTACATCGACTGTGGGAGAAGCATGGCACTCGACAGTGAAGGGATCCCATATCACCACATTCCCCGCCCCATATACCCCTATATTCGAAAACCCACAATTTACCCTGGGATGTAAGAACATTGGATTTGATGCTTGGTATCAGGGTGGATGTCGGATGCTACGTGACATGTATCAGGGGGGTACAGTTAAGAAATTTGAGAAGTGCAAGCTGGATTTTAGTCTAGACGAGCGACACAGATATGGGTATATACAATTGCGACATTGGCTGTCCCACTCAGAGATGCGTCAAGCAGGCACAAGATTGCTAACGCCCTTCGAGAAATATTTGGATACACATTCGGGGGGTAGGGGGTTAGCGGCGTCCATTTATAAACATATAAAGGATGGGTAAGATCCCCCGCCCAGGAAATACCTGAAGAAGTGGCAGTTGGACACAGGGGCAGTTATCGGGGATCCAGAATGGCAACATCTGTGGGCTCAAATACCGAAATGAACGAGGTCCCTACAGATTCAGGAGATCTGGCTAAAGTTGCTAGTCCAATGGCATCTAACCCCAGTCAGATTAAATAAGAACTATCCGCTACCGTCCCAGGGATGCTGGAGAGCTTGTGGGGGGAATTGGCACAGGGGCTCACACATGGTGGGATTGTCCAAAGTTAGATACATTCTGGGGTCAAATACGGCAGGCTGTGGTCCACAGTCTGGAGATTGTGGGGGGAAAGAATCGAGGTCTGGACATGATAGGCTTGGGCGGAATTTTGGGAGACATTCCCACCAAGTCCCGTTGCGAGGTTTATGTTATAATGATGATGTTGGCAGCCCTGGTGCTGGTGCATCGATGGAAGTCCAAAGAACCACCACAAGAATGGGTTACCAAAATGTGGTCGGTGCTAGCTATGGAGTGGCTCACTTACTCAATACAAGGAGAGCATTTGAAATTTAGGTTGGATTGGGCCGAATTGAAAAACTATCTAAAGGAGGGAGCACGCAGAGGATGGTGCCCGAAGTCGATGACCCTGCTCGAAATTGTAGAACCTCAGGAAGAGTCAGAACTGTAAGGGGAGCTCTGCGCGAGCGATTTGGAGATGAAAACAAGTTGACCTGTTTCTCCTGGATCGGGGAGGTGGGGGAGGGGGAGGTGGGAGTGGGTGGGTTCTTCATTAGTTGAATGTTTTTTTGTTGTTGTGAGCATAAGAAAAGCAAATAAAAATCAAGTTAAAAAAAAAAGAAAGAGGCTGTTGCAGTAGTCCAGCCTTGAAAGACCCAGGGCTCTGAAGATGGTGAGTCGTTGGGTCAAGGTGAGAAAAGGAAGAGTACCTCTGAGGAGGTGCAGCTGGGAGTTGGACTTCTTAGAGATGTCCGAAATGTGAGAGGAGAAGGAGAGAGTGGAGTCAAAGATGACCCCAAGGGTTTTTGCCTGCAGGCGCAGGGCCAAGGAAGGCTGGCCAGAGTGAGAGTGGAAAAATGTGCCTGGGGATCTTGGTCCTCTCACTCTGCCTTGGGTTTTTGGTTCTCTCACCCGCCTTGGGTTCGGGTCTCTCTCACCATGCTTTGGAGTCGGGTTTCTCTCAGCTCGCCCTGGGGTCTGCAGGTTTCTCACTGCCCTCCTCCCTGTTCCCTGGAGTCTTAGGTCTCCAGGCGGTACTCCTCGGGAGAGCCTGCGAGCTGGACTGACCCGGCACTGCTTCTTCGGCCTCTCTGTAGTGCTCCGCAGCGGGCATAGATGGCCCTCTCTACTGGTGGTCCTTCAGCCTGTCACTTCTCGGTGTGCCAGTTAACTGTGTCTTTCTCTGTCTCTGCTGCCTGGCCCTCTTCTCAGTCATGAACTTCTGACTTCTGGCCTGTCCCGGCAGGGTTGTATGCATTCCACAGACTCCACTGCTGCTCGTTCTCTGCCACATTTGTTGTACGCTCTTTCTCTGATCACACCTCCCAGAAGGAGAAGGTTTTCAGGCTCCTCAAGCTCTGCACATTTCTCTCTTTGTCCCAACCCAATTGGCTCTTTATCCCGTACTCTGCTAAGGGTAGTGCAATGCCAGTTCTTCCATCCCAGGCAAGGATGTGTATACAAAGGACCAGAAACCATACCAGCCATTTGTACAGGATGTTTTAAAGTGTCATATAGTTCCATGTCCATATAGCCAACCAAGACACTGCGATCTTTAGACAAGGGAAGATAACTTGTTTCCTGTCCACTAAGGGGTGGACACCCCCAGTGAGATCTCACTAGCCCTGTTACTTAACAGGCTTAGCACCCTAGTCCCAAAGGTGGTTGTTCCCCGTTGGGGAGAGGGAGCAAATTGCCTGGATTCGTCACACAGCCCATCGAGCCACATCCAGTTTGTACACCAAGATGCTGTCAAGAAATTATAAAGAATTGAAATTTTTCTGTTTATTCATTAGGGGAGTATTGTAGCCAGTGGTCGAAGTGAGCGTGAGCGTTTGGGACCGCTGCTCTTCTACTTTTTTTTATTCAGTTTTACTATTCCTATACTTTTATTTTAAAAAGAAACCGTTCTGGAAAGACTTTTTTTTTTTTTAAAAGTGTAGGAAGAAGTTGAAGCTTGCATTTTCAGTGCACTGCACTGAGCATTCCCTTAAACAGCAGGCGCTTGTGTTTGGGGGTTTCGATGCTGCATGGGGGGGTGGCGATGGGGTTTGTGGGTAATGGGGGAAGGCCATTTGGGAAGACCGTTCCACTACTTCTTTTCGTACACTTCGACCACTGATTGTAGCAATATAGTTTACGTGCCCGGAATGCACCTGGTGATGCCTCCAAGGATGACGTGACACGTGCACACACATTCACACAGAAGTAATGTATTTCAAGAGCCGGTGCGGAGATGAGCAGCCATGCCCTCCCTTCCTCCGACACTGCTGATTGCTGCACACTTTAGGATTTACCATGTGACGTAAGATGAGAAACTTATTTCCAAATCCTGCAGTGAATACATACTCTGCCCTCTTATTGCCCCTTCAACATAACAAGCGTTCTTTTCTACTCTCCCAACACAAGTGGACATATGTTCTTTGAGAACTTCTGTATGGCCAGAAATGAACCGAGCAAAACATCAGCAAACTAGCTTACTATTGGTGTGTGGATCTGAGTGTCAATTGTAGTCACCGGCTTCCTATACAATATACATCATCAAATATAAGAACTGTTAGCCCAACTGCAGCCGAGAAGAAACCTCTTATTTTGCACAGACGTTTGTGAAGGATGTGCACAGACGTTTGTGAAGGATGTTACGTACGCACAGGGCAACCAGGTAGCAGAAGTCATGTTAAAAACACCAAACACAGACATCTCTCCTAGCCCACAATGCACCGATCTGTAGGTGCATAAGAGGGAGGTTCCTTGAAAATGTTAGAGACTCCTGTGAGATGATACAAAGGTGAGAGTCTCAGTTATTACTGCTTGAGCACTAATTTGCATGGCATAACCGGAAACAGAAAGTTAGTAGGCTGTGATAAAATTGGTATACTGTGTTGATCGCCCGAGAATGAACTATACAATGTCCTATCATCACCTTTGTTAGTGGGTCACAACACAAAGAATACCTTTGTTTGGGGTAGTACATTTTTGAGTAAGTACGCCTGGAGCAGGAGATGAGGAAGAGTGGACAAAAAAGAAAAGAATGAAGGAAGTGAGCAGTACTTGATGCAATTGACTGATAAAAAGTGTATTCTGCATCATATAGGCGCAGATTGACATCAGAGCCCGACTAACATACCTCTGAAGTGGCTTTTGGGAGAGATCAAGCCCTTTTTGTTGTCAGACCTAAGCATTAAATGAATATTTTAAATTCCCAGATGGATTGCAAAGATTTCAACATATTTATTGAATTAGGGAAAATATGAGGCAAGTTTCTGACTGATTATTTTCATAAAGTAATGATTTCGATACTACATTTTTTGTACATTTTCATGTGCCCTTTTTATTAAGAAAATAAGTTGGCGATAAATGTTTATCATTTTATTGAATTGGATTTTTGCTTTTGTTTTATCCTCCGAGTCTGCTGACCTATCCATTAATTCAGAATTCCCTTGCAACTACGAATTTACAAATACTCATAATCATGTACCCTATCACAAACTTAAAGGGTTGGGATCTTGAAACATTTATTCGGATGCTTAACTTCTAAAGTCGCTTCTATGAATGTTAAGTCTTCATTAAGGAAACTGAAATAATTATTGCATTTCTATTTTTCACTCTTACTAAATGTACCAAAAAAGAGTTTTTTTCACTAACATTTCTGTTTTCTTTCCCCTCTTCTTAGGTCTCAAATTTGTTTGCCCGGGATGAAATTGATGAGATAACAAGTGATCTCATACCTGTCATGAAGAAAGAGTACCATAGAAGGCCTCCAACTAATGAAAACCTGTATAACTATTTCATGACCAGGGTCCGGCAGAACCTTCATGTTGTGCTTTGCTTTTCTCCTGTGGGTGAAAAGTTCAGAAATCGAGCCTTAAAGTTTCCTGCCCTCATTTCGGGTTGCACTATGGACTGGTTTAGCCGATGGCCCAAGGATGCTTTAATAGCTGGTACGTCTGGAAGTAGAAATCATGTTCATTGTATTTCAGCATGAAAACTCAAATCAACCCTGCTTCTATGTGTCTCTTTTTCATTTCTGCTCACTGTTATCCTCCTCACAAACAAGTGCTTCTGTAGCTGTAGGGGACATTTTAATAATTGTATTTTTATTCAGGCATCCGCATACTCCATTGTTGCACCTTATTTGTTTGTCGTTTGTGTTTTGAATACTTTGTTGTTGTACCTGTGACACGGGCAGTGATAGTCTCTTGAGTTTGTTCAGTTCAGCCACATGTTTATAAAATGCCAATTTTAGATGTAATAGATGAAACAGTTTATCATATAATTTTACTGAATGGTAACTAAAATTGAATTGTATTATAATTCATTAGCAACATATTCACTAGGCCAAATGCAAATGTAAAAGTTTCATATACATGTCCTCATAATTCCATAATCAGTACATCACTAACCGCATGGTTATTTTCCAGCCACCATAGCCTGCTTGCACTATGTCTCTTCATGGTTTAATCCGGGGTATGCTGGCTTGGTGGCAGGTTAGATTTCCTATATTACCGGACCTGTGCTATGACATCACTGGGGATTGATTTTGTAACCTACCTGGCATGTGGTGACATATTCTTCACGAAAGGGGGCATTCTGGTGTCCAAGGATTGCATAACAGCGGAGGACCAGTTGTTAGGTGATAATGAGTGACATGTTTTTCTAACAAATGACAGTAGTGTAAATTACAGAATTTGACAATTGGAACTGACAGTTAAGACTCTGAAGGAAGAGGGTGACTGGAGGCAGTGAAGAGCAGTTGGGTTTCTTTCCCAGTAGCTCTCAAGGCTATGTGATTATCCTTTGAGAAATCTCATGCGACTCCCGCCCATAATATACTTTGACAAATCTGTGCTGGATTAAAAAACTAAATCTTCTGCGGCCCCATTGAATAGGGAGACTCCTTAAGGGATAGCCTTAAAAGGGCCACTGTTCAGGCTTTGGCAGTGGAGTACTGCAAGCGAACATAAGGGCACGCTGGCTGAGTATATGACAGAAATATTTGTTTTTAAACATTTACATTCTAGGCTCTCATTAGTGTATCAAGCAGATCTAACATTCCCAATTATGCAATCCTACCCCACAATTATGGGCAATGAAATACATAGTAATTTTGAAAATTCGATATGTATTTAAAAAGATAAGGGCCTCATTACGACCCAGGCGTTAACCATGGCGCTATTAGCGTCATGGTTGATGCCGGAATCCGCCATGGTTTTATGGAGGAATTACCACCCCATTCCAAGGTAGGCGGGGCGGTAATTCCCCATTCACCACTGGCCCTTCCCCATTCTTGCCCCCATAGGGCTCAATGGGAATGGGGAAGGCGATAATTACGGCACCCCAAATTGCGGTACCGTAATTACCTCCAAGGTCCCTTTGCGGGTCCCTTCCTTAATGGCTGGTAAAACCAGTCGTTATGGTAGGGACCCGCAAACAGACCCCATAATTGGGCGGTAAGGGATTACCGGCACCAGTGCCCTTACCGGTACCGGTAATCCCTTACTGCCCGGGTCGTAATGAGGCCCAAAAGGCCTCATTAGCAGTCACCCGGTATGGAAATAACTGTGGCGGTAAACCCGCCGCCACCGTTGTTTCCATACCGGGTGATGGTCTGACTTGGTGGGTTTAACACCACCCGCCTGCAGGCGGACGTAGAAACACCGGCACCATCATGAGATGGTGCCGGTGTTTCCAATTCCCCATTCCCATTGAGTCCTGTGGGACTCAGTGGGAATGGGGATTTACCAAATTCCACCTCCGGAATTCCCAGGTCACCGGGGTCGTAATGCCCCGGTAATTCCAGGACTCAAGGAGGGGGAATGGTAATACGAGTCCGGCGTTAACATGCCGGAATTTCATGCTAGCGGTATTCAATCAACACTACAGCTAAGTCAATGCCTAGTCTGGGATGCTGAGGGAAACCCTTATTGATATATTTTTAGTCCAGTTCAGTACTCTGGATGACAACCCTTGTATAACACCCCCCTCTTAGAATCCCCCTGACCCCACTGAGCCCAGAAGTAGGTTTGTTTTGCAAATTAAAAGGTTTATTTGGAAAATTAAACAATATATATATATATCACACTTCTAAAAATAAATTGATAATGGATAGTACACTTGTGAATATGAGCAGTAATCAGCAATTGGTAATCCTACAGTAGCACAGTTCTTTACAATCAATGAGGAGTTAGTATAGGAT
The DNA here is from genome assembly GCF_040938575.1 of Ambystoma mexicanum. Lineage (NCBI taxonomy): Eukaryota > Metazoa > Chordata > Amphibia > Caudata > Ambystomatidae > Ambystoma > Ambystoma mexicanum. The sequence goes on along the minus strand of NC_090930.1, from coordinate 1,361,084,495 downwards.
GGATAAGGTAGCAAAATACTTTTATGGTTTCAAGGGAAAAGCCATGAGGAATAAAATGCAGTACAGAAATACTTGATATGATTTTAGCACAAGATAAGATAATCACTTTGTCTCTGGCAATTCCTCCCCCCCTATGCAATGTAAGAAATGGAAGGAGATGGAAAGAGGAGCACACAGTTCTCAGGAATGCAATCAAACACAATACGAAATTCAGTTCCCCCGCAACAAGCTTAGAGGAAACAGGTAGAAGTTTGAAACACAGGCCCAAAATGCTTTTAAATGTGATGGCAATGGATGGGAAAATGTGCTAACTGATTTTAATTCCCTCTAGAGATTCAGGGTGAGTGATAGATGCTTGTTGGTATTAGTTCAGGCTCACTTTAGCAATGCTCTATGAGTTATTACCAGGTTGCAAACGGATTTTAACAAAGGAAAGAATGGAGCTGCTATTTTGACAAGTGGAGAAATTGAGCCAAAATCGCAAATCGCGGTAAATTTCGCGAGTGCGTAAATCGCGATTGCGGAAAAAGTATAGGGAGTAGGAAGTCGGTTCTAGGTTCGTTGGAAAGCCTAGAATCACAGCTTTAACGGTTCCAGAGATATGGGCGATTAAATAAGGGTAGATTTTCGTATTTAAAGTAAAACTCAAAATGACAGGTGACAGCTATCAGCTGCAGAATTGACAGGTGACAGGATTTCTAGGAGGCAGTTCTACTTAGGTTAAAATAGCTTGAATTAGATTATTTTAACTAAGAGATTGGTTCTGCACAGTTCTGCTAGGTACTCACAATATAAATTTGAACTAGGCCTCGTCACGGATCTGGTCAACATGTCCGGCGGCGGTTCTGTCTGCTCGGCGGGTCAATCAGGCACCGGTTCTGCTCACAGCGATCCGGATCTCTGGTTCTACTCACAGCGGTCTGGGTCAGCTCTGCTCTGCTGGTCTAGCCTCTCTGGATACAGCGGCCTCTGGTTCTGGATACTGCTCTGCTTTCCGGTCCGGATCAAGTGGATTCTGGATGTAACACTGCTTTCTGGGTACTGGCAAAAGTTCTTGGCAAAAAAATTCAGACAACTCGCCCGGCTGTGGAATAGTTTGCAAATGATTTTAAGGATGCTGAGGCCTGCTGAGAAGAGTTCTCAGTTTGTGGGTTTAGGCCCTTACTTTAAGTTCTGAAGTAAATTTCTGGTCTCTGAAGATTGATGGATGTGAAGTCTGGAGTCTCCCGGCAGAGCATCCCGCAGAAAATGGAATTGAATGTCTCTACCTGTCACAGCAGTCTCTTTTTATGTGTTTTGGAAGTGGGTGTGTGCGTGGCATAACTGAGCCTGCCCCTCTCTACTTGTCATTGGCCCAATTCTCCCCTCTCCTATGATTGGGGGAAGGAAATGGATTGTCATCATGATGAGGTCTGTTTATGGGTCCGAGCATCCTCCCCTGGTCAATTTGCCCACAAATCTATATTTGATTCAAATACATATTTCCCAGATACACAATTTTTTGAAATTACATGTACACATTATATATTCCTTATGGTCCATGCTTGTCCGCCTCTGATCTTCCTGGGGGCTTGCATTCAAAAATGACAACATTTTGCGCTTTTTGACTGGTTTACCAATATTGGACATTTACCAAATGTTACACACATGTGCGCAAGGAGTATGGACATTAATTGATGAAGTGTCAGATTTTTAGCATGCAGACATTTGGAGTAAGACCCTATTTTCCGCTAGCAACCCCCCAGCATACACCACAGGGTCCTAACACCTCTTAAAACGTGCACAGAAAAATCACAAGAATAATGATATTACTTACATAATTCTGACAAGTCCGTACTATGAATCATCCATCTTTTTTAAAATTATGCTCTGGCCCAGATGGGTGTGGTTTAGGTTCCAAAGCACATGGGGGAAGCTTCTGTCTGCCCCCGCCTCCAGCTCGGGTGGCTCCCAGAGGCACTTCTCCTCCCACTTCTCCCAAGAGGAAGCCACTTTACGGCCCCCCCAATATAACATTTGCCTGAGTCCAGGACAAGGCTTTGTGCAACCTCCTGCCAGTGCCCCTCCCCTAATCTAATCAGAGAGGTGTCAACTCCTTTTGGTGGGGAAGCAGGATGCAGCTAGGCCTGGGAAGAGTGGCTGAGCAGGTTTCTCCTGTCGGGGGTAGTTGTCAGGCAGAATTCAGCTAAATGTCACTTTAGTTCCCAGTTTAAATCAAACTTACAATTTTTACCTATACATTAAATAATTACTTCCTTCAAGTCATTTCAGAATATAGTTTTACATTGTATCCACCTCTTAGCAAGTCTTTCCTTGGTCTGGTTTGGGTTCCTCTGTTCAGTTTTACACAAAAGTCTGGTGGTTTTAAAACGCCGGCTTTCTTATAGTGGCGAGTACCGGTATTGCAACCATTTTTGGGATTAAGAAAATGAATTCCCCACAGTTCTGAGTTGCTTTTTGGCAATCAGCATTGCCATTCCCAATGGTTTCAGGCTTCTATGTGTGTAGCCCAATGGTGGTTTTAGGCAGTGCCCTCCTGTGCTCACAACATAGGCAAAAATGGGTGGCAGCTTATTCTTCATGTTTTCCCTGTGCACTCTCTGGGGAGGTCTGTCCATCATGATGTTTTCCATGCCAGTACTGCACAGTTTTATGGTAGGGCTTGGATGCATGGGTAAAAACATCCCACAATGGTTACCGCCGGACTCATAATGAGGCCAAGTAACTACAACTGAGGTGTTTCTCCAGTGTTACCCTAGAAATCACTACAATGTTATAAATACCCCAAATAAATAGTGAGCACATCAAATTTCCCTTACTATATGAATCTCACTATTAGTAATCCTTCAGATGTTGACTCACAATTCTAAATACATGTAATGTGGACTAAAAAATACTAGGAATCTTAAAACATTTCTACTGCTTCTATCTAGACAACATAATGCTTCAATCATAGCATGTCAATATAAGACAAAAGTATGCATTGTCATATGGAAACTTTTCAAACCACGTTCCCGAATACTTGTTTTTCTCCAGTATCAAGGCAAGTATGGTATCAGAGAAAGGACTTCAACACATAATACTTGAAACAAATATTTCTCTAACGTATCTCCCCTGTATAAGTGTAGGATTGTGAATGTATTTGGCTGTGTGCAGGTCATTTAATGTAGACAATGGTCAATTTAATTTGGCTCCTGCAGGTTTGAATTCGAAAAAATTATAATATTCTTTCACTCAACTCTGATTATGTGTGCATGCAGTCTTCAGAATATGGATGTTCAGCTGTCTCTGAACGTGTGTGTATGTGTGTGACTTTCTCTAAACATGAGTGTATTACTTTCAGTATACACCTGTGTTTGTGTGTGTGTGTTTTATAAAGCTGTGTATGCAGCTTTAAATACACATGTGTGTATCAACTGCTTTCAATCGATTTACTTGTGCAACTGTCAATCTATGCATTTATATGCAACTGTCAATATATGCATGCATGCACATATTTGAATGTTCTTGTGTGTAGTTTTCAGCTTGCGTGTGTTTTATTGGACTGGACTGAAAGTGCAGAGCGAGAGAAGGGACAGGGAAGGGGGGTAAGTGCTAGAAGTTCCACAGAGGGGAAAGTGCCAGAGAGCCATCTGCAGGTCATCTGGTTAGTGCAAGTCAGTGACCACTTGGTAGGAGAGTGGCCATCTGCAAGTACAATAAGTGTGGGCATGTGAGACAACACAGGTCATTGGGTGCCCAAAGGCAAGTGCAAGGGGTGGGCGGAGGCTGCAGGCAATTGGATAGAAGGCTAGAGCCCAGAAGGACACATAAGGGCTCAGGCCACCAATCTCAGCGACTGGGGTTTAGCATGGGAGGGAGAGGGGGAAGGAGGAGGGGAAGAGGAAAGTATTGAGGAGCTTATGGAATTTAAGGAGATTCAGCTCAAGACAGAGAGGAAGCCGGAGGCTGTTCCAGAAGAGGGAGCCAGCTCAGGAAAGAGATTGGCCACACGCTCGCTTCTTAGAGAAGCGCTTCACCAGCAGAGAGTTTGAGCCGGAAGATCAGAGAGATCTGGAGGGAGAGTTTTACGTGAGAGCAAGTTGTAGATATTTTATTCCAAGGCCCCAGACAGCCTTATGGATGATGCAGAGGGATTTGTATTTGATCCTTGCAGCAACCGTGAGCCAGTGGATTACCCCAATAACAATTACAATGTAACCCCCTGAACTCCCAACCTTCCACGTTATACATGAGTCTGTTTGTGCATTCATGGATAAGGGACTGCAGGGATTTAAAACTTTGAATATAACTAATTCCATATACTGATCTATGTTGCACAAACATCTAAATTATGACTAGGCCACCCCTGGCTGCTTTAATGCATGATATCTCTCAGACAACAGTGTCAATCCTGCATTAGAGTAGCATCAAAATGCATTCATTTTTTTTAAAAAAAAATGTTTCTCAATACAAAATTAATTGGGCATTAAAGAAATAAGATCTAACTTTGTGTTCAATGTAAAAGGGAGAACACAGAGCATTTAAATACACAGCACCTGTGTTCTTGTTTTCAAATTGCATTCTCGTGGACTCCCAGCCCTCTATTCTCACAGGGTATCTTGGTGAGTCCAAGGCATGAATTAATCTTAAATTATTGATTAGCAGAGTTTGCTAATTAAATCTTTTTTAATCAGGAAACAAACCCATTTGATTAGCAATGCTGTACTAATCTATATCTAATATATATTTAATGTTACCAGAAGTTATTTGTACCAAAGACATAAACTGAGCATCAATATAGCATTTTTGTGTACCACTGTTGTAAGACATTAGTGAGATGAGTCAGGCCTTGCAAATTCTTTAAAATTCTGGTAGACCCGCTGGTCGAGAAACTTAATGTACCTACTCAACAGAAGAGGAATGCACTTGACCCCTGGCAACAGATGACAAAAAATGTAAATGCGCTTTCTGTAAAATGATGCATGTTACCACAAAACCACTTTATATTTTTGCACATTGCTACCACCCAGAGGCCATCTATGCACAGTGAAACTTTCATTTGACATTTACTGCAAACAACATAAATGTTAAATAGAAGTTTCAAACATTCCCTGCAAATGGCACTCACCCTTCATAAAATCTACTCGATTATGAGAGTGGGCGAGTAGACTTTGTGATCCTTGGAGGAGTGTCTGTAAAAGGTTAACTGCATGAATGGACACAAATAAATAGATACGATAAAAGTCTATGAAAACAGTTTGGCCAGCTCTCTCCCACAGGTGCTAATATAATGAAATCCTAATCATGGTGCAAAGCGAGCTCTGGAGGCTAACTACAGTGTATAGTATTGCAGTAGATCTGTAGATTTAAAGACTGGATGGAACTATTGATCGCTACTTTGTGTAAACATCTAGTTGGCTCTGTGTATTCATCATATAAGAGGAAAGAAAGTAAGATACTAAGCAGATTGGATGCCAGAGAAATGGCAAACTAGGTTGAATGCTGTAGTTTGCGTCCATCTCACTTTATGTATAGCTGGCATAAAGCAACAGGGTGATACACGCCTCTACACATGTGTTTCTAGGCGCAACAAGACAAAGGAGGGTACGGAGGGAGGACAAGACAAATGATCTTACTAGGCCTGGTTTCATTTAGGCCGTGCAAAGTGCAGGAGAAGGAGAAGGGGGAAGTGCAAAGGGGGAGGGGAAAGTGCAATTAGGGCAGCATTGCTCTGAGTAAGAGCAGCCAGGACGGCGCAGCTCTGTGTAAGTGCAAGGAGGCTGGGGACTGTAGATGTTACAGTTACAGCGCTAGTGTGTGACAGGCCCTGAGGCAGCGCAGGGGAGACCGGTCAAGAGGAGCCAGGTACCCAGTGAGACTCTGAAGGTAACCAAGTAACCAGTTGGCGCAGCAGACAGGTGGGTCAGCAGGGGAGGGAGGGAGAGAAAGCGGAGGAGAAAAGGAAGGTCTTGAGCAGCTTCCGAATCTTCAGGTGGTCTGGCTCAAGTTTGAAGGGGGCAGAGGGGCTGTTCCAGAGGGAGGCATCTGCAGGGGAAAGTTATCTACCCCTACCCTCTGCCTGTAGAAGAGTCTGATCCTCAAAGTGTTAGAGGCATCAGAGCCCAGGGCTCGAGAAGGAAGATATTTGGAAAAGAGTGTTGAATGTAGTGTGGGCCCAGCCCCAGAAAGCCTTGTGGATGATGCAGAGGGTCTTGAACTTGATCCGTGTAGCCTCTGGGAGCCAATGGAGAGATTTCAGGGCTGGAGAGATACGGTCCCTATACTTCAGGCCAAGGATAAGTCTTGTAGTCCTGTTCTGGATTAGCTGCAGAGAGTAGAGGAAGGCAGATTGAGAAATGATATGATATGATAAGGAGAGAGTAGAGTCGAAGATGACACCAAGGTGTTTAGCCCCACAGGAAGGCGAAGGAAGGCGGCCCATGGAGGGCAGCCAGAGTGAGAGAGGGAAAGCAGGAGCAGGGTCCCGATGAGAAGGATCTCTGTCTTATTGGCATTAAGGCAGAGATCGTTGGAGGCGCACCAATCCAGAATCGCAGATAGACAGTTTGGAATGTGCGAGAGAGGAGAGGGGGCTGTAGGGAGCTGGAAAGAGAGCTGCGTGTCATCCGCATAACACTGAATGTTAGATCAGAAGGTGGAGATTAGGTGGGCTACAGGGGCCACATAGAGATTGAAGAGCGAGGGTGAGAGTTTAGACCCCTGGGGAACACCACATATGGATAGAGAGGTGGTGGAGAGAAAGCACCCAAGTTGGACCTGCGAAGGTCAGTCCAGGAAGAAAGAGGTCAGCCACTCCAGGGCTTGATCTGTGATGCCCAGGTTTTCACGTAGTCGGTAGATCAGGATGGCGTTATTGACCGTGTCGGAAGCAGAGGAAAGGTCAAGGAGGATGAGAATAGAAGGGGTGCTGGTGTCGAGATTGTGGAGCAGATCTTCACAGTGTTCAGGAGAGCTTTTTCCGTGCCTCTGGCTGCTCTGAAGCCAGACAGGTGGTTGTGGAGACAGCCAACAGTGTCAACGTGGAGGGTAAACTGGGAAATGGGCAGCTTTTCCAGAGGTTTGTCCAGGAAAGGAGTGATAGAGATCGGGCGATAGTTAGCCGGACAGGTAGGATTGGCAGAAGGCTTTATAAGGAGGAAGTGTACAAGGGAGTGCTTGAGGAGCAAGGGGAAAGCACCAGTGGTAAAAGAGTGATTGCAGAAATTGGCCAAGGCTGGAGCGAGGGTGTCAATGTGTTCCTTGTTAGTTCTGGAGGACCATGGGAGCACCTGTTTGGATGACACTTTCATAGATCAGACTTGTCTAGCAACATCGTCAGGTGTTATCAGAGAGAAAGAGGAGAAAGCAGGAGGAGAGGGAGAAGCGGCCAGAGGGGGGCAGAGAGCGGTAGAGGGAGAGAAAGAGGAGAGTGAGGGCAGAATGCCCTTAGTTTGTGTAGTGAGGTGAGAAGCCAGGGCCGTACAGAGGGCCTGGGAGGGAACAGAAGGGATAGAGACTGCAGAAGAATTGGCCAGCTCCTTGCAGATTTTGAAGAGTTAGGCCGTGTTGTTAGAGGCCACAAAGACACAGGCTTGGATGTGGACTCTCTTCTTGGACAAGACAAAGAGTCTGTATTACCTTTGGAGCAGGTGGCAGGACAGTTTGTCAGAGGATGCTCCTAATGCCCTCCACTTCTTCTCAACTTTCTTACACTTGCGTTGCAGGGCGGCAAGGTCAGAGTCATACCAAGAGTTGCATTTGAACGTAGGCTTCAGACCGATTCTCATGGCGAGATGCAAAATAGAGAGGGCTGTGTCAGGGTGTGAGTCAGCCACAGGAGTCGGAGGAACAGAGAAGGTGGAGGCAAAGGCATCAATTGACAAACGTTTCATGGGCTGAATGCCCGAGAAGGTATGTGGCAGTGCTGGGGTGGGCTTTGCCTGGGGGACAGAGAATGTCAGGTGAGAGGAAAGAAGAAAGTGTTTAGTCCAAGAAGGAGGAGTAGTGAGAGGGTTAGAAAGAGGGATATCTGAGGAGATGAGAACATCCAAGGTGTGTCCAGCAGTATGTGTCGAACCAGAGGGTAGAATTGCGAGAGAAAGTCGCAGAAGTTGCAGAAGAGCCCAGTGGAGGGATGAGAAGCATCTAGGTGGATGTTGAGGTTTCCGAAGAGGAGAAGTGGAGAGTTAGAGGCAAGGAGAGATGTGGAGAGGTCAGCCCAATCTGAGAGGAAGAAGGCAGCCTGGCCAGATGTCCTATAGATGGTGGCCACAGTCAGAGAGAGAGCAGGACAGATAAAGAGCCTGTAGACCAGGCATTCAAAGGAGGAGTAGGCCTGCGTAGGAATGACAGAGGCAGGGACTCACTCTGGAAAGATGAGAGCTAGTCCCCGTCCGGGTCGGTTGGTTCTGGGCACAGAGAGGATCTTGCAGCCATCAGGGAGGAGAGTGTCAAAACTCATGATAGAGGTGGACGTTAACCATGTCTTGGTGAGAGCGAGGACATCCAGGTCAAGATCTTCGAGGAGGTGACAGATGTCAGAGGAGTGTTTGACAGTGGAGCAAGAGTTGAGAGTGGCAACGTGAAGCAGGTTGCCACATTTGAAATACTTCCAGGGAGGGGTACAGGCTTGAGGTAGATCCAGCAGAAGTGGTAGATGTGACCAAGAATGGGCAGAGGTGATAGCAGGTGGTGGCAAGCTAGCCAGAGAGGAGGAGGACAGTGCCATAGAGGTGGTGGAGGAAGGGGGTGGCAGAGCGACCCGAAAGGTGCTAATAGGAGTAGCAGGAGAAGGAAGGAAGTTGATAAGATGTGGGAGACGCCTATCAAAAAGGAGGAGATTGGCCTGGACCAAGACAGTGCCATTCCAGTAGACATTAATGATGGTCTTGGAGGAATGGAAGAAGGCCAAGAGGACCTCCTACCGAGTTCCACCATTAATGTGAGAGGAGGAGATAGGAGAGAGAGTCGAGACCATATGAGGGGTCCATAGGTCCGGTGAAGAACGACAAAGAGGATGTCGGTGAGAGTCTGTCTGGAGGAAGCACTGATGTAGGTATCAACGATGGGGAGGCCAGGTTTGGTACCTGGATGTCCCTCTTGAATTTCTTCCTTGCAGACTTAGTGAGGGAGATATGATAGGAGATAGAGTAGCAGTTAGAGAAGCTGAGAGAAATAGAGAGCCCCGTTGAGGGTGCCAAGGAGGAACGTGGGATGAGAAGGGGAGAAGAGAAGAGAGAGAGAGAGACGCACACCCAGCACCACACAACGCAGGATGAGACAATTATAGGGAAGACACAATAGAGAAAACACAGGCAGAGAAAACAAGTGACTCACAACAGTACAACAGCACCCCTTGTTGAGTGGGGGAGAGCCTAATGGGTTGCGCACAGGGGTCGCACAGAAGGGTTAAGCACTAGTTGCACAAATGTATGCAGCAAACAGGTCACAAAATTAGGTTTGCCATCAAAAGCATTTGGCGATGTGTTCATGGTACAGTTACAAAAGTGTTGACTCATCAATGTTATACGTCTTCCCCGACAAAATGAAATATAGTTGACTCTGTGAGATTTAGATACACTAATCTAAACTTTACCATGAATCATGGAGACAATGCAGTGTTTTACAGTAGCACTACTGTAATTATGCATTAATTAACAACTTACATTTTTAGGAATAGAATTGCAGGACTGTCTCACGATCTCAATGTGACATCTTTAAATATGGGTTCTGGAGCCCCCATGGAAACCGTTGGATCTGTAACAACACCCTAATTAGAGATCAGGTATTTAGAGATTTCTTTTGTGTGGAGGTACAAAAATTCTCCTAGCGTAACGATACCGGGGAGACCCCACTCCATATAGTGTGGGAGGCGGCTAAGGCCACCTTCCATGGCCTTCTCATATCTGAAGTTGCAGCTAAGAAGAGGGAAAGATTATTGAGGAAATCCAAACTGAAGCAATTGATTAAGGGGAAAGAGAACGAACTGCGGTCTATGGAAAGCCACTCAGAATAGCTGCAGCAGGACATACAGGATAAGAGACAAGAGTTGGGGGAGATATGGAGAGGAAAGGCTGTGGCACGTTTACACTTTGTCAAGCAGAGACACTTCGAAAAGGGGGACAAGGCACACACAATGCTAGCAGCTCAATTGAGACGTCAACGGGCGGAAAGGATGGTTTTTAAGATCAGGGACAAAAAATTAGGTGACTATTGATGACCGAGAGGGGATCACATCTAGATTTTGCGACTTCTGCTCCTGGCTATGTACCACTGAGGGCCGTGGGGAGGAAGGACCGATTCATGAGCGCACACAAATGACAAAAACAGTAAACAAAACAATCAACAAACATACAAAAAACCTTAACTAATAGGGATCCAGGAGTGTTAGGGATAATTGTAATTTCTGTGCTAATTCCCTTCAACCTTAGAGACCCTAAGCTCTTTTCCTGGACTTTAGGACTTTTTAATTTTAACCCCGGAGTGAGTGAGGCCTTTTTCTCACTCTCATGTGTTTTAACCTCATTTGGGTTATGTGTTTCCACTGTTTTTGGAGTCTGAGAAACTCTAGGCATCTTGTATGGTGGCACACAGCACCTTCGGTGCAGTGTCACTGAGACATCCTTTTAGATTTCTCAAAAGGTTTAAATACCTTTTCTTGTGTGAACTACTGTTCCCAAGAATAGTAAAGTGAAATTGACTTTACTTACTGTTTCTCTTTGTAGGTCCAGCACACACCATCTTATGTGGAGCGCTCGGAGGTTACCTAGTAGCCCCTTATCCTACTCTCTCATGTAACATTTTTTATGTTACCCTCGCTACTTTAAATGGCTGGTGGTAGTGGTTTATTTTTACTACCATTGTGCTTTTCTACTGCAGGCTGAACCCTCAGCTGTAGTACAGCACCCATGGGTCATTTAGTCAAAAATGGCCCTAACTTGTTTTTTTGCATTTTCTGTGTGTGAGGTCTGTCTTGGGTTTTACTCTGTGTGCCCGAAACAGATTGGAACCCTTTGTTTGTCTTGCCTTTGGTGGGCTTCAGCCCTGAAGCCCGCCTCCGGCTCCAGTGTGTCTGGTAGGACAGGATGTGAGGGAGGGTCCTGAAACTCCCCTGTCCTTTGGCTCTAGGAATGCCTTAATGTAACCACTCCTGATTGGCTGGCTGTCCTTTCATGGAAGTCACCCTGCTGTGTGACTGACAGCCTAGTCTGTGCATGAATGGGAGAAACCTGCTTAAAAGGCATAAGTTTTGGGACTAGAGGCAGAGTCGACAACTGGGAGAAACACCCGAAGAAGAAACCGTGAACGAAGCTTGCTGCATTCTCCTGGACCTTTGAATTGTCTGGTGAAGCCCTGCTGCTGTGCTTTTTCAATTCGACAGAAAAGCTCCGGAAGGGATGACTTCTTCACTTGGGTTAGTGGACCAACTAACCCCGAGAACTCAACTGGACCATCTTGCCTGACTGACTGTACTTCTTTGTTGCTGGAAGAACCAAATGCCAGGGGTCGCGTAATCCCTAGTCGAGTGAATCGTCTGAAATCCAGCAAGAAGCTCCAGTAGTCTCCTAAGGCCTCTCCAGAAGAAGGACGACCAGAGCTTGAGTCCCCTCACCAGAGTCCAGGACCCAAACAGTGAAGGAAGTCCAACCGGGATCCGAGATCCGCAACGGTGCTGTTTACCAAGCGCTGCTGAACCAAAAAGAGCTGTAACTGCCGACGGCCTCCCAAGTACCACCGCAGGAGTCCTCCAGACGTCCTCGCTCTTGTCCCCATGACTGAGGCGCAGGAACACAGGGTATGCACCAATGTAGCAAGACAGAATCCAGCTGGACCACTCTTCTTCAAGCCAGAGGTGCTGTTTAGACTTGAGGAACTTACCTCATCGTCTTTTAGCTGTGCTTTTCTCTGTTGGGAATTGCAGTGGCTTACTTCTAGGGTTCATTCCAACTCTGTTTCTCACAGGCTTAACAGCTTGTTACCCTACAAGTGATTTTTCTACAAACTCTCTAACTTTTTGCAAGACTTTTATCTAAGAAGTGCCTCAGCTCCATACACTGTGTTCCAATAGACTTCGGAATTCCTGGCTCCCTGAAGACTCTTCTGGCCCATTGACTTTGATATTGTTTGTGCCTCATAGGGGGTAACTTGTTATAGACTGTTACTGCTGGGAAAGGCTTGTGTAGATTTCATTGGAAGATTTAGTTGCCCTCACATTTACTGAGAACCGGTTTAACCTTTTCCTTCCTTAACCCTTTCCTTTCTACAACCCCAGAATCTGTAAAGTATACTGGCGAGATATATACATGCCATTACTGTCCTTGTGATTGAAGTCACCTCAGGGTGTAGGAATTGTGTAAGAATCATATCCAATGATTATACACTAACTTGTTCTGATTCTGGAAAGTAATTTGAAAGTGTATTTATATTGTTTTATGAATTGCCTTTTTAAAGAATGCTTTTTTAAATAATTGATGTTAATAAAATAAAAAACTATTTATAACTGAAACCTTGAGCATAAGTGGTACTTGACTACTTGTAGTTACAGATTTCATTTGTACAGCTCTACAGCTCACATTTACCCCCCCTTGAGATAGGCCTGGCTGCTCAGTCACTCTACCAACTTGTGCAGTACAGACCTATACCAAAAGGTGGGTTACCTAATTCCAAGCAGATACGTTTTGTGTAGTCCCACAAAGTGTGACTGCATCAATTCTTACCTAACAAGGGGTCAGGGGCATCTTATCTGAATAGCAATGTTTTAAGCTTCTTCTTAAACACATCTGTGGAATCTGTCTCACTCAGATCCGGTGGTATGGTACTCCATGCTTTCGACGCAGCTGGAAAAAATACACACCTGCTAACGTGAGTGAGCTTATATCTAGGTACTATCAACTGACTCGTGTTGTTGGATCTCAGTGGTCTCACAATCGGTTTTCTATGTAGGGCCTCCACCAGGTATGCTGGGCTAGAACCTGCCATGCATTTATGAGTGATCAAGAGTAACTGATATTTGATCCTGGCCTGTATGGGGAGCCAGTGCAGTTCTCGTCTGGCAGTGTAAATATGGTCTCTTTTTTAGGCCTGATACCACTTGTAGTCTGGAAAAGTCATTTTTACAAATTTCAGTTAAGGGACTGATAAAGTAATCTGTTTTGGAGCCAATAATGGCCCTAGCTACCGTCTCACAATTAGATTTTGTGAGGAGGGGCCTTATCTGAGCTAGCAGTTTAATGTAATTAAAGGATACTGAGACCAGGCCATTCCACTGCGCCCGAATGTTGAGATTCTGATCTAGGTATATCCCTAGAGTTTTTACTTTTGTTTAAGTGGAAATTTTGAATCCAGCCACTTGAAAACACAAATAGTCTGCTCCTAGCGTAGCAATTTTATTTTCCATGCCTGCAACCATAAGCTCGTTTTTTTCGTCATTGAATGCTAATCCACTGCTGATCATCCAAGCCTGAATCAAACCATAGACATTGTTGATATTCTTGACATCCTCCTCATAACTTTCGTATAAAGGGATGAAACATTGTGTCATCCGCATAATTTGTGAACCACACACCTTTTCTTCCAGCATTTTAAAAAGTGGGACGGTAAAAATATTATAGAGGGACGTCAAAAGGCACACCCCTTGAGGAAACCCAAAATGTAACGTGGTTGCGAGAGCCTCGGCAGAGTCACTACATACCCTAATAAGTCTATTCGTGAGGAAAGACTTTATCCAGGCTGTGGCTTCATCAGAAAAGGCAGCCACCTCATTTAGTCTTAAAATCAAAAGAGGATAGTCCACCAAATCAAAAGCCGCAGACAGGTCCAGCACCATGAGCAAAGCTGTTTGTCCCTTGGCCATTATTTGCAGCAATCTGGATTTTAGATCCACTAGCGCTGTTTCTGTTGCATGTCCTTTCCCGAAACCTGACTGCCATTTATTTAAGATTTTCTGGTTATTCATGTAATCTCGAATTGGATTATAAGCCACTCAATCCACATTTTTTAGCAAGAATGGTGTGTTGGTGATGGGCCTGTAATTTGTTGCTACCAGGGGGCTTAAACCTGTTTTATTTTTAAAGAGGTGTGATCCAAGCATTTGTTAGCTCATCAGGGACAATAGTCTCCTTAAAGGAGGCATTAACAAACTTAGTCATTCCCGGAATGAGGGAAGGGGTACATACTTTGGTTGTTAATGCTGGACTCATATCCCCTTTACAATTTGTTTTGTCTTTCGTTTGCTGAAGATCTCATATAGCTCTGCTTCATTGACATGGCTATAACTGAACTTATGCTCCCATCTTGCTGCACATGTGCATTAGTAGGTGTCTCTTATTTGCCTAGCATCTTCCTCTTAACATCTATATTGTGTTTGATCAAATTGAATTTCCACAACAAGGCCTTTTGAATGGATGTACGCCATGCAACATCTTTCTCAAGTTCATCTTGCTCCCTGGGGGCAGGGTTTTCTAGTTCTTTTAAAATCTTTAAAAGTTCTTTGGACTCATGTTGGGCAGTCAGTATTCTGGTATCATACATAATGTTAGCTGAGATAATGGCTAGTTTATATTCCCTTGAGACATTATTATACGCAACCTTGTCTTTGGGCTCCTTGGTATGTTTCCAGACATAGAACTTTGAGCTTTTGAATATCCGGGGAGAACCATGCATTGTCTCTTTTCTCTTGTACCAAACTTGTTTTCAGTGGTGCAATAGCATTTGTTGCTCTTGATAGAGTGTCCAGATATATTATAGCAATAGCATCAGCAGTCTCTACCCTGGCTACCGGATATCTGTTGGGCATCAGGAGAGACAGTGCTACAGAGAGGGCAATTATAAGATCAGGGCGAGAAGGCGCCACAGCTAGCACGGAATCGGAGGAGAGAGAGAGCGGCTCACGCAGCTGCTAAGAATATTACTACAGAAGGAGGCCGCCGAATATCACATGGTATAGGCCCTGTACTGCAAGGTTTGATCAGATAGGAGTATCATTGACGTGGGCAATGCACTCTGGGAATTGGAAGCTGGCAGTGGGGTTGAATCCCTGAGAAAGAGAGATGGTGAAGATGCAACAAAAGGTGGAAGCATATGTGGGGGCGAAACTCAAACAACATAAGCAGACCACGGATCGGTCAGAGGAAAACACAGAGGCTGCCCCAGCACCGGTCACAATGTAAAGTCTGATGGCAGCGATACAGGATTTGAGAAAGGCGTTGGAGAGTAAGATCCAGAAGGTGGGAGTGGACATTTCCTTAGTACGCGTAGATTTGAAGAAGGTCAATGACAGGGTATAAGAGGAAGAACATTGTGTCAGTGACCTAGAAGATATGCTGGCACAACTACAGAACCAGGTTAAAGGCTTGGGAGCTACAAGGATACTCAAAGACAGAGCAGAGGACGTGGAAGGCCTCTTCGAAGATGTAATATTCGACTGGTGGGGGTGCCTGAAAGGGAGGAAAATAACTGCCTGGAATTATATGTGGAAAAATTGGTGTTGGACACTTTATGCCCACAGGGCCTTTCCAAATCGTTCACCATAGAACGGGAAGTGTCGGGGCGGCCACCACCAACGGGAGCACCTCCCAGAGCAATTGTGGGCAAACTGCTTAATTTTAGGGACTATGATTTTAGGGGCAACATTTATTAGGCTGTTTATGACATGTGTAACCTGATTAACCTCTTGTTCTTCTGGTGGTGAGCACTACGTTTGGCGGATTCATATAGACTCTGTTTAGAAGTGCTTATATCCAGAACACAGGTGGGTGGATAGGACTTTGTGCCATGCGTTTTCGCCCCACACGGTTCAACGACGGTGGGCCCCTGTCAGGACCTTTTCCACAGACCTTCACCAATGTACATCAAGGACTATGTCAGCTCAAAGAAAACAAGAACTCAAGTAAGTTGGCCGGCAGCCCATGCAAGCTCTGCGCTGAGTAAGCCTCCCCGCGCCTCACTCAAAGTGCGAGTTTCAGCCCATAAGTCACAAAGGCTAGCATAAGTACAGGAAAGTTGCTGAAATTGGCACATAAATCGCAGCGGCCCACTACAAGTACCTCTGAAAGGTCAAGGGGAGCCACATCATAGCTTCCCCAAAATGGCAGGCAGATGTTCAGACATGCAAAGAAGGCCTTCTGTTTCTGTATCTCGCAATGCAGAGGCTGTATCAGAGATGTCCTCACTGGAATCTCTGGACACTTTTGGTCCCTGTTAGCCACACATTCCTTTACCTCCAATAGTGAGCTAGGAGGCCTTTGTGAAGGTAGATTGGTCCCCAATCTCTACATGCTCCATCTCATGCCTGGTAACTTCATCTTCTATGAGGTTCGGCACACACCCCTGCCCCCACATTTCCCCAAGGCACCTTATGTGGTACACAGCTCTGTCGTTGTCTTGGACACCTTTGTCTTCTTCGTGGACAACACTGGCATCTCCTCCTGAGAACCGATTTTTTATAAGGTTCCAACGAAACATGCATTCAGAACCCATTGTGGGCTACTTTAAGAATCTCATCAAGGAGGTTATTCCCCAGGCGGTACCTTGTCTGCCCATGCAGCTGATCCATAATGCCACTCCTGTAATTACTTTGTCGGTGTCGGCTCTCAGTGTATTTAAGGAATTACATTCCCCGGCACCTATTGCAGATCCTACTACTCATATAGAGCTAGCCACGACCCCTGATATCTTGCCAGGTCCAGCACCAACAGATCCTATTCTGCTTCCAGTATCAGAAGCCCAGAGACAGGATACTGATGACGAAGGAGAGGAGAATCAGCCCCATTTGTCAGGGAAGGATTTCCACAGGGGCACCAGGATTTCATGGGTCTGCTGGTGCCAGACGAGATCTCATCTGAGCCTGGTGTTCTTTCAGGTGTGTTATTCTAAATAGAGAAGATAAATCAGGAAAGGATGTCCTGGCTCAGTCAAGAAATCTTTGGAAAACTCTTCACTCCACTTCAGCAAGTAGTAAAAAGATTGAGATGAGATATCGCCAGTTACAATCTGAAGCAACTAAACTTGCACCAAATGCTCAGCCTCAATCTTCAGAGGCGTATTTTGCCACACTTATAGCCAGAAACTCGTCTTCTACTTCTTTTAGAGGGCAGTCTCAGTCTATTTCCAAGGAGGATTAGATATTCGAGTCTTATGGACAGAAAATATATTCCAGTGGCTTATTACATTTACGTCAGGGCAATGCTGATGCTCTTCTGACAGCAGCTAATCAGCATCTATGGCTTGAGATTGCAGCTTTTCAGCAGTATCTTCCGCCTGAGAGAGTAGCAGCTTTCAAACAGCTTGGCTGAGGCAAAACAAATTGCTCAGGGCCACATAAAATCATCTGTGCCCCTCATAGACACTACCTCCAGCAGAGTTCAGGTGTAAGAGTTTTGGGGTTTCCCTGGTTAACATGATGGGATGAATATACAACCTGATAGATCTCCAAGCTCCCAGAAATGCAAGCAGTAGAGATTGTCAAATAAAGGGTTTCTTCTCCTCTTCCACTTCTGGGTCTTCGTAGCCCAAACACAATGATGTGTTCCTCCAGATTCATCCATCCCCGGTAGGAGGCAGGACTTGGCTTAATCATCAGGGCTGGTATACCATTTCAAAGGATTCTTGAGTCCTATAAGTTGTGTCCCGGGTTCCTCCAGGTCAGCTCAGCCATACTCTTTGTGGAGATTTTCCACCTTCTACAAATCAGACCGATTGAAGAAGTCCCCCCATCTAGGAAGATATAATATATGATATGATATGGCATTTAGAACGCGCCTGTACACAAGTGTTTCTAGGCGCGACAAGACGGGGGGGGGCAGAGGGAGGACAAAACAATGATCTTACAATGTGTCATTCAGATCGAGCAAGTGTGGGGAAGTGGATGGGGAGAATGGCCAAAAGTGAAGGGGGGATGGAGAAGTGCAGGTAATCAAAGGTGCAGCCAACTGGTGGCTCAGTGCAGGTAAAAGAAAGTGCAGAAAACGGGTGGCTCTTAAGCGCAGGGAGAGGAGACTGTAGGGTTACAGATACAGACCACAAGTGCTGGGGGAGACAAGAGGCAGTGCAAGGTGCAACTGGACATGCAGGGACCTGGGCCAGAGTTCAGAAGGTGGCCAGGTGACCAGTTCGTGGACCAGATGGGTCCTCAGCATGGGAGAGGAAGAGATAAAGCGGAAGTGAAGAGGAAGGACTTGAGTTGCTTCTGGAACCAGAGGTGGTTCTGCTCAAGTTTGAGAGAGGCAGGGAGGCTGTTCCAGAGGGAGGCCCCTACCGAAGAAAGAGATCTGCCCCCAACTCTCTGCTTGGAAAAGCGACTGAACCTCAGAGAGTTGGAGGGGGATGAGCAGAGAGCTCGAGAAGGGGGATATTTAGGAAGAGAGTGTTGGAGGTAGTACAGTCCCAGGCCCCAGAAAGCCTTGTGGATGATGCAGAGGGTCTTGAAATTGATTCTTGCCACCCCTGGGAGCCAGTGAAGGGATTTCAGTGCTGGAGAGATACGATCCCTGGACTTGTGGCCAAGGACAAGTCTAGCAGTCCTGTTTTGGATAAGTTGTAGAAGATGGAGAGTAGAGGCAGGAAGATTTAGAAAGAGGCTGTTGCAGTAGTCCAGCCTAGAGAGGACCAGAGCTCTGGAGACAGTGAACTTCTGGGGGGAAGTGAGGAAAGGAAGAATACCTCTGAGGATGTGCAGCTGACAGTTTGACTTCTTAGAGACGTCAGAGATGTGAGGAGAGAAGGAGAGGGTGGAGTCAAAGATGACCCTAAGCTTCTTAGTCTCACAGGTAGGAGTAGGAAGAGGGCCGGAGGATCTCAGTCTTACTGGCATTGGGTAGAGATCATTGGCGGCACACCACTCTTGGATTGTGGACAGACAGTCTGGGATGAGAGAAGGAGTAGAGGCAGCCGGGGGGAGTCTGAAAGAGAGCTTGGTGTCATCTGCATAACTCTGAAAGTTGGAGCAGAGAGCCGCGATGCAGTGGGCAAGAGTTGCCAGGTATTGGTTTTACAGCCAGGGAGAAAGGTTAGACCCCTGGGGTACACCACAGGTAGAGAGGGAGATAGAGGAGAGGAAGGACCCCAGCTGGACCTGGGAGGGTCGATCAGTGAAAAAGGATGTCAGCCAGGCCTGGGCTTGATCAGTGATACGCAGGTTATCACGGAGGCGATTGAGCAGGATGGCTTGATTGGCCATATCAAAAGCAGAAGTAAGAGCGAGGAGCATGAGGACAGAAGGAAGGTTAGAATCAAGGTTAGAGAGCAGGTCTGCTCATATGTTCAGGAGAGCCGTTTACGTGCTTCTAGCTGCCCTGAAGCCAGACTGGTGGTCATGGAGACAACCAACAGATTGAGTGTGAAGATTAAGCTGGGAGATGACCAGCTTTTCCAAGAGTTTGGCCAGGAAAGGAGTGATGGAGATCGGGTGATAGTTAGCCGGAGAGGAAGGATCGGCAGAGGGCTACTTAAGGACGGGGTGCACAAGGGAGTGCTTAAGGGGAGGAAAAGGTTCCAGTGGCAAAAAAGTGATTGCAAAAATCGACTAGATCTGGAGCAAGGGTGTCGATGTGGTTCTTGATGGTTCTGGAAGAACAGGAAAGTACCTGTTTTGACAAGACTATCATAAATTGGACTTGTCAAGAAACATCATCGGAAGTGGACAAGGGAAAGGAAGAGAAGAGAGGAGGAGAGGAGGCCACAGGCAGGCCAGGAGTGGAGAAGGAGAAGGGACAAGAAGAGGAAGAGAGGGTGAATAGGATGTCCTGAATTTTAGTGGAAGCAGCTTTTATCATTGCCTCTTTACTGTCCCAAAAAAGAAACAGTGGGCCTACGAACAGTCTTAGATCTTTCTTCCCTAAATCTCTCGCTACCCATAGAAGAATTCAAGATGGTTACACCAGCACAAATCCAAAATGCCATCTGACGGAGAGACTGACTCTGGCTGTGGATCTGAAAGAAACCTATTTACATGTTTCTACCCATACAGAAGACAAACAATTCCTGAGATTTTCACTAGGAGGTCGCCACTTTCATTACCGGGTTATTCAATTTGGTCTGAATGCAGCTCCGAGAGCATATACAAAACTAATGTGTCCGTTTGAGGTCCACTTGCGATCTCAAGGTGTACACATTTATCCATATCTGGACGACTGGCTCCACAGAGCAGAGACCTTTCAGCATCAGCAGGACACAGCCCTCCAACCTCTGCTCTAACTGTTGTACAGCAAGGCACTATACGTCAACTAGTTAACATTTTGCTTATATCCAACTCAGGTGTATAAGCTTCTGATGGGATTTTTTTTCCACATTGGAAAGGATTATGTTAAGAAACCGTCTGCTTCACACTTCCTGAGTCTTCAAGAGACCTTTGTCTGTTGGTTCCAGCACCTGCTGGGTCTTATAGCACCTTCTATCCATTCCTTTTGCTTGCCTTAGTATGAGATGCCAACTAAATCCCTTATCTTCATGGGATCAGGAAAACAGTCCGAGAGAATTGCAATTCCTCTGGTTCTGCAGTCAGACTTGCTTTGGTGGAACGACGAGAACAACTTGCAAGTTGGATCAGGCTCTGACTCATATGACAACATCGGACTTGTCCCTCACATGTCTGGGTGCAACTCTAGGGCAGCTTCAAAAACACACTCTTTGGTCTCTGAAGGAGAGGGAATTCCATGTAAATTTCCTGGCGCTTCTGGCCATCTCCAAGGCATTGAAATCATTCCTGCCAGTCACTCAAAACTCTTTCGTCCTGATAAAGACTGACAGCAGGACAGCCATAATTTATGTCAAGAAGCAGGGGGAACCTAGGCCCAATCCCCTTTGCGAGTGGCCCATTCAGATCAGGGAATGGGCAATTCAACATCAGATATCGCTGCAAGCAATTCACTTAGCAGACAACCTCAATGGTTTGTCAGACAGGCTCAGCCATCTGTCACACTCCAACCACGAGTGGGCGCTCAAGACCTCTGTGGTTCAGGAGATTTTCCAGAAATGGCAATATCCATAGGTGGATTTGTTTGCAACTGCGCAGAAGCGCACATGTCACCTTTTCTTGTCTGTGATGAGTCAGGGTTCAGGCTCCATGGGAGATGCTTTTCTGATATCGTGTCACCACAGAGCTTTTTATGTATTCCCTCTGTTGCCCCTCATTCCTAGAGTCCCATCCAAGTTACACAGCTACATTTTATACTCCCAGATTCTTATAGCTCTGGATTGGCTGACCTGCATTTGGTACACTGATCTTTTGGGGCAGAAGATATCAGGGACGCTTTTCCATCCGGTGACACAGGACCTCTTAAGTCAGCAGGGGTAAGACCACTATTTCATCCCTCCCCTCTATCGCTGAGCTTAGCAGCTTGGTTCCTGAAAAGATAGTTTATGGAAACCTGTGTTTTGCCGAACCGAACCTATCTATAATTCAGGCTTCCAGGAAAGCTTCTTACAAGATTTCAATATAAAAGTAAGTGGCCTCGCTTTTGCTATTGGATTCTGGAACAGTCTTTGGATCCACGTAAAGCTTTTCTGGATAATATTCTATCATTCCTGTCCCTTCTGACTTCGTCAGGATTCAATCGTGCAGGTCATACTAATCAGTGATTGGAGCATGTTTAGGCTCCCAACATCCTCCTATTTCGACAGCCAACCCAATTATAAGGCATTTCGAGGGCCTTCTTCATCTACATCCACCAGTGAATAGGCTTCATCCTTCATGGGACCTTAATGTGGTGCTAGCTGCCTTGGCTCAGAAGCCATTTCAACCAAAGCAGACATTACATATATTTCTTGAAAAAAGCTTTTTGGCAGCAGTCCCTTTGTCTCAAAGAATTTGTGAAATTCAGGCTCTTTCAGCGTCTGAGCTTAATACTGTTTTTCATAAAGATAATGAATTTGTGAAGTGCGGTTGTGGAAGTGTGGTTGCTGCTGTCTCACTGTCCGCTGCATTGCCCTTTGACTATGGACTTTGGATTTGGATTACTTAAGACCCGCCTCCTGATCACTGTAGGAAGACGCTCATTGGACTTTGCTCCAGGAAATCGGCTCCGCCTCTTCCCCCCAGCAACCTTATCACCACCACACCCGCGCATTTGTGCACGCGCATTTGTGAAGTGCGGTTGTGGTAGTTTGGTTTCTGCTGTCTCGCTGTCCATTGCATTGCCCTTTGACTTTGAACTTTGGATTCCTTAAGACCCGCCTCCTGATCACTGCAGGAGGACGATCTTTGGACTTTGCTCCAGGGTATGCTTGCTGGGCACACGTATTGAACTGTTTGTGGGTTGGGCCAGCGCTAACGTGCTAACGTTTTAACGTTAGCAGCAAAACACCTACGATCACGAGCCCGAACAACGCTCAGTAACACTCTACTTTTTGTCTTTTTCTGTAGAAATCGGCTCCGCCTCTTCCTCCAAGCAACCTTATCACCACCACACCCGCGCATTTGTGCGGGCGCATTTGTGAAGTGCGATTGTGGAAGTGTGGTTGCTGCTGTCTCGCTGTCCGCTGCATTGCCCTTTGACTTTGAACTTTGGATTCCTTAAAACCCGCCTCCTGATCACTGCAGGAGGACGCTTATTGGACTTTGCTCCAGGGTATGCTTTCTGGGCACACGTATTGAACTGTTTTTGGGTTGGGCCAGCGCTAACGTGCTAACGTTTTAACGTTAGCAGCAAAACACCTATGATCACGAGCCCGAACAACGCTCAGTAACACTCTACTTTTTGTGTTTTTCTGTAGAAATCGGCTCCGCCTCTTCCTCCAAGCAACCTTATCACCACCACACCCGCGCATTTGTGAAGTGCGGTTGTGGAAGTGTGGTTGCTGCTGTCTAGCGAGATAGTGTGGGAGCGTGGGAGTTGTTTATTAACTGTATTAACGCAAATCCAGTGAAAGTAAGTGTTAGTACGACTACTGTTGTTTCAGTCCTATTGATTGTTTGAATTTTTGATGAAACAATATACTTTGACTACCAATATGCCACCAATCTCGGTATTAAGGGCGAAAATTGGCGCACCATTTCGAGATAATGTAAATGGTAAAGCACTCCTTCAGAGTCACCTAACTAGTCTTTTACAGCGCGGTGGGCGCTCTATTTCTCAGCGCTCGGCTTCTGTGTCAGCGGATATTAGATTGTGTAGTACCAAGAGTAGAGAATCCCATGCTACGAGTGATATTGACCTTGCCCCCTCATGGTGCAAACCTTGCCCCCTGCCACGAACACCACAGGCAAACACATTTCCAGGGCAAGTCAAGAAACATCAGTTAATCACCACATGGGACACAGGACTTAGTAAGCGAAGTTGAAATGAGTGGTGCTCCAACAGACACTACTTTAATTGCTGTTTGCCTCATTGAAGACACCCAGCAATTGTCAACTCTTGTGGTTGAAGAAACCATCTTCCAACCGCCGTGCTCCGTCTTGGCCCAACAAAAGCTGAGGCAGGCGCATGCACATTTAACCATGATGGGGGAAATTGAGGATGAGGACACAAAATTCATGAACCTTTCTAATAAAACTCAAGAAGGTAGTAATGAAGTCCTATAAATTTGCTCTAACACGGGTGATTTAATACAGCTAGAAGAAGGGAGAGATGACAAAAATGCTTCAAAAATGAATCTAGAAGCACTTTCGTCAGTCTTGCCTAACACCAATGATCCAGAGGATAGGCCCTCAAGAATACCCATGATCAATTAAAACTCACCCACCGAATATGCATAGGAATCGGTGTCATTCATAGCCCCCACTCCAAGGCGATCAAGATTCGATCCGACAGCCCGTGAATCTGAGTTTTTTATCCACACTAACCATCCAGGCAGGGGCTCCTTTCCGGAAGCCCCAGCTCTGAACAACACTCTAAGTGCAATGAACACGGCCTTATTAGCTGTAGCAAAACTCTATGAAATCTAGGATACGAAGGTCACAAAACAAGCAGAGCATATTGAGCAGCTCTTATCTTTGGTGACAGTAATTGCGAAACAAGCCCAGCAGGGCTCACATGCTCCTCTGCCTGAGTTAGGATGTGTTGAAGCCATTGGGTCAGTGGTGGAACGAGAATCAGAAATTCCTAATGGCCCTTTGTCCTCTCTTAGGGCCAAAGACCTCCGCGCTCAAGTCTCAGTCATCACAGAGAAAGGTTTTTCAACCTCTGTGGATCAAATAGAAACACAGTGTCAGAGAAACCCTGGGTTAGATAATACTGACACACCTATAGAAGTTCAAAAGTCCAAAGTAAAGCCAGCGATAGTGGCAGAAGGCAAAAGGGACGCCGGAGCATCTATGAAAGACTTTACCTACATAAATATGTTTGAAGTCTTTGGAGCTACAGGGACAAACACCGTCCCCTCTAGGGTGCACAACAGACACAAAACTATGGCCACAGTGTCACAGATTTCTCAATTGAGGACCAAGTGCAAGAGTAAGCCGGCCATGCATAAGGCAAGAAAATTCATCCAAATAAATTCAACCAAAAGTTGTTTGATTACTATCAAAAATAAGAAAATGGAGTAGAATCTATTCCCGAAAATTGTCTGGCATACAAGCCACTTGATGATCTAGCATGTCTGATTAAAGTAGCTGCCACTGATAACCAGACTTAATACAGACAAGTGGCAATGCACAGAAGCCTGTAAATTCTCTCGACACAATAGAACTGCCAAAGCATGCTGATGCGAATGGTCCCGCAATTGAGAACAATGACTTAAAGATCAATGTTCCTACATTCCCCTCGATGTCAGACATTCAGAAGCAGATCAGAGCTCAATTGAATCGTATATGAAGCTTGATCCCACTAAACTTCAAAAGATTAATCTAGTTTGTTTGTTTGTTTATTTATATAGCGCAATGAACCCTCAGGTATCTGAGTGCTGCTTATTTCCCACGGTGTGTGGTGCTCATTTATTGACCTCAGAAGGATAAAAGGCTGAGTTTGGCCCTGCCGGGATTCGAACCTGCGTCAGCAGGCTCTGCACAGATGTCAAAGCTAGCGGTCTACTCGCTGTGCTATCTGACCGGCTTCTTGATAAAGAAAATAATCAACAAACTAACAACATACAACAGCCCAGCCTCTGTCAAGACAACAACGTAGGTACTGCCCATGAGCAAACGGCGCACACTCAACTAGTGACCAAGGCCCCTACAAAAGTTGACACCTCTATTGCACATTTACGTGATGAAATCAGAATTTACATTGATGCCTACATGACACAGAATGCAAGACAAAACTCAGTCAATAAGCAGCAACATCAGATAATGCAAACGCTAACAATACCTCCTGCAAATCCGATGCCAGCCTCTAGACAGGAAATACGCGAAGAAATTAAAGCGTCCATAGAAGCGTATATGATGCAATCCACTGCCCCCAATCAAAGTCTTATGCATCAACAGTCAACAGGAAAATTGTTTCCAACCATAACACCATTTCTAAAAGGACCCCAACCTTCCCCTCATACCAAACTGGACCATTTGGTACCTAGACCACTTCAATTCGCATCTATGAGCAATACTGACACCCATGGTCCAGCTACTGCCAGATCTACTAACCGTGCTTGGGAGAAACCCCCTCAAAACAAAGAAAGTAAAAATCTGAGTCAACACCACCTAATTATCAAATGTAGAGATCTCCCATACAAAAAATATGATTTGAACATAACGAGCGTGCAAAATATATGTGCAGAGATCCCAGATTTGGCATCAATAACAACGGTAGATATTGACAAAATCAAATTCATCAATCACAATGACCTGACAGCAGCCCGGATCTACGTGCGGTCAGCCCTTGTAGCAAATGCATTCTGGCAAGCGAGAATGGCATTATTTGTTATGGGCTTCATTCTAACACAAGAACTGTCCTCCAATCCATTAATGACACAAGAGCACAAATCACAGATTTTGTAGCAACAAGCAGTGGATCACAAGAGTCAGGTCTCTATACACAATGATGTCATCATAACAATCCCCAAATACAAAAAGCATAAGCCTGATATCCTGGAATACAAGATGGCACAGACATCTCAGCTCATTATCCACTGGTGATTTAGTTGAGATTGACATCATAGCCCTACAGGAGACATGGCTTCTGTCACCACCAATTTGGGATTCCTATGTGATCTTGCTTACACCTGCAGAAAAAAGTTTCCTAGGCCGGCCGAAAGGTGGTTTATTATTAGCCGTAAAAAAAAAACTGTGGATTTTAAACTGATCTTTGCTAGTCCCCCTCATCTACCTTCCAAGTATCTAAGCTAATCACCAGCAAAGGGAAACTAGTGATAATTAACATCTACTGGAGTATTCATACATTAAAAACGGAAGATTTTTTCGAACAATTTATTACCGTTTTAGATACTCTAGTATTAGATACTCTAATCATTCATACTATTGTACTGGGAGACCTTAATCTACATCTCCATCCGAACATGGAAGTTGAGTTATCAGGGAATGAAGTCACATGGTCCGAAATTATGGCAGGAAGAAACTTCATTCAGTTGAATCGTAGCGTGCCGGGGGGATATACCAGCTCAGGTGACATGGCATGGAAGTCCTCAGACCGCCATTCTGGATTATATATATGTCAACTCGTCCTTTTTTAATCATGTTAATACACTTGAAGTCATACATACTGACATGAGTGATCACAATAAACTAAAGTTATCATTTGATGCTCTGTTTCCAATGACAATAATGCCAACAAATTTAAATATAGATGTATCTGTGAACAATCAGGGTACTATACTGAGATGGTCGCGAGTTAAATTATGTTAACTAGGGAACTAGTATAGAGAATGATGATTATACGCATGCCATGCAGATGTTCAGACAGACCATCTTACCGGATAACAACATCAAGCATCAGCATGTCCATGCCTTTGATCTTGAGGTGAAGCATAAGAAAGCCGAACTAAGGTGAGAAATTTGCCGGTTGCACATGTTGGCCACTTTAGATTCTGTGATAAAGACCAAATATCTAAAAAAGCAATATAAAATGTGGCTCAAAAATAGAAGAATCAAACAACATGAACAAGATGGGGACGCGATGCTAAAATAGTTAATTACCAAGTCTACAGCTGGCATCTGGGCCCTACTCAATCAGGCCTCAGGCAATTTACAAGTGGCTGTCCAAGCTAACCCAATATCATCTAAGGCATGGCAGGCGTATTTTCAAGGTCTGTACCAATTACCATTCTCTAACAAGAGTTTAACTTTCCAAAGTGAGGTAGTGTCCCATGACTTCCTGTTTGACATTGACGATATTAAAAACTGTATTAGTAAATTAAGTACATCTCGTGCTGTTGGTGCAGATGGGCTCCATAATGCCATGCTTAAAAATAATCCGAATGAATGTGCTGGTATTTTATACCGTATATATAATCATGTCTTTAAAACTGGTAGAATTTCTGATACATGGAAAAAATCAAACATACTTCCAATATTTAAAAAAGGTGACCGAGAAGATCCCAGGTTTTATAGACCAATAGCGATATTAGATTGTCCGGAAAAATTATTTGCCAGATTGTTATTAAACGCCCTTAACAGATGGCTGAATACTAAGAACCTCTGTGACCCATTTCAGAAGGGCTTCTTACCGGGTATAGGCACAGCCATTAACATGATCACCCTTTCAAGTATTATACAGAGAGCCTACCAGTTTAAACAAGCATTGTACATTGCCTTCATTGATTTCAAGATGGCATTTGAAGCAGTTCCGTGAGAGCTTCTTTATAAAAAAAACTTGCCGATGCACATTGTCCTTCAGAAATCCTAAAATGGATCATACATTTACATACAGGTACCACTATTCAAGTAAGACTGACGAAGAGTGGTTTATTAACGGATCCAATTGAAACCGCTAGAGGCTTAAAGCAGGGCTGCTTAGTAGCTTCAGCATTATTTTTTTTTTTATTTCGGACGTGAGCCATGCTTTCACGAATTTGAATACTGATTCCCCAAGGATTATGGGATTGCAAGTATAATGGTTATTGTACGCAGATGATATGGTTTTATATCTCGTACCCCCAAGGGCTTGCATACATTACTCAGAGCATTGAATGGATATGTCCAGAAAAATTGTATAACCATTAATATCTTGAAAACAAAAATAATCCAATTCGGGACAAGAAGGCAAAGAACAGCTAGTCTGCAGTGGCCTCTACATAATTGCCAAATCTCGGTGGTAACATCTTACATTTACTTAGGCATGATAATTTCTAATCATTGGGCAAATTACTTATACAATCAACAAGGCATGTTAAAACTCCAAACTGCAATTTCGCAAACCCGTAATATTAAGGCAAGGTATTGTAAGTTCTCAATTGTGCCGGTGATCACACACTTCAAATTGAAAGTAATACCAGTTATCATGTACGGTGCAGAGACACAAAAATTGACGAATTATACCTTTTGGGCGATCAGAGAAGGACGTTATTGGAAGCAAGTGCTAAACCTACCCAAATCCCAACCTTTGCCATTAATAAGACACGAATTGGGCCTAATTTCTCTGTATGCGATTTATAAGTGGAAATTATGTTCGCTTTACCGTAAATGTCTTATGAATAAATTAACAAAGGGTATTTGCAATATCATAGCGACCTACTTGTTAAACTCAGCAGATTCATTCCCTAAACTGTGGCACATGAAAATCCAGGGCATACTAGAAGAAGCCCAAATTGAAGCAGATTTGTTAATAGAGAATCCGGATCGAGCAAAAACTAAAATTTGGGAGATAGACAGGATTAAAACTAGAGCAGCGTGCTCAAAATATCAACATTCTATTGCACACCCATTTGAGATGAAACGTTATAACGAGGTTGCGAGTTACATGGTGAAATCTCCCAGTCCGTCACATCGGGCAGGTTTCATGAGGTTTCGCTTGAATTTATGGTTGACCAAAGATGCGTTAAATAGGTGCAACATTGTTGGGACTGTGCAAAAAAAATGTTGTTTTTGCAAACAGGTGGAAATCTTAAAACATTTATGCACAGAATGTAGTGAACTGGTGATGTATACATGTGTTCATTATAAGCAATTATTTGTTGAGTATCGTGACATGACAGCGGATAAACTGTGGGGTTTGTTATTTCATTCAAACAGGAAGTCAGTGAGATATGCTGTAGTAAACTATCTCTGCCATCTGGGTTTGCAAAATTCAAAAACAAAATTATTTTTATTTCTTTCTAAATCAACTAATAAGTGAACTAGTTGGTGTTCATAAACTAACAATGTGTATACTAAGATTAATGAGTTGTGAATTTCTAGTGTTAACTCTATTCCCCATTTTTTGTGTGTTTTTTTCCTTCTTTTTTCCTAACTTTAGTTAGTAATTTGTATCAAGTATCTTGTTTACTTTGCAAATGTGTCCATTTTATGTATATTTATTGGGGTGCATTGCTGCAATTTTAAGGTAGATAAGTTTTGTTATGTCATTCTAAGTGTCATTCAAAGAGTTATTTTATTAATCATAATATCATGTATGTTCAAATTGGCTTTCTTGATTATGTTTCAATTACTGTAACGAGTTGAAAGGTCTCGATTGTTTCGCGACCATAACAACTAAATAATAAATTTAAACAAATAAAGATAAGGTGGTGCCTAGAACTCATCCTTCCTTTTTGACCAGAATCGTCTCTTCTTTTCACTTAAAACAGGAAATAGTTCTGCATACTTTCTTCCCCTTCCATAAACCTAGGGTGAAAAACATTACACTCTCTGGCCGTTAGACAGTCACTTACATTTTACTTCAATCGTTCTAGAGAGCTGAGGAAGTTAGACAGTCTTTTTGTGGCTTTCAGTGGTCATCAACCAGAAGCCCAAGCTTTGAAATCAACCATAGCACGCTGGATTGCCCCTTGCATTATAGAGGCAAACAAGATTCAAAAGAAAACAGTGCCCAGGAACTTATGTGCATATGCAGTTAAGTCTACAGACGTTGCCTTCCAGAGAAATGTCCCATGGGACATTACAGCAAAGCCACAACATGGTCTTCCCCATCTGCTTTTCCAGTCATTAATGTATAGACATGACTTCCAGGTCAGGTGCCAAATTCTGACAAAACTTGTTTGGCTAGGTCTACACTCCTGCCTCTGTCATGATTTAGGGCTTTTCAATCTTCCATAAGTATGGATGAAAAGAAACGGGATGTAGGAGTAAGAAAATGTTCCTCACCATAGTGACTTCTGTACTCCTGGTCCTTAGTCCCCTTTCCTCCATACGCAGCCCCACCCCACCCCCGGTTCCCATCAAATAGATCCTTAGTACAGGTGACTCTGCTATCAGTTCCGTGGACTGACAGTTGTTGCCTGGGGGTGGAGTCAGCGCTGCTAGCCGCACCTACTGCGCAACACAAAATGATTTAAAGGGAAACTATTATTTTTTTGCTGTACAAAAAGAGCTCTGGTCCTGTCCCCTACGATGGACCCACATAAGTTTTGAGTAAAGGGGACTAAGGTCTAGGAGTACAGAAGTAACATTTTCTATCTAACTCCTGAGGACAGTGCCAGCGGATCCACCTTCGTTTTCAAGCTCACCTCAGCCAGATGATTCTACATGAGATGCGACATCGGATCAAGCAAATACTGATAAATGACATGGTGATGGTGTTTTTCTGACCACGGCAAACAAAGAGAAGTGCTGGCGGATGTCAGCCCTAGAGGGCTAGGAGTTATGCACATGCAGGTTGATGGCAAAGATGCTTGACTACCAATTGCATACACCAGTAGGGACATCACTGTTGCTGGGCAATCCAGGAGGCATTGGCAGTACTGTGGGGGTGTAAATATTTCCATCTGTACTTTTACAGGCATTCTGTGGGAGTGATTACTGACTACGAGGCACTACTTCCCACCATGAGCGTTACAGCCTCTTACCTGCCACCAAGAATAGAACTTTGGCTCCTGCAGCTGCTAGGGTTTGCATATCTACATAACATAGAGCAGCAGGGTCAGATAACCCGGCATAATGCCTGTCTAGACACCCAACAGCATCTGAAATTATGTCAAGGGTAGAAGTATGGGGGAGGAGCACATCTGCCACCCCACACAGGCAGCCATGCCAGTCGCACTCTCTCTTGAGGCTTTCACCAAAGCCATAAAAGATGATAAATGTATACAGTTAGTGGTTTCACACCCTCACTCAGGCTGATGGAAAGATTCTTAGCAAAACATTCACAACACACACAGCGAAGGAACAGGATGTCTTGCAAGGGGTATGGAGAATACATACTGAACTTTCTACATCTGAGGATAGATGGCCTTCAGCTATGGGTGTCAAGAATCAAAATCATGTTATTGTAAGTAGAGAAGGCAGTAAGAAGCTTAGGCACATTCAGGACATCTGTGCAGTCAAAACAAAGGCCAGACTTGGCAAGAAAGTGCGGTTTTCCAGGTTTACAGAAGACCTTGGATGATGCATTACACAACTGTTCCTGCTGCCAGGAAAATGCAAACACACACAAGCCGTCGCCCATCCAGACCCTAGCAGACTGTGAGCATGGATGTATGCTGAATGCTCAATACATTATGGTGGTCATTGACTGATACCCTCCGACCCACGTGATAATGTAAAGACTGCAACGGATGTTCGCCGTCCATGGACTCCTAGACTCTCTTAGATCTGATAATGGCCTGCCATTTCAGGGAGCTGACCTTCGACGATTCATGGTAGAAGAAGGGGATCACCCATAAACGCATCACTCCATGCTGGCCCAGGCCCAGTGGTGAGGTGGAACCCTTCCCTTCATGGGGACTCTGAATAACACTTTCAGGATTGCATGTGAGCAAGGAGAACTATCGCAGCAGATGCCACTGTGCAGGTTCCTCATGACAGACCGCATGACCCCACACTCCTCCACACAGGGTTCCCTGGCTAAAGCTTTATGGGTAAGTAGAAGTAAGTGAGATCACTGATAACAGCTCATTGCTCACAACAACTGCCGGTGATAGAATATACTGCTATTAGCCAGTAGCAGTCAGCAACCAACTAGCCGGAGACTAAAGCCTAAAGACATTCACTTGGAAGTGTGTGATACTGTTCTAATCTAGAACCAACACCCAAAACACAAGTTAAAGTTGTCATTTGAGAGAGCCCCATGGAAGATGGAGGCCACAAAATGTTCCAGTAATGGTCCAGTCCCAGTAATGCAGTAGAGCAGCACAAACATTGCAAACAGGGCATTGGCAAAGGGCTTTGGGGGCTGCATGAACATGGTGAGGAGAGCCTACACGACATGAGTATGGGGGCTGAAGAAAGAAATTGCTGAAGAACAAACAGCAACCTTCCCACTGTTGGAGAAAAACCTCATCATTCATGCATGGATGGCCTCACGTGGCCTATGCCTGAATGATGACAAGACTGAGCTCATCATCCTAGGCACAACCCCCAACATCAACATATTAGGTCACAACTTCTCACGTTTCACCATCGACGGAAACACTATCAAAGTAGCCAAGGAAGTAAAAATGCTAGGTTTTTACCTAGATTCCACCATGTACTTTAAAAAACAGGTCAGCTCCATGGCCTCCTACACAAGCCTACACGTGCAAACTCATCAGAGCAGCCACACCCTTCCTATCCCCTCACAGTTGCATGACCCTGGCCAGAGCCCTTATTCTATCAAAGTTAGATTACTGCAACGCCCTCTACATAGGAGCCAATAAATACATCACAAATAAAATCCAAATCCTTCAAAACAACGCTCTCAGAGCGGCATTGAGCATCCGCAAAAAAGAGCACATCTCAGACATCAGAAGAGCTCACAACTGGCTCTCGATCAAAGACAAGATTGCCCTGAAAATAGCATCACTTACAAATGCCTTAATAACGCTGCTCCACGATACCTCACCGACAGATTCACCAGATACTTCCAACCGCCCCACCAGAACATCCAACTCCAATGCCCTCATTGTGCCTAGATATAAACGCTCCAAAACCGGAGGCACCAGCTTTCAGGTTAAAGCAGCACAACATTGGAACTCCCTCTCTCCGGCCCTAAGAGTTACTCAAACTTACCCACACTTCAGGCGCACGTACATCCTGTGGATCAAAGAAAATGACCTCTAACTCACTCATTACACTGCACCGATCCCCACATGCACCTCACCCATCCGATTACACCCGACTACTGATGACACTCGACACACCCACCCCATGAGTATATATTTATATATTACCTGCATCAGCCATAAATATAATTTGCTTTATTTGTACATATAATTTGTATCCTGTTTATAGTTGTCCTTCTGGTTTGTATATTCGTTTGTATATTACTGTACAGCAATGTAACCAAGCTGAAAATATCCTTATTGCCCTTCTGCGCCCTGATACCTTCGGGTCCGGCGCGCAATACAAATATTAAAACAAACAAACAAACAAGGGAAGTGCAACATTCCTGAACAGGAATGAGAATCACTATCCTTTGAGAACATCAAGATGCATCGGTCAGAAATATCAAGATGTTTTTTTAGGAATAATAT
Organism: Ambystoma mexicanum; assembly: GCF_040938575.1. Lineage (NCBI taxonomy): Eukaryota > Metazoa > Chordata > Amphibia > Caudata > Ambystomatidae > Ambystoma > Ambystoma mexicanum. Next base: position 1,361,051,084 of record NC_090930.1, on the reverse strand, counting down.
TTTTTGGAGTTTGTTGTTTGTTTTTTGTATTTTGCGGAGGGATGCTGTGCCATTAGCATGTCTTGGGGCTCATGATATGAAGATGTGTAATGCTGCTTTATGATGCAAAAAGCATCATCATGCTGGTGGAAATGCGTGGTGGATGCAACTGCAAAGCGTGGCCATCGTCAATACAGCTTTTCAGTTTACGTGCGGTTTTTAGTTGGTGATATTATACGCTGAAACTATTCCATTGGAGTACAGCTAGGAGGGAGATGACATGTAAGGGGAGACGCACAGCTTGTAGCAGTTGTATGGTTATTTACCCACCCATTGACTGTGCAGGGCCATACTACGTCCTATGGGCATTTCCGCCCATTACTTGCCCCTCCTCACCCAAAAGACACCCTTCTCGGATCTCTTTGAGCTAGAAACATCAAACTTTGGTCTGCCAGTATTATTTCTAAGCTGCCTTTTAAGAGGTAATGGCTTAATTGCAACCGTAAAATGGACTACTGGGGTAATAGAAATGTTTTAACCAAGTGTGCCCTCCATCCCTTGATTGATACATGTTCATTGCAGTGAAGTCCTGTTAAAACACTTTTATAAAGCCAACAGTTTAGTTTAGTTTAGTTTCTTTATGTATACCGCGCGCCGAACCCTGAGGTAACTGGGCGCCAGAGACTTAGAGCAGGTTACAACAGAATATAGACATACAAGGTAATAACAGTAAGTGCGATTGACCGGGTAACATGGTGGTCGAGAGGCAAACAAAAAAAGTACAGTGGTTAGTATGTCAGACAATGGTACAGTTCTTTTTGGCGAGCAAGGCCTTAGTTTTTGCTCTGAAGGTCCAAAAGGATGGTTCTGCTCTAAGGTTCATAGGTATAGCGTTCCATTGTTTGGCGGCTAGGACCAGGAAGCTGGAGCCGCCTGCTTTTTTTGGGGAGAATTTGGGGATGGATAGGCAGTGAGAGCACAACGTTCTTGTTAGTCTAGTTGAAGTGTGTTTGTTGAACTTGCCTGCCAAGTATTTGGGGGCGTCATTAGAGAGGCATTTGTGGACAATGACAAGAGATCTACGGGTAATTCTGTCTCGTATGGGGAGCTCATTAGCATCTTGTCTGAAGCTGGAGTTGTGTGAGTGCTGCGGGATACTCAGAGCTGCTCGGAGGGCATTATTCTGTCTGCAGTTTGTTTAAATTGCGCTCTGAGGTGCCAAGAAAGAGGGTGTTGTAGTCAATTTTTGGGAGCACTAGCGCTCTGGCTAATGTAATGCAACTGGAAGGTGAGAGGAAGGCTTTGCAGGCATTGATGAGCTTATTTGTATAAGCTGTGGAGGAGTCTGTGGCGTTTACCTGTTTTTTGAGCGAGAGTGTGGAATCTAAATAAACCCCTAAGGTTTTAATTTCTATGGCCACAGTGATTAGGTTACCGTCTATGTTGATAGAAGCGTAATGGGGGTCCAGTTTGTTTAGCCGTGGTTGGGAGCTGATGAGGAGGAGCTCAGTTTTCTCATTGTTGAGGCATAAGCTGTGTTCTGCCATCCAGGCTTGGATCTCCAGCTAAAGGTTGTTGATCCGTAAGGAGCCCTCTTCATAGCATCCTGATAGGGTGATGAGAACCTGGGTATCGTCAGCATAGTTTGTGTATGTGAAACCCAAGTTATCAAGGCGGTCGAACAATAGCTTTGTGAAGATATTGTATAAGGTCAGCGAGACGCACGAACCTTGTGGAACGCCACAGAGAATGGGGATGGGGTGGGCTCAAGCCCCCAGCGAGAAAACCCGGGTGGTTTGGTCGGCTAGGAAGGATTGTACCCAGGCTGTCGCCTGGCTGAAGCAGTTGGCAGTATGAGAGCTGCACATTAATGTGATTTCATTTTATTATTATATAAGGCAGCCCCCCCGGCCCCCACCTTAAAATGTGCTCATCTAGGCATGGCTTCATGGCACAAAAACATGTTCTGATTTGTAATTGCTTTTGAGAAGCTTTGGACTAGCAGTGCCTATTTCACACCACCATTACATTTTATTGAGGGAATGTATTCTTTATATCTAACCAGTTATTAAGCACCCATCATATTGTTTCTCAATAAATAAGCTATATCAAATGAAATATGAAAATGTCTTATTCACACATTACCTTCATTACATGAATATCTTTGGCAATTATTGGTCCGATGAGTTTTGTGGATAAAGAGTAACAAAAAGGTCGCAATATTGATTTTCGAAAGAAAGTTATTCAATTGTAACCAGGTTTGTTATTGTGCTAGTTGGGACACTTTCATTGTATTTGCTTTCAAAACTTAAATACTTTCATGTCCTTGATTAATTCCTAATTTAATGCAACAGTGTTTTCCGACGTGTTGTGCTCTCCATTCCTAGTTTTTCTAAGCCTATGCAAACATTTCTTTGTACCAGCTTTTGAGTGGCTGCTTGTTATATCTCTTAAGTTTTCTTGAAATATTCATGACGACTCTTTATTTTCAGTTTTCCCTGGTTTAGATTGGAGTGAGGAACTGGAGGGGAAAAGGGACTAGGGACAAATCACAGTATACCACCCTAACCATTGGTTAGCAGACAGAGGCAAATCAAAATGTTTTCTTGAAGTATGTATGAGCTCACTAATAATGTTGTAGTCCATGATCCAATGTTTAACTCTCCTGACGTGGCAGGGATGCAGGTATCACAGAGGTCTCCAGCTACCTCTGGTCATGATTGAGAAGGCCATCCTGCTCTGTTTTTGCTAGGAATTCTGGGACATTTAGTTTTCCTCATTTTCAAATGTGAAACAAAATCTAAAAGTCCCTGATTCCAAAGAGAAAAAAACAGTACGCATGGCCTGGGTGAGTCTTTTTCAACCAGGTTGAGGACATTAGCTACAGCGTTCATTTGGGGTGCAGGGGTGGGCAGGATAAGCTGGCAGAACCTGACCGAGCCATATGAACGTGGCACGCCCGATTTGAGCTCTATTTAATTGGCCTCCCGAGGCCCACTTTGCTGAGCACTGGTACACTATAGAGAATAGGGTTGTACCCTACCACTGGAGAGTTACGGGGCACAGATCTAATGTCAGTTATATTTAGTGACGGGTATGTCGATTCATGTACATTTGACCCTATCCGAACCACAGTTAATGCGGTTTCCACAGAAAACAACTGAAAAAAATACAGAACAGCAGAACAAAAGCTGAAAAAGTTTGGGGGAACAAAGGGAGAGGGGGTTGCGGGTGTGTTTCCCGCTCCCCTTGCTCAACAATAATCGAATTCGGGGATGGCTGGTGTGTTCCCGGCATCCATAAAGGAAAGTAGGGGACAAATAAAGATTTTATTTTAAAAAGAAAAGGACCTGTGGCGGAAGTTCTGCCTCTCATTGGGAAGGTGAAACTCACATTGCAGGGTGAGTATAGGAGTCAAGGAGCACAGGTAAATTTGGCGCTGGATGTGAGTATAGAAAAATTAAGGGTTAGGGGGGTGAATGGAGGTGGGATGGCGGGCGGTGGCAATGTGTGATTTTCTCCTTTACCCAAATTTCGAATTCGAAATTTTCGGATTCAAATTTTCGTAAACAAAATAATGCATGGTCAAGGATATTCAGGAGGCTACAGATGAATGCCCCTTATAGCCGGGCGCTCCCCCTATGGAATTTTCCTGGTATCTTCCCCTCATATGACAGGGGGATCAGAGGGTCGAGGGACAACTCTGGTTAACTGACTATAGGTGACATGTTTCCTGAGGGTCACTTTGTATTCCTTGTGGACTTCTCCAACAAGTTGGGGGGAGGTCCCCTTCAGGTGCTCCAATATTATTGGATGCAGGCAGCATTTTGCAGAATATGGCGCTCAATTCCTGTGGAACCTGAGACGCATAGTTATATTACTACTATTGTATCGGGGGAGGGGGCGCGGCGAGGGGTTTCTAGGCTTTATACCCTGTTACAGTCACACCTTCTGTCAAGGAATTCAATTAGAGAGGTCTGGGAAAGGGATCTGGGGCTTTCATTGGGGGAGGAGAAATGGAGCAGATGTCAGCTGACAAAGGAAGTCTCTCTTAACCCTAGGCTGCGGTTAAAACAATTCAAAGTGTTGAATCACTTGCACTATACTCCAGCTAGATTGGCCAAGTTCTCCCCAAACAAGAGTGGCATGTGTTTCAAGTGTGGAAATGCAAAGGCAGACTTCTATCATATGTATTGGGTTTGTGTCCCCATCTTAGATTGTTGGGGTAAGGTGGCGGGTGTGATAGACACTATTCTTGGTACTCCACTGTCCCTCTCCCCGCTCAAGTACCTATTGGGGGACATAGGAAAGGCCTCTGTGATTACTCGCCGTTTCTTCAACATGGCGAGTGTGGTGACTAAAAGATGCATACTTAAAACATTTGAAGTCTAAACATGCCCCCAGCTGTGAAGACTGGCTGCGAGAACTAGTGTGTGTGAATGAACGCTGTAAGGAAGGTATGGTATCAAACAGTATGACAGACACAAGTGATCACAGTTCAAGGGTGTCTATTGAACTTCAATCGGGTTTGAAAAACGCCTATCTAATCCTAAATCTAAAGATGGGAGCAAGCTACGACCATCAAATAATAATAACGCAGTCCTAGTCGAGTCTGTCAAAATAAAATGGCCTTTACTAATAAACCTATTGCCAATCCTTACTTCTAAATACAAATAGTGTGGGAAACAATGTTATGCAAAAGAAAAGTGATCAAGAAATGCTATGTCAGGATATCTGAGCCATTGGCTCCCCTTTCCCACATTTTCAGCACTGGACAAGGCGGCACACTCGAGCTTAGCACACTCGCTGGCTTCTCTAGCACGAGGATGCAGTTCAAAACCTCAGCATCAGAGCATTCTGTGCCAAAGTCTCTTTGCCATTCAAAGTCTCCTATTTCAGAGGGCCTGATGCGACAAACATTAAAGTTCCTTTCTTCTTAGAATTTCACATGTGCACAATTTCTCAGGTGATTCACTATTCACATAGGGTGCCCCTCCGCCGGGCTCAGACCCACTTTAAAACAATGTTCTCAGCATTTTCATGCATCCAATCTTCTCGGGTGGTTCACTGTTCACCCTGGGTCTCCCTCCACCAGGCTCAGGCTCACTTTAACACAAAACCTTCAATCAGTCTCCCTCCGCCAGGCTCAGACCAATTTATCTATTTTAACACAAACTTTCTCTACTAAATCAACATCGAAGACTTTCGACTGTGCAGGATTTTGCTTGACCTGTCGCAGACCACTTCGAGTCACAATTCTTTACAACTTGTTAACTTTCACTTCTGCCACTTCTCAGCTGAATACCTTACAGATACCTTCTATTGAGCTCACACGTTGTGCGGTACCGCTCTCTCAAAGGTATCATATCTTGGTTTGAAATTTCAATCACTCGTCAGCAGTTCAACTTTACTTGCATCTTTTATCAAACGCGTTTTAACAATGTTCGTTCCAGCGCTTGCCATACAATGTTGCCGCTTATAACCTTGGTTTCAACACAGACCGGTCTTGTGTCGTTCTCCCCAACTCACCGGCTGTGTTGATTTCACTGACACTGCTTTATTCTTGGAGCCAAGGATGGTACCATTGCTGCTGGTTCTTCTCCCTGTCTTGATTATTGATGCGAGAGGGCCCCGGGTATCTCCGACACACAATGCAGGACTCTTCAGCCTGGTTTCCTGGTCTTACATTTTCTAATCTCGAGGTTTCTTGAAAGTAACGGTTCCTTGTCTGAAAGGTCAAGGGAACGTCCCCCCTTGCGATCCCCTCCTGTTTTGCCGTCTTTCTGCTCTGGTTCAGCTGCCATCTTGAAACTGCTGTTTCGTCATGTGTTTTGCCTCGCTCAGAGTGTGCTCTTGTGCTTTGCTTTTTTTCCGTGTGGGGAAGCTTAATGGTAGTCAGCTGTGTGTGATGATCAGTAATTGCCTGACCTCACCTGACCATTGTATTGTGACACGTCAGGTATACTGCTCGGGTGTTAGTTTGTTTTTTCCCAGAGCGGGCTGTCTGTGGGAAAGTGTTTATGTTGTTAGAGGTGGGTAGAGGTCCTAAATATCCTCCCGGGTAGGATGGGGTAAAGGTGTTACAGGAAAAGGGATACTGCATCTCACCATCCAGTGTCCCACACCCACTCCCCAAAGACCCCTCACCCAGATGATCCTCCCACACTGGTCCGCCCCCAGAAACTGGATCCAAAAGCCATGGCCGTGTCCTGGCCACCTGGAGGACAGATCCCCGGTGACTAGTGGGTGAGACACCTTCTGGTTTCTCACAAAGCAAAGGAGGATTTGTTTTAACTGTGCCTTCTGCATGTCGTCCCAAGGACATCTGGACTCGGCTAAGACTGTATTTGGCAGTCACTAACTCTAACAATGCCCTCGGTGGGGCTACAACTCCAGACTGAGCTTTCTGGTATGGCTCTTTCTCCTTTCATTTATGCCGATACCCTGGGCGGACTGCTGGTCCATGCTCTGTGCCTATTGTGTAGTTTTGCATAATGTTTCTATAATGATATTGTAACGCTGTAATGTTTGCCGCTTGATGCATGACTTAAAAAACAGGGAAAAACAGGGCTTAATGGTTTTCTCATGCATGTCCACTTGAACCTTGAGATCTCTAGAATCACAAGTTTTCAAAGAAGCACAATAATTAGATACATCACCTATGGTATGATTCTCCAAACATTTTTAAGTTTTGGTAATTAGGTGGTGCTTCAAGTGCTGCCTATAAGCTTACACTCTTGGCATGGGTAGTGAAGATAGGAGAGAGATAGGATGCGAGGTGGCCACAGATGCTGTGGGTATTGTTTGGATTGTTGTCAACCTATAGACCACTTATAGACATGCTACTCCCCCTGATAATTCTCAACTACCACCTGCTGCTGCCCATCTAAAACACCCTTTCCTCAGGATCTCTTTGAGCTAGATCTGCACTTTATGGGGACGTCTGTGTTATTTCTAAGCCATCTTATGTAAGGTGATATTGGGCCTCATTACACGGTAGGCGGTAAGGGTTTACCGGTACCGGTAAACCCTTACCGCCTTACTACGAGGTCCCTTTGCGGGTCCTCCCTTAACGCCTGGTTTTTCCAGGCGTTAAGGACGGGACCCGCAAAGGGACCTTGGTGCTAATTACGGTACCGCAATTTGCGGTACCGTAATTAGCTCCTTCCCCATTCCCATTATGCCCTATGGGGGCAAAAATGGGAATGGGGAAGTGCCTTGGTGAATGGGGAATTACCGCCCCCGCTCACCTTGGAGTAGGGCGGTAATTCCGCCATCCACCAAGGCGGACACGGTAAAATACCGGCGGCAACCATGGCGCTAATAGCACCATGGTTACCGCCTACCGTGTAATGAGGCCCATTGTATTTACAACTACAAACCAGCTCCTGGTGTAATAAAAATGCCACAACCAAGTGTGCCTGCAGGCACTTGATTAATTATCAATATGTGAGTCCTTGCATCTGTCCCTTGCACTGAATCCTGTTAATAACCAGCATTGGCAAAACCGATTGTTTTGGCTCTTGAATAGGCATTTGCCATGCACTGTCATATTACACTGAAGTGCTAACACTATTTGCCCCCGTTGCCATCTTATGACCAGATGGTATCATTATGCAGTGCCTCGAAAATGCCGTTCCCATGCCTACATAAAAGCCAAAACTGTTGGCGTGGCCAATGCTTGTTTGAGGCTGTCACTGGATCTACCACGCCTCCGCAGTTGCAGTCTATTTTGAGCAACATGTGGCTTAGATTATAGCATCTCCACTAATGTGTTGTACACTGCACAGTATTACTAAATCTGCCTTGAAACAGAATAGTGTTTGGAGATCTGCTTGATTTGTGTATGCTTCGAATCTTTCATCACCATATTTGTTAATGTTAATAAGATTAGTAATCCACCATATTTTGTCCTTATTTTTTGACAGTTTCTGAACATTTTCTGTCATCATATGATGTTGATTGTAATCAGGAAACCAAAAAGGAAATGGTGCAATGTATGGGCTCTTTCCAAGATGGCGTTGCCGAGAAATGTGTGGACTACTTCCAGAGATTTCGCCGTTCAACACATGTAACCCCGAAATCGTATCTCTCCTTCATTCAAGGATATAAAGCAATATACAAAGAAAAGCATGCTGAAGTCCTAACTCTGGCTAAGAGGTAGTGATATGCTTTAAACAATGATTTTATGTTATTCAAGCAATAGAAAGTACTCACTACATTGACTCATTTATGACTTTATTTGTCCTCCTTGTATTCTGGTACATTGCCCTGTTTCCCACTTACTGATTTAATTACCCATTTTAAACACACTTGTCTTTTCTCCTTTCTCTGTGCAACACATTTGTATTGTTGAAGAGTGCCTTCCCTGCGTCTTAGTTGCTCTCACCTTTTAATGTCGCATTCTGTATCCAAGAACCTTCCTGCAAGGCGCAGATTGCTTGTAAAACTCTTAATAGTTTGCACATGTGCAGTCCAAGTTGATAAATGTAAGATTGTGCCCAGGCAACAACAGTATTTTGATGTTTATTAATTGTAATTTTAAACGCTGCCTGCCGTGTGAGCATTGTAGGCAGTGTTTAATTTTGCATGCTTCCTGCCATACAAGCATGGCAGGAAGTGTGTTCAACGGATCCCTATGGAGTCCGCCTGCTTTATGCAAAAGCATGAAGCAGGCGGGCGCCATAGGGCTCCCCCAGCATTTGCGCTGGCATGAAAATGCATGCCAGTGCGCTACTATGCCATTTGAATGACAGAGAAAGGGAGGCGGCAGAAATGCAAGTTGCGTACGCTCCTCTTCTATGCCATGCAAATGATTGAACATGGGGTGTGTCGTGAAGTCAAGGCGTAGAAGCCGTAAGCAAGGCTTTTATGCCTTCCATTTACGTTACCCCACCCGTTGAAAATGTGCACCAACGTGTCCTACCTTCTTTAGTGGGCATGGAGCATTGAGGAGCTCCTTCAGAGCTCTTCTGGAGAGCACTCTAAGCCAATGAATCTGAGTTGAAAAGGCACCAAAGTCTGTAGAAAAAGCCAAATAATTCATAGCAGTTCTGCAGGGTGAACACAGAAATAGGCAGTACACGATCTCCAAGCAATCTCGAAAACTGAATCTTCCACTCCTTGTTTAGCCAATTAGATATGTTTTAAGTACATAGACTCGAATGCAATGAAGGGAAGATTGTATGACTTCAACAGGGAGGTTTTCACTTCTTCCAACTAGTACTATAGACATCTATGAGAGGACGGTCAAGCTTGGGTTTCCTAGTCACTCCGGCCAGCTTCAAGAGATAACAACGCAGTTGTGTATTCATAATTTAATGAAGGATAATACTTTCTAATTGCTATTTCTTTGAATCTATCAGTGTCGGTTAGTTAATAAATATAGTTATGGCAGAGTAAGCAAGGTTACAAAACACATGCTGAAGCTGAAGAAAGCTAGAGTGCAAGTGTAATGCTGCTTGAGTGTGCTAAGTTTCTATTTTCTATTCTGACAGCAAGCATATCATTCAAAATACACATTTTGGATGTGTTGGGTTACTTGCGCCTGACCCTTTTGATAAAGCACACATTTTTATACGTGATGGTTATAAATAGTAATTTATTGGTCTTGAACCAAGAACAATTTTAATAATTTAGATAGTGTCAGGCACATCTAAATTATTAAAATTGTTCTTGGTTCAAAAACAATAAATTACTATTTATAACCTTCATGTATAAGAGTTTATGCTTTCTTTTTTTGTGTTTATTGTGAAAACGGTTTACACAAAACCTTACACAAAATAAATATCTTTAAAAGAAAAAAGAATAGATAGAAAACAATAAAATAATATATACAAAGAAAATAGAGTAAAAACATATACAATAAAACATTGACTTCATTCAATCAACAGAAGAACATCGCCTAAAAAACGACCAAGAGCAATAATTAAATAATTATTTCCTCCCACATGAGTCTAGATCATAGGAGCTCCCTTGAGTAAGCAGAATTAAAATTATCAACCTCTTTATGGAAGGACAATTTCCTAATATCCTCCAATGCCTCACAGTATACCACCCAATATTTAAGGGTCTCTGGAGCATTAACGGAATGACAGAATCGCCAGGATGATGGGGTCTCACTAGAGGGAGATGACAACCAACTACTAATCCTTTCTCTAGTATGTAGCTGATTAAGCCTGAAACGTAAATATAGACAACGCAATTTATTGTATGGAAGGCGTTCAGGTATAGAGAAAGTCCTTTTTATGCAGCCATTTTGCGTTTTCAGAGCATGTGGAGTAGGTGGATAACGTCTCAACAGTGGATCACCAATTGTCCCTGAACAACTTGGCTTTGCTGCATCAGGATGATGGATTAACTCATCGTCAGAGGACCCCATTTTTACAAGTAACCAACGCATCCGTTTCTTGGACGCAGCAATGGAGCTCACAGATAGATCCTCCAAGATACAATGCAGGTCCATATATAATGAATTATTAGGAGACAAACATTTCGCATAATTCAGCAATTGCTGCCACGTATAGCGTGCCTGAAGGGAGGTTAGGTCTAGTTCATGTCGGATAATGGAATTCGGAATAGATTTAGCCAGACCTGTCACCCAACACTGTTTTCCAAATAAGACCCTGAAGTACATCAAGAAACAGGCCAAGATCTACAAGGGATATATCCAGCCCCTACAATAAGAAAGGCTCTATTTTGGCAAGGTAATATCTCCAAATTGGCATGATCGAAAATGTACATAGTTTAACATGTATGCGCTTCATGAGGGATATCAGGGGGAAGCCCTAGTTTTCAATGTGTTTTTCGACAATTCCAGAGAATTGGTATTGGAGAGATTGTATCCCAAATAGCACATAGAGGGGATCAACTCAACACTCTCACCACTCAAAGACCACCACATGATTTTTGGATTCCTATTGTTGGACAAGATAACAACTCTCGATTTAGAACTGTTCGCCTGGAGATTGTTGTTCAGGGCATATGAGTAAAATATATTCAGCCTTCGTTGTAAACCTTGTAGTGTCCTATCAAACAGGACAAGATCATCCGCAAAGGCAAGCCAGTGTAACCTCACTTGACCCAATCTTATTGCTGAGATGTCATTCGTCTGCCATAGTTCCTCTATGTCACTAAGATATACATTAAACATGGTAGGAGCCAGGACACATCCTTGTCGTAGACCTAGGTGCGCTTGAATAGAGGTTTAAACAAATCTTGGTGACAACTTCTGATGGAAAAGGCCTATCAATTGAACCAATTTCAATGGAATATTGTATTTTAGCAATTTGGTCCATAGTTAGGCATGCACCACACATTCAAAAGCCGATGTAATGTGCAAAGAAGCCATATAGATGTTGCCGGCTTGCTTACATTTAACACTGTGGAGCAGATGGGCCAGGACGGTGGCCTTGAGAGGGATCCCTATATTCTTTCTAAATCCCACCTGAAAACTCGAAAGAATGTCATGTTGATTATGGGCAGTGTTTAGATCTCTTAGAAGTAATAGAGCAAAAACCTAACTCACAGAGTCTGTCAAGGCTATTGGCCTATAATAACACGGCTCACTGGGGTCAATATTTATGCTTTAACAAAAGGGTCAGGCGCAAGGAACCCAACACACCCAAAATGTTTACTTTACACTCTGACTGACTAGCAGATAACAGTCATTGTTGGACTCTGCATCCAGACCAGACCACGCATTCAGAGAAACTCTTAGAAAATATAAGTGAATGTACTTTCTCTTACTTAACTTCGAGGGGAGATGCACTGGATATCGTCCACTCCAACAAAAACTATGTAATTCAAAATGTACTCTTTTCTAAACAACACTAGGTCTGTGTGCCGCGTAAAAGGCCTGGTTCTCTCGTCTTAATGTGTTTTTCTCTTTTCCATTTGAGTTATTTTAGTATGACATTTCCCATCTGCATTTTATAGGCAATCATTTACATAAAACTCTGTTTTTACTCTTCAAACATTTCTTCTCTCATGAACAATTCTCCATGCAGCCTCCTTCCCAAGTGCATTGCGAATAGGCCTTTAAAGTACAACAATGCGAATTGGGCGGACAAGTGAAGCAGTTTGCAGTGTGCTGCTGTGGGCAAAGATGCTCTTGCCATTTCTATGTGCTGTTCTTTGGATTTCCAGCTCCACCAACCTAATCTACTTAATTGCTCCTTCCCGCGAAGCGAACCGCAAAGTGGGCATACAAGTGAAACAGCCTGCAGTGTGGTTCTGTGGGTAGAGATGCTCTTGTCGTTTCTAAGTGCTTTGCTTTGGATTTTGAGCTCCACCTACCTAATTTACTTAACTGCTCCTTCTCGCGAAGCGGCCCACAAAGTGGGCAGACAAGTGAAGCAGTGTGCGGTGCACGTGCAATGGGAGTTGGGGGAAACGGCTGCCGGTTTCTAAGGAAAGATCCTCCAACTGGGACAACATGTTCCTTTATGACATGCTTTGGAATCATTATTAACTTATCATTTTATTGATTGCTCTCTCGTGTTGTCCCACAACTTCGTGTTTTTTTTATAACTTAGTTTTTATTGCAGCTTTTAGAATACAAACAACAACAATATAATATGGAGAGTATACATGTCTTAAACTTTACATTCTCCACCCTCCCTCCAAAAACCCTTCACAGAGTTGACTCGTTTTTCTACCGACCCTCCCACCCCCTTACCCCGGTGAACGGTGTCTTCTTCGACAAATTACAAGAAACACTCAACTTTCGGTTGTGGTTCGGTGGTGTCTTTGCACCACTTATTAGTCAATGGGCCTCATTACGAGTGCGGCGGTAAGGGGTTAATGGCGCCGCTAAGGATGGCGGTGCCGTTAATCCCTTACTGCCGCATTCCGAGGTCCCTTAGCGAGTCCCACTAAGGCCGACTGGTAAAACCAGCCGCCCTATGCGGGAGCCGCTAAGGGACCAGGGAACTAATAACGGGCCCGCTATTTGCGGGCCCATTATTAGCTCCCTCCCCATTCCCATTGAGCCCTATGGGAATGGGAATGGGGAAGGGTATTTTGAATGGGGACTTACCAGGTCCTCCAAGGTTGGAATGACCCGGTAAGTCCCCATTCAGAGAACCCGGACACGACTTTGAAGGCAGCCATGGTGCTAATAGCACCATGGCTTCCTCCAAACTCGTAATGACCCCCAATGTCTTTAGCCACGTCGCGGTGCGCTTGCACATGTCATACATTTGATCACCTAAGTCCTTAATTCACCCCAGCACCTCGTCCCAGAACACCTGGATACAGGGACATCTCCACCACATATGCCAGTATTCGGCCCTTTCCACACAACCCCTCCAACACAAGGTGCTTGCTGACTGGAACATCTTTGATAACCTGACCGGGTCATATTGCCATCTGTGGAGAAGCTTAATGGCGTGGAGCTTATACTGACTAGATATCGAGGTCCGCGAGGCCCCCATACATAGCCTCCCCCATAGGTCCGGGTCTATTTCTCTCCCAAAATCGCTTTCCCACCTCAATCTCAAGCCCTCCGTTAACCCCTTCCCCGCGTTCAACAACGCACTGTACATAACTGAGATCAAGCCATTCGTTCCCCTTCTTTTGTCTAGTATTTGTTCAGGGGGGTGAGGTCCCTCTGTATCCTCTCTTTCAATTTTTCACTCATGAGTACCCCCTTTAGTTGAAGGTACGAAAATAAAGAGAGAGCCCTATGCCCAATACTTCCTCAAGCTCGGTGATTGTGATGAAATCCCCCGTTTTCCAGAGTTGGCCCACCCTCTCCAGTCCCGCCTCAAACCAAGTTTGGAATCTCTCATGGTTTGGTATTGCCTCCCGGACACCATGTGCCCAGAGATGACTCAGGGGCGATGGCCATGTGATGACCCCTTGCATGTCTACCCTCTCCCTCCAAATTTCCTATATGGTTCCCAGGATCGGGTCTTCCCGAATTCTGCGCAGTAGTTTACTCCTCGGTGCCCACAGCCACTCTGCCACAGTGGCAGGAGCTAAATTGATGTTATCCAGGACAACCCACTGGAGTTCCTTCTGCATCCTTAGATGGGGTATAAGGACCCTTAGCTGTGCCGCTTCATAATACTTTTTCAAATTTGGAAGTCCCAACCCCTCCCCCCTTCTTGGGCAATGCAAGGATATCATGTGCCACTCTTGGTTTCTTGTCCTGCCATAAAAATGTAAGCATTGCCCCCTTTGTGTCCCTAAAGAAGGACTCGGGAACCCGGATTGGGAGCATCTGAAACGGATACAAGAACCTAGGCAAGCAAACCATCTTCAGGGCATTTAAGCGCCCCATCCAAGACAAAGTTAGCTTCCCCCATTTATCAAGGTCGTCTTGGAATCCTTCTACGAGAGAGGGGAAGTTTGCTTCAAACAAGGCACCAATCTCTCTAGTGAGGTTTATCCCCAAGTATTGCAGCGTATCCCACTGAACCGTTAGTCCCAGCGGGGCAAATCTACTCACGACCTCTTTCTCAACCACCCTCGGTGGGAACAGAACCGACTTGGCCCTATTTACCTTGAAACCCGATAGATCGCCATATTGCTCAATCAGTTGAATCACCCTTGGAACCGATCTGGAGGGGTTCCGGAGGTGCAACAGCATGTCGTCTGCGTATAGCACCACTTGGTATTCAGTCCCTCCTACCATGAGACCTTCCACCTGGGGGTCCCCCCTGATATTCTGTGCAAGAGGTTCTAGGGAAAGTAAACCAGTATTGGTGAAAGAGGGCAGCCCTGTCTCGTGCCCCTGCTCAAGTCAAACCAACGGGAGTAGTCTTCGTTAACAGCCACCGAGGCCCTGGGTTTGGTGTACACCGTCATCACTCCCCCCTAAACCTGGTCCCCAAGCCCACTTTGCCCATAACCTCTGCCAAGAAGCTCCATTCCACCCTATCAAATGCCTTTTCAGCATCCACCGAGAGAAGGGTCGGGTCCCCCTCCTTCCCTCACGACTCGTGAATCAAGTGTAGGGTTTTCTGCATTGTGTCTGCCATCTGCCGGCCCATTATGAACCCTACCTGGTCTGAGTGTATCAGACGGGGCATATGCGTTTCCAACCGGGCTGCCAAGACACACGTATAAATCTTGGCGTCAATGTTCAAAAGAGAAATGGGGCGGTAGGAATCACGTCTTATGGGGTCTCTGCCCTCCTTATGAATCACTGTTATCAGTGCACGGGAGAACGATTCCGGGGCTTCCCCCGTCTCCAGAATCTCATTGAAGAGTTCTACCATGAAGGGGAGGAGCAGGGAGATAAATGCCCTATAAAAACCTAAAGTGAACCCATCGTCCCCCGGAGCCTTCCCCAAAGGCAGCCTCTTCACCGCCCTCTTGACTTCCTCAGCCGTTATGGGGGCGTTCAGTACTGCAGCCTCCTCCCCGGACAACCTCAGCAACTGCCTTTCAACTAAATATGAGGATATGGCTCCCCCCTGGTTTGGCCTCTGATTTATATAGGGTCTCATAAAATGTTGCAAATTCTTCCTGTATCGCATCCTTCCCTGAGTCACGGACCCCTTCTCTTTCCTCTATGGCCGCCACCCATCTCTCCACTCGCTGTCCCCGGAGTCTGGCCACTAGCAATGCATCAGCCTTATCCACTAGCAATGCATCAGCCTTTTCTCCCTCCTCATAAAACCTCTGTTTGAGGAATTGTAATTTCCTCACTATCTGGCCCTCCTCAAGCCTTCTGAGTTCTTCCCTCTTTTTCCTCGCCTCCAGTACTCTATTCCTCTCTTCCCTCAGTGGCATCCTTCGCCTACGTGTCAAGATCCTGCTCACCTTGGAGTGTGCAACGCCTCAGCTCCCCCCGGGGGTATGACTCGGCTCTGCTCTGTCGTCACTCCTGCAGTGCCTCAGTGCACTGCAGCACCCAATCCAGGGTTCCAGGGTCCGGCGGTGCAGCGCGCACGCTGCTACGTCTCGCCTGGTGTCACCCGCCAGCGCACATTGCCCGACCTGGCACCTGGGTGCCTCCGTTTAACTGCCGATGTGAGGGGGCCCCCTCGGGTGTCCTGGGCCTCCTGCAGATAGTTGCTCAATTCTCGGGACCTCGGCGGGCTGGAAGGAACGCCTTCCCCTTCACACAAGCCGCTCTGAGAAAGTGGGGTTTTCACTTTCGCTTTTCCTGCCGGTTGTCGGAGCCCATTCCCAGCGAGTCATGGGCCGATTCTCGCCGCTTTCGGGACAGGGAACGTGGGTGTTGGGGGCTGCTCCGGATCACCGGGCAGCCCCATACTCGTGTCGGGGGTCACCCGATGGAACACACTGGTGCGGCGCTCATGCCGCGGACTCATGGGTGGGGGTCACCTCGCCCGCTCCGGATCACCTGAGCTCCACACGTGGCCGGGGGCACCCGGCGCACTGCGGCCCGGTCCTTGGGCACAGCTACTAGGGTGCAGCACCAGCATGGTGCTGACAAAGGAACGACACCGGAGCCTCAAGATGGAGTGACTGCCGAGCCGGAAGCGGCTCGGTACTTTTATTTTGTTGGTCACGTGGCTACTGCCCCGTGACCCATTACAACATCATGGGAGCTACCATGCTCCCAGGAGGGGTTACCATGCAACAGTCGGGGTAGTTTCCACACGTTTCTGTCTGGCTTTTATTTGGGGTGGGGGAGTATAAGTGGGGGCTCAGACCACTTACAAGGGCCGTTGGAGGGGAGAGCTACACAGAGGCTCCCTGCATCTGCACGCACCCTGGTGGCCTCCCCACAACTTCGTTTAAATACAGTTTGAGGATTTGTCTACTTTTAATTGGATAATTATTGTTAGGGCAGAGACTGTGGGAATGTTGTCCTTTTCTCTGCCACACAAGTATATGAACATATCAATTACCAATAATAGTCAAAGGTCGATTTAAGGGGGAGCTCATATTGGTACAGCGGTGGATTGTGTGATACGTGTGATAGTATCGCCTTGGCAGAGACTGCAGGAAGGATTCCTTTGATCTGCCACAAGTTTACGCTAATTACGGTTTTCGGTCAGCTTCGGGCAAACGACATATGAGCTCTGCCCAGTTGTGGTACAGCTGCGGCGGCATCCTGCCTGAACGTGAACCCATGCACATCGACCGATGATGGAGTTTTGAGTATGTTCTGGGTGAAAATAAAATATTACAGACAAAAATAAAATGTTTTGTTATAAGTCAAATAAAACATACTTTAGATATTTATCTGAAATAGTGCTGTTACTGTTTTCTGGACATTTGCTGTTTTAACGATGCAACGTGGTTTTAGGAGTCCGGCACAGGTGATTAAGGACATTGCTAAGGGTCAGCAAGAGGATTTGCTATTGGCAGCCTTGATACACAACTTAGGACAGGAACGCTCTATTACACTACCCTGTGATTCCTCTGCCACAGATTACATGAGGCAGGGTACTGATTATGCAGGCTCCTGGTTTTTCTCAGGACCGAACAAAAGTGTTAACCATAAATTACCAGCAAAACTGTTTAGGAGGATACCTATACCTTCTCCAATAGCAGGTCAATTGATTTCGGATTTATTAAATACATTATTCCGGTTAAGGCTTTAGCAAGGCTGGACCATTCCCTTATGACTGATGGTAATTTTGTATCTGTGGGTTTGGAATGACATGATTTAATCATCATTGAGTTTGTTGATCTAGCCACAGCTATATAGGAAGTATAAAACTGGCTTTGGTGGCTACGAGCCTGATACAGCAAACTTGTGATGCATCCATTGGGGGTCTCTGACCGAGTTAACAAATTACATTGAAATGTATACTGAAAAGCAACAGCAACTCAGAGCAAATAGGCTTGATACCCTGTTTGAGGCCGTGGAGGATTCAGGAGAGGCAGCTGTACATAATACTTTGAGTGAAGTGGATGACAGAATTTGCTTAACCCATCCTACTGTTTCAGCACTTAATATGGTGCTTAGCTCTTTTGTCACCCTCTACGATAACATCTGGGCCGAATTCAGGTCCCATACCCTGATTTTGAGCGATATGCATGTTAGATTTGGGGGGGACTGGAGAAGGGCTGCGAGACCATGCTGGAACAGTTGGCTGCGACTAAAGGTGAGAAGGTAATGGCTCGGGTCAGCCTCAAACAACCCCCCTACTGATGACCCCCTGAAAGCCCTGTAGCTAGAGGTCTTGGGAACAAAAGATGGTGACCTTCTGAAGGAAACACACACAGAGGTCGAAATACTACCTGTGTTTAAGGAAGAAATCATAGATCTGACCACAGAAGAGGGGAAGGGTGGGTGAGGAAAGAAGTGGAAGAAAGGGAAGTGGGAATAAGCCCAAGAAAATGAAAAATGTGAAAAATATTTAAAAATGTAATACCTTCTCACGGAAATATATACGTAATTTAACATTTTGGAATCTATGGCTAGAGGTGGAAATAAAGAGAAAAGTCTCCCCTGGGTGATGACCCTGGTTCTAGATGAAAACACGACCTTAGTAGAGCATATTGTTTTGGGGGAGTGTGAAAATGATATTTTGGAGGAAGCTCTGGGGATGATCCATACTTTCACATCTGATCTACCCAGTAAGGTGATAACGGGTCGTTCAGTGGTGAGGTCGGAAATGGGGACCCAAATTGAGGCTATTAACGGGATAACAGCGGCGCAAATAGAGGGCACTGCGGGTTGGTCAGTGATTGTTAGCATGAAGGATGATAAAGTGGAGGGAATAGTGTCTTCTTATAAAGATGACATGGTTGAGACCCGTGGGATTAAATGGGGGCCCGTTGCCTCACCTACTCCAGAAACTATTCCCTGTGAGGAGAATCCGTTGTTTAAAACATTATACCTCCCCGATTTAGATAGGGACGGCGTGGCTATGCCCTCTGAAGGTCAAATGTTAACTCATCCTGCGGATTTACAGAAGGAAAAGGAACTAGCCCAGATAGGGCTTGGACCATGGATGGGGCATGATTCACTTCTCAGTCCATTTTTTGTTCCTAAAACTGCTCGAAATACGGATGTTGTAACTAACAGTATTAAGAATTTGGGACCATTCGGGAAAACCCAGGGGAACGGGCTCAATAAACCTTTCAGTATTTTGAGAAATGCTAGAGGAAAGGATGATATGTACCAGTCTAAACAGATGTATGAGGGTGTGGATAAACGGACTTCATTTTTGGGGGCAACTTCAATAAGCAAGAGAAAAATCAGTCTTCCTGTGTGTTGCAGTTGTCAAGTTTAATGGGTCCAAATACCCCTGTGTGCTTCAAGCATGGAAGTAATTCTGTTGAAAATTCATAGGGCCTCATTACACGGATGGCGGAGAACCCATGGTTCATGCCGGTAAAATACCGGCACCGCCTTGGCGGAAAGGGGAATTACCGCCCCATTCCAAGGTTGGCGGGCGGTAATTCCCCCTTCCACCATTGCCCTTCCCCATTGCCATTTTTGCCCCATAGGGCATAATGGGAATGGGGAAGGCACTAAATATGGTACCGCAAATTGCGCTACCGTAATTAGCTCCCTGGGTCCCTTTGCGGGTTGGTTTTTAACGCCTGCAAAAAGCAGGCGTTAAATCCCCCAACCCGCAAAGGGACCTCGTAGTAAGGCGGTAAGGATTTACTGGTACCGGTATTTTACCGGTACCAGTAAATCCTTACCGCCATCCGTGTAATGAGGCCCATAGTTTGATTCTGGTAAACCTCGTCTGACTTGGATAGGATCCAGTTCCCAGACCGAGCCATTTATTTATTTATTACATTTGTATAGCGCGCAGGCAGCCCAGAGGCATTGTGGCGCTGTTACTTGTAAGGAGACTTAGTTACAATGGGTACAGGTTGTGCTTTGGGTTACAGTAAGACAGGATCCTGTGTCAAGCAATAGGGAGTATCATACAACATCATACATCATACATAGTGGTCATGGGAGCTTGATCAGATGAGGTTGGTTAGGCGAACAGGGTAGTTTTCATGGCTTTGCGGAAGGCAGTCAGTGAAGGTTCAGCTCGCAGTGAGGTGGGAAGGGTGTTCCAATGTAAGGCAGCAAGGTAAGGGAAGCTGGCGCCACCTGCTCTCGCCCTTTTTACCCTCGGTACGGAGAGCATGTTGGCGTAGGGTGTCCTGGTGGGTCCTGTGGAGGAGACCCGGTGGATTCTCTGGGATAGGTATGCTGGGGCAGAGAGGTGAACGCATTTGAGGGTGATGCTTAGCGCTTTGAATATAATTCTTTCCTTTATGGGGAGCCAATAAGAAGCTTTTCTGGCAGCAGTGATGTGCTCTCTCTTGGCAATACCTTGTGCAGCACGCAGGGCGCTATTCTGGATTACTTGCAGTTTCTCGAGGTTTTTGTTGGAGGTCCCTAGGACAAGAACATTACAGTAGTCTAGCCGGGAACCAGTGATGGCTCTGGCTATGTTGGTGCATGTGTCTTTTGACAGAAAAGGCCTGACAGAGTTGAGAAGTTTTGCATGGTAGGCAGCAGAAGAGGCGATTGAGTTTACTTGTCTAGTCATAGATAGGTTGGAGTCTAGATAAACGCCTAGCGTTTTTACTGTGTCCAGTGCTGGGATTCTGATTGAGTCAATGGTGAAGTGGCTAAACTGGGCATCAAGTTTCTTGAGGGTGTCAGGAGATCCTACGAGTAGGAGCTCAGTTTTGTCGGAGTTCAGGCAAAGGCCATTGATAGCCATCCACATTTGGATTGTGTTATATATGTTGTTGAGAGTCGCGCAGTCAGTGTCATAGTCACCTGTTAATGTGAGAAGGATCCGAGTGTCCTCGGCGTAGTTGGTGTAAGAGATGCCCATGGCGTCAAGGATAAGGAAGAGGGGGCGGGTAAAGATGTTATATAGGCTGGGGGAGAGGCAAGAGCCTTGGGGCACACCACATAACATGATGGTGGGTGACGCAGTGGCTAGGTCAGAGAAGACCTGCATGGTCCTGCCTTGGAGGAAGGAGGTGATCCA
The DNA here is from genome assembly GCF_040938575.1 of Ambystoma mexicanum. Taxonomy (NCBI): domain Eukaryota; kingdom Metazoa; phylum Chordata; class Amphibia; order Caudata; family Ambystomatidae; genus Ambystoma; species Ambystoma mexicanum. The sequence goes on along the minus strand of NC_090930.1, from coordinate 1,361,030,211 downwards.
TGTGGTAGCTTCTTGGGAGAAGTTGGCTGTGGAGGTGAGGTGATGGCAGAGGATGTCATGGTCTACAAGATCAAAAGCTGCAGAGAGATCGAGGAGAAGGAGCAGGACAGGTTTGCCTTGATCCCTTGCGTCATCCATTTGGTTTTTGAGGTCGAGTAGGGCGGTCTCTGTTCCGTGCCTAGGGCGAAAGCCGGATTGTCTCAGTCCTAGGAGGTTGTGCTCTTCAAGGAAGTGCTGGACTTGCAGGTAGGCTGCTTTGTTTAGAATCTTGAGGAGGAATGGGACGGTGGTGATGAGACGGTAGTTGTTGGGGGAAGTAGGGTCAAGTGTAGCTTTTTTTATGAGCGGTCGTACCCATGCTTCCTTGAGGCCTGATGGGACTCTCCCTGTGGTGAAGGATGCGTTGACGAAGGCTGTTAAGAAGGGAGCCAGGGTGTCTGCACAATCTTTGATGATGGAGGCGGGGCAGGGGTCACCTCCATGCGGAAAAGTGTAATGTTTATTTTAACTGCCAAATATTGATGAATTTGGTTTATGCTGAAAGGCTAATGTTGAATAATTTAGGTTTTATTATGGAACCATTTGTGGAACAGCAAAACTCAAACAGGGTTAATTTAGGCAGTGGTTTGAAGATCATACTTCACCCTGAGAGGAGGCAAACTAGGGAGTGTTACGAAGAACAGAGGTCACATGAAGAGGATTGGGCCAGTGTCACAACCTCTTTGTGCAGTAGATCAGGACCCTGACCTTGAGAGACTTAATGGTTTGGTGCAGGAGTCTATAGCTTTACACATTTTGTCCTGGAACTCTAGAACTCTGGCTACAAATTTGGAGGTTTCTCTATGTTAAAGGATTGTAATTGCATTTTTTGCAAGAAACATGACTTTTAGAAAATATGGTGTTAGATGGGTTTGAGGTCTTCTCACAGCTGGCTTAACCCAGTAAAGTGGGTTGATCGTCGGGAGGTTTGATTGTTGCCATTAAATCCTCTGTGGGGGTAACAGTAACACCCATATTGAATATGCTGTTCAGGCTGATGGCATTGGAAGTTTCTTCTGCCGTGGTACCATGGGAAATATTACTTATTAATGTATATTGGCATAAAGGTGTGGCTGATCTTGACTCCTTTTTGGAAGTGATTATTAAACCATCCATTACTGGCAGAGTTCAGTCTGTAATGGTATTGTATTGTATTGTTTATTTATATAGCGCCTATACACAGGCAAGTGTTTCAAAGCGCTCAAGGAGGGTGGGAACACAGGGAAAAAAACAGCAGTCGCTCGGGGACAATAATAGTCTGCACAGGCAGAGTAAGTGCATACAATACATTTAACAGTGTGGGATATAGCAAATAGGCCTGACAGAGATTCTGCAATTTTAAAAGTACAATTGGGGTGAAGACAGGGGAGAAACAGACAAGACGATCTTCAGGCGTGGTGGGTAGGGATCGAGAAGTGCACAGAGGGTCAAGGGAGCGCAGGGTCAAGTGTACCCAGTCCACTGAGACTTGTGGTAAGTGCAGAGAGAGCCACTCTGTTGGGTTAATCTCTCAGTGCGTTGAGTGAGGGTGGGATGTAGGGCCCTGAGGCAAGTGCGAGAGGACTGGCGGGGGTGGCGAGGGCCAGTGAGACTCTGAGGTACACCAGGCTGCCAGTCAGCATGCTGTAAGGAATAGGAGTGGGAGAGGGAAAGGAGAGAGAGCTAGGTTGCAGGGTAGAGGGATAGAGAAAGAAGAGGAGAAAAGGAAGGTCTTGAGGGGATTCCAGAATTTCAGGAGATCCGGCTCAAGACGTAGGGGGGCAGGGAGGCTGAGGATAAGGATCTCCCATCAAATCTCTGCTTGGAGAACCAGTTCACTCGAAGAAGGTTGGAGGTAGATGAGCGAGGGCTCGTGAGGGACAATATTTAGGTAGGCAGCGTTGCAGGTAGGTAGGTGCCAAGCACCAGAAAGCCTTGTGGACAATGCAACTGGTCTTGAATTTGATCCTTTGCATCCACAGGGAGCCAGTGGAGGGATTTCAGTGCTGGAGAGATACAGTCCCTGGGCTTGAGGCCAAGAATAAGTCTTGCAGTTCTGTTCTGGATGAGTTCCATAGGGCACATGGCAGAAGAAGGGAGGTTGAGGAAGAGGTTATTGCAATCATCCAGACTGTAGAGAACCAGGGCTCTGGAGACAGTGCGCCTCTGGGAGAAAGTGAGAAAGAGGAGAATACCTCTAAGGAGGTGTAGTTGTTATCAGAGTGATGTCTGAAATGTGAGAGGAGAAGGAGATAGTGGAATCAAAGATGACCACAAGGTTTCTTGCTTCGCAGGTGGGTGCAGGTGCAGGGCCAAGGGAGGCCGGCCAGAGTGAAAGTGGGAAAGAGGGAGAAGGCATCCCAATGCGCATGATCTCAGTCTTAGTGGCGTTGAGGCAGAGATCGTTTGCAGCACCCCATGACTGAATAGCAGACAGTCAGATATGAGCGAGGAGGAGGAGGCGACTGAGGGTAGACTGAAAGATAGTCGCGTGTCATCTGCATAGCACTGGAAGTTAGAGGTGAAGGTGGTAATCACCCGTGCCGGGGCAGCCCATATAGACGTTGAAGAACCAGGGAGATAGAGAAAAGGAAGATCCCTGGAAAACGCCACAGGTTGAGAGAGTGATAGTCGAGTGAAAGGCTCAGAGTTTCACCTGGGATGGGCGGTTGGAGAGGAAGGAGGTTAACCATGCCAAAGCCTGACCTGTGATTCCCAGGGTGTCATGGAGACGTGCAATCAGGATTTTGTGGTTAACCGTGTCGAAGGCAGAGGAGAGGTCAAGGAGAATGAGCATAAATGGGATGTTAGTGTCAAAATTTGAGAACAGGTCTTCACGGGTGTTCAGAAGAGCAATTTATGTGCCTTTGGATGCTCTAAAGCCAGATTGATGGTCATGGAAGCAACCAATAGATTCAGTGGCTGGGGTCAGTTGAGAGATAGCCAATGGCCCTCATTACAAGTTTGCTGGTCTGGAATTAACAGTGCCAATAAAACCGTACCGGTACCGTTTTCCGGACCGGCAAACTACAGGTTCTGCGGGCGGGTGCCGTACCGTCCGCCAGGTCTGACCTGGTGGGCGGAACGGCACCCGCCCGCAGAGGTGCACGGAAACACCTGCACCATTATGACATGGTGCCGGTGTTTCTGCAGTCCCCATTCCCATGGATTCCTATGTGACTCCACGGGAATGGGGATTAACAGAATTGCCGGAGCCGCGTTTACCAGACCACCAGGGTTGTAATGCCCCAGTAAATCCGGCAGGTCCGGCGCCGGTAATTCACTACGGGTCCGGCGGCAGCCTGCCGGTTTTACCGGCACAGCTACTGCCGGACTCGTAATGAGGGCCAGTTTCTCCAGGAGTTTCCCAGGTTGGCAGAGGGTTTTTTGAGCAGAGGGTGCACAAGGGAGTGCTTCAGTGCAGTTGGGGAATCTCCAGTGGAGAAGGAGAGATTGCAGAGATCAGCCAGGGCTGAGGCGAGGGAGTCGATATTGGCCCTCATTACAAGTTAGCTGGACCGGAATCCGCTTTTACCGTGATGGCGGTGACACCGTTTCCGCGACCGCAAGTATGCAGAAGTAAGGTATAATTACAGGTTGGCGGCTGCGCATCCCAGAACAGTGTGGAACCGGTACCACCGCCATCACGGTAACACCCACGGAGACGGATCCACCGGGCCATATGGCAGCAGTACATCGTATCCGCCACGGGCCATGCCAGTATCAGCGGATACGGAAACACTGTTGCCGGTAATACCGTGATCGCGAAAACCGGAAAGAGAGCAGCAGCCATTACAAAAAGCACAATCCACTGCAATCCTCTGGAACCACAAGGCCTACAGCTCCTGTGACTTTTGAAAATCATTATTGGAGATGACATCAAGGGTCCCAGCCATCCGGCAGCGGAAACCCTGCTTCAGCGAGGCGGAACTGACCGTGCTCATGGAGCATATTGTGGAGAATGCAGCGGTACTATTCAGTGCAGACCAGAGGCGCACCACGCAGCAGAGGAGAAAGGGGATATGGTCTGAGGCTGCCCAGAAGTGCACAGCTGTGGGTCTGACAGTGCGGACAGTGGAGGACTGCCATAAGCGCTGGGACGACCAGCGGCTGCGGGTCAGGAACCTGCTGGCACCACACAGACAGCAGAGCAGTGCCACAGGAGGAGGACCTCATTCCCCACTGAAGCTGCAAACATGGGAGTAGAGGTGCAACAGCATCATGCACCTTGAAGGGATTGAGGGTGTCGGTGAAGCTGAGACCAGAGCGGACACACCTGGCAGAGCTGGTAAGTACACAGAGTGCAAAGCCATGAGTGTGAATGAAGGAAGGCCAGGACCCCCCGCCCAAGCCAGGGCCACAAAGGCACACAACACATCCCCCATTAACCCCACCACACTCAGCACCCCGTAAATGCCCAGCCAGGGCCTCAGAGGCACACACCACATCCCCCATGAACCCCACCACACCCAGCACCACCTCGCCCCCCCCCCCCCCGCAGCCAGGGCCACAGAGGCACACAACACATCCCCCATTAACCCCACCACACCCAGCACCCCCATGTCACAACACCACCTGGACAGCCAGACCGCGTGCAAGCCCTCATTCACACACCTAAGTGCAGCACCCATCAGTGAGTGTACTGGATGAAGGATGAGGAGTGTGTTGCATGTGACTGCCCCATACACATCCTGTCACACCATTAATGGCATGCCCTACAATCCCCCAAAGGTACATCAAACGACAGTGACGGTGCAGAAGAGATGACGTCAAGGGGGACTGCACAAGGCCGTTGGACGAGATAATGCCAGGAAGCCACTGCCAGCACCTCCGGCATCCATACATCCGCTACAGTGCCGGTGTATGACACCACGGACACCACAATCCCGCTGCACCTGCAGACCAGCATGCACCACCACCAAATCCCCCTGTAGCCACCTCCAGTGCACCTACAAGTGCCTGTGCCCCAACAAGCGACAAAGAATCAGAGCGTCGAAAGTGCGCACGTACATCAGGCTGCTGACGCCCCCGGGAATGGTAATGAGGGGGGTAACACGACAGCTGAGCAGCTGGACACATTCAGCCACAGGGGACTGCACAGTCGGATGCGCTGCGCCACACCTTCCCTCCAGGAACTCACTGCATACTACAGATCGAACAATGCCAGGACACTCTGACGCAACTTGTGCAGCAACAGCTTCAGGAGGCAAGGCTCCAATGGGAGGAGGCCCATCTGCAGCGTGAGAGCAGTGCCACCTCCCTTCGCTGCCTTTCACGTGCAATAGGGCATTTCACAACCACAAACATGGTGTTGTCACAAAGGGTCAGGGAGGGCAAAAACATAATGTCAAAGATTGCAGAGACAATGTTGGTTGCCCAGCAGGCCTTCATGGGCCATGTGCCACCACCAAACCCTGCTTTGCCCTCCTCCAGCAGCACTCCCACAAGCTCTGTGGCCAGCAGCCCCTGGAGGAGGTCATTCCGGCTGGCTGGAGAGACTGGGAAGGACGACCATGGGCCCAAGCTGGCAAAAAATAGGCTGTACATCGTGGAACTGGAGTCACACAAGTCGTGATAGGGTCCGGGTTGGTGGGTGGGTACGTTGCAAAGGTGGGGGTGGTCCTTAGTGGGGTTTGTTTGTTGGGGCCTGGTCGGTGGGTGGGTACGTTGGGGAGGTGGGGGTGGTCCTTAGTGGGGTTTGTTAGTTGGGGCCTGGTGTGTGGGTGGGTACGTTGGGGAGGGGTGGTCCTTAGTGGGGGTTGTTAGTTGGGGCCTGGCCGGTTTTGGGTACGTTGGGGAGGTGGGAGGGCATGTGTGGTCTTAATTCCAATTTGAAACCTGTTTCTCCTGTTAATTTCACAATGCACTGGTGTGCAAATGCAAATGACGAGTGGACAATATTATTTTGTGTGTGTAGAAATCATTTACTCTAGTGCTACAACATGAAGTGCTGAATGTGCGTATGAGGTATATTAGAAATAATTGTGTATCAGTGCTCCACGTGCATGTTGTCCATCAATGGCACCCCGGCGTGGTAGTGTACTCATCCCACATTCATGATCATCTTCATCCTCATCTGCTGGCTCGATGTCGGGTGGCAGTGGAATGTTCCTGCGTATGCACAGAGTGTGCAGCATAGCGCATGCAAGCACTATTTTCCCTGCCTTCACCGTGCTATATGTTAGGCAGAATCCTGTGCAGTTCCCTTGGGGACCACTGCAAGAAGATTAAGACTACAGGAGTAAGCAGTAAACCCAATTGGTAGCAGTCCGCACCACCCAGATTTACCTGGTAGCTGTGGCTGAGCAGTCAGACTTCTCTCAAGAAGAGTAGGGCAGTATACAGAGGATACACAATAGGGCTAAAAACACAGTAGAGCAAGCAAACACTGACCAGAGCTTGGTATCAAAAGTATACAATTATTTATTTAACACACACTTAAGGAAATACACTAGCACTATAAATCAAAGCACGTTCAAACACAATCAGAAAAGTATACACACCTCCCTTAAGAATTATTAGACAAGTTTAAGTCAAAACACCACTATTTGTAAAAACAGATGCGAGCGCGTAACTTAGATGGCACTCCAATAATTAAATAAAAGGGAGAGAAAAAGGCAGGTCATGAAAATATAACAGTTCCCAACACTTTTCTAAGACCAAAACAAGTTAGTGAAGGCAGAGTCTACTGTAGAGCCGAAGTTCATAGGCCAGGCCCACTTTAAATGGAGCAAGGTGAAATGTGCCCAAGATCACACAGTTGAGAAATACATTCAAGTCTTTGTAAAAATGTTCAAAAGAGGTTGGGTTGATTCAGAAGGTAAAGTTAGAAGGTCTGGGGGCCAACCTAGTTGGAAAGCCAAGGATTTAAGGGTCACCTTTAGCAAACCGTAGAAAGAGAGGCCAGGTGGAACACAGTACCTTTAAAGTTGAGGAAGCTCCAGCGGTGGCAGTTGTTCCTGGCAGCGGGTGCAGTTTGTGATTTCGACCAGGGGAAGAGAAGATCTCGTCGGGGAGGAAACTTGGAGTCGTTGCACTGCCCAGGGAAGAGACCAACCGCGGAGTTCATCGTTTAAAAGGTGTGTTCATGTTATTCGCGGTCACAGTGGTGAAGCTTGGCTATCCGGCCGCCGGGGTGCTTGGCATGGGCGATTCGACCAAGAGACGTCCTGGAAGGCGAAATGACGAACTGGTTGATCCCACCAGCACAGAGGAAGAAGACTCTTTCAGCAGAAGATCTTCTCTTGTCGTCGAGAAAGTGGTGAGGTCGTTGCAGCAGGGCTCCACCGGTGGTGTCGTCGTTGCAGATGGCTCAGCTTCTCCCCTCTTCGGATTTCTTAGGTCTTGTGACGACTTCTGAAGTTCCAGTCCCAAAAGCCCTGCTTTTATGCAGAAAAACCCCCATTCAACAGCCTAGCTGTCACTCATACATGCTAAGTGGTGAGCCGGGCGGCTCACCACTGGGCAAATCAGAACAGAGTGCGACTTGAGTTGCTAAGGCAATGCAGTCCAGGGTGCCAATTCCCCCACCCACACATCCTGTGAAACCCAGACAGAGTGGCACCAGTTGGAGGGCTTCTGTGGAGAAGCCCGCCAAAAAGTGGAACAAAGGGCCCGACCTTGGTTGGAGTTACAGAGACGGACACAAACGCCATTTTAGAAAAGAGTTCTAGTGGAAAGATCCAACCGGTGATTTTATATTAAATAAATAAACAGGCGGTATCTTTAACATTGCACCAAAAAGTGGTGTGTTTAAAATCAATGGGAAAATCCCATAGGAAATATTCTGGTGGAATATTTTGCGTGGTAACCACTGCCACCAGCCAGAACTCGACAAGGGGGGACTGGACAGTGCCCCCTTGGAAACAGACCCAGGAGCAATCTAATGAACCCCTTCCAGTACTTCCACAATATGATGGTTTGTACTGGTTCTGTTCACAATTTTGGACTAGTAAAGCCAATGGTGACTTTACATGCCCTGGGAGACAGTAGTCAGTCCCAGGGTATGGAGTCTATGTTTGGGGGTCACTATGACACCGCTGTGTTACTGCACTGAGGGTGCTGTGTAACACATACATTAAAACAGATGATACCCTATGGAGTAAAAGACCCCATAGCCCATAAGCACACAATAAGTCAGAGACATACCTCAAATCATGCCTAAGAGTGGGAAAAAAAGAGTCTCACTCTTAGCAGGAGAAAAAAAAAAAAATCCAGCAAAGCTGCTGGGGGACTCACTAGGTTTGGGAAATTTGCCTTATAAGAGAATTCTCCCTAACACTGTACTGCAATGCGCCACCTGATCTTCTCAGGCAGTGGAACCTGGCCTTCAGCAGTCCAAAGGTCCGCTCTATCACGCCACATGTCCATATGTGTGCCCGGTTGTAGGCCTCCTCGTGCCTGCTCCGTGGCTGTCGTATGGGCATCATCAGCCATGGCGTGAGTGCATATCTGGCATCACCTGCATGGGAGTGAGAGTAGGGGCACATGTTACTGTTTGTGGTATTACTGTCTGTATCAGATACAGTCCACAGATGCCCTTTCTGGTATTCAGATGTTTGACTCATCTATTGTGCACACTTGGATCACATTTCCATGCTGAGTTCTGTGATGCTTACATTCGTGAAGTGATCTTAGGCAAGAAGATGTTACAATCATTGCAATGTACATGAGTTGAGATATGATGGGTGACTCATGCATTGTAAGGTGATGGGCAGATCTGCATCAGACAGACACAGAACACAGCAAAGATGTGACCACTGCGCACAGCATGAGATGCACCCATCGTGTGCATGGGAGTAGCAAATGTACATCGAGCGGGGGAGGTACTCACATCCTCATGTTGCCATTGCATGTTGTGCCACCCCATGGCTGGGGTATACATGAAGATAGGCAGGGCATGTTTTGGCGTCACATGGCATGGTGCAATTTTCCAGTTGCCGCTGCAAGCTGTGTGGAATCTGGTGCTTGTCTATTCCCACCCCCCCCCCCCCCCCACCCCCCAAATACACAGTGGTCATGCATTGGCAGTTGTACTCCCCGAACAGCCATGTGCTTTGTCCCGCATAACGTTCCATGTCCCGTGGCAGTGATGAATTCCGCAATACCATCGAGTCATGTGTGGATCCCAGGAAATGTGCACAGCAATGCGTTATGAGTTATAGGGTGTCGCAGACCATCTGGATGTTGAGTGAGTGGAATTGCTTCCGATTGCGATACAACGCCTCAATTGCATGTCTGATAGTCAACTCCACCTGCATGCAATCTAATGTGCCTGTGCAATTGGGCATGCTGGCAATGGCATGGAAGGCCACTTTGGTGCCATTGACCTGGACATGGGTACGGGGTAGGGCAATGTGCTCTGATGCATGGTGCAGCAGCGCAACCAGTACCTGGAGCAGTATCCTGGAAAAACAGGGTTATGACAGCCCATGCAGCTCCCCAACAGTGTGCTGATAGGTTCCAGTGGCGAGGAAAGGCAGTACGGAGACTACCTTCAGCAGGTTGGGGGGGATTGCAGTCCGCATGCCGATGCGGCCGCTGATGTCTTCTTCAATGAGGGTGACGATTGATTTGATTGAGGCCCTGTCAAGCCGGTATAATGTATGTATTTGACTTGGAGTCAGGTTCCAGGGTGAGTCCCTGATGCAGGGTATTGCTGGCTGCCTGCGGGGTGGTACCTGCTGCACATTGATGTTTGGGATGGCCACCGGGTTCCTGATTTGCCTCATGCGCCTACGTTGCCTCCTCCTCTGCCTCAGTGCTGTTTTAATCTCCACTGCTGCTTGCAGGTTCCCTATCCCAATTGCTGCTAGGGCAACTGACAGCATGGTGTGTTGGAAGGTGGCTTGGGTGTGGCCCTTTTGCAGCCTCCCAGTGGCCTATGATGTGTAGCTGGCCTGATTGTGTACACCTGGGCTTGTTGCAGCTCACCTGCCACTATTTAACGGCATGTCTGCGGTGCCAGTGGTACCGGCACGGTGTTCACAGTGTTTACGCCATGAACCTGACGGTGTTTCAGTGTCCGTGCTATTCGAAATGTGCCCGGTATTGCGTATTGCCAGTGATTGGGGGTGCGCCGCCGAGTCGTCCCGCTGTTTAGGTGCATGGAGCTATCGGGTGCGTTGCCACCGTGGGGGTCACTTTGCGGTGATGCTGTTTCCGCCATCGCAGATCAGAATGAGACGGTCGGGAAAATTGTGATGGTACGATTCTACCTGCACCTTTGATTCCGGACCGGCTAACTTGTAATGAGGGCCATTGTCTTTAATGGTTTTTGAGGTGCAGGAGCCCACCTATTTGGATGAAGCCTTCATAGATCGGACCTGTCTGGTAACCTCATCCAGTGTGACAGGTGAGAGAGAAGAGAGGGTAAGTGGAGGGGGGGGGCCAAGGGAGGCTCCGATGTTGGTGTATGCTGTGGTTTGGAAGAGATTGTGGAAAGGATGTCTAGGGTTTTTGCAGAGAAGTGTGCAGCCAGGGCTGAGCAAAGGTCCTGGGTGGGTGTGATAGACGAAGATGCAGCTGCAGGATTGGCCAGCTCCTTGTAGACTTTGAAAAGTTTGGCGGTGTTGTTTGATGCCGCAGAGATGCAGGCTTGAATAAAAACTATGTTCTTGGTGCGGATGCACAGTCGATAATGCCTTTGAAGGAGGCGGCTGGCCAGTTTGTCAGATGGTTCGCCGACGCACTCCATTTCCGCTCAGCTGCCCTGAATTTGCATTTAAGGGCAGCCACGTTGGAGTCGTACCAAGAGTTGTTCTTTTAGGAAGGCTGGTAACTTTGAAGCCCAGTGACTGTGCCGGATGTATTGCTGCAAGATGAGAGGAGAGCTTGAGGTGTTTAGAGAGAAGAGAGTGGTCAGTCCAAGAAAGGGAGGTAGTTAGAGGGATGTTAGCAGAGATGAGAGACTCCAAGGTGTGGCCTGCGGTGTGCGTGGGCCCAGATGGAAGGATGGAAAGGGCGAGAGAGTCACAAAGGTTGCGGAAAGGACCTGAGGAGTCAGGAGAGTCCACATGGATGTTCAGATCACCCATCAGGAAGAGTTGAGAGGAGGAGGAGGGGAGAGTAGGGAGGAGACAAGGTCAGGCCATTCTGAGAGGAAGAGAGTGGACTGACCTGGTGGCCGATAGAAGGTGGCCATAATGAGAGAAGAATTAATGGGATAGTGAGAGTCTGAAAACTAGGCATTCGATGGAGGAGTAGGCCTGAGTGGGGATGATGGACACAGGCACCCATTCTGGGAAGATAAGCGCCACTCCCGCACCTGTCTTCTTAGGCCTGGGCGCAGAGAGGATTTTGTAGCCTTCTGGGAGGAGTGTGTCAAAGCTTGTGATGGAGCTCTCTTTGAACCAAGTCTCAGTGATGGCGAGCACATCAAGATCCATGAGTTTGATGAGGTATCAGATGTCTGTCGAGTGTTCGGCAGCAGAGTGAGTGTTGAGAGTGGCAATGTGGAACAATTTTCCATCTTTGAGGGTCTTCCTCGGGGGGGCACAGGGGACAGTGGTCCCCCCAAAGGGTGCCCAGAGGGCCAGGTGGATAGTGCAGTATACGGAAGGAGCCAAGGCCGACAAGGGAGCCGGGACAGTACGGCAAGGCAGGGCCACCTATACAGAGGAGGAAGAAGGCACAGAAGACAAGGTAGCCTGTGCAGATGAGAAAGAAGGCACAGAAGGCAATGGAGCATGTGCAAAGGAGGAGGAAGGCACAGAAGGCAATGGAGCCTTTGCAGAGGATGAGGAAGGAACATAAGGCAAGGGAGCCGGGACGGACAGAGGGAGAGGTGAGGTTAGAGAGGCGAGGGAGGAGCCTGTCGAAGAGAGGAAGGTTGGGTTGAGGACCCTGAACCATGATGGTTCCATTGAGATAAACATTAATGATGACCCTGGAAATGGCGAGGAGGTCAAGGAGAACCTCTGAGCGAGTGCCACAATTAATGGGATAAGAGGAGATAGGAGAGAGAAAGCCGACCATGTAGTGAGTCCATAGGTCAGGTGAGTTAACCAAAAAGAGGATGTCAGTGATTGTCTTTCTGGCTGAAGCTGTGACATAGGTGTCTGCAATAGGAAGACATGGGTTGGAGGCCAGAGTGTCCTTCTTGAGATTCCTCCAGACAGATTTAGTGATAGGAGCAGGATAGGAGATAGTGAAGCAGTTGGAGAGGATCAAAGATGTACCTAGTGCCATGATTGGCTGCAGTGAAGGGGGGCGGGCCACTTACCAGTCAGAGCACAGATGCACTTGGAGGTACGGAGAGGTGGAGGGCACAAGGGTGGAGGGGGGAGATAGAGGGATGCGTGCCAGCTAGTGAAGAACACACCAAAAAGCACCACTAAAATCGATTTTCAGTAGGACTGGAGAAATACATGTAGCCACTGGGCAGGCTAAAAACGATTTTCAGTAGGGCACGAGAATACATGCAATAACTGGCAGGCTACAATCGAATTTTCAGTAGGACTGGAGAAATCCACGTAGCAACTGGGCAGGCTAAAAACTATTTTCAGTAGGACAGGAGAATACATGCAATAACTGGCAGGCTAAATTAAGTGGAAGTTCAGATGAGGTGAGATGAGGGTCGAACAGTTCCAAATGTGAGGAAGGGATCACAAGGATAGATAGGGAATTGACCTTCTAGGGAATTATCGGTGGTCCTTTGTTTAGTGTGTCCCAGGAACAAGGAGTTTTCATCAGCCTTCATAAGCAGGTTGGGTAGGGGGGAGAGGACCCACAGAGCCGACCAGGCAACGGACAGGGGACTACACAGGGCCTTAGAAAGTGGGCCTTGGAAGGGGTGGGCCGGCTAAAAGCTTGCTGGTCCACCATAGGCCTATAAGTATTCCAGGTGGCCAATGGCAGGGAGCAGGAAGATGCTGGTGACAGCAGTGTGTAACTTTCATATACACTTGGAAAAAGCGGCAACCATTTCTAAGAAGCCACAAGGCAGCAGAGAAGGCCTCCTGATTTGGCACTGGCCTCGGTAGTGGCTCGGCGACCAGCAGGCAGGATGATGTTAAGCAAGCAACTTTGCTAAATTAAAATAAACAATCAGGGTTGGTTTTTTATTTTGTTTTTAATTTGGAAAAAGCACAAATTTTAGCAAACACCTTTTCTTTTTTCCCTATATTTCTGCATATGTCCCCCTACCTCAGTTGCAGATGTGATGCAAGGTCCAACAGGTGCCCATCTGTAGTTGTCAGGGCTGCAGTCAGGAGCCAGCCAACACAGGCTCCAAGAAGAGGGAGAGGTAGGGTACTCCTAGCTGGTGACCCAAATGCAGATAGTTGTACGTTGAGTTTGGAGAGTGACCCGTGGGAGCCCTTGCCAGAAATTATCTCATCTAATTACAAGCAACAGTCAGGTAGAACATGGTATTTGGCCCTGTTCACCATTGGTCTTGTGGCCTGAATGGGGGTGAGATGGGATGGAGCCCATAAAGCCAACATGGTTTAGAGGGGCTAGTAACTCGACGCTTGATTACATCCTTGTCAACACCTTTCCATTTTACTGTTGTTCGGGCCTTGACATCATCCAAAATACCTGGAGCGATCACTGTGTGCTAAAAGCATATTTTACCATTATCCTTTACTGGACTTTCTGAGAAACTTCTATTAACCTTAGAACAGCTGGAGGGGGTAAAGCTATCCACTAGTCACCACATAATATCAGGATATTGAACAGATGATTGGAGGGGATGCTGAAATCTTTGTCTTTAGAATGCAAGCTACACGTGTTTAACTCGCAGCATTTCCATCTCTTCGTGGGTAGTCTGATGGAAATAGCCCGCTCTAATCATTTGATTAGACAGACTTATGTTACTTCTAGACACCAACATGTGTATAATGACCATTTGACAAAATAAAAAACGCTTATGCGCCAGTGTTAGGAAGATAAAGCTCTCCAATTCGGACCAGGTAATTCAAACCGATAGAATAAGGACTTTAAGACAAAAATATAGAAACTTTTGTAAGTCTAATAAGGCTGCACTGTTCCAAAGGGATGCCTAGAAACACTTGTGTGCAGGCGCATTATAAATGCCATATCATATATCATATCATGCTGCATATTCTGGTAAAAAGTGATTTGAGGGCTTTTTGGGCTCTGATTAATGCTCAGGAACCTTCTGTGGCTTTTTCTCAACTAAATGCAGTGGCGGAGTCTCAATGATTGACAGTTTTTATGGATGTTCATGGGGTACAGCCTATGGCTATTAATGGCGATAATGGCAGACTTGTTGCTGGGTCAGATAAGAAGTGGCAGTTGATTATCGATTCCAAAGTGGGTCTGAAATTGATCAAAAAATGTAAGATATCACATGCTGCTGGATATAACAAATAATACTTTTAAGGGTGACCATGTCAGATGATCAGACATATTATACATGTTGTTTACAAATATTTTCCTTTCGGGTGTGGCACCTCGTCTTGGAAAACTGCCCACGTGATGCTGATCATTAAAAGAGGGGATAGAAACTACCTGAAAAATTACCGCCTTATATCGTTGATAGATGCTGATTGTAAAATCTTTCCGTTTGTATTGTTTATCCATCTCAATGAGTGGTCGCTTACAACCCAAGGGTTGAAGAAATTACAAACCGGTTTGAGACAGGGCCATTCACCTAATATAAATGGAATACTGCTGAGGGCCATACAAGAAACACATTGGGTGGATTGTTCTGGGTGCACGTATGTGGCATCGATCGATCAGTGTTTTCAACCATTTCAACTTCAGACCGTGTCAATCGTTGTTGACTTTGGTCTAAAGCTGTCTAATTGGGGAATGCCGGGGGTCTATTGAAGCTTATTATGGTTCTTTATCAGAACGCGGGTGTGTGTATTAGATTGAACCTGTAAGGGGATATGTCTTCTAGGATTCTGACTAAGTTTGGGCTGAAGCAGGGGTGCGTTCTTGCACCCTCCCTCTTCAATCTATGTTTCAGATGTTGATGAGTGTTTGACTGAGACAGGTCTGATTCCACCGTAATTGGGCAGTTTTAGAGTACCGTGGTTAGCATGCACAGATGATTTCCTACTTCTTGACAACACCAAAGTTGGACTTTAGCGATTGCTTACTAAATTCTCGAACTATGCTATTGAAAATGGTTTACCAGTTAACCCTAGCAAGACTCGGATCATGGTGTTGTCAAGGGGTAGGAAGCGCCATACCCAGAGATGGATGATGGAAGGGGCCTCAATAGCAAATGCTGGCACTATTCTATACTTGGGTTTTCCGTTTATGGCCCAACCGTCCTCATTTGGGATACAGACTTTCCGGAGGCAGAAGGCCATAGTCTTATCTAACCAAATGAGTAAATTGGACCAAATGTTCAAACGATTTTCGATTAAATGAACTGTCTCTTTTTATGAGGGTAAGGTGGTACCCAAACTCTTATACAGTTAAGAACTGCTTAGAATCTATTTAGGCTGGACTTTGAAGACGGATTCTGAAATTGCCAATTGCAATCCTGGCTCCAGCCATCAGATATGTGCTGGGTATCCATTCATTGGGCGTACAGGTGTGCTTGAAGTTCCTTTCTTTATTTCAGAGCAAGATTGATCTGATACCCAACTTGCTGTATGAGATGATGGGACAGTCTCTGGGTCACAATAGAAATGTATATTGCTCAAATAGGCTTTTATCAAATATGGGACATAAATGTTATTCGCTATTGGGTGATTTAACATTGGACAGGGAGACTCTAATAAACAATCCAGATAAAGTAAAAAATGCTTTATTTGAGAAAGACTGGATTGATATGATAAGTCATTAGAGGCAGAGCAAGGGGCTACTGGTCATGCAGGAGCCTGGTGCTCGTGAGGTTCAGTGGGAGGCCAGGTAACCAGTTAGTGTAGCAGACAGGAGCATCAGCACGGTAGAGAGAGAGAGAGAGATAGAGAGAGAGATAGAGAGAGATAGAGAGAGATAGAGAGAGAGAGAGAGAGAGAGAGAGAGAGAGAGAGAGAGAGAGATGGAGAAAGCAGAAGCAAGAAGGATGGTCTTGAGTTGGTTCCGGAACCTTAGGTGGTCATGCTTAAGTTTGAGAGAGGCAGGGAGGCTGTTCCAGAGGGATTCCCCCGCAGAGGACAGAGATCTACCCCCAATCTCTGCCTGGAGAAGTTTCTGACTCGCAGAAAGTTGGAGGTGGATGAGCGTAGGGCTCGAGAAGAAAGACACTTAGGCAGAGAGAGTTGGATGTAGTGTGGTACCCATCCCCAGGAAGCCTTCTGGACAATGCACAGGGTCTTGAACTTGATCATTGCAGCCACGAGAGCCAATGGAGAGATTTCAGGGCTGGAGAGATATGATCCCTGGGCTTGAGGCCAAGGACAAGTCGCTCAGTCCTGTTCTAGATTAGTTGCAACAGGCGAAGAGTAGAGGCAGGCAGGTTTAGAAAGAGGTTGTTGCAGTATTCCAGCCTAGAGATAACCAGGGCTCTGGAGACCGTGAGCTTCTGGGGGAAAGTGAGAAAAGGAAGAATACCTTTGAGGAGGTGCAGCGTGTAGTGTGACTTCTCAGAGATATCAGAGATGTGAGGAGAGAAGGAGAGGTTGGAGTTGAAGATGACACAAAGGTTCTTTGCCACACAGGAAGACGCTTGTGGAGGGCCCAGGCTGGGCAACCAGAGTGGAAGTGGGAAAGTGGGAGCAGGGGTCCCATTGAGAAGGATCTCAGTCTTACTGGTATTAAGGCAGAGATCGTTGGAGGCACACCATTCCTGAATCGTGAATAGACAGTCAGGAATAAGCCAGAGATCAGAGGAGGCGGAGGGGAGCCTGAAGGAGAGCTGAGTGTCATCCGCATAACACTGAAAGTTAGAACAGAAGGTAGAGATGAGGTGGGCCTGAGGAGCCAGGTAATGGTTGAATAGCCAGGAAAGCCCCCAGCTGGACCTTGGAGGGTCGATCGGAGAGAAAGGAGGTCAGCCATGCTATGGCCTGACCCGTGATGCCCAGGTTGCCATGGAGACAATTGATCAGGATGGCGTGGTTTACCGTATCGAAAGCAGAGGATAGATCAAGGAGAATGAGGACAGAAGGAATGTTAGAGTCAAGATTAGAGAGCAGGTCTTCACAGGTGTTAAGGAGAGCAGTTTCTGTGCTTTTCTAGGAGTTTGCCCAGGAAAGGAGTGATAGAGATCAGGCAGTAGTTTGCCTGAGAGGAATGATCGGCAAAGGGCTTCTAGAGGAGGGGGTGCACAAGGGAGTGCTTTATGGATAAGGGAAGGTTCCAGTGGCAAAAGAGTGGTTGCAGAAATCGGCCAAGGCTGTAGCGAGGGTGCCGATGTGGTCCTTGATGGTTCTGGAGGAGCAGGGGAGCAACTGCTTTGACAAGACTTTCATAGATCAGACTTGTCTAGAAACATTGTCGGGAGTGAACACAGGGAAGGAGGAGAAAGGAGGTGAGACGGCTGGAGAGGGGCCAGCTGAGGGAGAGGGAGTGGAGAGAGAGGATATGATGTCCTGAGTTTTAGTGGTGAAGTGAGAAGCCAGGGCTGTGCGTAGGGCCTCGGAGGGAACAGGAGAGGTGGAGACAGCAGCAGGATTGCCCAGCTCCTCGCAGATTTTTAAAATTTCGGCCGAGTTGTTAGAGGCCGCAGAGACGCAGGCTTGGATGCACGCTCTCTTCCTGGACAGGACAGAGACTCTATATTTCCTTTGAAGCACCCAGCAGGCCAGTTTGTTGGATGATGAGCCTGATGCCCTCCAGTTCCTCCCTGCCACCCTACACTTGCGTTTAAGGGTGGCGATGTCAGAATCATACCAAGAATTGCACTTAGATGTGGACTTCAGACAGATCCTCATGACAGGGGTAAGGACATCAAGAGTGTTCGAGTTTGAGAGATGTAGTTTGGAGAGGGCTGTGTCAGAGTGCCAGTGCAGGTGAAGGAGAAGGAGAGAAAGTAGCGTCAAAAGCCTATACTCATGGGCCGGATGACCAAGAAGGTGGGTGGCAGTGCTGGGGTCAGCTTTGCCTGGGGGACAGAGAGCGACAGGTGAGAGGAGAGAAGAAAGTGGTCAGTCTAGGAGAGAGGAATGGTTAGATGGTTGGAGAGGGGAATGTCTGACTAGATAAGAACATCCAGAGTGTGCCCAGCAGAGGGTGTTGGGCCAGAGGGAAGAATAGAGCCAGAGAGAGTCACAGAGATTGCGAAAGAGCCCAGAGGAGGGGCTAGAGGCATCCAAGTGGATGTTGAGGTCTCCATGGAGGAGAAGTTGAGAGTTACAGGGTAGGAGGGAGGCGGAGAGGTCAGCCCACTCGGAGAGGAAGAGGGCGACCTGGCCATGTGGCCGGTAGATGGTGGCCACAGTAAGAGAGAGTCCAGGAGAGATAGAGAGCCTGCAGACTAGGCCTTCAAAGGAGGAGTAGGCCTGCCTAGGAATGACAGAAGCAGGGATCCACTTCAGGAAATCAGGGCTACTCAACCTCCTCAACGGCTGGTTCTGGGTTCAGAGAGGATCTTGTAGCCATCAGGGAGGAGAGTGTCAAAACTCGTGACAGATCTGGCCGTGAACCATGTCTCGGTGAGACCGAGGACATCCAGATCAAGTTCTTCGAGCAGTCGGCAGATGTCAGAGGAGTGTTTGACAGCAGAGCGAGAGTGAAGGGTAGCGAAGTGGAGCAGATTGCCACATTTGAAAGACTTCCCTGGAGGGGTACAAGCATGAGGTACCTTCGGCAGAGGTGTTTGAGGTTCCCGAGAGTGGGCAGAGGAAGAGGAAGGAGATGACAGAGTAGTCAGAAAGGAAGAAGATGGTGCCAGAGAGGCGGTGGAGGAAGGAAGAGGCAGAGCAGCCAGAGAAGCAGAGGAGGGTGCCAGAGAGGTGGTGGAAGAGGATGGTGGCGGAGGAGCCAGAGAGGTGTAGGTAGGGGTAGCAGGAGAAGGAAGGATTTTGATAAAACGCAGGAAGCGTCTATCGAAAAGGAGGAGGGTGGGCTGAGGGCCCTGGACCAAGACAGTGCCATTCAGATAGACATTAATAATGATAGTGGAAGGGGGCAGGAGGACCTCACACCGAGTGCCAGCATTAATGGGAGAGGAGAAAAAAGGAGAGAGAACAGGGAGCCCATATGTGGAGAGGGAATGACAAAGAGAATGTCGGTGAGGGTCTGTCTGGAGGAAGCACTGGTGTAGGTATCAGCGATAGGGAGGCCTGGGTTGGAGACCAGTATGTCCCTTTTGAGCTTCTTCCTACCAGACTTAGTGAGAGGGATAGATAGAATATCAGTTAGAGAAGATAGGGTAGACTGAGAGCACCATGTAGGGGTGCGAGGCAGAGAGTAAGAGAAGGCAGCCCAAGCAGGATAGTGTGTGGGATGGTCGCACACAAGGGGCACACAAAGGGAGAAGGCACAAGAGGAGGATGGGTACAATGAGCACAGAGAACCAAAACCACAATGCTCGCAGTTAGGGGTGAGGGACCTAAAGAGACGGAGAAGTGCAATAATGTGCGATAGTACAATAGAGACCACAGGGGGTCGGGGGCACGAGTGAGAGGGGAAATGCAATACAGTACAGAATACGCAGAACACTAGTAACCCTGGGGGACCCAGAGGAGTAAGAAGAGAAATGCAACAACACCACAAATATACAATACAATACAATACACTAGTCACAAAACAATAGAGAGTGAGAGGGGAATGCAAATACAGTACAATATACAAATATACTCAAGACACTAGTAGCCATGGAGGACCAAGAGGAGAAGAAGAGAATACACACAATAAAATAGGTAGACAATAAATAGTCACTGCTAGGGGCGACCTGAAGTGGAATGAAGAGAGGGGAGAAGGACCCAAAAGCATGGGGAATTTGCATGAGGAGAGGGTCAGAGAGGGGAAGGACGTGAAAGGCCGGAAGAAGCGGAGCCTGAGTTGCGGGTGGAAAGAGCATGATGAGACGGGAAGAGAGGGGAAGGACGCGCAAAGCAAGGAGAAGCAGAGCCCAAGTTGCAGGTGGAAAGTGCACGGGGAGATGGGAAGAGAGGGGAGGGAAGCGCAAGGCCAATTGAGAAAGCGGAGCCTGAGTTGCGGGGGGAAAGCACACGTGGAGATGGGCAGAGAGGTGAAGAGCGCACAAGGCCAGGGAGTTGCGTGGAGTGCAGCAGTGCTATTCTCCCTGCTCAAACCTTTTTACCTTACAGGCGCCGCCACCTCTTCGTCGCCAAATACCAGCATCACACAAAACTGCAGCCTTGTCCTGCGAGGGTTTTGCCGCAGAGGGTCCGATCCTTGTTTCTTAAAGGCTCGGCAGCGTGAAAGTTGCATACTACGTGTCATCGGGCAGCTTCTCCTGTGTACCTGCATCGCACAACACTGCGCCCATATCCCTCAAGGGCTCTGCCGCAGAGGGTCCGATCCTCAGTTTTTTTTTTGTTTTTTAAATATGTTTATTTTAAACCAAGGCAGGGTGGTAACAAAACAAATATGGTTATGAATCAACTGAACATTTCAGTTCTTGCTTCCCTCTCCAACCCCTCTGTGGTTGCCTGCCTGGATCAAAGTTTCAGAAGTCCCAGGGTTTTCTCTCTTGCTTTACCTCTTCTCCTCCTCCCGGAGTGTGCCCCCATTATCTAGGACCCTCCTGGCCTGTTGTGGTTTGTAGGTTAAGGCTGGAAATCTCAAGTTATAGTCCAACAATGGGCCCCAAATGTTCTGGAAACGGTGGAGGAGACCTGCCCGGCCGCTGTTACCTTCTCTGCGATTAGTATGTCCCATATTTTTATCCACCAAAGGGGCAGGAGAGGGCCCTCCTTGGATTTCCATGAACGGGCGATTGTTATTCTTCCTGCCAGGAGGCATTGAGACAGAAGCTTAGCTTTGGCTCCGGACCTTGGGTAGATCCCGGGAACTGGGTCGCCCAGTAGGACGGGTTCAGGTTCTAGTGGAAGCGTCATTTGGGTGATCCCTTCAATGGTGGCTAGGCATTGCTTCCAGAATTGTTGGGCTTTTGGGCAAGTCCACTACATGTGGAAAAAGGACCCTGGGTGATCGCATTGTCTCCAGCAAGCAGGGTCGAGTGCCTGGTTCATATGGAGGCGCCTCAGGGGGGGGTATTACCAGCGCAGCAGGATTTTATAGGCACATTCCCTGTTAGTAACGCAGGCAGATGATGAGTGGGCACGGGTCTATATATCTACCCAAGTCTGATCTTCTATAGGTGGCCCAGGTCTGCCTCCCATTGTGCCATGCATCAGGTTTTGGAAGCGAGGAAGTCTCCCTGGAAGTGTCTGTATAAAGTGGAGATCTTACCTCGGGTCGGGAGATACGTGAGGGTCAGCTCCAGGGCCGTAGGGGGCGGGTTGCTGCTTGGTGGGTTTGTGGGCGGGAGCACCAGCGGCAAAGCTGAATGTAGGAGAACCTGTCTCTTTCCTGGAGCCGGAAGGCTTCCTTACATTGTTCGAAGGTGCAGGGCTCCCCCCCTACAAACAGCTTGCCCAAAGACTTCCGACCCTCTGAGATCCAGTTCTTAAAGTTCTGGAGATTTGCCCCGGGTGAGAAGGCTGGGTTATGGAACACCAAGGATGAGGGGCTCAGTCCTTTGGGGATCCCCTTCTGCTTCAGGGCTCTGTCCCAAGAGTCTATAGTGTGTCTGGTTGATAGCAGTAGTCTCTCCAATTTCTGCCGCATTGGGGGTCAGATGTGTGGAGGAAATCGCAGGGGGAGAGACAAGCGGGATTGTTCGAGCTCCACCCATCTGGGGCGGCCAGTGGATACCTGCCATGCTTGAATGCACGCCAATTGTGCTGCCATCTGGTATCCTTGCAGGTCAGGAACCCCCAGACTGCCTTGTCTAGCATTACCTTGCATTGTTTTTTGGGGGATCCTGGGCTTTTTCCCCCTCCAGATGAATCGTAGCATTTTCCTCTGCAAGTCGCGGAGGGCCGGCTTTGGGATTGGGACCGGGAGAGATGAACAGGCATATAGAAATCTGGGAAGGAGGTTCATTTTGCAAGCAGTGATGCGGCCCATTAGTGATATTTCCTGGGACTTCCAGCGCTTCAGGTCATCTTCCAGTTCTTTAAAAAAGTGGGGGGAAATGTATGCGATAAACGTTTCTCAGGTTCGCCGGGATTTGGATACCCAGGTAGGAGATTGTCTTAGCCTTCCACTGAATAGGGCACAGCGGGATCGGGGCTTCCAGCTCTGTTGGGGCTAGGCCTATCCCCAAGGCTCCGGACTTATTAAAAATGATGGAGAAGCCAGTGACCCTTCCGTAGCTATCTATCTCGGCTAGGGTGTGTATCAGTGAGGCACAGGGCTCCGAGACAGTGAGCAAGACGTTGTCTGCGTACAGGGCAATTTTATGTTGCGAGGGGCCCATTTGGAGACCCTTGATAAGGTTATGCAGCCTGATTCTTTGAGCGAAGGGTTCCATAATCAGTGCAAATAGGAATAGGGATAGCGGGCATCCTTGCCTAGTCCCGCAGGTCTGGGTGATCGGATCGGAAAGGGTGCCATTGATTCTCAGGAGGGTCTTTGGTGACTTGTAGTTCGCCAGGACCATGGCTCGAAAAACTGTCCCGAACCCAAAGGCCTCCAGGGTAAGCCTCATAAAGGTCCAGTCCACCTTGTCAAATGCTTTAGTGGCGCTGAGGGCCAGAAGTGCTAGCCCCTTGGAGTCCTGGGTAGCCAGGTCTACCAAGTCCAGTGCTGTATGGATATTATCGCCTGTGGACCTGTTCCTAATGAACCCGGTCTGGTCAGGGTGGATTATGTCAGGCAGTATGTGGGGAAAGGCGCGTCGCAAGGATCTTAGAATAAATGTTGGCATCAATGTTCAGCAGGGCAATTGGTCTGTAAGAGGCCGGGTTCCTCGGATCCCCCCCAGGTTTGGGTAGAAGGACGGTGATAGATTCTTGCATAGAGGGGGTTACTGTGCCCGCGTCCTTAAAGGAGTTAAAGAGCTTGACTAATGGTGTCAGCAGTTGGGGCCTAAACATCTTGTAGAATCTGGTGGAATATCCGTCAGGGCCGAGAGCTTGGCTTTTAAGGGATTTTATGGCCTCCTCCACCTCCTCGCCCGAGATCGGAGAGTCCAGGATATTTCGGGCTGAGTCACTCAGCCAGTTAAGGGCCGCTTTCTGCAAGTATTCTGTCTCCTCCTTCAGGTCCCGTGATGGTGCAGCCATCACTTGTGCCAGGTGATTCGTTGCCAGCTGTATTTTTTCCGGTTCAGAACACTTTATCCTGCCCTGCGGATCCCGTAGTCCAATGATTGTATTGCTCCTCTTTATTTTGGCGAGTTTAGCCACCAGTAGTTTGTTTGGTTTATTGTTCTTTGCATAATAGAATTGTTTGGCTTACGCAAGTAGTTGTGCAGTATGCTCAGCGTAGTGGGCTTTGATCTTTTTCCGTGCAGTACGGATAGCTCGTTGTGTCTTTGGGGACCAGCCCTTTTCTTTGTGAGTCTCCTCTGCTTTCCGGAGATCTTCCTCAAGGGTCAGGCGAGCTTGCTGCTTGCTCCTGTGGTATGCCACTCCTCAAGCTATCAACTCTCCTCGGATTACCGCTTTCATAGCATCGCAAGTATTTGCTAGGGAGGTGTCCTCGCTAGGGTTCTCTTTGAAGAAGTTCTTAATTGACGTTGCTATTGCGTCTCTTCGCGGCATCTCATTAAGTATCTGGTCGTATAAGGTCCATCTGCATTGAGCAGTGGGGGTTGGCTCATGTACTCGAATCTCCAGGGTTACCAGGGCGTGGTCGGATAAGATCCTCGATCCTATGGACACCTCATTGGCGTAGGCGAGCACTTGCGGGGATGTCAGAAGGAGATTTATTCTCCAGAAAGTTCTATGGACATAAGAATAAAAGGAAAAGTCTCTCTCTGAGGGATGAACCTCCTGCCATGAGTCTACCACCTCTAGGGTTCTAAATAGGCATAGCAGTCCAAGAGCCAGCGTAAAGTCCCCAGGGGAGGGTGGGTGCGATTTGTCCTTTATGGGATCTGGGACTCTATTGAAGTCACCCCCATTACCATTTGGCCCTCTAGGGCGACACTGTGGCGCCTAGAGCCTCATAGAAGACAACTTGACTCGTGTTTGGGGTGTACACTGAGATGAAAGTGTATAGCTGGCCCAACAGTAGGCATTTCACTGCCACAAATCGCCCCTCTGGTCAGAGTTTTGTTTCCAGAATTTGGGTGTTTAGCACCTTCCTAAAGAGAACCGCTGTACCCCCTTTCTTGGTGCTGCCTGAGGCGAAGAGTTGCCTTGGGAATTGTCGTGAGCGTAGGCGCCCAAAGTCCTCTGGTAATAGGTGGGTTTCCTGGAGCAGAGCCACCGCAGCAATTTCGTCCTGGACTTTTTGTAAGATTGATCTACAATTCTTAAGGTGTGATGTTCCTGGCTGGGAAGCGAGGCAGCTGCTGGATTCGAGTGGGGGGGTGGGATGAGTATGAATCAACCATCATTTTGGAGAGGCTGTAGTTGCTCACCGCCCTGCTCTTCGGATTTTCGCCCAGGCCTCCAACAGGAGAGATGGGTTTTAAGCAAAGAAGGTAGCTTCGGTCTTCAACGGACTACCAAAACTGTAACTGTTCGAGGAGCCGACATATTGGGGTCGGCAGTCTCCCTGGCCAACAGGGCCAAAAGTCCCCCTCCTCGCCAACGTGGCTGGTGTGACTGTGTTCCCTTCCAAGGACTTAATGGTGGAGTGTATCCTGGAAGTGGGCATGGGCCGTGGGCAGCCCGGTGCAGCCTCTCATGTTTCGTGTGTCAGTTTCACTAAGTTTCAAATGCCATGGTGTAAGTTTACTGGGAATGTCTCAGCGGATCATCGCCCCCTCCTGTTCTTATGTACTTTAGAGCCAAGAGACCCTTTGTGGCTTTGGCAGCGCGGGTACCGATTCTCCCTCTGCACCTTCGGGTATCTGATTGTGAGAGTTTTCAGGGAAGCCAGGATATAGGATCGTTTGTGCGTCTTCTAGGTGGCTAATTCTCCAGAGAGCGCCTTTATAAGAAAATTGCAGTACTTTTGGGAAGAGCCATCTATAGCGGATCTGGTGGTCCTGCAGGAAGAGGGTTAATGGTCGAAGGGCTCTTCTCCTCTGCAGGGTGAGAAGGGAGAGGTCCTCGTATATTTGGAGGGGGAGCCCTGGAACGTGAGCTCATCCCGAGTCCGACCAATTGCAGAGATAGCTTCTTTTGAGGTGTAGAAGTGGATGCGTGTTATGACATCAGGGGTAGTGTCTGAGTCCTCTCCCTGATGTGGGCGCAATCTGTGCAAGAGTTAGTGTTTATCTAGCTGTGGCAAGAGGAACTGGAAGAACGCCCCTATGTACTCCGCCAAATCTTTGTCTGGCACTGTAGATGGAATACCTTGGATCCTAAGATTGTTGCGTTGCGCCCTGTTCTCGAGGTCC
Organism: Ambystoma mexicanum; assembly: GCF_040938575.1. Classification (NCBI taxonomy): domain Eukaryota; kingdom Metazoa; phylum Chordata; class Amphibia; order Caudata; family Ambystomatidae; genus Ambystoma; species Ambystoma mexicanum. The sequence goes on along the minus strand of NC_090930.1, from coordinate 1,361,004,833 downwards.
TCCAACTTGTATTCAAGGATTTCACACTTGTCCTGGAGAGCCCTGATTGAGCGCTGGACCTCTCCTAAGGTAGTGGAATGATCCTGGGAGCGATCCTCCACCTCCCCAAGCCTCTGCTCCACTTCTGTAAGTCTTTGGTCAGTCATGCAGGATCTAAATTCCACCTTAATGTCCGACATAAATGCTAGTATGTCTCCTTTGGTAGCTAGGGCTCCTCTGTCGTCTACGGTTTTAGGAGGTGTGAGTTTCAAAGGCTCCATTTTCTTTCCTTTGTCTGATGAAAGTAGCATTACGGCAGTGTCTGGGTTTTTGGTGGTTTTGGATTGTCTGGACATTGTCACTTGAGGTGCAGGGTGGTGCAACCACGAGAGACTGCAAGGTCCATCTTGCAGTAACCCCAGATGAGGGGGGAAGAAAGAGGCCTCTGGCCTTTATTATTCAGCCTTGTGGGGTCTGTTGGGCTCGGTGTGTGGTTATGAGTGTAGGAGGCAGTATGGCACTAGGAGACCAGAGGCTGCGAAAGAACAGAAGGCCCGCCCGGAGGAGAGGGGGGGGGGCTAGTAAGGCTCCAAAGTGGTTGCGTGGGTCGGGACCGCTGATGCTGGATTCTACTTGGAGCCTGCCAGGGTCTTGAGGTGGTGACTAGGTGCTCCCGAGCTGATGATGCCAAGGAGGGGTGAGGTGGGCTGGGGCGCCCCAGGAATAGCGAGGTGCAGCTCCCCGTAAGGGGTTATAGAGGAGCCAAGTGTGGGGGAGTATTCAGAGGTTGTAGGTCAGGCTCTCTCCCCATCATAGTTGAGGGTGGTAGTGGTGAGGGCCAGCTGGGGCCCTAGCGGGGGGGTCGGCAGGTGGTGGAGAGGAGGGTTGATGAGTGGGCAGGGGCGCCCCTGGATCCTGGGTGAGCCTCTGCGTAGCTTGCTGTCTTGGAAACAGAGAAGAGGAGCTTTTGTCTTGTTAGGCCCCCTGGCATCTCCGGTTATAGCAATGCAGCCCTTCAAGCTGTGGAATACAGCTGGCGTGATGGGGGGCCCTCCTGCTGGTCCTCCTCCTGTATTGTGGTAGTGTGGCTGCGGCCATGCAGTTACTTGGGGATGGTCCCCCCTTATGCTGGGGCTCGGGGACCTCCCCGGCCCAGACTTTGTGCACTCAGCTATGGGCGGGGACGTTCAAGGGGGGCCAGCACCTCCACCGCGGCCCTAGCGTCAGGCCCCACTCCGGGTCGCGAGCCACAGCAGCGGATCTCCCGCTTGCTCTCCGGCCCGCGGCACCCTCTCACTGTGACCGCGTAGGGGAGGCGCGCCAATCCCCACGGGCGTTCCTCACACGGGTCAGGCCCTGGACGGCGGTGTAGCCGGGCCCCCAGGGGGGGCACCAGGAAGGTGAGTCGTAGCCGATGTGGCCCTCAAGGAGAGGGGGCGAAAGCCGCAGGAGTGCAGACCGCGTCCCAGGGCTGCCTCCCAGCTCCGCCCGCTTTTTTGGAGAGTTGCGGCACGGCTCTCTTTGGGCTCAAATTTTAGAATCCCGGGTCTGCCAGGAGCTGGAAATTCATCCAGAAGGGCACGGGACCTTCCTACATCGGACCAGGCATAGTGCTGCAGTGGTGGACCACCAACATGTTATTAAAACCTATGCTGCACCGGGTTTCCCCACAGAGGCCATTAAATGAGCGTCTGCATCGTCAGCGCTCTTGGCCACGCCCCGATCCTCGGTTTTTAAAGGCTTGGGAGTGTGGAAGTTGTGTTGCATGCTACATGTCGTCGGGCAGCGTCTCCAGCATACCTTTGTCATACAACATTACAGCCTTGTCCTGCGAGGGCTATTGATACAATAGTCGGGTTCCATGCATACCCTCCCATGAGTATTTTATCCCAGGGACATAAAAATTGTGGCGACATTTCACCCATTTTGTTCCAGTATCTCAATAGATGGTATCGGTCCCTCCTACTGAAATTACGTTGGAATATCTTTTTATGTAAGGATTTTTGACTTTTAGATTATGTAATGTTGGGGAACACATTGAAAGTATGACACATTTGATATTGGGGTGAAGTGTGCTTTAATCCCAGAGAAAAGTGTTTATGAACAAACCTTTCACCTGCAAGTTGGGTAAATACACATTCCTTTTGGTCTCGATGTATAAATATACTGAATACAGCAGATGGCATAGCAATTGCGACATTCGTAAAATCATTACATATGTATTTAGACTATGAAATGTGAAATCAATCGGCGAAGAAGGTACCATGATTTATGAGCATGCAAGGGTTTGAGTGTGTTTTAGATATTGTGCTGTTTGCACTATTTTAATCCATGATGTGCTCAATGAAATGTTATGTTTTTTGAATATTATTCTTTAAATTGTTCTTCTGAATGTACCTGCTCTAAATTTAGAAGGAACCATGAATTATGACTATGTAAGGGTTTCAGTGTGTTTTAGATATTGCACTGTATATGTTTGCACTATTTCTATCCATTATGTGCTCTAATTAAATTGCATATGTTTTTTTTAATATTGTTCTTACTTAAATTGTTCTTATGAATGTAACTGCTCTAAATGTATTGTAATTAAGTGTATTTGTTGCCTTTTTCTTTAAATGCAAAATTGTAATGGTTTTCTATAAACCATATACAATTACATTTAAAAAGAAATTGACAACAATATAATGTGTCTCCTCTTGCATGATTCTTCAGACAGCCTCGCCCTCAGTGATATTGGAAGTATGGGCTTTAAATCCCACAATGCAATGTTTTTTCCAGTTGAATGATTCTACAGAAAGCCTCTGCCTTAGAGGAAACAGCAATACACACTTCATTTCCTGCAATGCAATTTTCTCGACCTGAATGACCAGGCGGTAAAGTATCCTTTTTGGGCTGGATATCAGGGTTACCACCCCTCAGCTTCTATGATTTTGCCCTCTTACCCCTTGCCTGAATTCACTGATTCTTTCACTTCTATTCCGATATGAGAGACTGCATTTTGGGATATCTTCAGCGGTGGGGATATTTCAAGAAGAAATCAGGAAAGTAATATGCCATATACCGCACTATATCAACTAGAGTGACAACATCCTTGTATTCGGAAGATCAAAAAAATCCCATGATGCCACCCCAATGAGAGTTTGCAAAGTGTTATACCTGGCCAATCTGATGTTCAACAACGAAAAGTGTGAGTTCAACAAATCAACATTGAAGTTGACCCAGACCCAGACAAAATCAAAACCTTCACTGTGGCCCCACGCCCATCGAATGTGGCACAGGTTAATTCATTCCTAGGACTAGCGAGCTACTGCACGCGATACCTCCCCACTTCACCTCTAGTAGCGCCCCACTGAGGAATTTGATGAAAAAAGACAAGTTCACATGGGGACAAGAATGCCAGGAGGTCTTCGACAGGACCAGCAAGGAAATCACGTCGGCAGCCTGCAAATAGTACTTTGATCCAGACCGGTATACCGAAGTAACAGTTGATGCAAGTCTGGTGGGGCTATGCGCCATCTTAGTGCAACACTCTGGAAGTGACCACGCCCCTAGAAATATTGTACCATACAGCAGCAGAAGCCTGACTGGCACTGAACAACGTTACCCTCAGGCTGAAAAAACAAAGCCTTGCTGTCTTGTGGTCGTGCAAGCATTTCAACTTATTTCTTTACGGGAAGCCTTTCACTGTCGTTATGGACCATCAGGCCCTCATCACAACAGATGGCAAGTCGACAGCTCAGATGCCACCCTGTATCGCCTGGTGGGGCCGGCGCATGCAGGAATACCGGTTGAACGTCATCCACACACCGGGTGAGGAAGCCAACCCGGCGGATTTCTTGTCGCCACACACAATCATCCAGGATTCGTGCCAAAGACTATATCAACTATGTTGTACACCACACCAGGTTGCAGATGATTACACTAGAGGAGCTACCACAGAGAGGTCGGAAGATCCGTCATTGGTGCTGCTTGCATCCTGAATTCGGAATGGAAGGTGGTGAAGAGCAGAAAGTGCAGCATCTACAAACCAAGCGATAGGTGTCTGGCTCCTGAGGACGTTAGCAAGAGTTACAGAAGAGCTCTCTTTCCAACCTAATCCTCCTAATCCTCAAATGGGATAGGATAGTAATACCATCACCCTTACACCGGATGGGCAGTTGATGCGGCACGCAAAAGCCAACAAGGAATCAAATCTACCAAAAGACAGCTGAGGCAGAAAGTATGGTTCCCTAGCATGGACAGCATGACCGAGAGTATGCTCAAATCTTGCCATATTTCCCTCAGCCTACAGCTCTACACCTTCTGGAAATTGAAAGCGTACACTGCACTAGACCGGATTTTCTCGATTTACGGCATCCTGAAAGTAGTGAAGTCTGACAATGGGCCTCCATTCACAGGTAACGATTTCAAAGAATGTGCACACTACATGGGTTTCCACCACACGAAGGTCCTCCCGCTATGGCTTCACGCTAATGGGGTGGTCGAATGTTTTATGGCCAACATTAAGAGAGCAGTGGGAGTATCCAAGATAACATACAAACCTTTGGAGCAGACGATCAGATTTACACAACTACCGCAACACACCACACAGCTCCACAGGGACATGCCCAGCTGACCTGATGTTTGGTTGCTCTATACACACAAGACTCCCTCACAACACGCACAGGGTGAGGACGAACGAGAGCAAGCATGTTCTCAGGAGAAATGATGACGAAGCGAAAGAGAAAATGAATACATATGCAGACCAGAATCGCAGAGCCCATGCATCGAACATTCAAGTAGGAGAGAGCGTCCTTGTGAAGCAAACCATCACTCACAAACCATTCGACCCACTGCTGCAGCTTGTCACAGACAAAAATGGGTCCATGATCACTGCAACCCGAGCAGACAAAAGAATAACGCAAAATGCCCTCTTCTACAGGAGAGTAAGGAGACACTTGCAGGATGAAGAGAGAGAGAGAAGTGAGTAGAAGCGAAGTAGACTGCAGAGTTTAAAGCTGTATTGGCGGTCCAACGTGGAGGCTGCATCTGTGATCGAGAAACCAGGTATTGGTACTGTATCTGTACCAAGCTGCACATTAGTCTGCCACTCTACAGACTTTTGAACTATAGTGGATTTCGGGTTTTTATATCGATACCTCTGGACAAACCACGAGCGATTGTGATTGGGATCACGTGACTGAATAACAGCGTTCCTTGAACTAACAGTGATTGTTGAGCGAAGCACAGAGGTGCGGCTGAGGCAGTGGAGTGACAGCCCAATGCCCCGCTGAGGTTCTGCTATAAAACTTAGTCTCTTAGCCAAGTCCTTTGCAGAGCTCCTCTGACATTTTGTAGTTTAGCCCTGCCGTCAACAGCAAGTAAGCTACTGTAGCTAGTGAAAGCTACACAATTACATAACCAGAAGGAAGCGAAGGGGGGAGTCGGACTCAGGCAGCCCCTTGAGCTGTTGTGGCATAATTTGGTTCTTAAGTGGTTTTTTTAATGACATTTTATTCATTTAATTTTATTGTGACACCTTAAAATGTATGTGGATCCTTAGGCAGGAACATTCGCTCACACACACTGATTGAACTTTTTGGGGGCAGCAGATTGTATAGTATTGTTGGAGGGTGTTCCCCCCGAAGGGTACGCACCTACTGGGACGATGTCGAAAAAGGAAGGCATTAAGCTCACCAGCTAGTGCCTCAGCCAGGAAACACACCACAAAGTGCATAGATCGCATCAAGTAGGCCAATCTCAAGGAGATTGCAGGTCTTCTCCATGATAAAGACCCAGAAACGAATCCAGTTAGCAGTGGAACAGCGGGCACCCCAAAGGTCAAACAGGGAATTAGAGTGGCGTCCAACTGCGCTGCCCCAAGTAATGATGACACCATAAAACGTGTTTGCAAGGAGACCGTCCGCCCAGTTGGTAGGGGGAAGAGGGCCCTGAAGAAAAAGCTCAGCATTGACGAGATGCGGGCACTAGCAATAGATATCATGGGTACCCACAAGGCAAGCCAAATAGCCATGGCTGGCGTTGGGGAAATACTACCAGAACGGCCCACGCCAAAACAAGGGAAGGTCTTACTGTATACCAGTGGAGGTTAACCGGGCCCCAGGAATAGTAATCGCACAAGGCATAGGGGGATTGGGAGAGGAGGGGGGGGCACAGGCGCAAGGTGAGGATACATTGACTATGATTAGCTACCCCCCGGAGGTGTGGTGGTACTGGCAACAGGTTTGAGCTCCTGGCGACTTTGTAAAGCCACTACTGCTGCTATAAATACTGTGCCTCAAACTGTACCAGTATCTGTCCTTTCCACCGGCGGGGCTGAGAGGCTTGGCCAGTGGGTAGTCCTTTGAGTGATGTGGGGACTCATGGGTGTGCGGGATGTAAAATTGCCCTGGAATGTATAGTGTTATTAAGAAAGGAGAAAGAGGATTTAAAGAAAGATTTGAATAGACTGTCAGGTATGGTTGAGGAATTGGCAGGTCGTATTTCGGCACCCCAGTTACAGGTTCCCCTTGTATCCATTGGTGGGCCAGAGGGGCCAGTTTTAGCAGATGAGGCGAGAGGAGAGCAGGGGAGAACAGTACGTATCATTGGTAGTGCCCCTAACAGGTTCCCCCAACATAAGCATGCCCGGGTGGATAGAGTCCCGGTGCCGGGACCAATGGCGGATTTCCCAAGAAGGGATATAATTCTTGGGAATGGCCAGCAACGGCGCAGTGGATGAGCCCCTTGCCCCCACTCCCCAGGCACACGTTGGGTGGCATTGTTAGGCCATACTGTGTTTTCTTAATGAATTTCCTGAGAAAGGAGGATAATAAGTATGAGGATGGTGAAGGTCTCATAAATAAGGTCATGCATTGGCTGAGAGCAAAGAGGGGTTGTGTCTCAATGATACGCAGTGATATTGTAGCTTGTGAAAGATTGAGGGGGGCAAAGGATGTCTTTATGCCTTTAGAATACACTGAGGGACACCACACTGGTTCAGGGCCTCTTGGAGATAAAGCAATGGTCGCCCCCTCAAAATGGCTTGGCAGTTTTCATTAAAATGTCATTTCCCGCATGGCTAGATGTAAATTAATTATTGGAGAGGCCAAGCAGCCTGAAAAGGCGGGGGGCCACCAGAGTCTTGGTCCCATGCTTCCAGGTCCCAATGGAGTAAGACATGGAGCTCACGCCTTCCCGCAGTCAGGAACCACATACAGAGGTGTTCACGGGCCTATCAGTAGGGGAGGATGGCATCCTGCCCGACCCCCCCCCCTGAATTGGAGTGTAAAATAGGCTCCTGCAGATGAGTATGGGCGATGGCCGCCACCAAGGCTTTTGACGGATCGGGCAGCCTGGGAAAGAAAGTTCTCTTGTATCACCACTGCAGGGGCAGGAGCCGGTCATAGTGGCAAACCGGAACACACATACGCCTGTTCAAGGCACAGTACCTGCCCAGACTGAGCCTGGCGTGCGGGTCCTCTCATGGAATACAGCAGGTTTAGGGAAATACATGATGGACAATGGCTGGCTCGAGTTTATTCGTGACGATGCAGTAATTTGCCTGCAGGAAGCATGGGTGCTAGATGCACCACATATCCAGGAGCATGCCACTTTCGCAATCCCAGCACACAAAGGAGGTAGGTACTGCCCTAGTTGTGGGCTTGTCACATGGGTGGATGCAGCTCTGTTTAAATTGACCAGAGTGGTGGACACAGGCTCTCCAGATTTATTAGAAGTAAAACTCAAACTCGGGGATTAGTTTGAGATGCTGCTAATGCATTTCTATAACAGGATCTTGCCAAAGAGGGGTGCTGAACTGGTCGACCTGTTAGTCGAGCGGGTCCAGAGTTGGAGATCTATCAGATCCAGTCTTCTTAAGATCTCGGTAATGGGGGATCTTAACCTCCAGTTTGAACCCTTATGCAGCCTGAAGGACATCATAGACGAGGAGGATAGCCACTGGGGAATAGGGCCATTGAATGCAATGCAGCTTGCCACACTAGGCAACATTGGAATGCTGAGGAAGTGGCAATTTTGTTCATGTAGGTAAACTTAAGGGCTTGCGATGACCATTTTGCGGGGGATGCCCCAGCTGCAATAACCTTTGAAAGTACCCAGGGGGAGAGTAAGATCGACTATATCCTCGTAAATGTGGAGATATGGGACTTAGTGAAGAACTTCCAAGTCCATAAAAGAATTGAGAGTGATCACCACCCTTTGGTTATGGAAACTAGTGTGTAGATGTGGGGTACAACGGCAGGTCTATTGGGTGGCCCTGAGGATGGTGCAGTTATGGTGGAGGTACACGGACACGCTAGGCGTAATATCAGATGGGGCAAGCCTAATGGTGAGAAAATCCTGCCCATGGCATATAAGGACATTCTTCCAGTCCTGGACGGGGTAGCTTTGGTAGATCCCATCGATGTGCCTGCATTAATATCTGTACATGAGAGCATAATCGTTAAGGTTGGGTCTCAGTTTTCAAAACCTTTGAAAATAATTTGTACACTTCAATGCCATGGTACGACAATGAGTGCAGGCAGCTAGGTAGGGACTTATTTTTTCACCTGGAGGCCTGGACTACAAGCAATTCGATCATTGACCATCAGCAAGCAGGGTTTTGCGAAGGAATGAGCACAATAGATCAAAGCCTCAGGTTGCGGTTGATTATTGATAAATATGCAGTCCTCAGAAAGGTCAAATTGTATGCTTTTTTTGTGTACCTGAGAACTGCATTCGATACCATATCAAGGCACCTCATTTGGGAGGCTCTCAAGGTTTTGGGTGTCCCTCCTGCCTTACTAAGTGCAATACAGAGCTTGTACACGCATAACACATCTATGGTTCGGTCGAAATTTGATGACAGGACCTCTGTTATTTTCAATGTTGAAAAGGGGGTCTGCCAAGGGTGTGTTCTGGCCCCCAAATTATTTTGTACCTTCATCTTTGGTGTCATCAAGGAACTGCTGTCTGTCCAGACGGATGCGCATATGCTGGCGGGCCAAAGGATGCCGGTCCTGCTGATTGCGGACAACGCAGTTTTGCTGTCATTGACACCTGCAGGTGCCTGCAAGTAGCTGGAAATTTTTACGGCCTTCTGTGGGAAAAATTGATTATCCCTTAATTATATCAAAACTAAATCCATGATTTTTCAAACAGGCACCCGGAAAAGCCATGAGGCATGTAGGTTGGTGTTGGATGAGTGCATAATTGAGCAGGTATCACATTATGACTATCTGGGGGTCAGACTAATGGCAGTCTGCGAGTGGATGAAGCAGATTGAAAAGGCTAGGGTCACCCTTGGACGGCACAGCAGGGCCCTCGCACGATATACTGCTGAACACAGAAATGGGGCAGTGCGCGTCGCATTGGCTGCCATGTATGAGGCAGAGATATGGGGGCAGGTGAACACCTATTCATTGTCTGCAGTAGAAAATACATTTCTGAAATTTTTTTGAGGTTGCCCGCTAGCACGCCGACAGTGCCACTGTTACTAAAGACCAGCATGCAGGGGATAGCATCCATTTGCCGGATCTGCCCAGTGTTATACTGGGTGCGCTTATGGTTGAATGGAAAGCTTGTTAAATATAGAGATGTTTTGGCACAACAAGGGGGTACATCACTGAAGTGCGCTGTGCATGTCGGGAATTGCTTGAGGGAACTGGATCTTGGTCCGTACCGGAGCAACCCGAATGGAATTACTTCACAATCAAACGGCATTGTCAAAGATGCAGCCCTTGCTAAAGCACAGCAAGATCTTCTTGAGAAAACTCTTGGCGCAGTGGCCCTGGCACAATACATTAGTATCAAAACTAAGGCAGGTTCTGAGGATTTTTTTGGACTATGTTACCCCAAAACATGAAAGAGCACTGTATATAACATTTCGCCTAGGTATTTTACCAACAGCTTCACTGAAACATAGCTAACAGAATGCTGTTTTGCTGATGTGCCCTCTGTGCAGCAGCGTCATTGAGGATCTAAAACATTTTGTATTGCTTTGCCCAGTTACATGGCCACTGAGGAGGCGTTTTCTCAGACCTCTTTTTTGCAACGCGGTTGCAGAACTATAGAAGAGGTCATGACGACTTGTTTATATTCAACTGACACCCCTGCTGTATATGCTACCTGTACATTTCTTAGATGGGCGTGGTGCTTACGTTTAAAAATGTCACTGGAGATCCCTTGTTAATTGTGTGGTTTTAATCTCAATTTTGTATCATGATGTCATTCTATTTGTTGTCTTTTATTGTTGTATGCTTTTATGACTTTTTGTCGAAATAAAGCTGGTTTAACTGAACTGTTAACCAAATAAAATGACAACCAAAAAAAGGTCAGAGTTCGTTGCACAACATTGTATTTGTGTTTTTATTGTGTGCGTGCGAGCACTGCCTTCAAGGCAGGATATCACACCACTGCCGTTGGAATATGTTTTGCAGCTGGTAAAGAGCTAACAATATTTATCCTTTTGATACTCCTACAGTGCTTTCTTTTCTGTTACACGTGCCCATCTAGTGCTGCAGGTATCCACAACCAAAGGTTGTATGGTGGCGTTATCTATCTTCAATTGCACGCCAGAGCAGGGCTCTTATTTTAAGATTATTGTTGTTCTACAGTTTCTTGAAGGACTGACTAATATCTTTCCACCAGTCCCTTTTATAGCACCAGCTTGGGATCTAAATTTGGTGTTAACATTTCTAATGAGAGCTCCATTTGAGACTCCCCATTCCTGTCCACTCAGATTGTTGACTTTAAAGACTATTTTCCTGGTGGCTATCACCTCTGCTCGCAGAGTGAATGAGGTACAGGCATTATTTTGTAAACCTCCTTGACAAACATTTCCAGAGAAAAGGTTGTTTTGAGGGTTTGTCCCTCATTCCATCCTAAGTTGGTGTCAGAATTCCATCGGACACAAACATTTGTCTTGCCAGCATTTTATCCACCACCTCATCCTTCTAAGGAAGAAGAGAGGCTGCAAATGTGGGATCCGAAAAGGGCTTTAAGCTATTACATTACAAGGCTGGCAAAGGTTAGACAAGACTACCAACTCTTTGTTGGTTATACCGTACACTAATTTGGTCAAGCTGTGACTATGCAGACCTTGTCACAATGGATCATTCTGTATTTCAGAATGTTACTCTTTGGACAGAAAGGTTGTTCCTGAAAATGTAAGGGCACATTCTACCAGAGGTGTGGCAACCACTTCAGCTCTGCAAAGAGTGTGCTGGTGCAGGACATTTGGAATGCTGCAACTTGGTCTTCGATACACACCTTCTCAGAAAACTACTGCCTAGATTATTTTTTGGGTCAGGATGCAAGGTTTGGAAAATATGCTTTACACAGCTTAAATTGCTATGAAAGTCTATCAAAGATGAGGAATCTGTGGGAGTACACAATCCATTAGAAGAACACATTACTTACCCCCGGTAATGTTCTTTATACTCTATGTCCCTTCCACAGATTCCTCATCGCCCTCCCAGCCTACCCCCTGACTGTGGATGAATTCTTGTTAAAGTGATTCTCCCTCTCTTTCAATGCCTATAAGGGTTACGTATCCTACGTTGGCTGTGCAAGTAGGTGTTGAAAAACTAGAAATAAGGCAACGGTTGTGGTGCATGCTATTTATACGAACATCAATGTCATGTCCAAGTGGGGGGATGGAAGTAGCTGAGAGACTTTGACTCGATGACACACATCCCTGTCTGCTATCAAAAAGGTTTTAACGAAGCTGCAAGCAGGAAATCGGTATTTCAAAGATAAGGAATCTGTGGGAGGAACATCCAGTAGGAAGAACATTACCAGGGGTAAGTAACTTGTTCTTCTGGTTGTAATAGCATTCTGTTAACACCCTTCTTACCTTGCTACTTACGACTACTTACTCATGAGCTCATAGGCTCTACAATCCATCCACGATGTTGCAACTAATGTACATAATAGTCAGGGATAAGAGAGAGAGAGACAGAAAATCTTCTAGGAAAGAGGTGTGATGCATCACAATATACAGTGTTATCTATTCATATAATATTTAACCATACTAACGTATCTCAGAGTCAAGAATGACTAACGTTGTAAAGAAAGCATTTATTTACACTTATAAAAAAGCATCATACAATCTTTCTAGAATAAACACAATATTCCAACTCTTCAAGTTCACATAGAAATCAAATGTGTCTGTGTGTCTGGTATATAACATGTTTCATCTTCTATAACCAGATCAATATCCCAAACATGGGGCTTCCATCACATGAGGCTTTTGAAACACACAAAAACAAATTTAGCCCAACTTGGTGTTTAACACATATTTCTTTCTTCTGACAAAGACACAAAGTCCTGTCCAACCTGGTTTCTTCTGCTAAGCATAAGCTTAGTCAAAAATATATTTCTCAATTTAAAGCCACTTTATGGCTACCAAAAATAAACCAGAAACATATATCAATAAAGCATTTTCAAAATGTATCATCTTCATATATAATGCAAAGCACACTTCACTGAATTAAAACAAAAAGAGAAAGCCATCATTAGCCATTAAAGTCATTATTAGAGCACAATATTTCAAGCAAGCAGGACCCATAGGTGTAGCCCAAAAGCAAACACTGCCTGTAATCAGGACCACAGGATCTCAGCAAGACCACCAGCCAGCGAGCCATTATGGGGGCTGCCACAGTATTTAAATGGTATTTGGTGGAAATCCCCTTTCCATCAAAACAACTGTCATTCGAGGACCTTCAAAACAGTGTTGCTCAATGACCTCCTCTTCTGATTTAAAACCTATATTATTCCATAAGTGTGTCCCTGCATGTGTGATGTAAGTAAACATTTTTGTAGGTAAATAATTTTAGGGTTTCCCCCCTTTTAGCAAATCACCAAGATATCAGTTTTTAATATTAAATCATAGCGAGTATCTAAAAACATCAGTCCTTAGCAAGTCGCGATGAAATCCATGTGAGGCTTCAGTCAAGGCCTCCTCTTCGTCATACTTGTTTTGTTACTGTGTCACAGCAGACTGCCATTTAATTTTTTAATAAGGAGAATAAATGAATTTAATTTCAGGCCTCCCAGTGCATTGCTTAAGCACTTGGGATTCTTACACGACCTGCTTAAAAACGACATATATGAACATCTGTGCATGCATTCATGAATGCATGACCAAGCTGTTTAAAGCTGCTAAGCGCGTTTTTATAATAAATGGGGACATGAAAGGCACCACATAAAAACACACTTCTCACTATGTTGCCGCTTTGCAATCGGAGGCTATTATATGCCTTTTAGAGCATTACATGCTTTGAGTATGCTTCTGTTGTTGGAGCACTACAGTTGCTATTCTAAATATGTCATGTTGCAGTATGGACTGCCCTTTAAGCATGTTTCACAATGCTGTCTTCAAGGCACTACATTCTACTTGAAGCCTTGTTTAGCTAATGCTGGTGTTCTATTATGAGGGGAAGCCTGACATTAAATGGTATCTCATGTGCACCCATTATCCTGCAGGGGCAGAATGTGTGAAATCCGATGTCACAATCAAATGATTACCCAGCATCGAGGGTTAATAACGCTATTTGTTCTGAACCTGAGGAAGCATAGTTTAAGATATTTGGGCCTCATTACACGGAAGGCGGTAATCCAGGGTGCTATTAGCACCCTGGACCATGCCGGTAAATTACCGGCACCGCCTTGGCGGAAAGGGGATTTACCGCCCCATTCCAAGGTTGGAGGGGCGGTAAATCCCCCTTCCGCCATTGCCCTTCCCCATTCCCATTTCTGCCCCATAGGGCTCTATGGGAATGGGGAAGGCGCTAATTACGGCACCGCAATTTTGCGGTGCCGTAATTAGCTCCGAGGTCCCTTAGCGGGTTGGTACTTAACGCCTGCAAGAAGCAGGCGTTAATTCCTCCAACCCGCAAAGGGACCTCGTAGTACGGCGGTAAGGGTTAACGGTCACCGTTGCCATTAACGGTGACCGTTAACCCTTACCGCCGTCCGTGTAATGAGGCCCATTGACTTGTACTCTGGTACTACAAGAAGCTAGCCTGCCCTATTATTTTAGCATACATTTTACATTCCACATTAATTAATGAGATTGGTCTATAATTTGAAACAATTGTCAACTCTGTGGGCCTCATTACGACCCAGGCGGTAAGTTACCGCCTGGGCCGTGACTTTACCACCATGGCGTAAACTATGTTTACGCCATGGTGGTTGGCGGACTTACCGCCCCATTCCGAGGTCGGCGGGGCGGTAAGTCCCCAATCCCCATTTACCCTTCCCCATTCCCATTTTTGCCCCATAGGGCATAATGGGAGTGGGGAAGGCGTTAATTACGCCACCGTAAATTACGGTGGCGTAATTAACATCAAGTTCCCTTACCGCCATGGTTTTTTACACCCGCTAGAAGCAGGTGTAAAATCCGCCATGGCGGAAAGGGAACTCGTGATTGGCGGTAAGGGGTCGGCGCAGCTAACGCTGGCGCTAACCCCTTACCGCCAGGGTCGTAATGAGGCCCTGTATCTTTTTTGGGATAGCAATAATGTTTGCTTGTAATAAGGTTCCAACCGGGGGATTAGATTTAGGAAAACAATTAAAGAGTGCAAACATATTTGGTTGAAGGAGATAAATGAATGCAGAGAAACATTCCACAAAGCTGGGCTGGCTCACACATCCATCAAGGTACACCTGGCGGCCATCTCCCGCTACACCAGATCCCCAGGAAGATCCTCGCTGTAGTCCCACAGACTTGTCAAGGAGTTCCTCAAGGGGCTTTTCCTTTCTTTTCTGCCTGTGAAGGCTCATGTCCAGGCATAGGAACTCAATGTGGTTCTGACGAGGCTCATGGGGGCACCTTTCGAACCTATGCATCAAACCCCACTTAAGTTTCTCTCATGGAAAACAGCTTTCCTTGTGGCCATCACCTCTGCCAGACGTGTGGGTGAGATCCAGGCCCTATAGTGCAAGCAGCCATATCTGACTTTCCACTAATTGAGGGTGATACTGTATACGCACCCCTCTCTCATGCTAAAGGTTCTGTCCGAATTCCACCTCAACAGGCCCTTGTGTTGCCTGTTTTTTTCCTGACACCTTCGTTGCCAGCGGAGAGGGCCCTGCACTAGCTGGACATTGCTCGTGCCTTGAAGTTCTACGTAACTCGCACAAAGAGTTTTCAGAAGACTTCTCAATTGTTCGTGAACTTTGGTCCTGTGAACCATGGGAAGGCCTTGTCCGAGTCTTCCATCTCAAGCTGGCTCTCCGGCTGCCTCATGCACTGTCATCGGCTGACAAACCAGCCTCTACTAGGCCGTCTGAGAGCCCATTCCACCGGAGCGATCGATGCAACAACAGCATTTCTTTCTGGTGTGCCCCTGCTTGACATCTGCTTAGAGGTGAAATACAGATGCTCTTTGAAAAACTTATAAAGGCTAATTGTCCTTGGTACATTTTGAAATGGATTGTCGAATTTCATACAAACACGAGCATTCAGATTCGTTTGAATCGAGAGGGGCTGTTGTCTAGTCCTATAAGTACTGCTCGTGGACTTAAACAAGGTTGTCTGTTGGCATCTGCTCTTTTTAACTTTTTTATTGCAGATGTAGCCGCTCATTTCATATATCTTACTTCTGACTCTCCCATATTAAAGGGCTCTGTCATCAAGTGGCTGCTTTATGCGGATGATATGATCCTTCTATCAAAAACACTGAAGGGATTCACAAATCAATATTCAAAGGACAACTGTATCACAATAAATACCACCAAAACTCAGGTAATTCCGTTCGGACCGATAAAATATCAGCGGGTTAAAAATAACTGGTTCTTACAAAATACTTCATTACAGATGGTAATGCATTATATGTATCTAGGGGTTCTTGTAAACAATCATCAAAATGATAAGTTATATGATGAACACATTAGAAACAAATTAAATTCAGCTATCTCTCAGACCAAACTAATAGAGCGCATGTATTGTAAGTTTTCAATTGCACCTCTCATAACTTATTATCAGATGAAAGTCACCCCAGTATTGCTATACGGGGCTGAAACCAAGATGGGGATGCCTCCAGACTACTTGGCTAGACTAGAAAGTCTTTATTGGAAAATAAACTTGCATCTTCCCATGTTCAGCCCATTGCAGGCATCCGGTACGAATTAGGGCTTTCATGACTTAATGCCAAGTATAATTAGAAATTGTGTGGATTGTACAGTCATTATTCAGATATTGTCTGCGTATATGGTAACATCTGATGACAAATTCCCTAAAGCGTGGCGATCTGAAGTGCAAACAATTTTGAATAATGCTGACATATTCATTAATTTATTGATCACAAACCCTGATAAGGCTAAATCAAAAATGTAGGACTATGATTGGATATGTACAAGGGAATGTTGTTTGTTGTATAAAAACTACAAACAGCATCCAGTTGCGATAAAAAAACATGGGGAAATTGCGACCTACCTAGTAAAATCACCTAATCATCAACAGCGCGCTAATTTTTTGCGCTTCAGGCTCAATTTATGGCCAACGAAAGAGGTCCTATTAAGACGCAAAATAATTCCGTTAACTGAATTGATGTGTCGATATTGTAGGATAGAGAAAGAAACCTTATTTCATCTGTTAATTAATCGTGAAGCATTGAGTTCTAAGAGAATTATGATATGATATGGCATTTATAATGCATTTATAATGCGCCTATACACAAATGTTTCAAGGCGTTCTTTAAACATCTTTTTACAGAATATAGAGACATGTCTGCACAGCATCTTTGGAATTGTTTATTTTATGCCACTAGGAAATCAATCATGTATACAGTTGTAATGTATCTAACAAGTCTAGACTTGCAAAATGTGTTGGTGAAGGGAAGTAATTCAGACAAAGCGATATAGCATTGAAGAATTTAGATTATTTGTATTATAGTTTGTTTAGATTATCTATTATCACCTCTGTACCTGTGTGAAGATCAATTGATGTTTCATTTACCTAAATTGAATATATGTTAAATTTCTTGCTTTATATTATTATTTGGTTAAATCAAATTTTTAAGTTTTATGAAAATAAGATATTGGGCCTCATTCCAAGATTGGTGGTAGTCATGGTGCTATTTACGCCATGACTGCCACCAATAACGGGTCCGGCACCGGTCTAGTTCAATGGGGACTTACCGGTGTAGTCCGACCTTTGCGGGACCGGTAAGTCCCCATTGAAAATGCCATTCCCCATTCCCATTTGATCCCCCATAGGGCTCAATGGGAATGGGGAGGGCGTATATAATGGGCTCACTAATGGCAAGCCCGTTATTTGCGCCCTGGTCCCCTAACGGGACCCGTAAGGTACGTTTGGTCTGACCAAACGTACCTTGCGGGTCCCGTTGGGGGACCTCGAAATCGGGCGGTAGGGAAATACCGGCACCGGTCAACTTACCGGTGCCCGGTATCCCCTACCGCCTGACTCGGAATGAGGCCGATTGTGATTTTAAAGACAATTTGTTTATATTTGTTATAAAATGATTTTGTGTATAAAAATGAAAGGTTGATACTTAATCAACCGTAACAACCTAAAAAAGAAAAAAAAAGAAATAACATTTTTAAGTGAAAGTGAAACAGTTTTTTCTTTTACCAAGTATTCCCCGACTGACGATGGGGACATTCATGAGCATGTGAATCCATGCCAGAACCATGCTGGAGAACAATAGTTACAGGTAAGTAACTTAAAAACTTTTGCTGCTTTCTTGAGAAAGGGAAGAGTCCTTGACCTTGAGGTTACTGTGGGTCACTCCGGCCGTGGGTGCACAAGAGCTATTAACAAGTAGAGACTCAGGCCAGAAGAGTCTAGAAGGTGCCACCCTCAGTTTGCAAAGGGCTTACAATACGAGGCACTGAAACAGTCAGGCAGAAAGCTTCACCTGGGAGGGGGGGACACCATGCTCCAGGCCAATTGGTCGCCAAAGTCTCTCTACCTAACTGTTTTCAGGGCTTTTCAGTGGATTCTGCCGAGATGAAAGCATTCCTTAAAGCTGCGTCAATTGTGATGTATTCTCTTTAGACTTCTTTGATTCATTTATTCACTTAACATTGTTGTATTTATTCAGTCATGTATGCTTTTGGTGAATAAAGGGTTTGTTTAAGAGCTGGTTTATTATTTACCTGAGCGTATGTATGTGTGAATTATTGCCTCCCCGCGTTCAAGGTTTTTCATTCAGTGTACTGGTGAGAAAAATAAGATATACCTGTGCACTTTTTGGAATATCAAACAGTGGACCAGCTGAGCCACCTGGGGTTCAACACCTACAAGTGGGAATTGCACACCGACTCCTTGTTGCCCCTGTTCCAGCATTAAGGGTTTGCATACCTGGATTTGTTCGCATCCCCTCTGAATTTCAAGTGCCCCCAGGTTGCTTCATGGGCAGGTCGTGGTCGGAGGTCTCTCAGAGATGCCTTCTAGCTTTGTTGGCATGGCTGCATGTGTTATGCATTCCCACCCACCCCTCTGCTCCAACAGACCCTGCACAAGTTTTGGGGTGGGTTGCAGCCTCATCCTGATTGCCCCCCACTGGCATTCGAGACCCTGGTTTTCGGATCTGCTCCAGTTGTGCTCTCAGGGTCGCTTCCACCTTCCCATCTCCAGCAGGGGATTCCTAACGCAGCAGGGCAGTGGAAGATCTGGACCCGTCCAAGCTGGCACTGGCGGCCTGGTTCCTGACCAGCTGAGGCTTCAGCATGCTCAATTTTCGGATGAAAACTGGGACATCATTCTCGGTCCCAGTGTAAGAGTAAATGGACTAGGTTCTGCCATTGGGCTTGTGAAAAGGAGCTGGACCCTGTCACCTGTCCTCTGGATGAGATATTGGCTTTTTCAGCACACTTCAGCACACTTGGCTTGTTCAGGTGGATACGCGCCACACTTTTTTGGTGGCCATTGGGGCTTACAAGAATTTCCCTGAGCATGCATTTTCTGTGGCCAACCCAGTAGTTAAGGCCCACCTTAAGGGGTTGTCTAGGCTTTTTCTGCCAGTGTATAAGCCGCACCCGGTCTGGGACCTCAATGTCGTTCTTGCAGCTTTGTAGCACAAGCCTTTTGAGCCTTGGTGACAATAAAGACAGTTTTGCTGGTGGCTCTCACCTCTGCGAGCAGGGTTAGTTAGCTGCAGGCGTATTCCTCGTGCGCGCCTTTCACCACGTTTCACAATAACACGGTCATCTTGTGTACCCAAACTTCTTGCGCAAGGTAATTTCTCCATTTCATCTGAATCAAAGAGATCTGCCTGCCAATGTTCTTCCCGAACCCACAGTGTGAGGCACAGAGGGCCCTGCATTCCTTGGACCTCAAGAGGGTCCTCAAGTTTTATATCTCTCAAACGAAATCCTTCAGGAAGTTCGAGGCACTGTTTTTGACTTTCGGGGCTCCTTCCCTGGCTCTCAGGCTTCTAAGAAGATGGTTCAGGCCATCTCGGAGGCGTGCACGGCCATGGGCAAAAACCTGTTCCTGAGGGGATTCATGCCCATGCGGTAAGAGCCAAGGCCACTGCTGTTACGTTTCAGAGAAATGCTTCTTGGGATGTCTTCAGCAAGGCGGCTACTGGGCCACTCGCCGGCCTTCTGTAAGCACTACTCAGAGTTTGTTTAGGCAATTCTGAAGAAGTTTTTTGCTTCATCATAGATATGAGGCTATTTATTACAGCTCCACGCTATGTTCTTGTTCCATGGAATCACCCACAAGGATGGAGGAAAGGGGACGGGACATATGATTAATTAAATTTACTCACTGTTGTGACTAAAGTACTCATAGTTCATAATCCCCTTTCCTCTATACGTCCCACCCACCTTCCACCGCTAGTATGCCAAGGGCTAATATGTACTAAGAGTAGCCAGGTATCTAAGCTTCCGATGTGCTCAAATGGGACTGAGGTGAGGCGCCGGAGTCCGCACCCCCATGCGATATACCAAATTTAAAGGGGAAGCTCAATTCTTTGCTGCCATAGGTTCCGATACGTCCCCATTTTGGGGGACAACCGCAAGGATGAAGGAAAGGGACTATGAACTATGAGTACTCTAGTCACAACAGTGAGTAACTTTAATTATTTGCCATATGTAACAACATAACAATCCCAAATTGATTATAATTCCTAAATTTACAAAAAGGCCTTCTATTTTGCATGACAGACCTTTTTAAGAGCTGAACATAGCCCATATCAAAGTGACACCTCTATGAGACATATGTATACTGTACCAAAAAGGGTAAACACTGAATCCTAGCCAGATTAGATAGACCACAGCTTTGGATAATTTTCCTAATGTTTTCCTAATATCATAAGAGTGACTTGTGGTTAATCCAAGGGCTAGCTTTATCCTACACATGAGTAGCTTTTGTTGACTGGAATAAATATACTTATTAAAGCTGGTGTCACTTTTTCCTCCCTTTGTTTACAGGATGAACACAGGTCTGGGGAAACTAAAAGAAGCATCTGAATCAGTTGCGGCACTAAGCAAAGAGCTGGAAGTAAAAGAAAAGGAACTCCAGACTGCAAATAAAAAGGCAGATATGGTGAGCAATGGTCTTTTGGTTTGTCATGATGGTGCACCCTCTGTTGGAAGAAAAATGTTCTTTAAATATAATAATAGTAGATTCAGTTTATTATATAACGATTTGTGACAAATTCCTCCCACTTTTAAGCATAATTCAGGAAAGATTCCACTTCTAAGCCCTGTAATAATATATTTTATTATTACCCAATTTAATGGCAAGAAAGTGATCAAACTTGGAAGAATGGAAGTTTCAGTCAGTACTGCCAGGATTCTAATTTGCACAACCCGTGAAGTATCCACCCATAACAAAAATGTTTGGGAGTAAGAATTTGGTAGGTACTGCAGATTCTCTACCCGCATTAAGCCAAAGCTCACCATAAACCTTTTGAGTGTCAAACCCCTACCAGAGTGATGAGCCTAAAGAAAACCTTTTCTCGGGTGTCCCTGGTACTTGAAGGGGTAGGTTAGCACCCCAATTAGTAGGTACACGCAGGCTTAGTGGCCAATAGAGATTTACTTTTTAGGGCATACAAATGTGTCCTAACAGCACTCAGAGGGGTAAAACAGAAACAGAAATGTAACATAAAATGTACTGCATACGCACATTGGCTTAATAGATTGAAAAACCTATAGGCTCAGAATTGTGAGGTCTATTGGTTCTATTTAGTGCATGATACTAGTCATCATACAGGTATCCCAGTCACAACAGATCTACGTTCCATTAATTGTACTAAAAAATAAACTATCACGTGAAGATAATGGCTATGCGAATGCAAATTACATTTTCAGACCTGAGCATTTTTATGAGGTCTGGGAATCTTTATTTTCAAAGTTGTCAGACCAAAGCACTGTTATCACTCTTTAGCCTGCTACAAAGTACATCAGATGTAAGCAGATTTACACAATTGTAATTGTTCTTTTATGGTATGCAGAAACTGCTTTATTTGAGATAGTCTAACTGATATGTTCCATTCATAGATGTGCCATTGAAAAAATCTCTGGCTTGAGTTCTGGAACTCTTCCACCCAGCTGTACCAAAATGTGGCTGCCTCCTCACTACAAAAACGAAGAACCCTAAAACCAGTCATGGTGCAACTTCAGAAGGGAAAAATGCCATACCACTGGTCCTTTCCGGCAACCCTTAATTTTACCCTTTCAGATGGGAAATGGTCAATTTGCAACCCTAAAGAGGCAAAAAGATTCCTAGAACCACTCTCTTACGGTTCACGCCTGCCAGATGCCCCTCCGCCAACTTCTACGATCCAATGCTAAATGGTGTGGCCCTTACGGATGAGGTAGCGAAGTCCATAGACAACTATCTTAAAGAGAACATGGGATACTATATCAGAAGCCGCTCGCTGGAATGCGATGACACCAGTCATCAGAGAGTACTTATTGCACATTCGTCAGCTTACACAAAAAATAGTAAGAGAATGAGGGAAGACCTAGTAAAAGAGGTGGGGGCTCCGAAAAGGCTCACAAACTGAAATGTTCACCCATATCATTAAGGCACCTGAGAATTGCACGAAATAAGTTGTAACCATACGTAGCAGACCGCACAGTGCAAACCATTATAAAACTTAAATAATCATACTATGCCAAAGGGTACGAGGTAAAGAAATACCTAGTCCGGAAGAAACTGAAAACGACATATAATAGAAACACTATAGTGGGATTAGCAGATGCTAATAGAGCATTACATTATGCAGATGATGCTAAACTAGAAATCGTAGAACACTATTTTATGGACACAATGAAAGCCATAGCCCCCAGCACCAAACTAAATATATACATGAGGTGGTCTACCTCATCTTGGTGAGGCGAACAGAACACTACTGGAGCACCCCATTGATGCGGAAGAAATTGGAAAGGCATTAACTTCCCTTAAAACCAGGCCCCTGGTCCAGATGGTTACACACCCCTTTTCTATAAACTGTTTAGGTCCCAATTAATTAAGCCCCAGATGGCATTATTTAATTCCTTCCGACAGATAGGTCAGGTAACAAGCTTTATGGGTGAATCCTCTACTATCTTACTCTGAAAACAGGAGGGAAATTCAAGAGTGTAACTCCTATAGGCCCATATGACTACTCAATAGAGATGCCAACCTATATTCCCAAATGCTTGCCAGTAGACTGGTCAGGGTCTTACCTCACCTAGTGGATGGAGGCCAGGCAGGCTTTATTCTGGGGAGAAGGACATTTGATACTATTCGAAAGGCCTTAAACCTTATTGAAATCTCCAAAAGGGAGAACAGGCAGTCAAACTCCTTGCCCTAGATGCAACAAAAGCATTAGAGATGGTGGACTGGTCCTTCATGCGACAAGTGCTTCAAAGGTATAACTTTGGCCCCCTATTTCAACAAATGATATTAGCAAACTAGAGCACCCCATATACGAGGATCTGGATGAACCGCAGATGTACTACCCCATCCCAATCACATGCTGTAACAAGACAAGGCTGCCCCCTGTCCCCATTGATATTCGTGCTTGTCATGGAACTATTTGCCAAGTGTATAAGGACAACCATGAAATCAAAGGAATCTTAATGCGGGGGTGGGGGGGCAATATAAGATCCCCATTTATGCAGATGATATTATGCTGATGTTTACCGACCTGACTACATCTGTGAAGGCAGCCATGGCAGAATTTGAATGCTTTGAACAAATGGCAGGGTTCTACATAAACTACGTTAAATCTGTAGGCTTAGGTGTCGCCCTACTGGAAATCGTGGTGGCCTTGCTTCCTCAACTGTGTCCGTTAACTTGGGAAACAGAGGCAATAGAGTACTTAGCTGTTAAACTCCCAGCTGCTCCCAAAGACACAAATGCTAAAAACGTTCCCAATATATTTAAACGTTTTGAGGGGGATCTCAAGGGATGGAGTAAGCAAGAGATCTCACTAATGGAACGGGTCACTGCAAAGAAAATGAACCTATTGTCTAGATTCCTCTACATGTGCTCAGCCCTCCCAGTCAGAATTCTGCGCACTGTGCTCCCAACACATGCACAAATGAGTGATGAAATCTATCTGGGTGTACAAGAAGCCTAGAATTGCTAGGAAGGTGATGATGGGAGACGGCCCGGTGGGTGGCCTTTGAGTGCTAGATCTGACTAAATATAATACAGCGGAAAAGATAGTTCCTATCTCCACGTGGCAGAATGCCACCCTGCTCCTCAAATTGGTGCTTATAGAACAAAGTAGGTCTGAGATCCCCTTAGCAAAGTTGCCATTTATAAACAGCATGTCACAAACAAACCTAGCCCCGTTTCTATCCTTCACATCTACCACATTGTCTTATTGGAAATCGGCCTTGAGAAGTAAAGGCTTGAGGCCAGGTCTGGGTCATTTTTCTGCAGTTGTGGGTAACCTGGATTTTCACTCCAAGGCTTACAAAAGGGGCTTTTGATAGATGGTCCTAGGGGGATTACTTAATATCTCACAACTCTATGCTAATGGGACTCCCCTAACTTTCATGCAGTGTAAAGAGAAGTTTGCACTACAAGAAAAGGAAAGATTCTGATATATCCAGGTTAGACACTGGATCACCCAACTGAGGGTTAAGCAAACAGCAACACTCCTCTCCTCTTCCCTGTCTCTTTAAGCAAAAATTGCGTTCTTGTGCCATTCAGGGCATCATAAACTCAGGGCTTTACGTAAGGTGCTCCCTTTTCTTCCTCCCAGGCTTCATGCTCCTGCAGTAGCTTTGCTCATGCTTATGTGAGAAACCAGAAGGTGTCTCACCCACTAGTCCCCGGGGATCTGTCATCCAGGTGGCCAGGACACGGCCATCGCTTTTGGATCCAGTTCCTGGGGGTGGACAAGTGCAGGAGGATTACCTGGTTGAGGGGTCTTCAGGGAGAGGGACACTGGATGGTGAGACGCAGTAGCCTCTTCTCTGTAACACCTTTACCCCATCCTACCCGGTAGGATATTTAGGAACTCTATCCCCCGCCCCCTTTACAACACAAACACTTTCACGTTATGAAAGAAGTGGTAATCCGAAAACCATACTTGTTTTCACAGAATTAAAGGCACTTATATCAATGGGATTAAGTCCCAGACATAATAGCGAAGTGACCTTGGGACAATAGTCTGTGATTTAGACGGACAGAAATGTATCAAATTTGAGGACACCGAGAGGTGATTTTGTTACCATAACCTTACAAAACCAAAAAACGAATGTTAGGGGAATCAGAATGGTCCCCACCACATGGGTTGAACTAACCAAATGGGCACAAAGTGAAACAGGGAGTTTTTATGGGCACTGATGGAGCACATTGACATGGGAGCATGGACATATCACATGTACTTGGTTTACATAACATGGGATGCACTAATACTTTGCGAATTGGTGGCTTTAACCCAATGGAAAATGTAATGTATACCTCATATACTAATTACTCAGTTCTCTTTTAATGGCTGTTTTATTTTTCTTCTTTTTGATGATCTCTCACAGGTGGATTGTGAATTTGAAACAAGAACTCTTTCTATGTACAAACAAGGCAAATTATAGATTAGGAACAATGTGTCTAGCCTAGATAAAGCCTTTTGGTGAACCATTTGCACATGCACCAGTGGGTTAATGTTGGCACAAGTACAAGGGCACTGACACACAAGTGTCACAAAGAAAGTTGCAATAAATCTTTGATTCAATACATATTAAAACACAATGATTATGGCTCTAGAGTTTATCGATAAACTATACTGAACTGTGCGCACAAGCTTTGGGAGTATTGTTCTTCTATTTAGTTTCTTGGTTGTTAATAATTTATGGGAGCGTCAAGCATCTGTTACTTATAAGGATATATTTTTCAATAAAGGAAACATAGTGGGATACAGTTACTTCACCCAAACTTGGAAAGTATTGCCTAAACCTAGGCCAACACTATACTTGGGTCTGAAGAGCTTTGAGGGACAGGAACAATATCTGGATGACATGTAGCTTCCGGATGCTTTCCATAACTATAATTTTTATCTTAGTGTACTCCGCTTGAATGGGACCACTGCGACATGTGCCAGGTTAGGCACTCCTAAGTGTCTTTCCTCATGTGGTCTGGCCCAGCAATCTGAAACAAACTTTCTTTTTCTTTATGGTGACTATAGTCAACTTAGACACAGCATACTGTGTCCTCTCCTTCTTGGGGCGAGTAGCACTCATCTCCATGAAGTACATTTATTGACCTATAATACATGGCATCCTGCAATACACATATTAAAACCTGTAAATAATGTTATTATACTACCGATCTAGCCCGTGTTCCAAGCTGCCTGATGGCCGGTTTGCCCACCTGCCATCTTCACCCCACCCTCTGTTCCCTTTTTGTTCAATCCCCCTGTCCCCATGTACCTCATTGTGATGGCGGTGAGTGCTGCCGCAGCTGCTGACGCTTTTTCTGCTCTGCCTCATTTGGCCGCCATGGGAATGGAAAAGGGGCTCGGTACGGAGCCCAGACTTCCATTTCCTGGCAGCCATGTTTATAGTTTTTTGTTTCCGTGAACAGGACGCCGCAAGGCGACCCGTTCACAGAAAGAAAATACTTTAAATGAGCCCCGTCCCAGCCCATGGGACAGGTGTTAATAGCGGTAACCACCCGTTCCAAGGGCTGCAATGGGTTGTTACATCCTGGGTCCGTTACTACCCATTCCCGCCCTTCGAATCGTTGGGTAACGCTTAATTATACTTCAGATATGACATCACAATGCCTCTTCAGCCAGCAGAGGGAATTTCAGATGCCACTGCAGCACTTAATTAAAGCTGTAAAAAACTTTTCAAATGTCATACTTGCAGAGTAGTTTCTGTGACACATTGTAGCCGGTAATTAATAAGGAACTGTTTATGGTAGAATGTTTATTTTGTGCACTGTTGAAGTTTAACTCATGTCAGCAAGAATCTGCATGTCATTACATATTTTAAAGCACAACAGGAACGTTTCTTTCAATGGCCCTCATTACGACCCTGGCGGAAATCGAAAAACGATGGCGGAAATGCAATACCGCCATCGAATAGCGCTCGGTGCGATTATGACCCGTCACCGTAAAGTACGATGCCATTAGCGACACCGTAGTGAACGCCAACGCTAACTGCACCAAGTACGCGCACGCGCGCCATGCAAAACCGTAATTACCACCATGGCGCAACGGTACGCGAATTCTGACCCTAGCGGACATTTACCTAACGCCATCAAGCATGGCGGAAAGTACCATTCCGCCATGGTGAGAAGTACGGCAACGCGAACCAACCGTAAATGGCCCTACTGAGTGCCTGTACACCACTCCCTGGCCACATTGCACAACTCCTCGTAGGTGCAATGAAGTCACACAATGCAACCAGTGAAATGTACAAGTCACCCATGCATGCCAACGAACAAATGAATCTAGGGGCTTCAAGTGCCTTGTGAGTGGCCATCCATATTTGCCATGTCACCATTGCCGTACTGATGCAGGACAGGCATGTGAAGGTTCAAGTACAGCAATATGAACTGAAATATGAGACAAAACAACAACAGGCCCCCATCGCTTGACACCAGTGTAAGGCAACATTCAAAGCAGTATCCTGAGGGAGACTGCACCAGCCCTGTACTCTTGCCAGTAAACAAACCAACCATCAGCATAAGCATGTACCACACAAGTTGGCAGAGTGACTGAGCAGCCAGGCCCATCTCAAGAGGGGCCAATGGGAGCTGCAGGGCACAGATGGCACGAATACAGAAGCTATTCCAATGGACATGACCTCAGTCTCCCTCCAAGAAACGCACGCAAACACAGGCACCTGTGACCAGCCATATTCTGATAATCACATCATTCCACCAATCCACCTGGCTGACCGGCATCTGTTACACAAAAGCTAATCCCCCGCCCCTGAGCATGACATCATTAAAACAGTCATAATGGCAGCCCCTATCCCTGACCTCACTGGGCTTCGTAGGCAAACGCGCCCAGTACAGTACCACGCAACTATACTCAGAAGCCGGAACCCAATGCAGATCTTCTCACATTACATCGCTCCACAAATAGGAATATGCTACATTACTTGCAAAGAATAACGCTACACGGTTAATATCATAATAGAAATTTAATGCACAACAAAATCACCAAGCCCATACAGCCATTAGGTCATGAACTCCAAAATATATTTCATTATTGTGGGCTGCATCCGCAATAAATGACCAGCGTCTTCTTGTGTGACGCCCTGTTCCTTCATGGTACACAGGGGCTACATTCACGTTCAAAAAGGCAACATGGAAGCGCCTAGAACCGCAGGGCCGTCCCATTAGGTAGGCACTAGTCCAGCTGAAAGGTCGATATGTTGCTCCTAGCCACTAGTACTGCGTAAGGGCATGTGGCCCATTGGCGATCGTCCCATAAGATCGTAATGGTGCTCCACTGATTAACACGAAGCAGCAGGTGTCGGGAGTAAAAGCCATCTGCAGGAGTGGCATACAGATGGCAGCGGCAAAAGGGGAGGAGATACCTGTCACCCCAATGAAATGAAAAAGAATAGTATGGGCATCAGAACTTCATTTGAATTACTCACTTCAATGATCACACTAAATCTACAGCCATATGCATGCTAGCCCACTCAAAAGGATTATTCCCACCCAAAAATCACTTGCGAATCATAACTATATAAATCGAGGTGAAAACACTATTACAAACGAGTCTTTGTGTGCATGCGTCTGTTAAAACAGAATCCATTAGATGGGATTAGTAACGTGCATAGACACAAGTGTTTGAAGGCGCGTCGAAACAGGGAGGGTTCAACAAGGGCAGATAGACGATGGTCCCACTATGGCAGCTCTGCATCACATAGCGCAGGGGAAGTGGATAGATCCCAAAAAGCCATGTACATGGCAAACTCTCCATTAAATCATCTGTCCATGCATCCATACATCATTCCCTCATCCAGGTATGAAAACGCCTGATTATTTACTCACATAACATGTGAAATTTCCATTGAGTCTGTGCGTAATGCAGTCTGCAAAATCCACTGTGCTCCAGCCCGGAATTCCAGTGTTGTGAAGTAACATGTATTTGGGAACGTCCGGCCTTATCGTCCACTACGCTATTGCGCATCCCATACTACTCATATCAATCATTGCATTCTCGCCATGGCCCCTGTCCGAAGGACATTAAACAATAGAACTTTATATCTGCAGTCAGACCTGTGGGCGTCTCCTCGCCGCTAGCTGAAAACCGAAAGCGCTGTCCTTCGAATTCCTCATTTGCAACATCACGTCGAAAAGGCATCTGTGACCGCTTGAAATCACAAATTCATCCATGTAGTGCGGCAGTGTGTGAAAATGGCAACTGGCTTCACTCACAAATGGGACGCCCCGCCCGTCGGTGAACCTCGGTACAGTGCTGCATGAGGGTCCACCGTTAATCGAGTACTACATTCCACTGACCCTTCACAAGTTTGTTCGCGACTGTAAAGATAGTATGTCAAACAATGGGACCATAGCAGAATGAACATATGAACCAATATTTCACTGCCATCGGGATTAAATACATGATTGTAATAGCAAGATGCCATGCGTCAAATTGCAGCGTTGTGTGCGGGACGTGCTCGCCCAAAGGGGATTGCAGCTTGCACAGGTGGAATGAATCACCACAGGTGGAGGCTATACTGCCTGAAAACACATAAATTGCACACCCAACCCCCTCCCACAACCACACCCACTCCAAAATGCTACCGGCAGGACTAGCGATGTTGGCCCTGGGGGACCTGATAGCACTGCAAGTACTCCAACTTCAAGAAGAAGACGAACACCAACTACTACAACAACCGGCCGCACAGAGGAGACGCAGGAGGAGGAGGAGGGCAAGGCAGGGCCAGCAAGGCCCACCAGCACAGCCACTACCACCACGCAGGCAGCCCGCAATCCCACGCCTCCGAGCTCATCCGTTCAACCTCACTGATGAGCAGATCCACACCCTCTACCGTTTGGACCGGGACACCATAACCGCCATTGTGGACATGACACACGCTGACCTTGTCAGCATGATAGATAGCCCAACCGCCATCCCACCCCTACTGAAGGTGGTGTCTGTACTACACTTCCTGGCCACAGGCACCTACCAGCACACAGTCGGACAGTTGCATGGCATTTCACAGCCACTGTTGTCACGGACACTATTGCAAGTGCTCGATGCCCTCCTGAAGCACGCAGACGACTACATCTCTCTACCACGCTCGGAGCAGGAAATTACGAACACAAAAGTGGGATTCCATGCACTTGCCGGCATACCGGGTTGCATTGGTGCCATCGACTGCACCCATGTGGAATTGGTTGTCCCACATGCCATGGAGGTCCAGTACCGCAACCGAAAACAATATCATTCTCTTAATGTACAAATGGTGTGTGACTCCAACAGGATCATTACACATTGTTGTGCCCGATTTCCTGGATCAACCCATGATTCTATGGTCTTGAGGAACTCTACAATTCCACGCTACATGGAGCGTCACGCAGGGAACAGATCCTGGCTACTCGGTGAGTCTCATTTCATGCATGATGATGTGGGGTATGTGATGCTCCAATGACCTGGCAGGAAGGGGGGGGGGATGCGTACGTAGCAATGTCATTCCACAAACATCCTTTATTGTCCACATACAGGTGATGCCGGGTATCCACTGAAGAGATGGCTCCTTACACCACTCCGGAACCCACAGAACCAGCATGAGGAGGACTACAACCATGCCCACTCACGTACCCGTGTAGTCATAGAACAGGCATTCGGCCTACTGAAGGCTCGTTTCCGCTGCCTCAGCAGGTCTGGCGGGGCACTCCTGTACCGCCATGAGAAGGTTGCAAAGATGGTCATGGCATGTGTCATGCTACACAACATGTGCGTACGTAGAAATGTGCCCATGCCCCCTGACGCAGAACTGCAAGCACCTGAAGATGGTCATGATGAGGGTGGGGATGTGGCAGCACCTCAAGGAGTCCGCGAGGCACAGGAGGGCCGTGAAATTCGTCAGATTATCATAGATTCATGCTTCTAGCACTCACGCCTGGTGGCTGATACATGGACACGGGACTTGTGGCACTGTGTGTGTCTGGAACATGCACACTATGGACTGTACGCCTATAAAGGCCTTGTACACAAAGATCAATGTCCACACATCTCATTGGATGATTGTGAAATGTTTATAGCATATGTGAAATTATGTTACACACCCCATCGACCCGCCACCCAAGAAAGCCCAACACACCCCCTCCGCCCTCCTACCTCCCCCCCGAACACCAGTGTCCAAAGATGCTCATTGTCAGTGGGCAGACGCTATTGCAAGCCCCCTCTCCGGGTATCAGGTGCACCCCTGCCTGTGGAGCGCAGGTTCCTCCCAGATCTACGTTGGGGGCTGCCCTGGACGGAACTTGCAACGGATGATGTCTCTGCCTGCTCACGTCCATGCATGTCCCTAAGGGTTTGTGAGAGCTCAGTGAGCACACGGCGCACAGCGGCAAGTTCAGCACATACGTCTTTGGACGTCGCATGCAGTTCCCCCCTCAGGCTCTCGGTGCTTCTCTCCATTTGTGCCCTTAGTGTCTCTGTACTTCTCTCCATTTCTGCCCTAAGTGTCTCAGTAGATGTTTCTATGGCTGCCTTAGTACCCCCACATTCATCAGCATGCTCCTTGAGGAGCGTGGCCAGTTGCTGCTGTTGCACAATCACCTGGTCGAGGGACTGTTGCCTCTGCTGGGCCATGGCCATTTGCGGTGGTGTCACAGAGGGGCTGATCACCTCATGTTGCCTTGCCACAGGGCTTGTGGGGGATGGCCAGTCGTCGTCTTGTGGGTGCCCCTGCGTGGTGTCCTCATGGTGTACGGGATGAAACAAACAGGGGGATTGAGACAGGTCATGGATGGATCCTACATCGACAGCACCGTTTTCTGTGTCGGAGCATGCTGCCATTAATGCAGTGTCACCTATGGTGCTGCTGCCACCAGAAGCAGTGCCTTCTGTGGCATCCATTGGGGGGACCTGTGGTGCTGCTGTTGTGGGCATGCTGCCTGCTGGGGTGCCTGTTGAAGTCCCCTCCTGTGTGCTGCCACTTGATTTGTGCTGCTTCCGTGTCTTGATCCGTGCAGCTGAGGTGGAGGGTCTTTGGCCGTTGGTCTTGGCCCTCTTTGCAGGTGTGCTGGTAGGGGTGTCCTGAAGCTCGTCGTTTGAATCGGACCCTGTGTTGGAGTAAAGGAGGGCGAGCGTTATTTATGGGTCTGTGGAAATTGGAATGGCAATGTATCACATGCATTGGGGTGGTACCTGAGGGTGATTTGGGTCAGGGCCTTGGAGGTGGTTTCATTTTTGTGTGGATTGAGGATGCAGTTGTTTTGCAGCCTGCAGTCAGGGTGTGCATGCTGCACGTGTAGAGGGTGTTTTTAGGATTTTTAATTATTTATGTATTTAATTTGACTTTTAGAGTGCGCTATCAGGCCAATGTATGTGGACCTTCTCCTGGACATGTGTTTCTGTTGGACACATGGTACTTCACATGATTGGACATTGTGGATTTAGCATTGTTTTATTTGGCCCACCTACCTGATTCTTCGGATGTCTGCACTCCTTTCTCCATCCCTCCGACTCCCTCTATACTCTCCATTCCAATGGTGGAGGCACAGATTTCTTCCCAGGGGGTCAACTTGATGGGTGATTCCGATCCTCCCCCGGTAGCTGTGGCAATGTTACGGTTGGCTGATAGTATGCTCCGTACGCGTATCCGCAAGTCGTCCCATCGCTTTCTGCATTGCTGCGGGGTGCGGTCCCCACCGCACTTACCCGCTGTGCCACCAGGGCCCATATGGCCTTCTTGTTCGCAAGTGCCGTCCTGGTCATTTGCGTCGAGAAGACGACGGCAGCATTCTCCTGGAGGGTCTCTGTGAGCACGGTGAGTTCCTCATGGGAGAAGTGGACCTGCCGCTTGCGGTCGCACGCTTTTTTCGCAACTTTTCCCATTTTTATTGTTTTCACTAGGGTGGCTAACGGGTTGGGATGTGTCTCAGGGTAGGATTTTTAATGGTTGTGTTGGGATTCTGATTTTATAGGTGTACGACGTGCTGTTTCCCGTTCCGGGCCCATGTTTTTACTTCCGTTTCCGTATATTTACGGTCACCGTATTTTGCGATTACCGCTCATTACGGTGACCGCTATGATGGGTGGCGGAATTGCACCTAGGGCGCCGTACGACGGCGGTGAGGGGCGTTTTGGGGACATTTCCGCCATCGCGGACTTTGCACTTCCGCCATGGCGTAGTGCTCGTGCCCGATGGGTCAGAATTAGCCGCATTTTACTCCGTCGTGCAATGGCGGAAACGCTATTTACGCTATGGCGGTCAGGTCAGTTACTTTCCGCCAGGGTCGTAATGAGGGCCAATACATTTTATTAACCTGAACTATTTTTCTGCAACACATTAGGAGCTGCATTTTTGTTTTTTTCAATCCAACAGATTCTATATTGATTATATGGATGAGCAAATGTAAGATCTTTTGCGTTATATTAAGCAAGAGAGAAGGTATTAAAGGGAATTATAGTGTGTGGTCACGTATTATAAAGAATGAAATACCCCTGCCATACATAACAAGCATTGATAATGCCAATTGTTTTGATTGTTTACTGCTGTTCTTTGCATCTTACATTTATAGGCATCAGGGTGCAAGGAGGAGAGTACACAGTTTCAAAGCAGGATACCATAAGGGGTGTAGGTGTGCAATAGAATGAGAAGGGGAATAGAGCAAGGGAGGACGCCACTGCTATAAGGTGCCATCGATGATGAGCGACTGGAAATATGAGCAAGAAAGGGTGAGTTTGGGTGGGGGAGGCTTGAGAGAGAGGGGCTAGGGTGTGTGGTGGGGTAAAGAGGGGATAGGATTGAGTAGAGAAAGAGGATGTAGGATGAGTGGCAGTAGAGAGAGGGTGGTAGAGTGGGTGGGGATAGAGAGGTGGTAGGGCAGGTGCGGATAGTGAGAGGGGATGGGGTAGGGTGGGTTGGTGGGGTAGAGAGGGTGAGTGTAGGGTTGGAGGGGGTAGAGAGAGTTGGTAGGGTGGGGGTAGAGTGTGGGAGAAGGTATAGAGAGTGGGGTTAGGGTGGGTAGAGAGAGTGGCAGGTAGAGAGAGTGGCGGGTAGAGTGGATCGTGGTAGAGAGAGTGAGGGTAGGGTGGGTGGGTGTAGAGCGAGTGGGAGTAGGATGAGTGTAAACAGAGGGGTGTAGAGAGAGAGGGGGGATAGGAGGCTGAGGGTAGTGAGAGTGGTATTAGGGTGGGTAAAAGTAGAGAGTGGAGGTTGGATGGGGCTAGCGAGCGTGGAGGTAGGGAGGGTGAGGGTAGAGAGAGTGGGGGTAGGTTGGGGTCGAGAAAATGGGGGCAGGGTGGATGGGTGTGTGGGGGCCTGTAATCTGGCCCCAGGTAGTCCATGGTACAAGGACACCACTTCTCCAACCCTGTGCATTATTCCTGCTAATTGTAAATAGAAAGTGCTAATGACAAGTTTGATACATTTTCAAAATGTCAACTCAGTGAATGAATGTGTTTACTTAACAGGAGGAAATCATACTGTTCAAAAATGGTGCCAAAATGACATTCATACCCAATGGTGCTGCTCCCCACTCACAACAACTCCTTTGCCCATGCAGGACTAGACTAGAGGAGACTGTTCCTGAAACTCTGCCAACCCCTATAGAAACTTGAACATTCTCGCCAACACATCGGGATATATAAAGTCCCCCCCAAGCTCTTGAACACAGCTTCTAGGGCTCAAGCACCCGTAAAGGATGTGCGCAAGGCCGCTGCCCGGGCTCAGCCCAGTGTGCGTCTTCCTCCAACCATTGTCAAGTTAAAGACACTGGGCCTCATTACAAGAATCGCGGGAAAAACGCAGTAATTACCGGCATGGTATGCGCGAACACCCATGCCGGTAGTGGCTGCACCGCCATGCCACTAAAGACTGCCCAAACCCAAAGCACCATCAGGGGACCTGCCGCTACTGCCTCCGCCCAGGAGCAACCCCTTAATACCGGACCCAGCAATACCATCATGCAAATACCGGGTTCGTAATACTGGACCCGGAAGTAATGTCATCGCACCGGAACAGGAAATGTGCTGGCGGCCATCTTAAAAAACACAATCCATTGCAATCCTCTTAACACAGCAGTGGCCCAGAGTGGATATCAGGCCCAAACAACCCTTCATGTCGAAAGCTACCCGTAAGTCTACCCCCCGCATGCGCAAGAAGCGCTTCTCCGATGAGGAGCTTAACATGCTGGCGGACACGCTGCAGCCCATGCGGATGAGGTGTTTGCCAATAACCTCAAATGTGAAGCACAACTGCGAAAAAAACAAGTATGGGAGGAGGTGGCACGGAAGGTGACAGCGGTTGGCACCACCACCTGCACAGTTAAGGACTGCAAAAAAAGGTGGGACGATCTACCTCTCCTGGTGCGCAACATACTCTCAGCAAACCACGGGGAGGCCATGGCTAAAGGCGGCGGGGACCACTCACCCACCAAATTGATGAGATGGGAGGAGACCTGGAGCACCACGATAAATATGGAGTCGATCGAGGGCTTCGGAGAAATGGAGACGGGTGTGGCGACATCGGGAGATGGAGGTGAGTGACCCCATAAACCCCAGTAAACCAAAGCATGACGAAGAACCACAGATGTGAAAGTGAAACAAGCCAATGCATCATACAAACATATACAGATCCATGTCCAGATGTTGGCCCAAACCCTGGCACAATGAAATGCATGCTGCGTGCCAATACCATTACCAACAGACACCCAACACACGGGGATCAATCACATGTCACACATCACACAAATCGCAATACAACGGTATGCCACCTAGAACACATCAGTCCAGAAATTAGAGTTCACGGCGTATGCCAATATGGCCCCCCCACATTGCTAGTACCCTGAGCGTCACACCTACAAGAAAGCAATGCATGAAATGTGAAATACTGAACAGCACCAAATCATGCATCTTGCACGCATCACGATCACTGATGCCCTGCATCTCTTGTTCCCCCACAGGCACAGATGCAGAAAGTGAAGGCCAGGAGTCTGCCCCAAAGGCCACTACATCCTCAAAGGGTACCAGGGCCAGACAAGAAGGCACTGGACCTTCCACCTCCAGGGCAACAACAGCGCCCAGAGTGCAACACAGGCCAGCAGTACAGGCCAGGGCAGCAGAGGAGGAGACAACACCAGCCGACGACACAGCCACAATGGAGTGAGTCGTCAACGCTTGCATAGGCAGAGGGTGATGGAACGCAGTCAGCTGCCACCAGTTCCATAGTGGAGGTAGCAGCCATTGCCCCCCTCAGCGACGTGGAGGGCCACGCTGAGGAATTCCCAGACATGGACAACAACATCCATGAGGTATGTCCGCATGCACCCAGTTCCCAGCCCACCCCCCTGCACTCCACCGAGGGCACACCAGTATGCCCCATGCTAGAACATGCCATATTACTGGGCAGTCCATATCTGTCCACCACATCAGAGGGCAGTCCAGCATTGGGCCACCCTGCCACTGCACCTTCCACCTCCACAGCCCCCACAGACATGGAGGCCCGCCTCACGAGGGTTGAGGCCCGGCAGGACAGTCTGATTGAGCTGGTCCGCCAGTATGTGGCGGAGGAGGAACTGACTCACTGTGAAATTCGGGAGGCAAATGCGGCTTCCATCACTGCCATGAATGCCATCACCATAGTGATCAGAGACAGCTTAGCTGGGGTTACATAGGTCCTTGTCAGGATCGTAGAGAATATGTAGCAGCAACCAACTGTGCCGGCGGCTGCACACCCATAAACATCCACCACACCTGCCAGCTCGACTCCCTCAAGTCCTGTGCGCATGACCAGGCGCAGCGCACGTCAAACGGACATGCTGCCCCCAGACCCAAAGAGAGTACGGAACTAGCAGGACCACTCTGCAAGTGCTAACTGCCACCTTGCAAAACTCACAAATGGCACATCGTGTGTGGAATGACAATGGGTGAGGGTGGGGGTGGTGTTGGGGGGGTATGGAGCGTTGGGGGGTGGGGGGTTTTGGGAGGGTGTGTGTGAGGTGGAGGGTTCTAGCACTATATTGTTAATTTTCCAATACACCCGTTGTGTTAAAAATCATATCATGACTGGACATTGTTCATTTCGTGTGTGTTTATTCAATTCATGACAGCGCACAGTGCCCAACTTTCCACATACCCTGTGTCGTTATGCACACGATCCCAGTGCCCATTGTAGTACTGACACAGACCCATCAGCATCCCTGTGGTTCAGAAGTAATCGTCAATCAGTGATTGGAGCACAGCCATCCTGTGCATCGCGAACTGGCAGGGGTTCTGCTCCTCCATCATCATCA
This sequence comes from Ambystoma mexicanum, assembly GCF_040938575.1. NCBI lineage: Eukaryota > Metazoa > Chordata > Amphibia > Caudata > Ambystomatidae > Ambystoma > Ambystoma mexicanum. The sequence goes on along the minus strand of NC_090930.1, from coordinate 1,360,968,010 downwards.
TCCTCCTCCTCACCTGGTGCATGCAGGTCAATGTCAGGTGGCATTGGTACGTTTCTCCGGATGCACATGTTGTGCAGCATGGCACAGACCTTGGTGATCTTTGCCACCTTCTCAGGCCTGTAAAGGAGTGCTCCACCAGACCTGCTGAGACAGCGGAACCGTGCCTTCAACACTGCCCGATCACAACACGGGTACGGGTACGGGTATGAATGCGATTGTACTCCTCTTCGTGCCTGTTCTGCATGTTCCGTACAGGGGTAAGTAGCCACGGCTTCAAGGGATAGCCACCATCACCTGCATGGGGGCACAATGAGGTATGTTTTAGTCGATATCAGACCTGACACCTTAGTCATCACTTCCATGGCTGCAGCTGTTCGGTGTTCACATGCACATGTCCCTGGATGCATGCACGCAGGTTCATTTGACGCAATGTGTACGGTAATATGGTATGCTGGTGTGGATTGCGTTGTCCAGATGATGCAAGGCGTTCACTTGCATGCTGATGCAGATGTACTGTGGATGCGGAGCAATGTTTAAACACCCATGTTGGTGATGTGGGGTACTCTGTGTGTATTCCCAATAGCGGCATTGCCACAGGTGTGATCATGTTCTGTCATCCATCGCTTGACATTCCCATGGTGGCCTGCTTGTACGTCTGGCATATTGTCATTGCTGTGCAGCATTGGTCTTATGTATGGCATTGATGTGTCATGTTCAGGTCGGGATGTTCAGGGCTACAGTGTTTCGCTGTATGTGCATTGTCCACTCACCACCCAATCTCACCCAGGTGGAGTATGTGTCGTCGTCCCCCCAATCTCACCCAGGTGGAGTATGCGTCCCACCCCCAATCTCACCCAGGTGGAGTATGCGTCCCCCCATTCTCATCCAGGTGGAGTATGCGTCCCCCTCAATCCCACCCAGGTGGAGTATGCATTCCCCCCAATCTCACCCAGGTGGAGTATGCGTCTCCCCCAATCTCACCCAGGTGGAGTATGCGTCCCCCCTCATTCTCATCCAGGTGGAGTATGCGTCACCCAACCCCAATCTCACCCAGGTGGAGTATGCGTCCCCCCCAATCTCACCCAGGTGGAGTATAATTCCCCCCCCCCCCAATCTCACCCAGGTGGAGTATGCGCCCCCCCTGGTCTCACCCCCTCCACTGGACTGCTATGGGCCTGTCAGTCAACTTATCAAGCAGCTAGGCACGTCATCCAGCATGTCGCTCCATGTAGCAGGGTAGCGTGCACCATGGCATTATGTGTGGATCCTCAGGCACAACAATGTGTGATCATCTTTCTGGATAAATCCAACAGATTGTCCACAAGATTGTGGAACTCTCCCGTCCCCTGCACACCCTTTATACTGTAGAAACAGTCAATATTTCTATACAATAGTAATATTCAGTTTCTTTCAGAAAAAAGAAGAAATTAATGAGAGAAGCTAATTCATGACACTATTATAATAAAACAGAATGATGGGGACCATCGGTTTTAATTGAATTTTAAATTAATTGTTACAGATATGAATTTCAATTCATTCATCATCCAGTCTTTGTAAACATAATAACATAAATGTATTCATTTTGAGGTTACATTCAATATTATAATACAAGGGCATACAAGGTACTCATCACACTTTCTATGTAATAGGCTTTTCACATGATATATCCAAAGAAAGTAATGATGAATATTTTCTCGACGCGTTTCGGGGTGTCCCCTTCTTCAGGAATTGATAGCCCTCTTCATTGCCGTTAATCTTTGTTTCGTCTATAATGTATGATACAATGATCAGATTTTAGATTCTCACTGATAACTGTCATTTAACTCTTGGGAGAAATTTTTAATAATAATCACCTGGATGTTCAATGTGGAATATCCTAACTGGATTTATTGTCAATAGCAATATCAGCTCAATAATGGTTATACAACCTGTAGATGTGATAAAAAGACAATAGGGAAAGCTCAATTAAAAACGGGATCTTAATTCATGAAGGAAAATCTAGTCATGTAATATCTAAGAAAAAATATTACCTTTCGGTATTTCTGTAAGAAGCTACTACATCCATGGAATGGGTCGCTGTGGTATGTAGAGAGTCCTCAGGTACGGAGGTAGTGCAGTAATGGGCGATTCCTCAACTCGTGTCTGTAAAGACGCGATCTTGTATACTATATAAGATATAAGAAAACAATTGGATGGGATAATTGTGTAGAGAGTATTCTGTGAAGGCCTCTAGGCTCATGGTATGCAATTGGGGAGCTGTTTACAAAGGATTCTCTTACCTCCTTCCTGAGAAGATGGCCGGTGCTGTAGCTCGAACCGTTCTACGCGGTTTTTCACTAAAGATGGCCACTATTTACATTATGACGTCATCACGTCGAAGCGTGACGACGTCACAATGTTTAGAACGTCAACGTGTGACGGGAAAACAGACGTCATACGGGCATATTTTAGAAAACAATGTGTGATTAACCAATAGTATATAGGTGTATATCTATACCGGTGCAGGGAGTTTGAGTCAAATGAAATAAAGATGAAAAGAGTCGGAAGATCAATGTGAGGAGTGTCTCATGTAACTTCTGGGATATCTATTGTTTACCACGGACAAAAATTAATCGAATATTGGACATCCGTGTGTTTACTATTTCAAGAGAAGCATGCTCACATTCTATGGTCTGTAACTTAATACATCCTATGTCAGTAAAAAATCATCCTAAGTGAACTGAACAAATTCAAAAATGTATTTAACAGCAATTGATATTGTATCCACACTGGGTTTCTGATTGGGTCAGGGGAAACAGTATTTAGTTACAAAAATGAGGCTAAACTGTAATCTTCGTTCATCCCATTGGGAGCTAGACTGTTTAGTCTCTCTATCCAGAAGATTTCCCTCTGGTTCATACGTCTGGCATGATTGCCACCTCTTGGGGCTCTGTTCACAATTTCCAAAATCACAACCTTTAGTTGAGAAATATTATGTTTCTTTATGGAAAAATGTCTTGCTACAGGTGAGTTAACACTGTTGGTACGTATGTTGCTTTTGTGTTCATTCCAGCGCTCCTTGGCTTTCCTTTGTGTCTGTCCAACATAGTAAATGCCGCATGGGCAGCTTAAACCATAAATGATTGATTTCGTGTCACAAGTGGCAAAATCCTTAAGTGGGATTTTTTGGCCATTTGATGGGTGTCTTACATAGCTTCCCTTCATTATGTTGTTACAATTGCCACAACTGAGACAAGCAAACGTACCTATTTTCCTCTTGGTGAGGGTTCTTTGATTGTCCACTCTCGGTCTTTCTGCTTTAACTAGGCTATCCCTGAAGTTCCGACCCCTCTTGTAGGCGATTATGGGTGGTTCAGGAAAAAGTCTCTTTAGTTGTGGATCCAATTTGATTATACCCCAGTTCTTCTTGATCATCCTTGTTATGTGATGACTCTGTGCTGAATATCTTAAAGCGTAGAGAAATGGGATCTCCTTAGATCTATTTCTTGATATACGGAGGTCTTTCCTCTCCAATGTGAGTGTTTTTTCTTCTGCTTTCTTGATGATAGACTCTGGATAACCTCTTTCCTTGTATCTTTGTGTCATCAATAGGTTTTCATTCCTCAGGGTGTCAGTTGTTGAGATAATTCTCTTTAGTCTAAGGAATTGACTGTAGGGTAAATTATTCTTTAAATGCGTCGGATGATGGCTCCTGAAGTGTAACGTGTTGTTAACATCGGTGGGTTTGTGATAAATATTGGTGATTATCCCATCTTCCCCAATCTCTAGTTCAACGTCCAAAAAATGTAGTTTAGGGGTTCCAATTTCCATTGTGAATTTGATTCTGTCGTGGCCTAAATTGATGTATTTCAGGAATTCCTCTAGTTCGTGATGTTGTCCTCTCCAGATGACGAAAACATCGTCAATGTATCTTTTCCAGGTGATGATTTTTTTGCTAAATTTTGTTGGTATCAAAATCCATTTCATCTCCAAATGGTACATGAATAGATTGGCATAGGCTGGGGCCATTGCTGACCCCATTGAAGTTCCTGATGCTTGTAAATAGTACTGCGTCCTGTATCTGAAATAGTTGTTAATGAGTATAATTTTGCTTAATTTCATTAGGAAGGTTTTGTTCGCTTCACATTCATTTCTTAGTAGGCACCATTCGAGTGCTTCCAAACCGTCTTGATGTGGGATACATGTATATAAACTCTGTACATCAAACGAAACCAGTAGATCATTTCTGTTAATATCTGTTAAGGTGTCTAGGTGATTGAGAAAATCTGTGGTATCTTTAAGATATGTTGTGGTTGTTTGGACTATGGGTTGTAATGCCTTGTCCACATAAACTGCTAGTGGGTTGAAGATACTATCAGTTCCCGCAACAATCGGTCTGAGGGGGGGTTTTGTCAAGTTCTTATGTATTTTTGGCAGTCCATAGAAGATTGGAGTAATAGGATGTTCATTAATCAAAAACAATTTAGTCTTGTTGGAAATCCATCCTTGGTCCTCAGCTTCCTCAAGCGTAGTTTCAATAATGCTTGATATTTCTCTGACCGGATCTTGTTCAATTTTTATGTACGTGTTCTCATCTGTTAGGAGCTCCAAAATCTTCTCCTCATAGTATGTAGTGTCCATAATAACTATGGCCCCTCCTTTGTCTGCCGGTTTTAGGGTCAGGCTTCTGTCATCCGCAAGGTTCTTGATGATTTCATTCTGCCTTCTCCTGGTGTTGTAGTTCCTTGTTTTGGTGAAATTAACCCTTTTGAGATCTTTTATCATCTGTTCTTCAAACATTCTGATGGTTATGTTATTGACTTGAGGGTCGAAATGACTCTTGTGTTTCATTTCTAAGTATTGATGTGGCTCTTGTGTAGTGTTGATTCCCATTTGTGAATCAAAAAAGACTTTGAGTCTCATTTTCCGTGCCAGTCTATGAAGATTGATTTTTTCTTCCAGCAAATTGGAATTCTGGGTTGGTATAAATGTTAAACCTAGGTTCAATGTGTCCGTTTGGTCTTTGGATAGTGGTTTTGATGAGATATTAACAACTAGTTGTTTGGTTTGTTCCGCGATCTTAGATTTCTTATTGCCTCTTCGCGTAGTCTTTTTTCTAAAAAAACCGAGGGAGTGGTTTGTGCGTTAGAGGTAGTCGCTTCTTGTGATGTATGTATAATCGGTCCACTTTCCGCGTTCTCCCTATTGATGACTTCGTCCCCACTTGTAGGTATTTCGCTACTGGATCCACTTGATTCTTGTCCCGGTGTTGGTGTTTTGTGGTTTTGTGGTCTTCTACCTGGTGCGGTTTTGTTTTGTGCGTAGTATTCTTGCCAGGAGTATACTATGTCCTGAAGATAATCCAACGTATCTCTTCTGAATTTTCGGACTTTGCGTTGTTCTATGTCCTTTTTGTAGTTGTCCAATGTTCTGTTCACTTCCTCTATGATGGTTGTTAATTCCTCTTTGTTTTTAAATTTCGACAGTTGTTCTGTCAGGTCTTCGATTTCTCTGTCGAGTTTGCTGACAGATTTTGCTAATTCCTCGATTGTCAATAATTTAAGATCCAAAGAGCATTTATTTAAGATCTGCTCCCATTTCTTCACAAAGTCTGGGTTGTCCTTGCACAGTGTGGGTCTTAAATATACCCTTAGTCCTCTTGGGATTCTTTGTGCTCGGTAGTATTGTGCTAATGTAGTAGCGTGTAGTTTTTGCGATATCTCCCTTCTGATGACCCTCTCCAATTGTGTAATAAGTTTCTCTGGACTAGTCGTTGTTGGTGTGGTTGTTTCAATTTCCTTCAAAAGCCCTAAAATTCGTGTGGCTTCCTCTTCATTAAATGCCAAAGTTGTGGCGTGTTTTTCTGTAATTGCATTGATCTTTGAAAAAGACATCCCTTAGGGAGGCGGAGGTGATTGTTAGTATTTCTATTGGGTGCTGCTATGGCTGTTGTGTCACTCCCTAAGTATTTTTAGGGGGGGGGGGCAGAGAGCAAGAATCCAATATTTGTGTTGCCTAGCGCACACCTAGGTTTAAGGTTTTTTTACAAAATGTGTTGAAAATTTACGGGGTGCCGGGAGAATAACAACCTTGACACTGGGTTGTTTTAACCTATGTAAATCCAACAGATTGTCCACAAGATTGTGGAACTCTCCCGTCCCCTGCACACCCTTTATACTGTAGAAACAGTCAATATTTCTATACAATAGTAATATTCAGTTTCTTTCAGAAAAAAGAAGAAATTAATGAGAGAAGCTAATTCATGACACTATTATAATAAAACAGAATGATGGGGACCATCGGTTTTAATTGAATTTTAAATTAATTGTTACAGATATGAATTTCAATTCATTCATCATCCAGTCTTTGTAAACATAATAACATAAATGTATTCATTTTGAGGTTACATTCAATATTATAATACAAGGGCATACAAGGTACTCATCACACTTTCTATGTAATAGGCTTTTCACATGATATATCCAAAGAAAGTAATGATGAATATTTTCTCGACGCGTTTCGGGGTGTCCCCTTCTTCAGGAATTGATAGCCCTCTTCATTGCCATTAATCTTTGTTTCGTCTATAATGTATGATACAATGATCAGATTTTAGATTCTCACTGATAACTGTCATTTAACTCTTGGGAGAAATTTTTAATAATAATCACCTGGATGTTCAATGTGGAATATCCTAACTGGATTTATTGTCAATAGCAATATCAGCTCAATAATGGTTATACAACCTGTAGATGTGATAAAAAGACAATAGGGAAAGCTCAATTAAAAACGGGATCTTAATTCATGAAGGAAAATCTAGTCATGTAATATCTAAGAAAAAATATTACCTTTCGGTATTTCTGTAAGAAGCTACTACATCCATGGAATGGGTCGCTGTGGTATGTAGAGAGTCCTCAGGTACGGAGGTAGTGCAGTAATGGGCGATTCCTCAACTCGTGTCTGTAAAGACGCGATCTTGTATACTATATAAGATATAAGAAAACAATTGGATGGGATAATTGTGTAGAGAGTATTCTGTGAAGGCCTCTAGGCTCATGGTATGCAATTGGGGAGCTGTTTACAAAGGATTCTCTTACCTCCTTCCTGAGAAGATGGCCGGTGCTGTAGCTCGAACCGTTCTACGCGGTTTTTCACTAAAGATGGCCACTATTTACATTATGACGTCATCACGTCGAAGCGTGACGACGTCACAATGTTTAGAACGTCAACGTGTGACGGGAAAACAGACGTCATACGGGCATATTTTAGAAAACAATGTGTGATTAACCAATAGTATATAGGTGTATATCTATACCGGTGCAGGGAGTTTGAGTCAAATGAAATAAAGATGAAAAGAGTCGGAAGATCAATGTGAGGAGTGTCTCATGTAACTTCTGGGATATCTATTGTTTACCACGGACAAAAATTAATCGAATATTGGACATCCGTGTGTTTACTATTTCAAGAGAAGCATGCTCACATTCTATGGTCTGTAACTTAATACATCCTATGTCAGTAAAAAATCATCCTAAGTGAACTGAACAAATTCAAAAATGTATTTAACAGCAATTGATATTGTATCCACACTGGGTTTCTGATTGGGTCAGGGGAAACAGTATTTAGTTACAAAAATGAGGCTAAACTGTAATCTTCGTTCATCCCATTGGGAGCTAGACTGTTTAGTCTCTCTATCCAGAAGATTTCCCTCTGGTTCATACGTCTGGCATGATTGCCACCTCTTGGGGCTCTGTTCACAATTTCCAAAATCACAACCTTTAGTTGAGAAATATTATGTTTCTTTATGGAAAAATGTCTTGCTACAGGTGAGTTAACACTGTTGGTACGTATGTTACTTTTGTGTTCATTCCAGCGCTCCTTGGCTTTCCTTTGTGTCTGTCCAACATAGTAAATGCCGCATGGGCAGCTTAAACCATAAATGATTGATTTCGTGTCACAAGTGGCAAAATCCTTAAGTGGGATTTTTTGGCCATTTGATGGGTGTCTTACATAGCTTCCCTTCATTATGTTGTTACAATTGCCACAACTGAGACAAGCAAACGTACCTATTTTCCTCTTGGTGAGGGTTCTTTGATTGTCCACTCTCGGTCTTTCTGCTTTAACTAGGCTATCCCTGAAGTTCCGACCCCTCTTGTAGGCGATTATGGGTGGTTCAGGAAAAAGTCTCTTTAGTTGTGGATCCAATTTGATTATACCCCAGTTCTTCTTGATCATCCTTGTTATGTGATGACTCTGTGCTGAATATCTTAAAGCGTAGAGAAATGGGATCTCCTTAGATCTATTTCTTGATATACGGAGGTCTTTCCTCTCCAATGTGAGTGTTTTTTCTTCTGCTTTCTTGATGATAGACTCTGGATAACCTCTTTCCTTGTATCTTTGTGTCATCAATAGGTTTTCATTCCTCAGGGTGTCAGTTGTTGAGATAATTCTCTTTAGTCTAAGGAATTGACTGTAGGGTAAATTATTCTTTAAATGCGTCGGATGATGGCTCCTGAAGTGTAACGTGTTGTTAACATCGGTGGGTTTGTGATAAATATTGGTGATTATCCCATCTTCCCCAATCTCTAGTTCAACGTCCAAAAAATGTAGTTTAGGGGTTCCAATTTCCATTGTGAATTTGATTCTGTCGTGGCCTAAATTGATGTATTTCAGGAATTCCTCTAGTTCGTGATGTTGTCCTCTCCAGATGACGAAAACATCGTCAATGTATCTTTTCCAGGTGATGATTTTTTTGCTAAATTTTGTTGGTATCAAAATCCATTTCATCTCCAAATGGTACATGAATAGATTGGCATAGGCTGGGGCCATTGCTGACCCCATTGAAGTTCCTGATGCTTGTAAATAGTACTGCGTCCTGTATCTGAAATAGTTGTTAATGAGTATAATTTTGCTTAATTTCATTAGGAAGGTTTTGTTCGCTTCACATTCATTTCTTAGTAGGCACCATTCGAGTGCTTCCAAACCGTCTTGATGTGGGATACATGTATATAAACTCTGTACATCAAACGAAACCAGTAGATCATTTCTGTTAATATCTGTTAAGGTGTCTAGGTGATTGAGAAAATCTGTGGTATCTTTAAGATATGTTGTGGTTGTTTGGACTATGGGTTGTAATGCCTTGTCCACATAAACTGCTAGTGGGTTGAAGATACTATCAGTTCCCGCAACAATCGGTCTGAGGGGGGGTTTTGTCAAGTTCTTATGTATTTTTGGCAGTCCATAGAAGATTGGAGTAATAGGATGTTCATTAATCAAAAACAATTTAGTCTTGTTGGAAATCCATCCTTGGTCCTCAGCTTCCTCAAGCGTAGTTTCAATAATGCTTGATATTTCTCTGACCGGATCTTGTTCAATTTTTATGTACGTGTTCTCATCTGTTAGGAGCTCCAAAATCTTCTCCTCATAGTATGTAGTGTCCATAATAACTATGGCCCCTCCTTTGTCTGCCGGTTTTAGGGTCAGGCTTCTGTCATCCGCAAGGTTCTTGATGATTTCATTCTGCCTTCTCCTGGTGTTGTAGTTCCTTGTTTTGGTGAAATTAACCCTTTTGAGATCTTTTATCATCTGTTCTTCAAACATTCTGATGGTTATGTTATTGACTTGAGGGTCGAAATGACTCTTGGGTTTCATTTCTAAGTATTGATGTGGCTCTTGTGTAGTGTTGATTCCCATTTGTGAATCAAAAAAGACTTTGAGTCTCATTTTCCGTGCCAGTCTATGAAGATTGATTTTTTCTTCCAGCAAATTGGAATTCTGGGTTGGTATAAATGTTAAACCTAGGTTCAATGTGTCCGTTTGGTCTTTGGATAGTGGTTTTGATGAGATATTAACAACTAGTTGTTTGGTTTGTTCCGCGATCTTAGATTTCTTATTGCCTCTTCGCGTAGTCTTTTTTCTAAAAAAACCGAGGGAGTGGTTTGTGCGTTAGAGGTAGTCGCTTCTTGTGATGTATGTATAATCGGTCCACTTTCCGCGTTCTCCCTATTGATGACTTCGTCCCCACTTGTAGGTATTTCGCTACTGGATCCACTTGATTCTTGTCCCGGTGTTGGTGTTTTGTGGTTTTGTGGTCTTCTACCTGGTGCGGTTTTGTTTTGTGCGTAGTATTCTTGCCAGGAGTATACTATGTCCTGAAGATAATCCAACGTATCTCTTCTGAATTTTCGGACTTTGCGTTGTTCTATGTCCTTTTTGTAGTTGTCCAATGTTCTGTTCACTTCCTCTATGATGGTTGTTAATTCCTCTTTGTTTTTAAATTTCGACAGTTGTTCTGTCAGGTCTTCGATTTCTCTGTCGAGTTTGCTGACAGATTTTGCTAATTCCTCGATTGTCAATAATATAAGATCCAAAGAGCATTTATTTAAGATCTGCTCCCATTTCTTCACAAAGTCTGGGTTGTCCTTGCACAGTGTGGGTCTTAAATATACCCTTAGTCCTCTTGGGATTCTTTGTGCTCGGTAGTATTGTGCTAATGTAGTAGCGTGTAGTTTTTGCGATATCTCCCTTCTGATGACCCTCTCCAATTGTGTAATAAGTTTCTCTGGACTAGTCGTTGTTGGTGTGGTTGTTTCACAGGCCTTCACAGAATACTCTCTACACAATTATCCCATCCAATTGTTTTCTTATATCTTATATAGTATACAAGATCGCGTCTTTACAGACACGAGTTGAGGAATCGCCCATTACTGCACTACCTCCGTACCTGAGGACTCTCTACATACCACAGCGACCCATTCCATGGATGTAGTAGCTTCTTACAGAAATACCGAAAGGTAATATTTTTTCTTAGATATTACATGACTAGATTTTCCTTCATGAATTAAGATCCCGTTTTTAATTGAGCTTTCCCTATTGTCTTTTTATCACATCTACAGGTTGTATAACCATTATTGAGCTGATATTGCTATTGACAATAAATCCAGTTAGGATATTCCACATTGAACATCCAGGTGATTATTATTAAAAATTTCTCCCAAGAGTTAAATGACAGTTATCAGTGAGAATCTAAAATCTGATCATTGTATCATACATTATAGACGAAACAAAGATTAACGGCAATGAAGAGGGCTATCAATTCCTGAAGAAGGGGACACCCCGAAACGCGTCGAGAAAATATTCATCATTACTTTCTTTGGATATATCATGTGAAAAGCCTATTACATAGAAAGTGTGATGAGTACCTTGTATGCCCTTGTATTATAATATTGAATGTAACCTCAAAATGAATACATTTATGTTATTATGTTTACAAAGACTGGATGATGAATGAATTGAAATTCATATCTGTAACAATTAATTTAAAATTCAATTAAAACCGATGGTCCCCATCATTCTGTTTTATTATAATAGTGTCATGAATTAGCTTCTCTCATTAATTTCTTCTTTTTTCTGAAAGAAACTGAATATTACTATTGTATAGAAATATTGACTGTTTCTACAGTATAAAGGGTGTGCAGGGGACGGGAGAGTTCCACAATCTTGTGGACAATCTGTTGGATTTACATAGGTTAAAACAACCCAATGTCAAGGTTGTTATTCTCCCCGGCACCCCGTAAATTTTCAACAAATTTTGTAAAAAAACCTTAAACCTAGGTGTGCGCTAGGCAACACAAATATTTGATCATCTTTCTGGAGTCACATACCATCTGCACATTGATGGAGTGGTATTGCTTACGATTGCGGTACACCACCTCAATGGCATGAGGGACCACCAATTCTACATGGGTGCAGTCAAGGGCACCGATGCAATTGGGCATGCCTGCCAGTGCATGGAAGCCGACTTTAGTGTCAGCGAGCTCCTGGGCAGTCCGTGGTAGGGATATGTGGTTGCCTGCATGCTTCAGGAGGGCCTCCAGCAGTTGGGTCAGCATGCGTTAAAAGAGTGGTTGTGATATGCCATGCAGCTGGCCCACTGTGGTCTGGTAGGTGGCTGTGGCCAGGAAGTGGAGCACAGACACTACCTTCAGTAGAGGGGGGGGGGGGGCGGCAGTGCAGATTTCTATCAGGCTGACAATGTTGTCGTGTATCATGTCCACTACGGTGGTGATGGTGTCCCAGTCCAACTGGTACAGGGTGTGGATCTGCACAGGGGTTAGGTTAAATGGACTGGCTCTGATGCGAGGGATTGGTGGCTGCCTACGTGGTACCACTGGCTGCACTGGTGGGACTTGCTGGGCCTGTCTAACCCTCCTTTTCCTCCTGCGTCTCCTCTGTGCTGCCTGTTGTTGTTGTTGTTGTTGTAGTTGTTGCTGGTGTAGCAGTACAGGCATGTCCTCCAGCACAAGGATTGCAACAGCAAGTGGGATCATTTTGGTATTGGAAGGGGTGTGGTGTGTGGGTGTGCTCCTTTTGTGCTGGGACAGGCTCCATTGCCTCCACCTGTGGCAGTTGAGTACACAGCAGGTTGCTATTTATGGGTGATCCGCGATGCCTGTAGTAGCGCCATCATCCAGACCCTATTTACCGCCTTCGGGATGCCGGTAGGTGCATGCCGCTAAACTTGTGATGTCTTCCTGTTAGCAGCATCCCGGTATTGACGCCGCCAAGGGCGCGTGGACATGCGCATGCCGGTAAGTAGGGGCACGGTACAGGCGGTGGCGGTAATGCCGGGTTTGAAGGCTCGTAATGGCCCGGACCGGTACTCGAACCCGGTATTACCATTCCGCCTTCCTTTTTTTATTACCTCCATGCTCGTAATGAGGCCCACAGACAAATTAAAGGCCGATTGCACACTGTGTTTCCGCGAAAGTAAGGAGGCTACTCTCGGAGAGGCACCGGAAGGGTGTGTGTGCAGTACTGCTGGGAAATACCTAGAGAAACCGATAAACATAAAAATAACGCGATCCCCCTGATACTGAACACAGGTGCCATTGCGACTTAATATGGCAGAAAGGAAGAAAGGCTTGAATGCAGGCACAAAGTACAGCTGAGCGCAGGCAAAAAACATCACGCCAGGCACTACGATGATCACAGGAGATCGATTAACTATACATCACGGCCAAGCCCCCCAATGTGTCAAGGCCTTCGATAACAAGTGCTTGCAATATGTGTGAAAAATCAAAAAAGCGTTTATCCAGTTGGTTAATTCTCTAGACAGCTGCAGGTCTAAAAAGTAGATTTCCTGATCCAGCAAAAGATAATTTTAGGGGGGCTTGGCCTGGAGTGCCTGTAATGTGGCAGCTCCTGTAATGGCCTCCACATGGGACCGCAGCGCAACTTAATTCCTTTTGGTTCCTGCGATGCCCAAAACTCCTGAACGACCAGCCTGGGGTGCGGAGCCCGGGGGGCACCTGTGGCGGTGATTTGAATCCCTAACGCGGCCGCCTTCCACCGAAACGCAGCAGAAGGAGCCGCGGCCCGCCTGACTCCAAAATGGCGGGCGCACCGCCTTCCCCCCGGCCCTGCAGCCTCCCCTCGGTGCCTTTCATCCCCGAAGCTACTCCTGCAGCCGGGCTCCCTGCGGGGCCCGACCACAAAGACCGCACTCCTAACTCCTCGGGCGGTGCACTGCCGGAGCTGTTTGGAAGTCGGGCCCGGATCTGGCCTCTGTGATCCGCGCCGCCCGGGGGGGCCTCCCCGCATCGATGCTAGGCGGCTGCCCGCCCAAACAGCCTGAGGCTCCCGCCGGAGCATCCACTCCCTCCGGGCTTGCGATCGTGGGCTCGGGGTGCGCTGACAGTGCTTTCGCCCTCCGACACAGAGCCCCGAATCCCCTCCTCCTCCACCTACTTGCTCACCCGCCGCGGTTTCAGCCTCTCGCCCGTGGGTCCGGACCCCGTGGATCCCTGGCGCCCTTTCTGGGCGAATCGCGCCCCTCTGCAGGCTGCTACCCTGGGGCTTGGGACAGACTGCGGGGAGACGGCAGCCCCTGCAGCAGATGATTCCTCGCCCTAACGGGCCTGAACTATCTTTGTGCCCCTATGTGAACCTCACACCTGCGCCCACCAGGCGGAACCGGACCTCACCTCTGCTGGGCTCCTGCTGGGTATCCCCCTGCACTAACCACCCGTATGCAGGGGGCCTCAGCTCTGGTCCCTGTTAACTTCCCGGATTGCCCATCTACAAGCATCCCCACCGGCGGACCCACACTGATGACTTCCTGGGGCGCCCCTGCCCATTCCCCCCTCCTCTTTACTCAGAGGGTGCCTGCCCACGGTTCCTGCACCCTGCTTTGAACTTGGAAGGCGTCCTGTGGACCTGCAACCTACTCCGCTGAGCAGTCCTGCACACAGAGGTACCTTTTGCCATTGAGGGGAGTATAGCGCTTGCCGCCCACGCAGCCCCCTGAAGTACCCCAGCCCACACTGCTTCCCTGACCCCCTTCATCCCTGGTACTGGTGGTTGTGGGCCCACAATCTTCATGCGCAGTCGCCAGTCCAGATCCCCCGAAGCAGCCCTTCACCTGGAAGTCATGTCCAAAGTTTCAAAATCCGTCAAAACTCACTGCCCAGAATCCCACCAAAGATAGGGAATCTCTTGCAACTAAAGAGGACCTCCAGGTCTTCATGACTGATATTAAAGCAGAATTCAGGTCCTGTATGACGGAACTCACGTCCAAATTGGAACAAACGGAACAGCGGGTCAACGATGTTGAACGCAGGTTGGGGGAGACCGAAGAATTAACTACGGACCACTCTAACTCCCTAACAGAGGTCCAACGCTCCATTCAGGCACTAATGGACAGAACTGAGATCCTCGAATACAAACAGGAGGATTTAGAAAACCGCTCCCTGCGTAACAACCTCCGGATCCGTGGGGTGCCCTCCGCAATCTCCGATAAGTCAGCGGAGGGCCCCCTGATAACCCTCTGGTGGCTTAAATTATGGGATATTCTAATAGCCGAAAAGGTCATGGCAGCCAAAGCGGGACTGCTCCACCGATTCACTGACACTTGGGCCCCAGATTTGGACTACGACCGGAATTACCTGGCCCTGACTTTCAAACCACGCTTGATTGCCCGGTCCCTCTCCCCGTTGGAGGGGGGCTCCCAGCCTGCTCAGGCCGAATGAGACATCCCCTGCCGCTGACACAGGAACTTGGGGGGAGTGGGGGACACGAGTCTATTTTGCTTGATTTACCTGTGAAACTCAATTACCGTTAATGTCTTGTTTCCTTTGTGCTGTGTTATAAATAAACAAATAAAAAAATAAAAAAAAGATAATTTTATATCCAGGACTTTAAGTAGGCCATGGCTATCCGGAGCGGAGCAGGCTCAGAAATATTGTTCCGAGGCACGGCACTGCCATTGCTCACTAATGTCCTCTGCCAGACCCGGCCGCTAGAGGACAAGGCTTTTTTTCTGAAGCCTGAAGCTTCAGAAAGAAGCATTGACAATCCCAATAGTTTTGATGTTTACTGCTGTTATTTGCTTTTTGCATTTATAGGTATTTGGGTGTAAGGAGGAGAGTGCTAAGTTTTGAAGGAGAATGCAATAAGGGCATACATGCCAACATTCTGCACCACTTTGGAGGGAAATTGTCTCACAGAAATCGGGAGAATCAAATTCTCCCCTTGGCTTGCATTGGGGTTACTATTATTTTAGAAGGAAGAAATGAAAAAGTAGCAGTTTTTTCAGTTGAAAAATGTGGAGCCTCCCGCCTAAATCGGGCGGGTTGGCATGTATGTAAGGATCACGGGTGGCCAACAGAACGAGAAGTAAGGAGAATAGAGCAAGGGAGGAAACGTTTGAGCAAGGGTGCCATTGAAAACGAGCAAGAGGAAATATGAGCAAGAAAGGTTGAGAGTGAGAGGGTAAGAAATAAAGCAATTGTGTGAGAGGAAGGATGACGGGGTAGAGAGTGGCGTTTAGGTGGGTGAGTTGGTTGTATATGATATGATACGATATGATATGGCATTTATAACGCGCCTATACACAGTGTTTCAAGGCGCGACGAGGCAAAGGAGGGGGAACAAAGGGAAGACAGACAATGATCCTACCTGGCCAGGTGTCATTCAGATCGCGCATGGGAAGGGGGAAAGGGAACAAGTACGAGGGGGAAGGGAGAGGGGAAAGTGCAGTACATGGGATAGTAGAATAAATAAGATAAATAAAAACAGCCAGCTGGTGGCAAGTGCAAGCTAAGTGCAGGCATAAGTGCTGGTAGGGGGATTGTAGGGATACAGAAAACAGTCCCCAGGTGCAGGGGTTGCCAGGGAGGCAGTGCAGGTGGGCAACTGGCGGGGCCTGGGCCCGAGAACCAGAAAGGGCGGCCAGGTAACCAGTGCAGTTTCTGCCAGGAATGCAGCAGGGGAGAGGGGGAGAGAAAGCAGAGGCAAAGAGGAAGGTTTTGAGGTGCTTCCGGAACCAGAGATGGTTCTCCTCAAGTTTCAGGGAGGCAGGAAGGCTGTTCCAGAGGGAGGCCCCTGCCGAAGAGAGAGATCTACCACCAATTAGTTGCTTGGAGAAGCGACTGACCCTGAGGGAGTTGGATGCGGATGACCGAAGAGCTTGAGAAGGAAGATATTTAGGAAGAGAGAGTTGAAGGTATTGCGGCCCCAGACCCCAGAAGGGCTTGTGGACAATGCAGAGGGTTTTGAACTTAATCCTCGCAGCCAATGGGAGCCAGTGCAGAGATTTCAGTCCTGGAGAGATACGATCCCTGGGCTTGAGGCCAAGGACAAGTCTTGCAGTCCTGTTCTGGATAAGTTGCAGAGGGCGGAGAGTAGAGGCAGGCAGATTTAGATAGAGGCTATTACAATAGTCCAGCCTAGAGAGAACCAGGGCTCTGGAGACAGTGAGCTTCTGGAGGAAGGAGAGGAAAGGAAGAATACCTCTGAGGGGGTGCAGCTGGTAGTGTGACTTCTTAGAGACGTCAGAGATGTAAGGAGAGAAGGAGAGTGTGGAGTAGAAGATGACTCTGAGGTTTTTAGCTTTGCAGGTGGGAGCAGGAAGAGGGCCAAAAGAGGCCGGCCAGAGAGCTGCAGGGAAGGAGGGAGTGGGTGTGCTGATGAGTAGAATCTCAGTCTTACTGGCATTATGGCAGAGGTCATTGGCGGCACACAACTCCTGGATGGCAAATAGACAGTCAGAGATGAGGGAAGGAGAGTAGGAGCCCGAGGGTAGCTTGAAAATGAGCTGGATATCATCCGCATAGCACTGAAAGTTGGGGCAAAGAGCGGCGATGCAGTGGGCAAATAGTGCCAGGTATTGGTTGAACAGCCAGGGAGAGAGGTTGGACCCCTGGAGGACACCGAAGGTACAGAAAAAGATATCGGAGCGGAAGGACCCAAGTTGGACCTAGGAGGGTCGGTTGGAGAGGAAAGAAGTCAGCCACGCCAGAGCCAGACCAGTGATACCCAGGTTATCACGGAGACGGTTGAGCAGGATGGCATGGTTGACAGTGTCAAAGCCAGATGTTCAGGAGAGCAGTTTCCGTGCTTCTGGTAGCTCTGAAGGTAGACTGATGGTCATGAAGACAACCAACAGATTTGGTGTCGAGATTAAGCTGGGAGATGGCCAGTTTCTCCAGGAGCTTGCCCAGGAAGGGAGTGATGGAGATTGAGCGATAGTTAGCCAGGCAGGAGGGGTCGACAGAGGGTTTCCTAAGAAGATGGCGCACAAGGGAGTGCTTCAGGGGGGATGGGAAGACTCCAGCGGCGAAGGAGTGATTACAGAAATCAGCCAGGGCAGGAGCCAGGGAATCAAAGTGGTCCTTGATAGTTTTGGAGGAACAGGGGTGAACCTGTTTCGACAAGACTTTCATAGATCGGACTTGTCTAGAAACCTCGTCTCCAGAGAAAAGGGGAATGGCAGAGAAGGAGGGGGGGGTGCTGCAAAAGGGCCAGATGAAGAACACGGAATAGAGGGAGGGAGGCGATAGGAGGAGAGTGAGGACAGGATGTCCTGAGTTTTAGAAATGAAATGAGAAGCCAGTGCCGTGCAGAGGGCCTGGGAAAGGACAGGAGAGGTAGGGACTGTGGCAAGATTGGCTAGTTCCTTACAGATTTTAAAGAGTTCAGCTGAGTTGTTAGATGCTGCAGAGATGCAGGCTTGGATATGAGCTCTCTTCTTAGTGAGGACGGAGAGCCGGTATTGCCTTTGCAGCAGACGGCAGGCCAGTTTGTCAGAGGATGAACATGAAGCACGCCATTTCCTCTCAGCCACCCTGCACTTACATTTTAGGGTGACAAGGTATGAGTCATACCAAGAGTTACACTTGGCTTTGGGCTTCAAGCGCATTCTCATGACAGGGGAAAGGATATCAAGAGTATCAGATATAGAAGAGTGGAGCATGGAGAGGGCTGTGTCAGGGTGAGAGTCAGCCAAAGGGGAAGGTGGCAGTGAAAGCCTCAACTGACACGCTTTTCATGGGTCGGATGACCGAGAAGGTGGGTGGCAGTGATGGAGGTGGCTTGGCCCGAGGGGTAGGGAGGGTGAGGTGGGAGGATAGGAGAATGTGATCACTCCAGGAGAGAGGAGTGGAAAGAGGGACAGAGAGGGGAAGGTCTGAGGAGATCAGAACATCGAGACTGTGCCCTCCATAAAGTGTCGGGTCAGAGGGGAGAATGGTGAGTGAGAGAGAGTCGCAGAGGTCACAAAAGAGTCCAGAGGGGAGACAGGAGGCATCCAGGTGGATGTTGAAGTCTCCAAGAAGGAGGAGTTGAGTGGTTGAGGCCAGGAATGAGGAGGAGAGATCCGCCCACTCAGAGAGGAAGGAAGAAATCTGACCAGGTGGCCGATAGATAGTAGCCAGAGTAAGGGAATGGCTAGGGAAGAGAGAGAGCCTGCAGACGAGGCATTCAAAAGAGGAGTAGGCCTACGTAGGAGTGACACAGGCAGGAATCCACTCAGGGAAGATGAGGGCTACAACCCCACCTAGCGGTTGAGCCTGGGTGCAGAGTGGATCTTGTAGCCGTCAGGTAGGAGCGTGTCAAAGCTGGTGACAGAGCTGGCCGTGAACCATGTCTCAGTGAGACCGAGGACATTGAGGTCAAGTTCTTCAAGAAGGCGGCAGATATCAGAGGAATGTTTGACAGCGGAGCGAGAGTTAAGAGTGGCAATGTGGAGAAGGTTTGCCCTCCTTGAAGGACTTCCGCGGAGGGGTACAGATCAGAGGTACGCCCTGCGTAGGTGTAGAAGGAGCCCGAGAGGGGGCAAACAGGGAGGGGGAAGGCAAGGTAGCCAAGGAAAGGGGAGGGGGGACAGCAGGAGAAGAAAGGAAGTTGATGAGGCGCGGGAAGCGTTTATCAAAAAGGTGCATGTTGGCCTGAGGGCCTTGGACCAAGATGGTCCCATTAGAGTAAACATTAATGATGGCCCTAGAGGAGAGGAAGGATGCAAGGAGCGCGTCCCAAGGGGTGCCACCATTAATGGGCGGAGAGGCGAAAGGAGAGAGCACAGAGACCATATGAAGGGTCTATAGGTCTGGCAAAGGCACGACAAAGAGTATGTCGGTGAGAGTTTCCTTGGAGGAGGCACTGGTGTAGGTGTCAGCGATAGGGAGGCCTGGGTTGGAGACCAGGATGTCCTTTTTAAACTTCTTCCTACCAGATTTAGTGAGGAGAGCAGGATAGTCAATAGAGAAGCAGTTAGAAAAGATAGGAGAGACAGAGAGCACCATAGGGTGGGTGGGAGAGGAGAGAGGTGAAAGGGAGAGGGGAGACACTAGCGAGGACCAAGAGTAGGCAGACTAGACAGCAAGAGGGAGCAAGTTTAGCAATAAGACAAGACGATGACACTCAGGATTAAGGAGCCCACAAAAAGCACATTATTGTTAAGGCAGGTGAGACACACCTAAGTTTGAGATTCCTGAATGGGGGTGAAAAGGCCTAGTATTCACAACACAATTTTTTTTTAAATACTGGTACAGTGCATATTATAGCAATACAAGGAAAACACACCAAGTTTGAGATTCCTGAATGGGGGAGAAAAGGCCTAGTTTTCACAAAGGCAATTATTTTTTATTTTTTATACTGTAAAACGAATTGGATGGGTGGTGGTAGAGAGAGTAGGGATAGGGTGGGTGGGTGAGGGTAGTGAAAGTGGCATAGGTTGGGTGGGGTAGAGAGAGTGAGGGTAGGGTGGGTGGGGGTAGAGAGAATGTGGGTGGGTTTGGTGGGGCTAGAGAGAGTGGAGGTAGCAAGTGGAGTAGACAGAACGGGGGTAGGGTGGGTAGGGGTAGAGAGAATTGGTAAGGGTGAGTGGGGTACAAGCTCTGTGTAATAGAAAACAGTTAAATGTTGTGGTTTATTGTGTTTGAAAGAGCCAGGAGATCCCAATCATATATTTAACTTCATATGGGTACTTGGAAATAGCTTTCAGATTGTTAGAATACTCCATACCTTGCTTCAGATATACAATTAATGAACTTGCATCCGATTGCGTTTCCTCGACTTTTCTCCATCATAAACACGTCAATTGCGTCAAGCTCCCGTTGCCCATATTGGAACAAAGCATTTTTCATTTAAGTGCACTTACCAGCAGGCATCAATAGCAGCTGCTCCTTGGACAGCGCCAGTGCATACACTTGGGAACTCCTTAGTAGCCTCGGTATCTGGCTCAATGGAATAAGTTGGGTTTGGGTGTCGAAAGCCCAATTTAGAGGCAACACTTTGAGGACAAGGTGGACAGCAGAAGATGCACAACAATTTACTGACGGAACCTCCAGCAGCATGCAAATGTTTAAAAAATGCAAGCTAACTTTACATATTGTAACCCTCAAAAGAATTTGAAATGGAGCAGGGCTACGTAGTCACTGTGGAGCAGCCAGAAAATATCAATTACTAGCTAAAACAGCACACAGGAGGGACAACCCACACTTGTGACTTTACCAACATTTCTGAAAAAGAAATGTCAATTATCCCTTTCCTTTCATAGTTTTAAAGGTGTGGTAAACAAGTACATATTCTTTTCCCAAAATAACAGACCATGTTAACACTTTTAGCAAAGGATTTCAAGTTTGAAAGAGTCTTTTATTGAAACTTAAACTGTAAGGTAAATAGCTTAGACAAGTGATGTTTCATTGACTGAGGG
Source organism: Ambystoma mexicanum (assembly GCF_040938575.1). Lineage (NCBI taxonomy): Eukaryota > Metazoa > Chordata > Amphibia > Caudata > Ambystomatidae > Ambystoma > Ambystoma mexicanum. The sequence continues at coordinate 1,360,947,045 of NC_090930.1, read as the reverse complement.
CCTCATTATGAGTTTGGAGGTAACCATGGTGCTATTAGCGCCATGGCTGCCTCCAAAATCGTGTCCGGGTTCCCTGAATGGGGAAATACCGGGCCATTCCAACTTTGGAGGGCCCAGTATTTCCTACATCAGGGAACCCGGACCGGGTCTTTCCCCATTCCCATTCGTGACCCCATAGGGCTCAATGGGAATAGGGAGAGAGCTAACAACAGGCCCGTTGTTAGCAACCGGGTCCCCTCGCGGGACCTGCTATGGAAGTCTGGTAAAACCAGACGTTCAGAGCGGGTCCCGCGAGGGAACCTTGTAATAGGGCGAAATGGGTTTAACGGCGCCGGCACCATTACCAGCGCTTTTAAACCCATTCCGCCCTTCTTGTAATGAGGCCCAGAGTAAGGGTGAATTGGCACTAACTCAACGAGGATAAAAAAACTAGCAAAGCTGCCAACTGGAACTGTTTGCTTTGGGGGTGAGCTAGAAGACTGGTGTCAATCAGATAAAAAGACATGCCAGTGGAATGTAATATTGGGAGGAAACAGCAGGTCACTCAAATCAGTGGCTTACAGCCCAGGAGCAACTGAATGCGAGATTTTCTTTTTAATAGGCAAACAGATTCCTGGCCGCTTCGGACAAAACACGGAAAATGTTCATAGTGCACCAGTGCTTAGGGCATATGGGGGGCTGATCTTGAACGTTTCCTGCCTGGTTTGCATGTTCGGGGCATGATAAAGGGCATGTTCGGGCAGGAAGACTTGAGTGTGTGTGCCAGGTAAGCAATTAAATAGATACTTTTGTTTTCAGCTGAGTCATAGAATTTGGCATTGTTTTACAATTCATCCGGTATAAAATAGCTCTGCCCTCGTTAAATTTACAGAGAGATACCAGACTTTATCGCAATATGTGAAATCTGAGGGTGACTTTTGACCAGTCGTTCAGGCTTGAGTTACCAGATGACACTGATGCTAAAGGACAGTTCAAAGCTGTTCTTGCCAAGGGCTGCATAAACACAATTGACATTTCTTCAGAATTCCATCCTCCTGTACAGCAGTACAGTGAGCAAACGCACAAAGTAACAAAATGAATGTCCATATCTATCAAAGAAAATGGCAACCATCCATAAACAAACACAGACTGGAGAACCAATCACATACTGACATCACTAAGTGCTCAGCCAATCAGCTGCTTACATCAAACACACTGGACCAATGCCCCACAAATTACTAGATGAACATATTCAGTGCCATTTTAGACGAGAACGTAACTATTACAGTACCTTGTTTATTTTAAATACAAAATACAGTCAAATGTATAACATAACTTGGAAGCTGCAGTAAATATATTTTAAAGCATTAATCAAGTCAAACCACTTTTTAATAGCATTAACACATGGCTGCTGCCATTTTGGAGGCAAAAATGGCTGACAGATACACCACACAATACACATTCAGCCAGAGTGCAAAAAGAGGCATGGTTGGACAGAAAAATGGGTGGGAATGGTAGTAAAATCCTATACATTTCACTTAGCAATGGGCGTTAAATGGGTGGGACACACAGCCAAACTACATAAATCCATCCTCATATGTCATCTGCATTGAAATGCATTACAAACCTACATTCAAAGCCCCTATTTCAAGCTCTTGTGTTAAAGCTCTTATTTTAATGACAATTGTTTCGGCTTTAAAGGTAGCGCTTTTCAGCGCCACCTAATAGCCAAAGCTAAATATGCTTTTAATCCATAATGGTGGCGCCAACATTATCGAAGAAAAGGTGTGGCTGCTGGAATCTGACGCCTTTTTTTTAAGCCTGAAGCTCTTAATGCCTGTTGAGGGGCAGCGCCACCTTTAAGGCTGAAAAGGCAAGGCGCTGTCCCCTGACAGGCAAGCAGTCAGTAAATAAAAGCAGAGATCAGCATCCTCTCCGCTAGGGGTTAGGGAGTGCTGATGTATACAAAGGGCTGCATGTCAGGGGTGCCTCTAGTCCTTTAAGCTGGGGATTGTCAAGGGGGCGTGGCCTAATGAGTCAGCAGGTGTCACCCCACCATTAGGCCACGCCCCATTGATTAGCCCTGGCTTATTTTCCGGTGCCAATAAAGGCACTGACTATATCAAATTTGGTAATTTAAAAGGTAAACATTATATGATGGATAAAATCACTTGCTATGCTGAAGCAGAATTGCGACTCTAAATATGTTGTCCTCCATGTTCCATTCTGCTTATCAGTTATACTTGGAGATTTTTCTGAGGAATATTTATTTTGTGTCTATCTGCTAGCTACTGCAGAGTGCAAGAGAACCAGCCACGGGGTGGATTAAACAATAGATTGCAGCCGAAAGTTGCCAAAAATAGCCCATTTGCCCGTGAAATAGCCCAAACTAGCTCCATTAGCCAAATCACTGCACGCTGGGAAAATGGGAATCTCGGCTGACTTGCTTCTTACAAAGCTGCTGATTGGAGCAAATCTTGTTAGGGAGCTCCTAATTGAGTAGTACAGCGAAGAGGTTTCGAAAAAGAAATGTGAGTTGGCCATTTCATTCCATGGCATTGTGGTTTGCTCGTCCAACCAGATATTCCCGGTTCATAGCCCAGTTTCCCTCTCTCTCTTTTGTAACAATGGATTTGGTAAATTTGTAGCACAAAAGTTTGCCAAAACAAAAAATGCTATTGCAAATCACCTTGGAGTTCTGTGACCGCATTCCTCTAGTTGGTCACGAAACGCCTCATTGACTTCCAATATCCTTATAATGTACAGTAGGGGTTACATTATCCCATTTTACATGCTGATTGTAACATCACTACTGACCTGTCATAAGAAAAGGGCAAACACGCTGCAATTGTAATCTATAATTAGAGATCGGTTCTGTTGTCAGAATGCCTACTGCTTGAGTGAGCAGAGATCAGAATTTCAGCTGTCACTGCCAGCTGTCAATTAGAGACTAAGGGCCTCATTACACGGATGGCGGTGGACCAAGGTGCAATTAGCACCTTGGTCCATGCCGGTAAAATACTGCACCGCCTTGGTGGTAAGGGGAATTACCGCCCTATTCCAAAGGTTGATGGGGCGGTAATTCCCCCTTCTCCCATTGCCCTTCCCCATTCCCATTTTTGCCCCATTGGGCATAATGGAAATGGGGAAGGTGCTAATTACTGCACCGCAAATTGCGGTACCGTAATTAGCTCCCTGGTCCCTTTGCGGGTTGGTTTTTAACGCCTGCAAAAAGCAGGCGTTAAATTCACCAACCCGCAAACTGACCTCGTAGTAAGGCGGTAAGGGTTTACCGGTATCGGTAAAATACCGGTACTGGTAAACCCTTACCGCCTACCATGTAATGAGGCCCTAACTATATTTTCAAATTCCTTTATTCTAACATAGCTTTCTGTAACACTTCACATTAACTGATAATGAACTGTTTATGGTTTAGCAAAAAGCACATACAAGATTTTGTCTTGATGCTTCAGACCATTAAGAGGCAGGTGACCACTTTCTGGTATCTTGGCCGATTGGGTGAATGGTGATTTTGGGTCTGCGATGTGTTGGCTGTCACTGTAGTAAAGTTATTATAGTAAATATGCAACATTGCCAATACAACGTCTGCCAAAGTCCTGGGATGGATCAATGCTGACTAGGGCAGTGTGAGGAGGGAATAGAGACTTGCACTCAAACTCTTAACTTTGGACACAGGAGGAGACATGGGCTCAAGACTGCTGGTCATGTTTATGAAGCTCACTTGGCATTAATGCCAACAACCAGAATCTCTCTTTTTTGAAGGATTCAGCTTTAGTTTGTTTAGATTAGATTGAAGGGCCAGTTGTTTACAGACACATCTCTAAATCGGGTTGTGATGTCAGAATCTCTTGGAATCTGGATAATGATTTGGGTTTTATCAGAGCAATTCTACAATTGAAACTTGTGTCAGTGAATCTGATGGATAGGTGGATGCAAGTACACGTTAATGCTTACCCAGGCATATGATATCTGGTTCAGCTGGGACAGTGGTAATGCTGCGGCTGTCGAGGATGGTGCTGGAAGGGCTCCTGCCCTCCCGACGAACGGATGATGAATGCAGCAGGCACAGACAGGCTTGTGCCTTGAATCAGAGTGCCTTCAGACAGAGGGCTGGCTTGCGCCTTCCGGCGGAGCTGGTCCAATCAAATAGGAGAGATCACCCAATGCACGGTAATATGGTTGCTAAGAAACCGATCAACATTAGGTGCCGTCAGCCATTTTGTATGGTTCCACGTGGTTTTACATGGGAAAGTGCTGAAATAAAGTAAAATATTAGTGTTGTATGTAGCTACAGTAATAAGGGGCCTTCCTGGTAGTGGAGAGCCGCATAATTCCTACCGAGGCATATGATATCTGGATGCCAAGTAATCTCCTGGTTCAGCTTTGACTGCGGTAATGCTGCAGTTGTCGAGGATGGTGTGGAAGGGCTCTTGCCATCCCAATGAACGGATGATGAATGCAGCATGCACAGACAGGCGTGTTCCTTTGAATCAGATACCTTCACTCAGAGGGCCGACTTGCGCCTTCCCGCGCAGCTGGTCCAATCAAATAGGAGAGATCACCCAATGCACGGTAATATGGTTGCTAAGCAACCGATCAACGGTAGGTGCCGCTGGCCATTTTAGTTTTACAAAGGTAGCGGGCGCCCCTCTCTCGCAAGAACAGACATGATAACCTGTTCAGTGGTTATTAACCACTTGAGAGTTCGCAGCCACTGCTTTTACTCACTATGCCTTTCACAGATGGGAAATATCCATTTGCATATCAGTCTTTGTCCTGCCCAGTATGATTCCACATGGTTTTACATGCGGAAGTGCCGAAATAAAGTAAAATATTAGCATTTAGGGGCCTTCCTGGTCGTGGAGAGGTATTAGCTGCAAGTGGCTTTCACTTCATGCCTCTGCTGGATTCTCTGGGTCGAAGCAGAGCTTGGAGCCTCTTGCTGATCCAGTCTTGGATGTCCAGTGCGTACTTGAAGCTCAACCCCTCCAAGACCGAATTCCTACTCCTCACCAACAACACCGAACACCTAGACATACAGACCTGGCTATCAACCATGAACCTTGAGGGCTTCACACTGAGCTCACCTCCTGTGCCAAGTCCCTCGGGTTCCACATCGACAAACACCTCTCCTTCAAGACACACATAGCTAAGAAATCTTAGACAGCTTGGTATCCGCTCTCCCTCCTGCGGAAAGTCAAGCCCTTCCTCCCTCTGTAAACAGCTTCAGATCCACCGTTGAAGCACTGGTCCTATCCCACTTGGATGGGGGCAATGCCTTCCTCGAAGGCCTCCCGATGTTCTCCCTTATGCCCCTGAGAGGTATCCTACATGCAGCTGCATGTCTCATCAAGGATCTACGCACACACGACCACATCACCCCGGCCCTTATCGACCTTCACTAGCTCCCTCTGCGTGCACAAATCACCTTCAATTCTTGCTGCATCATCTATAAGCCAGTCACCCTCAAATCACCCAGCTATCTTGCGGAGAAACTCAGCATCTCTGGTGGACAGCACACCATCAGAAGCCAGGACATGTGCAGCCACTTCAAGAAGGAATGGACCAGAAAACACGCCTCAGATTTTGCCCCACGCTCCTACAATTCGGAAAAAAACTCAAGACCAACCTCTTCAAGGAGTCTCACCTCCTCAACACCTAGGATACAACGTTGCCCCCTGTATCGCCTGACTTGCTAGATGCCCCACCCTGTACAGCTGTACCCCTCCTCTTTGTCCCTCTGTATGTTACCCCCGCTGTATATCTGTTCTGTTGTTACCTCTGAAAAGCACTCCGTTATGCATCTGTTCTGTTATATAACTCTGTAAAGCATCCCGTTGTTTCTCGAACCAAGGTCCACGCTCAATAAATACCATAATAATAATGATAAAGTGATAGAGAAGTTGATTTGCATCAGTGGCTCAACAGTGGTTCAAAGTCAGCTTGATCTGCTCAATTGACTTCATGTGGCTCGAATTAGGAAATGCTTGGTTCTGCAACCATCATTACCAAAGACAACCCTTTTGGCCCTGCAGCATGCTGGAGGACCATTAACCAGGCCCGCTGAAGGAAAGGGATGCTTCCCCTGCTTTTCCCAGTTCAGGGAAATTCTTCCAATATGCTTGCAGGGTCTTGGCCAGAGGTATGAACAATCTTCAGTGGCAGGAAAGCTTTCTTTCCAGTAATCGCTTCACTTGTCCCCCATAAGCGGATAAGGGGAGAGCTCAAGCTCTCCAAGAAATCTTGTCTTCACCCTGTGCGAAGGACTTTGAGCATCTGCAGCTCCAACAACACTTCTGCTTGAGCCTTTTTCTGTTCTAAGGTGAGTCTAAACTATGATTCCCCAAATGGGTGCAGAGGATTCACCCCTATATTTAGTCAAACCCTAACTGGGTATTGATCCATTTTCAAACATTCTGTTAAAGGCCAATCTGTGTTACTCTTATAGATTTCCCCTGATTCTCTGTTCGGCCCAGAGTACTTCATTTGCAGAAAGTCAGGGGTTTGAGAAGGAAGTGATGTACAGTAATTGCCAAGAGGGCAAACCGTCTTCTTCCATTAGGTTTCTGACATCTTGGCTTCCCTGGACCTCTGCTTGTCCTGTCTGTCCCACACCCAAAGCTCTACTATTTTAATTATCCCTTTTCAAGCCTTTGCCTTTTGTATTGCAGCTTTTCTTAACATGTCTGCATCCAGTCCAACCTCCCGAGGAAGCCAGTCCCTGCACCTGGGAGGGTCAGATACCCACCAAGAGTACAATGTGTTTCCTTGGTGTAACTGGGCCCATATGTTGTGGGAGGAGCTTCAAAGGCAGGAGCCTGCAGTAGTTGTCTCTTTTATCTGTATGTCAAAGTGGAGGCCAGAGTGGAAGGATAAAAGTGTTTTCAGTCAGTTCGGATTTAGCTGTTCACTTTAATCTCCTCATGAAGCACTATATTTATATTTTACTGAATACGTGAGGACATTTCTCACCCCTGGTAATGTTCTTTCTAATGGAGGTTCCCCCAAAAATTCCTCATCTTAGATATTAATTTCCAGCTTTGCAGTTCTCAGCAAAGAACTTCGACAGCAGGGAGTGCTGTGCGGTATCAGTGTCGATGTCCCTCGACACTCTCCATTCCCTCACCCAGACGTGAAGTTGATGATGCTATAAATAGCTTGCAACGTGCCCATTTGCCTCAGTTCCTCTTTTCTACTTTTCCCCATGCTCGGCCGTCTTTGGGAAAGTAATGCAACAACTTAAAGCTGTTAAAAGAGAGAAAGAATGACTTTACTTTTACTCAGAGGGCTAGGCAGGGAGGGCCATCTGTGGGAAGAACATCCATCAGAAAGAACATTAACAGGATAAACTAATTTTTCCTTCTAATGGATCATGTCCTCTCACGGATTCCTCATTTATTAATTGTTTGCTTGTTAGGTGCTTATACAATAAGAAAACACTGTTTCAAAGTGCCCACAGGGCAAGGGAAGGGAGCAGGGGTGGGAAATACATTGAAATACAAAAAAACCCACAATATTTAAGAGCAGTGGGGGGTTGGGGGGGAAGAGGACTAACCTACTATGCCTAGTGAGTATTCAGAACATAAAGGAGCAGCAGGGAAGAGGGCAGGGGGTAAGTCCTGGGGATTCTGAGCTCATGGGTGAGCCACAGATGAAGTGCTAGGAATGTTGAGTGCTACATGGCCTGGGGCCATGAGAGGTGTAAGTCCGAACCTCCAGGGCGGAGGGGGTAGGTGCAAGTGCAGAAGATAGGCAGGAGCTTGACCGATTGAGAGTGGGAGGTCAGGGCCCGAGGGTGCATAAGGGCCCAGGACACCAATTGCAGCAACTGTGGGATTAGCCGGGCAGAGAAGAAGGCAAGGAGGAGGTAAAGAGGAGACTCTTAAGGAGCTTCTGGAATTTAAGAAGATCCTGCTCAATGCGCTGAGGGAGGAGGAGGCTGTTCCATAGGAGGGAGCCAGCAGAGGAAAGCAAACAACCACCCGCCCTCTGTTTAGCAAAATGCTTTACACACAGAGAATTGGAGCCAGAGGAGCATAGTGGTCTAGAGGGAGAGTGTTTAGTAAGATAATGTTGAAGATAGTATGGTCCCCGGCCCCAGACCGCCTTGTGAATGATGCAGAGGGATTTGAATTTAATCCGTGCAGCAACTGGGAGCCAGTGAAGACTTTTTAGTGCAGGAGAGATGCGGTCTCTGGGTTTAAGGCCAAGGATAAGTCCTGCTGCCCTATTCTTGATGGGCTGGAAGGGTCGCAGAGTGGAAGATGGTAGATTAAAGAGGAGGCTATTACAATAATCAAGCCTAGAGAGAACCAGGGCTTGGGTCACATTGAGCCTCTGGAGGAAAGTGCGAAAAGGGAGCATTCCTTTCTTGGCAATGTCCTGAGTGTGAGGGAGGAAGGGGAGAGATAAGTCGAAGATGACTCCAGGGTTTCTGGATTCAGAAGGGGGCACAGGGTGAGAGCTGAAAGAGGAAGGGTAGAGTGAAGGGAAGAAGGAGGGAGTAGGGGTCCCGATGGGAAGGATATCAGTTTTACAGGCATTGAGGCAGAGATCATTGGTAGTGCACCAGGACTGAATGGCAGATAGGCAGTCAGGGATGATGGAGGGTGCAAGAGGGTTTGAAAAAGAGCTGTGTGTCGTTTGCGTAACACTGGAAGTTGGAAGAGAAGGTGGAGATGAGGCGTGCAAGCAGAGCAAGATAGATGTTAAAGAGCCAGGGGGAGAGGATAGAACCCTGGGGGACACCACAGGTGGAGAGGGAAGTAGGAGAGGAGAAGGTGCCCATGATGACTTGGGAAGACCGGTCAGTAAGGAAGGATGTCAACCAGTCCAGTACCCGTTCCGAAATACCAAGGGTATTGTGGAGCCTTTGTATGAGGATGGAATGGTTGAGTGTGTCAAAGGCAGCAGAGAGATTGAGAAGGATAAGGACAGCTGGGGATTTGGAGACCAGAGATGCAAGCATTTCTTCACGGGTGTTCAGAAGAACAGTTTCCGTGCCTCTGGATGCTCGGAATCTAGATGGATGGTAGTGGAGAACGCCAAGTTGAGTGTGTGAGTTGAGTTGGGGCAAAACCGACTTCTCCAGAAGTTTCCTCAGGAAGGGGGGATGGAAATAGGGCGGTAGTTGGCTGGGAAGGTAGGTTCTGATTAATTATTTTTCATGAGTGGGCGCACAAGGGAGTGTTTAAGGGAGGAGAGGAAAGATCCTGTGAGGAAAGAGTGATTGCAGAAATCACTGAGAGCTGGGGCAAGAGAGCCAATGTTATCCTTTATGATCCTGGATGAGCAGGGGGGAACCCTACTTAGAGGAGGCCTTCATGGAGCGGCCAACTCTGCTAACTTCTTCAGAGGTGACAGGGGTGAAGGAGGGGAATGAGGACTGAGGAAGGAGGGGGTGGAGGTGAGGGGGTGTGGGGCGGATTGTGAAGGTGTAAAGGAAGGGTGGTAAGGATGACTTGGGTTTTGGAGGCAAAGTGTGAGGCCAGTGCATGGCAGAGGGACTGGGAGGAGGAGACTGAGGAGGGGTTTGCTAATTCCCTGCAGATCTTGAAAAGTTCAGCCACGTTATTGGATGCACCAGAGATGTGTGCCTGAATGTGGGCTCTTTTCTTGGAACGGATGGAATTGCCTTTGGAGCAGGCGGCAGGCTAGTTTGTCAGAGGATGAGCCTGAGGTTTGCCACTTCCGTTCTGCTGCCCTGCACTTACGTTTCAGGGCCGCAAGTTCAGTGCCATAGCAGATGTTACGCTTAGAGACAGGTTTCAAGCGGATCCTCATAACTGGGGCAAGAATGTCAAGAGTATTGGTGATGGAAAGGTGGAGGTTCCTGAGGGCAGAGTCTGAGGTGGGGGGTGAAGACGGGGTGAAAGTGGAAGCGAAGGCAGCCGCAGACACTCGTTTCATCGAGCGGATGTTAGCGAACGAGGTTGTTGGGACTTTCGGGGGTGGGAATGATCAGGGGGCCAAGGGGACTCAAGTGGGAGGAGAGGAGAGCATGGTCAGACTAGGAGAGAGGGGGAGGAGAGATAAGAGTGTTTGAGGGCACTCAGAGTGTGTCCAGCTGAGTGGGTTGGTCCAGAAGGGAGAATGAAGAGGGAAAGCAAGGTGCAGAGGTCAGTGAAGAGAATGGATGCAGAGCCTGGGGAGTACAGTTGGATGTTGAAGTCACCCAGTAGGAGGGGGTTGGATGTGGATGAAAGTAAGGAAGAGCAGAAGTCAGCCCATTCTGAGAGTAACAGGGTGGTGGCACCTGAAGGCCGGTAGATGGTGGCAATGGTCAGGGTGGAGGTGGGAGAGATTACCAACTTGCAAACCAGGCTTTCAAAGGAAGAGTAGAGCTGGGTAGGTAAAATGTAGGCAGGAACCCACTCAGGGAAGATTAAGGCAACCCCCTGCCAGTGCTGTGAGGTCGAGGCTTGGAGATGATCTTGAAGCCTTCAGGGAGGAGGGAGTCAAAAGCAGTCAAAAGCAGTGACTGAGCTGGCATTGAACCATGTTTCGGTAAAAGTGAGAATGTTGAGGTCAATCTCTTCAAGAAGGAGACAGATGTCAGCGGAGTGTGTGTTGGCTGAGCGGGCGTTAAGAGTTGCCAGGTGGAGGAGGTCTGTGCCTTAGCAGGTTTTCTGAGGTGGTATACAGGGCCGTGGTACATCAGTCAGAGGAGGGGGCGAGAGAGTAGAAGGTAGAGATGCAGGAGAAGGAAGGAAGTTAAGGAGAGAAGGCAGAATCTGGTCAAAGAGAAAGAGGATGTGTTGTGGACCCTGAACCAGGATAGTGCCAGTGTGATAGACATTAACAAAACAATGTGAGGATGAGAAGCCGGCCAAGAGGACTTTCCACTTGGTGCCACTGTTAATGGTGGAGCATGTGGAAGGAGAGAGAGTAAAAATGAGATGGGGGTCCATAGATCAGGAGAGGGGACAGAGAAGAGAATATCAGTGAAAACTTCTCTAGTGGAAGCGCTGACATAAGTGTCTGCGATGGGAAGTCCAGGGTTTGCACTCAAAATATCTTTTTGTACTTTTTTCTACCGACTTTGTGAGAGAGCAGGGAAAGATGATCGTGTAGCAGTTAGAGAATATGGGAGAAATGGATAGAGCCATAGGTCGGCAGAGGTTTGGACAAGGAAAGAGAGAGGAGTGACTGCACAGTACAGTTCTAGCTAAAACTCACCAGGAGGCCTAGTAGGCAAAATCAAAATGGAGACACAAAACAGTGACATGCAGGAGGTTCAGAGATGGAAAGTAAAAACACCTAATTCCTAATTTGGACAGGAGGATAGCTATGTGGTAACTCGCGGGTCTTGGAAGCAAGACCACGCTGACCAAACACAGGTTCGAATACCGGACCTGCACTTGAAGAAACGAAAAAAAAACAAGCCCGTTATAAAATGGAACTAGCGCCTAGATACCTACGGATTATATGTGCTATAAATAAGTGCAAAAAATTAAAAAAATCATATATTCAGGAGGTTCAGAGATGGAAAGTAAACACACCTAAGTCCAATGTACCTATGGGTCACAAGTGCACTGATGGATGCTGGATGTTAAATTGCAGCGAAGAAAGAAGAAGTGAAAGGAACAGAGGACATTAGGAGAGAATGTGGTGGAGGTCAGCCTAACTCACTTCAAGTCTGCATGCAGCGTAAATAGTCTAGGATCCCATGACATTGGGGAAAGTAATCAGGAGGGCGGAGCATAGTTTGAACAGGGGTAAGGTCCTCCAGGCCCTGCTCAGCTCGCCTCCACCCTGAGGGTCTTCAACAGGTTCATGGCGTTGGTGGCAGCAAATCTGAGGGGATGGATTCACATCTTTCCCTACCTAGACGACTGGCCGATCAGGGCTCATTCTCCCAAACAGGCTCTGGAACATCTCAACAGCATCTGCCACTCTCTCCACAAACTGGGCTTCTCCCTCAATTTCAAAAAAGTCCCAGGAGATACCTTCCCAAAAACTGCAATTCATTGTAGGGGTCCTGGACTCTTCCACGGGGAAGGCTTCGCCACATGAGTTGAGGGTTCATCCTATTTTGCAGAGGGTGCAAAAGTTTAAAAATTCCCAACATCTCCCGGCTTTCAATTTTCTGAGGTTGCTGGGCCTCATGCCATCCTGTATTTTCCTGGTGCTAGAAGCCTGCCTAAGGATGAAGTCCCTCCATTGGGCCCTCAGATCCCAATGGTCACAATTCTCTGGCAGGGTGATGGACCTTCTTCGGGTTTCGAAGAAGGTCGCGCAGGATCTTTTGTGGTGGGTATGCAAGGAGAATTTGATGATAGGGGAACCTTTTTGGCAACCCTGACCGGAGATAACAATTGTAATGGATTCCCCCCCTCACCGGAAGGGGGGGCCACAGGAACAATCTCACAATCGTAGGTCGTTGGTCTCCATCAGAATACAGACTGCACATGAACCTTTTAGAGATGAGGGCAATCAGACCAGTGCTGATGGCCTTTTTGTCATCCATACAGGGGAAGAATGTCCTGACAATGAGGGACAACACAGTGGCCATGCATTACCTCAACAAGAGAGGAGGTGTAGGGTCACTACCACTGTGCAGGGAGGCAATGCAGCTCTGGTTTTGGGCACTGCAAAAACGGGATTTCACTATCGGCTGCTCACCTAGCCGGAGAAGAGAACACGATGGAGGGCGCTCTGAGCAGGCAGAGCACACTCTCCCATGAGTGGGAGTTAGCTCAGGAAGTCCTTCTAGAGATCTTTGCCCTTTGGGGACCCCTCAAGTGGATCTGTTTGCGTCCAGTACCAACAGGAAATGCAACCTGTTATGTTCCTGGGAATTTCCTCACAGTGGAGCTTAGGGGGGCGCGTTCGTAGTGGACAGGGAATTCCCACTGCTATACACGTTCCCTCCAGTCCCGGTCATTCCTCATGTCATGAGGAAGTTTGTAAAATCCATAATCCTGATCACTCCGGATTGGGCCAGGAAGACGTTGTACCAGACCTTTTGGATATGTCCATCTGCCCTCCGATTTGACTTCCTCACAGATCGGTCCTGCTTTCACATGAGGGAGGCCGTCTTCTGCACTCAGAACTGAAAACCCTGAATCTTCACGCCTGGTTTCTGAGAGATTGAGATACAAATATTGGGATCTCCCAGAAGAGGTTCTGTAGGTGTTTCAGCTAGGATGCCAGCAACAAAAGTACTATACCGCTGTCGTTAGAACACGTTTTGCAGCTCGTGCAGAGCTAAAGATATTGATCCTTTTGTGTGTCCTCGCCTGAAAAAGCCATCTGTCGATCCCTCGTATCCGGCCCACTATCACCCATTCTTTATCACTCCCTACCTTGGGAAGCTTCTGGAGAACTTGGTTCCCCCCTCTCAACTGACCCAACATACTGAGCTTGTTGGTAGCCTTCACAATGTCAATCTAGATTCATAGCATCCAGAGTCACACATACACTGCTCTGTTGAACACCTGTGAAGCGTGTGTCCGTTGAGGCTTTCGCTGCCACCTTCTCTCCCCCCCTCCACCTCTGGCTGACTCACACCCAGACACAGCCCTGTCCCTGCTCTACTCTTCTATTTCTGATACTCTTGATGCTCTTGCCCCTGTCATGAGGATCTGTTTCAAGTCCAAAGCCAAGTGTAATTCCTGGTATCACTGAGTGTAGGGCGGCTAAGAGGAAATGGAGGGATTCTTGTTCATCCTATGACAAACTGGCCTGTCGCCTGCTCCAAAGGCAATACCGACTCTCTGTCCTCACCAAGAAGAGAGTCCACATTCAAGTCCGTGTCTCTGCAGCATCTAACAACTTGGCCAAGCTCTTTAAAATCTGTAACGAGCTGGCCAACCCTGCTGCAGTCTCTACCTCTCCTCCTGCCTCCCAGGCTCTTTGTAATGCTCTTGCCTCTCACTTTATCTCAAAAACCCAAGACATCCTGTAATCCCTCTTCTCCCCTCCCCCTCCACTCCCCTCTTTGTCTGCGCTTGATGACCCTCCTTCACCCCCCCCATCCTTCTTTCCCATCCTTTCCTCTTTTCTCCCCTCACAAGGTCGCTAGACAAGTCCTATCTATGAAAGCCTTGTCAAAACAGGTTCATCCCTGTTCCTCGAAAACCATCAAGGACCACATTGATACCCTCGCTCCTGCCCTTGCTGATTTTTGCAACCTCTACTTTGCCTCAGGATCCTTCCCCGCCCCTCTGAATCACCCCCTTGTGCATCCTCTTCACAAGAATCCTACAGTTGATCCTTCTTGTCCGGTTAACTATGACCCAATTTCCATTACTCCCTTTCTGGGTAAACTCCTGGAAAAGCTGGCCATCTCTCTCAGCTTAACCTTCATTCCGATTCTGTTGGCTCTCTCCATGACCACAAGTCTGGCTTCAGAGCTGCCAGTAGCACGGAAACTGCTCTCCCGAACATCCATAGATCTGCTCTCCAACCTTGACTCTAACATCCCCTCTGTCCTCATCCTACTCGATCTCTCTTCTGCCTTCGGCACGGTCAACCATATCACCCTGCTCAAACATCTCTGTGATAACCTGGGTATCACCGATCAGGCTCTGGCCTGGCTGACCTCTTTCCTCTCTGATCGACCCTCAGAGGTCCAACTTGGGTCATTCCTTTCATCTATCTCCCTTTCTACCTGTGGTGTTCCCCAGTGGTCTAACCTCTCGCCATGGCTTTTCAACCAACACCTGGAAACTCTTGCCCACTGCATTGCCATTTTCTGCTCAAATTTCCAGTGCTACACTGCCAACTCTCAACTCATTTTCAGGCTGTCCTCGGCCACCTCCTTTCCCTCTCTCATCTCTGATTGCCTAACTGCCATTCAAGATTGGTGTGCCGCCAATGATCTTTGTCTAAATGCCAACAAAACTGGGATCCTACTCATCGGTACACCTTCAACATCCTTTCCCCTCACTCTGTGGCCGGCCTCCAGTGGCCCTCCTCCAACCCCTACCTGCGAGGCTAAGAACCTCAGGGGCATCTTTGACTCCACACTTTCCTGTCTCTAAAACGTCATATTTCCTACTGCACCTCCTCAGAGGTACTCTGCCTTTCCTCTCCTTCCCCCAGAAGCTCATTGGCTCCCAAGCTCTGGTTCTCTCTAGGGTGGACTATTGTAACTGCCTCTTTCTAAATCTACCTGTCTCTAGTCTCCGCCCTTTAGAACTAATCGTATCTCTCCAGCTCTGAAATCGCTTCATTGGCTCCCTGTGGATGCAAGGATTAAATTCAAAACCCTCTGCATTGTCCACAAGGCTTTCTGGGGCCTGGGGCCAAAATACCTTCAACTATCCCTTCGTAAATACCTCCCCTCCTGAACTCTTCGCTCCTCTACCTCTCACTGCTTCAGGGTCAGTAATTTTCAAAGAAACAAGCTGGGGGTAGATCTCTGCCTTCGGCTGGGGCCTCCCTTTTGAACAGCCTCCCTGCCACTCTGAAACTTAAGGAGAACCATCTCCGGTTCCGGAAGCAGCTCAAGACCTTCCTCTTTGCTTCTGCCTTTGCCCCGTCTCCCCTGCTGATCTGTTTCTCTCTCGGCACTGTGCACCTGGCCACCCTCTTTCCTCCGGGCCCAGGTACCTGCTCTCCCTGCCACCCTCCTGCACTGCCTCTGGGCCACCCCCTGAACTGGGGTCTGTGTCTGTACCCACACAGTCCCCCACCCTCTTTCTTTTCTTTCTGCCCTTATCAGACATACACTGCCTGCTGCCCTAAACCCAACACTTGCCACTGGCTGGCTGCACTACCACCGTTTATTGCCTTTATTATTTATTTATTTTATTTATTATTATTTATCTGTTTCTCCTCTGCTCCATACTTTCCACTTCTCCCCCTTCAATGAACTTTCCCTTTTCGATGCACCTGCGCGTTCTCAATGTCACTGGGCCTCGCAAGATTGTTGTTTTGTTCTCCCCTGTTCCCCTCCCTTGCCTTGTCGCGCTCTGAAACACTTGTGTATGAGTGCGATATAAATAAAATATCAAATAACTGCTCTCAAATTTTGACTCTAACTCTCCTGCTCTTCTCATCCTTCTTGACCTCTCCTCTGCCTTTGATTTGGTCAAGCACTCCATCCTAATAAAGCAGCTCCATGATACCCTTGGTATCTCAGGCCGGGCACTGGACTGGCTGACCTCCTTTTTCACTGACCGTCCTTCCCAAGTGATCATGGGTCCCTTCTCCTCTGCAACCTCTATTTACACCAGTGTTGTTCTCTAGGGCTCTATCCTTGCACCTTTGTTCTTTCACATCTATCTCGCCCCTCTGGGTCACCTGATCTCTACCTTCTCCCTGCACTTCTGGTGTTATGCAGATGACACACAACATTCCTTCAGACTCCCCACTGCCTCTTTTCCTACTTCCTCTATCATTACTGACTGTCTTTCCACCATCCAGTCCTGGTGTACCTCTAACAAGCTCTGTCTCAATGCCTGCAAGACTGAGATCCTTCCCATCGGGTCTCCTGTACACTGTCTCCCGCCTTTACCCTGGCCACCCTCTATGCCTTCTCCCCCTCTCCTTACTCAGAAGCTAGAAACCTTGGAGTCATCTTCGACTTCTCTGTCTCTTTCATTCCTCACATCTTGGACCTTGCCAAGAAGGCCCACTTTCACCTTCACCTCCTCAGAGGCATTCTCTTTCCTCACCTTTCCCCAGAAGCTCAATATCTACAGAGCTCTGGTTCTCTCTACGCTGGACTATTGCAACAGCCTCTTCTTAATCTACCTTCCTCTTCCCTCCGCCCTCTCCAACTAATGCAGAATAGGGCTTTAAGATAGGGCTTTAAGATTTATCGTTGGCCTCAAGCCCAGGGAACGTATCTCTCCAGCCCTAAAATGTCTCCACTGGCTCCTGGGTGCTGCACGGATTACATTTAAATCCCTCTGCATAATCCATAAGGCTGTCTGGGGCCGGGACCAGGCTATCTGCAACTCGCTCTCACTAAATTCTCTCCTTCAAGATCTCTCTGATCCTTCAGTTTCAACTCTGCTGGTCAAGCGCTTTTCTAAGCAGAGAGCTGGTGGTTGTTCCCTTTCCTCGGCTTGCTCCCTCCTTTGGAACAGCCTCCCTCTCTCTTGTCATCTCGAGCCGGATCTCCTCAAGTGTGCAAGCATCTCAAGACTTTCCTATTTTCCTCATCCTTCCCTCACTGCCTACCATGTTTATCCCCCTCAGTCACTGAGATTGGCGGCCCGGGCCCTTAAGAGTTGAATTGGGTCCTGTCCTTCCACCCAATCGCCCACAGCATCCACCCCACTTGCACTTGCCGTCGGGCCCTGGCCTGTGGTGTTCCTCAGGTTGGCACTTTCTGATTGGTGGCTGACCTCCCCCTCGAGGCGTTCACTGTCTCGCAGATATCTGTTGTCACTGCAACTTGCACTCTGGCTCTTCGCCCCCTGGTGGGCCCCCTCCTGCACTAACCCAGCCCCACCCTCCTTCCCCTCCCTCTCTCTCTCTATGCACGGGCACATTCCAAATGTCACAAGGCCTAGTGGGACCGCTGTTGTCCTTTGTTTTTTATTGTCATTTCTTCCATTGTCATGTTTTGTTTCCCTTGTTCCCTTCCCTCTTGCCTTGTAGCGCTTTGAAACACTATTCAAGCTGTAAAAGGGCCTTAAATATGTCCGATAATATAACAAAATAAAATAAATACAATTTCTCAAGGAACTAACAAATATGTTCCAACCGGTCCCTTTCATAGTTCCGGCCTGGGATCTTAATTTGGTTTTAACATTCCTAATGGCAGCCCCATTTTAACCTCTCCATTCCTGCCCACTCGGGTTATTGACTTTAAAAAACATTTTTCTAGTGGGTGTCACTTCTGCTAGCAGAGTGAGTGAGCTTCAGGCATTATGGTGCACATCTCTTTTCACAGTATTTTCTAAAGAGAAGGTTGATTTGAGGGTTTGTCTATCCTAATTTCACCTGACACAAAAAATAACCTTTCTAACATTTTATCCGCCTCTGCATACTTTTAAGGAAGAAGAGAAGTTACACTAGGTTGATCCTAAAAGAGCCTTAAACCTCTACATAAGCATACTAAATAATATCCGACAAGACAACCAACTTTTTGTTGGTTACACCAGAGATAGATTGGGTCAGGCTGTGGCCCAACAAACATGGTGGATCATTCTCTGTATTACGGAATGTTATGCTTTGGCCGGGAAAGATGTCCACGATAATTTAAGGGCCCATTTTACCAGCAGTGAGGCACTCATTTCAGCCCCACAGCATATCGGTGCAGGATATCTTCGTTCCGCACCTTCTCATAACGTTTCTGCCTTGATTCCTTGTCGGATTAGGAAGCCAGGTTTGGGAAAACTGTTTTACATAGCATAAATCAGTAACTAAATCCACTGGTCCCAACTCCATTTACAAACTGCTATGGGAGTCTATCAAAGACGACTAATCTGTGGGAGGACACAATCCGTTAGAAGAACTAATTATGGTGAACAAGAGTAACATCAGCAGCCCCAGACACGTGTTTCGGCCGTGTTGGGCCTTCTCATTGAGGTGAAATGAAATGAAATGCTGAAATGCTAGGCTAGCTTCACCTCACTGATGAGGCCTGACTAGGCTGACACACGTGCCTGGAGTTGCTGTTGGCACTATTGTTCAGAGGAGAATTGCCTAGCATTTTGGTGCTGGAATGCCCAAGTGGGTGGGACCAGACTGATTTGCAAATTGATATTTATCCTCTGTGAAATGTACAGTGAGCTAAAACGTGGTTGTAGACCGTCCAGAGTGGGCACCTACCCATAGAGCAGCTTATTTGTTTGTGTTCATTCTTGGTACAATGGCTCCCATCCTTTTTTGTATTTTCGCAAAGCCTGCCTGGGGTGGGTGCACACTGCACACATTGCTGCTCAAGGTTGCAGGTCTCTTTGCAATGCAATTAGAGCCTCTGGTTATATTTATATATGGTATATGATTGTATCCTGCCCAAAGACAAAGACTAAAAGAGGGTGACTATGAGATCCTCCACATTCCGTCCAGGGACCATCTTCCACTAGCTCAGGGAGGTACCTGGCCCCCTTTGCCACCCTGTTAGTTGCAGATGTTCCTGGAATTGTGGGGATTTATTTTGCAGTACATGCTATACAAATGGTAAACTGTATTATCTGTTCTAAAGCGTTCTAAACAGTTTTTTAGCCCTCCCTCAAATCTTGCTGACTGTGAAAGTTTGTAATGACCTTCTACAAAAGTGATGTTCTTTCCTTGATGGCTGATTCAAGTAAGCTGCATTAAATCATTTATTTCTTATCAATACTCATAGGTCCTATGACATGACAGCACTTCGTGACCTTGCACATTACTTGCAGACTCCCTGACTCTCTAACTTTAAGACTCCAGTTACAACAAAATACCCAACACCACTGATTAGCTGACTATGATGCCATGGTCACATCGCTCCTAAACAATGAAGAACATTATAAAATCCTTACTGATGACCCTACTGAAAATCTCAGTGTAGTTATCTCCAATATTGTGGAAGAAGCTGCATGTGAAGGTCACATTAGCAATTAAGAAGCAGCTTTTCTTATGCCAAAATTTTCAAAAATTCTGGTATTCTATGCTTTACCGAAAGTCCACAAGGGCTTAACCCCTCCCCCGGGGCGACCCATTGTGGCTGGTATCGACTCCATTTTGGAGCCCCTCTCGCAATTCGTGGATTTCTTCCTGAGGCCACTTATTCCAAAAATGCGCTCATACACGAAAGACACCATGAGTATTTTGAACACACTTCAAGGCCAGACGTTTGATCCAACTACCCAATATCTGGTTACACTCGACATAGAAGCACTCTATACAAATATCCCGCACGCAGCCACCCTGGAGATAGTGGAAAAGGTACTTAGAGACCTAGTTATTCCCCCCGAGGTTCCCATTGATCTCATAATACATCTAGCAGAATTAGCACGAACTAAGAATTTCTTTCTCTACAAAGAGTCCTTCTATGAGCAATGCTCAGGGACGGATATGGGCGCTACATTTGCACCCTCCTTGGCAAACTTGTATGTAGCCGAATTCGAGGAGACCCACATATATCAGCCATCCAACACCTTCAGGACACATGTCACCCTGTGGTCACGATATATCGATGACGTCTTGGCCATCTTCACAGGAACTGAAGGCCAATTCAAAGAATTCTTGACCTGGCTTAATTCTAGAGATAGATACCTTAAGTTCACACACTGTATCTCAAAAGAGATTATACATTTTCTTGATGTAGAGATCAAACCCAGTATGGGTGCCTTAGTTACTACCATCTTTCGAAAACCTACTGACCGCAATTCGCTGCTGGATTACACCAGCTTCCATCCGAGATGCCTTTGTGAAAATGTACCCTTTGGGCAGTTTTTGCGTTATAGGCGTAATTGCTCTACCACTCAGGAGTATAACCTACAGGCACAGGGACTTACAGACCGTCTTTTAGAACGTGGTTACCCTAAAAAAAACTGTGAGAATGGCAAGGAAACGAGCCAAAAATATCCCACAGAATCTAACCCTACAACAAAAAGTAACGACCAGTGGGAGATAGTACGATCACAGCAGTTTTTAGCTATTCAAACAAAATCAACTTGATTAAAAGGGAAATCATTAAGCTATGGCCCATACTTAATGTAGGGCAGGTCAATCTGCCATTACCCCGATTTGCCATGAAAAAAAAAAAATCTGAGGGATACCCTAATACACTCATACACACCAGCCCAGGAGGCAACAGGTCAAACCACCCTGTGGAACAACACCTCCCCACAAGGACACACACCATGTGGCCAGTGCAATGTATGTAGTCTCACAAAACGCACCAAAACATTGGATCTCGGTCTAAAGACACCATGGAAACAACTTGCCTTCACGAATTGCAATACATCAAATGTAATTTACATGATACGGTGTCCCTGTGACAAAAAATATATTGGCATGACTACAAGGCCAATTAAAAAACGTATCCAGGAACACCTATCATGTATCAGAACCCATCGGGAGAATGCCCCCATGGTGGACCACTTTCAGAGGCTCAAACACCTGGCCTTGGAAATCGAGTGGACCATTATAGAAAAAGTGAAATGTCCTAGGAGAGGGGGGGGGATATGAGCCTCCTTTTATTGAAACTGGAACAAAAATGGGTTTTTCGTTTGAAAACTGACCAAGTGGGTCTTAATGAAAATATACCTTGGCATTCTTTGGCCATGATGTCTTGAGCCATTTGTGGAAATACCTGTGAGTAATGACTTAGACAAAAGTTATCCTGAAGGTGTTCTGGATACATGTTAACACTCACAGGAATCTAGATGATGTGTCCCCTGCCAGTGTACATTTATTCCAG
The DNA here is from genome assembly GCF_040938575.1 of Ambystoma mexicanum. Classification (NCBI taxonomy): domain Eukaryota; kingdom Metazoa; phylum Chordata; class Amphibia; order Caudata; family Ambystomatidae; genus Ambystoma; species Ambystoma mexicanum. Next base: position 1,360,925,735 of record NC_090930.1, on the reverse strand, counting down.
TGAGCCCTAATGTACTTCAGAACTACCCCCTTCTTCTCCAAAAGATGGGGTCCCCCCCGGGTGGGCTGCTGCTGCGTGCAGCTTGAGTGTATGAACCCTGTGGGCATTGCTGCTCAGGACTTGGGTCCAATATGTGGTGCCAGATATTGTTCGAGCGCACCCCTCTTTGTGTTTATAATTCAAGTGGAGAAGGTACGCACATCAGAGGGGGCGTTCCCAGCCCCGTGTGAGGTGCCTGGCTGGGCCCGAACACTTCCGCCTGACTTTGGCGAGTGTCAAGATGCACGCGCATCACAGGGGACGTCCTTGACCTCAAGTTGGTCCAATGCGGAGGCCGACCAATGAACACGTGACGCGCTGACGCGTGTCACGTGATACATCAATGAAAATAAGTCGGCAGATACGGAGGCAGGCGTTGTGCACGTGACGCGCGTACGTCACGTGTCACACCATTGCACATGAGCCGGCCAATACGGAGGCAGGCGAATGTGCACGTGACGCGCGAACGCACGTCACGTGACACGCTTAGGAAATTATGCCGCCCTCCTTTCCCGTACTTAATATACGGAGATTACATCTAAAGGGGATAGACGCGCTTACGCTGAGCGCCTTGCCTTGATCAAGAAGGTACCCGTGTGATGCACATTTGAAGTGAGTACATGTGAAGACTTTTTATTGAAGGGATGTCCGAATGCTTTACTTGATTTTGGGATATCTTAGTTGTTGTATCTACCTTCTCCCTTTGGTTGGCTGCAGATTTGTTCAGAACAAAGGATGTGTGCAATGTTCTGTTTGGGACCTTGTGATTCTCTGTCCCATAAAACATCCCTGCACCCAAATAACTGGCCACATGATCTAGACTGGGGTTGTTTGAAACTGACATCTTGCAAAAAAAAACTGCATTTTTGAACATTATTATGAACCTGTAATTATTTACAGATGCATTACATGTGAACTGGACAACACAGTTGTGCTCTAATTTGTGGCACACCATTCTTTAGAACAAAGGGAGTGTACATCAAGGGTGAGTTGTGATCTCTCCATTTTCCAACACAATTTTAAGAGCATTGTAAGAGCACCCCATACCAATGTTAAAATTACCACATATGGTGTGTTGAATTTTTGGATAAAATTGTGGTTAACTAATACAGGTGGCATTTTTTGACACTAAGGAGATGAGATTCTGATATCGAGATTGGGACATGAGGTGGTGTCTTGAGATAGCCATGGGCTGTGATTGTTTTGGATAGCACACTAGTGTTGTGCCATCCTAAATCCAATATGTGGAATAGCAGCTACCTAGTAACTGTGGTTCATAATTTTTTTTGATCCCACAAGTTCCTTCCCAGACTGTTCCAGATCAATGACACCTACGGCAGGGTGGTAATGTACTATGCCATCTACCGATTTTAACCTTTTCCTCATAAAACTGGTTGTTGAACAATGAAATACACCAGCTGTTGAGGAGCTTAGACTGTCCTGATGAATGTGGCGTTACTAAATTCAGGCCCCCATTTTAGTTTGAGCAAACCTTTTTACATTGTCCCACTTTCCATGAGTAAATAGTTGATTCCACATGGGAAGTGGTGATTGTATTGTCTTTGTTTGTGTTTTTGGGAATGGGAATTTATCCTATTTCCCTAAGTTGTGTCAATTTTAAAATTGAGTATCCCAGGAGCAGTGTGACAATCAATGGGCTATTAAAAAACTGTTTACCCCATTAGATGACACATGGTTGGTTTTGAAGAGATAAATTGATTCTCTTTGCTTTCCTGGGCTTACCCTCTTTTCCTTTCCCTTGTTTTTACTGGTAGTCTCTCCCGATCAAAGTAATCTGGAAGAGAGTGGGTTGGGACTCGCAAGGTTGAACGTATTACATATCATAGAAGTGGTAATTTTATTCTTATTCTATCACTAAAAGACAGGCGTTGTAACACCGCAACCTAGCTAACAGTGCACTTTAGGCAGGGATAGCACTCCTATTTCGCTCTATCCTTCTGTCCTCAGCCACAACCTTGTTCTATTCCTTCTCTTTATGGTAGAATTGAGTCCACCCCACAGTAAAAAACCTTTTTCGGGTTTGGTTTTACGAACTGGACCTAGTCTTGGGTTTTTAGATAGCTGCTAGTAGCTTCTACACAGTTGTGTGTTGCCTACCTTTTTGTGTGAACATTACTTACTTAGGGCAATACCCTGTCAATTTATAGAAATTGCCCCATTGTTTGTTAATAACAACAAAATACCCAACACCACTGATTTGTTGGCATTAGTTGGCACACACAAGCAACCAAAACACAACCAAATCTGTCACTATCAGTAAATGATCTGGGTATCTTGGTAGTGTCCTAGTCTCCATTGCACTAGAAAGGATGCAAAATAAGTAGCTAAAAACATAGTAGTTGGAATGACTTCATTATTCATTGTTAATGTTACCTTTTCTTAGCAAATAACATACTGTAAGCATTACACCTGATTACTGCGCATATAGTTCACATTTTATGTCAATGATAACCTCCCATCTGGACACTCCAACCTGAGAAAATGCACTTCTCCAACATGGGGTCTGGGATGGATTCACATGCTCATGAATATTCACTGTTGTCAGGTTGTTAATCCTCGGTAAAAGAAAAAAACAGTTTCACTTTAGCTTTAAAACTGTATTTCTCCTCTAAACCAATCACTGTCCTCTGAGTCATACTTCCCCCATCCAATGACAGTCCTCTCCCTAAGTGCCACCCCTGGTGGCCATCTGCAGATTTTTTACTGAATGCTTAGTGTGAGTCCTCTTTTTGCTCTCCGAGCAATTTTTCATATATCAAGAAGGCCAGACTATACAACGTTGATCCCGCTGGGTTCGCCACATCTGCGGGTCTCAGCACGGGAAGGACAAGGCCGCCGTCACTAACTACTTCTACAGCGAGCTTACCAGTGAGTGGTGCTCTCTCTAAGAGAAAGTCCTTGACTCCTTCTAAACTCTGCTTACCATCGGTGGATAAGGCACAGAAGGAAATATCGAAAGGTGACCCTTTGCTGCCTCTATCAGCGACGCTATCATTATCAGCAGTTCAGCCGGCCATAACGACTTCATCATCGGCACCCACATCCACATCGATGACGGCTACATCCACCCTGTCAATGCTCTCAACAACCTTGTTGACAACTATCAGTCTTCGTCGATGGGGGGGCTGGACACAAATGTGGTGTCCACGGTCAGGACGACAGCTACTCTTAGAGTGTCACTGCCACCAAAGCATGAGGTGGCTGCTGCAGTGACTACGGAGGCCCATGAAAATGAGACAGCTTCCCTGGCCTCTCGGCCCCAGAAGTCTCCTGAGAGGAGAAAGGGTAAAGCTCCTGCCGATCCTAAGAAGGGTGCAAGCCCACAGGCTGTCCCCGAGAAGCCGGTGCAGATTTATTCCAGCTTGGACGAGGATGATCTGCCCGAAGATTATTATTCAGACCACGAATGGGGTCTGGGACCCATCTCAGTGGGGGGTCTCCACAGATGGAGTCGGTTCAGTGCCTCGCCAAAGTAGGCGCATCAGTCCTGAACCACCACCAGTTGTTCCTTTCACACCGAAGCCGAGGGGCGTGTCCCTGGACATACTGACAACTCTGCACACGCTGGTTTTGGAAATCCAGCAGAGACTGCCTCCCACTCCGGTTTCTGCACCGTCTCGGAGCCCTCCAAAACCACAGCCCGGGAGCCTACCCTGGCACAAGTGCAAGTCAACGGACCTACCAGGCCCAAGGTACCACCCGACACCTACGCCTCCACCTCCACCTCAGGATTTGACTCCAATTGGGGATCCGGCAATGCACACAGACACGGGCACGGATACGGCGGCTAAAACCACAGACACAGAGGAAGATGACTTGGTGCCAGCAGACGGGGAGCCATTGGGCGTGGATGAACCCCACAGGGCCTCTCAACCGGAAAAGGTTAGCTTGTTTCAGGCTATGATGTGCAGGGCCTTGGAGTTGTATCATCTGGCACCCGAGGAGAATAAAAAGGAAGAATACATTTACCAAAGACGTGAGTCCAGGTGGAAGACCATCATGTCCGTCCCCTTACTGGACGATATCTGGGAAGAGGGATTGGCTCTCTCTACCCAAAAGGGTTGACTTGAGAAGAAATACAGGGTCACAGACTCCGCATCCAAGTGCCTGAGGTCCCAGCCTTCACCAGACTGTGGTTTCAGCTGCTGTCAAGAAGCGATTGATGAATACGTTGTCTTCCATGGTGCCCCTGGTCTGGAGGGGAAGAATCTGGACGCGATGCGAAAAAGGATTATCTACACTGCTGCCAGCACTGTTAAAGCCGTTAACGCCCTGGCCATTTTGTCCCGCTGTGACCGGGAGCTGTGGTATAAACTGGGCCCTATTCTGGACTTCTTACCTGACTATAAGAAAGTGGAAGCTCTGGTGCTGTTCCAGGTTGGGTAAGTGGACTTGGACCACGCCATTACAGTGGCAGTGGACATCACAGACACAGGTTTCCGGCAGATGGGCAACGGAGTGTCCCTTTGGCAGCAGCAGGGTTGGCTCAAAGCCACCAACTTCAGACCAGATGTTCAGTCCAAGGTGTTGGATATGCTATTTGACGGTGAGTACCTCTTTGACAAGACCATCAACGGGTCTCTGCAAGTGATCAAATGGACACGGAGACGGCATGTTCACTGGGTACCATGCAGCAACATCGGTTGTTGTCCTTTCCATCCTCGAGAGGACAGTCCGGTAGGTCCTCCAATGGATATAACACCCCATATCATCAACCTTCCCACTCCACGATGCATGAGGCGTACATAGGTCGCTCACAGACATATGATAGCAGATTACAGCGTTGGCGCCCCCCGTAGGGCAGGGCCCCAACACCGAAACAGGCCTGAACCGCCTGTGGACTTGGGCCCCCACTTGTGCACCCCAGTGTGAGGCTGGCTGGTGAGGTTCATCAGCACTTGAAAGAACATCACCACTGACAGATGGATGCTTCAAAGAACAGCACGTGGCAGAGCTGCTGCAGGACATCTATGGAATGTTAAAAAAGGGGGGCAATAGAGCCTGTCCCCTAGCACCTCTGGGGTTCCGGAGTATACTCCAGTTACTTTCTGGTCTGAAAGAAGATAAGAGGGTGGGGGCCGATCCTGGACCTGAAACGCCTCAACAAGTACTTAAAGTCCCAGAAAGCAGGATGGTCACATTGCAGCACATGCTTGGCCAGCTCAACCAAGGCAACTTCCTGGCATCTCTGGATCTGGAGGACACCTACTTCCACATTCACATCCCCATCCAAGGGAAACACCACAAATTTCTGCGGTTCGTGGTGCAGAGACGGGACAATCAGTTTAAGGCGCTCCCCTTCAGTCTGAAGTTGGCCCCAAGCATCTTAACGAAGTGCTTGGCTCCGGTGGCGGTGAACCTTCGTCTCAAGGGCATCCAAGTCTACCCTTATTTGGACGATTGGTTCGTCCGCTCCCACGCATTGGCAGGCGAACACACGACAAGGACAGTCTGTCTGCTGACGGATCTGGGATTTTCCATAAATTACCCAAAGCCCTGCTTTGTGCCATCACAGAACGCTCTGTTTCTGGGCACCTGACTGAACGCAGTGACACGCCTGGCGTCGCCCTCGGAAGAGAGGGTAGTAGTCATCCTGGGCAAGGTACAGCGCCTGTCGTCGGTGAGGTTGCTTATGGTGTGAGCCGTCAAGTCGTTCCTGGCCATGATGTTCACCTGCATCAACCTTGTCCACCTTTGCAGACTGCAGATGAGACCTCTTCAAGAGTTGGGGCACAGTCGCAGCCCTCCCAGGGATGAAACTCCTCTTGTCTGTTCCTCCCTCTGCGTCTGTGTGGGGAACTGCAGTGATGAGCAGTGCGGTTCCTGCTGAATGATGATGATGAGCTCTCTGTCCTGCTGCTTCTGGCAGGGGTGCTTGTTGAAGGGAACCAAGTTCCTTCACTGGCCCCTTGTCGTGGAAGTCCAGGCCGTTGCGACTAGTCCACTTCTCTTGTGGGTAAGTGTTTCCCTTGTTCCACTTGCCCGCTTGTCTTCTGACTGTTGTAATTGTATTTGTAAAGTTTGTTCTCTGTCCTTTGTATGTAATGTCTCTTTTGTCTGCTCTCTCCCCTTGCAGGTGGCGTAGCGGTGCCGGCGGTAGCTGCGGTAGAAGAAGCAGAGCCGGCGGTATGGAGGAGCGGGGCTGAGATGGGGCCGAGATGGTCCGACAGCTGGTAAGTAGCCTTTAATGGTGCCTTAGGGTGTGCGTCCGGTTTAAAAATGCGGCGCGACCCTGGGTTGGGTGTTTTCAGGAGTCCTAACCTTGTCTTGTTTTCTTTTCTCGTTTCAGGACATCAGCTTTGTGGGTCAGAGAGCGCAGGAGCTGCGGCGTCGATTCGGGATCTGCCAAGAAGATGGAGCGTTGCCGTGAGATGCGAGCCAGGGTCCAGGTAAGGATGCTGTTGTTGCAGGATCACGAGGTAAGTAGCTGGTCCAGGCGGCGGTGAGCATCACGTTGCACGGAGTTGCAAAGTAACGCGAAGCGTTTGCTTGAGGGATCAGTGGGTTCATATAGTCTTGTTCCTGGCCACGCCCAGTAGCTCTGGCCTGCCTGCTGCCACACCCGATGGGTCAGCATCTGAAGATCAGGCCTAGGGAGCCACACCCGATGAGTCAGTACATGGGGATGTTCTCTGGAATAAAGGCTTCCAGCACCTGGAAAGTTGTTGTAATATAAAAGCACTCCTGCACTGATATAAAGTGTGCACTGAAGTAAAATAGAAGCACTCCTGCACTGAAATAAAGTGTTCCTGCTCACATCTCTATATGAGCCTAGCGACTGAGTCCAGCCAGGGCCCCTGTGTTTATGAGCCCCAAAGGGACATAAGTGAGTCAAGTGACCCATTGCCCCTGTCACTAGATGGTGTGGTTTTGGTGTTCTGGGGCCCGTGGCCATGACATCCGATGAGCGATACAGTGGTGGGGCATGCACCCTCACGTCTCAGAAGGGGCTCTGTTCCAAGTCCCGCTGTACCAGGAGACAGTCGCCACAGATTCTTTTTGGAAGGTTGCAGAGACCACACCGCCTAGTTGCATGCCAGAGGCCTCTGGCTGCCAGAAGAAAAGACTCTTTTTTTTTAAACATGTTTTTATTTATTGAACAAACTAACTGTAAGGAACTCATGGTGGCAACAGTAAAGACAGACACAAGTGACCACAGTTCAAGGGTATTTATTAAACTGTATAAATGGGTGAGAAAAACACCTAATCTAAATCTAAGATGGGAGCAAACTACGGCCATCAAATAATAATAAGGCAGTCCTAGTGGCCTCTTGTCAAATAAAAAGGGCCTACACTAAAAAAAACTATTGCCAATCCTTTCCGCAAAGTTACAAAATAGTGTGGGATAATGTTCACGAGAAAAGTAAGAAGTGTACACAAAATGGTCCACTGAAATCCAAAATGCCATCATCAACAAAATATCGATGCTCCAAACCAAAATAGAAACAAAAAACAGAGTATCTCCTCAGAACCCCTACCTAACAAAATTCAGCCCCCTGCGGCTGTACCCTGTAGCAAATTCAACTTCACACCACTCTCGATCCCAGAGGTGGAAAAGCTAATTACCACTCTCAAACCATCCAGATGCAAAGGAGACATCTGCCCACCTAATATCATTCAAGAGGCAGCTAATGACATGGCCCAATTCATAACTTCCTTCATAAACTACTCCTTCAGGACCTGCGCTGTCCCAACCAATCTCATGGACGCCTGGGTACTCCCTCTACTGAAAAAACCCAACCTTGACCAAAACATACCCACTAACTACTGCCCCATCACAATGGTACACTTCCTACTGAAAACTCTTGACCGGGCCACATATCTTCAGATCCAGGCTCACCTAGAAAGTCATAACCTGCTTGGCCTACGGCAATCAGGGTTCAGGCCGAGAGATGGTACAGAAACAGCCTTAATAGATCTTAAAACACAAATGGATGAACAAATCGATAAAGGCAACCTATCCATCCTGTTACTACTAGACTTATCTGCAGCTTTCGACCTGGTCAACCATGACGTACTTGGCACTCACCTGTCAACCGCTGCCCATTTCTCCCACAAAGCCATTACCTGGATTCAATCATTCCTGAATCAGAGGACAATGAGGGTCTTTTCACCTAACACATCTGTAGACCCAGCTGAGGTGACCTGTGGAGTTCCTCAAGGCTCATGTGTTTCACCAACGCTTTATAATATATTTACTAAGACCTTGTTTAACGACCTTGACCATTTGGGTATCACCTACACTAACTACGCAGATGACACCCAAATACTCATTCCCATCACCGGGAACTATGAACTAGACTCTAAACCGTTGGGCAAAATCTATCTTGTCATCCAGGCATGGATGGCCACACACAGTCTCTGCCTCAATGATGACAAGATGGAACTACTCCTCATCGGCTCCCAAACTAAACTCAATAAACTGTATAACAACTTCAAAGCCTTCGACATTGACGGCAATATCATACAGGTTTCCAAAGAAGTCAAAACCTTCTACCTGGACTCCTCCTTAACATTGATTAGACAGGTTAACACAACTGCCTGTGAGTAATGACTTAGACAAAAGTTATCCTGAAGGTGTTCTGGATACATGTTAACACTCACAGGAATCTAGATGATGTGTCCCCTGCCAGTGTACATTTATTCCAGTGAGCCCTAATGTACTTCAGAACTACCCCCTTCTTCTCCAAAAGATGGGGTCCCCCCCGGGTGGGCTGCTGCTGCGTGCAGCTTGAGTGTATGAACCCTGTGGGCATTGCTGCTCAGGACTTGGGTCCAATATGTGGTGCCAGATATTGTTCGAGCGCACCCCTCTTTGTGTTTATAATTCAAGTGGAGAAGGTACGCACATCAGAGGGGGCGTTCCCAGCCCCGTGTGAGGTGCCTGGCTGGGCCCGAACACTTCCGCCTGACTTTGGCGAGTGTCAAGATGCACGCGCATCACAGGGGACGTCCTTGACCTCAAGTTGGTCCAATGCGGAGGCCGACCAATGAACACGTGACGCGCTGACGCGTGTCACGTGATACATCAATGAAAATAAGTCGGCAGATACGGAGGCAGGCGTTGTGCACGTGACGCGCGTACGTCACGTGTCACACCATTGCACATGAGCCGGCCAATACGGAGGCAGGCGAATGTGCACGTGACGCGCGAACGCACGTCACGTGACACGCTTAGGAAATTATGCCGCCCTCCTTTCCCGTACTTAATATACGGAGATTACATCTAAAGGGGATAGACGCGCTTACGCTGAGCGCCTTGCCTTGATCAAGAAGGTACCCGTGTGATGCACATTTGAAGTGAGTACATGTGAAGACTTTTTATTGAAGGGATGTCCGAATGCTTTACTTGATTTTGGGATATCTTAGTTGTTGTATCTACCTTCTCCCTTTGGTTGGCTGCAGATTTGTTCAGAACAAAGGATGTGTGCAATGTTCTGTTTGGGACCTTGTGATTCTCTGTCCCATAAAACATCCCTGCACCCAAATAACTGGCCACATGATCTAGACTGGGGTTGTTTGAAACTGACATCTTGCAAAAAAAAACTGCATTTTTGAACATTATTATGAACCTGTAATTATTTACAGATGCATTACATGTGAACTGGACAACACAGTTGTGCTCTAATTTGTGGCACACCATTCTTTAGAACAAAGGGAGTGTACATCAAGGGTGAGTTGTGATCTCTCCATTTTCCAACACAATTTTAAGAGCATTGTAAGAGCACCCCATACCAATGTTAAAATTACCACATATGGTGTGTTGAATTTTTGGATAAAATTGTGGTTAACTAATACAGGTGGCATTTTTTGACACTAAGGAGATGAGATTCTGATATCGAGATTGGGACATGAGGTGGTGTCTTGAGATAGCCATGGGCTGTGATTGTTTTGGATAGCACACTAGTGTTGTGCCATCCTAAATCCAATATGTGGAATAGCAGCTACCTAGTAACTGTGGTTCATAATTTTTTTTGATCCCACAAGTTCCTTCCCAGACTGTTCCAGATCAATGACACCTACGGCAGGGTGGTAATGTACTATGCCATCTACCGATTTTAACCTTTTCCTCATAAAACTGGTTGTTGAACAATGAAATACACCAGCTGTTGAGGAGCTTAGACTGTCCTGATGAATGTGGCGTTACTAAATTCAGGCCCCCATTTTAGTTTGAGCAAACCTTTTTACATTGTCCCACTTTCCATGAGTAAATAGTTGATTCCACATGGGAAGTGGTGATTGTATTGTCTTTGTTTGTGTTTTTGGGAATGGGAATTTATCCTATTTCCCTAAGTTGTGTCAATTTTAAAATTGAGTATCCCAGGAGCAGTGTGACAATCAATGGGCTATTAAAAAACTGTTTACCCCATTAGATGACACATGGTTGGTTTTGAAGAGATAACTTGATTCTCTTTGCTTTCCTGGGCTTACCCTCTTTTCCTTTCCCTTGTTTTTACTGGTAGTCTCTCCCGATCAAAGTAATCTGGAAGAGAGTGGGTTGGGACTCGCAAGGTTGAACGTATTACATATCATAGAAGTGGTAATTTTATTCTTATTCTATCACTAAAAGACAGGCGTTGTAACACCGCAACCTAGCTAACAGTGCACTTTAGGCAGGGATAGCACTCCTATTTCGCTCTATCCTTCTGTCCTCAGCCACAACCTTGTTCTATTCCTTCTCTTTATGGTAGAATTGAGTCCACCCCACAGTAAAAAACCTTTTTCGGGTTTGGTTTTACGAACTGGACCTAGTCTTGGGTTTTTAGATAGCTGCTAGTAGCTTCTACACAGTTGTGTGTTGCCTACCTTTTTGTGTGAACATTACTTACTTAGGGCAATACCCTGTCAATTTATAGAAATTGCCCCATTGTTTGTTAATAACAACAAAATACCCAACACCACTGATTTGTTGGCATTAGTTGGCACACACAAGCAACCAAAACACAACCAAATCTGTCACTATCAGTAAATGATCTGGGTATCTTGGTAGTGTCCTAGTCTCCATTGCACTAGAAAGGATGCAAAATAAGTAGCTAAAAACATAGTAGTTGGAATGACTTCATTATTCATTGTTAATGTTACCTTTTCTTAGCAAATAACATACTGTAAGCATTACACCTGATTACTGCGCATATAGTTCACATTTTATGTCAATGATAACCTCCCATCTGGACATTCCAACCTGAGAAAATGCACTTCTCCAACATGGGGTCTGGGATGGATTCACATGCTCATGAATATTCACTGTTGTCAGGTTGTTAATCCTCGGTAAAAGAAAAAAACAGTTTCACTTTAGCTTTAAAACTGTATTTCTCCTCTAAACCAATCACTGTCCTCTGAGTCATACTTCCCCCATCCAATGACAGTCCTCTCCCTAAGTGCCACCCCTGGTGGCCATCTGCAGATTTTTTACTGAATGCTTAGTGTGGAGTCCTCTTTTTGCTCTCCGAGCAATTTTTCATATATCAAGAAGGCCAGACTATACAACGTTGATCCCGCTGGGTTCGCCACATCTGCGGGTCTCAGCACGGGAAGGACAAGGCCGCCGTCACTAACTACTTCTACAGCGAGCTTACCAGTGAGTGGTGCTCTCTCTAAGAGAAAGTCCTTGACTCCTTCTAAACTCTGCTTACCATCGGTGGATAAGGCACAGAAGGAAATATCGAAAGGTGACCCTTTGCTGCCTCTATCAGCGACGCTATCATTATCAGCAGTTCAGCCGGCCATAACGACTTCATCATCGGCACCCACATCCACATCGATGACGGCTACATCCACCCTGTCAATGCTCTCAACAACCTTGTTGACAACTATCAGTCTTCGTCGAAGGGGGGGCTGGACACAAATGTGGTGTCCACGGTCAGGACGACAGCTACTCTTAGAGTGTCACTGCCACCAAAGCATGAGGTGGCTGCTGCAGTGACTACGGAGGCCCATGAAAATGAGACAGCTTCCCTGGCCTCTCGGCCCCAGAAGTCTCCTGAGAGGAGAAAGGGTAAAGCTCCTGCCGATCCTAAGAAGGGTGCAAGCCCACAGGCTGTCCCCGAGAAGCCGGTGCAGATTTATTCCAGCTTGGACGAGGATGATCTGCCCGAAGATTATTATTCGGACCACGAATGGGGTCTGGGACCCATCTCAGTGGGGGGTCTCCACAGATGGAGTCGGTTCAGTGCCTCGCCAAAGTAGGCGCATCAGTCCTGAACCACCACCAGTTGTTCCTTTCACACCGAAGCCGAGGGGCGTGTCCCTGGACATACTGACAACTCTGCACACGCTGGTTTTGGAAATCCAGCAGAGACTGCCTCCCACTCCGGTTTCTGCACCGTCTCGGAGCCCTCCAAAACCACAGCCCGGGAGCCTACCCTGGCACAAGTGCAAGTCAACGGACCTACCAGGCCCAAGGTACCACCCGACACCTACGCCTCCACCTCCACCTCAGGATTTGACTCCAATTGGGGATCCGGCAATGCACACAGACACGGGCACGGATACGGCGGCTAAAACCACAGACACAGAGGAAGATGACTTGGTGCCAGCAGACGGGGAGCCATTGGGCGTGGATGAACCCCACAGGGCCTCTCAACCGGAAAAGGTCAGCTTGTTTCAGGCTATGATGTGCAGGGCCTTGGAGTTGTATCATCTGGCACCCGAGGAGAATAAAAAGGAAGAATACATTTACCAAAGACGTGAGTCCAGGTGGAAGACCATCATGTCCGTCCCCTTACTGGACGATATCTGGGAAGAGGGATTGGCTCTCTCTACCCAAAAGGGTTGACTTGAGAAGAAATACAGGGTCACAGACTCCGCATCCAAGTGCCTGAGGTCCCAGCCTTCACCAGACTGTGGTTTCAGCTGCTGTCAAGAAGCGATTGATGAATACGTTGTCTTCCATGGTGCCCCTGGTCTGGAGGGGAAGAATCTGGACGCGATGCGAAAAAGGATTATCTACACTGCTGCCAGCACTGTTAAAGCCGTTAACGCCCTGGCCATTTTGTCCCGCTGTGACCGGGAGCTGTGGTATAAACTGGGCCCTATTCTGGACTTCTTACCTGACTATAAGAAAGTGGAAGCTCTGGTGCTGTTCCAGGTTGGGTAAGTGGACTTGGACCACGCCATTACAGTGGCAGTGGACATCACAGACACAGGTTTCCGGCAGATGGGCAACGGAGTGTCCCTTTGGCAGCAGCAGGGTTGGCTCAAAGCCACCAACTTCAGACCAGATGTTCAGTCCAAGGTGTTGGATATGCTATTTGACGGTGAGTACCTCTTTGACAAGACCATCAACGGGTCTCTGCAAGTGATCAAATGGACACGGAGACGGCATGTTCACTGGGTACCATGCAGCAACATCGGTTGTTGTCCTTTCCATCCTCGAGAGGACAGTCCGGTAGGTCCTCCAATGGATATAACACCCCATATCATCAACCTTCCCACTCCACGATGCATGAGGCGTACATAGGTCGCTCACAGACATATGATAGCAGATTACAGCGTTGGCGCCCCCCGTAGGGCAGGGCCCCAACACCGAAACAGGCCTGAACCGCCTGTGGACTTGGGCCCCCACTTGTGCACCCCAGTGTGAGGCTGGCTGGTGAGGTTCATCAGCACTTGAAAGAACATCACCACTGACAGATGGATGCTTCAAAGAACAGCACGTGGCAGAGCTGCTGCAGGACATCTATGGAATGTTAAAAAAGGGGGCAATAGAGCCTGTCCCCTAGCACCTCTGGGGTTCCGGAGTATACTCCAGTTACTTTCTGGTCTGAAAGAAGATAAGAGGGTGGGGGCCGATCCTGGACCTGAAACGCCTCAACAAGTACTTAAAGTCCCAGAAAGCAGGATGGTCACATTGCAGCACATGCTTGGCCAGCTCAACCAAGGCAACTTCCTGGCATCTCTGGATCTGGAGGACACCTACTTCCACATTCACATCCCCATCCAAGGGAAACACCACAAATTTCTGCGGTTCGTGGTGCAGAGACGGGACAATCAGTTTAAGGCGCTCCCCTTCAGTCTGAAGTTGGCCCCAAGCATCTTAACGAAGTGCTTGGCTCCGGTGGCGGTGAACCTTCGTCTCAAGGGCATCCAAGTCTACCCTTATTTGGACGATTGGTTCGTCCGCTCCCACGCATTGGCAGGCGAACACACGACAAGGACAGTCTGTCTGCTGACGGATCTGGGATTTTCCATAAATTACCCAAAGCCCTGCTTTGTGCCATCACAGAACGCTCTGTTTCTGGGCACCTGACTGAACGCAGTGACACGCCTGGCGTCGCCCTCGGAAGAGAGGGTAGTAGTCATCCTGGGCAAGGTACAGCGCCTGTCGTCGGTGAGGTTGCTTATGGTGTGAGCCGTCAAGTCGTTCCTGGCCATGATGTTCACCTGCATCAACCTTGTCCACCTTTGCAGACTGCAGATGAGACCTCTTCAAGAGTTGGGGCACAGTCGCAGCCCTCCCAGGGATGAAACTCCTCTTGTCTGTTCCTCCCTCTGCGTCTGTGTGGGGAACTGCAGTGATGAGCAGTGCGGTTCCTGCTGAATGATGATGATGAGCTCTCTGTCCTGCTGCTTCTGGCAGGGGTGCTTGTTGAAGGGAACCAAGTTCCTTCACTGGCCCCTTGTCGTGGAAGTCCAGGCCGTTGCGACTAGTCCACTTCTCTTGTGGGTAAGTGTTTCCCTTGTTCCACTTGCCCGCTTGTCTTCTGACTGTTGTAATTGTATTTGTAAAGTTTGTTCTCTGTCCTTTGTATGTAATGTCTCTTTTGTCTGCTCTCTCCCCTTGCAGGTGGCGTAGCGGTGCCGGCGGTAGCTGCGGTAGAAGAAGCAGAGCCGGCGGTATGGAGGAGCGGGGCTGAGATGGGGCCGAGATGGTCCGACAGCTGGTAAGTAGCCTTTAATGGTGCCTTAGGGTGTGCGTCCGGTTTAAAAATGCGGCGCGACCCTGGGTTGGGTGTTTTCAGGAGTCCTAACCTTGTCTTGTTTTCTTTTCTCGTTTCAGGACATCAGCTTTGTGGGTCAGAGAGCGCAGGAGCTGCGGCGTCGATTCGGGATCTGCCAAGAAGATGGAGCGTTGCCGTGAGATGCGAGCCAGGGTCCAGGTAAGGATGCTGTTGTTGCAGGATCACGAGGTAAGTAGCTGGTCCAGGCGGCGGTGAGCATCACGTTGCACGGAGTTGCAAAGTAACGCGAAGCGTTTGCTTGAGGGATCAGTGGGTTCATATAGTCTTGTTCCTGGCCACGCCCAGTAGCTCTGGCCTGCCTGCTGCCACACCCGATGGGTCAGCATCTGAAGATCAGGCCTAGGGAGCCACACCCGATGAGTCAGTACATGGGGATGTTCTCTGGAATAAAGGCTTCCAGCACCTGGAAAGTTGTTGTAATATAAAAGCACTCCTGCACTGATATAAAGTGTGCACTGAAGTAAAATAGAAGCACTCCTGCACTGAAATAAAGTGTTCCTGCTCACATCTCTATATGAGCCTAGCGACTGAGTCCAGCCAGGGCCCCTGTGTTTATGAGCCCCAAAGGGACATAAGTGAGTCAAGTGACCCATTGCCCCTGTCACTAGATGGTGTGGTTTTGGTGTTCTGGGGCCCGTGGCCATGACATCCGATGAGCGATACAGTGGTGGGGCATGCACCCTCACGTCTCAGAAGGGGCTCTGTTCCAAGTCCCGCTGTACCAGGAGACAGTCGCCACAGATTCTTTTTGGAAGGTTGCAGAGACCACACCGCCTAGTTGCATGCCAGAGGCCTCTGGCTGCCAGAAGAAAAG
Source organism: Ambystoma mexicanum (assembly GCF_040938575.1). Classification (NCBI taxonomy): domain Eukaryota; kingdom Metazoa; phylum Chordata; class Amphibia; order Caudata; family Ambystomatidae; genus Ambystoma; species Ambystoma mexicanum. The sequence goes on along the minus strand of NC_090930.1, from coordinate 1,360,909,901 downwards.
ACTCTTTTTTTTTAAACATGTTTTTATTTATTGAACAAACTAACTGTAAGGAACTCATGGTGGCAACAGTAAAGACAGACACAAGTGACCACAGTTCAAGGGTATTTATTAAACTGTATAAATGGGTGAGAAAAACACCTAATCTAAATCTAAGATGGGAGCAAGCTACGGCCATCAAATAATAATAAGGCAGTCCTAGTGGCCTCTTGTCAAATAAAAAGGGCCTACACTAAAAAAAACTATTGCCAATCCTTTCTGCAAAGTTACAAAATAGTGTGGGATAATGTTCACGAGAAAAGTAAGAAGTGTACACAAAATGGTCCACTGAAATCCAAAATGCCATCATCAACAAAATATCGATGCTCCAAACCAAAATAGAAACAAAAAACAGAGTATCTCCTCAGAACCCCTACCTAACAAAATTCAGCCCCCTGCGGCTGTACCCTGTAGCAAATTCAACTTCACACCACTCTCGATCCCAGAGGTGGAAAAGCTAATTACCACTCTCAAACCATCCAGATGCAAAGGAGACATCTGCCCACCTAATATCATTCAAGAGGCAGCTAATGACATGGCCCAATTCATAACTTCCTTCATAAACTACTCCTTCAGGACCTGCGCTGTCCCAACCAATCTCATGGACGCCTGGGTACTCCCTCTACTGAAAAAACCCAACCTTGACCAAAACATACCCACTAACTACTGCCCCATCACAATGGTACACTTCCTACTGAAAACTCTTGACCGGGCCGCATATCTTCAGATCCAGGCTCACCTAGAAAGTCATAACCTGCTTGGCCTACGGCAATCAGGGTTCAGGCCCAGAGATGGTACAGAAACAGCCTTAATAGATCTTAAAACACAAATGGATGAACAAATCGATAAAGGCAACCTATCCATCCTGTTACTACTAGACTTATCTGCAGCTTTCGACCTGGTCAACCATGACGTACTTGGCACTCACCTGTCAACCGCTGCCCATTTCTCCCACAAAGCCATTACCTGGATTCAATCATTCCTGAATCAGAGGACAATGAGGGTCTTTTCACCTAACACATCTGTAGACCCAGCTGAGGTGACCTGTGGAGTTCCTCAAGGCTCATGTGTTTCACCAACGCTTTATAATATATTTACTAAGACCTTGTTTAACGACCTTGACCATTTGGGTATCACCTACACTAACTACGCAGATGACACCCAAATACTCATTCCCATCACCGGGAACTATGAACTAGACTCTAAACCGTTGGGCAAAATCTATCTTGTCATCCAGGCATGGATGGCCACACACAGTCTCTGCCTCAATGATGACAAGATGGAACTACTCCTCATCGGCTCCCAAACTAAACTCAATAAACTGTATAACAACTTCAAAGCCTTCGACATTGACGGCAATATCATACAGGTTTCCAAAGAAGTCAAAACCTTCTACCTGGACTCCTCCTTAACATTGATTAGACAGGTTAACACAACTGCCTCGGCCACTGCCTACACGCGCAAATTAATAAACTCCTGCAGACCTTTCTTGTCATCTGCCAATTTCCTGACTCTGGCTAGAGCTCTCATTCTCTCTAAACTTGATTATTGTAACACACTTTATATAGGAACTTCGATAAAGAATCTAACTAAACTGCAAACACTACAAAATAACGCCCTCCGGTCGGCCCTCAACATTCCTAGATCGCACCACATCTCAGCCACCAGACGTAACCTTCAATGGCTGTCCATCAAGAGCAGAAGCTCTTGAAAAATATTAGGCCTTACACATAAATGCTTGGCTAACCAAGCTCCCAAATATCTGACGTGCAAAATTCCAAAAATATTTCTGTCTGCCCACTAGAGCGACCCATCAGAATTGTCTAGTCCCAAGATTCAAGCTCCAGAAATCAGGGGCAGCAGCTTCCCCGTGTTAGCACCTAAACTCTGGAACTCATTACCTATGTACCTCAGGGATGTACCCTCCTTCTTCTGTTTCAGAAAGAAGATTAAAAAACTGGCTTCTCACTCAAGAGTAGACTAAAATACACCTACGGATGTCCCTATGATCGCTCCAGTACATATCCGTATTTGTGCCTTTACTCTGCCTCCAACAAGACGTTACCTATCTGTACTGTATCACTGTACTTACTTGTGTTATTATATTGGTTTGTACCACTGCTTATATATGTGTAAATTGGTCTGCACGATTGTACCTTTCTGTACATATTGTATATATCATCACTGTACTTACTTGCATTGCCTGTACCGTTGTTAATGGTTTGAATGCTTCGGTAACCTATGCGCCTAGATACCTGAGGGTTTGGTGCACTTTATAAATGAATAAACTAAACTAAAATGATAAGTCACGATGATATAACTGGGGTCTCCCTTCCGCATGCTTTTAGCATGGGACAAGGCGGGACTCTAGAGCACAGCACACTCCTGGGCTTCTCCAGCACAAGCTTACAGTTTGTTTCCAAAATGTCAGGGCCTTCTGTGGCCAAGTCTCTTTTACACCAGGTCTCTTGCCTCAGAGGGCCTGGTGTGTTATAAACAACAAAAGAAACATTCCTTTTAGTAATCTTCCTGTCGGGTAATTTCCCTTCACCCGTGAATCCCCATCAAGCGGGCTCCAAACCTTTTACAACATTGGCCTCCCTCAGTGGGGTTCACTACAGCCTTTCGTTCTTAATATCAGCAACTTGTAACATTCAAGAGTCTCAATGTCTCTTTAAACAATCGTTCATTGTGGACATCCCTCAGCCGGGTTCACACTTGTCAACACAGTGTTTGCGGGGTGTTACATTTTGTTCTCATTCGCGGGCATCCCTCAGCCGGATTCGCATTTGCCAGCTTAACACAGTTCACTTGGTTGTAACACCTTGTGGGATTTACTTCCCTTAGCTTTCTCCAGCCCCCAATCAGGCTTTCCCTTAAGCCCAAATCAGGCTTTCTCTTAGCCCCCAGTCAGGCTTCACCTTAGCCCCCAGTCAGGCTTCACATATTCACTGTTCACAAAGTGTTTCCCTCAGCCGGGCGGGAACACCTGTTTCACAATGTTCAAACTTTGGTAATGGGTTAAGGACTTTCGATTGTACAAGGGATTTTGGCTCGACCCTTGTTTGACCACCTTAACATTCTATACCGGCCTTTCCTATGGCCACTTGGTTCTATAATGTTCACAAGAAAAGGGGACCAGCCAGAGTCTTTTGAATGGATTCTCCCTCCGACTCACCGGCTGTGTTGTCGTTTCTTGTCTCTGGAGTCAAGAACAGTAACACGGTAGCAAGTGCGCCTCCCTGCCTCGGTTATCAGTGCAGGAGGGTCCTGTGCACCGTTGACATCTGTTACATCACACGTCAGCTGTAGTTCCCGGTCTTATGATTCCTTCCACGGAGGCTTCGCGGGTTTGGGTAAAAAAGGGCAATGGCACTTCCCTCCTTGTTATTTTTTTTTCGGTGTCTCGCTGCCATTAGTCTCCCTTTGAACTGCTGTCGTGGAATAGCTGCTTCCTCGTGCGTTTGTACTTGCTCTAAGTGTGCTCTCGTGCTCTGCTTTTTATCCCTGTGGGGAAGGGAAAGTGCCATCAGGTGTGCGTAGTTATTGTCAATTGCCTGTCTCTGCCTGACCCTTGTGTTGGGACAAGTGAGGTAAACAGCTCTGGTGTTAGTCCATTGTCTTCCACAGTGTAAGAAAGTGTTCATATCGGAAAAGGAGGGGCTAGTTCTTTTAAGTATCCTACGGGGTAGGATGGGGAAAAGGTATTATAACGAAGGGGGTACTGCGTCTCACCCATTTGTGTGCTACTTCACTCCCCAAAGACCCCCCCCCCCATTCAGGTGATCCTGCTCCACTGGTCCACCCCAAGAAACTGGATCTGATAGCGATGGCTGTGTCCTGGCCACCTGGATGACAGATCTCCGGGGACTAGCGGGTGAGACACCTTCAGGTTTCTCACAAAACAAACAACTACAGACAAGTTTCACCATAGGACAATCAGATACATAGAACAAAAAATACAAAAACTAGGAGACATAAAACCCACTTACCCAAAAGCTCAAATGTCTGCATACATATCTCACACACAAATCCACACAACCACCTCTGTGCACAGCAAACCGCAAGCACTTCACCACACTGCAACAACAAACAACACATAACTAGCACCAACAGCACATGAGGACTCGCATCGATCCGATATTCACACCCAAGCTTAGCACACTGTGAAAACCGAACTGAAGCTGCCAATAGGACACCACCTCTCTCACTTTCCTACTCCCTCTTCACCCTTCTAACCCCAACCCCTCCTTCTTATTTGCAGATCTACCAGAGCTCCTGGGGACTAATTCCGTTGGTGACGGAGCACAGCACAAATACCTTTAACATTAAAATGAACATGTTGTAATCATAATGTAGATGAATATCAATTCAGTCATTTCTCTGGGGTGTCAACATTCGTCCCCATTCATAGTTCCCCATCAGGCCACCGCCTCCCACAACATTTCCTGCCCACCAGTCTGCGTGGTCCCTTCTTACATGTGTCCCTCCCATTACCTGTGTCAGGCTTCCTTCCACGTATCTACATTCAGTGAGACTCATCTACTTCAGGTGTGAACATGCTTTGCATCATAGTGTTCCAGGCTTCAATCCCCTCACATTTTCATGCATTCCCCTCACCAGCGCTCTATGACACACTGCCGTCTCTGCTATAGACAATTCTCGTAAATCCACCCACAAGGCTTCTATTCTAGGTTCATCTGCTGATTTCCATGCTATGCCAATCCTACGTCTCGCTAATACGCAACCAGATCCTTCATTTTAGTAAGGTGAGCGTTGTGCCTCCCGCCCCTAGGGAACAATCCTAGCAAACAATATTCTGGGGGCTACGTCTGCATCTGGAGGCCCCCCTGTGCCACCTTCTCCACTAACATCCCACCAAAATGTCCAGATTACAGGGCACACCCAACACATGTTCATCAAGTCTGCTCCTTCCTGTGTGAATCTTGGGCAGGTCTGGTCCCCCTGTCCCGCTATCAGAGACAGCCTGTGTGGAGTCATATATGCTCTATGAATAAGATACATTTGGCGGAGTTTAAAACTGGCGTTCCTTGATACTTGTCTGGTGTAAAGCAGTGCCCTTTACCATTCCGCGTCTGTGAAAGTTCTCCCTATATCTGCATCCCATTTACTGTACACCTTCAGCTCTGTTGGTCCCAAACTGCTTAAAAACAGATTGTATAATCTGGCGAACATGTGCCCCCCTTCTGCCACACCATACATAGTGTCCAATTTCTCAATGGTTCCCACTTCATCGCGCAGGCCTAGCCACCTCCTCCCAATTCTTTTGACATGCTTACGTATACCAGAAACCGACCCTTGTGGATGTCATATTCGCTTAGGGTCTGAAAAGCTATTATTTATCGTAGCTTCTCCTTTGTCTTCCCAATGTCTTCTATACTGCCCCAATGTGCCCGCTGTTCACAAATGACCCCCGCCAAGAGGACATGAACCGAGAAGGGATCTAGGCTATCTAGGAATTTCCCATTTCTGCACCATGTATCTCTGCCCAGCTGCAAGAGCTAGGAAGGTATCTCTAAAGCAAGCTCCTTCACCCACAATACTTCCTTCAGAAAATATCGCCTCAGCAGCGGCTGTAGCAACAAGGTGTCCTGTGAGGCTTTGTCTCCTAACTAGCCCACAACGTGCTGCAACTGTCCCGCTAGATAGTAGCACTCAAAGTGGTGCACTTTCATTCCACCCGCAGCATAGTCTCTCTGAGGAGTGCTCAGGATAATTCTGTTTCTTCCCCCCCTCCCACAGGAATTCCCTCGTCATCGCGTTCAGCTTTCGTAAGAAGTCTGAAGGTATGCTGTAAGGCACGTTGATGAAGCAATACAGGAGGCAGGGGCGTACAACCATCTTCAGGAGAGCCGCTCTTCCTGGCATTATAGGAGGCAACCTCTTCCAGAACCTCATAGAGCCGACTACGCTATCTATAGCTTTCTGCGTATTGTTCTTATGCAAGGCCACACATTAATGCCTAGGTAGCGGAAGGTTTTTGTCTCCCATCGGAAGTCTAGTCGGGGCAGGTGCTACTCACTGAGGTCCCTGAGTCCTGCAAGAGGGAACAGACAGGACTTCTCCCGGTTTACCTTGATCCCTGATAACGTGGCAAACTGGTCAATAATGTCTAACAAGTGTGGCAGGTTGTCTTCCGGCCTTTCAACCTACAACGGCATATTGTCTGCATACAGGGAGACTGGATGTACCACTGCGTCCAAAACTATTACCGCCTCTGCATACTCTTTCCTAAGGAACACTGCCAGAGGTTCTAATGCTAGGATTTACAGCATCAGCGACAGTGGACAGCCCTGCTTAGTAGCCTTTCGCATTTCCCATGCTTCAGAAATGTGTCTACCTGTCTTCACACAGGCCTTGGGTGCCATATAGATCAATTTAACCCATCGCAAAAAGACGTTGCCAATTCCAAAGTGCGCCAGAGCTGCCAGCATTCAGTTCCACCGTACCATGTCAAAGGCCTTAACTGCGTCTAATGAGACCACAGCACTCACTTCCGTCAGTTGATTAGTACTGTCTATGACGTGACATAGCCTCTGCAAGTTCCATGTGGTATTCCGTTCTGGGACATATCCAGTTTGATCCATGTGTACTAGATCTCCTATTACTCTCTTTAACCTGTTTGCCAGGACTGCTGTCAGGATTTTACAATCCTGGTTTACCATTGAGAGGGGCCTACATGATCTACAGCTCTGTGGCAGTTTGACTGGTTTAAGGATTGGTATAATAGTTTCTTCAAGAAACAGAATTCAGTATCCATGAAAATTGGATACTCCCGTCCCCTGCACACATTTGTGCTGAAGATAAGCCAATATAATTAGAGATATTGTACAGCAAAGTAAAGTTCAAAATTCAAAATGTCACAGTAGTAGTTTTCATAGAAATAATATAGAGTAATTCAGTCCACAATGGTCCAGTATGTAGTTAATATTCCGTGCCGTCTGCACAACGCGTTTCGGTATTCAATGTCCCTTCATCAGGTGCAATTTCAGTATATCTACAATACAATATGATAAATATTTGTATCAGTATAATTTTTCAATGCATGAAACCAACTTAGACAGTGAAGACCTAAAAAAGTCATGTCACTTTTCTTATTCAACTGATTTGTATACCATTACACGAGAATACAAAACAATGGATTAATCGCTATCTGTGTGTAAATTAAAGTAATGTACCAAATTGGTAATAAATGGCCATTTGATATTCATACTGTGTTGGACATGTAACAACCAAACATTTGACAAGTACGCAGTGACAAAAGCTTACCCAAACGTGGTAATGCGCGTCCAGAGATAAGTAACCCAGTCTGTAAAAGACAGACAGCATCTCATGTGTGGTGATTTTATACTGTCACCATGGAAACAGAGACAATAATAGAAAGAGGATACTCCTGTGCGAGCACGTCTGGATGTAATTGTAACAAAAAAAGGACTACTAAATCGAACAGTAAATGAAAAATGCTCCATTTTCTGAACGCTATCACAATGTAATAGATGTCGAATCAGTAAGAAAAACAAGATGCTGTTTATCCTGTTTGTGTGTATTTACATCAGAATGTTCATCATAACAAAAAATGGACTATCATGCTGTGTGATGGCGCATTGTATGCTGGGTGAGGTAGTTCACAGTAGTGAAAAACGCAGTTTTAACATTCAATAGCAATATTATGGGTGTACCATGGATGTTGTTAAACACATTGAAGATATGATATGGCATTTATAACGCGACTATACACAAGTGTTTCAAGGCGCGATGAGGCAAGGGAGGGGGAACAGAGGGAAGACAAACAGCGATCCTGCTAGGCCAGGTGTCATTCAGATCGCGCAAGTCCGTGAGAAGGGGAAGGGGGAAGTGCAAGAGAGAGGCGGAGGGGGAGGGGAGTGTGCAGTGCACAGGATAATAGCCTAATAACATAGTAAGTATGGCCAGCTGGTGGTAAGTGCAAGGGTAAGTGCAGACATCTGGTGTCAAGTGCTGGTAGAGGGACTGAAGGGATATAGCGATAGTCCAGAGTGCGAGGGTTGCCAGGAAGGCAGTGCAGGAGTGGGATTGGTGGTGGAGGGGACCTGGACCCGAGTTCAGCAGGTGGTCAGGTAACCAGTGCAGTTTCAGTCAGGGGTTCAGCAAGGGAGAGGAGGAGAAAAAGCAGAAGTAAAGAGAAAGGTTTTGAGGTGCTTCCGGAACCGGAGATGGTTCTCCTCAAGTTTAAGTGAGGCAGAAAGGCTGTTCCAGAGGGCAGCCCCACCCAAAGAGAGAGATCTACTGCTTGTTGCTTGGAGAAGCGACTGACCCTGAGGGAGTTCGGGCGGATGAGAGAAGAGCTCAAGAAGGAAGATATTTAGGAAGAGAGAGTTGAAGGTCTCGAGGCCCCAGGAGGCCTTGTGGACAATGCAGAGGGTTTTGAACTTAATCCTCACAGCCACTGGGAGCCAGTGCAGGGATTTCAGTCCTGGAGAGATACGATCCCTGGGCTTGAGGCCAAGAACAAGTCTCGCAGTCCTGTTCTGAATAAGTTGCAGAGGGCGGAGAGTAGAGGCAGGCAGATTTAGAAAGAGGCTGTTGCAGTAGTTCAGCCTAGAGAGAACCAGAGCTCTGGAGACCGTGAGCTTCTGGGGGAAGGAGAGGAAAGGAAGAATACCACTGAGGAGGTGTAGCTGGTAGTGTGACTTCTTAGAGACGTCAGGGATGTGAGGAGAGAAGGAGAGTGTAGAGTCGAAGGAGGGGAAAGGCAGAGAAGGAGGGGGAGATGTTTTTGGCCTCACAGGTGGGCGAATTAATAGGGCTAAGAGAGACCGGCCAGAGAGAGACAGGAAAGGAGGGGGCGGGTGTGCCGATGAGGAGAATCTCAGTCTTACTGGCATTTAGGCATAGATCATTGGCTGCGCACCACTCCTGGATGGCATACAGACAGTCAGAGATGAGAGAGGAAGAAGAGGTGGCTGAGCATAGCCTGAAAATGCGCTGAGTGTCATCCGCATAGCACTGGAAGTTGGGCAAGAAGTGCCAGGTATTGGTTAAACAGCCAGGGAACGATGTTAGACTCCTGGGGAACACCACAGGTAGAGATAGAAATAGAGGAGAGGAAGGACCCAAGTTGAACCTGGGAGGGTCGGTCAGAGAGGAAAGAAGTCAACCATGCCAGGCCTGACTGGTGATGCCCAGGTTATCACAGAGATGATTGAGCAGGATGGCATGGTTGACCGTATCAAAGGCAGAAGAGAGATCAAGTAAGATGAGGATACAGTGAGTATTGGAGTCAAGGTTGGAGAGCATGTCTTTGCAGATGTTCAGGATAGCAGTTTCCGTGCTTCTGGCAGCTCAGAAGCCAGACTGATGGTCATGGAGACAACCAACAGATTCAGTGTGAAGATTAAGCTGGGAGATGGGCAGCTTTTCCAGGAGTTTGCCCAGGAAAGGAATGATAGAGATTGGACGGTAGTTGTCTTGGCAAGAGGGGTCGGCAGAGGGTTTCTTAAGGAGAGGATGCACAAGGGAGTGCTTTAGGGGGAGGGGAAGACTCCTGTGGCGAAGGAGTGGTTGCAGAAGTCAGCCAGGGCAGGACCCAGGAAGTCAATGTGGTCCTTGATTGTTTTGGAGGAGCAGGGGTGAACCTGTTTTGATGAGACTTTCATAGATCAGACTTGTCTGCAAACCTCGTCAGGGGAGAACAGGGGACAGGAAGAGAAGGAGGGGGGAGAGGTGGCCGAAGAAGTGCCAGAGGAAGAGCATGGAGTAGAGGGGGAAGGGGAGAGGAGGAGAGAGGGGACAAGATGTCCTGAGTTTTAGAGATGAGATGAGAAGCCAGAGCCATGCAGAGGGCCTGGGAAGGGACAAAGGAGGTAGAGACTGCGGCAGGATTGGCCAGTTCCTTGCAGATTTTAAAGAGTTCAGCCGAGTTGTTGGAAGTCGCATATATATATATATATATATATATATATATATATATATATATATATAATGTCATGATCACGCAGAATGAGTCAACATGGCTGTTTATTATCACTCTGGCTGCTGGGTAATACTTCCAAGCCAAATGCCTTTGTGAAGAAACTTAATAATTTGGGTGCCAGTATTTCTGCATATGTTTTATAAAACTCCCCAGTGAGTCCATCTGGTCCTGGGGTCTTGGAGGTCGGAAGTTCTCTTATTACTTTGCTTATTTCCTCTAGCGTTAGCGGGGCATCCAATGTTTCTACCTGGTCCTCTCCTAGTTTCAGTAGGTCTATTTGGCCCAGAGGTGTGTCTATGTCTCTATCCCTCTCCACTGCTTCTCCAGTGTATAGGGTTTTATAGAATCTAAAGAACACCTCATTGATCCCATCCTGGTTTATGACTAGAATCCATGTGCATCAGTAATGTTGTTAATCCCTTCCCTTGGTTCTTCACGCCTACATAGCCACGCCAGCAGTCAGCCAGGTTTATCCCCTTCTGCGTGCAGATTTTGGATATATTTTGCAAACTTGAGACGTCCTAGCCTTCCCATTCTCCCATGCATTTTTGCCTCAGTTGGACCAGCCACCCTAATTCCACTGGTGTTCCTCCCTCTTTGCTTTCCACACTTGCAATCTCCTTTTCAATGTCTTCCAGGGCCTTTAGCGATACTGCCCTGAGACCACCCATTTTGCCTATCATCTTCCCATGCATAACCACTTTGAATGCGTCCCATGCAGTGCTCATCTGTGCTAGGCTGTCTGTGTTGATGCTGAAGTACTCCTCTATCTGGGGCCTTAAGTAGTCATTGTAAAGTAGTCATTGAACAAGGCTTCCACTCTCAGGCGCCAGGTGGGTATTCGGGGTCTCAGGGCTAAGCTCTGCCACATTGTAATTAGTGGGGAATGATCTGAGAGTATCCTGGCTTCATATTCTATGTGCTGAAATTCACTCAATGTTTCTTCTCCTGTGAACATGTAGTCTATTCATGTATTCACCGCATGGGGGCTGAAAAGTGTGAGTAGCCTCACTCTTCCCTATGTCTCTCCCTCCATATGTCCGCTAGTCTTAAGTCTCACAGAAGGCCGTTGAGGGTTTTTGCCGGCGGGGCCGATTTCTTGTATTTAGTGTCTGATCTATCCAACAGAGGGTTATGGGTACAATTAAAGTCTCCTCCCCACCTCCATGTCCCCCTCTGTACATAGACAACCTAGAATATAGTGATCTGAAGACAACTGTGATGTCATGATTCGGATCATAGGTATTTACAAAATAGACTTTCCTGCTTTCCCACAGCCCTTGTACAACAATCTTTATCCCTTCATAATCCTTTTTGACCTCCAACAGCTGGAAGGGGGCTGTTGGCGCAATCCAGTTATGAGGACCCCTCTTGCATACGCCAAGAAAGGCGAGCTATATAGCTTGCCGCCCCATTTCCCTGCTAGTGTGGTTTGTCTGTCTGCTGTCAGGTGCGTTTCCTGTAACCTTGCCCCATGGGTGCCCTTCCTGGACAAGTAGGCATGTATTCGTAATCTCTTGACATAGTTATTAAGGCCTCTTACATTTCAAACGATTATATTCAAGTCTGTAGGTCTTGTCATAGTTATTCACAGTTGGACTTTCTGGTCCCCACCGCCCCATTGTTTTACCTGCTGGCTCGCCATTCTTTGTCGCCTCACCCTGGTGAGCCAATTCTCTGTTACATCTCACTGTTTTGCATTTTTCATGGTTCCACTTGTCTAACAACATACCGGTTTCCTCCAATATATCTCATTGTTCGACCACCTCCCCCAACCCACCCTCCCCCTTTGCTTCAGTCATAACCCAAAAAAACAATTACCAAACCAAACAATGGCCCAGCAGTAATGTTCCTGCTCAGGCCCAGCTGCTTCTCTCAGTACTGGCTCTCCTCCATCGGGCAACGTGCGGCAGCTTGACGTCTTCAAACTGACATATAAAGTTTCAACTGTGGCATGTGGCCACTGCCAGGGCAGCCGTCTTGTGGCCACCTGGCTGTTGTTACGGTGCCCCAGTTTCTTGTGGCCCTGCATTCCTTTTCACTACGTTCTTTCACCCTCATGTTCCAGTCTATTGCTTGTGCGGTATCACTCAGAGTTCATTCCGAGTTGCGCTAGGTGTCATTCCACGATGGTTGGTCGTCGTTTCTATGCAGAAGCTGCGGTATCGACTGTGCGTCTATACAGGATTGCGCTTTCCCCATGTCTAGAAGAAGTGTGATCTCCCGCTATGCAAAATCTTCAATTTGGCTGGATATATCAACATCTGTGTGCACTTTCGATCGTAAATCCCTGCGATAATGTGCCTGGACCCACCTCCTGCAGCATCTGATTCTTAACATACTCCCTAGGGTCTCTTCCTTCTTCCCCCTCAGGGAGTCTGAGTATTCTGACATTATTCCTGCGGACCTTCTCTTCCACATCTTCTGCGCAGTGTTCCAGAGCCTTCACCTTGTCTATCAGGTCAGCCACTTGGGTCCGAGCGCTGGCTATACTTGCTGTATTATCCTGTACTTGTTTTTCTGCTGTTCCCAGATGATCTGCCAGTTCCCTTACATCCTGTCAGAGCAGGCCCACATCCACTATGACTGCATCGATTTTATATTCCAGTGCTGTTTTCAATGCTGCTATAGCCACCAGAATGGGACCTTCTTCTTGCATGGTCACCTGCTGTGCTGAGGATATCCCTGCTTGCTCTCCCTGTTGTTTGAGGTTGCCTTCTTCTTTCTGTGCGTAGGCCTCCAAGACAGTTTGTCTGCCTTTCCCTTTTCGGCCTTTCTCTGCCATTGAAAGGCAATGTTTGTGCCTGGCTTACTTAGCTGCTGTGGATTGCTTCGTCAATGTGTGTACCTTCTCCCCACCTTCCGTTCGTTCCGTGGTCTGTGTTCTGTGTTCTCTTTCTGGACAGTAATCGCCTGATGTGTTCCGTACTCTGGCCGGTGGCATCTCTTGTCTTCCTCTATTGTGAGTTTGATCTGCCCTGCACACCTGTGTGCCAAGGCATGTGCGCTCTGCGGTCTCCGATCTACTTGTTGATGGTCCTCAGCATACATTAGCTTAGTGCCACTCGGTGAGTACACTCACTGTTGCGGCTGCCATCTTGGGGCGCGCACAGTCATCTTTCGGAGGCCGGCCTCCGCCACCCATACACCTCATCTGCTTGCTGTTTCGACCCCCTCCAGCTCCTGCTGTTCTCTGCTTTGAGTGGTTGTAACTTGTTGGGTGAAACTCTTTCCACAGCGCTAGGATTAGTATTGATTGCAGGATCATGCAGGAGCTTCCGAAAGAGCTGCTTCACTCCATGGCTGCAACAAGAAAAGACTTTTCACATCAATGTCCTCTAGCTTCGGGCAGTCTTCTGGGCCCCCCAAATCCTTCCAACCGTAACTGAAGGGCAGCGTGGTGAGGATATTCACGGACAACACCACCACCATGTTCTACATCCGGAAAACAGGCCTTGACACGCTCTCTGCTCTCTCAAAGGAGGCCCAGGATCTGTGGCACTGGGCCATTCATAGGGCATGTTTCTCGTGCCTTTCCACCTGGCGGGCACCAAGAACACCATTGCAAACTCATTCAACAGGGAGCTATGTTCTTGCCACAAGTGGGGGCTTCACCAGGACCAAGTGGATCTTCTATTCCGTAAATGAGGTCGACCCCAGATCGACCTTTTCGCATTGGCCATGAATTCCAAGTGTCAGAGGTTCGCCAGCAGGTTCCCGCAGTCGAGGAGCATGGGGGATGCGTTCTTGTTCCTGTGGGAGTGACTTTTCCTATACGCTTTTCCTCCGTTCCCACTCCTGCAACGAGTGATCAACACACTCAAACGGTGTCGCTGCAGGATGATACTCGTCGCTCCGGTGTGGCCGCAATAAATCTTGTATCCAGGTCTACTACGTCTATCGGCAGGCCCATCCATCAGGATGCCACTACTTCCCGATCTCCTATCCAGAGAGGCAGGGGTGATTCTGCACCACGACCCAGCATCGCTGAACCTCAGAGCCTGGCTCCTGCAGCCCTAGAATGTGGAAATTTTTCTTTACATGCGGAGTGTGAGGACATTGTGGCCAAGGCCAGAGCCTCTTCGATGTTGATGAGCTACAGCCATTGGTGTAAGCGTTTCTCCATGTAGTGCCGGGCTCAGAAGGTGTAACTCTGCGTGTTACAGCCCAACAGCTCCATCCATACCTGCTTTCCTTGGCGAAGGCTAGACTGGCTCACGCCTCTATCAAGGTACTCCTAGTGGCCATATATCGTTACATCAGGACACTGGGCAGGACTTTTCTGCCAATGAAGGCCCCTGCCCCAGCTTGGGAGCTCAATGTGGTCTTGACTAGACTCATGGGGTTGCCCTTTGAGCCGATGCATCAAGCCCCGCCCATGTTTCTCTTGTGGAAGACGGCTTTCCTTGTGGTGATCACCTCAGCCAGGTGGATCGAGGAGATCCAGGTCTAGTCTTGCAAGCAGCCATACTTGTCCTTACACTCTTGAAGGGTGGTACTGCTTACACACCCCACCTGTATGCCGAAGGTGCAGTTGGAGTTCCACCTCAACAAGCCTTTGCTGTTGCCTGTTTTCTTCCCGAATCCGTCGTTGCTGGCGGAGAGGTCCTTGCATTCGCTGGACGTTGCTGGTGCCTTGAAGTTCTATGTGGCATGCATGAAGGGGTTTCAAAAGACTTCTCATTTATTTGTCAACAGACCCCTTACAGGCTGACTGAGGGCCCATTTCACCAGAGCCATTGCAGCAATTACAGCGTTTCCCTCTGGTGTTCCCCTTGACATCTGCAGGGCCGCTACATTGAGGTCCACACACACATTCACAAGGTTCTATTGCGTCAGCAGGGATTCCAGGTCAGAGTTCCAGGTCGGCCCAGTGGTGCTATGCAGCCTGTTTGCTTGAGGTGAGTCAGTTGCAGGCGTGAGTGTTTATTCTTCTGTTGAGCCTTGCCTCCTCCCGTGGTTGTGTATATGTACTGCTGTGTAATTCTTATTCATGAGCATGTGAATACATGCCAGACCCCATGCTGGAGAAGGTTTAAGTTACTTACATGTAACTCTTGTTCTCCAGCATGGGTCTGGCATGGATTCACATGAAACCCTCCCTCCTTCCCCTCTGTGGCTCTTCTTGGTTCATACTGCCACTTTATGTGCTTACCAAATCTGAAGATGGCCACCAGGGGTGGAGCTTAGGGAGAGGACTGTCATTGGATGGGGGCCGTATGACCCAGAGAACAGTGATTGGTTTAGAGGAGAAATACAGCTTTAAAGCTAAAATGCTACTGTTGTTTGCTTTTACCGAGGATTCCCAGCCTGACAATGGAGAATATTCATGAGCATATGAATCCATGCCAGACCCATGCTGGAGAACAAGCCTTACAGGTAAGTAGCTTAAACCATGTAAGTGCTTCCATTGTGGACCGATCTGGTGATTTTGACATTGTTTCTGCTCCATAAATAATTTTAGGGCCAATTATTTGTTGATGGTACCTAACTAATGGAACAATTGTAAACTGACCAAAACACTTGTCAAGCAAGCGAAGCTGTGCCGCTGCTACTTGAGCAAATGTTCGAAATCTAGAGGCTATTTATGGTTTTTAGCATTTACGATAAACGTTAAAACCAAGGTATTTAAAGTGATCCACCGCCTCAAGTTTACTGCCATTAGAAAAACAGGTAACATTGAAACAATTTTAAAAATACATTGGTTTAAATTTGAACATCTTAGTTTTAATAGCATTTACTTTAAGGTCTATGTCCAATAAAAATGTGTTAAAGGCTGATGATCTCATTTGAAGGCCTATCAGAGCTTGATCACAGATAATAATATTGTCAGCGTAACCCAAATGTGCAAAACAAAGCTCACCCAGACAAGGGGGAAACAACTTCACTTCCTCCAGAGCACCACTATTTCTAGGTCTAACCTCCGAACTTACAGATTCCTAATGTTGATCTCTACTAAGTATATTGATTTCCAAAAGGAACATCGAATGATCACTCTTGTTAGGTTCCACAACATTTAAAGACCCATGTATTGAATTAGATGCATCAGAAACAAAAATGCAATCAAGAGTTGATGACACCAAGACATTACGCCACGTGAACCGAGGTGGATAATCTCCACTACTGGTTCCACTCAGGAGGTGCAAATCCCAAGACTCCAAGTCTTTACGAAATCTTATAGTCCGTTCTCTAGAACTCCTAGAAGCATGCAACCTATTCTGCATACAATAGTGCATACATAAGATCTAGACATTCACTATCACAATCTCCTAATATTATGATATGGTCTCAAATGTCAGGAACCCAAGTCACAAGTAGGTCAGCAATTGCAGCTAAAAAAGATTCCAATTCCGCATTCACAAGATTAAAATACAGATTTATCAAAACACAAGATTGGGCTATCACACCACCCTCCTCCTGCCACTTGATCCTTTCCATCAGCATATCCTTTCTATTAGTTGGAATCTGTTTCATCTGGAGACCTGCCCCGTTGTTATGTGCACAAAATAGACCCCCAAAAGGGCAACCTTGCAAACCTTTTTGAGCTTTCTCAAAACAGATGGTATAACCATCTATTATCGGTTGATCATTTTACCAGGTCTCCTGGAGACAGACCATATCAAAATTACATATGGGTGAATCAAGCTGCGACAAGTGAGAAAAAACTCTGTTATTCCAAGAAGCAAGTAAAAAATGGGACACTGAATTATCTCACAATTACTGAAGGGCTTTTGCTGAAATACATTAACACATTTAGATTTATTTACATTTTGGATCCCAAAAACTAACGCACTGCCTCCAAAATGCATATCTTTTGGCAAAAAGGTAATTTACTGAATTGTCCCTCTAAATATTCTTGTGTGGAATTTGAAATGCTTGTGAGTATGGGGACAATCTGACTTGAGTAGCTGTAATTGTCTGAAGTGATGAAAGAGGTATGTTAGAGATGCTGAGCGAGACAGTGTGAAAAAGAGAGACTGTGGTTATTGAAGGTTGAGACTGAAATGGGGAGAAAGGCTGAGGAAGCCTGGAGTTTTGACATGCAAAATACTTATAGAGAGCATGAGTGAGTCAGTGACATGGCATTAGAAATTGGAAAGAAACAGAGTGGAGTAAAGAAAGAGAGAGCTAGAGACTAAGACATTAATAGTTTGAGATGGTGAACAGAAGATGATCAGGAAAGACAAATAATTTTGCTATTCTTGGGCTGATCATGTCCTTTAGTGGACATATAAAAAATATAGCATTGTGAGGGGATGTTAGATGTTATTTTTGGGGCATTCCAGGAAAATATGTTGAATGTTCAACACTATTTTGAGGGCACTTCATTGTGATTTAGAGGTATTTATAATGCTGCTGCAAGGACAATTACATTAAAAAAAAATTGATATTTGATGAATAATTTCATTAATTTGTGACCCATTTGATTTTTACTTTAGTAACAATAAATAAAACAAAACTTGGCATAACGTTCTGAAACCTCAATCCCGCAGAAAAGGTGATAAAGGGGCCCTTCTTGTATGTTTATATTTAGGGGGATAGAACAAGGTGGACCAAAGTTTCTAACTTGCCTGACATGCTTAAACTGTATCAAACTGCCCTTTGTTACCAATCTACCACTCAACATCTGAAGTGGGAGCATGCCCCGTCTAAACCGAACCAACAAGTGTCTATGCTTTAATAGCATTATCCAATGTAAATGTTCCAGGGGCACATGCAAGTGAAAAAATGGTAAATTCTAAACAAATCTGATATAATTGTTCAATTCATCTTTTCTGATCCAAAAAGCACCTCATTTTGGTTTCTTACATAATCCTTTCATTGTCTGAAATTTCCGCTGCATTATTATACAATGTACGTATCCTGTCCTAAAGTTATCATCTGCCTATGGCATATTTTATTTAAAGAATTCTAGCTAAAATGGCCTGTTTTTAAATATCTGTCATGATTATCAAAGTTTTTTTGCCCATACTTAGACCCAGAGTTCAAGGATCGACTTGCTAACATGTTGTCCATATATGGTGCTTCAAGCTCAAGATTAAAAGATAGTATTGAAGTGTTGCTTTCCCTACCATGCCATTTAAAATGGTCAGTCTACTACTTGTGGGTTTAACTCCTCAAAGCCATGCTCACCATGAAGAAATGACAAATCAGTAACACAGACAGGAAAAGATGAGGAATTCTAGAAGGGAGTGTCTAATTGTTTTGTTTTTTGAACAGTTAAATCCATCTTTCACTGAAGAAGTTACTGAAAGATCATGAAAGCTTATGTTAAATGACTTTGTTAGCCTAATTAGGAATTCAACGTATTGCTGATCTATACATACATGAAGAGTCGATGATGGACAGACCAAACCAGGGATCTTAAGATATTAATGTAACCCAGCCGTATCTAGCTTTGCAATACTTTCTTGGACTGCCTATGAAGCAGTACAATATCACAAATAATTTGTTAATATCACTTAATATACTAGAGCCCACATTATGCTACTGTATATTTGTGGGAAGCACTTTCTTTTATTAACAGTTGTTTCTTTGTGTCATTTTTCCCCTGAATTAGGTGTTGAAGGAAGTAACTGTCAAAGCACAGGCTGCTGAGAAAGTAAAGGCTGAAGTGCAAAAAGTCAAGGATAAAGCGCAGGCCATTGTGGACAGCATTTCAGCCGATAAAGCAATTGCAGAAGAAAAATTGGAAGCTGCTAAACCAGCACTAGAAGAAGCAGAAGCTGCCTTACAAGTAAGTATAGTGATTCCTTACATGACATATTTATTCTGTATGACACAAATACTGCACATAGTGCCTTGCCGCTTTCTTCTGGTGCCTTGGGCAAGTTTGATCATTATTGTCCATTCTTCCCTGCTCTGTGATTCCAGATTATGCTAGCTCACAGTGTCATCTCAGAGCTATTGTTTCAGCACATTTACAAAGCATATATCAACATTAGATTTTGAAGGTAACGTGCATAGCCATTTCACATTGGATCCATCGTTTTGATGAGAAATTAATTGTCAATCATCAGAAGCATGGGGGGCGTGGCTTGGAAGCCATGTGAAAAGACGTGCCTGTACGGGGGCTCCCGCTGATCTGTACATTATCTGACTGATACCGCGCAAGGACCGCTGCGATTTGGCAAAGATTGTGATGACTGCGTACATGAAGTTCGGCTGCTCGCGAGGATACATTTTTACACGGGTTCGAATTGCGTACGTGTACTTAGGAGCCGAGTAAAGCGCTGGTGGCGAGACCTCGACGGATGACAAAATGGCCGCCGCCGCTTGACGAGGGGACAAAGGAGCGGTGGACCGGGACCACAGCATACGTGCGCCCTCTCGGCGTTACGAAGGGGGCAGCGCGACCCGGCCCATCTGGGGGGGGCGCCGGACAACAGCGGTGCCTGAGATTGTTGGGCAAGCTGGGACTCTCATACTGAGTTGTGGTGTATGGGCATAGTGCCTCCCAGCCTTGGACCTGAGCGCGGCCAGAAGGACGCTCCTGACTGGAGATATGTCGAAGAAGCTTCTGAGAGCGAAGAATAAACAGCCCACGCTCGACGAATACGCCAAGACGCCGCCCGGCCCGGAAGGAGCCAGGAGCAAGGATAAGGCTCAGACCAAGGAGATGGCCGCCGGTGGTGCGAACCAGGAGGTCCTCGCTGCGATCGCGGACCTGAAGGCGACGTGGGAGACTAAGCTCCAACTTGCTGTGGCCGAATTGAAAACTGCGATGGAACTACAGGTTGGGGCGGTGCAGGACGACGTGAACCTCCTGAGGCAGGATGTGCGAGCCCTGGCTGAGCGCACGGAAACTTTGGAAAAGGAGATGGGCCCTATTGTGGCGGACTGCACCGCACATAAGCGTGATATCCATGCCCTGGTGCAGCGGGTGGGCAACTTGGAAAGTAGGGCTGAAGAGGCGGAAGGACGTGCCCGGAGAAACAACGTTCGCATCGTGGGCCTGCCGGAGGGGGCTGAAGGCCAGAATCCCACAGAGTTTATCGAGAACTTGCTGCTGCAGGAGATCACTGGGGGAGCCCTGTCGCAGGGGTTTGCGGTGGAGAGGGCGCACAGGGCCTTGATCAGGAGACCACCGCCGGGGAACCCGCCTAGGCCTGTGATCGCCAAGATCCTCAATTATCGGGACCGGGAAAGGATCCTCGAACACTTTCGTAAGGGGGGCACCATACGGCGAGGAGAGGCGACCATTACTGCTTACCCCGATTACACCTTGCAAGTGCAGCGCAGTCGCATGAACTTTGGGGCGGTTAAGAGGCGATTGCGGGCAGCTGGGTACAAGTATATGTTGATCTACCCGGCCAGACTGAAGGTTTTCTTCAAGACTAAGATGCTGTTCTTTGACACTCCGGAGGAGGCCATGGAGTGGCTCGATGCACAAAACTGTCCTCAGGAGCCAGATGAGCGGACGGCGGATGGAACGGGAAGAGATAAGTGACGATGCGGGCCCGGTTGGGCTATGAACATTGGGACTGGAATGTGGTCTTTGTGACTTTGTTATGGAAGTGTACGCGTTAGGAGTTTGGAACATGGTCCGTGTGCGCGGATACGGATGCGAGGGAGAGGAACCTCCAGGGGCTGTTCTTTGTACCCCAGTTCGAGTTTAGGTTAGTCACTGTGTGTGGGGTGACACCCTGTCGGGTTCTCTACTTGGGTTCCAGAGAGAACCGAACACGGGGATGCCTGAGATCCAGGGATGGAGCTGGGCAGTTGGTTGGGTTAGTGGGGTGGGGTGTGTTAGTTTTTACATGAGCCTGGGAGAGAAACTGGAAATGGGGGTCCTTGAGGTGGGGGGGAGGCGAGCAGACCTGGGAGGGAGGAGGGAGCTACTGATAAATCATGGGGGACCTTAGGATACTAACGTGGAACGTTAGAGGGCTTAACAGCTACCTTAAGCGTAACAAGGTCATGTTGTACCTAAAAAGGCAAAAGATAGATGTCGCCTTGTTACAGGAGACGCATCTGACACGGGATAAACTGGAACTGGTGGGGAGGAAGTGGAGAGGGACAGTAGTTGGATCTACATATTCTGCCTATGCTAGAGGTGTGCTGGTTTGGGTTGCACCACATGTCCCGTTTAAGCTACTTGGGGAGGTTGTGGTGTCTGATGGGAGGCTGGTCATGGTAAAGGGGCTTGTGGAAAATAAAGTAGTGTGTATTATAAATACTTATGCTCCCAACCAGGACACGGCGACATACTTTAGGACGCTGATCACTAGACTTGGTGAAGGGATGGGGGGTCCGGTGATTTGGGGTGGGGACTTTAATTGTGTACTAAACCCCAGGGAGGACAGGTCGGATGACAGGGTGGTCAGGCCCAGCCCGGCGGCTAGGGTACTGCAGACGCTGCTGGTAGACCTTGGCCTAGCAGACGTGTGGAGGACGAGACACCCTGGCGTGAGGCAATATTCGCATTATTCGGCCCCGCACCAGCTACACACAAGGCTGGATTACTTTTTCGCCACTCCGGACGTTGTCACGGAGTGTGACCAGATAGACTACAGGGCGAGAGTCCTTTCGGACCACTCGCCCCTGGTCATGCGATGGCAGCTTTGTCCCCCACGTGCGCGAATTCCAACATGGCGCCTTAGGGCGGAAGCGCTCAAGGATCCAGTCTTCAGGGAGGACATGAGGGAGGAGATAGTTGCTTACTTTGAGGCGAATACAGGTAGTGTCAAGTCGGCTGGTACTTTGTGGGAGGCCTTTAAGGTTGTAATGAGGTGGGCTGCCATTGCGAAGTCCAAGGGATTAATGGGTGGAGTCCTGGCTGATCTGCGTAAGGCCGAGATTGAGTTGGAGAAAGAGCTGGGGGAGGGTGGGATTGATACGGAGGCGGTCACTAATCTGCAGCAGAGGTGCGCAGAACACTGGGACAGGCTCTGTAATCTGAATTACAGGAAGTACATTGAGAGGTTGCATGCGGGAGGGGACAAGACGGGCAGGCTTCTTGCTTGGCTGTACAAGAGCGAGACCCCGAGAACCCCGATCCGATCAGTTATCACTGAAAAGGGCGTGGAGGAGGACACTCAGGAAGGGGTGAATGGGGCATTCGCGAAATATTATCAAGCATTATATGAGGATTGAGAAGGGGGAAGCCGGGAGGAGATAGAGGTAGTACTTGAAGACATAGGCCTGCCCAGGATAAGTGACGAAGAGCGAGAGGAGATGGATGCTCCGATCACTCTGGAGGAGCTGCAGGAGATTGTGCGGCAGCTACCCACTTGCAAGGCCCCAGGAGCGGATGGGTTCCCCAGTGAATTTTATAAAGCGTATGGAGAGGAGGTGCTCCCGCCCATGCTGGAGATGCTTAATGAAGCGTTCGAGGTGGGGCGGCTTCCGGAATCGCTCAGGGAGGCGATTATAGTACCGCTCCCCAAACCCAATAAACCGGGACATGATTGTGGCTCCTACCGGCCCCTGTCGATGCTGAACCAGGACAGTAAGATCCTAACAGCTGTCCTGGCGGCCAGAATGCGGAGGGTGATAGGCAAGCTGATCCATCCTGACCAGACGGGCTATGTCCCGAATCGGAATATTACTCAGAATCATAGACGCCTTCACAGGGTGGTTGAATGGGGGTGCAATGAGGACAGCGGAATGGCGATAGTGGCGTTGGACGCGGTTAAAGCGTTCGACTCTGTTCGATGGCCGTGGCTGCTGGCGGCTTTGGGGCAGTTTGGACTGGGACCGGGCTACATGAGGTGGGCTGAGCTATTATATAGTGCGCCTCTGGCTAGGGTCCGTACGGGAGCAGTGGTGTCAGATAGATGGCAGTTAGGCAGAGGCACTAGGCAGGGGTGTCCTTGGTCCCCAATGTTGTACATACTGGCCCTCGAACCCTTAGCAATTTACCTCCGGCAGCAGTATGATCCGGTGGGCATAGAGGTGGGAGGGGAGTGCCATCTTATATCCCTGTATGCAGACGATATGCTGTTATACCTGAAACATCCGGAAGAGAATTTGCAGTATATCTTGGAGGTATTGGAGAGGTACGCCGGGTTGTCCGGCATAGAGGTCAACCCTCAGAAATCCGCACTATTCCCGCTAGGCAGTTATGTGGGGATACCGGTGGAGAGGTTGCCAGTGCTGCGGATCCCGTGGGCAACGAGCTCCTTCCGGTACCTGGGCATTGACGTGTATCACACGACCGAGGAAGAACCCAGGCATAATACCGAACTAGCTGTGGGAAAGATTGAGAAGTGCATGAGGTTCTGGGAAAGATTGCCTTTAGCGATGATGGGTCGGGGAGCTCTGCTTAAAATGGTGGTGCTGCCCAGGCTCCTGCATTACTTTAATAACATCCCGTACATGATACCTAGGAAGTTTTTTGCTAGGTTGCATAGTGTATGTAGGAATTTCCTATGGCACGGCACGCGCAACAGGGTCGCATTGTGGAAATTGCAGAACTCTTATGAGAAAGGTGGCGTGAAGCTGCCGAACTTTGAGGCCTATTATGTGGCGGCGCAACTGCAATATGTGGCCAGGTGGCTCTCGGATGAAGAGACCTCCGAACACAGGCTGCTAGGGAAAGACTGTTCCCCCTTCTATCTGCGGGAGGTGATCTGGGTGACCGGTTCATGGATGAGGGAGCGTCCTAAGATACTAGCCCTTGGCAGGAACATATGGTGGTGTGCCTGTCGGATGATGGGTGACCCCTTGCCGTGTATGCCGCAGTTACCTCTGGTCGCCCTGGCGAAGGAAGACGGGCAGCTGAGAGCTATTCTCCGGACATACTGGGAGTCAGTGGGGTTGATCACTATGGGTGACATCTGGCAGGATGGGACCCTGATGAAGTTCGATGAACTGGAGGCAGGGTCGGGGCTACACAGGGGTCAATATGTGACATATCATAGGGTGGTCCGGGAGGTCCGGAACACGTGGCCCGAAACTACTTTGGCCGATGAACCGGATGCCACGCTGGAAATAATGTATGACGCATCAGAGGGTGGGCACGAGGTCTCTAGGTTGTACGAGATGTTGATGACAAAGGTTGGGAAGGATTTGGGGCACCTGAGACTGGAATGGGAAGCGGAGATGGGGGCCTTGATGGCGGATGGGACGTGGGAGCGCGCCCTGGGGTACCACAAAAAGGTATCGAGGAACGCCAGGTTTAAGCAGATACAGCTCTATATTACGCACAGGGCATATATGACCCCCCTTAGAATTTCCAAATTTCTGGATAATGGGCGCCAGGCGTGCCCCAAGTGTAACGAAGAGAATGCAGACATGATACACATGTTCTGGGCGTGCCCAGTGATTGCAACCTACTGGGGTGAAGTGGCGCGGAGGCTGGCAGGGAGGGGTATCACACTTAAGGTGGATTCAGCTTGGGCCTGTCTGCTGGGAGGGTATCCCAGGGCGCGTAAGCTTCGACATGTTGAGAAACTTAAAGATCTGGCCTATGTGCTTGCCAAACGCAGGATAGCCATGGGGTGGAAGGAACGTCATAAGCCGCGAGTGGAGGTCTGGTGGCAAGATCTCCAAAAATGGGCTGATGCCGAAACGGCAGCGTGGCAGGATGGCAGTATGACAAGGGAGGAGGAAGAAACAGGCTCTCTCACGGCATGGAAGTCATTGGTGGCTGAGCTGTTTGGTATGGGGTCGGCCTCGGCTGGACTTGAGAGCGATGAGGCCCCACCGCATGGAACGGACACTGATGGCGGACACTCTACAGGCTCATAGGGGGGAGGGATGGGGATTGCAGTGCCTTATTTTTTGTTTGTTTGGTTTTTGTTGTTTGAGGTGTTTTATTTATGTTTCGTTGTAATGTTGTTTGGTTGAGATAAAATAAAAATATATTTAAAAAAAAAAATCATCAGAAGCATGTTAAAATAGCGCTGTTGTTTCAACGTTAAGGTAGCCTGTATGCTGTTGTCTACTTTCCTCGGTTCTCATGGCATTTTTAAGATACTGATCTTGTGCCTTGTGTAAAATAATGAGCTTTTCTGTTGTTAGGCAGAATACTGTGCAGTTCCCATGGGGAACATTGCAAAAAGATTAAGACTACAGGAGTAAGCAGTAAACCCAATTGGTAGCAGTGTCATGTCCTACAGAACGCGCCCCTTTTGGACTTCCTGGTCCTTGTCTCAACGGGGCTTACACTCCCTGGTACTCCCAACATGGCCGTCCAGTGTGAAACACCTTCCTCACTCTACACGTCGGACGTAGCGTGTTCTATTAATAGACCACGCCCCCCGCGGCTCCGCGCGTCTCAATGCTATTGCGAAGTAGCGACCAAACGTGTGCTCCGTAGACCTATCCTTGGTTCTATCCTACCAACCCCATTCCTAGTCCCCTTCCCTTCTTTCTTGTTTCCTGGACTTGTGTGCTGAGTAGTGCACTCTCCTAACTTCCCGGATTCCTGGATCGTTGCATCCTAGAACTTTGAACGCATGCTGGAGTCGGAAGAGACTCGTGCAGCCTTATTCAAGACTTGATCTGTCCGCAAGAAGGCATCGACCAAGAAATCCAGCAAAGATCGGTGAGAAGGGGGGAACTCCTTGACAGTTTGAGACGCCACCCGACCGAACTCGATATGGACATGGAAGCAGCCGTCCAGGACCTGATAGCAAGAGCGATCAACCGAGGTACAGAATCTAAAGGTGGAAAACGCCGCTCTCAAACAATTAGTTCTATCCTGTGATTCTGCCACAAAAGAAAGTGTGTTGCTGGGCGGCATAGTGGACAAATACGATGGGTCTGTCCCATAGGCTTTGTAGGCGGGCTCTCCCCTCCCGAGCTGTTCGGATAGGGCCTCAGCGTCTATGTATCTTCTTCCGGGATCTCCTGATTTTTTAAGATCCAGCGGGCCCCGGTAGGTTTATAGGTCAGGGCGGGGAAGCACTGGTCGAATTCCAGCACTGGGGCCCAGATATTCTGGAAACGGTGAAGAGTTCCCGCTTGCGCTGCCGTGACCTTCTCCGCTACCAAAATGTCCCAAAGTTTGATCCACCATTGGGCTATGTGAGGGCCTTCCGGGGTTTTCCAGGCTTGTGCCACCACCGTTTTCCCTGCAAGTAGGCAGTGGGTTAGTAGTTTCGCTCTGGGTCCGGAGCGCGGGTATTGGAGCTCCCAGCAAAACCGGTTCTGGTTCCAGGGGAATCGTTGTTCCGGTAATTTGTGTGATGGACCCTAGGCAAGCTTTCCAGAATGGTTGGATCTTCGGGCAAGCCCACCACATGTGGAAGAAGGAGCCTGGGTGGCCGCATCCTCTCCAGCAAGAATGATCCACCTGGGGGTTCATAAGGTGAAGTCTGAGGGGCGGATAGTACCACCGCAGCGTGATCTTGTACGCACATTCCCTATTGGTGATGCAGGTGGACGAGGTGTGTGTTCTGGTCCATATGTCAACCCAGGTTTGATCCTCTATCGGGTGACCCAGGTCGGCCTCCCATTGGGCCATGCAGCGGGTTCTTGTGGTCAGGAAGTCGCTTAGGAAGCTCCTGTATAGGGTGGATACTCTGCCGCGGGTTGGAAGGTCTCCCAGAGTGAGTTCTAGGGCAGTAGGAGGGCGTGTCGCTGCTTGCAAAGTTTGGGGATGTGAGCACCAGTGGGTAGTTGAATGTATGTGAATCTATCCCGTTCCTGGAGTTGGAATTTCTCCTTGCATTGGGTGAATGTGAGAGGTCTCCCCCCCGTATACAGCTGGTCTAGGGTCTCCAGCCCGCCTTTGATCCAGTTACGAAAACTGCGAGGATTCGTTCCCGGTGTGAACGTTGGATTATGGAAGACCGGGGAGCGTGGGCTCAGTCCTCTTGGCACTCCCTTTCGCTTTAGCGCCCAGTCCCAGGTGCTAAGAGTGTGTTTGGTTGATAGCAGGAGCTCTCCCCATTGGGTCCTGAGGGGGGGCGGGATGTGTGGTAGAAATCGTAGGGGTAAGGGCGTCCGTGATTGTTCCAGCTCTCCCCATCTGGGGCGGTTTGTTGTATTTTGCCAGGCCTGGACCTGGGCCAGTTGGGCTGCCACTCTGTAGGCCTGCAAGTCTGGGACCCCCAGCCCTCCCAATTTGGAACTCCCCAGCATAGTTCTGAGAGGGATTCTCGCTTTCTTACCTCTCCAGATAAAGTTCAGCATTTTTCGCTGGATCCCTCGAAGAGTTGGCGTGGGGATTGCTACTGGTAGGGAGGCACAGGCGTATAGGAATCTCGGAAGGAGGTTCATCTTGCATGCAGTGATGCGCCCGAGCAGTGAGATCTCTTGGGTCTCCCAGCGCTTCAAATCGCCTTCCAGTTCTTTAAAGAGTCGGGGGAAATTGGCTTTGTACGTGTCTCTTGGGTCAGCCGGGATGTGGACCCCTAGATAGGGGATGGCACTCTTTTCCCATTTTATCGGGCACATCTTAGTCAACGGTTCTCGTTCTGTTGGGGTGAGGCCGATACCCAAAGCGGATGATTTATCGAAGTTTATGGTGAGGCCTGAGACTTCGCCGTAGCTGACGATTTCACGTATCGCGTGTTTGAGAGATGAGTGGCCCTCCGAGATTGTAAGCAGAATGACATCCGCGTATAGGGCGAGTTTGTGATGCCTGGGGCCACTTTGCACGCCCTTGATTTGGTCATTTCGCCTGATCTGTTGTGCGAAGGGCTCCATGGTGAGTGCAAAGAGCAAGGGCGACAGTGGACAGCCTTGCCGGGTTCCGCATGATAAGGGGATTGGGGCCGAGTTATGACCGTTAATCCTCAGGCTTGTTTTAGGGCTATCATAGTTGGCTAGAACCATCGTTTGGAAAGCTGGCCCGAAGCCGAAGGCCCCTAGGGTGTGTCTCATGAACGTCCAATCCACCCTATCAAACGCCTTAGCTGCGTCTAGAGCCACCAAGACTAATTTTTGGGAGCTCCGGGCGGCAAGGTCCACCAGGTTCAGCGTTCTCCGGATGTTGTCACCTGCTGTCCGGTGTAGGATGAAACCTGCCAGGTCGGGGTGAATGATCTTCAGCAAGATGCGGTTTAAGCGGGTTGCTAGAATTTTTGAGTATATGTTTGCATCAATGTTTAAAAGTGCGATCGGTCTGTAGGATGTTATGCTTCTTAGATCTTTTCCAGGTTTAGGCAGGAGGATGGTGGTTGATTCCTGCATCGATGGGGTCACCGCTCCCGTTTCCCTGAAGGAGTTGAATAGGGTAGCCAGGTGGGGGGTCAATTGTGCTCTGAATAGTTTGTAAAACCTGGTTGAGAAGCCGTCCGGGCCGGGGGCCCGTGTTTTAAGAGATTTGATGGCCTCCTCAATTTCCTCCCCTGTAATGGGCTCCTCCAGTTCGTCTCTCGTTGCGTCGGAGAGCCGGGGCACTGCTGCCTGCTGCAGGTATTCCTTCTGTTGTGGTAAGTTTCGTGGGGTTGCCTTCATGATTTGGGTCAAATAATCTATTGCGAGGCGTTGCTTTTCGGGCTCTGAGTATAGTTTGACCCCATTGGAATCACGCAGGCCAGTGATTGCGTTGACACGTCTCTGCTTGGCTAGTTTGGCCACCAGGAATTTGTTCGCCTTGTTACCCTTCGCGTAATATGACTGTTTGGCCTTCGCCATTAGTTGGGCGGTTTGTTCCGCATAGTGGGCTTCCAGTTTTTTCCGTGCCGTACGAATGATCCGTTGCGTTTTGGGGGATCAGCCTTTCTCCTTATGGAGTGCCTCGGCCTCTCTTAGTTCGTTCTCTAGGGCCGTCCGGGTCTGACGCCTGTCTCGGTGGTATGCCGCACCTTGGGCTATCAGGGAGCCCCTGATTACTGCCTTCATGGCGTCCCAGTTGTTCGCTAATGAGGTGTCTGAGGCTGGGTTTTCGTTAAAGAAATGTATTATTCCTGTTGCGATCTTGTCTCTGGTGGCCATGTCGTTAAGGATTGGGTCGTACAACATCCATTTCCGTGGGTTATTGGGGTTAGGGTTATGAACCCGGAGTTCCAGGAGCACTGGGGCGTGGTCGGATATCGCTCTTGTGCCTATGGAGACTTCTTTGACTGAGGGGAACGTTTGCGGGGAGATCAGGAATAGGTCGATCCTTGAGAATGTGCGATGGACGAAAGAGTAAAAGGAGAAATCTTTTTCGTCAGGGTGGAACACCCGCCATGAGTCTATTATCTCCAGGGTCCTGAAGAATCGGAGGAGGCTGAGTGCTTGGGCGAAGTCGCCTGGAGTCGGGGGGTGTGATCAATCTTTGGTAGGGTCGGGAACCCCATTGAAATACCCACCGACAATTGTTTGGCCCTCCACAAAGCTAGCGAGAGATGTGCCCAAGGAGTCATAGAAGTGTGACTGTCCAGAGTTCGGGGCGTACACTGAGATGAGGGTATTTAGGTCTCCCATCAGGAGGCATTTGACCGCTGTAAATCGGCCTTCTGGGCATGTTTTCGTTTCCAGAATCTGTGGGTTCAAGTCTTTCCTGAAGAGGATCGCCGTACCTCCTTTTTTGTTTGCATCAGAGGCGAAGAATTGGAGCGGGAATAACCGGGATCGGAGACGGGTTACATCTGCCGGCAGCAGGTGAGTCTCTTGGAGCATGGCTATCGCTGCGTATTCGTCCCGGAGTTTCAATAGCATTGCCTTTCGCTTGTTAGGGGAATTCAGGCCATTAACATTCAGGGAGAGGAGCCGGAGCGTCTGGAGGTCCACTGAAGACTCACTCTCCTTTCCTTGGGTTAGGGGGGGGGTCGTGGGGCGGTGGCTCAACTGCCATGTCTGTTCGGGAATCTCTTGATATCATCCTGCACTTGAGGTTTTAACGCGGGACCCCAACGGGGGGCCGCAACTTTAACAGGGGGGTAGACCGATATTGTAAGTACGGTCGTACCTAAGGCCAACAGGGCCAACTGTCCCATCACGTATCGTGTACTGTGGGTTTCCAAGAAACAAGGGATGGAAAGTATCCTTGGAGTGGGTATGAACCATGGGTATGGCCCGCCGCCACCGCATTCAAGGTTCCTTAGCTCGAAATCTAGGTGGCGGGTCCTACTTTAGGTAGGGGCATCTGTGTCCAGGCTTAATCGCTGACGGAACCTGAGATCGTGGAAGCGTCCCTGTTCATCTCTTTCTGTTGTTCCGCTGGGTTGACGACCATGGCGTGCGTTTGGGCTTTGGAGAGGGAAGCGGTCCAGAGTCTTCGGTCCCCTCTGGGTTTGGCGTGGAAGGATCTCGGGGTGAGGTTGGGAGTAAGATTTTCTCTGCGTCTTCCAAGTGGCTGATACGGCGTAGGGTGCCATTATGTGTAAACTGGAGAGCTGTCGGACACAGCCACCTGTAACGGATCTGTTGCTCCTGAAGGAACGCTGTCCGAGGCCGAAGTGCTCTTCTTTTCTGGAGAGTAAGTGGTGAGAGGTCCTGGTATATTTGAAGTGGAGTGCTCTTGAAAAGTGATCTCATCTCCTTGGCGACTGATCGCTGATATTGCGTCTTTAGTCGTGAAGAAGTGGACCCCCGAAATAACATCTGGGGGGGGGTCCGAATCTGTCCCACGGCGCGGGCGGAGTCTGTGGGTCCGGTCCAGTAAGAGCTGGGATTTGTCCAGGTCCGGGAGTAGGGCCTCAAAGAAGCTTCCCACGTAGTCCGCTAGCTTGTTGTCGGGGATAGAGGATGGGACGCCCCGAATGCGGAGGTTATTGCGGCGTGCCCTGTTTTCAAGGTCTTCATGTTTGAACTCCAGGATCTCGTATTTATGATGCAGGGAATCGATGGATTTTTGCACTTCCCCCAGTGTGGTAGCGTGATCCTGAGAATGGTCCTCGATCTCTCCGAGCCTCTGTTCGATTTCTGTGACCCTCTGATCCGTTTGATCAACTTTAGCGGTGAGTTCCGAAAGGCAGGCGCGAAACTCCGATTTGATGTCCGCCATGAAGGCTATCAGGTCTCCTTTGGTGGCGAGAGCGCCCCTGTCTTCTTGTGGCTTCTTTGGGGTCAGTTTAGGAGGATCCTGTTTCTTGGGTTTCTCTGGTGCAGTAAACATGGCGGAGATATCTGTGCCCTTGCTCACCTTCGTTTGCCTCGACATGCTGCTCGTAACAGGCGGTCTTGATTGAGAGAGTAGCAGCGAGGCCTAGGGCGGCGGGAGACTGCACTCGGGGTGAATCTCGCACTCGACCTCCGCTCTGGGCTAGATCTGGGCGAGTGGGCAGAGGCGCCCCAGGAAGCGTTGGTGTGGGGAGGGTCTCCATCGGGGACGGTGCAGGATGGCCGATTGTTGCACGAGGGGGGGGTACGTCGCTACGATGAGGCCCACAGATTCAAGGCCTCTCTTGATGAAAGCACGTCTTCCGTTGCTTCCCCGCCCCTCCTCCGGTCTCCATTGGTGATCCCTCGCTGGTGGGGGTTCCAAGTCCCTCTGAGCTTCTCGTGTGCGGTTTTGTGATGGTATAGGCTGTCGTTGAGCGGGGGTCCCGACTTGTTCTGCGTAGCGGGGGGAGGGGTGAAAGCCCGCTCTCCCGGTCCCTCGGAGCGTGTGCCGGGAACCAAGCCCTAGTCTGGGCCGCCTTGGTATGAATCGGATGATTCTGTGCTACAGTCCGCTCCCCCTCTCCAGCTCTCCAACTCCCCAGAGTTCTAGGGCCCCGCTACCGCCGAGTGCGGAGTGTGCTGCCGGGTTCCGGCTTGGCGGCCATCTTGGTTTCTTCGGTTGAAGACGGGGGAGAAGTTCGGCCGCTGAATTCTGGTAGAACGCCTCCTCGATCGAAGGTTATGTTTGGCCAGGTTGTGCCATGTCTGTTCCGGTCGCCGTAGATGGCATTGGTGACGCGGAACCCCGCTTAGAACCGCCGGAATTCGACGGCGGCGGCGGGCATCCCACGGGCGGCCTCACAGGAGCAACCACATCGATGGCGCTCCAAGCCACGCCCCCTTCCACTTTACTTTTAAGCCCTACTACTTTTCGACTCCCAGGGCTAAGGTGGGTTTCATAATTTCTCACCTTTCAGGAAATGTCTTAACTTGGGCTACGCCCCTCGTTAATTCCGGTGATGCTCTCCTAGATGACTATGATGGGTTCATTCAGGCCCTTAAAACCATGTTTGACCACCCAGAGCAGGTCTATAGTGCCCAGGAACGCCTGTTAGACTTTGAGCAGGGATCCCAGGATATGCTCACCTATGTAACACGATTCAAGCAATTAGTCAAGGAAGCTGATTGGTCCCCTGAGGCGAGTTTTACCCTTTTCAGGAGAGGACTGAATGAGGAGATTAAGGATGAGTTGGCCAGAGTGGCTCACCCAAGCTCATTCCAGGCACTAATGGACCTTGCCATGCAAATAGACTTTCGTATCCAGGAAAGGAAGGCAGAGAAGAAGAAATCCAGAGGAAATCCTCCGAAAGTGTCCTTTGAGACACCACCAAGACGGACACAAACCCAGGCTGAGTCACTGAACCAGAACCCATGCAGATAGGAGCCTTCCGTGGACCTATAACCCCGCAAGAAAGGATGAGAAGGATTCATACGGGGTTGTGCATGTATTGTGCCTCAGACAAACACTTGGTTAGGGAGTGTCCTCTAGCCCCTCCTCGGCGTTCGGGAAACGCCAGCTCCCGATCCTAGATGGAGCAGAGCTTCGGGAGAGAGATGTTTGCTCCACATCAATTCCATCCTTGAACTCTCCTGGACAAAACAATTTGGTGATACTACAGGCCTTCCTATCGCCCTCCAAGAATAAGACCTATTCCATTTTGGCCTTGGTAGACTGCGGA
Source organism: Ambystoma mexicanum (assembly GCF_040938575.1). NCBI lineage: Eukaryota > Metazoa > Chordata > Amphibia > Caudata > Ambystomatidae > Ambystoma > Ambystoma mexicanum. The sequence continues at coordinate 1,360,877,225 of NC_090930.1, read as the reverse complement.
GCTATGGGAATTTTCATTGATCAAGATTGGGTTGTTAGTCATCATATTCCATACGAGACATGAAGCACCATGCAGCTGGTGGAAGCAATCGACGGAAGACCCCTCACTTCAGTACCCATAAGCCTGCAGACTAAAGAGATCCAGCTTTCTATAAACCATCACCAAGAGTGGATTAGATTCGACATCATTAAGTCAGCTCATTACCCCATGGTATTGGGTATGCCCTGGTTACAGAAGCACAATCCGTATATCAATTGGACAGCAGGATCACTATTCCTAGGCTCAGAGTTTTGTATGTCTCACTGTCTATTCCTGGATCCCTCCTTGACACCCCCTAAAGAACCACGAAGAGAGCAGCAAACACCACTCATAGTTTCCAATATCATACAAGTCCCTGAGGCCTATCGGGGATATGCTGATGTATTTTCAACTGCTATAGTCCAGGCCTTACCCCCTCACAGACCTGAAGACTGCTCCATAGATACAGATCCCTCAGCAGTGATTCCCTTCGGCAGAATGTTCATCCTTTCCGAACCTTAGAAAAAGGCCCTCCGAGAATACCTGGATACCAACCTTGAAAATGGCACCATAAGACCTTCGGGTGCTTCGTTGTTCTTTGTTCCCAAGAAGTACACCAAGGAACTCAGACCTTGCCTCGACTATCGTGGCTTAAATCAATGCACCCTCAAGGATCGGTACCCACTGCCCTTGATCTCGGATATCCTGGAAGCTGTGAGAGGCGCCGTAATATTCACAAAATTGGATCTCCGGGGTGCCTATCATTTGATCCGTGTCCGGGAAGGAGACAAATGGAAAACAGCCTTTAGAACACCCTTTGGTCACTATGAATATCTAGTCATGCCCTTTGGACTAGCTAATGCCCCCGCAGTTTTTCAACGTTTCATGGATAGGGTTTTTTCTGACATGTTATTCCTCTTGGTCATTGTCTATCTGGACGACATATTGATCTTTTCCAAGGACCTTCTAAAGCATGAAGAACATGTAAAGGCAGTATTACAACGACTCTGTGAACACAAACTTTTAGCCAAACCCGAGAAATGCTTGTTTCACGTTACTTCTCTTCACTACCTAGGATTCATCCTTAGCCCAGAAGGAATTGGTATGGACCCTTCAAAGGTAAAGGCCATACTGGCATGGCCCGCTCCCACGTCCGTGAAACAAGTTCAATCCTTGCCAACTTCTACGGGAAGTTCATATCCACCTTTTCCGAGAATGTTCAGCCGATCGTTGCTCTCTTGAAGAAAGACACCCCCTTTATCTGGTCTACACCGCAAGATAAGGCATTCCCACGTTTAAAGGCAGAGTTCATGCAAGCCCCCATCTTGGCCCAACCCGACATAAATCGACGATTCCTAGTGGAAACGGATGCCTCTAACTACGCCATAGGAGCGGTCTTGAAGCAAGAATTTGAGAATAAACTGGAACACCCCATTGCATACCTTTCACGAACCCTGACTCCCAGTGAGACACACTACTCCGTCCTGGAAAAGGAACTGTTAGCTATCCGCCAAGCCTTCACTGAATGACGACATCTACTTCTGGGTGCTAGATATCCAGTTCAGGTCCGCATGGACCATCGGAATCTTCAAATTCTACAGTCATTGGAGTTATTAAAACCCTACATCCAATCCTCTCAGAAATCCTGCAGACCTCCTCCTCTGCTGGTCGAGAACCAACTGGAATATGAAGTATCCCGAATATGTGACTCCAGGTATAAACGGGGTTAGCTTCAATACCTGGTTGAATGGAAAGGATATCCTCCTAGTGAAAGAACCTGGGAACCACTTTCTAATCTCAAGACCCGTGACTGCTCAGAAGATTTCACCTTATACACCCGGGCTAACCTGGAGGAACGGGTCTTCGGAGGAGGCATGCTGTCATGACCTACAGAACGCGCCCCTTTTGGACTTTTTGGTCCTTGTCTCAACGGAGCTTACACTCCCTGGTACTCCCAACATGGCCGCCCAGTGTGAAACACCTTCCTCGCTCTACACGTCGGATGTAGAGTGTTCTATTAATAGACCACGCCCCCCGCGGCTCCGCACGTCTCAATGCTATTGCGAAGTAGCGATCAGACCTGTGCTCCGTAGCTCGCTGTATTGTTATCCTTGGTTCTATCCTACCAACCCCATTCCTAGTCCCCTTCCCTTCTTTCTTGCTTCCTGGACTCGTGTGCTGAGTAGGGCACTCTCTTAACTTCCCGGATTCCTGGATCGTTGCATCCCAGAACTTTGAATGCACGCTGGAGTCAGAAGAGACTCGTGCAACCTTATTCAAGACTCGATCCGTCCGCAAGAAGGCATCGACCAAGAAATCCAGCAAAGATCGGACTCAGGTGAGAAGGGGGGAACTCCTTGACAAGCAGTCTGCACCACCCAGATTTACCTGGTAGCTTTGGCTGAACAGTCAGACTTCTCACAAGAAGAGTAGGGCAGTATGTAGAGTATACACAATAGGGCCAACACACAGTAGAGCAAACAAACACTGACCAGAGCTTTGTATAAAAAGTATATAATTATTTATTTAAAACACACTTTATGGCATATACTAGCACTCTCAATCAAAAGCAAGTTAAAACACAGTTAGGTAAAGTATACACACCTCCCTTAATAGCTATCAGACAAGTCAGGGTTAAAACACTACCATTTGTTAGAACAGACGTGAGCGCATAACCAAGATGGCACTCTGATAATGTGGTTAAAGGGAGAGAAAAAGGCAGAGCATAGAAATAAAACAGTTCTCAACACTTTTAAGAGTTCAGAGCAAGGGGAGAAAGGCAGGTTATACTGTAGAGTCAAAGTTCATAGGCTAGGCCCACTTTAAATGGAGCAAAGCAAAATGTGCCCAGGATCACACGGTTTAACGGGCATAGTGTTCAAAAGAGGTTGGGGTGATGCAAAAGATATAGTTAGATGGCCTGGAGCCAACCCAGTTTAGAAGGCAAGGATTTAAGGGTCACCTTTAGCAATCTGTAGAAAGGGAGGCCAAGCAGGACACAGTACCTTAAAGAGGAAGGAAGCTCCAGCGGGGGCAGTTGTTCCTGGCAGTGGTTGAACTTCGTGGTTCCGACCAGGGGAAGAGAAGATCTCGTCGAGGAGGGAATGGGGAGTCGTTGCACTGCACAGGGATGAAACCAGCCGCGGAGTTCCCGATTAAAAGGTGCGGTACTTTTATTCACGGTCAAAAGTGGTGAGCTTGGCTATCCGGCCGCCGGGGTGCTTGGCACGGGTGATTCGACCAAGAGACGTCTTTGGAAGGTGAAAAAGGGCGAACTGGTTGATCCCACCAGCTCAGAGGAAAAAGACTCGTCCAGCAGAAGATCTTTTCTTGTTGTCGGGAAATTGGTGAGGTAGTTGCAGCAGGGCTTCACCGGTGGCATCATCGTTGCAGTTGGCTCAGCTTCTTCCCTCTTTGGATTCTTAGGTCCTGTGGCGACTTCCGAAGTTCCAGTCCCAAAGGCCCTGCTTTTATGCAGAAAACCCCCCATTTATCAGCCTAGCTGTCAATCACACATGCTAAGTGGTGAGCTGGACGGCTCACCACTGGGCCAATCAGAGTAGAGTGCAACGTGGGTTGCTAAGGCAACGAAGTCCAGAGTGCCAATTCCTCCCTCTACCCTTCCTGTCGAACCCGGACAGAGTGGCACCATTTGGAGGGCTTCTGTGGAGAAGCCCGCCAAAAAGTGGAACAAAGGGCTCAACCTTGGTCAGAGTTACAGAGACGGACACAGACGCCATTTTAGAATCGAGTTCTGGCAAAAAGACCCAACCGGTGATTTAATATTAAATAAATAAACCGGCAGTATCTTTAACATTGCACCAAAAAGTGGTGCGTTTAACATCAATGGGAAAATCCCACAGAGACTATTCCGGTGGAATATTTCGCATGGTAACCACTGCCACCACCCAGAAACTCGACAAGGGGGGACTGGACAGTGCCCGCTTTAAAACAGACCCAGGGGCAATATAATTAACCTCTTCCAGTACTTCCACAATATGATGGTTTGTACTGGTTATGTTCACAATTTAAGACTAGTAAAGTCAATGGTGACTTTACATGGCCTGAGAGACGGTAGTCAGTCCCAGGTTATGGAGTCTATGTTTGGTGGTTACTATGACACCCCTGTGTTACTGCACTGAGGGTGCTGTGTAACACATACACAAACAAACAGATGATACCCTATGGATTAAAAGACCCCATAGCCCAAAATCACACAAACAGTCAGAGACATACCTCAAATCATGCCTAAGAGTGGGATTAAAAGAGTCTCACTCTTAGCAGGAGAACAGAACAAACCCCAAAAATCCAGCAAAGCTGCTGGGGGACTCTCTAGGTTTGGGAAATTAGCCTTATAAGAGAATTCTCCCTAACATCTGTAAATTCTCACATCTAGTTGACTCTACTTCTAACTTAAAACCAGGGTAAGAAATGGGCCTGAACATGACGGAGCTGCACTGCTGCAATGTTTGTCTAGCCGGAATTCCTTATCGACTGAGGCCCAAGCCACCAGGGCTAGTCTAACTCTCCATTCCTTATGATCTGCTCTGAGCACTCTCTCCCATCCCAACAACTTTTTTTAAAATTTAGAAACCCCGTCCAGACTTAGGGAAAAGGGGTGCATAACGTATTGCTTGTTCAACAGCCATGCAGCACCGTAAACATTCTATTCTTTTGGTAATTTTATGTTTTCAATTAAGCCAATTCCCTGCCATTGCAGAATCAACTTGAACACAAAACCTTTCAGTCACAACCACTGACAGTAACGGATTTTGCCACTGACTGCTTGGCAAGGGTTTACATAGCAAGCCTAGTAATTGCAAACAGATCAAAAGCTCTTGAGTAGTAGCGCGAAGTAGCTTTCATTAAGCGTTTCAAGTGACAGGTGGCCACGCCCCTTTAGCACACCCCTGAATTCCTGTAAATTTGATTGAACCCCTATAAATGCAATGACTCCCCAAAAAATGATATATAAATTTGATATAAACTTGATAAGATCCCTGCTGTAGTGTAAATAACATTTGATAGAGACAGTGGTCTAGTGGGTGGGAGCCGTTGGGAGCAAAGCTCCTCAATTTATTTTTGTTTTTTAGGTTTTCGTGTTCCTATACTTTCATTTTAAAAAGAAACTGCTCTGGAATGGTTCTGTTTTAAAATAAAAGTGTAGGAAGAAGTTGAAACTTGCACTTCAGTGCACTGCAATGAACATTCCCTTAAACAGCAGTTGTGTTTGGGGGTTTGGATTGCACGTAGGAGGGAGTGTGGCAATGGGGTTTTTGGGGAGCGAGGGCAGGCCAGCAGGGAACATAGTTGCACTACTTATTTTTGTACACTTCGATGACTGGATAGAGATGTAGCTGAACCCCTCTAAATTTAATTGAACCCCAATAAATGTGATGACCAGAAAAATTGTATACACACATTTTTTATATAAATTTGATATACATTTGATAACACCAATGGATCTGATGATCCCCACATTTTTATATAAATTTGATATACATTTGATAAGAACCCCAATAAATGTAAACATTTAAAATACATTTGATAAGAACCTCAATAAATTTGATGACACCGCAAACATTTTTATATACATTTGATGCAAAAAAGTTTTGCAATTTAAACTTTATTAAACATATTGACCTCACAACCCAATGACCAATGCCATACATTTCCACTCCATTCAACGACAGGTGCTACATTTCCTGCATGGCGCTCCATACTAGCTCAAAGTTATGCTAAAATACCATGTGCCAGAAAACTTGGTTGTGCATCGTTCATTCAAACTGTAAGAGGAATAAACCGAAATGAAAATGAAAAACAAACCAACCCAAAATCAACATTACAATGAAAATCAAAATTCACAGTGTGGTGCAGCAAACCTCAGCTACTTCCATGTGTGCCTGAGGCGCCTTTAGTTGTTGATTTGGCGAGGTCCGGTGTTCTCTGCACGTGACTCAAGTCTTATTCCATGGCCTATAGCAACGAAAATGATGACATATCATGGCGTTTGTGATGGATGTCCGGGTTGTCGTGGCCACTAACATATTCAATTAAAGGAGCCCAATCTACAAGATATTGCGGCATTCGCCCCTGCATTGCCCCGTCAATCTTGCTCATGGCGGGCACATATCAAACCCTCGGCCACCATTCCCTAATGTCCGGCCCATCCTTACTCTTCCAATGTTTTGCTATAACCAGTCTTGCCGCTGCCAAGAAATGGGTGACCAAACGTGATCCCTTGGCCGCCAGCTTATAATGACCCTGAGAATCCTCGTTACCCAACAGCATCACCTTCGGATCAAGCTCAAGTTTGAACCCACAAATCTCCTTAATCTGGGCGACGACCTTTTGCCAGAACCCCTGAATCTGAGGGCAACTCCACCACATGTGAATAAAGGAGCCCAGGGAAGATCCGCAACGCCAGCACTGGGGGGAGAGCTGCAGGTTCATTTTGTAGAGCTGTTCTGGGGTCAGATACCACCTACTCAATATTTTAAGACCGTTTTGCTTAAGGTGAAACGCCTGAGATGCTTTGCCCATCCTTGTCCAGAAATTGTACCAGGTTAGGTCGTCTATGGAGCTGGTCACATCCTCCTCCCACTTAGACATATATCCGTGTGGGGCCTTAAACCTCTTGGAATTCAGTACCTTGTATAGTGATGCCAGTTTTGCTGCCGGTGGGTGACCTATAAATAGATCCTCAAAGGTGGTTGTGGTCCATTTCCCCTGGGTAGCTACAGTAGCCCGGAGGGACTCCACTGATGATGACTTTATTGAACTGCATATACTCCCATTTATTTTTCTCATTGCGATACCCCATCCCTTTTGTAAATTAAATTATTGTTTATACTATTTATATCTTGTATATTATTGTATCATTAAAAAAAGAAAATTCAAACACAAATATATACGAATGTCTGTGTCTGCATATGCATGGCTAGCTTTTGCAGACTTCACGCCTTGTCCGAACATGTCCAGCCACCGTGACTCACTTTTAATTAGTCCGTGGATGGACACGCCAGATCGCGAACGTTACTTGCATGCACTCACCAGCTTTGGTCCGCGGACGTTGCTCCGGCATTGCGGACATCACCGGACAATATCATGTGTGCGTGCGGTGTAATGCAGTGTCCACCATCGGTGTCTGGACTCTTTTAAAGCTGTATTTTCAGCCAATCTAGGAAGTTTTAAGATAAAACTTTGCCATTCTTCACCTCCTAGCAACATTCTTAACACTTCTATCAACATTTTATGCCGTTTTTTCATCTGACGGCATCGCAGACATCCATGGACGCCATCATGTGATCGTGCCCGTATGGCATGATGTCTTGTCCGTGATCAGTGTTCGTGCTTCACAGACATTTTCAAACTGCATTTTCGTCCAATCTAGGAAGTTTGAAGTTGAAAGTTTACCCTTCCAGAGCACCTAGTGTAATTCTTAGTTTCAACTTTTCACAACTTTCCAAGGCCTCTTTTAAACTCCCAAATGTGAGGACAGGAGAAAGGTCCACAGACGGTTCCTCTGAATGGACCCACCCCATCTTCCTCAACTGCTCCTGCCACCACACAATCTACTGCTCTGGAGCAGAGGAATCCTCCTGCTACCTCGCAAGCCATACAAGAGGCTGTTGAACCTAATCTCTATAGGACAACAGTTCTCTGCATGTACTGCGACACAGCACTCTGAAGGGGGGAGCAGTTTGACCACAGCCTTCGATGTTATATAAATCATTTCCATCTGCTTTTCCTTTCTTTTAGAAAAAAGATACACAAAATGCTGCTATAAATGCACATATGCATTTTTTAACTTTCATGAAAATGTACCATGTTCCATTTTTCATTCCATTTAAATATCACACTTTCCAACCTCTCTCATTACATCCCTTATATTACCACCATTCTCCACCTGATCACACATATGTGTATACTGCCAAATTATCCATATACAACACTTCACCTTACATATAAAGTACTGTTCTTTCCCAACCTCTACTATAAGACGCCAAACACTGCTGCTGCCACAACAATCTGCCATTGTATTACCAATAGGCCACAGTTTCCCTATTCTTAAAAAACACTGCAACACATTACAAATATATTGCACCACACAAACACCAACAATTGTTCGAACAACTTTACCACACCACCCATAACACACATTGATTAACTCCTTTTCCCAACAACTCCTCCTACCTTCATAAATAACCTCTCTTACTAAAAGTACTTCACCATTACCACAGATACCCATTATCCGTCTTTTATAATTACAGGAAAAATTAAGATTGCTGAAGACAGCTACCGAAAAAAGACAACTCTTCACATCCTACAAAGTACATTAATATAGCATGTATATCTTCCTAATTGTAACAATGTACTTTCACTATATATTAGCTTAACATATTCTTTTCTACTCAACAATATTGTATTTCACTCTTACTCATTCTATTGCAGCAGTCACACTCGTTCTATTCCTATCTGAACATTGCTCTTTGGTCAATACACCACCAATTCTCTACTGCCTAATAACACATCCATCTGTCATCAACTTATATACCACAATTTAATTTGTTTATTCTTCCATACTCCTATCCATGTAAAGTCCTCAATTCCAACCCAACAACTTTAACACTCATTGAATTTCAAATTACTAACACACATTAGCACACATACACACGCTTCCTCACCCTTTTTCAATTGCACACACACAACCCTCATACCTATCCACTAAATAACACCATTACGGCAACCACTGTCTTCCTCAACACTTCATAATATTCCTTGTTATTAAATGAAACCACCACTCTCTTGCTTAATAACACCAGTATTGCTCAACACATTCTACTATCAATACATTAGTACTCATTCACCATCACATAAATATACTTATTGTATACAACACCACCCAATTGCAATGTCATATTTACCCAAACCCATTACAACCTTCCCAACCACACCTATCATCCCACTACACAATTGCACATCACTCTATTAATCTGTACAATAACACCCATGCACCTATGCATGATACATGCATAACAATTCAACACCTTTGAAGCACAAACTGTCTTTTTTCCCCAACATACAGAACAAAGGCCTACTAAAAAACAAACTCTGTAGAAGACAAAGAAAAATAGAACAGATAAAAATAAGAAGAAGCCATATAGTCATCCACCTCTTAAGAAATGTATAGAAAACATTAAAACAGAACAGCTAGTAACCTCTCACAACTAAAGTACACCACCCACCACTAAAATAAGTGAGCCCCTTCTTGCAAAAATTCAAAGTAATAAAATAAGATGTACAAACAAAAAGAAATTAACCTAACACTATACCTACCAATGTTAAGGTAGCCACAGTAAAACATTCCAGAAAATCAATTTTACAAAGAATTTTCCATCGTAGAGTTCTTAACAATCTCCAAAGAAAGCTAAAAAGAAACTATCTAGCATTAAAAGCTACCACAGAAAACTAATCCTTGAAGTTCTAATTGACAGCACATTTCTATTAAAGAAAAAATAATTTATATTAATTTTAAACAGAATAAAACCACTCACTAAATTAATCAATACATTACAAAAAGGACTTCTATACATGCGGAATGTCAATATAAATACTTTTTCAAACTTCTGAGAAGGTGAATGGTTTCACATAAGCAACACAGAACCATTGTTCAATGAAGAGGCTTATACTCAAGAACAAATAAACCCAATTGCCATAGACAATAATGGTCGAGGCTATGAAGTGGTAGGAGACACCATTATGACAAAAGAAACTCTTATAGAAAAAACATCCACAACAAATTTTCAACAAAATGTTCCTTTTGTCCAAACAAACCGTCCAGTGAACAATTGGATATGCAGCTCAATATGTAACCTACTCCAACAATTCTTCAAATCTTTACGGCAATCCCCCAATCACTATGTGAAACTAAAAGACAAAAGTAGAATCAAAACTTTACAAACAATGCATTCATGCTCAGTACGCATCCACACTTGACTGTGAGGGCATTCATTAACCTGCATTTCAGGAATTGCTTGCAAAAGCACCTTCCATCGTCTATCACTAATAACTTAGACATCTCCCCACCTCCAAAAGCTCTCCAACAACTGAACTTGTATGAGAGCATTAAAATTCAAACCGTACACCCATTTCAACCTATAATACGCCTTCATCCCAAAACTGCCAAATTGCCTCCATCTAATTTACTAAAAGGCATTCGTGGCAAAGTAGTATATTTATAATTTATAATTAGATCTTAAAGAAAATGTAGAAACTCTAGGCGTACAAAGGCCAATAGAACAATCTTTGATTGTACTAGTTAATGGTGTACCAACAAAAGACAAAACTATTTGGCAACAACTAGTCAACTTAAACAAAGTTAGACAAGCCCTACAATATCATAAAGAAAACAACAAATACTTCAGAGATATAAACGTAGAGGAAAACTTAAGGGAAACCGCCCAAATAATTGAAGATTCACCATGAACTGGCCAATTTGAATGTTTAGATCCTCTTACTGCAGCCAACATTTTAGACCAGCATACAATTCACCCAATACATAACAAGGACACCATAGAAGATGCATTAGAAACATATCAAATGCGTCAAGCCAAAGGATCCCCAATGAGCATATGGGAAAAAAGTGTAGAAGCACATTCTTTTCCTCTATTCTTTCCTACAAGAAAAGGAGGAAGATATGATGAAAGATCCACACAAATTAGTCCATCAGAATATTGTTCTTTATTAATGTATTTTGAAGACCCAAGATTCAGACCAAATGTGAAATGCATTTTTTTCCTCCTGTTCGGCGGCGAACAAGTAACTCTATGTTATGGAGTTGTACACACACTCTAATTTCTTAAACATGCCCGCTACCCAACTGCTTCAAAAGATAAAAGACAAATATTAAGTTTTGCAGTTAAGTATCACAAATCTCTTGGCAAACATACATGGTACAAATGAATACTGGTTCCAATGTCACGCTGATGTACTTTGTACACTAAGGAGCCTAGGCCCAACCACATGGTTTGCTACTTTAAGTTGTGCAGAATATGCATGGGATGACTTGCATGACTTCTTATGCATTTCACACCAAAATAAATAGGGAATAGATATAAAAACACCAGGAGAACTATGTTCACTTGACCATGTCGATGTTTCAAAGTACTTCACCATTACTTTATTGGCATGCTGCCCTTCATCTGCAATACAACTACCCCTCCACTCTGAGAAGTATAAGACTTCTTTCGGAGAAAGGAACATCAATCCAGAGGAGCACCACACATTCACATGCTTTTGTGTATAATAATAATAATAATAATAATAATAATAATAATAATAATTTGCCATTTATATAGCGCTACGAACCCTCGGGTATCTGAGCGCTGCTTATTATTACCCACGGTGTGGTGTGTGGTGCTCATTTATCGACCTCGGACGGATGAAAGGCTGAGTTTGGCCCCGCCGGGATTCGAACCTGCATTAGCAAGCTCTGCACGGATGTCAAAGCGAGCGGTCTACTCGCTGTGCCACTTGACTGTATAAAATATGATCCAAAATTTGCCCATGACAGTGATGTCACTGTTTTACAATTTATTGAAGAATACATTACCTGTGATATTCCTTCAGAAACCATACATAGTGTCCTACATACACAAATCTTACGCTTCCAAAAACATAAGTGCTGTAAATACTGCTGATGTCGATATGAAAACAAAGGTAAACACTATACTAAATGTCGCTTGGCTTCCCTAGGCCAGTTTCCAAAAAAGCAAAAGGAAATAGCTTGATGTCTTCTGTTAGACATAGTGTATACGAGAAATCCCCTAAAAACACATACAACATTAAAAGTGACAAGGCATCCAAGTACATCAATGATTACAATGCCACCATTGCCCTCTCTTGGAATTCAAATATAGCCATAGAATACATTGCAGACAATTCCACTGCAGTTGCAAGATATGTCAAAGCCTGTCTCACCAAAGCTGAGATGGCAGAGCTAAAAGACCTCTGGGAAGACATATCATCTGACAAAACCCTGTCACAAAAACAAAAATGGTACAGGTTTGGTATAAAAATGCTCTCACATAGAGAATGTGGGTGCTACAAAGCTGCAGACAATTTAACAGGTACACCCTTATATGGAAAATCTGAAAACATTGTCTGGCTAAAGCGTGGTCCAGCTTCAATATTAAAAGGGTACTAAAATCCTACCAAGAGATAGAAACAATAGCCACAAATTATCCCAACAGCCAGGACATTTTATAATACAATTTAATTGACACATACTACTCAAACAGAAGTACTGTGCCTGTACGACATAGCAGAATAATCGCACGTCAGACGAGACAACTGCCAAATATGTGAAGGAAGCCTAGTAAAACGTACCAAACCGAGCCTAATTAGTCAACAAAAGTTATCATTGAAATCTATGCAACATATTGAACTTTATTACATGGCCCTACTACAACTTTTCAAACTTTGGAGAAAAGAAGAAGAATGATTCGGTGACCATGACTCATTTGAAGCTGCATTCAATACAAATGAAAGCAGTATAACAAATGTCAATTTTAAACAATACAAACAAATGTTGGACAAAGAACGCCAGCAAGAGGAACAAATTGAACTTCTACTAGATAAAGACAGCCCTGAAGGCAGCCAACCTTCTCTTACAGGATGCTAAGAACTACTTGGAGAACCACTCATTCGAATGGATTGTGTCCTCTCACGTATTCCTCATCTTAGATATATCCTTACCTTCAGCTTTGCTGCTTCGGACATTTTTTCTCTCGCCACCAGAGCGCGCTCCACTCGAGGCGGCGGCATCAATGTCCCTTGGCGGCATCCGTCGAGCATCGACGTCATCCGTTGTATAAATGCCTCGAGCGCACCCATTGGCTTCATTTCTGTTTTTCCGTTAGCTTTCCTTCGGATCGAGATAAAATGGCGCTTCAGTTATAACAAATTATGTCGTCTTCTTAGAACCCATCCACACCGAAAACTGGTTTTAAGAAATGCCAAAGGTGTGGGAGAAAAATGTCACTGACCGACCCTCATCGTAATTGCCTTTGGTGCCTCGGTTCCGACCAATCGAATTGACGACTGCGGTTCCTGTCAGTCAATGACCCATAAGGCCTTAAAAGAAAGAAGAGGTAAACTGGCGGTGGGGGAGGAATCCTCGAAGTTTTCTTCAAGAGGGAAAAAAGACTCGGCTGAGTCTTCGACAAAAAGCCATAAAAAGTCCAGGTCGAGGAGTAGATCGAGAAAGTCCTTCTTCTTCGTCCAAAAAAGTGAAGAAAAGACAACACCGGTCTCCCTCTTCCTCTTCCTCAATTACATCGGAGGAAGTTATTACATGTCCAACAAAGCATGACTTCCCTAAAAAGTGGCAAGCGTTTAGAGAATCGATGATGAACATTTTTGAGAATGTGGCCCAGACCCCCTGAAAAAATGTCTGATGAAGACCATGCCCCTATGCACAAAAAAAGTGACAGGGGAAGGTCTAAGACCAGGAAATCCGACAAGAAATTGTCGAGGGTGTCTTCCAGGGAATGTTCCCAAACACCTAAAAAGAAAAGCCTTCCAGTGCATAAACAGGAGGCAGACCTTAAGAAAAGGACCTTAGACTTCGATACGTCATCAAGTCCTCGACGAAAACATGTCCGAAGCCTCCATCGAAGGCTGTCGAGTATAAGGGGTCGACGACCCAACCGAAAAAGGTTACATCGAGAACACTATCGACGGCTTCGAAGACTCCTTCGACGGCGTCGATGGTCTCGAAAACTCCTTCGACGACATTCATAGCTCCTTTGAAATCATCGAAGAATACCTCGACAACATTGAAGGTAATAGCCACAACATCGACGCCATTGACGCTTCTGTCGACGTCGACACCCGTCACAGTGGTGAAATCAACACCAATGTTAAAACCTATACCTGAAAAGGTATTTCACCCAGAAAGTAGACATGATTTGTTCCAAACCATGTCATCTATATATGGAGGAATGTCGTCAGGAAATGAGGAGGATGAAGAAGAAGAAGAAGATGAACAAGAGGTTTCATCTGCAGGGGTAAAATATGGTACAAGGCAAGTCCCTGAGGAATTAATTAATCCTCAATCTAAAATGCAAGACCTTTATGAGTGTTTACAATCTGCAAGTGGACTAGAAACGTCCCCTGAATACAAGTTTGAAAAACCTGATCCAGCAGAACATGCTGATTTAGGTCATAGAAAACTAATGAATAGAGTTAGAGTTTATGGGATGGGGTAGAAACTCACCTGTATACCAGGATGCTTACATGACGGATATCCTATCAGGAGGACCTCAGCCAGACCCCATACTTCCCTTTCACATTGCCTTACAAAGGAGAGTAAATACTGCTTGGGAAAGACCTGAAACCATTCCAGCAGTAAATAAAAAATATGTTGCAAAATATAGACCCTGTAATTCTGATCCAGAATACTTAAGTAAGCACCCATCTCCAGAAAGTCTGGTAGTTCAAGCAGCCACATCAACTATAAATGCTGCATACCCTACAATTCCCCCTGATAGGGATGATAAAAAGATTGATGCATGGTCTAAAAAGGTATTTACACCAGGGAGCATGGCTCTAAAATCAACAAATGTATCTTGCACTCTGGCGAGATTTACATATACCCTGTGGGACTGCATGTCAGCGGCAGCTCAACACATCCCAGAAGGAGAGGAACGTGATGGGTTCCTATCCATAGTAAAGGATGGCAAGGAGGCTTTGGGGGAATGCCTTCAAGCAGGTTTGGACACAGCTGACAGTATCAGCAGCTCCATGGCATCTAGCGCAGTGCTATGCAGATTTGCATGGCTAAGGAAGTCAGGTTTTGCACCAGATGTACAATCTAGACTTCTTAATATGCCATTTGACGGCTCGAGGTTGTTTGGCAGCAAGCTAGATGAAAGTTTAGAAAAGCTGCAGACCTCCAAGGCAGCGGCAAAATCACTCAGTGCCGCTATAAGACAACCTCAACAAGGCCCCTACACAGGCTCCTCTTCCTGGAGGGGTCGTCCCTTTCATTTTTACTCCTCATTTGGGAGAGGAAGGGGACAGGCCAGTCAAAGAGGACAAAGGAGATTTCCTCGGGGACGAGGAAAAGGGGCTAGATCTGCCCCAGCAGTGGCATCTGTCCCTTCAGCCGCTCCTGCAGCTGCCGCAAAACCACTCTGAGGTTTTAATCCACAAGACCCCAGTGGGAGGCAGAATCTCACAACATCTGCAGGAATGGCGGGGCATTACCTCAGATGCTTGGGCTCTGGAAACAGTATCCCAAGGTTACTGCTTTCCTTTTCAAAAGAAACATCAGAATCACCCACCGGGATACAACTCTACCAAAATCTAGACTCGCTGCTGTTGCAGGAGGTTTTAACCCTGCTACAGAAAGGTGCAATAGAACATGTACCTGTAGCGGAGAGGAACAAGGGTTGGCATTCCCCATATTTCCTCATACCAAAGAAAGACAGAGGATTGAGACCCATTTTGGACTTGAGAGACTTGAACAAGTTCCTCAGGAAGGACAAGTTCAAGATGGTTACTCTTTCTCATATCCTTCAGGCTCTCCAACTTCAGGACTGGTTGGTATCATCAGACCTTCAGGATGCTTACTTTCATGTGCCAATACATCTCAAGCACAGAAAGTACCTGAGGTTTGTGATGGCAATTCTCACTATCAGTTTCGAGTTCTGCCATTCGGGTTGACCTCCGCCCCAAGAGTTTTCACCTAGTTGATGGCGGTAGTGGCAGCAAGTCTCAGAAGAGGGGGGATTCACGTCTACCCCTATTTGGACGATTGGATGATCAGAGCACTTTCCCCAGAATAAGCTCAGGATCATCTATCCAAGACTTGTCACTTCCTTCACAAACTAGGGTTTTCTCTGAATTTAAAAAGGTCAAACATGATACCATCACAGAAGCTCCAGTTTATAGGAGCAGTCTTGGATACTTGTTCGGGCAAAGCATGGCCTCCAGAATAGAGAGCTCACCACATTCTGCAGATGGTAATAAAATTCCAGAATGCCCAGTGTCTACCGGCCTTCGATTTTCTCAGGTTTCTCGGCCTCATGGCATCCTGCATTTTTCTGGTGCCAGAAGCCAGGTTGAGAATGACATCCCTTCAGTGGGCCCTCAGGACTCAATGGTCCCAATTTTCAGGGGAAATGACAGACCTTTTACAAGTTCCAACCAGGGTAGTACAGGATCTACAATGGTGGGCTTGCAAGGAACATATCCTCAAGGGAGAATCTTTTTGGAAACCATGGCCGGAGATAACAGTAGTAACGGATGCCTCACTCACGGGGTGGGGAGCTCACACCAACGAATTGACAATCAGCGGTCGTTGGTCTCCATCGGAGTCCAGACTATACATCAACCTATTAGAGCTGAGGGCGATCAGACTAGCTCTGAAGGCTTTCCTGCCCTCTGTGCAGGGAAAGAATGTCCTGATAATGACGGACAACACAGTGGCCATGTACTACCTCAACAAGAGAGGAGGAGTAGGGTCACGACCACTGTGCAGAGAGACAATGCAGCTCTGGTTCTGGGCAATACAAGAAGGGATCTCTCTGTCTGCCATTTACCTAGCAGGAGAGCAAAACACAGCGGCAGATGCTCTGAGCAGGCAGAACACAGTCTCCCATGAGTGGGAACTAGCTCAGGAAGTCCTTCAAGAGATCTTCGCCCTTTGGGGAACCCTGCAAGTGGATCTGTTTGGGACCATTGTCAACCGGAAGTGCTAACAGTACTGCTCAAGAGAAGTTCCCTCGAGAGGAGCTCTAGGAGACGCATTCGTAGTGGAGTGGGAGTTTCCTCTTCTGTATGCGTTCCCTCCAGTCCCTGTGATCCCTCAAGTAATCAGGAGGTTGAGAAAGTTCAGGAAAACCATGATCCTAATTGCCCCGGATTGGGCCAGGAGAACGTCCATGTCCATCTGCCCTCCAATACGTCTTCCAAAAAGAGAAGATCTTCTTTCGCAAGAGAGAGGTCACGTTCTCCATCCAGAGGTCAACATACTCAACCTTCACGCATGGTTTCTGAGAGGTTGAGATACAAGGATTGGGACCTCCTGGATGACGTTATGGAGATTTTGCTTTCGGTCAGAAGGCCAGCAACTAAATCTCTGTACCGGTGTCGTTGGAACAAGTTCAGTAACTGGTGCAGGGATAAGAATGTGGACTCTTTTCAATGTAATATCCCAACAGTATTATCTTTTCTGTTACATTTGGCTAATCTGGGGCTCCAGGTTAGTACGATAAAAGGATACTTAGCAGCGATATCTGTTGGGGAGAATTCTCCTTCTTGGGCTAATTTCCCTCACCCATTGAGTCCACCCAGCAGCTTTGCTGGATTTCTCGAGTTTTTTTCCACCTGGTAAGAGTGTACATCCTTCTTCCACCCTTACATGTGTTTTGGCCTATGTGTTGTTACTCATCGTGTGATCTTGGGCACTGGAGCACACCACTCCAAGTGCCCCTGTTTTTATATGGGTTACACAGCACCTTTAGTGTAGTAACCCAGGGTTGTCTTTTAGACTTCCCTCTGTCTCATTTTCGCTGGGCTGACTACTGTCCCCCAGAGAAAGGTAAAGTTGCCATTTACTTTACATAGTCATTTTTACCACAGACCCAGTACACCCCATCTTACATGGAGTACTGGAAAGGGCTAATCTGTACCCCTTTTCTGTCTGTACCTCCCTGAGCATTGTTTTGCTCTTTTAACATTTAGACTTGGCTGGTGGCAGTGGTATCTACCCTAACCTTTCTACCGCAATTATATTAGATAAACGTGGTACTGTTCTTGGCTATTATATTAGCCTTGAACATAAACCCGCTTGACCAAATCGTCTTTCTTTTGGCTACGGTTGGGTTTATTCGCCATTTCTTTTTGTTAAAGTCCTTCTTGTGTTTTACTTTGCACGGCAAACTAGGTTTGCCTTCTTTGTTCACCGTCTTTTGGCGGGCTTCTGCAAAGAAGCCCTCCTCTTGGCGCCTGGGTGTCTAGGTAGACTGAATGTGGGGAAGGGGTGTAGTCACCCCCTGCACAGGGTATCCTAGGAAACCCAAGTCGCACTTTGCCATGATTGGCTGAGGTGGTTGTCCCAGCTGGACAACCCCCCTGCTGCGTGCTTGACAGCCAGGCTGGGTGAATGGGGGTTTTTGCGCATAAAAGGCAGGACTCTTGGGCTAGAAGTCAGAGTCGCCTCCGGAACTGCAAGGAACCGAAGAGAAGTGGAGAGAATGACGGCTGCTGCAACTACCCCGTCCCAGTGAAGCCCTGCTGCAGTCCTGAGCTATCTTCCCTTCGACAACTAAGAGAAGATTCAGCCCTGAGTCTTCTTCCCTTGAGCCTGGTGGGGATAACCAGCTCATCTTCTTCAGCCAGAGATCTCCGCCGTGGCCGAAATCGCTGCACACTGCTGTAGTGGTCCGGATAGCCACCTGCTGAGCCTCTCCTTTTTTTAAGGAGCACACCTTTGCGTTGTCTCTGCTGTCAGCTTCATCCCTTTGTGGTGCAGACCCCCTTCATACGTCCTCCTTCACAACGAAGCTCCAGGAATCGTGGGTCTGCAGGAAACCAATAGGAACAACTGCCGGGGCACCAGCTGCATCGTGGGAATAAAGTACTGTGTTCTACTCGAGGAAACTGGGTGTATCCCTTTTCTTCATCCTCAAGGCTCGTCCTTGTCTTCCCTCCTTCTTATAACTTTTGCTTCCGAACATTGACAATAATCAAGTACTTTTTGGCTACACAGAATCATGAACTGTCTAACGGTGTGATCTTCGGCACAGGCCTCCGTTGTCACATAAACCTGGCTCCGACCCTTTGACTTTTGAACTCCTGTTTCTGAGTGTTTCTCGATACTGTCTGCCTAACCTAAATATTGCCTGTGATTTTTGCCCCCAAATCCCTCTGGGTATCTCATGTGCTAAGTGTGTTTTTGCCCCGGTAGCATTTCATGTCACGAATACGCGTTTATTTAGTAGACCGAACTGTCAAAAAGTGATTGCAACCGTATCCGTGGTATCGTGTTTTGTTCATAACACTGGTTCATTCAAACACAGGGTACTTACCTTGAGACTTACTGTACAAAGTGAATTGGTTAGTTGTAGTATATTTAACGTGTGGTTTTGTTTAAAGTTTAATAGAGGTGTTGTGTTTATAACGGATGGTTTAAAAATAAATGTACTTATATTTTTTACCTGAAACCTTGAGTCAGTGTTTGCTTGAGTCAAAGTAATTGTGGTCCCTTTGTGTAATCTCTCCTACTGCTCATATAGTCTTGAGATAAGCCTGGCTGCTCTGCTACTGCTACCACTATAACTTAGTAGTACAGGCTTGTACCAAAGGTAAAACCTGTATTGCCACCTGTGGTCTTAATCAGGTGTAGTGGTCCCTAAGGGCACTGCACAGGATTCTGCCTAACACTATCTATCTTCAAGCGCTCATCAGAAGAGGAATCTTACTTTAAGATACCTTTAATAACCCAGTTTTTAAAAGGTTTAAACAATGTATTTCCACCAATATCTTTTCAAGTTCCTGTGTGGGATTTAAACTTGGTACTACATTTTCTGACATGTGCACCATTTGAGCCTTTACATTCCTGTCCATTAAGGCTTCTTACTCTGAAAACAATACTTCTAATTGCATTGACATCAGCCCGCAGGGTAAGTGAGTTGCAGGCACTTTCTAGTGGTCCTCCTCACACCACCTTTTATAAAGGTAAAGTTCTCCAGCATGGGGTCTGGCATGGATTCACATGCTCATGAATAGTCCCCGTCGTCAGGCTGGGAATCCTCGGTAAACAAAAAATCAGTATCAGTTTTGTTTCTGATCTGTCTTTCTTAGTAGTAACCAATCACTGGTCTCTGGGTCATACTGCCCCCAGCCAATGACTGCCCTCTCCCTACGCCCCGCCCCTGGCAGCCATCCTCAGATTTTTACCGCACGTTCAAGTGTTGGGAGTCCTCATGCTATAGCTCTCGAGCTTTTACTGCGTTTTGCGCTTTTTCAAAGAGATTTATCTAATTTTTCGGTTTAATCGAGCCTCAAGTTCAACCGTTTCTACTTCCGATCAACAGGGACCTGTTTTGGATTTATCTACGCCCCTCAAGGGTGAAGTTTTCGTCGAGTTACGCTTCTTGGAGGATTCCAGAAGTTTCTGAGGCCTACCTCGCGGACAAGAAGAACATGGCCCAGGAGAAGGGAAGCTCGACTCCCGGCAAACTGTTCAGGATCTGCCTTGGATGCAACCTACAAAATGTGTTCAAGGAGGACGAGCATTCGAAATGCCTTTACTGCCTCCACGAGGATAAAACGCACGTGGAGAAGGACTGTGCATTTTGCATGAACATGTCGGATCGGACTATGAGGGATCGTCGGACCCGTCTCTCCAGCTGGCTGGAAGGCAAGAGCCCAGCAGGTGAGGAGGAGAAGAAGAAGAAGTCCGAGCGGTCTAAGTCCTGTGAGGGCGCCCCGGCGACGGGGGCCCAACAGAAGGCAAAGCACTGCAAGTCCGCGGGCACCGGGAACACCGAATGATCAGGCTCCTCGGCTGTCAAGCAGGGCGCACCTTCACAAACACCATCAACCGCGAGCCAACGCTTTGGCTCGGGGAAGAGAAAATCCAAGTACCCGGCTAAGCTTCTGGAGAGGCCCCGGTTGATCTCGAAGTATCAGGCTGAAGGGGAGCGAGGCGGTGACCCTCCCCCTAAGGTGGAGGCCTCAAGCACGCCCAAGGTGGTGAAGGCCTTGATCCCGGCCAAGGCCTCGATTTTGGGAGTCGCTGCGGCACTGGCAAAGCCTGTGGTGGCTATCCCAGTGGAGGCGACCTCGGGGCCCAGAGTTTCCCTGCCTCCGCGGAGGGAATCCTCTTTTAAGCCCGTCGAGAAGACCCCCGTGAAGACCCCAGTGGAAAAAGATGGGGGGGTGGCGGTAGCTGTGATGGACACGGACACAACCTCCGAGGAGGAACTGACTGAGAATTTGGAAGCAGCCCGGTCCCACAGGAGGGATCCCGACGAGGGGGGCGACGAGAGCGAGGGTGGTGATGACGAGGTCCCTGTGGAGGAGGAACAACCGTCGCTCCCGGCACGCCCGTCACAACCCGAGCCACAAGACAACTCAGAGGCCATTTTGACGGCAATCCAAGCCTTATGCACGGAGATAAGGACGAGACTGCCCCAACCCCCGACGGACGACCCAGCTCAACTGGGTCTGTCGGGAAGCCCTCCAAACAAGAGGAGGAGAATTCATCCGGCTCCCCTTCAGCCCTCACGGCCTTCTCAGCCTTTGTCTCCCAGCCCGGCCGCGAGGGATGACATGGGAACAGACACGGCCACGACGGGGACGGGTGACGACGGCGGTGACGACAACGGGACTGACCTCCCATCTCCGATTCCTTGGGCGTCTCCTCCCTACGAAATTGGCTCCTTCCACGCAATGATTGCCAGGGCATCCGAGCTTTTTCAGCTCTGCCCAAAAGAAAAGAAGAAGGAAGGCTTCCTCTACCAACGGCGTGAGGCCAAGAGGAAGACGGTCCTTGCGGTGCTGTTGCTGGATGACATCTGGGACGAGGGTCTTGCCCTCCTGAAGAATCTGTCCACGAAGCCTGCCAAACGGGACTGGTACGAGAAGAAGTACCGGGTCCCCGACGGCGCCCCTTTGTGCCTTAGGGCACAACGACCCCGGATTTGGTCGTCTCGGCAGTGGCCAAGAAGAAAGCAGGGGGGGCTTTGGCTTCAACTTCCCCACCGGACGGCGAAGGAAAGAAACTAGATGCCATGGGATGACGAGTCATCTCGTCGGTGGCGACGACGATTAAGGCGGCCAACGTCCTAGCGATTGTGGCCCGCTATGACAGGGAGTTGTGTTACAAGATCGCACCCCTGTTGGACTTCCTCCCGGACGACAAGAGGGCAGAGGCCCTGGTGATCCTACAGGAGGGTGAGGTGGCGTCGGACCATGCCATAACTGTGGCCACGGACATTGCCGACACCAGGTTTTGGACATGCCCTTCGACGGGAACAATCAGTTCGGAAAGACAGTGGATGAGTCACTGCAGGCCATCAAGACTGACACAGAGACGGCTCGGGCCTTGGGAGTTCTGCAGCAACGGCGGCCGCCCTTTCAGATTTCCGGAGGCAAGCAAGGTGCCTCCAAAGGATTTGGCGGCGGCTCCTCGACCTACCGTCAGGCGACCTGCTCCTCATCGCAAGGAGCCTACAGGGGACGAGGCAAGTCAGGTGGATCTCGCCATCGTCGCCAGGGAGGCCAAGGAGGCAAGGCTGCTTCCAAGCAAGACTGAACTGCCCATTGCGTCGGGCCCCCACCGAAGCACCCGGGTGGGAGGCCGGCTGACGAAGTTCGTCAGCATGTGGGAGACCATCTCCACCAACCGTTGGGTGCTGGATGCCCTGGCCCACGGGCACACTCTGGAATTTCTAAAGAAGTGCCCCCAAATTCCTCCCGTGGCCAGGAAGGAAAACCACGTCCCTCAACTGCTGTTAGAGGTAAGGGCGATGATCAAGAAAGGAGCCATTGAGCTGTCACAAAGAGGCTCCGGGGCGGATTGAAGTCGGCGCCCAGGGTGTTCATCAAGTGCCTAACACCAGTGGCGGCGCGGCTGCGCCTGCAGGGGATCCACGTCTACCCCTACCTGGACGACTGGCTCATCCGAGCAGGGACAAGGGAACTTGCCGTCGAACACACAGCAAAGACCGTCCGGCTGCTCACGGACCTGGGATTCTTCATCAACCTCCCCAAATCCCACCTGGTTCCGTCGCGGGTCGCGCTGTTTCTGGGAGCCCAAGGAAGCCCAGGATCTGTGGCACTGGCCCGTTGCCCAGGGGATACCTTTTCATCTAGCAGGGATAAAAAACACCATCGCCGACGCCGACTCACTCAGCAGGGAGCTGCGCTCATGCCACGAGTGGGAACTATGCCAGGATCAAGTGGATCAACTCTTCCGGTGATGGGACAAACCCCAAATCAACCTGTTCGCGAAAGCGACGAACTCCAAGTACCAGAGGTTCACCAGCAGGTTCCCCCAGCCGAGGAGCATGGCCGATGCTTTCTCGTTCACCTGGGACAGCCTGTTCTTGTATGCGTTCCCTCCCTTGCTGTTGCTGCTCAGGCTCATCAACCAACTCAAGAGATCCCGGTGCTGGATGATCCTCGTCGCACCGACGTGGCCGAGACAGATATGGTTCCCGGACCTTCTGGACTTGTCAGCGTCCCCACCAGTCAAACTGTCGACAGACGCAGATCTTCTCTCCAGAGAAGGAGGCGCCATTCTTCAACACGACCTGGAGTCGCTGAATTTGCAGGCCTGACTCCTGCAGCACTAGAGTTTGGAGGGTACGATATCCCGGCTGACTGCAGAGAGGTTCTTGCAAAGGCCAGGGCATCCTCAACTCTCAAGTGCTACGGACACAAGTGGAAGAGGTTCTCTGTCTGGTGCCGTGCACAGAAGATTAACCCTCTATGGATTACAGCCCCTCAAGTGCTACCGTACTTACTGTCACTGGCCAAAGCTGGACTAGCTCATGCTTCCATCAAGATACATTTGGCAGCGATTTCCCGATACACCAGAACTGCAGGACGGTCGTCCCTGTGGTCTCATCCCTGGTGAAGGAGTTTATGAAAGGACTGTTCCGATCGTTCCCGCCGGTGAAGGCTCCAGCCCCGGCGTGGGAGCTCAACGTGGTGCTGACCAGGCTCATGGGCCCGCCATTCGAGCCCTTGCATTCGGCTCCGTTGAATTTCCTGTCGTGGAAGACAGCGTTCCTTGTGGCCATCACCTCTGCACAACGCGTGGGAGAGATTCAGGCCCTTTCCTGCAAGCCCTCATACTTGACTTTCCACGAGACGAGGGTGGTGCTGAGGACGCACCCCTCCTTCATGCCCAAGGTGCCGTCGGACTTCCATCTCAATGAGCCGTTGGTGTTACCAGTCTTTTTCCTGTCAGCTTCGTCGCCGGCCGAGAGGACTTTGCACTCGCTGGATGTAGCTAGAGCGCTGAAGTTCTACGTGGACCGAACAAAGAGTTTTCGGAAGACATCACAGCTGTTTGTGAACTTTGGACCTGTGAACCAAGGGAAGGCTCTCTCGAAGCCTACCATTTCCAGATGGCTATGTGGCTGCATCATGCACTGTCATCGGTTGGCAAACCGACGGTTGCCCGGCCGTCCGAGAACCCATTCGACCAGAGCGATCGCTGCTACCACGGCGGTATGACCCAGAGACCAGTGATTGGTTACTACTAAGAAAGACAGATCAGAAACGAAACTGATACTGATTTTTTCTTTACCGAGGATTCCCAGCCTGACCACGGGGAATATTCATGAGCATGTGAATCCATGCCAGACCCATGCTGGAGAACAACAGTTACAGGTAAGTAACTTGTTCCTTATCCTTAGGGTGAAACCTTCCTTCTTACCAAAGATCGTCTCAGACTTTCACCTGTCACAGAAAATAATACTACCTACTTTCTACCCTCCTCCTCACACAAGTAAGGAAGAGGAAAGACTACATAGATTAGATCCTAGAAGGACTCTTAGCTTTTATATTTCAAGATTGTCAAAGATACGTCAGTGTGACCAACTGTTTGTGGGATACACTGGCCGTAAATTAGGACTGTCTGTAACCAAACAAACATTATCAAGATGGATAATCTTAGCCATAACTGAGTGTTATAGGCTGGCTGGGAAAGATCCCCCTGAGGGATTGAGAGCTCATTCAACCAGGGGCATGGCAACTTCAACAGCACTTCAAAGGGGTGTCCCTGTACAAGATATTTGTGCAGCAGCCACATGGTCATCCATGCATATTTTCATAAAACATTATGCTCTAGACTCAATTACCTCTCAAGGAGGTCTATTTGCTAAATCAGTACTCCATTCAGTACATGACTAAAAAATGTCTGAACTCCCACCTCCAATACAAAACTGCTTTGGGAGTCTATCTAAGATGAGGAATACGTAGGAGGACACAATCCATTTGAAGAACAAGTTACTTACCAACTGTAACGTTCTTTCGATTGGATGTTCCTCCCACGTATTCCTCATTGACCCTCCCATCCTACCCCGCAGTACAGTTTAAGTGTTGTACACTCTAATTTCTTTTAAGGCTTGGGTCAAAAGAGTCATGCCTTTAACTATAATCCATAGGCTCTGATACACAAAAAAACAGAACTGAAGCCAACAGGCGCGCTCGAGGCATTTATACAATGGATGACGTTGATGCTCAAGGGATGCCGCTGAGGGACATCGACATCGACGCCGCCGCCTCGAGTGGAGCGCCCTCTGGTGAAGAGAGAAAAAATGTCCCAAGCAGCAAAGCGGAAGGTAAGGATATATGTAAGATGAGGAATACGTAGGAGGAACATACAATCGAATGAACGTTACAGTTGGTAAGTAACTTGTTCTTCTAAATGAAGCAGAAATAACCATGACTGAGGTAGAAAATACCATGTATCAATCGAAACAATCTGAAGAAGACTTGTCAGTGCTCAAATCACAGCTCAATGAACAGCTCACCATTTATCTAGTCACTGAAGAAATTGAACATGGTTTTAAACATCCAACTAAAACTTGTAGCTGTAAAAATTGTAAACCTCTGCTCCTGTATGTAAGTGGTGAAGCTAGTTCTGGCAAAACGCTCTTAATTAAAACAATCAGCACATTTCTACAAGACTTAACAAGACGTAACAAACAGCAATACTAGAAATTATCAGCAGAAGCTGCTACTGAAGTATGCAGAATTCCGAAACACATGAAAGTCCTCCCGGTTGATGAAGTAAGCATGGTTTCCAGCCTCATGCTTGCTTTAATTCATCTCTGAATGTAAGAAGTCGTTGAAATCGACTGTGAAGAACTGTTTGGAGGAAAACATGTTATTGTTAAAGTGAACACCAGTAAAAGGCCAACCTATTTTCAAAACATCAGGACACAAACAATGCCGTAATACACTCAGCAACATTGGAAATGTACATCTCTGGCAACATTTTGCTACAGAGAACTAACTCAAAACATGCGTCAGTCTGCAGATCTAATCTATGCTAACTTTTTAAAAAGCATTGGAACTGGTCTGCTAACTAAAGAGGCAAAATCCATCTTCAAAACTAGAGTTATCCAGGAGCTATATGGACAAGAGAAATCTGCCCCTGATGTCATGGAAATATTAACTCAACAAAATGTAAAATGCATGTGCTTAGTGCCAACCCTTGCAAGCTGTAGCCGATTCAACGATACAATGTTGAAAAAAGAAATGCAACCCATATTGCATATCAGCTCCACAGACAAACTAGAAGTGCATGGCATGACACTCCTTATGTGTCAACAAGCAACAGCACGACTAAATAGCTTAGAAAAATGTACCTCCAACACAGCTCGATTAGAAAAACTGTTAACTCTGTGTCTAAAGTATAGAGTAATTCTAAAACGTAACCTTGATGTAGAACAATGTTTAGTCAATGGAGCAATTCGTACAGTTGTTGGATTCCAAACATATCTACATTACGACATTTAGTTTGTCAACATCCACTTTGACAAACTTGCAGAACTTAAAAGAATAGGCTGCACAATAGCGCGTTTCCTTGTTTCTAAGACATGTCTGAGAACAATTCTATCTCTTTCATATGCTGTCACTATTCACAAAACGCAAGGTCTAACTAGATCGCAGACTGATTGGCATTGGCAGTACAGTCTTCAAAGAAGGTATGAGTTAAGTAGCACTTTCACATCTCTGTACACTCCATGGTCTATTACAAGTTAACTTTGATGCAAACAAAGTCAATGCTGACATTCGTTGCATTCTAGAATACAACAGGCTATGTGCAATGTACAACCCCATCTAGCTATGTACTCTGTACCTCAAAATACAAAACCTTTAAAAAGAAATAATCAAATAATAGAAGCACAAAACTCTCAAGTCGAAAAACAACTGCAAATCCATCAAAAGACAAAGAGACAAATGCTCTTCTAAAAAAATAACTGCAGGCCCATCAAAGGATACAAGGCAATACACTCTGGTCCATTTAAATTCAGCAACACAACTGAAGTAAATTGCTATGCAAATGTAGCTATAAATGTTCTCTTCCAATTGCCACCAATTAGTCACAACATTTACTTAAGCAGCACGGACCAGTTGTGTTTGCAAATGCTCGTCCTTCATAGAAAGGCCAGAAATAATCCTGACAACACCTACAGTGTCTCAGGTATTAGGCAAGAATTGGACTACTGTGCAGCAATGGTAACATTCACCATAAACATACAGGAAGATCCACTTAAAATTCCTAATGTACTTACTACAAGTGCTAGAAACCAAAAAATCCCTATAAATGAAATCTTCCAGATGTCATACACGTGGAATCATACATGCACTCTCTGCAACCATGTTTCACTAGAACACATCCCTAATGAACTATTTGTCTATGTATCCGTACCAAATTGTAAATCCATACCATTTCACAAGCTTCTGCAGAATACAAATTATAGCATATTAAGCTCTTTTTGCAATCAATCACTCCAGCATCCAAATAAACTCACATGTACAATATGTCATACTAATACTTCCAAGGTACAGTGCAGATGGTGTCAAAAATTACTGTAAGCTCACTCGCTTTACACACGGCCAAGTATCTCTTGGCAAGAAAACCTTCACAACACTAGGCGTAATCAACCACACTGCTGCCACAACCATTTCAGGCCGCTATACTGCATGGGTCAAAAAAGAAGTGGTTGGTTTGAATGTAATAACACTGCTGTTACTCCAAAACAGTGGTTACCAGCAAATCTAACAAATGCCTACCTAATATTCTTGCAACCCAAATGTACTCACTAAAGTCTAGTGCACTGCACAGTTAGAATATTCCAACGGGTATCTAACTACTTTAAACATCTGATTCA
Organism: Ambystoma mexicanum; assembly: GCF_040938575.1. NCBI lineage: Eukaryota > Metazoa > Chordata > Amphibia > Caudata > Ambystomatidae > Ambystoma > Ambystoma mexicanum. The sequence goes on along the minus strand of NC_090930.1, from coordinate 1,360,849,272 downwards.
TTATAATACACTTCAAATGTGCCATCGCGGTTATTCTTGCACTGTACATCCATACTACTACAATAGTACTTGCAAAATCCAATAGAGTTAGAATACGCCAACGGGTATCTAACTACTTTAAACATACCCTTCATTACAACATACTCAAACATGCCATCATACTTATACTTACAAAATACATCCATAATACTACAATAGTACTTTTAAAATCCAATAGAGTTAGAATATGCTAACATGTATCTAACTACTTTAAACATACCCTTCTTTTTTTATTTTTTATTTTACTTGTGTTTATCTACATGAGTATTTTACAAGGTCGGTGTTTTGAAGGTGAGTCTTATTCCGTCTTTGAGAACAGCCCTGCTCGATTCAGCAGTTTAGAGTTTGTTGCATTCTTCCAGGGCTGTTTGGAGGATCTTGGGCGCAGCTATTGTCCAGGAAGTTTGGGAACCGCTCATTAGTCGAAGCCACCACTCCTCTTCTTCTAAGATGGTGTACTCTGCTAGTACCGGTCATAGATATGCTAGTCTGATTTCAGTAATTTCCTTGCAATTCATTAAAAGGTGGCAGACTGATTCGATTTGGTCGCTTATTTTGCAGAGTCTGCATATCTTTGAATTGGATTGGCCTCTAATGTGGAGAATTTAATTTGTGCGAAGAAGGTTTAATCAAGCTCTCAAGAAGATTTGGCATAGAGGTCTGTTTGGGAATCTTTTGAGGAATTGAGGTACTTCGTTCAGTTTCGTTGACTGGACTGGCGGATGAGCCAGGACTTTATTTTCATTTGCTTTTTCTAGTGTGGAGATCCAGTCTAGCACTGCTAGTTTTCTCTTTATTTTGCATGGATTTGCAATTAGGTTGTCCTCGGTGCAAGCGATTTGGTAGAGCTGTTGGCTGATCTTTGTTGCCCATTTTTTTTAACATTTTACAGCTGCCTGCTTTCCTTTCTGAGTTGATCAGTTTGTATAGTGGTGGGCCTTGGGGCAGTATCGTTTTCCTGAATAGGGAGATACTGTTGAAATCAGCAGTGGCTTTAAGGGAAGCGAGGCCAAGTTCTCTCCTGATTACTGCCATCGAATTTGACTTGGGCAGGTTTAACACTGATCTCCAAAAAAAACCTCCACTTTTTGCCAAAGTGTTACCGGAATTGTGGGCATGGCTTCACCGCCGTATTTTAAAGCTCGGATGAGTTTTGCCTTGTAAAACTTTAGAGTTGGAATTAGGGAGAAGCGTCCACATTTCTTTTCTTGTATGCGTGCCTTTGTCGTTAAAGATAGAGTTTTTGCCCAGAGATGCTTTTGCATGCTCACTTCTGTTGGTGAGCTGTCGATGATAACGCCTAGGTATCTGATATTGGGCACTGTTTCGATCTGTACCTTTTTTCGAGATTCCATTTAAAAGTGCTTTTTCTTTTCGCTTTCTTCTCCAAGATCAGGATCTTTGTTTTGGTCTTGTTTAACTCCAGGTTCTATTTGCTAATGTAGTCTGACAGATGGTTCAATTGTCCCTGAAGGCCAATCTGAGTTTGGTCTAACAATGTGATGTCGTCTGCGTACATTAGGTACGACACGAGGGTTCCCCCTATTTTTTGGAGGGAAAGCTCTGATGTTGGGGCACGCGTCTTTGTAGTCTCCCAGAAAGGCCACAAATAGCGCTGGGGCGAGGGGACAGCCTTGCATGACTCCTCTGCATGTAGGTATCTCTGCAGAGAGTAGGCCTTTTCTGTTGAGTTTTACTCTCATGATTGTAGCCGTGTGGAGAGCTCTGATTGGGGCGAGGATGTTTGCAGGGCAGTTCCAGGATTGAAGCTTTGACCATAGCAGATCTTGGTCGACTAGGTCAAAAGCTTGTGTCAAGTCTATGAACGCCAGGAAGAGTCTGGAGGAGCTGTTAAGCATTGCTTTCGGCAATGCTTAACAGCATTATGTTGACTTTTGTCGATGAGTTTTTTTTTAAGCCAGCTTGGAGGGGGTCAGCGCAGGGGGCTGTTGTTTCCCAAGATTGGAATTTCTTCAGTAGGAGCATCCCAAATATTTTGCCGATGATGTCCAAGAGGGCAATTGGACTGTAGTTACTTGGGTCAGATCTGTCGCTTTTTTTGTAAATAGGTACCACTGTCGACGAAGTCCATGATCTAGGAATCGATCTTAGAGCTGAACACCTGTTGAAGACCAAGCTGATAAAGGGAGCCCACTTTGTCAGGAAATTCTTGAGATCGACATTTGTCACTCCGTCAGGGCCAGGGGCTCTCGAGGCTTAGAGTTTGCTGATAACTGTGATGATATCTTCTGTGTTGGAAATGTCTGCCCAGGAAGCATCATAGTTGGCCTGGAGGATCGAGCCTGGAGACTTGGAGGCTTGAAATAGTAACTCGTAATGTAGTTACCATCGTTCGGTTTCTCTGTGCTCTGCTGGTGGTTTCATGAGAGCCCAGAATTCTCTGGCGTTTTTGCCCGCCCCTTTTTTAAACATTTCCTCTGAGTCGTTCTGGTAGAGAAGAGCTCGATGGTGTTTTATCCAGGCTTTGTATTTTTTGGTTTCTGTTGTTAGTTGGAGCTGTAGTGCGGGTGTTTTGAGAATTATGGCTTTTCTCTTTAGTTGTCTTACGGCGGCGCGCTGGATGACCACTTGTTTGTCATACTGATGAATGCCTCTATGTTGTGAGAGGGTATTGCTTCGTGGCATTTCTTTGTAGGGACTTAAGAGTGGTTGGTAATCGATGTCCGCTGTTGGGCAATCTTTAGCACTGACTTGGGATTGATAGCTCAGTGTCAGTTCGACTCTAGCGGCGGTCATTCTCAGTCGGTTGCCCTGTGCGTTATGCTCGTTGTTTTCCTTCATTGTTGGATTGGTGGGTGAGATGGAGTTCCATATAGCTCTTAAAACATTGTGATCACTCGCTGATTTCAAATTACTTCGAAAATTGTTATTAGTTTCATTGTTGCGTCAGAAAAAAAGATGTAGTCTATTGTTCCCTTTAGATTGTCTCTCTCCCAGGTGGGGTATCTTCCTGTGTCGGGGAACACCAGATCGATGTTGTGAAAGCCTCGCGAGGTCATCAGTTCGTTCCAGAGCGTGCCTCTTTTCTCAGATGTGGTCTTTTGTCTATTCTGCTGAGCAGACAGCTTGTTTGCCTTGCATTTAGCATTGAGGTTGCCGCAGATGATGATGTGAGCGATCTGTTTGTCTACCTAGATGGAGTCGATTTCTTTTTCTATCATCCACAGAAATGTTTTGTCCTCGATCGCTTGTGGGTTCCAGTACGTATTACTTATGGCTATTTGAGTGTTCGATTGTTTAGCCAAGGTCGGATCATGATGAGCCCAAATGATTCGGACTGCCAGATGGTGGGTTGAAATTCTGTAACATGCGTATGCAACATGCATATGCTTTTAAAGCATGTAAATGGCACAAACTTTATGTAAATACAGTAGGTTTTTTTAATCCACCATGGATGTTTTTACCCAATGATTACTTCATGTTAATACAACAACAGTGTACCATGCACAAATGTTGTACCAAACATAGTACATACTTTTTATGAGGATCAAAAAAATAAATCTATATGTACAATTGTATCCAATTAAAGATTTTAAAGTATCTTGTTTAATACATTATACTGTTTTTTTCAAAGAAAAAGATCCATAGATTCTAGACTTCTTACCATATTTAACTAAGTATCCACTCCCAGTATTGTACTTTTTTCTCACAAAGAAACAACCCACAGATTCCATAAGCAGTATACTCAATTGTGGTGCGATTATAAATACCATATACGCTTCAATTATATTGTTCCACCACATTATAAATACTGTAAACTCCCCCAAGAGTAACTGTAATGACTATGCACATATAACTATGGCCGTGGCAGTGTCCAGATTCTTGGGGGCATGGCCTATGGCCACAACCACAGCAATAGAATTGAACCAAAGTTATAAGCTGCCCAAAAAATGCTCTTCTTATGAGTTGAGCAACTTAACCATAACTACAGTACCGTGTAATGTATTTCAAACCCCTGTGACACTGATTATTGTGCAGAACATTTTTAAATGTATTCTGATCGGCCCAGTGCATAAATATATACATATACATTTACTTACTCATTCTCAGCCCTCAGAGTTATACATTGTGCAATGTACAGCACCCCTCCCCACGTTCTATTGCCTCCACTTGTGCGTACTTTCGGAAGTGAGCGAGGTATTTCTTTGCAGTACTCAGGTTTTAACACCTTTTAAGATGGCGCTCGCTCAGCGGCACATTCTTTATAGAGGCTCGGCTGATCTCATTGCACACCAAGTGTTCAGCATCATCTGCACATGTAAGTCAGTTTAACAGCAAGACCGGCATTATCGCTGACGGAAGGATGAACGCGAGCCACTGCAATCATGTAAGCGTGGTCGTACAGCTGAGGGAATTCCGTTCCACTGCCTATAACAACTGGGAACTTATGCAGAGCCTGTGAGTTCAAGGGTCCTTTGTATTGCTTATATCGTTCTAAAGTACAGTAATAGAAGCATGCTTTTTGGTTATCGGGATGAACCTTTGGAGCCACCTCCATTTGGCAGTCACGCTCCTGCTAGTCCCTCAAAAAAACACTAGGCTAACGGCTTTATACAGCACTACCAGGTCAATGTGCCCCAACCCTGCACACTACAAGGTTGTCTTAGAGCAGTCATATGGCTAGCTTTATTAAAAGTGTTATGGATCTACACATGTTTTTTTGCATTTACAGGCCATGCTAATTGGTATAGCAACTGGCTACAGGAAAGTAGATCTTGGCCCCTGAGGCCACACAGGAGGTATTTGCTAAAGCCTCTGTCATATTGGAGATGCTTTCTTTCCAGTCCACCGGGATAGCACGGTGTGCATTTCAGGTCAGTCTTTCTCATTATGGGCCGTGCTTGATCTTTTTTTGGGTCCTCTTGTAGGTATATTTGAACCCCATTTTTCTGGTTCCTTCAAAGGCACTTTTTGGACGACACACCCATCCTTGCAGCACATTTGAGTGAGCTTGGAAGGTAAATTATGATGGCTTGTGGTTATGGAAGGTATCATGTCCACTGACAATGTTTGTATACATTATTCACAGGCAACGTTTGTGGTTATGGAAGGTATCATGTCCACTGACAATGTTTGTATACATTATTCACAGGCAACGTTTGTCGAACACGCCACAGACCCCACCAAGTCTTAAGCATTAATATATTTTTTAATTTTTTTGTATTTATAAAGTGCTCCAAGCCCACAGGCATCCAGATGCTGGTTACAGAGGGGGACGGGGACAAAGGCATAGGAACATAGCGGGGGGGGGGATATAAATCAGTTGAACAGTCTGGTTTTAAGATGTTTTCTCAATGGCCCCTCAGATGGGGTGGAGGGGTGTTCCATAGTAAAGCAGCGATGGTTGGGAAGCTAGAGCCTCCAGTTCTGGTGCTCGTAAAGCGTGGGAGGATCAGGCGATCGCTGTAGGCTGCTCTGGTTGGTCCTGATGAGGAATGGAATGTCCGGTGACTCTGCATTAGAGGCAGGGTGGTGCAGTTTTTGATAGGGAGCGGTGAGTAATGGAGAGAATTTTAAAGTCTATTGTCTATTCAATGGAAGCCAATGGGTGGCTTTTCTGTGGACAGCTATATGGTCTTGTTTGGTCAGGTTCAAGGCTGAACGCTTAGCACTGTTCTGTGTGGTCTAGAGTTTGTTGAGGTTCCGCTTGCAGGTACCTGCCAGTAGGGAGTTAAAGTAGTCTAGTCGGGAGCCGATTACTGCTCTTGCAATGGTTAGTCGATCTTGTATGGTAATGAAGGGTCTGGCTGCGTGAAGGAGCTTGGTGGTGTGGGCAGCTTATGATGCAATGGCATTCACATGGCGGGTCATACTAAGGTTGGAATACAGGTAGAAAGCCCAAAGTTTTGACATGTGGGGAGATTGGGATTATGACGATGTCCATGGTGAAGGCTTGGAATGCAGGTACAAGTTTGGCCAGCCGTGAGGGGGGGCCCACCAGGAGTATTTCAGTTTTGTCTATATTAAGGCATAGTTGATGGGTGGCCATTCAGGCTTGTATTATGTCATAGATTCTGTTGATAGAGATAGTTTCTTGTGTATGGTCATCTATGAGTGGGAGGAGGATCTGGGTGTTGTTTGCATAGTTGGTGAAGGATATGCCGAGGGCGTCCACATGGTCAAAAAGGGGCTTAGTGCATATGTTATACAGGGTAGGGGAGATGCAGGAGCCTTGTGGGAGCCCCAAGGTACATGTATGGGTATGAGGGCTGCATTCCCAAAGTAGACCCGAGCTGTTCTGTCTCCCAAAATTGAGACAATCCACTTGGTTGCTTCGGGGGAGAAGTAAGCAGCTGAAGTGAGATGTTGGCAAAGGGCGTGGTGGTTGACCAAGTCAGAGGCTACTCACAGATCAAGCACAAGTAGTAAAGTAGCTTGCCAGAGTCACAGATGTTGTCTAGTTGATTTTTTTAGATTGGGAAGAGAGGATTCAGTGCCGTGCCCAGTGCAGAAGCCTGATTGGCATGGGCTCAGGATGTTGTTATTCTCGAGTTGGGGCTGAATTTGGAGGTATGCGTCACAGTCAAGGATTTTTAGTAGGAACAAGACTGTGGTGATAGGGCAGTAGTTTGTTGGTGTGGCGGGATCCAGTGAGGCTTTTTTAATAAAGGGGGAAATGTAGGCTTCCTTGAGTGTGGGTGGTATGAGGCTTGTGCTGAAGGTGGAATTAACAAAAGCTGTGATCATGGGCATGAGGGCTTCTGTGCAGTCTTTGATGAGCGGTGCAGGGCAGGTGTCTCCTTGGCATCGAGATGGTTTAAGGCTAGCCATGATTTTGGTAATATCCTCTTCTGAGACGGGGAGGAAGCTGAAAGGAGTGGATGTGGTTGGTTCTACGGATGCAGAGTTAGGCGTAGGGTGAGAGGTGTGGGGCCTCGGTTGGTTGGTTATTTCTTTCTCTCAAATCTTTTGTTGGAGGGTGGAGATTTTGTCAGTGAAGGCATCTTGGCCATTTTGACACCAGGCATCATCTTTGGTGAAGTTATTGACCGGAGTGACTGGGATCTTTAGTGCACATAAAATGGCAAATAGCTACCGTGAGAGGTAGTGAGTGTGGGTGATTCTACTAGTGATGCGGGTAGCTTTGGCAGTGATGATGGCATGCTTGTAGGCTTTGGATAATTTAGCTAGCATGTTTTGTTAGTTATTGTGGGGGCTTTGCACCTGCTGGCTTCCATTGTGTGTGACGTGGCTCTCCTGGATTATAGTTCAGGGGTGAACAAAGTGTTTCTACGAGTGGTGGGTTTGGCATTCTGCAGTTTAAGTGGGGTAATGGAGTCAACTGCTGAGGTGATGGCAGAGTTGTAGATGTTGATGAGTGTCATGGGGTCTCAGGGCTGGGAGGTACATATGAGTGTTTGGTCTGCCAGCAGGTAAAGGAGGAGGTGTTCCTTTGTGAGGTTGCGGGAGCAACATGTGAAGGTAGGTGGGAGCGGGGTGTTGTAGATGTTCTGCATGGGGCAGGTCGGTACGTTGAAGGTGATTGTGTGGTTGTCAGTCCAGAGGTTAGGGGAGTTGGCTATGACAGTAGTGGGGTAGTTGAGGTTGGCGATCCAGTCTCGTGTTGTACTTAGTCAATGTTTTGGGCTGGAGACACATTGTCTAAATCCTAGGGCGTTGAGAGAACTGGTCAGATTGAGGGCATTCCTGTCAGCCAGATCATTATACCCGTGATGATTATTTTGGGGTAGGTCAGAGATTGGTATGAATAGGCTGTAGGAGGCCTTCTTCAAATGATTTAGTAGGCCCTGTGGGGTGATTGGCAATCTGGAGGGTGATGGTGGAGGTAGGGGTGGTAAGGAGCTTGGCGGTAAGCATTTCATGAGAGGGGGCGCTGGTGGCAGGGAGCATGCGAATAGGTGACGGCTCTCTATGGATAAGTGCAATCCCACCTCCCTTGTGTGAGAGGCGATCACAGCAAAGGATAGTGTACCCAGGAGGAATGGCAATGGAGAGTGCTGGGCTAGCTGCTTGATGAAGCCATGATTCATTTATGGCAAGCATGGCTCTGGGTGATAACCTGGTCTCGAATTTCAGTGGCTTGTGCGATTACTGAGCAGGCATTAATGAGCGCACAGGTGAGATGGCAGGGTACGGAAATTGCAGCCTGAGGATTGTCTAGTCTGACAGTATGTGCTGAGCTGCGCATTCTGAGGTGCATGTTGCGGGCACTCAGTGTTGGCGGGTTGGCATGGGAAACGGATGGTGCCACATTGCGATCAGAAACATGTTGGGTTATTTACAGAGCAGTTATATTAAATGTGGGAAATACTGCCCTTTGGTTGTTACAAGAGCATTTATACATTAGGTGGTGGATATACTGCCCCATGCAACTGAGCCTTAGCTAGTTTGGATTTTTGACTAGTGTATGGTTCAGCACTGTGTCACTGGGTGTGGGGTTGGATATCCATTTTTTATATTGTATTTATGATTAAATGTGGCTATTTTTCCAGCCTGCTTTTTTAAGGAAATAATGTTTTCTCATCAAGTACTAATAAAGTTATACTTTTATTCTTTCTCAGTATGGGTCATTTATATGTACCAGTGTATTGTGACATTATACCTTGCTTGCTCACACCCTTCATTGAGGGGATCTTTTGTGTTTATACTTTGTATTACCCAGTTATTTCCCCCATGTAGCGGGTTCCTCTTTTTGTTTAAAAGAAGATCGTTATCAGATACCACGGTCATTTGAAATTTCAAATGTTTTCGGACCGGCTTGTGTAGAATGTAGGACTCCTGATCCGAAAGCCACGTCTTGACAGCGCTTCTTGACACATTCTGACCATCAGTTCTCAGTTTATGATACAGTCCCTCAACAGCTACATTACTACCAAAATCCCCCTCATCGTAATTTACTTTTGGGCAGCTTCACGCGGGACATGTTCACCCCGCAGCTGTTGGACATAAAGACACAACTACATTTTACAAACAACGGATTTGTATTGACATTTACAACATCAGATTTATTTTTTGAATTACAACATCAGATTTTCATTCAGGTGTAATATCTGGGGTTGTTTGTTGCTGCCCAGTTATCAATAAGGATGCAAATTCTGCAGTATGCACAATTACTTCATACACACTCTGCCGTTCACCGCGTCAATAAGCAAACATACACAGTACAGCAGTGGCTGATAGAAATGTATTTTATATATTTATTTATTTCATTTATTTATTTGTATAGTGTGCAAAACACAGAGGTATCTAGGCACTTAAATGTAAGAGATTGGTTTCAGTGCTTGAGGTTACAGAATAGAAGCGTAAGAAGTGCATCACAATGTTGTGGATCGTGCAACGGTAATACATCATACGCAAAGTGCAAAAGAAAAGTACATGGTGATCGCATCCATTGAGCCTAACCCCATGTTTCAGGGCGGCAGCAGCACACAGATGCGAAAGGCCATCAATAGGCAAATACATGGAGCCTATCCTATGTTGCAGAGCGGCAGCAACGCACAGATGCGAGAGTTCAGCAATAGGCAAATACATGGTGCCTTCCCCCATGTTGCAGGGCCGCAAAAACACATAGATGCGATAGTCAGACCAGTGGGCAAATACATGGCCCCTACCCCATGTTGCAGGGTGGCAGCAGCACACAGATGCTCCCTATCTAACAGTCAATATCCTTTATTGGCTAGTAAATTATGTTGCTTGTCGTACACCGCCAGCTTCAGTGAAAGTTCCACAGGCAGCCTTAAATCATCAAAACCATCTTTGTAGCGATTTCACCAGTAGAGGTCCATTGTAGGGAGGCATCTGTTTAAACATATGCTCGCAATACATGGAGTATGGTTATATTCATTTTGTTCATGTTATATTCTCGTGTCTTGAAACACTTGTGAATAGGCGCGTTACAAATGCCATATCATATGCCTGCTGTGATGCTTGCAGATAACACAACATCTGTGGGGATCTACTACCTAGATGCTCTTTAGGTAAAGCCTATTCACTGGCTACATATTCACTGGCGGGTTTCACATTAAATTGGCTACTTCTCAACAGGTGTTAATTTTTTTATCACCTGAAAATATGCATAAATATAAGCACATTATCTACATTCTCAATCTTCATAGGTCAGTTTATGAGGCACCATGCAAATGTTTCTCTTGTAATGACTTAAATATACCTTATCCCCCACTTGCGAACAGCTTTCTCAATTATAGTTCTAACAAACAACAGACACCCCCATCTAAACTGCTTCATTTTCAAAAGGGGCTTATGCGCCTCTTGTATAACCTACAATTCTTTAGACATGCATTGTTCCGCTCCTCTCACAACCCTTAGTTGGCCTAATGGCTGTATTTGACGCATCATTTTTACAAGACGTTTGGGGCTCAACATGTATCATATTTTACGTAACAACTTTTCTGTATAGGATATTTGAAAACATTCATGAACCTCCTGATGTGGATTCTTCTATTTTTTGCCCTGCGCACCATTTGGGAAAGTGTTGTTTTAAACATGTTTGTTTTCATCACTAAGGCTGTGAATGGCTAGGATATCAGCCCAGGTAACAATGGTTGTGACTGCATCGTCTTTAACACTATTTGTCTCCATTATCGAGACACATTGCGTACGCAGTATAATATTGAGATACCCTGGGTTTTCAATTTGATTTGTACAGCAAGCACAGTAAATATTGACAGTGTCTGCTATAGCTTGGCTCTCCTGATTGCCATCCTTTTTTCAGCTAGAGGCTGTGGACAAAAACAGAAATGCATGGTTTTAACGCTTGCTTAGGGGTCAGACTCCTAAACAGGTACAAACATTTGCTTAAAAAATATACCCACAGCTGGCATGACGTCCGATATTGATGATCCATGTCCCTCTGTATTATACAAATGTTGACGGGGTCGGGGTCCCTCTCGCCCACCCCAACTCTATCATTCTGCATGATCATAGACTTAAATCCATTATCGTCAGACTCCATTTCACCATGTCTAAACATGATAGTAAGGGTTCTACCCCCATGGACTGCTCGAGTACCATGCCGTCAGCACAGTTAGCCATATGCAAACTAGCCATATCTTCGGCAGCACTCGCCTGTGCATTTTGAATGACATCTTCAGCACACCAACCTATGACAGTACCGATGAGAGGCAGTTGACTGCCCACAGAAAGTGTATACATGTTCTCACTGACCTCCCAATCTTCATGGACTGCCTTCAAAGCATGTGAGTCGTCCATTACATCAAGACTGTTGTATCTTCTCCTAAGGCAATACAGTAAATATAATTGTGATCACTGGGGTTGCCAGGGGCTGTTTTCTCCTCATTGTAACTATCGCTGTTCATAATTACAGTTTCCTTGACACCACGCTGGATAGCCCAGAGAAGTCTTAACAGCACACATGTTTTTGAGGCCTACAATAACAGCTATGATATATGATTTATAACGTGCCTGTACACAAAAGTTTCTAGGCGCGAGAATACAAGGGAGGGAGTACAGAAGGAAGACAATAACTAGGCCATGTGTCATTCAGATCCTGCAAGTGCGGGGGTGAGGGTGAGGGAGAAGTGCTAGGGGGGACCCGTATTGTGAGACCCCAACCCTAAAAGTGTCATAGCCTTAGAGCCGCCCATAGACATATGACTATCACATAGACCCAATCAAACTATAGGGATGCTATCAAATTTGTATTTTGTTTTAAATCCATTAGGTTTCTTATCAAATGTATTGGGGTTCACTTAAATTTATAGTGGTTTGGGTAAATCTATATCAAATTTGTATATCAAATTCATTGGAATTCTTATCAAATGTATATAAAATGAATATAAAATGTATATACATTTTTTGGGGGGTCATCAAATGAATTGGGGCTCAATTCAATGTGTAGGAGTTCAGATACATCTCTAGCAAATTATACATGCACTACAGCAGGGCTCTTATCGAGTTTATATACAATTTATATACTTGTTTGGGGGTCATTCAATTTATCGGGGTTCAATCAAGCTGATAGTAGTTCATTGGTGTTCTAAAGGGGCTTGGCCACCTGTCACTTGAACGCTTGATGAAAGACATCCCACTCTACCTTGCTTTTAACATGTTTAGTCACAGCCAAATCCGCAGAGTTAACATCCAAAGATGCGCTCAGTTTTGAGAATATAGTTCATTATATTAAAAGTAGCATAACGCTGACTTTTTAATTTCTTTTTAGAGAAACAGTCTTCTGCGTATATTGCTTTCACTGCAGCACATGGTCTTGTTGTCAGCATTGTGAATATTTGGTAGAGATGATTCCTATTTTTTATTTCATGGTAAATAATCATTTAGGAACATAATGCTTTATTTTACTTTGATCCAAATAACTGTGCATTGCTTTATTCCACACTCTAGTAGTACCATTACCACTGATAACCAGTGATAAAGTTGTGAGATTTTATCTTTGATTTAGTTCATTAGGATGCTCTGTGTGTTGTCCTCCTGAGGTCAATTGGGTGCAAACCTCTGATATGTTGCCTGGAATGGTACTTCATGGCCACCATTTAGATTGTTACACTTGATGCTGTGTTTACCATGTTTCTTTTTCATTTCTTAGACAATCAAGCCAACTGATATTGCCACAGTTCGTACTCTGGGTCGGCCTCCTCATCTTATAATGCGCATTATGGACTGTGTGCTACTATTATTCCAGCGAAAAGTGAACACAGTGAAATTAGACCAGGAGAAAGGGTGCACTAGCCCGTCTTGGCAAGAATCATTAAAACTGATGACAACAGGAAATTTCTTACAGAACCTTCAGGTAAGAATTTGAAAAAAGAAAGAAAAGGTTGTGATGCATTTTGAGCAGGAAATGTGTGTAGGGAAACGGAATGCAGTATTGATCCATATAAGAATGGGGTAATATTTATAGAAATATTCAAAGATGCCTTCGTTTTTAAATTATAATTGATACAGGAAATTCTTTTAAAATGATGTTTCACTTAATGGCTCAATAGTGGATATTTTAATCGTTTAAAAAACAAAAGTGGCCCAGTTTGGACAGTAACGGGAGGAGCAAATATTACTAAACACTTCACATCCAATTCTGTATTGTGCACATACATCTTTGTACTTAATAAGCATGGGGACCCTTGACCTTTAAGGTAATTAAAATGTGCAATGTGTGAGGTCCTTAGGAACGGGAACTCTCAATAAGGAAGCATTTGAGATATGGGATTGACGAATTGTCTTACATGGACAACTTAAAAAATTGCCATTTAGGTTAGAAACTAGGTAATAGAAGCTTTCAATTTTCGATGATAGCTTGTGCATTCTATGTTATTTGCTACTGGTAGAACCACGCTCCATTTTTAATATTAATCTCCCTCCGTTTGTATCTTTTCAACCGATCTCTTTAGCCCTCGCTTTTATGTGCATCTTAACTTGCAAGAGCAATATCCCCACCCCTGCAAGCTTAACTGTTTCTACCCTTTACTTTGTTGGTCAGCTGTGCCCCATTTTTCAAAGCAGCGACCTCACTGAGCGTGTCATTCTTGATAATCCTGGGTAGCTCCAGTATATCCCTCAGCACGCCTGGGGTGCTCCTCGTTTTCACATTTCATATTACGATTCATTAGCATAATTTCCCTTCATGCCTGGTTGTGTATAGAGAGCACGCATACCTAAAAACACTATTTCATGTTGGATGTAGAGCGCAATGGTTGTTTGGTGCGGGTGATTTCTTCAGATTTGTTTCACCAGATTACGCATTTTATCTGAGACCATGTCCTCCCCGCTCCTTCTCTATTACCTCCATAAATGTGACCCCTGTTGCTGAAGCGTTCCACATGGCACAGGCACACAAGCAGTCTGACCACAGCAACAAATAGCGTTACTAGCGCGCCAAGATTTTCATGGGAATGATGCAGTACGCTAATAGCAGGGTTCGAAATTGAGGGGAGCTGGTAGCTATTTAGCTCCTGCGTGTGGTTTACAAGAGCCTGGTTAGCTTGATACCAAAGACTACCATGGATTACTTTTGGGTCCCCATGCCAACTGATGCCGAACAAAAACATCTATGTGAATTTAAATCTGTGTGTTTGGAACAATTTATAAATACACATTATTACACATCTATACAACATAGATAATTGTCAAAATGTTATGTTGGCATCTTATGTAGAAATTAGATTTGCGGAACGCTATGCACTACTAACTCCTCATTCCCCATTGGTAGCTCCTAGTCACTGACTAATGCTGGATACCAAGGATCTGCTTTTAGCTTCTGCTTTTGCAATCTTAATTTCGACCCCTGTAATAGTATGGAGTATTTGTGGCTGGTTCCTTTACAGATCAAAAACAAAGAGGTGATGGCTGGAAGGTTTAGAATTAATCTTAACCTCTGGCATTGTTCTGGGCAACCCTCCAGACCATCGTTCTTCGCCTGCCAAGCCATTACAGAAGGGGAAAGACCATATGCAAATCAGGCTTAGCCCCACCCCAAAAGGGGCAGTCCAGCCCGAACTGCTAGGTCACATCCCTTCTGCACGAGACCACAAGCATCCCCAAACATGTTTCGGCCTTGTTGGGCCTCATCAGTGAGGAGTAGCTTGGGTCTCTAGGCCCAGCAGGCACGGGCCCACGTCTGGGCATACCCGTCCCAGTCGGGGTGACATATCAAAAACAAAAAGGTGATGGCTGGAAGGTTTAGAATTAATCTTAACCTCTGGCATTGCTCTGGGCAACCCTCCAGACCATCGTTCTTCGCCTGCCAAGCCATTACAGAAGGGGAAAGACCATATGCAAATCAGGCTTAGCCCCACCACAAGCATCCCCAAACATGTTTCGGCCTTGTTGGGCCTCATCAGTGAGGAGTAGCTTGGGTCTCTAGGCCCAGCAGGCACAGGACCCACGTCTGGGCATACCCGTCCCAGTCGGGGTGACATATCAAAAACAAAGAGGTGATGGCTGGAAGGTTTAGAATTAATCTTAACCTCTGGCATTGCTCTGGGCAACCCTCCAGACCATCGTTCTTCGCCTGCCAAGCCATTACAGAAGGGGAAAGACCATATGCAAATCAGGCTTAGCCCCACCCCAAAAGGGGCAGTCCAGCCCGAACTGCTAGGTCACATCCCTTCTGCACGAGACCACAAGCATCCCCAAACATGTTTCGGCCTTGTGGGTCCCTTGTCTGCTGGGCCTAGAGACCCAAGCTACTCCTCACTGATGACGCCCAACATGGCTGAAACATGTCTGGGGATGCTTGTGGTCTCGTGCAAAAGGGATGTGACCTAGCAGTTCGGGCTGGACTACCCCTTTGGGGGTGGGACCAAGCCTGATTTGCATATGGTCTTTCCCCTTTTGTAATGGCTTGGCAGGCGAAGAACGATGGTCTGGAGGGTTGCCCAGAGCAGTGCCAGAGGTCAAGATTTATTCTAAACCTTCCAGCCATCAACTCTTATGTTTTGCTGGTTCCTTTACAGGGCTGCCGTTATAAAAACTCACTTGCGACTCGTAGCCACCCCAAAAGGTATTGAGTGGGTAGTATGCCATCGATTTAGTCAATAAATACAGCTCTTTGAGGCCCCCTTTATTCTTATTCCAATTTTGTTAGAAACCCTCTGATTGCCTGCATCACAATGGGGAGAGCAGTAAGGAATGTAGGAAGGCTGCAAGAAAATCAAAATCTGTCCTAAAGCTTATCTATAAACGTATCATTGGGCAATACAAAGAGCTTTTAAGAAAAACCTTGGTATTTGGTATATACATTGACTATCAGTTCACAATGATTTGTGCCCCTTTTTTCGCTCCTTTGTTCGTGTGTAGGTTCCCCCATAATCTGACAAACACATGTTCACTAATCCATTTGAACCTTTTTACTTGTTCACAAGGTTGGAAAATTAAATATGCATACTCTTTATTCTACATAAACAGTTGGATAAGATAGCCATTTCCCCTCCTTGCGCATGCACGATAGTCAGGGTTGTTTTGCAGAGGGTTTTATCACATTTAACTGTACATTGCCCATATTATTATATTACATTTTAACGATTATCAATCTTTGGGAAAAGGTAAAAACTGGACGCACATAAGTGATTGCGACTAACATGCAGGGTCTTGCTGGCCAGCATGTGGGAAGAAAATGGAAAAGATCCTTGGACCCGAGGTGTAACACTGAGCTGAGTATGAGTGTAGAACTAGAAAGCAAGCTTGAAACACACGTACAGATTAGTTCCTTGCAGAACCATTTCTAGGGGCGGGCCAATCGTTAAACTGCATGGGGCACAGGCGAGGAGGGGCGCAATAGGGGCACATGTGTATTTACCCAAGGGTGTCCAGCGGCAGTGAAACTAAGGAGCTCACCATAAGCATTAGTTCCATTTTTGTGCGGAGGCTAACACATGGAAGGCAGCCTGCAGTCTGTTAGGGGATCTGTGGGTTAATCGTCCTGAACAAGTGAAGCATGGGACTGGGTGGGCTTGAAGTGGGTCTGCAAAGAAAGAAAACAAGCGCACATTGTCTGGCCGAGGCTCATCAGCTCACGAGAACAAAAAGGTATAATTAGTTGCATTGTAACTCTAATTAGCAAGCAATGCCGTAGAGTCAGCGAAGCACCATTCTGAGTGCATAAGTGGCAAAAGATGCCACGTGAGCACCTCCTGACACCAGCATAAATATTGACTGCAGCTGTGCAGCTCCACACCTTGCACCATCCCACATAGATGAGCAATCTCTAGCTCAAGGAAATTAAGAGCCTGTATCTGTTAATGACCAAGTTGGCAATAAAGCCCCACTGTTTAAAATAAACGGTGTGTGCATGTTCTTTGAGTGGGCCACAACATAATTGGCGACAAGGATTCATGGACCACCCACGACCTTCAAGATGCAGTGCGCGACGCCACCCCCACCATTCTCTGCTGGCCCCTGGTAGGCCAGTCATCCCATGGCTTCAGTAGGAGCCCCTGTTTCAGGCGTATTAGGAAGTGGTTAGCGGGATTGATTACCCTACGGCATGGAAGAAGACCATGCTGCTCAATGCGCTAGGGGTCGAAGGTCAGAGGACTTTTGCAGGATTGAATCCTGAAACTCCGGAAAGGGAAGATGACGACATGTATAAGAGGTTTTCGTCCAAAGAGATCATAGTCCTACATAGAATCAGGCTCTATAGCCGAAAACAGGAACCCCCAGAACTGGTTGATGACTATGTGGTCAAGCTATGAGAATTGGCAGTGATGTGAGCATTTGGTGGCACGTCGGAAAACAGGATTTGCAACATGCTTAAATTCATCCTCGAGAAGGAGCTTCAATGAGACAAAGCCATTCAGACTGCGAGAGCAGTGGAGGAGACATACTGCAGACGAAAGGTGTAGGCAAGTAGTGTCTCGATATCCGAGGTGCAGGTGGTACACTACAAGGTAAGGCGAGATAGAGGGCAACTGAAGCCAAGGAAGATACCGTGGGAAGACGTGAGCCACTTAAGTGCCATAGGTGCACCAGCACCACCCATTTGGCAAATAGCAGAGATTGTCCTGCAAGGAACAGGGAGTGCTCCAAATGCACAAGGTTTGGACATTTTGCCTCGGCTTGCACGTGGAAAGCTAAGAAAGCAGTGACAGCAGTGCAGAGTGATGAGGTCAGAGATGAGGCCTCCTCTGAAGAAGAAGGATGTACCACGCTCATTATGGTCAACAGTGTCACTGCTCGCAGAGAGAAACCCCACTGCACCATCAAGGTAGACGGACGTGAGACGAGTGTGATGGCAGATTCCGGCTCAGGCATCACCATATTGCATGGTCGGCAAAGAGAAAGTGGAAGTTTGCATGTCCAAGCACAATCCCACAGTCTTTGGTGGGACCACCGTGTACTTATTGGGATACATATCAGCTACAGCAGAGTTCAAAGGAAGACGTACAAAGACCAAGGTATACTTTGCAGAAAGGGGCCCAGCGGTTTTGGGATGGGATGATCAAGACAAGCTGCGAATTAGACTAGATGCCTGTGTAGAGGGACAGGTCCTGTCCATAGCCAGAGGAGGAGCGTCGATCACCAAGGAAGAATTTCCAGAACTGGTCTCCAACACACCTGGAAAGATCAGGAAATACGTTCACAAAATCAAACTCAAACAGGACGCCATACCAGTAAAGCAGAAGGTGAGACCGGTACCAGCAACAGCTAGAAGTGCACTGCAGGTGAAGCTTGACAAGATGCTGATGGATTGGACGATAGAGTCGTCTGAATGGCTCAGCCCAGTAGTGCTCATAAAAAAAGAAAACACAGGATCTACGAATTTGCATCGACCTACGTAGCCCAAATATTGAAGTGATATCGGACGGCTATCCTTTACCAAGCATCAATGAACTAATTCTGTTAATAAAAGAGGCCAAGGTGTTTTTGAAGCTCAACATGAGAGAAACCTATCATCAGATCAGTCGGCAAAGGATGCCACAGGAGCCCTGGCGCTCCTCCTGAAACCAGCATAAATATTGACTGCAGCTGTGCAGCTCCACACCTTGCGCCATTCCACATAGATGAGCAGTCCCTAGCTCAAGAACATTAAGAACATGTATCTGTTAATGAGCAAGTTGGCAATTAAGCCCCACTGTTTCAAGTAAGCTGTGTGTGCATGTTCATTGAGTGGGCCACATCAGACGAGCTTGTTCTCTCACTCACATGCTCTGTGTGTAAGACAGGAAGAAGGCTTCTTAAATTCGTACTTTAACGTACACATGTTTCTTTATTCATGCACTGACGAAAGCCGAGAATTTTTGCAGGCTCTGTCCTCAGAGCCTTTTTAATTCTTATAACCCCATGAGTGCAAACACGAAGACCAAAAAATACGTACATCTTTGAAAATGATGCTGAAAGGGTCTGTGTAAGCAGCAATAATATGGCAAAGGGCTTTGCTCTTTTCCTGTAACTAATGTACCTGGCTGTCTCAACATTTGTATTGTAACCGAATATTTCTTCGATTTGCTTGTAAACCTGGCGAGGAGAATATGTCACAACTCTGTATTTTGCCAAACTACAAAAAAATGAAACCAGGCAACAATTCATGACGTTTGGAGCCTATTTGCCTCTTGTTTTCTTTTTTGTAAATAATATTACCAGCACAATAATCCCGAAATCACCTCAACCAATATTTAGCTGGTCAGGTAGTGAACCGAGTGAAGAGCCTACTTCTGTTGCCTGTGTTCCTCCTGCTGTTTACCATTACGTTGGCTAACAGTAATATTTGTAGTGTACACTTCCCAAATCAAGGTAGCAAGAGCTAGACATAAAACAAAGCATTTTTATTTTATTATTTATAACCACCAATAATCACATTTTTAAATCACTTTTTTATAAAGCTCTTTATGATAGAGCCTTCACGTTTGTTAGTGCTGCAAAATATATATATTTTTAGTTAGTTTTTATATCTCTCTTCATTAAAAGAGCTTTCATATTTGTAAGCGCTGCCAAATAGGTACTATTACCCTTTAATGGTACTCAATAATGTCTCTGTGGTTACAAGACTCATAGATACACCTGGCATTTCTACCCACCCCAAACTACTTGAATCCTTTCCTGTGGTGGGGGTTGTCAGACCTTAACGAATTGCACAATCCAATGGGCTTATTTGAAAGATTTCTGGCAATTGTGCTATAAAATGCCCTTTTAGGGCCTATTTTTCCAACCTGCTCTTTGGGGAAGCCCCTCTCTCATGCAGGTAGCATAGCCTTTGTTCATTAGGCCCTAAACGTTAGCATACCTTTAATTTTGATAGGGCTTTTGAAAAAGTGTAACAGTTAGATCCCCATGGAAAGACCTGCCTGGGCTGAAGTGTGGGACTGTAGCGGAGGCGGTGGAGAGGGTAAAAAGCCTGAACAGAGTAGGCAGACAATCTAGACAGTGGCAGAATAAGAAGGTTTAGTGGGTGGGAATTTTTCCAACCTGCTCTTTGGGGAAGCCCCTCTCTCATGCAGGTAGCATAGCCTTTGTTCATTAGGCCCTAAACGTTAGCATAACTTTAATTTTGATAGGGCTTTTGAAAAAGTGTAACAGTTAGATCCCCATGGAAAGACCTGCCTGGGCTGAAGTGTGGGACTGTAGCGGAGGCGGTGGAGAGGGTAAAAAGCCTGAACGGAGTAGGCAGACAATCTAGACAGTGGCAGAATAAGAAGGTTTAGTGGGTGGTAGTAGGAGAGGTTGGGGGACAGAAGTTGGTTAGTGCGAGAATGTGAGAATGAATGAAAGGTTGTATTTTATTATTTATTTATTTTTACATTTAAAAAGCGCACATGCAGCCTGGGGGCATCGAGGCACTGTTAGAGAAAGTGGCAGCTTAGTTGCAAGCAACATACAGAGCATTGTTACAGATCAATACAGGACAAACTTCTTGGTTCCGACAACCAGGTTTTGAGTGCTTTACTAAAGGCATGGTGTGAGGGCTCTGCCCTGAGGGTAAATGGCAGAGAGTTCCATTGCATAGCAGCAATGAATGGGAAACTCGCCCGCCTGCCCTGGCTCGTTTGACTCTGGGGACTACGAGTCGGTTGGAGAAGGGTGTTCTGGTAAGTCTGGAATCGCAGGTCCTACTCACTCGTTGAGAGAGGTAAGGTGGGGCTGCGTGGTTGATGCATTTGTGAGTGATAGCAAGTATTTTGAACAGGACACATTCTTCTTGAATGGGGAGCAAATGTGCCTGCTTTCTTGGGGTCGTTAGTGACAGGAGAAGTAAAGGCAAACAATATCAAAAGTGGGAAATAGTTCTGAAAGGAGAAATCATAAAACGGATGAGAATGTGACAATGAAAGAAAAGAAAGGGGAGAGGGAACAAAGAGAAATTGGATGAAAAAGTCAATGAACAAGAGAGAGGGCATGAGGCAAATATAAAATAAGAACGAAAGGAGATTGGGAAGAGCAAAGGAAAGGAGACCACGAAAAAACAAAAGGAAGAGTGGAATAAAGAAAAAGAAATGAGCTAAATAGGGAGAAAATGCAGGCAGGAATAAGAAAGCACAATAGAAGGGGATCAGGCAAGTGAAAACAGTAGACTGAGAAGGAGGGAGCAAGAATAAGGAAATTAAATACGTACAGCAATGTACAGAGGTAGAAAATGGTGATCTTAAAAAGGGGGAGATGAATGATTGTTAGTTAAAATTTCATTTACTGCTGTTTTACCACTATATTTGTGGACCACCCAACTTTTTGCTTCTGTTTCAGTCTCCAGGCCTGACTTTCTGCCAGTGAAGTACAGCTTTCAGCTATGCTCCACTGGGTTTTCGCTCATCTTCCTGGGAAACTGACTTGTCCTTCTGAAAGTCAGTACTGGGAAACATTGTTTCCCTTAGTCTTATGACTTTGTTGCCACTTTTGGCAACTGTATTTCAGTGCGCAAAGTGGCCCTGGACCTCCCTTAAGGATTTTTTTGTAACTGGCCAATGTGGCTAGGATTAGACTGGTGGCAGCAGAAGCTTTTTGTGTATTTTTATGAACTTTTACTGAGCCATACCACGTTTAACGCATTTGGCTCATGACTGTGGCTAGTGTCCGTCATGGCCGTGACACAAGGTCTTTTGTCTTCTCCTTTAGCCATTTTGTCCTTTGGCTTTCCCCTTGCTCTTTGTGACCCTGGAGTCCTTCCGTATGAGCCATCTTTGGAAGGCCTTAGGAGACAGGCCTGTTCCTAGCTTGAGAGTGACAGCATTTTCAACTCCAGAAGGGTTTTTACCAGTTCGGGGTAATGCCATTTGGATTGAAGAATGCACCTGCCACATTCCAGAGGCTGGTTAACCATGTTGTGAATGGGTTGGATGAAATCTGCTTTGCATATCTGTATGATATAACAGTCTTCAGACCCACATGGGAGGAACATGTGAAACACCCCTTGGGATTGTGTTGCAGGCTCCTCAGAAGCCCACATGACCATAAAGGGCAGCAAGTGTCAAATTGGTCAGAGTTGAGTGGTCTACCTTGGGCATGAGGTTGGTGGATGTAGAATACAGCCTCGTCCCAGTAAAGTACAAGCAGTACAAGAATGGTCTACCCCCACAACCCAAGGCCAAACTCATGTAAGAGCTTTCCTGGGCCTCATTGGTTACTACAGGAATATTATGATTTTATGGCAGACTATGGTACCATAGCTGCCCCCTTGACTGCCCTCACTACTGCAAAGAAACCCAAGAAGGTCTCTTGGTCTGAGGAGTGTGAGAAGGCCTTTCAAGTCTTAAAGGATTTCTTGTGCCAGGCCCCTGTTCTCAGGGCTCCTGACTATCAGAAATCTTTTATTGTGCAGACAGATGGCTCGGATACTGGGATGGGTGTAGTTCTATCACAGCTACATGAAAAAGGCAGGGAACACCCTCTGGATTCATCAGTCACCAGCTTAAGGATAGAAAGCTCAGGTGTCTACTGCAGAAAAATAATGTTTTTCTATTGTGCGGACCCTAAGGAAGCTGAGGACCTACCTCTATGGGTCCCACTTCACTGTGCAGACTGACCATAAGCCCTTAAAGTGGCTGATGAACATGAAGGGCGAGGATCCTAAGCTGCTAAGGTGCTCCAGCCTCCACTGCTTTGTCATCACTATGGAGCATAGTCCAGGTTCCTAACATAGCAAAGCTGATGGGCTATTCAGAATGTTTAACCAACCTGAACATGACACTCATCTATGGATGGATTACTTCCTTCTGTCCTTAGTCTGGGAGGGGTGAGTGTTTGGTAAATCTTCACTTACTGTTGTTTTACCTCTATATTGGTGGACCTTCCAACTGTCTGTTTTTGTCTCAGCCTCCTGACCTGACTTTCTGCCAGTGACGTACAGCCTTAAGCTGCGCTCCACTGGGCTTTTGTTCATCATTCTGTGGAAACTGACTTGTCCTTCTGACAGTCAGCGCTGTTTCCCTTAGTCTTATGACTTTGTTGCCACTTTTTGCAAATGAATTTCAGTCCGCAAAGTACATTACTGTACCCCGCACTGGGGTTCTTGCGTTTTCAGGACCAAGACATCCCTTAAGGATTTTTTTGGTAACTGGACAATGTGGCTTGGAGTAGACTGGTGGCAGCAGAAGCTTTTTGTGTATTTGTATTAACTTTTACAGAGCCGAACCACGCTTATCACGTTTGGCATCATGACTGTGGCTAGTGTATGTCATGGCTGTGTCACGAGTTCTTTTGTCTTCTCCTTTGGCCATTTTGTCCTTTGGCCTTCTCCTTCCTCTTTGTGACCTGCGCTTTTTGCGGGCTAATGCATGTGTGAGGATACTGTGAAAAACCAGAGGGTGTTTCACTTCCTAGACCCCGGGGATCCCTTACTCAGGTGGCCAGGGCATGGCCATCACCTTTGGATCCAGACCTTGGGGGTGGACAAGTGCCGGAGGATCACCTGGGTGAAGGATCCTCAGGGAGTGGGGGAAGAACGTCCGGTGGTGAGACATGGTATCCCCCTTTCCAAATACCCGTGTCCCTTCCTATTTTGTAGGATATTGCAACTTCCCAGATCTCCCACCTCCTTTCCTACTCAAACACTGAGCCAAGGAAGAGGAAGTCTGAGACTGAAATGAGTACCACCCATGCAATACATTGGACATGTCCGTCTAATAAGATCAGGCAGGGTCAGGCACTTGGCCTTAATTACAAACACCTGGCACCTATTAGCTCGCCCCAAATGGTTAAAAGGTGGAACACTGAGACAGATTCTGAACAAGGCAATGCATGAGAAGGAGCAGTTCTTCCAGGGCGACGGTGAACCAGGCGGAGCAGAGCGACAGGTCGAGGGACGGAACTGAGGTAGGGAGAAACCTTGGACACCCCGGTGAGAGATCGTTACCTCCGAAGGGCCTAGAAGGTTGCGCAAGGAAGCCCAGCCAGAGAGAAGAGACAAACCTCTTTTGTGTTTCAAGGATACCAGCTACACTCATGGATGACGGTAGAGTTGGGGAGGTGCAGCGGCAGTTGTGGTATCGGCCTTGACTTCAGGATCAAAGCAGCGAAAGACAAAAATTAATTAACACAGCCGGTGAATTGATGAAAGCAATGACAATCCAGTCTGTGTTAAATGAAACTTGATGGCAACAGTATCCGACGTATGAAGGTTGCATGTGTGCCGATAAGACACGAGAGAAAGCAAAGGATAGGAGTTTTCCAACCCCTGTTAAACCATCAATAAATGTATTGAAACGTACAGCTCTTGTGCCAGGGTCTAGGTTTGATACCATGCCTCCTTCACAGTACTCAGAAAGTGGGGTGGGACTGTCTGGTCCCAATCCAGACTACTAGTGCCAGGATGTCTGGTGTGCGTGAGAGCATGAGAGCTGCAGTGGTCCCTGATTGGACCACTGCTAGCGTGCATGAGTGGGGCAGATCTCATTGGCCATGTGGGGTGCGAGCACTCACTGGACTTTAGGATCTGAGGAGGACCTCTGAGTGCAGACCTGCAGATCACCCTGGGGTCTGAATTGACCTCTACACAGAACCAAGTATCCAGAGAATCTGTTAGGAAAGATTTCTTTACTGCACCTTTCCTTCTATTTTAATGGACCCCCAAACATTTTGCTTTTATATTTGATTCTGACCTGTACTTTTTACAGTGCAGTGAATCCTTAAGCTTCACTACACTGGGCCTCATTACGAGTCCGGCGGTAACCGAGGCGGTAAAACCGCCTGGTTACCCCCAGACTCGTATTACCATTCTGCCTCCGTGACTCCCGGAAATACCAGGGCATTACGACCCTGGTGTCCCGGGAATTCCGGAGGCGGAATTCGGTAAATCCCCATTCCCATTGAGTCCACCATTCCCATTGAGTCCACTAGGACTCAATGGGAATGGGGAAGTGGAAACACTGGCACCATCTCGTGATGGTGCTGGTGTTTCCACGTTCGTCTGCAGGCGGGCGGTGTTAAACCCGCCAGGTCAGACCTGGCGGGAACATCACCTCCCGCCTGCAGGAGTCGGGATCGGGCAGTCCGGAATTAACAGTGGTGGCGGGTTTACCTCATGGGTCGCACAGCTGGATAGGAGTCTTGGCTTCTTCAGGTTACTCCAGGATCTCCTTAGAGTGGGTGCAGAGGTCCTATTCTTATCCCAAAAGCCAGGTAAGAGCAGAAACTCCCACTAGCCAATAGCAGAACTAGCCCCACACACACAGCAACAGTGGTGCAATCCGGATCACTGTTGGGAACACTCATGCATAACACTCAGACACACCGAAAGCAGTTTCTGGATTGAAACCAGACAGTCCCAGCCTACACCCTGCCAGCAAACATATATAGACCACCAGTAGCCCGCCAAAAGCTTCTGCTTTCCCAGGCACTGGAAATCCATATAATGATTTTCCTGGCTTCACAGGCCAGGAAGAGGGCTAAAAGACAAGATGGCCAAAAGACAAGTGAAAAACCTTGTGGCATGGTCATGTTTGGTTACTAACCACAGTTAGTAACCAAACGCAGTAAACGCGGTAAGGCTAAAACGAAAAGCACCAAAAAATGGTAAAAACTCACTGCTGCCACCAGCTCGTCATTCTAGCACACCTATAGTAACAGAAAAGCCTCTCAGTGTTAGTCTAGGGCAAAAAAAGTGTACCCCATTGCACTGCATTGTAAAATGCATTGTACAATGATAAAAGAGACCACAAGTGATAACAAGTTACTAATAGTAGTAACCAAGTAACTAGACTAAGGAAAACAATGTTTCCCAGTACTGACAGCCTAACGGACACGTCAGTTTCCCTAAAACAGATGAGTAAAAGACAGTGGGCCTCATTACAGGTCGGGCGGTCCGGAAATAACAGTGGCGGTTCTGTGTCTGAGTGTTATGCATGAGTGTTCCCAACAGTTCCGCCACTGTTATTTCCGGACCGCCCAACCTGTAATGAGGCCCACTGTCTTTTACTCATCTCTTATAGGGAAACTGACGTGTCCGTTAGGCTGTCAGTACTGGGAAACATTGTTTTCCTTAGTCTAGTTACTTGGTTACTACTATTAGTAACTTGTTATCACTTGTGGTCTCTTTTATCATTGTACAATGCATCTTACAATGCAGTGCAATGGAGTACACTTTCTTTGCCCTAGACTAACACTGGGAGGATTTTCTGTTACTATAGATGTGCTAGAATGACGAGCTGGTGGCAGCAGTGAGTTTTTACCATTTTTTGGTGCTTTTCGCTTTAGCCTTACCGCGTTTACCGCGTTTGGTTACTAACTGTGGTTAGTGACCAAACATGACCACGCAACAAGGTTTTTCACTTGTCTTTTGGCCATCCTGTCTTTTAGCCCTCTTCCTGGCCTGTGAGGCCAGGAAAATCATTATATGGACTTCCAGTGCCTGGGAAAGCAGAAGCTTTTGGCGGGCTACTGGAGGTCTATCTATGTTTGCTGGCAGGATGTAGGATGGGACTGTCTGGTTCCAATCCAGAAACTGCTTTCGGTGTGTCTGAGTGTTATGCATGAGTGTTCCCAACAGTGATCGGGATTGCACCACTTCTGGGGTGTGTGTGGGGCTAGTTCTGCTATTGGCTAGTGGGAGTTTCTGTTCTTACCTGGCTTTTGGGATAAGAATATGAACTCTGCACCCACACTAAGGAGATCCTGGAGTAACCTGAAGGAGCCAAGACTCCTATCCAGCTGTGAGAACCATGAGGAGACCTGTTTCCCATCTGAAGCAGGCCAGGTGAGCAACCTCTCTGCTGCTGTCCTGGAAGAGCCTTGTCTTGCTGTCGATTTTCAGCAGTCCTGTGAGTAGCTGCAACCCGTGGAGTGCAGGGTACACCCATTCCTGACGTCTGCTCAATACCCTGCAAAGAAGAGCCTTCGGAAGTGTCACAAGACTGCCCTGTAACTGAACAGCTCTGAGTTTGGACTACAGTGCTGCGGACGTCACTTTTCCGCGTTGAGGCCTAGAACTTGGGGGATCCTCAGCTTGCCCTACAGGACTAACCTCAGTGACATTTTGGAATCCTAGCATCAAGGGCATCCAAGATAGGAGGGAAAGTCTGACCATGACAAGTGAGTCCCTCTGAGTCGCCATGCTGCATTGACAACCATCCAAAACAGCTTACCCGAGTCAGGTTCAGTCCTGAGAGGGGTCCTGCATCGCGTTTATCTGCATTCTGCCACGAGAGTCCTTTCACCAGTCAAAGACACTGACCGGAGATCTGCTCAAACCTGCAACCATTGTGAATCAAGGACTCAGGCTGACAATGGGAAAAGTGACCTCAGACCTTCTTGCATTGACCTGCCAAGTGGTGTGAAGAATTGAAGTACAGGGGGTGATTTACAGTGGTTCTTACTTGCCCCTCAACTCCCTTTAAAAGTTTTGTTAACTTTTCTAAAACGTTTACAATACTTTGGTTTTGCCATTGCTTGCTCGCGCAAGCCTTCCGAAAGTTGGGGATACTTTGGTTCGTTAGAATAACGTGTCCTCTAACTAATGTAATCTTTCACTGAGCCCCAGAGAACCTGCCTTTATTTTTTCCAGCGTTTCAAACTATGTCGAAACCTTTCCTGAACTTTTGGGCATAAGGCCCCAGACAATTTAGGGAAGGACTTTTGAAGCTAGGCCTGATTCCCTGTGGACCTGTAGTGCATACAATAATCAACACTTTCCTTTACAGGGTTTTGATCTGTATTATGCCCTACTCTAGTGACTGTATATATGTATTTTATTATTAGTGTGGTGTGATATTTCTACCTGTTAGTAATAGTTTTTCATAGTGTTCCTTGGCCATAAATTACTGTATTTGTATACATACTGTCTAAGAGAATTTTTGACTCCCATTGTGTGTACTCATTGTGGACCCTTTACAAGCTCACCACCTCTTGAGACTTAGCCTAGACCTCTCGTCACTGCCACCTTGAACTGGTTTGGCTACTGCTCCCAGAGTTGTCCATGTCACAATATAGGTTGGCTTTCTATACATCTGTCCGCCAGGCCAGAGTATCGAAAATCAGTCCTAACAGAAGTGAAGCAGATCCAAGGGCTGTCCAGAACCACACAAAGAATGTTTGGCACCCTGACCCCGCTGTTGTCCCAGTTGAGACCTGCTTTGTGCTTGATCTCTGAAGACCTGCAAAGGTGCTTCAACCCTTTTGAGTGTGGGACCAATCACTCTCAACATCTCCTTGTTGCCCTGCAAACAAGCCTTCTCAGAAGTGTGCCTGGGCCCTCCAGTTGTGAAGGAGTTCCCCCCTTCTCACCTGGATCTGTTCCTTGTTGGGATCCTTGGATGCTGTCTTCTTGCGGACGACCTGGCTTTCACTAATACTGCTCGAGTCTCCTGCGACTCCAGGTTGCGTTCACTTCCGGGATCGTGGAATCCAGGAATCCAGGTGTCTTGAATGGAACCGACTTGCACGGGGATCCAAGAAACAGGAAAAAAAGGGAAAGGGCTAGAAGAGGAAGCGAACGAGGACAAGGAAACAAAGCCGCAAACTAGGTACACACGTCTGGTAGCCACTTGCGATAGCATTGAGACGCGCGGAGCTGCGGAAGGCGTGGTCTATAAATAGAATAGGCTACGTCCAGTGCGTGGAGCGGAAAGAGGTTTTTACGCTGGACGGCCATGTTGGGAGTATTAGGGAGTGCAAGCCCCGTTGAGACAGGGACCAGGGAGTCCAAAAGGGGCATGCTCTGCGGTTCATGACAGCATGCCTCCTCCGAAGACCCCTTCCTCCAGGTTTGCCCGGGTGTATGAGGTGAAATCTTCTGAGTAGCTGTGGAGTTTTGATATTTGATATAGGCTCCCAGGTCCTTTCACTAGGAGGATATCCTTTCCATTCGACCAGGTATTGAAGCTGGCCCCGTCTGTACCTGGAATCACAGATCTGGGATACCTCATATTCCAGTTGATTATCAACCAGTAAAGGAGGGGGTCTGCAGGGTTTCCGGGAGGAAGGAATGTAGGGTTTTAATAGAGATGTATGAAAAACTGGATGAATTCTTTTCCAGGAGTCTGGTAGTTTAATCCGGTATGAGATGAAATTTATGATTTCTGTGATGGGAAATGGACCATAGTAACCGGGGGCCAATTTGTTTGGCCGTAGATGTCGGGGTAGTAATTTTGAGGACAACCAGACTTGATCACCGATTGCATAGGAAGGCCCTGGTCTCCTCTTGGAGTGAGCATAGCTCTTGGTCTGTGTCCTGGCCTTCTCTAAGTAGTCCTTGGCCTCCCGGTGTATGTTGACGAGTGTTTCAATCCAGGAGTCAACAGTAGGTACCGGTGTAGAGTGAGGGAGAACCGAAGGCAAGACTGAGGGATGGAAGCCATGACTACAATAAAAAGGGCTGGTCTTAAGTGCTGAATGGTCAGAGTTGTTATATGCGAATTCAGCTAAGGGAATAGGGAGAGACCAGTCGTCCTGGACCTTGGTGGTGAAACATCGAAGATATTGTTCCAGGGTCTGATTGACACGTTCTGTGGCTCCGTTGGTTTGAGGGTGATACCCCGAAGAGAGGGCACGTTGAATTCCTAGAATTTTACAGAGATGTTTCCAGAATTGTGAGATGTATTGAGGTCCTCGATCAGATATGATTTTGGAAGGGAGTCCATGCAAACGGAATATGTGTTCCAAGAAGATTCCTGCCAGTTCAGAGGAGGAGGGTAATTTACGCAGGGGCGTAAAATGAGCCATATGAGTGAACAGGTCAATGGTAACCATGATGGTAGTGTATCCTCTGGAAGGTGGTAATTCCACGATGAAGTCTGTAGCGATAATCTCCCATGGTCTTGTCAGCAATGTAGGTTGTAGTAGAAGACCCGCGGGTCTCTTGTTATCATGTTTATTTTGGTTACAAACAACACAGGCTTGGATGTATCGCCGTACATCAAACTTTATTTTAGGCCACCAAAACTGTCTTTGTATAAGACGGAGGATATTGGTGATGCTGCGATGTCCCGAGTGGAGGGTATCATGATAGATGTTTATTAATCTTTGCTGTAACTTCTGTGTAGGAATGACCAATGCATTGTCCTTGAACAAATACCCATCCCTGGTCCTTATATTCCATAGAATTATTTTTGACGTATCTTTCCACAGATCAGAGGATTGAATTTGAGCTCGAATTTCATCCAGTAAGTTAACTACTTGAGCTACAAAGATTGTGGGGGAAAACATCTTGGGATATGCCTTGTCTTCAATGGTTTCGTAGTCAGGACGTCGAGATAAGGCGTCAGCGATTACATTTTGTGATCCAGGAACATGAGTCATGTGGAACTGGTACTGGGCGAAGAAATAGGCCCAACGCGCCTGACGACTGTTCCTACACTCCATCGATTGAAGAATCTGGAGGTTTCGATGATCCGTACGGACCTGGACTGGATATTTTGCTCCCAGAAGTAGGTGTTGCCACTCAGTGAAGGCTTGACGGATGGCTAACAGTTCCTTTTCCAGGACGGAGTAGTGTGTTTCGCTGGGAGTCAGTGTTCATAAAAGATAAGCAATGGGGTGTTCTAGCTTATCTTCTAACTCTTGTTTCAAGACCACTCCTATTGCGTAATTAGAGGCATCCGTTTCCGCTAGAAAGGTTCTCCTTGTGTCGGGTTGGGCCAAGATTGGCGCTTGTGTAAAGGCTGTCTTCAAACTTTGGAAAGGGATTTCTTTTGATGTAGACCAGTTGAAGGGAGTGTCCTTCTTCAGGAGAGCAATGATCGGTTGTACTATCTCGGAAAAGGTGGAGATAAACTTTCGAAAGAAGTTGGCAAGCCCCAGGAAGGATTGCACCTGTTTCACGGAGGTGGGAGTAGTCCAGGCCAGGATGGCCTTTACCTTTGAAGAATCCATACTGAGTCCCTCTGGACTGAGAATAAATCCTAGGTAGTGAACAGAGGTGACGTGAAACAGGCATTTTTCGGGTTTGGCTAAGAGTTTGAGTTCTCGGAGTCTCTGTAGTACAGCCTTTACGTGCTCTTCATGCTTTAGAGGGTCCTTGGAGAAGATCAATATGTCATCCAGATAGACAATGACGAAAAGAAACAACATGTCCGAGAACACCCTATCCATGAAACGTTGGAATATAGCCGGGGCATTAGCTAATCCAAATGGCATGACTAGATATTCGTAGTGGCCAAAGGGTGTTCTGAAGGAGGTTTTCCATTCGTCACCTTCCCAGATACAAATCAAATGAGAGGCACCACGGAGATCCAACTTGGTGAATATTACCACGCCTCTCACGGCTTCCAGGATGTCCGATATCAAGGGTAGTAGGTACCGGTCTTTGAGAGTACACTGATTTAGGCTGCGGTAATCGAGACAGGGTCTGAGTTCCTTGGTATCCTTCTTGGGAACAAAAAATAACGAAGCACCATCTGGAGATTTTGAAGGCCTTATGGTGCCATTTTTGAGGTTAGTATCCAGGCAATCTCTGAGAGCCTTTTTCTCAGGTTCGGAAAGGATGAACATTCTGCCGAAGGGAATCACTGCTGAGGGTTCTGTATCTATTGCGTAGTCTTCAGGTCTCTGTGGGGGTAAGGCCTGGACAATGGCAGTCGAAAACACATCAGCGTATCCTTGATAGGCCTCAGGAACTTGTATGATATTAGACACCATGAGCGGTGTCTGTTGATCTTTAGGCGATTCCTTTTGGATGTTGACGAGGGTTCCAGGAACAGGCAGTGTGACATACAAAATTCCGAGCCTAAGAACAATGATCCCGCTGACCAGTTTATATAAGGGTTATGTTTTTGTAGCCAGGGCATACCCAATACCATGGAGTAATGGGCCGATTTAATAATATCAAACCTAATCAGCTCTTGATGGTGATTTATTGAGAGCTGAATTTGCTTGGTCTGCAGGCTTATGAGTCCTGAACTGAGAGGTCTTCCATCGATGGCCTCCACCGGTTGCATGGTACCTCGTGTTTCATAAGGAATCTGGTGGCCCGCAACCCAGTCTTGATCGATGAAGATCCCCATAGCTCCACAGTCTACCAAGGCCAAAATGGGATAGGTCTTGCTCTTGGAGGGTGATAGAAATGCCTGGAGAATGATCAGCTTGTTTTGTCCAGGAGAGTTCAAGGATGGAATTGACGTGGAGCAAACATCTCTCTCCCGAAGCTCTGCTCCATCTAGGATCGGGAGCTGGCGTTTCCCAAACGCCGGGGAGGCGGTAGTGGACATTCCCTAACAAATATTTGTCCGAAGCAAAATACATACACAAGCCTGTATGGATCCTTCTCAACCTTTCTTGCGGGGATATGGGTCCACGAAATGCTCCAATCTGCATGGGTTCTGATTCAGAGGCTGAACTTGGGTTATTATCCATTTTGACTGTGCTCTCAAAGGACATCTTGGTTGGATTTCCCCTAGACTTCTTCTTTTCAGCCTTCCTTTCCTGTATGCGGAAGTCAATCTGCATGGCAAGGTCCATTAGTGCCTGGAATGAGTTTGGTCGAGCCACTCTGGCCAACTCATCTTTTATCTCATCATTCAATCCTCTCCTAAACAGAGTAAAGCTCGCCTCAGAGGACCAATCGGCTTCCTTGGCTAATTGTTTAAATCACGTCACATAAGTGAGCATATCCTGGGTACCCTGTTGAAAGTCTAACAAACGTTCCTGTGCAGTATAGACCTGTTCAGGACAGTCAAACATGTTCTTTAATGCCTTTATGAAGCCATCATAGTCATCCAGGAGGGCATCGCCAGAGTTAACGAGGGGCGTAGCCCAGGTCAAGGCATTGCCGGATAGGTGGGATATAATGAATTCTACCTTGGCCCTGGGAGTAGAAAAGTAATAGGGCTTGAACGTAAAATGGACTATGCATGAATCCAAAAATCTGCAAAGGGTTTTTGTCGAACCGTCATACTTGTCGACAATGCCGCCCAAGAGGACCCCTTCTTTAGTGGCAGAATCCCTGGATAGGACCAACTGTTTAAGTGCTGCGTTTTCTGCCTTTAAGTTTTGGACTTCGGTTGATAGTTCCTGCATACGCCGCATCAAATCCTGAACGGCAGCTTCCATGACGTTATCTAGATGGGTCGGGTGGCATCTCAAACTGTCAAGGAGTTCCCCCTTCTCACCTGGATCCGTTCCTTGTTGGGGTCCTTGGACGCTGTCTTCTTGCGGACAGACCTGGCTTTCACTAAGGCTGCTTGAGTCTCCTGCGACTCCAGGTTGCGTTCACTTCTGGGATCGTGGAATCCAGGAATCCAGGAGTCTTGAATGGAACTGACTTGCACGGGGATCCAAGAAACAGGAAAAAAGGGAAAGGGCTAGAAGAGGAAGGGAACGAGGACAAGGAAACAAGGCCGCGAACTAGGTACACACGTCTGGTAGCCACTTGCGATAGCATTGAGACGCCCGGAGCCGCGGAAGGCGTGGTCTTTAAATAGAATAGGCTACGTCCAGCGCATGGAGCGGAAAGAGGTGTTTACGCTGGACGGCCATGTTGGGAGTATTAGGGAGTGCAAGCCCCGTTGAGACAGGGACCAGGAAGTCCAAAAGGGGCGTGCTCTGCGGTTCATGACACCAGTGGACTGACCAGCTTGTCCCTTGACACCCGTGCTGGAGCATTGCTACATCAAGTTTCAGCTCAAGCTTTCAAAGAAGCTTAGTTCGCACTGCAAGGTACCTTCTTGTCAAATGTGGTCATCCCTACTGCTTTGGGCCGTGAGAGAGCAGCGTGTGTCAGTCCGTGAGATTTGTGTGGTGTGCTCCTGTGTCACTATGCTACAGTGGTGGTCGCTGCTGGCGACTTTCCCGCCTTTTTTCAAGTGTCTTGAGACCAGCAGCATCAGAACTCTCTTTGTCCTGCATTCGCCACAAGAGATCCAGCACCTGATGTAAATCGGACCCACAGAACCTGTGTATTTTGAAGCGTAATCAAGGTGGAGATTTCGTAATCCAGGTGACCTTCAAACCTGCCAAGTTTGAGCCCGGAGTGAGCTAAGGGCAATGAGTAATCATACCACTTACCGCTGGCCCCTAGTACATCCATACCGTTTTTTACGCACATAGGATCCCTTGTGGTTCTTGTCTTGACTTGGGTGGCTCTTGATTCCTATAGTCGTCCAAAAGTTGGGGACAGCTTTGTTCACCGTAGCATACCCACCTCTGACTCTTGGAACTGAATTCCTCACACTCTAGTGTCCTCCTCTAACGTTTCCTTCCCATTGAATTTTGTCCCTTGTGAGCTTTACGCATCGACAAGCGCTTTTACGCAAACACATAAGTTTGAGCACAAGGCTTCAATCTCCGTAGGGCTGGACTTCTTATGTTAGAGATATCCATTTTTGGAGTTGGCCATTGTGTTAGAGTTTGGGTGTTTTCCCTCCTCACAGGTTTTGGCGGGAATCTGCACTCTACCGCATTGACCGAAAAGTGACTGTGCATTTATTTTGATTAGTGTGTGTTGAAGTAGGGATATTACTGTGTTCTTCATTATTCACGTGTGTTTGTTAAAGGCATAATACATTGTATATTTTTAATATACTACTTTCTAAGGGTGTTAGGCTGAAACCTGTGCAGTTCCCTCTGGGACCACTGCAAAAGATTTAAGACTGCAGGTGTTTGGCAGTAAACCCGCATAGTAGCAGTCTGTACCACACAGATTCACTTGGTAGCTGTGGCTGAGCAGTCAGACTTCCCTCAAGAAGAGTTAGGCAGTATTCACAATAGGCCAAGAGAACACAGTAGAACAAGTAAACACTGACCAGAGCTTGGTGTAAAAGAGATATAATTATTTATTTAAAACCACATCTAGAAAAACACACAGGCACTAATAGTAAGCAATTCAGAAACACGGTCACTAACAGATATACACTCCCTTAAAAGAATATTAGACAAGTCTTAAGTAAAGCCCACTTATTTTCAGACAGCGGTGAGCGCTTAACGCAGATGGCACTCTAATAATTTGTTTTAACAGGGAGAGAAAAGCAGAGAATAAACTGAAACAGGTCCCAACTCTTTTAAAAGAACACAACAAGAGAGGAAGGCAGAGTAAAACCGTGAAGTTAGAGTTCAATAGGCTGGAACCACTTTAAGAGGATCAAACGAAATGTGTCCAAGGTCACACGGTTGCAGTGCACAAGACTCTTGAAAAGGTTCAAAATGGAGCTGGACTACAGAAAGGGACCAGTTAGGAGGTCAAGGCGGCCAGCCCAGTCCAGAAGGTTAAGGGGTTGTCATTACCTTGTAGCAATCTTTAGAAAGGGAGGCCTGGCGGACACAGTACCTTAAAGTGGTGAGAATACTCCAGCGGGGGCAGTTGTTCCTGGCAGCGGATGCAAGTCGGTGCTTCGTCCGGGGGAAGAGAGGATCTCGTCGGGGAGGAAGACAGGAGTCTGTTGCACTGCCAGGGAAGAAACCAGCCGCAGAGTTTCTCAGGTAAAAGGAGCGGTCCTTTGGGTCACGGTCCAGTGGTAAGTGGCTATCCGGTTGCCGGGGTGCTTGGCACGGGCAATTCGACCACAAGCCGGTCTGGGGGGGCGAAGAGAAGAAGGTAAACTGGTTGTGCCCACCAGTCAGGGGAAGAAGCCTCTCCAGCCGGGAGATTTTCTCTGTCGTCGGGAAGTGGTGAGTCGGTTCCGCAGGGCTCCACCGGTGGTGTCGTCGTGGTAGGTCGGCTCAGCTTCTCCCGCGTCGGATTCTCAGGTCCTGTGGCGACTTCTGAAGTTCCAGTCCCCAAAGCCCTGCTTTTATCTAGCACACCCCCATTCATTCAGCCTAGCTGTCAATCAAACATGTTAAGTGGTGAGCCGGCCGGCTCACCACTTGGGCCAATCACACAAGAGTGCGACTTGGGTTACTAAGGTAACTCAGTCCAGGGTGCCTAAACCCCCTCCCACACCCTCTGTGGTACCCAGACAGAGTGGCACCACTTTTGGAGGTTTCTGTGGAGAAGCCCGCCAAAAAGTGGAACAAAGGGCTCGACTTGGGTTGGAGTCACAGAAGAGAACACAAACGCCATTTTAGAATCGAGTCCTGGCAAAAAATACCAACCGGCGAATTAATATTAAATAAATAAACCGGTGGTATGTTCGAGGCTATGAGAATTAAGTAATTAAAGTTGGTAGCCTCGAACAATGGGAAAATCCCATAGGGATATATTCGCTGTTGAATATAAAAAGTAGTGTCCATTGCCACCAGCCAAAACTCGATCAGGGGGGATGGAGACGTGCCCCCTCGACTAACAGACTCCGGGGCAATTGAATTGCCCCGACCAGTACGTCCACAATATGATGGTTTGTACTGGTTTCTGTTAATAATTTGGGACTAGTAAAGCCAATGTTGACTTTACATGCCCTGGGAGACAGTAGTCAGTCCCAGGGTATGGAGTCTATGGTGGGGTGTCACTATGACACCCCTGTGTCACTGCACGGAGGGTGCTGTGTAACACACATAGTAAAAACACATGAGACCCTATGGAGTAAAGGACCCCATAGCCCATAAAACACATTAACAGTCAAAGGAACATCATAAATCATGTCCAAGAGTGGGAGAAAAGAGTCTCACTCTTGGCAGGAGAAAAAAACAAACTCCAGAAATCCAGCAAAGCTGCTGGGGGACTCACTAGGTTAGGAAATTCAGCCTAGAGAGAGAATTCTCCCTAACAAAGGGTAATTCTTGTGTCCTTCTGTGTGTGCTCATCCATGACCTCAGATCACCCTCACTACTCCTGAGAATTAGCCTTGACTGCTCTCCAAGCTACCTTTAATTGACTTGGCTAACTTCACAGAAGTGTTCCCTGTTTCACTAAACTAGGGTGGCCTCCTGAATATCTGTTCACCAGAGCAGAGTTCAGAAATCCATTCTAACCATGATACATTGCAGTTTCTGGTGGGTGATGGGGTATGGCTAGGGCTTGGGCCTGGATTGAGTGGTGAGTATGCCTACACAGTTCCCTTTGCCATCCATGAGATGTTGGAGCCTCTAGCAGTGGAGGCTCTATGTCCTGCCATGTTTGTGCCAGAGGAAAGGGGCACACTGATCCTTAACATTACTTTAGGGGTGTTTGCGTGGTGTTTACAAAGTTTGCATCTTGGGAGTGAGCTATACACACGTGGGGTGGGGGTAGGGGCCCATTTTTGTTGTTTGCCATGGGCACAATTTGGCCTAGAAATTGCCCTGGTTGTTGGATCTATAATATCTCTGGTGGAAAGTGGGTGACAAGTAGTCTGTCGTGGAGTCATGGGACAGTCTGCTTATCACTTCCATTGCTGAGGAGGCGGAGACTCTGACTCACAGAGTCCTACAGAGACTATTTCTGAGCATTTACAGCGCGGAGCGCGCGCAGTAAGTGGGCGACAAGTGGTCTGTCGTGGAGTCGTGGGACAGTCTGCTTACCACTTCCATTGCTGAGGAGGCGGAGACTCTGACTCACAGACTCCTACAGAGACTATTTCTGAGCATTTAGAGCGTGGAGCGCGCGCGGTAAGTGGGCGACAAGTGGTCTGTTGTGGTCCGTCGGGTGCCGGAGGACAGAGGCGCCCTTCAAATAACATCTGCAGGACAACACGCAAACCTTCCACCCACGATATACAAGCGACCACAGTAAGTGGTATGAGTGGAACTTGAACGCGTGTGTCTCTGACAACACACACACGTCTGCAAACGCCCTGACCTTCCCAATTACAACATCTGCGCACCCACCAGCACCGGTAATCTATCACGTCCCAAAGCCAATGTCGACTAAATACACAAGAACCGTATCAGCCACCTTGGGGCCCGAGGAAGAGGACAGGTGTTGCCTTAGAAGCTCATGCCCGAGACTTGACAGAGGTAAACCCTACACCAATCCTCCAAGTGAAAAGGGAACATTTATCCCAAGTTCGCAGAGTCTCCAAGCTATCACCAAATCTGCACAACAACATAACCAGCCAAGCGGCACGCAAAAGCTGTTAGACTCAACTGTCACTACAACTGCAAACACATGCCCTCCCATACTTCCTCCCCACCTACCTGGAAGTCTTGGGGACCAGGAGAGGCTGGACACGGGCTGTACGCCCACGCGGCCACACAGCCGAGACCCTAGCGCGGAGAACACACTGCCGCGGCCCGACGTCTCTGCGGCCACTTCGCTGACGCCTTCTGGAGGGAGGGCGGAGCGCGCGCCGTTGCAGCTGATGCCGAGCTGGCTGGCGAGTGGACCGCAGGGGTCTCGCCGCAGGGCTTGGGCAGAAGCTCAGTGGTGGGCAACCCATTGCCCCTGCCATCCCCCTCAGGCTCCAAGCGCAGTGTGGACAAGAGGTTCGAGGTGGGGGCTGAGCATCCCACGAGCGTGTGGCTGCGGACGAGGGCTGCATTGTGCCTGCGACAGAAAGAGAGCGGGCGGAGCTTAGCTCCATGTTAACAACACCCGCACAAATACACGCCTCAGCAGACAGCTCGACAGAACTGAACAATGTAATTACACCAGATCTGTCACTCATAGAACTTCCTCTGACAGAGGCAACACCAACTCGCAACTCCAAAAAGAGATCTAGAGAGGACAGCAGGCAGCCTGTAAAACCCAGGAAAGTGAACAAAAAAAGAAATGGACTTTGGCCGGAAAGAAACAGTGGGCGAAAAAATCTGCAACTGCAGAATAAAAAAGGCAGAGCAATTACCACCACAAGTGACAGAGCCATTTCAAAACCAACCACAATGCAGATATTAACTGACTTTTTTAAAGCTCAGCTGTCATTAAAAAATAAAGATTATAGAGAACTCTCTGACGATGAAATGCTTGCAGCGGTAAAGGAAAACCTCCCATGCCCCAAGCATCGCAAAATTGACGATGGAACAATTGCAACCCAAGATCCTCTGGCGACACCGCAAACCCCCTCATTGATCACATCATGTGCAGCCTCGATAGAAGCGCGGCCAGGGATAAACTCGCCTCATAGGCACAATAGTGAAACTGATCGAGAAATTCGCCCAGTCACTCCACAACAACAGATCCCGGCAAAAATAGTGTCAGATGGCAATGCCGACAGCAACACCGCTTGTAACAAGGAAAGCATAAAGGAGACGTGGCTTGAACCAACACAAGCCACACCTGGTTTGGAGATAGCCACGGAGAAGCCTCGGCTAGTGATTGAAAACAAAGACTTAGCCTTCCCACACCTCGGCAGATCCTTGCAGCCAAACGAGAAGCAACAAAATGCAGGAGCTTGCCCTGATGAAGATATCCAAAGTGGGATGACAATCATAACACCACTGCTTGAAGAAGAGCCACTTGTAGAGAAAGCCTCTACCATCACAAACTCACTCGTTGGAAGACCACGATGGGGTGAAGAAAAAGAACAGGCAAGGACTTTCGACAAAAGGAGAAACTCTCTAGAGTTCCCCGGCCATAGTTCAGTCCACAAACCACACAGTTCTACTAACCAGTTCCAAACGCCCAGACAAAGATACAGCAAGCAGCCTCACATCCCGGGAAAGGTCCACACTTCGCAGCCTGGTCTTCCCATTCCCGAAACACCAACCAAAAAATCGGACCTGCTGAGCGTAATGTCTGCCATCACAATAGCCCTTGCGCCGTTCTGTAAACTTATCGAGGTGATCAACGACACCACAAAGGATCAACAAACTATGTTAGTTATGATCCTGACCAAAGTAACTTACCTGGAGGGCTATATTGCAGCAAAAGAAGAGCATAACGCCAACGACAATAAACTGGACATCGTGGCGACCCATCTAATAGACAAAATCACAACAAAAATGGCAAAACAAGCTACACATGACAACAAGTTGATCACTACAGTAGCAACCAAAGATTCAGGATCGCAAACGGCATTATTCATTGATCTAACCATAGACAATAAAACGAAACCTATTCCTGGACAGAATCCCACAAGTCCAGAAATTGAAATCGAATCAACAGCTAACACAGCTGTCAAATACAACACACCTACGGTGGTATTAGTCTTAGACAAAAAAAACACAAACTCTAAGACTGTCATTGAGGCTCCAGAGACGGCATATCTAATTTTTGGTAAAGCAAATCCAAGGATCAAGGAATCTACGAGTCACATCAGCAGCACTTTGCATGATGACGCTGACCAACCAAAACAGACGACCAACACTCAGGCTCAAGCGCAATCTACAAGCATTTCATGCAGTAGCGTGGTTCCATATTCCATATGTACCAAGGGCCGCCACCCCAATTCTAAGCAGTTGGAACCTGACTCACCTAAATCAGCAGCAGACTTTCTAAAAGACGACATTCTATTCAGATGATGATGCATCGCAAGGCACAACACCTGCAGCAAGCCTAAAAGACAAGACGCATAGACCATCACCTGATAGCGAATCACCATCAATACCAAAAGAAAAAATAGCATGGCACATCACGAACGAGATTGAAACCCTAGAAGAAAGACGTAACCGTTTATCCCACAAAATATTCCAAGACAAAAACAAGGGGGCTCAAGTCCACAACCCTAAACAACCTCGAGAAACGGAAGCAAACCGTCTTGTTTCTCAAAACATAAGACAAACATCACCGAAAAGAAAAACGAAATTCGACGACGTTCTGTAGGGTATTTTGTGGAGATTTGGGGCCTGACGGTATTTTATTACCGCCGAAAATAACTTAGCAATAATCACTCTTTGTATTCAGATTTGGCCATGTGCAACAATAATACAATGGACATGCATTATTTCAGCACCCAGACCTGCATATTTGGTATACGTGGTTGGTGGTATTTTTGGTGAGCATAATTCCCTTGTTTTATTTGTGGCCCCAATGTCCAGAATCCCTTATCTTTGCTTAGATTTTTCGTGTGATCACTAGAGAGACCTCAGACCTGCATTCTAGGAATACCACATTTCCAGTGATAGTGTTGGTGTGCCACCATGGGCGAACTCACTGACTTATTTACGACAGAGAGCTATATGTGGTAGTCTTGTGGTAATTTCCACTACCTTATATACGGTAGGGAGCTATGTTCAGAGAGTCTCTCTTCCCGTTGGCTCATGTACCTCCAACAAGCTATGCTACAGTCACTCACAATTATTCATACTGATTCTGACATGCACACATCTGTCTTAAAATGACCATTGCACTGTTTAAAAATCTCCCCACATCATCGGCATTGTAATGGTAAATAGAAAATAAACCACCCGTCTGTTTTCAAATATTTTCTGTATTATAAAAGTTGCATTTAGACACGATCTCATTCTTTACAGAAATAAATAAAATGGTACAGTAAAAGCATTGTCTATGACACACTGCAAAGAGCGTGGCGGAGAACAGAACTCAAATTGCAACATTGGTATTTGATTAAGACACGCACAGGAATCCTACACTGACTGCATATTTTCGTGCACACACCCGGCTCCCACGCTTATGTAATTACCTTATCTGAGTTTTCTTCAGCTGTTCTCTTTCTGAATGTAGCTCCCTTGAAGATTAACCCCAGTAAAAGGATCGCCTTTCCTTCTCAAACCGGGGTCATTGCCTGGAATTCTCAGCTTTTTCAGATAGGAATGCCTCAGCCAGGAAAAGGGCTTCCTCCCCAATCTCGACTGCCGCAGGACACAGGAATCTGCATTCAGTCAGGAGCCCCACAGCCAGGTCTTCTCCCCAGTAGTGCAGAAAAATGTCTGCCTGGAATTTTCCCCGTTACTGCCCACTAAAACTTTCCTCTCAGCCCTCTGTATGACGTGTCCCAATGAAATCCATCATCTCTCATCCTCCTACTCTTCAACAATAGCTTCGCTTATACATTTGCAATTGTTGCAAATCTGACTTCCTTCTTCCTGCAGTTACTGTGCACAAAAACACGGAGAATCAGGCAGAGAAGAGAAGAGAAAAAAAAATCTGCACACACATTTAAATGGTTTTCAGAGTATGCCTAATTCTGCAGTGGAGAACACATTTTATTAGTGGGTTATATTAAATAAGGTTTTATTAGTCAGGTTAATGGTTAATAGGTTAGCTGTTAATTTTCAAATGTGTCTCTCGCACCATAGGCATTTCAGGTGAAAAATAGTGTGCATTTTTAAATGAACACGTGTGCTTTTAACTGTAAAAATAGATTTGCATCTTATATGTTAAAATCGTTTTTGACTGAACAGCCTGTCTTTCCTTGTTAATCTGGTAACCCATATAGCAATGCACCGCACCCTTGTGGTGGTAATGCAAAAAAAATGTGCTACTTGTGCAGTAGTGCTGTACTCTGTACTGTAACACGCCAAATATCCTTACAGTTCGAAGAAGTGACCCAAAGGCTCAATTAAGGTCCAGAGAAGAACCAGACAGGGTCATCAAGAAAGTTCACTACAGATCAAGAACAGATGCTCACGAGAGACCCAACATTAAGTGCACAGAGGCAAAGTGGACATTAAAAATGGAACAACGATCCAGTAACAAGGACGACCTCACTTTAAACAGAAGAGCCGTTATGTCGATCTTCCACCAGATCGCTAAACTAAAAGACAAAAGATCTACTCATTGTTGAACCTTGGCATGACAAGTACAAAGCGGCAACACTTTTGTACATCGGATCTTCCACAATATACAAGCAGATTTACAAAAGTAAACATGAAATCTATAGCCTTGGCTTCAATCTAGAAGTCATAATGCATCAAGAGAATCACACAAAAAGAGAGAACAATAGGATGCACATAAACAATGACAACCACACATCACGCATAAACGACCATGACAGTGTCACGCCTCCGCCAGTCCCCAGGTCTCACTGGCGTCTTTGGAATGCTTGGCGCTGGCGCCGCCATTGGAATGTTCTGTTCTAGCCCTCTTACTTCCTGGTTAATGGTCTAGTCTTTTCTTATCTGTCTTGTTTTCCTATTTAGCCCCGCCTCCGTTTCCGGTTCGGCGCGTTGCAACTTAGCCTTTCGGTTTGTTGCCGTGCTCTGCTCCGCTTCCTACTACATTGTTTCCTCTTGCCTTTCTCCCGTGACTGAGCCCTTCTCGATTTTTCCCGTTTCTCTGTGGACTCGGTGGCGGTTTTCCCTTTCCGCTCGCTCCTCCATTTCCTCCCTTTTCTTCTCCTCCTTGATCCCTCTCACCCTTTCTCTCCATCTCGGCTTTCCCTGTTTCTGCCTTTCCGATTCCCTCTTCTCTCCGTTGTCTGGTTCACCAGTTTCACTGTAGCGTTCCCGCTCCTCGGGCCGCGCTGCAGGGTGAAGTCCGGGTGCCTTCCTTTCGGGTGGTTTACTCCACGGTGCTATTCCGGATTCGCCCGTCTGCTACACTCTCCAGACTTCCTCGTCTTCAGTGTACTCTCAGCTGCATCCACGCCTCTTGGGTCATTCGTCCTGGGACACCATGCCACTCCATCCATCCCATCGATCATCAGAACCGGAACGAATCCTGCCTACCTGTATCGCACTGATACTGAT
Source organism: Ambystoma mexicanum (assembly GCF_040938575.1). NCBI lineage: Eukaryota > Metazoa > Chordata > Amphibia > Caudata > Ambystomatidae > Ambystoma > Ambystoma mexicanum. The sequence continues at coordinate 1,360,806,027 of NC_090930.1, read as the reverse complement.
CCGCTAGAAGAGGTTTTTTTTAAGCTGTTGCTTTTTTTCCTCTTCTTGTGGTCTCTGCGGAGGAGGGGTCCCCGGCTTCCCTGTTTACCAGGGAATCAGGGTAGCTTCTTACCGCGGAAGACCATTTCTCTTCACAAAAAAAAGAAGACCAAAAGAAAGCCCCGTCAACGCAGAAAGCTCCTATGAAGAAACAGGTGAGGAGGAAGGGGAGGTGGACCTGGACATAACTGATATACAGCCGGTTACAGCGGAGTTTGACAGACAGCAACAATTGGTGCAACTCTGTACAAGGGCAGGAAAAACAGTATGCAGCGAAAAAGCGCCACAAGGTCTCAGAATCCTCTAACACAAGACAGGAACGACAAAAGAGCAAAGTTACAACAACGAAGGCGGAAAACTCGAAAAACACAAGCCACTCCCATAACCACCGAGGAAATAGTGAACAGAGCTCACAAAGCAAACCTAGTGCAACAACAAGGTGTAACGCTCACCTGATTCCCGTAGAGGCGCCGGTCTTGACTGGGCGTATACCGTATCTTCAAAGGTGATGTGTAACACACGGCTGGCTCTTTGGGCTGGACCTCTGTGCACTGTATGTCTGGCTCGAAGGGTAAGATGTCTGCAGATAGAAAATGTGGGATTAATGAACTGGGTTATTGAATGTCTCTCTCTTCTTCCCTTTCTCTTCTCCTGTAGAACCCCAAAGGTTAACGCTCTCACCTTAGGTAAGTGAACGCCGTGCTCTCCATCTGCCTCGAGGCAGGGTGCTGTAACCAGTTTCTTCACTGGATAAGAGGAGCAGGCCTCTTGACTTCAAAGAACTGCTGTCCGTCGTTTACTGCACGAACGGTAAGTTTCGAGTAATTCTAATGTCTTTAAAGTCTTTAGTAATGATGTCTCTTGTTTTGCAGGGTTCCGGCGATGGCGGATGGCAGGCTGAAGTGAGTTGAAGATGGAGCCCGTGTGATGAATAGAAGCGCCTGGAAGCACGTAAGTAAGCGCTTGTTGCCTGCTTCACGATGCGCTCTAACTGTCTTTTTATTTTGCAGGTACAAGTTCGGGGCGGCTGCAGGGTGCCGGAATACCCACTGGGTTAGATGTGGAAAGGAGTTATGGCACGTGAGTATTAAAGTTCCCCAATGTCTTTAAACGCACCTTGTTTTGTCTTTCAGATGCGGGATGCAGCGCCGAAGGCCTCCGGAGCGTGCGAAGAGTTGGTAAGCTTTTGTCTTTCAGATGCCGGAATGCAGTGTGAAGACCTCCGGAGCGCACGAAGAGTAGGTAAGCCTTTGTCTTTCAGATGCCGGAATGCAGCGCGAGGCGTTGGTGACAGCCGATGGACCAGGTAAGTGAAGAGCTGTCACTGAAGACTGTAATGCTAACCTGTTCTTTCTTGTCTTTATAGGTGTTGCTGAAGACTGGATTCAGAATGGTAAGCCTTTTCCCTTAGGCCCAGGATCAGATGCAGAAGACACGATGAGCGTTCTGCTGCTGAGGATGCAGAATAACGCAAAGCAAGATTCATCCATCGGGTGTGGTTTAAATAGCCTCCTGTAGTGCTTAGGTGTCTCCTTCCACAGCCACGCCTAGGTAAGAAAAGAGTTCCTGCTTTCCAGAAGAGTTCCAGTGTTCTGAATCAAGGGAGTGGCTCCTGCCCCACCCAACAGGAAAAGTAGTTCCAAACAGAAGAGGATCAGAGACTCAACTGGCAGGCAAGTAAGCAGCATGGTCTGCTGCAGGTAAGTTCACCCAAGCATTATGAGCCTGGCGCTTCCAGCGCTGGGACTGGGCATATTCATGAGCCTGGTGCGACTGGCGCCAGGACTGGGTCCAAAAGGTCCCAATTGGGACTGGTTGGCACTCGGAACCTGGGTTATGGATCTGCTTCCAAGGGAGTTGGGAAAACCCTGACCTTTTGGAAGCAGAGATCATGACAGTACCCCCCCTCAAGGCCCCTCCCAAACCGGGCTTCTCCAGGGGTTTTGGATTGTCAGGAAATGTTCGGTGAAATCTTTTGATTAGGCGAGGAGCGTGGACATATTCAGCAGGTTCCCAGGATCTCTCTTGGGGGCCGTAGCCTTTCCAGTCAATTAGGTAGAATAGTTTAGATTTGGAGATCTTGGAGTCCAGAATGCTTTTGACTTCAAACTCGAGTTCTCCATCAACTAGGATAGGTTTTGGAGATTTGGTTAGTCGGGTTTGAGGTTGCACGGGTTTTAATAGAGAGACGTGGAAGACCGGATGTATCTTCATGTGCGGGGGCAAGTCCAACTTGACCGCTACTGGGTTTACTATGGTAGTGATGGAATAGGGACCAAGGTATCTTGGGTTGAATGTGCGTGGCCCTTTTAGAGGTAGATATTTGGTGGATAACCAGACTTGATCCCCTACTTGATATTGAGGGGCTTCCTTCCGATGTTGATCTGCTCCTTTCTTGTATTGTTCTTTAGCCCTTTGAAGGTGAGAAACAGCTTCCTTAAAGGCTTGGGTGATTGTAGAATGCAGGTAGTCTACTGCTGGTGTTTCAAGATCTTGGAGGGGATCCAACTCCGAGGTTCGAGGGTGACTGCCGTACAAAAGAAAAAACAGGGTTTTCCCAGTTCCCGAATGGACAGAGTTATTGTAGGCATATTCGGCTATCCAAAGGATGTCTTTCCAAGTTTTTTCAGTTTGTTGCAGCATGCAGCGTAAATACTGTTCCAGAGTTTGATTGGTCCTCTCGGTTTGTCCGTCGGTCTGAGGATGGTGACTGGTCGATAGTCTCACATCAATTTGAGCCGACCGACAGCAACTTCGCCAAAAATGAGAAATAAATTGACTACCTCGATCCGAAATTAGAACCGAAGGAAAACCGTGCAGTCGGACGATGTTTTCGAGAAATTCTCGGGCCAGAGTTGCTGCTGTTGGCAAGCCTTTGAGCGGAATGAAATGCGCCATCTTGGAGAATAAGTCCACGATTACTAGAATCGTATTGTATCCGGAGCATGGAGGTAGATCGGTGATGAAGTCCATAGAAAGCGTATGCCAAGGGCGAGGTGGGATGTCAATAGGGCGTAAGAGGCCTGCTGGTCTTTCCTTTTGACTCTTGTTTTGGGCGCATACTCCACAGGACATTATAAAGTCTCTGATATCTTTTTTCCAAGACGGCCACCAGAAGTAGCGCTTGATCTTTTCTGAGGTCTTGGCCATACCGGGATGTCCTTCCATTAAAGAATCGTGATAACAAGAGATTACTTTTTTCTGTAAATCTGTGCTGGGTAGGTATAATCGTTCTTGGAAATACAATAAGTTGTCCTTTACTGCAAAGTCCTTTCCCTGCAGATGCCAATTCTGTATGTCTGCTGGAGTTACAAGTTGCCTGGCTTTATCCTTAACTTCCTCTATGGATTCTGTGGCGATTACACCCAGAATTCTTTGTTCGGGAATGATTGGTACAGGTTTAGGGTTGATCAAGTGTTCTTCCACTCCCATCCGAGAAAGGGCATCAGCTTTACCGTTTTTTGTACCAGGTCGATAGGTAATTATGAAGTCAAACTCGGCAAAGAATAATGCCCAACGGAGTTGTCTAGAGGATTGGGCTTTTGCGGTTTTCAAATATTGCAGGTTTCGGTGATCCGTAATCACAGTAACGGTGTGTCGGGCCCCCAGCAGATAATGCCGCCAAGCCTTAAAGGCAGACTTGATAGCCAGAAGTTCCTTGTCAGTAATCGTGTAATTGATTTCAGGAGGCGAGAATTTGCGGGACCAAAATGCCACGGGATGCAACTGATTGGTTACCGGGTCCTTTTGTGATAGAACTGCCCCCATGGCAAGGCTTGAAGCATCAGTTTCCACGATGTAGGGGAGTTCGGGGCAAGGGTGTTTTAAGATTGGTGCAGAGATAAATTTAGTCTTCAAATCCTGGAAAGCTTGTTCCGCCTCGGTAGACCATTCAAAACGTTTGTTTTTCTTTAACAAGGCAGTGATGGGCTGGACTATTCGAGAGAATTCGGGGATAAACCTGCGGTAAAAGTTAGCGAAGCCTAACATGCTTTGAACACCTTTTACGGAGGATGGTGATGGCCATTTGAGAACTGCATCGACCTTCTTTGAATCCATACGCACTCCGCCAGGTGATAATATGAATCCCAAGAATTCAACTTCAGTCACGTTGAAAACACATTTTTCCAATTTAGCGAAAAGTTTGTGTTGACGCAATCTTTCGAGGACCATTTTCACGTGTTTCCGATGTTCAGATTCCGATGAAGAATAAACAAGGATGTTGTCAATGTAAACAACAACACACACATCTATGAGCTCTCTGAGGACATCGTTCATAAAATATTGAAAGGCGGCCGGGGCATTACAAAGTCCGAAGGGCATGACCTGATATTCAAATAGCCCATACTTGGTGCGGAAGGCCGTCTTCCATTCATCGCCCTCTTTTACTCGTACCAAGTGGTAAGCTCCTCTAAGATCCAGCTTTGTATATATGCATGCTTTTCTGACTTGGTCCAGGAGTTCAGGGATCAAAGGTAACGGATATCTATTCTTAACGGTGATCTGGTTCAGGGAGCGATAATCTATACAAGTTCTAAGGTCTCCTTCCTTTTTTGGAACGAAGAACAAAGCTGAAGAAGCAGGGGACTTGGAAGGACGAATAAACCCATTTGCCAGGTATTGATCCAGGTATTGTCGAAGGTGAAGGTTCTCAGGCTCGGTGAGGGCATAAATTCTACTACAAGGAGGAGTAGATCCAGGTATCAGGTCGATCTGGCAGTCATAAGACCTATGAGGAGGTAGAGAGTTAGCCTGATCCTTCCGGAAAACATCTTGGTATTCTAGGTATTCGGGAGGTAACTGGGGAGTCTCTGAAGAAATTGCTGCCAGTGCAACACCAGGTGGAGGGTGACAAGTAGAGACACATTCTGGAAACTGGACCGTTCTTGCTCGCCAATCGATCAGAGGATTGTGTTTCTCTAACCAAGGTATTCCTAGAATAATCTGAAACTGAGGGGCCTTGATCACATCGAACACGATCTTCTCATGGTGTCCATCTTGACTTACTAGCGTCACTTCTTGAGTGGTATGCGTTACTGGCCCGGAGGCTATCTCCGTACCGTCCACCGTAGTAATGACGTCCTTTACAGCCTTGGGACAAAGAGTTAGATTCATCCTAGAAACCATTTCATGATCCACATAATTGCCGATGGCACCGCTGTCGACGTAAGCTTCAATTGCATGTAATCGATCCGGATTATCAGGGCTGATGAGGACCATAGGTATCACGAAATGCGAGGTCACGGAACTGGTTTTCACGCTCGGCAAGAGGACCTCTATTCTTGTCGGGCGAGGTCGTTTCCCTGCTCAGAGTTTGTAACTTTGGTAACTGCAGCTCCTACTGCTTCTTGGCAGGTTTCACCAGACAGTCTCAAAGAAAGTGCCCTGAGTTTCCGCAATAGAGGCATAATTGCAACGGTTTTCTCCTTTCCCGCTCCTTTTGTGTTAGAGGACCTTTCAGACCCCCTATTTGCATGGGTTCCCCAGAGTCTACTCCTTTGGAAGGAGTTGGCGGTTTGGAAAATACTCGAGCATCAAACTTGGAACGATCGGCCTTCCTGTTCTGCAGTCTGTGATCTATTTGAACGACTAAGTCTATATAGTCCGAACAATCTTGTGGGGGATTCACTACTTGGGCTAACACATCTTTGAGCTCTCCGCGTAGACCTCTATAAAACAGCGTAATCCTTTTGTCCTCAGGCCAGTGAGTTTCCACTATCAGTCTGTTGAAAGACGCAATATAAGCCAAAAGGTCTTGATTACCTTGTCGCAACGAAAGAAGCTCATTGTCCAAGGCCTGCCCCTGTGAATGTCTTGCGAACAGTTTTTCCATACTGAGCTGAAAAGCTTGAAAATCATGGAGGACCGGATCATCTTGATTTACTAGAGGGATCGACCAGTCTGCCGCATTGCCACTAAGGTACGAAAGCACGAAAGCTACTTAAGCTTGATCAGTTGGAAAGGCTGCTGGCCGGCATAAGAAATGCAACCGGCACTGATTGATAAATACTGCAAACCTCTTTGGGTCACCAGAAAATCGTTCGGGCGGAGCCAGAGGTACATTCCCAGGTAGGTTGATCTGCACTGGATTCATAGAGGATGTAGAAGGAAGATTTCCCCCAGATGCGGGTAACGGGGTCTGTCCGGCTTGTGACTGTAGCAATTGTCTAGCGAGATCATCTGTTCGCTCCTTTGAAATAATCAGTTCCCTTCTTAGAGCGTTCGTTTCCTGACGGGCTGCATGCACTTCTGCCCTTAGTTCCCCAAGTAACTGGGCTTGCTGGTCGGTATCCGAGGTTTCCATAGCGCCTGGACGGGAGTTTTGTGGTAGGCTTTGCGTTCTGTAACGCTCACCTGATTCCCGTAGAGGCGCCGGTCTTGACTGGGCGTATACCGTATCTTCAAAGGTGATGTGTAACACACGGCTGGCTCTTTGGGCTGGACCTCTGTGCACTGTATGTCTGGCTCGAAGGGTAAGATGTCTGCAGATAGAAAATGTGGGATTAATGAACTGGGTTATTGAATGTCTCTCTCTTCTTCCCTTTCTCTTCTCCTGTAGAACCCCAAAGGTTAACGCTCTCACCTTAGGTAAGTGAACGCCGTGCTCTCCATCTGCCTCGAGGCAGGGTGCTGTAACCAGTTTCTTCACTGGATAAGGGGAGCAGGCCTCTTGACTTCAGAGGACTGCTGTCCGTCGTTTACTGCACGAACGGTAAGTTTCGAGTAATTCTAATGTCTTTAAAGTCTTTAGTAATGATGTCTCTTGTTTTGCAGGGTTCCGGCGATGGCGGATGGCGGGCTGAAGTGAGTTGAAGATGGAGCCCGTGTGATGAATAGAAGCGCCTGGAAGCACGTAAGTAAGCGCTTGTTGCCTGCTTCACGATGCGCTCTAACTGTCTTTTTATTTTGCAGGTACAAGTTCGGGGCGGCTCCAGGGTGCCGGAATACCCACTGGGTTAGATGTGGAAAGGAGTTATGGCACGTGAGTATTAAAGTTCCCCAATGTCTTTAAACGCACCTTGTTTTGTCTTTCAGATGCGGGATGCAGCGCCGAAGGCCTCCGGAGCGTGCAAAGAGTTGGTAAGCTTTTGTCTTTCAGATGCCGGAATGCAGCGCGAGGCGTTGGTGACAGCCGATGGACCAGGTAAGTGAAGAGCTGTCACTGAAGACTGTAATGCTAACCTGTTCCTTCTTGTCTTTATAGGTGTTGCTGAAGACTGGATTCAGAATGGTAAGCCTTTTCCCTTAGGCCCAGGATTAGATGCAGAAGACACGATGAGCGTTCTGCTGCTGAGGATGCAGAATAACGCAAAGCAAGATTCATCCATCGGGTGTGGTTTAACCCTTTAAGTGCCAAGGACGAGGTATCTCGTCCTTGGAAGTGCACACGCAGTGCCAAGGACGAGATAGCTCGTCCTTTTCGGCACCTTGTTTTGAGCGATCCCTGCAAAGCAGGGATCGCTCAAAACTGTAATCCAACCCCCGGGCTATGTGAGGGGGAGGTCCCCCCTCACTGCCCGGGGGTTGGATTTCCTTCAGTTACACGCCGACGTGCGTGACGCACGTCGGCGTGAAACTGAAAGCAATTCCACCGCAGCAGCCATTTTCGGCTGCTGCGTTGGAGAGAGAAGGTGAGTGCCCTTCTTGTTCCGCCTCGATCTCCGGCTGTATTTCAAGCCGGAGATCGAGGCGGGTATCGTTGGAAAGGGGAGATCTTCCCCTTTCCAACGGTACCCATTGTGTGGCTTTGCTGCTCGCGGATCGGGCGCAGGGCGCCTCGATCCGCGGGCAGCAACGTCACGGATCAAACGAAGATCCTTTTGTGACGCGTGGGGGAGGGGGGGCTGCTTACTAGGTAAGCGGCCCCCTTCCCCCGTGGCCCCAAAGCATGGGGCCACAGCGCCAGGGACCCCTGGGGGCAGATGATCACTGCCCCCAGGGGTGGGGAAAAAAAAAAAAAAAAAAATTGAGGGAAGGAGGGAGGTGGGAGGGGGTTTTGGGCCCTGGGGCCCACTGGGCCACCAGCGATTGACCTAAAAGTGGTGTCCCTGGAAAGGGGACTTTCTCCCCTTTCCAGGGACACCACTCATATGCCGCATTGCTGGTCACGGATCAGCGCAGAGCGCTGATCCGTGACCAGCAACCCACTGAACCACCATGGATCTGTTTGCGAGTTGGGGTGGAGGGGGGCTGCTTCAGGTAAGCAGCCCTCTCCCCCCCCCGGTCCCCAAAGCATGGGGACACATGAAAATGAACCCTGGGGGCAGATGGCTGACCATCTGCCCCCAGGGAAATGTATAAAAGAAAACGTGAAAATAATCCGAGGGATGGGGGGAGGTGGGAGGGGGTTTGGGGTCCTGGGGCCCACTAGGCCACCAGGGATTGAGCAGAAAGTGGTGTCCCTGGAAAGGGGACTTTCTCCCCTTTCCAAGGACACCACATATGAGGCATTGCTGGTCACGGATCGGCGCAGAGCGCTCGATCCGTGACCAGCAACCCACTAGACCACCATGGATCTCTTTGTGAGGTGGGGGTGGGAAGGGGGCTGCTTCAAGTAAGCAGCCCTCTCCCCCCTCCCGACCCCAAAGCATGGGGGCACGTGTATGTGAACCCTGGGGCAGATGGCTGACCATCTGCCCCAAGGGAATGTAAAATAAAAAATAAAAATGAAATGATGGGAAACAGGGTTGGGGGAAGGGGTGGGGGCCACTAGCCACCATGGATTTTTTACTGAATGAAAGGAAGGGGGTGTCCCCCCATAGGGGGGGATGCCCCCCCAACCAAAGTAGAAAGGGGGCACCCCTTGTAACCCTCCCTGGGGGCAGATATCTGTTCCTAGGAAGGGCCATCTGACCCCAGGGAGGGATGCATGAGGTGGGGCCCCCCCTATCTGCCCCCAGGGAGGGTTGCATGAGGTGGGGCACTCCATTTGGGGTGGGGGGGGGTTGAGAGCCACCCCCCATTGCGGTACATCATGCGCTGCCAATTTAGGGTGGCCCTCAGCCCCCCCTAAAAAGCAGCCTGTGGTTTTGTATATTTTTTTTTGTTTACCCAACTTTGCTTGGTGCAGATGGCCACATTAGTGTGGCTATCTGCCCCCAGGGTGCCCAAACCCTACTGCCCCATCTATTGGGGGTCCTGCCCCACCTTTTGGGGTGGCCCTCTCCCCCCTCACCCCAAATGGAGGTGGGGTGTACCTCACGCAGCCGTTTGGAGGAGGCCCAGGGAGGCCTGCATGAGGTGTGTCCCCCAGCCATTGGGGGTGGGGTGGGGGGGCACCCCAAAAGGTGGGGCAGGACCCCCAATAGATGGGGCAGTAGGGTTTGGGCACCCTGGGGGCAGATAGCCACACTAATGGGCCCATCTGCACCAAGCCAAGTTGGGTAAACAAAAAAAAATATACAAAATCACAGGCTGCTTTTTAGGGGGGGCTGAGGGCCACCCTGAATTGGCAGCGCATGATGTACCGCAACGGGGGTGGCCCTCAACCCCCCCCCACCCCAAATGGAGGGCCCCACCTCATGCAACCCTCCCTGGGCGCAGATAGGGGGGGCCTCACCTCATGCATCCCTCCCTGGGGTCAAATGCCCCTTTCTAGGAGCAGATATCTGCCCCCAGGGAGGGTTGCATGAGGTGGGGCCCTCCATTTGGGGTGGGGGGGGGTTGAGGGCCACCCCCCGTTGCGGTACATCATGCGCTGCCAATTTAGGGTGGCCCTCAGCCCCCCCTAAAAAGCAGCCTGTGGTTTTGTATATATTTTTTTGTTTACCCAACTTTGCTTGGTGCAGATGGCCACATTAGTGTGGCTATCTGCCCCCAGGGTGCCCAAACCCTACTGCCCCATCTATTGGGGGTCCTGCCCCACCTTTTGGGGTGGCCCTCTCCCCCCTCACCCCAAATGGAGGTGGGGTGTACCTCACGCAGCCGTTTGGAGGAGGCCCAGGGAGGCCTGCATGAGGTGTGTCCCCCAGCCATTGGGGGTGGGGTAGGGGGGGGCACCCCAAAAGGTGGGGCAGGACCCCCAATAGATGGGGCAGTAGGGTTTGGGCACCCTGGGGGCAGATAGCCACACTAATGGGCCCATCTGCACCAAGCCAAGTTGGGTAAACAAAAAAAAATATACAAAATCACAGGCTGCTTTTTAGGGGGGGCTGAGGGCCACCCTGAATTGGCAGCGCATGATGTACCGCAACGGGGGGTGGCCCTCAACCCCCCCCCACCCCAAATGGAGGGCCCCACCTCATGCAACCCTCCCTGGGCGCAGATAGGGGGGCCTCACCTCATGCATCCCTCCCTGGGGTCAGATGCCCCTTCCTAGGAGCAGATATCTGCCCCCAGGGAGGGTTGCATGAGGTGGGGCCCTCCATTTGGGGTGGGGGGGGGGTTGAGGGCCACCCCCCGTTGCGGTACATCATGCGCTGCCAATTTAGGGTGGCCCTCAGCCCCCCCTAAAAAGCAGCCTGTGGTTTTGTATATTTTTTTTTGTTTACCCAACTTTGCTTGGTGCAGATGGCCACATTAGTGTGGCTATCTGCCCCCAGGGTGCCCAAACCCTACTGCCCCATCTATTGGGGGTCCTGCCCCACCTTTTGGGATGGCCCTCTCCCCCCTCACCCCAAATGGAGGTGGGGTGTACCTCACGCAGCCGTTTGGAGGAGGCCCAGGGAGGCCTGCATGAGGTGTGTCCCCCAGCCATTGGGGGTGGGGTGGGGGGGGCACCCCAAAAGGTGGGGCAGGACCCCCAATAGATAGGGCAGTAGGGTTTGGGCACCCTGGGGGCAGATAGCCACACTAATGGGCCCATCTCCACCAAGCCAAGTTGGGTAAACAAAAAAAAATATACAAAATCACAGGCTGCTTTTTAGGGGGGGCTGAGGGCCACCCTGAATTGGCAGCGCATGATGTACCGCAACGGGGGGTGGCCCTCAACCCCCCCCCCACCCCAAATGGAGGGCCCCACCTCATGCAACCCTCCCTGGGCGCAGATAGGGGGGGCCTCACCTCATGCATCCCTCCCTGGGGTCAGATGCCCCTTCCTAGGAGCAGATATCTGCCCCCAGGGAGGGTTGCATGAGGTGGGGCCCTCCATTTGGGGTGGGGGGGGGTTGAGGGCCACCCCCCGTTGCGGTACATCATGCGCTGCCAATTTAGGGTGGCCCTCAGCCCCCCCTAAAAAGCAGCCTGTGGTTTTGTATATTTTTTTTTGTTTACCCAACTTTGCTTGGTGCAGATGGCCACATTAGTGTGGCTATCTGCCCCCAGGGTGCCCAAACCCTACTGCCCCATCTATTGGGGGTCCTGCCCCACCTTTTGGGGTGGCCCTCTCCCCCCTCACCCCAAATGGAGGTGGGGTGTACCTCACGCAGCCGTTTGGAGGAGGCCCAGGGAGGCCTGCATGAGGTGTGTCCCCCAGCCATTGGGGGTGGGGTGGGGGGGGGCACCCCAAAAGGTGGGGCAGGACCCCCAATAGATGGGGCAGTAGGGTTTGGGCACCCTGGGGGCAGATAGCCACACTAATGGGCCCATCTGCACCAAGCCAAGTTGGGTAAACAAAAAAAAATATACAAAATCACAGGCTGCTTTTTAGGGGGGGCTGAGGGCCACCCTGAATTGGCAGCGCATGATGTACCGCAACGGGGGGTGGCCCTCAACCCCCCCCACCCCAAATGGAGGGCCCCACCTCATGCAACCCTCCCTGGGCGCAGATAGGGGGGGGCTCACCTCATGCATCCCTCCCTGGGGTCAGATGCCCCTTCCTAGGAGCAGATATCTGCCCCCAGGGAGGGTTGCATGAGGTGGGGCCCTCCATTTGGGGTGGGGGGGGTTGAGGGCCACCCCCCGTTGCGGTACATCATGCGCTGCCAATTTAGGGTGGCCCTCAGCCCCCCCTAAAAAGCAGCCTGTGGTTTTGTATATTTTTTTTTGTTTACCCAACTTTGCTTGGTGCAGATGGCCACATTAGTGTGGCTATCTGCCCCCAGGGTGCCCAAACCCTACTGCCCCATCTATTGGGGGTCCTGCCCCACCTTTTGGGGTGGCCCTCTCCCCCCTCACCCCAAATGGAGGTGGGGTGTACCTCACGCAGCCGTTTGGAGGAGGCCCAGGGAGGCCTGCATGAGGTGTGTCCCCCAGCCATTGGGGGTGGGGTGGGGGGGGCACCCCAAAAGGTGGGGCAGGACCCCCAATAGATGGGGCAGTAGGGTTTGGGCACCCTGGGGGCAGATAGCCACACTAATGGGCCCATCTGCACCAAGCCAAGTTGGGTAAACAAAAAAAAATATACAAAATCACAGGCTGCTTTTTAGGGGGGCTGAGGGCCACCCTGAATTGGCAGCGCATGATGTACCGCAACGGGGGGTGGCCCTCAACCCCCCCCCACCCCAAATGGAGGGCCCCACCTCATGCAACCCTCCCTGGGCGCAGATAGGGGGGCCTCACCTCATGCATCCCTCCCTGGGGTCAGATGCCCCTTCCTAGGAGCAGATATCTGCCCCCAGGGAGGGTTGCATGAGGTGGGGCCCTCCATTTGGGGTGGGGGGGGGTTGAGGGCCACCCCCCGTTGCGGTACATCATGCGCTGCCAATTTAGGGTGGCCCTCAGCCCCCCCTAAAAAGCAGCCTGTGGTTTTGTATATTTTTTTTTGTTTACCCAACTTTGCTTGGTGCAGATGGCCACATTAGTGTGGCTATCTGCCCCCAGGGTGCCCAAACCCTACTGCCCCATCTATTGGGGGTTCTGCCCCACCTTTTGGGGTGGCCCTCTCCCCCCTCACCCCAAATGGAGGTGGGGTGTACCTCACGCAGCCGTTTGGAGGAGGCCCAGGGAGGCCTGCATGAGGTGTGTCCCCCAGCCATTGGGGGTGGGGTGGGGGGGGGCACCCCAAAAGGTGGGGCAGGACCCCCAATAGATGGGGCAGTAGGGTTTGGGCACCCTGGGGGCAGATAGCCACACTAATGGGCCCATCTGCACCAAGCCAAGTTGGGTAAACAAAAAAAAATATACAAAATCACAGGCTGCTTTTTAGGGGGGGCTGAGGGCCACCCTGAATTGGCAGCGCATGATGTACCGCAACGGGGGGTGGCCCTCAACCCCCCCCACCCCAAATGGAGGGCCCCACCTCATGCAACCCTCCCTGGGCGCAGATAGGGGGGCCTCACCTCATGCATCCCTCCCTGGGGTCAGATGTCCCTTCCTAGGAGCAGATATCTGCCCCCAGGGAGGGTTGCATGAGGTGGGGCCCTCCATTTGGGGTGGGGGGGGGTTGAGGGCCACCCCCCGTTGCGGTACATCATGCGCTGCCAATTTAGGGTGGCCCTCAGCCCCCCCTAAAAAGCAGCCTGTGGTTTTGTATATTTTTTTTTGTTTACCCAACTTTGCTTGGTGCAGATGGCCACATTAGTGTGGCTATCTGCCCCCAGGGTGCCCAAACCCTACTGCCCCATCTATTGGGGGTCCTGCCCCACCTTTTGGGGTGGCCCTCTCCCCCCTCACCCCAAATGGAGGTGGGGTGTACCTCACGCAGCCGTTTGGAGGAGGCCCAGGGAGGCCTGCATGAGGTGTGTCCCCCAGCCATTGGGGGTGGGGTGGGGGGGGCCACCCCAAAAGGTGGGGCAGGACCCCCAATAGATAGGGCAGTAGGGTTTGGGCACCCTGGGGGCAGATAGCCACACTAATGGGCCCATCTGCACCAAGCCAAGTTGGGTAAACAAAAAAAAATATACAAAATCACAGGCTGCTTTTTAGGGGGGGCTGAGGGCCACCCTGAATTGGCAGCGCATGATGTACCGCAACGGGGGGTGGCCCTCAACCCCCCCCCCCACCCCAAATGGAGGGCCCCACCTCATGCAACCCTCCCTGGGCGTAGATAGGGGGGGCCTCACCTCATGCATCCCTCCCTGGGGTCAGATGCCCCTTCCTAGGAGCAGATATCTGCCCCCAGGGAGGGTTGCATGAGGTGGGGCCCTCCATTTGGGGTGGGGGGGGTTGAGGGCCACCCCCCGTTGCGGTACATCATGCGCTGCCAATTTAGGGTGGCCCTCAGCCCCCCCTAAAAAGCAGCCTGTGGTTTTGTATATTTTGTTTTTGTTTACCCAACTTTGCTTGGTGCAGATGGCCACATTAGTGTGGCTATCTGCCCCCAGGGTGCCCAAACCCTACTGCCCCATCTATTGGGGGTCCTGCCCCACCTTTTGGGGTGGCCCTCTCCCCCCTCACCCCAAATGGAGGTGGGGTGTACCTCACGCAGCCGTTTGGAGGAGGCCCAGGGAGGCCTGCATGAGGTGTGTCCCCCAGCCATTTGGGGTGAGGGGGGAGAGGGCCCCCAAAAATGGTGGGACAGGCCCCCCCAGTGGGTGGGGCAGTAAGGTTTGGGCACCCCGGTGCCAGATTGGCACACCAATGTGACCCTCTGCACCAAGGGGAGTTGGGTTACCAAAGGAAAAAAATGAAAATGGTGGAACGCTTTTTAGGGGGGGCGGTGGGGCACCCCAATGGGTCAGGGAATTTTCTAATGGGATGGGGCGTTGACCCCCCCCCCCACCCGCAATGGAGTGGGTGCCAAGTCATGCAGCCCTTCCTGGGACCAGATATCTGCTCCTAGGAACGGACGCCTCAGCCCAGGGAGGAGTGCAGGACAACCCCCCCCCCCTATCTGCCCCCGGGGAGGGCTACATTTTGCTGGTGTGACCATAGGTAACACATGTTCTTTGTTTTGTTTACAGCTTTTTCTACCCGAGCAGCTGCAACGTTATGTGAGTACTGTTTTTTATTATTCTATGGTTAGGGCCCACTGTCAGTGGGGTGGGTGAGACTGGGGCTGGATTGTTGGTGGTGTGGGTGGGAATGGCCCGTCTGGGCAGATCACCTCCAACTGTCCTGGAGTTGCGGCTTGGCTGCATTACAGCTTTTCCCTTCGGGGAGGTATTGGCACACTGCCGAGACTCCTTGGTGGGGAGAAGCTGTAACGCAGGGCAGCCAGGGCTCCAGCAAAGTCGGCGGTAATATCCCTGGCCTTGGGCACCCTTCTCCCATGTGGGTCTTTGCTGGTGGTTCTGGGTATTACATTCTGGGCCGATTTGCGTAAGTCAGACCTCTGTGGATTCCCACGGGTGTCCTCTTTTGGGAAATGCATGGGGTTCCCTGTTTCCCTTGCTGGCTGCGACACCCTAGGCCCAAATCTGTAGGTTGCCCACATGAACAAAATGGGCAGTGGCGAATGGCTTGGGGTTCCCAGTCGGTTACCCTTTTCCTTTTGCGCCCCCGGTAGGTGCACCCACACATGTGAGGTACCGTTTTCATCGGGACACGTGTGGGGACACGGGAAGGTAGGCCACGTGTTGTGGGGGGCGTGTTTCGATGGGTGCGGCGAGCGAAATGTGCGGAAAAAGCGTTTTTTTCCCCACATTTCCGACTTTGCAGGGCTGTCTGGGTAAAAAAATCTGGGGCGATGGGCGCAAATCACACCTCTGCGGATTCCCACGGGTGTCCTCTTTTCGAAAATGCATGGGGTTCCCTGTTTTCCTCAGTGGCTTGGACACCCGAGGCCCATATCTGTAAGTTGCGCCGGTCGGCAGAATGTCGGAGATTTCCCTCTGACAACAGACTTGGGGTTACTTGTGTTTTAGGCTTTCCCCTTGGCGGCCAGGTAGGTGCACCCACACATGTGAGGTACCGTTTTCATCAGGACACCTGTGGGAACGCGGGACGGTAGGCCATGTGTTGTGGGGGGCGCGTTTCGATGGGTGCGGCGAGCGAAATGTGCGGAAAAAGCGTTTTTTTCCCCACATTTCCGACTTTGCAGGGCTGTCTGGGTAAAAAAATCTGGGGCGATGGGCGCAAATCACACCTCTGCGGATTCCCACGGGTGTCCTCTTTTCGAAAATGCATGGGGTTCCCTGTTTTCCTCGGTGGCTTGGACACCCGAGGCCCATATCTGTAAGTTGCGCCGGTCGGCAGAATGTCGGAGATTTCCCTCTGACAACAGACTTGGGGTTACTTGTGTTTTAGGCTTTCCCCTTGGCGGCCAGGTAGGTGCACCCACACATGTGAGGTACCGTTTTCATCGGGACACCTGTGGGAACGCGGGACGGTAGGCTATGTGTTGTGGGGGGCGCGTTTCGATGGGTGCGGCGAGCGAAATGTGCGGAAAAAGCGTTTTTTTCCCCACATTTCCGACTTTGCAGGGCTGTCTGGGTAAAAAAATCTGGGTCGATGGGCGCAAATCACACCTCTGCGGATTCCCACGGGTGTCCTCTTTTCGAAAATGCATGGGGTTCCCTGTTTTCCTCGGTGGCTTGGACACCCGAGGCCCATATCTGTAAGTTGCGCCGGTCGGCAGAATGGACAACAGACTTGGGGTTACTTGTGTTTTAGGCTTTCCCCTTGGCGGCCAGGTAGGTGCACCCACACATGTGAGGTACCGTTTTCATCGGGACACCTGTGGGAACGCGGGACGGTAGGCCATGTGTTGTGGGGGGCGTGTTTCGATGGGTGCGGCGAGCGAAATGTGCGGAAAAAGCGTTTTTTTCCCCACATTTCCGACTTTGCAGGGCTGTCTGGGTAAAAAAATCTGGGGCGATGAGCGCAAATCACACCTCTGCGGATTCCCACGGGGGTCCTCTTTTCGAAAATGCATGGGGTTCCCTGTTTTCCTCGGTGGCTTGGACACCCGAGGCCCATATCTGTAAGTTGCGCCGGTCGGCAGAATGTCGGAGATTTCCCTCTGACAACAGACTTGGGGTTACTTGTGTTTTAGGCTTTCCCCTTGGCGGCCAGGTAGGTGCACCCACACATGTGAGGTACCGTTTTCATCGGGACACCTGTGGGAACGCGGGACGGTAGGCCATGTGTTTTGGGGGGCGCGTTTCGATGGGTGCGGCGAGCGAAATGTGCGGAAAAAGCGTTTTTTTCCCCACATTTCCGACTTTGCAGGGCTGTCTGGGTAAAAAACTCTGGGGCGATGGGCGCAAATCACACCTCTGCGGATTCCCACGGGTGTCCTCTTTTCGAAAATGCATGGGGTTCCCTGTTTTCCTCGGTGGCTTGGACACCCGAGGCCCATATCTGTAAGTTGCGCCGGTCGGCAGAATGTCGGAGATTTCCCTCTGACAACAGACTTGGGGTTACTTGTGTTTTAGGCTTTCCCCTTGGCGGCCAGGTAGGTGCACCCACACATGTGAGGTACCGTTTTCATCGGGACACCTGTGGGAACGCGGGACGGTAGGCCATGTGTTGTGGGGGGCGTGTTTCGATGGGTGCGGCGAGCGAAATGTGCGGAAAAAGCGTTTTTTTCCCCACATTTCCGACTTTGCAGGGCTGTCTGGGTAAAAAAATCTGGGGCGATGGGCGCAAATCACACCTCTGCGGATTCCCACGGGTGTCCTCTTTTCGAAAATGCATGGGGTTCCCTGTTTTCCTCGGTGGCTTGGACACCCGAGGCCCATATCTGTAAGTTGCGCCGGTCGGTAGAATGGACAACAGACTTGGGGTTACTTGTGTTTTAGGCTTTCCCCTTGGCGGCCAGGTAGGTGCACCCACACATGTGAGGTACCGTTTTCATCGGGACACCTGTGGGAACGCGGGACGGTAGGCCATGTGTTGTGGGGGGCGTGTTTCGATGGGTGCGGCGAGCGAAATGTGCGGAAAAAGCGTTTTTTTCCCCACATTTCCGACTTTGCAGGGCTGTCTGGGTAAAAAAATCTGGGGCGATGGGCGCAAATCACACCTCTGCGGATTCCCACGGGTGTCCTCTTTTCGAAAATGCATGGGGTTCCCTGTTTTCCTCGGTGGCTTGGACACCCGAGGCCCATATCTGTAAGTTGCGCCGGTCGGCAGAATGTCGGAGATTTCCCTCTGACAACAGACTTGGGGTTACTTGTGTTTTAGGCTTTCCCCTTGGCGGCCAGGTAGGTGCACCCACACATGTGAGGTACCGTTTTCATCGGGACACCTGTGGGAACGCGGGACGGTAGGCCATGTGTTGTGGGGGGCGCGTTTCGATGGGTGCGGCGAGCGAAATGTGCGGAAAAAGCATTTTTTTCCCCACATTTCCGACTTTGCAGGGCTGTCTGGGTAAAAAAATCTGGGGCGATGGGCGCAAATCACACCTCTGCGGATTCCCACGGGTGTCCTCTTTTCGAAAATGCATGGGGTTCCCTGTTTTCCTCGGTGGCTTGGACACCCGAGGCCCATATCTGTACGTTGCGCCGGTCAGCAGAATGGACAACAGACTTGGGGTTACTTGTGTTTTAGGCTTTCCCCTTGGCGGCCAGGTAGGTGCACCCACACATGTGAGGTACCGTTTTCATCGGGACACCTGTGGGAACGCGGGACGGTAGGCCATGTGTTGTGGGGGGCGTGTTTCGATGGGTGCGGCGAGCGAAATGTGCGGAAAAAGCGTTTTTTTCCCCACATTTCCGACTTTGCAGGGCTGTCTGGGTAAAAAAATCTGGGGCGATGGGCGCAAATCACACCTCTGCGGATTCCCACGGGTGTCCTCTTTTCGAAAATGCATGGGGTTCCCTGTTTTCCTCGGTGGCTTGGACACCCGAGGCCCATATCTGTAAGTTGCGCCGGTCGGCAGAATGTCGGAGATTTCCCTCTGACAACAGACTTGGGGTTACTTGTGTTTTAGGCTTTCCCCTTGGCGGCCAGGTAGGTGCACCCACACATGTGAGGTACCGTTTTCATCGGGACACCTGTGGGAACGCGGGACGGTAGGCCATGTGTTGTGGGGGGCGCGTTTCGATGGGTGCGGCGAGCGAAATGTGCGGAAAAAGCGTTTTTTTCCCCACATTTCCGACTTTGCAGGGCTGTCTGGGTAAAAAAATCTGGGGCGATGGGCGCAAATCACACCTCTGCGGATTCCCACGGGTGTCCTCTTTTCGAAAATGCATGGGGTTCCCTGTTTTCCTCGGTGGCTTGGACACCCGAGGCCCATATCTGTAAGTTGCGCCGGTCGGCAGAATGGACAACAGACTTGGGGTTACTTGTGTTTTAGGCTTTCCCCTTGGCGGCCAGGTAGGTGCACCCACACATGTGAGGTACCGTTTTCATCGGGACACCTGTGGGAACGCGGGACGGTAGGCCATGTGTTGTGGGGGGCGTGTTTCGATGGGTGCGGCGAGCGAAATGTGCGGAAAAAGCGTTTTTTTCCCCACATTTCCGACTTTGCAGGGCTGTCTGGGTAAAAAAATCTGGGGCGATGGGCGCAAATCACACCTCTGCGGATTCCCACGGGTGTCCTCTTTTCGAAAATGCATGGGGTTCCCTGTTTTCCTCGGTGGCTTGGACACCCGAGGCCCATATCTGTAAGTTGCGCCGGTCGGCAGAATGTCTGAGATTTCCCTCTGACAACAGACTTGGGGTTACTTGTATTTTAGGCTTTCCCCTTGGCGGCCAGGTAGGTGCACCCACACATGTGAGGTACCGTTTTCATCGGGACACCTGTGGGAACGCGGGACGGTAGGCCATGTGTTGTGGGGGGCGTGTTTCGATGGGTGCGGCGAGCGAAATGTGCGGAAAAAGCGTTTTTTTCCCCACATTTCCGACTTTGCAGGGCTGTCTGGGTAAAAAAATCTGGGGCGATGGGCGCAAATCACACCTCTGCGGATTCCCACGGGTGTCCTCTTTTCGAAAATGCATGGGGTTCCCTGTTTTCCTCGGTGGCTTGGACACCCGAGGCCCATATCTGTAAGTTGCGCCGGTCGGCAGAATGTCGGAGATTTCCCTCTGACAACAGACTTGGGGTTACTTGTGTTTTAGGCTTTCCCCTTGGCGGCCAGGTAGGTGCACCCACACATGTGAGGTACCGTTTTCATCGGGACACCTGTGGGAACGCGGGACGGTAGGCCATGTGTTGTGGGGGGCGCGTTTCGATGGGTGCGGCGAGCGAAATGTGCGGAAAAAGCGTTTTTTTCCCCACATTTCCGACTTTGCAGGGCTGTCTGGGTAAAAAAATCTGGGGCGATGGGCGCAAATCACACCTCTGCGGATTCCCACGGGTGTCCTCTTTTCGAAAATGCATGGGGTTCCCTGTTTTCCTCGGTGGCTTGGACACCCGAGGCCCATATCTGTAAGTTGCGCCGGTCGGCAGAATGGACAACAGACTTGGGGTTACTTGTGTTTTAGGCTTTCCCCTTGGCGGCCAGGTAGGTGCACCCACACATGTGAGGTACCGTTTTCATCGGGACACCTGTGGGAACGCGGGACGGTAGGCCATGTGTTGTGGGGGGCGTGTTTCGATGGGTGCGGCGAGCGAAATGTGCGGAAAAAGCGTTTTTTTCCCCACATTTCCGACTTTGCAGGGCTGTCTGGGTAAAAAAATCTGGGGCGATGGGCGCAAATCACACCTCTGCGGATTCCCACGGGTGTCCTCTTTTCGAAAATGCATGGGGTTCCCTGTTTTCCTCGGTGGCTTGGACACCCGAGGCCCATATCTGTAAGTTGCGCCGGTCGGCAGAATGTCGGAGATTTCCCTCTGACAACAGACTTGGGGTTACTTGTGTTTTAGGCTTTCCCCTTGGCGGCCAGGTAGGTGCACCCACACATGTGAGGTACCGTTTTCATCGGGACACCTGTGGGAACGCGGGACGGTAGGCCATGTGTTGTGGGGGGCGCGTTTCGATGGGTGCGGCGAGCGAAATGTGCGGAAAAAGCGTTTTTTTCCCCACATTTCCGACTTTGCAGGGCTGTCTGGGTAAAAAAATCTGGGGCGATGGGCGCAAATCACACCTCTGCGGATTCCCACGGGTGTCCTCTTTTCGAAAATGCATGGGGTTCCCTGTTTTCCTCGGTGGCTTGGACACCCGAGGCCCATATCTGTAAGTTGCGCCGGTCGGCAGAATGGACAACAGACTTGGGGTTACTTGTGTTTTAGGCTTTCCCCTTGGCGGCCAGGTAGGTGCACCCACACATGTGAGGTACCGTTTTCATCGGGACACCTGTGGGAACGCGGGACGGTAGGCCATGTGTTGTGGGGGGCGTGTTTCGATGGGTGCGGCGAGCGAAATGTGCGGAAAAAGCGTTTTTTTCCCCACATTTCCGACTTTGCAGGGCTGTCTGGGTAAAAAAATCTGGGGCGATGGGCGCAAATAACACCTCTGCGGATTCCCACGGGTGTCCTCTTTTCGAAAATGCATGGGGTTCCCTGTTTTCCTCGGTGGCTTGGACACCCGAGGCCCATATCTGTAAGTTGCGCCGGTCGGCAGAATGGACAACAGACTTGGGGTTACTTGTGTTTTTGGCTTTCCCCTTGGCGGCCAGGTAGGTGCACCCACACATGTGAGGTACCGTTTTCATCGGGACACCTGTGGGAACGCGGGACGGTAGGCCATGTGTTGTGGGGGGCGCGTTTCGATGGGTGCGGCGAGCGAAATGTGCGGAAAAAGCGTTTTTTTCCCCAAATTTTCGACTTTGCAGGGCTGTCTGGGTAAAAAAATCTGGGGTGATGGGCGCAAATCACACCTCTGCGGATTCCCACGGGTGTCCTCTTTTCGAAAATGCATGGGGTTCCCTGTTTTCCTCGGTGGCTTGGACACCCGAGGCCCATATCTGTAAGTTGCGCCGGTCGGCAGAATGTCGGAGATTTCCCTCTGACAACAGACTTGGGGTTACTTGTGTTTTAGGCTTTCCCCTTGGCTGCCAGGTAGGTGCACCCACACACGTGAGGTACCGTTTTCATCGGGACACCTGTGGGAACGCGGGACGGTAGGCCATGTGTTGTGGGGGGCGCGTTTCGATGGGTGCGGCGAGCGAAATGTGCGGAAAAAGCATTTTTTTCCCCACATTTCCGACTTTGCAGGGCTGTCTGGGTAAAAAAATCTGGGGCGATGGGCGCAAATCACACCTCTGCGGATTCCCACGGGTGTCCTCTTTTCGAATATGCATGGGGTTCCCTGTTTTCCTCGGTGGCTTGGACACCCGAGGCCCATATCTGTAAGTTGCGCCGGTCGGCAGAATGGACAACAGACTTGGGGTTACTTGTGTTTTAGGCTTTCCCCTTGGCGGCCAGGTAGGTGCACCCACACATGTGAGGTACCGTTTTCATCGGGACACCTGTGGGAACGCGGGACGGTAGGCCATGTGTTGTGGGGGGCGTGTTTCGATGGGTGCGGCGAGCGAAATGTGCGGAAAAAGCGTTTTTTTCCCCACATTTCCGACTTTGCAGGGCTGTCTGGGTAAAAAAATCTGGGGCGATGGGCGCAAATCACACCTCTGCGGATTCCCACGGGTGTCCTCTTTTCGAAAATGCATGGGGTTCCCTGTTTTCCTCGGTGGCTTGGACACCCGAGGCCCATATCTGTAAGTTGCGCCGGTCGGCAGAATGTCTGAGATTTCCCTCTGACAACAGACTTGGGGTTACTTGTGTTTTAGGCTTTCCCCTTGGCGGCCAGGTAGGTGCACCCACACATGTGAGGTACCGTTTTCATCGGGACACCTGTGGGAACGCGGGACGGTAGGCCATGTGTTGTGGGGGGCGTGTTTCGATGGGTGCGGCGAGCGAAATGTGCGGAAAAAGCGTTTTTTTCCCCACATTTCCGACTTTGCAGGGCTGTCTGGGTAAAAAAATCTGGGGCGATGGGCGCAAATCACACCTCTGCGGATTCCCACGGGTGTCCTCTTTTCGAAAATGCATGGGGTTCCCTGTTTTCCTCGGTGGCTTGGACACCCGAGGCCCATATCTGTAAGTTGCGCCGGTCGGCAGAATGTCGGAGATTTCCCTCTGACAACAGACTTGGGGTTACTTGTGTTTTAGGCTTTCCCCTTGGCGGCCAGGTAGGTGCACCCACACATGTGAGGTACCGTTTTCATCGGGACACCTGTGGGAACGCGGGACGGTAGGCCATGTGTTGTGGGGGGCGCGTTTCGATGGGTGCGGCGAGCGAAATGTGCGGAAAAAGCGTTTTTTTCCCCACATTTCCGACTTTGCAGGGCTGTCTGGGTAAAAAAATCTGGGGCGATGGGCGCAAATCACACCTCTGCGGATTCCCACGGGTGTCCTCTTTTCGAAAATGCATGGGGTTCCCTGTTTTCCTCGGTGGCTTGGACACCCGAGGCCCATATCTGTAAGTTGCGCCGGTCGGCAGAATGGACAACAGACTTGGGGTTACTTGTGTTTTAGGCTTTCCCCTTGGCGGCCAGGTAGGTGCACCCACACATGTGAGGTACCGTTTTCATCGGGACACCTGTGGGAACGCGGGACGGTAGGCCATGTGTTGTGGGGGGCGTGTTTCGATGGGTGCGGCGAGCGAAATGTGCGGAAAAAGCGTTTTTTTCCCCACATTTCCGACTTTGCAGGGCTGTCTGGGTAAAAAAATCTGGGGCGATGGGCGCAAATCACACCTCTGCGGATTCCCACGGGTGTCCTCTTTTCGAAAATGCATGGGGTTCCCTGTTTTCCTCGGTGGCTTGGACACCCGAGGCCCATATCTGTAAGTTGCGCCGGTCGGCAGAATGTCGGAGATTTCCCTCTGACAACAGACTTGGGGTTACTTGTGTTTTAGGCTTTCCCCTTGGCGGCCAGGTAGGTGCACCCACACATGTGAGGTACCGTTTTCATCGGGACACCTGTGGGAAGGCGGGACGGTAGGCCATGTGTTGTGGGGGGCGCGTTTCGATGGGTGCGGCGAGCGAAATGTGCGGAAAAAGCGTTTTTTTCCCCACATTTCCGACTTTGCAGGGCTGTCTGGGTAAAAAAATCTGGGGCGATGGGCGCAAATCACACCTCTGCGGATTCCCACGGGTGTCCTATTTTCGAAAATGCATGGGGTTCCCTGTTTTCCTCGGTGGCTTGGACACCCGAGGCCCATATCTGTAAGTTGCGCCGGTCGGCAGAATGGACAACAGACTTGGGGTTACTTGTGTTTTAGGCTTTCCCCTTGGCGGCCAGGTAGGTGCACCCACACATGTGAGGTACCGTTTTCATCGGGACACCTGTGGGAACGCGGGACGGTAGGCCATGTGTTGTGGGGGGCGTGTTTCGATGGGTGCGGCGAGCGAAATGTGCGGAAAAAGCGTTTTTTTCCCCACATTTCCGACTTTGCAGGGCTGTCTGGGTAAAAAAATCTGGGGCGATGGGCGCAAATCACACCTCTGCGGATTCCCACGGGTGTCCTCTTTTCGAAAATGCATGGGGTTCCCTGTTTTCCTCGGTGGCTTGGACACCCGAGGCCCATATCTGTAAGTTGCGCCGGTCGGCAGAATGTCGGAGATTTCCCTCTGAAAACAGACTTGGGGTTACTTGTGTTTTAGGCTTTCCCCTTGGCGGCCAGGTAGGTGCACCCACACATGAGGTACCGTTTTCATCGGGACACCTGTGGGAACGCGGGACGGTAGGCCATGTGTTGTGGGGGGCGTGTTTCGATGGGTGCGGCGAGCGAAATGTGCGGAAAAAGCGTTTTTTTCCCCACATTTCCGACTTTGCAGGGCTGTCTGGGTAAAAAAATCTGGGGCGATGGGCGCAAATCACACCTCTGCGGATTCCCACGGGTGTCCTCTTTTCGAAAATGCATGGGGTTCCCCGTTTTCCTCGGTGGCTTGGACACCCGAGGCCCATATCTGTATGATGTGAGAGTGTGACATTTCCGGTGTGAAAACAGACTTGGGGTTACTTGTGTTTTAGGCTTTCCCCTTGGCGGCCAGGTAGGTGCACCCACACATGTGAGGTAGCGTTTTCATCGGGACACCTGTGGGAACGCGGGACGGTAGGCCATGTGTTGTGGGGGGCGTGTTTCGATGGGTGCGGCGAGCGAAATGTGCGGAAAAAGCGTTTTTTTCCCCACATTTCCGACTTTGCAGGGCTGTCTGGGTAAAAAAATCTGGGGCGATGGCCGCAAATCACACCTCTGCGGATTCTCACGGGTGTCCTCTTTTCGAAAATGCATGGGGTTCCCTGTTTTCCTCGGTGGCTTGGACACCCGAGGCCCATATCTGTAAGTTGCGCCGGTCGGCAGAATGGACAACAGACTTGGGGTTACTTGTGTTTTAGGCTTTCCCCTTGGCGGCCAGGTAGGTGCACCCACACATGTGAGGTACCGTTTTCATCGGGACACCTGTGGGAACGCGGGACGGTAGGCCATGTGTTGTGGGGGGCGTGTTTCGATGGGAGCGGCGAGCAAAATGTGCGGAAAAAGCGTTTTTTTCCCCACATTTCCGACTTTGCAGGGCTGTCTGGGTAAAAAATTCTGGGGCGATGGGCGCAAATCACACCTCTGCGGATTCCCACGGGTGTCCTCTTTTCGAAAATGCATGGGGTTCCCTGTTTTCCTCGGTGGCTTGGACACCCGAGGCCCATATCTGTAAGTTGCGCCGGTCGGCAGAATGTCGGAGATTTCCCTCTGACAACAGACTTGGGGTTACTTGTGTTTTAGGCTTTCCCCTTGGCGGCCAGGTAGGTGCACCCACACATGTGAGGTACCGTTTTCATCGGGACACCTGTGGGAACACGGGACGGTAGGCCATGTGTTGTGGGGGGCGCGTTTCGATGGGTGCGGCGAGCGAAATGTCCGGAAAAAGCGTTTTTTTCCCCACATTTCCGACTTTGCAGGGCTGTCTGGGTAAAAAAATCTGGGGCGATGGGCGCAAATCACACCTCTGCGGATTCCCACGGGTGTCCTCTTTTCGGAAATGCATGGGGTTCCCTGTTTTCCTCGGTGGCTTGGACACCCGAGGCCCATATCTGTAAGTTGCGCCGGTCGGCAGAATGGACAACAGACTTGGGGTTACTTGTGTTTTAGGCTTTCCCCTTGGCGGCCAGGTAGGTGCACCCACACATGTGAGGTACCGTTTTCATCGGGACACCTGTGGGAACGCGGGACGGTAGGCCATGTGTTGTGGGGGGCGTGTTTCGATGGGTGCGGCGAGCGAAATGTGCGTAAAAAGCGTTTTTTTCCCCACATTTCCGACTTTGCAGGGCTGTCTGGGTAAAAAAATCTGGGGCGATGGGCGCAAATCACACCTCTGCGGATTCCCACGGGTGTCCTCTTTTCGAAAATGCATGGGGTTCCCTGTTTTCCTCGGTGGCTTGGACACCCGAGGCCCATATCTGTAAGTTGCGCCGGTCGGCAGAATGTCGGAGATTTCCCTCTGACAACAGACTTGGGGTTACTTGTGTTTTAGGCTTTCCCCTTGGCGGCCAGGTAGGTGCACCCACACATGTGAGGTACCGTTTTCATCGGGACACCTGTGGGAACGCGGGACGGTAGGCCATGTGTTGTGGGGGGCGTGTTTCGATGGGTGCGGCGAGCGAAATGTGCGGAAAAAGCGTTTTTTTCCCCACATTTCCGACTTTGCAGGGCTGTCTGGGTAAAAAAATCTGGGGCGATGGGCGCAAATCACACCTCTGCGGATTCCCACGGGTGTCCTCTTTTCGAAAATGCATGGGGTTCCCTGTTTTCCTCGGTGGCTTGGACACCCGAGGCCCATATCTGTAAGTTGCGCCGGTCAGCAGAATGTCGGAGATTTCCCTCTGACAACAGACTTGGGGTTACTTGTGTTTTAGGCTTTCCCCTTGGCGGCCAGGTAGGTGCACCCACACATGTGAGGTACCGTTTTCATCGGGACACCTGTGGGAACGCGGGACGGTAGGCCATGTGTTGTGGGGGGCGCGTTTCGATGGGTGCGGCGAGCGAAATGTGCGGAAAAAGCGTTTTTTTCCCCACATTTCCGACTTTGCAGGGCTGTCTGGGTAAAAAAATCTGGGGCGATGGGCGCAAATCACACCTCTGCGGATTCCCACGGGTGTCCTCTTTTCGAAAATGCATGGGGTTCCCTGTTTTCCTCGCTGGCTTGGACACCCGAGGCCCATATCTGTAAGTTGCGCCGGTCGGCAGAATGTCTGAGATTTCCCTCTGACAACAGACTTGGGGTTACTTGTGTTTTAGGCTTTCCCCTTGGCGGCCAGGTAGGTGCACCCACACATGTGAGGTACCGTTTTCATCGGGACACCTGTGGGAACGCGGGACGGTAGGCCATGTGTTGTGGGGGGCGCGTTTCGATGGGTGCGGCTAGCGAAATGTGCGGAAAAAGCGTTTTTTTCCCCACATTTCCGACTTTGCAGGGCTGTCTGGGTAAAATGATCTGGGGCGATGGGCGCAAATCACACCTCTGCGGATTCCCACGGGTGTCCTCTTTTCGAAAATGCATGGGGTTCCCTGTTTTCCTCGGTGGCTTGGACACCCGAGGCCCATATCTGTAAGTTGCGCCGGTCGGCAGAATGTCTGAGATTTCCCTCTGACAACAGACTTGGGGTTACTTGTGTTTTAGGCTTTCCCCTTGGCGGCCAGGTAGGTGCACCCACACATGTGAGGTACCGTTTTCATCGGGACACCTGTGGGAACGCGGGACGGTAGGCCATGTGTTGTGGGGGGCGTGTTTCGATGGGTGCGGCGAGCGAAATGTGCGGAAAAAGCGGTTTTTTCCCCACATTTCCGACTTTGCAGGGCTGTCTGGGTAAAAAAATCTGGGGCGATGGGGATTCCCACGGGTGTCCTCTTTTCGAAAATGCATGGGGTTCCCTGTTTTTCTCGGTGGCTTGGACACCCGAGGCCCATATCTGTAAGTTGCGCCGGTCGGCAGAATGGACAACAGACTTGGGGTTACTTGTGTTTTAGGCTTTCCCCTTGGCGGCCAGGTAGGTGCACCCACACATGTGAGGTACCGTTTTCATCGGGACACCTGTGGGAACGCGGGACGGTAGGCCATGTGTTGTGGGGGGCGTGTTTCGATGGGTGCGGCGAGCGAAATTTGCGGAAAAAGCGTTTTTTTCCCCACATTTCCGACTTTGCAGGGCTGTCTGGGTAAAAAAATCTGGGGCGATGGGCGCAAATCACACCTCTGCGGATTCCCACGGGTGTCCTCTTTTCGAAAATGCATGGGGTTCCCTGTTTTCCTCGGTGGCTTGGACACCCGAGGCCCATATCTGTAAGTTGCGCCGGTCGGCAGAATGTCGGAGATTTCCCTCTGACAACAGACTTGGGGTTACTTGTGTTTTAGGCTTTCCCCTTGGCGGCCAGGTAGGTGCACCCACACATGTGAGGTACCGTTTTCATCGGGACACCTGTGGGAACGCGGGACGGTAGGCCATGTGTTGTGGGGGGCGTGTTTCGATGGGTGCGGCGAGCGAAATGTGCGGAAAAAGCGTTTTTTTCCCCACATTTCCGACTTTGCAGGGCTGTCTGGGTAAAAAAATCTGGGGCGATGGGCGCAAATCACACCTCTGCGGATTCCCACGGGTGTCCTCTTTTCGAAAATGCATGGGGTTCCCTGTTTTCCTCGGTGGCTTGGACACCCGAGGCCCATATCTGTAAGTTGCGCCGGTCGGCAGAATGGACAACAGACTTGGGGTTACTTGTGTTTTAGGCTTTCCCCTTGGCGGCCAGGTAGGTGCACCCACACATGTGAGGTACCGTTTTCATCGGGACACCTGTGGGAACGCGGGACGGTAGGCCATGTGTTGTGGGGGGCGTGTTTCGATGGGTGCGGCGAGTGAAATGTGCGGAAAAAGCGTTTTTTCCCCCACATTTCCGACTTTGCAGGGCTGTCTGGGTAAAAAAATCTGGGGCGATGGGCGCAAATCACACCTCTGCGGATTCCCACGGGTATCCTCTTTTCGAAAATGCATGGGGTTCCCTGTTTTCCTCGGTGGCTTGGACACCCGAGGCCCATATCTGTAAGTTGCGCCGGTCGGCAGAATGTCGGAGATTTCCCTCTGACAACAGACTTGGGGTTACTTGTGTTTTAGGCTTTCCCCTTGGCGGCCAGGTAGGTGCACCCACACATGTGAGGTACCGTTTTCATCGGGACACCTGTGGGAACGCGGGACGGTAGGCCATGTGTTGTGGGGGGCGCGTTTCGATGGGTGCGGCGAGCGAAATGTGCGGAAAAAGCGTTTTTTTCCCCACATTTCCGACTTTGCAGGGCTGTCTGGGTAAAAAAATCTGGGGCGATGGGCGCAAATCACACCTCTGCGGATTCCCACGGGTGTCCTCTTTTCGAAAATGCATGGGGTTCCCTGTTTTTCTCGGTGGCTTGGACACCCGAGGCCCATATCTGTAAGTTGCGCCGGTCGGCAGAATGGACAACAGACTTGGGGTTACTTGTGTTTTAGGCTTTCCCCTTGGCGGCCAGGTAGGTGCACCCACACATGTGAGGTACCGTTTTCATCGGGACACCTGTGGGAACGCGGGACGGTAGGCCATGTGTTGTGGGGGGCGTGTTTCGATGGGTGCGGCGAGCGAAATGTGCGGAAAAAGCGTTTTTTTCCCCACATTTCCGACTTTGCAGGGCTGTCTGGGTAAAAAAATCTGGGGCGATGGGCGCAAATCACACCTCTGCGGATTCCCACGGGTGTCCTCTTTTCGAAAATGCATGGGGTTCCCTGTTTTCCTCGGTGGCTTGGACACCCGAGGCCCATATCTGTAAGTTGCGCCGGTCGGCAGAATGTCGGAGATTTCCCTCTGACAACAGACTTGGGGTTACTTGTGTTTTAGGCTTTCCCCTTGGCGGCCAGGTAGGTGCACCCACACATGTGAGGTACCGTTTTCATCGGGACACCTGTGGGAACGCGGGACGGTAGGCCATGTGTTGTGGGGGGCGTGTTTGATGGGTGCGGCGAGCGAAATGTGCGTAAAAAGCGTTTTTTTCCCCACATTTCCGACTTTGCAGGGCTGTCTGGGTAAAAAAATCTGGGGCGATGGGCGCAAATCACACCTCTGCGGATTCCCACGGGTGTCCTCTTTTCGAAAATGCATGGGGTTCCCTGTTTTCCTCGGTGGCTTGGACACCCGAGGCCCATATCTGTAAGTTGCGCCGGTCGGCAGAATGTCGGAGATTTCCCTCTGACAACAGACTTGGGGTTACTTGTGTTTTAGGCTTTCCCCTTGGCGGCCAGGTAGGTGCACCCACACATGTGAGGTACCGTTTTCATCGGGACACCTGTGGGAACGCGGGACGGTAGGCCATGTGTTGTGGGGGGCGTGTTTCGATGGGTGCGGCGAGCGAAATGTGCGGAAAAAGCGTTTTTTTCCCCACATTTCCGACTTTGCAGGGCTGTCTGGGTAAAAAAATCTGGGGCGATGGGCGCAAATCACACCTCTGCGGATTCCCACGGGTGTCCTCTTTTCGAAAATGCATGGGGTTCCCTGTTTTCCTCGGTGGCTTGGACACCCGAGGCCCATATCTGTAAGTTGCGCCGGTCAGCAGAATGTCGGAGATTTCCCTCTGACAACAGACTTGGGGTTACTTGTGTTTTAGGCTTTCCCCTTGGCGGCCAGGTAGGTGCACCCACACATGTGAGGTACCGTTTTCATCGGGACACCTGTGGGAACGCGGGACGGTAGGCCATGTGTTGTGGGGGGCGCGTTTCGATGGGTGCGGCGAGCGAAATGTGCGGAAAAAGCGTTTTTTTCCCCACATTTCCGACTTTGCAGGGCTGTCTGGGTAAAAAAATCTGGGGCGATGGGCGCAAATCACACCTCTGCGGATTCCCACGGGTGTCCTCTTTTCGAAAATGCATGGGGTTCCCTGTTTTCCTCGCTGGCTTGGACACCCGAGGCCCATATCTGTAAGTTGCGCCGGTCGGCAGAATGTCTGAGATTTCCCTCTGACAACAGACTTGGGGTTACTTGTGTTTTAGGCTTTCCCCTTGGCGGCCAGGTAGGTGCACCCACACATGTGAGGTACCGTTTTCATCGGGACACCTGTGGGAACGCGGGACGGTAGGCCATGTGTTGTGGGGGGCGCGTTTCG
This sequence comes from Ambystoma mexicanum, assembly GCF_040938575.1. Classification (NCBI taxonomy): domain Eukaryota; kingdom Metazoa; phylum Chordata; class Amphibia; order Caudata; family Ambystomatidae; genus Ambystoma; species Ambystoma mexicanum. The sequence goes on along the minus strand of NC_090930.1, from coordinate 1,360,775,244 downwards.
ATGGGTGCGGCTAGCGAAATGTGCGGAAAAAGCGTTTTTTTCCCCACATTTCCGACTTTGCAGGGCTGTCTGGGTAAAATGATCTGGGGCGATGGGCGCAAATCACACCTCTGCGGATTCCCACGGGTGTCCTCTTTTCGAAAATGCATGGGGTTCCCTGTTTTCCTCGGTGGCTTGGACACCCGAGGCCCATATCTGTAAGTTGCGCCGGTCGGCAGAATGTCTGAGATTTCCCTCTGACAACAGACTTGGGGTTACTTGTGTTTTAGGCTTTCCCCTTGGCGGCCAGGTAGGTGCACCCACACATGTGAGGTACCGTTTTCATCGGGACACCTGTGGGAACGCGGGACGGTAGGCCATGTGTTGTGGGGGGCGTGTTTCGATGGGTGCGGCGAGCGAAATGTGCGGAAAAAGCGGTTTTTTCCCCACATTTCCGACTTTGCAGGGCTGTCTGGGTAAAAAAATCTGGGGCGATGGGGATTCCCACGGGTGTCCTCTTTTCGAAAATGCATGGGGTTCCCTGTTTTTCTCGGTGGCTTGGACACCCGAGGCCCATATCTGTAAGTTGCGCCGGTCGGCAGAATGGACAACAGACTTGGGGTTACTTGTGTTTTAGGCTTTCCCCTTGGCGGCCAGGTAGGTGCACCCACACATGTGAGGTACCGTTTTCATCGGGACACCTGTGGGAACGCGGGACGGTAGGCCATGTGTTGTGGGGGGCGTGTTTCGATGGGTGCGGCGAGCGAAATTTGCGGAAAAAGCGTTTTTTTCCCCACATTTCCGACTTTGCAGGGCTGTCTGGGTAAAAAAATCTGGGGCGATGGGCGCAAATCACACCTCTGCGGATTCCCACGGGTGTCCTCTTTTCGAAAATGCATGGGGTTCCCTGTTTTCCTCGGTGGCTTGGACACCCGAGGCCCATATCTGTAAGTTGCGCCGGTCGGCAGAATGTCGGAGATTTCCCTCTGACAACAGACTTGGGGTTACTTGTGTTTTAGGCTTTCCCCTTGGCGGCCAGGTAGGTGCACCCACACATGTGAGGTACCGTTTTCATCGGGACACCTGTGGGAACGCGGGACGGTAGGCCATGTGTTGTGGGGGGCGTGTTTCGATGGGTGCGGCGAGCGAAATGTGCGGAAAAAGCGTTTTTTTCCCCACATTTCCGACTTTGCAGGGCTGTCTGGGTAAAAAAATCTGGGGCGATGGGCGCAAATCACACCTCTGCGGATTCCCACGGGTGTCCTCTTTTCGAAAATGCATGGGGTTCCCTGTTTTCCTCGGTGGCTTGGACACCCGAGGCCCATATCTGTAAGTTGCGCCGGTCGGCAGAATGGACAACAGACTTGGGGTTACTTGTGTTTTAGGCTTTCCCCTTGGCGGCCAGGTAGGTGCACCCACACATGTGAGGTACCGTTTTCATCGGGACACCTGTGGGAACGCGGGACGGTAGGCCATGTGTTGTGGGGGGCGTGTTTCGATGGGTGCTGCGAGTGAAATGTGCGGAAAAAGCGTTTTTTCCCCCACATTTCCGACTTTGCAGGGCTGTCTGGGTAAAAAAATCTGGGGCGATGGGCGCAAATCACACCTCTGCGGATTCCCACGGGTATCCTCTTTTCGAAAATGCATGGGGTTCCCTGTTTTCCTCGGTGGCTTGGACACCCGAGGCCCATATCTGTAAGTTGCGCCGGTCGGCAGAATGTCGGAGATTTCCCTCTGACAACAGACTTGGGGTTACTTGTGTTTTAGGCTTTCCCCTTGGCGGCCAGGTAGGTGCACCCACACATGTGAGGTACCGTTTTCATCGGGACACCTGTGGGAACGCGGGACGGTAGGCCATGTGTTGTGGGGGGCGCGTTTCGATGGGTGCGGCGAGCGAAATGTGCGGAAAAAGCGTTTTTTTCCCCACATTTCCGACTTTGCAGGGCTGTCTGGGTAAAAAAATCTGGGGCGATGGGCGCAAATCACACCTCTGCGGATTCCCACGGGTGTCCTCTTTTCGAAAATGCATGGGGTTCCCTGTTTTTCTCGGTGGCTTGGACACCCGAGGCCCATATCTGTAAGTTGCGCCGGTCGGCAGAATGGACAACAGACTTGGGGTTACTTGTGTTTTAGGCTTTCCCCTTGGCGGCCAGGTAGGTGCACCCACACATGTGAGGTACCGTTTTCATCGGGACACCTGTGGGAACGCGGGACGGTAGGCCATGTGTTGTGGGGGGCGTGTTTCGATGGGTGCGGCGAGCGAAATGTGCGGAAAAAGCGTTTTTTTCCCCACATTTCCGACTTTGCAGGGCTGTCTGGGTAAAAAAATCTGGGGCGATGGGCGCAAATCACACCTCTGCGGATTCCCACGGGTGTCCTCTTTTCGAAAATGCATGGGGTTCCCTGTTTTCCTCGGTGGCTTGGACACCCGAGGCCCATATCTGTAAGTTGCGCCGGTCGGCAGAATGTCGGAGATTTCCCTCTGACAACAGACTTGGGGTTACTTGTGTTTTAGGCTTTCCCCTTGGCGGCCAGGTAGGTGCACCCACACATGTGAGGTACCGTTTTCATCGGGACACCTGTGGGAACGCGGGACGGTAGGCCATGTGTTGTGGGGGGCGTGTTTCGATGGGTGCGGCGAGCGAAATGTGCGGAAAAAGCGTTTTTTTCCCCACATTTCCGACTTTGCAGGGCTGTCTGGGTAAAAAAATCTGGGGCGATGGGCGCAAATCACACCTCTGCGGATTCCCACGGGTGTCCTCTTTTCGAAAATGCATGGGGTTCCCTGTTTTCCTCGGTGGCTTGGACACCCGAGGCCCATATCTGTAAGTTGCGCCGGTGGGCAGAATGGACAACAGACTTGGGGTTACTTGTGTTTTAGGCTTTCCCCTTGGCGGCCAGGTAGGTGCACCCACACATGTGAGGTACCGTTTTCATCGGGACACCTGTGGGAACGCGGGACGGTAGGCCATGTGTTGTGGGGGGCGTGTTTCGATGGGTGCGGCGAGCGAAATGTGCGGAAAAAGCGTTTTTTTCCCCACATTTCCGACTTTGCAGGGCTGTCTGGGTAAAAAAATCTGGGGCGATGGGCGCAAATCACACCTCTGCGGATTCCCACGGGTGTCCTCTTTTCGTAAATGCATGGGGTTCCCTGTTTTCCTCGGTGGCTTGGACACCCGAGGCCCATATCTGTAAGTTGCGCCGGTCGGCAGAATGTCGGAGATTTCCCTCTGACAACAGACTTGGGGTTACTTGTGTTTTAGGCTTTCCCCTTGGCGGCCAGGTAGGTGCACCCACACATGTGAGGTACCGTTTTCATCGGGACACCTGTGGGAACGCGGGACGGTAGGCCATGTGTTGTGGGGGGCGCGTTTCGATGGGTGCGGCGAGCGAAATGTGCGGAAAAAGCGCTTTTTTCCCCACATTTCCGACTTTGCAGGGCTGTCTGGGTAAAAAAATCTGGGGCGATGGGCGCAAATCACACCTCTGCGGATTCCCACGGGTGTCCTCTTTTCGAAAATGCATGGGGTTCCCTGTTTTCCTCGGTGGCTTGGACACCCGAGGCCCATATCTGTAAGTTGCGCCGGTCGGCAGAATGTCTGAGATTTCCCTCTGACAACAGACTTGGGGTTACTTGTGTTTTAGGCTTTCCCCTTGGCGGCCAGGTAGGTGCACCCACACATGTGAGGTACCGTTTTCATCGGGACACCTGTGGGAACGCGGGACGGTAGGCCATGTGTTGTGGGGGGCGTGTTTCGATGGGTGCGGCGAGCGAAATGTGCGGAAAAAGCGTTTTTTTCCCCACATTTCCGACTTTGCAGGGCTGTCTGGGTAAAAAAATCTGGGGCGATGGGCGCAAATCACACCTCTGCGGATTCCCACGGGTGTCCTCTTTTCGAAAATGCATGGGGTTCCCCGTTTTCCTCGGTGGCTTGGACACCCGAGGCCCATATCTGTATGATGTGAGAGTGTGACATTTCCGGTGTGAAAACAGACTTGGGGTTACTTGTGTTTTAGGCTTTCCCCTTGGCGGCCAGGTAGGTGCACCCACACATGTGAGGTACCGTTTTCATTGGGACACCTGTGGGAACGCGGGACGGTAGGCCATGTGTTGTGGGGGGCGTGTTTCGATGGGTGCGGCGAGCGAAATGTGCGGAAAAAGCGTTTTTTTCCCCACATTTCCGACTTTGCAGGGCTGTCTGGGTAAAAAAATCTGGGGCGATGGGCGCAAATCACACCTCTGCGGATTCCCACGGGTGTCCTCTTTTCGAAAATGCATGGGGTTCCCTGTTTTCCTCGGTGGCTTGGACACCCGAGGCCCATATCTGTAAGTTGCGCCGGTCGGCAGAATGGACAACAGACTTGGGGTTACTTGTGTTTTAGGCTTTCCCCTTGGCGGCCAAGTAGGTGCACCCACACATGTGAGGTACCGTTTTCATCGGGACACCTGTGGGAACGCGGGACGGTAGGCCATGTGTTGTGGGGGGCGCGTTTCGATGGGTGCGGCGAGCGAAATGTGCGGAAAAAGCATTTTTTTCCCCACATTTCCGACTTTGCAGGGCTGTCTGGGTAAAAAAATCTGGGGTGATGGGCGCAAATCACACCTCTGCGGATTCCCACGGGTGTCCTCTTTTCGAAAATGCATGGGGTTCCCTGTTTTCCTCGGTGGCTTGGACACCCGAGGCCCATATCTGTAAGTTGCGCCGGTCGGCAGAATGTCGGAGATTTCCCTCTGACAACAGACTTGGGGTAACTTGTGTTTTAGGCTTTCCCCTTGGCGGCCAGGTAGGTGCACCCACACATGTGAGGTACCGTTTTCATCGGGACTCCTGTGGGAACGCGGGACGGTAGGCCATGTGTTGTGGGGGGCGCGTTTCGATGGGTGCGGCGAGCGAAATGTGCGGAAAAAGCGGTTTTTTCCCCACATTTCCGACTTTGCAGGGCTGTCTGGGTAAAAAAATCTGGGGCGATGGGCGCAAATCACACCTCTGCGGATTCCCACGGGTGTCCTCTTTTCGAAAATGCATGGGGTTCCCTGTTTTCCTCGGTGGCTTGGACACCCGAGGCCCATATCTGTAAGTTGCGCCGGTCGGCAGAATGGACAACAGACTTGGGGTTACTTGTGTTTTAGGCTTTCCCCTTGGCGGCCAGGTAGGTGCACCCACACATGTGAGGTACCGTTTTCATTGGAACACCTGTGGGAACGCGGGACGGTAGGCCATGTGTTGTGGGGGGCGCTTTTCGATGGGTGCGGCGAGCGAAATGTGCGGAAAAAGCGTTTTTTTCCCCACATTTCCGACTTTGCAGGGCTGTCTGGGTAAAAAAATCTGGGGCGATGGGCGCAAATCACACCTCTGCGGATTCCCACGGGTGTCCTCTTTTCGAAAATGCATGGGGTTCCCTGTTTTCCTCGGTGGCTTGGACACCCGAGGCCCATATCTGTAAGTTGCGCCGGTCGGCAGAATGTCTGAGATTTCCCCCTGACAACAGACTTGGGGTTACTTGTGTTTTAGGCTTTCCCCTTGGCGGCCAGGTAGGTGCACCCACACATGTGAGGTACCGTTTTCATCGGGACACATGTGGGAACGCGGGACGGTAGGCCATGTGTTGGGGGGGGCGTGTTTCGATGGGTGCGGCGAGCGAAATGTGCGGAAAAAGCGTTTTTTCCCCCACATTTCCGACTTTGCAGGGCTGTCTGGGTAAAAAAATCTGGGGCGATGGGCGCAAATCACACCTCTGCGGATTCCCACGGGTGTCCTCTTTTCGAAAATGCATGGGGTTCCCCGTTTTCCTCGGTGGCTTGGACACCCGAGGCCCATATCTGTATGATGTGAGAGTGTGACATTTCCGGTGTGAAAACAGACTTGGGGTTACTTGTGTTTTAGGCTTTCCCCTTGGCGGCCAGGTAGGTGCACCCACACATGTGAGGTACCGTTTTCATTGGGACACCTGTGGGAACGCAGGACGGTAGGCCATGTGTTGTGGGGGGCGTGTTTCGATGGGTGCGGCGAGCGAAATGTGCGGAAAAAGCGTTTTTTTCCCCACATTTCCGACTTTGCAGGGCTGTCTGGGTAAAAAAATCTGGGGCGATGGGCGCAAATCACACCTCTGCGGATTCCCACGGGTGTCCTCTTTTCGAAAATGCATGGGGTTCCCTGTTTTCCTCGGTGGCTTGGACACCCGAGGCCCATATCTGTAAGTTGCGCCGGTCGGCAGAATGGACAACAGACTTGGGGTTACTTGTGTTTTAGGCTTTCCCCTTGGCGGCCAGGTAGGTGCACCCACACATGTGAGGTACCGTTTTCATCGGGACACCTGTGGGAACGCGGGACGGTAGGCCATGTGTTGTGGGGGGCGCGTTTCGGTGGGTGCGGCGAGCGAAATGTGCGGAAAAAGCATTTTTTTCCCCACATTTCCGACTTTGCAGGGCTGTCTGGGTAAAAAAATCTGGGGTGATGGGCGCAAATCACACCTCTGCGGATTCCCACGGGTGTCCTCTTTTCGAAAATGCATGGGGTTCCCTGTTTTCCTCGGTGGCTTGGACACCCGAGGCCCATATCTGTAAGTTGCGCCGGTCGGCAGTTGTTCCCCTTGGCGGCCAGGTAGGTGCACCCACACATGTGAGGTACCGTTTTCATCGGGACACCTGTGGGAACGCGGGACGGTAGGCCATGTGTTGTGGGGGGCGTGTTTCGATGGGTGCGGCGAGCGAAATGTGCGGAAAAAGCGTTTTTTTCCCCACATTTCCGACTTTGCAGGGCTGTCTGGGTAAAAAAATCTGGGGCGATGGGCGCAAATCACACCTCTGCGGATTCCCACGGGTGTCCTCTTTTCGAAAATGCATGGGGTTCCCTGTTTTCCTCGGTGGCTTGGACACCCGAGGCCCATATCTGTAAGTTGCGCCGGTCGGCAGAATGGACAACAGACTTGGGGTTACTTGTGTTTTAGGCTTTCCCCTTGGCGGCCAGGTAGGTGCACCCACACATGTGAGGTACCGTTTTCATTGGAACACCTTTGGGAACGCGGGACGGTAGGCCATGTGTTGTGGGGGGCGTGTTTCGATGGGTGCGGCGAGCGAAATGTGCGGAAAAAGCGTTTTTTTCCCCACATTTCCGACTTTGCAGGGCTGTCTGGGTAAAAAAATCTGGGGCGATGGGCGCAAATCACACCTCTGCGGATTCCCACGGGTGTCCTCTTTTCGAAAATGCATGGGGTTCCCTGTTTTCCTCGGTGGCTTGGACACCCGAGGCCCATATCTGTAAGTTGCGCCGGTCGGCAGAATGTCTGAGATTTCCCTCTGACAACAGACTTGGGGTTACTTGTGTTTTAGGCTTTCCCCTTGGTGGCCAGGTAGGTGCACCCACACATGTGAGGTACCGTTTTCATCGGGACACCTGTGGGAACGCGGGACGGTAGGCCATGTGTTGTGGGGGGCGTGTTTCGATGGGTGCGGCGAGCGAAATGTGCGGAAAAAGCGTTTTTTTCCCCACATTTCCGACTTTGCAGGGCTGTCTGGGTAAAAAAATCTGGGGCGATGGGCGCAAATCACACCTCTGCGGATTCCCACGGGTGTCCTCTTTTCGAAAATGCATGGGGTTCCCTGTTTTCCTCGGTGGCTTGGACACCCGAGGCCCATATCTGTAAGTTGCGCCGGTCGGCAGAATGTCGGAGATTTCCCTCTGACAACAGACTTGGGGTTACTTGTGTTTTAGGCTTTCCCCTTGGCGGCCAGGTAGGTGCACCCACACATGTGAGGTACCGTTTTCATCGGGACACCTGTGGGAACGCGGGACGGTAGGCCATGTGTTGTGGGGGGCGCGTTTCGATGGGTGCGGCGAGCGAAATGTGCGGAAAAAGCGTTTTTTTTCCCCACATTTCCGACTTTGCAGGGCTGTCTGGGTAAAAAAATCTGGGGCGATGGGCGCAAATCACACCTCTGCGGATTCCCACGGGTGTCCTCTTTTCGAAAATGTATGGGGTTCCCTGTTTTCCTCGGTGGCTTGGACACCCGAGGCCCATATCTGTAAGTTGCGCCGGTCGGCAGAATGGACAACAGACTTGGGGTTACTTGTGTTTTAGGCTTTCCCCTTGGCGGCCAGGTAGGTGCACCCACACATGTGAGGTACCGTTTTCATCGGGACACCTGTGGGAACGCGGGACGGTAGGCCATGTGTTGTGGGGGGCGTGTTTCGATGGGTGCGGCGAGCGAAATGTGCGGAAAAAGCGTTTTTTTCCCCACATTTCCGACTTTGCAGGGCTGTCTGGGTAAAAAAATCTGGGGCGATGGGCGCAAATCACACCTCTGCGGATTCCCACGGGTGTCCTCTTTTCGAAAATGCATGAGGTTCCCTGTTTTCCTCGGTGGCTTGGACACCCGAGGCCCATATCTGTAAGTTGCGCCGGTCGGCAGAATGTCGGAGATTTCCCTCTGACAACAGACTTGGGGTTACTTGTGTTTTAGGCTTTCCCCTTGGCGGCCAGGTAGGTGCACCCACACATGTGAGGTACCGTTTTCATCGGGACACCTGTGGGAACGCGGGACGGTAGGCCATGTGTTGTGGGGGGCGCGTTCCGATGGGTGCGGCGAGCAAAATGTGCGGAAAAAGCGTTTTTTTCCCCACATTTCCGACTTTGCAGGGCTGTCTGGGTAAAAAAATCTGGGGCGATGGGCGCAAATCACACCTCTGCGGATTCCCACGGGTGTCCTCTTTTCGAAAATGCATGGGGTTCCCTGTTTTCCTCGGTGGCTTGGACACCCGAGGCCCATATCTGTAAGTTGCGCCGGTCGGCAGAATGGACAACAGACTTGGGGTTACTTGTGTTTTAGGCTTTCCCCTTGGCGGCCAGGTAGGTGCACCCACACATGTGAGGTACCGTTTTCATCGGGACACCTGTGGGAACGCGGGACGGTAGGCCATGTGTTGTGGGGGGCGTATTTCGATGGGTGCGGCGAGCGAAATGTGCGGAAAAAGCGTTTTTTTCCCCACATTTCCGACTTTGCAGGGCTGTCTGGGTAAAAAAATCTGGGGCGATGGGCGCAAATCACACCTCTGCGGATTCCCACGGGGGTCCTCTTTTCGAAAATGCATGGGGTTCCCCGTTTTCCTCGGTGGCTTGGACACCCGAGGCCCATATCTGTAAGTTGCGCCGGTCGGCAGAATGTCGGAGATTTCCCTCTGACAACAGACTTGGGGTTACTTGTGTTTTAGGCTTTCCCCTTGGCGGCCAGGTAGGTGCACCCACACATGTGAGGTACCGTTTTCATCGGGACACCTGTGGGAACGCGGGACGGTAGGCCATGTGTTGTGGGGGGCGTGTTTCGATGGGTGCGGCGAGCGAAATGTGCGGAAAAAGCGTTTTTTTCCCCACATTTCCGACTTTGCAGGGCTGTCTGGGTAAAAAAATCTGGGGCGATGGGCGCAAATCACACCTCTGCGGATTCCCACGGGTGTCCTCTTTTCGAAAATGCATGGGGTTCCCTGTTTTCCTCGGTGGCTTGGACACCCGAGGCCCATATCTGTAAGTTGCGCCGGTCGGCAGAATGTCGGAGATTTCCCTCTGACAACAGACTTGGGGTTACTTGTGTTTTAGGCTTTCCCCTTGGCGGCCAGGTAGGTGCACCCACACATGTGAGGTACCGTTTTCATCGGGACACCTGTGGGAACGCGGGACGGTAGGCCATGTGTTGTGGGGGGCGCGTTTCGATGGGTGCGGCGAGCGAAATGTGCGGAAAAAGCGTTTTTTTCCCCACATTTCCGACTTTGCAGGGCTGTCTGGGTAAAAAAATCTGGGGCGATGGGCGCAAATCACACCTCTGCGGATTCCCACGGGTGTCCTCTTTTCGAAAATGCATGGGGTTCCCTGTTTTCCTCGGTGGCTTGGACACCCGAGGCCCATATCTGTAAGTTGCGCCGGTCGGTAGAATGTCTGAGTTTTCCCTCTGAAAACAGACTTGGGGTTACTTGTGTTTTAGGCTTTCCCCTTGGCGGCCAGGTAGGTGCACCCACACATGTGAGGTACCGTTTTCATCGGGACACCTGTGGGAACGCGGGACGGTAGGCCATGTGTTGTTGGGGGCGTGTTTCGATGGGTGAGTCGAGCGAAATGTGAGGAAAATGCGTATTTTTTCCCACATTTCGGACTTTGCGGGGGTGTCTGGGTAATAAATTCTGGGGCGATTTGGGCATATCATACCTCTGCGGATTCCCACGGGTGTCCTCTTTCCGGAAATGCATGGGGTTCCCTGTTTTCCTTGGTGGCTTGGACACCCGAGGCCCATATCTGTATGATGTGAGAGTGTGACATTTCCGGTGTGAAAACAGACTTGGGGTTACTTGTGTTTTAGGCTTTCCCCTTGGCGGCCAGGTAGGTGCACCCACACATGTGAGGTACCGTTTTCATCGGGACACCTGTGGGAACGCGTGACGGTAGGCCATGTGTTGTTGGGGGCGTGTTTCGATGGGTGCGTCGAGCGAAATGTGCGGAAAAAGCGTTTTTTTCCCCACATTTCAGACTTTGCAGGGGTGTCTGGGTAATAAATTCTGGGGCAATTTGGGCATATCATACCTCTGCGGATTCCCACGGGTGTCCTCTTTTCGGAAATGCATGGGGTTCCCTGTTTTCCTCGGTGGCTTGGACACCCGAGGCCCATATCTGTACATTGTGCCGGTCGGCAGAATGTCTGAGTTTTCCCTCTGAAAACAGACTTGGGGTTACTTGTGTTTTAGGCTTTCCCCTTGGCGGCCAGGTAGGTGCACCCACACATGTGAGGTACCGTTTTCATCGGGACACCTGTGGGAACGCGGGACGGTAGGCCATGTGTTGTTGGGGGCGTGTTTCGATGGGTGAGTCGAGCGAAATGTGAGGAAAATGCGTATTTTTTCCCACATTTCGGACTTTGCGGGGGTGTCTGGGTAATAAATTCTGGGGCGATTTGGGCATATCATACCTCTGCGGATTCCCACGGGTGTCCTCTTTCCGGAAATGCATGGGGTTCCCTGTTTTCCTCGGTGGCTTGGACACCCGAGGCCCATATCTGTATGATGTGAGAGTGTGACATTTCCGGTGTGAAAACAGACTTGGGGTTACTTGTGTTTTAGGCTTTCCCCTTGGCGGCCAGGTAGGTGCACCCACACATGTGAGGTACCGTTTTCATCGGGACACCTGTGGGAACGCGTGACGGTAGGCCATGTGTTGTTGGGGGCGTGTTTCGATGGGTGCGTCGAGCGAAATGTGCGGAAAAAGCGTTTTTTTCCCCACATTTCGGACTTTGCAGGGGTGTCTGGGTAATAAATTCTGGGGCAATTTGGGCATATCATACCTCTGCGGATTCCCACGGGTGTCCTCTTTTCGGAAATGCATGGGGTTCCCTGTTTTCCTCGGTGGCTTGGACACCCGAGGCCCATATCTGTATGATGGGAGAGTGTGACATTTCCGGTGTGAAAACAGACTTGGGGTTACTTGTGTTTTGGGCTTTCCCCTTGGCGGCCAGGTAGGTGCACCCACACATGTGAGGTACCGTTTTCATCGGGACACCTGTGGGAACGCGGGACGGTAGGCCATGTGTTGTGTTTGTGTGGTTTTCATAACGTTTTGACCCATTTGCTGGAGCCCTTTGTCTCACAACCCTTTCTTTTCCCAAATGTGACCTACATTTAGTCGCTGCTTTAGCCACCATACACTTTTGTAACCTGCACAAGTCACCTACCCTTGAAAAGGTCTGCCTGTGCTCTTTCAAAAAATGTATGGCTGCCGTTCCTCACCACATTGGTTTTCCCAATTTACACATGCTAAGTGCGTCTGGTCAGGCCGTGAGCGTAAAACTCCTGTGTACCATGGCTCAGTGTTTGGCTTGTGGTATTGCTTGTTTTGTACAAACACTACAAAATTGGTATGCTCTCCTAACTGCAAGAGTCGGGGGAATGTAGCGGAGCATTGCTTTTCTCAAAATTCATAGAAGCCATTGCCGTACCAAGCCAACCATGTCCAACACATACCTTTTTTTTCAGTCATTTTCCCGCTTTTCCCCCATTCGATGGCAGTTTCCCCTACCTAGTTGTTGCCTGACCTATACAAATCACCCCTTCCTAAACTTGGAATTTTGTCTACTTTTCAGAAATATATGCCTTTCTGTCCTCCAATTTGGCTTTCCTGCCCTTTTCTTCCATTCCGTCCATGCATGTCCAATTGGCAAAAATGGCAAAAATCGCCTACCTCTCACAAAACGGTTGATATCCCCATCAAAATAATTTTTTTCCATTTCCACTCAACCTGTTCCTGAAAGCCAACACATTGGGGAACTCAGCACAGCAAACCATTTGTTCCTAGCTCTTACAAGGAAAAAACCACAGGCTTCTTTGTGCATCATTTTATTGGTATTTTTTGAAAAAAACCAAAATTTTCGCACATTTTCCTTATTTTCTCTCACCCCCCTACAGCAACCTGGGATTCCTGGGTGGCGTTACGACCGCCTACCTGTGGGAAGAAAAGGAGCCAAATTTGGCCGAGATATCTCATGTAACAAAAAAGTTACAAGCCATTGAATGGCCACATACCAAAATCACCAAAAAAGGCTCTGGCACTGGGGAGAAATACCCATGGCACTTAAAGGGTTAAATAGCCTCCTGTAGTGCTTAGGTGTCTCCTTCCACAGCCACGCCTAGGTAAGAAAAGAGTTCCTGCTTTCCAGAAGAGTTCCAGTGTTCTGAATCTAGGGAGTGGCTCCTGCCCCACCCAACAGGAAAAGTAGTTCCAAACAGAAGAGGATCAGAGACTCAACTGGCAGGCAAGTAAGCAGCATGGTCTGCTGCAGGTAAGTCCACCCAAGCATTATGAGCCTGGCGCTTCCAGCGCTGGGACTGGGCATATTTATGAGCCTGGTGCGACTGGCGCCAGGACTGGGTCCAAAAGGTCCCAATTGGGACTGGTTGGCACTCGGAACCTGGGTTATGGATCTGCTTCCAAGGGAGTTGGGAAAACCCTGACCTTTTGGAAGCAGAGATCATGACACAAGGACCGTCTCACAAATAGTGCAAAACAGTTCCACACAACTGGATTTGACCCATCAGGTAGGCAATAAACAAGGAATCTGGGCCTGGCTATCAAAAGCTCTCAAAATGCATCGAAAAAAATAGCAATCCATCCACAGAGAGCACAGCACAACATCAACGCCACAAGACGAAGACCTTCACCGCAAAGTAAAAGTATGCTCGTGGAAGACAAGAGGGCATTCGCACCTAACTGTACCAGGAGATGTCAACATTGGAGAATATGACATCATATGTCTCCAGGAGACTTGGCTAACAAGCCCCCCAACAATAGAGGGATACCAAATTGTACTAGCCCCAGCAGCTAAGGGCCATCTGGGATGCCCGATGTCAGGGCTCATGATCGCCTGCCGCACCTGATGTGGACTCTCCATTGGACCTACTCTGATCGCAAACCTGTCCATCTTGGCAGTAAGTGTCACTTGGAAACAAAAAAACAACACCAAAGACACAGAAAACACAATAGTCATTGCCAATACATACTGGAAACCAGCCGCAATTAGTGAAGAAAGATTCATCACAATGTGCGAACATGTAATTGACGATGCAATGGCCAAGTTGTTGGTGACCTCCTTAATGATATGCAGCGATTTAAATGTGGTCTGCAAACCCCAGATGAGAACTCGAGCAAAAAAACAGCCCTCAGTGGCTGAACAGCATGGCAGAGCATGGCTCGACCTAACTCAATCTCGTGAACTGCATAATGTTGATGCCGCATTTCCAAAATCAAATAGAATATCCACCTGGGAACGAGCAGACTCAGGGGTGACAATCGACTACATATTTGTCTCCAAACCACTGCTAAGCGCCACCATCTCTTTCAACGTGCGACGCACAATTGCCAGCGACCACAATCTCTTGGTGACCTGCTGGTTAATTCCAAGTGCGAAGAATCTTTGAGCAGGCATGGACATTGAGAACAATGTCCAGGGAACACGGCTTAAACTAAGTGCTGCAGCGATCAAATATCTAACGCACAGATACAAAGGAGACGTCCAGAAGGCAGAAACCAAAGCAGTCGACTACCAACCACTGCTAATGGCATACACATGCCCAAAAACAACCTTGAAGATCACAGGTGTCATCAAAAAACACAATTACAACAAAGATCTGGTCGTGAGAAGACGTGAGTACAGAAGAGTCACGAGGACCATAAAAAAACGCCATCCAATTGCAGACGCCAACGTCATACTCAAAGTCCTGAATTCAGAGTACAAAGCCTGGGTACAAACCCATCGAACCAAACTATATCAGTTGGACGCAAAAAACATCACCAAAGCGCTAATAACGAACTCCACCAGAGATTTTTGGTCCTTACTGAGAGCAATAGAATCCCCAGTGGAAAATCTGATAACAAACAATATCTCTCAGCTCATCTGGGAAATACATTGCGCTGAAGTGTTCAAATCCGTCACACCTGAAAATATAGAGGAGCGCCAGCGCAACAATGCAAAATGGATCAATCTCGAAGACAGAGAAGACATCCTGGAAGTCATCAAAAAAATAAAAAACTCACAAGAGCCGGGACCTGACGGGATTACCAACTTTGAACTAAAAGCGCACCCTAAAGAATGGGCTGCCTTGATCAGCAAAATCTTTTGACGCTGTGCACAGTCGAATTCAGTGCCTAAATCATGGACCACAGCAACGATAATTCCCATCTACAAAAAGGGAGACATAAAGGACCCTTTGAACTTTCGGCCGATAGCGTTACTCGACTGTATAGGCAAAGTCTACGGTTCCCTACTCCTAAGGAAATTTCAAACTTGGGCCGCTTTAGCTAATTGCAATGACCACCTGCAATCAGGCTTTAAAAAAAACGCTGGGACAGCAGGTAACATACTAATATTCAGCATACTGAAAAGTAAAGCCCTACAACTTGGTCAATGTCTCTTCGTCGTGTTCATCGATTTCACGCAATCTTTCGACCGCATTGAGAGACACCGCCTTTGGACTAAATTGAGAGACTGGAATTGTCCGGAAGATATATTGGCTCCCATACAAGACTTGCGTCACAACACCTCGATGAGGATGCGTCTAAGCCGCGAAGGAGACCTATCTGACGAAATCCCGATCACACGGGCAGTTAAGCAGGGCTGCCCACTAGCTTCAGCTCTATTCTTAGCCTATATAGGCGACCTTCAGGAAAGCACAACTACCACGCGTGCCTTCCCGCCTAAAATTGGAAATACCATGAAAGAACGACTTCTTTACGCTGACAACCTCGCATTATTCAACCAGACTCCAGTCGGCCTGCAACGGCAACTTAACGGTCTCCAACAGTACGCAAGTGAAAACTTTTTGGAAATCAATAGAGGTAAAACCAAGGCCTTGATCCTGCAGAAAAAGAAAAAGAAAATCGAAAACCTAATATGGTTTCTTGGAGATTCAAAAATCGAAATTGTTCAGAACTTCAAGTACCTGGGGGTACAACTTGACAGCACGAAAATTGAAATTACCATGCAAACAGTACTGTTCAAAAAGATCAAAAAACTAGCTGCTCAGGCCAAGACAATTGATTGTAAATTTGTGAAATTCTCACTACAACCAATAATCAACTTTTACAAAATGAAAGTGGTGCCTGCTGTAACATACAGCGCTGAGGCCATGCCGACCATTCCAAAGGACATCTGGCCCAAATTGGAAGCCTCATTCTGGAAATTAGTGCTCAAGCTCCTGAATTCTACCTCGGGAGTGGCAATAAGACGTGAGCTGAGCCTCCAGTCCTTGGAGTGCACGATGAGCTGCAATACACTAATGCTCTACAGGAAGTGCAGAATGGTTGACGGCAATGAAATCTACAAAATGATCAAGCGCGAGATGGATGCAGGCAAATCTGCGATGTTAATAACCTTGCAAAAGGAAAACATCTTGCTCCTGGATGCCATCACCTCAAACGAAGACGAGCTCATCCACAATCCATGCGGAAACCTCCGTAAACTGAAGGAAGCAGATTGGGCAAAGACGACCGAATCAGCCGCGAAACAAAAGCTCAGGTCTCATCGCCCTGCCATCACAAAAATATTGAACAAGTTGCAAAATTTCATAAAGAAATTTCCAAACAAACGCGCTCGCAATCTGATACTAAGAGCACGCCTAAATCTTTTACCAACAAATGAAATACTGTTCATAAGAGGTCTATCATCAAAAGCCAATTGTCGTTTCTGTCAAGACATTGTGCCTCCACCACAAGAAACAATTCGACATCTCTTGATGTTCTGTCTCGCGACGCGCGTTATAAGACGTTACATCCCCCATGCATCAAGAGATGATCCACTGATGGAAGAACAAACGTGGTGGTGTAGGCTCATAGGAGGTGACAGAACCAGTTGGCAAATAGCCACAGCAAAAATACTAGAATACATTGCGACCGATCTACTAAAAGATAAGTAATGACTCGATGGACATGCTGTCGCATAACTACAACAGTCAACAAGCCCAATCGACACAAACTCAAGTCAGCTAAGCATTGGGACAAGTCTTGAGACATACGAAGAGATATTTATATTGTAAAAATCTTATTTTGATTAAACAATATTAAAAAAATAAAAAATATCTCTGCCATTCTCTCTATTAGGCATCAAAAATGTCTCAAGGAAAAAAAGTAGGGCAGCACAACCTTTGTACTATCGGTGAAGGCTTCTGATGCAGTTTTAAGACCGAGACTGAGTTATCTCATTTTGGAAATGCCAATAGTCTTATGGTTAAACGTGATTTTTTAAAAAGAAAATTAAGAAAATGTTAACGCTTTCAGAATGATTCCACATTGCCAAGGTATATTAATCAGAAATATGCATGTTGTCCAAAACAAGTTTCATGATTTCGTACGCCCTCCTCACTACCTAGTCACAGTTTTGTGGCTCCCTTCTTACTCTCGTTCTGTCATGGCCTCTCAAAGATGGCATTTCCTACTGCATCGCCATTACACCGCTACACTCTGCACAAACTGCATATTATTGCCTTCATTGTTAAGAAATTTAGTTCTGCTGCTCCCTCTTCACCATTCCGGTGACTCGCTCTTCCTCCTCCCCTTCCTTCAACTCTAGCTGAGGAAAATGGTAAAGGGACTTTGCTCGCAAATGAAACCTTGCTTGTTGGCAAATGGTGCATTTATTTGCTGTCGTTTTCACTCCGTCCGAGAAAGTTGCATATTTAATTAATTTGTGCAACCATAAAACTACTTTTATCGGTAATTTGTCTTTCTTGTTCTGCTTGTGTCAACCTGAAGCCACGTTAATCATCCAAGAGCCTGTTGAACCTGCACTTTTAGAGCGTTTTGTCTATTTTTCTTACATTAGGAATTTGTTGAGAGAAGGCAATGACCTGACCCTATTAATGAACCCTCCATTCACAAATGTGAAAGGGTAACTTCATGTTTGTCAAATTCGGGGAAATGTGTGCCTATTAAATGAGACATGAATGCCACATTTGTTTATTTATGTAGAAAGGTGAATGTGCTGTTGCTAATGTTTAAAATTGTACCACAATGAATATCCTTTTTTTGCATTATTTTTAGTTTGGGCTATTAGGTTGCACTGAAAGCACTATCTTTAAGCGGAAACTATTGTCGTCAAAATAAGAGTTTTAACATAAGCGCTTCAAATATGGGCTTTGAATGAGGGCCTGTAATACCTTTCCAGTGGAGATGACGTTTAAGGAGGGGTACACAGTTGTTAGCTCATTGAATCCCTCCCATTCCCTGCCCCTAGCCAGGCTAATCCCTATGGCTAATTCCACCCATTCCTGCCCATCTCGGAACTCTTTGAGCTCGTCCATGGAGGCAGCCATCTTGGATGTTTATCTCTAAGGAAGCTGTCTGGAAACGAGCCGAAACTAGTGGCCATCTTTGAATAGGAAAGATATCCTGCATCTTCCAAATAAAATGATACATGAAGTTACAGGCGCTTCTGTTTTGGTGCATTTTGTTGCACCTCTTCGGATTGTGTGAGCACCGTATGTTGGAGTTGACACAAAGCTTGTAGGTGTCTGGTTATTTGCCCACCCATTGACTAATCATGTGTAAAAAATATTAGGCATTTCGCAGGCACTGCTATTGGATGCCCACAAAATCCCAAAATGTTGGCATTGCCAATGCTTGTTTATTTAAGGATGGCTTTTGGGCATGCTTCTGTGGCTGGCTTACTCATACGTCCCGTCCCCTTTCCTCCATCCTTGTCCGCGTCCCCCAACATGGGGACGGTACCGGAACATTTGGCACTGCAAAATTGAGCTTCCCCTTTAAATTTAGTATAGCTCGCGGGGGCTCAGCCTTGGGCGTGTGAACACCGCGCTGAGCCCCGCCCTGCGGCGCCTCACCTCAGTCAATTTTTCCACATGGACTGTGTCGGACGTGCCAGCCATTGTGGAGACCTTTTTAGCTTTCCGCTTGTTTCCCGTTTGTTTTTTCAATTCTTATTTCACTACGGTGGAGGGAGATCTTCCCCACTTCTCATCCCCACGTTTAGGACTTCGTCTCCAGGACCTCTCGTCAAGACACGGTAAGGCCCTTTGTTGAGCACAGCTCCAAAGCACGATTGTCTCCTTCCCCGGGGTTCAAACCGATCAGGGTTCCTTGGATTCAGGTTCTGACAGGCCTGAGGCTGCTAAGGCTAACGACTATCAAGCAGAGGGGCTGGGGGCTCTTATGGGCACTCCGGGGACAGACCTGCAGCCTCCCAGGCTGCCAGCTCCCTATCTGAGGGGCACAGGTGCCCTACCAGGCTGTCCTGGGAAGGACAATCAGGTTTGTCCTCTTCTTCTACCGACGGGGGTAAGAGATCGTCGAGTTCCACCTCCAAGAGTCTGTCCTCGACTAGATCCAGTATGGTTACCGGCACAGGTGCAGAAGGCTCCCAGCCAACCTGAGCTCGCTCCGAGGCCGTGAACGAGGGCTTCAAGACTACTGGCCGTCTGACTGAGGGCTCAGCGCCTACCAGAGGGATCTCTGATGTCGACACCTCTGCTTCGGGTACAAGACCAAAGCTGTATCCTCTCGTGTCTGAGGCCTCTCTTGGCTCAGGGTCGCCCTCCTGGGCGTGGCTCAAGGCTTCAAAATGGAGGAGCGGCATTTGGCGGAGCCTGCCAGTCACCTGTTTTACCGCTGCAGTTTTGGACCAATCTAATTTCATGGTCGATTCTGGGTTTTGGGTAAACCAGCAGATGCATTCTGGTACATGTATGCTGTCCAAGAGGCAGAGGGCTGGAGGAGGCATATGAAGTACCTTTGTTTGTAGCAAGCTACTAAGAGCTGGAGAGGCCCTGGTTGCAGTTGCCTGTTCCAAGATACTGCAGGCTATGCTGCCAAGAGCCAGAAAGACCTTCATTACAATCCACTGCTGCAGGCTACTGAAGCTGGGACTGAGTTTATTTGAATACAGCTGCCTGAGACTGCAATCAGCTCCACCCTGCTGGGCTGTTGGCTCGGAGGGCCTATATAAGCTCACTTTGAACAGAAGTAGTTTTTCAGTCAACTGCTTCCACTGGGAGTTCATGCTTTTGAAGACGTAAATAGAAAAATCTAGGCAGTATAGCCCTCGGTGTGGGTTGCACACCCTATCATCCACTATGTGGTTGGATTGTTAATAACAAACATTCATGTAGTAGTTAAATGTATTCGATGGTTGTTCTGAGGCTAAGTAATGATCCGTAATTGGGATTTTATATAGTTTTATTACTCAAAATATAGTGCAGATGCTAATCTTGCCAATGCATTTCGGACTACAATTGTCCTTCATCAGGGTCTCTGATTCTCATCTGATACATATAAGTCAATTATAGGAAATTGATCATAATCACAGTATTAACCATCATCAGTGAACATGTCCAATCATAATATGTTCCAGGCAATGTCATGTCATAGCATAATCATCATAATCACCAGTATTGAAGAAAACAAAACAAAACAAAACAGAAGGCCACATCACATCACAACATTAACAACATATAAGAGAATGTGAAAACATGAAAAAACGTATATCAGACAAATGCATCCTTGTTCTAGTCTCTTACTTGTACTCCTGAAGCCAACAATCATGAGGTCAAACCGTGCGATGTGAGAATCATCATTGTGTTCGTGATCATGCTTTTTACCACTAGCTATGTGTGTACTCAGGATAATAGCCTTAACTGTAAGGGTCACACGTTCCTCTTTTTCTGAAATACTGTGTGTCACTTAACACCTGGGTTCTAAGTGTGAATGCGTTCTTAATAAGGCTTTAATTGGGTACCCTTGTCCGTGCATGGAGGGTTAATGCTTCTTATCCCATTTCGGGTGGCCCATGAGTGAGGTGAGCTCATACTTCTTATCCCATTACGGATGGCCCCTAAATAAGGTCAGTGATTCTCCAACATTTATGGGGAGATGTTATAACTCTCATGCATAGTGATCGCCACGTCTCCCATGCTTATCCCGTGTAAATTATTGTAAACTGACCTGTGCTGACTCGTGGGAGCCATACGAGGTACTGTCAAGATTCTCTGCAGAAATAACAAAATCATGCAACACCCAAATTCTAACGTTCCATGCTCATTTCGAATCGATGAACATTGCTTACTGCTATAATATCCAGCATTTGCCTGATCTCGCCTACTCGTCTGACCGCTCTGTGTGAGCGGCTGGAAAATTGCAGGGTCTGTGTCACTGCTGTTCATGTAAACTGGCCAGTAGCCATGGAAACCGGCGTCCATGTTTCTAAGATGGAGTCCTGTTTGGTTTGATTTAGTGATATGGGTTGGTCATTTTGGAATGGAGCAGCGTGCCAGTCGTAGACTGTAGAAAAATGTGTGGAGGTAAATCTGCCATATTAAAAGTAAACCTAACTATCCAAAGGGCTACTCATGTAATGGGTAAATTCAATATATATATCAGGTAGCGCTCAATGCTAAAAAATATAGTGACTGCATTATATTGTAAGCACAAAATCGTTACTGGGAGGCATCCTTACTGATCTCATCTGTGCATGCTGGCTGTGAACCACCACAAGAAGGTATCTACTATTAGGGGACTTACAACATACTGGGGCTCCGATCGCTGGATACTGTTTTCACATAAAGGCACTCTCATAAGACAATACTAAATAGTCATCTTGAGCCAATATCCATGTGGTACAGTACAATAGTAGGGTCTACTGTTTTGGTTCTAGTAGTTCAATGTTTTTGTGCAGCGGTCATATCTCTCAGATGTCTATTTGCAATCAAATGTGGGAAATAGGTATTATTCTGGGCAATCTGGTTAGATTACGACAGAATCGCATGGTCGTAACTACCAAACATTACAGGATAGTGTCATGTTACTTCACGACTGGATGGTTTGATGGATGGACGTTTGTACTTTTGAACCTTTTCTGAATATCCTGATCTTTGGCTTTTAAATCCTGTTTGTTGTTGCTGCTTTGCAGTACCCTTTCCAGTTTGCTTTTGCAGTCTGTCTGTTTTTGAACTTTTCCTTGATTTCCAGCTTCTGCCTTCTGAACCCCCTGTCCTGTTTTGCTGTTAAAGACAATCAGTTCTTTACTGATACCTTTTCTGCCTTTCTACCTTTCTGTAAACAACCTGGTTTCTGTAAGTATTTCTGCTTCACAGAATTGTCCGGTTTCTTTCTGCAGTTCCAGTCTCTTGAAGTGTTTCTGTTTGTTCCTTGCCTGCAATATTACCAGACTTCAGTCCATAGTATTAGTGCCTGTTCTTAAGTACTCTGAGTTTCCTGAACCCCTCGTATTCGCTGTGTTGGTAGCAACCTATCTTGCCTGAGTCCTTTGACTTGTGTATTTTGATACGCCAGTCTCTGCTTTGTACTTTTTTAGCTATCCTGTCCTGTACCTGGTTACTGTGAGAAACCAAAGGGTGTCTCACTATCTAGACCAGGGGGATCTCTTGCTCAGGTGGCCAGAGCATGGCCACCGCCTTTTGATCCAGACCCTGAGGGTGGACAAGTGCAGGAGGATCACCTGAATGAGAGGTCCTCTGGGAGTGGGGGTGAGACATCCGATGGCAAGACGCAGTAACCCCCTCTTCACAAAATACCCCTACCCAACACTTCCTCCTCCGTTATAGGTTGTTGCAAGTCTTGTCCCGTTGCCCCCTCCCCAATTCCAACAGGTACACACATCAAAGGGAGGCGTTGCAGAACAAACACAACACCATATTTCTCACAACAGCAAAATCTTCTGACAATATTTTTACCATCTCTCAAAAACAACTACAGCTCCCACACTCCTACCTCCACTCTAGAAATCCCATTTACCAAACCACTGGGACTAAGAAGAAGTGAGCGGGAGCTATGAAGATTATCCATAGGAACCAATACACCAGGAACTCCTATGGGCAGTCGCCATTTTGTCCCAATAATGAGGCCAGGCAAGGGCAGGCCTCCCTTTACAATCATTCCCATCTGAAACCTGTTAACTCTCCCAGGAAGTATAAAAGGTGGAACACACAGACACACTTTGAGCGAGCTGGGGATGCCGCACAGAGGCTGAGAGGGAAGAATTCGAGCTGGAGAGACCCTAGAACGAATGGAGGAAGAAAGACTGCCTAAATGCTGGGCCTATGAGTAAAGGGGAAGCTGCAGTGTGGTGAGGGAGGTCTAACTTCAGGGAGCCAAACCAGGGGCAGCTGGGGGTTACCTGACAGTGCCCACTCCAGAGCTCCTCCCCTTGGCAAAACAGGAAAGCCCAGGCCTTTGAGGGGCAGGTGGCGAGACCCTGATCCCAACAAGGTATCCCCTTCAACTCCTGCAGCTAGCAAAACCCTGGAAGGCTGTATAGGGAAGCTGACAAAGTGGAAGCAGAATAAGAAAAGTGCATTCTGGGACATGAAGTCCAAAGCTTGTGTCTAGAAAGACTTGTGTACATGCTCATTATAAATGCTATATCATATCAAGGCTGTAAAACTTTGCAAATGAAGAGGCGTCCGAGCCCGGCTGAGGGAGACCCCTGAGAGGACAGAGCGAAGGAGAACAGCGCCTCCAGCATTGCATTCAAAAGATACCAGCAGCCCTCCCAGGTGAACGACAGAGTTGGAGAGGTGAGGCCAAGCCTGTGGAAGTAACCTTGACTCACAAATTTGAACTTAAAAGAAAAGAATGGAATGCACATAGCTGGTGAGGTGGCGAGTGACATGAAAGGCCAGTGCGTGTAAAGCAAAGATAAAAGCTGCAGCAATCTATTGCATAATTGAAGGCTGTAATGTGTGGATGAGACGCGAAGGAAGGCAGACCTGTGTTGAACATAAACTGTGAAATCAGTGATACTGAGTAGCTGAGTGGTCCAGCGAAAGGAAGTAGCCCATTCAAAAGTCTCAGTGAAAGGTGTACGTTGAACTTTTTGTGCTTTTTGATATCGAACAAAGTAAAGGGAAAGTCGAAGTGGTCCTGCAGAAGTCTAATGTACAAATCTGTGAACATTCGAAGGTCTTTGACATTTAAGAGAAGGTCCAAGCCTGACTGAGGGAGACCGAAAGTTTGAAGGTCTGAACCCGACTGAGGAAGAGACCAGAAGTGTGAAGGCCCGAGCCCGACTGAGGGAGACTGAAAATGTTATATGGTAGGGGAAGAAACCCCTCAAAGATGTGAATTAAGCTTGGGGAAGGGAACCCCTGCAAATGCTGTGTTTGAAGGGCCCGAGCCCGACTGAGGGAGATCTACGTGAACGTTTGGTCGAATATTACTTTAAACGGTCAGAGCCTGACTGAGGGATACCAGCGTGAACTTTTTGTTGAGCTGTGCTTTGAAAACTAGAGGAAGAGACTTTAAAGTGGAAGTCCAGGCGGCCTCTATCCACATTTTGAACTGCCTTTGTTATGAGAACCTGAGCCAGAGTGTGTCATCCTGTCTACGGAGAGCGCCTTACTCAGTGTTGTCCAACGTAGGGAGGAGAGCTGACTCAGCCACATTTATTTTTCATTTTCTAACACTGATTTTCCTTTACGTACACCTTTTTCCATGCACCCCTTTATTGTAATAGCATAAGGGCAAGCCATAGGTTTATTTAGTATAGGCCACTTCATTTTGGCAGACATGACAAGGACTGTGTTATTTATTATTTGATGGTTGAGCGTTCTCCCATCTTAGATGTAGGGAAAGATAGGCATTCTTCAAACCCCTTTTGGAGAACAATAAAGGTGTTTCAAATGTATCTTTTGTGTCTGTTTCACTTGTTATACTATGCCACCCTTACATTACTTCTTTCAACTCTGCTTTCCACCTGTATTACATCTTGGTCCACTGTTGTGCCTCACTCTGTATCCGTTTACAATGTGACCCCTGGGTTGGTCCCCATTCAGGTCAGATAAGGGAAATACTTCTGTTGCCTTCACTTAGTTCATTGGAGTCTTACCTGCCTCTGTATATGGTCTCAGGTTTTACCCTTGTACTGAGTTTAACAGTCTCTTCAGCACACCCAACTCATGACTCTGCTGTATGACAGTTGTTAAGAATAATCTGCTGGTACCGATCCCGAGGGCTTTCCTCAACCCATGGAGACTCCTTATCATATTCCAGTACACCCTTTTCTCTGACCAATCTGTGTTGCCCAGTGTGTTTGCTTGTCTTTGCCTTCTCTCTGTCTCTTTGCTTACAGACAGCTTCTGCCCCTGTAGTTCCTGTGAATACCTGTTTGAACTCAGGTCAGCTTGGTATGTACCCTGTTTCTGTAGTATGCTTGAATTGCCTCAGGAATCTCTCCTAATCTACAGTGCATACTATGAGATTTGCCCTGTGCTCTCCGGCCAGACTCCTGGCAGGTGTATACAGCCATGGGCAACCTGCTCCTGAGGGGATTCATGATCTTGCAGTCAGAGCCAAGGCCACGGGCATCGCCTTTCAGATGCACGCTTCTTGGGATATCATCAGCAAGGCTTTTACTTGGGCCACTCCGTCAGCCTTCTATAAGCACTATTCACTAGACACCAGCTCCAGGCGTGATGCAGAGTTTCGTCAGGCGGTTCTGAAGAACCCTTTTGCTTTGTCCTAGATATGAGGCAGGTTATCACAGCTCCACCTTATGTTTCTTGTTCGGTGGAATCACCTACAAGGATGGAGGAATGGGGACGGCACATATGAATAGTTAAAGTTATTCACCGTAGTGACTAGAGTACTCATAGTCCATAGTCCCCTTTCCTCCATATGTACCACCCACCTTCCTCGGCTAGCATGCCAAGGGCTAATCGCTGCCAAAGGTTCAGGTACCGTCCCCATGTTGGGGAACGCCCACAAGATGGAGGAAAGGGGACTTTGGACTATGAGTACTCTAGTCACTACGGTGAGTAATTTTAATTTTCACTGCAGAGCTTTTAAGTGACATATGTTTTTTAAGTAATGTATGTATAAAGTACCTTTTTGTACATCCGAAACTTAGATGGTGTATGTTAAGCCAGATCAAGTGAATACTGAAGGCGTTCTTGAATGGAGAGTGCACTGAGAATACTTATTAACAACAAAACAATGAAAATGCATTTTTGTATCAACTTGAAAATAATTGTTGTTTTACTTTTGTTTTCAGCAATTCCCTAAAGATTCAATCAACGAGGAAGTGGTGGAACTTTTACTGCCTTACTTTGAGATGGGAGACTATAATATTGAGACAGCAAAACGAGTGTGTGGAAATGTAGCCGGACTTTGTTCATGGACAAAGGCTATGGCTTCCTTTTTCTCTATCAATAAGGAAGTGCTACCCTTGAAGGTACTTTTTTGTGAACATGTTTCACTAATAAAGCTAATTGGATGTGCCGACACCACAAATCAAAGATGCTTATTATTTTCAACTCTTGAAAATGTAATTGACTGCTCACCTATTATTTTTTTTAAGACTGCAAGGTATGTTTGAATGTCTTTTATGTGTCAGTGAACATAGATAAGAACCATAGTGATAATCACGTTGTGAACAACAACTTAATATGAATGTAATAGTCATTGAATTGCTAAAACCAGTCACACAAAAGCTAATAAATGAAAAGAAGAAATAAAAAAATAAAGTGAAGAACAATACTCATAATACCTCAGTATCAATATACTTTTGGTACCCAATTCAAAGATTCATTGGCTCTTATATTGGCATGTAGGTGTGTAGTATTGTATCATTTAAAAAAAAAGAAACACAACAGATAATGGACCTCATTACGACCCTGGCGTTGCACCATGGTGCTAATAGCACCATGGTACTAATAGCACCATGGTCCATGCCGGTAACTTACCGACTCCGCCATGGCGGAATAGGGAATTATCACCCCATTCCGAGGTTGGCGGGGCGGTAATTCCCCATGCCGCCATTGCCCTTCCCCATTTCCATTTTTGCCCCATAGGGCTCAATGGGAATGGGGAAGGTGCTAAGTACGGCGCCGCAAATTGCGGCACCGTACTTAGCACCAAGGTCCCTTTGCGGGTTGGTTTTTAACACCTGCAAAAAGCAGGCGTTAAAGTCTCCAACCCGCAAAGGGACCTCATAATCAGGCGTTAAGGGTTTAACGGCGCCGCCACCGTTTACAGCACCGTTAACGCCTGGGTTGTAATGAGGGCCAGCGTGCATTTGAAGAGTCTAATATTCATGACTAGGATGGATTGTTTTGTTAAGGTTGATATGAAATGTTTATCCCGCATCTCATGTTCCTCACGTCCCCAAATTGCGAATTCATAAGTACTGTGACCTGAGAATTTACTGTACAGTAGAAATAAAGGTGGGGTGTGTTTGTGTATTTATATGTTTGTATATGTCTGTGTCTATATAATATTATAGTTTAGCACCCAGGCCGGGGGACACAACCAATCCGGTTGCTTGGATTGCGTGCTGAATCTACCTACCCAAGCCCCCGTTCCAAGCAACCTGATGGTTTATCGCTTGATGTACTTTGCATTCTGAAGTAAACTGCACTGAGACTGGGCGTGTGTGGCTGGCAGACATACCCCGGAGCAGACATGGAGGGGAGGCTAGAGTTGGTGTGCTGCATCATAATGGGACCTTCTGTGCGCTCTCCACACATGTCACCTCACTGTGGTACAGTGCAGTGCGTTGCGGTGCGTTGCAGTGCAAATATCTCGGAAACTGTGCATCCTAGTTCCTTGAAACGTGGTTTTCTGTTGAGTTTTGTTCCTCGCGTTGAGACACTTAAAATATGTGTGTTGGGGATGGCATCCAGGGAAAGGGGTGTCCAAATGTCATGTATCCTGTAATGTCCAGATAGCCCTAACTGGTAACTATGCAAAATTTGGTGCAGAATGGTTGAACGGTGTGGAATTGTTTAAGGAACAAACTAACAGATTTTCTGCTTTATATTTAGAGAAGAGATGTTAACCAATATTTATGATGCACCCATCACCACAGTAGTGGTCCTATGGCATCTGAAACTTGTCCGAGAGGTGGCGTATTGTGACATCGCTAAGGTGTCGTCAGACTTCAGACAGTAAATAGTAACAAAAAGGGCTGGAGGAAAAGCTATGACAATGATATATAAGCCATCAGATGAACACATTCACTAGGGTAAAAATAAGTGCGATGAGGGGAAGGTAATATGGTAGTTGTAGTAGGGGTGCATGCTTCTTAACTGTGTTTAGTTATCAGTGAGCATGAGAGAAAATATTTGGAATGTAACTGTGATGGCAATATTTAGACCAGACGAGGCCTGGCACCAGATATAGTTGGTGTGTGCTTGTGTAATAGACTTGATATATGCTCAAGCAGGCCCTTGAAGTATGAAGGCTTTCAGCAGCTTAGTTAGTAATAACAACACACTATATCTGGGGAGAGAACTGGTTTTCTCATGACAGCTGAAGCAAGAGACCAGGTGAAATACCCAGTCATACAGCCGCTCTCCGAGATCCAAATCTGGGTTATAATTAATTTCAGATCATATAGGCATTCAGTATCAATTTGTAAAAGTAATGTTCAAAAAGACTCAGAAGATGTAGTTATGTTTCAACGATGATTTTATCTGTCAAACCATAGTTTTATGAAAAAGTAAAATTGTTGTCACTAATAACGTTTTTAGTGAGGAAGAATTTGCCACAATAGCTCAATAATCAGACTAAGTTATGCCAACGCATTTCGGAATAGATATTCCTTCATCAGGGCAAGTCTAAACAGCATAAACATCATATGTACATTCACATGATTAAAACAAACAGTGCAAAATCCAAATTTCACATATAATACCAAAAATGTAAAGTACATACCAATAAGTTGTGTTTGTAGAAGCAAAAGGTGGACCGAATCAAAAAAACAGAAGAAAAGGAAAACCAATCAGTATTTAAAGGTAAGCGCTATCTAAATGTAGCTATGTATAAAGTAAATAGTCAATTACCTGAGATTGGTAAGTCAAACGTAGCAAATTGAATTAGGGCTATCATAGTCAAATAAACGAACTGCCCCGCTGAGCTCAGTGAAGTACGTGTCACTGAAAAGCAGTATCTGTAAGCAGGAGGTCGTGTTAGTTACTTTCAAGAAGCGTTCCAGGTTAGAAGCGTTGTTAAACGCGTTGTTAGCAGAACGTGTATATATAAAGCTTACCGTCACGGAGAACGGAGTGGAGCTGTTCTCTCTGGGTCTGCTGGTAGCAGACTGACCTCGCCGCATCGGAGCGTTGCTAGGCAACGTTGTGATATACGACACGTGATCGCGGCCCCTCTAGAAGGGCGCGCGTTATGTGTCGAGGCTGCAATCAAGCCAGTGGGCTTGAGTAAGGTTGAAATAAATATTTACTGGACCTAATGGGCTCATAACAGGAAAACTAGACATTTAGAAATAGAAATTCACAGAGCGAAAAAATCATAGAAAGTGAAGAAATCCTCAAAACGAACCCTTGGCTATACGATCACCGTAACTTGTCAAATTGTCAAAACATCACCAATGTAATGGATTGAAATCCCTAATTAGATACATAACAATTTCAAACATTTTCATCACTCATAGGTATACATCGATGCTGCCAGTGGTGTCGTCCGGAAGGGCGGCACCTTGGGTCCTGGACGGAGGTCCAGGAAATGCAGCATTTGTAACAGTAATACATAGTGTTGTTGTATAGCCATTTGTACATATAATGCCAGAGTGTACCACCACGATTTTAAGTTATCATCCTCAATCATATCATTTGGGTCATGGTCCCACTTGCGCTTAAATCTTAATTCAAACAACTAGGTCCAAACAGAGAGAGTATTTTTTATTTTTATTATATTTATTGGTTTTGACACAGTTGATTCATTGATAAACAATTGATATGCATAACCCAAGAACAACATAGTGTAACTTCCCCAAACCTCCCTTCCCTCCCCCCTCCCCCTTTCAACCGAGACCACCGAAAAGTCCTCAATCTTCTTTAGGATCTCGTGTCGGGCCGGGACTGTCCGTTTTATCCGAGGCACCGTCCTGCGCCTCTGGGTGGAGTAGTGGCACCGTAAGCGCCACCCAACTGAGCAAATCAGCGCTGGAGTCGAGGCGCTGCACGTGTATCGCCGTTTCCCACGCTGCTGTCTCAGCAGCTATCCATCTCCTGAGGTCGCCCCACCAAAGGGCCTCGGTCGGACCTCTAGCGCTCTTCCATTTCATAGCTATACGCCTCTTCGCAGTGATGTCCAAACAGAGAGAGTAACATGTAATTAAGGAAAACAACATGCAATTAAAGAAAACAATGATAATTAATCTCCTTGTTTAGTCCATTTGGGACTAAACTGCCAAGTTTGTCTATCCAGAAGGTCTCTCTGCGATTCAGGCGTTGGCATAAATCTTCATGAGGGTTGTTTTTTGTTAGTACCTCCAGAATCACAAATCTTATCTGTGTCACATTATGTCCATTGGCCACCCAATGTCGTGCCACAGCTGAGTTGGTATTTGCATTTCGGATACAGGACCGATGTTCACCCCATCTAATTTTGGCTGTTCTTGTCGACTGTCCGACATAGAATTTACCACATGGGCATTTAATACCATAAATAATATTGCTGCTGTCACATGTGCCAAAAGTCTTGAGCAGAATCCTTTTCCCTGTTCTGGGATGATTAATGGTGTTGCCTTTAATAACAAAGTTACAATTCACACAATGGAGGCAAGGAAATGTTCCAGTGCGTTGAGTTGTGGGTCCCTTCGGTGTAGGTTTGGTTTGCACCAGTTCATCTCTCAAGTTTCTACTGCGTTGGTACGCGAATATTGGTGTTTCACTAAACAGATTCTGTACCCTGGTGTTGTTTTTAAAGATCTCCCAGTGTTTCATGATGGTTTTCTTGATTTTGTTGCTTTGAATGGAAAATTTGGATACGTATACCGGTGATTTGAGTTCTCTTTTCTTTTTGGTGTCCTGTGTTGATAATAGGGTCTCTCGTGACACGGCATTGACTTTGTCAGACGCAATCTCAAGTTCATTTTGTTTATAGCCACGGGCCAGAAATTTCTCTTTCATCTCCATCTGTTGCATTTTACAATCTTCAGGGTCACTCACTATTTTCTTAACCCGTAACAACTGACTGTAAGGCAAATTTCTGAGCAAACTAGGCTGATGAAAGCTGAGGCGATGCAAGAGGTTATTGCGATCCGTCGCTTTCCGGAACAGTGAAGTGCTGTAGCAAGTGGCTTGCTTTCTGACTTGGACATCTAGAAAAGTTATGGTGTCATTCGAGATCTCATTGGTGAACTGGATTCTTTGGTCAATGTTATTGAGGTATTCAAAAAAGGTTTCAAAAGATTCTCTGGTCCCCTTCCAAATTCCAAAGATATCATCCATGTATCGTGTCCATAGCCAAATATCTTTGTTCCATTCTTGTTTATTCAATACATGGTCAGTCTCAAACTTGTGCATAAAACTGTTGGCGTATGAGGGTGCCATGGTGGCCCCCGCAGGCGGAGGAGGAAACATAAAAAACAAACCACAGACCAGATTGCAGCAGAAGAAAATCTAGTTATCAACATATCAGAAAGGAGATTAAACAAGTCAGAGACAGAGATTCTTCAGAAAGGTCTCAGTTTCGTACCAACGTACCGAACCACCTTGTTCGACACAAAGATTGAACTGTACAAATTTATTTGCAAACTCAAACTTAAAGTCTTCTTTGAAGAGTTGGAAACTCAAGACAGTCCAGTCAAGATTCCAGACTACCAGGAATTCAGAACTAAAAGTGGATTTGTTCCACCAATCATAGTACCATCCATTGAAATCTTTCAGAAACTGGTAACTCGCGATCTTGAACGCATCAGTTATAAAACCCCGCAACATAGGAATCTCAAACCACACGAGATGAGATTAATTAGGAATCTGTTCAGTGACAAAAACATTACCATACGTCCAGCTGACAAAGGGGGAGCCCTAGTCACCCAAAACACGACAGACTATGATGCCGAGTGTACCAGACAACTCGAAGATCGCACCACATATGCCACTCTGGATCACGACCCGACTCTTTCTATCAAACAAAACTTGGAAAGTCTTCTGGCTAAAGCACTCGAATTAGAATGGATAAATGAGCATACACAGAGGTTCCTCTTCAAAAGTCACCCTAGGATCCCTAATTTCTATACATTGCCGGGTTAAGAAAATAGTGAGTGACCCTGAAGATTGTAAAATGCAACAGATGCAGATGAAAGAGAAATTTCTGGCCCGTGGCTATAAACAAAATGAACTTGAGATTGCGTCTGACAAAGTCAATGCCGTGTCACGAGAGACCCTATTATCTACACAGGACACCAAAAAGAAAAGAGAACTCAAATCACCGGTATACGTATCCAAATTTTCCATTCAAAGCAACAAAATCAAGAAAACCATCATGAAACACTGGGAGATCTTTAAAAACGACACCAGGCTACAGAATCTGTTTAGTGAAACACCAATATTCGCGTACCAACGCAGTAGAAACTTGAGAGATGAACTGGTGCAAACCAAACCTACACCGAAGGGACCCGCAACTCAACGCACTGGAACATTTCCTTGCCTCCATTGTGTGAATTGTGACTTTGTTATTAAAGGCAACACCATTAATCATCCCAGAACAGGGAAAAGGATTCTGCTCAAGACTTTTGGCACATGTGACAGCAGCAATATTATTTATGGTATTAAATGCCCATGTGGTAAATTCTATGTCGGACAGTCGACAAGAACAGCCAAAATTAGATGGGGTGAACATCGGTCCTGTATCTGAAATGCAAATACCAACTCAGCTGTGGCACGACATTGGGTGGCCAATGGACATAATGTGACACAGATAAGATTTGTGATTCTGGAGGTACTAACAAAAAACAACCCTCATGAAGATTTATGCCAACGCCTGAATCGCAGAGAGACCTTCTGGATAGACAAACTTGGCAGTTTAGTCCCAAATGGACTAAACGAGGAGATTAATTATCATTGTTTTCTTTAATTGCATGTTGTTTTCCTTAATTACATGTTACTCTCTCTGTTTGGACCTAGTTGTTTGAATTAAGATTTAGGCGCAAGTGGGACCATGACCCAAATGATATGTTTGAGGATGATAACTTAAAATCGTGGTGGTACACTCTGGCATTATATGTACAAATGGCTATACAACAACACTATGTATTACTGTTACAAATGCTGCATTTCCTGGACCTCCGTCCAGGACCCAAGGTGCCGCCCTTCCGGACGACACCACTGGCAGCATTGATGTATACCTATGAGTGATGAAAATGTTTGAAATTGTTATGTATCTAATTAGGGATTTCAATCCATTACATTGGTGATGTTTTGACAATTTGACAAATTACGGTGATCGTATAGCCAAGGGTTCGTTTTGAGGATTTCTTCACTTTCTATGATTTTTTCGCTCTGTGAATTTCTATTTCTAAATGTCTAGTTTTCCTGTAATGAGCCCATTAGGTCCAGTAAATATTTATTTCAACCTTACTCAAGCCCACTGGCTTGATTGCAGCCTCGACACATAACGCGCGCCCTTCTAGAGGGGCCGCGATCACGTGTCGTATATCACAACGTTGCCTAGCAACGCTCCGATGCGGCGAGGTCAGTCTGCTACCAGCAGACCCAGAGAGAACAGCTCCACTCCGTTCTCCGTGACGGTAAGCTTTATATATACACGTTCTGCTAACAACGCGTTTAACAACGCTTCTAACCTGGAACGCTTCTTGAAAGTAACTAACACGACCTCCTGCTTACAGATACTGCTTTTCAGTGACACGTACTTCACTGAGCTTGGCGGGGCAGTTCGTTTATTTGACTATGATAGCCCTAATTCAATTTGCTACGTTTGACTTACCAATCTCAGGTAATTGACTATTTACTTTATACATAGCTACATTTAGATAGCGCTTACCTTTAAATACTGATTGGTTTTCCTTTTCTTCTGTTTTTTTGATTCGGTCCACCTTTTGCTTCTACAAACACAACTTATTGGTATGTACTTTACATTTTTGGTGTTATATGTGAAATTTGGATTTTGCACTGTTTGTTTTAATCAAGTGAATGTACATATGATGTTTATGCTGTTTAGACTTGCCCTGATGAAGGAATATCTACTCCGAAATGCATTGGCATAACTTAGTCTGATTATTGAGATATTGTGGCAAATTCTTCCTCACTAAAAACGTTATTAGTGACAACCATTTACTTTTTCATAAAACTATGGTTTGACAGATAAAATCATCGTTGAAACATAACTACATCTTCTGAGTCTTTTTGAACATTACTTTTACAAATTGATACTGAATGCCTATATGATCTGAAATTAATTATAACCCAGATTGGGATCTCGGAGAGCGGCTGTATGACTGGGTATTTCACCTGGTCTCTTGCTTCAGTTGTTATTGTTGGCTTGCGTGTCTCCAAACCTTTTACAGCCTGCTCCTGCACAAAGGACTACTTCTGAAAAGACTGATACCTTTTTGAGATTTGGTATACCCTTCACAAGTAGATGAATTTTCCAGTGGTGCCCACTCATTTTGCTTCCTGCTTTTCTCATGACAGCTGACAGATGTGTCGGCGCCAAGAGTTGGGTTTGTATAGAAGAATGCATGGAAAAACGTGAGTTAAGGAGTAAGGGTCGGGGATGGGACGTAATGAACTTGAGTACAGTAAACTTTGCCTAAACTGTGAGCTAGGTATAACTCACTGTACCTTTCAAGGTAGCTAAACTACATAGATAATAACTGTAATGTACTGATAAAGAAGGAGTACAAAAGGTAAGTTGCAGAGTTACAGTATAATATATATATACTTGTGGCTATGCTTAGATCACATGCTATGCAAAGGCCGACATCTGGTCGTAGGTGCAAAGTATTACATTGCTTCTTTTCAAAACTCCAAAAAAGGGACGTCGACAGGGTGTGTCAGTAATGTACCCATGGTCCTTCAGATAGTTTTTTTCCACCATTATAGTCGTACACAAGTTGCAGAGTTCCTTCTTTTCTGGCTAACGCCTTTGATCATGCACATTTTAAATGTTAGCTTTCTTCCTATCCTTTCGACGGCCGTACAACAGTAAGACCTTCAGCGAAGGCTTGAAGGACAGATTGTTCGTCGACAATGACTATTTGGACCTTCTCGACGAACTTTAACTGCAGCCTACTTAGGCCTCAATGAGCCTCTGCCCTTTACAGTAGGGAGAGTGGGGGAGGTAATAAATTCATTACTTTAAAGAATGCCTATTTCCCTATTCTTCCTTTTCCATCGCCTGGCTAACATTTTTCCATACTATGGAAAACACACCATTTAAATGTTGTCCTTCCTGTAACAGGAAGTCTCCCTGGAAGGACTCACAAAGGGTGTGTAACATCTGCCTCCCAGGGACCACCCAAGCATTGCAAGTTCTGCAAACTTTTTCGGCCCAAAACAATAAAGGGCCCATCACGCCAGGCAGGCCGATGCTGCTATGGTCGTGGAGGGCGCGTCCAGCGATGTCACCGTCAGCATCCTAAATGATGCCGAGGGCGATCGGGGCCCACTGGTTTCCCACGTGCAAGCCCCCGACTCCACTAGGTTGGCTGGCTGTTCTGCTACGGAGCCGACACCCGGTGGCTCAAGCACCCACACTGTACATCACACAAAGCACAACCCCCATGGCCGACAGTCGACTGCTTCGTCTACCATTAAGCCACATGTGGTGTCGAAAGGAAGGTTACAGGAATAGCAGTGCCCTAAGGAACAGTTTGGTCAGAGCGGACCTATCATCGTCTCAAGAGGCTCAGACTCAATAAAAGGGAACTCAACCCTGTCATAACTGCCAGCATTGCAGTAATATCCTTCCAGGCAACACAATTTCACACCCATACACAGGGAAACCCATCACATTGAAACATTCATGTACCTGTGTTTCCTCAAATGTGGTCTATGCCCTGAAATGTCCTTGTGGTTTCTATTATGTTGGGATCACCATGAGAAAAGCAAAATCATGCTGGACCGAGCACAAGTCCAATATTCGGACAAAAAGCCTCAGATCCCCAGTATCAATGCACTTCCTAGAGGCAAAACATAGTATTGCCCAGCTTAAGTGTATGATCTTAGAACAAGTTAGAGTGGGACCAAGAGGGGAAGATGTCCATAAGAGATTACTCCAGAGGGAGATTGCTTGGATTGATCTTTTGGACTGTTTGAGCCCAAGAGGAATGAATTGTGAATTCAATCTCATGTGTTTTCTTTAAGGTTTTCTTTTGTGCTTTTAGTCATTTGTGTTAAGTTGCGTATAGACTGTCAATAATAGTTGGCAAGGATGTGCCTGTTAATGAATGTGCCTCTTGCCTCTATGCACTCTCTGCATTATTTTTGAGGCCAGATCTTAAACATAATTTCCGATTGTGGATTGAATTTATGAGTTTGGGTGTGTAAAGATCTATCTACAAACTGTTTATCGGTGATATTTGTGGTGGTTTTCCAGATTGTGAACGGCAGAGGCACCGGGAGTTCGCTGTTGAGCCTGGTAACAGATAGTCAGTAGACTGACTAATTAGAATGTGAGCGGTATTGACACCGCAGGACAAACTGAACATGCTTGGAAGGGTTCTTTGCCTGAGACATGCCAATATAAAAGGAGACTTGGTGTGAGTTTTAATTACTTTACTACACTCATGGGGTGTCCCTTAAGGTGATGGGAGTGACTGGATACCCGGATCACAGCATATTCACCTTATGGCCACGCTGACTACCTTGCAGGAGCTTGGGGCATAGAGCAGTATATCACTGCTATTTGCCCCTTCTCCCGCCTTAAAGTATTTAATCCTTGATTATTTCATCTGAAATGACAGTGATAGGTGGGGGCACCTCGGGGTATTCACTGTCACGATGCCCCCCCCACATCCCTCCTCCCCCCCCACTCCCTCCCCTCTCCAGTTCCTTCCATATTGAATCGTTCAGGGTGGTTTTCACCTTTATAAACACTGCTTTACGCATAGGTATAGCGACACCTTCAGTTTCCCAGCTTGTACTCCCTTAAGGACCGGCTGTAAATATACTTGTGATAACACTGAGGTGTAACACTTAGCCTACTGTCCACCGTTGGACACTCGCATACTGACGTGCCACAAGTCATGCCATTTAGATCTTATCTCCACAATGAATGGGATTTCTGCTCACACCTGGACATGATTAGGGCAGAATAATGAGCGGAGGCATGTGGTACGGGCGTTCCGCGAGTCTTGCACTGCGGTTGCCGAATCCCACACTAAGATGGAAGTCTGGAGCCGAGGCACGCATGCGCGCCGCCTCCATGATGACCATGTAAATAGAACAGTCACGAGCAGAGCGTCTTTAGCGATGGGCTGCTCGGTTGAACTGGAAGTTGCGTATCTCTGAGTGGTGAGTGTCTTTAACGAGATACCCTTAGTTGTTATAGCCCTGTGCTCAGTATGACGGGCACTACGGAATTGGACCACTAGAGAGGGCTTCTGCGCGCCAACATGCTCTTGTGTATATGTAATTTTCAACCAGTACGGGTGTCGTTTCAGCACACTGACACAGGAGAGCCTGTGTTAGCCTTTAAGTTTATGTCTGCTTGTAATCTTCAACCCACGTAAGGGCTGTATCCCTATTGGGGTACTGGCTTAATCACAGTATAACAACTGGGGAGGAATGTAGTGTGTATAGCCAGACATGGACTGCACCACGGTGTATGCTCGTTTTGACGCTCAAAGTACAGTTTACATTATTAAAACACCAAGTAGCATGATTAATTCGGGTCATTTCGATAGGCTCTCCCAAGGGCAAGGGATATAGTTTTTCCTTTATTTTACTTACCTGAATGTTGTTACAAGTGCAGGGTGACAATTTCGATAACACATTAAGGACACACATCTGATCTCTTCTTGCCTTTAGCCATTGCCCACTGGAAAACCTAGCTCATCACCATTCATTTCACCCGGGGAGAGGCACTTTTCTTCCTTCCGGGTTGACTCCGGTTTTTGCTACATACACAGGAATGAGGTTAGTTTCACTTTTTCCTTGAGAGTTACTAATGAAATCTCTCGGTTGGCATAGAGGAATAATTAGGTTATCCTTTCCTTTTGTAGGAATTAATGAACAATTTTGAAACTATTACACACCTCGCCCTGAAGAAGGATTGTTGCGTAATCCGAAACGCGTCGGCACACATGGTTGTGTTTTAGGAGACTCTGAGCAGAAAGAATTATACTGCCCAGATGGACAATCGAGCCAATGTGGTTACTTTGTAGTACTTAGCCACATATGAATTCCCTGTTTAATTTAATGTGTTACTTCATGAATAATCTTCTGAGTACATTTGGGTGCTTTTGAGGACTGTGATTCAACCCGGAATACTGTCATTGCCTCAGAATATTGTCAATGTACTGCTACTTTTGTTGTTAATGACTTCGACACTATTAATTAATGGTGTGGTTGTTAATTTGAATGTATTTTTGGTTAAATTGACTAACCCATATATAAAACACTGTATCTGTTTATAAAACTCTTCTGTCCCAGCTTTGTGGTGCTTCTCTGTAGACGAGCAGATAGACAGATGTTCTGCATATCTTGTTGATCATATGAATAGTTTATGAAGACAGCGAATGCTGGTTGCATTATATCTAAATTTAGATTGTGGTCTCTCATGACTCAAAACTTCTCCTGGCTGGAGTGGGATTGTGTTCACGAGACACTAAAAATAACCACAGGGACTTATGTCCCATTAGGAGTGCAGCATAGGGTAATCAGCTGGCAACGGCTGGTGTGTGTTTGGTGTTTCGTTTTTTGAATCTCGAGTGGCCTTGAGATTCTCCCTGCTGCACCTGAAGCTGTATATGAACTCCCTGAAGCATTATAACCAAATCCTTGCGAAATAACCTAAATATACACTTTGTGACACTGTTGTGCCTCCCACCATATACTTTGTTCTCATTTCGTCTACCGTTAAGCCACATCTGGTGTCGAAAGGAAGGTCTGAAAAATCCCTGTCCTCCGGGCCATCGCGTTCGCCACATAACAGGCCACCAAAACAGACGCCGAAGTCTGTTCCTGGCACCGTGAATAAACCGGACAAACCCTCAGGTACCGGCGAACGTGCATTGAAAGACGCTTCGACGGCCCTTTCCAATAACTCTAAAATGAGGGAACTTATTAAGAAACATGTCCCAGACACTCTCCTCAAGTCCAAAGCATCGTAAAACTAAACATCTTTGACGCCCCAACACTCTAAATCCCCAATTATTATTTTTTTTGTTTAAACCATGCTTTATTGAGTTTACAATAGACAAAGAGAAACAGAATTTTCCCGATAGTGTTACCAAAAACAGTGACCATGAAAAACATTACAATGAAGTTCCCAGAGGCCCTCGGATGAGTGGTGTTCACTCTCCCATTGCCCTTGTCATCCTTTCCTCAATAATGGTCACTGAAACCTGGCAGAGAGCACACCATGAGATGTCTATGTGTGGGGCACGCGTGGTCTGTGTGTTTTTCGGCTAAGTAGCATTGAGGAAAGAACAAGAAAAAAACGCTAACATGTGTATCCCCACTTCCCCCTTCGCTCCCCCCTACCCCCATGCATCAGGGTAGGATGTTGAGCAGTATGTGTCCAGTTGATGATTTCCTTAATTACACTAAGCATTAATCTTCCTGCTATGAAGGCTTGCTTTGTGACCAGAGTCGCATTTTTAGGTCCTTTCCTCCTTGCCCGGTGAGGGTTGTGCTTCAAAGATCTCCTGGGTCCCCGGATAGCTATTCTGTATTTCAGTGCTTTCCCATTCAGCCTAGGCCAGCCCCTTTTGTCACTTCCTTGTATGCTGTGTGGTATTCCAAGAATGGGAGCCAAATCATGTCTATGTGGGAATGAGATTCTAGCAGGGCAGCCGTGATGCCTTCCATTTGATAAATCGAGTGTGCTTTCGACAGCCACTATCCTTTTGTTGGCAATTACTTACTCTTCCATTTGACTGTGAGGCACACTCTCGCTGCTAGCACCAATTTCCTGGGCATGTGAGATAAAACTACATAAGAGTCATCCTGGTATGCTCTATCCCAAACAAGACAAGCAGCGGTGAGAATGCTCTGGAGATCCCATCTATCTTGTGAATACACCCCAGGACTTCTTTCCAGAAAGCTGGTGCCTTCACACATCCCCACCATTGGTGCCAGTAGTCTCTTGTCTCTCCACAACCCCTCCAACATAATGGCGTTACCCCTCAGAACCTTTTTGAGAGCCTGTTTGGGGTTAGGTGCCACCTCATTAAAAGCCTCCCATTATGTCATTTGTATTGCATGCATATGGTTGAGTTCCACACTGCCCATGTCTCTGGTTGATCATGTAATTCCAACTCTTCTTCCCATTAAGCCTGGGTGGTGGGTTCCATTTGGCTATCATTCCTTTCGTGCCCCGACGCTCACTCAGCATTCGTTTTAATGCCGTAAGAGGCCTTCGCAAGGACTCGACCCAGCACGGATCATGCAGGACACTCCTCAGCTGTAAGTAGAGCAACAGGGCTATTGTAGTCTTGTGTCGTGCTTCCTACAGCTCTGCTTTGGAAATGTAGGTGACCTCCCTCCACATCTGCCCCGCTCTCATCAGACCATTGTCGTATTGGGGTTGAAAACGATGGACTCCAGCCAGTTTGTCTCAAATGGGGGGAGCCCAGATACAGCTGAAGGGAGAAGGCCAGGACGTGACTCCTTTCATGCTTTGGGTGGGACGCCAGTAGGGCCATAACTCGGACAGTATTGGGTGCTCCCTAATTCTACGTGGTAAGGATTGGAAGGGGCACCATAGCCACTTGCCCAGAGTGACCGGAGAGAATAGATTGTTTTCCAGGGCCACCCATTGTTTCTCTGGAGTTTCCCACAGATGGTCTGCCAGGATGCAGAGTTGAGACGCCCTAAAGTACTCATAGAGCTAAGGGTATCCCATACCCACCTATCTTTCGGTAGGATCATAGTTGAGTAGGGGACCCCAGGTTTCAGATTCACCCACAGGTATGCTAGGAGAGATCACTTGATTTCCATGTGAAACGCTACTGTCACGGGGTGAGACTGGAAGAGAAACAAGAAGCGGGGGAGGATACAACACTACATCAGACTTTAAAAGTCTGAATTCCCTTGCCAGCATTGAACGCTTATATAGGAAATTAAGGTTGAGGGACTAGAATGTTATGCCCTCAAGTGATGCCATGTTGATATAGTAAGAGCTGGGCGACTACCCCACCGGGATGATTGGCCATATGATGTGCGTTGGACACTTCTGCAAGCTTCTGTGATGTGTTAGGCATGTGTGGCTAGTAACTGTAACACAAATCTAATATCGGATGTTCAATAAGAAGTATTATTGAAGGAAAGAAAAATTATATGATATCAATGATTTGTATTTGTTTATCCATGTTATGTTAAAACAAGACAAAGCACAAAAGTTGGCACTGAATATGAAATGCACTTTGGTTGAATGTTAATGAAAACTAGAACAGAACATTCCTTTTTACCATAAATTGGTCTATGAAATACATCACAAGAGTGTTCTACACTAATTTCTGAAATTTAACTTTTGAAATTTAATTTTTGTAATACGATTTGAACCTACAAAGACATGTTAATTTTTGGTTGTGTTTACAATAATTATTGGGTGTGCAGGGGACGGGAGAGATCCACAAGGTTGTGGACATCTGTTGTATTTTAGCTCAGTAACACAGCCCAGTGTCAGGGTTGCTTTGTCTCCCCGGCACCCCCTTACCGTACTACTAGAGATTCTAAAGATTGAAAATCATCGAGTGAAATAGGAGTGCTCTAGGACTACTTAGATCGAGTTGTTGACTTCTTTGATCATCACCCTGATCAACTGTCCAACCTCCCAGGGCCTTCACAAGAGGAGGCAGCTAAAGACCAACCTACTGCCAAAAGACCACAACTAGACACTGCCCAGCAAAATACTTTGCATGACATGTCCCAAGACCTCTACTTCATTGACACTTTGGGCTCTCAAGATCCTGGTTCAATAGCAGACGAGGGGACCTATATGACACAGACCAGTATTATGATGACAATGGCGCCTACATCATACAATATCTGGATCATCGTGATCAACCCGTGGCTGACTCCCGTCTGGATAATCAACTGCAGTATAATGAGCTCCTCCTAAAGGCTGCCGAACATTTCAAGATTGATATTCAGGAAGCAGAAGTCGACAAAGATTTTGTGGAGGACGTCATTGGGGTTAAGAGGTCTGCAGCACCGTTTATACCATTGCTGCAGTCCATCCAGAGGTGCATTCTGCCTTCTCTACTTACCCCCAACCTTACAAGGGCAGTTAACCCCTGTATTGAAAAGATGTTCAGGTTTTAAAACCTGACTCTCCCGTCGTAACTACCACAAGAAAAAGGGCAGGCACGCCCTAAGCATCTGCTGAAGACCCTCCTGACAAGGAGAGCAAAATGTTGTATACACTGGGCAGAAAAGTAGCTTCCTCGACTGCATACCAAGTAAGAATAGCTAATAACATCATGCTCTTGGCAAGTTAAAACTGCCATAAATGGGACGAGATCATGCAACAAATTGACTGCGTCCCAGAGCCCCTTAAAATACAGCTTTTAAAAACAGTGGCTGAGGGTAAGCAGGTGGCCAACTGCATTGTTAAAAATAATCTGGACTCAGCAGATAATGCAGGCTGTATAGTAGCAGAGGGTACTCTTTTTATGCACCATGCATGGTTGGAACAATTCGGTTTTAAGCTGGAAACTCAAGCCACCCTACTGAATATGCCTATCGAACCAAATGCCTTATTTGAAAAGCAGTCGAGGACGCACTGAAAGTACTAAAGAAGAGTATGACACCCTTAAATCCCTGGGACAGCTTACTAACAAACGGGTTGTGCAAAGAGGCGTGTATAATACAATCCAATTTTGAGGACAACATTCCCAACGGTCCCATAACTACAATCCGAGTGGACAATCTTCATCTTGGGGTTCCTCGCAGGGGCAGTCCTCCCAGCAACATTTTCAAATGGGGCACAGAAGGTCTAGGAGTAGAGGCAGAGCCTCCTCAACCAGAAGCTCCACCCCCAAAGCAATGACCACCCGCTCCAGAAACCCCCCATGCCTTTCAAGTAGGAGGATGCATCTGTCAATTTACCCACGCATGGGAGGGGATCTCGTCAGACAAGTGGGTACTTTCTACTGTGGCGGGAGGCTATTGCACAGAACTCATACAGAAACCATCCAACCATCCGCCAAGAGAGAGACAAACAACGCAGGAGGAGCAATGCATTCTGCTGCAAGAGGTCAAAGCACTGCTGGAAAAGGACGCTATAGATATCGTCCTGGCAAACCAGGTAAACAAGGGTATCTATTCAACGTACTTCCTTGTGCCAAAGAAAGACCTTACAAAGCACCCTGTCTTAGACCTGCGTCCTGCAAACACATTTGTCAAGCCACAAAAGTTCTGCATGACAAGTAGTAATCATACTTTCATATTTCAATGTTCCCAGTGCACAGAAAATTCTTGCGCTACCAAATAGTAAATCAACACTTTCAATTAAAAGTGCTCCCCTTCAACATAGCCTAAGCTCCAAGGGTATTCACCAAGGTGTTGGCGGTAGAG
The DNA here is from genome assembly GCF_040938575.1 of Ambystoma mexicanum. NCBI lineage: Eukaryota > Metazoa > Chordata > Amphibia > Caudata > Ambystomatidae > Ambystoma > Ambystoma mexicanum. The sequence continues at coordinate 1,360,732,264 of NC_090930.1, read as the reverse complement.
GCGGTGCACTTACGCAGATAATCTATCCCAGTCTACCCTTATCTGGACAACTGGCGGATAACAGGGAAATCCCTTCAAATGCGCAAGCAGAATACCCACAGAACAATCAACCTTCTGTTCCAATTGGGGTTTTCAATCAACGAGAAAAAATCAAGCCTCGTTCCAAGCCAAAACAAACAGTTCCTAGAAGCTATCATATAGACAAGAGAGGGGCTAGTCTTCCCTTCAACCAAAAGAGTTCAAAACATACTGCTGCAAATACCTCATTATCTTGCTGGTCACCAAATAACTGTACCCAAAGCAATGCACCTGCTAGGGATGATGGCTTCATGCATTTATCTAGTCCCACGTGCACTATTGCACATGCGCCCAATGCAGGAATGGTTAGCAAATCAGTGGGACGATCTAGCGGTTGTTTTCGCTAACCCTAGCAACAGGTATGATTGTCCATTGTTCTCCCATTCCAGGAGAGTATGGTGAGTCCAAGGGGCCAAAAACCATGCCAGCTATTGGCACAGGATGTTTTAAGTTATCATACAGTTTAACTCCCATAAAGCCAACAAAGATATTGGGCTCTTGAGATAAGGGAGGTTAACATATCCCTTTCTTGGGATTTTCTGTTCCCTAAAGGGAGGGAGCACCCTATCTGGGATACTGCTTGCCCTGTCCCTTATTGGGTGTTAAGTTTAGCAGGCTCACATCCTAAAGGAGGTGGCTCCCTGCTTGGGGAAAGGGTATGTATTCCCTGGATTCATCACGTACCTTCAGTGTTGACTTCTAGACCTCCTCTAGCCAGCCAAGCGGATGGCGGCAGAGAAAGTCTACATTGTCGTGCTCTTTGCCCTTTTTATGCTCTGTTGTGAAACAGAAAGGCTGTAGATCGAAAAACCACCTCATTACGCCTGCATTGGTGTGTTTCCGCAAATACATCCTTGTCAAGGGTGAATGGTTGGTAATGAGTCGAAATATCCTTCCAATACACTAAACTTGTAATGGCCCAATTAATAGCCAGAGCCTCCAATTCCATAGTTGCATAATTTTGTTCCCAGGAGAATACTTTCCTGCTAGTTTACAAAACTGGGTATTCTTGGCCTTCGTGCAACTGGTTCATTATGGCGCCTAGGCCAATTTTATATGCATCAGTTTGGAGAATGATCTCCATGCAAATATCTGGCGTCTTAAGGATGGGCTTATCACAGACGTTCTTAAGCTTGTCTGTTAAATTGGCAGCAATGGTAGAACATTTGGGATACACCTCTGGTCATAACAGGCTATCCCTAGGAAGCTCCAAGCTTCAACTTGGTTTTGAAAACACTTACTTCAGTCCCTTTTTATCATAACTTAAAGGGAATGGCTAACACACAATGACATACATCTCATTATGACATGCAAAACAACTTAGGCCAATCAAAGCAAAATGGAGGATTATAGGGTGTATCTTAAGGGGACCTATGAGATGCTACGTTCAATCTAATATTGCTGTGCCAAATGATGCTGCATTGGTGGAGTTTGTTGAGTATATGAAGTCAAACGCTTAGGAAGAGATTTCTTGGGAAATGCAAAAGAGGAAGAGGAGAACTTGTCTGACAGGAAAAGAGAAGATTGGGGACCCACATGGATATACCTGCAAAATGCAAAAGCCTTTCTCGAGATACAACCAGATTGCTTGAAATATATTTTGGTTCAGATGACAGACTGAAAGGAATAGCTAGCCAGTCTAATGGCCTGGGGCTGTTGATGTCCCTACCTGTCTAGTAACCAACACTTAGAGAGACTAGAGGGAATATTTTTTTCAGGACCTCTTTAAGACAACCCTCAACACATGAAAGACCAAGAATATACCACACTAATGCTTAAAGGGTCCCTTGCTTCTCCAGTACCTTGTTACTGACTCATATATGTATGCTTTTTAGTTCATTATATCACAACATACTAATTCCAGGCAATTTTTTTAATCAAAAATATCAATTTATTTACTCTCAGTAAAAGCATCACTAAAGATACAATCACAATTTTCTCTAATACAAATTATTACACTATTACCTAAGATCAATTATTGCACATTTTTCTCTATTTTTGGCCTCATTGGCCACAACAAAACAAAACAACCTACCTGTATTGTGCCTTTGAAAAGAGAAACCAAAAGTGAGTATAATAATCCCAGTGTATTTATATGTATGTCCCAATAATTCACTAAATACCAGATATCAATTCCAAATGTTTTGAGGGACCCCTGTTTAAAAAAGAAAAGTGGGACGTGGCTTGTAAGGAAAACTCTGACAGTAGCCAAGTATAAACTAATTTTCCAAGTTTTCACAGGGGTCATTTATATCTGGGTTTGTGAGCATGGTGTACAATGTGACTCGCAGATGTCCAGGAATGAATACGCATCTTGATCTGTGAAAACCATAGTTTACATATAAGAAAAATCTTGAGTAGAGTTGTGTATCCCTCACAGTGGAATTTGAGGTTATTTCCTTCGCTTTATTCCCAAGAAAATAATTGTTAGTTTGGGGTATTAGGTAGCAGAACCATCTATAAGCCGAAACTATTGCATTAGATTACAGCTAGGGAGAAATACCATAGGAGGAGCGACACATAGCTTGAAGGTGTTGTTTGGTTATTTTCCCACCCATTGACTGCCCATGGCCATGCTAATCCCCATGTCTATTCCCATCCAGTTCCTGCCTCTCCCTGCCCAAAACACCTTCTCATGGGAACTTGTTGGGCTCAATTTAATCAAGCCTTATCATCAAACTTACGTGCTGGAAATGCCTGTCAGTGTTTTCTCAAAGCTTTCTTCTGAGAAGTAAGGACTTAATAAGAGAAGTAAACACACTACTGGTGTAATAAATATGTCTAAACTAGGTCTGCCTTCAGCCACTCCCATTATAAGTAATATGCATGTCCTCCACTGAAGTCCTGCAAAAAACAAGCAGTGGCAAGGCCAACAGTTTTGGCTTGTGTATTAGTATTAGGCATTTGCCAGGCACTGCTATTAGAAGCCCAGGTACTTGCTCCGTTTTGCACCTGCTACCATCTATGTCCAGTTAATATCACTATGGCAGTGCCTTGCAAGTGCTTTTTGCATGCCTACAGAAAAACCCAAACTGTTGGCATTGCCAATGCTTGTTCCAAATGATGCTGCTCAGAAAATTAATGGTTTTACCTTAAGTGGATTGCTAATGCCAAGTGAAGTTAATTTGCTGATTCAGTGTCTACTTCAATTTTATAATCTCATGCTAGTGTGCCCCGTTATTATATTAAGATGCTTTGTTCTCCAAAACAAAATTGTCTTCCCTAAATCCAAGCCTGAATGCAAAGCAGCTAAACTAACCCTAACAAACATGTATCTATAGCCAATCTAGAAATCAGTAATGACCAGAATATTAGGCAAATCAGCCCTGGAATAAAAATATATATTTGGACACAATGTTTGTGGGCTAGGGCAGGCAATTTGGAAGCAAGTGATCTACAAGCAAATTGGCTGGAAGGAGGTGGATGCAGATCACCCAGTTTCATGATATGTGGTGAGCGGATAGTGTGTGGACCTAGTATTAGGTAGGAGCCATTCCTTGAAGAGGAGGGTATGGAGCTCCTTCCTGCACATGTATTTATTTCTGGTGAATCGTAGGCTTCTGGATATGTTGAGTTTCTCAGTGATGTAGCTTGGGGACTTCAGGGTGATAACCTTGTAGATGATGCAGGAGGATTTGAAGATATGTGCTTGAAGTGGGAGCCAGTGCAGTTGAATGAGGGTTGGGGTGATATGGTCATAGTTGCAGAGTACTTTGATGAGTAGGACATATCTCAGTGGTGCCAGGGTAGTCTCTAGAAGGCCTTCGAAAAGGGCATTGCCACCATCAAGGAGGCAGAGCACCAAGGCTTGGACAGCAAATCTGAAGTTGTTTTCTGGGATGAAGTGCTTGATTTCCCACAGGTAAGAACTTTGGCCCCAACACGTTGGGAACTTTCTTGCTATGTGCTGTTTGAAAGGGAAGTGTGTGTGGATGTTGGACCCAAGAGACTTTGCGTGGGTGATCTGCTGGGGTGTGCAGCCCTCAAAGTTCATAGCAGAGAGACAGGGTGTTCGGTATAGTTGGTCATCAGAATGTATTCAGTCTTGAAGGGGTTGAGCTTTGAATAAGCACAGGATATCAAGAAGTGGGTGAATGTGAGGCAGGCCTTGAGCAAGTGGATGTCTTCGATGAAGGATATCTTGAGGTACAGCTGTGTGTGATCTGTGTGTTGGTGGATATGGTTGTTGTGTGGATCAATGAGCGTTTTCGAATGATTCCTTGCATAACTCCACAGGTGTAATTTTAAATAGGTAAAACATAGGTTAGAAAATCAGGAGCGCACTAGTATATAATACTCATCACTTGTCAACCTGATTCCATTGTTTGAAGGCATGTGTTTATCTTTAGTGGTTTTGTAACTATTAAAGGGGTAGTTTGCTCAGAATTGTCATTGTCCCAAATGATTGGGCATGTATTTTGATCATACATGGATCCATCTTAAAAAAATCCTATGCATTTTACCTTAGTTTTCCTCACTTTTATACATGCGAAAATGCCTTCCTGGCACAGCCATCTTGTGGAAATCTTATCCGTTGATCTATCGCCCTAAGTTAAACTGCCCTCACAGGCCCCTAAAGCTGACATCCCTAGTGAAAACGATATGCTCCACCTATTTTAATGACTTTGGTGGGCAGCATAGCTAAACGTTCCCTATCACACCCACATTGTAACGTTATATAACGCAGAACCAGGAACATAAACACACCCATCCACACAGTACACAAAACAGCAATAATTGAAATGGTAGCAAGTATTTTTATTTTTCTCATAACGCTGAAAAGAGGAGATTATGCCCATGAAACCATGAAAACATCTTATAATGGCTATTCCATTCAGCGATCGATTAATTACAGTGTTTGTATTGTTCACAGAAAGTTCTTATTTTCAGTCACCGATTTTGCATCGACTGACATTGCAATCTGTTAGTGAGAAGAACAGAGTGGTTTCAATTTGAAATGCAACACTTTCACATCTGCACGTTTTCATAGTCTATAGGCTGCCTGCCATATTGCTGCTTGTTACAGCAACGGCGAAAGGACAGATTGGTGTCTGGTGATCATCTCAGATAATTGGTATCACAGGTGTGCTGTTCACTAGTATTGTCCAATTTTGGTTGAACAAGCCGTCAACTGGAAGACTCACCCGATGACTGGCGCACATCAGTACCATGTAACTGTGTAAAATCGAGACAAAAACAAATATTTCAGTACCCGCTCTTTAATATAATATACACATTACATAAATATGTTAACTATGGATTCCAGTTACAATTAACACATACAATGTGCATTCTTTGCATCAAATTGAACATTTATCCGTGACATCGTTAATCATGTAGCATACAGCACACTTGCCATCCTCACATTGTGCATTGAGTTTCCATTCTCTCTGTGTGACGGATGACCAACCATTTCGAAAGACAGATCTCAGTAATAAAAACCTAACTTTCCTATGTTCCGCTTTCAATATAGTGAAATTTATCAATGCTTTGTGGATATTGGACACATTGTGTCCATCAAATTGTTAGTGCGGTGCATTGAAGGCCAAATAAAAATGAGACTCTTTATCCAGAGTTCACAGCAAGCCACAGCGAGTTTCGTTTATGAGGGTGCACTTGCCACATAAATGAAAAATATTCATGGCAAGCTATGCAGTGAAACACAATGAAATATTTCAAGTATTCTGCATAGCAAAATATTTACTACCATTGTAACGGTAACAACGCGCCTGGTGGGACAACATTTATGGATTTGTTCACAGATGCGCCTAGTCAAGGTGCAAACAGGCTCAGACTGCCTTGTACGGCATTAGGGCAATGGTCGGAAAAGAAAAAGCAAAATGATAGTGTGGGGCAGTTTTTTGGGTGAAAATGGGGTAACTTGGGGTTTAAGGCAAAAAACAGAATTAGAATACACATCAGGAAAACATGCTTTTGCACCTTGACCCCAATACACATCCTTGTGTTTAAAAATGCAGAAACATGTGATTATTTTGAAACACTGCGGTCAGCCTCCTTGAAAACCAAACAAAAGTTTTTTTTGTGTATTTTTTGGCCATATTGTAGGTTGCCACTAACAGGGCTTGCAAGTACCGTGATGCTAAAAGCTAATGCTGGGCCAGGCCATTATACAAGTCTGTTTCTGTGATGTCTTCTCTTTTATTATTGTGCTGGGGCAGACACAAGTGTGAACTCAAGAGTGCTAATGGCCCCTTTCCCTGACCACCCACAGCTCACTGGGAAATGGCCATTTGCATTCCAAAGGCCTTCATTGTGTGTACTCTCCACAGTAAACGCCTACATCACATAAGCCTGAAACAGTGTAATGCATTCACACTTGCAGATTGTATTTACAAGATGCTTGTGTGAAACAATTATGTGATGTGAACACCAGTAGTGCAATACACAGAGATGTCTGGTTGTCTTGTGCATGTAAGAGTTCTTCAAGCATCAGGGTGTTGTAATTGTTTACATAATCCTTGATTTCTGGAACAAGGGGTGTTTTGAACGAATGTTGAACACAAGAAAAGGGGTGTTTTATCAAAATGGGGGTGAGCATGGGTACAAATTTAAACTGCCACCGCCGGGGAAACCAACGCATTCAGCCATTTTGTCCATTGCTGAAATAATTTCACCTTTGTGACTATGGAACCTATTTCAACATTAGTCAATGCACCAAGTTCCCAACATGTGATCACTACCCACCTTCACTGCAGTTTATTAACTTATTTCGGTAATTTTACTTGATGTATAGAAGTGGTTACAGCATGCAATACATGTATATAGAAGGATGAAAAGCGGTGGGTTAATGTATAGAGTTGACAAGGGTGGACCGGATAGGGGGCGCCAAGAGGGTCAAAGGGCTGACAAAGGGTCTATTTCGCACCAGGATGCGTGCACTGTCGCACCAAGGGCCACACGTGCAATGAGCAACTTTACATCACTACAATTCCTGCATGCCTAGTGTCATTTCAGTTTTAAAAGGCTTATTGGCTTGTGTGCTGATCTGATCTTTGGATTAAGGCGCTATATAAATAACACATCATTATCATTATTTTTATCATTCAAGCAATCATCTTCTTTTCAGAGCTCTGAAGACATTGAACCTCTGGGGGAAGGTGAGGAAAGGGAGAATTTCTTAAAGCAGGTGAAGTTGAAAGTGTTCATTTTTGGAAAGGTACAAGATGTAAAGGGTGAATGAGGCAGAGGAGTCTTACATCACCCCAAGATTTTTGGCCTCACTAGATTGTGAGCGTAGAGGGCCCCAGTAGGGTGGCCAGAGGGCTGGAGGGAAACAGCGTACACAGGATCTAATCAGCAGGATCTCTGTTTTACTGACGTTAAAGACAGAGATCATTGTCTGCACACCAAGCCTGAATAGTGGTCAGACAATCGTGAATGAGAGAGGAGGAAGAGGAGGTAGTAGAAGGAATCTTGAAGGAAAGCTGTGTGTCATCAGCATAACACTCGAAATGAGTAGAGAAGGAGGATATCGGGTGTCACATAAACCTTTGCTCTGTTTCAATCTGCAGCCGATTAGCAAGAATCTGACTTTCCAGCGAAGTTAGACTCTGTATCTTAAAAGACGGTTTGCAGCCCCATTCATATTTTTATTTTATTGAACATTTGTAAGGCACTTTAGACAACAGAATTGTGTTTTAAAGCACCAGAAAGCTAAATGGGATGGGATGGGAACAGGGGAAATAAGAACAACAATGGCAAAAACAGTAATTATACAGTAGTGGTCCTACTAGGCCTTGTTGTACCCGGACGTGCAAGTGAAATTGAGGAGAAGTGCATGGAATTGGGATGGAAGGAGGAGCTGAGGAGTGGAAAAGTGCTGCAGGAGAGACCAGGAGGGAAGTGCTAATGGGAGCCAAGGAGGAGAACTTTTGACTAAGTGCAAGTACACAGGTGACTCACAAGGGTGGGATGTTGTGCCACCAAGTATGGGCCCACAGGGCAGAGCAGTGGGGCTGAAGGGGTGATGGAATAGACTGGTAGGAAGGGCCTAGGATCATGTAAGATTCATGAGGGTCAAGCCACCGGTCGTAGTGGCATTGGGGTGATTAGCAGGAAAGCGCAAGAGGGGAAGAAGTAGAGGATAGCATAGTTTTGAGCAGTTTTTGGAATTTAAGGAGGTCCTGCTCAAGTCTGAGGGGGAATGGAGGCTATTCCAAAGGGAGGCATCATACGAGGAGAGAGACCTGACCCACACTCTCTGCACTTTGTACAATTAAAGAAATGTGCAAACCTTGTGTAAACGGTTCAAACTGGCTTTATGTACAAAAACAAAAACAAAAAAATTGTGATGAGAGACACACATCATTTGAATATTGAAATAAGCCTTTCAACAAGTTCAAGTTTGGGCAGTCAAACCTCTATCCCAATGGTCTGTGGAATAGACTGGGCACTGGTATCAAAATCTAGAGCTGTTCCATGCATTTGTATGGCCAGCACATTCAATGTCAGATCTTTTACAAATTTGAAATCCATCTGCTGGAAGATTGTCTTTGCCACCCAGTGTTTGCTTCTTTTGGTAAACTCCTTGTTGTAACAGAGATTCACGAATATTCCTGCAGTTGTTGATTATTCTCTGCCAACGTTCTTGTTATGGGCAAGTACAGCCAGTCTTGTTCTATGACAAAATGCAACCTTTTAGGCACATATTATGGAACACATCCAAATCTCCAGTGTGGCAGAATTCGGTGAATCCCCTCATGTCTCTTGAAAGTATTTTGTCATACACAATCTTCTTGAGTGCTGTGCGAGCAGGGGAGCCTGGCACCAACCACCTTTTCTTATGCTCATGCTCCTCGCTCAATGGTCCATGTGCACATTCGTGGAAATGTTTGTTTATTTTCCGTGAGTGTTTGTTTGAACAATGGTGCATCAATGACTGCCATTTTTCGAGCAGCATATCTACAAATCCATCACAAGTTTTTGAGCTCCAACAAAGATGGTTGCTGATGGAATATGACCAACTTAACATCTTTTCTGTAGCCTTTTTTTTCACCAGCAGCTGTAACCTTTTTTAGAAATTGATTTTGCACCGTGCCATACATCATACTGATGCTGTATGTGTGGGAATCGCTCTTGCCTTACCTTGGCTATTCCCAAGTGCCTGTCAGTGGCTATTAGGCCTGTTTGCATTCCTCTGGATTGCAGATGTTCATGGATTTAATGAACCCATATGTTTCCATTGCAACCGAAGATGTACATTCATAAACTTCCATGTCTTTTCTTTTCTTTTTATTTGTTTAGTTGATAAAATCAACCTTTCAAATATACAAAATATTACAATTCATTTCAAGGAAAAACAACTTCAATCAGCAACAACAACAACATTATAACAAATTAAAAATAACCTTTAACAAATTTAAGATATTGTTTCAATTCATTATTAAAAGATGTGTGAGAAATAATACAAAAAGGGAAAACTTACATCTTATTATTAAAAAGAAAAATTAGAAAAAATGTACCAATTCGACAGGCAGAATAGTTAACAAAGATGTACACAACTTAACAACAATATGCAATGCAAAGGAGTTGAAATAGTTTAATCAGAATTTAAAATAATAGCACTTAATTAGACTTATAAAAAATGTTTGGTACTTTCTTGCATCAGTAGAGGGATGGAAAATTCTAGGCAGATTATTATGTTTGGGGAAAAATCGCATCCATAAAATGAACATTCGGCACCTTTATGGCTAACCTAGGTGAAGAGAAAATACGTAGCCAGATGTCAGACTCCTCACACGGATTTAGGTCATCAAAGACATTTCCAAAATGGACATTGCATAGCGCAACTAAATAGGGGCAACAGAACAGACTATGCTCCAAAGTTTCTTTTTGGTTAGAATTTTTAAAAAAACGACAGATATTTTCATCCTTTGAAATTATTTTTCTCCTGGCCAAAGTATCTAAGGTTGGCCTTAGATTTAATCGAAAGCAGAGGAGCTTATTGCGAAAGGTTGATGAAGGAAATTTAAGCAAATAATCCGCCGTGGATCTATAGGGTTTATGACCAAATGTTCTACGATCAAAATCTTTATACCTCAAACAGTTGGATTGATTAATACACCAGTCATGCTGGTGGATCTTGATTTTAGCTCGTGTCTGATTAGTTAGTATCAGGTCAAGATCTATTGCGTCATCTGCCATGGCATCTAGAGTGTAATTACACCAACTTTTTGAGAACAAAGACTGACGGCACAAAAGGTGGATAGCCACCTTGCCCAATATATTCGGTTGGGATATAGATAACAAACATTTTTGCAAAAAAGCACAACGTTTCCAGATGATATGTGAATGCATTGAAAGCGAACCTAAGTCAAAGCGTATTAGAGAGAGGGGGGTGCAGCCCGGAAGATGCAACACTTGTTTCCAAAATAGAGCTTCAAATCGATCCCACCATAATGCATTTCTCGGAGGCATTGCTTCTGCACCATAAGTCAGAATGGGAATGACCTTTTGATGGTAAAAAGATATAACATGTTTTATGGTGAATTTACCAAATTTTCCCATAAGAATTTTAGCTTGGGAAATTAGGGAGCGAAGTTTGCCTCGCAAGTTTAAATCATCGTGGGGATTTAGTGAGGAGGCTGAAAAAATTACACCCAGATACTTGTATTGCATAACTTGATCAAGCACAACTTTACGTAATTTCCATTTATATGTTTTAACATTCGCATTAGAGTGCCATTTGGAAATCAATGTTTGCGTTTTATTTATGTTTATAACAAGATGATTCTCGTTTACGTATGTTTCTAGGCCATTTAATAAATGCTGCAGTCCTATCGGATTTGAGAGATGAGCACGAGATCATCAGCATATAACAAATATGTAATTTTGTGGATAGCCAAAGAAGGTGCGTCACTCTGAATGATGCTTAAGGCCACTCCCAAATCATAAATGAAAAGATTAAAAATTGTTGATGCAAGAATGCACCCCTGTTTTAAACCTCTAAACGTGTCAAATTTTGCAGTCGTTGCACCCGCTGTGGAAAGTCTGACCTGCATCAAAGTGTTAGTATGTAGCAAAACTATTAGAGCCACTAGGGATGAGGGGCATTTATATTTAAGCAATTTATTATACAATAAAAGTCGGTCAATTGAGTCGAAAGCGACTCTAAAGTCTACAAAAGCTAGATACAAGTTCTGTTTTCTGGCTGCATAATCACCTTGAAGCATATGCAGGGATATGATGTTGGGTATAGTACCCATACCAGCAACAAAGCCTGTTTGGAAGGGATCATTAAGATGACTTTGCGCAATCCACCTGTTTATCTCCTTTAAGATTAGGCGAGAAAAGATTTTTGCTGGAGCGTCCAAGAGCGCAATAGACCTATAACTCGAGGGATCTTTCCTGTCACCTTTTTTATAAATAGGGACGATGATGGAATGAGTGCATGTAGGTGGCAGGATTTGGGTTCTGTTAATTATGGAAAACATATTAAACAAGATTTCCGACCAAATCAGTGGATGCGCTTTTAACATCTTGTTAGATAGGCCATATGGGCCACAAGCCCCCGATTTGCTAGCTTTGTTGATGAATAGGCGGATATCTTCTAAGTCAAAATGCAAGTAAAACTTGCATGACGGTTTAATGAGTTCTAAAGATGTGCTCCCATCAGGGACTTTATAAAGGTTAGAAAAATGAGCAATCCAAGTGGAATCTGCTACTTCATTAGCTTGGGTGATAACTTGACTCCCTACTGTGGCTTAAGCAGCGACCACATTCTAGCTACATTTTTGTTGTGTACAGCGTTTAGCATGAATTGGCCATCTGCCTGATAAAGCATTGCATGTTTAGATTTGAGCCAGTTTTTGTATTTAGTTTTGATATTAGTTAAAACATTTTACCTAGTTTCAATGGGAAGATTCATGGCCTCGCGTTTTTGCTTTCTATACAACCTTTTTCGAGAGTTTAATTCAACATCGTACATATGCAATTTAGGAGAATCTATACCATATTTTCGAGTAGAGAGGGTCGAAGATGTTTGAAAGGCTTGCATCATGTCTGAATATACAATGTTGTTAAATCCGTCACTTAAGCATATTTTGGCAGATTTACTATTCATACAAGAATGAAAGTTATTCAACAATTTTTCTGTCCATCATAGTCTGTTCCCTGCATTATTTAAGATAAGCGGCCCTTGGGGATATTTATCTCTTTATATGAGTGGACCACTATGTGTAACCATTTTGCCGTTAATTGTTTGATCGCTCAAAGTGGAATTTATAATCTTAAATTCAACAATATCTGGAAAATAATTGGCATTAGTATACACATAATCGATAATAGATGAAGAAGAGCCTCGTTGCCAAGTTGCACCGGTGGGGATATCAGATTGAAACATTCCATTAAGTCTGTAGAAGTTGTGATGTTTCACAAATTGGAGCCATTTACTCACTCTATTTGAACTGTTTTTGGGACTATTGGATACACAATCAAGATTCAAATCACCTGCAATCAAAAACTTTTCCACATCAGAGTCCATGGTAATTAAATTGAGAACTTCACTTAGATCTTTAAGGAAGGCTTCATCTGTAATTCCCACCAGATTCCAGTATACATTTATAATGGCATAAATGCTGGTACTTATTTGTAAACGAGCCATTTGAATAAATGAATTTGGAGAAGCCCATGGAGTGAGAGAAAAATTAGGGTCTGCTCGTATTGCTATAAGTAGACCAGCTGAAGGTCTCCCACGAAGGCTTGTTTTAGCAGGGATAATATGTACCTCATGGTTATCCCAAATAGGGCAGGATGTAAGCGAAGTCTCTTGAAGCATTACAAGATGGAAATTATCAAGGCTGCTGTCATTGTTATTTAGTAAATGAGAGTGACCTCTTGAATTCCAACTAAGTAATGATAACGCAAGAGAGGAAGCAGGTAAGACTAGTTATTGTCGATTATACTGTTGATCTGTAAATTGGGGGACTTTCACAGTCTGGGACATATTTTTGTACATGTTTAAGTGAGTCGACCTGGATTGTGTGTGGTGCATTACCGGCTCACACTTCAGATTCACATCCACTGATAAATCAAAGCCCAAATCAAAAAGTTGTTTTTTGGCCGACCAGATAATGTTCTGAATGTCTCTGGAATTCATCCAGATTCTCACTACTTGATAAGTAGCTTGATTGCAAAATTCAACTAATTCAATGTTCTCAGAACTAATGTCTTCCAGTTATGGTACATCAGAAAAGATGGACATTAATGACATACGATTCAGTGCATATTGTGCACTCGGAACAGGACGACATGATAACATCAGCGCATAGTTGGCCAAACGTTTTTGATTTTTAAATTTGGGTAATATAATTTTGTCTGTTGAAATAGGAGCAGGAGTAATGCAAGTCACTTGTTTAGGTACATTGTGTAAGGCAACCTTTAATAACTGTAAAATTTCTGGAGTGAGTTCTGCCAATAGCGAACGCTTCTTTTCTTGTGAAGATTCTTGTTTCGACTGATGGAAAGAAACTTCTTTGGCTTGGACTTCTGTTACAGTGGAGGGCTGTTGAACAATTGGCAGACTGGAAGTAGGCACTTGCACAGCTTGATTTTGAGACACACGGGTGAAAACTGCATTGGTGGCAGTAACCTTCTGGGCAAACTTAGATTTGGACTCAATTGAACGGGGACTTTCCATGTAAGCGTCTATGGCTCGTCTGATTTCTAGTCGGTGAGATTCAGTGATCAGGCAGGCCGCAGTATCACCCACATGTTTGTCAACATTTCTCATCACACTGCATGCTTTGGGTGAGGGTTCAATGATGGAATTAACACCCTCTACTTCTTCGATCAGTGCATCAAGAGGGGCGTAAGATGGTATAGATTTAATACCAGTCTGAATATTGGAAGCTGCACGGAGCTTGGCTATTTGAAGATTTTTTTTGTCACAGCAGTAGAGGCAATTTGTGCACTCATCAAGGAAGGTTTAAGATGTTTCAAAAAGTTTTTTGTTGCAGATGAATGACTCTTCTTTACCATTTGAAGGTTCTTCTGCTTTTTGCTAGAATTCTCTGCAACACATGCGTTATTATTTTTTCGGGAATTTTTGGTAAATATTGTAAAAGGAGTCTTGATAGACAAACTTATTGCTTTATTTGGAGTTTTGGGATTGTTCTCCTCGATTTCCACCTCACTAGACGGAACGGGCACTGATTTAATAATGCCTGAAATCAGTGGTACAACAGGCCTTATAACAGAATTCACAGGCAAGGACGAGGTCACTACAGGAGTTTCTATGAGTGGTTGCAATTTAGATAGTGATATTGAGACAGTGGGTATCGGTACAGAAGCAATCATGGGTGGTTCAGAGATTCTTTGTTGTAATAGAGCATTTGCGTCAGTCTGCCATGCTATTATTTTATCAAGTTGGTGAGTTTGCACCTGGAATTTGTCAATTACAGATTCAAACAATTTGAGTAAAGTTTGTAATACTATATTCATGGAGGTATGATTTGTGTTAATTTCATTCTTATCGACGTCTCCATTCCCTCTGTTGCACAATGCTCCTGGAGAGGAAGGGGGACGACGCAGAGTTGGTGCGAGATAAGACACTTCAATTGCCAAGCAGTTTATGTCAATATCTGAAAACATAATCAGTGAATATGAGAGATTTTGTGGGAGGCCATCAGGAAGTAAATGAGGGTAGAAGCCCGATTGGCTCAAGCTTAGGTCAATTATGGCTACATCAGAGCACGAGCTACGCTCCGGGATGCTCTCCACCTCAGCGGGAGCTGATGCCGGCATATTATTCAAGCATATGTTATCAGACACCGAAATAAGGAAATTAGGTTTACAACCAGGAGAATGCACAGAAAAGTTGGTGGCTGCTTTCCCACGTAAAGTGTTAGAAACAAAATGGCTCAGGAATACACTTCCAGTTTTAGCAAAAGGGTGGCGATCACAAGCACGGATGGGACGCACAAGACGGCGAGCTTTTGCTGCTGGCGAAGATAGAGGTGTTTTGCCAGCCATTGCATTAGGGAAGAAGTGACGAATGTCTGAAATAAAAGGCCGCCCAGGACCAAGTCTGCTATTTTGTCCGCCATGTTCCATTACAGGTGTAGAGCAAAATGCAGGAGTTTGTTTTGTTCTGGGTGCAGTTGATATGACATTCACAGAAGATGTAATCCCACCTGGTATTAACGTGGCGGGCTGTCGTACTCCGTATGTTCCACCGTAAGTCTGGAAGACCACTTGGACCAGATGCCACTGAAGTAATTCAGACTTCCTTCCTGAGAGCACAGCTTGCAGGGTAATAAAACCTGTCAGGCCAAGGGCTCAGGCAAAAAGGCGGAACGCACAGCGGAGCTAGAGGGAAGAAACAAACAAGGCAAATATTACATACCATTCGTTGATGGCAAAAACCAACCCCTCTACACCCTCCGAGACCCACAAGCTTACCTGTGTATTCCTTTTTTCCTGTGGAATACCTACTTGTGATAACACACAAGACCAGATGTGGGCGAGGGTCAGACGGCGACTTACAGAGAGTGTCAAGGTTAGTGTCGCTGATGTCCCAAAGGCCAAAAGAAAGTGATGCAAACAGCAGAGCGTCCCAAAATCCAAAGGAAAATGATGCAAACCGCAGAGCGTCCCAAAATCCAAAGGAAAGTGATGCAAACAGCAGAGCGTCCCAAAAATCCAAAGGAAAGTGATGCAAACAGCAGAGCGTCCCAAAATCCAAAAACAAAACCAAGCTAGAATGTCACCAGGTGCAAGCGGTCCGCACTGTTCTTCCCAGTGCAGAAAAACAGGATTCAGGAAGAAAAAGACGTGGTGTTTTCTCAAACACCGGAATGCAGGGTATTTTCTTGTTCGTTCGAAGAGCGGGTAACCAGGAGCGGGTAAGCAATACAGAGTTAGGGATCAGAGAAGGAGCCGGGAGCCAGACATGAGAAGCGGAATCCCAAGACAGTCCGGTACGAGTTCCGTGGTCGAGCAGGGGAGGACAGATCAGATGGGCGCCAAAACAGAATCAGAAACCAGGTAACGAGGTCAAAAAGGGTAAACAGAAGTCAGCAACCAGGTATGCAATAAATATGAAAAACTTCTTCCGAGAAGCGCTGCTCGCGTAACACAACGGTTTAGGAGCACCGGCTTTCTGGGGGCGTGGCTAGATATAGGAAGTAAGGAAAAAAGAGGCGTGGAACGCATGCAAAGGAAAAAGCGTTCCAAGGATTCCTGCCAAGCGCAAGACCTATTGGGAGATGTAGTATTTACCGGCGATGATGCCGGTGTTGATGTAATCGCCAGGACAAGCGCCATGGGCTTCTCCCATGGGCATAAGAATGCCGTAGGAATCCGGGGGGCATGACAGTACCCCACCTCAAAGACGGGCTTCCCCTGGGTCGCAATCCGCAAGATTGGAGAAATGCCCGCAAAAGACGCGGAGCATGAATGTTGGAAGCGGGCTCCCAGGTACGGTCTTCCGGACCGTAACCTTTCCAGTCTACTAGATAACGGCGGACACCCTGGACCAGTCGTGTATCCAATATGGCCTGTACCTCGTATTCCTCTTCACCCTGAATCGTAATGGGGGCTGGTCGATCGAAGAGTCGCGTACCAGCAATGTAAGGACGCAATAGAGAGACATGGAACACGGGGTGTATTTTCCAACTGGGAGGTATGCCCAAGCGATAGGCGACTGCGTTAATGCACTGCGTGATGGGATAGGGACCCACGTAACGAGGGTTTAGTTTACGTTTGCCCGGTATATGAAGATGCACAGTGGATAGCCAGACCTTATCCCCCGGGCGATATTCCGGGGCTGATAGGCGGTGCCTATCAGCATGTGTTTTCATGCAGTCCTGCGCTTGATGTAGATGTTGAAGCACGGCAGTGCGGATAGACAGCAAAGATTGGGCCGTAGCTTGAGCTGCGGGTACCTGTGCCACAGAAGGAAGGGCGGACGGTAAGACCCGCGGATGCTGGCCATACATGGCGTAGAAGGGAGAACAGCCAACTGATGCGTGACAAGCATTGTTGTACGCGAATTCCGCAGCCCCCAATACGGACAGCCAGTCTGACTGGTACTGTAGACACAAACATCGAAAGTACTGCTCCATGGTGGCATTAAGTCGTTCTGTCTGTCCGTCTGTCTGAGGATGGTATGATGATGACAGGCGAACGTCGATGCCAAGAAATCGGGTGAGAGCCAACCAAAAGCGTGAGGTGAATTGGGATCCACGGTCTGAGACAAGAACCAATGGAAGACCGAACAGATGAACCACCTGTTCGAAGAATAACTTGGCCAATGCAGGAGCAGAGGGGACGACTTTACAAGGGACAAACCGAGCCATTCTGGTGAAAGTGTCCACAACCACCAAAATAGTGGTCAAGCCCTGGACCGGTGTAAGCTCTACCACGAAGTCAAGTGACACAGTGTGCCAGGGGCGTGGCGGGATGGGCATTCTCTGGAGAAGCCCTACAGGTTTCCCAGGTACCGATTTGCATTGTGTGCATACGGCACATTTTGATACAAAATCTGCCACATCCCGTTGGCCACCAATACCAATGGAGGAGTAGGTCGAGTGTCTTGGTTTGTCCTGGGTGGGCGGCTTAACGAGTATCATGAGACCAGCTTAGGGCCTGCAACCGAGTCCGGACATCAGGGATATACAGGCGTTCCTGTACATATGGCAGTCCTGATATCAAACGTGCTTGCAACCCTTGAAGAACCGTTCCATGGTCCGCTGTCCAATAGCGGATCTGTTCTAATAAGGAACTGGTCGCAGCACAAACACACATAACAGTGTTTTTTGGCAAAACAGGAAGGACTGTCTCTTCGGGGGGTGCATCAACTCCGATGCGAGAAAGTGCATCGGCTTTGCCATGCAAAGGGCCTGGCCGATAAGTGACAATGAAATTGAATTGTGCAATAAACAAATGCCACCTGATTTGTCTCGAGTAGGTGCACTTCAGGACAGGGCTTGAAGGTTACGGTGGTCTGTATAAACAGTAACAGGATGCCGTCCCCCGAGTAGATGGTGTTGCCACTCCTTAAAAGCAGCTCGTATAGCCAATAGCTCCCGCTCCATTATGGTATAATGTTTTTCCGGGGTAGTCAGTTTTCTGGAAAAGAAGGCTATGGGGTGTAGTTGCCGAGTTGTGGGACATTTCTGAGACAAGATAGCCCCAAGGGCAATGGCAGAGGCGTCAGCCTCAATGATGAAAGGCAATAGGGGATCTGGGTGTAGCAGGACTGGGGCCGTAGTAAAAGCCTCTTTCAGGGTCTGGAAGGCGACCTGGGCCTGAGTATCCCAACAAAAGGGAACTGAAGGGCTGGTAAGACGTGTCAACGGGGCTACAATAGACGAAAATGATGCAATAAAACTTTTATAAAAGTTAGCAAATCCTAAGAAGGATTGCAAACTCTTAAGCGAGGTAGGAGTAGGCCAGTCAAGGACTGCTCGAATCTTTGCATCATGCATGTGAACCCCCTGAGATGATATCACGAAACCCAGAAATTCCACAGAGGAAACGTGAAAGACACACTTTTCGGCTTTCGCATACAAACCGTGTTCACGAAGACGGAGTAATACTGTCCGTACGTGCTCCTCATGCTGTGATAATGTTTCGGAGAATATTAATATGTCGTCCAGGTATATCGCAACAAAAACATCCAACAGGTCTCGGAAGATGTCGTTGACGAAGTGTTGGAATGTTGCGGGGGCATTACATAGGCCGAACGGCATCACCAGGTATTCGAAGAGGACGTATTTGCACTTAAAGGCCGTCTTCCACTCGTCGCCTGCGCGCACCCTCACCAAATTGTAGGCCCCCCCTCAAATCCAATTTCGTAAAGATTTTGGCGGTAGTGAGGCGATCCAGTAATTCCGAAATGAGGGGTAATGGATATTGGTTTTTTATAGTCACCGCGTTGAGTGCACGGTAATCCACACAAGGGCGGAGATCCCCCTCCTTCTTTGGGACGAAAAAGATCGGAGACGCAGCTGGAGAACGGGGAGGTCTTATGTGACCAAGCCTTAAAGACTTCTCAATGTAACCCTTTAAGTGCTCCTCCTCGGGTCGTGCCAAGGAATATATCCGCCCGTGAGGGAGAATGGCATTGGGCACCAAATCAATCGGACAATCATATTCCCGGTGAGGCGGGAGTTGTTCCGGCAGACCCTTGTCAAACACCTCAACCAAATCCTGATATACGGAAGGTATTTCAGATGCCGCCTTATTAGTTGCATTAACAGTGCGTGTGCTTGATATTAGAGCCAGGCATGGAGAGGGGAGAGGCATCCCCTGACCAGGAAAGCAATCCACCTTACATAAGGGAGAGGAAAAAAGCACTGTTTGTTTCACCCAATCAATGATGGGGTTATGTTTTTGCAACCAAGGGAGGCCCAGAATAATCCTAAACTGAGGTGCAGAGATAAGATCGAAAGACAGGTGTTCAGTATGCCCTTCCACCGTACTCATTTGCAAAGGTTGTGTTTGTTTTGTGACATGACCCGAAACCAGACAGGAGCCATCTACTGCATAAATAGCTTCTGGTTTATCTTTAGGGTCTACCGGGATACCATGGGTTACTGCCACTTGTTCGTCCATATAATTATCGGTAGCCCCGGAATCTATCATGACTGAACTAGAAAAGGTTTGAGAGTTTGGCAATAGAAATGACATATCCAAGTATATGTGTGGCAGCTGGACAGAGAAGTGAGCCATTGCAAGGCTGACCCGTCACATCGGCTCGATTTAGGGACGGGTCGTGGCGTTTCCCGCCCGTTTAACAGGACGTTTAGGACATACGCGAATGAAATGTCCCGGCCGTCCACAATACAGACATAGATTGTGTTGTAATCTTCTCTCTCTCTCTGCCTTCGAGAGAGGACCTTTTACTGCCCCAATCTGCATGGGTTCTACATCCCCAGGGACTGGAGAGGGTACCAATTCAGGTTTACCAGGGCGTAGTTCAGGATATCGGCGTTCTCCGCGCCTCTGTTGCAGACGAGCATCTACCTGCAACACTAAATCAAGCAAATCAGTGAATACTGAAGGAACAGAGGGGACAACAGATAATGCGTCCTTAAGTTCGTCTGACAAGCCCTTATAGAAGACTGCTGCCTTTTTGTGTTCAGGCCAAGAAGTTTCTGCAGCCAACTGATTGAACCGGGCTAGGTACGCCAAAAGGGGTTGTTTACCCCTAGACAGCGCCAGTAACTCTAGGTCTGAAGCCTGAGCTTTATATCTGGCATCAAAAACGAGGTTCATGGCTACTAGTAGGGCGTCAAAATCGTACAAAACAGGGTCATCAGACTCCAGTAACAGATTCGCCCAGGCCGCAGCCATACCCCCTAAAAGAGAGAGCACAAAGGCTGCTTTTGTTGTGGAATTGGGAAAAGCCAAAGGACGGCATAGAAAATGTAGACGACATTGGTTGATGAATGTCCTATACGTTTTGGGGTCTCCCATGAAGCGTTCTGGTGGGGCCAATGGAAAAGGACCAGGTAGCACCTCCGGAGCTAAACCGGCTTGGGGTGTCAGAGGAACTGTTGGCGGTACAGGAGCGGGAGCATCCCCAAACTCCTCGTCCGCAGGCAAGGGCTGCACAAAGCTTTGCATGACATCCATTCATTGATGCAGAGAAGCATGTGCTGCTGCCATGTCTGTGCGGAGCATGATAAAGGCCTGCATCATAGCAGCCATGGGATCCGCATTAGGATCCATCACAAACAGACAGGCACCAATATTAGGCTCCTGAATCTGTCGTACTCCGTATGTTCCACCGTAAGTCTGGAAGACCACTTGGACCAGATGCCACTGAAGTAATTCAGACTTCCTTCCTGAGAGCACAGCTTGTAGGGTAATAAAACCTGTCAGGCCAAGGGCTCAGGCAAAAAGGCGGAACGCCCAGCGGAGCTAGAGGGAAGAAACAAACAAGGCAAATATTACATACCGTTCGTTGATGGCAAAAACCAACCCCTCTACACCCTCCCGAGACCCACAAGCTTACCTGTGTATTCCTTTTTTCCTGCGGAATACCCACTTGTGATAACACACAAGCCCAGATGTGGGCGAGGGTCAGACGGCGACTTACAGAGAGTGCCAAGGTTAGTGTTGCTGATGTCCCAAAGGCCAAAAGAAAGTGATGCAAACAGCAGAGCGTCCCAAAATCCAAAGGAAAATGATGCAAACCGCAGAGCGTCCCAAAATCCAAAGGAAAGTGATGCAAACAGCAGAGCGTCCCAAAAATCCAAAGGAAAGTGATGCAAACAGCAGAGCGTCCCAAAATGCAAAAACAAAACCAAGCTAGAATGTCACCAGGTGCAAGCGGCCCGCACTGTTCTTCCCAGTGCAGAAAAACAGGATTCGGGAAGAAAAAGACGTGGGCCCTCATTACGACCCTGGCGGAAAGTAACTGACCTGACCGCCATAGCGTAAATAGCGTTTCCGCCATTGCACGACGGAGTAAAGTGCGGCTAATTCTGACCCATCGGGCACGAGCACTACGCCATGGCGGAAGTGCAAAGTCCGCGATGGCGGAAATGTCCCCAAAACGCCCCTCACCGCCGTCGTACGGCGCCCTAGGTGCAATTCCGCCACCCATCATAGCGGTCACCGTAATGAGCGGCAATCGGAAAATACGGTGACCGTAAATATACGGAAACGGAAGTAAAAACATGGTCCCGGAATGGGAAACAGCATGCCGTACACCTATAAAATCAGAATTCCCACACAACCATTAAAAATCCTACCCTGAGACACATCCCAACCCGAAATCCACCCTAGTGAAAACAACAAAAATGGGAAAAGTAGCGAAAAAACCGTGCGACCGCAAGCGGCAGGTCCACTTCTCCCATGAGGAACTCACCGTGCTCACAGAGACCCTCCAGGAGAATGCTGCCGTCGTCTTCTCGACCCAAATGACCAGGACGGCACTTGCGAACAAGAAGGCCATATGGGCCCTGGTGGCACAGCGGGTAAGTGCGGTGGGGACCGCACCCCGCAACCCACAGCAATGCAGAAAGCGATGGGACGACTTGCGGATACGCGTACGGAGCATACTATCAGCCAACCGTAACATTGCCACAGCTACCGGGGGAGGATCGGAATCACCCATCAAGTTGACCCCCTGGGAAGAAATCTGTGCCTCCACCATTGGAATGGAGAGTATAGAGGGAGTCGGAGGGATGGAGAAAGGAGTGCAGACATCCGAAGAATCAGGTAGGTGGGCCAAATAAAACAATGCTAAATCCACAATGTCCAATCATGTGAAGTACCATGTGTCCACATAGTGCAACAGAAACACATGTCCAGGAGAACGTCCACATACATTGGCCTGATAGCGCACTTTAAAAGTCACATTAAATACATAAATAATTAAAAATCCTAAAAACACCCTCTACATGTGCAGCATGCACACCCTAACTGCAGGCTGCAAAACAACTGCATCCTCAATCCACACAAAAATGAAACCACCTCCAAGGCCCTGACCCAAATCACCCTCAGGTACCACCCCAATGCATGTGATACATTGCCATTCCAATTTCCACAGACCCATTAATAACGCTCGCCCTCCTTTACTCCACCACAGGGTCCGATTCAAACGACGAGCTCCAGGACACCCCTACCAGCACACCTGCAAAGAGGGCCAAGACCAAGGCCAAAGACCCTCCACCTCAGCTGCACGGATCAAGACACGGCAGCAGCACAAATCAAGTGGCAGCACACAGGAGGGGACTTCAACAGGCACCCCAGCAGCCAGCATGCCCACAACAGCACCACCACAGGTCCCCCCAATGGATGCCACAGAAGGCACTGCTTCTGGTGGCAGCAGCACCATAGGTGACACTGCATTAATGGCAGCATGCTCCGACACAGAAAACGGTGCTGTCGATGTAGGATCCATCCATGACCTGTCTCAATCCCCCTGTTTGTTCCATCCCGTACACCATGAGGATACCACGCAGGGGCACCCACAAGACGACGACTGGCCATCCCCCACAAGCCCTGTGGCAAGGCAACCTGAGGTGATCAGCCCCTCTGTGACACCACCGCAAATGGGCATGGCCCAGCAGAGGCAACAGTCCCTCGACCAGGTGATCGTGCAACAGCAGCATCTGGCCACGCTCCTCAAGGAGCATGCTGATGAATGTGGGGGTACTAAGGCAGCCATAGAAACATCTACTGAGACACTTAGGGCAGAAATTGAGGGAAGTACAGAGACACTAAGGGCACAAATGGAGAGAAGCACCGAGAGCCTGAGGGTACAAATGGAGAGAAGCACCGAGAGCCTGAGAGTACAAATAGAGAGAAGCACCGAGAGCCTGAGGGGGGAACTGCATGCGACGTCCAAAGACGTATGTGCTGAACTTGCCGCTGTGCGCCGTGTGCTCACTGAGCTCTCACAAACCCTTAGGGACATGCATGGACGTGAGCAGGCAGAGACATCATCCGTTGCAAGTTCCGTCCAGGGTAGCCCCCAACGTAGATCTGGGAGGAACCTGCGCTCCACAGGCAGGGGTGCCCCTGATACCCGGAGAGGGGGCTTGCAATAGCGTCTGCCCACTGACAATGAGCATCTTTGGACACTGGTGTTCGGGGGGGAGGTAGGAGGGTGGAGGGGGTGTGTTGGGCTTACTTGGTTGGCGGGTCGATGGGGTGTGTAACATAATTTCACATATGCTATAAACATTTCACAATCATCCAATGAGATGTGTGGACATTGATCTTTGTGTACGAGGCCTTTATAGGCGTACAGTCCATATTGTGCATGTTCCAGACACACACAGTGCCACAAGTCCCGTGTCCATGTATCAGCCACCAGGCGTGAGTGCTAGAAGCATGAATCTATGATAATCTGACGAATTTCACGGCCCTCCTGTGCCTCGCGGATTCCTTGAGGTGCTGCCACATCCCCACCCACATCATGACCATCTTCAGGTGCTTGCAGTTCTGCGTCAGGGGGCATGGGCACATTTCTACGTACGCACATGTTGTGTAGCATGACACATGCCATGACCATCTTTGCAACCTTCTCATGGCGGTACAGGAGTGCCCCGCCAGACCTGCTGAGGCAGCGGAAACGACCCTTCAGTAGGCCGAATGCCTGTTCTATGACTACACGGGTACGTGAGTGGGCATGGTTGTAGTCCTCCTCATGCTGGTTCTGTGGGTTCCGGAGTGGTGTAAGGAGCCATCTCTTCAGTGGATACCCAGCATCACCTGTATGTGGACAATAAAGGATGTTTGTGGAATGTCATTGCTACGTACGCATCCCCCCCCCTTCCTGCCAGGTCATTGCCGCATCACATACCCCACATTATCATGCATGAAATGAGACTCACCGAGTAGCCAGGATCTGTTCCCTGCGTGTCGTTCCATGTAGCGTGGTATTGTAGAGTTCCTCAAGACCATAGAATCATGGGTTGATCCAGGAAATCGGGCACAACAATGTGTAATGATCCTGTTGGAGTCACACACCATTTGTACATTAAGAGAATGATATTGTTTTCAGTTGCGGTACTGGGCCTCCATGGCATGTGGGACAACCAATTCCACATGGGTGAAGTCGATGGCACCAATGCAACCCGGTATGCCGGCAAGTGCATGGAATCCCACTTTTGTGTTCGTAATTTCCTGCTCCGAGCGTGGTAGAGAGATGTAGTCGTCTGCGTGCTTCAGGAGGGCATCGAGCACTTGCAATAGTGTCCGTGACAACAGTGGCTGTGAAATGCCATGCAACTGTCCGACTGTGTGCTGGTAGGTGCCTGTGGCCAGGAAGTGTAGTACAGACACCACCTTCAGTAGGGGTGGGATGGCGGTTGGGCTATCTATCATGCTGACAAGGTCAGCGTGTGTCATGTCCACAATGGCGGTTATGGTGTCCCGGTCCAAACGGTAGAGGGTGTGGATCTGCTCATCAGTGAGGTTGAACGGATGAGCTCGGAGGCGTGGGATTGCGGGCTGCCTGCGTGGTGGTAGTGGCTGTGCTGGTGGGCCTTGCTGGCCCTGCCTTGCCCTCCTCCTCCTCCTGCATCTCCTCTGTGCGGCCGGTTGTTGTAGTAGTTTGTGTTCGTCTTCTTCTTGAAGTTGGAGTACTTGCAGTGCTATCAGGTCCCCCAGGGCCAACATCGCTAGTCCTGCCGGTAGTATTTTGGAGTGGGTGTGGTTGTGGGAGGGGGTTGGGTGTGCAATTTATGTGTTTTCAGGCAGTATAGCCTCCACCTGTGGTGATTCATTCCACCTGTGCAAGCTGCAATCCCCTTTGGGCGAGCACGTCCCGCACACAACGCTGCAATTTGACGCATGGCATCTTGCTATTACAATCATGTATTTAATCCCGATGGCAGTGAAATATTGGTTTATATGTTCATTCTGCTATGGTCCCATTGTTTCACATACTATCTTTGCAGTCGCGAACAAACTTGTGAAGGGTCAGTGGAATGTAGTACTCGATTAACGGTGGACCCTCATGCAGCACTGTACCGAGGTTCACCGACGGGCGGGGCGTCCCATTTGTGAGTGAAGCCAGTTGCCATTTTCACACACTGCCGCACTACATGGATGAATTTGTGATTTCGAGCGGTCACAGATGCCTTTTCGACGTGATGTTGCAAATGAGGAATTCGAAGGACAGCGCTTTCGGTTTTCAGCTAGCGGCGAGGAGACGCCCACAGGTCTGACTGCAGATATAAAGTTCTATTGTTTAATGTCCTTCGGACAGGGGCCATGGCGAGAATGCAATGATTGATATGAATAGTATGGGATGCGCAATAGCGTAGTGGACGATAAGGCCGGACGTTCCCAAATACATGTTACTTCACAACACTGGAATTCCGGGCTGGAGCACAGTGGATTTTGCAGACTGCATTGCGCACAGACTCAATGGAAATTTCACATGTTATGTGAGTAAATAATCAGGCGTTTTCATACCTGGATGAGGGAATGATGTATGGATGCATGGACAGATGATTTAATGGAGAGTTTGCCATGTACATGGCTTTTTGGAATCTATCCACTTCCCCTGCGCTATGTGATGCAGGGCTGCCATAGTGGGACCATCGTCTATCTGCCCTTGTTGAACCCTCCCTGTCTCGACGCGCATTCAAACACTTGTGTCTATGCACGTTACTAATCCCATCTAATGGATTCTGTTTTAACAGACGCATGCACACAAACACTCGTTTGTAATAGTGTTTTCACCTCAATTTATATAGTTATGATTCGCAAGTGATTTTTGGGTGGGAATAATCCTTTTGAGTGGGCTAGCATGCATATGGCTGTAGATTTAGTGTGATCATTGAAGTGAGTAAATCAAATGAAGTTCTGATGCCCATACTATTCTTTTTCATTTCATTTGGGTGAAAGGTATCTCCTCCCCTTTTGCCGCTGCCATCTGTATGCCACTCCTGCAGATGGCTTTTACTCCCGACACCTGCTGCTTCGTGTTAATCAGTGGAGCACCATTACGATCTTATGGGACGATCGCCGATGGGCCACATGCCCTTATGCAGTACTAGTGGCTAGGAGCAACATATCGACCTTTCAGCTGGACTAGTGCCTACCTAATGGGACGGCCCTGCGGTTCTAGGCGCTTCCATGTTGCCTTTTTGAACGTGAATGTAGCCCCTGTGTACCATGAAGGTACAGGGCGTCACACAAGAAGAAGCTGGTCATTTATTGCGGATGCAGCCCACAATAATGAAATATATTTTGGAGTTCATGACCTAATAGCTGTATGGGCTTGGTGATTTTGTTGTGCATTAAATTTCTATTCTGATATTAACCGTGTAGCGTTCTTCTTTGCAAGTAATGTAGCATATTCCTATTTGTGGGGCGATGTATTGTGAGAAGATCTGCATTGGGTTCCGGCTTCTGAGTATAGTTGCGTGGTACTGTACTGGGCGCGTTTGACTACGAAGTGAAGGCAAGCGTCCCCACACAGCACGATCCTCCCCGCAATGAGAGACAATAAAGGACTCTCCCAAGATGGGAATAAGGCCAAGACAGAGTGCGGGTGAGCGTAAATGGGAGTTTATCAATCAGAATAGGGCATGCAAAGGACTCTGCAAACTCCGAGAGCGCTCTGTCTGACAATAGCAAAGACAGGCGTATATATTTACAAAAAACGTCATAAGAACCTACACACTATAGGGGGCACAAGTTCATGGGGATTGGGTGGCGACGACTAACTATAGGTGCTGCTGTGATGTGGTTGGCTTTGGCTGGAAGACGTCACTGGGCAGCCTCGTGGGTTGGGCTGGGCCTGGCCGGGTGGCGGAGTTCATCCAGGCGGTGTTGTGGGGCCATCGTGGCCAGTGGCAGAGATGAATGTCTTTTCCTGACTTGTTAGCCCTAAGCCGTGCACACCGCAGTCATTCAAACATTCTGGTATTATTTTCTTTAGTAAATCTTTCGATAGGTTATACAACAGGTTAATGCAACACAGGAGGAATGCACCTTGTGAGGGGACTGGAGGCAATACGTCAGGGCATGGTTACCAGTGTCCTGTTGACCGGGGCCATAGGTCGTGGGGCTAAGCTTCGGGGCCTGGGACGGGCGGTACATGCCTTTCTGCCTTGTTAGAAGTTGTTATGGATGTTCCGCTGTGTGTTGTCAAAGTGTTGGGTGTCTTGATCGCACAGGGCCATAAGTCTGCGATGGTCCGGTGGGTTGTGAGGTTTACGAGGGGGCGCGTGTGTTCAGGCAGAGGTTTACGGCTGTGTTGTAAATAATGCAGGTGGCGGGTGGTGGCCTTGGGTGCTACAGAGGGGGTTACAAATCTTTGAAGCGGCTCCAGTCTGGTTGGGGGAGGTAAAGCAGTGCGGCGCGGCCTCTGCTCTCATGCCTTGGCAGCCTTCGCAGGGTGGGAGGGGGAATGGCCTTGCACGTATTTCACAAAGGTATCTCCCTCGTGTGTTGCTGAATTAGGTAAAAACATCACAAACATTTGAACACTCTTATAATACTTATCCAGCGTAATACAAAACATGCATTTAAGCTTTGCTGGATGTGTCTCGATTATATCCAGTCTGAACACCTTATTCATACATTATGTTTTAACAAGTACAGTATTTAGTTATATGCATATATATTTGCAGTAAGTGAGGTAGAGTTAGGATTTGGAGGAGAACATAGAAAGTAACCCGCCACTGTTCGTGACGGTGGTGGCACATGTGCGGCCTGGACATGCACACATGACATGCGCCTTCCCATGCATTCTTCACATAGGCTCTTTGTATGGTTACATTCGTTTTCTTGTGTCCTCTAGCAGCATTAGTTCAGTAATGGTACGAGCCCATGGGGTGTAAGTTTTCCAGTCATGCACGTAACAACCAGATTCCTGGTGCGTGCCGTTATTATTAGTACCCAACTGCAATGGTACATGCTCCCCATCGCTTATATCATGGGGGCATGATCTCTTGTAATTATACATCTTACAGGCTTCTGTAATATAAGGGATTTTATGAGAGGAAGGCATTCCTTGCAAGTAGTCTCAACATTAATATACAAATATTGTCTGGCATGTGACGACCATTTTACTGTTCTTTTCATTTGCCTGGGCCTGC
Organism: Ambystoma mexicanum; assembly: GCF_040938575.1. Lineage (NCBI taxonomy): Eukaryota > Metazoa > Chordata > Amphibia > Caudata > Ambystomatidae > Ambystoma > Ambystoma mexicanum. The sequence goes on along the minus strand of NC_090930.1, from coordinate 1,360,703,645 downwards.
TGGCCGGGTCATGCTGGGAGCGATGATACGATACACTGCGGGAGGTGAACTGTTACAATGTTAGTGTATTACACTAGCTCATGTCCGTTTGGTTCGTGGGAACGTGCTCGCAGCGGATCTACCAGGGTGCTGCGGCAACAAGGATGACTGAAACCCTCCAAGGGTGGGGGCCGCGCTACAGTGCGCTGAGCTCACACCATTTTTACCAGACAAAATGGTTTCTAGGCCTAGCTAAATTTTAATACGTGTGGGCAATTAATACGTGCGGGCAATGTCTCCAGTGGGTGAGCCCTCCACCACCTGGGCCCGGGTGGCATGAGGGGACGCCCAAGAGAGCCATAGTCCTCACCTGGGGAGAAAGTGCAGGCGAGGGGGGTCGTCTTGGACCAGTCCTCCCCTACATTTCCCCCCTTTCGTTACTAAAGTAACGAATTCTTTAAATCTTCTATCCTCCTACATTCTGCCTCGTCCATCGCCGCCTCATCCCATGCCGGAGTTCCTTTGATGGGCATCCATGCTCTGCACACTGCTCTTAAGCTCTCACCTCTCCGGGCATATTCATCTGGGGTACACGTTAGATATATGCACCCACCATCTGCTTCTAAATCTACCCAAACTTCCTCATACCATTCTAGTATACGGGGCTCTTTGATGGTGGTGTGCCACAACTTATCTACAATATCCTTATCGTGGTATATGGGCACCAGTTGGTACCTGGGCGAATTATCTATCCCTGTTTGTACTTGTGCTTCTTGCATTGTTTTTATTGTACCGTGTGAGTTGCCCATTGTCACCATCATCATTGCACCATTTGGTACTGCGGTAGCACAGACTCGAAGACCCACCTGGCACAGGCAAAAAAGTAGAAGGAGGAACACAACAGCTGGTATTAAAAACTTCACAGTTGTTCCAAGCCATGAGGGAACCCAGGAGAAGATGTTGTCGAACCAGGTACTCGCTTCTGCTCCACCTTCCATTTTCATTTTTTCTCCTAGGTTGTGGACTGCTTCGATCACATGGGACAGGGAGCCATTCTCTGCGTCTTCAGAAGGTACGAAAGTGCAGCAGGCACTTCCTATTTTTCGGCAAACACCACCGTCCATCGCTGTCAACAGGTCCAGAACATACCTGTTTTGCATGGTCATCAGTCGTAAAGCTCTTAATTCAACTCTGATGATATTGAATCCTTCTTCAGTGTCGTTCGCCAGCTGAATCAAGTCCCAGCGTGTTATCTGGAGCCATTTTGCGTTTGCCCGTGCTTGGACACTTGAGACGAGTGAGGCAAAAAATGTTTCTGCTGAGCTGAATAATCGATATTTGTCTGGGATCTGAGCCAATAGTTCTGATGATGCCTTTGATATGTAATTTGATGCTCGCCTGTTACGGGTCAGCACTTCTTCCTTGTTTCCAGAAGACAGGACATATATTTGTGTCTCTGCAGTTGGTTGAGCCACACTCTGCATGCGTTCCTGTGTCCCATCGACGTGGCTTTCTGGTATCACCATCAGGGCTGAGTGCAGAGTGGCCATTGAGCAGCTGCCACTCCATGACTGGGGGAGGTGTAGGTATGCCTGTTTGCCGCACACCCAGTACGTGTCCATCAGGGCCGCTGTCCCTTTCTTTAGGTCTGGGATGGTGAGGGTCTTGTTGCAGTTCTTGTTTGTTCCCATGGGGGTTCTCCCTTCTCCTTTAAAGCACAGTTTATGGTCCATTTCGCTCTGTAGTTTGAACGGCTTTTCAATGGCAGTTACCCAAGTTAGCTTTGAAATGTGTTCTCTCCATACTGGTGTACATGTTTCCTCTATCCACTGTAATTTATCCGGCGCCACACCTCTTAGTGCTTCCGCTTTGCACAGTACTTCTTCATCCTTCCGCTTGTTGTCAGAAAAAAGTGTCCCTCCTATCACAAAAAATGGTTCTTTCAAACATACTACTCCTGCCGTTTTTGGGTAACACGTTTTCTCGTTCTGCAGCATTTGAAAAGTCACTTCGTGTGCCTGGAAGGTGCTCTTAATCCTGCACAGCGTGAGATGAAGGAGACATTGGGCATCCACAATAGGCAACTCTTTGGGTAACAACACTTTGGGTGTACCTGATGCATGGGGGATGAGGGAACAGACATAACAGCTCTCGTTCGTTGTCTGTTTAGCTGTGGCACTCATGTCTGCATACCACTTATTTGTTTGATGGGGGTGTCGTGGGTCTTCCATCTCATCTAGACCTAGCCCATAGTACTCATCGTACTTTCTCCTCCCTTCTTCTCTCTTTCGTCTGTTGTTCTTGTTGCTCATGTACTTCCCACCCCCCTGGGTAGTAGACAAACTAGACCCCCCTTTCTCATTCCCGCCCCCCTTGACCCATTCATCATATAATATTTCGTGCATTTCTAGTAGCTTTTCGTCTTCTTTCCTGACGTTATCTGGCATATTGTTTTCTGGGGTGGGGGCAAGCTGGCTGGTGGGGGTGTTATATAACCATGATATGGCAGACGGGTTTCGGTCATTGAGACTGTGGGCATTGTAAGTGGATACCCCTGGTGGAGACACTGTGTTGCTCTGTATTCCACCTTGTGGCTTTTCTCTTTGTGAGGTCACAACACTGGATGGTGTGGTATGATACCCCCACACAAGTTTAGTTCCGTCCCATATCAAAAAATCACCTTCCCTGGTATTGACACCTGCAGTTGTATCGGGCCCGGTGGAACTGTTAATTGGTCCAGTAGTGTTATTACTCCCTCCCCCCTCGTACATCTCTATCGAGATGTACGCTATAAACCAATATGTAACCAAGCCAAACATTATCATAAAAAACAATGTGATGCATACTGATAATCCACACTCATACGAATATCTACATCTCTCATATACTAATTCTCTCATTCTACTAATTCTATCCGTTGCAGGCTGCCCGTTAGATGCCATGGAAGCTCCTGTTTGAGATATAAAAGTGCATTAAGTGCATGCATGTAAACGTTTTGCTGGCACCATCTGTGCCAATACATTTGACGGGGAATGGAAGCGGGTGGCGGTGCGGGGGAGGGGTATTCACAGACAAGGGTATATACAAGCTATAATATTAATATTTCATTAATTATATACCACTCAACGAGATAAAAAAAAGAAATCCCACACACACCCCCTTTTTTTATATCCTTGTCAGGCATTATTTCATTCAATTCCAGTGCTGACATTATTCCATTCAGATCCAGTGCTGACACACACACTCACGCAAGTCGATATTTAGACATCCTACTCATTTGCATCGTTTGCTGTTGTCTGTGCCTCCTCGTCTATCTCCTCGTGTACATCGCTGTATGCTTTTCGTACGTCGGTCAAGTGCACCCAGTACCTCAAGCCTTTCACCTTTACTGCCGTGGGCGTGCAAAATATTACTTCGTATGGGCCATGGAATCGTGGTGCATTCCACCGACGCACGAAGCTTCTGACATAAATTGAGTCGCCTGGCATTAGCTGTAGCTGTTGCTCTGGCTCCGTGACGGATCCTGTTACATTTCCCTCTTCTCTAGTGAAGGGTGGGGAGAGTTGCTTCGATATTGCGCGCGCTGCCCTTGTTAATTTTCTTAGGTAGTCTGTGAACTCATCTCCCAATATTGCGGCGCTTCTGTGAGCATCTGAGTGTTCACGCAGTTGAGAGTGTGCTGTGTTCATTCGTCTCCCAGTCACGATCTCGTGTGGGGACAAATGGTGGTCTTTACTTGGTTGATTTCTCAACTCAAATAGTGCCAGGGGTAGACAGTAAATCCAATTTTTCTTTAATGAGAAGCATAGTTTTGATAACCTGCCCTTTAACAGGCCGTTCATCTTTTCCACTATGCCATTACTTTGTGGATGATAAATCGAACACAATTTATGTTTTATACCCAATAACGTGGTAACTTCCTTGAAAAGTTCATTCACAAAGTGAGAGCCGTTGTCTGAGCGAATTACGTCACAAATTCCCCAGCGCGGGAACACTTCCCTTACTAGGAACTTGGCGGCACTTTTGGCATCAGGTCGCGCACATGGTCCCGCTTCCACCCACCTTGAAAATGGGCACACCACCACGATCATGTACCGCGAGCCATTACACCTTTCCCCCATGTCTGCATGATCTATGTGCAGTTCTCTGAAGGGGCCAATGGGTTTGGGAATTGTTCCCCGGAGTGTGCGTAATGTCATTCCTGAGTTGTATATTTGGCATGTTGTACATTCCATTGCCAATCGAGACACATGCTCCTGGAGACAGGGCACAAACCATTCTTCCTGTATCTCTGCTGCGATGTGCTGCTTGGTGTTGTGTGCGGGGAAGTGTAACTGTTGAAATGCAACTTCTAGTAACTGCAGTGGCATTACCACTTTCCCTGAGTTATTTTGCCGCCATAGTAGGTCTGTCCCTGATTGGCTGCATCCCCGTTTTGTCCATGTTAGTTTTTCTTCTGCACTAGCTCCTTCCTGCAATTCTAGTATTTGTGATAAGGACATCATGTTATACCCTTCTGACAGTTCTTTGGTTGTTGTGTTCTTGATCATGAACTCACCGGTGTCGTATTTCTGAAAATAGGAAGCCTCCTTGGCGGCAGCGTCCGCTGCCGCGTTCCCTAAAGACACAACGTCTGAGTTGGAGGTATGGGCCTGGCACTTCACTATTGCTACGGCAGTAGGGTTTTGTAGGGCCTCAATTAATTCTTTTAACAATTCTGCATGCTGCACTGGTGTTCCATCTGCCCTTCTAAATCCCCTACGGCCCCATCTTGCTAGACCTCCATGTACTGTCGTCGTCATGTAAGCTGAGTCTGTGTATATTGTAACTGCACAGCCCTTTGCTGCGTGTAGTGCTTCTATGAGCGCAATCAGTTCTGCTGCTTGTGCAGAGTAGTGCGATGGGAGGCGGTACTGTACTAGTGTTTCTAATTCACCTTCCTCCAATCTCACTACCGCCATGCCAACGTGCTTTTCTCCCGTGTCCATATCAATTGATGCGGACCCATCCACGAAGTACACTTCCCCCTCGCTGAGAGCGTTTTCACACACAACTGTGCCCTCCCCTCCGTCTCTGGTGTGGGTTGCGCAGTCGTGATTTTGCATATCCTCTAATGTGCACGCTTCTGTAATGAATGTGGCGGGGTTCACTGTTTTACATCTCACTATATGGATGTTGGCGCTGGACAATATAATTTCGTATGCTGTTGCCCGCTGCGTGGTCAGTGTGCTTTTTGATCTTTCCAGTATTGCAAATAATGAGTGTTCCACAAACAATGTCACAGGGCACCCCATCAGTATTGTGGCACTTTTTTCAATCGCAAATGCGGCTGCTGCGAGCGATTGTTCGCACGCGAAATGACCCTGCATCACGGCATCTAAAGTACCACTATAGTAAGCTAGGGGCTTGTGTCCTAAGGATGTCTTTTGTGTCAGTACCGCTGTCATAAGTGTTCCTTTGCAATGGGAAAATAGGTAAAATCGTGTCCATAATCAGGGTTTGCTAGTACTGGAGCGCTTGAAATTAGCTCTTTCAGTGATTTGAACGATATGCTCATTTCTTCTGACCATTTTATTTTTACATTCTCCTGTTGTGCTTCTTTGAGTGCTTGTAGGAGGGGCCTGGTGTATGCTGCATAGTCTAGTATCCATGCTCGGCAATAATTGCACATCCCCAAAAATGTTTGCATGTCTTTCACCGTCGTGGGCTCTCCTACTGACCTTATTGCCTCCACCCTGTCGGGAATTATTCTTTTTCCATCTTTTGATATGAGCTGTCCCAGGTATAGGACCTCAGTCAGGCAATACTGTAGCTTCTCCCTGTCTACCTTGTACCCTTTGTTTGCTAGTAAAGTCAGGAGCATTGTTGAATCTTTTCTACATGTTGCTTCGTCTTGTGCACACACCAATAAATCATCCACGTACTGAATGATCGTACTGTCTGCTGATAGGTTTCCCAAGTCTTCATGCAATATGCGGTTGAATATGCTCGGGCTCTCACAGTATCCCTGTGGCAGTCTGCAATGTTCATATCTTCTTCCCCCCAGTGTGAACGCTGTAAGATATCTACTCTCTTCAGCCAGGGGTATTGAGAAAAATGCGTTTTTCAGGTCCACTACTGTAAAATGTGATGCTGCTTTTGGGATGCTGCATAGTATTGACGCAGGGTTCGGGACTAGAGGGAACTCTTTCTGTATTACATCATTGAGGGGGCGTAAGTCCTGTATCATCCTCCAAGACCCCCCTTTCGCTTTTTTGATTGGATAAATACATGTGTTACATGGTGAGTTTGAAGGCACTATTATCCCTTGTGCTAGTAGTGCATTTATAGTTTCTTTTATCCCTTCTTCAGCCTCACGGGACAGTGGATATTGTTTGACTCGGGGTAAGATAGCTCCTTGTTTTAGTTTTATTATCACAGGTTGTACTCCATGCAACAGCCCTACATCATGGGGGCCTGTTGTCCATAAATTGTTTGGTACTAACCTCATGTCGTCATCAAAAAATGACGGTGGTTTTCCTACCACTGCCATTAATTGGACGGGGATCTCTCTGGCTTGGATCAAAATGTCACAGGGCATCGCTATTTCCATTACTATCTCACCATCTGCTTCTGTGTCTAAAAAGAGATCCTCATCTGTTACTTCGCGTAGGGCGAGGTTTGCGTTTGTACACAGTACGGTGCGCCACTCACATCCTTCTCTGTCCATTCCAATCACAGCGATCCGTTTCGTTGATACCTGCACAGCGTGCAAATCCAACGACACCACTGATCCTGGTGCTGCATTTGGACACACTATGGGGCGGAAGAGGAATTCTGCTGGAATCCTCCAATCCATGTTTTTTAGCTCTGGGACTATAAGGGCCAAAGTCTTTAGCCCTGCAATAAACATCTCTTCCTTTTGTGGCAGCCCTCGTATTTCCTGTGTGGTTGTGTAGGCTTGCACTACCAACATTGCACGCAAGGGGCATATCCCGGGTGTAGAACACACTATTCCTCCTTCGGTAAATGATATGGTCATGTTAAGTTTACTCATAAGGTCCCTTCCCAGCAAATTTATCGGGGACTGTTCATAATACAGTAAGGGTGCTTTTACAGTCTTGCCCCCTATGGTTACATCCAAAGCTTCTGTGTAAGGAACTTCAATTACAGCCCCAGAGAACCCCTGCGTCTCTAACTTCCTGTTAGATAACGGGAACCGGCCCTCCCTGACACATGATTTCTCCGCTCCCGAATCAACCATGAATATAAATTGCCTGTCTCCTATCTGCGCCCCCACCAATGGTTCCTCTGCTGCACTGTGGGTGGTAGATAGAACTGGACACGCAAGTGTTCTCTGTGGGCTGTCCTATGCGGGGTGTCTCATCGCCCCCCCCTTCATTAAATACGTTACCTGAGACCACTGACATGCCGTTGTAAGGTGCTGGTGCGGGGGCCCCGTTAGCTGCTGTCGCGAAAGGGTTGCCTGGTGTATATTGCATGCTGTCGTTGTTAGGCATGTTTTGTAGGTGGTTCTGTGTTCTATACTGGGGTCCCTGTTGCTGGCTCGTGTTACCCTGGCTTGGGTCTCTCAGTTGCTGTTGTCCCATCGGAAGGCCATATGGGCTTCCCGGGTGGGGATGGCCATACTGTTCCACCTCCTGGAACCCGTTGTTTTGTCTACTTCTGCACTCCCTGGAGTAATGCCCCCATCGCCCACAGTTCCAGCAACTCCCCTGAGGGCCCCTGGGACCCTGCCATCCACTTCCTCCCATTCCCCCGTACCCCTGTGGTCCACCTCCTCTTCGGCTCCTGTACCCACCTCGTCCCCCTCGAGGGGTCCACTCTTGCCACTGCGGACCTCCACCCTGCTCCTGCTCGTTCCACTGCCGCTGTCCTGTTCCCGCCCAATTAGTTGCCATCCTTCCTTGTATTGCTATCAGCCCCTCCTCCTCATCTTCTCCCTCCCTGCTGTGTGGGAGCGCGGCTACTGCTGCTGTAACCTTCACTAACTTTGTCTGCACCAACTTCGCCTCGTCTGCCAATCTTTTCTGCGCCACCTCCTTCTCCCTTTCCTTGATTCGTTTACAATGGTGTACTATTATGCTCTGAATTTCCGGCCATCCCTTTGCTTCTATACCTGCTATTTTGTCAAGCGCCTTCTGCACTTCCTTTGGGAGACCCCTTTTTATAATGAAGTAAAATAAAGATGTCGATTGATACCAGGGCGTGCCCGTTTCCGCTCTCCACATCTCTTGACCCGAAAAATGTAATCCATAGCCTCCTCCCCGTCATTCATTGCACACTGCATCACGGACTGTAAGTCAGGTGTGTCTGGAAACGTTTCGCGTAAGGCGTCCCACACCCTAGCCCGCACTGTGTTAAAGGAGGCCCCATCATGGCGGTCACAGTCTAATGTTACTCCCGGGAAACCGGCTTTAACCCATACTCTTTCAGCCTGGTCGCCCACCGCTGATACGAGCAGACTTTTCACATCTCCTACAGCTAGGGGTACCCCAGCTGTATGTTTTTCGAAGGCGTATATCCACTTACTTGCCCCTCCTGACAACGGGGGCAATAGCTTTAATAAATTAGCTTTATCCATCTGTGCCCATGGGATATAGTTAGGCCTCCCTCCTCCCCTATGTATCAACGGGAGCTGTAGCTTTCCTTTCGTTGTTGCATCCGGACCCGTTTTGGCTGCTGATGTTCCCAGTGATGCCATCTTCCCCACTCTGTTCCTCAGTCGCCCCGCCCACTCATCATCTAGGGTTCTCATAGAACATGCACCTTCCTCCCCCTCGCTTCCCCCTCCTATTGCCATACTCAACCTGTCGCTTTCGTCTAGCTCTTCTCTAATATCACATAGTAATTCCTCTCTAAGTCCCCCAAGCCTATCTTCGTTACCACCATCTTCCTCTCGGGTCCCTACTTCTATTATTCGCGTTGGTTCTTCCTCAATCCTAAACAGGATCTCGCCCTTTTTCCACCCCTCTTCGGGCCTTCTGCTTTCATCCGATGCTCTAGACGTACGTCCAGCTCTAGTTGTATCCAGTGCTGTTCGTTCGCATATGTTTTTTATCCTCGAGAGCTCATCTTTTGCTATCGACAGTCTTGATTCTAGATCATCTGTGAGTTTCTCTATGTCCACCCTTTGTGTACCCGCCTGGCCTCGCTCCCTTGTACTTTCATATGGTGGGGGTGCAGTGGGCCGGTGGGGTGTAGTAGTTGTCGGGGGAGGTACATACGTTGGATCACTGTATCCTTCCGCGGGTACGGGTTTCTTTAATATCGGGTATAAACTTATTACCTCTACTGGTGGCGCTACACCTGGCAATTCTTTGATATCTTTCTGTAACATCAGTGGATTGTCTGTAGTAGATGGGAGATCAGGATTTGATGCTGGCGCTTTAGGCGGTGGTACCTCTTCAAATAACCGCCAAAGATCTAATATTTCCCTCCTATTCTGCAGCTGTTTCCCTCGGTACTTCAAGAAAATGCATGTCATTACTGTATCTAGAATGCTTTTGTCAAATGATCCTCCCTCTGGCCATAACTGGGGTAGCCCCTCTCCTTTCAACTCGGTTACCCATTGGTCGTGATATTTCTTAATCCGCTCCGCGTACCCTGGAAGATTTTTACAAATATGTAATAAGGGTGTTTCAGCCCCCATCTCTGTGTCCTCCTAGTGCTTATGTGTCGCTGTGTGTGTCTACAGCTACAATGTGAATGTAGTATCGATATTATTTTTTAGTATTCTACTTCACATTCAATGTTATGCTCGGTTGGGCTCTCCCTCCCTTGACTGCACAACACGGAACAGACTGTACACAGTTTCTAATTTGTTCTCTTTGGGGGACACATACAACAGCAACCCATCATTTATTTTGACAACGTCAACCCGGAAATCAAAAGACACCCACTCACGTCACTGTCTCAACGTTGCCTTCAAGAAGTTTTATCCGGTCACACTTACCATGACCATTTAACAATTATACATTTATAGCCGTTTTACACATTCGCAACATCAAAGTCGTCCCTTGACACATACGAGGTGCACACACCTCTTGGTAACACTCAGTACACCATTCACGCTGCCCTCCCTTTCCTCCCTAGCCGGCTGTCCCTGTCTATCTTACTTAGCGCATATGCATATATTTATAGGTTTTAACCTGCTCTCCCCCCTCTAGTAGGACCCTTGTTCTCTTACTTTTCTCCCAAGTTCGTGCTAATTCCGTTTTTATTCTCCCCCTACCCCTAAAGAAAAAAGAAAAAGAAGTAGTAGCGATCACTAATATATTCTCAGTGCCCCCTTTTGCTGAACACTTTTATCTTGTATTTCACTTCGTCATATATTCCCAGCACTAGTCAATATAGCACTATGCGGCGCCGCCTTCCACCCCCTTTCGGAGCTAGGTTCCCGTCACTTCTATCTCTTTATTCACCTCGTAATCCTAATGGCCATATGCAAAGAAAAAGAAAGGAAAGTTTATAATAATCTTTAGTATATCTTCGTACCCCCTTCTCGTTCCCTGTCCTACGCTTCTCTCCCCGCTCCCTTTACAATCGCTCACACTCAGTACTCACGTGCCCGTCTTGAACCGATAGTCTCCGAAACTGGGTCCGTCCAGGCAGTGTCGCCGTCAGCTCAACAGTCAGCCCCGGCTCCGGCGAGCGGTACTCAAAGGGGATTTTTCAACCGGGATCCCGTACCCTTTCTCTATTGAGTGCGCACTTCTTAGTGTACCGGTCGCCGTTGGCGGGCAGCCTCCCGGAGCCGGCTCACCGTGCGTATCCCTTTTCGACCGGAGATTCTCGTGCCAAAAGGGGACGGTTATAATGGGTTTAGGAAGAAATGAAATCACGCTATCGGGGTCACCACTGAAGGCAAGCGTCCCCACACAGCACGATCCTCCCCGCAATGAGAGACAATAAAGGACTCTCCCAAGATGGGAATAAGGCCAAGACAGAGTGCGGGTGAGCGTAAATGGGAGTTTATCAATCAGAATAGGGCATGCAAAGGACTCTGCAAACTCCGAGAGCGCTCTGTCTGACAATAGCAAAGACAGGCGTATATATTTACAAAAAACGTCATAAGAACCTACACACTATAGGGGGCACAAGTTCATGGGGATTGGGTGGCGACGACTAACTATAGGTGCTGCTGTGATGTGGTTGGCTTTGGCTGGAAGACGTCACTGGGCAGCCTCGTGGGTTGGGCTGGGCCTGGCCGGGTGGCGGAGTTCATCCAGGCGGTGTTGTGGGGCCATCGTGGCCAGTGGCAGAGATGAATGTCTTTTCCTGACTTGTTAGCCCTAAGCCGTGCACACCGCAGTCATTCAAACATTCTGGTATTATTTTCTTTAGTAAATCTTTCGATAGGTTATACAACAGGTTAATGCAACACAGGAGGAATGCACCTTGTGAGGGGACTGGAGGCAATACGTCAGGGCATGGTTACCAGTGTCCTGTTGACCGGGGCCATAGGTCGTGGGGCTAAGCTTCGGGGCCTGGGACGGGCGGTACATGCCTTTCTGCCTTGTTAGAAGTTGTTATGGATGTTCCGCTGTGTGTTGTCAAAGTGTTGGGTGTCTTGATCGCACAGGGCCATAAGTCTGCGATGGTCCGGTGGGTTGTGAGGTTTACGAGGGGGCGCGTGTGTTCAGGCAGAGGTTTACGGCTGTGTTGTAAATAATGCAGGTGGCGGGTGGTGGCCTTGGGTGCTACAGAGGGGGTTACAAATCTTTGAAGCGGCTCCAGTCTGGTTGGGGGAGGTAAAGCAGTGCGGCGCGGCCTCTGCTCTCATGCCTTGGCAGCCTTCGCAGGGTGGGAGGGGGAATGGCCTTGCACGTATTTCACAAAGGTATCTCCCTCGTGTGTTGCTGAATTAGGTACAAACATCACAAACATTTGAACACTCTTATAATATTTATCCAGCGTAATACAAAACATGCATTTAAGCTTTGCTGGATGTGTCTCGATTATATCCAGTCTGAACACCTTATTCATACATTATGTTTTAACAAGTACAGTATTTAGTTATATGCATATATATTTGCAGTAAGTGAGGTAGAGTTAGGATTTGGAGGAGAACATAGAAAGTAACCCGCCACTGTTCGTGACGGTGGTGGCACATGTGCGGCCTGGACATGCACACATGACATGCGCCTTCCCATGCATTCTTCACATAGGCTCTTTGTATGGTTACATTCGTTTTCTTGTGTCCTCTAGCAGCATTAGTTCAGTTATGGTACGAGCCCATGGGGTGCAAGTTTTCCAGTCATGCACGTAACAACCAGATTCCTGGTGCGTGCCGTTATTATTAGTACCCAACTGCAATGGTACATGCTCCCCATCGCTTATATCATGGGGGCATGATCTCTTGTAATTATACATCTTACAGGCTTCTGTAATATAAGGGATTTTATGAGAGGAAGGCATTCCTTGCAAGTAGTCTCAACATTAATATACAAATATTGTCTGGCATGTGACGACCATTTTACTGTTCTTTTCATTTGCCTAGGCCTGCTGGCCGGGTCATGCTGGGAGCGATGATACGATACACTGCGGGAGGTGAACTGTTACAATGTTAGTGTATTACACTAGCTCATGTCCGTTTGGTTCGTGGGAACGTGCTCGCAGCGGATCTACCAGGGTGCTGCGGCAACAAGGATGACTGAAACCCTCCAAGGGTGGGGGCCGCGCTATAGTGCGCTGAGCTCACACCATTTTTACCAGACAAAATGGTTTCTAGGCCTAGCTAAATTTTAATATGTGTGGGCAATTAATACGTGCGGGCAATGTCTCCAGTGGGTGAGCCCTCCACCACCTGGGCCCGGGTGGCATGAGGGGACGCCCAAGAGAGCCATAGTCCTCACCTGGGGAGAAAGTGCAGGCGAGGGGGGTCGTCTTGGACCAGTCCTCCCCTACAGAAGCCCAGTGAGGTCAGGGATAGGGGCTGCCATTATGACTGTTTTAATGATGTCATGCTCAGGGGCGGGGGATTAGCTTTTGTGTAACAGATGCCGGTCAGCCAGGTGGATTGGTGGAATGATGTGATTATCAGAATATGGCTGGTCACAGGTGCCTGTGTTTGCGTGCGTTTCTTGGAGGGAGACTGAGGTCATGTCCATTGGAATAGCTTCTGTATTCGTGCCATCTGTGCCCTGCAGCTCCCATTGGCCCCTCTTGAGATGAGCCTGGCTGCTCAGTCACTCTGCCAACTTGTGTGGTACATGCTAATGCTGATGGTTGGTTTGTTTACTGGCAGGAGTACAGGGCTGGTGCAGTCTCACTCAGGATACTGCTTTGAATGTTGCCTTACACTGGTGTCAAGCGATGGGGGGGCCTGTTTTTGTTTGTCTCATATTTCAGTTCATGTTGCTGTACTTGAACCTTCACATGCCTGTGCTGCATCAGTACGGCAATGGTGACATGGCAAATATGGATGGCCACTCACAAGGCACTTGGAGCCCCTACATTCATTTGTTCGTTGGCATGCATGGGTGACTTGTACATTTCACTGGTTGCATTGTGTGACTTCATTGCACCTACGAGGAGTTGTGCAATGTGGCCAGGGAGTGGTGTACAGGCACTCAGTAGGGCCATTTACGGTTGGTTCGCGATGCCGTACTTCTCACCATGGCAGAATGGTACTTTCCGCCATGCTTGATGGCGTTAGGTAAATGTCCGCTAGGGTCAGAATTCGCGTACCGTTGCGCCATGGTGGTAATTACGGTTTCGCATGGCGCTCGTGCGCGTACTTGGTGCAGTTAGTGTTGGCGTTCACTACGGTGTCGCTAATGGCATCGTACTTTACGGTGACGGGTCATAATCGCACCGAGCGCTATTCGATGGCGGTATTGCATTTCCGCCATCGATTTTTGATTTCCGCCAGGGTCGTAATGAGGGCCGTGGTGTTTTCTCAAACACCGGAATGCAGGGTATTTTCTTGTTCGTTCGAAGAGCGGGTAACCAGGAGCGGGTAAGGGATACAGAGTTAGGGATCAGAGAAGGAGCCGGGAGCCAAACATGAGAAGCGGAATCCCAAGACATTCCGGTACGAGTTCCATGGTCGAGCAGGGGAGGACAGATCAGATGGGCGCCAAAACAGAATCAGAAACCAGGTAACGAGGTCAAAAAGGGTAAACAGAAGTCAGCAACCAGGTATACAACAAATAGGAAAAACTTCTTCCGAGAAGCACTGCTCGCGTAACACAACGGTTTAGGAGCACCGGCTTTCTGGGGGCGTGGCTAGATATATGAAGTAAGGAAAAAAGAGGCGTGGAACGCATGCAAAGGAAAAAGCGTTCCAAGGATTCCTGCCAAGCGCAAGACCTATTGGGAGATGTAGTATTTACCGGCGATGATGCCGGCGTTGATGTAATCGCCAGGACAAGCGCCACGGGCTACTCCCATGGGCATAAGAATGCCATAGGAATCCGGGGGGCATGACACTGGCATTCCTGCTTTTAAAGACGGAAGCCTGGATTGCATCTTGGGGAAAATTGGAACTTGCTTGATGTTACAAACAGAGCGGAGTAGCTCGCAGCTCACTAGAGAGCTAGACAGCGAGACAGCTCCACTCAGCTGAACCACTCCTCTGAACGCGCGTGCTGAACGCGCACGCGTGATGAAGATAGGGAGTCAGCTGGAGTTCAGGGGAGGAACCAGCGGCAAAGGGGCGGGCTGCAAAAGGAAACAGAGAGTACAACAATCAGAGCTTGGTGGCACGCCAATTAATATCTTGCAATAAAGCGGCACGCCTACCCAAAGTCAGCAAGAGGACGGGCCAGAGTCCAATGTCCACACGTTGCTTGATGCAGTTCACAGGGCTACGAACTGCCGTGAAAAAATGCCACGGAGCAGGGCACCACAGCGAGACCACAGTGAGACAGCTCCACTCAGCTGAACCACTCCTCTGAACGCGCGCGCTGAACGTGCAAGTGTGATGAAGATAAGGAGTCAGCTGTAGTTCAGGAGAGGAACCGGCAGAAAAGGGGCGGGCCAAAGTCAGCAAGGGGGCGGGCCAGAGTCCAATGTCCACACGTTGCTTGATGCAGTTCACGGGGCTACGAGCTGCCGAGGAAAAACGCCGGGGAGCAGGGCACCACAGCGAGACCACAGCGAGAAAAGCTCCACTCAGCTGAACCACTCCTCTGAATGCGCTTTCCATGTCTTGGAAGTGGTAAGTGTAGTATTTAGCAGAAACACCTGGACTGTCACTGTCCATCACCAGCAAGCCTGAGTCTTTTTCCATCCAAAGTATTACCCAAAAATATTTGCTCAAGTGTCCATGCCTGGCTAATAGCGGGGAACAAAATTTCTTCTGATATCTATAGTATTGGGTTTTTGCAAGGAACTCAAGTCCCACAAATGTGCATAAACAGATGAACAAAGTACATTTCCAACAGGCCTTTTTCCAGAAAATAGGTTCAGCAGATCATGATGTGTATTATGGTTGTGTACAAAGCTACCCTTCCTCTTCAGGTTTGTGCCTTTAGCTATACGGGTAAAGTTCATCGCTGGCTCCCCACAAATCATCCTATGTAATTTATGAGCACCACTTATCATTTTCATAATCTAAATGAGGCAGCAGTCAAATACAATGTATTTTGGCTCCCACTAACAGCCAATTGTCCTGCAGTACAGTGGTTTGCGATTCAATGGTGGTGGATAGTCCTTAACACTTGGAAGAGTGAAGTCCAGATTACAGGTACAATCGTTGATCAGTTGCGAAGTTGCAAGACTTATTTCTGTTTGTGACATTTCCGGAGTTTCCAAATGTATTAGGGAAAGAGTGAACATGCTCTCTTTCTTAGATTGTAATTTTTTAGTGGGTGTGAATTGTGTGAGCGGTTCAGCAAACAATTCGGAAAGATTGTCTGCTATTTATGTCTCTTCGGGGTGACATTTTGTGCTGTAACAATGATCAATGGTTACTTTTTATGCGTCACTGGTGACATTCCGTTCAAAATCTGGACACTGGACAGCTGCAATGCGGCTCTGAATCTTGAATGGACCATGCTGAGCTTCAAAAAGTAGCTTCTCCCAATTGACATTAGTTTGGCAAACCACATCATTAGGTTGTGTTGTTGTCTGCGTCTTCATGCTACTCGTCTTCCTTGGACTCTAATGGATGAAAAGAAGCATGCTTCATTTTTTGTACACATCCACAAAATATGAATTACAACCTCAAAATGTCAAATCAATACAATTCTTCATAAACAATTTATTTAAAAGCAAAATGTTTTGTTATTTACTCTTCTTTTCCGAATTTTCCTTGGAACATTCAATTCTGATTTGCCGACCACAATGGCAAGCTGAAAACAGCATTTTGAAATATTATCAACCATGCAACTTGCTCTTCAACTTCAAGATTCATATATACAAATCTACAAATAGAACCAATTTGACTCTGGTAAACATTAGAGAATTAAAAATATGACGATATTGTTATAAATGATAACTTCAAATGTATAAATATCTTATGTATACCTCTGGTCCATGGGTCTCTTCAATTTCGAGCACTTCAGTAGTACCTTCCTTATACATAACAAATTCATCAAAAAATGATTAGATTATTTATCAATGTTAAGTTAACATTTTTGATCTCACAAACTACATCTTGAGACAGTTGATTTAATGATTGTCGACCTTACAAGATCAGTTAAACATTTCTAAAAAAAATACAGTTAATCCTCTGATTACAATGGTGTCATTATTATGGATATAAAGTTGAATACTTATTGATTTTATGTATATATTTATTTATTTCTATAGCGCCTACAGCCCGCAGGCATCGGGGCGCTTACATAAACACAAGGGAAAACAAACATAAAAACAAGACAAAGAAGGGCAATACTAATATACCCTTGCTTAGAGTGGGTGCATCCTAAAGCAACCTGATCAGTTAACTAAAAAGGTGTGTCTCCAGGGCTTTCCTAAAGAGATTCAGACTGGAAGTCTCTCTGATGGCTGTTGGCAGGGAATTTCAAAAGAATGGAACCAGTGCCCGGAATGATCTAC
Source organism: Ambystoma mexicanum (assembly GCF_040938575.1). NCBI lineage: Eukaryota > Metazoa > Chordata > Amphibia > Caudata > Ambystomatidae > Ambystoma > Ambystoma mexicanum. The sequence continues at coordinate 1,360,686,659 of NC_090930.1, read as the reverse complement.
CTAAGCCTCTTATTTTATTAATTCTTATACCCTGTAATAATGATAGATTGGAAGATCTAAGTTCTTTCGATGGTTTATAGGGCATGATCATTTTTTTAAGGTAATCCAGAGATTTCCATAAAGGGAGCAATGCATTGTTAAACCCATTTTGTACTAAATGCGTTGCTTCGCAGGTAACCAATGCAGCTCTCTCCTTGCGTTGGTAATATGAGCTCTCCTGGGGATGGACATGGCGATGCGGACGGCATCATTTTGTATGGTCTGACATGTCCTGAGATTAGACATAGATGCTCCGCACAGCAATATATCGCAGTAGTGTGACCTCAACATAATTGTCGCTCGGGTGATGGTCTCAGAATTATTTTTATTGATAAAGGGTTGTATGGTCCTCAGAAGATAATTGCAAGTTTTGCTGAGATTTTGTACCTCTGTGTCTGAATTCAGTGAGGCCTAAGGCCCTTAAAGGAATGGTTCGGCCAAAATTTTTTATTTAAAAAATAGATAGGCAATATAAAAAAAAAACGATTGGCATTTTTATTTTTTCGAAGTCCCTATGTAAAATTTTGAGCAATTCAAGCTCAAAGATAGCACATGGGGGCATCCATTTTGTGAAATGGATGCCCGCCGCTGTGCTCGCTTTGGCTTTTGCGGCACTAATGAAGGAAAAGCCAGTCAGCTGTAGTAAACAAAAGCTACCACTGGGTGGCTATTCCTTCATTGGTGCTGTATGCGGAGGACGGGGACCGGATACTACAGGCAGAAAAGCTGCAGCTGCATCTCGGTAAGTGCTATTTTTTTAATAAAAATAAACACTAGCTGCAGTTTTTTTTCTAAGTTTTCCGGGGTGGAGCTTTAAAAACGTTGTATTTATGTTTGCGGTAGCTTTTGAAGCGACCGCAAACATAAATACAACGCGGTTGTGTTTGAAAACGCTGCAGTTTTTCTTTCTAAGCTCGGAGGAGCCTAAGAAACTCAGACAGAAAAACTGCAGCGTTTTCAAACACAACCGCGTTGAGTTTCTGCCTGCCGTGGCTATCACTTTGGGTCTCCGGTGCTCCCCCATGGGAGCACCGGAGACCCAAAGTGAAAGCCAAGGCAGGCAGAAACACAACGCGGTTGTGTTTACATGCCGCAGTGTTTCTGCCTAAATCTGATTTCCCATTTGGGGCTCTCGGGCTCCCCACGGGGGGCCCGAGAGCCCCAAATGGGAAATGCTAAATGCTGCAGTGTTTCTGCCTAAATCTGCTTTCCTATTTGGGGCTCTAGGGCTCCCCGGGAGCCCTAAAGCCCCAAATGGGAAAGCAGATTTAGGCAGAAACACAACGCGGTTGTGTTTGAAAACGCTGTGGTTTTTCTTTCTAAGTTTCTCAGGTTCAGAGGAGCCTGAGAAACTTAGAAAGAAAATCTGCAGCGTTTTCAAACACAATAACGTTGTATTTATGTTTGCGGTCGCTTCAAAAGCAACCGCAAACATAAATACAATGTTTTTAAAGCTGCAGTTTTATTTCTAAGTTTTCCGGGCTCCTCCAGCCCGGAAAACTTAGAAAAAAAACAGCAGCTAGTGCTTATTTAAAAAATAAAAAAAAATACCACTTACCGAGATGCAGCTGCAGCTTTTCTGCCTGTAGTCTCCGGTCCGCGTCCTCCGAGTCCCGGCACCAATGAAGGAAAAGCCACCCAGTGGTAGCTTTTGTTTACTACAGCTTGCTGGCTTTTCCTTCATTAGTGCCGCAAAAGCCAGCACAGGCGGGCAGCCATTTCACAAAATGGATGCACCCATGTGCTTGCTTTTTCAATTTTTGAGCTTGAATTGCTCAAAATTTTACATAGGGACTTCGAAATAAAAATGCCAATTGTTTTTTTTTGTATGTTGCTTATCTATTTTTGAAATAAACATTTTTGGGCGAACCATTCCTTTAAGGTCTTTACTTTCGGTTGGATTGGAATCCTGTTGCCTTGCAATGTGAAATGGCATATTTGGGGTCCAGTTTAGCCCAGGCTTGGGGTGAGCCAAATATCATAAACTCAGTTTTATTACCATTTAAGCAGAGCCAATTTGTTGACATCCAACTTTCAATGGCATTGTATATGTTCTTTAATGTTAAAGAGTCTTGTTGATAATCTCTGCTAAGCTCGATGACCAGCTGCATGTCATCTGCGTAGTTGGTAAAGAAGACCCCTAGTTTTTCCAGTAGGGTGCAAAGTGAGCACATATCCAAATTAAAAAGAAGTGGTGATATAGAGGCTCCTTGAGAGATACCAAATTTTATAGAAGAAGCCGATGATGCGGCTGATCCCTATTGTATGTGAGATTCACGATTGGATAGAAAGGACTTAACCCAATTGATTACCTTATCCGAGCAGTTTCCCTGCTTTTGTAGCTGTTCCAGGAGGCGTTCGTGATCGACAAGATCAAATGCCGCTGACAGATCCAATAAGATCAGCATCCCTGCTTTTCCACTGGTCGCAATATCAAGCAAATGGGTTTGAAGGTCAACTAATGCTGTCTCCTTGCTATGCTATAAGAAGGGCGGAAACCCAATTGCCTGCTGTGTAGATTGTTATTGCTCTCTATAAAGGCTTGTAATTGTAAGACAGCAGCCTAATGTAGTGTTTTTAATAGAAATTGGCTATTAGTTATCTGCCTGAGGTTGCTGGGGTCAGTATGATCCAAGTTCAATTTCTAAGGAATAGGCGTAATGGAGACTTTCTTAATATCTGTCGGAACCTGTTGGTCTCTGGAGGAGGTGTTTACAAACTGTGTCAAGCATGATGTGAATAGTTTAGCATTTTCCAGTGTAAGTGTTAGAGGGTAGAAGGTTTAAAGGGCAAGAGGTGAGGTTCATGGAAAACAATAGAGAGGTGGTAGCATCCAAAGATATAGCTGAGAAAGCAAAACCTAATTTGGATGTTGTACCTTCTATCTGCTTGGTAATGTCTGCTGGTGCCATATCTGGACTCAAAGTTGCCAGTATTTTGTCCCTAGCCTTTGAGATTTTACCTTCAAAGGCTTGTGCTATGCGGGTGCAGTCTTGATCAGTAAATAAGACGGGGAGTTCTGCGGTTTTAGGCTTTTCCAGTGACTTTAATATACTAAAGAGCTGTCACGTGGTGTTGGATGGAGGATTGTTCAATATGTGTGTTATAGAACTTTTTCTTGGTTTCTATAACTAAGTCTCTGTATGCTTTGTCCCGCATTTTCCATTCCTGTCTAGTGGTGTCAGAGGGGTGTTTGATCCAGATGAGTTCTAGCGCCCTTTTTTCTTTTTTCATCTTGTCTATTTCTGGTGAGAACCAGTTTTGATGTCTAGGGTTCTCGCTAATTGTTTTTGTCTTTATTGGGGCCATTTTATCAAGTGTTTCGTTATTGAAAGTATTCAGCAGGTGGTCCACATGGTCAGTCTCTTTAGAATTGACCGCTTCAATTTCATGCTGAATATCCAAAGTATTCATTTTTTTGAAGTTACAGCCCTTGATGATTTCCGTTGCATTAATAGGTCTGGTAATTGGATTCGCGAGCTGCAGAGAGAAACTAACCATAGAATGGTCTGACCAAATGCATGTTATGGTGTCAAGATCTTTAGTTTTAAGGTTTCTGGTAATTACCCAGTCAAGGATGTGTGAATCCCCTATTCTGGGGTCATTATTTATAATTTCATGACTCTAGTAGTATTGCCTCCTTATCACCAATGTCTCTCGTCCATCAATTAAAATCGTCCAGGAGGAGAGTGTTACGCTCACCTGGCTCCCACAGAGGCGTCAATCTGAACTGAACAGCTGCAGTCTCCACCAATGTGACACGTAGGGCCGAGATGACGGACTGGACTGGCCCACCTAGCTTCGTTTGCTTGGCCCGTAGGAATATTCTTCTGCAAATGGAGAAAGGGAATTAACCACCCGTGTAGTTGAGCGTAAATCCCCCCACCCCCGCTGTTCTCCCCACAGATCACCTTTGATGCCCCCTCTTATAGTCTCACCTGATGGTTTGAAAAGATGAGCTCTCTATCCTGCATTGAGCGCAGGGGCGCTGATAACCAGTTGCTTCACTGGCTCGAAGGAATTGGTGAGTTCCAGAACAATATTGACTCCAAAAATTATGTAGTTCGTAAGAGTTCACATGTCTGACTTTCACTCTTGTCCGATTCCTTGCAGCTTGCAGCTTGACCCCAGCGAAGGGTTCCTCGTGGTAGCTGACGAAGTTCAGGTAAGGATTTGGCTTATCCTACACAGTTCAATAAAATAAGGCCAGAATTTAATCTGTTGCTAGTTCCCTTATTCAGGTGTGGAGAGAAAATATGAAGTTCGGGGAATTATGCCTCCGGTGGTAAAATTAGGTAAGTCTATTGCGGTGAGAAGAGTTCCCCTTATTTGTCCCGCTGTCTCACTCTGTTGTCCTTTAGTTCCCCTTAGGGGCCGGGGTACGGTGAGGATGCAATGGAGATTGCGCCGACCCGTGAAGAGGAATAGTACCCCCGGTGGTAATCAGGTAAGTCTATGGGGGTAGTTACTATAGCCTCTGTTTATGTCCTTGGCTCACCTTTGCTGTTCTTGTGTTCCCCTTAGGTGCCAGAATGCGGCAGGAACGTGCAGAAGGATGCGGTGGATCGTCAGGATGCTGCGAAGGCCGGTGAGCACAGCGCGGCGCTGTAGCAGGCGAGGCAGCGCCCGTAAAATGCTTCTTTCTTCAAGCTCGAAGGCGCGGTGGATCCGGAATTCAGGTAAGGATCAAAGGTTTGCTCTGATCTTTTCTCCTTCTGTTCCTCCCTTTTTCTAGGAGCTGCAGACTCGAGGCGGGCGTGGCAGAAGACTGGATGCAGGCTTGCAGACATGGTGAGCGTTACGCTGCTGGATGCAGAATAACGCGAAGCGTGTGCTGCTCTTCGGGCGTGGTTTAAATAGCCACAAAGTAGTCCCAGATAAGTATTCCTCCACAGCCCCACCCGAGTAAAAATAGTCCCTAGGTAAAATAGTCCCTTCCAAGCCTCATTTGGCTTGGAGCTCTGCAGCATGGTCTGCACCAGGTAAGCTTGCAGCATGGTCTGCATCAGGTAAGTTCTACTCTATGAGCCTGGCGCCTAAGGCGCCAGGACTGACTCTCCATATGAGCCTGGCGCCATAGGTGCCAGGACCGCACCTGAACAGCCCCTAGCAGGGGTTTTTGGGCTTGCTCAAAGTAACGTGATGCCTGCTTCCGGGGTTGCTGGACCTGGTCTGGTTCCCTGTGGATAGGCATCATGACAGAGAGTGGATGAATTTGAACCACTAAAGCTGTTAATTATTCAGAATATTACATCATTGAAATCTGGCATGTTGAAGGGACGGCGATAAACTAATACTATGTTCACACAGCAGTGATTGGTAGGGGTCATTTTGAGATGCAAAATCTCGCAGTAGGTGCAAGATATGGTTGCTGGAAAAAGACCTAGTTTGGATCTAGCTATAATAGCCACTCCTCCACCCCGTCCCTCTTTACGATCTGTACTATAAAATGTATAGCCTTGGGGTGAGGCCATGGAGGTGTAGGGCCCACTGGTCTCTTGGAGCCAAGTCTCAGTCACGCATAAGATGTCAGTTTTGCTATGCTCAATGTAGTCGTGAATATCTAGCGCATGTTTTACCAAAGATCGTTTATTAATAAGGGCAATTTTGAATGAGTCTGTAATTGCCTCTCCCTGGGTCTGAAGGGCACTATTGTCATGCTGAGCTGTTTTATCTAACACTGAAGACACGCTGTTGTCCGGGGTATCATTGCTAGATGCTTGTGTACTCCCAGCTGGTTCAACCTGTAGGGAGGAGTCCCTTTCAATCCTGTTGTGTATGGGCGTAAGCTCCACGTGGGGCATGATTGAAGGTGGTAGTCCACTCTTGTCTCCCTTCTCACGTGAAGTAAAATTATGTCTGTCTAATATTGTCCTTTTCAGGCAGTCAATGAGCGCCAGGTGATTTATGCGAAGCGTCATCAACGACAATGATTCCTGTTTCATGTAGCCCATTTTGGTGTGCTTACCGCAGTGATCTGCAGTGGAGGTCTAAGAAGCAAAAGAGGCATTGCAGCCGGGTAACTGCGAGGACCGGCGAAGACCGGTTTGGCTCCTGAAGTACCTGAACTTTATGGAAATAGCATGCTAGGGCACCTGGGAACTGTGGTTCCCTTGTAGAAAATAGCTGTCAGGATTTCCCTAACAAACCTAACTAACAAACCTAACTGTGAGTGTTTCGTCTCGCTGCGGTGCGCTAAACACAGTAGTGCACAAGATGTTGGAAATGCTTATCTGGACACAGAAATGCACAAGATGTTAAAGATGCTGTTTTAACATAGAAATACAAAAGGTGCTGTCTAAACACAGAAATGCACGAGATGTAAAAGTGTTGTCTAAACACAAAAATGCACAAGATGTTAAAGATGCTGTTTGCAGATGCTAAAATGAACGTGTCACAAATGAAGAAATTGCCTGCTTCCTACAAACGCTGGCAAGCCGCCTAATAGCTAACAGAGTACAAAATTATGTTCAGCTGTGCTCAAGTGTAGCGATTCCAATCTTACCTCTATCAATGAAGTGGGGGTTCAGGGTGTTTGTATTTGCATGGCGGGACCGGCAAAGACCGGCTTGGCTCCTGAAGCGCTGGCACTGAAGCACCTGAACTTTCTGGAAATAGTATACTAGGGCAGCTGGGAACTGTGGTTCCCTTGTATAAAATAGCTGTCAGGATTTCCCAAACAAACCTAACAAACCTAACTGCGAGTTTTGTTACACAGATCAACTGTGTATATGTAACAGATTTGAAAGTGTACCTAATAACCTTCAGAGATAACGCCCGAAATTGGTGTGTTATCAACCTGCAAAACATATTCATTAAATTATGCGTTTAAAATTTGTTTTATAACGATTACAATTTTGAACAAACAGCTAAAGTTTATGAACAAAAACATACTTCATTCATACAGTTGGTGAACTTGTCTGGAATTCAGTAAAAAAGTAGGTTTTTATGAAGTTTTTCTTTAATTGTGCCATTTGTTTCTGTGAGAAATACATTGAGGTTGTTGATGTAATAACGCTTTGCAATTTGCAGACAGTATTTCAAATAAAAATAAATTCATATAATTCAATAAATTCTCAGTTGTTACACCTCATCCACCAGACCAGTTGCAATCAAAGAGTAGTATGTTGTAGAAGTTCCAGCCTCTCCCTATATCAAAGTAATATCAATAATAAAGATGTGAAAGGAAAATTGAAAAAAGAATTACACGCAAAAGATGGTTGATATTTACATAGAAGCCAACATGCCACTTAGACAGATTTCTGGATTGCTATGCACTATGGGGGAATTTCAAGTTATTGCAACAACAATCCATTCTAACAAAGTCATTCATCTGCATACACCACTCAAACTACCTCCACAGCACTTGAGTGCACTAGCTTGCTCTTTTCATGCTCAACCCTACTAACCAATTGCATTACAGATTTGCCTAAGCACCTGCAGACCATACAGTTGGCATGGTTGCGTGTTAACTTTGTTTCAAAGGCTAAAATTGGACATAGCAATAATCAATGTTATTTCAGTTGAACTTAAACAAATAAATATTTTGTATAGTCGCATCTGAAGGATTGGTATAAAAAAATTACTTGAATGGTGAGTGTGGTTGCTGTTGACTCCGGAATAGTGGTAGATGTACAATATCAGTCCTTTAATTGATACATATATTAAGACAATTGTTAAATAGAAAATGTACATTAGTATTATAAATTAGACCACATTCAAAGCGATAAAGTAAGTTTATGTGCAAGTCACTCAGCCTCACCAGGTGGATGTTGGACGTTTCTGTGGTTTCCTCCATGGTAATGGTCTGTACTTCCATCAGTGTGGTCTATGTAAACACAGAGATGGTAAACAACACATTTTACAAATGACCTATTTGTAAACAACACAATGTACATTTTTCTAGAAGGCTCACATTGCACCGAACTGTAGGTGTAACCCTAAACTAGGGTACGCAAAGTAACTTACAGTTATAATTGTATGAACTTTCATTGTGGCATTTGTTTCAGTAAGAAATACATAATGCTTTGCAATTTAATTACAGTATTGTAAAATATATACAAAAGTATTAATATTATTCAATACATTCTCTGTTTTCACATCTCATCTTCCATACTGGTTGCAGTACAAGAATAGTACGTTGTTGAAATTCCAGCTTCCCCCTATATAAAAGTCATTTTAATAATAAAGATGTAAAAGCAAAATCGAAAACAGAATTTACATGCAAAAGATGGTCGATATTTACATTTTAAGCCTAAATGCAACTTAGACAGATGTCTGTTTAGGGATGCACTTGGTTGGATTTTGAATAATTTCACCAACAACTCGTACAATTTACCTCACTCCTCTGCATACACCTCTCAAAACTAACTCAAAAGCCCTACAGTCGGCTCTCTTGCTCTTTTCCAGCTCAACCTTACTAACCAGTCACCCTCCCTCTTTGCATTACAGATCCTCTTGATTCGCTTGAAGGGAAATGGCCGAAAAGATCATATGTAAAATGCTGAATGCACGTTTAGTGTGCATTCGGCATAGTAGATTAGATTGAAGCCCATAATACTGAACAGAAGGGCGGGAGATACAGGGGTATCCCTGCTCCCCCCAGTTCGGTATTATGGGCTGCAGGGGTTGCAGGGGTGTCCCCTGCATACATTAAAGCTAGAACGGGGGACAAACGGTTAAAATCCCAAAAGATCAAATTACAAAATGCGGGCTAGTAGGCTCCTTAATTTAGTAATTCTATTTTTTGGGATACATTCTTTTAACATATCCCACCGTACATCCAGCTTGGAGACCACACGTGGCATTGCTGTGGGTTAACTTTGTTTCAAAAGCTAAAATTGTACATAACAATAATCAATATTTTATAAGTTGAACTTAAACTAATAGATATTTTGTATTCTCGCATCTGAAGGATTAGTTTACAAAAATTACTTGAAAGGTGAGTGAGGTACTGTTAACTCTGGAATAGTGGTAGATTTACTATGTTGGTACTTTAATTGCTGCATATATTCATACCAGTGTGAAATAGAATATGTACATCGCCAGGTGGATGTTGGACGTGTCTGTGGTTTCCTCCATGGTAACGGTCTGTACTTCCAGCAGTGCGGTCTGCATAAACATAAAGATGGAAATCAACATATTTAATAAAATGAAATATTTGCAAAAGAAGCAATGTACGTTTTTCGAGATGACTTACATTGCACTGAACTATTAGTGTATCCCTAAACCAGGGATACACACACTAATCTAAAGTTATAATTGTATAAACCACAGTACATTGTGCCATGAACGCAACTTGTGCAGTCAAATATCAAATTTCAAACTATATTGAAGAACATTTAGAAAAAAGTCAAATATATTAAACAAATTCTGCCTCCACTACACTACTCACGTTGGGTCAGTGTGTGCTGAAATTCAGTAGGAACTGCATTGGGAAGTAATTTGCGATGGAGTCTGGGGCAACACTTTTTAGTGATCTTTGACTGTTCGTAAATATCTTCAAAAAAGTGCATGCTGCAGGCACGGAATCAATTGCCCCTCCCGTCAGCCTCAGACACTGGAAATCCATATTTCGACAGCCATTTATTTTTACAAAATGTATATCCTTCGGAAAGACATGCAGGACTGTTTTTTCACTTTTGGCATGGCTGACATTGGGGCAACCGAAAACAATACCTGAAGGCATTTTGGGATTTTCCGTATGATCTGTTAAACAAAAAACTGCAAAAAATTACTATAAAAAAATTCACATTGCGATGATAATAAAGGTACATTTAAAAAATGCCACCTATGGAAAACATGCATTGAAAACATGCACTATGAAATATTACATTTGGAAGCAATACTCTATAATGTTATATGATATGATATGTCAATTATAACACACCTGTACACAACTGTTTAAAGGTGCCACAAGACAAGAGAGTCAAGATAGGGGGAAGAAAAGACAAACAATCCTACTAGGATTTTTGTCATTCAGATTGTGCAAGTGAGAACTTGAAGTACAGGTGCAAGTGAAAGGGAGAGGTTAGGGGGAAATGGTAGCAGGGCAGCATGGCTCTGAGTAAAGTGCAGCCAGAGCAGAGCAGCTCTGGGTAAGTGCAAGGAGGCAGGGGGGGTGTAGGTGTTACAGTTACAGACCCTAAGTGTGCGATAGGCCCGGAGGCAGTGGAAGCAAGACTGTTCATGGAGGAGCCTTGTATCCAGTGAGTAGCCAAGCAACCAGTCAGCGTAGCAGAGAGGTAAGTTAGCAAGTAAGCGAGAGAGATAAGGCAGAAGAAAAAATGAAGGTCTTGAGATGCTTCAGGAACTTCTGGTGGTCCAGCTCAAGTCTGAGAGGTGCAGGGATGCCATTCCAGAGGGAGATACACGTAGAGGAGAGAGATCACCCCTCACTCTCAGCCTGAAGAAGCGCCTGAACCTCAGCAAGTTGGATGTAGCTGAGCTAATGTCTCTAGAAGGAAGGTATTTCGGAAGAGAGAGTTGGATGTAGTGCGAGCCCCTGGCCTTGTGGACGATGCAGAGGGCCTTGAACTTGATTCTTGCAGTCACCGGGACACAGTGGAGAGATTTCAGGGCTGGAGATATACGGTGCCTTGGCTTGAGACCAGGGATAAGTCTTGCAGTCCTGTTCTGGATTAGCTGCAGAGGTTGAAGAGTAGAGGTAGGCAGACTGAGAACAAGGCTATTGCAGTCGTCCAACCTGGAGAGAACCAAGACTCTGGAGACAGTGAGCTTCTGGGGGAAAGTGAGAAAAGGTAGAATACCTCTGAGGAGGTGCAGCTGGATGTGGCCCTTCTTGGCAAGCTCTGTGATGCGAGGAGAGAAGGAGGGGGTGGATTCAAAGATGACACCTAGGTTTTTTGCCTCACATGAAGGCAAAGGTAGAAGGCGCAAGGAGGGTGGCCAGAGTGAGAAATGGAAAGCCGAAGCATGGGTGCCTATGAGAAGGATCTCAGGCTTGCTGTCACCAAGGCAGAGATTTTTTGAGGTGCACCAATCCTGAATCACGGATAGACACTCAGAAATGAGAGAGGAAGGAGGCCGAGGGGAGCCTGAGAGCTGAGTGTCATCCGCATAACACTGAAAATTAGAAGAGAAGGTATAGGTAAAGTGGACCATGTGCTAGTTAAAGAGATAAAAGTACATAGGATGGTTGATAATGGTGCAGAGTTTTTGAATACATAACATTGAAAATAGGGTGTACATTGAGTATAAAGCAATAGAAAGTGGCAGGGCGTATAACATTGATACTAAAGAAAACAATAGTAAAAGTTGACTAACCGTTAGTTAGAAGAGCAGATGAGCCGGTTCGGCAAGCAAGGAAAAAAGTGGATGGATGGCAATAGGCCTAGTTGATTTCAGAGATGTTTTCTTGGTAACTTTGACAGTGTTTATAAAGGCTTCCAGAAGTGGGTGTGTATGTGAATGTCTGACATGTTTGTTCACACCCACCATGCTTCTATGGCAACTTTGGACCTCCTCCATTCCCGCCAGTGAAGCCCCCCTGCCAGCCTGTGGCCACAGATGCAAATTGCCATTGATGGCAGAGGGGTGATGCATGGATGTAGATAAGGCGAGCGCAATGGGACTGGAATACATTCAAAGGACACAGCCATATGTTGATTACAGGGACGGGGTCTTCAAAAAAGAGTCCAGAGACAACGGGTTTGGGCTGGCTATGTGGCCAATGGCTACGTGCCAAACAGCACCTTGAGGTCTACATGGTATTCGGCATCTTGAGCTTTCCCATCCACCCATCCCCCTTGCCAGTGCTTGGCCAAAGGTGGGGACTGCCATTGATACCGGAGGAGAATGGATGTGGATGAGGTGAGCGCAATGAACCTGGAACACAGTCAAACCACACAGAGATATGTTGATTGCAGGGACCGGGTTTTCAAAGGGGACTCTGCAGACACTGGGTCTGGGCTGGCCATGTGGTCAATGGTCCCCGTGCCAAGGAGCCCCTTGAGGTGTACATGGAGTTTGGCACCTTGAGCCTTCCCATCCACCCAGCCCCCTTGTCAGCGCACGGCCATAGGTGTGAACTGCCATTGATACCGGAGGGGTATGGATGTGGATGTGGCGAGCATAATAGGCCAGTAACCTTGTTGAAGCACACCAATCTTTCAAGATCCTCTTATGTGTTTATACGTGTTGTGGACTTAGAAATAATTTCGCTGTATTGTCTGGAGTCACTGAGTACTTTCTCACGTATGGAGCGAACTACACAGGCAGGTATCACTCGTCAAATGCAGAATTTCAGTCTGAATCACCATGTAAACGCACGATAGGCCACAAGCCTGTACCACCTGTGTAAGAGATACAGAAATAGTTTATTTGAATGAATCCAATAATTGCATGTATTAGGTTTAAAAAACATGTTTAAATGTAAGGCATTGTGATGCTTTAAAAAGTACCTTTTCGTGGAAAGTTCTGACAGTGCTTGTGATATCAAGTGGGGATCAATTGAAAATGTAAACACCCATTCGATCAAAAACAGTTTGGGAGATAGCGGACATATTGTTTATAACTTCAAAGTGAAAGAAAGGTAATTGTTCAGACATTGTTTCTAAAGATGACTATTAGGGTTTGAGATTAGAAAACATAATGTATTCAATTGACAGAAAAATGCTCTCGCCAGTGACCCAAAGAAGTTACAATGATATAGGGTAACAACATGCAATGTTAGCTGTCTCGATTGTTAAAAACACAAAGGGCCTCATTACGAGGAGCGCGGTAAAAACGGGGTCATTACCGGCATGGAGGTACTAGCGGGTCTGTGCTCATATGACGTCGCTGCCTCCAAAATCGTTCCGACTCCACCCTGGTGAATGAAGTAATTACCGGTCCATTCCAAGGTTGGAGGGACCAGTAATTCCCTATTCACCAGGGCCCTTCCCCATTCCCATTTGAGCCCCCACAGGGCTCAATGGGAATGGGGAAGGAGCTAATAACGGTAGCGTAAATTACGGTACCGTTATTAGCACTAAAGTCCCTTTGCGGGTCCAGTCGTGCTTTTAGCAGGCGTTAAGGAAGGACCCGCAAAGGGAACTTGTAGTAGGGCGGTAAGGGTTTAACGGCACCGGCCTCGTTACCGCTGACCGTTAACCCTTACCGCCCTACTCGGAATGAGGCCCATTGAGTTAACTTACTCGTTACTTGGATTATGAGAGCGAACTGTAGATCGAAGTTCATGCTTAAGGACCATCAGGATTCACAACACAGATCTTGTAAGGCAGGCTGCCCTGAAGTCATGCAGCTCAGTGACGCATATGATATGATATGATATTTTATTTATATTGCACTCGTACACAAGTGTTTACGAACAGGGCAAACAGGGGAGAAGAAAATAACAATCTTACTAGGCCCAGTGACATTGAGAATCCACAAGTGCATGCAAAAGGGAAAGGGGAAAAGTGCATGGAATGGGGGAGAAGCGGAAAGTGCGGAGCAGAGGAGAGAAACAGAATAAATAATAAATAAATAAATAATAAGGGCAATTAACAGTGGTAGTGCAGCCAACAAGTGGCAAGTGCTGGCTTTAATGTGACAGACAGGGCATGACTGATAAGTGCATAAAGAAAAGAAAGGGGGTGGGGGACTGTATGGGTACAGATACAGACCCCAGAGCAAGGGGAGGCCCGGAGGCAGTACGGGAGGGTGGGAGGGTGAGCAGGTACCTGGGCCCACAGGACAGAGGGTGGCCAGGTGCACGGTGCCGAGAGAGAAACAGATCAGCAGGGGCAAGGGGGGGCGAAAGCAGAAGCAAAGAGGAAGGTCTTGAGGTGCTTTCGAAACCGGAGATGGTTCTCCTCAAGTTTCAGAGTGGCAGGGAGGCTGTTCCAGAGGGAGGCCCCAGCCGAAGATAGAGATCTATCCCCAGCTTGTTTCTTTGAAAAACGACTGACCCTGTGTCATGGTCATGAAGTCAGGGGAACAAGCATACAGGGGTTGCATGCACAGGAGACCTGGGTCGACACTGTCCTGGTGCCTTTGGCGCCAGGCTCATGAACAAAAGTAAACGAGAACATCCATTTAACACCAAAAAGCTTTTATTATGTACATAGCACTTCAGATGCATTAACCTTGAACATTCCATCCATTACGCACTTCAGATGCATTAACCTTGAACATTCCATCCATTAAGCAGCCCCAAGTGTATTCTTGGGTGTGGCTGCTAATGTATTCACAGCTATATAAGCTGCCCTGATCCTCAAGACAGACGCTTCACGTTATTTTGCACTTACCAGCAGCGTAATGCTCACCGTTGCCTGAGGTCAGACCTGCTTACCTTTGAAGACCCTGCTTCCTGGACATCCTGCTTCCTGCCAGCATACTTACCAACTGGGGGAAGCTTTTCTTACCTGTACATCTCTTCGGCGAACCAAGCATTCATCTTTACACTTTCCGGAACGCCGAAATCTTCATCCTGGCACCGCAGCACGACACGCTCCATTGTTGACAGCAGTGCCTGCAAGGAAAAACAGAAGACAAGGTTAGACATCGAAAAAAACAGTCAGTTTAAGGACACGCTTCCCGCGGTAGCATCAATCTTCCATCCGGCCGCGTCTCACAGCTGCATTGAGGCCGCATTTCCATCTAAGGGAAGAAAACAGAAGAAAGACATAATTGCGGGCATAAGGAGCAACATATAAAGGCATTAAACAGCACGAACAGAATCACAATAGCTCAAGAGACACTTACCCATCATAAGGAGAAGCATAGACACAGCTTGGCTGAACTAATCCTTATCATGCATCAGTGAAGGAACTAGATCCCATTCAACGCGCCCCTGCCAGAAGTAGCAGGATGGAGAGCTTACCTTCAATAATTCACATGTGAGCTTTATGGGCTGGCGTATGCTCACAGAAACCGCAGGTAGGGGTAGGGAGGCCGGCCAGAGAGTGAGGGGAAAGGATGGTGATGGTGTACCGATGAGGAGACTCTCCGTCTTGTTGGCATTTAGACAAAGATCATTGGCGGCACACCAAACCAGAATGGCAGTTAGGCAATCGTATATGAGAGGAGGTGGCCGAGGGCAGCCTGAAAATGAGTTGAGTGTCGTCAGCGTAGCACCGGAAATTTGGGCAGAAAATGGCAATGCAGTGGGCAAGAGTTGCCAGGTATTGGTTGAAAAGCCAGGACGAGAGGTTAGACTCCTGGGGAACACCACAGGTAGAGAGGGAGATAGATGATATGAAGGACCTAAGTTGTACCTGGGAGGGTCAATCAGAGAGGAAAGAGGTCAGCCAGGCCACAGCCTGATCAGTGATACCCAGGTTATGTGGGATGTCTCAACCCACTAGTCCAAGCCCTGCAACATTACTGTGCATTGCTTGCAGCAGAAACATCGGAAAGCATGCTGCTCGCTAAAAATCACCAGAAAGTGCGCAGTAAAAATCTGAAATATAGGCCGCCATCCACTTTTGCCTATGTCAGTGGTAACACAGGAGACCACTGCCAAAACCCATCACTTGGCTACCCACAGAGCAAAATCATTGCAAGAGAAACACAGAGCTGTCTTAAAAATCTGTTTTTATTGGTTGTCAAATTTGCAGAAATCATGGCTCACAAACCACCCAAAAGTCCCCAACCTCCTGGTGGGGTGTTGAACATCATTCTACTCCAAGAATCCACATAAATACAATGTCCACAGAAGTACACTTATCAGAGAAAAATCCACATTGAAGAATCCTTGCTGAAAGAAATCTGTCAAAAATGGGTGTAGTACCGTTACTCACCTCTGTCAGAAGCTGGCGATTTAAAACCTATCATGTGTAAAGTTGAACATTGAACTCAAACTATGCCAAAGAAGAGATGTCCATCAAAATGCCATATTAGAGTGCCACACATTGATTTTCATGTTGAAAAAGGACTGGAAGTAAAGATGGGTTTGCTTATTTTAAATTTATAAATGTATTCTTTTTCACAAGGAACTATGTTACAATTGACCAGAAGGTAACCTGATTCAGTTAAAACTTCCAGGAGGCCATCTTCCCCTGAGAAACTCACACCTTGTTCCTTCCCACCAAAAGGAGAGCATTTTGCATTGGCATGTTGATCAGAAGGGGAGGAGATTTCCTCTGCTGCCCTGAGCTAGAAACAATGGGTTCCTTGAACTGAATAGAACATGCTAATTCGGGTGGAACTGACAACTGCTCTGGCAGGAAGGCAAGCCATGTGACCTTCTGACTCAGCCCAGCTCTGGAGGCGGGCCCGACTGAAATTGTTGATTGAAGTTGGTGTAAATGTATGTTTTAGAAAAATGCTTATAGCAAAGTCTTCTGAACTGACAAAAATATGAAACTTAGAGATTGTTAAAATGAAAAATGTGCTCACAGTTTAAGAATAAGCTGGAATCTGTGCGATGTTCTGAGACTGAACCCGGGAAATTATTCATATTGTAGCCATTGTGTTTATGTTAGGAACATGAAAAATTACAGAAATGTGCCCAGATGGGATGTGCATGCATGTATAATAATTGGTGCAGAACTAACATTGAGAAACCCGCCAAAAGCACGAAAAAGTTGTCATTTCTGAACCAAAGCTCGTAGGAACATGGGACTTGAACAGAGACGTGCCTTAATTAATCTGTGATGTGTATATGTAATATCAACAAGTTGTGCATCTTGGAAATATGTTTTGTGGGTAAAATAGATTTCCTAAGTAAAAGCAAAGGGGAGGGATTTCCTTTGGGCCATAAACACTGTGTCACTCTGACACATATGACACACTGCTCCTGTCTCAAATCAGGAGAGGGGAAATTCTCTGACCTATCAGATCCTTAGAGGGTTGGGCATAGATAATCAGCCTCCCCACCCACTTTGGAAATGGATAAATAGGGATTGTTGAGGACCCAGAGAGAGACACTTTCCACTCCTCAACTGATTCCTTGGCGAAGCATCCTGCAGTAAGATCCAGGTTCCAGACAAAGATCCAGACAAAGATCCAGACATAGACTCTAGAACTTAGAAGCAGAAAGGCCCAATCCAAATAGCTGAACCCTTTTCAGCAGGCCTTCAGAATCTTTTGAAACCTGATTCTAACCCCTAAACTTCCAAGGGGCACCACAAAATCCAACAGCCTGGCTGAGCTGTTTTGCTGTTCTAGCTAAGAACCCCGTGCTAGAACCAAGATCCAGACCCATAGAGCAGAGCTGTAACCAAACCGTCAGATCCAGTCCAAGAGGCCGCGCAGACCAGAGTGCCGTGCTGAGAGCAGAACCCAGTGCCTGAGACCTGTCCAGTGGCAAGCGAATCCAAGCCAAACCCTTGACCAGATATTTGACGGGCCCATTCCATTCCAAAGCCATAGTTGTAAGTATTTAGTGTAGAACTGTCCATAGTCACCTCTTAGTTTAAAGTAATCCTATTCCATCCATTTAAACCTATCCAGAACTGCACTTTAGAATCTTGTGTCCATCCTGAATTCTCCTCATTATTGTCTGTGATAATTGTAGCGATAATCATCTATGCGCTGATATTTTTGAAGAAAGTCAAGCGTCCTGGCGCACAACAATCAGAGTGGAAGGCGCCCTGTTCTGGTGGTTGTCCCGTTGGGTATCTTGCACTTTCATAGCTGCTTAGTCTAAGTCTATATTGGTTCCGTATCTTTAAAGCGCAATCTTTCAGTTTGAAATCTTGACTCTGTTTCTGAAAAATCAACCTTCATAAAAACCTCTGTAACTTTTGAACCACACGTCCTAGAAACAATGTTTTTTTTTGTTTTTTTTAAATTTCGTTATTGGTTTTTCAACAGAGTGTAACACAAATGAATCATTGGTTAGACAATGCAATATGTATGAATCAAGAACAACATGTCTTAACGTTCCCAACCCTCCCACCCCACCCCCCTCCCTCTGAGACCACAGTGGAGTCCTCAGATTTCCTTAGGCATGAGCCGGGCCGGGACTGCCAGAGCTGTTCGAGGCGCTGTCTTGCGCCACTGGGTGGAGTAGTGGCACCGTTAGCGCTACCCATCGGAGTAGATCTGCGCTGGAGTCCAGTCTTTGTACCTGAATCGCCGTTTCCCAAGCCGCAGTCTCAGCGGCTATCCATCTCCTGAGGTTGTCCCACCAAAGGGCCTCGCTCGGCCCCCCTGCGCTCTTCCAGCCCATGGCTATGCGCCTTTTCGCTGTTATGTATATCAAGTCAATAAGTCTATTTAGGGGCTTATTCTTGCTGCTTCGCTTGTAACTCCCCAATATGCAGGCTGCTGGCTCGTGAATCTCCACCTCAATCTCAGCTGTCGCCACCTTCTCTTTCACTCGGGCCCAGAACCTCTGGACTACCGGGCAGCTCCAAAACATGTGAGTCATACCCGCCCTTGGCTTGTGACATTTGGGACATGTCTGGATCGTGGCTCCTTTGAACTTTGATATGGCTTCGGGCGTAAGGTAGGCTCTGTTGGTAATGTACAGCTGAATAAGTTGGAGGCAAGCATTTCTGGAGATTTTTTTATGGTAATGGGTTATTTTCTCCCATGCTTTGTCCTCAAATTCGAGGCCCATTTCGCTCTCCCATCTACCTTTGCATTTCAGTGCGTTCTTTGTCGTGCTCTGCAATAGGGCTTCATATATTCTGGAGGTTTCGTGACCTCCTTCGGCAGTGTCCAGCAATGATTTGATGGCTTCATTCTCTATGAGTTGGTTGGCGGCCTCTGGCCATCTCTTCTTCAGGGCCTTCGTTACTGCTCTGTGGAGCAAGAACTGGCCCGTGGGCAGGCCCGTAGACTCGCTGAGGTCAGTAAAAGTCATGAGCTCTTGTTCATGGATGAGGTCTCCGAGTACTGCCACCCCATAGGGTTCCCACTGAGTGCGTGTTTCCGTGTGTCCCCATGAAGGTTTCACCACGACAGCCGCAATGAGGATCTGCGGGGAATATGGGTCTGTCAACCCCACTGCTTTGCAAGCTCGCTTTCAGAGCTGAGTTCCAAGTTTGATTAGGTAAGGGTGATGTTGTAGAGCCCCCTTCTCGACCCAAAGTAGGTCTCGGAGTAGCAGTCGCGGCAGGGCCGGTTGGAGGAGTCGGGTGTCAGTGGTGGCTTCATCCGCCATCCAGTGTGTTACGTGCCTCAGTTGACTGGCCAGGTAATACAGTTCAAAATTGGGGACTTTCAATCCCCCCTTCTCATAGGGTTTTTGGAGAATGTCCAGCGCCACCCTGTGCCTACCTCCCTGCCACAGGAATCCCCTACAGAGCTTGTTCAGGTCTCTGAAAAAAGCGGGGGGGATGTTGAAGGGGACGTTGGAAAAACAGTGTAGTAGGCGTGGGAGAGCTACCATTTTGAGGAGTCCCGCCCACCCAGCCACAGAGAGAGGGAGCTTCCCCCAAAATTCCATGGATTTAGCAAGTGCGTCCTTCGCCCTAACCGTGTTAATAATGTGTTCGGTACTCGGGTTACGGTGTATGGTAACACCAAAGTATCTAAAGGATGTTACTTGCCACTGGAGGTCTAGTGGGGGCAGAGATCCGTACTCCTCGCTATACAATGCAGCGAGGGGGTAGAGGCAGGACTTATCCTTATTTATCTGTATGCCTGTGTGTGTCTGGAAGCAATCTAATGTCTCCAGAATGTAGGGTAGACGGAGCTCGGGATCATGCAGGTAGAGTAGCATGTCGTCTGCATACATGAAGATGAGATGTGACACCCCGTCTAGCTCAATGCCTCCGTCACTGTATTCCTGACGGAGGTATGCGGCCACCGGCTCTGCAGCAATAATGTAAAGCATGGGGGATAAGGGGCATCCCTGCCGTGTACCTCTATAGAGGGGCCATTTGTCAGAATAAGTCTTGTTGGTGCGCACCCTGGCGGTGGGATTAGTGTAGATCAATTGGGTCCATTTAAGGAAGGTGGGTCCGATCCCCATCCTGACCATAGTGGCGTATAACCATTCCCATCTGACCGAGTCGAAGGCCTTGGTGGCGTCAAGTGACGCCACGGTGTATTTCTGGGATTCCCGCTCAGTACTATATATGATGTGGTGTAACCTGCGTAAATTTTCGGTAATAGAACGCCCGGGCGCGTAGCCCGTTTGGTCCTGATGAATTAGAAGGGGAATCACTCTGCGTAGTCTATTGGCGAGCAGTGCCGACAGTATTTTGCTGTCAACATTTAACATAGAAAGTGGTCTATATGACCCGCAATCTGTCCCATCTTTACCAGGCTTCAGTATGGGAATTATTATTGCTTCACTCATGGAGTTCGGGAGAGAGCCTCGCTCGAAAGCCTCGTTATATACTTGTGCAAGCAGAGGGGCAAGGGTCTCCTCGTATGTCTTATAAAATTCCCCAGGGAGGCCATCCATGCCCGGCGCCTTCCCGGAGGGTAATGATCTGATTATTGCCTTCACATCATCTGGGGTAATCGGGTCGTCTAGGGCTTCAGCCAGTTGTGAATCTAGCCTGGGTAACTTAATGCAATCTAGGGCATCTTTGATCCCGGTGTCAGATGAGGGCGGGGTCTGGGAATAAAGGTCACGGTAGAACTCAGAAAAGACCCTATTAATCTCTGCTTGTGTGTGCGCGGTGGTGCCATCGGGTTTGCGTATGTGGCAGATGGGGGTGCTAGGGGTCTCCCTTTTGTACAGCCAAGCTAAGAGTTTGCCAGGTTTGTCTCCCAGGGCGTGTGACCTTTCTATATGTTTGGCATAATTTAATTTCCCAAGTGTCTCCCAGTGGGACAGACAGGCTTGTCGCAGTTTGATTATTTCCTGTAGACACTCACGAGTCAAGTCTGCCCTGTTCTCCAGCTCCCCCAGCTTCTTTTCTGCGTCTACCAGGGAGTTCACAATGGATCTCTGGGCCCCTCTCACCGCTGCTAACATGTCCCCTCTCATAACTACCTTATATGCCTCCCATGCAGTGCTAATACAATCTACACTGCCTAGATTGTTTTGCCAGTATTCGTCTGTGCTGTCTTGTATGTGATCCCGGAAGGCTGCATCCAGCAGGGCCTCGGCCCGCAGTCTCCACGTGGGAACCGGGGGTCTGGGCGGGTACACCTCCCATGTGACTAGCAAGGGGGAGTGGTCTGACAATACCCTAGGTAAATACTGTGCTTCGCAGAAAGTGGCTTGCTGCTCCTGACTGACCAGCATGTAGTCTAGCCTGGTGTGGACTTTATGTGGTGGGGAGAAGAAGGAGTATTCTCGTCACCCCGGGCCTAGTTCCCTCCACAGATCGCAGAGTGATAGCTGGGTCATTAGTTTAGACAATATCTTGGCTGGGGGGGATGGGCGGGAGTGTTTGGTATCGGACCTGTCTTTGAGTGGGTCTAATGTGCAGTTGTGGTCACCGCCTCAAATCACAATACAGTTTACATATGGCAGTAGAACAAGGTGGTCCAGAAGGCCACTAAAAATGACCAGTGCTAATGCCAATAGTTATAAATATAAAAGGCAGCGTTCAACATGAATTTTTGAGGGTACCTAGACCAAGTGCCCTCGGTAAGAAACAAGGTCAATATAATCAGTGAACTGCGCCAATTTACAATAATACATCAATCAGTTGAGTTATATTTTTAATTCCATTCCACAGCCTGACACGTGTTTCGAGCAGAGCTCTTCTTCAAAGGCTGTGCATCAAAATACAATTTAAAACCATTAGCATGTTGACCAATGTATACGCATCATACCAATTGGGCAAACACATAGGGGTTGAAAAAGGGAGGAATTGGCCACAATCATAAATGTATGATACATAACAGCATTGTTTAAATCATTACAGTGTTACATAATCAGTATGATTGGATAACCATAAATGATAAAGAAAAAATAAAAATAAATTACTGTTTCCAAAAGACATCCATACGGTTCCGAAACCAATAAGAAAGATGACAAAACAACATGATAAGAAAATAAGTGAGGTGCGGTGACTAAGCAACCCTGGATGATAAGATTGGCTGTATTACCAATAATAATTAAGATATCAAGGTATAATTACCGTTGATGCTTGTCGAAGGCGAATAATCTGTGCAACAAGAATTAGTGTCCAAAGTCACAATTATTGCAAAGTGCCATGATGTTGCCAAAATTAATGTGACAAAAACCGAAAACCAAGATCAGCAATGTATTGCACTTACCAATAGTATGATTAATTCTAGGGTACAATTCCAGGACTAGACAGGATTAAATTAAATATAACAATAAGTGTTAGAGCTACTTAGCCCATTCAAAGAGTTTTTAATTTTTAATTTTACGCAACACATTATTAATGGAAGTAAAAGAATTACCTTAATGTAAATTGCAATTGCAACGACTAATTATAGTAGACTGCAAAGATCCACAATGTAGGGGGGATTGTTGCCCACGAAGATACAATATATCCGCCAATTCAAAGTAGCCACGATAGTCCGATGTCAGTTGACAATTGAGCAATTAGCAGAAAAAGACAGAGAGCCAGAGCACGGAATTAGGTGAATGAATAGTAAACGAACATGATTAAGTGTCAGGGACAGTATCGAAGGAGCAGCATCTCACTTACCAGCCTTCCGGCAACAAGTGTTTCCAAGGGAGAATGCGCGCACGCGAGATGCAGCTGGTGTAGTTAAACAGGAGAACTAGGACACGAGAGCAAGACCGTAACGAACCATCCAGCGGCAGCCATGTTGGGTGAGGAAACCACTGGCTGCCAATCAAATCTCAATGAAGGCAGACTAATAAGCCAAAATTGGCAATCGAACGTACACGCAATTAAATATAGTAATTGACGTTGTATTATGAATTAGAAATAACGCACTAAATTTATCATGCATCCTGGTTGTGTAATCTGCCGCACACACTTGTTAACTCATCATGGCACATAAATCACGGTAAAGTTACTTCCATTTGCACGCAAAATAAAAATATATAGCATGAAGAACAAGGTAATGGTGTGTAGCCACCTACTGTGTCATCTGCACTGGCAACCAACCTAATAATTGCACCAAATATAATCATATATATAATAGTTAAAAGGATTATGGAAATCCATTTGTAAACGGGCCAGCTATACATGGACCAGGAGTTTAATCGGTGATTATGTAAAACCTCATTTAAGTCATAAATAATTGTAGTTGAAACAAATTAATAGCATATAAAATTAAAATTTAACTGAAATGCAGATGGAATCATGAAAAACAGAAATTGTCTGAAATGCAAGTAGAATCATAAGAAAACATGAAATTCATGATCAGAATTTAATCCACGAATGACCAATCTATGTTTACAGATAAGCCTTGCTTCCAATTGTCTCAGTCTGAGTTCCATATTACCTCCTCTTTTGGAAGGACGAATCTGAGCCAAACCAATAAATCTTAAATCCTTGAAATCATCCAATTGATGTAAAGTCTGCCAATGCAGTGCCAAAGGATATTTAGCATCCTGTTTGTTCAAAGAGGCCAAATGTTCGCGAATCCGAATTTTAAGTGGCCTGATGGTACTACCAATATAGAATAGTCCACGCACACAAATGATACAATATACTACAAACTTTGTATTGCAGTTAATAAATGAATTAATGACATGCTTGCCTGTGGACCCAAAATCTAAGCTATTATATATATGATTATATTTGGTGCAATTATTAGGTTGGTTGCCAGTGCAGATGACACCGTAGGTGGCTACACACCATTACCTTGTTCTTCATGCTATATATTTTTGCGTTATTTCTAATTCATAATACAATGTCAATTACTATATTTAATTGCGTGTACGTTCGATTGCCAATTTTGGCTTATTAGTCTGTCTTCATTGAGATTTGATTGGCAGCCAGTGGTTTCCTCACCCAACATGGCTGCCGCTGGATGGTTCGTTACGGTCTTGCTCTCGTGTCCTAGTTCTCCTGTTTAACTACACCAGCTGCATCTCGCGCGCGCGCATTCTCCCTTGGATACAGTTGTTGCCGGAAGGCTGGTAAGTGAGATGCTGCTCCTTCGATACGGTCCCTGACACTTAATCATGTTCGTTTACTATTCATTCACCTAATTCCGTGCTCTGGCTCTCTGTCTTTTTCTGCTAATTGCTCAATTGTCAACTGACATCGGACTATCGTGGCTACTTTGAATTGGCGGATATATTGTATCTTCGTGGGCAACAATCCCCCCTACATTGTGGATCTTTGCAGTCTACTATAATTAGTCGTTGCAATTGCAATTTACATTAAGGTAATTCTTTTACTTCAATTAATAATGTGTTGCGTAAAATTAAAAATTAAAAACTCTTTGAATGGGTTAAGTAGCTCTAACACTTATTGTTATATTTAATTTAATCCTGTCTAGTCCTGGAATTGTACCCTAGAATTAATCATACTATTGGTAAGTGCAATACATTGCTAATCTTGGTTTTCGGTTTTTGTCACATTAATTTTGGCAACATCATGGCACTTTGCAATAATTGTGACTTTGGACACTAATTCTTGTTGCACAGATTATTCGCCTTCGACAAGCATCAACGGTAATTATACCTTGATATCTTAATTATTATTGGTAATTCAGCCAATCTTATCATCCAGGGTTGCTTAGTCAGCGCACCTCACTTATTTTCTTATCATGTTGTTTTGTCATCCTTCTTATTGGTTTCGGAACCGTATGGATGTCTTTTGGAAACAGTAATTTATTTTTATTTTTTCTTTATCATTTATGGTTATCCAATCATACTGATTATGTAACACTGTAATGATTTAAACAATGCTGTTATGTATCATACATTTATGATTGTGGCCAATTCCTCCCTTTTTCAACCCCTATGTGTTTGCCCAATTGGTATGATGCGTAAACATTGGTCAACATGCTAATGGTTTTAAATTGTATTTTGATGCACAGCCTTTGAAGAAGAGCTCTGCTCGAAACACGTGGAATGGAATTAAAAATATAACTCAACTGATTGATGTATTATTGTAAATTGGCGCAGTTCACTGATTATATTGACCTTGCAGTTTACATATGGGCCTAGTCTGGAATATAGGGAGTGGAAGAAAGATGTGGCGTCGTGATTGGGTGCATAAGTGCTAACCAGGCACAGGTCTCTCCCCTCCACCGTACCCTGCACAAGTGCCATCCTACCCTCGTCATCCGTCTTGGTGCTCGTTACCCTGAAGGGGACGGTCGGGTCGATCCATATCAGGACCCCTCTTGCGTATGAGGAATAGGAGGATCCGATCAGGGTCCCTCGCCATGTTTTGGCCAGCGCATTCAGTTTCTCCTCCGTTAGGTGTGCCTCTTGGAGCATAGCAATTCCGACTTTGCAGCGTCGCAGATATGTGTGAATCCGGCGTTGTTTCACATAACTGTTCATGCCCCTGACGTTCCACGTCATTATTTTTATTGTTTCAGCCATAAGCGTGATGGTGCCCAATGTTCCCCCTCTGTCTCGATCGGGGTCCTGTTAGTGGTGCGTCTGTAGTGAGGTCATCCTGAGGTCTCGGTATTTCTTGTTCAAAAGTCCCAACATGGGTGCCACTTCCCTGTATTCCCCCCCCCCCTAATAAACTTCCCCAACATAGAACTGGTCCAACGGGATGACCCCCGTCATGACTGTCCCGTTTCCGCTCCTTAGGACCAAGCATGGTCTTCGGGTGCCCTACGGGCAGGTAAATGTACCCTGAAGAAAGAACAAAACTCCTGGGGGTTGAGGAAGCTGTTGCTTCGGTGTTCCGCGTAGTATGATCAATTCAGCTGCTCATAGGGCTCGATTTATTGTTACTGTGCACTTGGGGTAGGAACCGTTCTCTTGCAGTCGTGGAGGGTGGTTCAATGCGGCTGACGTCTTTTGTCTTCAATGTCCGGTAATTGCTGCTTGTCCATCCAGTCCCGAGCCAGCGCCGGGGTGTCGAACAGGTGGACTCTATTTTTATATATCACCTTTAACCTAGAGGGGTATAAAAGCATGTATTTCAATCCGGCAGCTTTCAATCTGGCCTTAGTGTGTATGAACTGAGCTCTGTTCATCTGTACTTGAAAGGTATAATCAGGGTAGATCGCAATCTTGGCTGAGTTCCTCAGGATCTGGCCCCCTGAACGTGAGAATGCTAGAATGATCTCGCAGTCTCTGTAGTTTAATACTTTCGCTATCATAGGCCTGGGTGGGCCGCCTGGTGGAAGTTTCTTGGCGAGTGACCTATGTGCCCTTTCGATGGAGAAACCCTGCGATAGTTTCTCTGCTCCAATCTCCTGCAGCAGGAGGTTTTCTATGTAGTTGGTGGGGTCTGGGCCTTCGATGCCCTCCGGTAAGCCAAGCAGCAGGATGTTGTTCCGGCGAGCCCTCCCTTCGGCCTCCTCCGCCCTGTCCTCCAGGTTCTTGACCCTCTGCTGAAGGCCATCCATGTTGTGCAGGAGCTGGGTTTTCGCTTCAGTGTTTTCACGTACCTGGGTCTCAAGTGCATCGGTTCTACCCGCCAGGGAGCGGACGTCTTGGCGTAGGAGGCCCAGATCTATGGCCACAGCATCGATTTTGTTCACCATTGTTGCCTGGAATAATGTGATGGCTTCCAGGAGTTAGGTGTTGCTGGGTTCAGTCGCCGCTACGGTGGGGCCTGTTTCCTTACTAGCCGTTGCCGTGTCTGGACACCCGGAGTTGGGGAGTTCATTGGCTGTATAGGCGTCCAGGGTGGTCTGTCGCTGCTTGGACCTAGCTCCCATCCCCGTTGATTTATCCAGGCCAGACATTCCTGCGGTTCTGTGAACTTCAGGCGCCGGGGGCGGATTCCGCGACGACAGCTCCAAGTCGTGGCCCCGGGTGTGGTTGCGGCCTCAATATGTGGAGGCGTATGGTGTATGAGGCGCTCCCTGCGCCGTGGTCCACCCCAGCTCCAGGCTCCCGGATGGGGCGGTGTGTAGTCCTGCACCGCGGGGAGACAGTCGCCAGCTCCTCAAGTCTCCCCAGGGCGCTTTCAATCTGCCTCAATGCCAGCGCCGGCTGAGATATAAGTGCATCGCGCGGGGAGAGGTGCGGGGTTTGGCCTGGTTTTGGGCAGCACTCTGCTGCGTGTGGGGGGGCTCCTTCTATAATGTCCGGCGTTGAGAATATCTTAGAAGGGGGCGGGGGGGGTCGCACAGTCCCAGATCCCCGCACCGTCTGCCCCCGGCGTCCTCGCGGCGCAGGGGGGGGCTCGACTGCGAGGCCCCGCTAGGTGCTGGTATATGGCTGGTATATGGCGCGAGGGGAGGGCCCCCGTTCCGCTCACCTCAGGTGGATGGAGTCTCTGTTCCAGCCGATCACTTCTCCCCAGGCAGCGATTGCGGTCTCACTTGGGTCCCCAGGCAGGTAGGGGGGCCAGGGCCCCAGACAGGGGGGGGAAACCCTCCTCCCGGCCAGACCCCCACTCGGGACGCAGCAGCTCCCGGTCTCCGGCCGGCTTTTGTGCGCCTCCGCCACCCCCCTCGGGTTGCTGGGCGGGTCGCTGGGCGCCGGGGCCGCGCAGGCCGCGGCGTGGGCCAGGCAGGGCAGGCAGCGTAGATGGATCCCCTGGCGGGACAAGTCCAGGAGCGGGGCAGGGCAGCCGGCGTCTGCACCCGGACCGGTCCCCCTCGCTCTTCCCTCACCTGGGCAGGCGGGTCCGGTCTGGTCCCTGATCTTCGCCGATCTCTGCTGCGGGGCTGGCGGGTGCCTCCAGCCGCTCCGGTCGACGGTGCGGCCCAGGCAGCGCCACCGATGTACCTGCTTCTCTCGGAGCTGGTCTCGAGCCCGGCGGGACTCCTCCTGACCGCCCTCCGATACTCCTCCCCTCCGAAGTGAAGGTCCGCCGCTTCCGTGGATCGCTGGGCCAGCGCAGGGCTTCCCGGGCTCAGCAAGAGGAGGCCGCCATCTTGGCCTCGAGTTACGCGGTTTTTCGTGAGCCGCGTTTGAGTCTTTAGGGCTTCTACCCTCGTGTGCGGGGAGCCCCAGAACCTCTCGCAGGCTTCAGCAGCTCTCGTGATGTTTCTGCAGGTTCGAATGAAGCTTCGGTGTCCCGTAGAGCGGCTTATCAGTACACATCAAGCGGAGCTCACCAAAGACGCGTCCACTCTACATGGCGGTTAGCCACGCCCCCCGTCCTAGAAACAAAATTTAAATGTAATTTTGAAGCTAATATCCTCAGCTTTCCAGCGAACCCAAAACAAGTCCTGATAGTTTTGCTGTAATCGTGTTTCACGCACAGGGAAAAGTTGCCGCGATTTCGCATTTGGCTCGATTTCACCACATGTAAAAATAGCTATTTCTTGATTTCAACTTCTGAATTTCGTTTTCCATCTGCTAATCATTCTATAATAATTGCTAGTGTTGACCTGACCCAATCCAGAGCCACTCTCACTAGTTCTGAATACATTTAGTGAATTAAAGACATTTTTAGCATTTTTCCCATTAATTGCAAACCTCATTCAAAAGCAATTGACCTGTTTTAAAATCATACCTGTTCTCTCTAAGCTTGCTGTGGGAACTGGGATTGAACTACATTGGTGATTGTTATTCCTGATACCTGTGTGCCCTTATTCCATATCTTCATATTGCATGTTGGGGGGAGAGATTGAAGTCATATCAAGTCTTATTTCTGTGTTGCATTCTCTCCTATCATTGCATTTTCTTGAACCCATACAAAGTATTCTCTGCTACATTATTTTTCCATTCCTACTCCTAACTGATTAAAGAGATTGTTGATATTGTAATATTACCCATTGCTGATCATTGTTCATATTCATAAGTGTGATATTCAGACATTATCCATATTTATAAAAGTGTGATATATATATTGTTCAATTCTTCAAATAAATCTTTTAATTTGCAAAACAAACCTACTTCTTGGCTCAGTGAGGTCAGAGAGATTCAAAGAGAGGGGCGTTATATAAGGGTATAAGGGTACATGATCCAGAATTAAATGAACTTTTGACATAAAAACCTATAAATGAGGGTTTCCATTGGGCATCCCATACTAGGCATTGACTTAGTTGGAATGCTGGATTGAAATCACTTACAGTTATCACAGAGACGGTTGAGCAGGATGATATGGTTGACTGTGTTGATGGCAGAAGAGAGATTGAGTAGGATGAGGACAGAGGGAATGTTAGAGCCAAGGTTGGAGAGCAGATCTTCATGCATGTTCAGGAGAGCAGTTTCCGTGCTTCTGGCAGCTATGAAGCCAGACTGGTGGTCAACAGAATCGGAATGACGGTTAAGCTGAGAGATGGCCAGCTTTTCCAGGAGTTTACTCAGAAAGGGAGTAATGGAAATTGGGTGATAGTTAGCCGGACAAGAAGGATCAGCTGTGGTTTTCTTGAGAAGAGGATGCACAAGGGAGTGTTTCAGAGGGGAGGGCAACGATCCTGAGGCAAAGGAGAGGTTGCAGAAATCTGCAAGGGCCGGAGCAAGGGTATCAATGTGGTCCTTAATGGTTTTAGAGGAACAGGGATGAACCTGTTTTGATGAGGCTTTCATAGATTGGACTCGTCTACCGACCTCATCATGGGAGAAATGAGGAAAGGATGAGAAAGAGGGTGGGGGGTGGCTGAAGGAGTGTCAGCAAGCACAGACAGAGAGGGGAGAGGAGGGTGAGGGGAGGGGACGGGAGCAGAGGGTGGACAGGTTGTCCTGGGTTTTTGAGATAAAGTGAAAGGCAAGGGCATTGCAAGGAGCCTGGGAGGTGACAGGAGGGGTAGAGACTGCAGCAGTGTTGGCCAGCTTATTTCAGATTTTAAAGAGTTTAGCTGAGTTGTTAGATGCCGCAGAGACACGGGCTTAGATGTTGACTCTCTTCTTGGTGAGGACAGAGAGTCGGTATTGCCTTTGGAGCAGGCGATAGGCCAGTTTGTCAGAGGATGAACAAGAAGCCCTCCAATTCCTCTCAGCCGCCCTACACTTACATTGAAGTGTAGCTTATTTGTCAATGTAGGCCAAGCAGACAGAGTATTATTTGTAACAGCACCTCTCCAACACAGCTGGCTTAACCTCTCAACGATAGTAGGTACACCAGGTGGAAACGTCTTCTACGCGACTGGGTTCAGCCTCCAGTGACCGATCGTCGCGACTTGTATCTGATTGCCCATGGTCTTAACTGTTTTCTCTTTCATGGATTTCCTCTTCTGAATATTCTGGCTTGTACATATAGGGCTGAATAGTGGCCATAGTTCCTGAATATTGAAGAAGTACAGAATCAACAGTGAGATAAATAGAAATATTTTTGTTTGTATACAGTAATGAAATGAGGTTTCACCTTCAAATTCAATGTTAACGAAAACAAGTGAAAAAACAGCCATGTTACTAAATCCAATTGTGCAAACACAAGATTAATAGGTACACACTTTAAAAGTTTGCAAGGACCCATGTAAAGAGCATGCCATGTTAAAGTAGAATAAAAATATGGTTTGTTAAAGACATTTGAACATAATATAAGAACTGATAAAATATAAAGTGACTACTGAGTTAATTAACTATCAGCAGCAAAATGACCTGTTCTTAGTGTGTTGTACTTGGCAGATAGCTGAACAGCCGAAACAAGTCTTGGAGTCTCAAACAGAAATACAAAGAAAAAAAACTCCCACATTATGTGATCAGAAATGGTTTGTATATGTTTGTCGATGAGATGTGTATTGGGGTGTTTTGAACAGGGGCGTAAGCGTCTAGTGAGGTCAGCTTTAAGAGCGTGTGATCTGTATTACTTCCGCGAGGGCACTTGAACTTAGAGCGGTAGATCAACAAATACGATTTCCACAATATGGAATGCCCAGGCAGGCGTTTTTGCATGTATAAAAGTGAGGAAAACTAAGGTAAAATGCACAGGGTTTTTTTTTTTAAGATGGAATGATGTGTGATCGAAAAAACATGCCAATCGATTGGGACAGTAACATTTCTGAGCGAACTACCCCTTTAAATGCATATCTGTATAGACCTGTTCTATAAACATGTTTATTTATTTGTAGTACTTTATCGATCTCATGCTTCACGGTATGTTACTGTTATGTTTTTGCTTCCTCTCGCATTCATAGCGCTCCCTCACTGCCACAGCATTGGTAAAGCACAAGTGTCCTGCCTTTGCATAGGACTTCCTTTTGTTTCATAGCATGCATCTGTCTGCGGACCACACATCACAGCTGCCTGCTCATGGAAATGCATCCCAATTAAATACATTTGCAAAATCAAATCCATTGTTAAATCGGCACACTTCCGCAATTAGGATTTTCGGAATGCGGGCAGTTAATGCTCTTAGTTGCTCGCAAATCTGTGCATACTTTTGGCTATAACTCCGAGTCTGCGTCTGCCTGACTCCTTGCCTGTGCTGCCGGATCTCATGTTGGTGTCTGCTGTTTGGGATGCTATTACATCCTGATGTTGTGCTTTCCCCAGAGCATATGTTTTTATTTATGTTGCATATTTGATGCTGAAAGGTTTCACTTCTCCCCTATGTGCTTCTCTGTGTTTCCGTAGTCACTATATTTTAATTGTTTCATTTGATACCGTGTTTCATGTTCGGGCTGCAAATAGATTTTCTTTTCGTGCGAAGGTGGCAATTTCAAAGTTTGACAGCGGTCCCTTTGCTGTTATTGCCCACGTGTGAGGACACCTATGGGACTTAGTTTCCTTATACCCTTGTTAACTTCCATCGCTCCGCTCAGAAACATAACCTCCGTGCAATGAAGCCCTCTAAGTGCCCCAAGCGCTAACACTAAATTTAACGAAGCAGTGGCCATATTGTTGCATTATCAATTACGCGGGACAGTTATATTAAAAGGAATGCATTGAGGTGCACCTTGATGATTTCTATATTTCTATCCATTTTTATTTGTTTGTTCTCTTCATTCTGTAGGCTAATTTGGCGATCCAGCAGAATCGCCTCACTGCTGCCATGTTCGATCTTCAGACGGCACAATCGGAGCTGGATGAAAAGCAAGCCGAACTTGATGTTGTTCAAGCACAGTATGAGAAAGCAATGATGGAGAAACAGGTCTGTATTATATGTACTCACTGTCGATCATTTACCTGTATTGTTACATACTGGAAAACGAGAAATTCAACTCATACTCCATACGCAGTGGGCTCTGGTAAGCATCTACTGTAAATGATTCACTAAATATTACATTAACATCCATATGGTTCATCCTACTGGCAGTAATGTCGTTATGGATGATAACATTAAATTAACAGGTGCCAAATGCAGCCAGTTTACGATATACTACTTTTAAGCAAAAAGATGACACATTAGGCCCTGGCATTGTACACTTTAAAAGCTACACTTGTCACTCGGCAGTAAGATAAACTGTGCAAAATAAGGACAGATGCAGGGAAGAAAAAATAGCAGGTGAATCTGATCAATTTCAATGACAATGCTCCCAAGCCTTACAAATGCACAATATGGGCACTTTGAAACCCAATTTACTTGATGTATAAGCGCATTACAAATGCACAATAAATAAATAAATAAATAAATAAAATACATTCATAAAAATTCTTTAATGAGTCATGTTTACCCGAAAATCAAATTCTATTTCCTGTTCACCTTTTGGATCGTATACCATCTTTCATTTTGCAGTTTCTGAAGTTCTTTAAGCAAAGAACATTAATGACTCAAGCTTCTATGTTTTCTATGTCTTTTTTATTTTATATTTTCAATATTTGGGTAGTTTATAAACTATCAGAAACCAAAATGACTGTCAGTCTGCCAGAAAAAAAGACAACAATCCAACATCTGTGGCCTAGCTAAATTCCAATTAAGAGAATATTAACTGACTAAAGGTCCACCGTTTATAAGCTAGCAGCATGTACACCTATTTCTACACTTAGTAACACTATAACGAATCTCTGTACTTAGTGGCACTTGAATATATGAGTCATATTCTCCGGCACCTCACCCAAGTGCCTTTT
The DNA here is from genome assembly GCF_040938575.1 of Ambystoma mexicanum. Taxonomy (NCBI): domain Eukaryota; kingdom Metazoa; phylum Chordata; class Amphibia; order Caudata; family Ambystomatidae; genus Ambystoma; species Ambystoma mexicanum. The sequence goes on along the minus strand of NC_090930.1, from coordinate 1,360,653,811 downwards.
TCCGCACGGATGGTGTCTGACCTGGCAGCCAGCACAGAGACTTTTCTAGCTTTCTGCTTGCTCTCCGTTTGTTTTTTCAATCTTACTAAAATTCCCTTCGGTGCCTCACCTCCCCTGGCGTATGTCTGCCCAGCAGGATTCACAAGATGTGCCTCATGCGACCGCTCGTTCCTGGCCACGGACCCCCATGCACTCTGTCTTGAGTGTTTGGGGCCCGACCACTGCTGGGACGCATGTTCGGCTTGCAGTGCTCTCGCTCACAGGTCATTAAAGAATAGGTTGTCGCTGTGGGGGGAGATCTTCCACACTTCGCCTCTCCACCTTTAGGACTTTGTATCCAGTACCTCCTGTCAAGATAGGAAAGGCCTTCTGTACAGCACCGCTCCACAGCGTGGCGACTCCTTCCCCATGGTTCCCACAGATCGGGTTTCCTCAAATTCAGACTACTGGCTCTTAAACCGAGGGGCTCAGGAGCCCTACCATGCTGTGCTTGGAAGGGCAATCAAGTTTGTCTTCTTCTTCTACCCCAGGGGGTAAGAGAACATTGTTACCTCGAAGAGTCTGTCATTGGCACGATCCAGCAGGTGCTGAGGGTGTCCAGCCTACCAGAGAACGCTCCAAGGTTGTGAGTGTTAGGCAGAAACCTGTGCAGTTCCCTTAGGGACCACTGCAAAAGGCTTAAGACTACAGGTGTTGGCAGTAAACCCAATTGGGAGCAGTCTGTACCACCCAGATGTACCTGGTAGCTGTGGCTGAGCAGCCAGACTTCTCTCAAGAAGAGTTAGACAGTATATAGAGTATACAAGATAGGTACCAAAATACAGTAGCACAAGCAAACACTGACCAGAGCTTGGGTATAAAAGTATATAATTATTTATTTAAAAACACACCTTGTAATATACACTAACACTAATGTGGCAAGCAAGTTCAAAACACAGTCACTATTAATATATATACATCCCTGATTACTTATTGAACAAGTCTTAGTTAAAACACCACTTATTTTCAGACAGTGGTGAGCGCTTAACCTAAGATGGCACTCCAATAAGTTAATTAAAAAGGGAGGGAAAAGGGCAGAATTAGGAACATTCACAATACCAACACTTTAGGAGAACCAGAGCAAGTCAGAAAAGGCAGAGTCTACTGAGGAGCAAGAAAGTCATAGGCCAGGCCCACTCTTGAAGAGAGCAAGGCGGAATGTGTCCAAGATCACACAGTTGAATAGTACTTTTTAAGAGTCGTTGCAAAGAGTTCAAAAAGGCTTGGCTCAAGTTAGGAAAAGTTAGTTAGTAGGTCCCAGGTCACCCCAGGATAGAAAGTCAAGGATTTACGGGACACCTTGAACAGTCTGTTACAAGGGAGACCAGGCGGGACTCAGTACCTGAAATGGTGAGAAAGCTCCAGCGGGGGCAGTTGTTCCTGGCAGCGGGTGCAAGTCGGTGCTTCGTCCAGGGGAAGAGGAGATCTCAACGTGGAGGAAAGCTGGAGGTCGTTGCACTGCCAGGGAAGAAACCAGCCGCAGAGTTTCCCGGTTAAAAGGTACTACCCTTTTATTCGCGGTAGTGGTGAAGCGTGGCTATCCAGCAGCCGGGGCGCTTGGCTTGGGCGATTCGACCACGGGACGATCCAGGAAGGCAAAAAAGAGGGCGAGCTGGTTATCCCCACCAGCTCAGAGGAAGAAGACTCTCCGGGATGAAGATCTTCTCTGTCGTCGGGAAGTGGTGAGACGGTTCAGAAGGGCTCCACCGGTGGTGTCGTCGTTGCAAGTCGGCTCAGCTTCTCCCTCTTCGGATTCTTTGGTCCTGTGGCGACTTCTGAAGTTCCAGTCCCCAAAGCCCTGCTTTTATGCAGCAAACCCCCATTCATCAGTCCTAGCTGTCACTCAAACATGCTAAGTGGTGAGCCGGGCGGCTCACCACTGGGCCAATCACATAAGAATGCGACTTGAGTTGCCAAGGCAACTCAGTCCAGGGTGCCTAAACCCCCCTCCCACACATCCTGTAGACCCAGACAGAGTGGCACCACTTTTGGAGGCTTCTGTGGAGAAGCCCGCCAAAAAGTGGAACAAAGGGCTCGACTTGGGTTGGAGTTACAGAGGCGAACACAAACGCCATTTTAAAACCGAGTCCTGGCAAAAAGACCCACCGGGGAATAAATATTAAATAAATAACCCGGCGGTATCTTTCAAATTGCACCAAAAAGTGGTGCGTTTAAAATGAATGGGAAAATCCCATAGGAAATTTTCCGGGGGAATATTTTACGTGGTAACCACTGCCACCAGCCAGAAACTCGACGAGGGGGGACTGCACAGTGCCCCCTCGAAAAACAGACCCAGGGGCAATCTAATTACCCCTACCAGTACTTCCACAATATGATGGTTGGTACTGGTTCTGTTCACAATTTAAGACTAGTAAAGTCAATGGTGACTTTACATGCCCTGGGAGACAGTAGTCAGTCCCAGGGTATGGAGTCTATGTTTGGGGGTCACTATGACACCCCTGTGTTACTGCACTGAGGGTGCTGTGTAACACACTTACCAAAAACCACATGAAACCCTATGGAGTAAAAGACCCCATAGCCGATTAAACACAATACAAAGTCAAAGGATATCTCAAATCATATCTAAGAGTGGGAGAAAAAGAGTCTCACTCTTAGCAGGAGAAAAAAATAAACCCCAAAAATCCAGCAAAGCTGCTGGGGGACTCACTAGGTTTGGGAAATTAGCCTTAACAGAGAATTCTTCCTAACAGTGAGTCAGGGAATTACTACTACCGGGCGTCCTGCTGCGGGCTCAGGGCCTACCAGAGTGATCTCTGAGGTCGACGCCTCTGCTTTGGGTGTTAGACCCAAGCTATGTCCTCCCATGTCTGAGGCCCCTCTATGTTCAAGGCCTCCGCACCCTCCTGACCGAGACATGGCGCAAGGATTCAAAATGGCAGAGCAGCACATGGCAGAGCCTGCCAGGTTGATGGCCATCATGGATCCAGCTCAGGGCCCGCCGGTGCTTTTGCCCATCGAATGGGCTTTGCAGGATGATCCCAGTCTCCTTCCCTCTGGAAGCGACAGCGGATCCTACGGTGCAGGTTTCTGGTCTCCTCAGGGATACATCTACCCATCACAGCCTTATGGCTACATGCACCAGGCACCTCACCGCTTTGACCAGGAGCAGAGGCCCAGAGCCCCAGAGGGCCAGGCCTTTAGGGACCCAGCAGCTTGCAAAGACAGCTTCTTTGAGCGCTTCCTCTTCCTCATGGATTCCCCTCAGATGAAGGGGCTCCTGAAGGACATTATGAAGGACATCATCCTGCAGGTGGTGCCGCCCCGGCACCTTTCTCTGGGTACTCCTCCCATTCCTCCAGCACTCCCGGTGCCAGTCTCTCCACCGGTTCAGGCCCTACTGGTTGTTCTTACCCCTCCACCTACTCCTGTACCACCAACACCTCCCCCTCAACAGCCCTTAGAGCTGTCTGCGGCTCTGGACCTAGGGGGGACCCTGCTGGCACCTGGGTCCCAGGGCCCAGATTCCCCTCGGTCTGTGAAAACGGGGGACAATGATGATGATGATGCCCAGGACGATGAACCCTCGGCATCCGCTAAGGCCTTTTATGGTCGCCCAGAAGTCGGGTGTGCTAGCAGAGTTCTTGGCGAAGCGCACCACGATCCGGTCTGGAATCCCTCTCCCAAAGGATGTTCTGCAGGTGATGCAAAAGGTCTGGGAGAAGTCCAGGGCCAACGCCCAGAAGAACAAGAAGTTGGACAGCAGGTTTAGGCTGACCGACGGGGAGCTAATCCTCCTTGCCTCCCACCCGCTACATTCATCAGTAGTGGCTGCTGCCTCCTTGTATTCTAAACCATCGTCTTCATTGTTTTCCTCCACAGGAGCCACCTCCAGTTGCCTCTCCAAGGAGGACAAAGTCCTTTAGTCTTTGGGAAAGCGCTGTTATTCCATCTCAGAACTGCATCTGTGGCCAGCTAACGCAAGCCAACGCAGACCCGCTCTTGGCTGCAGCTAACCAGAAGCTGTGGCAGGAGCTCAGGGGATTTCTGCCCGTCCTCCCTTCAGACAAGCAAGCCTCCTTCAAGGCCAGTCTGGAAGATGCCTGGGCCATTGTGCAGGACCTCATGGAGTCTTTGGTCCCCCACATCAACACAGCCAGCAGAAGGCTGCCTGGGGTCGGGATGAGAAGGATGGTGTGGATGCACGCCAATAAGTTTTCATTTGACATGCAGGAGTGCATCCTGTATTGGCCCTTCAAAGGTGTCCTTGGCCACCCTGACAAAACCAGGTTAGAAATTCTTCCCTCAGTCCCAGGGCAGGACCGAGTTCGAGCCTTGCACTTTCTCTGACTTCAAGGGGTTCTGGAGCAGCGGTACATGGGTACAGGGAGGCCTGGCAGGTCGCCGAGCGACAACAGGACGAAGCAGCAGAGGACAACCAGTGTGTTTTTCCGCTCCCACTTCTCTGCCCCCACCTCTGATGCCAAGAAGCAGTGCCATCAAGGTCGGGGAACACATGTTGCCTGTGAGGAGCAGTTTGGCTCTGTTCCAGAACACCTGGAAGCATCTTTTCAGCAACCCATGGATCCTATCCGTAGTCTCCATGGGCATCAGTCTTCCTCTTCCTTTGATTCTACAATCCTCTCCTCCTCTTAGTCAGATCGGGTTCCCGGCTCTATTACAGAAGTTCTGTTCGTTCTTGGAGATGCAGGCAATAGAACTGGTCCCTCTTGTAGACAGGGGCTCTGGTTACTATTCCAGGATTTTTGCGGTACCCTTCAACAACTAAGCTGGCCTGATGGTTGTCCTGGACCTGTCATTTCTAAATCTGTCTTTACCGCTGGAAAGCTTCAAGATGATTACTCTGTGTGTGCAGGGGACGGGATGCGTTCCTTGGACCTCAAGGATGCATACCTGCATGCACCCATCTACCAACCACATGGGACGTTTCTGCGGTTCACAATTATGTTGAACCACTTTCAGAACAATGGGCTGCCCTTCGGCCTGAACTCAGCCCCTCGTGTATTCACGAAGTTGATGAACGCAGTGGCTGGACTTCTCTACTTGAAGGGCCATCATCCATACCCTTATTTGGATGACTGGCTGTGAAGGCGGGGTCATCCAAAGGGGTGGTACACTCCTGCCAGAGATTGGTAGTTAGTCTTCATTAGCTGGGGTTCTCCCTCAACCAGAGGAAGTCACAGTTGTGCCCATCTCAGGAACTCGTCTTCCTAGGGGTGCATTGGTACACTACCATTCAACCGGTATTCCCTATGCCCGAGAGGATTCTGTCCATCCGCAAGGATGTGGGACACTTTCTGGCCAACTCGAGCACCTTGGCATGGTGGTTTCAGCACATTCTGGGCCTGATGGCTTCCTGCATGCTCACTGTTCAGCACTCTCGCCTCAAGATGCAGATCCTCCAGCTCCACCTGTCAGCCAATTGGGATCAGGAAACGGGGTCTCAGTCAGAGAGGGTCCCAATACCGCTGTTCCTACTGCCCGATCTTCGCTGGTGGCTGATGGAGGGCAATGATTCAGTGGGCGGCCCCTTCACCGGACCAGAGCCTACCCTGGTGGTGACAACACACTCCTCCCTTTCAGGCTGGGGGCTACTCTGGAGGGCTATGTGATTTATGGAGCTTGGTCCAGGACGCAAGCCCTCCTGCGTATCAATGTACCCGAGTTGAGGGCAGTGAACCTGGCCCTCAAGGCATTTTTGCCCCTCATCAGGGACAAGTCTGTTCTGGTCAGGACGGACAATTCTACTACAATGTTTTACCTGAACAAGCAGGGTGGCCCCCGTTCCCCACTCCTTTTTTATAGAGGTGGTGTTGATCAGGGAATGTGCCCTGATGGACGGGATTAGGATTTCAGCAGTCCACCTCCTGGTGGACAGCAATGTAGAAACGGACAAGCTGAGCCGCTTGGGGTTCAACACCTACGAGTGGGAGTTGCACACTGACTCCCTGTTGCTCCTGTTCCAGCGTTGGGGGTTCCCAGACCCGGATTTGTTTGCGTCCCCTCGGAATTACAACACCCCCAGTTTGCTTCATGGGCAGGACGGGGTCGGGGTCTCTGGGTGGGAGATGCCTTCCAGATCTGCTGGCACATCTGCAAGTGTTGTGTTCCCGCCCAACCCTCTGCTCCAACTGACCCTCCGCATGTTTCAGGCTTCAGTGGGTTCCAGCCTCATCCTGATTGCCCCCCACTGATCATTGAGACCCTGGTTTTCGGATCTGCTGCAGTTGTGTTCCCAAGGACCTGTCCACATTTCGACCTCCAGGGGTGCATTTCTGACGCATCAGAGTGGGTGTTGGAGCATCCGGGAACCAGCCTAGCTGGCGTTGGCGGCCTGGTTCCTGACCAACTAAGGCTTCAGCATGCTCAATTTTCAGATGACGGGGTGCTGTTGTGTGCAAACTAAAAGGGCCGCCTAAGATGGCACATCCTGCAACCTGCCGTGTACAGTGCCTAGCAAAACTTGCTCTGTCAGTGGTGGAGACTGCCGGCCGCCCACCACTGATGAATTTTGGGATCTGGTGAGCCTTCAGTGCCGCTGCTTGGGGCCTGCTGTGGCGGCTGCACTGACACAGTGCTGGGCGACTGTGCAGGAGACTGCCGAGCCCGGCGCCTCACAAGCTGATCTACTGCTGGGGCGCTATATTGAGGAGGCCCTTTGGACCTGTGCCCGGCAGAAATCCTTATCCCCTGGCTGCAGCAGCAAAATAACTTACTTTGTGGAGGGAGCAGTGATGGCTGCCGCTGCCAGAACTCTTGGCAGCGTCCGGGTCGTGCTGCCCGGGGGTGGCCCCCCTGGTCCTGTCACCTTGCCACCTCTAACGTGCTTCCTGTCAGGCGGCCAGAGGGGCTCCCCCCCTGAAGGTACCTGAGGAGGTGCCAACTATCAGCAGTGCTTGCTGAGACCGTCTGGGGCGCAGTGCCTGGAGGTGGCCCCCGGTCCCTCCCTCGTGCCTTGCTGGTGCACTTGTCTCCTGGATTGAGGTGGCTTGGGGAACTGACCTCTGCCTGCTAGGAGAGAGGACAGCCTGCACTCCTCTGGGTCCAGGACAGTGCGGTGAGTGGGGGGTGGGGGTGATCACAATTGCTACGGACTACACTGGGCTCTATCCCTGCTCCTCCCCTGCATGTTTGAAGCAGCGACTTACACCTTCCTGACCTGCTGCGCTTCCGCGCAGTATTCTGAGGCGCGACCAGTGTTGTTGATCCGGATACCCAGCGCTGGGTGACTGATACCCTGGGCTGCTGCAATACTATTGTGGCCTTGTTGTGGAGGAATCACCTGTGGGAAGTTGCTTGGCGCGGCCCCGCCATTGCGAGGGAGTGGCTGGGTGGCCCTTGTGCTGTGACGTCCATAACCCACTGGGAAGACCGCCTGGGCATAGACTTCCAAAGCCGCTGCTGATGCTACTTCCTGGCGGTGTGCTTCACTGCGATCTGCTGCCTGGTGCATATAGCACAGCGCTACCATGATTAAAGGCACCGGCAGGAAACAAAGCTCCATCAACATGTTCACCACAGTGGCGCCCGAGGCCCAGGGGGCTTAAGTGGAAGCTGACAGTGAGCCATCGACATCTGGGGAGCCCACGGAACTTCAGCGCGTGATGGAGTACATGCGAGAGGGTTTCACAACACTGCACACTAAACTAGATGTCAAGAGCTGCACTATTAGCCCGTATGGAAAAAACAGATAGCCGTGTCTCAGAAGTGGAAACTAGGGTGAGCTCAGCAGAGGACAACATCACAGCGCTCAGGGCTGAGGTCACTTCATTGTCTAGGCAGATGTAGACTGTCACCAAAAAGAACGAGGACTTGGAGTCCCCATCTTGGCGCATGTTAGGGAGAATTCTCTGAAAAGGCTAATTTCCCAAACCTAGTGAGTCCCCCAGCAGCTTTGCTGGATTTTTGGGGTTTATTTTTTTCTCCTGCTAAGTGTGAGACTCTTTTCCTCCCACTCTTAGACATGATTTGAGGTGGTCCTTTGACTTTGTATGTGTTTTATGGGCTATGGGGTCCTTTAACCCATAGGGCTTCATGTGTTTTTGGTATGTGGGTTACACTGCACCCTCTGTGCCGTAACCCAGGGGTGTCGTAGCGACCCCCAAAAAATAGACTCCATACCCTGGGACTGACTACTGTCTCCCAGGGCATGTAAAGTCACCATTGGCTTTACAAGTCTTAAATTGTGAACAGAACCAGTACAAACCATCATATTGTGGACGTACTTGTCGGGGCAATTCGATTGCCCCGGGGTCTGTTATTCGAGGGGGCACTGTCCAGGCCCCCCCGACCGAGTTTTGGCTGGTGGCAGTGGATACTACTTTTTATATTCGACCGCGAATATATTCCTATGGGATTTTCCCATTGTTCGAGGCTACCACTTTTAAAAAATAGCCTCGAACATACCGCCGGTTTATTAAATTAATATAAATTCACCGGTTGGTATTTTTTGCCGAAACTTGGTTCCAAAATGCCGTTTGTGTTTGCTTCTGTGACTCCAACCCAAGTCGAGCCCTTTGTTCCACTTTTTGGCAGGCTTCTCCACAGAAGCCTCCAAAAGTGGTGCCACTCTGTCTGGGTACCACAGGGGGTGTGGGAGGGGGTTTAGGCACCCTGGACTGAGTTGCCTCGGCAACTCAAGTCACACTCTTGTGTGATTGGCCCAAGTGGTGAGCCGGCCGGCTCACCACTTAGCATGTTTGAGTGACAGCTAGGCTGAATGAATGGGGGTTTTCTGCATAAAAGCAGGGCTTTGGGGACTGGAACTTCAGAAGTCGCCACAGGACCTAAAGAATCCGAGGAGGGAGAAGCCGAGCGACCTGCAACGACGACACCACCGGTGGAGCCCTGCTGAACCGTCTCACCACTTTTCCCGACGACAGAGGAGATCTCCAGCCCAGAGAGTCTTCTTCCTTTGACTGGTGGGGATAACCAGTTTGCCCGTCTTTTCGCCTTCCTGGACCATCTCGTGGCCGCCTTGCCCGTGCCAAGCACCCCGGCAGCCGGAATACCACGGTTTACCACTACCGCGAAGAAAAGGGTAGTACCTTGTAACCGGGAAACTCCGCGGCTGGTTTCTTCCCTGGCAGTACAACGACCTTCAGCTTTCCTCCACGTCGAGACCTCCTCTTCCTCGGGACGAAACACCAACTTGCACCTGCTGCCAGGAACAACTGCCCCCGCTGGAGCGTTCTCCCCATTTTCAGGTACTGTGTCCCGCCTGGCTTCCCTTGTGATAGATCGTTCGGGTGACAGTAAATCCTCGACTTTCTAACGTGTCTTAGCCTGGGGCCTGTTAACTAATTTTTCCTGACTTCATCTCAATCTTTTAGGAACTATCTACAAAGACTCTTTGGGCATAACCCCACTGTGTGATCCTGGACACATTTCTCTTGCTCTCTCTAATAGTGGGCCTGGCATTTGAACTTCCTTGCTCTCCAGTAGACTTTGCCTAACCTGCCTCACTGTGGTTCTTTGAAAAGTATTGAAATTTGTGTGCTTTCATAACTTTGCCTTTTCCCTCCCTTTTTCTATAACTTATTAGAGTGCCATCTTATATTAAGCGCTCACCTCTGTCTGAAAATAAGTGGTGTTTCTCATTAAGACTTGTCTAATAAGTAATCATGGTTGTTTATATATATAATAGTGACTGTGTGTTGAAATTACTTACCTCTTTGTGTGCTAGTGTAATTTACAAGTGTGTCTTTAAATAAATAATTATATATTTTTACACCAAAGCTCTTGTCAGTGTTTGCTTGTGCTACTGTATCTCTGTACCTATTGTGTATACTCTATATACTGCCTAACTCATCTTGAGAGAATTCTGACTGCTCAGCCACAGCTACCAGGTAAATCTGGGTGGTACAGACTGCTACCAATTGGGTTTACTGCCTACCACCTGTAGTCCTAAATCTTTTGCAGTGGTCCCTAAGGGAACTGCACAGGTTTCTGCCTAACAGCGCAATAACTTAAGCATAATAGGGGTGCCAGAGGACAACATCGATGAGCCTATAGAGGATTTCTTAGAGCGCACCCTCTTGTCTCTCCTTGATAGCCACAATTTGCAATTGAGCAAGCACACGGCTCCCTGGGGATGAAACCTAAGCCTGGGCCCCTCCCTGACCGATCATTGCCCGGGCCCTCAACTACCGGGACAGGGATGCTCTGTTGTGAGCTGCTAGGGCTAAGAGGTAGCTGGTTCTGGGATCTCTCAGTTGCACTACAGCAAGAGCGCAAATCCTTTTTATCCGCCAAGAAATTGATGCACGACTTGGGGGTCAAGTATGCCATCCTGTATCCGGCTAAACCTCGGACCGAACATTCTGAGAGGTCTACTTTTATACCATCCGTGAGAAAGCCATACAATTCATAGAGGAACACTTCCCGGGGTAGACACTGCTGTACAGACATGGCTGGTTTGAGGTGCGGCCGCTGCTCCCCTGGTGGGCACAGTCAATATGTCGATTCAAACTGAAGGGCTCCTCATGAGGGACCTCTGCTTTTACTATATCTTTACAATATTAATTGGTTCTGTACACCTGATTATGTATCTCTGCTAAGTTTTGTGGTGATGAAGCCGGGCTGCCATCAGCGCGCAGCCCGCATGCAAAGCTGCAATGGTTGTTGTTTTGAGGGGGATGGGGTTGAGGGGTTCATTCCTCTGATTGGGAGAGGGGTGGGGGTGTTGGCAGGGGGATGGATTAGTGAGTTACAAAAATTGCTTGTCTTACATGTAGGGATGGGGTCTGAAACATATCCTGCGTTATCAATGCTGACGTGAGGCTTGTTTACAGCCCTGCCTGGGCTGTTGAATGTATTTGTGTACCGGCTAGATGGGGGGCGAAGAGCTGCTATGCATGAGTTGGAATGTCAGGGGATTGGGTAACCCTGTAAAACTGGGCAAACTCCAGTTTTACGTTGAGCGGCACAAAGCCTGTGTCCTGTTTCTACAGGAGACTCATGCTTTGGCAATGAGCTGCAACCAGTTTGCTAAGTGCTGTGGAACACAGCGTTACTATACCACATACTCCACCCAGAGTCACAGAGTTATGACCCTCCTGCATAAGTCGGTTAAGTACATACATAAGTCTGCGCACATAGACCCCCTGGGACGATACGACCTACTGCACAGCACACTGATGGGATGGAAGGTGGTTCTAGTCAATGGGCCTCATTACGAGTTTGGAGGTAGCCATGCCGCTTTTAGCAGCATGGCTACCCCCAAACCGGGTACCGGGTCCCAGGAATAGGGAATTACTGTGTCATTCCGACCTTGGAGGGCCCGGTAATTCCCTTTCCCGGGACCCAGACCTGGTACATCCCCATTCCCATTTGAGCCCCCATAGGGCACAATGGGAATGGGGAGGATGCTAACAATGGGCCCGTTAATGATGAGCCTGTTGTTAGCATCCTGGTCTGCTAGCGGGTCCCCCTAAGGACGCCTGGTCTGACCAGACGTCCTTAGCGGGACCCACTGCAGACCTCCTAATAGGGCGGCAGAGAATGAACGGTGCCGGTCCCTTACCGGCACCGTTCATTCCGTGGCTGCCTTCCTCGTAATGAGGCCCAATGTCTACGGTCCCAATGTGGACGATCCTGACTTTTACACACATATAGCTGATATATCGACCTTGTACCCTCTAATACCTATCCTGTGGTGGGGGGATTTCAACACCATAATAGATGTTGCTATCGATAGGAGTGGGTCCAGGGCCTGACAGATGTCCAGGGCTACCAAGGTGATACTTGAGGAGCAGGCCTGGCACAGGGTTATAGATGATTGGAGATTGCTGCACCCACTGCCTTGTGAATACTCCTTCTATTCCTTGGTGCACGATTCATACTCGAGAATTGACAGATGGTTGGTTTCTGACAGCCTCCTTGGACAGATAGAAGCCGCGGCCATATTACCTAGGACCTACTCTGATCACTCCCTGGTGACAGTGAAGTTAGTGTGAGGTGAAGGGCTTGGGATACGGCGCCCATGGCTGCTCAAGCCACAGGGACTATTGGACCCAGTCTTTGAATCCGAAATGGGGGCATATATCGATGAATACTTTGACCTTAATACCGGGACTGGCGATTCCAATACTGTCCTCTGGGATGCTTTTAAGGTATGCATCCGAGGCATGGCCCTTTCCAAAGAGTCTGGAATTATCAAGGTTATTCGCCGTGATATCCAGGAGTGTGAAACTCTGCTCGCCCGACTAGCAATGCAATATGCACCGTCCCCTTCCACAGGTGCATTAGGCGAGATTGGGGATGCGTTGGACAGCTTCAGGAGGCATACCGACCAAGAGCGCAAATTCCTGGATGAACCAGAGGCCACGAGGCAGTATGGTGAGGGCGAACAACCTGGCAGACTCTTGGCCAGGCTGGTGCGCCAAGAGAACGGAACTCATCACATCCCGTCAGTCGAGGACGCCAGCAGGGTGCTGGTACACACCACGCCCATGGTTAACGAGGTGTTTCACTCCTTCTACACGTCGTTATATGCCAACAGAGACGCAGCACCTGTATCCGAGGTGGAGGTATTACTTGACAACCTTCCACTCTCGTTGCTATCCGATGAGGCCAGGGAAGCTCTGGATAGGCCGATTTCCATGGTGGAAATACTGCTTGCTATTGACGCGCTTCCGTCGGGTAGAGCTCTGGGCTCAGACGGCCTAACCATGGACTTCTACAAGTGCTTTAAAGCCTGTTTGGCTCCACGATTGGCTGCCGTATGGGATTAGTCCTGCAATGTGGGAGGTGGTCATAACTGTGCTGTTGAAACCAGATAAGCCGTCCACTTAGTGCGGCTCCTACTATCCCCTCTCACTGATAAACAGCGATGTGAAAATCTTTGCTAAAGTATTGGCCTTTTACCTTGCCCCATACATGACACATACCATACATCCGGATCACGCAGGGTTTGTCACGGGATGGTCTACAGCACTGAACTTGCAGCAGCTTTTTGACATCTTGGCCCGGATAGACCTGGGGGCACAGGCGGTGGCAGCGGCACTTGACATCCAGAAAGCCTAGGACTCCATGCCTTGGAGATTCTTGTGGGCTGTACTTGAGAAGAGCAACTTTGGTCTCCGTTTTATCTCATGGGTGAAACTGCTTTACACGCTCCCCGTGGCAGGCTGTTGTCCGCTTCATTCAACATCACTAGGGGGACCAGACAGGGCTATCCATTCTCTCCCTTGATATTTGCTGTGGGTATGGAGCCCCTGGCCGACCGGATTCGGCAATTACATGCAGGCAGAGGAGTCAGACTCACGGGTGCCCCAGAAATAGTGTTGTTATATGCGGATGACGCACTGCTATATGTCCGTGACCGTGCTGTCCGTGAACCTGGCCTGATTATGCGGGATGTCCAACTCTTCGTTGTACTGTCTGGACTCAAGGTCAACTGTGCTAAGTCCGAGCTGTTCCCACTGACTGACGCTACGGTAGCTTTGCAGGACCTTATGGGGTTTCATGGTCCCCGGCGGAGATTAAATATCTTGGTGTTAGTGTTACACGGCACCAATCTTTGCTATATGATCGTAATTATGGGACTTACTTGACGTCGCTGCTCTGGAAACTGAACAACTCGGCGAAGCTGCCAATAACAGTTGCAGGCAGAGTTGCACTACTAAAAATAGTGGTACTTCCACAGCTACTGTACCGTTTTCTGAACATCCCACTTTGGCCAGGCGCCGAGCTGTTTGGGAAACTGAACTGTGCGATCAGCAGCTTTATGTGGCATGCCTGAAATGGGATATGCTGGCGAGACCATACAGACAAGGGAGGTTGGCCTAGCCCAACTTCAAGAGGTATTGGATCATGGCTCAGGCGCAATATGCGGCATACTGACTTGATGCCGACAGTCTGCTCCCCCATGTCAAGCTGGAGCGGCAGGCGGCTGAGACTCAGGATGTGAGGTCCCTGGTGCTGCCCCTGTTGATGTGCTGTCTTGGGGTCACTGACCCAGTTGCCACCACAGTTCTTGCATGGAACAAAATCTGGAGGCTTGTTAGGGAACCTAATCCGTTCCACAGGGACCTTCCTCTGTGGAACTGCCTGCCGGGGATCCCCTTGATAGGCACGACTGTTGCGCACGGCTGGATCGTGGCCAGATACATTAACTTGCGCAATGTCTATGAGATGGTCTCATTTATTGAATGGGGGGACCTGCTTAGGACCCTGGGAGCTCAGTCCTCCAGGTGGTTACACTATGCCGGACTGCGACACGCACTCAATGCTGGATGAGATGAATTCCCCTCACTGCCTCCAGATGATACACTCCTGACCCTGATTCTGGAAAGTACATTGGCCCGAGGGAGACTATCGAGAATGTACAATTTGTTAAAAGGGCTGGCCAGAGGTTCATTGCATAAACTCTGTGAAGCTTGGAGCAGACACTTGGGGGTTGATATCACTGATGAAGCCTGGGAAACTATGTGCTTACGCACACACGCAGTGTCATTTAACTCTAGACTGCGACTGATCCAATTCAAGGTGTTAGACAGGTATCACTACACCTCTGCTAGACTGCACCTTATGTCACATGAGCGCTACCCACTGTGCCTAAGGTGTCGGGCTGACAATGCAGAGTATTTCCATATGCTTTGGATGTGCCAGAGACTTGCAACTTTCTGGGAGGGGTCTGTGGTGCTGTCTCTGAAATGCTGGATTATTCTCTAGAACCGGATCTGACGGCATGCCTGTTCCATGAGTTTGTGGGACTCCGGCGTGGGTATAGGAGACTGGGTGGAATGTGTATGATACTAGCTGTGCATTGTATACTACTGCTGTGGCTGAGGCCCGCTAGTCCCACTGTAGATCAGTAGCTTCATGCTGTCACCTGGGCCTCCAATACTGAGGTGTGCTGGGCCGCTATGCAACCGCCTTCCTATAAACCCGTTGACATATGGTCCCCTCTCCGCTCCTACTTGCTGAAGATCAGCAGTGAGACCTCTGGAGATGCTGATGTACCAGATGGCTCATGACCTTTATATATGCCTTTGCTGCTATGCTGGGACCCCCCTCTATGGGCCGTACAATTTACTGTTATATATGTGTCCTTCTATTGTATGCATACCTATGCCTTCTGATTGGTACGGAGCAATTTGTAATTTACTATTCACCCATTTCCTGCTGTATTGTCAAGCAATTATAAATAAAGTTAAAAAAATAATAATGATTCCGATGACAACCGGGACATCATTCAGCAGGCAGGAGGCCCTCGACTCGGTCCCAGTATAAAAGTAAATGGACTAGCTTCTGTCTTTGGGCTTGTGACAAGGGTCTGGGCCCTGTCACCTGTCCTCTGGATGACGTACTGGCTTTTTCAGCATACCTGCCTCATTCTGGAGTTCAGGTGGCTCCCTGCCACACTTATTTGGACAGGAATTCCCCTGAGCATGTGTTTTCTGCAGCCAACCCGGTGGTTAAGGCCCACCTTAAGGGGTTGTGTAGGCTTTTTCTGCCAGTACATAGACCGCACCCGGTCTGGTACCGCAATGTGGTACTGGCAGCTTTGCAGCGCAAGCCTTTCAAGCCGATGGCTTCTGTGGACATCCGCTTGGTGACACTAAAGACGGTCTTACTGGTGGCTCTCAGCTCTGCACACAGGGTTAGCAAGCTACAGGCATTGTCCTTGTGCAAGCCCTTCACCATGTTTTACAAAGACAAGATCAGCTTGTGCACTCACCCAAATTTCTTGCCCAAGGTGGTCACTCCATTTCATCTGAATCAGGAGATCTGCCTGCCGGTATTCTTCCCATACCCGCAGTTAGAGGCAGAGAGGGCCCTGTGTTCCTTGGACCTCAAGAGGGTCCTCAAGTTTTATCTCTCTTGGGCGAAATCCTTCAGGGTGTCTGAGGCATTGCTTGTGACTTCTGGGGGCTCCTGCACCGGCTCACAGGCTTCCAAGGCTTCCAAGGCTTCCATCACCCATTGGATGGCCCAGGCCATTTTGGAGGCATGCACGGCCATGGGCAGATCCTGAGGGGATTCATGCCCATGCGGTCAGAGACAAGGCCATAGCCGTTGTGTTTCAGAGACATGCTTCTTGGGATTCCATCAACAAGGAGGCTACTTGGGCCACTCCATCGGTCACTTCATCGGCCTACTTTGACCCTACTCACTAGACACTAGCTCCAGTCGTGATGCAGAGTTTTGGTCAGGTGGTTCTGAAGAACCTTTCTGCTTCGCCCTAGATATGAGGCAGGTTATCACAGCGCCACCATATGTTCTTGTTCGGTAGACTCTCTCACAAGGATAGAGGAAAGGGGATGGGACATATGAGTAATTCAAGTTACTCACCGTAGTGACTAGAATACTCATAGTCCATAGTCCCCTTTCCTCCATTAATCCCACCCGCCTTCCCCTGCTAGTATGTCAATGGCTAATAGGTAAAAAGCATAGCCAGTCTGTAAAACCAGAGGGTGTTTCACAACCTACTCCCCGGGGATCCCGTACTCGGGTGGCCAGGCAAAGCCCATCACTATTGGATCCCGACCCTGGAGGTGGACAAGCGAGGGAAGATGACGCGGGTAGGTGGTCCTCGGGGAGTGGGAGAGAAGCACCTAATGGTGAGACATGGTATCCCCCTTTTCCACCACCCCTCTAACCCCTATCCCTGCTTCTTTTATGGGAAACTACAGGTCCCATAATTCCTCCCCACTTTATATTGCCAACACTACTAAGCCGAGAAAGAGGAGGAATGAGGCCATACATATTACCTCTACTGACTTGCATTGGCTCTGTCCCTGTAATAAGGCTAGGCAGAGTCAGGTGCGTAATCAGAACTACACACACCTGCCACTTGTTAACACTCCCTGTCAAGCTCCCTAGGGGCTGAGGCTTTCGGGTGCTATTACTCAGAGCTGGGAGAGGGAGGGTCAGAGGCTCGTGCCCTCCTTCTCATGGGTTCGCTTTTCACAGTGAGCTCTCAACGCCCTTGTGGCCTTGCAGGGCGCAGTCCCTCTGGGATACAAGATTTTGGCAACATGAGACAATGAAGGGTCCGTTTGTCTCTGCAGCTCTGGCCTTTCTCACCGGTGCCTGGGCTACAACCTATTCCTGCTTGCATACACGTTATTTCTATGTGTGTGTCTCCGCCTGGCTTCAGAATAAAACTAGGCCTCTATTCCAATGTGGCTCCAACTATCTCAGATGGTGTCTGATTCCCCATGTATACTTGGGCAAAACATGCACCCCCCTTCCCGCAATATGGCCTTTAACGACAGCCACCTCCCCCCTGTAACCTCCCCTGGCCCCTACTGCACATTCACAGGCCTCGGTTTCATCCAGAAGCGCTGGGGGGTAGGGGACGATCATCCCTCCTTCCAAACAGGTGTTATCATCCATATTTATGGTGGATTTGCTTTTAGCCCAGATATTATAAGCTTTACGCTTGATCACTTTCAAGTCCTCTTACTCGGATGAGTACCAAAGTTTATTAGGTTCTTTAAATGGTCGAATGCAAGTGTAGCAATCTTGTCTACAGCAGCAGAAGGAGATGTTTGATACGCAAGCACGAGATCATGAGAGGTGATACAGACGTCTAGGTTAAATTGCAAAGGAGCAATAAGATGAATCAGGGCTTCATCTGTAAGATCCCGGTAGTCCCGGGAAATGACAGTGACCTTAAGTGGCTTCTTCTTCCTTTACCACATAGACGTAGTAATGTCGAAATGAATGAAGCTATGATCAGTCCAGGGTTCATGAAACAATAAACACTCCCTCAGTAGCGATGTTACAGCTAGCCAGCCAGGCAAGTGTATTCCCTTTAACATGGGTAGAGTCCCTAACATGTTGAATAAACCTCAGGGACACCAGCGATTGTTCGATACCAAGTGCTGTCGGGTCTGCTGTATTCTCAAGCTTTGCATGACTGTTAAATAATCAGTTTAACAGAGCCTCACATCCCAACCACATATGCTGGTCCAGTCAAAGTTGGCAGAACTTTGAGGATTTGGACTGTTCCCTGTGTCATCCACCTCTTCTCATTGTGCCATATTTACCCTACAAATGGATGCTTTGTGTGTGTGTCTAGTGGCCACTCTCTTTGAGCTAGGATGCCTTTCCATGAAGTGCCCATCCACGCTCCTCTCTCATCTCCCAACCCCTGGGTTCTCCTGTAGCACCAGTTACCTGCTCTTCCCCTTATACTCCTGCGGCCGCCAGGGTGAAGTATGACATGTTGGCTAATGCACAATGCTATTTTGTGCTTCGGGCCATCGGACCTAAGACGGCGCATATACTTCCAGATACTCACTGACCATGCTCTCTTGACCTTGTTCGGCTGGAATAAGGAAACTATACCTATATACCATCCATTATGAGGTGGTTCTTTGCATTGCAACCCAACACTTGCACAATTAAGCAGTGAGAAGGGTGCCTTCAGACAAATGTCAATATTTGAGTTACCACGCCTTGGAAGACACATGGGCAGCTCCTCTGATGGGGAGGTATGCAACCAAAAGTCCCATGCTTGAGGCTAGATAATATAACTATGTGATGTAGGCCCCATTGTATGTATAGAGTGGATTCCCTAGGCCCCTCAATCCATTCCTAGTATATGTCACTGTCCCTAATGCCCCTGAAACCTCTGAGTGAACTGATGGTAAATAGCCCTATGAGAACCTGACTAAGAAATGGGAAAGGTTCATGCTGTCCAGTGACTCACAGGCTCTACACACCTCTACCTGTGGAGTCCTGTGTCTTTATAATAAACCTGCTATTTTACACAGCTGTGAATTTTGCAGACTGCCAATCCTCACTGGCAGTTTCAATACCTGTGATCCTTGGAATAAATCCAAAATGGCAGGCACTGCTCATATAATATTCGCTAGAGGCATGCTGTCTTTCTTCCTATCCGCAGGTAAACTTAGATTCTCCCCTCCACCATAGGGGTGCCATTTTGCAACCTGAATCCTCCCAATATGCGCGCACCAGCTGACCTTTTGGAACTTGCACCTGGACTGTTTTTTACTGCATTCTATTGTTCTTCTATCTGCAGTTAAGGGTAGATCCTCCCTCTGCCCCCTTTTAGTGGTGCCATTGCAGTCTCGAGCTCCTTAGAAGCATCATGGGATCTTGTCTTACTTCCCAGCCAAACAAAGACTGGTATCTTGTTTCCTGCTGATGTATTTCCAGATTATTTTAGGAATGTAAGCACTTTCCTTAGAGTATCCACACACTGTTCGTCAAGAACAAAGGGCTCTTGCAATTATCTTTTCCGTGTTCTATTCTTTGTTCCCTGTTAGACCCTTTTTGATACTAGGTGCCACAAAAACGTGCCTCAAATAAAGTTCACAAACAACATTCCAGTTAAACTGCAACACAGCACTCCACTGAAACAGCTAATCATATACACTTGCATTCTCTTCAACTACCAATCTGCACACACACACACAGATTAAATCAATGAGCTACTTAGAACACACTCCTCAGGCAGCCATTTTTTATTTCATATTGTAGTTCTGCAAAAGTTAAAATTAAACCTTCCACAATTCACAATTTTACATGTAAAACTTACAAAACAACTTTATGACATGCACGTTTTTACACCTTTCATTACATTATCATTCTTTAAAAGAATTGCATTATCAGTAAAGCACACATTCCCTAAATATCGACCTTAAAATGTTTTTCTCTCCAGAACCTGAATAACATAACAAATCTGAGAACAGGGTTCCTTCCTGGTTCTGCTGGGGCAATATACGCATTTCCAAAAGAAGCATTCTCTTAAATTGTCTAGTTGTATACAGTTTGTGCAGAGAAACAAGGTTTTTTATTTTTATTTAACAACTTGCAATAATGACAACCACTTTCTACTTTAATTTCTTCAGCCCTAACACTAAGAATCTCTCTGGTCGGTGATAAATTAAATCTGGATGTTAGGAATTGATTTATCCAGGTAAAGTTAGGACATTTAACTACATAGCGGGGAAGTACATCAGCATTTTTTCTCTTCATTTGCAATAGGCCTCATTAGGAGGTTTGCGGTAACGCCAGCGGGTTGCCACCAACCCTGTAACACAGAATCCGGCGCCTGACTTCCCGGTGCCACCGGGACTGGTGACACGGGAAGTCAGGCGCCGGAATTTGTAAGTCCTCATTCCCATGGAGTTGCATAGGACTCCATGGGAGTGGGGAGACGGAAGCACTGGCACTGTTGCTTCCGTGACGACTCTGCCTAGCCGGGCCAATGCTCCTGGCAAAGTCAGACCTGTCGGGCGCATCAGCCTCAGCAGGCAGACTCGTAGTTTGGCAGTCCGGAAACAAGGGTGCCAATTGTTAGGGAGAATTCTCTGTTAAGGCTAATTTCCCAAACCTAGTGAGTCCCCCAGCAGCTTTGCTGGATTTTTTGGGGTTTATTTTTTTTCTCCTGCTAAGAGTGAGACTCTTTTTCTCCCACTCTTAGACATGATTTGAGATATCCTTTGACTTTGTAATGTGTTTTATGGGCTATGGGGTCTTTTACTCCATAGGGTTTCATGTGGTTTTTGGTAAGTGTGTTACACAGCACCCTCAGTGCAGTAACACAGGGGTGTCATAGTGACCCCCAAACATAGACTCCATACCCTGGGACTGACTACTGTCTCCCAGGGCATGTAAAGTCACCATTGACTTTACTAGTCTTAAATTGGGAACAGAACCAGTACAAACCATCATATTGTGGAAGTACTGGTAGGGGTAATTAGATTGTCCCTGGGTCTGTTTTTCGAGGGGGCACTGTGCAGTCCCCCCTCGTCGAGTTTCTGGCTGGTGGCAGTGGTTACCACGCAAAATATTCCTTAAGAATATTTACTATGGGATGTTCCCATTCATTTTAAACGCACCACTTTTTGGTGCAATGTTAAAGATACCGCCGGGTTATTTATTTAATATTTATTCCCCGGTTGGGTCTTTTTGCCAGAACTCGGTTTTAAAATGGCGTTTGTGTTCGCCTCTGTAACTCCAACCCAAGTCGAGCCCTTTGTTGCACCTTTTTGCGGGCTTCTACACAGAAGCCTTCAAAAGTGGTGCCACTCTGTCTGGGTCTACAGGATGTGTGGGAGGGGGGTTTAGGCACCCTGGACTGAGTTGCCTCGGCAACTCAAGTCGCACTCTTGTGTGATTGGCCCAGTGGTGAGCCGCCCGGCTCACCACTTAGCATGTTTGAGTGACAGCTAGGACTGATGGATGGGGGTTTTCACATAAAAGCAGGGCTTTGGGGACTGGAACTTCAGAAGTCGCCACAGGACCAAAGAATCCGAAGAGGGAGAAGCTGAGCCGACCTTCAACGATGACACCACCGGTGGAGCCCTGCTGAGCCGCCTCACCACTTCTTCCAACAACAGAGGAGATCTTTATCCCGAAGAGTCTTCTTCCTTTGACTGGTGGGGATAACCAGTTTGCCCGCCTTTTCGCCTTCCCGGATCATCTCGTGGCCGCCTTGCCTGTGCCAAGCACCCCGGCAACCAGGATACCACGTTTTACCACCACCACGAATAAAAGGGTAGTATCTTTTAACCGGAGAACTCAGCGGCTGGTTTCTTCCCTGGCAGTGCAACAACCTTCAGCTTTCCTCCACGTCGAGATCTTCTCTTCCTCTAGACGACGCCGTGACTTGCACCCGCTGCCAGGAACAACTGCCCTCGCTGGAGGATTCTCTCCACTTTCAAGGTGCTGTGTCCGCCTGGCCTCCCTCGCAAAGGTCTGTGTGGGGTGTCTCTTAAATCCTCAATTTACCACTTGGGTTGGCCCTAGGCTGGCTAACTGAACTTTTCTGAGCTGAACTAATTCCTTTGTGAACTCTCTGCAAGACTTTTCAAGCCTTTTAAACTGTGTGATCTTGGGCGCATTGGTGTTCTACACTCTCCAAGAGGGAGCCTGGCCTCTGAACTTTTTGCTCACAAGTAGACTTTGACTTTCCTGCCTTGCTGGGTGCTTCTTAAGTATTGTGTTGTGTGCTTTTCTAATTTCTGCCTTTTCCCTCCCTTTTTTGATAACTTATTGGAGTGCCATCTTTAGTTAAGCGCTCACCTCTATCTGGAAATAAGTGGTGTTAACTAAGACATGTCTAATAAGGAATAAGGGATGTATATATATTAATAGTGACTGTGTTTTGAACTTGCTTACAATAATAGTGCTGGAGTGTTTCTAAGTGTGTCTTTAAATAAATAATTATATACTTTGATACCAAAGCTCTGGTCAGTGTTTGCTTGTGCTACTGTATTTTGGTACCTATCTTGCATACTCTATATACTGTCTAACTCTTCTTGAGAGAAGTCTGGCTGCTCAGCCACAGCTACCAGGTAAATCTGGGTGGTACAGACTGCTACCAATTGGGTTACTGCCAACACCTGTAGTCTTAAGCCTTTTGCAGTGGTGCCTAAGGGAACTGCACAGGTTTCTGCCTGCTTACCGGCACCCTTGTTTCCGGACTGCCATTCTTGTAATGAAGTATATAGTCTTTGTACAATTTAAACTTCAATATTCAATCTCAGCCCATTCAGAGCCTTCTAATATTTTCTTTTCTTTCACCTGATTTCTGATTAATGGTTCAGCTTCTTCTTCAGCCTCTAAAATATTGCACCATCCGCCCTAAAGTTGTTAAAGACTTTAGATGATCCTTTACTCTCTTTTTGGGCAAGATATCAATATAAGGTGACTTTTGCCGGATCTAAGATATTTCAAAAGATCTGCAGCTTTTTCTACTTAATCATTGCTGATTACAGATATCAGCACACAGTTTGGAAAAAATAGAACACCTCGCCACAATAAACCTTCTAGCTTCTTCAATTTATTTCTAAGGCCCTGATTTACCAACCCTAAAACATGTAAAATTGCCAGGGCTACTTTTAATCGATACAATTTCATAACAGGCAACATTGAAAACCTTGCATATCTGAGATTGATTTCTTCATCTTTGCTACAAACATTGTTACTTTGGTTTTTATTTTTACAAATTCAGCTTCTGCTAATGAGTGATTATGAAAAGTAAACCTGAGATATGTCCGATGAATCCTACAGAGTCCTCAACGAATCCCAGCCTAAAGTCTCCCCTGGTGGCAAGGGGAAGGCAGCTGCTACCTGATCCTAAGCTTTGGGGTGGTATTAGCCGGGTGGATCACCTGGGAGCAGAAGGGGCTACCAAGGGAATGGAATGACTCTGTTAGGAGACACACAGCATTTATCTTCTTTGTAGGGTAAGATTTCCATAATGCCGGAATACCTAATGGCTTGTTGTCAGAGAAAGGCTTCCCATCCCAATATTACCCAAATTGGCAGTGGTGAAAATGCAGGGGAATGATATATGTAAGGATCAGAAAATCAATGTCAACAGTGGATCTAATCCTTTCCTGCTCCTAATATATAGAATCAAAGAAGCTTTTCATTAGAGTGGAGTCGCCCAATTATTTATTAATGCTTCCTCTCTTCGTCACACAAATGTGTTCCTTAATGGTCACACCGAGTGGTACATCTCAGTCTAACTCGTCACGTAGTAATGAGCATGGTCCTCTTGTCCCCATTCCAATTAAATGTCCAAGTCACGGAGGGAATTCAATTCCAGACGATTCGTGTTGTAAAAATACACTCCTCCCCACAATGGGTATTCTTAATATTCCCTTCTAGTTGGCTCTCTCATCATCTTGTCACTCTGTTTGGCGCGCTCGTTCTTCAACTCGAGTTGGAAAATTAATAATTGGGTGACTCCACTCTAATGAAAAGCTTCTTTGAATCTATATATTAGGAGCATGAAGTTTTAGATCCAGTTTTGACATTACCCCCATTAAGGAGTGTTGGAGATATGTACCAGAAGACATTGTTCACCTAATGTTAGTGGGTCAGGCCATATTCTAGGTCTACCAAGATCCTGAAGAAGGTCAAGGAACATTGGGCTAATTGGAAATAAGCTGTTAGATTACGACCGAAACATATGTAGATCCTGTGAGTAAGCTGTATTGGTATTATACATAAGTACACACAAAACATTGTTATAGGTGCAACAAAATTGTACATTGAGGTGTTTTTTTCACGATCAGGTTCAATTACCTGTTTTTTTTGTACAAATTGATTATTGGATGTGTGGAATGGGAAAGTGTATGGATGGTGAAATGATTGAGAAGATGTCAAATATATATGAACTTATGTGCTCTGTGAGCAAACAGTACTAAATATTCTATTTGAAAATAAATATAATTTTTTTTAGATCAAAACTGTCTAGCGAATGCATATTGGATCTCTCCAGACTCAATTACCAAGGTCCATTTTTTGCATTTTCACGTATCACTTACCTGGAGGACCTGTGGTATTACAGGTACCCTTATAATTTAACCAACCTAGAATACAGCAATGCTATCCTCACTAGTCTCCCCAATTGCGCACTTGCCCTCCCTGCAAGCCATACAAAATGCATCAGCCGGACTCACCCTTGACCTCCCAAATATTCACACATCACCCCAGCTCTTACCCAGCTCCACTACCTCCCCGTACACTATAGAGTTGCCTTCAAAGGACCCTACATGGCTTTCAAATACATCCACCAGAAGACCCCATTTTACCTCCATGACAAACTCAAACTCCTTACCCACACAAACACCAGACAAGCAAGCCAGCAACTCCTACACGTTCGGTCTGCAAACAAACATGCACATAAAGTCAGGCATTTACCCAGTTGGCACACAGACCAAGGAACACCCTACTACTTCACAGCTGCACTGCACCCTCCATCAACACTTTCAGAATGCACCTAAAAACATATCTGTTTCCCCACACAAAAACCTGCCCTTCAACCTCCTCTGCTACCACTTGGCTATCGTAAACGTCCAATCCTATCTTGAACATATTCTGAAACTTCTGTTTCACTTACCACCTTTTCACCTTTTCAACCTTTGAACCTTGTAAGGTGCTCTGAGATCCTCTCGGTAGGGCTAACACTGAACAAAATAAATAAATAAAATAGCAGAGCCACAGTGCGAGACACTAGCCAATTAGTCACAAATGAATAATTCATAGCCCCAGTGAGCGCAGGGCAGGATAGAGTAAGGCAGTGCAGTGAGGAGGAAGTAGAATAGAGAGCTGATTGTAGGTGACAGTGGAAGAGAGAAGAGTGGAGATGGGAAAGATAGGAAAGATAAGAGCATATACAGAAAGGAGAAGGATGATTATACAAGGGCAAGGGAAGGGTGACAAGAGCAGAGGTAGAGAAAGGAGAGAGAAGAGCAGGGATAAAGGAGAGAAAGGAACAGAAGCAGAAAGAAAGCAGAGGTGAACCATTAAGGAGAAAGAGAAGTGGGTTGTAGCGTCAAGGGGCCAGAGAGTAGAGAGAAGATAACTACCATAGAGAGCCAGCTGCAGGAGGGAGAAGCATGGAAAGAAAGGGGTAGAGCGGAGGAGAAAAGAAAAAAGTAAAGGGTGGGGAGGACGCAGAGAGGGGTAACCGGGAGAGTAGAAGGGGACAAGAAAGAGTCCCCAAAACCTCATACCTGAAATGAATTGTGCAGTGGTGCAGAGCCAACAGCTTATGTTTAAAGGCCTGGATGAATAAACAATGAAACAATTGAAACTGGTAACGAGAATCAGGAAGGAAGGGGGGCAGGGAAGTCATTTGGGAGTTGCCAGGGGTCACACCTGCGACCCCGAGGCCTCCCTGGCTACCCCTAAAAAATAAATAAAAAATACATATTTGTTTTTATATTGAAGCTCCTGGGATGTAGCCAGTACCATGTGGCTCTTTGTTTCTGGAGTGGTTGCCATTTTTGTTGAGACCTCTTTAAAAAAACAGGGGGTTCCACAAGTGTAACACTATGAGTAGTGACCCCAAAAAAAGAAAACATAGGAATAACAAATAATGTGTCTTTCTGGAATGCTATAAAATAATTGCTAGACTCATTAAAGGGGTGTAAGGTTGTGTTCTACCGCTTCTATGCCTCCCCAACGGTCATGTGATGTCACTTCCGCTACCCCTGGCATTTTGGTGAAATGACATTCCTGGGGGGTGGATGGGAGGTGAGTTAATCATGTCTTCATCAAAACCAGCAAAATAGTATGATGCCTGACTCCTGTCTAAATTACCATAGGCACAAAGGGTGGTGTTGCCGGGTATTCTACAAGTTCAAGTAGACCAAGATGACATCCTGACAAACCCCACCCCGCCCCTTCCACCGAGGCAAGTGCACGGCCAATCAAAATTACAGCGATTGTAAAAAACAGTTTTTATCTTGCCAGGAAGGCCAATTTACCTTGTCTGGTGTGGTAGGGACTGAGGACTATGGTGGTAAAAGAAGGTCACCCAGTGTGCTTACTTTTAAAATCCCACCCCTTTGGCTCAGTGAAACATAATCCCATGTTTCCTGCTATTCCTAACAAGATATATATACTTACACCTGGACTTGAAGTTCTCTGTTGATCACCTACGCTACCTCCCCTTTTTACCATTACACTCTGAAGTATCCTGTCTACATAAAGTGCATAACAAAACACTGAATATATAAATACAATTAAAAAATAAATACTAAATAGGTGGTGTCATTGGTGCAAGATAGCTTCACACTCCATCTTCGAGTATCTTTGATAATATGTCTGTCGTTCCGCTCTCCCTTCTGCTGCGTCTGACTGCTGCCCTGTAACTGATTTTGCCATGCCTTTTTTAGGCCTCTCCTTCAAATGGCCTTTCTTTTATGCCCCGGAATTAGTAAACCTGCTTTGCAGATTGAGTTAAGCCCCTTGATAAGCAGAAGCCTGTTTTATACTTTCCCACAAGACCCCAGTTGTGCCCAAAGACTTTAAAGGCACTGTCCCCATCTTGGGGCCTCTGGGAGGTTCCGCTCTGTCCGCGTTCAACTGTGTGTCCTAGCTGTCACACTCCACTAGGTGCTCTCTATCTAACCCTCACTACTACAGTGCCTCCAGATGCCTCCCTGCCCTAACACAGTTGAATGTGGGTGCCATCTGGTGTAGGGGCCCCTATGCCAGTCAGCTTCTCTAGTATTTTCAGCATTTCCTCTTCCCTCACTTGCTTCTAAACACCCTTGAGTGTCCCAAATGGCATGGTGGGCCATATCGTACGTCTTGGTTCAACCTAGATAGTTCTTTCAATGAGAGAGTGGTCCTTGTTAGGATTCCTTCTGGCATATGGGGTCCCTTGGCATATGTGGATTGTATGAATCCTCTCTGAGCACTATTCATTCTGTTTGAATGTGACTGGTTGACTGGAAGGGTCTTAGCTTGCTTACAAGGCCCTACAGATGGTGATATAAATATATTCTTAGCTTTTGGTGGCCTTTAGGGCTGCTCTCCATCTTTCATGTGTGCTGCCCCATGGAGCTCTTCCCCCCTCTAACCTCTTATAGAACCAGGCTACTGGCCTTATAGAAGCAAGGTGTGGTATACTACTATGGACTTGCTTTTTCTGATTCTCCTGGTTTTAAGGCTGAGTGATGGTATAGACTAGGAGGCGGACTATGCATATCCCACCCTTGATCGGGCGGGAAATAGGGACTGTGGGATGGAGTCAGGCCACAACTACTTAGAGTAATTTTCCTAAATTAAAAAGGAGTGTGGGTGCTGCTCTACTGAGAACAAACATGGGTCAAATACCTTGTTGTATGGAATTTCTTCCACTCAGGAGGATCTACAACCATGTTTTAGTTAACTGGACCCTTCACAGAGGAGACAAATCCATTTTCAGGGGCAGCCCAGCACCGAAAGGCTCAGCAACCCTCGACAACGGCTGGAGTAAATGAGGAGTACGTCATTGTTGACAAGAAATAGATTAAACCTTTTCTTCCCACAAATATTGGAATGACCATGAACCCTAATGAATGTTGTTCGATAGATTGCAGTCTGAAGCGACACAAAAATATGAAGTTTAATTGTAAAGGCTACATTGTTTTGAGAAATATTGTAGGTAGAGAGCAGTAGGATTGGTGGGTAGCAGGCCCTTAAAATAATATGTCTACTGTATCTAAACAGAGTGATCGGTTGTGGATGGTGCCTAAAGAAATTATTTTCATGCTATTATATGCATTCTATTCAAATGTATTTTCTTTGATGACGGAAGAAGGCACATGTAAACAATTAAAGTGAAAAAGAGTAGTATGATAAGGGCAAGTATGTACATCCCACTGCTGACAGTATACGTCACAAAGGTCTTGTGGAGTGCACAAACAACTGGGCTCAGTAGATACAGTTTTACAGTCTTTTTTATGACGGTGTCCAAACTTTAACTCAAAATCTAGAATAGCAAATAGAACAGTCTTAGCAACCACAAAGCAAAGTTTGATGTGTCCCGTCCCTTTGCCCCATGGTCGTGGCAATTGCTATTATCTAACTAGATGCAGTCTTTTGTTGGTCCCTTACCCATTTAACACCAAGTCTCTTCCAAATCCAATCTAGTTGATTGACTTGCTTACTGAATCTTCTAGTGCTTTACCTGCCGCTGTTGTAGGTTTGGCTGGAGTTGGTGTCAGAGCAATGATTTCCCAATGCTAGTGTCTATTCCACAGGCCCCTTCTCCACTGACAGGTGTGGCTTGGATCTCTGTTCCCTTCATCTTGTTGAAATGATGGCCCACTGTAACCATCCTCCTCTTGCTACCTTCTTCACTGCCCTCTCCAGATGTTACCATGTCCTCTAGAATCTTAAACCCTCCTCATAGTGCAGCCACCTTCTTCAGAGCTTCGCCACTTCATCCTGATGTTACTACCTCCCCCACTCGCACACCACCTCCTGATGATATCACCGTGTACAAACCCATCATAAATCGAATGAGAGAAACCAGGCACTGGCAGCAGAGTCAGATATATTTTCATAGAGCTGTGCAAAAAGGGACAGACACACCAGCAGAGTATCACCATCACAGGCACGGGGCTCTGAAGAACCGAATTCACAGGCTTTTATAGAGTTTTAAAGCATAAGGTTGATACAGAAAATCGTCATAACACATTTAGTTGGTTACATTAACAAGGAACTTACTAACAGAACATCCTCTGAAATTTAGGGCCAAGGATTAACAGCACCATGCTAGGTCTATACAATTTTACCTTGTCTACCTGCATGAAAAAGTCTCTGCCTCAAACAGGTCTCTCCATCATACATAAAAGGCCCAGTCGGGTGACTAGTACCCATGTGTGAGCCCTATCCCGATTCTCATGCAACAGTACCTCCCCTTCATGTTTGACATGATGCATGTCACTGGCATGCCTGTGCCTTGGGCAGAGACTAAAATCATAGCCACACAACTTAATAAGCTTCCTGATTCCTGTCAATCAGTCATGTTACTGTGTGGCTCTTGCTGCATTGTATCCCTTATCATGGCTTTGGTTCTGCTCTGTCCATTATATGTGCGCTGCCATCGCTTATACTGTTGGTTTTGACAACCTCCTCTAGTTTCCTCCCACATCCTTCTGATGCCATCACCTCCTCCTGTCTCCTACCACCTCCAACTGATATGACTGAATCCGCCTGTCTCCTAGAACCTCTTCCTGAAGTTACCACCTCCTCAAATCTTCTATCAGCTCCTTCTGGCTCCATCCCATTTGTCTCCTATAGCCTTTTCTTCTCCACATTACGTGTAAAACACTTCCAAATCTTCCAACCGGCAGCAGCAACTGAGGTTGCTGTAGTTAATCTATGGGACCCCCACCTCACAGTCTGTTTTACTGTGAAGGTCTGCACATGTTAGTGTTGTTTGAGGGAGGGCTGGAATTGGCTACATTCTCTGTGTGCACGTGGGGCTAATCTGGGCTTAGGGTGTAGGACCCTGTCTGGCTAGTCTACCATCTAGGATTCCAGATGTGTCCCTCTGACCCTCCTAAAGACTGCATTCTCCGAGCTGCGGACTTTTGTGTTTTCAGTATGTGAATTAAGTGCTTCTGTCACGCCTGGTAAGCTTCCGATACTTCCTGTTTCGGTGTTAACATTGTGTATGCACAGAGCCTTTTACTTTGTTTGACTGGGGTAAAGTTCCTTTGCAAGTGAATGCTTTAGTTGAAACAGTGTTTTCGAAGTCAGGTTCCATGCATTTGAGGAGTCGTGGAATTGACACCTTGTATTTCCTTTCCCTTAAAAGTGATGCCTCTTTTGCATTATTGGAGATTTGGGTTTCCCTGAGGTGACTTTTCAATTCTATTTCTTGTGGAGGGCCTTGTAGATGATTGCTAGGGTCTTTCTTTCTTCTCTGCCCCAGTGGGCCAGCATGGTGGGGAGGGACTGGTCTGTGTTGAGTGTGACTGTATCCTGCCAGGGTTTAGGAAGCCTGGTAAGGTAACCAGGGGTCCCTCCACACACCACCCACTGGGCCCAACACCCACGGGATGGGGTGACACCTAGCCATCCTTAGTCACCTTCCTTGAGGTCCTCAAAGTCAAGCAGGGGATTTTGTCACAGAAAGACTATCCTGTTTATTTTACTTGTGATACAAGTGTGTATAGTATAAAAAGCATTTATTATCTCAGCCGTGGGTCCCTATAGAGAAAATATCATGGAATATCCTTCTTTGATCAGTGTTACTGTTCATTGGCAATGTTACATGTATTCAACAATCAAAGGGTCTCTGCTACTACATAGGCACAACACTACCCATGAATGTTATCCTATATGAGTATAAGTATCTAATAAGCATTTAAGGTGGTGGTGTCCAGAAGTAAAAAGGAAGTTCATGGAAAATGAGTTGCACATACCTGCAGCTCTATATAACTGATGGCTGATAGATCAAAGCAAACTCGCCTGTCCAGCGATTCTTATATCAAAGCTGTTATTTACCCCTGCCCAGCTATTGATCTGGCATCATATAATGTGGGATCAATGAGGCAGGATAAGCTTGATGTTTGACTATCTAGGGGTTATGTAACTGGTATGTTTTATCATCTTTAGACTCTGATGGAAGATGCTGACCGATGCAGACACAAGATGCAGACAGCTTCCAGTTTGATAAGTGGATTGGCTGGTGAGAAAGAAAGGTGGACCCAACAGAGCAAAGAATTTGCAGCACAAACAAAAAGACTTGTTGGTATGTAACTGGCTATGGAAAACCAATGGCTTAAAATGAGAGAGAAATGGAAAAAGCTGGACCCCTTTTTTTGTTTGATATTTATTGAGTGCACAGACCATAAATGACTTAAGAGCACGAGACAAACACAATAATAAGAATAGTAAAACAAAAATAAAACAACATTTGAAAAAGTCTGAAAAAACGAACACACGAGCAGCCCTGGGCATATGATATGATCTTTTATTTATATAGCACCTATACACAATGTGTTTCAAAGCGCTTCAAGGCAAGGGAGGGAACAAGGGAAAATACAATGACATTCTTACAGGCCATGAACAGTAAGGATGTGAAATTAACTATCGTACACGGCCTGACGACATTTTAGATAGTGCAAGAGCTAAGACATAGATAAGGAAGGGAGGGGGAGAGTGGGAAGGAAATGGAAACAGACAGGCGTCTACCGTACTAGGCCTGACGACATTTCTGGTAGAGCCGGAGAAAACAAAAGGTGAGGGAGAGGGGTGCAGAAAGGGAGGGGAGGAACAAAACAAGCAACTATCATACTAGGCCTGACGACATTTCAGATAGTGCTGGGGGGTGGGCAGGAAAAAACAGTAATGGGAGGGTGGACGAAACAGACGAGGTTGCTATCATATTAGGTCCGGGGACAATTCTGATAGAGTAAGTGCATAGAAGAAAGTAAGGGGAGGAGATAGGAAAAGGGTGTGCAGGGCTTGCTAAGTGGTGAAAAAGAGCGGCAGGCAGGAAGGCACCAGGTGGGCGGGGCTTAGGCCAGGTGACCTAGATCCACTTATACCTGCTCCCCATCTGCAAAGGAAAAGAGGCTGCAGGGCTTCTTAAGTAGGAAAAAGAGTGGCAAGCAGGAAGGCACCAGGTGGGCGGGGCTTGCTAAGTGGTGAAAAAAGAGCAGAGGCGGGAAGGCAGCAGGTGGGCGGGGCTTAGGCCAGGTGACCTAGATCCACTTGCACCTGCTCCCCATCTGCAAAGGAAAAGATGCTGGAGGCAGGGGCGTTGCTAGGGGGGGGCTAAGTGGGCTATAGCCCCTCATCTTTTGGTTGTAGCCCCGGATAGAATCTCAGGAGCTACAGCCAAAAGACTAGCTATCCCCCAGTCCCAACAGTTCCGACATCAGTTTAGCCCCGGGTCTTTTCCAGACCTAGCAACTCCCCTGGCTGGGGGGCTCCTTAAGTAGGAAAAAGAGCGGCACGCAGGAAGGCACCAGTTGTGCAGGGCTTGCTAAGTGGTGAAAAAGAGTGGCAAGCAGGAAGGCACCAGGTGAGCGGGGCTTGCTAAGTGGTGAAAAAGAGCGGCAGGCAGGAAGGCACCATGCGGGCGGGGCTTAGGCCAGGTGACCTAGATCCAGTTGCACCTGCTCCCCATCTGCTCCCGGTCTGCCATACAGATCGGCAGACCGGGAATGCCATTATTTGAAGGTATGTGGGCCATCATGCAATTTGAACTATCGCCGTCTGTGGAATCCCAATGGAACCTAAAACCATTCAGGCTAAAATAACTTGGCAAATACATGAGTTTTAACGATTAGAGTAGTCCAGAGTTGCTAATACCGTAGCTCTGATAACTGCAACTAAAGGGTGCATTTTCCAGAGTGTGCAGATGGAAATTACATGCTTTAGAACGTTTTTGAATGTACCTGCTGTTAGTGAGTTGGTAGTCAAAAAGATGCCCATGTTTTTGTCTTCAGTGGCGCATAGGAGTGGGGCCCATTGCGGGTGGTGACACAAAGGTGAGGGATGCTCATGTCTTTGAACACAATCTCCGTTTTTGTTACATTCAGGTACATGTGAATATTTATGATCTGATCTTGGATGGAGACCAAACATTAAGTGGTGGCATAGAATGAGCAGTCATTCATACGTTGTTTGAAGCCAGTCCGTGTGTCATCCGGAAGCAGCTGACAAGCAGGAGAAAAGACCACCATTATATCTGCGAGAGGCTTCATGTAACAAAGCAGAAAGGACTGAGTCTTGGGGGACATCAGTGGAAGTAGGGAACAGCTCACAGCAAGAATGTTTACGGATGCAACACTGCAGGAAAGCTGTGATCCGGTTTAGTGCTGCACCCTGGATCCCTAGAGGCTCTTAAGTCTTTCCTGCAGGGTACAGTGGATGACTGTGTCGAAGGCTGAGGACAAGTCGAACAGTAACAGAGCTGCAGGGCAATTTTTCCTCTGACACAAACAGGGAAACCTCTATTACGTGCAGCACGGCTGATTCCGTACTGTCTGCTTGTATGAACCCCAATTGGATGTCATGTTAAAGACTGTATTTTCCACAGTATTCCATGAGTCGTCTGGTTGCCGTTTTCTCCATTTCTTTACAAGGAAATTAGTGGGCTGAGAGATTGGGCAACAAATGTCCAGGACTTTTGGGATCACTGAGGTTTTTTTCAGAAGAGACACAATGGTGTTTTTTGTTAGTTATTTTGAACATTCATTGTGAGTAAGGAGCGCTTAGTGAGGGTGTTCAGAGCAGGTGCAAATACGATTATGTTTTCTTTCATTGTGATGGCTGGGCAGGGGTCTTTTTGCACATAGGGATATTCGTTTTGGCAACACATCTTTTGTGTGATGCTGCGAACAGTCCTGAAAGGGGCTTGCACAGCGGGTAGTGGCCTCATGAGACATATTGGACCTTTCATGGAGCTGATTACTGTGCAAGACCTCCTTGACTTTGTTATAAGATGAAAACTTTATTCGTCAAAGCCTATAAAGTGCAATCACAGTACATTAAAACAGATAAAATAACAAAATAAATAACACATACCATCATTCCATATGTATACACAAAAACATGTTCGTTAGACAAATACAAATGAATTCCATTATAAATTTGCAAATAATCTTCTAATCCCTATTGAAAACATCACATCAGGACCTAGTGAAATGAACAACAAAGCAGTTTGAT
Source organism: Ambystoma mexicanum (assembly GCF_040938575.1). Lineage (NCBI taxonomy): Eukaryota > Metazoa > Chordata > Amphibia > Caudata > Ambystomatidae > Ambystoma > Ambystoma mexicanum. Next base: position 1,360,619,884 of record NC_090930.1, on the reverse strand, counting down.
ATATTACACAGCCACGGTAGTGGCTGTGTAGTTATGGTTAAGATGCTGTTTCCATTGCAAGAGCACTTTTTGGGCGGCCTATAACTCCGCTCCCCCTGGACGAATCCTCACCAAACTTTGCAAAAAAAGTATATGGGCCACTTTCATGAAGTTTGATGAGGTTTGGTCCAGGGGGGGGAAAAGTTATAGGGGGGGTCCCAAAACGTCTTTTTTTCCCATAGACTGAATGGGGGAAAAACTTTGCGCACGGCTACAGGCCAAACCGCAGGACGGATTTTCACCAAATTTGTGGCAGGTACAGGGGCTTGGTCCAGAAAACGTGCTTTTGTAAATTTGGTGACCTTCCCTGCAGTACTTTTCATTAAAATGACCAAAAAGTAGGTCTGAAAAAATTAGTGATATCTATGTCCGCTTCGCGTTCACACTTCCATGTTCGATCCAAGGACAAGATACCGATTGGCTAAGGGGCTGGCGTCATGACCGCGGACACACAACGTCTCTGCCGATTGGCTGCAGCGAGACGTGCTCTGCGTCAGATTGTTTGGATGCGCCCGACATCTTGGATCCGCTGATAGCGGGGCGACAACCAGCGGAAACATGTCATATTTATAAAACTCTTTTGCTGTGTCATAGAGCGTTGGGAAAGGTTCAGACAGTAAGACATGGGTGATCAATGCATTTGTTCTGGCAGTCGGACTTCATGATGTATTTTCTATGGCCACTTTGTATGCACAGAAAATTAGGGGTTCAATAACTGTAGTATTTCAGTCCATGCAGTGCACAGGCAACTTGTATCTGTTGTAAGGACAAGCGTGGTGTTAGCGACCATTGAAATTGACAACATGCCGTAATTGCATTACTTTTTCCTATGGGTATTGTATTCATTACTACGCCGCCATGGGTGTGACATGCTACGGTGGTTGTGGCCAGGGCCTAGAGTCTTGGATGCATGGCCGTCGGCCGAAGGCCTTACTTCCAAGACTGTAGGCCCTGGCCACAACCACCACAGCATGTCACACACATGGATACACCTATAGTATTGCGTATCGATTGCCTGGTTGTGGGGAGTGTGTACAGTCTTGGGTGCATGGCCAAAGGCCATGCACCCTAGAACAAAGTTATAAGCACTGAGCGTCCAAGCCACTGCACACCCATCCCATGTAATATCTATGGACATACAGCTAGGAGTGCAGCCTCTGGCCAAAAGCACTGAAGGATACCACACCTATAGAAAAACCCCAATTACCACACATCACTGAGGTGGTTGTGGGGAGACCCTGCATTCTTGGGTGCATGGCAAAAGGCCATGCACCCAACAACAAAGTTATAACCTCTTCACTTACACCCCAACATGGGTTTTAGCTAGTGCGGTGGTTGTGGCCAAGATGTATACTTTTGGGTGCATTGTTGTAGGCTGTATGCCATACACCCAAGCATGTACACACTGCCCACAACCACTGCAGCTGATCACATTTACACTTCACACCCACACAGTCGATTATGTATCTGGCAGGTGTGGCCAGCTCCCAGAGTTTTGGGTACAAATTCAGTACATGCTACATTTACAATGTTTCCTTCTATGGGTGTACTACTGATTTTTACGCAACCATGGGTGTAATATGCTGTGGTGATTGTGGCCAGGGCCTACAGTCTTGGGTGCATGGCCGTAGGCCGTAGGCCGGACGCCATAGTTCCAAGACTGTAGGACCTGACCACAGCCACCGCAGCATGTCACAGTAATGGGTACACCTGTAGTATTCATTATTGATCAGATGGTTGTGGGGAGTGTGTACAGTCTAGGCTGCATGGCCAAAGGCCATGCACCCAAGAAGAAACTTCTAAGCACTGGAGTTATAAGCCACTTCACATCCATATATTGAAATGTATGGACATACACCTAAGATTTTAGGCCCTGCCCACAACCACTGCAGCATTTCACAGCTACAGAGACACCCCTAGTATTGAACATCACTCAGGTGGCTGTGGGGAGGGTCTGCAGTCATGCGTGCATGGCCGCAGGCCATGCACCCACCATCACAGTTATATGTAGTGTACTTAAAAGGCACAATGGGTGTGATATGGTGTGGTAGTGCATCACTCAGGTGGCTGTGGGGAGGGGCTGCAGTTAAGGGTGCATGTACGTAGTGTTGTTATATGCCCCAATGGATGTCATATGGTGTGGTAGTAGTGGCCAGGATGTAGAGTATTTGAACAAAGTAGTAAGCACTGCATTTGTAAGCAACTATGGATTTCATATACTGTATACCCATACATTGATAAATCTATGGCCTCACACTCACGTCTGTAGCCTGTGGCTACAAACTACTGCAGCATATCACAGCTGTAGGTACACTTGTACTATGAAATATCATTAAGATGGTTGTGGGGAGGGCGTAGCGTTTTGGGAGCATGGTCGAAGGCCATGCTCCGAAAACCAACTTTGCACGTAGTGAAATTACAAGGCACAATGGTTCCGATAGGCTGTGGTGTTTCTGCACCCGGACCCAGAGTCTTGCTTGCATGCCCAAAGGCCATGCACCCAAAACTGAAGTCATAAGCAATGGGGTTATAAGTGAATATGGGTGTGGTGTAATGCAATAGTTGTGTGCACGTCCTAGCGTCTTGGCTGCATGGCTGCAGATGACGGTCCCAAAAGTTAACTTATAAGTAGTTAATTTACAAGGACCATGGTTTTGATATGCAGCGATAGTTGTGGGTAGGAACTATACTCTTTGTACCTTTGTCGTAAGGCGTAGGTGGTAGGTTACACAACCAAGATGCAAGGGCCAGCCTACAGCCACTGCAGCATATTACTACCATAGATTTGACGTGTAGGTTCGCATGTGTACAAAATGACTGCCAAATATACTTACGACTTACTTTGTTCAGAATCCATATATGTTTAAAATGCCTTTAGTACTTGGTGGAAGTATCCTTTCTTAATTTCTGTGATAAAAGAAAAAGGTAGGTTAGTCTTTGCATTTTATGAAAATGTACTACATTGAATAATAGACAGTTTACCTTTTTTTTTTTACCCTCATATTTAGTTTACAAACCAGTGTACTGTGCATTCTGCTCAGTTTCTGTGTTTGCTTTTCTAATCCTTGGGTCTGGGGAAACAAAATCCTTGTCGGATTAAAGAAAACCTTTATGTGCTATGGTACTTACTACTTCCTTGCTTGCTTTAAGTGCTTCCTTCTTCTTTCTGATTAATGTTATGTTTGTTGCCTTGCTGCCGATTTTGTAACAACAGTTAGATACCTGTAGGCGTATTCTAACTGCACTTGTTCTTACACATCTGTGATATTCATTTATTTGTGTCGTTGTTGTATCCCCTTGGGCAGTTAGATACCTGTTGGTGTATTCTAACTGTTTGTAGTCTTTCACATAATTTTTTGGTAATGTTGAAGTACACATTATTTATTAAATTTTGGCTTTAAGAAGATTAAATACGCATTTGTAAGATTAGCTGGCAATCTCTATTTCAGAGTAATGGTGCTATCATTACATTCGAACCATCCACATTTCTTTTTAATGTATGCAGTGTAGTGACCTGCATTGGTTGTAGCTCCTGCATGGTAGATTATACCTATTATTGTAAAGGTTTTCTTTCCAAGTGACACTTGACCGTGTGTGAATCCAGTCAGTTTGCAGTTGTTTTTAGTACCATCTGCATTATAACGTAGAAGCATAAGTATTATGCAGGCACTATGTGATTGTATCAGTAAGGTGGAGCGATTGTCTGAATTGCAAATAGTACATAATCTGCCATGGTTTGCATTATGTACAAGTTGCTGAAATGGAATGGATTCACAATTAGGTATGTAAAGATACACAAATCGCTCATTTGGGATTTGTTCCTGTATCACATTGCTACAGAGAGTGCATGTATGCTTCCACATGTACGAAATCTGGAAGATTTCATTTACAGGTATGCTTTTGTTTTCCAATACTAGTAGTAAGTACATTAGAAATTCGTGTGGATCTTCTTGGAGTTTATAGTGAATCTCACCATTCTAGCATAGTAGCCCAATTCTTGCCTTATTCCATGAACATTGTACGTGTTGTCAGGATTGTTTGTTGCGTTTCTATGAAGCACTAACATTGGCAAACACAATTGGTCTGTACTGTGTAAGTAGATATTGTTAACAATTGGTGGCAATTAAAATAGAATATTCATTGCTACATTTGCATAGCAACTTACCCCAGTTTCATTTGAAAATTTGAATTTTCCAGCTAGTTCTGTATCTGAGTGTATTTTTCGGGGTTTCTGTTCCTTCTTTGAAGACGTACCTGGTTTACATTCCCTAATAGGTTCTTTTTTGTTTGTGGTAATTGATGAAGCTTTAGCTTCTTTTGTTTTCTTTGAGGGATTTGCTGTTGGATTCTGTTGCATTTCTGTTTGATTTAGTTTTCTTTTACCACGTTTTACTTTATCTGGAACAGGATATTGTTTCAGATGGGGGGTGTACAGTGAACGTAGTCTATTGTATTCTAGAATGCAAGGAATATCAGCTTTGACTTTACTTGCATCAAAGTTCATTAGCAATACACCGTCAAGTGTACGTAAGCTTGATAATGCTACGTAGCTCATGCCTTCTTTAAAGACTGTGTTTCCTACATCTATCAATGCTTTGTCTAAGGTAAGACCTTGGGATTTATGAATGGTAACTGCATATGCAACAGTTATAGAAAATTGCTCTCTACGTACATACATATCTTTGAAGAGAAGGAATTGAGCAATTGAGCGCCCTATCCTTTTCACTTCTGAAAGTTTATCAAAGCGAATATTGACAAACTGAATATTACTATCACGTGGGTATGATTGAAAGCTAACAACTGTACTCAGTGCTCTATTAACTAGCCCTTGCTCGACATCAAGGTTACGTTTAAGCATTAGTCTACAATTTAAGGATATTTTTAATATTTTTTCCAACCCAGCTGTGTTGGAGATTGAATTCTCTAAACTATTTAGTCTTGTTGTGGCTTGGTCACACATGGGTACTGTCATACCATGTACGTATAGTTTGTCTGTAGCCCTAATTTCCATTATTGGTTGCATTTCTTTATTTAACATTGTTTCATTGAATTTGAAACAGCTTCCAAGAGTTGGTATTAAGGCCTTACAATTGACATTTTTGAGCGCTAATTGTTCCATAAAATCAGTTGCACATGCATTTTCACCATAAAATGCATGAATGTGCCGGTTTTTCAATACTACTTGTGCTTCTTGCGATAGTACACCAACTCTAATACTTTTTAAGATGTTGGCATAAGTGAGATCTGCAGATTGCTGCATGTTCTCTGTTAATTCTCTGTATTGGAAATGTTGCCAAAGGTTGACATTTCCTATGCTGCCAACAGTTTTACGGCAGAGTTTGTGGCCTAAGGTTTCAAAAATAGGTTCACCTTTTACTGGTGTCAATTGTAGAAGATCTCCGAAAACGATAATGTGTTTCCCTGCAAAGAGTTCTTTGTTGTTATTTTTAAGTACTTCCTGCAATCTGAGGTGAATCAAAGCCAACATTAGGTTGGAGACCATGCTCACTTTATCTATTAGTAGCATTTTCATTTGTTGCAATACTCTGCGTACTTCCATTGCAGCTTCTGCAGAAAGTTTGTAATAGTCTAATTTATTTTGATGCTCTACTGGCAGCAGTAGTAATCGGTGTAAAGTGACACCACCTATGTTGTAGGCAGCTAAACCTGTGGGGGCTGTTACAACACCTGACAGTTTGTTGTTTGTCAATTGTTGAAGAAACTTGCTGATGATTTTGATTAAGAATGTTTTTCCTGATCCAGCTTCACCACTCACGTACAGCAGTATAGGTTTGTAATTTTGGCAGGTACATTCTTTATTTTCGTGTTGTACACCATGTACAATTTGTTTTGTTACGTCTTCAAAGATGGTGCACTGATCTTTGTTAAATTTTGCTTGTTGTACAGTTAAGTCTTCTGTATCTTCTTGATAATGATACATGGTGTTTTCTACTTCTGCCATAGCTACTTCTGCCTCATTTGCTATTAGTGGTTGTCCTAGTTGTTCTTGACTTCCTGTTACAGAAGATTGACTAATGTCGGAAGAGTCCTTATCTAGTTGGGCCTGAAGTTCTTCTTCCTGTTGCTGCTCATTGTGTAACATTGTTTTGTACTGCGTAAAGTTAAAATCGGTGATAGCACTTTCATTTGTTTTGAAAGCATCTTCATAGCAGTCATAGTTATCTAGTATGTCTTCCTCTTTCCTCCATGGTTTAAAAAGTTGTAACAGAGACATGTAATATAGTTCTTTCTGTTGAGGAGTTTTTAATGACAATTTTACATGATTAATTAAGCTTTGTTTGGTAAGTTTCACTAAGCTCCCTTCACAATCGGTCACTCTATATCTACGTTTACTTTCATCGGGTTTTATATTATTTTTGTATGCAATGTTTTGAGCTATGTGGTATAGACTCATGCTTTCCAAAGTGGTACTCCTGTTTGGATAGTATGTGTCCAGTAAATTGTTTTTTAGAATGTCTTGGCTGTTGGGATCATTTCTGGCAATTGTTTCTATGTCCTCTTATGATTTCAGCACTCTTTTTCTAGATTTAGCAGGACCAAGACTTAGCCATACTATCTTGTCTGATTTTCCATACAAAGCAGTACCGGTTAAACAATCTGCTGCTTGCCACATTCTCTATGAGAGAGCATTTTTATGCCTAGGCTGTACAATTTCTGTGATAGTGTTTTGTCTGATGCTAGGTCATCCCAGAGGTCTTGAAGCTCTGTTTTTTCTGCATTTGTAAAGTAGGCTGTAACATATCATGCAACAGCAGTAGGATTGTCTGCAATGTACTGCACATCTATGTTTGCATTCCATAAGAGGGCAATGATTGCATTGTAATCATTGATATATTTTGATTCTTCTGTTCTTTTTATGTAATACGTGTTCTTAGGTGATATACCTTTAACACTATGTCTAACTGAAGACAATAAATTGTTTACTTCACCTGTTTCTGTAACTGGTCTAGGGAAACCAAAGCGGCATTTGGTGTAGTATTTACCTTTGTTTTTGTATTTGCAGTGACAATATTTGCCACCTTTGTGTCTTTGAAATTGTAAAATCTGCCCATGCAGCTCACTATGTGTCTGTTGTGAAGGGATTTCACAAGTGACATATTTTTGGATAAACTGCAAAACAGTGCTAACACTTTCGTGACCAAATTTAGGTGCACCTTTGATCCATAACAGCATGTGGATATGTGGTGCTCCTCTCGCTTGATATTCTTTTCTCCAAAAGAAGTGTTGTACTTCTCCAAGTGGAGGAATAGTTTTATTGCAAATAAAGTGTAGCATGGCAATGAAATGATGATGGAAATATCTTGACACATTAACTGGATCTAGAGAGCAAAGATCTCCAGGTGATAATATATCTATGTTGTTTTTGTTGCTGTTTGCTATGCGTAGGAACTCATGTAAATCTTCCCATGCATATTCTGCACAACTTAGTGTAACAAACCAAGTCGGTGGTCCAAGGTTTCTGATCATACAACGCACGTCTCTCTGCCGTCAGAATCAGTATTCCTTTGTACCACGCATGTTTGCAAACAAATTTGTTATACCTGATTGTAAAACCTCATATTTTTCCTGTACTTTTGTATTAACTGCATAGCTGACATATTTTGAAAGTGGGTTCCAGATTTCAAAATGTGTGCAACTCCGTAACATAGCGTTGGCAATTCACTTTCATGGAGTAGGTGGAATATGTATTCCACATTTTGTCTAAATCTGGGATCTTGCGAATACATTCGTAATGAGCGGTATTCTAATGCCCCAATCTGAGTGGGTCTATCATCGTATCTTCCACCTTTGCCAGTAGGAAATAGCAGTGGAAAAGCACGTGCTTCTATACTTTTTTCCCCATATACTCATTGGTGAATCTTTGGTTTGTCGCATTTGGTAAGTTTCTAGTGCATCATCTATGCTTTCATTGGAATGCAATGGATAGATTGTGTACTGGTCCAAAAGAGTGGATACTGTAGCAGAATCCAGAAGTTCGAATTGTCCAGTTTCTGATGGCTCTTGAATTATTTCAGTTGTTTCCCTTAAGCTTTCTTCAATATTTATTTCCTTGTAGTACTCGTTATTGTCTTTTAGATATTGCAATGCTTGTCTAACTTTATGTAAATCCACCAGTTGTTGCCAACATTTTTTGTCTTTTGTTGTTACACCATTTACCAAGACTATTAAAGAATGCTCTATTGAACGTTGCACTCCTAGAGTGTGTACATTTTCGGTTAGATCTAATGGCAAATAAACTACTTTGCCACAAATGCCTTTCACCAATTCAGAGGGAGGTAATTTTGCTGTTTTTGGATGAAGGCGTATAATTGCTTTAAATGGGTGAACTGTTTGAATTATGATGCTCTCATACAAATTGAGTTGTTGCAGGATTTTTGGTAGTGGGCGCATTTCGAAATTATTTGTAATAGCATGTAAAGGAGTGTGGTTGTTGTCTAATTTTGTAGTGCAGTAACTGCAACATATTAGGCGTTCAGTTAGTTTATATTTGTTTTCTGCTAAAAGGTAGAGAGCTAATTCAAACCATTTAGAATCTTCATTGTTTTCTATTTTGTATGCTATGTCTATATTTTTTGTGTTCCTTTTGTAAAACTTTCTGCGGCAACACACACACACACACACACATGGTTTGGTAGTTCAGCCGATGACCTTTTAAATTTTAGTATTTCTTTTCTGTATGTGTATAATTAATATAAGGTTGCTATGTGCAGAATTGTTGCTACTATGTTCTAAAACTATTGCATTTTGTAAGTGGCTTTCACTTCCAAAATATTTTCTCTGAATACGGTCAATTTCTTCTTGTAAGTATTTGGGTGTACCATGCAGAAGAGTGTTATTTAAATTGCCTAATTCTGAAGCTGGCCTTTTTGCATAGTATATTTTATACACTACATTTCTTACATTTGAATGATTTACTGATATCCTTTTGATATCATGGAAGGTGCTTTTGCAAATAGGCCCAGAAATGCAGGCTAATGAATGTCCTTGTAGTCCTGTGTATTTGCGCACTGGACAGATATCCATATTTTGCAGCACTTTCATTTTACTTTTGTCTTTACCTTTTACATACTGATTGAGGAACTGACGTAAAGATTTGAAAGATTTGTTTGGAATGGCACACATTGATGTGCACGACCATTTGTATACTGGACGGTGTGGTTCTGTTGAATCGAGAGGTAATTCTGAGTTTTCAAGGGATACTTTTGTAAGCAGTGTTTCTTGTTCCATGATGGTACTATTGATTTTTTCATACCCTTGTCTACTGCTATGGATGGCAATTGTGTTTGTTTGATTTTGTTTGTATGCTTCTTCATTAAAATAACGTTCTGTCGTTGTCATGTGACTCCATTCACCTCCACAAACATTTAAGAAATTATTTTGTTCACATTCTGTTTATTGCTGAGTTTCTTTTGTAGTTTGGTACTTAGTTTTGTTAGTGCTTTCATCCTACTTAACACTAATATAAAAAACTTCCTTTTAAGAAGGATTGCGCTGTCCACGAGAGCTTGTAGGATTAATTTTCTACGGTAGGTTTTAAGGGTTGAGGATGATTTCAGACCTCTTCTTATTAGATTCTGAAGGACTCTGTGGCGAAACATTTTTGCTAAAATACTTTTTTTACTGTGGGTTCTCGTTACTATATCAGGATTAATAGGAGCATTGTTAGCAGTACTGGTAGCCGATTGTTTGCCAAGATTTTTGTGTTTTGTGACACATTTTGATGGAGGAGGTAAAGTTTCGGTAGTTGATGCTTTGTTTTGCTAAATGACTGTATTAGCTAGTTTGTTCCAACATTCTCTACAAACTGTACTACAGATGGATGCTTAGATTGGACACTTTTCTTTTCATTTTCTCTAATTCTGCGTTCCTTTCTACGGACTTGCTTTTTGGTAGGCATTCTTTGGTGTCTGTTGAAAAAAAGAAGACATGCTTTGTTTGGTCTGTTATACAATGTATCTGTGTTGTGCGCATGCGTGCATGAGTTTGATGTGGAAGCTGTCGTGGTGTGTGAATGTGCATTGGACTCATAATGATTTGGGAAGGCTATTTTTCTATTTATATAGCACTACAATGTGCTTCAGATGACAGTACAAAGTGGCCTAGTGGTGACGAGAAGCATTAATTGTAAACGAAATGGCATCAAATTGAAACAGCTATTTCTTTCCTAGTACTAACATTCTAATGATTCTGTATGTTATTTGAGATCCAAACACACAGGGATTTGTGAACCATTCTGCCTGTTATTCTTTGTTTAACAAATGGGGCTTTGTGAGTAGAATGGTGCAGAAATCAATGTTTGCTTTGGTGCCCAAAGTAAACAAATAACCCACGCACCCTCATTGAGGAATAGTTAGAATATAAAGATAGTACTGTACTTTTCTAAAAGACCAGCTATGTTTTTGCAGTGTAGATGCTGTTGCTTCTCAGGAGAGTAGTCTTCACTGCGATTGAGAAAAAAAAAATTATTCACTTTGTGTGTTTAAAGCCGTAATGATACTGTACACGTTAATTGTGCATCATTTGTCAGACTATTCTCCTTTCGTATTGCAACACAGTTCATGTGTGCATTTCACTTCACTATGTGCTGTCTTTGTATGTTTTTTTGCAGTATGTTACTTGCAAGTCCTTCAGAAATGAGAATCATTTTAAGGTTAGGAAAATGCCTTGTTTTTTTAAAGCTATTTTATCTACAAGAGAGAGGTGTGTAAGCGATAGGACATTATAGTAGATGGGAAAAAATGTTCTACTTTAAAATTATAAGTACGATGCCGAAAAATCGGGAGACCCTCAGAGGGAGATGTCACCACAGCAATCTGGAGCGCTTATTTTTCCAATACAATCGCATTGCAAGTAGCATTACTGTAGGCCGTACACAGTACACAACTCAGACATTTTGTAATGTAAACTCGAGTTTCGCGCTAAATAGGCATGCCTGTAACGTATGTATAGGTTATGCGGGAGACAATAAGACGTAGTGCGGTTTGGCAATGAAAAATTGGACATCTTGCACTTAAAAGGGGAAGCGTTGGTATGTATTGCCTATGCAGATTTAGCGGCGTTAATTTGTTTTAATGAAATCATAAGGGTTGTACATCTTCTCTGATTAAAATATGCATACCTGCACTCTATACTCATGCATGTGCGTATGCTTGGAGGTGTACGTAGAAATCTGCGACACTTGCACAGTCGTTTGTGAGGTAGGTGCTTTGCAACGATATGCGACTTCCATTCAGAGTCATCTATAGTAAATTTGAAGTGCGCAATGTTCCTGACGGAGTTAGATTTAGCGATGTTCAATGTGATTAGTGGATGGTTGTGTGACTGCTTAGTTGTGTCCAATGAGGGACTGGATTTGCGACTGATGTGTAAAGGGGTAGAAGGACTGGGTAAGAGTTACGTGCCGCACGTAGACAACGCTTGTCCGCGGGTAGGGCGTGTCACATACAGTTTTCTACAGCAAATCCAGCAGGGAAAGGGGACTGTAGGAATTAGCCAATCAGATGTTCACATTGCTCTTTTGTGTCGAAAGACGGTGCATATACTGAAGATGGCACAGGTGGAGAGGGTCAGGCTTTTGGTGCTTGGAGATATTTTTGTCCATGGCTTACAGCACTATGCCGAGAGTAGGCATGTGGCACACCATTTCGATGTGAGATCAGTGGAGGTGGTGTGGAGTGCTGAGGCTGATGGCGATGTTGCGCCAATTCTGCATGGTACTTTTGCACTACAGTGCTTGCCATTTGGGCTACGTGAGTTCATGTACTTTGTTGGAAGATTTAAAGGATAGTTCCGGGACTTTTTTTTTATTGTCCCTACGGTTCGGCCATGTGTTTTTAAGCATAACTCGGTAGATCGTAGAAAACTTTCCTATGGACCTTACCCGACTTTTCGTCCATTATCGCACTCGAAATCAGCCGCCATTTTCTGATAATCCTATCATTTCCCCCCGTCGCCCTGGCTCACCTGCTTTTGCGGCACTAAATCAAATCCCCCGCCCCTGAGCCTGACATCAGCAGACGCGTACCGCCCATTTCCCAACGCCAAAGCACGTTTCGTGTCAACAATCGCTGCGCTTCAGCTAATGAAGTGTCGCCATGGAAATGGCAGGACGCCTCTTTCCTCAATAAGTATAAACACACCGTTTCACAACACACAGCAGCAGATTTTCGATTCCATTACTCTCTCTGTGTTACTTTGAGTATTCTGTGACTCGTTTCTGTGCTCTGGTCAGCTACCTTCCCCGCTTCTAGGCCTTGTGAACACCTGTACCATATCTGTAAATTATTTTACTTTCTTTACCACACAATGGCTACAATAATGCCGTATATGTACGAGCCCGAGTACACCGAGGAAGAACTACTGGAAAGGCAAGCACGCGAAAACGATGGGGATTCGGACGGCAGTTGGGAGGACCAGTCAACGGATGAAGAGCCTGGACCATGTCGCATGGACGGCGTCTCCACCTGGTGCACGTGCAATCGGTGCAAGCTAATGCCAACTGAGGAGGAGAACTGCTGCTGCCGTGAAAATTCCGGGTGCTTGGCCTACATTTCGGAAGGCGAGCCAAGTCCGCAATGCATCACCGAGCTGCCAGAGTTCAGGGAAGCCTGCCTCTCACGGACCGTGTTGAGGATGATGATGGTGCTTATGCACGAACTTCGCGGCACTGTTCGTCCGCGTAATCCGAGTAACGAGTAAGTATACTCTGGTTGTGATGTCAGTGATGCCACTACTATTTCATGGTCGTCTCCCACATATAAAATTACATCTACATATCATTCGAACGCATGTAAATTGGTTCCATATTGTGCATTTTCTAGATAGAATTTTTTTCAAAGCAGAATGACATTTTTTTACCTGAATCGACAGTGATAAGAAAGTTTTGTCATTTTAATACAGTTTGCATCTTTCATTTTCACAGGTGGTACAGGCTGGTGGCCTACGTTGCTTCACTTGGTGGCTTCACGGGAGGCTCGGACACCGCGTTCGGAGAGTAATACCTGCCTGTGCGGTACTTGCCATTAGACAACATTTCCCCAGCGACAGTGGACAATACCGCGGATCTTCCCTAGATGTGCTACAACCGGAACTTTACAATGTGTAAGGTTTATTATTTATGTTCAATTGAAATTAAGATCTAAAATAAAACCCAACATATATTTTAACAATGGTTGTTTTGATTTTTTAAATGAATCTAGTGTGTCTCCATTGAATAGTCTTCCTGTGCCTTGTCTTGTCACACCACATGTCTCCGTCCAGCATCCTCCCTCACGCTGGCCGCCCACCTTCAATCCACATAACCGTTGAACCCATATGCAGCAGACATACATATGTTATTTTGCGGGTTGGCATCAAGCCTCCCGGCCTTGCCTCCTCCCCCAAAAATACTTACCACACCACTTTGTTCAATCGTTGGCAATAAAAGGACGTTGGATTTTATTGATACAAAACATGGTTATAGGTAAATAATCAATATGGTTGATCATAATAAATCATCCTTTTGGGCACCGGGTACAGAGATGACCCCCTCTGGCCCGTGCCGCCTTGCCACCACAGGCCAGCCTGCTGCTGACTAACTGCCTAGGCATCCAGGGTCTCCAGGGTGAACTGCACCCATATATTCTCCTGGGAGGGTGAGGTATTTATAAACTCACCCCCCTGCCTTCCATGTACTAGATCC